>NC_077230.1:253234975-255734975 GCF_027887165.1 Monodelphis domestica
TTGTAACAATCTCATTAGTATAAATGTATCTTGAAATGCATTTATATAATAAAAACCTACAAACTATTTCCATAAGACTTAAATGACAATGAAATCATAGTAGTTGGGTAAATTATGAAATAAATTGCCACCATAAAGAATATATTTAAACAAAAATATTAAAGGAATTCTATGGAATTTAAGGTAAGATTCAAATAACTTATTTCAACTGTCAACCAATGTTGAGATTATACATTAATATTAAAATATTAAATCAATTCTCTTTTCAGATTTTATAGATAATGGTTACTCAAAGTTATTTTCCTTGCTTTCAAAAAATAAATATTAAGATTAAAGACAAAATAAATTCCAATGAATATTTCTTTGCATTGATATATTCAACTCCTCTAAAAAGAATGAAATTTTCTCCCCACTATGAAAATGGGAAATGAGAATTCCTAAAACTAGTCATTGAATCAGGATTTACTATTGCTCCAAATGGGAATAAATATTGAGAAAAACTTCTGGATTCTTGTGCTCTAATCTAGTCACCTCTGAGGACATTCCTCTGTATCTATTAGCAGTTTTATCTATTCTCCCTTACTCTCACTACATGATCAATGTCACCTCCTTTCCCAGTCAGTCAAAATATCTATGATATCTTTTATATCACTTTCTTCATGCAAATTTCCATTGAAAAATTATTAAGGTTTATCATGTATGTCATAGGCTTCTCAAAATTCTGTTCTTTGGTATTCTATGACTTGTATCTAGAGAGCATTACCAGAAGAATTCTCATGTTAAAAATATAGATCTCTATTTGGTGGGGGTACAGGGGAGGATCAGAGTAAGGATAGGCATGAATTAAAGTTTCACAGAACTGGAAGAAAACAGATGGTTATGATCTATACCATGAGAAGAAAAATCCACAGAGATGATCTCATCATATACCTATCAAAGCATCCAAATATTCTATCAACTAGATATCTCATTATCTCTGGTACTTTTATGCATCTCTGGTTGAGAGCAAGAACATTTAAGTACTGTGAAAATCAAAGAGAGATTAAATTACACTCAATAAAAGGTTAGTGATAAGTATTTTACATATAGGAGAGATATTATAGCATAATATTGTTTTTGTTTCATTGTAATTCCTACTGGTGTTTTCTTCTCTTTGAATTCTATTTGAGTCCCTAAAATGCTACAGAGTTTTTTACTATAAGTAAAAGAATAGTTTTGTAGTAATAATAGTCATTTTAAGGGCCACCTAATTTTTATCGATACTTTAATGAAACTGTACTATACATGTATTTTAATTTTAATTGGTCATCTATAATGCTTTTATTAGAGACCATGACTCTATGAAATCAAAATATTTGATCAAAGACAATTTAAAAAATTCACAGGCAATAAATGCTAAACTTCAAGTCAGGGAGACCTACCCTTGACCCTTACTATGTGACCATGGACAAGATACTCTAATAGTCTTTTGAGACACAATTCACTAAAATTTATCTTTTTTGGATAAGTTGGGACTGATCTATCACAATAAGAGGAGTTTCTACACCTTGAAGTCACAGAAATTTGATATATTGATGCATTGGGTTAACTAATATTAGGTAACATATACTATAGAATATTCTATAATGAACTACTTAACATTTGCCATGTAGGTAATGTGGAGTATTAAGAGAGTATAGTAAGACAAATTGATAATTAAGAATCTTTAGTTCCCTATCATCTCAATTCCGCACTAAGTGATTGCATGAGTTATTCAAGTCCCTTAATCACACTAAATTTTTCATAATTGAAAAATTCAAATATTTGAAAAAGGGAAAGGGATAGAGGGAGAAGGAAGGAAATAAACATTTATATAGTACCTGGCTAGTACCAGGCACAGTGCTAAGCAACTATACAAAAATATTATCTCTTTTGAGACATAACAACACTGTAAGAGATGCTATTACTATCCACATTTTATAGCTGAGAATCCTGAGGCACACTGAGGTTAAATGACTTGTTCTGGTCATACAAACAGTAAGTGCTTGAGGCTGGATTTGAGTTTGGGTCTTTCTGACCCCAGGCCCAATACTCTATTCACTATATCATCCTTTTGCCACTAAAGGAATAACTTGTAATAAGTAATAGAGAAAACCTACCTGTTGGTTAATAATTTCTAAACGTGATTCTTTTAAATGTATCTTTAACCATTCTGTCGCCTGGGAAGAAGGATCTATTAAAAATGGGCAAACTCGACTCTGTTTAAGAAAATAAAATTTAAAAATTATAAATATTTATTTTGATAAAATTTTAAATAAAGCCATTTGAAAATTATAAATAGTAAATTCAGGTGTCTCTCAAGTTTCAGAGATCCTCAAAATGTTGAGGTTCCAAAAAGCAATAAGCCAAAGGGGAAGAAGATGAAAGGTGACAGAATAAAACACATATATAACAATTTCTTAAGAAAAGGGCAATGGCTTATTACAAAGCAACAATTCTGACTGTATGGTAAATGTAGTAATTAAACATAAGCAATCTTCAAATGCAATGTTAGTAGACAAAGGAACTATACAAAAACAGAGCTCAAAAGCCTACAAACTGACCTAGATGCTTCATCCTAAACCAAATAAAACTAGAACTCCACTACTATTATTCCATTCTACTGAGGATTAATTAAAATACATTAGAGAATTCTTGTGTTAAGAATACCAGCTATGTAATCATAGAACAGACAAAAATAATAATCATTAAAATTTTGCTAAAAATAAATGATGATGGTACCTGACCCGGGTTCCTGGAAATTGCTAACTATAATTCACTCACCATTCTTAAAGCTTAACTTGCTCCAACAAAAATTTTATTTCTTGTCATATAACAATATTAACTTCATAACACCATGATTCCATAGTATGTTTTAACTACTTTCATACTAACATGAAATAACATGTTATGAAATCTACATCTTTGGTTAAACATAAAATAAGTATAGTTTTTTTTTAATTATTCTTACCCATGATTTCAAAGCAATGAGCTGATGCAGTAAAAAAAAAAAAATACGTACAGATTATTTATAGAAAAAAGAAAACATTTTCAACATTTCAAATAATACTTGCAAGTTTATACCCTAAAATAGTTTTAAAAGACATAAAAATGTTTAAACCTAAAAAAATTACACTAAAAATGACTTTTTGATTTAAGACATTGACTTATCATGCTTCTGACCCTATTTCCACTCACTTCCTCAAAACCATTATGTTCCATTCCTTCAAAATCATGTTCTACTCTTAAACATCTGCATTTTAAAAGTAATCCTAGAATATAAAATGAAAATAGCTATCCATCTTGTCAAGCTTTGTATCCTCAGTCACGATTTCTCTTGTATTACTACCATAAGTTTACACAAGGTGTATTATTAAATATCTAAAATATAATATGAAGTATCACAAAAGTAATACTCATAGTAATATAGTCTTTGTTATTGGACTATTATGCTACTCTCAGGTTTAGAGCTAGATTATTAATATCAAAACTAAATTTATTCCACTAAAATTCCTCTTATTGCACTCACAAACTTGCTTTATAAAATATCTTTTCACCATAACAAATTCCTCTAAATGGTTAAGCTGAACAATTGTAAACAAATAGTTTGGAGTCATTTTACAGTAATAAATACAAAACAAATATTAGATTGATGTAATTTAAATAAAAAAGAAACATGATTCAAATTATATGGTTATATGTTCTCAATATCTAAAGAAAAAAAGCAAATTATTTTATATGCTAGTAAATAAATAACATTTTCTGTAGGTTGACCTCTTAGATACTTTCTTAGGAGATAAAAGGAGATTACTTAAAAATGTTTTATAAAATGATAAGTGAATATCCAGGATTGCTGAAGTAGGAAAAGGAACTCAAAGTTTGAGGTTAAGATGGACAAAAATAACATCAAAAAGCATATAATTTTCTATAATGGAATGGATTTATCTTTCTAGTCTGAAAAAAAATGAAGAGAAATGCTTCTTAAATCCAAGCTAAAAAGGAATTAAAATGAAACTACAAATAAAATTGTTCACTTGTCAATAAAGTTATATTTTGTAAGGTAATAATAAAGTAATTGATAGTAAAAGTATAGCCAGTTAAACTAATGCTAATCCAAAACTTAATAGGAGGCTGGGCAAGTCATTTAACCCTGTTTTCCTCTGTATCCTGATCTGTAAAATGAATTAGAGAAGGAAAATAGCAATCCATTCCAGTATCTTTGCTAGGAAAAGTCCAAAACTAGTTACAAAGAGTCAGATATGATTGATGAACAACAAGAACAAGGTGAATAAATTTCCATTTTGTAAATAATGACTTTTAGAAAATATAGATACTGGGAGAGAAATCAATCATTAAAAATAACAGTTCCAAGGATTTTCACTATCCATTTTGGCCACGATCCTAAAATATGCATCATCTCATCCTCCTTCTTAAGGAAGGAAAAAGGGTTAAATTAAAAGCGTAACTATGTTTAGGGATATTTTTTAAAAAGTCAATATTTCATATTAACAGAGAGTATCAGAAAAGAAATAAGAGATCTATTGTGCCATAGAATGCTTCTGCTTTCAATTTGTTGGATAATTCAGCTTTTAATATTTTATTATCAAGATGACATAGTCCTGGGGGCAGCTTGGTAGCTCCGTGGATTGAGAGCCAGGCCTAGAGACAGGAGGTCCTGGGTTCAAATGTGGCCTCAGACACTTCCCAGCTGTGTGACCCTGGGCAAATCACTTAACCCCCATTGCCTAGCCCTTACCACTGTTCTGCCTTGGAACCAATACACAGTAATGATTCTAAGACAGAAAGTAAGGGTTTAAAAAAAAAGAAGATAACAAGGTCATTTTAAATTATAAATATCAAGATAAAGAAAAGGACATACATAAAGTGATACAAAAATTTCAGTTCTATTAATAGTTTAAAATAGTATAAGAGTTAGAAAAAAGGCTTGTATTATGATAAAATACACTTTTTTTTTGTTTTCTTCATTTGTTCCCCCTTCACTCTCAAAAGTGAAATGTGAAAATGTCTTTATAGACTAAGAATTTAAAAAATATACTTGAAAGAAAATTTGTGGGATTAGCTGGGAAAGGTGAAAAAGATTTATAAAGGCAGAGCATTAAGAAGATACTTTAATAAAAATAAAATGAATTAATTACCTGCAAGATAACAAGAGCATTTTCTATTGAAAGGTCATCTGAAGGTAGGCCTTCACTTTTCCAAATTAGTTGTTCACTCTCAGTACAAAGAAACCTTCTCAAATCAAATTCTGGAAAGTTAAGTGTATCAATTATATTGCATGAAAATTAACTCACACTAGAGTTGAAAAGATAATAAAAACAACCTTAAATATAAGGATACAAAGCTCTAACAATATGCCTGCTTATTGATTAAAAATTAGGCAAAATACTAAAGATATAAAATAGAATTTTTTAATCTGCATTTTGAAACCCAGAAGAGCAAAAAGACTCAGATAAAATAAAATTGTAAATCCATATCTACAAAATAGATATGTTCTCAAAAAGTTTTAAGGTTATTCATCAAATATTTCTTGAAATACAATTCCTGGCTTTATTCTGGAAGCTACAGTTGTCAGTAGTTCTGAAAGTCACATAAAAATATGTGAAACTTGAACTGTTTGGAGTAATGAGAGGAGAGATACAGATGATAGTTTAACATGATGGATAGATCAAGAGAAGGTTTTTCCAAGATAAGAAAACATAAGCATGATCATAGGCAGCAGGGAAGCAGCCAGTAGACAGGGAAAGATGGAATTTAAGTGAGAAAGTGAAATTGATAGAGGGGGAAATATGCTGGAGAAGACAAGATGGAATGACATGTGTTAGAGGGCTTTGCCTTGGTGGGAAAGGGCCATGGAGGAGAATCTGTGGCAGAATGGACACTGGGTAATGTGAGATGAGAAAAAAGGAGAACAGGGAGTGAATGACTTAAATTTTACAGTAAATTATAAAACAATATTTCTGTTGCAGATGAAGGGAAGGAAAAGGATAGAAAGTTTGAGAAGGTATGCAAAGAACTGTAAGAGCTCCTTGAAGAGTGTGATGGTAAGAATGTCTTACAGTGGTGAGATATATGTGCCTGTGTGTATATATGTATATATACACTCACACATCTGAAGTTATATAACAAATATGATGTGGACCCAGTCAGCCCAGTTTCATCATTTCCTCCAGTTTTGTTCAGTAGCATGTGAATAGGAACAAAAGCAGCAGATATTGGGTATAGTCTAAGGTTTGGTAAGGCAAATTCCTGGACAAGATAAGGCAAGAGCAGTTTCAAAAGACAGCAATGTAGAGTTGAACTAGCTCTCCAAAGGGTCAAGATAGGGAAGGGAAGAAAATGTAGTTACTGCAAAAGTGATGGCTTGGGAAACAACTGAAGGTTCTTAGAGACTGCAAATCCTGGTGTGAATGAAGAACAAAGTTTGGGGTTATGAGGCATAGGTAGAGGTGAAATGACAACAGACTGATCAGATAAGGAAATTTCAAAGTTCATGAATATGGAATTGTATATTTAAGGGAAATGGCAAGATCAAAGTTAATGGGATGGGAAAGTTATGACTAGAGGAGAGTTTGTTAATCATTGAGGAATGAGTTTAGATAGACAGATTTTCATTGTCCACAGATATTCGGCCTAGGGCTATGATGGTGAACCTTTTAGAGACTAAGTGCCCAAACTGCAACCCTCACGCCACCTATGAGCCTCCAGCCTTATCCCAGACAGTGGAGAGAGGAACCACTCCCATTGGGCAGAAGGACAGGTGATGGTAGAAATGTCCTCAGGTGCATGGAGAGGGGGAGGGGAGCAGCACCCCCCCCCACCCCCACAGCATATGTGCCATGTTTTCCAACATAGACCTAAAGTCTTCTAAGGGCCTAAAGTAGTTTAGAGGAGGTGATAGCTTTGATCAATCAAACATTTATTGAGCACTGTGCTAAAAGGTGGGTATAGAAAAAGAGGCAAAAGACAGTCTCTGATCTCAAGAAGCTTATGTATCTAACAGAGAAAAAATGAAAACAAATGTATGCAATGCAAGCAAGGTATATACAGCCTGGATAAATGGGAAATAATTAACAGAGATAAGGCACTAGAATTAAGGGGAGTTGAGGAAATCTTCCAGTATGAGATAGGATTTTAGTTAAAAATTTAAGGAAGGCCAGGGACATCAGGAGGTAGAACAGAGGAAGGAGATCATTCAAGAAATGGCAGACAGAGAAAAATGCCTAGAGCAGAGAAATGAAGTGTCTTATTCAAAGAACAGTTAAGAGAACAGTGTCACTAGATCAAAAAGTTTGTATCAGGAAGTATGACAAAAGAAGACTAGAAATGCAGGAGGAGGCTAGATTATGATAGCCTTTGAATGTCAAACAGACTATTCTATATTTGCTCCTAGATGCAACAGGAAGCCACTGGAATGTATTAAGAAGGGGATAATATGATTGAACTTGTGCTTTAGAAAAATCACTTAAGTAGCTGAATGGAGGATGGAGAAACTCAAGGCAGGAAGATCCACCAGCAGGCTATTGAAGTATAAGGTGATAAGAATGGTGCCAGTACAAGAGGAAAAAAGGTGTCCTATTCAAGAGATATTACAAAGGTAAAATTGGCAGGATTTGGCAAGAGACTGGATACAGAGTTTGAGATAGAGTAAGGAGTCCAAGAGAACATCTACATTGCAAGCCTGAAGTAATAGTATTGAGTGCTACAGAAATAAGTTTTGAGGAAGAGATGGGAAGGTTAGAGAGGAAAGTTAATGAGTTCAGTTTTAGACATATTGAGCTTGGAGCTCAAGGAAAGTTATTCTTTACCATCAAGGTGTTAGGCTAGGCTAATGGCTTGATGAAATGACCTTCTCCTCTCCCCTAAAAGGGAGGAATTTGGTATTCATTAGAATCGTGTTTCTCTTCTTCTAGGAGGAGGTAGGAAATCAGACAAGAGTAAGAATAGACAGAATTAAATGGGATTTTCTCCTCTTACTTAAAAGCAGGAAAATAGTTCCCAAAAGTATTGTATATCTCCTCTTTCCTAAGGAGGCTCAGGCAGGACTTTTAGCACAGTACAAAGGAATGGAGCAGGAAAGTAATACAATTTAAGAATATTGTGTGGACAGATGCATGGTGGATAAATTAAATAGAAGAGAGGCTTGGTGTAGAGAGACCTACTTGGAGGTGGCTGCAAAAGTTCAGGCAAAAAGTGAGATGGGAACAAACTAACATAGTGGCCATGTTAAAAAAGAGAAGAGAAGGGATGTGTGTTATGTAACAGGAATAGAATAGACAAGATTTAGGAACTGACTGGATATATGGGCTAAGTAAGAATGAGAAATCAAAAACAATTTCCAGGATACAAACCAAAATGAACAAAAAGATGGCAGAACCCACAATAGAAATATGGAAATTTTGGAGAAGACTGTGTTTTGGAGAAAAGATAAGTTCTGTTCTCCATATTTTTCAGTTGGATGCACCCACAGACTGAAAAGTTCAATAGTAATTGATGACAAAGATCTAGAATTCAATAGAAACTAAGGCTGGACATATGGATTGGGTAATCATCTACAGAGAGATAATAATTAAACCCAAGGTTCACCAAGAGAAAAAGTGTAAAAGAAGAGAAGCAGAGAAGAGGACATAGGTTAGTGCCTTCTGATACACCCACAGTTGGGGGCAGATATGAATGATTAAACAGCAAAGGAGAATGTAAAGGAAGGATCAGATAGGTAAAGATAAAAATAACTGAATAATCTCAATTTAATATTATAGGAGCAATGACAATGATGAAATATGCAATATGGACTCAGATATATAATGAAAAGGGAACAAAAATGTAATAAATGAGGAGAAAAGACATCAAAAGACCAATATTTTTTCACATATAATTTTTCTCAACCTTAAAAATAATCAAAAGCTCACTTTCAAGACCAGCTGCCTTTGTCCATTCATCCAAACTTGTTTTTCTCTGACCCTCAGGAGCAGCAGAAAGATATGTAATGAAAGCAGCAGCCAGTTGAGCCCTTTTAGGAAGTGTAGCTAATTCTTCTGTTATCTCTGCAACCTGAAAAAAAATTATAAACATTATGGACAAAAAAACTTGGGCTAATATTCATAAGGAACAATTATTTTTAGAAATTTTTCATGGAGTCATAATGGCCAGAGTTCATTACATACTACTCTCTAACCTACTATGTTAATGTTGTTGTAATGTTGTTTGTAGTTCTATTATAAAATATACTCACTAATTTAAATAATATTCTCTAGCTTTCTATCTAAAACTAAGTATGATTAACTGCTGGAAAAAGCTAATAAATACAAAATACAAATTCAGTAATAGCTATATGTCTACATACAGTTTATACATGCCTGCACATAAATATGAGTGTATGCTTATACTACATAGGTCATACTATATTCTAGCTGAATGACAAATTGGTATCAAAAAATAGGAAAAACTATTATGTATCTATCTACAGTTTAAAGTAGACATGTTTGTTTAAAAAAGAAATCTCCTTAGGTTATTATGGACATTTTTACAAGCCAAAAGGGAAAAAAAATTTTTAGCATTTCTAATATTTTTTGATATCATCAAAGTGGTTGATGACTCAAAGATGCAAATCACACTTCATAGCATCATTCAGTATAACTAACAATCATATCCTCTTATCAATCACCCATAAAGGGCCTATGCAATGTTTTGGGGCTGTACTGATTATGTCATTATGTAGTTGTTGCTTGCCATATGGTTGGCTAAGACAGCAAGGTGGTATAATAGATAAAGCTCTGTTCCTGGAGTCAGGAAGACCTGAATTCAAATCTGACCTCAGACATTTACTAGTTCTGTGAATTTCAATTAACTTCTATTTGCTTCAATTTCTCCATTTATAAAGTGTGGATAATAATTGCACCTAACTTTCAGGGTTTGTGTGAGTATTAAATAATTATAAAGCATTTAGCACATTGGCTGACCCTGAGTTAATATTATATTGTTATCCATTAGCTATTATTAGCCATTAATTATCCTTCTCTTCTGTAACATGACTGGCTCACTCCTCTAACAGTGAGGATCCCTCAATAGTCTAAAAATGATATTATGTTCTGCACAGACCTCTTCATACCTATCTGGTCTAGTTCAACAGTTCTTCATGTCTGTTTTCTTTAGGGCAATTTCCATTTCACCATGCAGTACACCAGAGGCTGTAATATTAGTTAACATGGAGTGCTGCTACTGTCATTAATTGACAAAATATTTTGTTGGCGAAGTCTTAATTATCACTTGTCTTCATATCATTTCCATCTTTAAAAGTTCTTAGAATAATGTGACTCATCTACTCTCCTCAAGTTTTCTTTAAATTCACTCTTCCTCTACCACATTTCATTATTATATGAGGTAAAACTGCTTTTAAGTATTTTTTAGTATCTTCCTCTGCAAGATTTTACAACTGAATTCATATTCCAAAGAACATTTTCCTGGGATGCCATACTCTGCTTGGCAAGATCAAGTGTTTTCTGGTTGAGGTGGTTTCTAGACTCTTGATATTCTTTTGCTGACTGATTTACACTAGCTAACCTTCTAAAGAGAATAATTATCAATCATCAATTGACAAAAATTTATGACACTATGTGCCAGGCACTGTCATAAGTGCCAGAGATACAAAGGCAAGAAAGCAAAACAATCTTTGGCTTCAGGAAATTTATATTTTAAAGGGAAGCTACATGTAATTATATAAGCATAATCAAGACATTAAAAAGTAACCTTGAGTGGGTCTTCTGTTTATGACTCGATTCTCAAAAAAATCAGAGGTAAAAAGGGAGAACCAGGAAGTGAAAGTGAGAAGGAAAGAGAATTCCAGGCATGAGGGACAGCAAATTCAGAGCACAGAGATAAGAAATGGAATACCATGAGTTAGGAAAGGTAAATAGGCCAGAATAGCTAGACTATAGAAATCTGTAGAGAGAAGCAAAATGTAAAAAGACTGGAGAGATATGAAAAGGCTCCATTATAATAGCTTTAAATGTCAAATGGGGGAGTGATATTATCTCTACTGAAATAAAGAAAGAAATAAGAGTTAATTAACAGTGCAGGGTTGGGGAGGGCAGATGAGAAGGGGGAAGAAGAGTGATAAAGTAATATTGATATGTGTTCCTTGTGCATTCCTCATTGCTTTTTAAATAGGTTGGGTACTGTGTGCTCTCAGATGACCTCTACCTTTAGGACAAAAATCAAGTTCCACGTGTTCCATGGAGTTTTCTCTACCCCACCTCTGCCAAACTGCTAATTCTTTCTAGCACCAGTCAGCCTGCATTACAATTAGCTATGTATATATTCTATCCACACAGTACAGATAATATAAACTTTTTGAGGAACTAGACTATTGTGTTTGTCTTTTTATCCCCAAGGCCTGGCAGGGTACTTTAACTCAAGTAAGCACTGAATAAATCTTTGATAAAATTGTGCCATTTAACTGAATCTGAAAGTTCCATATACTCATTTCTCACACAAGTTTTTAAACGTTTTGACACTGGAAATGGACTAATGCTAGTCTCCCCTTACCTATATTTCCATAACAGAAAATGTTTCATTACATTAAGAAATGTGTAAAGATCCAGAAAGCTTATTGAACAGAGTGGTAATATGGAAATAGCAGAAATGTGGTCACAATGCCAGTTTCGGAGCTATTGTGGGGAAGGTAGATTCAGAAGAATATCTAGAAAAAACCTTTATTTTGCCTCTGCTTTTACTACTATTATATAAATAATTGTTTGGATTATTATTCTCTTCCCTTTTGAACAAATATTATTATAATTACCATCTTTAAAAAGGAAGCTTCATGAAATTTTACTTCAAACAAACCTGTGCATTCCATCTCTTGTGTTCTCTATCAAGTTGATTAATTAAGACCTCAGCAGCTTTAATTGTTTCCTGTGCTTTGCTTACTTCTGATTCTAGTTTAGCTGCTTCTGAAGTTCTGCTCTGAAATCTGCAAAATGATTAGACTTTATTTAAAAATTCAGCTGTTAATGGATTATTTCACTGATAAATATGCAGAATATGAGGAAATACATTAGTATCCTGAGATGTTTTAAGATATAATTAGATAGAATTTATTATCAGAAATTAAGAGGTGTATGTTGAATATTGCTGAAGAAAATAATAAATGAAGATTTCACCCTTAAAATCTATAGAATTTTGGAAACTCCCTTTTCTACAATATTATTTAGATTTTAAAATATCTTTCTGGGGGAATAAAAAAATTAGAGGGTAAAACACAACTGGATTCAACTAAACTTCAACTTGAATCTTAAAGCAAGTTTATGATAAGAAACTAATACTATTTGATTAGGTATTATCAAATATCTGTTAATAACTTTTTCTTAGACATACACTTTTCATCTGAAAATAACAGTGAATTTATTTTTCTGAAAGGGATCCAAAATCACAGAAACAAATGCACTCACCCAAGAGTAGGGGAAAATGTACCATATTATATATCCATAATGACATTCTTGATATATTGATATATCAAATGTATTGATATATAATAGGGAAAAGTGATGTGAATATTTTTCTACCTTCATAAAAAAAAACTCAAGATAATAAAAATTAAGTATTCATTTTTGTTTCTTATACTTAATGTTACAATCCTGGAAATTTTTTGAATGAAATTATCTTTATATGAAGAAAGGCAGCAAGGTGATACAATGGATAGAGTGCCAGGCATGAAATAAACCTCTTTAAATCTGGCCTTAGCCATTTACTAGCTGTGTGATCCTGGACAAGTCATTAACCCTGTCTGCCTTAGTTCTTCATCTAACATGAAATGTGTTAGAGAAGGAAATGGCAAGCCACTCTAGTGTCCTTTGTCAAGATAATCCCAAAAGGGTCACAAAGAGTCAGGCACAACTGAATCAAGGGATCAAACAACTTGAAGAAATATATAGCTTTGGTTTGGTAGATTTCTTTCATAGATTTAATGCATTTTTCTTCTTCCCCTTGGGAAAAAAAATGGCCAGCAGCATATAGCAAATCTTTCCTAAGTTATACAAAAAAATCTCTAACTTTAAAATGAATCCTAGATTTATAAAAATCAATTTATTTTTGTAAAATACTCTAGATAACTATCATCTTATAGACCATGTTTTCTTAAATTTTAGGAATAAAACATTTTCCACACTTCTAATAATACTCAACTAACTTTTTCTTTTCTGTTTTCATAGTAATCACTGTCATTACTAGAAACACCTATTGGGCTTTAAAAAGTAATAATCACTCGTTTTCCTATTAGGAAAAGCCTTTCCCAGAAACAGAACTTGTTTTTCCATGCTAAGATGGACCCAGTTTAAATAAAATGAAAAGCAAACAGCAACTGGGTATCTTCTTTAAGAATATAAGACATTAAGAATACTTTAGGGAGATAATGAAGCAGATGCAGCTATGTAACAGTTTGGTTTTTCACTAGGGCCAAAAGTATATAAACCCTAACTGAAGTTTCAAAGGAAAATGAATCCTCAAAGTTGATATCACCACTTAATCATTTTGCACTGAATTCTTCTCCCTCCCACTTTCTCAAAAACCCACCAGCTAGAAACATAAAATGAAGATAAATTCATATATTCATTTGCTCTTAATAAAAAGTGATAGAACAAAAAAAGAAAACAGATGCTAATGGAATTCTCCATACCTAATTCAGTTTTTGAATGAAAATGTCATGAGGAAAAGCCTGTTATAATTGGAGACTTTGATGTGATTTTATCTAAACATTCAAAGTACATATTAACAATATTCAAAAATTTATTTCCAAATATTAACTTACTTATCTTTCAACTCTGACACTTTCTGACCAACGGAGTTAAGTAAGTCTTCAAGTTTCTTTTTTCTATCTTCAGTTTTCTTCAGATTCCTAAAACACAACTTAATTTTATGCCAGTTTTTCTGCTTACAGTAACTGTATCAATAAAGTATTGGTAGCTTCAAAAGTGAACTTACATTATATGATCTACAATAAAAATGAAGTGATCTAGCATTTATGATTTATCTCTACATTATCAAGTTTGTTCTGGTCCATAGAACTTCTAGATATATTCCAAACCAAACAGTTTATAAACGTTGACTACTTTCACTGTGACATAATTTCATTTTCCTCAATAAAAATGAAATTCCAAAATTCTAACGTCTAGTTATAATAAACCCTCCTTTTTCCTGCATGTACCTAACCAAGTAGACTATTTAGCAAATATTAGAAGAAATTTAATGTCTGTTAGGTAAAGGATGGAAAGAGATTGATTAATATATATGTTCGGGGGCCATACTCCTAACATACCCAAGTCACTATCCATCTAAGTAGTTTCACATTAGGATTACACAAAAGTCTAATAGGATTCTCAAAGAGAAAAACACAAAATCCCAACAAAAGCCACAGACATCACTATACTGTTGCATGATGACCTGATGTCCCATCATCATGGACAATGAGGGAGGAAAAGGAGAGACTATGATATACTATATTCTAGATTGGAGGTGTATACTTTATACTTCACAAAACATCTTATTTGATTTCTATTTCCTTAAAAAATTAAAAATATATATGGCCCATCTCTATAAAAAAAGTAAGCAGGAAATATGTTGACTCATTATGATGCTGAAAAAAAATAAAGGTTACAGTTGAAGTTACCTTTTTTTTTTTTAACTTACGCTTCTAATCCTGCTTGTTCTGTTTCCAAAGGCTGAATTCGTTCTAAAACATGTGAATACTGGACATTGGCTTTGACCCAAGCAGCCAAGGGAGCAGCTGCAGTACTAGCACGTTTAGCATTCTGAAAAATGCATTATATTTTCATTTAATTCCAGATCATTTTCTTAATTATTTAAGCAATGTCAATGAATTCTTTTGGTCTCTGGCTAGAATTGAACTAAATAAAATTTTAAAAGAAGAGAGCAAAGACTGTGTTTTATGTTTAAATCATTTCTATTTTATATATATACATTATGTGTCTAAGTTTCTTAGTATAAGGATCTGTTTAATGATGAGTTTACCTACAACTACTCTCTGAAACAGCTCAGCTACAAGGGTATCTTTTGCATTTTTTATTTATACGTGTCATGCAGGCATCAGCTGATAAAATGAGTTTAGATAGTTGGTTAGTATAACACAACTGCATCAATGCAATTAAAGCCAGAAGGGTAACCTGCACAAAAAACTATATGGCCTCATCTTCTTCCTCAGTTGCCTTGTTCTCCCCTACCAGTCTCATTCCTTATTCTCTCATCATCTTTCCTGGTCCATTCTCCTCCTCTAGCCCAAAGTACTGCCCTGTGCTCAGTTCTCTTTTTAGTCATTTCCTCCTGGATCTAATCAACTTTTGCATTTAAAAGTCATCTCTATGTAAATATAATCTGTGATTGACACAGTTCGGTTTTCTTCTCTACAATTTCCTGGATCATTTAAGAGTCAAGAAATGACAAAAAAATAAAGAATTAGGAGTTGAATTCATTAGGACATTTAAAACAGGGTTGACTGCTTTATGGAAAACATGACCCTTTAGAGTCATGGCATTGGCAGCAAGCTTGTAGCATAAACTTTTTGGGTCGTTACTTGTTTTGTTTAATCATAGGGTACTGTGGGCCTTGCAACAATACAGAATAGTAACAGAGAAAACATTTCGTGATCATCTTGTTGGAGTATCAAGAATTTAATCTGGAGGTCCAGATTTAGAAGTGAACTTCCAAAATAATAAGACATAATTGATACAGAAAAAAACAATCTAGACTAATGTTTTAAAAAATTACCTTTGAGTCAAAAGATGCTTTGTTTTTAAACAGAAGTTCTTCAACACTTTCTCTTATTTCCCTTGGAATATTTCTAGCATCAAAAGTTGCGATATCTTCTCTCACACCTCTTTTAGCAAGGAAACTGTAAAAATAATTCTAAATGTAAATCAATCAAGTTTCATTTTCTTTATAACAAACACACTGCTATTTAAAGCCCTTTATCTATAACCCTAACTATAAGTAGGTTGGACTTTATTAGAAGATTTAGAACCAGAGGGGGCTTAGAAGTTCTCTCTAGACTATTCAGAAAAAGCAGCTAAATAGCCCAATGTGTATAGAATCCTGAGTCAAGAAGACCTGAGTTCAGATCCAGTTTCAAATACTTACTACTAGACAAGTAACTTAATCTCTTCCTGCCTCAGTTTTCTCATGTGCTAAATTAGGAACATAATATCACCTATCTCAGGGTTATTGTCAGGACAAAGTATTTATAAAGCTTTTGCAAACATTAAACTAGTGGTGATGATGGAGTTCAGCTGCTTCATTTTATAGGCAAAGACACTGATTATCTCTAAAATTGCATTTAATACAGAATTTAATAATACCCTAAATTCTAAAGCTTACCTTTTCATGCTCACCCAAGAAGTATCAAAGATACCCATCAACCTTAAGACTCCTTCAAGAATGTCTCGGATTACATCAGGTGGCATTCTTAGTGAGCGGATCTCTGAAAGGGATTCTGGTTTTATATTTCCAACTGCTAATTTAGCTTCATTAACCAGTGGCTTAGGAGGAAAAAAGTACATTGTTCATTTCAAACAATAAAATTTTTCATTTATATTTCATAATTTTTTTTCATTTTTACCAAGATAATACAAAAGACTGCCTTAGCCTCAACTTTTTTTCCTTCTTCCTCTAAACTTTACTTCTATTTATCTTATGAATCAATCACACTATATTTTACATTAGTCATTTCTGAACTTGTTTTATTCAGCCCTCCTAAATTATAAACTGAGAAAAGGCATAATTACTAATTCAATTTATATCCTCCTTCATCATTTAGATATTTCCTTGCACACAGCAAGTTCACAATAAATAGTTTATGAAAAAAGAAAAAATTAAAATAGAAATTTGGTATATAAACATAATACAAAATGGACACATTATAAAATGCACATTATAAAAATCATCATCACTACAACTGCATTACTCAGAAAATTTAATTTGGCTTGAAATGGGCCTGTAATATTCTGGGAAATTCATGCCAAATAATGGAAACTACATTTGGGGACTATGTCAATAATTTAAATAATTTCATAATACAATTTTATAACCTATGGGAAAAGTCATTGTGATTCATAAGTTTCTTGAGGTAATCTAGTTTCAAATAATGAATTAATTTAATCTCATACAAAATAATTTAAGATCTTTTCTCCAATTCTGACTCCCAAATTTATAATTAACTATCATTTTTATCAACTCCTCACTCTCCTTTCTCTTCATATTTATCCAATAAATTTCCAAATCTTGCAATTTCTTTTTCCACAAAATCTCTTGAGTGTTACCCACTTCTCTCCATTCCCACAACTATTGGATCCTAATCAGCTCTTGCCTGGATTACTGTAACTGTCTGCTTGAGGGTCTCTCTCTCTTCCTCAAGCCTCTTCTCACTACAGTCAAACTACATACTGATGTCAAAATAATTTTCTTTAATTGTATCTCTGACAATGTCATCTCCCTATTCAATCAACTCCAGTGGTTTTCTATTATCTTTAGGACTGAAAAAAAAAACATTCTTAAGTTTAGCTTTTCAGTACTCTTACAACTTGGCGCCAACTAATCTTGAGAGCTTCAACAGACAATACTCTTTATCACATGCCCTTGTGACCAAGCCTAAATAATTATTTTTTTCCTCTGCTCTTAACACACAACACTCCATCTCCCATTTCCATGCATTTTGAGTTTGTCATCCTATACTTAGAATGTACACATTCTTCCCTCCACCTACCAGAGTGGTCAAGACACTACTCAAAAGTGCCACCTTCTTCATGAAGTCTTTCTTGATCATTCTCTCCCCTGCCCATCATCTTTCTTAAATTATTTGTATCATTTGTATCTATTCTTTCCATATTTAGTCTATATATAGCTATACACCTTTTGTTTGCCCTATTAGAATGTAATTTTCTTGTGGGTAGGGATAGTTATATTTCATGAACTTGTATTCTCAGAAATATAACACAGTGCTTCATATATAGAAGACACATAATACATGCTTTTCTATTGACTTTAAGAGAGATAAAGTATACAGGGTATATAAGTACCCTGTTAAATAAGTGACTTTAAAAAAAAATTTAAGACTCTTAAAAACATCGAAAGCTTTTTCTGAAATCTTCTGAAGATGACAAAAATATCAAATTTATTTTCAATTTAAAATTTTCCTGTCATTAAAAAAAATCACCATCTTTAAAATTTGTTGTCAAGTAAGATTTCTTAAAGTAAACTAAAATGTTATTTGATATTGTTTTTAAATTTTGGAACTATTAGTAACAATACAGTACGGACTGCTATAATACAGGTTTACCTAGAAGCAACATGCTTCTAGTCAAGTAATTTAACCTTTGTCTGCCTCAATATTTTCATCTGTAAAATGGGGAGAATAAATAGAACCTAGTTTCCAAGTTGTTCTAATGATAAAATGAGATATCCATGAAACTATTTGCAAATGTTAATGTACTATATAAATGCTAGCTATTATAATTCTTGGCCATATTCCTTCTTACTTATTTCATATAAATTATTTATACAACTTGAAGAGAGTCATCTTTGATAATGAACCTTTGATAAAATGTCAAGACTTTTAGATAGTGCCTTAAATATATAGAATACATATATTAAGGCATTTATTTAATAGATTCTGGTTATCCTGAATTGCAAATTGCTACATAATGCTTACTAAAGAAGGGCTGTATAACATAAAAAAGATTGGTCTTGGAATCAAGAAAACCTGTGTTCAACTCTGAGGTAGCACCTCAAACCTAGCAGATTGGCTAACATGACAGCAAAGGAAAGTAATGAATGCTGGAGGGGATGTGGCAAATTTGGGACATTAATGCATTGCTGGTGGAGTTGTGAATTGATCCAACCATTCTGGAGGGCAATTTGGAACTATGCCCAAAGAGCAATAAAAGACTGTCTGCCCTTTGATCCAGCCATAGCACTGCTGGGCTTGTACCCCAAAGAGATAATAAGGAAAAAGACATGTACAAGAATATTCATAGCTGTGCTCTTTGTGGTGGCCAAAAATTGGAAAATGAGGGGATGCCCTTCAATTGGGGAATGGCTGAACAAATTGTGGTATCTGTTGGTGATGGAATACTATTGTGCTCAAAGGAATAATGAACTGGAGGAATTCCATGGGGACTGGAACAACCTCCAGGAATTGATACAGAGCAAAAGCAGCAGAACCAGGAGAACATGGTACACAAAGACTGATACACTGTGGTACAATCGAATGTAATGGACTTCTCCATTAGTGGCAATGCAGTGATCCTGAACAACCCAGAGGGATCTATGAGAAAGAGCACTATCTACATTCAGAGGAAAAACTGTGGGAGTAGAAACACAGAAGAAAAACAACTGCTTGATACATGGGTCGAGGGGGATATGGTTGGGGATGTAGACTCTAAATGAGCATCCTAATGCAAACACCAACAACATGGAAATAGGTTCAGATCAAGGGCTCATGTAATACCCAGTAGAATTACACATGGGCTATTGGAAGTGTGGGGTTAAGGGAGGGAGGGATAGAATATGAATCTTGTAACCAAGGAATAATGTTCTAAATTGACTAAATAAAAATTATAAAAGAAAAAGAAAGAAAGCATATGTTCAGATTCTGTTTCTAACATATACTGGCTGTGAGATCTTCACTGAATAAATAACTTCATCTTTTGGTGATCCAAATAGAGGAAGTCACCTCAGTGAGTTCCCAAAACCAATGAAATTGAAGGTTGGATCAAAACAAATTTTTTAAAGAAAATACAGTGAACTCTTTTGAGAAAAATATCTTACCTGAACTTCTTTTAGTTCATCATCAATTTTACTTTTTCTTTCCTCAATCTTAATGACTTCTTCTGCTATTTTGTGCTTAAGTCTTTCCAGTTCTGTTTTCTGCTCACTGGCATCCTACAGAAAAATCCATTCTGAATTAACAGTTGGGTTTTTAAATACGTATTATCTGTGTTTAGGAAATCTATCAAGATTAATTTGCCTTAAAATAGCTATATTTTATGATCAGCAATTAATCCAGTCAAAGTCAAACCAACTTTACTTACATTCTTAGAGCTAGAACTGCAGAAAAACTACAAAAATGTGATATTCATTACACATTATATTTTGTAGCCTATACTTAAAATCAGAAGATTTTGTTTAAGAAAAATATTCATTAAAATAAAAATGACAATATATTATGCCAAAAAATCAGGAATAAAATTTCTGATAAGATACTCATTTATAGATTATATATATATATATATATATATATATATATATATATATATATATATATATATATATATTAAGGGATTTACTGAATAACTGCATGTTCTTTGTCTTTATAGATGAATAAGAAATAGAAATTCAAGAGGTCCTGGGTATAAAATACTAGTATGCCCAAAGAATTTATTTATATTTTAATGCATGCTAAATCAGAGAATCAATAAAAATGTTTCTTAAAATTAGCTTTTGAAAAAGTCTGTAGTGTGCCACTTAAAGCCTTCTACAATCTGGCTCCAAACTACATTTCTAGAATTTCCCACTGTTTAAGCTTACAAACTTTATGTTTCATTCGTACCAATCAGTGAATATACACTAATTTCTGACTTCTATACATGATATTTTCTCCACCTAGAATTTTCTTCCTTTTGCCTAATGAAATTCTACCCACCTCTCCTCGCTTAGTTCAAATGTCCCTTCTTCCATAAAGAAAACCCTAATAACCCAACTAAAATTAATTTCTTTCACCTAAGGATTTCCATAACAATTTTTATCTTTTATTAAACTATATTACACTTTATATTATATTAATTTCATTGCATATCTTACATCACTGAATGAGATTTGACAAAGGATTAACAACATAGAATGATGAATCTAGATGGATGGCATATTTCATTCAAAAGAAAGAGGACAAGTAAGCAATAATTCTGTAATCAGTGAATATTATGAAGAAATACTAAAAGCGATTTTCCTAAAGTTTAGCCATCTCAATCCTCTTCACAATAAAAACTAATAGCTATGTAGTGCTTTTAAGCACAAATATAACTTCCCATGTTTAGGTTTTAAAGACCATCACAACCTGGTGAACCAACCAACCTATCTTCCAACTTTTCCAATTTTACATTATTTTCTTTTCCCTATATATAGTTTCATTCTTTTCACTAATAAAGTGTCAGGCACATAGTAGGCAATTAATTTTTATTGACTTATTTGATTACTGGCTTAAGGATTAATACATACACATACATGTTCATATATATTTTTTAAAACCCTTAAATTCCGTCTTGCAATCAATACTGCATATTGGTACCAAGGCAGAATAGTGGTAAGGGCTAGGCAATGGGGGTTAGGTGAATTGCCCAGGGTCACATAGTTAGGGAGTGTCTGGGGCCAGATTTGACCCTAGGACTTCCCATCTCTAGGCCTGGCTCTCAATCCACTGAGCTACCCAGCAGCCCCCAACATGTTTATATTAATATATGTGCATATGTATATACACATATAATATATATTTATCTCCCCTCACATGAGCTACTTGATCACTATTCTTTTTCTGTCTTTGTACACCTGGAACACCTAAAACAATGTTTAGCACACAATCAACACTTAATAAATGTTAGTCGGATAAAACTCATTAGAGAATATAGACTACAAGGTGGAAAAGGAAGTAGTAATCACAAAGAACTAGAATGACTTGGTTTAGCACATAAGAATAGCTAATAATTACTTTCGATTTTTCCTTTTTTCTTTCATGCATGCATATATATATATTTGTTTATTCATTCTTTCATCAAGCATAGACCATACCAGACTGGCCTTATTTTCCCTTTTTTGAGATAGTTTCTAAACTTCTAGGTTAGGAGAATGTTTTAAATATGGTTTATCAATTTTAACACAGCATCTAATAAAGGTCCATCCCATGATATTCTTGCAGAAAATATGGAAAAATATGAACAATATATTTAGCTAGATTCAGAGCTGGTTGTATGAAAGTACCCAAAGAAAAGTCATTGATGACTCAATGTCAGCTTAGAAGGAATTCTCCAGTAGAAAGACCCAGAAATTTTTCTAGGTCCAAAGATTTGATCCAAACACTATTTTTATAATGAATGATTCATTAAAATCACCTACTTAAGGTTTTTTCTTTGAACTTTTGTATTCATACTAGATATTACCTGCATTGACACTGTGATCTCTTGGAGGGCAGCATCTGCCTCATCTTGCTTTGTTTTAAGTAATATGCTTTGTTCTCCAGCTTTCCTATTCAGTTCATCCACAAGAGCTTTGGCTTCATTAAGTTTAGACACACCAGCCTATAAAAATAAAATTAAATATTGGTTGGGAACATCAAGAAATAAAGAAATTTCACCAAACACAAATAAAACTCTATAAGAAATTCTGGGACTTCCAGGTAAACATGGCTGCAATCTAGATATGAATCACTTTTTCTCCCCGGCACCAAAGGAAATAGACTACCTCAAAAGAGCATAAAAATCATCTTTGGAAGAACAGAGGGACTCTCCAGCATCCCACAGAAATGAAGTAACGTGGGGTTTGAACATTTCCACACTATAAGAAGGAGGAAAAGCTTGCACAAAAACATGAACAAAGGTGGCCTTCCCCCTCCTCCCCTACAGAACCAGAGTAAGGGCTCAGAGCGCTCACCAGAACAGCAAGTGAATGACGAACAACTCTGTCTGGGGAGGCACAACAGGGTCCTTGGGATCTAAAGATTGCTAGGGAACAACCTCTCAGGGAGGCTTCACCAGAGAGAACCCTGCGCACTGGAGAGCGAGCAGACCTCAGGGCCCCTGCAAACTGTGAACAGCGTGGAGTCTCCAGAAAATGTAAAAAAAGGCCTGAGACCAAAGCTCCTCTCCTCGGGGGGTTTGGGGGGGGCACACCAGGGTCCTTGGGAACTGACAGGGACTACCAGAGATCCACCCCTCAGAGGGGTTTTACAGGAGATTACTGCTCACTGGTGAGAAGAACCCACAGAGCATGGGGGTGGGCATGCTAAAAAACCACGGAGGCTGGGAAGAACTAGTCTGAGGCAACTTAAATCCACAGAAAACCCACGCATATCAGCCAGACCTCTGACCAAAAAGGAAAGGCGGGGGGAACCCACCAAAGGGATGGCCCACACTGCCCAAAACCAAACCTCCAAGAAGAAAGGGGGGGAAAAGTAACTATTGAAAACTTTTAGTGGGGGAATACCCAAGGGGCAGAAGAGAAAGAGGATAAAATTCAAACAAAATCAAAACATGCCCCCCAAAATAGAAATTATCCACAAGCTCTGGAAGAACTCAAATTGAAGCTTATCCAAAAGATGGAAACCTTCTGGCAAGAAAAATGGGGAAAAAATTTCAGAAAGAGTTCAGCAGCCTGACAGACAAAACCTCACAATTGGAGAAAGAGCTGGAAGCCTCTAACAGAAGGGCAGACCAAGATGAAAAGCAAAACCAGTCCCTAAAGACCAGAATTAAGCAACTGGAAGACAGTGATCTTGCAAAACAGCTAGAATTAATAAAGCAAAGTCAAAAAATTAATGAATTAGAAGAAAAAATAAAATATCTTACTGACAAGATGACAGACCAGGAAAATAGAGGAAGGAGAGACAACTTGAGAATCATTGGTCTGCCTGAAAAACCAGAGATAAACAAAAACCTAGATGCTATACTACAGGAGATTATAGAAGAAAATTGCCCAAATGTACTGGAGCAAGGGGGCAAAATAGAAATAGAAATAGAAAGGGTTCATAGAACATCTTCTACACTAAATCCCCAAAAGACAACCCCCAGGAATGTAATCACCAAATTCAAGAGCTTCCAAACTAAGGAGAAAATGTTATAAGAAGCCAAGAAGAAGAGCTTCAGATATAGAGAACCCTCTATAAGAACCACACATGAATTAGCAGCAAAAACACTAAGAGACCACAAAGCATGGAACACGATATTTAGAACGGCAAGAAAGCTGGGTCTCCAACCAAGAATCAACTACCCATCAAAACTGACTATATATTTCCAGGGGAAAGTATGGGCATTCAACAAAACAGAAGATTTCCAAGTATTTGCTAAGAAAAGACCAGAACTTAGTGAAAAATTTGACATCCAAACACAGAGAGAAAGAGAAACATGAAAAGGTAAATATGAAAGAAAGGGAAAAGGAGAAAGATCATATCATTTTCTTTTATTCAAACTCTCTTCTATAAGGACTACATTTATATGAAATTATATATATTAATATGTGAGGAAAATGTAATGTGTAACTCTCAAAAATTGTATGCATCATAAGAGTAGTTAGAAGAATCACACATAGGGAAAGATTGGGGCATCAAGATGACTTCGTGAAAGAAAGGGGAAAGAAAGAAAAAAGGAGGGGGAATTGTTGATGGTACAAAGATTTACTTCAAGAAATAGAGGGGGAAAAACTAAATAGAATAATCTTTCCCACACAAAGATACACATGGGAAGGGGAGAGGAAGAATTCTCATATGAGGAGAGGAAGAGAGCGATAAGTGGTATTACTTAAACCTTAGTCTCAGTGAAATCAACTCTGAGAGGGAAGAACATCTAGATCCATTGGGATCTTGAATTCTATTTTATCCAAAAGGGTAAGAGAGAAGGGGAAATTGAGGAGGGGGATGAGGAGGGAGTATAAAAGCGGAGGGAAGGAGAGAGGGGAGGGGAAGGGAACAAAAAAGGGAGGGGTTAGAGTGGGAAACATATCAAGGGAGGGAACTAGTGGAACTGATTTAATATAAATCACTGCCTTAAAAGGTTATAGCTAAAGAAGAAAGGTCAGAATTAGGGGAGGATATCAAAATGCCAGGGAATCCACAAATGACAATCATAACTTTGAATGTGAATGGGATGAACTCACCCATAAAACATAGACAAATAGCAGATTGGATTAGAACCCAAAACCGTAACATATGTTTTCTTCAAGAAACACATATGAGGCGGGTTGATACTCACAAGGTTAGAATTAAAGAATGGAGTAAGACCTTTTGGGCCTCAACTGATGGAAAGAAGGCAGGAGTTGCAATCATGATATCTGACACAGCCAAAGCCAAAATAGACCAGATTAAAAGGGATAGGGAAGATAAATATATTCTGTTAAAAGGGAGTATAGTCAACGATGAAATATCACTAATCAACATGTATGCACCAAATGGTATAGCACTCAAATTTCTAATGGAGAAACTAGGAGAATTGAAGGAGGAAATAGACAGTAAAACCATATTAGTGGGAGACTTGAACCAAACACTATCAAATTTAGATAAATCAAAAAATAAATAAGAAAAAGGTAAAAGATGTGAATGAAACTTTAGAAAAATTAGAGTTAATAGATATATGGAGGAAATTTAGTAGAGACAAAAAGGAATGCACCTTCTTCTCAGCACCACATGGCACATTCACAAAGACAGATCATACTCTAGGTCACAGAAACATGGCATACAATTGCAGAAAATCTGAAATAATAAATGCAAACTTTTCAGATCATAAGGCAATAAAAATAATGATCAGTAAGGGTACATGGAGAGCCAAATCAAAAATTAATTGGAAATGAAATAATATGATACTCCAAAATCTGTTAGTTAGAGAACAAGTCATAGAAACAATTAACAATTTCATTGAGGAAAATGACAATGGTGAGACATCCTTTCAAACCTTATGGGATGCAGCCAAAGCAGTACTTAGAGGAAAATTCATATCCCTGAGTGCATATATTAACAAATTAGAGAGGGCAGAGATCAATTAATTGGAAATATAAATCAAAAAACTTGAAAGCAAACAAATTAAAAACCCCCAGAAGAAAACCAAACTAGAGATCCTAAAAATTAAGGGAGAAATTAATAAAATCAAAAGTGATAGAACTATTGAACTAATATACAAGACTAGAAGCTGGTACTTTCAAAAAACAGACAAAATAGAAAAATTACTGGTCAATCTAATTTAAAAAAGGAAAGAAGAAAACCAAATTAACAGTATCAAAGATGATAAGGGGGAACCTCACCTCCAATGAAGAGGAAATGAAGGCAATCATTAAAAACTACTTTGCTCAACTATATGGCAATATATATATATATATATATATATATATATATATATATATATATATATATATATATATATATATATATATATATATATATATATATATATACCTAGGTGATATGGATGAATATTTACAAAAATATAAATTGCCTAGACTAACAGAAGAAGAAATATAATTCTTAAATAATCCCATATCAGAAAAAGAAATCCAACAGGCCATCAAAGAACTCCCTAAGAAAAAATCCCCAGGGCCTGATGGATTCACAAGTGAATTCTATCAAACATTCATAGAATAGCTAATCCCAATACTATACAAACTATTTGACATAATAAGCAAAGAGGGAGTTCTACCAAACTCCTTTTATGACACAAACATGGTACTGATTCCAAAGCCAGACAGGTCAAAAACAGAGAAAGAAAACTATAGACCAATCTTCCTAATGAATATAGATGCAAAAATCTTAAATAGGATACTAGCAAAAAGACTCCAGCAAGTGATCAGGACAGTCATTCACTATGACCAAGTAGGATTTATACCAGGAATGCAGGGCTGGTTCAATATTAGGAAAACCATCCACATAATTGACCATATCAACAAACAAAGAGACAAAAATCACATGATTATCTCAATAGATGCAGAAAAAGCCTTTGAAAAAATACAACACCCATTCCTATTAAAAACACTAGAAATCATAGGAATAGAAGGGCCGTTCCTAAAAATAATAAACAGTATATATCTAAAACCATCAACTAACATCATCTTCAATTGGGATAAATTAGATGCATTCCCAATAAGATCAGGAGTAAAACAAGGATGCCCATTATCACCTCTATTATTTACCATTGTACTAGAAACACTAGCAGTAGCAATTAGAGAAGAAGAAAAAGAAATTGAAGGCATTAAAATAGGCAAGGAGGAGACCAAGTTATCACTCTTTGCAGATGATATGATGGTCTACTTAAAGAATCCTAGAGAATCAACCAAAAAGCTGGTCAAAATAATCAAAAACTTTAGCAAAGTTGCAGGTTACAAAATAAACCCGCATAAGTCATCAGCATTTCTATATATTTCCAACACAGCTCAGCAGTAAGAATTAGAAATAGAAATCCCATTCAAAATCACCTTAGAGAAAATAAAATACTTAGGAATCTATCTCCCAAGACAAACACAGGAACTACATGAACACAACTATAAAACACTCTCCACACAACTAAAACTAGACTTGAGCAATTGGAAAAACATTAACTGCTCATGGGTCAGACAAGCAAATATAATAAAAATGACCATTCTACCCAAGCTTATTTACCTATTTAGTGCTATACCCATTGAACTTCCAAAAAAAATTTTTACTGACTTATAAAACACCATAGCAATGTTCATTTGGAAGAACAAAGGGTCAAGGATAACCAGGGAAATAATGGAAAATATATATATAAAGGTAAGTGGCCTTGCAGTCCCAGATCTCAAACTCCATTATAAAGCTGTAGTCACTGAAACAATTTGGTACTGGATAAGAGACAGAAAGGAGGATCAGTGGAATAGACTTGAGGTAAGTGACCCCAGCAAGACAGTATATGACAAACCCAAAGACCCTAGCTTCAGTGACAAAAACCTACTATTTGACAAAAACTGCTGGGAAAACTGGAAGACAGTGTGGGAGAGATTACATTTGGATCAACACCTCACACCCTACACCAAGATAAACTCAGAATGGGTGAATGACTTGAACATAAAGAAGGAAACTATAAGTAAATTAGAGGAATACAGAATAGTATACATGTCATACCTGGGGGAAGGGAAAGACTTTAAAACCAAGCAAGACATAGAAAGAGTCACAAAATGTAAAATAAACGATTTTGATTACATCAAATTAAAAAGTTTTTTGTAGAAACAAAACCAATGTAACCAAAATGAGAAGGGAAGCAACATATTGGGAAACAATTTTCATAACAAAATCCTCTGACAAAGGTCTAATTATTCAGATTTATAAAGAGCTAAATCAATTGTACAAAAAATCAAGCCATTCTCCAATTGATAAATGGGCAAGGGACATGAACAGGCAGTTTTCAGCCAAAGAAATCAAAACTATTAATAAGCACATGAAAAAGTGCTCTAAATCTCTTATAATCAGAGAGATGCAAATCAATACAACTCTGAGGTAGCACTTCACACCTAGCAGATTGGCTAACATGGCAGCAAAGGAAAGTAATGAATGCTGGAGGGGATGTGGCAAAGTCGGGACATTAATTCATTGCTGGTGGAGTTGTGAATTGATCCAACCATTCTGGAGGGCAATTTGGAACTATGCCCAAAGGGCGATAAAAGACTGTCTGCCCTTTGATCCAGCCATAGAACTGCTGGGTTTGTATCCCAAAGAGATAATAAGGAAAAAGACATGTACAAGAATATTGATAGCTGCGCTCTTTGTGGTGGCCAAAAATTGGAAAATGACGGGATGCCCTTTGATTGGGGAATGGCTAAACAAATTGTGGTATATGTTGGTGATGGAATACTATTGTGCTCAAAGGAATAATAAAGTGGAGAAATTCCATGGAGACTAGAACAACCTCCAGGAAGTGATGCAGAGCGAAAGGAGCAGAACCAGGAAAACATTGTACACAGATACTGAAACACTGTGGTACAATAGAATGTAATGGACGTCTCCATTAGTGTCAATACAATGTCCCTGAACATTCTGCAGGCATCTAGGAGAATAAACACTATAAACAAGCAAAAGACAAATTGTGGGAATAAAAACACTGAAGAAAAGCAACTGTTTGACTACAAGTGTTGAGGGGACATGAATGAGGAGAAACTAAATGAACACCTTAATACAAATACCAAAAACATGGAAACAGGTTTGAATCAATGACACATGTGATACCCAGTGGAATAGTGCGTCGGCTAGGAGAGGGGTGGTGGGAGGGGGGAGGAAAAGAAAATGATCTTTGTTTCCAAGGAACAATGTTTAAAAATGACAAAATAAAATAATGTTTAAATTGGGAAAGGGGGAAAATAAATAAATAATACCTTCAAAAAAAAAGAAATTGTTTTAAAAGTTGTCTGTATATAGTATTAGCAACTGAAGAAAATTTCTGAAGAAAATTATATACTTAATTTCTATTTATAATCATTAATACAACTGTGGCAATTAACATGTGCAAATGTATATGAATAAAATTCAGAAAAAGATGCAGTCTTTAGAAGCATCAGATATGAAATAAACATCTCTTTTCAAAAATAGAACTAATAGGTTAGAGCTTCCTGAAGGATAGGAGAAGTCTCTATGCTAATCTAAGATAATCAACCTTGACTGAATCTAAGAGAGATAGGTGGGAGAAGATAATGGAAAAAGCCAGAAAAACTGTCTTAGTCAGGAAAAACCTCTGGCCTGGGGAATCTATATTCAATAATAAACCTGTCTATAACCTATTCACACACCAGTCTCCTAACTTGTTATACTTCCTTTCTGTCCTTTAATTTCTTTAAATGTTTCAATATCTGGAATATTCTATTACAAGCTAGAAATAGTTTCATATGGGTATCTCCTTGCTTAAAACCTTGAAAGGAGAGAGAAGAGAAATAGAGGTGAGGAGAAAGAGCAAAAGAAAAAAGACATTCAAATACCCCAGGACAGGGCTCTTAATCTCACTATAAAATAACAGAATCTTCCCTGATCCCTGAACTTCCCTAAAAATTGAGTTACCCAGAAGTATGTAGTAAAGATGGACCCAGAAAACCCTTTAAGAGTTTGTGATAACAATTCTCCAAACCCCAGAAGTAGACGTTCACATGACCATGACCATTATCTAGACTTCACATGACCATGACCATTATCTAGTATTCCCTCTTGCCATAGCATTAAGTCTGCTGTTCTCAAGATTTACTGGTGACATTTCTGGATATCTACCTCTTCCTCTGAGATTTCCACTTCCACTATGGAAGTGAACAGCACTATTGAACTGCTACAGTTTAATGGTTGCAGCCATTGCTCCAGCATTCTCCTTTTGTGTTATCTGTCCTTACTTTATCTTCCAGGTTCCCTTTGGTGTCTCTAGTTATACTATGTGGCCTTCCTTTAAAAATGCAAAATAAAAAGGTCAATCACTTTCAGTACCAGCTAGGCTACCTCATTTTCCTACAGTTGAAGCGACAGATCACAATCCCAAGCACTAAAGGAAAACTGATTATTTCTATAGTTTTACTATATATGATTTCATCAGTGTTAAGACTGAAAAAATCCACAGGTTTTAAACTTATTTAGAAAAAAATTTATTACTATATAAATACTAGTTGTCAGCAAAGGGTACCAGAAACGAGTTCTGTTTAAAAGTCTAAACAATTTGAGAAATAAAAACTAATCTAAATAAAGAACTAACTAATCTAAATAAAGTATCTTAAAGGCATTTAAATTTATTATTTTGAAAAGATAACCCAGAAGACTGAAATGATTGCAGATAAACTACCAAATTATTTGTAAATGTTTGTAAATAAAAAGTTTATTGACAACCTATAACATTGTTTGTTAATAACTAGATAAAAATCAGTTAAGAAGTAGGCATCTGTGTTTTTCAGAAATCCATCTCTGAAATCCAAGATCACCACACAGTGGTCAAATAGAGTAAATGTACTTTCAATGAGAAAAGGAAAAAGGACTAACTAGTAGCACATATACACACAAAAAGGTAATTTAATGCAACAGTTACCCAAGAATGATTTATTCCATGCAATATTATGTATCCTATAAAAATGCTAAAGAAATGTATAAAGAAAAACTGTCAAAGTAGTTTATAAAGTTTACTTCTTTTTTATATATAAATCCAAATATTCAACATTCTCATATCCAAAATAAGTGTTATAATATGCAACCAATTTTTCACCTGCAAATGACTTTGTCTTTTTAATAACTCAGTTCTCTTGCTACTATTGATTGCTGAGTATACACGTAAAAAGGTCATATATCGACTTGGTGTAGCTCCATATGCTTTACAAGATTCATGAATAGCCAAAAAAGATTTTAGAAAATCAGGATCCCCTACAAAAAAAAAAAGGAAGAAGTAAATTTTTTCAGTCAGCATTCACATCAGCACACAACTCTTGCATTTTGCGGTTGCTTTACCCTACCATCTAAGCATGTTTGTCAAGACTTATACATTGGTTTTTAAAGAGGAATTTTCTACTCTTAGAAGTAGAATTTTCTACTCTTAGAAACCAAGAAGGAAATTACATCTAAATGGATCCCATATATAAATTCTTATTCCCATAAGCTTGTTACAAAATGTCTTTCATATATTCACTATGTAACTTTTATCAATGAACATATACAAATCAGGAATGCAGTCATGCAACTATATCTGAATCTACACTATATTAATAAACATTAGCTCACATTTATGTAACACTTTGTAGTGTTTTTTTTGTAGTGCTTTCTCCACAAAAATTCCCCACCTGAGTTAAGAGTACCATGTAATATATTATATCATTGTGAACCCCCCCCCCCAAAAAAAACCACTTAAAACTTTCTCAATTCCTAGCATAGGATCTTTAGATTATATGATCTGAAGCTGTTAAAGGTAGGAAAAATTCCATCTAGAAACTCCTAATTTTTTAGACAAAAAATAAAACAAAACTGGGAGAGTGATTTAATCAAGATCTCACCAGTAGTAACAAAGCTTACCTGGACCTAAATTTTCTGACTAAAACCTCCATGTTCTTTCTAGTAACAACATTAATTTAAAATAATTAATTCAAAATTCTCAACACTCTACATAAATGCTTTTGTCTTTTCTTTGAAGACATGCTAAGATTTTTCAACAGGGCAAAACACTGTTAAAATACCAATGTGGTTCATTAAATATTAAATAAGTTATTTGATAATTATTTATTTACCAGGAGAACAGATTCTCATATTGTTAACTTATATAAATATTCAATGGTTTCAATAGAGAGGGACATATTTGGCTCTTATTTTCTTATCTCCAAATTTCAAATTGGTATAAGTGGTCTTAATTCTATTTTCCTTGTTTAGTTTCATTTACTCTCTGGTATAATTGAAAGGAAGAAATGATAGCTTTTTCTAATATGCAGTATCAAAAGGGAACATACACTCCCTCACTCCACAATTGTCAACTGTTTTCAATTCTTTTCTACATCTCTCATATCCATTCACTTCTTGAGAATTGAGGACTTAGCTTATTTAAAGCCATCATCACCTGACTTATTTCAAATCTTCTGATTTCTCACCTTGCTTCATTTATCCCCTCTCCAAACTATTCTCTACTTAACTGCCAAAAGGACAGTGCTAAAATACAACTCTGACCATGTCACTCCCCTACTCAATGAATTCCTGTGACTGCCTAATATTTTGAGGATTAAAACCTGCCTCTATCTTACATTTCCAGACTTAAATCATGTATTAATCCCATCACTAAACTCTTTTGTACAGTATATTGGCCTCCTTGCTATTCTTCAAAATTGGGTCTCCCATCTCCTATTTTCCTTCATGAATACAACCCTACCTCTGAAAGCCTATTTTTCCTTCAAAGCTCAACTCAAGCTCCACAGGCTCCATGAAGCCTTTCATGACTTCTCCAGCTGCTGGCACTTAGCCTCCAAAATTACTTTAGATTTATTTTGTAAATGTTTATGTATATGATAGCTCCCTCAATAGAATGTAACCTCCCTGAAGTTAGGCACTGTTTAATTTCTGTCTCAATCCCCATGGTGAGGATACAGGCACAGTGCGTACAACATGAGAGCTACTACTAAATAGATTTGGCTAAGTGTTTAACGTTGAAAAAAAGTGAGAAGAGATACAAGAAAAAATAGTCTTTCTCTTTGATAAAAGACTAATCATTGTCTTTGTAATCTTTAAAGATTATACCTAGAAACTCTCCCAGCCTTCCATTTCAGAATAGAGTGGTTAACAACTGTTCTGTAAAAAGTGGCTTAGTTATTCTATAGAAGACACTTGAGTATGAGACAAACTATACTCAAGAATACACCAAGAATGAGAAAATACTGTAGAGACCATTAAATACTACACTAACTTGGTCTTTGGTGTTTTTTACTTCCATGTCCCATGTACAATTAAATTATTTAGTTTATATATGTCTTTTTTAAATGTAGTAGAAAAAACAGATCTGATTGTATAGATTTAAGATAAACAATTAAGTTTTGGTATACATAAGTTGTTTTCTTTTTTTTTCACTAATTCTAATCTCCAAATCAGAGTTATGATAACTTTCTTTGAACTATTACCAGTGGGTTTTTTCTTCTCTTCTCTTCTTTTTTTTTCACCAGACTTTTCTTCATTGGCCATTTCACTGAATAACATTTCAGGTATCTAAATTTGAAAATATGGTTTTTGAAAATTCAAAATCAATATAAATGATATTAAGGCAAAAAAAAAATAAAATGAAACCAAGACCTTTACAAATATAAAAATATCATTAATTCGTTTTCTTCCACAATAACAGATTAACAGGAACAAACTGAATACATTTTTTCTCTTCTTTTCTTTCTTTTTTTTGAAGGCTATAATCCCTAATATACCTAGGTTAAAAGGTGGAAGTACAATAGTTGAGACCATCATTTGCAGAAAAGGTTTGACCAGCTCTATCTCTGATCAAGGAGAGTGTGCCCCATCCTAAAAGGGTTCACAGTATTGGTGCTGAACAGTCAATCCAATGCCTTTTAGCTCTGTTTTGCATTTTAGAACTCCAGAACTCAACTGACCCATCAGCAACAGCCTAGCAGAAGAGGACTTCTAGGTGTTCACCATAACACCGAATCCCATCAATTTTAAAAAAGAAAAATTTCCTTAACAAGATTATATATGACAACCACTGTGTAAAAGAAATGGCAACTAGGGACCAGTTTCAATATAGGAGCAGGAAATAAATCTTGATTTCATTAGAACTCCCAGGTAAAGAAACGTCCTTCTCCAATGCAGTATGGAGTCTCTATCAAATTTATAATTTTAGAGAGTTGCCCAGAACTCTGAAAGATAAAGTGACTTGTCCAGGGTCACCCACCTAATATGTGTCAAAGAAGGAACTTGAACTTTGGGATTCCTGCCTTCTATCCATCACAGTACAGTTTAATATACAGTATGACAATGATTGGTCTATAAAATTAAAAAACTAAGGAATTAGGAAATGAATTAAGTCTAATTAGAAATTGATCAATAAAAAATTAGTTGTTGCAAGCAAGTCATAAAAATCATGAAAATATTAGGGTGTTTATATAACATTCAGCCAATGAAATATCTTTGTCATATGCAGAGAAAATACAAAAGGAAGAATATAGGAGAATTTATTTACTTTCAGTTACGAAAATTATAAGATAAAAGTAATTCAATGCAGTCATTTATTTTTTTAATTTCTAACTAAAATAATTGAGTGATATGAGGGGGTAAGTTTAAGAAGAGATGTACATGTTAATGTACAAAATGTATTTTTAAACCCTAACCTTCAGCCTTATAATCAAAACTAAGTATTGGTTCTGAGGCAGAAGAACATCTAGGCAATTGGGGTAAAGTGATTTGCCCACAGTCACAGAGCTAGGCAGTATTTAAGGTCAGATTTGGACTTAGGCCCTCCCATTTCTAGACTTGGCTCTTTCCCCTGAGCCACCACATTGTCCTCAATGTATTTTTATTTTTAAACAATGATACCAGCATTTCAGATCCATTAAAAGTTACAAAGTTTTTAAAGAAAAATTTAGACAGATTGTTAAAGGAAATGTGTATGCTACCTTAGAAGACACCAAAAAACTTGATTGTACAGAAAAATAATAGTAATTTTCTCTGGGGATCAATAATTTGACAAGGTATACAATTTCAAATTATTTATTTGATCAGATATTTTCACTTTATTTCACCTAAAATAACAATAACAAAGAAATTTGTCTTAATTCATGCTATTTTATAGTAATTGAATGTGTTTTGAAAACACAGTTGTGCTAGTCTTTGAGTCAAACAATGAAGTAAGCTTTTCTTAATAATCCTGGCTACTCCTACAAACTGGCTATAAATCTTTGCATATAAATCTTTACACCCTCAGAGCAAAAATAAATAGTTTAATACTAAAGTTTCAGTGCAACATTTTGGAATTATACATACCAGATCTGATTTCTTTAAATTCTGTGGAAAACATTCTTCATAATTTATCTCATATGATAAAAAGTGTCTCTAAGAAAAGTTAACTAGGAAATAATTACAACTCCTTCCTACTCTTCAAATAGTACTCAGACATTATCATACATTTAAAACAGGATCCAGTCTGGCATAGCACACTCTTAAAAGATTTTCTAAATCTCCTTTTCTATCTTCAAGTTTCTCATGTCTCTCTCTCTCATTCCTCTAACTCAGCTAAGGACCATACCTTTTATTTTACTGAGGAAATTAAGGTCAATAGACTTGAGCTTCCTCTTCTCCTATTTTCATTATCTCAGAACATTTTGACATTATCCCCCATTGTCTCTTCCTTTTCCTCAGTTTCTGAAAATGAGATGCTCCTTTCCTTCCAAGGTTAAACCTTTTATATCATCTCTTGATACTGATAGCATCCCTTCTCATCTACTCTAGCAAATTATAAACTCCATCATTTCCTCTAAACTTCAACCTTTATTATACTGGATATGTGTGAGGAAGAACAGGAAACCCAGTCTGGTTGGTCTGTTTGGCATTCTCAGGCACCTGTACAAGTTCATCACTCACATTATGCCCCTTAACTATGGGTATTCCCTAAAGTCTTCTCTAACATCTTTTTGTCATCTACCTACTCTCTTTCTGATAAAGATCTCAGCTGTATGGGCTTAGTCATCCTTTCTTTGCCAATAATACACAAATAGAGACAAGATGTTTCAAAAAGTCCTGGGGAAGTTTTTAAACTACAGGAAGATTTTGGGTATACTTTCTCTATCCAACCCCAGTCTCTTCCATCAGTTTCAATCTCCAATCACTAATATCCCCCAGAGATACATCAAACTCAACCCATTCAAAACAAAACTTCCTTATCTTTCTCCCAAACCTATTTTTCTTTCAAACTTACCTATTATTTTATCAAAAAGGGAATTGTATTTTCCTGACTGAAAGATGTCAACATTGCCAAATGGAGTAATTAAGTGGATAAAGGATGAGATCTGACAAGACAATCAGATTTAGCAATTTAAATTTCCATTCTCCCAGCTTCCTGACCATCTTCTTCCCCATCAGTTGCCAAATCTTATTGTTTCTACTTCATTTTCATCAAATTTCTTTTCTCTACTCACTATTAATTCAGGCCTTTACTGACTTTTGCCTAGATTATTCAATGGTTCTAATTAGTCACCTTACCCCAAAAGTCTGTCCACACTGCTATCCATCCAACACACTACTGCCAATATAATTGTTCTTAAGCATAGGTAAGATCAAGTGTGTCTCCTACTACTAAGTTAACACAAGTGTCTTCCTAGAATAAAATAAAAACTCCTTTTAGCTTTGAAAGCCCTTCACAACCCCAACCCCAACCTATCTTTCAGCTTTACTTGACATTATTCTCCCTCCCTCCCTCCACAACCCAAACTGGTCCTTTTCATTCCTCACACACACACAAAAAAAGACTTCTCTTATGTCAATGGCCTTGCACTGGCTGTCACCCATCACTGGAATGCACTCTTTACTCACATCTGCCTCCAAGAAGCCCTCTATTCCTACAACATACTATACCACTTAATTCCTTCAAGCACCCCCTTGAAGCTTTTCCTGATCCCCTCAACAGCTGGTTCTATTATTCTGAAATTTTCTTGTTATTTAGTTATGTGGTGTTTATTCCTATTTATTCTCTTTCTACGCATACTGCATATTTTCATACATTACCTTGTCATCTCAGAATTGTCAGCTCCTTGTGAGTGAGCTTATGTCACTCATTGTATATGTATCCCCAGTATATAGTATTTGACACAAAGTAAACACTTATCTGTTGGCTGATTGATTTTGAAAAGAATAAATAGGTTTTATGATTATTCTTATTTGGTTTCTTCTAATTTTTCTATTTTATTTTTATGACATGTTTATTGTTATCTGTGGCGGAAAAGATAATTACTAGATGCCATGTACTGTGATAAGTATTTAAGATGCAAGACACTTTTTAATAGACATTATTCTTGACATTCAAAAAGAAAAGACAGGAAATTGTTATCTATATGAATGTAGCTATGTTCTAGTAAAATTGTTATAACAACTATGTCAACTGTCAAAAGTGTGGCCATCCTTAAAGAATGTACTTTTGTAGAAAGAATAAACTCATCTACTTTTCACACCTTTATTAAATGGAAAACTTACTTTTTTCATACTGTTGTCTGACCAACTCTCCATCCACATCACCTGGCATTTCTTATGTAGGGCTGGATTACTCTCACAGTTTATTGTAAAATTTAAGCTAGCAGAGTCCATTATCAAGACTATATGCAGGTTCTGCTGAATCTCTGAAGAATTTAAAAGTAAAAAATTTAAGTGACAGAAAAAATTTAGGGTAAACAGGTATCTAAATACTTTTACATAGACTGAAATTAATGTCTACAAACCTTTTATAAACTATGGAACAATAATCAAATCTTTCAGAAAGTCCAATAGCAACCTAAGCATTCAAATCATTTTCAGATGAGTTAGATATTTTACTTATTACATGAAAATAGGTGGGAAGTTCAAGTTTCAATGGACACTATATTCATTTTTTCTTATTTAACTACACTCTAGCATTTTCCCCAACATTTTCAGTACTTATAATTTGAAAAATATTTAAAAGAAAAGCAAAATATATAATAAATCTGTATAAGCTTCATGATACTTGGGAAATCTAATGAACAAAATAATGTTCAATTAAAATGTGTTTATATTTTCATACTCTATATTTTTTACCCTTCAATGAACTATTAATTCATTTTGCTTACTGTAGGTAAAATAATTAAAGACTGGTCCAGTAAAGCCATCTTGTGAAGCCTGATCTTTTAAAGGAGACAATAAGGGTTCTAACTCTTCAAGAGAGTATAATCCAGGAACTTCACCTACAAAAAGAATAGTATATGCATTTTAATTAAGCTTAAGTGCAGTATTTAATCAATGTTTTTTTATTATTGAATTCTTGGAACTATTAGTGTCATCCCTTCCTTCCCATTACCATTATTACTATAGTATAGATTTTGATAATTTCACATCTGGAAATCAGTAGTGGCCTCCTAAATGTTTTTTTCTGCCACCAGTCTCTCATCCCTCTTATATATCCTGAAAGTTAGGTGATTTTGTCAATATGAGCATTCCTAAACCAATGCTGACCACAACTTATCTATTCTTTAGCAAACTATCTTCACAGGCTACCATGAATGTAAAACTCATAGTCTGCAGATGTTTTCACAATGAGCCTCTAAATTTGCTGGTATGTTCGGCAACAGATTGATAGTAAACAACATCCATATTTCAAGTCTTTCTAGCTTGGTAAAACGAATAAATGAAAAATCATTTGTTAAGCACTTACTAGGTACAATGTACTGTGTTAAATGCTGGCCATATACATATAAAAGACAGTACTTGTTCTTAAGGAGCTCACATTCTAATGGGGGGAAAAAAACACATATGGAAGGTTTCAGCATCATCTGATGAAAATCTCCAATGGTCCTTAGAGTATAGTGGCAAAGTAACTAAGTGCCACTTCTTTAATATCATTTCTAATGATCAAATTATATCAGTTTCTGAAGTTAAGCCATTAAATCACTCTAACTACATAATCTTTGAGGGGAAAAAAGTATCATTTACATGCTACAAGAATCAGAGTAAGACTTAATTAGGAGCATTCTAGTAGTTTTAATGCAAGATTTGTCTATCTAAAACATAGATTTTGATCAAGTTTTTAAAAAAACTCAAAATTCTTCAGTGGTTCCCTATCTTCTATAAGGTAAAAGAGAATGGCATTCAAGATACCAATCTATTTTTTAAACCTTATGTCTCATTTGTTTTTCTTCCATGAAACATTTGCTACTGCACCATCAATAACACTGTTCCATTACCTAAAAAATCTCTCCACCAATCAAATCCTACCATCTCTGAAATATGAGATAAAGTTCTAAATGTCCTATGAAGCTTTAGTTTCTATCCTCTAACTCACTATGGTGTCTCCCTCCTCTGAACTCCTCTATTATTTACTGATAGCAATTATTTGTTAGCATTCATATAATACTATAAATAATATACTTTTAGGTTTTTGTTTTGGTCACTAAAAGGAGTACAAACAAAGTTATGGAATCTTTCATCAATTTAGGTTATGTTCATAAATATAGACTTGGCCTGAATGAACAAGAACTCAACCTGGGATTATATTGGTATTCTAAATTAATTTTTTTCATCAACAAAAACCTGCTTTCTCTCCCTTCCAAAACTTCCCCCATTGGTTGAGGGGATATGATTGAGGAGAGACTCTAAAGAAGACTCTAGAAGCCTTGGTTTCAGAGGCCCAGATTCTATAGCTGGGCTTCTATTTTGGTAACTACAAATTAAATCTTGAAAATTGAGTTGATTGGTGTTGTGAAACTACAAATATAGATTGGTGGCTCTTCCCTATTCTAAGCTTTATAGTTGTAGAGAATTCTCTGGGAGGTTAGGTGATTTTCTGAGGGTCACACCACCAGGAAAGATCAGAAACCAAATTCTTCCTGATCCAGAGGCTCACATAACAGACCATATCATTCCACACAGCATTTCTTTTTTATCATAATAAAAAGTTTAATATGCTTACACTATGGCTTAAAGCTTTTATAACTACATTCTCTAAACCTCATTCTGCAAAAAAGATACTCTATTCCTTTTCTTTCTAAATAAACCAGAACAAATTTCAAATACACACACACACACACACACACACACACACACACACACACACACACACACATACACAAAGGCACATATATAGAAACTTCTGGCAAATGACCCTCTTGAATATCATAGGACATCAGAGGTGGAAGGGAACTTCTACAGATGAAGAAACTGAGGCCCAGAGAAAAATAAGTAATTTGACTGAAAGTCACATAACTATTAGGACAGAAGCTGAACTCAAAACCTCATTCTCTTTTCCCTACACTATGATCATCATTTAATTTAACATGTATTAAACATTTACCATACACAAAGGCATTTATAACATATACAGATTGTTATTTCATTAATAAGTTTTAAGTTTCTTAAGGACAGGAAAAATGCTTTGCTTCTGTGTGCTTCCCATAGGACTCAGTACAGTGCTTTGAACCAAGTAAGTATGGATACAATGGGAAAAAAAATTTCAATAATTAAAATAAGGTATTGAAACTCACAAGCATAATTTTATTCTTCTTGGTCCTGACATTTCTAAAAATGTAGAGACATCTTTTTAAATCAGTTTTTTTCTTAAATATATTTCTTCAGATTTTATTCCTTAATCATATTTAATCACACTGACTTAGGGAAGAATTATACTTAAAGGATTAGCCACATCCAGAACACTTCAAATCATGTACTTTCATTGTGAATTATATGTTCTTGAATAGCAAATATTCCCTACCTACCTGAAGATAAAAGACTATTGATCATCTCCAAGAATGTAGGATGGACAAACTGGTAATCTTCAAGAAGCAAAACTACTTGCTGAGCTTCAATGCCTGCAAGATGTAGTACCTGACAATAAAGAGATAAAATTTTAGTAATCACTCAATAAATATTTATTAAGCACTCCATATCTACACCAGGCATTCACTGTACTAGGCACTGGTAAAGTCAAATATTCAGAAATATACTTCAAAATTTGATTTCTTTTCAATCTAAATCTGGGATTTCATAGGGACTGATAATTCCCAATAAGGATACTCCTACCAATGACAATCTTTAATTGTCTATAAACATATTCTTAGGGAGTTATCCTGGCTAAGGGGAGGTTATGTGACCAGTCTAGGATCAACTAGTCTATATGTCAGAGGTGGGACTAAAACACAGATCTTCACTCAGAAGTCAGCTCTGTATTCCCTATGCCAAGTTACCTGTCAACTGATTTACATAAGAATTATAAGCAGATTGATTTAGATATCTGTGGGGTTTTTTTTACTTTTATTAATTTAATTAAAAACCAGATACTTACAGCACTAACTCTATAATAAATCCAGTCTATGGTTAAATTTCATAAATGAGGAAAACAAATCATTTTATATTAGTGATATTAAAGCAGAACTTAAAGCTTTAACTGTTTTTGGCATTTCCATACCCATTCTCTTTCTCATATGCCTATCTGATAGCTCATCCTTTCTCTGTACTTATGACTGGGAATTTTAGATTTACTCCACTCTGCTTAGTCTTTAGAATTCTAGCAACCAGGAATGTATACACCCCCACTTAAGAATTAAGGAAGATGTAAGGAAGATGGCCTATGACCAACATGTGCTAGCAAGTGACAAATCAAAAACAACTGACAGACGCCCCCTGGGCTGCCCTAAACCAAACTTAAACTACCATTGCTACATATGAGACACAGGAAGTGATATTAAGAACTGCCTTTATATTTTGTGTCACTTCCTCTTGCTCTCTCTCTGTCAGAGACGTTGGGCTCACTCAGTGATGTTGGGCTCTCACAACTCAGCAAGGTTGGGAGCTCTGGGCAGCGTTTTGGCATGCTTGCAGCTCTTGGAGGGTTTTGGCGTTTGTGGCGTGGCAGTGAGGTTACTGGGAGAAGCTTTGTAGTGTGGTTTAGGTGAGACATCTTCCCTGAGCGAGAATTGGTGAGCGGTTAGGCTGATTCCTCCTTTCCTTTACCTCCTAAAGCACTATCCTCTTAGGAGGCCCCTCATCTTGGAGTAGACCTCTTGGCTGGAAGCTGAGCTAGATTTAATCTTCTGAGGAGGCCTCCTTGCTGAGTTCTCTGAACTTCCCTTGGCTTAGACTAGGTCAGAGAAATCTTATACCCCTTCCTCTCTCTTCTTTTTCTTAATTTCTTCCTACTATTGTAATTAAACCACCATAAAAATCCCAAACTGACTTGAGTATTTTTTTAATCCCTGGTGATTCAGTCAACAACCCTAATTTTTACCCCTAACAGTCTTACAAAGGAAAGGAAAGTTGAAGTATTTTTAATGTTTTTAAACATCATAATTTAAAAATCATAAGAAAATGAAATGTAAAAATTTAACTAAAATTTATCTTTGTAAGAGAATTCTACATATTCTCCAAAAAGCATTTTCACATATTCTAAGAGATTAATTACATATATATTCAACTAGCATCAAAAATGAGATAAAAAATAAGTTACTCACATGTTTGAGATCATTCTTAAATTGCTTCAGCTCATACCCTCTGGAAATCTTGGGGGAAATCAGTACAGCTCCATGCATGTGGCTGACTAATGAAGTGATAGTTCGACGTCCCACACCGCTACGCCCAGCTAAGAGAAGGGAGCCTCCAGGGAAACTCAGCACCCTGTCTATCCTAGACATATACTCCAGAACTTCTTGGAAAAGCAAAATATCTAAATCCTGGTTATCTCGTCCATAATGAATAATACCCTTTGAGAAATCACAAGAGAATATTTATGTAATTATGTCCCAGTACAAACCCATTTCTAATTTTTTTGCAAGAAGCAGAAATAGAGTGACAGTTCATCATCTCTCAAGCCTAGTTATCTATCAGATACTACTGCCTTATTATAGAAATATCCCCTAGGCTAAAATTCCTAATGTCTCTTTCAAACATATGGTGACACAGAGCATTATCCCTACAACTACTGAAAATATTGCCAGGTAATAGAAGTTACTCAGTTCAGAAAACTCCCAGTTATGGGCAATGCACTGTGGGAGGAACTGAGGAAGACATCACTTTCTAAGGCACTTACAATATTTTTTTAAACCCTTACCTTCTGTCTTAGAGTCAACATTGTGTATTGGTTCTAAGGCAAATTAAGTGACTTGCCTGGGGTCACACAGTTAGGAAGTATCTGAGGCTAGATTTGATCCCAGGACCTCTTGTCTCTATGCCTGCTTCTCAAGCTATTCCCGACTTACAATCTTTATGTTGGATAAGTGGAGATAAAATATTTATAGGAATAAGCACAATATAAACTATAATATGAGCACATGAAAGAGGTAAACATGAAATACTTTGAAAATATTGAGGAGAGATCAGTGTGGTAAATCAGGATGGCATTAGGGCAGAGTCTTGAAGGACGAATAGCACTAAATCCTCTCAAATTCCCATCAGTTATTAGAAATTTAAATGATATACTTACACTATTAGAAAAATAACACCAATATCCTGGAAAACCATCTAATTGCTTGAAAATCCTACACAAAACATTGTCTATGTCTCCAAAACTCCAATAATCTATTAAATCTCTTGAACAAGATAATAGCAAAGAAAAACAAATCACCTAGTAATAAATGGCACTGTCAGAGATTTCAGGACTTTTTCCAACCCTCCTCATTTTATAAATATGCAAAATGAAACACATGAAGCTTATATAACTTGACCAAGGTTATAAATGTTTACTTAAACCTTTGGGATTTAAACTTGGACTATCTGACCCCAGAGTTGGTGCTTTTCCCACTTTGCCATGTTGCTCCCCTAAATCATAAACTTGGCCTCAGACACTTCCTAGCTGTGTGAACCTGGACAAGTCACTTAACCCCCAGTGCCTAGCCCTTCTGCCTTAGAACCAATATATAGTATTGATTCTAAGATAGAAGATAAGGGTTTAAAAAAAAAAACATTTTACTTGCCTTCATAGGAACAAAGAATGAAGAAGGTACAAAGAGAAAAAAAAAACATCAACAGATATGGAAGTGGATTAGCCTTATCAAATTGTTCTATCACCCACAAAACTTTTAATTTTATTATAATCAGTTTCCAGAGCTAATTCCAGTTCTTTTTTAAGTTGATCCCTATTGATAAAAAAAAGTATGCCATTTGTTTTACCATCACTAACCTCCTTTAAAACTAAATTGAAAAGGGAAAAAAGAATTGTAAAAAGTAATCCTACATCTCATCTAACAATCATCTTCAATGATTTTTTTTACATATACAACTATATACTTTTGTTCACTACACTTGAATTTGGTTGGTCTCTTCTTCAGAGTGCAAACTGTGAAAAGCTATGAGTTGTGTTTAAGCTATACTTTTTATCCCTCCACACCTTATATCATTGACTGGGGTCTCAATAATTATTTTAAAATGCTATTGATGATGACCAGATTCCAAGTCAAATTAACAATTTGTGCCATACCTTTTTAATAACATCTCTGAGATCTGTAGAATTCAATTTTCCAAGTGGTTTTCCATGAGGAGGCAATGGCTGTCCTGGTGCTGATCTTGATCCTGCATCATGCCGTGCTCCCCAGGTTACATAATAGCTATCTGATGAAATATAAATGTCAAAAGTAATATGAAAATTCAGCTAAAATAACTGCCTATTATGATCTCAGTACTATCATTTTTCATTCATTATTTATTGCTAATAACATAATCAGGACTCTTAAGGTATTACACTATTTAAAAAACAAGTTAACAAATATTCTAAGTCATCTATTGATCCATAAAATGTTGAAAGTCAAATCCAAGCAATAAGTCTGTTCAATTTTCTAAACAATCTAACTCAGTGGTAGTTTAAAAGCCCCTGTGTACCAAAAAACTCAACAATATGATACAAGAAGGAAGAAGAGACACAATCTCTAATAGATTCTTAAATTCTTAAGATCTAGAAATTTAAATCCTTAAAACTAAAGAAAAGCATTCCTAGCATCATTTTAGAAGATACTGTTTATTATACCTGTTAATAGCCATAAAATCATAGGGAATTTCATACTGTATCAGAAACAATTCAGAGGAAGAAAAAACTTGAATCTAGTTTCCATGTCAAAAGAAAAGTAGGAAACTAGTATGAAGCAAGACAAAAAAAAAATTCCTCAATGTTTTAATTAATTAAAATCTGCTTTCATAAAAAAAAAAAAATTGAGGGGGGAAGGTACCACTGAAATAAAAAAATAGAAACCATGCCAAGAGAATTTGGGGAAAACATAAGCTCTTCATTTGCCTCAGCAGTAAACCTTGATATTTTGGGGGTGGGGGAAGCCATATTCAATATGTAAATTGAGTATTAACTAGTACTACCTGAGCAACAACCTAAAGAAAAAAACGGAATTCCCCAAATTAAAAAAACAAAACAAAACATAAAAACAGCCATAGATTCCATCAAAGCAACTGAAAGTATGACAAACATTGAAGAGCTTACTTAACCAGAGTAAATAAAACTAATTTTGCAGGACTCTGATTACTTTGGACCCCTCTTACTTATAGTCCCCTACACCAACCATAACAGAACCTTATTTCTGACTTCAGAATTAAATATACCAGTCATTTAAGATTTAGATAGTCTTTCATTACTGAGGTAGAAAGAGCTAGCACCACACAGAATACAATATGAACTATCAGTCAGCTCCAACTAGTGCTGAAACTCTACCAAGTCTTTCACATTCCTAATTTTCTTAATCCTTAATCCCAACTGGATTATTCCAAATCTACTGATACAAAGATTCCCAAAGACCACCTAACATTGAACTCCTCAACTCCAAATCTAGGGTGGAATCTGGACAAAACTTATCATAAAGCCCTGTTAATTGTCAAGCCTACATTTAGTTTTTTGTCTTGTTTAGCTAAAGCTCAGAGTTTGACATCAAGCCAAGATTATAACAGGAAATAATATTTCTGATTGAATGTAATAAAACAAAAATATTATCCTGGTATTCAACTACAGATTCTTATGGAATCTTTTCTCTTCCTTACTGTCAAGGTAATAAACCTATCTCTTGAAGAGAAAAAAGATGTAGGATCTTATCTTTCAATACAATTGAAATCAAAAGACATTTATTGAGTGCCAACTGCATGAAAGTAATTTAATGGGGAAAAAATTCCATCCTGATTTTTAGGGCATTGACACTAGACAACTTTTGTGGTGTTGGTTATTTTTTTCCACAATTGAGGGCAAGGATGATCAATTCTCACTTAGCAAGAAAAGTCGATCTCAATTCTGAGTAGATGAATTATATTAAGTTTTATTATGTTTACAAAATCAAGGAATTTATTAGAAAGATAGAGTATAAGGCTTATACTACAAACTGACTAAATCAAAAACAAATAAAATTATACTTAATTATATTCACACTTAATTTATAAATTAGAGATAATGATTACAAATTACAACATATATATTTTAGCATATATACCTGCCATATTATCCAATATGTCTGAACCCCAATCTCCTTGGAAGACAGATGTTAAAATACCATCAAATAAATGTAGTTCCTTTGCACCGACAATTTTATCACGAAACAATCGACGAGCTTCATATGCCACAATTTCCAGGACATAATCTAGTGGATGATTTGATGATCCTAAAAAGTGAAAAATGTTTTTTATCTGCATTTTAACAAATAGTTTCAAAACACAAAATCTAAAATTAATGTTGGAAATAATCAGAAAAATAAAGTCTACGTACCAGAATTGTAGCATCAGAGAGATACAATAAAAGGAAAAAATACATTAATTTCCATTTTCTATTAAAATAAATGAATGTATACATTGATGAGTGTAAACTATAACATTCACTTAAATATTCCCATATGGTTACCTACATAGTATTACTTAAGTATAGACATATATAGAGGCAGGAAAACAAAAAATATGCCCATTTTAAGGTCACCAAAAACACTAAGAAACTATTCTATGAAAATGATAGTAAATAATATTTCCTATGTTCTTTATCTTCAATTTTCACTACAACTACTTTTCCTTATATTCCTGAAAAGCTCCCAGAAATCAACATTGTGCTAAAAGAAATGAAAAACCAGCTAAGAAATTTGATACAATAATTTCACTACCATATTACATATCATCATTTAAATGTGCTTAAAATAAACAGTACTTAATTTTGAAGTCATTCATTATGCAAAAATATAACCAAATCTCAACTTTAGAGCACATATGAAAAATAATAATTTCATAATTTTCAATCATGTAGACCTGGACTGACAACAAATCTTTGTTTACTTGACTACATTGATAAAGGATTCAAGGACCTGAATTGTTTTCCAGGTAAGTTTGTGCTATTCCAAATTTCCTTAGGATGTAGTTAATAGTCACAGAAAAGAAATACCTTGACAAATGAAATACAGTTAAAGATAAACTTTGCCAACCTTTTAAATAGGTATTTGTGAAAACAAAATATAAAACATTTTGACATTCTAAAGCAAAAAGTATGATAGCATATCATGAAAGGAAGACTTACCTCCTGCTAAATCATATCTGAATAATCCAAGAACCCATTGGGTAAGAATGCAAGGAGTAAACAAATAATGGCTATAATCATCAACTGTAAATTTGGCTCGCACCTGAAAAAATAATATGTTCTTTTGAATAATCAGTAAGAGTTCTATGAAGTTTGCCAGACCTGGACTGACAACAAATCTTTGTTTACTTGACTACATTGATAAAGGATTCAAGGACCTGAATTGTTTTCCAGGTAAGTTTGTGCTATTCCAAATTTCCTTAGGATGTCGTGAAACTTTGGGTATGTTAATAAAAGCTCCTCTTTGATTATGTAGCCAAAAGTCCTATTTGATTACATAGCCAATAAGGCATACGTATCTAACTATCTGTTTCAAGAGTCACTACTCTTATTTTGGCCCTGAATAATTTATATCTGAATTCTTGCAAAAAGACTATGATAGGACTTATTGTCTAGCCTTTCCTCCCTCCAGTAAATTTCACACAATATTGCAGGAACTATTTGCCATATATACCATCTTAATCATGCTATTCCTCTGCCCCAAAATCTAAACTGGGTAATTCTTACCTTTATGGTATTCCTCAACATAAGTTTTTAGGCTCTCAGACAACTATATTCCTAAGCCTCCTTAACTTCATCCTCCTCTAATGTTATCAACTTTGTACTTTATATTATTCTGTAAATGAAAGTATTTGTGAGTACATATATGTGCATATATAATAAATACATACACAAATATTCATATGTGTATACACATACGTAAATTATATATATATATATATATATATATATATGTAACATATATACAAAAGAGAGAGACAGAAGGAGATATAGATCATGGAATCAAGAAGCCCAGGTATCAGTTATAGGATAGTTATATATGAGCAAGTCATTTAAACTCTCAGTGCTTGAGGCAACTCTTTAGAAATATAATGTACAAAGACTTGACAATATACACTAGTTCTAAGGGTTTCCAGTTCAGGTGTTCCCTACAATAATGAAGCCACAACTGAGTACAAAAGAAAAAGATACATATAACACATGAAAAAATCTATGTGATAATCAAATGAGAAAGTGATTGTTAAGTGCTCAATACAGTGTTTGGCACATAGTAAGTGATACAAAAATGTGAGCTATTATTATTGATTGTTATTCAATCAAGCAATTAATAAATATTTATTAAGTACCTACTGCTACTACTACTACTACCACCTAACATTATAGAGTCCTTTCTAATTAATGTCCCTAACTCAAATGTCTCCTTACTTCAATCCATCCTAATAACTGCTGCCAAAGTAAATCTCTTAAAGCTCAGATCTGACCATGTTAATCCCCTACTTAATCAACAGCAGTAGCTTCCCCTTACCTCTAGAATAGCCATTACTCTAAGATAAAATATAAGCTCATTTAGTTTTCAAAGCCCTTCACAACCTGAGCCAAACCTATCTTTCTGGCCTAACTGACCCTCCAGATCTCATACTCTGAAATCGAGTCAAATGGGCCTTTTTGTTTCTCACACATGATGCTCCATCTCCTATCCTGGGGCTTAACCGTTTCACTGGTCACCCCTGTACCTCCTCCTTACCCCCAACACATAGGATGCATTTAATACATTTGTTGGTTTGTCTTTACCTCAAAGAATCCCTCAGTATTCATTCATTAAAGCTCTGACAATGGCATCCATGACTAGATGATTTATGTTTCTTTGCATTCAACTTCATTCTGGTTTATCATATGTGCTGCTCATAAATTTAAAGAAAAGAAATCTATGAGACAGTTCAGATAAAAGAATATAAAAAGTTATACCTGTTCATATACTTGTACCATAGAACCTGCTAAGAGATAAATCTTTGATGAAGAACCCCAGATGGAATGATTTTTTAGATTTTTATGTAGAACAGGTTCCAGATATGCGCCATAAATTGTCTGTAATTGATCTCTTTCTGGGTAACTAAGAAAAGATAACATAAAAATGAAAAGACTTAAAATGAGTATTACAAAATCCAAATTTCCTTAAGGTAAAACTAGAGGAAAAGACAGAATAAAAAACTTTAAAATATGTTTAAATTTTTACCTCTTGTATCTATTCTTTGCCTTAAGAAAAATACAAATCATATCACAAAAAAATGGGTTAATAATGAGCATTACTGTGAAAATATTTTGAAATATTCTGAAATTTGAAATCATGAAGAGAAAAATATCATTTGAACCAAGAGGTTTTTTTCTAACTTAAGGAATGGCTGGTTTAAGCCAGAATTTTATTGTGCACACAACTCTAAATATATCTAAGTTGCCTTGAATATATTTATTACTGATTATACAGATTATTTATACACATAATACATATATAAATATCTGTATATATACATACATATATACACACATTTATACATATACAAAATCTCCTTTTCCAAATATCTTTATTTCTGTTAAAAGAAATATCTACCATCCTTCAAGTCTCTCAAGTAACTTCACCATTAATCTGTTTCTCTCATTCTCCCTCACATTCATGTCATCAAGTTGCAAAATCTTTCTTTTTCTACCTAAATTTGTGCCCTCATCACCTCTCACCTATATTATAGTAAAAAGCCCCCCAACCCAAGTCATGGTTTCCCTGTTTTGAATCTTTCCCCACTCTTGTCCAACCTATACAATTGCTGCCAAAGTAATTTACCTTAAGTCTGAACATGAGGCTTTCCACTCAATTAACTCCAGAAGATTCTTATAGCTTCAAGGATAAAATACCAAACTACTCTATTTAGCCCTTTGTGATCTAGTCCAAACCTATCTTTCCCTGCCTCAATGAGCATTACTCTTTCCCCAACCCCAACACACTCACACACATTCTCTTTCTCTTACTCTCTCGCTCTCTCTCTCTCTCTCTCTCTCTCTCTCTCTCTCTCTCTCTCTCTCTCTCTCATACAGACAAAATGACTCTCCCTCTTTTCCTCAAAGGACCTCCTATCTCCATCCCCATGCCTTCTCTCAAGCCATCTACATACCTCACCCACAAGAAGTCTCTCTTCCTTTCAGATAAGCTTAAGCACTATCTTCTGCAAAATCTTCACCATATTCCCAACCACTACTGCCCTCCCTCCTAAATTAATATGTACTTAACAACTTTTTGTCCATATGCATATGGAACTTATTTATTCAATTTACATTTAATATGGCTACATTTTGTGTGTATTTCTTGTAATTCCCTTTATAATGTTAGCTTCTTGTGAGTAAAGATGGTTTCATTCCTTAAACTTAAAATCCTAATGCTTTGCACAATGCCTGACACATCACATGTATTTAATAAACACTTATTGATTAAGATGAACAGACTTTAAACATGTAAAATAATATGTAAATTTGTTTTTATTTATTAAAAAAACCACTGTGGAAATCTAGTCCATCAATAGTGCTAAAAATAAACTAATTTTAATAAAATTTAAAGATTACTGACATTTTGTTGTACTTTACACTTATACTTTAAAAAACATGTAACAGCACAGAAAAGTAGAAAAAAACACTGAACTTTTATAATGAAGATATAGCTTCAAATCCCATGTCTGTTACTGATTAGTGTAAACCTCAAATTTCCTTAGACTTATAAATGTTGGAAATTTCACCATTGGGATATTTCATACTTGGAAAATTTCTTATTGATAGTCTATTGGAATGGGAACCCCATTGGCATGGGAGGTTCTTTCTCTTCCCTTCTTAAGATTACTTTAGGACAGAAACCTTTTGCTGAACAATGGAAAGGACTTTGACCTATGCTTAAGCATAGAACAGGAATTCCTTTGAGTCATGATTGATTTTAGAATTGATACAATGGAGATACTTGGAATAAATCTCCACCCTATTCAGTCCTAACAGGATTGAGTAAGGGCTGTAGCCTAGATCAAAATTTAATTATTCCAATCTCTACCCTACTCAGGTTAACAGGATTTAGAAAGGGCTGTAGCAAAGGAGCAAAGATTTAATCATTTGAAAATATGACCTTCAACAGACATGTGCAAAAGCCAGAAACCTCTGGGTGGTCCTGGGTTAAGCTAGAGTCTCCATTGGCACAGGGAAATTGATGAACAGTGATTGGTAGATGGGAGAACTGAGGGGAGGAACTTGGATGGTTTCCTTAAAGATAGGGGGTCTGAAGACTCCAGGGGAGGTGGAGAGTTGGTCGGTGTGGTTCCTGTGGGCTCTGAGAAGGCTGGCTCTGAAGGAAGCTGAAGGTGGGGGCCTCTGAGACTGTTTCTCCATTTTGGACACGTGAGTAATAGGGACTGATCTCTTTTCTTTGCCCCAGCTATCTAAGGGCTTGGGCCTTTTGGCCCAGCCTAAACAGAAGGGGTATTTAAGCCCTATTCCCTTCTCTCCCTTTTTCTCTCTCTCTATCTCTAATTCCTTTCTTACTCCTATTGTAATTAAACTCCAAAAAAGGCTGATGGCTGACTTGAGTTTTTCATTTAGGAATTACATAGCTGATTCCTTGGCGACCTTAAATTAATATATATCAGTCTTTTAAAGTGATTCCCTCGTTACATTAGTTATGCAACCAAAGGCAAACTCTGAAATTTCTCTGATACTAAGTCTCTTTTTCTGTAAGGGGTCATAATAACATCTCTACTACCTGTATCTCACAAGGTATAGTTAGTTACAGGTAGTTAGGAAGAATGCATTCTACAAATTCTACAAATTGTAAAACTCCATGTAAAATGTCAGCTATTATTATTTACCTCAACAAAGTCCCAAAAGATGAAAAGTTGCTTTAGAAAGAGAATTTGATAGGCAGTGGTGAATTTCTTTATCTCTAATCAGGGTTTTAAAAGTCTAGTGTGTAATGTTATCTTTGAAACAGTTACAATAGTATAATTATTAGTGATAATTAGCACTTGCATTCACATAGCACGTGAAGCATTGCCTCACAAGAAATCATTATGAGCATTATTATTCCCAAATGTACATATGAATAAACTGGGGCGCTGATAAGTGGAGTAACTTTCCTAATTGCTCCAGCTGGTTTCAGAGATTGTTTTCACACCGCAGTATCTTCTGATTTCAATTCCAGAGGTCATTCCAAACTATCACTAAAACCTATAAATTTGTATCCTGAATGCCTAGCAGAATGCCTGACACAAAGTAGGTACTTAAAAATGATTGCTGTCTCATCAATTGGCTTTAGAAACCATAATCTTAGCATCTGCCATTCCAGACCGAGTGGTGTAAAAAGCCTCTATTCTGATTCTCTAGGGGCTTCTGATAAATAAATATTAGCTTAAGTTCATTTTTTGTTCTAAATCCCTACATATAAGTAGTCTGTGAAACAAATGAAAAAAATCAAGACAGTAACAAGAGATGTTTGATCCATAGTACACAGTGCTTTGCATACAGTAGAGCCTTAATAAATGTTTATCAATTGAATGACTTTAAATTATACTTCCTCATCTTTAATCATTGTTACTATTATTTTTTAAATCCCTTAAAAATTCAAATATACTAAAAAAATAAGCAAATACTTACTCAATTGCACAAAGACGAACAATGGAAGTAAATCTGGTAGTGAGCTTATGCCTTCCTAATCTTCCTCCAGCTGACATGGAAGCCACCACTTGGATATTTTCTAAACCAACCCATTCTAAATTTTCATCATAAAATCCTTGATATGTCAGCACCTTTTTTCAAAACAAAAAAAGAAATGTATTTTAAATACTCTAAACCATCATAAGAGTATAGCTTTTAAAATGTTTTCTTAAATAATAAAAATGTATTCCAAAGTCTAGCTAACCACAGTTTTCTATGTACTCCACAATCCACACTCTTAAATTGTGCTTTTAAACATTCTTACTTTACCTGAAGGGAATGGTTTTTAAAGTTTATTGTTCAATTAATCATTATCTCAACAAATATGTGGATTTTTGAAAAAATATTTTCACCCTGACAGTGAAAAGCCCTTAACAACTAGGAAATTTCTTGGCAGCTATCCAAGAAATGTTTCTTCCCAATAATATTGATAGCTAAGCAAGTCCCACCCCTTGGTGTTGAGGAAGCAGGAAAGAACAGAGGGTATTGCGTACTAGACAGAAGAGGAAGAAGAGAAAGAAGAGAAGGAAAAAGAAGAAGAGGAGGGGGCCTTTTGTGTCAGGAGACACAATTGACTGAGCTCATCAAAGTTGCCATGAACTCTGGCACTGGCAGAGCAGAGACTGCTGCCCTGTAAGTCTTAGAGAAAACTTGACAGAAATTGTGCCTTAACTAATATTGAAACATTTGATTTAAAAGAAAAAGTACAGCATGAACGATAGGAGAAAAATGGCTTCAATCTTCAATAATGAACAATTCTTCTGGCACTTGTCTCTGCCAGAAAAGCAAAGAGAGAAAGAACCTTAAACAAAGGTTTTCAAGTCTGAGATTTCATAGAATTGGTGTTTATACGATCTTTAAGCAAAAGCCTTTCTGATCATTCATATGATACCTCTGTAGATGATGACTGCTTCTTGGGCATATTGTAGGAGACTGCATCTATGTTTATGATGCCAAAATTGATATTCAGAAATTGACAGTCAGTGTTTAAATATATATATACATATATACATATTAGAACTTAGTAGATAAACCTAAATATTTGTAATTTAGGAACACTGGGGAGAGCAGCATAATATACCACACATTCCTTTTGATTTGGGAGATTATGAGTCAATCAATAAACATTTGCCAAGTATCTGTTATGTGTTAGACACTGGGCTAAGTGCTGGAAATACTGAAACAGGCAAAAGACAGTCTCTGTCCTCAAGTAGATTACAATCTAATGTGGGAAACAACATAAAAATAAATACATAGAAAGGGAAGGATAGGAAGATTAAATTATAAATAATTAGCTGAGAGAAAGCACTGGAATTAAGAGGAATTGGGAAAGGCTTCTTGTAGAAGATGAATGAATAGAAAAATGGATGTGATATGATGTAATATAATCAGAAAAAAATGAATATAAATGAAATTTACATTCTGTAATTACATCTGTAAATGAAATAAAAATGGATGTTGCATCCTTTTACACTTTATCTCCTAGAGCAGATTCCTCATGAGTTATTTAGTTGCAGAAGATTATTAATCCCACCATAAAACAGTGGATGATTATTAGTCCACTTGAGATTCCTATGAAATACTGGGAAAATAACACTCCGCATTCTACTAAAGACTATATATGCCTTTGGTCACTACAGTAGTGACTCCTCTTGTGTAAATGTGTAAAACTTCTATCTGGTTGCCCAGTGTTCCTCATTTAGGATTCTGTATCAGTTTAAGTCAATTCTATCTACAGACGGTTGATGCTCAGTCTCAGCTGGAAACATATTTCATTGTCCTTATGGTACTTGCTACCCCTTTTAACTGGTCATATTTTAGAACAAGCAATTGATGAGATATATATACATACATATACACATACACATATAAGGAATGCTTATTAAGCATATTTTTCTCATCTTCTACATGTTCATTAAATCATCCACAAATTAAGTATAAGCTCCCTCCAAAAAAACAGATTTTGAACTAATTGAAAACAATAGTTGAATCTTTAACCATCTAATACTGATAATAGACTATTAAGTTAATGAATGATTATTAATATAAAATTCTGAACCATAAACTGTATACAAAACTTTGTAGCCAGAAGCTGAAGATAATTAATTTTTATTCCTTATAATGTAATCGAAAATATGAGTTGTAGTTTTCATGTCTTGTTCTAACTGGACAGTTCTAGGATTAAATTCTAAATGCTTTAAGTACATTGCCAGTGGTCTGCAATATTATTAAAACCATTTTGGAGGAGTGGCAAGGAGGTCAATGGCTGATAAATTCTGTTCAACATCCTTATAAAACTAATCCTCCCCACTAGTAAAGGCAAAATAGGTGTCACCAATTCCCATTGATCATATCCTAAAAAGGGTAATAGCCCTGAATGTTTTATTTATGTACTGACCAGGAACATTTTCATAGGTTTGGGGGGAGTTACTGTATGGAATCTGGTTGTCCCTGAGGATTTAAATGCTTTAATTATGTGTGGAGTAAAAATCAAGTAGTGCATTATTCATAATTATGGTTTAACATTAGGATTAATAGTAATAGTGATAGTTTCTGATCAATTATCCCTGTAATTCTCCTATACAGATTAGCTCATCTAGGTCCTTCAGGGGAGAGAGAAAATAAGCCTATATCTACATGTCAAGCAGTAGAGACATCCTCTCCCTGAAGTGAATAGACCCTTCCCCCATTCAAGTCCCTTCTAATTATTAGTACTCCTTTAAAAGTCACCAAACATCTCTCTTTTCTTTTATTATTAATTCTCAATTGACTTGCAATCGGCATTTCAAGGGTTAAGAAAATGAAAGTCAATAGAAAATTATAGTACAAAGAGTTCAGTGAGGAGGCCATGGAGCTTAGAAGATAGTCATGAGAATTAGTCCCCCTATCTAGAAAGACTGGCTTTGGACTTACATTATGAACAAAACTGAGAAAATGTTAATTTGAGAAATACTACAATGATTCAAAGAGAGCCAGGAAATGTTAGGGGGGTAAAACAAGATAAAAAGAATATAACATATTCAGACATTATGTCACACACAGATGGGAGGTAACTCAAAGCACCATTGCATTAATTTCCTATAAATTCTGAATTCATTTGTAGACATATGGACAATGTTACTCAGAGACCACTCAGGCAGTGCTCCCAGTCTCTCCCCTTTTTCTAAATAAAGCTGCGTTTTCTCTGCAAATCTCTATCTAAGCCTCCTGTCTGCTCATTAGAGTAATTTCTGGGAGTGCAAACTCCCCAGAACTCCACACAACCACGAGACTGTTGATCTTTCATAAGTGTGATTAGGTTAATAGCTAAATTAGAATGATGTGCCCTAAATTCAGTTGTCTAACTAAGTTTTAGAAGCATTATGGACACATTTGAATTTTGCTTACACTTAGCATGTTGCATTGGTAGCAATTTGATAATTTCATAATAAAAAAACTTAACTATGAAAAATATACATAATCTAATCCAGGACTACGTTGGTAGGATCAGAGAGCTGAAAGGGACCTGAGAGTTCACTCTCTGAATCAAGCCTCTCTCCTCCCCCACCCAACCTCCAGAGAATACAGCTTAGATCATATTCTTCCTCTGCTTAATAAACTAAAGTGATACTTCTCTCATGCTTGGCATTTAAAGCCCTTCACAATATGGTTCCAGTCTATATTTCATATCCTATAGCAGAGCACTCTCTTTCCTGTGCTCTGTGGTCTAAACAAACTAATATTCTTGCTATTCTACACCCATTATATTCCATCGCCCATGCCAGTGCCTTTGCACAGGTGTCCAACATGCCTGTTAATGACCTCCCCTCTCACTTCTCACAATTCCTAACTTCCTTCAGAACTCTGTTAAAGAACTTTTTCTTATCTTAGGCCTTTCCTGACCCTTTCTTCTCCTTCAATCATCCCCACCCTCTCATTAATCTTTGGTCCCTCGCTCTCCCTTTCTTGATGCCTACAAGCATGCCTCTTAACCTAGTCATCTTAAAAAAGGCCTCAATTGATTTGAACATACCTGCTTTTGTAACCTATATTTCTGTGCTCATCATATGAAATAAATCATATAAAAAGAATTAATTATTCACTGGTGAACAATATTGCAATGTGAGAATAGGCAAAGAATACAACTAATTTCATATTGTTAGTTCGGCAGAAAGAGAAAAGCAGGAGTTAGAAATCATGCAACAGGGAAGGGATAGGAGTGAACAGAAATCCTACCTAATACTAAAGGAATGCATAAGGATTTAAGCAAATTGTCCTCTGCCCCAGAACAAAAGAAATAATTCATCTAGTTCTACATACACATTAGGTTTAATACATTTTTTCTTTCTTTTTTCTTTTATAATATCCAGGATATGTCATGGAAACTGGGACATTTTATTGACCAAGTCTTGGAAATGCTAGCTACTTCCAAAGGAAAATTGTTGTTGTTGGGGTAAATATGTTACCACCCACTTGTTACAATAGCCCCAGCACCCCACTTTTTATTCTAATACCTAGTAACCAATGATTCTGTAACAAATCAGAATATTATTTCCTGGAATTTGAATTAAAGAAAACCAGATATAGCCAGAATAGTAAAAAAAAATTATTTTCTATTATTAAAGTATAACAAATGAACATACCTGCTGTAGGAAAGCTACCAGAGTGCTGGTTCCCCATTTATCAAGCTTAGGTAAGTTGATATCTTTTAAGTATAGCACCAGCCTTTCGCAGTCTTTTGGCCTGTATACTCTACCAGTATTGGTACTGATAACCATGCAAGTTTGACTCAGTTTCTGCAGAAGATGTCGAGAAGTGGTCTGTGCACTGCAGTGAACTGTTGCAATTTGAGTGGAACGGAGTTGAGAAAAAGCATATCGAAGAAGCATTCTAAAAAAAATAATACATGTGAAATTTTGGACAATGAAAATGCCATTTAAATGTTATTTAAATAAAATAAGAAATCCTCACTCTTTTACCAGTCCTACTCTAATGCCTAATTCTAGAAAAGAGCTTGTATTTTATAAAGTTTTTCAAAGACTGCTGAAGATTACATCAGTGGAGCACAACCTGTAACTGGTTCTAACACAATGAAAAGATTTTGAACACAATCCTAGCAATAGAATGAATCTGAGCTCTGAAGGCTAACAGAGTATAAGGTTATGGTTAGAGTATGGAAATAATCTCTGAAGCAGCTTTATACAATCACACTGATATTTCTTAGAGCAAAGATTAAGACCAAATTGGAATAACAAAAATTATTAGAGTAATAAATTAAGGCAATTCTGAACTGACCTATTTAAATAAGCTGTTGATAACAAAAAAATAAAATAAGAGAAGCATAAAAGATTAGACATTAACACTATTACCAATTTCCAATGATATTTAGCCAAAGTAATTTGTTCATTACAACAAAGAAACCAAAAGAACCTTACTTACAAAGGAAGTAATAGTTTAAAATATAATCCATTTTAAAATCTTACAGAAGATTGTGGGAAAATATGAGGGATATCACCTTACAAAATAGTTATGAAGTAATTGAGAAAAATTATGTTTACCAAAAGCATGTCAATAGATTTTATAATAAAGGCAGATTGTCTTAAAAGTACTTAAGAAGAATCTGTATAGAACAGATAGAATAAATAAATGGAACATTAAAAAGTCTGTCAAAATATATAAAATATAGTAGATGTTCCACAGGTAGACTTCTAAAGATTATAGTCTTAGATGAAGTAGAAATAGCACTATACAAAAAATAAATAACAGAAAAAGAGTTAGACCAGATCAAATAAATACAGATGGGCATATGTCCATGGAAAAAAATTTGAGGGTGAATCAATTCTCAAGGTACCTAAAAGAAAGGAAAATACCATAAGCTTTAGAAATAGTCATGAACTTTAAAACCAAAAAAAAAAGAAAAAGAAAAAAGAAAATCAATAACCATAACCTACTTTCCTATTCATGTAAAATCTTTATGACAATAATCTAAATGTATATGCAGATAATCCTTGATGAGAGTATGAGAATAGAACAGGAAGGCTTTCAAAAATGATATTCTAGGGGGCAGCTGGGTAGCTCAGTGGATTGAGAGTCAGGCCTAGAGACCAGAGGTTCTAGGTTCAAATCTGGACTCAGACACTTCCTAACTGTGTGACCCTGGGCAAGTCACTTAACCCCCATTTCCCAGCCCTTACCACTCTTCTGCCTTGGAGCCAATACACAGTATTGACTACAAGATGGAAGGTAAGGGTTTAAAAAAAAATTATATAAGAATCCTTGAAAGATACAACTGAAAGTATTTAATGAATCACTGATTAATATCAATTGAAGAATAAAACCAGAAAGATGAATGCTCATAGATGATGTTTGTTACTTTCATGAAGGATGGCCAATGAAAGTCAAAATGAAAGAAATATTCCCTATAGATAGGCCTTCCAAATGGTCCTTTTTGTAAACGAGACTGTGTTGAATAAGTCAATCAATCAACAATAATCTATTAAGTATCTTATCTGTGATATACACAATATACAAATACAATATCCTGGAATAAAAATACAAAATGAGACAGTCCCTTATCTCAAAGAACTAATAAACCTAATAGAAAGATAAAACAAATGTAGAAGAGCAATATCCAAGCAATGAAGTTGTTTTGGTTTAAGCAGTCAGGTATTTTAAGTAAAATCACAGGGCAAAACATTGTCACATGTACCCAAGTTATATCTGTAGTATTGATTTGATTATGGTTTCCATGGAAGAACAAGAGACAGAAAATAGGAGAAGAATCCCAAACTTTTCCCAGTAGCAAATGTTCACATCCTTATACTTCTAAGTATTCTTTCAAATTATAAAATATATATATATCTCCAAAGACTCAAAAGTTATGTTACCCTAAAAGTAAGGAGAAACACTTGGTAAGAATGAATAGTATTTAACCTCTTACTAAGGAGGAATTCCACTAGAGAAGTATAATAAATATCCTATTTCTAGAAAAGGAGTAAGACTAGTTACTAAACAAAAATAAGTGGCACCCATCACTAGCTAATGAATGATGACTTATGGATATGAATAGCTGATAAACATCAACCTATTCTACTACTTAGACACACAATGCCAACAGATCTGAGGGAAGACTTTGGCAATTTGGATAGACCTGCAATAAGATGTAAAGGACATAGATATGAATTGCACAAGAAAGTGTGCGTGAATAGTAATATACACCATTAAAAAGAGTAACCAAATATATTAATTAAAATACTGATTCACAGAAATATAAAATCCTTATTTTCAAAAATTATTTCATTTCTTAAATATTTTTATGCTTTTCATTAACATTAAATGTATTTATTAACTGATTTTAGTCTAATACATTTCATAAAATTGATGAATAGTCTTCAATTATTTTCAAACAAACAAAATCACACACATACACACACGAATCTAATAGTAGGAAGAGACTTCTCAGAGGTCATCTCATCCAATGAAAATCTCTAATAGGAGGCAGTTAGGCGGCTCAGTTGAAAGCCAGACCTAGAGAAGGGAGGTCTTGTGTTCAAATCTGTCCTCAGGAGCTTCCTATTTGTGTGACTCTAGGCAAGTCACTTAACCCCTATTGCCCAGACCTTACTGTTCTTCTACCTTGGAACAAATAAATAGTATTAATTCTAAGACAGAAGGTAAGGGTTTGTTTTTTTTTTTAATATCTTATATATCATTTCTTCAAAGTCTTCCACAACTGGAAAGAACTAAATACTTTCTATGTCAGGCCATTCAACTTTGTGACTCTCCTAACTCTATAGTTAACAAATTTGTTTTTACTCACAGTATCTTTGCTGTGAAGAATTAAGGCACAGGGAGTTTAAGTTGGCAACACTATGAGGAGTCAGGAAGCTCTTATGCGAGCATTATTCTTCAGTATCAGCAGCTGCTTTTTTTGAGTTCTTTCACAATGGTCATGTTTTGTTCATTTTTATGTACAATACTTAAAATACCATATACTTGGAAAGCAAGCTTTTTATTAAATACTACTATTTATAAGTTTTACCTGCAATAACATTACAGCCAAAAGTTCTCAGCAGATCTAACACAACTTTTGGCCTATTTTTTTTTTCTGATTTGGGGAAAGTTTTTCATTATGTAAAGCCTAAATCACACATTCCACAAATTCTTTCTTCTCTGGGGACAAGTAGAACAAGTTAAATCCCACCCTCATATAAAATTTCATTAGATTGTCAGTTTCTTAAGCACAGAAGTTGTCTTTGGCTTCCTTTGTATCTCCAGCATTTAGCACACAGTACCTAGCACACAGTTGGTGATTAATATATGCTTAATGATTAACTGACCTTTTCAAATACCTAAAGAGAGCTATTGTGAACCACTTTTCCACTACACCCACAACCCAATAAAGTCTTCTCATCCTGAAGATAAACTTCTGATGTTCTTTCAACTAATTTTCATATCACATGTCCTTAATGTATTTTATCATCCTGTTTCCTCATGCTCCAGCTGATTTGGTAGAGGCATGGAGAGAGAGATTGTAAGCCAAGGTGCAAGAAACAAGCTGGGGACCTAACCTGCCTGTCAATCAAGAGAAAGTTCTAAACGGAATGTTCCCAGGAGTGGCAGTTGGGGGTTTCTGGACACACAGAGAAGAACCAGCAAAAAAACTGGGTTTGGATTTCATCTCTGTCTCTCTGGTTTGGGGCAGTTGAAGCTGATCAGGGGAGAAATTTTTGGACTTTGTTTTCTCTCTGTGGTTAAGCTGAGAGACCTTGCTGACTTTGTGAAGAAGAATAAAGAAGAGTTTAAACAGCTATTGTCCTCCCTCTCTCTAACTGTATAAGAGTCACAGTTTTTAACTGAACTACTTTCTCAAACCTTCAAATTCTTCCTCATTTAGATTAGGGACATCCTCATCACTCTTACCTCAGTTTCCTGTCCCGTTATCTCAATAAACCCCTTGACTTGAAAAAGGAAAAGAAAAGAGTATCTTTATAGTTCATTAGGGGGGAGGGAAGAAGCCAAAGGCTTCAAGAAGAATTGGGAAGAGAGGGTGGCAGGAAGAAGAGGGTTGGAGAAGGGACAGAGTGAAAGGGAGGAGGAGATTAGAAAGATATACTGACCCATCAGCCATCAGTAAGGATCAGTAGGCAGAACCCCAGAGCATTCCCCAGAGAAGTTCCCCTGTGAGGCAGCATCCCTGTACTAGCATCCCTCAGCATTTCTCATTCCTACCTCCATTACAAATAAACAGCTTCAGGTTCCCTTAGCAGCTCTCTCTAGTCAAAACCAGAGGACAGCAGTCATTGCAAGAAGAAACAGTTTCTCCTCAGTTTACATTCTCTATTTCACTGATCACTGTTCATCCTAAAATGTGACACTCAGAATGGAACAAAATACTCTAGATGTGGCCTCATCTGGGCAGAATACAGTAGGATTATGAACTCAATCTATAGAAATTAAAATATATGAAAATGCTTTTTTAACAGAAAAGGGAAATTCAAAATGTAATCATCAAAGCTAGAGAAAAGAGAAAAACAATGTTTTATTATTTTCAGTTGTCTCTAAAAATATTACACACATAAACACATTCAGAAAGAAACAAAATATACACATTTCAGAAAACTGACAGGTAAAAATGATGAGCTTTTATCAGTTTTAAAAGCTCAAAATCCCGTTGCAAATGTCTGTCTATGACAATTCATATTTTCCATTATTTTATGAAATAATTTTTAAGTAGAGGATCACTGGACGATTCACATTTTCTAGGCATATCATATATTCATTAGAAAGCTTATTTGAATACTCCGAGAATTTATGTTATTGAAAACAAAATCTTCCCAAAAAGTTAAAAATTATTCATTAACAAGATTCTTTTAAACAAAAAGAAAATTCATCCACAGAAAAAGAAAAAGGTTTATTGTCCGTCATGTTACTTCTCTGAGTAGCTAAAATATTAAAGAAGTTTTCTGAGAATATGATAATTTACTCAAAAGAAACATAACAGAAATTCTAAATATGTGAATAAATATTATAAACTTTTAGTATAAGCCAAATATATATATATTTCAGTACACATTTTTATTCAATTCTTACCCTTTTCCACATCCTTCTGGTCCCACAAGAATAAAAGGCTGCTTGGTATCAGAGCCTAACCAGGGCTTGAAATAATCTAGACCTCTCTGCATGTCTGGAGTCTGAATGACTGGAAGTATTTGGCTATTACTAAAGTCATCAGCAGTCAGATTTTCTGGTTTCTTCAACGAATAGGATGATAAACGTTCTCTAGTTACATCATAATATGTATCCATTGGTTTATGAGGATCGGGTGGTGACTCTCGTGCCCAGCTAAAAATCTTAAGGAAAAAAAAGGTGTGACATTTGCCACACAGAAAGAGGCAAATTTCAGTTTCTGCGAATTATCTTAAATACTAACAAAAGATATCACCCCAAAAGCAAACATACTTAATGATTCTTGAAATTAAAATTTGTGTCAAATATGTAATGGTAATTGTAATCTTATGATTCATGGTAAACTATCTTTTTCTTTACCTCCATATGTAATCAATAGCCAACTCTTATTAATTCAACCTCTGAAATATATCTTCTATTCATTCTTTGCCTTCAATTAATGTTATAAACATGGTAGTTTATGCTCTCATTACTGGAGATGATATGAATTATTATAAAAGCCTGCTAACCTGTCTTCCCTCTTCTAGATTCTTCCCTCTGTAAACCATCATTCAGTTGACTGACTTCCAATTACATGCTTGATCATATTAATTTACTACTCAATAACTTTCAGTGGTTCTCCATGAACTCTTTTCCCTGACTTTTAAGGACTTCAAATCTGTCTAATAACTATCTCTCAGGAACTTATTTTATGATACTATTCTTTATACAACCTACAGTTCATATAACCTGGACTATTCATTATTCCCCAGTCTCATTCTGTCCAGCCCAATCTTCATACATTTATGAATGCATCTTTCTTTCCTAAATTTCTTATATCAACGGGCCTTTGCAGTTAAAGAGATCCTAATATACATAATTATTAGTATCACTCTAGACTAAGTTAATGAAGAGCATTATCTATGCAATTTTTATTTTTGTATCTCTGATGGTCCTGCACACAGCAAATGCTAAAAAATAATTCACTTCTTAATCACATAAGTAAAAGAAACATAATAAAAATATCACTACATTACAAAATGATAGGATATGGGATTTTAACTCATGAATTTACCAAATTCAGTTACATTGAATTATCATCCAATTTCTTGTTGTCTTAAATAGGCATGCAAATTCATGTCTATCTTATGTATATGTGTATATATGAGGTATAGCAATTCTAAAACAAAACTTTTTATAGAGGATTGAAAGAATATAAGATCCAAAGAAGGACACTAAGTTCAAAGGCTCAGCAGTCAAAGTGAAGTAAATAATTTATGTTAAGAACATAGTGGATAAGAATTGTTAGATAGATAAGGCTTGTACTTGAGCTAAAACCCATGTTTATTTAAATTGTTCTGAAGAAGTACTTAATAAAGGAATTTCTGTATGCAATGAATGTTATTGCCTATAAAAATAACTGATTTGTTCAGAAACTAGTGGCATAGCTCCTCATAATTTAGTAACTCCTAATTTTAAGAAAGGAATTAAGACTACAAACCACAAAGAGCACAATAAGGGTCATCTAATGAGTAAAAATAACTCTTCAAATTAACGAAGACACAACTAAACTTCATTCTCCAGAACCCTAACTTTTTGAAGTTGGAATGAACCAGAGAAATAATCCATTCCAATAGTTTCATTCTATAGAAGAGAAAACTAGATCCCAAAAGAATCCAATTGAGTTGCCCATTCTGTTACTGGTTTCTAAGCCTTAGATTTTGAATTAGCTATTGATAGGTAGAGTATAGTTTTCATTTTTATTGCTAGTTTTCATTAGTATGTTAAATATTCAGTACTTTTTTAAATAACACATGGTTATAATTATTTTAACAATTTTGACAAGTGTAAGTTAGAGGCCTTGAGATATACATTGAATCCTTTTTGATCTGTATCATAAGTAAATACTTAGCATAAATAAGAGCATTCAATGAAAGATGAAATCTCTACTATGCAAAGAAAGCAGGCCCCTTACAATCTTAATAGAAGGAAGATTAGGGCAACTAGATGACCTACTATATAACTTTTCCCTAACATAGAAGATGCTGACCAGAAAGGTAATAGCCTATGATTGAGTGAACCTAATAGAAATATTATCAATAAATTCAAAACAAAAAATATTCATAGTGAAAAGAAAAAACAATACTGCTTAACACAGAACTTCAAAATTTAGCAGTTCTATATCCTGTTATGAATGGTATAAGAGTTAAAAGTCAATGACAAGAAAAATAGTCTTTTGTGGGTGAATATAATAAATGAAAGTCATCATTACCTCTTTGGTGAGTTCTAGTCTTGATTTCATATTAAGATTTCCACCAAGGCCTCTTATCAAGCTGATAATAAATTCTTCCCGACTTCTGCACCCATGTAGATGAGACAAACCATTCATCACAGTTCCAACCAAACTTGTTTCAACTACATAGTCATTCTGCAGAATAAAATTTGTAGCAATAAGAGAAAACAGATGATGGTAGTCAACAAACATCAGAGGTGAAAGCTTCCAAATTCTTCCACAAGTCAACTTTCAACCCTTTTCACTTAAAAGAATTTTATCCATAAAAATAAGGTAGAGAAGTCAAGTTTACATTGCATTTAAATAATTTGATATCTAAATTAAAACCAGAAAAAATTAAAACCATCTATCACCTTGTCTACATGATTGTCTATTTATACTATAGAGACCTAATAGATACTGGACTTAAAATTATTAAGATACATTCTAAGAAATCAAGAATCTTCAAAAATGGGCTAAAAAGGGTGGAAGGAAGGAAGGAAGGAAGGAAGGAAGGAAGGAAGAAAGAAAGAAAGAAAGAAAGAAAGAAAGAAAGAAAGAAAGAAAGAAAGAAAGAAAGAAAGAAAGAAAGAAAGAAAGAAAGAAAGAAAGAAAGAAAGAAAGAAAGAAAGAAAGAAAGAAAGAAGGAAGGAAGGAAGGAAGGAAGGAAGGAAGGAAGGAAGGAAGGAAGGAAGGAAGGAAGGAAGGAAGGAAGGAAGGAAGGAAGGAAGGAAGGAAGGAAGGAAGGAAGGAAGGAAGGAAGGAAGGAAGGAAGGAAGGAAGGAAGGAAGGGAGGAAAGGAGGAAGGGAGGGAGGAAGGGGAAAGAAGGGAGGAAGAAAGGGAGGAAGAAAGGGAGGAAAGAAGGGAGAAAGGGAGGAAAGAAGGGAGAAAGAGAGGATGCAAGGGAAAGAGGGAAGAAAGAAGGAAGAAAGAAGGAAAATGAAGGAAGGAAGCTAGGCATATAGTTTCTTGGTACTACTTATATTCAGTGTTTTCTATTCTGTCAATTATTTCTGCTGTGTAGGTCATAATTTATTCTTTCTCAACTCTTATTTCTCTTTTAACCTTTCTGAAATATTCTGCAATGGCCCAGCTCTTTTGGGGATCCACAGGATCCTTTACTTCCATCAAGTATGCTTTTTTTTTTTTTGCTTTGCAATATTTATTCATAGATGTCTAGACTAGTTGATGTGGAGATCATAGTCTCTTCAATTATTAATATTGTCCTTGTTCATTCATCCAAATCTTTAAACAGGAAAAGGGTGCTCAGGAAACTAACACTGACATAGACAAGAATCATAAACAACTAAACCTAGAAGATTCTTTAGATTCTTTCACATTGTCCAAATTGTTGGAAGAGTTCTACATGTTTCTGATCCATTCTCAGCAATCAGCAGAACTGAACCATTCTGAGCCTGGTCACATTCAGATTCTACCAAAACAAATCCAGCTTTCTACAGCAGTGCTTACCTGGAATACTTCCTGAACTGGCTGATTCCCAATAGAAGCAAATTCACTGGTTTAAAGGAAACTACTTAAGGAAATATGAAAAATGGGGATTTCTCCAGCAACTAGGACTTTACAATGTTCAAACACATTACCTGTGCCCAACAAGGATCCATAGAACAAATAACTTTCTTACTCCCTCCTAAGCACAGTATGTACCAGAAACTCTTCATTCCTTAAGCACAGCAATGGCATCATTGGTAGTCACAGCAAGTCTAGCCTTACCTAGAAGTCATCTGCATTGGTATCCCTGATTATGAAGAATAAAAGCAAGAGGGAAGGGGAATGGAGGAAAAATAAACTAGATGGGGAAGATCAGTTGGGTCTTAGTATTCTCCAGATCCAAAATAAACAGCAAGGCAAAACGACTTTTGGAAGTTGAGATATCCTGTCTTTCCTTTAATATGTGCTTCAAACAGCCTACTTTGACTTACAAAATAGGTGGTTGATGTAATTTAATATGGAGATCTTTAATAAAGTTTTCTTTCTCTTCAGATCCTTGGCAATTTTCAGTTGCTTTTTGTTTTAGCTTTTTTCCTTATATTCCCTTATAACTCACTTTTTGACTCTTCTTGTAGCAGTTTCCCTAAGGGAAGACATCAAAGCCATTTCAGCCTTCTCCTAAATTTACTGGCCAGTATTCCTCTGCCTCAGGCAGATGTTGGGCTCTTTCCCTTAGGCTTAGAGGAGTGTAGCAAGGGAGAGAATGATTGACAGGTCTTGAGACATAGAATCTTGCCTGAGCTGGTTGAATCAGAGTTCCAAAGAACAGTTTTGCCAACTGCCACTCTGGAGCAGAAAGGTGAAGGAGGAAGTTGTATAGCTGAGACATCCTGGAAATCCATCCATCAAGCAACTGGTCTTTGAGGATCTACTGGCTTTGGTGAGAGGAAATCTCCAATCTTCTGGTGAACAGTTACTAGAGAGCAGAACTCTACTTTGCTGAGATGATCTGAGAATACCATACCTATGATTCCTGATATCTGAACATCCATTGACTCTGTGTGTGAGATTTTGGGTATTGCTGTGGGATTTAGCCATGATGGTCTTTAGTTAGGTAGTCAGAGTAAGCTTAATTATATAATTAAATATAGAGGGATAAGAGTCAGATGCTAACCTTTTCCCCTTATTCCATTCCCAAAACCTTTCCTTTACCTGTTAATAAATTCAATTTTATTTATATTTGCCTTTTCCCTTTGTGTAACCTTCCTTTCCCCCGTTCCTAAAAATCATAACAAGAGTGGAATAATAGCTACATTCAAGGGTCCTGGTTCAGTTTCTCCTTCTGCCTTTTCGTTTTGCTCTTTGGGTAGACTTCAAGTTTTTACATATAGTGTTTAATGTAATAAGGAACATAACTTCTTTTCCCACCACTGACCACATTTGTTTTGTTCAGTTATATCCAACTCTTCGTGAGCCCATGTAGGGTTTTCTTGGTAAAGAAATTGGAGTGTTTTGTCATTTCCTTTCACAGATCATTTTATAGGTAAGGAACAGAGTCAAAAAAAGGTTCAGTGACTTGCCCAGGGTCACACAATCTAGTATGTATTATAGGCCAGATTTGTACCCAGGAAGATGAATCTTCCTCACATCAGGCCCAGCACCCTATCTGCTACATCACCTAGCTGCCATCAACCACATTAAATGGTTTCAAAAGGACAATTCTCCATGATGTTTAGATAGTAAGTCAATCAATAAATATTTATTGAATATGAAGAAGCTCATATTCTAATCAGGGAGACAAAATGTAAACAACTATATACATATAAAACATATAGAGGAGAAAATGAGTATAATTTCAAAGGGAAGGGACTAATATTAAATGGACTGGGAAAAGTTTCTTACAGTAGGTGGGGCTTTAGCTGAGGCATTTTGTGTGCACAGATGCATTGGCAAGGAGACCAGCAATCTCCTTACATGAAAAAGAGGTGAAAGAAGAGTGGAAGAAAGCAACCAGGTGATGAGAGAAAAGGAAGAGAAGAAGGAAATAGCCTCAAGGTTTGTTTGGGTTTTTTTTTCAATAAAAAGGGAAGGGAGGGAGGGAGGGAGGGAGGGAGGGAGGGAGGGAGGGGAGAGAAAATGATTTTTTAGCCTACTACTCTAAAGTCTGATACATAGAATGTAAGCTCCCTCCCCAACAAGGTTCAGATCTTCATGTGGAAGTACAGTAGTCTCTTCTAAACAAGAGTCTTACCAGCCCACAAGGTTGTCTTCCACTTAAGCCACCAATGCCAAATGGAGTAGAAGAATCAATCCCAGAAAACATACTCCAAGGACCTTGATGTCCTCTACAATCTCATCTTTTATAGACCTTTTCTCCACGTCCCTTCCTGTTTCTTAACCTATGACCTCTATTTGGAGCACTCCAGCCATGTTAATGGGATGAGTCAGACAAGAAGAAATTTCACAGTCCTGGGAGGAAGGGGTTCCTTTTACACATTATATTTGAATCTGGAGTCAGCAGGAAACCATTGAAGCTTATGGAGTAAGTGACATAACCAGACCTGATCCTTATGAAGATCATTTTGATAACTGAGTGGAGGATACATAGGAATTGGGAGGTTTCTAGCAAGCAAACGAAACGCGATTTTGATAATATTCCAGGTATAAGGTAAAGAGGGCTCACACCTTGCAAGTGGCAGTGTCAGAAAATATAAATATGAGAAAATTACAAAAGTAAAAATTAATAGGACTTGGAAACAGACTAAATATGGGAAGCAAGAGAGAGGGGGCAATAGAGGATGACACTTAGATTGTGAGCTTGGGTGGCTAGGAGGATGTGGTACTCTTGACAGTAACAGAGAAGTTAACATGAGGGAAAGGTTTGGGGGTAAGATAATGAGTTAAGTTTTGAACATGCTGAGTCTAAAGTATCAATGAGATACCCAGTCCAATAGGCTGTTCACAATGTTGGCAATTAGTAATTTCAGAGAAAGCAGTTTCAGGTAAAGTATTAAGTCAGAAGTCAGACTGAAGAGAGCTAAGAAGAGAGGAAGAAGAGAAGATGAGAAGGCACCTTTAACAGGCAGTCTTCTCAAGGAGTCTGGCCACAAAAGGCAAGAGAAATTCATGACAAAGCCTGGCAGGAATAGCTGAATCAAGTGAAAGTCCTTTACAAAATGGGGAAACAGCAAGTAAACAGGAAGACTGAAAATAAGTGCGTGAATGGGTATGACAGAGAGGTCAGTGTGCTGTGCCAAAGAACACAAAAAGAAATGGTGGCATTTTGTGTGCACAGATGCATTGGCAAGGAGACCAGCAATCTCCTTACATGAAAAAGAGGTGAAAGAAGAGTGGAAGAAAGCAACCAGGTGATGAGAGAAAAGGAAGAGAAGAAGGAAATAGCCTCAAGGTTTGTTTGGGTTTTTTTTTCAATAAAACATGAGATAAGGATTACAGCTGAGAGAGTGGGGAGGTCTGAGGAAAGAGGAAAAGTGAAATAGATAACCAGCCAAATGTGGAAGGACAACCTTGCCTGAGGATTCAGTTTGAGGTAATATAGCTCTGAGCATGATTTGGGGGTTTTCTCTAATTTCATTTAGCATCAGATGTGTAAAACTAAAGGCAGTGGATGGAGGGAATGATTCAAGGTTGATACTTAGAAGTGAAGATTCTTTGATGGGGCAAGGAGTCCAAGGAATTAAGAGGAAAAGACAGTGAGGGGAGGAGGAGAATATGAGTAGACAACAGTAAAAGAAAAAAGAAATTAAAATTGAGAGCTTCTATCCAGGCAATGAACAAAGAGCAAATGGAACAGAGGAGGATCAGGGAACAACAACCAAAAACACAAACTCCAGTGAATTGGACACAGGCTTTGGAAGAACTCAAAATACAATTAAAAAAAAAAAACAATTAAGAGAGGCTGAAGACAACTGGGAAAGAACTGAAAAAGCAAAATAAATCATTTGGAAACAGAAAATAGTGTCTTGAAAGCCAAAATTAATCAGATAAAAAATGAGGCAGAGGAGATGAAAGATGAGGCAAAGAAAATGAAAGATGATCTCCAAAGAAAATCAGACCAGAAGGAGAAGGATGACCAAAACGCCAGGGATGAAATTCAGTCTTTAAAAACTAGAAGCAAACAACTTCAAAAGGCAGCAGGAAACTATAAAACAAAAAAAGAATGAAAAAATTGAGGAAAATATGAAACACCTCATTGACAAAATGGAAGATGTAGAAAACAGGTCAAGGAGAGATAACTTAAGAATCACTGGACTACTGGAAGATCATGAAAAAAGAAAAAGCCTGGACAGCATTCTAAAGGAAATTATCCAAGAAAACTGCCCGAACATTCTAGAGGAAGAGGGAAAAGTGGAGATTGAAAGAATCCACAGATCACCTCCTGTACTTAATCCCCAACTGACAACATCCAGGAATGTTATAGACAAATTCAAGAACTACCAGACCAAGGTAAAAATATTACAAGCTGCTAAGAAAAAGTCATTCAGATACCATGGAACCACAGTTAGGATAACACAGGATCTGGATGCATCTACACTGAAGGACTGAAAGAAATGGAATATGATATTCCAGGAAGCAAAGGAACTAGGTCTACAACCAAAAATCAACCATCCAGCAAAACTGACTATATTCCTAGAGGGAGAAGTATCATCATTTAATAAAATAGAAGACTTCCAAGCACTCATAAAGAAAAGACAGAACTTGAACAAAAAATCTGAGGCCGAAACATAGAACTCAAGAGAATCACCAAAAGGTAATTAAGAAAGCGGGGGAAAACTTTTTAAAGTGACCCAATAAGTTAAAATTATTAGTATCCCTACAAGGAAAGAGGATATTGGTAACTCTTAAAAATTGTTATTATCACCTGGGTAGCTAGAAGAATTATACTTAGATGGAACAGTGACAAACTATATGGTATGAAATGTCAAGATACATACATACATATATATGTGTGTGTGTGTGTGTGTGTGTATATATGTATCTTGACATTTCATATATGTATATATGTATATATATATGTATACATATGTGTGTATATATATATATATATATATAACTAGAGGTAAAAAAAAAAGCTAATACTAAGAGATACGGGAAAAGAAACAAAATGGGGCAAATTTATATGTCATAAAGAAGCGCATGGTGGGAGTGGAAGAGAAAACCAATACACTGGAAGGGTAAATAGGTTGGAGACAGAAAATACTTAATACTTATATGCATTGAAATTGATTCAAAGAGGGAAGAACAATCAGATCCATTGGGACAGAGAACTGATTCATGCCCTATAGAGAAATAGAAGAGTAACAAAAGGACCAGTGAGGAGGGAAGCAATAGGGAGGCAGGGGGAGGGGAAATAGTTTTAAAAGACCATAAAGAAAATAAGAGGGGAATGAGAAGGGAAGGGAGGTGTATAAGGGGAAGTAAAATAAGGGTGGGAATTAGGGGGAGTGATTAAAAACAAAACAGTGATGTAGAAGGAAATAATGAAAGAAGAAAGGGCAGGACTATGATTGGAAATCAAAATGTTGGGAAATACAAAGCTGGTAATCATAACTCCAAATGTGAATGGAATGAACTAACCCATAAAATGCAAGCATATAGTTGTGAACCTTAAAAATTCTCAGACCCTACTTCATAAGGTTTGGTTAAGTCCATTCCCCATTTAAACAATGAAGGAACTTAGATCAGAAATGTGAGACCTCTACTCCACCCCTACTTAAGCCTGCTTTAGGGGAAGAAACTCCTTGCTGAACAATGAAAAATACTTAAACCCATACTTATAGTAAGGCAAAAGTTCTTAAGCTGTGCCTATTTTTAGATCTAATACAAAAGGATGCTAAGTACCTATAAAGGTCTAGCAACTTGTGAACTTACAAAAGGCAAAGAGGTGAGAACTTACTCAGGCATGAATTACTCAAAAGTTTAGCCTTCTTAGGTGTGAATTAAGAATGGTCTGTCCTTTGGAAAACGTCTGCTGTGATTGGTAAATGTGAGAACTTAAAGGGAGGTGACATAGGAGAAAATTCCCTTTAAAAGGAGAGGAAATGCTGCCTTGGGAGATGGTCTCTCAAAGAACTCTCTCTGGAGATGGCAACTGGCCAAAGCTGAACTGGTGTCTCTCTGAACACTAGAATCCTTGCTTGGAAAAATCTTGTGGTGAGTGGATAAAAGACTGACTGATCTCTCTCTTAGGGCTTGGGCCTGGGCTGGCCAGGGCTGGCTTGGGCCAGCCTATTTTTTTCTCATTATTTCCTTTTTCTCTCTCTCTCATTTATTCCTTAATTTTGTATTAATTAAAATCTCTATAAAACCCAGCTGACTTGGGTATATTTTAATAAATGGGAATTTTCCCCTGGTGACCACATTATATTTGATTTAAAACAAGACACTATCTTGAAACAATACTTTCTGTGGTCACAATTTAAGCTCCAACTCTTTTATCTGCCACAATTTATGTCTTCCACTATTTTAATCACTACATAGCAGAGTGTGTTAGAAACCAAAATCCTACCATATGTTGTCTACAAGAAACAAACATGACAAAGGTAGAGACACATAGGGTAAAGGTAAGCAGATGGAGCAAAATCTATTGGGCTTCAACTGAGAAAAAGAAGGCAAGAGTCAAAATCATAATATCTGACAAAGCCAAAGTAAAAATAGATCTAATTAAAAGAGATAGGGAAGGTAATTACATCCTGATGAAAGGCAGTATAGACAATGAGGAAATATCAGTACTCAACATGTATGCACCAAATGGCATAGCATCCAAATTTCTAAAGGAGAAACTAGTGAAGTTCAAGGATGAAATAGATAGAAAAACTGTACTAGTGGGAGACCCGAACCTTCCTCTATCAGAACTAGATAAATCAAAACACAAAATAAATAAGAAAGAAGTAAGAGAAGTGAATGAAATCTTAGAAAAATTAGAGTTGAGTAGATATGTGCAGAAAAAAGAATAGGGACAAAAAGGAATACACCTTTTCAGCAGAGCATGATACATTCACAAAGATTGACCATGTACTAGGGCATAAAAGCATTGCAAACAAGTGCAAAAGAGCAGAAACAATAAATGAAACCTCTTCAGATCACAATGCAATAAAAATAATTACTAGGATACATGGAGAGGCAAATCAAAAATTAATTGGAAATTAAATAATATGATTCTACAAAATGAGTTAAAGAACAAAGCATAGAAACAATGCTTTCCTTGAAGAAAATGACAATGAGGAAACCTCTTTTATTTTGACAAAATCTATTGGATGCAGCCAAAGCAGTACTTGGTGGGAAATTTATATTAATTTAATTAATTTAACTAATTAATTTAAATTAATATCATATATTAACAAATTAGAGAGGGCAGAGGTCGATAAATTGGGCACGCAAATTAAAAAAATATAAAGTGAACAAATTAAAAATCCTGAGATGAAAACTAAATTAGAGATTCTAAAAATTAAAGGAGAAATTAATAAAACAGAAAAGATTAAAGAACTACTGATTTAATAAATAAGACTAGAAGCTGGTATTTTGAAAAAACAAATAAAATAGACAAAGTACTGGTCAATCTAATTTTAAAAAGGAAAGAAAACCACATTAACAGTATCAAAAATGAAAAGAGAGACCGCACACCTAATGAAGAGGAAATTAAGGTAATCATTAAAAATTATTATGCACAACTATATGGCAATATATGGCAATCTAGGTAATATGGGTAATTATTAACAAAAATATAAATTGACTAGATTAACAGAAGAAGAAATAGAATACCTAAATAACCCATATCAGAAAAAGAAATTGAACAATCCATCAAAGAACTCCCTAAGAAAAAAATCCCCCGGACCAGGCGGATTCACAAGTGAATTCTATCAAACATCCATAGAACAACTAATCCCAATATTATACAAACTATTTGACATAATAAGCAAAGAAGGAGTTCTACCAAATTCCTTTTATGACACAAATATGGTACTGATTCCAAAGCCAGGCAGGTCAAAAACAAAGCAAACTATGAACCAATCTCCTTAATGAACATAGATGCAAAAATCTTAAATAAAATACTAGCAAAAAGACTCCAGCAAGTGATCATGAGGGTTATTCATTATGATCATGTGGGATTTATACCAGGAATGCAAGGATGGTTCAATATTAGGAAAACCATCCACATCATTAACCATATCAACAAGCAAACCAACAAAAATCACATTATCATCTCAAAAGATGCAGAAAGAGTCTTTGACAAAATACAATACTCATTCTTATTGAAAACACTAGAAAGTATAGGAATAGAAGGGCCTTTCCTAAAAATAATAAAAAGTATATATCTAAAACCATTAGCATACATCATTTGCAAGTGTAAAGGGTGAAATTATGGCTGAGACTGAATGTATAATTAATTTAGGTTGTCAAGGATTTATTTATAAAAATCCTAATTAAAAAAAAACAAATAAAATACCCAAGTCAGCTGCCAAATTTTATGGTGATTTAATTGATATAGTAGAAAAGATTAAGAAGAAGGGAGAAGGAAAGAGTGAAGGATTCTCCCCCCGCCTGGCTGGTACCGGGCAGAAAGATTAGAACATCTAGAAAGTAAGGGTTTGGAGTGTGGAGGAAGGAATCAACCTGAACTCCAAAAAGGGGTTGAGCTGAGATGCCTGAACCTGAATCAGGTCAAGGACAAAACTCACTGCCAAAACCCAGACAATAACTGCCACCACTCCCAAGATGTCAGAACGCCTAGCACGCTGCCAGCCAGAGTCTCATCTCCAGGGAAAAAGGAAGAGGCAGGAAGTGATGTGCCTTATATGGACATTTTTGCATCACTTTTCTGTGTCTCATCTGTACCAGTGAGAATTTAGCTTGACTTAGGACAGTTCAGAGGTCTGTCCTTTTTTTTTTTGCACATGTCTGTTGAAGGCCATCTCCTCAGATAATTAAATCTTGAGTTTGATACCAACTTTCAAAATCTTGTTAAACTGAGTAGGGTGGAGAATGTAGAGTTTCTAAGACCTGATTCTATTATTCCAATTATCTCCATTGTTACTGATCAGGAAATAGCTAAATCACATCTTCAAAAGAATGGTCTGATAAGGGTGGAATACTTTTAAAATTCACAATAGGGGGATAAACTAGAAGCCTTCCCAATAAGATGAGGAGTGAAACAAGGATGCCCATTATCACCTCTATTATTTAACATTGTACTAGAAACACTAGCTGTAGCAATTAGAGAAGAAAAAGAAATCTAAGGTATTAAAATAGGCATTGAGGAGATCAAGCTATCACTCTTTCCAGATGATTATGGTCTACTTAAAGAATCCTAGAGAATCAAATAAAAAGCTACTAGAAATAATCAACAACTTTAGCAAAGTTGCAGGATACAAAGTAAACCCACATAAGTCATCAGCATTTTTATATATTTGTAACACATCTCAGCAACAAGAATTAGAAAGAGAAATTCCATTTAAAATCACCCTAGACAATATAAAATACTTAGGAATTTTATCTGCCAAGACAAACACAGGAACTATATGAATACAACTACAAAACACTCTCCACACAATTAAAATAGATCTAAATAATTGGGAAATCATTGATTTCTCATGGGTAGGATGAGCTAATATAATAAAAATGACCATCCTACCCAAACTAATTTACTTATTTAGTGCCATACCCATCAAACTACCAAAAAATGTTTTTTACTGAGTTAGAAAAAAATATAACAAAGTTCATTTGGAAGAACAAAAGATCAAGGATATCCTTGAAAATAAAGGAAAAAAAAAACATGAAGGAAGGTGGCCTAGCAGTACCAGATCTCAAACTATACAATAAAGCAGTGGTCATCAAAACAATATGGTACTGGCTAAGAGACAAAAATGAGGATCAGTGGAATAGACTTGGAGTAAGTGGCCTCAGCAAGACAATTTATGATAAACCCAAAGATCCCAGCTTTGGGGACAAAAATCCACTATTTGATAAAAATGCTGCGAAAATTGGAAGACAGTATAAGAGAGATTGGGTTTGGATCAACATCTCATACCCTACACCAAGATAAGCTCATAATGGGTGAATTACTTGTATATAAAGAAGGAAACCACAAGTAAATTAGGTGAACACAGAATAGTATTCTTGTCAGATCTTTGGGAAAGGGCTCAGCTACGAATATTCTTGTACAAGTCTTTTTCCTCATGACCTCTTTGGGATACAAACCCAGCAATGCTATAGCTGGATGAAAGGGCAGACAGTCTTTTAGCACCCTTTCGACATAGTTCCAAATTGCCTTCCAGAATGGTTGGATCAATTCACAACTCCACCAGCAATGCATTAATGTCCCAACTTTGCCACATCCCCTCCAGCATTCATTACTTTCCTTTGCTGTCATGTTAGCCAAAAATGCAAAGTATAAAAATGCAAACCAAAATAGTCTAGGCAAAATTTCAATAAACTGTGGGAAACTCTGCCCTTTAGAATCTCTGTTTCTAAGCAATGCTTGAAGATAATTATAGTCTCTGACAACCATTGACTTAAAAGACAGAGTACAGAGGTTTTTCTTTCCTAAAGAGGATGAAGTCTAAATATAACAAGTAAGGAATCAGTATTATCCAGTAAACTTCCTGAACTTAGGCATAAAATTCAGGCAACATTTTTATAAAGTGGGTATACACTGTCATGTAAACAATAACCCAAAACTATCAGACACTGGGTTGTGAGCTCCTTGAAGATAGGGAATGTCTTTTGCTTTTACAGAGTACTTTGTTGTTTATTTCTATTTCTTATATACCCAGGACTTAGTACAGTGTTTGAGACATAAGAAATGATTAATAAATATTTATTGACTCCAAATATTGAGCAATTCTAGAACTGTATGTGAGCTACAAAATACACATGCTTGAGAAAGTGTAGAGGCTCTATCTGTGAGCTAGTAAGTTGTATTTTGTCATCCCTGTTGTCCAAAGGAAAAAATCAAGATAAATGATTATCTGACTATCAGCAAAGTAGTGAATAACATAATCAACTGACCTGTTTAAGAACCCACTGTAAAGCCTTTTCAAAATAATCTCCAATCCAGTTTTCAAGATTAGTTCTATATTTATCAGGCTGGTTTCTCAACCAAGATTTTATCAGAGAATCAAGATCTGTCTCTTCATCACTGGAAAAAAACACACAAATTGATTAAAATAACCATATAACCAATACTTATAAAATTATTTTTAAAAAATAACAATATTTTGTTCTCAAAATCTTAATCTATTTTCTCTGCTTTTTTTCTATTTATATCAACTACTAAAGATTGTTTTTGTTCAATTATTTCAGTCATGTCCAACTCTTCTTGACATCATTAGGCATTTCTTGGCAAAGATACTGGAGTGGTTCATCATTTCCTTCTCCAGCTGATTTTAAAGATGAGGAAACTGAGGCAAACAAGGTTAAATGACTTGTCCAAGGTCACATAGCTAAATAAATGTGTGAAGTCATATTTAAACTCAGGGGGAGTTTTCCTGATCCCAGACCCAGAACTCTATGCATCACACTACCTAGATGCCCCAATTACTAGAACATAAAGGAAAAATAATTTTGCTTAAAGACCTCTTATGCAGAGTAATCCCCTATCTCCTGGGACTCACTGTGTTCTTTAGATGAGTGGAAAAAAAGATGAATACTGTATTAAGTTTTCTCATTGAATGAAATGTACTGTCCATTAAAATACACTAATAGTTCTTACAATATCCTCACTATCTCTAGGTTCACAGTATAGAGACTGGAAGCCTTTTCTATAGTAATAACTTCCCTCCTGATAAAAATCTTAATCATGCAATGCTATATAATTAGTGAAATGGAGCATTTATATTTTAGTAAAATCTTGAAATTGATCATTTTTATGAAAGTACATGCTAATTCTGAGAATAATACTGACTTTTAAAACTATTTAAAAATATATGCTATGCACTTATTCAGTGTAATAAAAATATTTTAATGTTCATAATAATCTCCAAAGGAATAATTTTTAAATGAAGGGAATCATTAATAGATGCTCACTGTAAAAATCAATTCAAGATAATATAGATATTCTAGTAACCATTTTAAGTGGAGTAAAGATGTTTCTATAATAGAATTGAGAATGAAAGAAAAAATGCTGAAATTTTATTTTTACTCATAAAGCAGTTTATATCAAAAAGGCCTTGCAATCATCAAAATGAACTATAGATTTACTTAGAACTCATTATTCTGCTAAGGATTAAGACAAGTTTTTAATATCATTCATCAAGTTAGTGTATTTGGAGACAGATGGTATTAATGCTCTTACTAGTTCTGTCCCTTACCAGTTTTACATGATCTTAGGTAAGTCATTTTAAAATGCCCAAGATTTGTCTAAGCCCTAGTTTCCTCATCGATAAAACCAAGAATAATAATACAAAAGTAGAGTAGTGGACAGTATATATGGAACTTGTACTCAACAGAAATAGAGCTGAATCCTGACTCTGTCACTGATGAATTATGAGATTTTTGGCAAATCTCTCCACTTTTCCAGAATCTTAGAATTATGATCAGTAAATAGGGATAATAACATTTGTAAGAAAATGGTTTGTGAACCTTAAAGTTTGTAAACCTTTAAGGAACCTTAAAAACCTAACTATGAGGTATTATTATTTTTTAAGTTAAGAGATCAAAGCATCAGTGATTGCCTCAGTATATATACTCTTTCCACTGTTGTGAAAGAAAATCCATTCAGGCCTTTTCATTCTTTGTAATTACTATCCATTTCTTTCTGTAAATTCCTGATGAGGAATTTATTTAATCCTTTGGCAGAATGGGTATGATTCCTCTAAAATTTGGTGGAGACCAGCACTATTTAAAAAAAAGATGGACTTACAAGAAACAGTGATGCCACATGTTCCCCACCTCTTGACAGAAAAATGACAGACTAAGACATTCATTTTTGGACATGGACAAAGTGAGAATGTGTTTTTATTATGCACATTTGTAGTGAGGATTTTGTTTTCTCTCCCAACACCAATAATATTTTGAGGGATAGAAGGCAAAAGGGAGAAAAATATATGCCTGTTAACTGAAAAAAAAATATTTTTAAATGGTAAATAAAAATATGAGCTTAGTGCTTTATTGATTATAGACTATTTAAATAAAAGTGTGAAGGTAATAAAAAATAAATTACTTATAACACAGAAAAATATGAGAAATTCAGAGAAAAGTGAGATGACTTGGGGGGTACCCATACACAGAGATTTGGCAGAACTAGAACAATATACATGATGACCACAAAAGTTAAATAAAAAAGATTCAAAAATTAACAAATTGTGACTAATTATGAGGAACAATCTTGGCTAAAGAATAGCACCTCCATACTATTAATGAATAGAGGAATGTAAAATGTTATATATGCCACCAGAAGAGTCAGAGTATCAACTGGTTTTGCTTGGCATTTTTCTTTATTTGGGAGTGGGGAAGATTTAAGTGGATGGAAATTATATCAATAAACAAACAAATGAAAATTAAATTAAATTTTAAAACATCAATAAAACTTTTAAATTAAAAAAGAGGTTTTTGTATTAAGGGAAGTGTTTGGGATCACTGGTAGTAATCAAAATGTGATTCAAACTATTCCTCATAGTCAAATGTGGGTCCACAGTTCACTCACTACCTGCCTGTAGGATCCTATAAAAATATATGATAAACCACCTTACTGGATAGCATGTATTTTTCATCCATGTTTTTTGGAGTGTGGATGGCTGTCCCTTTTTATTTTGAGTGACTATGAATCTATTCAAGAGGTCCTGTTGTATTCCCAAGGCCTTATACAATAAGAACAATAGCAGTGGGAACATGTGAAGAACTTCTCAATCAATAGGAAATCCCTCTTCTATTTGGACAATTCAGAGAACACAGGACATGACATGGTTGAACACCTTTGCTGAGCACCTCTCAGTCATCCAAATAGAATATATAATATGTACATATATATATAATGAAATCTTTTATTATCTTAATATAAGAGATAGTCTGCTGAACATTCAAAGGTGTATTTTGTTCCACTGAGCCAAATGTTTTCCTATAATCAGTAAAAAAGACACAATGGAATCTATACTTTCAGACTTTTATTGCATTGGTTTCCATATCTCCTGGCTTAGTGTTTGCAGTCTCAGGAGTGGTCTTGGGCTTTTAGGCAAAAAATAGCAAGATTCTGAGTGAAGATTCTTTAACTATCCATTATCATTAATCATCCTTTCAGTTTACTTGTGTCCTTTTCATATTTTTCAAGGTGAAAAGTTTAAGTTGTGTTGAATCCAATATAATCACATGCAAGATTTTCTTCATAACTTCATTCTTTTTCTATACTGACATTGATTTTTTGTTTTCAGTCATTTCAGTCATGTCCAAATCTCTGTAACCTCATTTGGGGTTTACATGACAAAGATAATGGAGTAGTTTGCCATTTCCTTCTCCAGCTCATTTTATACACAAGGAACTAAGGCAAATAGCTTGCCCAGTGTCATACAGCTAGTAAATGTCTGGGGCCAGATTTTAACTAATGAACATAAGTATTCCTAATTCCATGCTGAATGTACCACCTAGCTGCCAAATTGATTTTTTTAACCTTTTGTCTAACAAATCAGTGATCTGATGGCACAGGGAAAAAAAGCCAATATTGAGGTGACTGTTTCTAGCTATTAAAATAGTTAAATTCATTTTTGTTTTATTTTTTTTATCTCCCAACTTTTTCCTTACAGAAAAGTTTTATAGTATAGTATAGTATAGTGTAGTGTAGCGTAGCATTGCATTGCATCGCATCGCATCGCATCATATTATGTTATGTTATATTATATCATATCATATCATATCATATCATATCATATCATATTATATTATATTATATTATATTATATATCATATCATATCATATCATATTATATTATATTATATTGGATACAAGTCATTGGTCTTATTTTTCAATGTTTTTTACTGCTCACCCCAGTACTCACTTTCTCAATGAGTTCACAAAATACAAGATACATGCTACTGTTGATGTTACTATTATCAATTACAGAATAACTGAAATGGAAGGATACTAAGAGATCACCTAGTTCAATATTTTCATTTGAAAAATTAATAAATTCATGGTAATTAAAATAAAATAAAAATTTTAGCAGAGAGAAGAAAAAACATTCTTGCAGGAAGAAAAAATGAAGAAGTCTCCTCCAGGAATTATGTAAATTATATTTCTTTTTCTAAATAACTATATGAAGTAAATACCATAAGATGAATGCCTAAATTACACAAATCATTATGAAGTGAAGTAAACTAAGTCATTGATCAGAAAACCTGTTTCTCCCTGGAGAAAGCAAAAATCATGAATTATCTTTCCTATGAAGGTCAGTCAGCTCAGAACTAAAACAACATATGGTCAAGTGTCCATGAAAAAGTGACTCCCTTACTAACAAGGAAGCTAGTATAGGATAAGATATACAATGGAATGTCCTGTATCCCACGCTAATGATGCATCTGGCTTCTAGACAATAAGGCCTGCTTGCTTCAATTATTTTGCACCTGCTCATCAAGGTTATGTCTCATTAATGGACATTGTTTGCTTTGTATCCTGTACCCTATAAAAACTGCATTGTAACTTCAGTCTGACTCAGCTTTCACTAAAAAAGTATGCCCTGACCATTCACTACATTTGTTAATCAATAGATTAATAAATATATGTTGGTTGCAGTAATTGAACTTCTGGGTGTCTGGTTTCATTTCATGAAGTATCCCACTTCAATTATGTGCTACAGAAAAGCTCTTCTACCACAAACTAAAACAGGAAACAAGATAACAACCTAGCTTGTTTAAAATAAAATTGTGAAAATGATGTTTCATTTAATTTATTCAGTGCTACATTATTCTTATTTGTCTAAAAAAAGTTTAAAGAATATTTTCACGCTATGTACTTCAAATATTCTTACCTAAGAAATATCATTCCCATTCTAGATATTGTGGCTGGAGAGGCACAGCTTAAATCATGGGTTTCAAATACAAAGTTTACATTTGGGCCAAACTGAATCCTCTCCCCACTGGGCATAGTAAGTAGTCGGTTATCATCAAGTACAGAATTCAGAGATTCTATCCACTCAGGGTCAATGTCACCATCACAGATTATCCATGAGTTAATATCTATTTTCAAAACAAAAAAATAGAATCCAAATCAAAATTAACAGAAGAATCCTAAACCAGAAATAATCATCTTTTTTCCTTTACAATGACCGAGTTATAATTTGACAAAAGCTACTTAACATCATTTAAACTGACTACAGAGCAAAATGTGAAAGGGAGAGTTGTGACTTATTATGCTAATTTACATTTTATACAAACCCAAATGAGATACTTCAGAACAAAAAATCCACTTGAGTGAATAAATACTCTACAGCAGTCTACATTTACTAAATAAATCAAACTTCACCTCAACTTTGCCCTGTGAAGACATAGGAAAAAATATTTTATCTTTATTATATTGTTTTCAAATTTATGATTTAAAAATTTTAAATAAGTTATGATTTCAGAAAATGATCAGAGTTCATATCATCTTTAATTTTAATTCCAAATACAATTTTATCATTCTGCCTGTTCATGAAATCACTAGGCTATCTGCCAAATTGCAGAAGATCTAACATTATTCCTCAGTAAGTTATTCTGAGTGCAGCTAACAAACTCACCTAAGATATGCTGGCACCTCATTACTATACTCTTTTAGGGAGTATACAATTTAATACAAAGAGGAATTATCTTGACCTCCATGAAAATAAACAAAATTATTTTGGTCATAAATTTTAAGAAGGACAATATTATAGGGATGCCATTCTTTCAATATTAAATAAACAAAGATTTATTGAGTACCCACTCTGTATAGGTCACAACATCAGTCAATGAAAAAAACATATACTCAAATGGATCTCTAATCTCATCAACATGCTTTCCAAAGAAAAATCAGAGCCTATACATGCCTGCCCATCCCATATGTCTCTCGTTCATATACTTCCATAAGATCATCACCACCAGGGAGGAGATGAGGGACTTTAATCATATTTTTTGATATTGAAATGATAAAAGGGACTTTATGTTAACTTTCTTTGTCTTATCACATGACAAGACTATCTTTTTTATCTTATGTTTCTTTGATGTCATTGTCTACTCATGTCCTTCATAGTAATTTATGTATGCACACATTATAACCTATTATAATGTAGCTCTCTCCATTTCCTTCTTAGTGAAATTCATTTCTAATTCTTCAGACACTCGTGTTCATTGACTCATAGTTATACAATACTACAAGTAGAACAAAAATCTTAAAAAGAACTATTTTTCTGAGAGAAATTTGGAGTCATTAAAAGAATCCAGCATTTCTTTCTGTTTCCATTTATTTAACTCGAATCCTCACTACCACACTTTTTCCCCTATAAATCCTAGATTTTCTTAGTTTTTCTTTTTAATCTGTAAAATTACCTGTTCCCCCCAAATCTTTAGCCTACTCTATTCCTTTTGAATAAAACATATATTACCAGATTCATATTCCATACATGAGTTTTATCCTACCATATTAGTGACATCAAATTTCCTTCTTTGTAAGATCTTTTATTCATTTTGCTACCCCATTAAAAGATTGCAAGAAGGAATTTTTTTCATTTTTTTGTTTTTGTATTCCAACACATAGCATAGAAAGTAACACCTAACATAGTGCCTATAACTTAATAGGATGATCACTGAATGCTGTTGATTCTTTAGGTACAACCCATCCCTAGTCATGAGACTGTCATTGCTATATTTTAGTCAAAGTCGAGAAATTCAAAGCCCTAATTCAGATATCTTCTTAAAACCAAAGACATCACCTTCTTAACCAGTTTTAATGCATCCCTTTGACACTGGTGATTCTTGTTTCATATGGTGGTGGGATCCAACTCATGATTGGGTTGATGATGAACAACAGAGAAATTAAATAAGTAGAATAAGATTCAAATAGAGGTCGGTTGTGTACTTGTGTGACAAGAGCAAAATATTGCAGACTGAATTTGAAAAAGGGCAAGTGAGGTTGAATCTTAGGGCTGGGTTCTATCATTGCAGAAAAGGACAGGAGAGCAGCCAAATTTAGAATTTCATGGTCAGATTGATTCCTCATATATAAGGAATGCCTCCAGTGCCTTGCTTTACAATTGGTCCAAACTGCTGACCCTACCTTGTATTGATACTCATGAGATTATATCAGCATTTTGGGAGCTAAGATGAACAAACTATAGCAGAAGGAGTGAAATTAAGGTTCAGTTTCACAACAGTTAGAAAAGTCAGCTGGTATGTAAGATCTAGCAGGCAAAGATTCAGGCCAGATGGTAAATTATCAAGGATTTGGGGGAGAAATGGCAGGGCAAATGGCTCCTAATTAATATCTCTTGGAAATGGGGTAGTGGTCCAAAGAGTAGAGTAGAGCCTGATGTTTCAAGAAGATGGGGATAAGGTAGGAGTGGTCATACAGTAGAAAGAATTGGTGTCCACCACTTTGTGGGAATTGAATAGTAGAAGTTGGTGTAAGATATGTGTTTTATTTTACTGGTTAATTCCTAAGTCTCCAAGATATACAAAAAGAAACATCTCACAGAAAAAAACAACAGAAAGAGAGTCCAAAACATATTTAGTGTCAATTCAGTAAGTTGAAGGCTAGATGAGAGAGTTCTGAAAAATCTGCCTTTGCCCTCTAACTTTCACAATTAGGCCCCAAGTACTAATTGGCTCTTCAATCTGCCATGAAATACATATAAACAGGGACCTTTCTCAATGTTCTGTCTCCTATATATATATATAGCAAGTGAACTCCTTGAAAGAAGGGATTTTTTATTTATATAGAGAGATATTTTTTATTTGTATTTCCAATGCTTGGCACATGGCAGACACTTAATAAATGTTTTCCATTCTATTATTATCAGATACTTTCATTGACAAGGCTTTGAAAAACCTTTCATTAAAAAATAGCTTTTCCAGAAGTAACTAAGAAAGTACTAAATCAGACAGTTTGAGACCCACCTTGAGGTTCCCGTACAACTTGCCGAGCACTGTTTGTGAGAACACCATCAGACCATTCCCTTGTATCCATGTCAATATGGCCTAGCAACTGATGTCGAGGCATAGCTTTGGGGTTCATGGTGTACTGTTTTACTACTTTGCCAACTTTACACAATGCTGCCCTTAACATCCGCCAAAGGGTAGATTTTCCAGCACCACTTGGACCAACTATGACTACTCCCATCCTTTGTCGTAACTGTTCATATAATTCCAAAGCCTTCTTGATCTGTTTTAAAAAATACATATAAATACATAAATATATACAAATGGGGGTATAAGATGTATATATGACTATGTATATATATATATATATATGTATGACTATGTGTATATATATATATGTTTCCATATAGCAAAGCATATATACATTTTGTTGTTAGACTGAGTTAATCCATTGTTTTAATATTTAGTAAGGTTTTTGCTTCAGAGAAAGTTAAAGGATATAAATAGCATAATAATAAAATATACATCTGTGATGTAACATTAAAATTATGTTAGGAAGTATAAAAAAATCAAATATTTTACATAAAAAAACAAGACTTAGCTGCAAATCACTAGCAAAACTGAAAAGGAAATATAAAAGACTCATTCTAAGTATAAATTTTTTTCCCACATAAAAGCAATCTTTAAAACAACTTCTTTTTTTTTTTTTAAACCCTTACCTTCCGTCTCGGAGTCAATACTGTGTATTGGCTCCAAGGCAGAAGAGTGGTAAGGGCTAGGCAATGGGGGTCAAGTGACTTGCCCAGGGTCACACAGCTGGGAAGTGTCTGAGGCTACATTTGAACCTAGGACCTCCTGTCTCTAGGCCTGGCTCTCACTACACTGAACTACCCAGCTGCCCCCAAAACAACTTCTTTTAAGAAATCCTCATGACCAATTAATTGCTAAAAGCTAGTACATATTTACTCCAAATATATTAAATATTAGTTACCAAATCATTTTACACAACTGTAAAATTATATAACAGAAAAGCATATCATTAAAAGAATTAACTAATATATACTGTAACAATATATATACACCAACATATATCTGTGATTGGACTGGCAGTTCTTGAATGACTAAACTGCAACTACTTACAAATTAATAAAATGTTGTCCCAACCTGTCACATGATAGATAGTCCTAAATGATATGAAAATGTAACAAGCACATTTTCTCACTAAAGGGATATGATCTCAGCTAAATGCTTTAAGACAAACTGTTATTTATCTACACGTGTCCCGTTCCTTCCATGGTGTTACCTACTTTTATTCCAAGCCAAGCTTTCCCAATCATATATTCCCAACTTGGCCACTGGAACTTTTATCTCATCACTCTTGTCAAACCTTTTGAATGTATTTATCTTTACTCTGATCATTGTGTAGCACTCTGGTAGACATCACAATTCATACTATATACTTTTTTCCCTCAGGCACAATCTTTCCCTTTTTAATTATTAACATAGGCTCAGGGTCAGGTAGGTAGTTGGGTCCGATTTGGCCTCTGACATTTCCTAGCTGTGACCCTGGCTTATGGGCAAGTCATTCAGCACCAATTTCCTAGCTCTTCCCACTCTTCTGTCTTAAAGTCTCATAGAATATTTTACAATAGCAAGAGAATGTCTTCTAAATTCATCAAAATATCTTCTAAAATATTGATGTAGAACTAATCAATAAATCTCTGTAGTTTTGAATATTGATTTAATGACTCAAAATGGTTGACTTCTACACAATAAAATAGGATTTGAGAGTTACCTGGTTGGGTATAATTTCAAAGTTTGCTTCTTCAAAGACTTGTTTTAAAGCTGTACTTAGTTCATCATATGCTACATCCTTAAAATCAATTCCAGGGAAGACATCTTTAATCAGTGCATCAAACCGTGTGCAGTCCACAAATGTAAATTTTGACATGGTATTGAGTCGCAAAGCTTGAACTACAATATGGCTTTCATTCACTGAGGAAAAAATGTAATTTAGAAGTAATTTAAGATAATTTCAATGTTTTAACTATCCTTTGAAAAGTCTATTTTTTTTTAAAGAATAACTGTTTTCAGTGGCAGATGGTACTTCCTTTGAAGAAACATCCTCTACCAATACAGAATTTTCAGGAGCACTGACAGGTTTATAAAACTTCTGGCATAGGAATCACTTGCCTAGAATCATATAAGCAGTTGTAGATAAAAGGCAATGAACCAAGGTTTTCTAAATCTGAGCCTAGTTTTCTATTGTTTTCTTTATCCTGTGCCACATTTTCTTGTGATGATTCTTTTGTTCATATATAATTATTCTTTTAAGAAACATTTTCTCAGGTTTTTTTCCTACACACTTTTGAGGTTTCTAGCCTCCATTAAATTCATGCAATAATGCTTCAACATGGTAGTGAGTTCCTGAAGGGTATGGTAAAAGAACTAAATGTTTGGCAAATCCTACAAGCTTAAAGCAAGACAGGCTTTAAACCAGCGGTTCTCAACCTCTGAATTTGTAGCAGTGAGAATACATAATGCATATCAAGTATTTACATTCCGAATCATAACAGTAGCAAAATTACAGTATTGAAGTAGCCACCAAAATAATTTTTTGGTTTGGGGTCACTGCAACATGAGGAACTATATTGCAGGGTCACGGCATTAGAAAGGTTGAGAACCACTGCTTTAAACACAGGCACAGGAAACGGCTAAATGTCTTTAATCAAATGACAGATTTAGATAAATCTGAAGTCTATCACCACATAAACCATAAAATGATCTTTTTCAAAACTTATGAAACAATATCTGATAGGTAATATAGCAGTTGAAATCTAGAGGAAATACCCACTTCAATAAAAGCATAGATTCTTGAAATAAACTTTCTATATTTGACCCTTAGAGCCCTAGAAACTTTTTAATACATTATGCAAAAATTTTCAAACATAAACTCTGCTACAGAAACTTTTTTAAATGTCACCAAATAAAATATTGAAAATATTCCAAAATACAAAATAATCAAATCATGTAATAGTAACATTAAAGTAATTCTGTTTTTCTTTAGCTATTAATCATTTAAATCTTTAAGTTACCAAATAAGCCATTCACATAAATTCTTCTTTTATAAACTGAAACTCATATGCACAGGTATTTAAATATAACAGTTAGTAAATCAATATAACTAAATTCAAAAAACATTCAGTGCCTGTTATACGTAAAGAAGTGGGCATGACGTTGGGGATTCAAAGTTGAATAATTATGCAGTCCCTTCTCTCAGAGAACTTAAAATAAACTAAGGCAGAGAAGACACATGCACAAATAAATATGATACAAAGTATGACATAAGCCAAGAATTTAAGCTTCCCACTCATGGATACAGAAGTTTATGAATGCAAACTTATCATTTGCTTTACATGAACAGAAAAAGATGCAGATTTATCTTGCCATATACAACTACCACAAACAAGACTAACAGGTAAAAATTTCATGGATTCATATGCTTATATTTAAGACTTGAATGCTCACATATGTATTTCAACCACTAATAACACAAACTGCAGAAAGGAAAGTTATGAATTTGAAATAATTAATCATACCTTTTTCCTTTAAGTCACTTTTCTTCAACTGACGAAGAAGATTTCCACTTCCTCTCAGTACTGTCTTCAAAGCTCTTAAACCCCAATCATAGTGCTGCTGAGGTGTCAAAAGCTCTCTAGAGTTTAAAAACATTTGTATCTTAACTTTCAGCTATCAGTTGACCAATTAAAAAACAGTGAAAAATTCTTATTTTTGTCACACTTAAAGAAATGCAGAATTCATACACGGAAAATCAAGTTGCAGTAAATGACTGCAGTTATATTCTATTGATTTCGAAGTTTAAATTGTTATTTTCTTCTATTGTTATAGATTCTGTCATTTCTGATCTATCTAACCTCATTTTTGGTTTTCTTAGCAAAAATACTGGAATTATTTGTCATTTCCTTCTCCAGTTCATTTTATGGATGAGGAAATGAGGCAAATGATATTAAATGACTTGCTCAAGGTCACATTGCTAGTAAGTATGTGAGGTCAGATTTGAACTTGGAGAAAATTAGTCTTCCTGACTTCAGGCCCAGGACTCTATCTAAGGCACCAGCCAATCTACAATAAATCACTTGGAAAGACTAACTTTATAGAATTCTGATAGTGGCTTTCACTGAATTAGGGAAACCATAAATGAACTAGCAATTTAATCAAAACAATATTTGACAAATCTCCTTTTTTTTCCACTAAGCACTCTCATCAGCTAATTAGGCATCCAAAATAAAGACAGTTTTCAAACTTCCAAGTAAACATGGCAGCAGTCTAGACTCAGTTCTCTTACTCTCCTCACCACCTACCCATATAAACTACCTCAAAAGGCAAAAAAAAAACTAAATTCTTAGGAATGAAAGGGCTCTACAGTAAGGTTGAAGGTACATGGGATTTGGACATTTCCACACAATAAGGGGGTGAAAAAGCTTCCACCAAAATACGAGCTGATCAACTCTCCCCCAACCCACCTACAGAGCCAGAGTCAGAGCTATCACATGCTAGAATCAGTGAGGGAGGGAGGGAGGGGCACCTCTATAGCAAGCGAAGGGCACTTCTAGATCCTTGGCAGCTGACTAATACCACTGGAGATCTACCCCTGAGAGCAGATAGACCTGAAATTCCAACAGACTGAAGAGCAAAGACTGTGGGCATCTGCAGGGAGATAGCACAGAGAAGGGCAGCAAACAGTAGAAGCTGCAGACACTGGAGAGGTGGCCGCAGGCAAAAACCTTGCTCCTTAGCTTGATACATAGAAAACCTGCCCTCCCCACTCAGATTTCTGACTGGAAAGGGAAGGAAAAACCACCATAGTGATGGAAAACAGTACCCTAAAACAACTTCCCAGCACCAAGAAAAGCAAAAAGAAGGTGCTGACCCATGATAATTTTTATGGAGGAAAAATCCAAACTACAGAGGAAATAGCAGAAGAGGAAATACAAAGAAATGCACCAAACCCTTCCAAAAATGATGGAAATTGGCCACAAACTCTTGAAGAATTTAAATCGGTGCTTATCAAAAAGATGGAAACCTACTGGCAAGAAAAGTGGGAAACAGTTCAAAAAGAAAGTAACAGTTTAAAGGACAAAAACACCCATTGGAGAAACAGCTGGAAGCCATGAAAAGCAGGATAGACGAAACCAAAAAGGAAAATCAAAAGATCATAGTGGAAAACCAATTTTTAAAGACCAGAATTAGGCAACTGAAAGTCAATGATCTTTCAAAAGAGCAAGAATTAATAAAGTAAAGTCAAAAGATTGACAAAATAAAAGAAAACATAAAATATCTCACTGAAAAGATGACAGATCAGGAAAACAGATCACAGACAATTTGAGAATCATGGATCTACATGAAAACCCAAAAATAAACAGAAATCTTGACATCATGCTACAAGAAATTATTCAAGAAAACTGCCCTGATGTTCTTGAACACGGGGGCAAAATAGACATTGAAAGAGTTCAGAAAACACCCTCTACACTAAATCCTCAATAGACAACCCCCAGGAATATAACTGCCAAAATTCAAGAGCTTCCAAGCAGAAAATTTTACAAGAAGCCAAAAACAGACAATTCAGATATCAAGGAGCACCAATCAGGATTACACAAGATTTGGCAGCTTCCACACTAAAGGACTACAAGGCTTAGAATATAATATTCAAAAAGGCAAGAGAATTGGGTCTTCAAACAAGGATCACCTACCCATCTAAACTGACTATATACTTTCAGGGGAAAGTATGAGCATTCAACAAAATAGAAGATTTCCAAGTATTTGTAAAGAAAAGACCAGAACTAAGTGGAGAGTTTGATATCCAAACACAAAAGTCAAGAGAAACATGAAAAGGTAAATAACAAAGAGAGGGGAAAGGGGAAAAAATATTTTTTAATTTAAACTTTTATTTTAAAGGCTTCAATAAGATCAAATTGTTTATATTACTATATGGGGGCAATGTTATTTATTGCTCTCAAAAATTACATGCACTATTATAGTAATTAGAAGAATCATTCACAGGAAGAGATTGGGGTAATAAGTGGCATAAGATGATATGCAAAAAAAGAAGAAGGGGCAGAGGGAATAGAATATGGTTCCAAGAGAAACTTGAAGAAATAAAATAAATTGAATAAGCTATATCACACAAAGAGGCACATGGGAAGGGGAGGGGAAGAATACTATTATAAGAAGGGGAAGAAGAGAGTGCTAATACGTAATACTTAATCCTTACTCTCAGTGAAAGCAATTCTGAGAGGGAAGGGCATCTAGATCCATTGGGTTATCGAATTCTATCTTACCCTACAGGGATAATAAGAAAAAACTAAGGGTGGGAGAAGTAGAGCAGGGAGTACAAAAAGGGAGGGAGAGGGGGGAGGGAACTTAACAGACCCTAAAAAAAAGAAAGGAAAAAAAGGGGGCAGAAAGGGAAGCATATTAAGGATGAGGATTAGGGGGACTGATTAAAAGCAAACCACTGGTTTAAAAGGACATAGCAAAAGAAGAAAGAACAGAACTAGGAGAGGATATGAGAGGATATCAAAATGTTGGGGAATACACAAGTGGCAATCATAACTTTGAATGTGAATGGGATGAACTCACCCATAAAATGAAAATAAATAGCAGAGTGTATTAGAAACCAAAATCCTATGATGTGTTGTCTATGAGAAACACATGAGGTGGGTAGACACTCACAAGATTAGAAGTGAAAGGTTGGAGCAAAATCTACTGGACTACTGAGAGAAAGAAGGCAGGAGTTACAATCATGACATCTGACAAAGCCAAAGTAAAATAGATCTGATTAAAAGAGATAGGGAATGTAATTACATCCTGATAAAAGGCAGTATAGACAATGAGGAAATAGCAGTAATCAACATGTATGCACCTAATGGTATAGCATCCAAATTTCTAAAGGAGAAACTAGTGGAGCTCAAGGATGAAATAGATAGAAAAACCACACTAGTGGAAGACCTGACCCTTCCTCTATCAGAACTAGATAAATCAAAACACAAAATAAATGAGAAAGAGGCAAGAGAAGTGAATGAAATCTGAGAAAAATGAGAATTAGTAGATATATGGAGAAAAATGAATAGGGACAAAAAGGAATGCACCTTCTTTTCAGCAGCACATGGTACATACACAAAGATTAACTATGTACTAGGGCATAAAAACATGGCAAACAAGTGCAGAAAAGAAAAGCAGAAATAATAAATGAAACCTTTTCAAATTATAATGCAATAAAAATAATAATTAGTAAGGGAACATGGAGAGCCAAATCAAGAATTAATTGGAAATGAAATAATAGGATTCTACAAAATCGGTTAAAGAACAAATCATAGAAACAATGAATAATTTCATTGAAGAAAATAACAATGATGAGACATCCTTTCAAAATCTATGAGATGCAGCCAAAGCAATACTTAGGGAGAAATTTATATCCTGGAGTTCATATATTAACAAATTAGGGAGGGCAAAGGTCAATGAATTGGACATGCAAATCAAAAAACTTAAAAATGAACAAATTAAAAATCCCCAGATGAAAACTAAATTAGAGATCCTAAAAATTAAGGGAGAAATTAATAAAATTGAAAGTGAAAGAACTATTGAATTAATAAATAGGACTAGAAGCTGGTATTTTGGAAAAAAAAATATACAAAGTATTGGTCAATCTAAAAAAAAAGGAAAGAAGAAAACCAAATTAACAGTTTCAGAGATGAAAAGGGAGACCTCACCTCTAATGAAAAGGAAATTAAGGCAATCATTAAAAACTATTTTGCCCAATTATATGGCAACAAGTATGGCAATCTAGATTATATGGATGAATATTTACAAAAATATAAATTGCCTAGATTAACAGAAGAAGAAATAGAATTCTTAAATAATCCCATATCAGAAAAAGAAATTGAACAAGCCATCAAAGAACTCCCTAAGAACAAAACATAGGCAGTTTTCTGACTGTTTCTCACCATTTCTTATTAGAATGGACCAAGATTGCTACAATACAAATGCAAAGTCAGGAAGACTGTTATTAATTACTAGAAATGAGATAAGAAAAGGGAATCATTCTTATCCAAGAAAAATAACAACAACAATACAAAAGTAGCATTTATATAGTGCCTTGAGTTTTGCAAAGAGCTTCACAAATGTTGTCTATCTCACAATAACCCTTTTAGGTAGGAAATCAGAAGGGAAGGGAATAAGTATTTATACAGTATCTTCTATATTCCAGGCATCATGCTAAGTTGTTGAGTCTTTTCAATCAAGTCTAGCTGGAGTGGTTGACCATTTCCCTCTCCAGTTCATTTTACAAATGAGGAAACTGAAGCAAACATGGTTAAATGATTTGCCCAGGCTCACACAATTAGTAAATGTCTGAGGCCAGATTTGAACTGAGGAAGACAAGTTTTCCTGACTTGAGGCCTGTTGCTCTATCCATGACTCCACTATGCTAAGCCCTTTACAAATATTATCTTAATATATCCTCACAGCAAACCTGTGAGGTAGGTGCTATTATTGTCCCCATTTTGTAGTTGAGGAAACTGAAGCAAACAGAAATTAAATGACCAACCCAGAGTCACCCAGATAGTATGTATCAGAACCCAGATTTTAACCCAGATCACTTGATTGTAGCTAACTCAAAAAAAAAAAAGTAGCTATAGAATGGTCAATTAGCAAATTTACTTTGAAACTAGTTCAGTATGACTTCACTAGAGAGTCCTGAAATAAACATATAAGCAAAGATAAACAGAACCAGTGGTATCCTCTCAAAACGGGTAATTTCACCAACTACCCTATTACTGAAACATATAAAAACCTGACCCTTCCTAAGGCTGCTGGATTTAAATACTGCAGCATGTGATTCCCCATTATTTTTTAAAGTGAAATCCTTGAAAGTAGGAACTACCTGATTTTTCTATTTGTATCCTCAGTACTTAAGCCTAAGTTTTGATATATAATAAGCACCTAATAAATGTGGGTCTTTTCAGTTATTCACATTCATTTCTTCAACTCAAAGAAACAATTCTGAACTAAACTTTGGTTTTACTTTTCCCACTTATCAAAAAACTATCATAAAACTTCATATTATAGAAATGTATCTTCTGTCACAAACAGGGCAAATATGAAGTGAATATTATTAACTATTCAGTAAATCCTAAAAACATGGTACATGTAAAATATTTTTCAAATACAACACTTACCGAGAAAGATTGAAAATGGCTACTAATTTTCTGCCCAGTACTCGAGCATCTTTAAAGCCTTCAGAATATAGAATCACTTCAGCAATGAGCTCATTGTCTGGACGAGACATAGCTACTGGTCTGAAGAGTTGTTTTAGGTTGTCTGGAAGCTTTTGTCTTCCTCCATAACCTTTCCCAGCAGGATTCATTGTGATGAAAATTCCAGAATTTGGATCCATTTGTACCTGAAATTATCCAATTAAATTAAGGCATAAGGTGATGAAGACTACTTAGTTTATGACCATGGGCATGATAAAGAAATTTGAAGAAACTTTTCTTGGGATGAAAGCTGGTGAACAGATCAGAGGCAAGGGATAAAGACATAGTCAAATAGAAGGATGATGAAGGGCAAGTGGTGTTAAATCTTTCAAAATATTTCCATTCATTAAATTATCTGCCTTTGGAAAAAATTGAAGTTTAACACTATACCTCTTTGCCAAGAAGTTCACATACAGTTCTATGATTCTTCAAAGCATCCTGGATTGTCTGGATCTGCATGGACACAGCAGACAACACTGCTTCCTCCAATCTATTGAACTCATCAAAGCATCCCCAAGCCCCACATTTCACCAGACCAACAAATATACGGCCCATTGATTTCACATCAATACCCTAAAAAACAAAAGAATCCAATCTTATTTAACTAATTTTTTCAATTTCACATTATATGTTACTTACTACATACACCTTGAGAAACCTATTTCACCATCTAATACTTTAATTTCCTCCCATTGCACTCTTCATCTCAACAGCATTTTGTGAGTATTAAATAATATAAATCATTATAGAAAAGTGGATTGAAGGGTTAAAAAGTACCAATTCAAGGCATAATGTAGAAGCCACATACTTTGTTTTTACTCTTTTAAATTATTTTTAAAAATCATTCCTGGTACTTATTTCCAATTTGATAATCTAAAAAGATAATAAAATATCCTAGTTTTCAATGTTTTTCTCTTTTTTAATAATCAAATTATTAAATTAACTTAACCCTAGGAAATATCAATTATTCATTTAAAATACAAAATTTTGCGTTGACAAAACAAATCTTATATCTTTCTAAAGCAAAGAGAATAAAGCTATTTTAAGTTTTGGGGGGATTTTTTACATAGGAAAATTCTGAGACCTTTAAGTTCTCCATGTAAACTAGATCAGGAAATAATACACTACTGCTTAATCGAAAATATCAGATTCTACTTTCAGATAGATGATCTAAAAGTAGACTGTCTACTGTATTCATATGTTAAGCGTCTTACTGTGGATTTGTGATTTTGATAATATGACTTATTTCTCTTCTAATGCAGTTTGCCAACCCTATATGATAGTCTTCAAGAATTGCTGTGATCAAATAACTCATTATCTTGCTGTCAATTTAGACCAAATCTCTCCATACTCAGACTGGCTTTGAAAAATAAGCTTAAGGACTTTTGTCACTAAGCCTGTACTCAAAGCTTTTCCAATTTGACAGAACCTTCAAACTTAGGCAATGCTGGCATATTAAAGAATCCTGAGTCACTTACATGCCACAATGAGGCAGAAAAGGAAGAGTTCAGAAGAGGATATATTTCAAATAGAATGGTATGTAACCAAGACAAAAATCTGATTAATATACCTCCACAATTAATAATACTTATTTTTTTTACACTACCTCATCACAGTTGAAAACTAAAACTTGTCGTCCAAGAAGTCCACCCAAAGCCTTTACAGATTCAGTTTTGCCAGTTCCTGCTGGTCCATACGGATTTCCTCCAAGACCCATCTTCATCGCTTGTGTGAGAGTTAAGTAGCACTTATCTGTCAATGGTGTATAAACAAGCTTGGGAGCATTGCCCTGTGAAATGTGAAATAATAACTGAAAATGCTGCTTTTCTAATCAATATCTATAATTATGTATAAACCATGGTTCTCTACTTAAGGAACATTAAAAAAGAAAAAGATTAAATATCCTAGCACCAAAACAAAAATTAAAAGAATTCTTACTGAAGTATATTCTAAAACAACTAAGATTAAATTTTAAAGTTCTTTTTCCAAGTTTTATTTTTTTTAATATGAGAGTTGAGTATAGTGTTATCAATAACTTGCTCTCTTCTCAGTTCGAAAAAAAATGAGTATATTATTAATTTTCCAAATAGATCAATCAAGCTCATTAGAAAGACACACAAAAAACCTGAAAGTCACAAATATAAGTAAATAAGGAAATCACATTTCACATTTCAAAACCACATAATTCTTTATCTGAAAGCTGTATTAGAATTGAGAATTATTTTAACATAGTTAGAATGAAGAAGTACATTTATAAAACTGGTAACTTTATACTATCAAATTGACATATATGCTGATTTCAAGGAAGAATTCTATTCATAATCCAAATTTTATTTAGTTTGTAAGGTTTTTCTTTGCCTAGAGATGGAAGATTTGAGTCTGAATATAAACCTCCTCTCTGGTTAGAGCTATATTAACAATATAATCTTAAAAGAGCCCAGCTGGCTTCTAGCCTCTCCTATGCAGCTTTATTATTTATAATGATACAAAAAACAGAAAAGATGTCTCTTTTTTTTTTACATGAACTTAAATGAAAGGTCATGTCATAATGTAAATTTTAATACATCATAATTGAGCATAATATTAGAATTCCTCTAATCTCATTTTGTTTAATAAACACCATGTTATTTATTTACATATAGCCTCCTTTCAACAACACTGAAAAATAAGTTTTCAGAGTCAGCCAATCAATCAGCTAGAATTAAAGGGCCTACTATTTAAAGGCACTATGTTAGGCACTGAGAGAAAATCCTAAAACCAAAAAGGGACAGATCTACTACTCTTGAGTACCTCTTAGGCTAATTTGAGCAAGTAAAAAGGAGAGGCTGTTATCAGTTAAATTACTTTAACTCTTTTGTCTACATAGATTTCTTAAAAATATTTTTTCTGAAATCTTTTTGTTAAATAAAATGGACTATTGATGAAATGTTTAAAATATCTTTTTAAATTGCTATTGAATGAAAAGATAATTTTTTCATTAATGCTAATCAAGTTTTGAAGAAATTACCACAAATATAGACATTTTATGCAAATGCAGGGATGATTTTTGTCAGCATCATGAACTTTAGTTTGGGACTTCTCTCCACCAGCATGTTTGTAGACAAGTGCTAGAGAATTATCAGAGGCGTAGTCATTAAGTGACACAGACACAGAAAGAAGCAGGGCTGGGATCTGAGCCCAAGTTTTCCTAATTCATTTTGTAGTACTTTATGGCAAACTACCTCAACAGAAACATTTTTAAAAATTCAAAACATTCCTACCTGATATTCATAGGTGTATTGGAGTTCAGAATCCACCATCTGAACAAAGCATGTTTGGCCATTTTTCATATAGAACCTGACTTGCTTCTTCCAAATCCAGTCTTCTGTGGTGTGAATCTGAACTTGATTTAACTGCTTCACTATATCAATATTATGGATAATGTCTAGAATAAGCGCTTTAAGTTTGAGTTCAAGAATCCCTGATTCTGTACACAAATAAAATATTTAAGGGAGAAAAATGTTAGTTCATGGATATTGTTGAATATTCATAAACTTAAAAGTAAAGAAATCAATCTTCAGAGATTCTGAATTTTAGAAATTGTTGTTTTGGCTAAGATTTATGTTAGTATTCAAAAGGGTTCATGGAGAGAAGAATCATAGAATTAAAGGATCCTAGAATTAGATAGAGGGTTACTGAGATAACTTACTAGAAAGCTGAGTGAAGCTGGCTAAAGAGATTTCTGAATTAAGAGAAGCTTTTGGCATGGAAGTCACAAATGGAATATCATTACCAATTTAGTAAAGCAGAGAGGACCTATTACACTAGATATGAAATCTCATGACGGGTTCAAATGTTGGATATACCCTTTCATCATCTCTGTAATCTTATACATGTCACATGTTCTCTATCAGTTTCCTTATCTAAAGGGGTTGGAATAAATAAAATTTAATATTACTTTCAACCCTAAGTCTATAATCAATTAATTAATCAAAAAGTATTTATTAATCTCTATTATATTCTAGGCATTGTGTTTAGTTATAGTAATATAATTAAAGAAAGAAATATTCCCTACTTGAGATGAGTTATATTCTAATAATTCTAATAAGGGAGAAAAACAAATATACAAATGTTTATAGCACAAATATAAAAAGAATAAATAAAAATACATACAAAGCAACTAGCTGGTGCAGTAGATAGAATGTAAGGCCTAGAGTCAAAAAGATCTAATTTCAAATTCAGCCTCAAACACATACTAGCTATCTGACCCTGGACAAGTCACTTAACCCTCTTTGCCTTGGTTTCCTCAACTGTAAAATGACCTAGAGAAGTAACAAACTACTCCAGTATAGTTGCCAAACACTCCAAAAGGGGTCACAGAGTTCCATGTGACTATAACCAACTAAATAACAACAAATGTACAAAACACATAAATGAGAAGCAATTTGAGGGTGAGAATAATAGCAGTTGTGAGAATCAGGAAAGATTCATGAAAAAGATGATGTCTGGGCTATGTCTTAAAAGAAAAGAGGCACTTATGAGACAAGGTAAAGGAAGTGAATCTTCAGTAGGTGGAGACAATTTCATCATTTGTACATAGGTCACAAGAATTATTTAATAGGCCATTTAACAATCCCACATTGTAGTACTCATGATGAGCATGGGATTGGATAAAATCCTGCTTCCTTGGAGATTATTAGTGTAGCCCTACATCTACCTGCGTAAGACAGGCACAACTGATTTAACTCTAGGAGAGAGTTGCATTAGTTGCATCATGCCAAGTAAGGAAGAAGATATGTGGATTTCTAAGAGGTGCCAGAGGTAGAATAATACAAAAAAAAAATGTAAGTCAGAAGACTAAAGAGCAATCATTTATTCAAAAAACATCAATTGAACAGCAACCATGTTGCAATCAAGAGGCTAATCTTCAGAGATAGCAAAGCTAAAAAGAAACAGAAATTTATATTCTATTAGTAAATATAATATATACACTTGTAAAACAAAAATATAATATACATTAAACATAAAATAATTTGGGAACCACTAGAAATTGGTGAATGAGGAAAAGCCTCATGGCATTTAAAGTGAACTTGAAAAGGAGTGAAGAGGTGGCTGTTAGGAAGAGTACATTCCAAGCAGAAGACAGCTCAGCCAGAGAGATGGAAGTTGAGGTTTGTAACTGTCACAGAAGAGAACAAATGGGTAGGACAGTTAGGTTAGACTAAATCACATACAAAAAAGTAATGTGTAATAATCCTGGAAAAGTATAATATAGTCAAATTGTGAAGGGTTTTAAATGGCAAGAAAGCATCTACATTTGATCCTCGAGATAACAGAGAATCATTGAAGCTTTCTGAACTTTAGAGTAATGTGGTCAGATCTGTTTTTATGAATAGAAATGTGGAAAAGGAAGATGAATTGTGAGGAAGATGAACTGAAGGAATTGGAAACAAGAAGGCCAATTTTGAAGGAATTAATTCAGGTGTAAGGTGGTAAGAATCTAAACTAGGATACTGATGGAAGGAAGGAAGGAAGGAAGGAAGGAAGGAAGGAAGGAAGGAAGGAAGGAAGGAAGGAAGGAAGGAAGGAAGGAAGGAAGGAAGGAAGGAAGGAAGGAAGGAAGGAAGGAAGGAAGGAAGGAAGGAAGGAAGGAAGGAAGGAAGGAAGGAAGGAAGGAAGGAAGGAAGGAAGGAAAGAGATGTCAAGTTAAGCCAAGGGGCATTTATTAAGAACCTTATTAAGAATGTGCCAGGGGCTGGTGCTCTGGACCTCAAAGTCTAATAGAAAAATAGCAGATAAATAACTATATACAAATAAGATATACATAGGATAAGGTGGGCTGTAGATTCAGAGGGACAGCATTAAGATTAAGAAGGGCTCTTTTGAAGATTGGATTTAGCTATCTCCTCATTGTAACAATGAAGGTACTTAGCTCTTCCTTTATAGTGAAGCTAGAATTGTAAGCTACAATCTATTTTTAGATTTTAACTACAAAAAGTTGTTAAGTAACTATAAAAGGTGAATTAACCACAAAGAGGTGTTAAGTAACCCAAAAAGATATAATCTAATCAGAGAAGGTAAGAACTTAAAGAGTGGGCAGTCCTGGAGAAAATCTAACCAAAAAAGGTGAGAACTAAAGAATGGGCAGTCCTGGAGGAAAAGTGTCTGCTGTGATTGGTAGATGTGAAAATTTAGAGGAGATGACACAAGAGAAAAAGGTCTTTAAATAGAGGGGGAAAAGACTAAAGAGGATAGTCAGTCACCCTGGCTTGGAGTGAAGGATCAGTCAGTCAGAGCTGAAAGGAAGATGAGCACTGACTCGGAGGAGTAACTGTGACCATTGGTGAGTGAAAAGCTGACTTAGTGACCCTGCCTTTCTGGAAGTGTGAAGCCTCCAGGTAAGGCCCATCTTCTTCAGACTCTCTTCCCCTGGCTGGGACTTAGAATTTCTAACTGGTATCAGAAGAAGCCAGAGTCTCTCTGTCTCTGTCTCTGTCTCTGTCTCTGTCTCTGTCTCTGTCTCTGTCTCTGTCTCTGTCTCTCTCTCTCAAGCCACCTTGACTAGTTCTTAGCTGGAAGCTTGTTGCTGCCCTGGAGCTTCTATATTTTCTGCACAAGACACAGTATCACTGGTATCTACAACAGGCTGTAACTTCTTGAAGATCTCTGGCACCCATCTGATCAAATCATCCTGTACTACAGGCATAGAAAGAGTTTCACACAAATAGAAGCCCTGAGAACTTCAATAAGGCCCACTTTTGGGCTAGGATCAACAGTTCATGTCCATAAAGGCACCTCTATGACAATGTCTTAGGTACGCTTATTTTCCAACCACCTGTCACCATATTCTAATACCACACATAGCCAAGTGCCCAATAAATGCTTATTGATGAGGAATAAATAAGTGATTGCTGATTTATAAAATAACTGGTCAGTTCTTTCAACTCCTACTGTTTGTCAAAATATACAGATATGTGAAAATCCACAATCCTGAGCTAGAAAGTATTCTGTAAAATATTGCAAAATGTATCATTCAAATACAGTTGTATGGAAATGTCTACCCTATTTAAGAGAAACCAATTTTCAGCATTTTAGAATAATTTGTTAACTACTTTGCTCAATTCAATTAATTTCTTTCCCAAGTTACTGGTGAACAATCATCATAAAGTCTGAAAATAAGGATAATTTTGTCTTTTCCAATGTTTATTGTTGCACACTCATCATTCATGTTTTATAACTATAGCTATCATTTCTTTTTCTATATCAAATAAGTTTAGGGAATAAAGAGATCCTTGTTTCACCACTATTCTTATTAGTCTAATGTTTCTTCAATGCAAATATTGTTCTAGTTTTAAATACTTTTCATTACATGAAAGAATGGCTCTCATATGACTGTTTTATAAGTTTTTCAATAAATGAATTCTGTATTTTAGTTTTTCTGTGGCTAGTGTTATAAACGTGTTTATGCTTATATTTTAATAATTTACTTCTTAATGTTAAATCATTAGATCTTCTCTATAAATCTTTGTTATCTTACTTTGTGTTCAGTATTTTCTAACTCAAAATTCTCCCTAATTTTGAATTGCCTTCCCCAAGTTAGTTAGAATTAGTAAGATTTTCATTGTATTTTTGAGTTTTATGAATTTACTTCCATCATGAAATGCTATAAATACCTGTATTGGAAGGATCTTCTGAACTGGTGTCTATACCAGTATAATGCTCTAGTTTAGCCATAAGTTCTAGCTCAATCTGATGAAGACTGTGATCTTGTATGGCATTTTCTACATCTTCAGTGAATTGTATCTGTTCTGCCAAGCAGAGGATCTATGAAATAAAGATAAAACAAGCAATAAACATGAGCTAAAATCTGGTCTTATAATTCACTAACAGGCATTATAAAAAATGAGAAACTGAAACCAAGATTTTCACAAATAATAAGAATTACTATCTTCAGTGTAACATTTATATAGCACCTCTAAGATTTTCAAAGTATTTTGTAAATATGATCTCACTTTACCTTCACAATAACTCTGAGAGGTAGATGTTATTATTATTCCCATTTTACAGATGAGGAAACTAAGGCACTAAGCAATTAAGTGGCTTGCTTGACAGTAAGTGTCTGAGGGAAGATTTGAACTAAGGTTTTCCTAACACCCAAGTTAAGTGCTCCATCCACTATACTACCTACCTGCCTTCACTGAACTTAAGCAAAATAGGAATGATTTGTAAAAAAGAGAAAAAATTTGGGGAGATTTTCTTAAGATATAATTAAATTCGGGGGCAGCTGGGTAGCTCAGTGTAGTGAGAGCCAGGCCTAGAGATGGGAGGTCCTAGGTTCAAATCCGGCCTCAGCCACTTCCTAGCTGTGTGGCCCTGGGCAAGTCACTTGACCCCCATTGTCTAGCCCTTACCACTCTTCTGCCTTGGAGCCAATACACAGTATTGACTCCAAGATGGAAGATAAGGGTTTAAAAAAAAAAAGATATAATTAAATTCACATAAAATATTAACATTTATATATCGTATTAATTTAATACTATTGAAAGCTGTGTCATAGACTAATATTAACTATTATTTCTAATCTGTTTATTTGGTCCAATTTAAATAAATTCAATAAACTTTTTTTTCTAGAAAATACTATGTATTTTACAAAGGAACCGAGTGATTGAAGTGTAAATGATTCATCCAAATAGAAAGAACCCTCATGTTCTCCTACACTTAAGTAAAATTTTGTTACCCAATGCAATGGGAGAGAATACTGAAGCCAGTGATCTAAAAGCCAAATTAACTAAAATTTAAATAATTTTAAGATGTTCTTTCTCATTTCATTTTTGGGGTCTTCCCTTATAAAACTGATGAAATAATGAAATACAATGATTTACAGAGGTAATTTACCATTACATGTATGCATCATATTAGGCTAAGATAAAACTAATGCTTCCATAGACTGCCTATAAAAAAGAGCAGCAGAGAAAAGAGAGCAAGCATCTAGCTACCATGGTTAATACAAGGTACAATCTATTCTAGTCTAGCATAGCATCAAACACATGGTAGATGCTCAATGTTTGTTGAATTAAATTTGCTTCTGCTTTCCTGTTAGTTACTAAATAAATACTTGTATTAAATAATATCACAAATCTAGTTTCTATGGTTTTGAACTTTACAAAAAATGGAAAGTATGGCCTTTTTAAGTCATCATTTACTGAGTGCTCAATATATTTAAGTCATTATGCTAAGCATTGAAGGGAATAAAAAGAAAAAAAGACAATGCATGATTTAAAGAGGCTCATAATGTAGTAAAGGAGGTAAGATACATAAACAAGTGAGTATGGTAAAATGCATGGAAAGATAAGTACTTTAAAAATGATAAAAATTGTTAGGGGATAGAGAGAAGACAGATGACTTCTAGCTGGTAGGGATCAGGGAAGCCTTCATGGATGGAAATTATTTCAACAGGCAGAGGTGAGGGAAAATAAATTATTCACAAAAGAAACATAATGAACAAAAATGCAAAGGTAAGAAAACAGGAAATAGTAGTAGTAACAAATCTTGCTGATATGTGTGATTTTTTTTGGTAGGGACTTTTGGACCAGACATATAAAGGGAACTCCCAGGAAGAAATGTTCTCAACTAATGCAGACAAAACAACTGATCTGCAAATTATAGCCTTAGAGAGTTTCCTGAGGCAACTAGAAGTTAAGTGGCTTAATGAGGGTCACATAGTAATTATATATGAGAGGTGGGACCTAAACTCAGGTTCTTCCTGATTTAAAGGTCAGTTCTCAATCAGCTATATCATGCTGCCTGCCATAAAAGATATATAAAATGAAGTATTGGAAAAGAAAGCAAAACCAGATGGTACAAATTTTTGGATTCCACATTAAAGAGTTCACATTTTATTCTATCACAAAGAAGAACCAATGAAAGTTTAAAGAATTATAAGTAAAGTACATTATCCAAGAGTCCTCTTAAGGAGGATTAGTATAATAGCCAAAGGCTTGGAAGGTATGAGAATGGAGGTAGAGGAGAGTTTAAATTCAATGCAAGAAGACAGCTGTTGGCTCAGTGAATTGAGAGCCAACCCAGAGACAAGATGTCTTGGGTTCAAATTTGACCTCAAACACTTCCTAGATGTGAGACTCTGGGCAAGTCACTTAACCCCCATTGCCTTGCCCTTATTGTTCTTCTGCATTGGAACCAATGCATAGTATTGATTCTAAGATGGAAGGTAAGGGTTTTTACTAAAAAAAAGAAAAGAAAATCAATGCAAAAAATTCAGATAAAAGTTATCAGATACTGAAATAGGGTGGCAGCCATATAAATAAAAAGTAGAGGAAAGATGAGAAATACACTGCAGATATAAGATCAATAGGACTTAGTAATTGATTCAATGAAAAGGCTAAGGAAGAAAAAGTCAGTAAAGATTATTACAAAGTTCTAACCTTAGGTAACTAAGGATATAATTATGGAATTAACAAACACAGGAAAAAGTCAGGAAGAAGGAAGAAAGGAAAAGATTAATTTTGAAAATGTGAAGCTTTGAATCACCAGCAGAGAATACAGGAAGAGGTATGTTAAAAGAGGTTGTTGAAAATGCAGGCTTAAAGCTCCTACAAAATGACAAGGCTACAGGTACTTAAAGTGAAAGATTATTGTTCAAATTGCAGAAGCAGCAAGACAGAGAACTTTAGGAAATATCTATTTTAATGACCAATAAGAAAAAGAAACAACAACAAAAACAGAAAAGAAGGGATATAAAGAGAACCAAGAAAGTACAGAATCACAGAAGCTGGAAGGAGGAGTTTCAAGAGAATCACAATGTTCAGAGATGTGAAAGACTACAGGAAGTATTGAAGATAATGAATAGTGAGAAAAAGTCACTGGATGATGTCATCAAGACATCTTTAGGGGGAAACTGGGTAGTTCAGTAGATTGAAAGTCAGGCCTAGACACAGGAGGTCCTAGGTTCAAATCTGGCCTCAGACACTTCCTAGCTGTGTGACCCTGGGTAAGTCACTTAATCCCCATTGCCTAGCTCTTACCGTTCTTTCTGCCTTGGAACCAAATACACAGTATTGATTCTAAGACAGAAGGTAAGGGTTTAAAAAAATAAAAGACATCTTTAGTGAGATTCCACTGATAAAACAGAGAAGCATCAAAAAAAAAAGTTCTGAGCTTCCTACTTATAATTATATATTATTATTAGAGATGACTAACAAAAGCATATTCAAATAGCAACTAAATGGTTTCATTCTGAAAGACATATGTATCCTACCTAATGTCACTAACTGGTGTAAAAAATAGACTCGAATACAGGACTACAATCCCCATGAGCCTTTGCTCCACTTCCCCAGAATGCCTTGTAATCTCACCTGGGCCGAGATCGAGAAGATATTTAAGCAAAGGCTTTTGAAGGTCTGGGGCTTTTGGACTTCCGCCTTTGGAGCAGAGGCGTCTCTTCCACGATGTGAGGTTATTTTGTCTAGGCCTCCGGCCTAGGCACATGTTTCTTACTTGTATATTCTTAATCTTTAACCTTTAATAAACCTCTAAAAAAATATATATTCCTTGCAGAGAGAAACTAATTTCTACCTGCCTCAGTCTCCCCCTCTCCCTAAATTTTATTCCTTACAGTTGGCGACCTAATGGAAAAAAGAACTTTCAGTCTTCTGATTTCTTTTCTGATCTTAAATTCAGTTTTAATATCTAGTACCTAGAAAAAAAAATTTTTTTTTGAGCCATATCTCTCTGGCCAAGGTTTTCTACCCTCGAAAAGCTGCTACAGGCTCCGGACCTGCCCCGCCGCTTCCTGCCTGCAACCTGCAGCCCTGATCGTCCTCACCTGGTACCTGGTCTCGGCCTTGCCCACCGCAGCCGCTCCTGCTCCTGGCCTCTCACCAGCCGCTGCCTACCTATTTCTGCGCTCCAGACCCACAAGCGTGACCCCAGCCGGCTCATCACCCAGATCCTTGGAGCAGATCGCTCAGGACTCATTGCGACCAGCTGGTAACAGTATTGGCCACGTGGGTGGAGGGGAGAGACCAGAGGGAAAGGAGACCGGGCAATTTTCCCTTAGGCTAAGCCTCCACGTGGCTGGAGGTATTGGCCACAGGGTGATCAGAGGGGAAAGAGAGAAAAGACTAGAGAGAAGAAACAGACTTTTCAAACAGAAACCTAAAAAGCAATGGGCGGTTTAAAAGGATTTTTGACTCTTCTGGCAATTTCATTGATTTTACCTGCCTGTCTGGGAGCAGACTCAGCCCAAAGATTCAACTTTACCTTTGGGGAGGAAAATGGGTGGCCCAGCGAACTGGAAGCCAGGCCCAGAGACGGGAGGTCTCTAGTTAAAATCTGGCCTCCGATGCTTCTCAGCTATGGGGCCCTGGACGGATCCCTTGAACCCCTTAGCCTAGCCTTTACTACTCTACCTTCGGACAATAGACATTTAAATGGATAGTTAAAAACAAACAAACAAGAAAAAACAACCCAAGGAACTTTGAAGAGACTAAAGGCTCTAAGGCATTTCAGACTCCAATGGTTTATTAAAAAATCTCTGTATTCTATTGCATTTTTTGTTTAAGGTTTAACTTTGTGATTTTAAGTTCATATATTACTGGATTGAATATTATTCTGTGAACTGAAGGTTGATTGAATTTATTTTGAATGTACTGAGTTTTGAAATTCTGTTGTTTTTCCCCTATAACTGTGTTGAAAAAATATTATTGTGAATAAGCCCATATATGAAAAAACAGCTTTTTTCTATTTTGCCGAGGATAGATGGACTTCAGAACTGGTTATAATTGTATTAACAACCTTTGGAAAATTTAATGTGCTAAATACCTCAAATGATTTGATTTTAAGGGTTTTTTAAATATGATTTTGGAATTTTTTTTTAACAGTCTGGTTATTTTTGCCTGCCCCTACCATGAGGTAAGGCCCATTCTAGTAGCTGAAGTGAAATGTATTTTATAACCCCCAACCTTCCCACATGTGAATGGAAGTTGGGCAGTTAATTTCAGGGCATTTGTACCCTTGGGAAAAGCCTCCAAGAACAAGGAGCACCCCTTTATTTATGCTCTTCAGCTCACTATTTTACTTCTACCAGGATGATATATAGATTTCTTGATTATGTTCTAAACCCAAGATGAGTTTTACTTTGTTTTAAAATATGTTTAAATACCAAGGTTGAAGGATTGCTCTGTTTGTAAAAATTGTGACAAATGTCCATCAATTCATAGGTTTTAAAAATGTCACACAGCAACTTATGTGAAAGATGAAAGTGTGTTTGTTTGCTATTGTAATTAATTGGGCTATTGAGAATTTTGGGGATTTTGGTAACTACATATTTGTACTACTGTATTTTTAAAGATGAAAAAATTGTTAACCTTGTTCAATTCATTTGCCTTCTACTCACAGTGATCATGGCCAGATACAAAGAGGAAATGGATCTCATTTTTTGTGAGAAAGCCTTGTATTTTCTGATGTCCTTTTAATATCTCTTGCCAATTGATTCATATACCTCATACCTCAGCCATGCATCCCTAACTGATTCTGAATCTTTCAATCACCCACAACACGGGGGAATGTAAAAAATATCATTATTCAAATTGCAAAGTTTAAATTCTTTTTGAGAAGAATTTTAGGTAAAGAAGATGCTACTTCCCTGAATTCAGAAACTGAACTGTTGGAGAAGCCACCATGAAGAAGCCTCCAGACCACAAGTTGCACAAAATTGAACTTTGGGTGTGGTTGATTGAACATTTATTTGTATGTATACTTTTGTGCCAAAGGGGACTGCCCCCTAACGGCTTTTTGTCAATGTGTTCAGAAATTATTGGTTTTATTCTTTTTTCTCTTATCCTCACACTATTGTAATCTTTTAAGTTGATTTTGTTTTTATGATCCTTTTGGGGAAAAATTAATTTTTCCACAAATGATCACACAGGGGGATGTAAAAAATAGACTCGAATACAGGACTACAATCCCCATGAGCCTTTGCTCCACTTCCCCAGAATGCCTTGTAATCTCACCTGGGCCGAGATCGAGAAGATATTTAAGCAAAGGCTTTTGAAGGTCTGGGGCTTTTGGACTTCCGCCTTTGGAGCAGAGGCGTCTCTTCCACGATGTGAGGTTATTTTGTCTAGGCCTCCGGCCTAGGCACATGTTTCTTACTTGTATATTCTTAATCTTTAACCTTTAATAAACCTCTAAAAAAATATATATTCCTTGCAGAGAGAAACTAATTTCTACCTGCCTCAGTCTCCCCCTCTCCCTAAATTTTATTCCTTACACTGGTTCTGGAAAAACCAAGACATTAGGCAATATTATAGATACTGACTATGTTGCTGGGGGACTAAAATTCAGAAAACTAAAGCTTTAAAACAAGAAACATGTATGGGAGAGCTTCAGGGTTTGGAAAAGACTTAACCAAAAGGTAAATGAGATGCTGAAAAAGACAAGCCACCACCATAGAAGGAACTGATGGAATCTAAAGACCAAATGTATTCCTTCGAGAGGGATCTTTATTTTTGGGGTCTGCAGCAGCTTTCAAAAGAAATAAGCAGCAGCTTCAAAAGCAAGGTGCAAGTCCCATGATAGAACAACCTTAGTAATTTCCACTGGAAAATTCAGTTAATAGCTAATATTTTCACAGACATAAGAGATATCATCCCTTTTGATATTCAGAACAACCCTGTGAAATAAGGAGTTATTATCCTTATTTTACAGATAAGGAAACTGAGTATGAGAGAAGTTAAGCATTTAACTTCTTTAATTTAATTTAATTTAACAGAGAAGCCAGGAGAGTTGGATGTTTCTAGATGATAATTTTTTTTAAAATCCTTACTTTCTGTCTTGGAATCAATACTATAAATTGGTTCCTAGGCAGAATAATTGTAAAGACACAGCAAGGGGATTAAGTGACTTGTCAAAGGTCACATATCTAGGAAGTGTCTAAAGCCAGATTTGAACCTTTGAACTCCTGTCTCTAGGCCTGACTCTCAATCCACTGAGCCACATAGCTGCCCTCTAGCTGATGGTTTTGTTATTTTTTTAAGCTTTGATTCTGGTAAATAACTAAAGTTACTAACCAATGTTTCAACTTGGCACAAAGGCTAGGATGAACTGATCTCCGGAAATGGGCCAGTGGAATTTGCAATGCGATTTCCCAAAATGAGGGTGGAATTTCCTTAAAGTGAATTACTAACATTACAAAATTACATTGGTTGAGGTAAATTTTTTGAAGTACACTTTAAACCAACTTCAAGAATTGTTAACTATATTTTACAATTAATAACCATGAAATTTCTTTATAAATGCTAAGATCCCCTAATAACTTAATATTTTAAAAGTTTTAAATGGGAAAGAATCTTTCAGATGATCTAGTACTACTCTCTCAGAGAAAAGGGCACAAAAACCTAATAAGGTTAAGATTATATAGTAAGTTAGTGGCATTAACAGGACTGTAACTTTAGTTTTCTGACTCACAAACCAAACATAGCAATGACTTCTTATTCTATTCCAGAACCAACCTTACCTGGGAAGGAAAGAGTGATGGGTCAATTGCACCTTGAGAACTTCGTCCAGTGGTAACACATTCAATCAATAACTGCTTCAAAGTCTCCTTCATTTCCATAGCCAAACCATTCAGCCAAATCTAATGTGAAAATTAGGAAATAAAATTCACAATAAAAATACAATTCATTTATTGCCTACTTTTAAAAAAGAATTTTATTTAATTTTTCTGTTTTATTTCATTTTATAACTTCTATCTCCTCAAAATGAATCATAGCATACATATTGTGATTTTTCTTAGTGTAGGGAACTCCTACAAATTTCCTCCACAGATGCAGTGGGGAAACCCTTAACTTACTGTGTTAAATGAGTTTCCTAAGGCACTTAGAGGTTAAGTGATCAGACTTGATCATAGCTTGAGCATAGGCCCAAGTAATACGTGTCAAAGATAGGATTGAACACAAGGTTTCCTGACTATAAGACTAGCATTCCAGAGGAAAGCCAAGATGATGGCACATGTGAATTTTAAAAATAATCGACCCTACACAGACCATACTTTAGAAGATCTGATGTAGCTATTTCCTGATTAGTAACAATAGAGATACTTGGTCTAACATAATCAGGTCTTGGGAACTCTACATTTCTCCACCCTACTTAGTTTATAACAAGGTCAGGAATGTCTGCACCATACTCAAGGATTAAGTATCTGAGAAAATGGTCAACAGACATGTGCAGAAACAGCGGACAGACCCCTGGGCTGTCCTAAGTCAAGCTAAGCTAACATTGGAACAGATGAGAAGCAGGAAAGTGACATAAAACTGTGTATATAGGGCATGTCACTTCCTCTCCTTGGCCTCTTTTCCCAGAGAGGTGTCTCTGGCTGGCAGCATGCTAAGCGTTTCAAACATCTTGGCGTGGTGACAGCTATTTGTCTGGGTTTTGACGGTGAGTTTGCCCTTAAGCTAATTCAGGTTCAGGCATCTTGGCTGAGCCCTCTTGGAGTTCAGGCTGATTCCTTCCTCTTTTACTCTCCAAAACCTTACCTTCTAGAGCCTCTAATCTTCCAGCCCGACACAAACCAGGCGAGAGAAATCCTACACCCTTTATTTCTCCCTTCTTCTTAAATTTCTTTCCACTATATTAATTAAATCACCATAAATTTCCAGGCTGACTTGGGTAATCTTTTTTTTGTTATCTGGGATATCCATGGCGACCAATAATTAATATAGTTTAGGTCACAGTGCTAAAATTATACACACACACAAGCAGCAACCCAGCTGAATTTTTCCAATCCCCTCCAAACAACATTTTTAACTCCTCAAATCAAATTTTGGAGCAGCAGAGCCAACAGAAGGTCAGAGTGAGACATTTTTCCAACATGGGAAATTTAGGAAGTAAGCAGGAAAGGTCTAAGACCTCAAAGTAGGGACCAATCCTAGAGCAAGGTGACAGCAAACACATTAGGCCTTGTAGACAGCTGAGTCAGCAGTAACCTTATAGTGACACTGGACAATCTTATTTTGAGGATGTACTAAAGTTTACGCTAAGCTTTTTTCGGATAAAAAGTTCATGTATACTTAGAATTATGGCCATGTTAGAGATAGAGTTGATTTAACTTTTAAGTAATCAATCTGTCTCTTTAAAAAGTACATATGTCTGATAAGAATATAAATTATTCTCCAATTGACAAATGGTCAAAAGAAATCAAAGCTATCAATAATTATGTGAAAAAATGTTTTAATTCCGTCTTCATTAGAGAAATGCAAATTAAAACAAATCCAAAGTACCACATTGTATCTATCAGATTGGCCAATATGACAGTAAAGGAAAATGGGGGGAATGTGGCAAAATTGGGACACTAATGCATTGTTGGTGGAATTGTGAACTGATCCAACCATTCTGTAGAGCAATTTGGAATTATGTCCAAAGGGTTATTAAAATAATACATACCCTTTGATCCACTAATATCACTACTAGTTCTCTATCCCAAAGATATCAAAAAGAAAAGGGAAAGGATCTACTTGTACAAAAAAAATTTTATAGCTACTATTCTTATGGTGGCAAAGAATTAGAAATTGAAGGGATGTCCATCAATTAGGGAATGGCTGAACAAATCATGGCATATGATGGTAATGGAACACTACTGTGCTATAAGGAATGATGAACAAGATGATTTCAGAAAGAATTGGAAAGACCTATGTGAACTGATGAAGAGTGAAATAAATAGAATCAGAACACTGAACACACTAACAGCAATATTGTGGAATGATCGACTATGACAGGCTTTGATACTCTAACCAATATAATGATTCAGGACAATGATGAGGGATTTATAACACAGAATTCTATCCACCTCCAGAGAAAGAACTGTTGGAGTTGGAATGCAGAAAAAACATACAATTTTTCACTTGTTTATTTAGATTTGTCTTGGGGTTTCAGTTTTATAAGATTATTCACTTATAAAAATGAACAATATGTTTTGCATGATAATACATATATAATCCATATCAAATCATCTGCCAGCACCAGGAGGGGAAAGGGAAGGAAAGGAAGGAGACAAAATTGATCATATAACTTAGGAACACTTTATGTAAATGTGTTACTACATATAATTGTTTTAAAAATTAAATAATAACAGTAACACCTCCCAGTTGTTATAATGATCTAGTAAGAAAATAAGTATAAAGTGTTTTACAAATATTAAATACCATAAAAATAAATAAATAGAATGACAGAGGACTTTTCACAAAAAATAAAATACATATGTTGGTTACATTGTTAAATGGGGTTTGGGAAATATTCTTTTTAATGTTTTTCTATTCCATTTTGCTTTCTTAGTTTTCAGTATGATTTTAAATTTGAGTTTGTGGAATTTTACCTGATATTTGGTATAGAAAGATCAGTTTACAATGTCTAATAGCCCTGACGACATTGCTTATACCAAAGCTTAGACTACTAAAATGTGCCATTGGCAATTAGATTTTATAGGACCATAAGTGATATCTGAATCTGATTCCAGGTAAATTACATAGGGTGCGCTAACAAGTCACTGATCAGTGCTAATAAGCAAATGATAATGGATGTCAAAAGCCCCTGTGAGAGTGATATATATGTTAGTGACAAAGTGGGAAGAGCTGTCCCACGGGAGGGTTGGAAGAGTGACATTCAGCAAAAGCTCCAAGGAAGGACTCATGTGACTTAGCCTTGTAGACATTTCCTTTTATGAAGAATATTCTCACTTAGCTCTAAGTCAATCTTGCTATTTCTATGGCTCTTGTACAAATCTTATACAAATGTATTTGCAGATATCAGAGTAGGGGATCACATTCCCATTTCTGTCATACTTCTGATGCTCTTTTTCTTTGGCATAGCAACTTTCTTTTCTTATGGCAGTTAGTGAATAACTACAATATTGTTTCACCTGACCTACATGCTTGGAGTATATAAACTATCTCCAGAAGACTACAGATACTTGTTATAATTTTTATTTATTTTCCATTATTTTGGGAAAAGGTGATTATTATTTGGGTGGCTTATTTATTGTTATAAAATATCTAATGTCTTGGAACATTATTTTGTGTTACCATCAGGTTACATATGTGCTTGTATGTAAGGTTAGATCCTGGGCATTATCCCTCCTCTTGTGAGGGACTGTAAAGTTATGCAAAAGATTCATAGATTTAAGATTTTTTAAAGCAATTTTAGGGAGAGATAGTGCCAGTAACCTGACACAGGAAATAAGATCTCCCAGAGAAAATGCTTGAAAAATGCTCATGAATCCAGATAAACTAAAAAGAAGACAATAATAGATGTTCCCAGAAATCAGACACTACATCATTGGACTTTGAGTGAGTCTTTGAATATAACAAACTGAATTGTGGTGGGTAGGTCCTCCATCCACTTCTGTCAATATTTTATTTTGATTGTAAAACTTTTATGCCAGAAAAGGGGAATGCCCCAATGTATCTTTGTCAATGCATCTATCAATCATATTTAATATGTTAAGAAAATCCCAAATGTAGTTAGACCCTCCATGAAATGTATAATATTATGGGGCCCTTGTGAATCCTGGTGAGACAATGCTGAAATGTATAGATATTATATATGGAACAATTCACTGTGGAAACCAACATGTCTCCCAATACAGCTTCTGGACATTCAGTCCAGTGGGTCAGGCAACTAGTCAGAAAATAATATTATAGAAGAACCTTTATTGGCAGTGGGTACAACTGGCACTGACTAGCAACTCTATAGTTCATACGCACTTCTAGGTCATTGTTCCAGTGTAGAGAGAAACACTCATGAATTGTTACAAGGGATCAGGTGCCCTGGTTATAACTCCAAGGCAGAAAGAACCACTAGCACTTGTGATTAGAGGAAAGCAGAGGACCTTCCTGGCTAAAGACCAGAGTACAGACTAGGAGAGCAGTGACTATACCTGTCCTTGGATCATACTACTTTGGAAGCACAGAAAACTTGTAGAGCCCCAGGACTAACTCTGAAAATGGCAGCAGAAAAAAGCCTGAAGTTTGGGACACCTCCACTTTAATACAAAATTCTAAGTCAAGAAATAGGCTGGAAAAAAGAGCAAATAACAACAGCAACAAAATCTTGACCATAAAAAAACTACTAGAATTAACAAGAAAGACTAAGACATAAACTCAGAAGACAAAAGCTACAAGTGAAAACAGTTACAAGCCTTTGCGGAAAAATACTAATGGGGCACAAGCCCAACAAGAATTCCTGGAAGAATTAAGGATAGAAATAAGAGTTGTAGAAGAAAAATTGAGAAGAAATAACAATGATGCAAGAAAATTATGGAAAATATATTAATGGCTAGAAGAACAAAAAACATTGAGGAAAATTACATGTTTGGCCTACTGGTAAAAGAAGCATAAAAATTCACTTAAGAAAAGAACTCTTTAAAAGACCAGAATTGTCCAAAGGAAAGAGAAGTACAAAAGTTCACTAAAGAAGATAATTTCTTAAGATTAGAATTGGGCAACTGGAAGCTAATGGCTCCATAATACTTAAAGAAACAATTTTTTAAAAGTCAAAATACTGAAAAAAAAAATAGAAGAAAATGTGGAAGAACAACTGATCTGGCAAATAGATCAAGGAAAGATAATTCAAGAATTATTAGACTATCTAAAAGCCATAAGGAAAAAAGAGCCAGATATAATATTTCAAGAAATAATAAAGGAAAATGTCTAAACACCTTAAATACAGAGAGTAATGAGGAAATTGAAAAAACCCATTAATCATCTCTTGAAAGAGATCCAAAAATGAAAACTCCTAGGAATATTATAGACAAATTCCAGAGCTTCCAGATCAAGAAGAAAATCAGGCAAATAGCCAGAAAGTAACTAGTCAAACAGTTACATGGAGCCATAATCAAAATCACACAAGACTGAGTAACTTCCATGTTAAAGGCACAAAGAGCTTGTAATATGATATTTTAAAGATGGCAAAAGAATTAGGATTACAATCAAGAATAGACTACCAAGAAAAACAGAACATAATATTTCAAGGGAAAAACATTGATATGTAATGAAATAGATGACTTTAAGCATTCCTGATAAAAACACCAGAACTGAATTGAAAATTTAACATTCAAACAACAAGACACAAGAGAAACAGGTAAACATGAAAGAGTAATCATGAGTAACTTGATGAAATTAAACTGTTTATGTTTCTGGTCAACCTATACTAGTCTCTACAGACAGCTCCATGTTTTATTGCTCATCAGAATGAATGTCAATATATCTTATTTCAGGACAACTTTCAATTCCACATTCTCAAAGGAGTTAAATGCTTTCTTGACATTTATAAGCAAAAATATAAGAACCGTATATTCTCTACAAATTTCAACTAATTCTCTGATTGTAAAAATATGCTCCACCATAGACAATTGCCTGAAAAAGCTTGTTTGTTGCCTTTCAAATTTTTATTTTAAAAAATGTGATTCAAGTAGACAAAGAGCATTTGCTACATTTTTATGGAAATATGCAGAAATGGAAATGACACTTAAGAAGTTAGAATTAGAAATTTGATATAAAAAAGCATTTTTAAAAGTATCCAATGCTGGGGATAAGGCAATATAAAGTCAATTCTGGATTGACTCTCAAGATATCTTAAAGAAAAGATAATACTAAAATATATATATCTACTTTCTTATATCTGTAATTGTTTTTCCTTTTAAAATCAAAGTATCTTTAACTTAAAAGTAATGTAGCAAACATAAGAAAAGTTTTCTCCCAGTTATAAATGACCTGTTTGAACTTTCCAAGTTAATTGATAAAATTGAATAAATACCCTGCCAAAATCTACACTTTATTAAATGTGGGGAAATTTTTTTAAATATCAATTTTTGATTGTACACTTATAAAAGTTTCTTACCTCAACATCATTTGAGAGAAGAATTCTGTTTTTAAAAGGTACCACTTCTCCCTCTAAAGATTTCATTGCAGTTATATACTTGCAATCCTCATCAAAACACACACTGTTAATACCTAAAATATGAAAACAGTAAACATCACATAGTACTGAATCATTCTTGTCAACCAGTGTTACATAGTACTATATAGACACAAATAATGGTTTATTCACTTTTTGAGGTAATCATCATCAATAATAGAATATTGAGGAAGCAATCTATTAAATGTTGGTCTACCAAACAACCAAAAAGTATTTATTAATCAATAAATATTTCTTTAAATGTAATAAATAAAATTATGCAGATAATTTCCTTGTTCTCTTCATTTTATAATTCATTACAAAAAATTGCTACTCAATTTTTAAGATAAAAAAAACTATTTAGACCCTAAAATATATATATATGCAAATGTATGCATATATACATACATACAAACTACACATATATACATAGATAGACAGAGAGACATATATATATACATATATTTAGTGTATATGTATTTCCCAAAAGTATACATTTTGGAAAAGTCATACATCATTAATCTCTCTTTACTAAAAAATATTCTACAATTTTCTTTAAATATAGTTTCACAATTACATTGACTTAAAAGTATAAATTCAAAGCATGCAGTACTGCCCACATTGTCCTACCAGCAAACAGCTTCTTTAGGTGAGACTGAATAACAGCAGGGTTAGTAGACTGGCCCAGTATTTCTAACAAGTCATCATCTCCAATAAAATAAAATCTTGGAAATGCTGAACGTTTTTCCTAATAAAAATAAATAAATGAATGGGATTTTAAAATAAATTTATTATATATAAACATTTAAAAATAGTTATTCCAAATGTTTAATAAGTCTTGCCTCCAAAAATTCATTCAGTGATTTTTGGCATCTCTGTAACTGATCAAGTATAGTAATCAGGGCATTTCTGATTCCTGCCCGAGTAGTCAACGATGTAACTCTATTGTCTTTCTTAATATCTGTCATTATTGACCTGTTGGGAAAAAATGTAAGATAGAATTTGCATGTTTCATTTCTACTTTATTTTTGGCCTGGGTATAAACTACTTATACCAAACAACTTGAGGTTATATTATTTAAGAGAAAATATCACAAAATCAGACATGCTACACTTCTGATAACTATTACCATAAAATAACTTCATAAAATTTATATACTTTATTATACCTCATATCATATTCTTCTGTAAAGTACCTCAGAAAACAAATGATTGAAGCATTATAAAATATTAAAGTCTTGTTCCATGATACTGACCTGAAATCTTCATCAACTCTATTAAAGCGTGCCTGCTCTTTAGGTAAAGCTCCGCGACCAAAAATGGGTTCCAAATATACCCACTTTCTTTGAATCTGATTTAAATTTTGCAAATACTCATCTAATTCTGCAAGTTTTCTTTCCCAAATTGATACTTTATCTTCAAACCCTTTGTAATAAGGGGAGTCCTTTAGGGACTGAAGAAGACATCGATTATCTCCAACCTGGTTAACAATATCTTTCCAGTCTTTTATCAGCTTGAGATTTCTGCCATGACTATCTTCATAATCTATTAAGGTAAACACTGCTCCGACTCCCCAGAGATCAAGCTCACGTAAAGCTTCTCTTATTGTGACTTCACCTTGTGCCCGACTATTCAAATCCTGTTTTAAAATATAAACAAGAATTATAGCAACATTTAATTTTAGTCAATGAATAATGTGTTTCAAAAAGTTTTAATAAAAACTTCTATTTCAATGTCTGTCATGTAGAGATAACCCTAAGTTATGCCAGTGAAAACTTAGTAGCTCTTACTATTCTAGAAAGGCATCAAGTGTGAACCCCCTGGAAGATTAAGTGTCTGTCATTCAAGAATAGCTAAGAGAAATCAAAAAGCTTATCTCTAAGAGGATAGTCGAGCATGGAATTTTCACCACTGGCTTATGAAAAGGGTCTGGGTTACAACTTGCACCAATGTAGAGAGTACCATACTACTGAAATTATGGATCTTTCAAAGCCTGGAAGTACATTTAAGAACAATGCACTTGAATCAGCTATAATACTATATAGAATCTTATCTAATAGGTATTCTATCCCCTTTCCTTTCTAGTACACCTTTCACACAAACCAAGACAGTCCTAATACATAGGTCTGAGCATATTACTCTGTACAGTAAACCCCAGTGGCTTCGTATTTCTTCTAGAGTCAAATACAAACTTCTTTGTCATTGAGAAGTCCTTCAAAGTCTGGCTCTCATCTCCTTTTCATTATGATTTACTTCTTTTCATCCAGCAAAACCAGTTTCATTTAGATTCTTCATGAACAATGTGCAATTTTCTTTCTTTGTACCTTTGCACTTCAAGTCAGTAATGTGTTCCCTTCTTCTTTTCCACATCTTAAACTTCTCATTTCTTTCCAAGCTCAAAGCAAACACCAGCTTCTCTAAGAAAATTCTTCAGATCCTTCAGTTGTTAGCATCTTTCCCTCAAAAACTTACCTTTTATTTTATAAATATGTATATATTTGTAGTCTCTCCTGATAGAATTCAAGTTCCTTGAAACTCATTTTATATCTCTAGCACCCAGCACACAGTACATGTTTTATACATATATGTTGATTGAATGGATTAAATTACTAATTAAGGCAATCTTAGCCATGTGATAATTCTCACCAGGGACCCAAAAACTATGTTATATCAAGATTCAAGTTGATTATTGGCAGAGGTTAAAATGTTTTTAAGTCAACTTGAGTCATAAGTAAGTCAACTTGACAAAATAATAATATTTTAAAATAAAGAATGTAAAACTCTTAGTTCACTAACTATGTCCATTAATGAACTATATCTATATATCAATATGGATACATACAGATTCAGATATAGACAGATCTGAGGTAATACAGTCTAGTGGAAAGAACTAAATGAAGTCCCTTAACTTCGGTATTCTCGTATGTAAAAAGAAAGAATTAGATTGGCTGGCCACTAAGGTTCCTTTCTCTCACACTCTCTTATCTACATATGCATGCATATATGTATATATAGAGGCACACGTGTTTGTACATATAAATGCACTTACATATATGTTCATCTTAAAGAGTTGCCTGGGAGCACTTAGAGGTTAAGAGACTTTTCTAAATTCACACAGTAGCAGGTGTCATAAGCAAAATTTGAATCCAAGTCTTTCTAATTATAGAGTTAGTTCTTTATTCACTTTATCAATTACCTCTCCAACTATACATATACATACACATGCAGATATGTGCATGTATGTACAAGCAAACATAGACACACAAATATATGTATGTATTTTGTGTGAGCATCTATAGACATGCATGGATAGTAAAACATAGTCACTGAATATTTTAAAATGTATCCTTACTTTAAGTTCTGATGCTTTGGCCACAATTGTTTCAGAGACTCTGAGAAGATCTCCAAATAATAGTTTCTCTAAACTAGTGCCCCTAGGAAGGCCAAGTAGACGAAAAAGGTCAAGCCAATGATCTGGAGAAAGATGTTCTCCTCTAACATATTTCAGAACAGGAACTACCATCTGTAAAAAAAAAAAAATACACATAGGAAAATGTAATTCTTTTGCATTTTTATTGCTATTAGTTATCAAAATTTTCATTACTTTCTTAGTAAACATGAAATTAAAAGCTTCAAATTGAAACACATAATCTTTAATTATATAATTATTAGATAAACTTCCTCTGAAGTATAATTTTTAGTATAGGATATAAACACTCATTTTATTATGGAATATGATCTTAGCATGATGCCCAATATACTCAGCAATTTTATTACTAAATTTGCTGATACTAACAGTTATTTGTAGTTATTAATTTCATTGCTAACTAGGTAAATAAGATTACATTATTATTCACCTTCTATAATCTATTGAGAACCAGAGAAATTTGTACTCTTACGTTAAAAAAAAAAAAGGCAAATTTAACTTAGACCTGAAGATTTGGGCTCTATTAATACAAAGAAAAAACAAAAGTATAATTTTTCCCAAATAAAAATGAAAAGTTTACAAAAAATGTCTTACCTTAAATTTGTCAACTTCTGATTGTAATTTGACAGTCATTACTGAATGTTCTTCAATTTTTCTCAATCTGTCATGCCAAGTCATCAAGAATTCCTCAAAAATATAGGTCTTGCTCCTAATTTTTTAAAAATTGCATATTTTAATTAACATCAGGAAGTTTATGATAACCCCAGCAGGAACATTTAAAACATTTACAAAAGATCAAACCTGAAAGTAATCCAGTCTTCATTTGCCTTTTCCTGAAATCCCTGGTGAAATTCTTCATAAAGTGACCAGACTTGAGCACAAGTCTCGATGTCTTTAGAGATACTATATGCCATAGAAAAGTTAGGTTCATCTATCCCAAAGTGATGGCAGTCATCGCTAGAGAAAACAGACACATACTATTAAATAAAAAATCAAGACTATGGTCATAAATTAACTCTTGCTTTTCTGAGAAAAACAACTGTTCAAAATAGTAATTCTGAATAAATATTTCATAGAGGCACCAATAACAAAGCCTTGAATTTCATTACTATAAATATTTTTCAGTACAAAAGTAACCAAAAGGAATTTTGTTGCTAATAAGTTTGGAAATAGATTTAATATACCAAATATTTAGGTTTGTGAAAATCTATAAATTGATATGAGCAGTAGTACTGCCTTATGAATTTAAAGTGCTGCTTCATGTAATATAAGTTTAACATGATTGAATGCAATTTAAGAAGCAAAATAACATGGCACTGAAACTTTCATTCAATCTCAAACACCTTAATTTTGTACTTTTATCTGACTCCACAGTTGTAAATTCAAAACTCAATGGAGGGGGCAGTTGGGTGGCTCAGCAAATTGAAAACTAAGTCCAGAAGATGTCAGGTCCTGGGTTCAAATTTGACCTCAGATACTTCCTCGCTGTGTAATGATGGGCAAGTCACTTAACCCTCATCACCTAGCCCTTACTGCTATTCTGTCTTGGAATCAATACACAAAATTGATTCTAAGATAGAAGGTAAGGATTTAAAAAAAACTCAATTGATCTTACCAATATTACTGAAACTTAAACATTATACTCTGAAATTATTTTCCTATTATTTTATCTCTTAATTTTACATAGGATACTAAAGAATTTTCCAATTTTCAAATATTCAAAATAAACTTGTAAGTTTTAAAAGAAGAAAAAAACATACACCAGTTTTTTCCTTATGTTTTCAAGATCATCAAATTCTGCTTTTTTCTCCTTTATTGACTTTGCACTTTTCTCAAGAGCTCCCTGCTGGCCAGTTTCAATAATGTCATCACTAGGTTTCAGCTGATCCCAACGAGCTTTAAATTTTTCCAGTTCTTGAAGGTAGACCTGAAGACGAGACTTCACATTTCCTTTCATCACCTCAATCTAGAAAAACAATGCAGTTAAAAGGAATTTATAAAGCAAAACCCTGATACAGAGTTGCTGCTAAACAAGGAGTTCTCTATAATGAATATACTCCATTTTTGCATTTCAGAAGATTGTCATTTTATTTTCAAACAATCTATTAAGAGGATTTTCTGTTGCTTTTTAATTAAAATCTGAAGAAATACTACTGCAAAGTTATTTAACATTTTTGTTGTTAGTTTCCATTGTTAGCAGAACAAAAGCATCCCAACAATGATGGAAAAATTTTGTATATGATCCCAATCCCCAAAATATTAGTTTTTTGAGAACGAACCTAGCTAAGTGAGCAGGTTCAACACTAGAAAGTATAACACCAAGTAATATTTTTGGCAATAAATCATGGAAAATTATATCCTAAAATATGAAGGTAATATAATTTGCACCAGTAAAGAAATAATATATTTTAGAGAAGTCTAAGTTTTTTTTAAGTGTTAAAGAATTTTTCTTATAATAACTGACTGAATAAACTAACTCAAAATGAAAACAAAATCCATGAAATCCAAATTTGTCAAAGGTTAACAATGAACAGTAATGGTGAAAAACAATTTAAGAGCATTTAGTTTAGTGCTTTGCACATATATATGTTCAATAAATATTTAAATGAATACATGTAGTAAGGAATAGAATTATAAAAATGTTTATTTCTAAGTAACTACATTTTTGATGTGGTTAAGAAAGGAAAGACATGTAGCATATTTTATTTAACATAATTTAGTCATAATTTTCAAAATTTAAATTTTTCCTATTAAAATTTTCAAGTTAAAAAGTTCACTTGAGTTGCACTAACATTAATAGTTTTATTCCTAGTCTGTAGATACTTTCCAGGAAGTATTTGAGCCATGTAGTTGATAAGAAGTCTAATAGGAAGGAGTAGCTATTCAAAGACAATTAGATGATGCACATCTCTATAATTTTCTGCTAGGAAATGAGAGTAGACCTTTGAGAACAATGTCACACAATGGGCAAGCAACCAATAGATGACTGCAGATGATTAGCAAGATTTTATAAAGAAACAGTGGGTAGGAATTAAAGGCTTTGTTCCATTGGTCCTGGCCAATCTATTTTTCTGTTCCTTTCCAGCTATTATCTTCTTGTAGCACCAGTACTCAGCCACCTTGTAGCTTTGGTCATATTACTCTCTATTTATGTACATGATTTATAACTTGCTTTCATCATTGTTGAAGTTATTATGTATGTCCTTGTGTAAGGAGAGACCTGAGTTATAAAGGTTTTAATTTCTATGTGGTCAGGGGACCATATGAACAACATCATTAGGAGGCCCAATAAGAAGGCACTAAAATAAATGGATAAGGATCTCTCATCAACTGAACGAGGTTAAGGAATTCTTGTCCAGAACAGAAAATACTAATAGGAAAGCTGCTCTTGGAGAGGGGTGGAGGAATTATGTTATGTTAAAGGTTTAAAATGTATGGACACTTCAAAAAAAGAAGTTCAAGATTTCTTAGATACCCTAAGCAGTCAGGCAGCCAGAGTCACAGTAACAATACAGTTGAATTATAATATGAACTGAAATTAAGGAAAAACTAAAATCCCATAGATTTTCATGTTATATGAAAAAAATTCAGACTTCACTTTAACAAAACTTACCTGATCTTTAATCATAAGCTGATGACTTTCCATCATTAATTCAAATTTATCCCACTTAGCTCTCAGGTTACTAATTGTTTCTAAACCTCCACCAGCCACCGTTCGTAAAAGTCTGTTTTTATCTTCAGCTTTTTGAAATAAAGGCAAGATCTAAATGTTGAAAAGATTATACATGGTAATATTAACCAGCTATAATAATCATAATAGTTATTCTATTAAATAGTACTTTATAGTTAGTTTCAAAGTAACCAAGTATATATATTATTTTAATGCAAGATATTTTAAGGAGGAAAAACAACATATATTTTTAAAATCTTCATTCTTCCCTGATTTATATTTTAAGAGATATTATATCTAAATATAAATTAAACTCTTAAGCACTCTCCTTCAATTAAACTGCTATTATTCCTGCTCCTCACATTCACACAAAACTCTATCTCTTCTCTCTATGCATTATAACAGTTTATCCTCCTTGCATTGAATGTACTTTCTTTCCAAATTTCTAGTTTCCCTGAAAGTCAGCTGAAAATTATTACTTTTTTAAGACCTTTCTAATTCCACCAGTAACTATTGCTTGCTTCCCTCTAAAAATTTCTTTGAATTTACTATTTATTCTTATAAATGTCTATGTTGTCTCGTCCAAAAGGCAGGTACGATTTCATTCATGTCTATTTTCTAGCACAATATCAGGTACTTTGCAGGTATTTAATGTTTGCAGATTGATTTAAATGGTAATGTGTTCTGTTAGGTACATGTACACATAATTGATAACTTTTGTTTGTTTAAATGAATTAAACATTATTCATTATTCTTTGAAGTGAAAATAATTCTATATACCTAACTGTGGATCTGCTTTTTGTACCCTGCAGTTCGTTATCAGGACACTCTTCCATTATTATACATATAAATTTTTTTACTTCTGAATTCCTGCTAATAAAAAATATTTTCAGGCACTACAAGGCAAATTAATACAGCCACTATTCTCGACCCTGACCTGAGCCAGTGCTTAAAATGAACCCTTTGAAGAACTTTATGTCAGTTACCTTCCCAAAATTCACATGCCAAGAGATTTCCCATAAGAAAAAAAAAATATATATATATATGGGGATGAAATCAGAAGAATGCTATGCAAATGACATTTGTGGGTATAAGCAGACCATAATAAAATCTCTCATCTGAACTTATTTCATTCTAAGATTCATAGACAGAACAATAACAGATAATAAAACATAAGTCTATCCTTTTTCATCCCTGATAATACTATTTTAGAAACCATCTATCCAAATGCCCTCATTTGACAGACAAGCAAACTGAAATTCAGAGATGGGGAAGTGATTTGTCTGAGTTTGAAAGGTGGCTCGTGACAGAACTTGAATTCAACCTCAAGACTTTCACTCCAAAATACAGCCCCTTTTCTAGTGCCCTAGGATGCCTGCCTTGGAAAACTATCCTGACTTATTAAGAGGTTTTCACAGAAAGAAAATAGACTTTAAAAGCAGCATATACTGTCCTTTTGTGCTAAGTGAGCTCTCCAGGATAAAGAAGCTAACATCCTCAATTGAGACTGGCACTACCCAGAGCTTCTCTGATACCAGTGATCTGAGTTTTAAAATTCTACATAACAGTGGACTAAAGAAAGCCAAGAATGCTATGCTCCAATTATCCCTAATATTATTACTTTGTAACCCAGGAAGACATCTACTAATAGAAATATAGTATGAATGTTATAAACAATAAGATGTATAACACAAGTAATAGTACTAAAATGATCACTAATTGTTGTCATTTTTGTAAAACCCTTGAAGGCTAACAAAGGACATTGAAATAGTATTATTTATTCTTTTCTTCTATAGTCATCATAAAATGTTAAATGAAAATAATTTATCTGGATATCTCCAATAAATGAGTTCATATTTTTAAAAGGAACACTTCTTGAAAGATATTTACCTCTGGCTTCCGTTCCTGTAGCTTGCTATATTGCAGATTTGCATCACCTATTTCATCCACAGTTTGAGGCATAACTGTTAATACTTCCATAGCATCAGTGACAAATGAATCAATTTCATGTAAATGAGCTGAATGAATGACAAAAAATATAGTAGAAATGCTAGTATCTCAAAAAGTCTGAATTTAGCTAATCATGTTCACTTTCTGAAAATTATAAATCTATTTGAAATATATAACCTTTTAAAATGTTATATACTCTCATGTACCAATATTTTAAAGAGTAATAATTTAAGAAATAATATTCTAAAGATGATATTTTTGGTTGTTTAATAATTATTGAAAGGGAAATATGACATGATTATTGAATCTTTCATTGAATTGAACAAAAATCAAGGCATAACTTCAAATAATAGAGAATTTTTAAGAATTCAAATAGATGCTGAAAATAGGTTTTGGTATCAAAAGGTAAGGGGTATCTATACCTTGGTGTTATGTCAGCCTTAACTAACATCTTCAGTAATAGTTAGGAATTGAACCATGGAACATCAGCATGGCCATACTGAAAACTATACTGTAACAAAAAATAAGCCTTATATTCAAAAGGTTATGTGCTTACATGTTGATATTTTCTCTTTTGGGTTTAGCAACTAATTCTTAGATCTTGAATAATTGCTAAATAAACTACACTTCATAACTTATAGCAGTTAAACCTTGATTTTTCATTATATTTCAAAATCATGATTTTCATAAAGATCAGACAGTTATGTCTACTTTAAAAAACGCAAAAGAAAAAAAAAGGTTTTACCCTGTATGGACTTTCTCAAAGAAACAACAAGAGCATCAAATAACTTCTGGATAAGATCATCAATCACAGTCTTCACGGGGTTGCAATTAATATTCAAACAATCCACTTTGACGGTGCTGAAAAATTTTAAATCACAGATTCTGAGATAAAGACTGATAAGAGAAATAATATTTTTACAATTGACAATAAATGAATTTTTAAAATAATTCAGAAGCTTTGCAAAACTGTTAAGTAGCATGAGAATTTACATAGAAAAAAGACTTGATGCAAAAAAAATACTGTATTTTGGGAGAAACTGAAGTAAACAGAACCAGGAAATAACATAAACAATAACTACACTAATTTAAGGGGAAACAACAACAAAAAAAACTCAAACATTGCTGCCTACTTAAAATAACCATTGTTCACCTCAAAGAAGAGATGATAAAATGTATTTCTCTCCCTTCAATGCAATGGTAGAAGACTACAGATGTGGAATATTGTATTACAGTTGACCACAATTGTTTTCTTTAGTATGGCTAAAACTTTTTTTTCATTTTTTTTTATCATTGTTAGAAGAGATGACTTGTAAAGGAAGAGAACATATTGAGAAACAAATGTGACCAATAAAAAAAAAACAAAGGTCAGCAATAAGAAATTTTTAAGTCTTGATTTTGATTTTTGTCTCGGCTTAAGGGTCATCTTTTAAAGAATGAATATATTATCTTATTTCTAATGGTCAAAAGAGATTGCCCCCAGAGAAAATTACTTTAAATAACATGCACATATGCCTGAAATATAAAACCTACATCCATTTAATAAATTATATATCTCTAATCTCACATTTAGCCAGTTCAATGATATTCTGTTCATTTCCTTTTAATTGCTTTTCTTGAATGTTAAATTTTATCAGACCCCAATGCTGTTAGCTAAGTAACACTGGAGAAAGCTAACACTATCATCTTCACTAGTTCCACTACAAATTAATGTTATCTAATCTCATCAGAGCCTCAAATTTATCCAAAGTTTTTTTTTTAATATTCCAAGATTGGCTTCCCTTCTTTCAGTTTTTCCAATCCAAATCTTTTTTAGTTTCTTCAAGCCCCTTTCACAGTCTTTGATCTACTAGGTATAGCAATGAAAAAAATCAAAGCTATCTACCATGAACTCTCATTTCTCTTTTCTTCCACATCTCAAAACCATTCTACATTGACCTGTTTCTTTCTTTGTTCCAGTCTTTGATGAAGAGGTATCCCTTCTCCTTGCCAAGAACAACCTCCTCTATATTCGTGCCTCTGACTGAATTCTCTTCTAGATTTCCCAGGAGTGTGCTTTTTGAATCACTCTCTCTCCCTCTCTCTAATATTCAATATTCCTTTATCAATTTATTCCTTCCCTGTTGACAGTAACATTCAGGTCTCCCCTCATAAAAAAAATTTTGATTGACCTCTTGATCCTCTCCAGAAACTACCCTGTATCTTTTTTATCCCTTTCACAGCCAAATTCCTAGACAAGTACTACTCTTGTTTTTCTTATTTCATCTTTTATTCATTTCTTAATCCATTTCAATTTGGCTTCCAAATCCACCACTCATGACTTTTATTTTCCACAACAAAGCTTAAAAAATTACATTTTTGCAATACTTAGCTTTTCTTCTTACTCTAAATTCATTCTTAGTACATTATTCTTTCATAACATTTTCATATTAATCATAGTTGTTTGATAAAAAAATTCACAATTTCTCAGAACTTCAGTTCCATCACTTAAAATGGGAATAATCATTTGAATTATCTACTTTGTAGTATTATTGTGAAGAAAGCACTTTGTCAACCTTAAAATTTCTATGTAAATATAACTCAAAATTATTATTGTTTGATAAGGTTATTAGATACAACATGTCTGTATTGTAGGAAGATATCTAACAAAACCTCTCACAGTATCCTTATGGAGAAGATGAAGAAATGTGAGCTGGACATGTATATTACTAGGTGAATATAAAACTAAATGTATGCCTGTCACCCCAAAAGTCTTAATTAATAGGCAGATATCAACCTTGATGATGCTGAGGAAGATCTACTACAGCATGCCATAAATCTTTTCCCCAGGTCTTGTTTTGTTTCATCGATTATTTAAATGTTGTCTCCATAACATTCTGCTATATAACCATACCAATAAGTGTCATATCTATAGCATTTATCAAATTTATAGTTAACATGAAACTAGAAGAATAAATATAATGAATTAGAAATGGGAATGGGGTGAAATGTGGGAGAAGGAACTCTCAGTAATCTCAAACAAAGAAATGGTATAAAAAAATTAAAATAATATTAATAAATTCAAACTCTTTCACTTAGATTCAAAAAATTAACTTACAGCTAAGTTTAAAAGAGACCTGACATGTAAAAAAAAAAAACTATAGGTTTTAGTAAATATGGTACTATGCATCAAGAGTATAACACTGCTGCTAAAAATGCTATTGTGATCTTAAGCATTATTAATAGAAGCATACCATTCAGAATGAGGAGCCTGATCATTTTATTGCTTTGATCAGAATATAAATACACTTCTGGGTGGCAAAATTGGACTCATCCACAAGAATGCAACCACAATGGTGAAAGAAAAGAAACCACATGCTATTATTATCCATACTTTATAGATGTGGAAACTGAGGCAGACTGAGGTTAACTAAGTTGCCCAAGGTCACACAGTCACTAAGTGTCTAAGGCTATATTTGAACCTAGGCATTTAGATCAACAATTAGAGGTATTAAGAAATAGGATAGATTTTCTATGTAAGTAGAAAGTTTCTCTCAATTGGAGGTCTTCACATTCCTGCAGAGTAAGCCAAACCTCAACAAAAAATCTGAAGTTCAAACATGAGACCCAAGAAAAGCCTAAAAAAATAAATAAGAAAGAGAAAATTTAAAGGACTCATTAAGGTCAAATTGTTTGTATTTCTACATGGAAAGAAGATATTTATGATTCTCAAAAATTAGTAGTAGAGCAAATAGAAGGAATCTACTTAGAAAGAGGGAGGAGTAAGCTGATTATGATGATGTGATGTATATGATGATATGATGTGTATGTAAATATGATATGAAACTATATGTATGCATGATATTATATGTACGTATATAATATGATATGTAAAAGAAAATCAAGGAGTGAAAAAGACATTGCATTGAGAGAAAAGGGAAGGGAGAGATAGAATGGAGTAAATTATATATCATAAAGAGGTATGAAAAGTCATTATGGGGAGGGGAGGATAAGAGTGGTGACAGGCAGTGCTTAAACTTTACTCTTGTCATAACTGTCTCAGAGAGGGAAAAACAAGTATAGATAGAATTCCATCTTACCCTACAGAGAAGAGAAAGGGAAATAAGACAAGGGAAAGGGGAGGCATTTGGAGGGAGGGGGAGATGGGAGGGATAAAAAGCAAAACATTGGTGAGGAAGAATGGAGTGAAAGGGAATAAAGAAGATCTAAAGGGGGAAATAAGATGGAGAGCAATACACAGTTATTAATCAAAACTCTGAATGTAAATGAGATAAACTCACCCATAAAATGGAAGAGAATAGCAGAGTGGATTAAAAACCAGAATCCTACTATATGTTGTTTATAAAAATTACATTTGAGGCAGAGTGACACACAGAGATTAAAGATAAAAGGCTGGAGCAGAATTTATTATGCAACATCTAAAGTAAAAGCAGTAGTAGCAATTATGATATCAGACAAAGCTAAAGTAAAAGTTGATCTGATTAAAAGAGATAAGGAAGGAAATCACATCTTGATAAAAGGTACTATAAATAATGAAGTAATATCAATCCTAAACATTTATGCAACAAATGGTATAATATCCAGATTTCTAAAGGAGAAACTAAAGGATGTTAAGGAGGAAATAGATATTAAAACCATACTAGTGGGGTACCTCAACCTTCCCCTATCAGAAATAGATAAATCAAACCAAAACATAAATAAGAAAGAAGTAAGGGATGTGAATGAAATGTTTTAAAAAAAGATTAGAGTTAATAAATAGCCAAAGAAAGCTGAACAGGGATAAAAAGGAGTATATATTCTTTTCAGCATCAGGTGTTACATATACAAAGATCAACCATGTACTAGGGCATAAAAACATTGCAAACAAATGCAGAAAAGCAGAAATAATTAATGTAACTTTTTTAGATCATAATGTGATAAAAATTATAATTAAAAAAGGTCCAAGGAGAGGCAAATTTAAAATCAATTGTAAACTAAATAATCTAATTCTTAAAAACTGGTGGGTCAAAAAAACAAATTATAAAAAACAATTAAAGAGTTCATTGAAAAGAATGACAATGAGGAGACAACATATCAAAATCTATGGGATACAGACAAAGCAGTACTAAGGTGAAAATTTATAACCTTGAGTGCCTATATCAACATAATAGAGAGGGAGGAGATCAATGAATTGGGCTTGCAACATGAAAAATTTAGAAAAAGAACAAATTAAAAACTCAATTTGAAATCCTAAAAATTAAAAGAGAAATTAATAATGATAGTAAAAGAACTATTGAACTAATAAATAAGACTAGGAGCTGGTACTTTGAAAAAAAACAAATAAAATAGATAAAATACTAGTAAATCTAATCAATTAGAGGTCTTCTAGCAAAAGAGGGGGACTCAAGTAAGTTGTTTTGGGGATTTTCTTTTAAGTAATAGATAGAATTATAGATAGCTGTAGATATCCATCATACCTGTGAAATTCTGTGGTTCTCTGAGCATAGTCCCTGCTCAGTCATTCAGCTATATCCAACTCCCTAATCCAAGCTAGGTTCTACTATCCTCCACTGTCTCTCAAAGATTTTTTTATTTCATGTTCATTGTTTCCATGGTACTATCTATCCATCTCAATCTCTACTGTCTCCTTCTTCTTGAGCCTTCAATATTCCCCAATATTAGGGTCCTTTCCAATCAATCTTGGCTTCAAATTATGTGGCCAAAGTATTTAACCTTCAAGCTCAGTATTTTACCTTCCAGTGAATAATTTGAATTTCTTTAAATATTCATTGATTTGATTTCCTAGATGTCCAAGGGACTCTTGTAAAAAGCCTTCTACAATACCATAATTAAAAAATATCAATTCTGTGGTGGTTAGATTTCCTTATAGTCCAAATGTCACACACATACATTGCTACTGGAAAAACTAGAGTTTTGACTCTCCAGACCTTTTTCAGCAATGTGATGTTTTTGTGTTTTAATATGCAGTCCAGATTAACTATATTCAAAAATTTGAAGTATCACAGGTAAGAATGATAAGACAGTTGTGTGTGGTTAACAAAAGGAAAACCTAGACTCATCTTGATAGAAGTCTCAGGAAAATAGATGTGTATATTTTTAAGGTCACCAACAAGTAACCAGAGCTGTATGAAAATATGGAATTATTTGTCTTTGGGGAGAGTAATAAGTGAAAACATTCTGTAACTAATTCAGATTGAGCACTGCTCTAGAATATTAGAAAAGATTTATTTTTGGTAAAGAGGTAGACTAAATGATCACTAAGGTCCTTTTGCAACTCTAATATTCTATGAATAGCTATTACTATGAAAAAAATGTTCACTGTTTTATAACTCAAAATAAATTTAATACTTCTGCTTATAAGAAATAATGGAGGACATCTTTCTGTAAGTAGAAAAGCCATTTTGAAAATAAGTCAGCAAATGTGCCCAGATAGCTTCAGTAGAAGCAAAGGTCAGTAATTTAACTTCCCTAGAATAAAAAGGGATCATAAAATAACTAATTCAGAAAAGATGAAGACAGTAGTCAATACTTCCATTTCCTTCACAATGGAAAGTTATAGGAATAAGGAAGAAGAAAAGCTATCTTCTTGCTCTCTTTAGTTTTCAGGATACATCAGGTACTGAGAAGATGGCCTATTTAGGTAAGCTAAATTTTAAAATAGTTCATTTGGAAGAAAGACTGTCATTCTAAAGGTTTGATAGAAATTCTAATGCCCAGCATCAGACCAAGAAAGCTCATAAAAAAACTCTTAAGAAAAAGAAATGATTACTAAAGTTGCTCACTGACCTCTAAGGATTATCAAAGAATTAATTTGAAGAGCATATTTAAAATGTTAATTTTTCATGTTCTGAGATCCAAATTTTGTATTCATTTCAAATATTTACTTCAGGTAAAAGTTTTAGGAACTGGTTTTCTAAGTTGTACAGATTTATTCTGAGAATTAATTTATTTTCTTAGAAAATAATAACATGTTCTCAATTAAGCAAACTATTTGAAAAGACTACAGTAGAAAAATAATTGGATTTGAAATAGGAGAACTTAACTTCAACTTCCAGTTCTGCCCCTTATGAATGTCAGTTAGCAAGGAGTATTAAGCAAGCCACTGCAACAAGTCTTGGGAATACAAAGAAAAGAAAAAAACAGTCTCTGCCTCTAAGGAACTCCTATCTAATGGAGGAGGCAAAATATAAATAACTTTGTACATATACAATGTATTCAAAATAGTTGGAAGTAACATGAGAGGAAAGGCACTAGAAGGGTCAGGGCAGGAATGATGGAAAGGGAGAACTAAAAAATGCTTCCTGAAGAAAGTGAGGTTTGAACTGAGACTTAAAAGAAACTGGAAGTCATAAAAGGTAGAGCTTTCTATGCAAGGGAAAGGCAAAGACAAAGAGGGGAGATGGAGTACCAACTAGAGGAACCAAGAGTGGGACAAAGTAGCAGAATTATAGTGTTGAGAGGATAGTAAGGTATTTGAAAATTAGAAAGATTGGAAGAGACAAGTCCCTAAGGACATAAAAATATCAAATGAACAACTTTATATTTAATTCTACAGGTAACTATGCATTAGGAAATCCACTTTGCAGCTGAGTAAAGGATGGACTGTAGTGGAGGACAAGTCAGGGAAACCAAACAAAAGTCTATTACAATAGTTAAAATTCGGGAGAAAATGAATAAGTGCCTACGTGAATCAAGTGAAGGGAAAAATGCAAAATATATAAAGGCAGAATGACGTCTGATAACAAACTGGATGTGTGGAGAGTTACAAGCCTGGGTCATTGGGAGGATGCTAGGGGTGGATTAGGGAGGAAAGAGTTTTCTTTGGAACTATTGAGTTTGAGATATTCAAAAGGGTAATGTGAGACTGTAAGTCAAGAAAGAGACTAACACTCAACATACAGATTTGAGAATCATCTACACAGAGGAAAAATGAAACCCTGGGAATTGATGATCTCACCAAACAAAAGAGGGAGAATTGAAGAGGAGCCAAGAAAAAGATTTAGGAGGACACCTTCAGTTAAAAGGCATAACATGGATAAAGATATAGCAAAGTAGACTGAGGAAGGGACAAAAGAAGAACCAGGAGAGACAGTGTCATTAAATCTCTGAGAGGAGAAAATAAACAGAAGGGGAAGATGGTTAGCAGAGTAAAAAGCTGTAGAGAAGTCAAGAAGGAAAAAGACTGAAAAGAAGATCATTAAATTTGGCAATTAAAAGACCACTGGTGGGGGGATCTGGGTGGCTCAGTGGATTGAGAGACAGGCCTAGAGACAGGAGGTTCTGTGTTCAAATCTGGTCTTAGATACTTCTTAGCTGTGTGACCCTGGACAAGCCACTTAACCCTCATTGCCTAACCCTTCCCATTCTTCTGCCTTAGAACCAATATACAGTACTGATTCTAAGATGGAAGGTAAGAGTTTTTAAAAAAAGACCACTGGAAACTTTGGAGATGTGGTTTCAGTTGAATGATGAGGTCAGAAGCAGAAGATATTGAAATAAGTAAGAAGAGAAGAAACAGAAGTAAGTAGCTAATGAAGATGGCTTAGTCAAGGAGTAGAAATAACAGAACAGCCTGTGGAGATGGTCAAGGAAGAATTTAAGGCTGAAAGTGCCATAAGAGGGTTTGTAGACAATAAGAAGGAAGTCAGTAGATAAAAGATTGAAAACTAAGAAGTGCCAGGGGGGAAATCTTAAAAGAAAAGAAGCAACGGGATGAAATCAATTGTGTAAGTGTAAGGCCCTTGCTAAAGGGCCACTTCTCCATATAAGACAGAGCAGATAGAGCTAAATTAATTAACCTTTATAGGCCTCAGTTTATTCATTTGTTTAAGTGAAAAGGTTGTGGTAAATGACTTCTAAGATTCCTTGAATTTCTCAATCTATGATTGTAATATTTGGATGACAATTATTGGGTAACACAAGAATGAAACTGAGCCATTTAGTAGCAACTTGAAGTAATTCTATATATGGAATTCCTTAAGCCCAAAAAAATACTTGCAGTAGATAAGTATGTCTTACTAATTGAAGATATTTACTAATCAGTGGTATTATCACCACACAGTAGTTATAAGCACAATGCCTGATACTCAAATTTGTACATGAAAGATTCTTGATTAATACAGAAGTGACTAAAATATATAAAGGATTAGTGTAGTGAAAAGATCCTGGGACTTAAGAGTTAAAGGACCTTATTTTTAAATCCTCTTTCTATCAGTATCTAGCCTTAACAACCATATGGACTTGTTTCATTGTAAAAGTAATCAGAAAATATGTGCAAATATTTCCCCCCCAAAGAATCACAAACTATTGGCAATTATACAAAATATGCTTTAAATAATTAATTAGAAAAATAGTAATTAAAACAACTACAATTTCATTTTAGACTCAGCAAATTGGCAAAGATGTAAAAATAAGACAAAAAAACTATCAGAAGAAAAATTAGAAAGTAGACATAAATACATCATTAATGGAGCTGTAAATTGGTTCAATTATGTAACAAATATGCAAAAATAACTAAAAAATCACATCTGTTGATTCAGTAATCATATTACTAGGCACCTACTTGATGAATGTTAAAATTTTGAAGACCAAATATATATTAGAATATTGAGAGTAGAACTTTTTGGTAGCAAGGAAGTAAAAGGAAAATAGGCAACCATAATTGCTGACTAAAAATAGTTACAGTATATGTACTAGTGGGGAATCAAAAGGAACAAAAGTTTTGACAGATACTTGAGAGAGAGAGAACAAATAAAGGGTAACACCAACCCCCACCTCCACCCCAGCAGAGCTGTTTGAATGATGAAGTCAGATCTGACTAGAGCTGAAGGGTAAGAGAAAATCCCTTTCAGTCTCTTTTTTCTTTAGTTGATATTATTTGTAATCCCCCTTCTAGTACATTAAGATGTCTGAGTCCTCAGTAAAGTAAAAATAGCTATTTATTGGATAAGGGGTTAGGGTATAAATTAAGAAAGAGGAAACAGGAAGTCCCTGACTTATCCCCATCCTATAGATGTCTTTAGGGGTTTGAGGGACAAGTCTGGGACTGAATCCCAGACTATCTTAATGTCTTTGTGGGCTCAAGATGATAGTACTTCTTGTCTCAGATATATGGTTTGAATTAGTCTTCTGAAGGATAGGCTATTTCCTTCCCCAAAGGGAAAAAGTCTCTATCTCAAAACTGTAACAGATGAATGGTCTGGATCTTCTACTGCTCAACAAAGGATTTAGTGGATGTAGCTTTATATGCTCAGTGAGGATTCTGCTCCTTCCCTCTTCAAGCCAAGGGGAGATAAGAACCAGCAGCCTCTAACTGCTCCTCCTTTTCTTAGCTACAATGTTCCATTCCCATCCCCCGATAACGGCAGAGTTCCATCTCATCTTTTCATGAGATAGCTTTGCAAAATTCAGTCTTGTCATTCATTTTGTCATTTCTCTCTTCCACATATATAAATATAATAGATTATCATTCAGTAAAAATGATGAATGTACAATTCTGATTAACACAGACTTCAAGGAGTATTTTCTTATAATTTTGCTTTTTTTAAGACAAAAATTAAAAAACACACAGTCAGTTCTTCTTTGCTGTAAATACGGATCAGGCCAATTCCCCCTAAGAAGATTTTTTAATATGAATGATTTAATTCTTAATTTCTGAAATAGGTAATATTTAAGTAATAGAACTTTAATGTTTATAGTAGGCAGGAAGTACTAAAGAGAGCCTCTATCACTGTAGAATCATAAGATGTATCAAAGAAAAGAGAAAACTCTTTCTACCTGCTTTAAGTCACTTTTTTCTCTTGTCCCCTTCCAAGACTCCCAACACTCAAAGTTCTTCTATTGAAGACAGAATGTCTTGGGCTGAGTATCTTCCCACCACAGAACAGGAAGTTTCTCCCTTTCTGCTACCCCACTTAGAATGAGGCCAAAAATGCTTCAAAGGTGAGACAGGAGAGAGACACTTATAGCACTTCATTAATAGAATTGATCACACTACCTCCAAAGTAAAGAACTTAACAATTTGGATGTCCATCAGTTGTAAAATGGCAAATAAGTTGTGGCACGTGAATGCAATGGAATATTACTATGCTATAAGATGTGATATATATGCATATATATATATATATATATATGTGTGTGTGTGTACATATGTGAAAAATACAAAGAACCATGGAAAGACATGAACTGACAATACAGAGTGAAGTAGAACCAAAAAAAAAGAAATCCAATATACACAATGAATGATATTATTAAAAAAAAAAAAAAGAAGCAGCACAAAATAAGTGAAAGTGAATGTTGCTCCAAAGAAGACACACCTTCCCATACTCCTCTACAGAGGTAGGAGGTTGGCGTCTAGGGCTGTAGAGTAATATACAAAGAACAAAATGTCAAGAATATCAAGGGAACTAATGAAAAAGATATGAAGGATGGTAGCCTAGTAATATCAAATCTTAAAATGTACAAATTTACTATAAAGCAGTAATCATCAAAATAATTTTGTACTAGCTAAAAAATAAAAGAGTGGATCAATGGAATAGATTAGGGGTAAAAGACCTCAGCAATCTAGTGTTTGGTAAACCCAAAGATCCCAACTTTGAGGGTAAGAACTCACTATTTGACAAAAACTGCTGGGAAAATTGGAAAACAATATGGCAAAAATTAGGTTTAAATAAATATCTCACTAGACCATGATAAGTTCAAAATGGGTGTATGATTTAAACATAAAGAGTGATATTAAAATTAAATTTGGGGAACATAGAATAGTTTACCTGTCAAGTCTATGGAGAAGGTAAGAATTTATGACCAAACAAGAGATATAGAACATTAAAAGACATAAAATGAACAATTTTGATAGTATAAAATTAAAAAGGGTTTGAACAAACAAAACCAAAGGAATCAAGATTAGAAGGAAAATAAACTGGGAAGAAAATTTTATAACAAATTTCTCTGATAAAGGTCTAATTTCTCAAACATATAAGGAACTAAGTTAAATTCATAAGAATATAAGTCATTCCCCAATTGATAACTGGTCAAAGGATATGAATAGGCAGTTTTCAGATGAAAAAATAAGAGCCATCAATAACCATATGAAAAACTTCTAAATCCCTCTTGATTAGAGAAATGCAAATTAAAACAATTCTGGGATACCACCTCTTGCCTATCAGATTGACCAATATGACAGTAATGGGAAATAATAAATGTTAGAGGAAATATGGCAACATTGGGACACTAATGTATTGCTGGTGGAGTTGTAAACTGATCCAAACATTCTGGAGGGCAATTTGAAATTATGCCCAAAGGGCTATAAAAGAATGTATACCTTTTGATCCAGCAATACCTCTACTAGGTCTGTACCCCAAAGAAAAAAAAAATTGGGAAAGGACCTATTTGTACAAAAATATTTAGAGCTGTTCTTTAAGTGACAAAGAATTGGAAAATGAGGGGATGTCCCTCAATTGGAGAAAAGCTCAACAAATTGTGGCATATGATGGTGATGGAATACTATTTTGCTATAAAAATGATGAGGAGGATGATTTCAGAAAGAACTGGAAAAACCTAAGTGAATTGATGCAGAGTGAAATAAGCAGAACAGGAGAATATTATACACAGTGAATACAATATTATGGAATGATCAAATGTGATAGACTTTGCTACTAGCATTAATTCAATGATCCAGAATAATTATGAGGGACTTATAAAAAAGAATGCTATCTACTTCTAGAGAAAGAACTGTTGGAATAGAAATACAGATGAAAACATGATTTGTCACTTGTTTATTTAGGTATGTGTTTGGGGTTTTGGTTTTACAAGATTATTCACTTACAAAAATGAATAAAAGTAGAAATATGTTTTTCGTGATAGCAAGTATAATCCAGACTGAATTGTTAGCTCCAGGAGATGGTGAAGAAAAAAGGGAGGGAAACAATATAGCTCATATAACTTTGGAAAACTTATGTGGAAATTTGTTTTTAAAATAAAAAATATTATTTGTTATTTGGGATGGCTCTCTGGGAAGAGAGAGGAAGAGAAATACAAGGAAAAATTTAGGCAATGTGAACATGAAAAATAAGAATAAAAACCGATTTTTAAAATAATATGAAATTAGTCTGTTCAAATTCCTGTACCTTGGGAGTCGTTCCACTTCTTTCCCTTTCACTTTGAGGGCTTTAAAATTTTTCTCCCAATCTTGTACAGTGAAGAGATGCTTCTCCACAAGAGTCTCCATATCCAGTTGTCCAATAACAACCCATTCCTTTTCAAAGATGTAAAAAAAATTAAGAATATGAACAGGTTCATAAATTCCTTAAAATAATATTTAGGAGGCTAGAATATACCTACATGATCTCTGGCAAAATGGTGATAAAAATGAAATGATTAACTAAGTAACAATTCATAAAGATGTGATATAAATACTAATCAGAGCCCTGTTATTGTTTTGTCAACTTCAGATGACATTAACTAACTGAAAATATTATTAATCAGTTTTTTTTATTTGAACCATGATTTTTGGAATGTTTATTGGGTTTCTACGAATTCAATCTTCATTTTAAAACTCCCCTGAATTAAAATTCCCTAGAAATTCCATCATCCCTTGTGGTGTTATCACCCTGGAATATCTTTCTGATACTGAGGGCTCTTTCTCTCACTTGTTAATTCCTCCCAGCATCTTCATTTCAAGGAAGCATCCAAACAAGCCAGTCACTTCTGCTTCCCCCAGCTCTGCTTATGACTTTTCTCCCTTTGAAAGTATTTCGACCCACTTCAACTTTTAGTTCCCTCTTATGTGTTGTCTTTCCTCTTTAAACTCCTTGAGGTAAGGGACTTTTTTGGGGGGGTTTGTTAATTGTATCTCCAGTACTTATCACAGTTTCCAGTAGTTCATAAGCTCTTAATAAATGCCTGTTGATTTGACCATAAGCACAAAGCTACATAAGTGTTAGAGACAGGACTAGAACTCAACACATCTTCTGACTAAATCCAATAGTCTTTCCACTATTTCATCCTATCTCCAAATTCTATCTATGGCTGTTCAATAAAATGACTTTACCCATAAGATTTCTGTATATTTCTTAATTCATGAAAAATTGCCAAGACAAAGAATAAATAAATCATAAAATGGAATTCTATTATGTAGACTCTGTTACTTCTGGAAAATACTAGTTAAAACATTAAAATAAAGAGACAGGACTATCCTATCCCCATTAGTTCATAAAACCACAAAGCAAAAAGTTCATAAAGGCTTGGGTTAGTTAATAATTCTCTAAAAATGAGTTCCTGAGTTCCAATATGATAGCATTCAATATACATTTATTGATTTAAACCTATAGATGCTATATTTTATATTTTTCTCACATTATAAAGAATCTTATTTTCTCTTAAAGCCAAAGCAAAAATTAGTTCATGTGGAAAATGTAGCAAATTTTAAACTTAACTTCCCCTAATGTACTAGGATGAGTATGTCATCTTGCCTAGCAGAATTAAGTAACTTGGACATAACCAGAGCTTCATTAATGTTTGTCAATTAATCTTGTGAAACATTTATATCAGAAGTTTAATACTGTTTTTCAATTTAACCAATATTAACCAATCTTCTCATATAACAAAAACCCTATAATAGAAGGTGATATAAGACTGGAAAGGAATAGAGATACAAAAATGAACCAACAAAATCCTGCTGCTTTTTCCATTACATTAACTCAAAATATTCTGGAAAGTTAAAAAAAAATTAACTTAACTCCCTGAAAATTCATGTCACTTGAATTTTTTAGATAACTTGAACATATTAAAACTAGAAAACAGCAGTGAGTTTCCTGCCTCCTCTAAATATAGTACATTGATTATTGTGCTGCAGTACAAACCAATGGCCTTTTGTTATAAATTTAATAGGAAGAAGTTTTATGCTTGAATATAGTGTAGAAAAAGAACCGTCAAAATTAAAAACTATAAATATTCAATGTCAAAAATAAATTAATTTGAATCTTTTTGTTTCAAAGACCTGTGAGGGACATAAACCATTTTTAAGCTTTAGACATCAATGACATTTGAAACTGACCTTTGTGAATAAAGCAGATCAAGCAGAAATAGGCATAAGGGTTAGGGTTTCTTTCAAAACAGAACTTTTTTTAGTTTTCAGCAAATTATGAAGATTTATGCTGAATCTAAAAATAATGCTATTTAGATAGAGCATTTCTTAATTCACAAAGGTTTATTTTTTCTATAATAATGACAATGCCCTTAAAAAACAATCACATGTCAAATATTCCAACTAATTTAAGTTATCAAGTGTTTACTTAGTGGTCAATTGTCATAAAGCTGAAAAAAGAATTCAAACAAAAAATGGTCAGATTAATAATCATAATATTTTTTTCCAAAAACTGATGAGGGAAGCATTGGTAGCCACAGCCATAGAGTTAGGCTGAAGACAAGTGAAAAAGGAAAGAATTTGTCTATTCATACAGATTTTTAATTAGTCACAAGGATACTTTATAGGGTTAGAGATATAAAGAGAGAATGATATATAAAACATCATATGTAATCTGTAGGCTTATATATATAATCTATATTATTACATAAACTTATTAACTGAAAAATTCTTTCACAGGAGTATCCCATTCAAGCAGAGATAAGTATTACATTATCTCCACTTTAGCATAAGCTTAACCTTTAGCAGATTCCAGTTTTATCCTAAGAAGATTGCAGAATGTGAAGGTCCATGTATTTAAAATCAAAATCAAAATACTATAACACTTCTATTGACATCTGAGATCAATCAAAGGATTAAGCTTTTGGTTTCCAAAGGGGCAAATTTTATCCTGAGTATATAAAAGCAAATAAAGTATTCTTCCAAATTCAGAAAGGTTACAAATTTTTGTTTGAATACTATGCTTAAACTAGGTTATACAATGCTCAAAGAACCTCATTTCTATGAAGTTTCTATAACAAAGTTTCATAACCTAAATCAATAAATTTATAGACAGACATATAGACAACTGGTTTTAATATTAGTTTCCTTTGTAATCCTATGTTTTTTTATTATATGCATTTAAAAACATCACTCTGAAAAAGGAGACATAGGTATCATCAAACCATCAGAGTCCATGACACAAAAATGGTAAAAAATCCTGCTCTGAAGACACTAGCTTTTCTAGGACAACATAAACCATTGGAAAAAATATCCATAATTATACAAGGGCTTCCTTTTTCACCAGAGTAGAGAATTAAGCCTAAATGAATAAAGAAATCAGTTTTCCAGAGGCAGGTCTCATTCATGATACCCCTATATTTCCATGGTTTGATTTTTTTTTTATTAGTGTCTTTGCTTTCAAAGACAAAGACAAAATTTTAAAATCTGAATTTTCTTTAGCTTACAGTAAAAATTGTAGATAAAAGAATTTCTAAATGTAGTTCATTGGTTTTCTATATTTGTGAAAGTTAATAATAATAAGATGTAACATTTATGGAGAATTTATTAAATGTACTAAACATTTATTGTACAATCATTCAAATAAAATATGGCAAAAATAAACAATGAAAAACTTCATCATCCTTACCTTAAGTTGTTCTGAAACAGCTGCCAGTCTTCTGAACAAATCCTCTGCTTTGCTGAATATAGTCAGAAATCCACTTGCATTTCTTTCAATCATAATAGCAAAGATACCTTCATCTCCTGCATCACCTACTCCTCTAAACTGGTTTGGGATACTGATAAATCTCTTCATTTCTCTGTAATATTTAGCCCGGATTTCTTCAAAGGGGGGTTTGAATTGTAATCTTCCTTGTCTATAAGATTAACAAATAATTTTAAAATGAAAATTTTAAAGAAATTTAAAAGGGTAGAGCTAAGATGGCAGAGAAGAAGGAGCATTATGGCCAAATTCATCCAACATTCCCCTACAAACAACTTTAAAATAATGCCTTGAATCAAATTCTAGAATAGCAGAGCCAACTAAAAATTGGGGTGAGGCATTTTTCCACCTCAAGACAACTTAGGCAGACAGAAGGGAAGGTCAATAACACTGGGGCACAGGGGCTGGCCTGGAGCCCATGTAGCAGCAAAATCTACTATAAGCTTTGGAGGCTGCATTAACAACATCAGTAGTTTCAGGTACTCTCAGACCAGATGGTAAAAAGATTAGACAAGTATTCAGAAAAGGGCAAAAGGGGACCTCTAAGCTAGTACTGGATGCAGGAATAGCTTCTTTTTGGCAATTCCATTGCCCATGTAATGCTCCTTGTAGAAAGAAATATTTGTGGTCACAAGGGAGTAGGAATCATGAAGAACAGAATGATTGCTTAGGGTTGCAAAGAGGGGCTCTTCCTGAACACAGATCAAGAGAGCAGTAACCATATCTTCCCCAGGATCCCACAATCTTGGAAACATTAAAAACGTACAAACCCCCAAAACTAGCTGTGAAAACAACAATTCAAAAATTCCTCATGCTTGGGACAGTCCTCAGCTCATCCCCTCACCCCCCCACCCCCCGGCCTTCCAGGGCAGGGGAGCACAATTTTAACAAGGTTCAAAATCAAGAAACAGTATGAAAAAAAATTAGCAAATAACAACAACAAAAAATAGAACATGGCCACAAAACATTATGATGGTATCAGGGAAAATCAAAATAAATGCAGAAGAAGACAATGACATGGGAAACAGTTATAAGCAAAGCCTCAAAGAAAAATATAGATTGGATACAAGCAAAACCAGATATCAGAAAGAGCTAAAGCAAGAGTAAAAAGATTAATTATAACAATCAAATAAGAGTGTCAAAGAAAAAATAAGGGAAAAAATGAAACCAATACAAGAAAAACAAGGAAATATGAAAGCAACAACAGAGTAAGAAAACTATTGATTAATATCAATATCAATATAAAGTGAATGAACATCAATTTAAAAAATTTTAATGAAATTCTACCAAGGAAAATAAAAGTAATATATCTCAAAGCTCAACCACTATGACTAGGCTGGATTATTCCAAGTATGCCAGAAAAATATTCTAAATTACTAATGAGAAAAATGCAAATTAAAACAACTCTGAGATACCATCTGCACACTTATCACATTGGATAAAATGACAGTAAAGGAAAATGACATATATTGAAAAAACTGGAACATTAAAGTACTATTGGCGGAATTGTTTCTGATCCAATCATTATGAAGAACAATTTGGAAACAAGGCACAAAGTGCTATAGAACTCTGTATACCTTTTGACACAGCAATACTACTACTCAGTCTACATCTCAAGAAGATCAAAGAAAAAAATAATAATTTATATATCAAAAACTATTTAAAACAGCACTTCTGTGGTGGCAAAGAAGTGGAAACTGTAAACCTCAAATTTCCTTAGACTTATAAATGTTGGAAATTTCACCATTGGGATATTTCATACTTGGAAAATTTCTTACTGATAGTCTATTGGAATGGGAACCCCATTGGCATGGGAGGTTCTTTCTCTTCCCTTCTTAAGATTACTTTAGGACAGAAACCCTTTGCTGAACAATGGAAAGGACTTTGACCTATGCTTAAGCATAGAACAGGAATTTCTTGAGTCTTGATTGATTTTAGAATTGATACAATGGAGATACTTGGAATAAATCTCCACCCTATTCAGTCCTAATAGGATTGAGTAAGGGCTGCAGCCTAGATCAAAATTTAATTATTCCAATATCTACCCTACTCAGGTTAACAGGATTTAGAAAGGGCTGTAGCAAAGGAGTAAAGATTTAATCATTTGAAAATATGACCTTCAACAGACATGTGCAAAAGCCAGAAACCTCTGGGCGGTCCTGGGTTAAGCTAGAGCCTCCATTGACAGGGAAATTGATGAACAGTGATTGGTAGATGTGAGGACTGAGAGGAGGTTGTTGAGGTTTTGGTCGGTGTGGTTCCTGGGCTCTGAGAAGGCTTGCTCTGAAGGAAGCTGAAGGTGGGGGCCTCTGAGACTGTTTCTCCATTTTGGACATGTGAGTAATAGGGACTGATCTCTTTTCTTTGCCCCAGCTATCTAAGGGCTTGGGCCTTTTGGCCCAGCCTAAACAGAAGGGGTATTTAAGCCCTATTCCCTTCTCTCCCTTTTTCTCTCTCTCTATCTCTAATTCCTTTCTTACTCCTATTGTAATTAAACTCCAAAAAAGGCTGACGGCTGACTTGAGTTTTTCATTTAGGAATTACATAGCTGATTCCTTGGCGACCTTAAATTAATATATATCAGTCTTTTAAAGTGATTCCCTTGTTACAAAACTGAGGGAATGCCTGAACAAGTTGTGGTATATGATTACAATAGAATACTATTGTGCTATAAAAAATGATAAACAGGATGTTTCAAAAAAAACTGGGAAGACTTACATAAACTAAATAAAAGTGAGCAGAACCAGGAGAACATCGTACACAGAAACGACAATATTTTTAATGATTGATTGTAAAAGATATACAGATACTTTAATCAAGACAATGATCCAAGACAATTCCAAAAGATTCATGATTTAAAATGTTATTCATCTCCAGAGAGACTGAGGAACTCAAAGTGCATGCTGGAACACACTTTTTTCACTTCATTTTTCTTGCTGATTTTTGGCAACATGGTTAACATGGAAAGATATTTTGTATGCCTTTGCATATATAATTGAAATCATATTGCTTGCCTTCTCAATGGGTAGGGGAGAACTGATAGGAGGGAGAGATTTTGTAACTCAAAACTAGGAAAAACAAATGGACTCTACAGACCTATTTGCCTCCTTTATGGAAGCTGTATCTTGCATAGTACCAATGGTAGATAAATTTATCATAAATGGTAAGGTCTTCTAGATCAAAGAAATTAAACTCACATTCCAAGGACCTCCAAAACACACTATAGAACTAGATTAAAAATGTAAATGAGAAATTAAAAAAATAAAAGATAGTAAAACATATGGAATATTAATTTGTGCTTTTCTAGGTCAATATGTGGTTGATGGGGATCTCTTTATTTTGGAGTTTGACAACACAGGTGTCAAACCCCAAAAGAAAAAGGACCACCAAACTATACATGAGGATGCTTGTGGGTCAAATATCAACTTAGAAAAACAAAAATAAATAATAAATACATTTTAAAAACTTAATTATAGACTATATACTAAAGAGTGGTGAAAATTTTCTTACTTGTAAGTTAAATCTATGTTTATTTCTGGCAAATTCTCATTAAGTGCCTCTAAGCCCATTTGGTACTGATGCTCCAAGGCTTTGTAGAGCTGATGATTCCAGTGCTGCTTCCATGCATGCATGTCACTTGCTTGGAATCCCTTAAATAAAAAACATTATTTAGTTAGAATTGGGTTATATTATATTTTCTTTTAATATTCTTATGTTAATATATTAAATATCATTGAAAGAAACATTGTTATATGAAATAATTATCTCAAATTCAACTTAAATATTATTTTAATAATTATTCAATATCAAAGTACTCACTTTTATAGCACTTTATTACTTATAAAGCATTTTCCTCATGACAACTCTTTTAAATAAGCAATAAAAGTATTACTATTCCCATATTATAGATAATGAAACTAAATCTCCACATGGTAAAGTGACTTGCCCTGGGATATACAACAACTGTCAAAGGCAACATTTGCATGTAGGTCTTCCAGATCAGGAACATCTGCACCAGGAGTGCACAACATTCATGAGAGCTACCCAAAAAAAATTTAAATGTGCTTTCTATCTAATTTTAACATGCCAATATTTTAATAAAAAGAAAAATATGTACAGGTGTATTATTTTCTAAGTGGTTTTGAAGAATTTGTCAAGTCTGTCATAGAATTACTCTACTACTTAATCATCATACATTTCAGTAAAAATATAAAATAGATGTTGAGGCATAAACTATAATGCTGTTCTTTTTGCATATGTTCTTCATAACCACCAAAAAGTGGGAAGTCAGGCTGACCCATGAAATTATGTCCTTTGGATAAATGATGAAACAGCCATCATTTGCTTCTCCAAGAACTATTGAATCGTTATTTTAAATAGTTGTGATTACCTTATGTATTACCATTTCAAAGGATAAAAATGTCAATATTTGAGAGTTAAATTACACCAGTATTCTCTCTTCATCAGTTTTTGGATAAGGATATTAGCATTTAGAGTAGCAATAGTTAAATAAGTATTTATAGAAAGTCTGACAACTGCTATTCTTAGCAGCATAAATGCAAGAGTAAGGATAATTTTGTACTTTGCTTTGTTCTAGATTGCTATGGTCAAGTAATGTTTCACCTGATGGACAATCAACTGATGATAAGCTTCTTCTCTCTTTGTACACTCCTTAGCTAAAACAGCCACTGCATAGCAGATGTCACCAGGAGGACACTTAAAGCCTTTCAATTTGATAGAACTGGTCAAAGCACTCATGACCTAGTATTACACCATGAAAAGTTGTTTAATTCCAAAGTTCTGCATAAATGAGTTTTAATTATTGACAATAAAGAAGCTAAAAAGATAGAGTAGTAGGCCCGGAGTCAGGGAGACAACTTCAAATGCTTCAGACACTAATCCTCTCTCAGTCCTAGTTACTACATCTGCAAAATGGGGATAATAATAGCACAGGGCTATGAGGAACAGCAAGATAACACTGTCCACAGAAAGTGCTTTACAAACTTTTAAGTGCTATATAAATAAAAGTTGTTATTTTTCTGTCATGTCCAACTTTATGTTATCTTGTCATCTTGTCTTTATCCACTCTTTAGGTATGGTATTGACTACACCCAGAAAAACTGACAGATTTGTTGGCAAATATCCTGGAGTGTCATTTTGTCATTTTTCTTCTCAAGTTCATTTTACAGATGAGGAAACTGAGGCAAAGAGGGTTAAATGATTTTGCACAGGGACACATAATTGTTCATTGTCTGAAGCTAAATTTGAATTCAGGTCTCACTGATTTCAGCACACTATCCATTGTACCTCATATGAATATTAGCTATTATTAAATAATAATCATTATTATTGTCATTCTCACCATTAACATCACAATATCATAAATTGCTACTTAAATATGTAGAAAAACATTTCAATCACCTAAAATGAGTTAATAACTGGTAAATGGAAGTTGTTTCCCTCAATATTAGCATGCTGAGAGCAAACAACAAAAGATAAGGGCTAAGATTTGGCTCTAGTAAACTAAAGTAAAATGGCTATGTACTTATCTAAATATTTCATAATGCTGAAGGACAATGTTTCCATACTGTTGAAATAAAAATTTAGTATTTATCTTTTTGTTTTAATCTCTATATAAATTTCTACTGAAGAATGATAAATATTTTCATATTATAAGATCAGAAAATTTGAAAGTTGAAAGGGACATTGGTGGCCATGTGGCCCAAGCATGAAAGGAATCTCCTAATTGCATAAGTTTATAAGAGACTTCAAGTTTGATTTTATGATATTATCTGTTTACATCATTATGTAAAAAATAGACTCGAATACAGGACTACAATCCCCATGAGCCTTTCCTCCACTTCCCCAGAATGCCTTGTAATCTCACCTGGGCCGAGATCGAGAAGGTATTTAAGCTGATTCAAAGGCTTTTGAGGGTCTCTTGACTCTGGGACTTCCGTTTTGGGGCAGGCCTGGCTTTTTTCATAATGTAGGTGAGGTTGTGTCTAGGCCACTCTATGGCCTGGACACGTGTCTCTTATCCTGTATTTTCTTTAATCCTTAATCTTCAATAAACCTCTAAAATATATAATACTCCTTGCAGAGAGAAACTAATTTCAGATGCCTCAGTCTCCCCAGTCTCCCCTAAATTTTAATCTTTACAGTTTGGCGTAACCGCTTCGGGAGAAAAAAACTCTCAATCTTCTGATTTAATCTTTAATATCTAGTACCTAGAAATTTTTTTTTTGAGCCATATCTCTCTGGCCAAGGTTTTCTACCCTTGCAAAGCTGCTACAGGCTCTGGACCTGTTGCGTTTGCTGCCCATCCCACCTGGCTCGGCCCCGTGGCTTCCTGCCTGCAGCCTGCAGCCCTGATCGTCCTCACCTGGTACCTGGTCCCAGCCTTGCCCACCCCCGCAGCCTCTCCAACTCCTGCTCCTGGCCTCTCACCAGCCTGCTGCCTGCCTGTTTCTGCGCCCCAGACCCACAAGCTTGACCCCAGCTGGCTCATCACCCAGATCCTTGGAGCAGATCTATCAGGACTCATTTCGACCAGCTGGTAACAGTATTGGCCACGTGGGTGGAGGGGAGAGAGGAGAGGGAAAGAAGAAAGGGCAATTTTCCCTTAGGCTAAGCCTCTGAGCAAACGGGATATTGACTCCACGTGGGCTCCACATGGACTGGGGCAGGAGGAGGGATCATATCAGGGGAGAGGAGAAAGAGAGACTAGAGAGAAGAAACAGATTTTTTCAAACAGAAACTTAAAAAGCAATGGGCTGTTTAAAAGGATTTTTGACTGTTCTGGTAATTTCATTGATTTTACCTGCCTGTCAGGGAGCAAACTCAGCCCAAAGATTCAACTTTAACTTTGGGGAGGAAAATGGGTGGCTCAGTGACCTGTTAGCCAGACATAAAGACATTCGGTCCTGGGTTAAAATCTGGCCTCAGATACTTCCCAGCTGTGGGGCCCTGGACGGGTCCCTTGAAACCCATTGCCTAGCTCTTATTACACTACCTTCAGACAATAGACATTTAAATGGATAAACACACCTAAGGAACTTAAAAGACTAAAGGCTATATTCTAAGGCATTTCAGACTCCAATGGTTTATAAAAATCTCTGTATTCTATTGCATTTTTTGTTATGGTTTAACTTTGTGATTTTAAGTTCATATATTACTGGATTCAATATTATTCTGCTTGAACTGAAGGTTGATTGAATTTATTTTGAATGTACTGAGTTTTAAAAATTCTGTTGTTTTTCCCCTATAACTGTGTTGAACAAATATTATTGTGAATAAGCCCATATATGAAAAAACAGCTTTTTTCTATTTTGCCAAGGATAGATGGACTTCAGAACTGGTTATAATTGTATTAACAACCTTTGGAAATTTTAATGTGCTAAATACATCAATGAATGATTTGATTTTAAGGGTTTTTTAAATATGATTTTTGGAATTTTTTTTAACAATCTGGTTATTGTAAACATTAAAATTTCTTAGACTTATGAATGTTGGAAATTTCCCCATTGGGAAATTTCATACTGAAAAAATTTCCTACTGATAGTAAGAAACTCTATTGGAATGTGAAACACTAGGCATGGGAGGGTCCTTCTCCTCCCTACCTAAGACTACTTTAGGACAGAAACCTTTTGCTGAACAATGGAAAGGACTTTGACCTATGCTTAAACATAGAACAGGAAGTTCTTTGAGTCATGATTGATTTTAGAATTAATACAATAGAGATACTTGGAATGACAGAATACAATCTCCACCCTACTCAGAGTAAAAGGTTTTAGGAAGGGCTGCAGCAAAGGATCAAGATTTAATTATTTGAGAATATGACCTTCAACAGACATGTGCAAAGCCACAGACCTCTGGGCGGTCCTGGGTTAAGCTAGAGCCACCATTGGCACAGGGAAGACATGGACAGTGATTGGTAGATGTGAGAACTGAGGGGAACTTAGATGGTTTCCTTAAGGATAGCAAGGCCTGAGGACTGGAGGGGTTGGAGGAGGTTTTGCTCTGAGTGAGGTGGCTCTGAAGGAGGACTGAAGAGGTTGCTCTGTGGGAGGATCAGGAGAGAAGCCTGGCTCTGAAGGAGGAGAATTCTCTGGAAACATTTCTTGAAAGGAGGCTTTCTTGAAGGTGGAACCTGAGGTTGGCATGAGAAGCCTTACCTAGAGAGATCTTGGGTGAGTGATAAAACCAACTGACTGATTTATTCATTCTTATTCCTTTCTTACTTTCTCTCTTTTTCTATTGATTAATCAGTGTATTATAAATTAAATTTCTCTATAAAACCCAGTTGGCTTGGGCATATTCATAAATTGGAAATATATTCCCTGACAACCATCTTATATTTATATAAAACCAAGACACAGTAGAAAACATTTCAGTGGTCATAATTGATATATATATATTTCCCTTGCTCCCAAACATTTTAATTATCACATTATTTTTGCCTGCCCTAAGGCCCATTAGCTGAAGTGAAATACATTTTATAACCCCCAACCTTCCTGCATTTCTAAATATGTGAATGGAAGTTGGGCAGTTAATCTCAGGGCATTTGTATCCCTAAAAGCCTCCAAAAAAGGAGCACCCCTTTATTTATACTCTTCAGCTCACTATTTTACTTCTACCAGAATGATATATAGATTTCTTGATTATGTTCTTAACCCAAGATGAGTTTTACCTTGTTTAAAAATATATATATATATATATATATGTTTATTACCAAGGTTGAAAGATTGCTATGTTTGTAAAAATTGTGACAAATGTCCATCAATTAATAGGTTTTAAAAATGTCATACAGCAACTTATGTGAAATATGAAAGTATGTTTGTTTGCTATTGCAATTAATTGGGCTATTAAGAATTTTGGGGATTTTGGTAACTATATATTTGTACTACTGTATTTTTAAAGATGAAAAAATTGTTGACCTTGTTCAATTCATTTGCCTTCTACTCACAGTGATCATGGCCAGATATTAAGAGAAAATGGATCTCATTTTTGATGAGAAAGCCTTGCATTTTATATTTTCTTAGCTGACACAGAGTATCAATGATTATAAGCTATATTTTTGAATTTTCTTTAAAGCTCTTTTATTATTATATTTTTCTTGCATGTGCAATATACTTTTTCAGTTTTTTTATTTATTTTTCTCTCCTTTTTATATTTGAAGCACATGTCACCAGCATTAAGATTTTCTTTAACTTTTTGACTTTTCAGTGCTACAAGTGTAAGATACATTTGCTAATGCATGCCCTAAAAAGCTTGTGACTATAAAAACGATGCCACTAATTATTTAAATAAATTATGGAACTTTGCTTAATGATTCTGTCTGATTCCAGGACAAGATATACACACAAGAGCCATTGCACAGAGCCAAAGAAAGGCCAATCCAGGATGGATTGATGCACTTCTAGGCCAATACAAAGGTTTTGAACCTAGTGTGAAGACTCGAGGTTACTATGTTTAACATGTGTTAAGACATAAGCTTTCCTTGTGTCCGCACTCACTCTGAAGATACTCACAGATGAGTATCCCCAAAACCTTGGCTCCTCCTTGGCTTCTATAATCTGGTCCCTTTCTTTTCTGCCTCTCATAGTGTGGTACCTTTCTGTAGTCCTGGCTAATGACTGGGTAAATGCATCATTGCTTAGATCATTTTGATTGGGCCCTGATTCAAGGACCTGTTATAGATTTATTTTTCTTTTTACTCGAAATTTTACACATAAGACTTTGATAGTCTATATTTTCATCCAGAGTTTTTTCTTTTTTTATTTGGATTTTTCTGAAGTCTTTTTAATATCTCTTGCCAATTGATTCACATACCTCATACCTCAACCATGCATCCCTAAGTGATCCTGTATTTGTCGATCACCCTATTAACAGGGGGGAATGTAAAAAATATCATTATTTAAATTGCAAAGTTTAGATTCCTTTTGAGAAGAATTTTAGGTAAAGAAGATGCTACCTCTCTGAATCCAGAACTGAACTATTGGAGAAGCCACCATGAAGAAGCCTCCAGACCACAAGTTGCACAAAATTGAACTTTGGGTATAGCTGATTGAACATTTATTTGTATGTATACTTTTATGCCAAAGGGGACTGGCCCCTAATTGGCTTTCTGTCAATGTGTTCAGTAACTATTGGTTTTATTCTTTTGTTTCTCTTATCCTCAAATTATTGTAATCTTTAAATTGACTATGTTTTCATGATCCTTTGGAAAAAAATTAATTTTTTCAAACGATCAAACGGGGGAATTTAAAAAATAGACTTGAATACAGGACTACAATCCCCATAAGCCTTTCCTCCACTTCCCCAGAATGCCTTGTAATCTCACCTGGGCCGAGATCGAGAAGGTATTTAAGCTGATTCAAAGGCTTTTGAGGGTCTCTTGACTCTGGGACTTCCGTTTTGGGGCAGGCCTGGCTTTTTTCATAATGTAGGTGAAGTTGTGTCTAGGCCACTCTATGGCCTGGACACGTGTCTCTTATCCTGTATTTTCTTTAATCCTTAATCTTCAATAAACCTCTAAAATATATAATACTCCTTGCAGAGAGAAACTAATTTCAGATGCCTCAGTCTCCCCAGTCTCCCCTAAATTTTAATCTTTACAATTAGTAGTTTGAAAATTTCAGATTTTACAATTTTAGTAGCATTATGTCATACCTGTGCTTCTACACTTGCTAAGCCAGTTCTCAATTCCTGGAGTCCATCTTTCCAGCGCTGTTGTTGTCGAAGTAAGTCAATGTTCATGAGCACTACAACCTGTTAAAAAGCAGAGTCTGATTAATAAAATAGGTGTGCTACACACAACCTCCTCAATTTTCTAAATACAACATACCTTTTCACAAAATGTGGCATGCCACTTTCTTAGTTTTCTGTTTTCAGTAGCAAGTCGTTCAGCAGCACTTTGTAGTTTTTGGATATAGCCTTCTAATTCTTTGGGATTATCCCAAGTAATCTGTGACTTTTCTCCAGCACCAGGTTTTGAATTCTAAGTAAACACAGATGATATTATTATATAAACAATACCTTTCTCTCAAAGGGCTCAAAGTATTATGAATCTTAATGTCATTCATATCCCACATGTCTGTGTGGTCTGAGAACTCAGTATACCCAAGTTAAATAATAAAATAATAAGCATATATATTTCTGTTGCACTATTTTAAAAAAATAATCATATCTTTGTCTTCTCAGGAAAGACCATATAAAAAAGTAAATACAGGTTTGGACTTGGAGTCAGACAAACTTGACTTCAATTCCTGACTCTAAAATTTTCAAGCAGTATGAATAAGAGTAAGTCACTTAATCCCAAGAAAGCAGTAGCATCATGCTAGAAAGTCTTCCAATATATTCCAAAAACAGACAATGTCTTCATTCACCAAAAGGCAGGCCTTGAAATAAAAGAAAAAATACAAATTTGCCTTTAATTCTATACAGTCCCATTAAGCTTCTACATTCCTAATGACAGAGTGGTAGAAACGAAGCATGACAAAAGTTGAAATGTATTATATATTATATTCTAACAAATTCAAATTGACTGATTATCAATGAAGGCGCCCTTTCTGCATTAGATGCCATTAACTGGTTAAAAACAAGTCAAGGGGGTAGCTGGGTAGCTCAGTGGATTGAGAGCCAGGCCTAAAGATGGGAGGTCCTAGGTTCAAATCTGGCCTTAGACACCTCCCAGCTGTGTGACCCTGGGCAAGTCACTTAACACCCATTGCCTAGCCCTTACCACTCTTCTGCCTTGGAACCCATACACAGTATTGATTCTAAGACAGAAGGTAAGCGTTTAAAAAAGAAGTCAAACAGAAAAAATTAGAAAATATGATATATGATATGACATATGAGATTGAGATAACTTAAACCAGACATTTTTAAACAAATTGCTGAAACTGAAAAACTGGTAGAATAGGTACCTCTGCAAACTACCACCATTTCCTAAGACAGTTTAATAAATGTAAACCACCACAATGAGAGGGCCAAAGAAATTTAGAAACTGCTTTATTTGAATACATTCAAAGTCTTTGTAAAGTATGGGAGAACAACAAACAAGGCCTTCCTCCATTTCAATGTAAGGACCTCTAAATGCCATGTTTATCCTTTCCTGTTTCATCTCATTTAAAAGTACGCCCCATTATTCAAAGATTAATCTTTACCTAGTTTTAATCTAGCCTTGTATCTGATCTTTACCATTTGAAAGTCTTCAAGAGCTATCTTAGCCTGCTACTAAACTTCCCTGATTTCAATTAAATGATCTCTTCTTTCAACTCTGCATGGTATTTTGTGGCCTTTTTACGTACTTCCCATGTGCTATTTTGATGCTCAAAAAAGAAAATAAACTACATGAACTGAGTAATTTCCTTTGAATTTTTGTACATTAGAAATGCTTAGCAACATTCTATATACATAATTGATGGTTAATAAATGCCTGTTGAATTTTTAAATTGTGAACTTTTACTCTTATCAAGAAGGGACAATTTTAGGGAAGCAAAAGAAATTATCACAAAGGATATAAACAAGTCAAAGATTCAATATGACCCTAAGAAATACATAAGAGTCCGAAATGAAGATTAAATAGTGGGTCTAACAGTTGATTTACTGTGTAATCCCAGATGTATATAGAATCTACAAGTCAAGGCAAAGCAATGCATTAAAGCAAAGAATCATAAAACACCAAGACACCAGAGAACAAGAAAAAGCAACAGATCAAATCAAGTAATTATACAGAAATTATAAGATGTTAGAGACAATGAAACCTTAAATCTGAAGTAATTTCTATATTAAACAGGAACCCACTCATTCACTTTCTGTTGGTATACAAACTAATCCCAAGTGCGTGCCAGCCCAGGACCTTAAGTATGAACAGGTAGATCATCCACCTACTCATGCAACCATTAACCTAGCAGCTCTATGTAAAAGATGCAAAAGAAAACACTAGGTATTATAGTCCTGAAATCAAAGATCATAGAATTGTTAGAATAACATATGAACTTCGATAAATAAAACCCAAACCAGAATAGTAAGAAAAATATAAACTAGTAGAAGTCAGACATGAGAAACAATTTATAGCTAGGGGACTGAAGCAAAGTTTCATGGAAGAAGTAACACTTGAATGGGTCTTCAAGCAGGACAAGCAAAGTTTGTCCTTGTTTCCTAAGCATCAAAACAGTGCCTTACATATAGTTGATACTTAATAAAAATGTTTAATTTAATAGAATTTGATTTTACATGAAAAACTTACCTTTATATCAATTATTTGTTGAATAGAATAGAATATAGGTATAAAATAGGCCGCTTTATTTTAATACCATTTTAGGTCTTAAAAGGCCAAATGTTGCAGGCAAGATGCACAAATATGGACTAATTCATAGATGGACTAATTCACAGAGCCAAGATGTCAGCTTAATAGCACCAAAAGTCAAAACCACTCTGGCAATCCTAACAAACCAACCTTTGCCTCAAAATGACTGGAATCAAAAACTAATATCGCATGTAAAAATAGACTCAACTTCAGGACTCCAATCCCCAGAATCCTTTGCTCCACTTCCCCAGAGTGCTTTGTAATCACACTGAATTCTCACCTGGGCGAGAACACAAATGATTATTTAAAGGAGTTCTCCGCCTACTGAGGGCTCTTTTTTGGACTTCCATTTTGGAGCAGAGGTGGCTCTTTTCATAATGTAGGTGAGGTTGTGTCTAGGCCTCTCTGTGGCCTAGACACGTGTTTTCTTATCCTGTATTTTCTTTAATCCTTAATCTTTAATAAACCTCATAAAAAATATAATACTCCTTGCAGAGAGAAACTAATTTCTACCTGCCTCAGTTTCCCTAAATTTTAATCTTTACAGTCATTGAAAAAACAACTGACCTGCAAAATAAATCTGGGAGAGAAAATTTAAGAATTATTGGATTCCCTAAAACTCATGATAAAAAAAAAAGCCAAGGTATCATATTTCAATAAATTTTCAAAGAAAAATTCCCTGATATTCTTGAACTAGAGGGTAAAATAAAAATTGAAAGAATTCACAGATCATCTCCTACAATAAATCTCAAATGACAGCTCCCAGGAATGTAATAGCCAAGTTCAAGAGCTCTCGGGTCAAGAAGAAAATACTATGAACAGCCAGAAAGAAAGAATCTAAATCCAGATTAATTCAAAGAGAAAAAGACTTCAAATTTAACACAAATTCTTACCTTTGTATTATTCATTTAAATCAGTCAAAAATATTTGTCAAGCAACAGGAATATAGTCTGAAATGAAAGTTCCTGCCCTTACTGGGCATATGCTCTTTTGGGAAAATAGCATGTACATATGTACTTGTTTATATATAGAGATATTTATATATGTATCTATATAAATACCTACATTTTAGAGGCAAAGAAAAAAGAAAATAGTTGATAAGTAGTATTTGAAGAACATCACATTTTCAAGTATAAATATAACATGAAGATATTTTACCTTAATTATTTGTTCAAATGCTAAAGCGGACTGTAACATCATTGGTCTCTGGCTTTGAATCATTTGTTGATCAATAGAATTGTAAAAATGTGCCACCTATAAAATAACAAATGGTCAGTGTAAACCTCAAATTTCCTTAGACTTATAATTGTTGAAAATTTCACCATTGGGATATTTCATACTTGGAAAATTTCTTACTGATAGTCTATTGGAATGGGAACTCCATTGGCATGGGAGGTTCCTTCTCTTCCCTTCTTAAGATTACTTTAGGACAGAAACCCTTTGCTGAACAATGGAAAGGACTTTGACCTATGCTTGAGCATAGAACAGGAATTTCTTTGAGTCTTGATTGATTTTAGAATCGATACAATGGAGATACTTGGAATAAATCTCCACCCTATTCAGTCCTAATAGGATTGAGTAAGGGCTGCAGCCTAGATCAAAATTTAATTATTCCAATCTCTACCATACTCAAGTTAACAGGATTTAGAAAGGGCTGTAACAAAGGAGTAAAGATTTAATCATTTGAAAAATATGACCTTCAACAGACATGTGCAAAAGCCAGAAACCTCTGGGCGGTCCTGGGTTAAGCTAGAGCCTCCATTGACAGGGAAATTGATGAAGAGTGATTGGTAGATGTGAGGACTGAGGGGAGGCAACTTGGATGGTGTCCTTAAAGATAGGAGGGTCTGGAGACTGGAGGTGGGGGTGGAGTTTTTGAGCGGTGTGGTTCCTGGTCTCTGAGGAAGCTTGCTCTGAAGGAAGCTGAAGGTGGGGGCCTCTGAGACTGTTTCTCCATTTTGGACACGTGAGTAATAGGGACTGATCTCTTTTCTTTGCCCCAGCTATCTAAGGGCTTGGGCCTTTTGGCCCAGCCTAAACAGAAGGGGTATTTAAGCCCTATTCCCTTCTCTCCCCTTTCTCTCTCTATATATATATCTCTAATTCCTTTCTTGCTCCTATTGTAATTAAACTCCAAAAAAGGCTGACGGCTGACTTGAGTTTTTCATTTAGGAATTACATAGCTGATTCCTTGGCGACCTTAAATTAATATATATATCAGTCTTTTAAAGTGATTCCCTTGTTACATCAGCAAAATTAATAATTAACATTATGTTATTTGTTGTATAAATACTTAACTGCTACGCTGTTAAAATTCAAGCAGAGATTTTCATATCCCAACTTAACCTTCAAGATATATAGACTATTGTAACAGCTCTTACATGAAAACAGATTCATTTCTTCAACTATAACATTAAGAATACACAATTAAATAATGTTTGTTTTTCAATTTTACAAATTTCTGTTTAAAACCATTCCCTTTGTGCTAAAAAAAAAGGGTTTTTTTTAATACTTTCAAGCATAAGCTAGCCATTTTATTCAAAATTAGAAAGCCAATCTTTCTTTGAGCATGGCAGTAAGTTTCTGTATGACAACAAAACACTTACAAGAGCTTTAACTCCAAAAGTGGAATGGCTGCTTCAATGCATACATACTCTCAGCATAATGTTTTTATGATTTGCCCCAACATATCTGCTATGAAAATACAGGAATATAAAGTAGTATTTTTTTTCAACTGCACTACATGTTTCATCACTTATAGATTCAATTCAATTCAGCAAACATTTATGCTCTATGCCAATGGTGCTGGGATATAAAGATGAACAATGGCACAACCTCTACCCTCATGAAGCTTATATTCTAACAAAGGAAAAAAAGTATATGTAGGTAGAAAGGTAGAGGAATACAGGAGCAGTATGTCACATCAAACTGTCAGTTTTGTTTAAATTCATTTCTTTGTTAATAGGGAGGATTCAAAGGAGATGGGGCAATATATCAAGAAATCATTATGATGTAAAAAATATATAACAGCAATAAAATGTACTAGCTGTGTATCCCTGGGCAATGTACTTAATGCTATATGCCTCAGTTTCCTTCTTTATTAAGTAGAGATTTAAAAAATCTTACTTTCTAGTACTGGCATGAAAATTCAATGAAATACTATAAAATCATTTTGTAAATCTTAAGTGCTATGTAAATGTTATCATTTCATTGTTATTATTGTTAATAATGATTTAATGGAACTACAAAGATGAAGATAATGCAAAATAGAATGTGATAGAGATGAAAGTGTTCAAAATACACTAAGAAAACTGAAGCAGGAGAGACTATTTTTCACTTATACATGGAAAGATTTTACAGAGATGGTGGCCAACTGACTGGATCCCAAAGGAAGATCTCTTGAATGTGGAAAGGGAATTCCTCCCCCCATTATGCTGCTTTGTTTTGATGTAATCAATAATCAACCTTTGATGTAATCAATCAGTGTTTACCATTGAGATGTACACAGATAGGCAGACCCTCAAAGAAAGGAAGTTGAAACAAAGGAGATAGAAATTGATCCCACAAGCACTGCCCTCCTGGGAAGTGCAAGGCAAATTAAGGAGCTATGATTGGTTCTATATGACTGTGAGCAAGTTACATTTATCCCTGAAAGTCCTAAGACAACTCTTTAAGGCTATAAGTTACGGAAAAAAATGCATAGCTATTTTGATAAATGGTCTTTCATTAGACTGAGTTCTATACTCTAATAAAATCCTAAGCCAGGACCAAAATTTTTCTAAACTCTCTTGATTTAAAAAACAAAACAAAAAACCTTTGTTCTAAGAAATTATGCAAGGAACAAGTGAACACTATGCAAAGATGAAGATAAACTATGTCAAGCCCCCAAATCACCGTGCTATATGTACATAAAGGAGAGACTTTAAAAACAAAAATCATTATTGAAAAATTTAGCAAATAAATATAGTGTTTCACATTGCTTTAACCAACATACTATTTATTTATTTATTTACTTATTTACTTATTCCCAAATGGGAATGAAGGAACAAAAGCCCTGAAATCTCATTCTCAATAAGTATGATTATAGCAGGAAGGTAAAATGGTATCAGGGTTTGAACTATAAGATCTCTAAAGTCTTTTATAAATGTGGAATCCTATGAACATACCAAGCAACAAGACTTCAGCTATCTTAGGGCACAAAATTGAAACTATTGAAAGAAAATTCACCATAAATATAAGAAAGTTTTATGAAAAGCATAAAATATGCACATATCCTAAGGATATCAAAGATGTAAAGAAGTCATGGATACAACAAAATATTCTGAGAAGCATTTTTATGGTAGCAAAGAATTATACAAAGTCAATGCTTATTGAGGGAAAATGCCTTAACAAATTGTGGTACAAATATTATAGCATATTACTGTATTACCAGAAATGGTGACTACAAAGAATTTAGAGAAACTTAGGAAGACCTTATAAACTAATCCAGAGTAAAGCAGTCAGAAACAAACAAACAAAAAAAAAAAACCAATATACACAATGACCACAAAAATGTAAACTGAAAGAAAAGGAACACAGTTGGTCCTTAAACAGGAAATGAGAAAATACATTTCTCCCCGCTAATGATATAAGCCCAAAACCATGGAAGCAGACTATTGAATAAACTAAAAACAAGGTCAATATGTTAGTTAATTCTGTTAAACTGTTTTTTTCTTCTTTTTTTCCATCTTTGTTTCAGAAAGGTGGATCTCTGGTTGGGAAGGAGAGGGAGAAATATTGAGAAATCATTTGAGATGTAAAGACAAAAGGCATTGTAATAATAATCATCTTATATTTTAAAATGGGAAAAACAATATGCTATGGAAAGCATAGCACATAACAACAACAACAAAAAAAAACCTGCACATATTCCAACACTCCAAAGTAAAAGGAGGAAAGGAGATTACTAAGGCACCTATTCAACAAATGTTTTCTTGACACCAAGCAATGCCCCTTGAAGATAATGAAAGGACTCTTTTTAAGACCCACACTATGTAAATGTGTTTTTCCAGCTTTAAAATAAGTAATGTCTTGCCAAAGACTTCTTGGCTCTGGTCAATATTAAGCTAAAAAATACAATGTATAAAAATTCAAGACTAAGATAAAATTCATACAGAAAAAAAAACATGCTAATTACATCTGAAAAAAACTATTTCTTACTTGTTTGAGAATAATTGCTTGCTTGCAGAATTTTTGTGCAATGTTTGCAACTTGCTGTATTTTAGCAGGAATAACAAATCCAAGTGCAGATAGCTGACGAACTTCTCTTAAAAGAATCACCAATCGATCTGAATAGTGTACTTTTAGGGCTCCATCATTAGGATCCAATTCCATAATACGACTATTAGCTTCAATGCTAAAAATAAAATATATTTTAAATTTTCAAATTTTTCAGACTTCTATTTGACATATTACTAGTACACTACAATTATGATGTGAGAAACAAAGTGCAAGTTCCAAAACATTCTATTGTCTTTTCTTCAATTTTGCAAATTCTTCAAATAACATTCACTAACCACTGGCCTAGACTACTCTTAAAAGATCAGTATCACATGTTTCTAAAACAGAAAATTTTCCCTGTCCTCCTTCCTTTTTCAATAGTATAGATTTTAATTTATTTAGATGCCTAATCCTTTAATTACTTTGATTGCTGATTATCTTTCCCCAAAACCCATCCTTCTCTGTCTATTTTTACAGAGCATGCCACTGTCCTTTCAGGCACACAAGTTCACAACCTCATTTTTCCTAAACTTCTCACTCTTCCAGATCTCACTCATTCACACAGTTGCCAAATCTTATCCATTCATCTCTTCATCTCTAGTATCTGTCCTTTCCTTCTACTCCCATTACCACCTACCTCAGTTTAGACTGTCACCATCCTTTTCCTAGATTACTGCAATACTTTCTATCTAGATCTCCCTATTTCCAATCTCCCCCATCCCCCACTGCAATCCATTCTCCATACAGCTGCAAAAATGATATTCCTGAAGCAGAGTTGTGAATGTCACTACTCGGGCAATAATTCCAATGATTCTCTATTATTTAGGATCATACACAAACAGAAGACATTCACAGATGATTTCAACCTATTTTTACAGACTTATTACACATTATTGCCCTTCACATACTGTCCAGGTTAACCAAGATCACTTTCTTGCTATTCCTCATACAGCACACACTCTATCTTCAGACTGCTTGCCTTTTACAAGCTGTCCTCTCCCTTTTTGCCTAGAATGCATTCTCTTCACCTCTTAGAATCCTCCCTATCTTCCTTCAAAGCACAGTTTAAGCACCATGTCCTGCAGGAGACCTTTCCTGATATGCCCAGCTACTATTGCCTCACTGTTAAATCAACATATTTTTCCTACTATTTTATATTTTATATAAAATTGTATTTTATATAGACTTATATGTGCACATGTGTGTACTCTGGCAGAATGTAAGCCTCCTGGAGAGCAGGTCTTTTCATTTCTATCTTAAAATCTCTAGAACCTGGGTCCCCTCCAGACCCTTGAGCACTGTCCCTGACCTGAGGACCTAGGCCTCACCATCCACTCATTAGAATATGAGATCCTTAAGAGCAGGGACCTTGTTCTATTTGTATCTTCAGTGCTAAGGACAATGCCTAGAAAATAGTAAGCATGTAACAAATGGTTTTTCATTCATTCACTTAAAAATATTAATTAATTATGTTGGTTCATTTGGCCCAGGAAAAGCCTGGCAACTTCAGACATACCCTCCCTCTCAAGTACTCTGATCCGTCCTCTATACACTTCTAGTCCTACATTCTAGTCAAAAGATTTTCCTGCCTATCTCAGTTCTATAATAACATCACACAATAATTATGAATCAAACTTTCCATTTCTTCATTTCCTATATAAGCTGCTACAGAAAAGAAAAAAGGCAAGGACCCTGTGTTTTTAGCTTTTGGGGGGGGGGGCATCCCTGTAATTTCATCACTGTGGAGATAGTGCAGATAGTTCTAGTGATACAGATCACCACCTGATCTGTAATTTACAGTCCTGGGGGTAAACTTGGCCCCTGAGAGATTAAGGTCACCCAGACAGGATATGTCAGAGGAGGGACTTGAAGCTAGATCTCCCTGTAAGCTCTATTCTGCAATGTTGCCTCTCTTTCATTTATTTAATACAACACAAAACATAAAGCAAGATGCTAAAAAAATGCACTGATGGGACAAACCATATTTTTATAACTATGCAAGGACAGAGTCAATAAACAACAAAACTGTCCCTCAGTGTCCATACTCATAGGAAGTTTTTTTCCCCTTGAAACACATGGAGCTAGTCACCTATCTTCACATTCTCAGTCAGTCAACTAACATCTGCTACACATTGGGGACTGGGCTAAGCACTGAGGAAACAAAGTTTTCTTGAAAATGCCCGGCTCTCTAAGAGCTCACAATCTAATGGAAAAGCTCACATTCTCAAGGCTATCCACCTTCATTTGAGGTTGTAGCCCAGGAGAAAGAAGTAAATGGCTAGTGTACACATCACTATAGCAATTCTCCCAAGGACTGCTTGGCCCTTCCTTCATCTTCCCCCAGTCCAGGTTTCCCATGTCTTAAGAGCACATAGCCTTTAAACATTTTTTTCTTCATCCTCACATAAGTTGTTACCTTTGAGCTGAGCAGGAAGGTAATAGAGGTAAAATAACTATTATTCTACAAGTCTCCACAATTATTCCAAGAAAACTCTCTCCTGATACCAGCTATATCTTTCTGGAGGAAAATGCACTATTCAGATAAATCCCTCATTACTGAAGGTAATAGCTTAATTTTTTTTTTTAATGAATCAGGGGCAGCTAGGTGGTTCAGTGGCTTATGAAGAGCCAGGCCTAGAGAGAGGAGATCCTAGGTTCAAATCTGGCCTCAGACACTTCCTAGCTATGTGACCCTAGGCAAGTCACTTGACCCCCATTGTCTAGCCCTTACTGCTCATCTGCCTTGGAACTACATGGTACAAATTCTAAGGTGGGAGGTAAGGGTTTTTTAAAAAATGAATCAAAGATTAAAGATATATGAAATGAATCTCCAAAATACCTTTTGGTAATTTTAAATATTTATACTTACCATAAACCTGATCTAGAATCTGATAAACCTGACTGGATGTCCCGTGACCAGTCATCAAATTGTTCTTGCTCATATAATTTAAACTGCTCTAAGAGATCATCAGCGCTCCGATGAAAAGACCGAAAACCTGACAAGTCAGATAAAAGAGCTTCTGCAATCTTGATTGTGTCATCCACCTTAAAAGTGAAATTTATCAGAATTACAAAAATGAATTGGAATTCTAACAAAATTCTAAACAATGATGAGCCTGTTCTCTAATCTCTGAATCAAAGGTTGGTTTCTCATGCAAACATGAAGGAAAGTTCTCTGAAGGATTGCATAAAAGTAGAAAAATATCAGGTATTTCTTTATGCCAAACTCTGAATATTTCTTGATTTCAAGATCAGAGCCACAGTCGCAGCTTACTACCAATATCAGTGTGTATGTAGTCACAATGCAGATTCACACACAATATAGTGTGTATGAAAGTCACACTACCGACTTTTAGGGGCTCAATCAGTATGTTAACAACCAGGAAAAAAAACCACAATAATTATACATATCTAGCCTTTGTTCTTACTCATAATCTGAGACTTTCATCATCAATTAATATGTACTGAATGTGAACCAAATGCAATGCTGTACACTTCATACTAATTGACTAATACTAATTCAGTAATCTTAGATTAGTCAGGAAGTAATCAGAGGGTCTTAAAAAATGGCCAATTGTTACTAATGTCCTAAATTATTGTCAATTACATTTCACTATTCCGTTATTGACTTTCAACTTAATAAGAGACTGTTGCTTGAATACAACATTAATTTTGCCCTTGCTGCTGAAAAGGAAATTTAAAGAAGAAAGCTTATTTTCCATAAATCTAAAAAGATAACTAAGTGCAGTTCATACAGGGAAAGTTTTCCTCCTAATTGAAGCTATAAGGCACCAATCCAGAATAAATGCTACAAGAGCAAGAGATGCCTCTACATTCATCATGCCCACAGACTACATGGTAATTTCTTCTAAACAAGGAAAAAACCAAAGTTCACATAACTCTTTTCTCACATATCTCAAATTTCAGAATGTGATCTATTCCTCTTTCAAAGTCAAGAAGAATTTTAAAGGGGAACAAAATCAGTTATAGCTAAGCTAATTTTGTTGCATTTTAATTTTGTTGCAATTCGAAGGCCTATTCTACATTCTTAAAATTACCAATATTTTTGGTAAATATGCCTCATGACATATTAAAAATAATACCTTTAATTCCAGCTGTCGGACCCAGACTATGTTATTAACAACTTCTGAAAGATTTTTGCCCGACAAAGGTCCAGTTATTTCACCAGGAATTCCATGACATCGATTATCAAAGTCTGTTCGAAAATCTGTAAATAAGCAATATGAACATGAAATGTTTAATATAATTAGAAATGTTAGTCATAGGCATTTAAGTATTAATATGTATTGCTATACCAAAATGCAACCAATCAGGCAAAAGAAATGGAAACATGAAAAAAAAACTTCCAAAAGGAAACATTTAGCTATGCAAATATCATCTCTTTTAAGTTTTCACCTTTAACTGAGTCCATAAGTCTTGTCAATAAAGTTTCTCTTTCCAAAATCAATTCCTTGCTTATAGTTGGACGTTTTACCAGCTCTTTATATTTCAAAAATGCTTGAAGAAGCTAAAATTTAAAAAGAATTCATTTGATAAAATCTACTTATGATTATTTGAATGACCCAAATTAACATTTCTGAAAATAATGAAAAGAGAATCCTAGAAGAACAGTAGCAAAACATACCTGTTGGGGACTATCTTGGATTTCTGAGATATAATTTTTTAGTTTGCCTGCTATTTTTTGTTCTGCTGGTCCAATAATTTTCTCATATTGTGAGACTGCAGCTTTCCATAAAGGCTAAAAAAAAAATCAATGAATTTATCAGATTGTAGTTCATAAGGATTCACCATAACAAAAACAAAAGAAACAGTGAACTAAAAAGTGTATGAGGATATACATATTCAGGTTATGTATACACAAATGTACATAATATGCATAGATGTGGGGAGAAAAAAATGCATACCTCTGTGTAGGGGTTATATTGTAAGGGATTGAGACCAGTAAAAGGTTCAAACACTCTTGTAAGGCATATGATTTTCTCTTCACTAGCAGGTAAAAAATAGATAAGTTTTTCATGAATTGTCCTAATTGCCAAGACCTGAAACAAAGCAAACATCAAAAGCACCTCAGTTTATTTACTTTCATGACTTATTTAAACAGTAGCACACAGCTTCCATTATTCTCCTACAGTTTCTAGTGCTGCCAAACTCAACTATTTCTGGGAACATTCGTTGCTCTTTCTGATTCCCTAACATCTCAAAAAAGCTGTGCCCTTCATCCAAAATTCCCTACCTTCCTCCGGGAGTTTTTTCCTGGTACTACCAACCAAATAAATCACAAATTTTATCACAAAATCACAAAAATTACGTTTTAACTCTAAAATACTTTTCTTACAACAATCCTACAAGGTTAGTAGTAGAGGTAGTATATTAATTTTCCCATTAAGGCTAAAGATCTAAGAAGTTAGATAGACTCATTAATGAATAAATGAGGATTACTTTCAAACCCAATCTTCTAACTCAGTGCTCTTTCTTAAGTAAGAAAAAAAAAGGAATCTGGCCATCCTTGATTTGTTCAATTCACCAGGCCAACAAAAATTATACCCCAGGTACCCAAATAACTGGCAAATGTAATACACTAGCCTATTTATTGTCCATAAGCATTGAAAGAGAGTAGAGGTACAGATGTACCATAGAAATGAAGGGCAAAGGTTCTGCCTTTTAAAAAAAATTCATGAAAACTGTAGGCCAATGACCCTGGCTTTGATTCTTGGAAAATTCTGGAATGTGTTAATACAAGCATAATTAGTGAACTCTAGAAAAGAAAGCAATGATGATCACAGAATTACCATAGATCTTTTTTGCCTGTCATGCCAAAATAAAATGATTTCCTTTTGTGTCAGCATCACTAAAGGGAAATGGTTATAAATATAATAATGATAATGATAACACTCCAGTATTCTAATGTATTGATGTGAGTAGTCCCTCTATTGAGGCAGATCACAATATCCACATCTACCCAGCTGGACTGACTCTTGTGCATAGCCCTTAAGTTCATGTGGGGCTTCTTACAACATGCCTGGGAAATTCCTTGAATTTTCTTGATGAAAAGAATACCAATGGAGCATACAGAATACTCTTTACTCTTGTCACAACTAGTTTATTTTCTCTTTCAAGCATACACTTCTTTATTGACAACTTCACACAACTTTTCCTTCATATTTCTTGTTTATAATGTTGCTTTCTTAAAGGTCTTCATCAAACAAGCTTTCTCCATGAATATGTCAAAAAGATACAAAATAACCTAAAAATATAATAGGGAATAGGTCATAACAAATACTTTTCAGATCAAAGATCCTCAATCACCCTGGTGAGATTAGAAGGTTTTGGCCATTGAAAGAAGGCAACCAATGGGACACTGGGAACATCTGGTGATTAGCTAGGTCCATCATGTGATTAGTGGCATATTAAAAGCAAAGAGGTCCCATTCTGGGAGAACTCCGCTTGAATCAGGACTTGCTCTTCACTTTTTCATTTTGGTAGAGGCAAGTTTTATTGTTGTTGATGATGTTTGTCGTTTTCTCCTCTCTTGCTCCTCCAACTGGAAGCAATAATGGCAACTTGCATCAGAAGCAAATACCCATTGGTGACCTGTGCCTGTGTGCTGCCTGAGATAGAAATTTGAGGGCATCACTTTCAGAATCCTGACTTTTTTGCAAAGGATGAAGGGAATCTGAATTACTAATTAGAAGGTATGACCTTGGAACCTAAATATAAAGCAGAGAAAGCCGATTTCCAGAGCAACACCAATTTTGGGAGTTGCGTCATGGGCAATTCCAGCTGCAAGATGAAGACTCACTCAACACGGAATCTAAGAGTCCTAGGCACTAGATTTCTTAAAGAAAAATTTTCTTTGGAAAAAGTAAAAGATAGTCCACTTACTTCCTATACAGGTTCCATTCCTATTGTAAGGACAAAGCAAGCCAAGAATTCCCTTAAGAAGGATAAGGGGAGGCTTCTGTTGGTCCTGGCTAAGGGGGAAGGTTCTTTCTAAATGAGCATTAGTAACCTAGCTAAGGTTTTAGCCAAGAAGCTGTGAGCCACTGAGACTATAAAAAGCAGCAGAGGTGGATCAGAATCAAGTCCAGATTAGAGCTAGAGATCAGGAATCTGTGATGGGATTAGTTAAGGTCAGGGATTAGTTAAAAGGCATTGAGGGCCATCACATTATAGACAGAAATTGTTCCTCCTCGGGTATGCCTGCACCACACAAAGGCCTTAGAGTATTCTTCTCTCTACAAGTGCCCTGGTCATTTATTTTCCATTCATGTATGTCTCTATTCATTGACTTCTGTGTGCAACCACTCTTCTTGCTGATGTTGAGTATATTTGTGGGGCTATTGAGATACTTTACAGATAATTTCCTCACTGGGCCATTTCAGTAAATGATTTTGCCTGTGTGCTTTCACCTCTATGAGATCCTTGTCTTCAGTTCCATGTTGCTAACAGTTTGAAGAATTAAGAAAGCAAAGGTCTTATCCTGCACAAAACTGGCCTGAGGTATTTTGCTCAGCTTTGAATGCCACAATCTAGAGATAGTTAGTGAAAATGTCCAAAAACAAGAAACAGAGGGGCATATAAGAAGGCCAATTTGGCTAGACCATAAAGTACAGGATAGGGAGTGAGGCCCAAGAGGAATGGAAAAATCAGTTGGAACCAATTGCATAGGGAGTTGAAAGCCAAAAAGAAGAGTTTGTATTTTTAGCTAGAGGCAACAATGAGCTCTTGGAACTTCCTGCATAGAGTAAAGCTGACCAGATATGCACTTAAATTACTTTGGCAGCTATATGGAAAATAACAAGAAATGAAAAAGACTTGAGTCTTGCTTCCTATATACACAGATCTCAGTCAGCCTTGACAATTAAGAAATAATTTGAAGATGGTAAAAATTCCATTCACTTATATCTAAAATATTCCCGAAATAAATAAAGTAATTGCATCTCTGTAGTATTTGAAATTGTGGATGGGATCATCATTGCTAAACAGCCAATGAAAAAAATGCATGCATCAATAGCACAGATAGCTAAAAATTTTAATGATTCAGCTTCATCATCATTAAAGTTAACAGAAACTGATACCTCCTTAAGACGTTTGCCAAGTTTGTCAAGAGATTCAGGAAAATACTTCTCATTTTTCCAAGGATGGGGGACATAACGCTGCCACATTTGCCCAGTTAGATGATTACAGGCTGCAACCCACTGTTCACAAATAGTAATCCCAGCTTTCAGGTTATCTTTCACAAGATGAAAAGGATCTTCCCAGATATTCAGTGTTCCCAACTTTTTCTGAACAAACCTTCCAAAAGAACCACCTGAAAACAACATAAAACAGAATATCCTTGAAAGGTATCCAAGTTTTCTTAAACATTATACTATAACCTAAAGATTAAATAAAATAGGGCATTTTAATCAGATATTAAAATCTATCTAAATTTACTTAACACTAAAACTTACAAAAATTATTTATGTGGTAACTAAAATTAGCAAAATACATAAATACCTAACATTTTAAACAATGCAAATAACTTTATTGAAAATAATTTAGAGTAAAATCTTAGATTAAAATAGGTTTCCAGTAATGACTTAATTAGGACTTCTTCAACAGTACCTATTATATCTAGGAGATGTAGCATGCGAGCTTCAGGGTAATGTTCATGTTCTGTTTGTCTCCATACATCATCAACAGCATCTCGAGTGGTCTCGACTAAGTCAACAACTTCCAATAAGGAAAGACTGTCCAAATTATAAAACTCCTAAAAAAAAATTTTTAAGAATCATAATTATATGTAGAATGTTATCAAAATGACATAAGGAAGAACTGAATACAGAAGTCAGTATTTTAGACCCTCGGCCTATATAAATATAACCTGATTTCTTTTAATTATATGAGCATCAAGAGGTAGGACTATATTAATAAAGTACATCATATATCTTACGTAATGAGTATAGTATCAATACTACTATTATGTAAATTTGTGCTACTTTTAAGGAAAAAGTCATAGAAAATCTTTCAAAAGCTTGATGTAAATCTGTTCAAATGAGAATTAAAAAAAAATAGGTAGGTGGTACAGTACATAGAGTGCTGGCCCTGGACTCAAGAAGTTCAAATCTAGACTGGGACATTTAGTATGTGACCCTGGACAAGTCTCTTAACCCTGTTTGCCTCCGTTTTCTCATCTGTAAAGAAAATTGGAGAAGGAAATGGCAAACCACACAGTGTCTTTGTCAAGAAAATCTTTAATGGGGTCACAATGAATCAAACATGACTGAAATGGCTTAACAATAACCAAATAGCAATAATACTACTAGTGCTATCTCCTTCACTTTGTAAACTGAAAAGATCTATATAAATATAAATCCTTATTCTTGGACCCTTGAGAAAAATTTATTTTAGGTAATGTCTAAAGAAGAGTTCAATTATGAAAATGCTGCTAATTACCATCAGATAAAACTTATATCTTTTATCATTGTATTATAATTATACTTTTCTGTAAGAGAAAAATGTTTTTGTGTTGCTAAAGAGTGTAGTGGTAATATAATAATAACTAGCATTTATATAATGCTTTAAGGTTGGTCAAGCACTTGTTTTATCCTGATAACACCTCCACGTAGGTAGGTGCTATTATTATCCCCATTTTACAAATGAAGTAACTGAAGCAGATAGAGGTTAAATGATTTGTCCAGGGTAAGACAGGTATTCTGTCTAAGGCCAAATTTGAACTCGGGATTTCCTGAATCCAGGTCTAGATCTCTATCCACTGTACTCCCTAGCTGCCTGCCCCACCCTCCTTCTCTTCTTAAATATATGTATACATATATTATATAGGTATGTAAGAATATATATATAATACATTAAGTTCCTGGTTTCTTTCAAAATTCAGATCAAGACACTTAATACATAAAATTTGTCCTGATGCCCATCAGCTACTAGTACTTTCCCTCTCAAAATTTCCTTATATTAATTTTTTAATATATTCTACAAGTCCAGAGCGGTTACCCAAAGTCACACAGCTAGTAAGTGACAGAGGTAAGATTCAAACTTACATTACTGACTCCAAAAGCAATGCTCTAATATTTTTTAACGTGACTTTAGTTTATAATTGTCTACTTTATCCTTTCTTACAGGACTATATTATGAATCATATTTATGAGAAATTTTGTAAGAATGGTACACAATGGGGAGAACAACTTATATAACAAAAACAACATTGTTAAGACAAACAACCAAGACTAATAACACAGAGATCAATGCAATGACTAACCATATTTCTAGAGGATTAATGATAAAGAATGTCCCACATCCATTTACAGAGAAGTGAAGGATTAAATATACAAATTAAGTCTTATTTTTAGACATTGCCAATGTGGAATTTTTTGTTTGATTATTTGTATTAGTTATAAGGATTTTGTTTTTGTTTTCGCTTCTGGGGGTGGTGGGAGATGGAGTAGAAGGGAAAGAAAAAATGCTTGTCAATTAAAAAAATTAATTTAAAAAAGTATAATAGTTACTGGAATATAAACTTTTAACTAGAAAAGTTTCTTAGAACTATTTCAGTACATTTTCCAGTAAGTTTAAAAGGTACATTAAAACAATTTACTTGGTAAATCCAACTATACCTGAGGATTTTGCTTGAAGAAGTATGGTGATGATTTTTAAAACTGAGATAAACCTATTTCTAATATTATTATTAATTATTAATATTTCTAATAAATGAAGTAAATTTATTTTCTAATAAATTTGCACATTGTCATTCACAACTAGCTTATATTTCTCTTCATCTGTCTCTTGGATATAAATTGTAGCCTGAGGTATTTGCATAGAACCTAAAAAACAACTTATCAAGAACACATACTCTTGCAACTGCCTCAAAAAGTTCTTTAAAATAAGTGGCCCTCTCTTTGTTCATCTGTTTACTTCCACGATGTGCTTGCTCTATCCAAAACTGGAACTCATCACTTGGTGTAAGAATACCTAAAAAATAAAATAAGTAAAGGAAAAAAGAAAAAAGAATAACAAATCATCAAGGGGAAAAAAGACCACTCAAAAACATCTAGGTTTATTCCCTGATTTCAACTATATTTGGAACTAAATTATTCATCAGACATGGAGAAGTACTATAACTCTTCAAATGTATTAAAAAAGGAGTTTTCACAATCTCCTTCACTCATAGCATGAAGAAAACTTGCTAGAATCTAACTTAAATCCTTGCAACCTTATTTAGATGTACTAGTGAAGTATTAAATATGTTTTTTTAATAACAATGCTACAGAACTCACATATCAAGCTCACACATCCACTGTGACCTCTAGTTGTTTTTATTCTTATAAATTCTTAAGTGGTCAAACTTGTTTTTTCAATATATTCAAATATGAATAAACATATCCCAAATCTATCCTTCTAAAATGTAATTCTATTTGATTCTAACCCCTTTTTAAAAATTTTTAATTAGCATTCAAGCAATTTTTTTTAATTAGCATTCAAACAAATTTCAAATTAATTGTGTATATCTACTCAAAATAGCTATAGGTAATCATGAGTAAATTTAATGTTAAATTGCCTCCAGAACTAAATAATTCTTTGCTAGAAAATTAGGTTCATTCCTTCTTTCATTTCTTCTGATTTCAAAACATATCTACCTTATTACTAAGGAGTGACTTAAGCAAGGAGGAGAATAGCACCCATTAATTTCAATAATGATTTTTACATTAAACACCTAAAACCTAAGGCATTTCTTCTTTCAGAAAGAGTTATAAACCAAAATTAGACACCTTAAATTTGGATATTATTGCTCATATGTATAGTAATTCTCTCTAGTATAACTGGAGATGAAATATTTGTATTAAAATACAGTTTTAAGGCAAAAGTTTTTTGTCTTATAGCTCTACAAAATTCATATGACATTTCAATACCACACACATACACATATATATGTGTATATATATATATGTATATATATATACAGTTATTATTCTTTAACATAAAGAAGCTTAGAATCAGTCGGGCATCATCAAGCTAAAAAGAGTTCTACAGAGAAAGATAAGAATGTATTAATGAGGATCATTGAAATATGCCTAAAGTAAGCTTTAATATATACCTCGTATGTCATCCTCCTTGAGTTTCATTTTTGATAAATTGGTATCTGATCTTCGTAACACAATACCCAACCCTGCTTCTAACTCACTCAAAAGATTCTGCAGTTTGGGATCAAAGTTTTTGCTCCATTCTTGATCCTAAATAAAAACAAATAATAGGAATTTTTGGATATGCTGTTGTTAAAACATCACATTCTCTTAAAACCAAAAAGAAATTATATTCCATTGTTTCCTGGTTATTATATTGTTGATGATATTTTCATTTTTTTTTAATTTTTCAATTAACAAACATTTAATCTTCTTCCCTCCAACCTCCTCTTCCCCACTGGATTAAACAGAGGTGGGGACTTACATAACAAGTATGTAGAATTAAGCAGAAAACATATTCACTCTTTGCAGATGACATGATGGTCTACTTAACGAATCCTAGAGATTCAACCAAAAAGCTAATTGAAATAATCAACAACTTTAGCAAAGTTGCAGGATACAAAATAAACCCACATAAATTATCAGCTTTTCTATATATCTCCAACACAGCTCAGCAGCAAGAACTAGAAAGAGAAATCCCATTCAAAATCACCTTAGACAAAATAAAATACCTAGGAATCTATCTCCTGAGACAAACACAGGAACTATATGAACACAACTACAAAACACTCTCCACACAACTAAAAATAGACTTGAGCAATTGGAAAAACATTAACTGCTCATGGATAGGATGAGCCAATATAATAAAAATGACCATCCTACCCAAACTTATTTATCTATTTAGTGCCATACCCATTGAACTACCAAAATACTTCTTCACTGATTTAGAAAAAACCATAACAAAGTTCATTTGGAAGAACAAAAGATCAAGGATATCCAGGGAAATAATGAAAAAAAACACATATGATGGGGGCCTTGCAGTCCCTGACCTAAAACTATATTACAAAGCAGCAGTCATCAAAACAATTTGGTACTGGCTAAGAAACAGAAAGGAAGATCAGTGGAATAGACTGGGGGAAAGGGACCTCAGCAAGACAGTATACGATAAACCCAAAGATCCCAGCTTTTGGGACAAAAATCCACTATTCAATAAAAACTGCTGGGAAAATTGGAAGACAGTGTGGGAGAGACTAGGAATAGATCAACACCTCACACCCTACACCAAGATAAATTCAAAATGGGTGAGTGACTTAAACATAAAGAAGGAAACCATAAGTAAATTGGGTAAACACAGAATAGTATACATGTCAGACCTTTGGGAGGGGAAAGGCTTTAAAACCAAGCAAGACATAGAAAGAATCACAAAATGTAAAATAAATAATTTTGACTACATCAAACTAAAAAGCTTTTGTACAAACAAAACCAATGTAACTAAAATCAGAAGGGAAACAACAAATTGGGAAAAAATCTTCATAGAAACCTCTGACAAAGCTTTAATTACTCATATTTATAAAGATCTAAATCAATTGTACAAAAAATCAAGCCATTCTCCAATTGGGCAAGGGACATGGATAGGCAGTTCTCAGATAAAGAAATCAAAACTATTAACAAGCACATGAAGAAGTGTTCTACATCTCTTATAATCAGAGAGATGCAAATCAAAACAACTCTGTGGTATCACCTCACACCTAGCAGATTGGCTAACATAACAGCAAAGGAAAGTAATGAATGCTGGAGGGGATGTGGCAAAGCAGGGACATTAATTCATTGCTGGTGGAGTTGTGAACTGATCCAACCATTCTGGAGGGCAATTTGGAACTATGCCCAAAGGGGGACAAAAGAATATCTACCCTTTGACCCAGCCATAGCACTGCTGGGTCTGTACCCCAAAGAGATAATGGACACAAAGACTTGTACAAAAATATTCATAGCTGCGCTCTTTGTGGTGGCCAAAAACTGGAAAACGAGGGGATGCCCATCAATTGGGGAATGGCTGAGCAAATTGTGGTATATGTTGGTGATGGAATACTATTGTGCTAAAAGGAATAATAAAGTGGAGGAGTTCCATGGAGACTGGAACAACCTCCAGGAAGTGATGCAGAGCGAGAGGAACAGAACCAGGAGAACATTATACACAGAGACTAATACACTGTGGTATAATCGAACGTAATGGACTTCTCCATTAGTGGCGGTGTAATGTCCCTGAACAATTTGCAGGGATCTAGGAGAAAAAAACACTATTCATAAGCAAAGGATAAACTATGGGAGTGGAAACACCGAGGAAAAGCAACTGCCTGAACACAGTGGTTGAGGGGACATGACAGAGGAGAGACTCTAAATGAACACTCTAATGCAAATATTTTCAACATAGCAATGGGTTCAAATCAAGAAAACATGTAATGCCCAGTGGATTTACACGTCGTCTAAAGGGGGTGGGGGGAGGAAAAGAAAATGATCTTTGTCTTTAATGAATAATGCTTGGAAATGATCAAATAAAATATAAAAAAAAGAAAGAAAAAAGAAAAAAAAGAAAACATATTCACACTTTCCATGTCTATAAATATGGTTCTTCATCTCAGGTCCATAGTAGCATGTATGTAACAAAAAAATGTTGACACTTCCCCTTTCTCAGTACGGAGGTGACATGAAGAATATGTCAGCAAATACAATCTCTGCATCTCTTTGTATTGCTTAAATGTTTTTGTTACAAAGAAAGGGGGGAAATGACTTGCATTTAACCACTAAAGGCAAGAATAAAATTTTTAAATAATTTTTAAAAGCATATTGAATGAATTTAAACAAAGGATCATATATAGTTAATGCTGGAAGGGGCCTCAGAGGTCATAACCCTGGGCAAGTCACTTAACCCTGTTTGCCTGAGTTTCCTCATCTGTAAAATGATCTAGAGAAGGAAAAAAAGAAATAACAAACTACCCCAGGATCTGCACCATGAAAACTTCAAAACACAGTGACAAGGAAATAGGCAGGACTGAAAAATTCAACCATAAAACTGCATAAAAAGCTATCCTGTGGCCCATGTCTTATCCACTATACCACATACTGTTAATCAATTCCTGGTTTGAAATTTTCCTCAGATGTGTACCAGCTACTGTACCATGAAAAATTCTCTTAAGCTTATAGTACCTTGATTTCCTCATCTGCAAAATAGGAATAATAACACTACTACAACTACCCACCTCAAGAAAGTATTATAGGGACAGCTATGTGGCACAGTAGATACCTTCAGGCCTGGAGACAAGAGGTCTTGAGTTTATATCTGACCTCAGATACTCCCTAGCTGTTTGACCTGGACAGGTCACTTAATACCATTTGCCTAGCCCTTAACCTTTTGTCTTAGAGTTGTTTGTAAGCCAGAAAACAAAGATTTTTCAAAAGGGGATCGGGGGATTATGAGGAAAGTGCTTTGAAAACCTTAAAGTACTCTAAAAATGTGCGTTTTGCATATGTATATATTTACATACAAGCATATACATGTATGTTGATATACATATGAGCCTACATAGATATATGTATATGTGCAAACATGGGTGTATTTGTAGTGTATATGTATGTATGTATTCTGAACCTGACATTTCCATTTGGACATAAAGCTACAAAAATCCCCAGGATACTATTACACAAAAGAAGATTCTCACCCATGGTTCAACCTTCTAGATAATATCTACTACATAGCAGGAAATTTTCATTTAAGTTTTCCCCCATTTCTCTATTTGGCAATGTAAAACTTACCTTAGAAATTAACTTGGGGGGGAGGGGGGCAGCTGGCTGGCTCAGTGGATTGAGAGCCAGGCCTAGAGATGGGAGGTCCTGGGTTTCCAATCTGGCCTCAGACACTTCCCAGCTGTGTGACCCTGGACAAGTCACTTAACCCCCACTGCCTAGCCCTTACCACTCTTCTGCCTTGGAACCAATACACAGTATTGACTCTAAGACAGAAGGTAAGGGTTTAAAAAAAATTTAACTATGACAGAGGTGAAAAGTCTAAGAATAAAAATGAAATAATAACTATTAACACTAATTAAAATGCTTAAATATCCAAAAGTATATTTCTCAAATCATCCAGCTAATAAAAGAGACCACCTAAAGGAAAGGGACAAGACTTGTTAATACACAATTATAGGGAAAGAAATCAGACTGGCAACTGAACTGCAAGTTTCAGATCATTGCCTGGAGGATTCCGAAAATAAGATATAGCACTGGGTGATACAATCAGAAAAATACCAATCATATAACCACTAAAGTGAATTAATTACTCACCTTTAACAACATTGGTGCAAATACTTGCCGTACTGCTTGATAAAGAGAATTAATAGGTGAATCTAACATAGATGATACAAGAATGTTATTATGGACATTATCATCTGTAATGACTTCAGGTCGAAGTTTAAAAAACACCAACACTTTATCTTTTGTGTCTCCAACATCAATCTAAAGGGATCAAAGAGAGGAATTTAAATATTATTTTCATAGTTATTGTATTTTAAGTAATTTTTTCTAAAATCTATGTAATCACAATGATACCCCTTGGAGAAAAGAACTGTATTTAAATAAAATTCAAGAGTCAATCTATTTCTGCCTCTAACAAATCTATGAAATTGTATCCCTCCATTTTTTATATTATTGTACATGACCTATAATTTCAACTATGTGAAATTCTCACTGTGGAAATTCCCTCTGCCAAAGCAGATCAGAAAATCTTCTCTAATTTTCACTGACAATATTAGAAAGTTCCCAGGAATTACAGATTCCTAGATCTAAAATTAGAAGGAGGCTTCTGGGCCCCCTAGGTCAACTCTTTCATTTTATAGAAGAGGAAACTAAGGTTCAGGGAGGTAACATCCTTGGCCCAAAGTGATATAGGTATTGAGACTTAAGAAGCAGGACTTGAACTGGAGACTTCTGAATAGAGGATCCAATGATCCTCTTTCCCTGGTCACATAGCTAGTACCTCTATGCCATGACCCTTTTCCATTACAGTATATGTTAGATATCACAAAATCAGAATAAAGACTCTTCATGTTCTCTTCCTCTGTAAATGTAATCTACTCTAGAAAATCACTTGCTAAAAGCCTTTCCCCTTCTCATATTTTTAAATATGTGAGAAATCAGGCATGGATCATAAGTGCTAATATCCCCTTAGTTGCCTTGGTTAAGTTTAAATACTCTTGTTGCAAAATGAGCCCAGATGAGATTAAATATTATAAATCTGTAATGGACCTAGTCTGTCCTTTTCACAACTTTCCTCAGCTTGACTCAACAGTCCATGAGAAGTAGTGAAAATAGATGGAATGATTCAAAGACAGGATTTCACAAAGCATGATCCTGGTCAAGAGAACAAGGGACTAAGGAAACAAGAAAGCCCAGGCAGTTAGTTAGTCAATAAACAGTTATTTTTTTTTTATTCCAAGAGTAATTTATTGAACCAGAGCTGGTACTTTGTTCCATGTGGCTCAGAAGTCACCCCTTTTTCTACCTTTAGCTAACAACTCTCTGCCCAATAAGAATACTATTCTTATTCCCTTGGCCAGTTGGATCCCAGGGGGCTTCATTTAGTTTGAAGATAATCTCTCAAGGGGCACAGTGGGTCAAGTCCTCTGGTTGGGGATGCAGCCATGCTGGTGTTACTTTGGACTTTATTAGGCCACTAGTCAAAGCCTCCCCCTGCCTCAACCTGCAAGAATATGCCAGGTATAAAGGTGCCAGAGATAGCTTGGTGCCATAGTAGATAGAGCCCTGGGCCTAGAGTCAGGAAGATCTGAACTCAAATCTGGCCTCAGATACTTAGCTGTGTGAATATAGGCAAGTCACTTAACCCTGTTCACTTCAGTTTTCTCTTGTATAAAATGAGCTGGAAAAGGGAATGGCAAACCTCCAATGAGATCACAATGAGTCAGACATGCCTGAAAAATAGTCAACAAAGTGAACCAAACACTGTACAGAGTACTGGGAATACAAGTTAGAAAAAGAAAATAAATCCCTGCCCTCAAGGAGCTTGCAATCTAATGGGGAAAGACAGCACACTAAAAAATGCTGAAAAGGGGACAGAGGAGTTCTGAAGGGTGAAGATGAGGGTAGAAATTGGAGTCCAGTCCAAAGAATTCTGCTAGTCCTCCAATCAATGACACCAAGGAAATCCCTAATGATGAGGAGTTTCCAGGTCACTAGAGTAAGGGACAGTATACAATTGAACTGGCTCAGCAAGGAAGAAGGAAGAAGAGTATGGCCACAGCAGGAGTGTTGGCTGGAGGAATTACCAAGGGACAGAGAGGCCAGAAATCACCATTCAAAATAAGTAGGTTGAAGAGGACTGAAATATAGGAAGGAATAAAACTATAGGAGATTATAACCAGACAAAGGAATTTCAGCATTCTTGATCACTGAGGGGAACAAGCATTCCCATGTGTACCTATGAGATGGAGGAGGCACTCCTGAAAACTGAACAGCCTGAAGAGCAGGGAGGTTAGTGTAGGAGACAACAATACCATCTGTATGTCTAAGTCCCCTAGTACAAGAGAAGAAGTTGGCATGGAAAGGAATGCTATTGAGGCAGACACTGAACTAAATGAGAAAACTTAAGAATGTCCTGGGGGTAGGAAGATTACAACCATCTGGAAAAATTACTGAACAACAGTTGTAAAAGGGAAAATGTAGAAGTGACAATGGGGAGCAAGGAATTTTCTGATTTCTGGGACCACTGTTAAGGGTAAATTTAGGGTTGAAACTGAATATAAGTTTAGTTGGTCGCCAGGGATTTAATTTCTAAATCCCAATGAAACACTCAAGTCAGAATGGAATTTTATGGTGGTTTATTTATAATAGGAAGAAGAAACTAAGAAAGAGAAAGGAAAAAAATTTAAACTGCTCCAGTTCGGGCTGAGCCAGGCCTCCCCAGAAAGCCAACGAAAAGGGGAGTCAGTCTTATCACTCACCACATGACCTTCTCAAGGAAGCCATCTGAGGGGCTCTTCCAGGCTCGAGTTCCAGGGTCAACTCCACCAAAGCTCCCTCCCCACAGGAAGTGACACAAAATATAAAGGCAGTTCTTTACATCACTTCCTGTGTCTCACATGTGCCAACGGTGGCTTAAGCTTGGTTTAGGACAGCCCAAGGGTCAGTCAGTTGGTTCTGATTTGTCACTTGCTAGCACATGCCAGTCATAGGCCTTCCTCCCTAACACTTAATCCTTAAGTGTGGGTGTATACATTCCTGGGTGCTAGACTAAGCAAAATGGAGAAAATCTAAAATTCACACCAGGGAGAAGATGCCATGAGAGAACAGGAAGGATTAGGGCCTGGGATGCAGCATCAGCTAGGGACAGCCAGGTCTCAGTGAGTGCAAGAAGATGGAAGATGCAATAGAAGAAGAGGTCAGAAACAAAGGGAAAGCTTGCTAACTGTGGAAGAGTAATTCCAAAGAGCACCGAGGAAGACACTAGCAGATTTAGAGTGGAATCCTAAAGGATGGAGAGAGATAATGAGTGCAGGAAGGGCCAAGAGAGTTTGGGCAGTGGGCTTTTTAACAGTTAAGTATTCACTAATACAAAAAAAAAAACAGACTAAAAGGAAGTAGGAATTTGCTACCCCTAGGGAAAATCAGTTCAAGCAGATTATAAATGGATGACAATAGGTCTACAAATTAGTTCAAGTGAATATGTTATTGAAGATTTGGGTTCTGTCCTATGAATTTCCATAGGTAGCTTCATGGTCCTTTTGAAGACAGAACATCCCAAACAATGGCCTGACTGATGAGTCCTGGGGCAGTCCCTGAAAGTCCTGCCAAAGCCCCAGTCATTACCTGGTTGGCATGGACATGGAGCTATTGTCATTATCGATAAGAACAGATAATCACGAAGACATTCACAGACCTACCTCATTTTGTATTTTAACTCTTCCTTCTGGTGCCATCTTTGAAAGAGCTTATTCAGCTGCTTCTCATGCTAAGCCCCTGAAAGGTAAGCTCCCCTCCACTGCCTTTCCTGGTTTTATAGTACTTCAGCCTCCTCTGAAAGAAGCTTGTTAAAATTGTATTTTAACTACTAAAAGTAGTTCAAAACATATCTCCTACAGAACTGTGATATAGGGTATCTCTCTCTAGTACAAAGAGGATTTTCATAAAAGCAATCTCACCCCAAGTACCTTATGTTTTCCACCTACTATAATATCATTTCCATGTATCCCACCTCCAAAATGTCCTATAAAGATATTTTATGCATCACACTTTTTAATCAAGGTGACACATGAATTAAACTAGATTCCTTTAAATTAGGCCTGTTTTAAGTAGGACAATTAATGGTACTTTTTTCAGTATCTGAAAAATATACAAGTTCAAAGAAAAAGTTTTGTAGTTCAGTTCCCACAATCTTTTGGTTTCCACTTCCCCAAAAGGAAATGCTACCCTTTTGAAAGCTTTAAAACAAAATGACAATTGTGAAGGAAGAGACAACCTGTGAGAATGACCATGGTCACTTTTCTCCTATTTTTCTTGGTTCCAGTCATGAATTTTCATACACTGAGACAACTGATGATTTTCCCTTTCTTTGTATCACCCAGCACTAAGCACAGTGCTTGGCAAATAGTAAACACTAATTAATGTTTATTTTCTCATTAATTGATGCCATAGTTTTATAACACAAGCTTTCATACTTCTAAGTTCTGGCTTTTTAATAAATAGATCACTGGCATAAAAGTAATGTTGGCCAAAGGTATTCATATTTTAAAACTTAATCTAGAATATTTACTTTAAAAGATAATGTGGTTAACTGTTTAATGATGGAAATCAATGGTCTTTTCTCAACCTCCTTCACTTCCCTTGACCAAGTTTGGGTTTTGATACTATTAACCACCTCCTCCTCCTCCTGGGCCCTCTTTCTTCCCCTGGTTTCCCTGATTAGGCCTTTTTCTCTTCAATCTTCTTGGCTATTTCCTGACCCACCTCCTGCCTCCCAGTGCTCTCCAGGATTATGTCCCAAATCATCTTCTCTCTTATCTTTCCACATAATGTCTTGGTCATTTCCTTACCTCTCATAGGTTCAAGTTACATTTCTATACAGATAATTCACAATTTCATAGAGGCAGCCCTGTCTTGAATTCCAGACATGTACTGTCAACTGCCAACAGAACATTTCTATCTGTATGTCACACAAACATCTCAAATTCATCATCTCTAAGTTAAAACTCATCATTCCCTACCATACCTGTACAGTATCTACCTTTCACTCCAATCTCACTGGTGGCTCCAAGAAGCTCCAGCAAGCACAACAGTCACACCTTGGTCAACCATCTTGATGCCTTAAGGGTAACCAACAAGTCTCAAAGCAGCTGGTGAGTTAGGGTGATGTCTAACCCAGGCATGCAGAGACATCCCCTGCAGAATGGGCAGATGGGAACAATTTGTTCCAATGGCCACAAAACTGGTAGTGCAGAGTGCTTAGAGTTTGGTCCAACATTGAAGACACCAAGGTCATCCACTCATCTGTGGCAGTTGGAGCCATATCCAGTCATCCTGACTTCTGTCTTGTTACTGGTCTTTGAGAACTGTGGATGAGAGTGAAGCTGACAACTGTGTGCAACTCTGCCTCACTGAAATTCAATTTATACATGTGTCAAAAGACATCAAGTGATGTTTTTGGCCCTCTTCTAGTACAAAGGTCCAAAACCAAATCAACTTGAACTTCTACCACATGTACTAAGTTTACTGGAGACCACTCTCCCCTCAGTCACTCAATTTTGAAAGCATAGTCTACTCTTTCTTTCAAGCCCTCAAATTCAATAAATTGACAATTTTTCTGTTCTACTTCTATCACCCCTTTCATATATATTCCTTTCTCTCTACACACACAGAGCCACCATCCTACAATCTAATTCACATCACCAAGCCTATACTAGTGATCTCCCAATTGTTCCCCTACTTCCACTCTCTACCATCTCCAATACAACCTCCACACACCATCAAAATTATTTGGCTCAGTTCTGATACTCAAGTGTGCTTGACATCAATTCCTGGAGAAATTCTTAAGGAGCAGTAAAAGAGATGTAGCAAATAGCTAGAAAGGGAAACACTGACTACAAAGAACCAGTACAGCTTCACCATTCATTCTAATTCCTGCTAAACCAACCTTTTCCTTTTTTTGACAGGATTACTAACCTGGTAACTGAGGGGAATGCTATGGATATACTAACTAGTTGTTAGTAAAGCTTTCAATAAAGTATTTCATATCATTATTACCCAATAATACAATTTGATGGATTCTAAGCTGGTCCAATGGCCAGACTCAAAGAGTAACTGTCAACATGGCAGAAGGTTCCCAGAAAAGTATCCCTGAGACCTATGCTCAGCCCTATGCCATATAACATTTATTATTCTCCTAGATAAAAACATAAGTAGTATGTTCATCAAATGTGGAGATGACACAAAACCAAAAGGGATAGTTAACACACAGGATAACACAATCAAAAAGCATCTTAATAGATTAAATTACTAGAAGGTAAAATTCAATAGGAATAAAGATAAAGTCTTATACTTGGGCACAAAAAATCAATTCCACATATATAACCAGAAGGAGGCATGGATAGACAGCAAAAGTTCTCTAAAAGATAGGGAGATTTTTGTAGACTGCAAGCACAGTGTAAGTCAACAGTGTGATGGGGTACACAAAATGCTAATACAATCTTGAGCTACATTAGGAAAGACACAGAATGCTGCAACAGGAAGAAAGTAATCCCACTGTATTCTGCCCTTATCAGACTTTATGTGATATCGTATTCACTTCAGGACACTATTGCTAGGACATTAATAAATAGAAGAATGCCCACAGGACAACCAGGAATGGTGAAAGTCCTCAAATCCATGACATAAGAAGATAAATTTGTGGAAACTGGCATAGTCAATTTGAATAAAAAAGACTCAAGACATGATGATTCCTAATCTAAAGGGGAAGGTGAGTTTAGACTAGTTCTGTTTGGCCCAACAGGGAAAAACCAAGTGCAATGAGTAGAAGTGGCAGAGGCTGATTCTTTATAACAGGAAAAATTTGCTAACAATTTGAGCTATCCAAAAGATGAATGAACTCCCTCTCCTGGGAGGTTTTCCAATAGAAATTAGACAATCACTTACTAGGTGTGTGATAGAGGAGATTCCTTTGTGTATGGTTTAGATTGAAGTCTCTTCCAACACTTCAATTCTGTGATTCTCAAGATCTTTCAAAGACTCCTTAACTAGCTAGTTTGAAGCCTTCCATGGTCTCATTTCCACACAGTTTCTCAGGTTTAATTCATATAACTAGCCTTCATGAATGTTACACTGCAGGGAAAATGGACCACCAGCTCTTCTGAGAATTGAAGATCCCATCACCCACATCCATATACTCACATAAGCTAGGCCCCAGGATCAAAATGCACCCCTCTTTTCTCCACCTTTCAGTATCCTTGTTTTCCTCCAAGACTCAAGTAAGATACTACTCTCTCTATGAAGTTTTCCCACAGTTGCTAACCTTCTACCAAACTTATTTATGTACAAGTGACCTTCTAGTCAGGCACTTATAAAGTCCTTGGGGACAGCAACTATTTTGTTTTTGTCTATCTCCAGTACCTACCACGATGCCTTGCACAAAATATTTAATAAATGGTGGCTGAATTGCACCCCTTTTTTCTTATAAACTTCCTAGGCACACTTTAGCCTTCTGTTTTGAAACAGCAGCCATACCTAACAATCAAGACTTTTTTTTATAGCATCAAAGCAAAGCATTTCAAAATCACAGCATCTTTTGTCTGAAAAAGATTTTGAAAGTCAAGTGCAACCTGGCTATAGCCTATATAAAGGCATCACTAGTTAAACTAAAGAAAAAGAAAACACTAGCACATATCCTATAGGTTGGCTACTGATGGATTATGTAACCATTTTGCCAGCAGAAAAAGTCACTTGTGAGGGTTCCAAGGAATTTTCAACTCTTCTGTAAAATGTAAAAATAGACAGCAAGTTGTGGTTTTTCTTTCCAAAGGTGCTTAAGCCTCCAAGCTAAAGTTTGAAAAGAAACAAAATCAGAAATGCAAACACTACCTTTTAATACTATTCAAATAACTTCTGTTTTTCCATTTGCTTTTCCTACATACTGTCACATACAACTTTATACCCTGAATCTCATTGTGAAACTCTGCTTAAAGTTTTTGGAGTCATTTTTTTTTCACTCTGAACCACACTTTTCTAAGCAACTGACTTCTCAATAAGTTTGTATAATTAACTGTTCTTAATTAAAAGAAACTGAAAATCACAAAAACTAATAGCAGTATCACAGACTATAGCAAAATCTGGTAGTTATTAAAAAAGTTATTCTATGACTTAACTTCCAGTCAAAGAAACCCAAGTTCAGATCTCAGCTCTGCAAGTTACTGGCTCTGACTATAGGCCACACAGTCTCTGAACCTCAATTTCTTTATCTATAAAATGAGAATAAAAATACTTCTCTAAGAGACCAACTTTAATTCATGAATGGAATCTCCTAAAGTTAAAAGCTATATAGACATGTTGCTATTAACCTCTTCTCCTCTGACAAATGAATATAATACCAGCACTATTACAAGGCTATAGTCAATCAATAAGCATTAATTAAATCCTTACTATTATTACTGTGTCAGGTACAGAGGATAAGACGAAGGTACCCCGCCCTTGAGGCTCACACATTGTTAAAGTGGAGACAGCAAGTACATAATGATGTACATACAAGATATATGCAATATAAACAGAATATAATCTCAAAAAGAAAGCACTAACAATGAAAGAGAACCAGGAAACTGCTCTTGCCCACCTAAGGACAACTAGGTAGTGCAGTGATAGAGCCCAGGGCTTGGAGTCAGTAAGCTCTGAGTTCAAGTCTAGCTGACAATACTAATCATGGGATAATTAATTTGTTTGTCTCAGTTTCCTCATACAGAATCTATCTCTAAGTGTTACTAAAAGGAAAAAAAATGAGATAATATTTCTAAAGCACTTAGCTTATTCTCTTTCTTTTTCCTTTTTTGTAGGTGGGACTTAAGCTGAATCTTGAAAGAGGCCAGGGAAGCCAGGAGGTGGAGCTAAGGAGGCAGAGCATTCCAGGAATTGAGGGCAGCTTGTGTAAAAAAGGTTCAGAGTAGGAAGATGTGTCCTGTGTCAGTTACAGTAAGAAGACCAGAGTAGTTGGACCACAGAGGAAGTGAATAAAGTATAAAAAGACTGGACTAGTAGGAAGGGGACAGGTTGTAAAAGAAGTTAAATACCATGCAAAATATTTTATATTTGATTCTGGAGAGAGTAAACCTTAAAGCCATATATAAATGTAATTTGCTATTTTACAGTAACTTAGAGCCCAGAACTAAAGTCAGGGTGGCATGAGTTCAAATCTTACGTCAGGCATTTACTAGCTACATATGTGACCCTGGGCAAATTCTTTAACCTTTCTGCCTCAGTTTCCTCATCTGTAAAATGAGTGAAGATAATACCTCTGGGGGTTGATGGAAGAAAAAAATTTGATAATACTTGTATGAGATTTTACAACTATTAGAGATCTATATAAAAGCTAGGTATTATAGAATTATAAAGCACTTAGATGTAACAGTGGATAGTGCCAGGCCTGGAGTCAATTTTATCTTCCTGAGTTCAAATTTTATCTCAGATCCTTACTACACTAGCCTTGTGACTTTGGGCAAGTCACTTAACCCTTTTTGCCTCTATTTCCTAATCTGAAAAATGAGCTGGAGAAGGAAATGGTAAACCATTCCAGCATTTTCGCCAAGAAAACCTCAAATGGAGGCCATAAAGAGTGGGACATTAGTGAACCACAAAAATTGAACTATAAAGAGAGGGAGAAAATAATGTAAAAGCAGTACCTTTTAAAAAAAAACTATTTTGAAGAATGGCATGGAATTAATAAGGCAGTTTGTCCTAGAGAATTTAGGCCAGCCTTGGAGACCCCTGCTCTGCATCCTACTCCAGCCTTTGAGGATTAGGTATAATAGGAACCTCAGATAACTTCTTAGTAGCAATTAAAACTAGAAATACAGCCAGGATTTGTAGCTCAGGCTTGTAATCCCTCCTGTCACCGTAGGCAAAGGCTGATGTTACCAGTTCCAGTCTAGTAAAGCGTTCTAAAAACTAAACTGAAACAGGGTTAAAGGCCAATAGGGTGGCTGTCCTCATTAAAGCGTGGCATGCAAAACTCACTCCCTCCCCCAAACCCCTGAGCACTAGGGGCCACCAGACTGCTTTATGAGAGACACACAGGCCCACATCAAAAACAGAGCTATTCAAAGGTTTTGTGCTGGTATGGACACTAGGGGCATTGCATTTTCCCACCCTAGTGGGAATATGAGAACTCAATCTCACAACAACAACAAAAATACACTCTTGCAAATTTCGGAGGAGTTGCTGATTTCTAATGCTGCAGAGGTAGTGTTTCCACACAGGTATTCACTGATTGGAAAGGTTGGGGAGGAAGGAGAGGTGCAGTTTATATGTGGAATCTTGTGGGTTGCAGGCTTATGCTTGGCAAATTCTATATCTTCTAAACATTACCAGGAAATCCTAGGACACCTAGATGGCTTTAGGGCAGTTAGATGGGTACAAGGATAGAGAAATGGTTCTGGATCCGACCTCAAACACATACTAGTTTGTATGACCCTAGGAAATTCATTTAACCTCTATTTGTCTTAATTCGCTAGTGAAGGAAATGGCAAACCACTCTACTATCTTTGCCAAAAAAAACTCCACGAACAATATGGTCCATGGGGTCAAAAAGAGTCGGACACTACTGAACAAAAATGGGAAACCTAATCCTTAACCCATAGTGGAATGTAAGCAGAAAGGATGGTTTCGAAGAAATAGCCCTGCTGAGGGTCTGGTGTTGCAAAAAGTAACTTATCCAGGCTTTCCTACCCTTCAAACAATTCTCAACTGCTGCTGGAACAAGCCCGCCAAAATCCTTAACACAGCCTCAACACAGACACTTAAAATGCTAAGTGAGCTTTGTGGGTATTTCCTCCGGTGGGACAAATTGAATCCTACCCGTCCCCACCCCTGGAGAGCCAGCAAGTCCAGTCCAGGACCACACATCAATTTGCCCCAGGGGGCAAGACAGACTGAATTTTTATTCCAGAGGACTGGAGACCAAGCCCCATCCCAGCGGTGCTCGCACTTCCCAGGCTGGTCCCTTTGCATGCGCACATAGGCACAGCTCCACAGGAGTAAGAAAGGAAAGGCCGCCCGGGACTCCAGGACCTCAGGGCTCCCCAGGCGCAGGCGCACGGGGCTTTGCAGCATCCCAGGCGCTCACGGCTCAGGGCGGTGCGTACCGTGTTGGACAAGGAGATGCCTGTCTCCTGGCGTTGCGCCCGAAGCAGCAACTGATTCCCGTCGTCCAGGAAGTTGTTGACCTCAGAGCAATTGTTTAGGTGCGGCAGCTCGTAGGGCTCCGAGAGTAGCCCGAAGTAGTTTTGGATGGTAGTGAAAATGAAACGCTTCCGAATGTCTGCTGATCCGGTCGCCATGCTCCCAGTGGAAAGAGTGGGAAAGAAGGAAGGAAGGAAGAAGGATCGAGTTCGGAGGGAAGTGTAGGGGACGGATCGGAGATCAGGCCCTCAGACTCCAGGGTGGGGGCCTGAGAGCTTCGCGGTTGCCTAGAGCCGTCGCTATGGCGACCTAATACCACGGCTGCGCAGAATGTGCCTCTAGAACGCGCACGTGGACGAGCGCGTTCGCCGAAAACTGAAGCTGATCGACTACATCGGAACTCTTCAACGGAGCTCTGCAGCTATCGATCTTTGGGGATATTCCCTACCCCCATCTCCGCCTCTTTTTTAATCTCTCCTCTCAATTGGACCATGCTTTCTTCTTTTCAATATTCTTTCTTTCCTTCTTCTTTTCAATATTCCTAGGTGCTTCTAGTCCCCGTATAGTGTCTATGGACGATGTTTGCGTTTAATTTACCTTGCAGTGCTATATAATGAGCAAACCACTAAATGGCCTTGAAAGCAGGGACTGCATAGTGAATGCTTAATTAAGAGATCTAGGTTTTCTTTTCATCTTTTGCACTACCAACTTTTAAAAATACATATATTTTCTCCTTTTTCTTAACGTCACCTAACTTTATATATATATATATATATATATATATATATATATATATATACATATATATATATACACCTATATAAAAAACATTTTTAAAATATGCAAGTTGAAGAAAAAAATATTTTCTTAGATAAGAATAGTCTCCCAGTCTGAGCACCTTCCCAGTCCCACCGTCTATTAAATATATAAAGCATTTAAAAAATAACAGGTCTTGGGAAAAAGAAATTTTCTTGGATACTAGTCCCCCAGTCTCCCCACCCCCCCACCCCCACCCCCGCCCCAACCCCCCACCCCCCCACCCCGTCCGAGCACACCCCACCCAGTCTAATCCTCCCACCCTCCAGTCTGACTCCCCCCCCCCCCAAGTCTGGCAGTCCCCCTCCCTAGTCCTTCCATCCCACCCTCCATCCCCAATCTGGCTGTCTTTCCAGTCGTCAGTCCCACCTACCTCAGGCCCACCCAATCCCGCATGTATTTTATATACCCTTGGTATTTTATATTGTCTTCAAATTCATGGAATTTACTTTTCCATCTCTTCTTGTTGGATTTTGTTGCCCATAAATAGAAATATTTATCTGATTTTGTTTTGTATCCTGTGACTTTGCTAGAGTTAATTATTTCTATTGAATAAAATATTTTACTTTAGAATAGAACAATAGATTTATTAGCATATAGTTGGACAAAATAACTGCTTAACTTTTCTTATTTCTTGGTTAGATTTATCTACTTTTTAGGTATCTATCATTTTAGTATCTATTTCTTTCTATAACCCATGTAACTTTTCCTTTTTTAATCTGGATGATATACCATTTGGTGCGCAGCGGCCACACCCTGGGCAACGGCTTCAACACACCCGCTAAACCTTGTGAAAGTAGCCATCGCCATCCCTTGCTCACCCAGCATGTGAAGACTGCTTCGGCTGAACAGATGGAAGAAACCAATAAGAAGGTTCAACGGCTGAGAGGGCGATGCAGCAAAGCACTGTGGAGTGCTTAGGGCGTGTTGGAGCACAAAGGACAACATGGCCATCCAATGCAGCTGAGGAAGTCTCCAGGTGTAATGACTTTTCGTGCCACTGGACCCGGGCTTCCAATGCCGAGAGAGTGGGACTGTCTCTGTATATCAACTCTTCCACTTAAATCTCCTTCACGCACAAGTGTTTTTGTGCACACTCATCTATCATAGATGAAAGTGCACAAAGACAATCGTCATCCTAAGTTACCGAGAGACTACTACTAGCTAACTAGCATATGTTTAATATTAATATTGTTTCATTTTCTATGGTGCCTTCTATCATTATCATAATTTCCTTCCTTTTCATTTTTGATTAGATCAATTTCTACTTTTGCTGTCTGAGATTGCTATTTCTGCTTTTTTTACTTTACCTGCAGCATCGTTGTTTCTGTTCAAAATTCTTATTTTTACTCTGTGTGTGTGTATGTCCCTGTTTTAAGTGTTTCTTGTCAAGAGCATATTGTGTGACTAGAAGGTTTTTAATCCACTCTGCTATCCTTTTCCATTTTATGGGTAAATTTACCACATAAGGTTTTCTTTCTTTTGGTCTCCAGACATTGGGTTCTATTTTTGCCATGACAATAAAGTCTTCAGTACAATTGAGAGAGGTGGGGAATGAAGAAATATAGGAGGGAATGAGACCAAGGTTACAGAAAGTGAGATAAGCCTTAGTGAAAGGAAGTAACACTTCATCATAGGCAAGAGAAGTGGAAGAGGAAGTGGAATATTTTATTTAAAAGGTTTAGGGCCATCAAAGAGGAAAATCTCATATGTTTCACTATCACGCTCAGAAGAACTTTTGTTTAATTTTTATTATTATGAACCTGACAAATATTTAGATAGGGACATTTTCATATAAGAAGAAAACATTACATATAAGTGGAGCCTCGGGCTTTTTGTGTTCTGAAACATCAGAAGGACATGTGAGCATCCCAGCATTCCTGAGTCAGTTTGTAGCCAGTACAGCATGGATGCCCCAAGGAGCAAGGAGACTTCTTCAGGAATGACCTTTAGACCCCCAGCCCAGGAAGTGGAGACAAGTGATGTGAATCATTTGGTGGTACCAGTGCACTGGGAAAAGTTCCCAGAACTCCATTTCTCATGTGACTGCATTTCTGTAGTACCAGGTTATTAAAGACCCAGGAGACACCAGGAAGTAAGAAGACTAAGCAAGAAGTGTCTAAGATTTCAAAGGTAATATATCCAAGGAACCAAAACATTTTCTGAGTGTATATCTAGGCACCAACAAGGGTAAAGTTGGCCTGTTTTGGACCATCCAGACCAGAGACTATCTTTTTCCCTGTTTTTTCCCCCACACCTTCTTCCCTCCATTTCAGAGCAAAAGAAAACTATTTCATAGGAAAATCTAATGAGAATCAACAGTGAATTTGTATTCATTAAGAAAAAAAGGATGAATGAGTTATATTTTATATTTTTCTGCTTTGCAATTCTGTCCCAAAGAAATATTTCACTTTGTCAATGTATGGCTCTTGCCAGGCCTGTTAGTAAGAAGCAAACTGAATTAAGTTGCTTTTTAGAATATCCCAGAAAGGGCTTAAGTTGAATTAGATGAATTATAATTATCATCAAAGAAAACCCTAGATGTAACACTGTATGTATTTAATATAAATTGTACCCCCTTATTCCATTTGAAAACCCATTTTTGATAGGTATTAGTTCCTCCCTTTGACTAAGAACTGTATGGCTACCTGGTGTGGCATCCTGTTGAACCAAAGTCCCTGTAAGACAAGTGATGTGGCAAAAAATGAGGACCTGGACCAGGCATGAGGTTAAAAGAGAGTCCCAGAGTGGCAAAAACTGGCCTCATAAGAGAGGTGGCCTCATAAGAGAGAAGAAAGAAAGCACTCCCTCTTGCTGAACACTGGTCCCTCTCTTTCCTTTCTCTAGAGAGAGTTTAACATTTGGCCAACTGCTTGTGAACCATTCAGGGTGGCCAGGTGCCTAGATCGTGTGATCTCTCTCTCTCTCTCTCTCTCTCTCTCTCTCTCTCTCTCTCTCTCTCTCTCTCTCTCTCTCTCTCTCTCTCTCTCTCTCTCTCTCTCTCTCTCTCTCTCTCTCTCTCTCTCTCTCCCCCCCCCCCTCTCTTTCTCTCCTCTTTGCAATTTCTACGTGTCCTACTTCATTCAAAATCAGGAAGACATATCATTTCCTTCCACCCTTAAGTATTACCATTTAGCACATTCATAGGTTTTAAGAAATGATGAATATAGAGAATTTAGATAAGCATAGAAAGACTTACATAAGTTACTGAAGAGTACAGTAAGCTGAACCAAGAACAATACACACAAAAACAACAATGAAACAATGAAAAGGTGGGACAATAAAAATGAAACCGAAGGCTATGTAATTATTATGGCCAAGGTTGGCTTCAGGAAGAAGTTGAGAAAATATATCTCACTCCCTTCATTTCTGATGTAGGGGACTATGGGATTGTTATGTTATGTTATGTTATGTTATGTTATGTTATGTTATGTTATGTTATGTTACACTCTCAAGATGTATTTGACATTTTGCTTTTGTTGAATTGCTTTTCCCCCCTCACTTAAAAATTTTTTTTGTTTTAAGAGTTAATTTTCTGGCTCAAGAAAAAAAAATCTATTTGGAAATGCATATGATATAACAACAATAAGTATTAATAAAAAAAATGTAAGGAGGGCAGCAGGGTGGCCCAGCAGATTGAAAGCCAGTCCTAGAGACAGGAAATTCTAGTTTCAAATCTGGCCTCAGACACTTCCTAGCTGTGTGACCCTGGCCACGTCACTTGACCCCCTTTGCCTAGCCCTTACCACTCTTCTACCTTGAAACGAATACACTGTATTGATTCCAAGATGGAAGGTAAAGGTTTAAAAAAATTAAATTTAAATTTAAAATGTAAGGCCTTTAATTAAACTTTAGGTGGATATGAAAATATTTAGAGAGAAGACAACTATCTGCAGGACCTCCTTACCTTTGCATCTCCCTAAGTGTTCAGGGTCTGCACCAAAAGTACCAATGTAATAACCACTTGCAGTTCCTATATCAACAACCAGATGGCAGGTGGGACTCTTCAGCTAAGGGATATATCTGGTCTGACAAAGGTAGATAAAGGCAGCCTAAAGTATCAATTGGCTTGCTTACCAATGAAGGTAGTTTAGCCCCAAGGAAAGGATTAGAAAACAAAAGGGATTGACTTCCTTACTTTTCCTTAAAACCACCTCCAGCGGTGCAATCCAAAGAATAACAACAGCACCAATGATAATATTTGACATATTTATAATGTTTAGAAATAAGCAAAATGATTAATATAGATTAACCAAACTGATCCTGACATCAGCACTGTAGAAGTTATACTCACTTTACAGAGAAGTAATGTGGAACCATAGAGGACCTTGACTTAACAGATTTAGAAATGGAAAAGAACTTTAGAAATTCTATAGTCTAACTCCTTCATTTTAGAAATGAGGATCTGAGGTAAAGATTCTGAGTGATTTATTTTCAGTCAATGTCTGACTCTTCATGACTATATTTGTGGTTTTCTTGGCAAAGATACTGGAGTTGTTTGCTATTTCCTTCTCTGGCTCTTTTTATAGATAAGGAACTGAGTCAAACCTGGTTAAGTTTCTTATTTGGCCAGAGTCAGGGAGCTAGTAAGTCTAAGACCAGATTTGAACTCAGGAAGATGAGTCTCTAACTTCAGGTGAAGCACTCTATCCACCTCATCACCTAGCTGCCCTGTTCAGTGACTTTGGTCAGTACCAATCAAAGCGAAGTTTTTAATCCAGGTGATATGACTCCAAATGCAATGTTCTTTCCATGATGTCTTGGTGCCCTTTGAAACTAGGACAGCTATTCTGGAGGTCTCACAAATGAGATAGGTGTTTCAAAGTGCTACATTAGAACAAGTGTTCTTAATCTAATGTCAATGAATTTGATACCTTAATTTTTTGATAATCATTTCAATATAATTGATTTTCTTTGTATTTCTACGTATTTTATTTTAGGGGTTTCAAAACATGACTCGGAAAAGGATTCACTAGACCCATGTTAGTGAAACTGTGGTACATGTACCAGAGGGGGCCCTTCCCCTCCCCCTCTCCATGTAACTGAGGACTTTTCTCTCATCACCTACCCCTCTGCCCAACAGCCCAATGGGAGCACTTACTCCCTCCTTTGTCTGGAGTAAGGTGGTGGCTCATATGTGGTGTGAGGGTTGCAGTTTGGGCACTTAGTCTAAAAAGTTCACCATCACTACATTAGACTCTCCAATTGCTATATGATTAAGAAAAGGCTCTGGTTTAGAACAATTTAAATAAAACAAAAGGAAAAACCAAAATTCTTTTGCCACAAAGACATATAGAAGCCAAGGACAATACCATTTTAAAGTAAAAGTTCTTTTAAAAAATATTTCTCAGGAAAATGACAGAAGATTTCAAATGGCATCAATTTATAAAAATGTGATAACCAGTAGAGGGGAAAATGAACCCCAAAGTGCTGATAAGGCAACTTAACTGAACTATTATGTCAAGAGTATTTATACATGGAACTAGAGAGAAGGCAATAAAAAGATACAGCATTGAACAGATGTTCCAGACTTTCTCTAAAGATCTGTCCTAATTATTGATTCTTTAATGATACATAATAAGTAAATTGCAAATGAGAAAGGCATATGTTCAATAAAAAGTATTCACTACTGTCATAAAAACTGTTATCTTGACAAATGACCTCTATTCCACCTCTGATATTTGCCAGTTGTGTGATTTGGGCAAGTCACAACCTCTCCAATCTTTATTTTCCTTATCTATAAAATTAGCATTATAATAATAGTAGTGCCTATATCATAAGGTTGCTATTAGGTTAATCAATCAATAAATATTTTTAAAAGTACCTACTCTGTTCCAGCCATTATGCTAAGTACTGGATGTACATAAAGCACCTTTCAAACTTTAAAACATCATATTTATGTAAATCTTTGCTGTTCACTCTTTTCAGATATGTCCAACTCTTTGTGACTCCATCTGGGGTTTTCTTGGTAAAGATACTGGAGTGGTTTGTCATTTCCTTCTCTAGCTCATTTTAAAGATGAGGAAATTGAGGCAAACAGGGTTAAATGAATTGCCTGGGTCATACAACTAAGTGTCATAGGCTGACTTTGAACTGAGGCATTCTATTCGTGGTGCCAGATAGCTACCCATTTATATATATATACACACACATACATTTACATATATAATACTTATATATGTGTTTGTAAATTATTATTATTAATAATATCATCATTACTGAAAGTAGTATAGTTTCCAAAACTCACAGCAGACTAATTTCTATCTTCTACTCAATTCTTAGCATTTTTTTCTTCCTTTCCCATATCTGGGACATTTAAATGGACTAATCCATATCCAATTATAAAGCATAATCTGGGCAACATGTTTTTCTTATCAATTTTGTTTTGTTATTGTGAATAATTAAACCAATCTCTTATTCATTAGTGTGAATTTCATTGAGGAAGCTTTATAATGTCCCAGGGCTTGCTGCAATGCTATCCACACATAGATCATTGAATCAATAAACATTTATTAAGTATTGTCAACGTGAAAAATCTAGAAACCCACAGTTTATTTAGTTGGGAGGTAAAAACCCCAGGTGTTGACCTTGTCACAGGAGAGGTTTCCCCCTGAGGGAAGGTCCAACTTCGCCAGACAACAGACATCCATTTCTGGTGGGAGGTAGATGGGAGGTAGACCCCATCCGAAGTCAAGTAGCTCTTTTGTCTCCAGAAGCATTTTCCTAGTATATCACATCCTCCTTCCGAGGATTGAACTCAGGATCTTCAGCTTACCAGACTGATGCGTTACCTAGTGTGCCAAACCTGAAGTGGATGTCTATTGTCTGGTGAAGTGGGACCTTCCCTCAGGGGGAAACCTCTCCTGTGACAAGGTCAAAACCTGGGGTTTCTACCCTCAAACTAAATAAACTGGGGATCTCTAGATTTCCACGTTGACAGTGTCTACTATGTTCCAGTCACTGTGCCAAAGTCTGGGAATAGAAAAAGAAGCAAAAGACAATCTCTGCCCTCAAGGAGGTTACAATCTAATGAGTCAGGGTCAGAAAACATGAAAACAAGTATATACAAAGCAAGTTATATGTAAGACACGTGGAAATAATTAATCGTGGAAAATCACCTAAGATATACTATCATTAGCTCTGTGTTTGTACAGCTAATGGTAGTACAGCAAAAATTAATTGGGGCTGAAGAACTCATCCTTAGGGCTATGATCAACTTCCAGCAATTTCAAGGTCTGGCAACTGGACAGCTGAATAGTCCCCCTGAAAACATTTAGATTAATCTATATCAGCTGGCATCAGGAGGAAGATAAATTTAAGAATATCATCCAGGAAATATGGAAAGTTATTGCAGAGTGAGAACCCTACAATTACTGATGTACAGGATTCAGTACCCTTAGAAACTACACCTCCAAAGTAACTGATGCTTCACCCAACCAGTTCCTGAGTGGATCTTTGTGTCAATGCCTGAGGCAATAACTGAAGGTAGCAAGATCCTTTCTTTTCTGATTCTAATGTGGAGAAATGATTGTCAATCCCATTAGCTTGTGCAGGTCTGTGGTTTGCCTGAGAAAGTAGGAAGGACTGACTCAAATATTGGAGAGTGGTAGTCCCTGAATAAAACCAGCCTTAAAGCAGTCCAACAAGACTCACGTCTGGAAGTACAGCTCTGAGATATTCTTCCAACATCTATGAGATCCCTCTTGTATAACCTTGAAAAACAAAACAAAACACTTTTTCTTATATAATAATGTAGAAATTTTTATGAGTTCCTCTCAAAAGGATTTGTGCAAATGGCAGTGATTGCATCATTATATGATGACTACCTTTAGGGTAAAGATATCTTTTTCTTTTAGAGTTTAGGTTTAATAAAGCCCTAGCAAGGCATTATCAAAGACTATTATCTGGTTAAAATTAAATCAGTGCATACATCCAGCCAGTGTTTTTCTCAGTTGCAACCTAAGAAATCTTTTGGACCCTTTGAAGCTATTCTTTCACTGTGCATAATTTGCTTTACCTTTTTGTTTTCTGGAAACAATCTTGCTTAGACTTTAAAATGAATGTTCTTTCATTAGCTTTTAAAAATACATCTTCAGTGATGTTAAATACAGAAGGGAAATCTTTTCACATCACAGTAAATGTCAATATAAAGAATATTCATGTAAGCAGTTTACTTAGTGAGTCATTTTTTTTCTGCTTGCTTTTCTATTTTTATTTATATACAGAAATGGTTGAGTGCATATATTTAAACAACAGTTTTCTTCTTCACAGCCTAGCATCTTCTCTGGCTGGATTCAGTGATAAAATGAAAATACTTTGACATCACAGCCTGTTGCTATGGAAATTAATAGACCATCAGAAAATTGGCAACATCTACCTCTCCACCAGACTTGCTTGATAAGATTCTAAAACATAGGAGGTATCACCTCACACCTAGCAGATTGGCTAACATGACTGCTATGGAACGTAATGAATGCTGGAGGGGATGTGGCAAAGTGGGGACACTAATTCATTGCTGGTGGAGTTGTGAATTGATCCAGCCATTCTGGAGGGCAATTTGGAACTATGCCCAAAGGGTGATAAAAGACTATCTGCCCTTTGATCCAGCTATAGCACTGCTGGGTTTGTACCCCAAAGAGATAATAAGGAAAAAGACTTGTACAAGAATATTCATAGCTGCACTCTTTGTGGTGGCCAAAAATTGGAAAACGAGGGGATGCCTATCAATTGGGGAATGGCTGAACAAATTGTGGTATATGTTGGTGATGGAATACTATTGTGCTAAAAGGAATAATAAAGTGGAGGAATTCCATGGAGACTGGAACAACCTCCAGGAAGTGATGCAGAGCGAAAGGAGCAGAACCAGGAAAACATTGTACACAGAGACTGATACATTGTGGTACAATCGAAGGTGATGGACTTCTCCATTAGTGGCAATGCAATGTCCCTGAACAATCTGCAGGGATCTAAAAAACACTATCCACAAGCAGAGGATAAACTGTGGGAGTAAAAACACTGATGAAAAGCAACTGCTTGACTACAGGGGTTGAGGGGATATGACTGAGGAGAGACTCTAAATGAACACTCTAATTCAAATACCAACAACAGGGAAATGGGTTCGAGTCAAGAATACATGTGATAACCAGTGGAATTGTGCGTCGGCTATGGGAGAGGGAAAGGTGGTGGTGGGGGGGGGCAGGGAGGAAAAGAAAATGATCTTTGTTTCCAGTGAATAATGTTTGGAAATGACCAAATAAAATAATGTTTAAAATTTAAAAAAAAAGAGAGAGAGAAAGAGAGACTAAATGTAATGAGACATGGGGGATGGGAATGATTATTGGATTTGGAGTGAGAGGACCTGGCTTCAAATCTGGACTCTTCTCCTTTATAGGTCTTAGTTTGCTCCTCTATAAAATGATGGAATTGGACTAGAAAAAAAAAAGATTCTAAAACATAGATAGTCAAGAGGTAATTCTTCTTTTACAAGAAGTTCCTTGCCCCATCCACTTATTTGTTTTAATTGATGTAGATTGTAAATAATTATGAAATTAATTATTCTACATTAATGAAATTATGTTTACAGAAATTAAAGGGAAAATACCTATTGTGTTTCTTGTATTCTATCCAAATTTAATGGTTTTATATATTGAAAAGATACTAGAAAAAGAAGGGCATCAGTAAACCTGGGTTTTGTCCTTGGTCTACCACTAAATATATATGTGTTCTTGAACAAGTCAGTTCTTTGGGACTCAGTCATCCTATCTATAAAATGATAATTGAATAAGATTATCTCTGAAGACCCTTCTAACTCTAGCATTTATGAATTTGCTGTGTAATTTCTAAACATTTATTTAAAAATATAGGGAAAGTATTTTCTGGGAAACAAAAAGGAAATTTTGGGAAATTTTAAAGTGTAATAAATATTTTAGCATCAATCACAGTACTAGAGCCAAGTAGCTGGTGAACTCAGGGTTTTCCCTGGGTTCTCACTGACTTCAGTCTTCTCCAAGGAACAATAGCTTTAGCTAAACATATATTTATAGACCAAGTGGAAGCCATAGATGAAGAAAGCATCAAAGAAAAGAACCACAATGTAGAGTAACAATTCCAAATTTTGCCATGCTAATATTAAATATGTGAACTATTCAGGTCCAGAGAAAAGGAGTCAACTCTAAATCAAGTGCCATCCCCTTCCTATGAAAGAAACTACCCTAGGTTAGTACTTGGTGGTCCCTGTGGGATTTGACATGCAGCAGACAACTGAGTTCTTTCACTAAGAGTAATCTTAAGGTATATTTCCCTTGTGGGGCAGAGGTAGAAGACCAACCCAAAGTAATACCATAAGTCTGGAGAACTGTACAAGACCTTGGAGAATATGGGACTCACTAATGTCAAGAAGAATTATCTTAACCTAATTATGGGTTTGGGATGAGTCTTCATTATTTTAAAAAAAATGAGTCCCCAATTTTTTTATGGTTAAGCAAATGTCAACATGGAATCTAGAAGTCCCCAAACTTAGAAAGATTTGATGATTCCCTAGTTTTATATAGCTTGGAGGTGAAAGCCTCAAGTTTGAGCCTGTTCCTATGAGAATCCACAATCCACTTCAGATGCAGGCTAAGCCCTAGTCTAAGTCAAGAGACTCTTTTAGTCTCCAGAAGCTTCTCTGAGTATATATCACACCCTCCTTCAGAGGAGGGAACTTGGGACCTTCAGCTTGCTAGGGTGATGTGCTGCCTATAAAGCCAAAGAGTCCCTGGACTTGGGCTTGGCCTTAGGCCCCCATCTGAAGTGGATTGTGGATTCTCACAGGAACAGGCTCAAATCTGAGGCTTTCACCTCCGAGCTAAACAAAACTGGGGAATCACTAAATCTTTCTAAGCTACAAGTTTGGGGACTTCTAGATTCCACATTGACACAAAGTATATCTTGGATTAAATGTATTTTAAAATTTTGTTTTCACTCAAGCTTAGATTTGTTTCTAAAACAGATGTGACTGGATTGGTGGAGAAAATGTTAAGTGAACCATGACTCTAAGTGCCTGCTGAAAGGAAGAGTTGGTGGTAAGAATTCCTTGGGGAAGGTGACACTTGGTGAGAGAGAGTAAAATACTTTGGAACTTCCAAAAGAAGAGGAACTCATGGTTAGTTGAAATAGGAGCAATGAATGAAAGTTTAAAAAGAGACAAATTTAAACTTCATATGTGGAAAAAGGCTATTAATAGTCAGAACTGTCCAAAAGGGAATTGGAATGCCTCAGGAAGTACTAGGTGTCCTTACTTTGGCAATCATTAAACAAGGGCTATATAATCACTTGTCAGGTATATTGTAGGCAAATAGGTGATGCAGTGGAATGAGTGCTGGGCTTGGAGTCAGGAAGACCTAAGTTCAAATCCAGATTTGGACATTTACTAGCAGTGTGACCCTGGGCTAATCACTTAACTCAATTTGCCTCAGTTTCCTTATCTATAAAATGAGCTGGAAAAGGAAACAGCAAACTACTCAAGGGGCCATGATCTCCCCTTTCCCCTCAAAGGGGGAATCATGAACAATCAGACATGACTGAAAATGACTAAACAAAACAAGACAAAATAGCCACTAAGGTCTCTTCTAAATCAGACATTATTATGCAATTGGTAACCTAGAGGAGAAAGAAGAAAAAATTCAAGAAAAAAAAGAAATATAAAACCTGTGAACTTAAATGTTTATGTATAAATTGTAAGATATGGGTAATAAACAAAATGAAGAAGAGCTCCTAATTTAACAATACAAAAATCAATCTTGTAGGTGTTTTTGACACTCGGTATGATTAGAATTATGACCAGGAATATAGTGCTACAAAAGTCTATCTAATGCAAAATTTTTCAAAAAATGTTCTCATGTGGGAAAATTCAGGAAACTAAATTGGTAAATGATGGTAGAAATTTAGGTGAAGAACATTAGACAGAGAAATAGAAATATTTTTTTAATGAGAGATACACTACAAATCACTGAGGCAGAAGGTGATAAAGCAACAAATATTTATTAAACACTTTATACTAGGCACTATGAAAAAAAAGAGGAATTAGATGAAGAATTTGAGAAATATATAATAAACTTGAAATGGATGTATGCTATTTTAGTGATGTAAATTTCAACCATCAAGACTTAACTTGAGCATTTCATCCTTCATTTGGTTAGGGGACCTGTTTTTCTAGACTTGACTGACCAATAAGGAGAAACAGAAGTGACAAGTGACCATTCATCATAAGGTTCATGTTAGGGAAGAAGAAAACTATACAGCAAGTATTCACAAGGTATCATCTTTGCAGGTCCCTGACTATTCTCTGGGATTTTATTATAAATTGGCAAAATACTCAGTCTTTAAACTCCTTGGTATACAATAGTTTTCCATCATTTTCCTACCCTGAATTTTCATTAGACACCAAGATTTTGTAGCATGATTTGTCTCTGATAGCAAAATTGACTGTGATACCATTGCTTGTTGCTCTAATAGCCCTTCTGAGCTGAGGTCATGATAAGGCAGTTGACCATCTGCAACCAATCTCTCAATAGAGTAAAGCCTGCTTGGTATTCTCCAAATCATCTACATTTTCCAAAACTACAAGTATGATCATTAGGCAAGTCTGGTTCTCATCAAAAAATCAGCTGATAAGAAAGTATCATTTTTTTTAAACCCTTACCTTTCATCTTAGAATCAATACTGTATATTGGTTCCAAGACAGAAGAATAGTAAGTTATAGGCAATTGGGTTAAGGGTAATATACCTAGGAAGTGTCTGAGGTTAGATTTGAACTCAGGACTTCCCATCTCTAGGCCTAGCTCTCTAACCATTAAACCACCTGGTTGACCCCTAGAAGTATTTCTAATAGCATTCTATGTGCACTAGAAAAGCCTCATGCTAATTCCACTGGGTTTTCTGCTCAGGTCTCAGGGTCCTTGAGGTTCAAGTTATAGTCCATAGTTGCAATGTAATCTTGGAGACATATGGGACCAATCTCTTTCTCTCTAATCTTTGTTTCCTTTGTTTGCTATATCACCTCTATGTACCTGAGCATAATGAAGGATTGTGTTTTGTACATATACTTTACTAGTTTGCCCATACATACAATTTCATCTCACACTAGTGATTTGATTAGTCAACTAGTATATATTAAATGCCCATTCTGAGCCATACACTGTACTTATCAATTACTTAGTTCACTCTGACATGGTCCAAATTCTCCACAGGCCCTGTCCCTTTGGTAACTAATCTCTAAAAAAATATTTTTAAAAATGTATAATGGCAAGTCTAAATCAGTACCCAGGCATTCATGCACCATTTTTGCATGTCCTAAGCTGGTTCCACTCATAGTAGGTAGTGACATCCCACTGAAAAATATCCTAGCTTTCCATACTGAGTCCTTAGTAAGAGTACTAATTAATTCCACTCCATTGCCTCTAGGAGGATGTCCTGCTATCATTGAGCCCAGTCACTAACTACCAAGGAGAACATTCTATTTTTAAGCAGACTCTTTAAATCATCTTCAATCTATCCTAAATTCACAAAGAGGGTCTTAAACTCAGTCATCAACTCCTATTCAACTGTGGAGGGAAAGCTAAAAGGGGAAATTTAGTAATTTCAAATGCTCCCTCTCACAAATGGCAAAATTCTTTTAAGGATCCCAATGCTTTCCCCAAAATGAAGACCCATTTGTTTAATAATAATGTCCTATAAGTGGTGTTGAATATCTAGGAGTCATGAAACCCTACAGTATTCAAAAAATTAAAAAATAATATGAAAGAAGGGTCAAATGAGAGGAAGATGATGGTCATGAATAGGTTACATCACATGATAAGCAAATTCAAGGAAGATTCAGAATAAAACTTCATTAAAAGTGGGCAATGAGATCAAGGAATAACTAATGAATGGGAGTGTGCTCTCTTGGCATCCTTTCCATGTCTGGAGAAATTGAGAAATACATCCAGCATGTTAGATAGCTCTCCATGGCCTTAGGAGAAACCACATCGAGAATTCTACAAAATGAGTTTCATTCTATAGAATTGGTAGAACATCAACCTCATGAGATCAACTGGATATTTAAGTATTACACTAATTCACAATATGATATGACTGCATCATCTTCCTTCTCATTTGATTTGTCTAGTACTTTATCAACTCCATTACCACCCTCACCAAGGAAAGATGTGTAAACCTCAAAATTCCTTAGACTTATAAATGCTGGAAATTTCACCATTGGGAAATTTCATACTTGAAAAATTTCCTATTGATAGTGGGTCTTGGCTATTGGAATGTGAACCCCATTGGCATGAGAGTTTCCCCCTCCTCCCTTCTTAAGATTTCTTTAGGACAGAAACCTTTTGCTGAACAATGGAAAGGACTTTGACCTATGCTTAAGCATAGAACAGGAATTTCTTTGAGTCATGATTGATTTTAGAATTGATACAATGGAGATACTTGGAATCAATCTCCACCCTACTCAGTCCTAACAGGATTGAGGAAGGGCTGCAGCATAGATCAAAATTTAATTATTCCAATCTCTACCCTACTCAGGTTAACAGGATTTAGAAAGGGCCGTAGCAAAGGATCAAAGATTTAATTATTTGAAAATATGACCTTCAACAGACATGTGCAAAGCCAGAGACCTCTGGGCGGTCCTGGGTTAAGCTAGAGCCTCCATTGGCACAGGGAAATTGATGGACAGTGATTGGTAGATGGGAGAACTGAGGGGAGGCAACTTGGATGGTTTCCTTAAAGAGAGAGGGGTCTGAAGACTCAGGGGGGTTTTTTAGGAGTTTGTCAGAGTGGTTGCGGTGTGCTCTGAGAAGCTTGCTCTGAAGGAAGCTGAAGGTGGGGGCTCTGAGACTGTTTCTCCATTTTGGTCACGTGAGTAATAGGGACTGATCTCCTTTCTTTGCCCTAGCTATCCTAAGGGCTTGGGCCTTTTGGCCCAGCCTAAACAGAAGGGGTATTTAAGCCCTATTCCCTTCTCTCCCCTTTCTCTCTATCTCTATCTCTCTATCTCTAATTCTTTTCTTCCTCCTGTTTGTAATTAAAACTCCATAAAAGGTTGACGGCTGACTTGAGTTTTCATTTAGGAATTACATAGCTGAATTCCTTGGCGACCTTAAATTAATATATATCAGTCTTTTAAAAGTGATTTCCTTGTCACAGATGGTATAGCATAAAATCTTTATTGTAACCTCATCCTTATAGTTAGTGAGAATCCCTCATAGTAGCAATCCTAGATGACCATCTGATCCCACCACAGAACACAATTCTTTAATAACTGAATAGACATGGTGGCTATTTAAAACTCAGCTAAACCATTTCAACATGCAATTATACATTATACTTCAGCATAGTTATGGTTCACTGAATTTATATCAGCACCATGTAAAATGACTCTTCAACAAAGGATATAATGCCATTTCAACAAAAAAACAAGAAAAAAAATAACATTTTAGTATGCAATAGTAAAATATGTATTTGAATCATAGTTAGCTAGAACACTGTTAACTTAGGAAACTTGAGTTAAACTGAAATTTTATAATCAATTTTCCTTAAGCATTCACAGATAATCCATCTACTTTCTTTTATATCCCCAATGAGTCCCATGAATACAACCTGAGGATCCATAAATGTCATTGGCTCTAGCTATCACTGGACCCTCTAGCTACCTTGGATTTAGTAGGATATTTGAGATAATTTTAAATGTGAAAATATGACTCAAGCTCTTTCCAGAGAACATTATATTCACACATTATGAAGTAACCAGAAAATCAAATAGGAAGCATTTAATTAAGCAAGAATAGGGAGGTAACTCACAAGAAAATAAACGGATTTTTAAATCTTTCAAGCAGTGCCAAGGATGGCTATAATTACCTACAGATGTTAATGAAGTCAGCAAGTCTTGGGGAAACTCAAGTAGGGGTGGTAGGAGAGAGCAATATTTAGTTATTTCCCATCTTAGTTTGGTCTGAGTACGTGCCATTAAGATCTGAGGATATCTCTTGAGTGGAGTCATTCACTTCACTGGCTCCAGGGGAGTTAGGATTCTGGTAGTTCAAAGATACCATTGCATATTTACTCACACGGAATCTCTTCCTTATCCTTTCTTCAGTCAAAGACTTTCTTTCTTCTTACTATGGTCAAAGGCTCTCTTCCTTCTCAGAATGCTCTCTGTGGTTGGCAAGAAGATTATGTTGCCACCATTATAGCTCTCCCCACTACTCTTCCTATTTCACTAGAGTCTCTACCTTCTGAAGCAAGCCCTTAGTCCAAATACAGGGTTTATGGAATCCTCATCTCCTAGCCTTCCTCCACCAAATGGAGACCCAAGGACATTTGTGTCTCCTTTGCCTCAGTCATTATGGGCCATGAAATCAGACAGTCATCCATTATTGACAATGACCAATCAGACTGCAATCAGAACTCCTCCATCATGCCCCAGAGAACTCTTCACCCTGGAAGATTACTCCAGTCTTGGGATTCACACCTCAAAAGCACCCTCAGCTCCTGTGACTCCTCCTTCTGACTGAAAGTTCTTCCAAGTACCTCCATTTAAAGAAGGTACAGAGTTCAGCCATCACTTCATTTCTACTCAGTCTGAAATTCTCCAACATATTCTAATGAAGAGTGCTCCCTGCTTTCAGCTTCCTCTCATGTTATTATGGTACTTTGGAATATAAGCTCCTTCAGGGCAGATCTTGTCTTTGTTTTTATTTGTATGCTCAGTGCTTAGTGCAGTGTCTGGCAAATAGTAAGCACTAAAAGCTTACTAAATTGCTTGTTGATTAATTCTTTATATCAATAGTATTTCTCTGAGTGACCAATATTCTTTCAGGATTTTTCTTTTGGCCTAGAACTAAGATTCCACAGATGTAAGGAATTCCCAGTAAGAAAACTTCACATTACAATGCAGATGACAAGTATTCTACAACTCATTGTTTTGTATTTTCTTATTTTTTATATTATTTATTCCCCCAGTAGAATGCAAGCCTTTTGCTGAGAAAGAAAATTTTTTGTCTTTATATATAGTGTAGTGTCCTGAATCTGGTGGGTGTTTAAAAATATGTTTATTAATGAGATAGTAGTTGTTGAATTTGGTTTTAGAGGGCAGAACAAGTGTTAATGTGGAGATTATTCCATGTAGAGAAGTCAAAACTTCTTAATATTTATAGCTGTATACAAATAGAAGATCCTTCCTCAGTGTCAAGTCCTGTTTGAGGAATTACTTGTGGGTCATTGAACCAGGATGAGAAAAATGAGCTGGGATTATAGGAGGGCCAAGTCGCCAGACAAATCAGACATGCAGACATTCTCTTGCTGGGTGGTGACAAAGTTTATTGAGTTGGGGTACACACTTTACAGGGAATATGATGTAGGGTGAGGGATTAGATTTGTAGGACCAATAGTTAGTAATGATTTACAAGATGGAAATAATGGATGTAGATTGCCTTAGTGGCTCTAAGCAGTGTTTTCTATACGATAATGTCACATATCAGCATATCAATGTATGACCCAATGTTGTATGTATCTTCTCACAGATCTCTTGTATTATTATTTTCTTGGCCTGACATCTAGTATTTGGGGAGTGGGAAAATTTGATTTTCTCATGCTGGGGAGCAGACGACTGCTTTGTGATTTCTAGCTGATGGCTCTGATTTTATTGGAGCATACTCTCACTATAGGGGTCTACATCTGCTCCTTTTTTATTTAAATTAAACAAATGAAGGCAAGGTAAATGAGTGTATGGTTTATATGGATTGTGTAAGGCTAGAAAGCTAAATTCCAGTCCTATTTTGCTAAAATTCTATTTGCTTGAAAATGGAGCTTTTGAAATATCATTTTTTTCCAGGGCCTTTTTTCAGAGTATCTCAGAAAATGCTGTGTTGTTGACCATAGTGTTTTGTCATAGGCGGACATTTCTTCACGGTTTTAGCTTAGGAGCTAAGATGACTTTTGCTCAGTGGTCTTTCTTGAGGTGTTCTGAGGTAAGCACTCTATATTTTTCCCTAACACCCTCTTCAAGAGTCAGGGAGGGCTGAACAGGAACAAAGTGAGAATTTACCAGTAATTTCTTCTCTCTATATATAGTAGACAAGTCTCTTGAATGACTAAGTCTGAACAGAGTTCAACTCACACAATGGGCTGGGAAGTATGATGGGTTATTGTTTGTATTTCACCAATGCAAGATAAAGAGAATATATAACTAAGGAGCTTAAGTTCCATTGGTAAGAACAGAAGTTTGGTAAGCTCATTTCTGGAAGGGATGATTTGGGAGGAAGAGAGACCTGTCATAATGGCCCCTGTCTTTTCCTCTCCACTTGTGGTCTCTTTTCCAGGACAGGGCAGCAGTAATTCATTCAGGATAGACCTAAAGACTGCTCTCAATTGTAACAAATAGAGAGGCAGTTGATTCTTCTTTCATCAACTTATCCAGTCCATTAATCCTTTAACAAACTGAATTATTAGTGTAATTCATTCTAAGCACAATCTAAATCATGGTTAGGAAAGGACTGGAATAGTCGAACACTGTGCACTCTTCTTGACAGAGAATCTATCTGAATATTTGTAGTTTCAGGCTAGAACAAGTCTTTGGAGCTTTGTCTGCTTTAAAATGAATTTTTCCAAGTTATCCAGCAAGGAGCTCTTCTTAGTCATAAATGGAGTAACTCATTGCAACGTGAGCCTAGAGTTTGAGAAACAGTTTTATCTGGGTCAGCAAAGCAGATGATTTCACTGTTCAGTCAGAAAATCTTTCTGGAGGTCAGATTCAGTTGGTCAAAGGCTGGGAAACTCATTCCAATTGTAACTGGAGCCAATCCCTTTTTTCCCTTGGCTTACACCCAGAAGAGACTAGAAGCCAGTTCTTTTCATTTGGAAATTTGTCTTTGCAGTTACAGAACTGTGGGGGGAAACTGGTATCCTGTCATGGAAGCAGTGAAGCAAGGGAAGTTGTTGGTGTCATTATTATAGTTTGGAGGTGCATACAAAATATTGCTTGCCAAAGAAGGTAGGGAACTGTCACTATGGGACCCTGGTATGATGTTCCAGATCATCAGCTGTTAAGTGTGGGGAGTAGAGGTATGGTTAAAGGTTTAAAGAGAGGAAAAAGACTTTTGAATAGTTGCTGTAAGAAAAGAGCTAGGGCATCAACAAGAATAGAATAGAATATCACAATAAGAAATGCCTAGATTATATCCTCTATCAGAGTTTAATAGTACATTTTAAAAAATTGATTTCATGACTTTTTTCAGTGGCATGAAGCAGTTTGGAAGCAGGAATAGAAGAATTGATTATGGGAGCAGCTAGGTGACTTAGTGGATAGAGAGCCAAACCTGGAGACAGGAGGTCCTGGGTTCAAATCAGATCTCAGATACTTCACAGCTGTCTGACCCTGAGCAATTCACTTTTTAATCCCATTTACCTACCCAGTACCATTCTGCTGCCTTGGAACCTATACTTAATTTAGATTCTAAAACAGAAAGTTAGGATTTTTTTTTAAAAAATGAACTGAATTAAGAAATATCCCCAGAACTGAGGATTTGCAGAAGAGGAACAGAGGACAACTAAGGATGAGAGTGAGTATAATTTCCTTTTTTTTTTCCAGACCACAGATATAATTAGCAATTTATATATAATGAGTCTTTTTTTTAATTTAAATTATTTTATTTTTTTCCATGGTTACATGATTCTTGTTGTCTCCCTTCCTTCTTCCTTCCCCGCTCCTGGAGTTGACAAGCAATTTTACTGGGTTATATATATATATATAATCATTAAAATCTTATTTCCATATTATTCATTTTTGTAATAGAGTAATCTTTTAAAACCAAAACCCCAAATCATATACCCATATAAACAAGTGATAAATCATATGTTTTCTTTTGGATTTCTATTTCCACAGTTCTTTTTCCACATGACTATAGCATTCTTTCTCATATGTCCATCAGAGTTGTCTTAGATTATTGTATTGCTTTTAGTAGCAAAGTCAATTACATTTGATTGTCTCACAATGTTTAAGTTACTGTGTATAATGTTCTCCTGGTTCTGCTTACTTTACTCTGCATCAGTTCATATAGATCTTTCCAGTTCTTCTGGAAATCAAGCAGTTCATCATTCCTTATAGCACAGTAGTATTCCATCACCATCATATACCACAATTTGTTCAGGCATTCCCCAATTGAGGGACATCCCCTCATTTTCCAATTTTTTGGCACCACAAAAAGCACAGTTATAAACATTTTTGTACAAATAGAACCTTTCCCATTTTTAAAAATCTCTTTGGGGTACAAACCCAGCAGTGGTATGGCTGGATCAAAGGACATGCATTCTTTTAAAGCCCTTTGGGTATAATTCCAAATTGCCTTTCAGAATGGTTGGATCAATCCACAGCTCAACCAGCAATGCATCAGTGTCCCAATTTTACAGCATCCTCTCCAACATTTATTATTTTCCTTAACCATCATATTGGCCTCTCTGCTAGGTGTGAGGTGGTGCCTCAGAGTTGTTTTGATTTGCATTTCTCTATTCAGGAGGGATTTAAAACATTTTTTTCAAATGATTATTGATAGTTTTGATTTCTTCATCTGAAAACTGCCTATTCCTATCCCTTGACCATTTGTTAATTGGGGAATGATTTGATTTCTTATAAATTTGACTTAGTTCTTTGTATATTTGAGAAATTAGACCTTTGTCAGAGAATTTTGCTATTAAAACCTCTTCCCCCCCACCCCCGTTTGTTGCTTCCCTTCTAATTTTGGTTGCATTGGTTTTGTTTATACAAAAAAAATTCTTTTAAAACCTTACCTTCTGTCTTGGAATCAATATTAGTATTGGTTCCAAGGCAGAAGAGTGGGAAGGGCTAGGCAATGGGGGTCAAGTGATTTGCCAGGATCACACAGCTAGGAAGTGTCTGAGGCTAGATTTGAACTTGGCTTTCAATCCACTGAGCCACCCAATTGCCACCTGTACAAAACTTTTAAATTTAATATAATAAAAATTATTCATTTTACATCTTATAACATTCTCTATTCCTTGCTTTGTTTTAAATTCTTTCCTTTCCCATATATCTGAAGATATACTATTTCCTGTTCACCAAATTTACTTATAATGTCACTCTTTATATTGAAATCATATACCCATTTTGAACTTATTTTGGTATAAGGTGTGAGATATTGATCTAAACCTAATTTTTGCCATCCATACTGTTTTCCAATTTTCTCAGCAGTTTTTGTCATATAGTGAGTTCTTATCCCAAAAGCTGGGATCTTTGAATTTATTGAACACTAGCTTGCTGAGGTCATTTATCCCTACTCTATTCCATTGATCCACTCTTCTATCTCTTAGCCAGTACCAGATTGTTTTGCCGATCACTGTTTTATACTTCAGTTTAAGATTTGGTATTGCTAGGCCACCATCATCCTTCATTAGTTGCCTCAATATTTTTGATCTTTTGTTCTTCCAGAAGAATTTTGTTATTATTTTTTCCAATTCTATAAAATGTTTTTTTGGTAGTTTGATAGGTACAGCACTGAATAAGTAAATTAACTTAGATAAGATTGTCATTTTTATTATATTAGCTTGTCCTACTCCTGAGCAATTAATGTTTTCCTAATTGTTTAGATCTGGTCTTATTTGTGTGGAAAGTATTTTGTAATTGTGTTCATATAATTCCTGTGTTTGTCTGGGCAGATAGGTTCTCAAATATTTTATATTGTCTAGAGGGATTTTAAATGGAGTTTCTCTTTCTCTTGGTACTGATTTTTGTTGGAAATTGTATTTTAATTTAAAATCCAAGATTTTTGATTTTTTGTTTGAGATTGCATTTTTATAGAAATTCAAGATTTTTATTTTGTTCGAGGAAAGATCTTCAAGGAAGAAGCTTGCTAACTCCTAAATCCAGAGAATGAATTGTTGCAGAAAGACCAGAAAACCTACACTACAGCAAGAAGATAAAGAATGAACTTTAGGTGTGGCTGACTGAACTGAAGTTTGATTGAACATTTATTGTAAATGTACACTTTTATGCCAAGGGGACTGCCCTTAATTTGGCTTTCTGTCAATGCACCTAGCAAAACATTGGTTTTTGCTTTCTTTTCTATTCCTCCCTAACTACTGTAATTTCTTCTTAGAAAATTGAATATTGTATACATCTATAGTTAGAAGTGCGTTTAGGACTACAAGATGATTATGTTAAATGATCAATGGGGAGACTAGTCTCCCAGTGATCATCAGGGGGGATCTTAAAACTGCTCAGACTCTACCTTAGAACATTTGGTTAAGTCTATTCCCCATTTAAACAATGGAGGTACTTAGTCAGGAATGTATGTGAGAACTTTACAATACTTCACCCATACTTAGGCATACTTTAGGGGAAGATAAAGTTGTAAAACTCCTTACTGAACAATGAAAAAGTCCATAACTCATACTTATAGTGAGGCCAAAACCTTAAGCTAGGTCTATTTTTAGATCTAATACAAAAGGGTACTAAGTACCTATAAAGGTTAAATTAATCACTAAAAGGTCAAGCAACTTACAAAGGGCAAGCTTAGCAAGAGGTGTGAAGTTTTAGTCTACTCAGGGAAGGTGATTAACAAGAGAAGATGTGAATTAAGAATGGTCAGTCCTGTGGAAAACGTCTACTGTGATTGGTAGATGTGAAAATTTAGGGGAAGTGACATAAGAGAAATTTCTCTTTAAAAGGAGCTGGCTCTCTCAACTTGGGGAATTGGATCTCGGACTAGTTGGAGTAGCTGGGCCTCTGAACTTAGTTGGAGTTTTGCTTGGGACAAAATCTTGTGGTGAGTGGATAAAAAACCGACTTAGTTTTCTCTCTTAAAGAGAAAGGCCTAGGCCATTTGGCCTAGGCCCTAGGCCTTTTCCTACTATTTCCTCTTACTCTGTCTCTCTCCCTTCCCTTAATGCCTTAATTTGTATTAATTAAAATCTCCATAAAACCCAGCTGACTTGGGTATTTCATATTTGGGAATTTTCCCCATGGCGACCACTTATTTTTAATATAAAATCAAGACACTAAAATTATTTTTACAGTTTTGGCAATTCATAGTCATTGAACCCACATTTTCATGGTCACAAAATATATAAAAATGCTGATGATTTATGTGGGTTTATTTTGTATCCTAAAGAGTGATTATTTAGTTTCCTCACTGCCTACTGTAATTCCTTCAATTTCCTTTTCTTCTCTAATTGCTACCACTAGCACTTCTTATAACTTGAATCTTAGGGAGCTGCTAAGAGCAGTTGTCTGCAAAGTGAATACTGGGGCCCTAGAATAAGTCATGACCGGACCCCAGTGGGCATTTCATTCTCTCTAGAAGCAAATCCTGGGACTTGCATCTAGCATTACCAGTTTACCCTTATTCACCAACCTTCTCTACTCTGCTCCTACCCCAATTGGTATAGCCTTCCAGGCTTCTGGACCTGACTCCTAACAGTTAAAACACAACTCCAATCCTAGCACCAACAGTAGCAGTTGTGTAGGTACCAATGGGAAAACCTCTTCAATGTCCAACATATCCATTCCTAAACTCCCCCAAATCACATTATGATTGGGATGGGTGTCCATTAAAGGATGGACTCCCCTCCAATTTTCATTTTGACTGAAATTGAGCAGGCCTGGATCCACTGGGGCTGATTTTATATTTCATTACATTTTCTTTCTGTTCAAACGGTTAAGATTAAAATCACCAAACTGTGGCAGGTAAAAATTAGTTTCTCTGCTAGAAGTATTATATTTTATGAGGTTTATTAAGATTAAAAATTTAAGAAAATACAAGTAAGAAAGCATGTGCCTAGGAGGGCCAAGAAGCCCATTCAATTTCACTTACATTATGAGAGATGTGTCTGCTTGCCAGCTGAAGTAGGAAGAGTCCTCAGTAGGCGGAGAGCTCCTTTAAATAATAATTTGTAATCTCGCACTCAGGGAGATTAGAGAGAATTCTGGGAGCTAGCAAGGACTTCTGGGGATTGAAGTCTGGGGTTCAAATCTCCATTTCTACAAAACCCATTCATCTTTTCTATTAATATTGAGGACACCACCATTTCCAATAACCCAGGTTCATAGCTTCAGTTATCCATAAATTCTCACTTTTACTTACTCCACAATTCTAGTTAACTAACATTTCTCATTTCCACAAACTCCCTCAAAAAGGTCCCTGATATCTCTCCATCTAGCTACCACCCTAATCTGTCCCTCATCATTTTTCACCTAGTCAACATCAATAGTCTCCTAATTGGTCTTTAATCCTCAAGTCTCTCTCTACTCTAATACATACAGCTGGTTTGACCATTTATTTCACTCTCCTACTCAGTAAACTCTAGTGGTTCCTATTAACTCTAAAATCAAATATTATTTCATCCTTTTAAAAAATCTATTTTTATATTTTATAATGTATTATTAATTCAAAAGTAAATATATATGTGGGTGATGTGCAAAAAAAATTTTAATGAGAGGGTTATATGATCAAAAAAGTTTGGAGGACACTAAAATAGGCAAATAAGAAATTAAATTATTTACACAATATTCCATATCTAGTTATGTCTGGGGGAGGCTTTTAATGACAATCTTCATGACTCCCAAATCAGTCTCAACCCATTAGACAACACTGCTTCTAATTAAAAAGTTAATGTTACTTTTCTCTCCCTTTATACCCTACATGTTTCATTGAAAACTTTTTTGCTTTTTGTTTTTGTTTTTTTTGTTTTTTGATTTGGCTAACGTTATCCAAAAAGATCCTGGTGGTACCATGGCAGCCAGGTCAATTGGACAAGAAATAGATTTTGTCAGTAAATAAACTGGGGCATATGCCTGTGGGTGGTCACATCCTAATATAGACCCCTATGAGACCCTACTTTGCCTTTATTTCTATTTTTATTCAACACATTTGTTTCTGCCACATAGAAGGAGGTTTTCTTAATGATGGCTTTCAATGAGTCATTCTTAGCATGTTCAGAGACAAAAGTCTACTTAATGGCTGGCAATGAATCATTTCTACTCTGCCTCCTTCAAAACACCTTCTCTAACTCACTGGAAACTGGTATATTCGTTAACTTGTGCCCAGTATATCAGTGCATCAACAAATGTCTTAGATATGGAACATAAGACTACTTGTATCTCCCTTTTAAAATCTGAAATTGGGTTCTAATTTTGTAACTTACAAAACATTCTGAGAAGCTTGATTTTTAAACTCCAAGATACTAGATATATTTGTATTTTATCAGTAAATATTACTTTATATTTCATGGTACTTTGTCAATAAACATTTGTTAATTTAGTTATTGATTACTTAATCCTATATTTGACTGTTGCTAAGGAACCAGTAGTATTAGTTAGTGCTCAGGCTTTGCAGTATAAAGAGTTAAAGGGGTGGGGCTGGGGATGATTGTCTTTTCACTGAAAAAGATCTGGAACTTTGACAATAGTGAATAGAGTTGGTGATTTAACTTTCTTTTTCTACCTCTTTCTGAGGGTTGGATAGACTGGGAAAACTAGGATGGTAGAAGGAAGATTAGGAAAACCAAACTAAGGGATTTAAAGGAATTTTAGGTCAGAGGGAGTATTAAAAAGAAACTAACACTGCCCAACTGGGGGAGGATCCTGCAACTATACTAAGATAGTGGAAGGAGGAATGATGCTATATGAAGATAAATTAATTGAAGAAGCTGGAGATATCTATCCCAAGGATGAAAAGACAAAAGATAGCTCTCTTGAAGCATTTGAATAGTTTTATGATAGTGGGAACAAACTTGTTCTGCTTGGTGCTTCAGGGCAGAAAAAGGTTTTCATTTGATGTAAGAAATATTTTCCTTAACAATTTAGAGTGGAAGGAGCTACTTCAGTAGGAAGTGAGTGTTCTATCACCCGACCCGTAAAGCAAGGATTTTTGTTTAAGTAGGAATTAGAGTCTAGAGGGAAGAAATCACTATTTTTCTGAATTAGAGTGTTCCGATTTTTAAAATATTCATTAAGTATTCAACCTGCTTCATTTTCATTTTTAATAGTAAGAAAAAATTCAATATCTTCATTTTAACACAATCATCCATCATAGTATTTTGGAATGGGAAGGCCATGATGTTTTCACAAAAATTCAGAAATGTCTTATGCTCTGCCTCCATTTTTTATATTTTATATTTTATAAATTTTATAAAAATTTTTTATAGAATTTTATAAAAACCTTCCTTTAATGAGCTTTTTTTAAAAAAAAAGTTGATTGCAGATAGAATAACTTTTTAAAAAAGGATGGAACTCATTTTTCATATCTTTCAATATGAGTAATGGTCTGTGAAATATGCAATGGTCCATATTGCTTAAGGAGTCATCTTTTTAAGCAGCTCAAATACTTGCATTTCATCCTGCCATTGAGCTCCTACAGCATAGTATCAAATACAATTCTGCTGTCTTATATAAATTTCATTTTTTTAAAGCAAAGAATTCTCTTGCTGTGGACTTATCAATAGGTTTAAAATATATGTTTTGTCCAACAATATATGGTACATATATAATCAAGTTAGCATCTTTACCTAAATATATTGCTTTTTCTACTTCAAAACAATATAGAAAAACTTCATTTTCTTAATTGGTCACAAAAGTCTTCATATTTGTAGACAATTCCCAATATATCATCATTGAGACCCAAGATTTCTTGCATATAATCACCAAACACTGTTTTGTCCAAATCAAAAGCTAGAGACAACACCAATGTTTCTCCTATTCAGTGAGTGTTTTGATACCTAGCAATCCTATAAGAAATTTTATTAATGCACATGGTCCTTTTATAAGGCATAAATGGTTTTTTAAAAGTTCTTTTTTGCTTATTAAAAACAATTTTTTTAAAATGATGAACTTATTTTGCCCAGATTGAAAATGCTATGGTCATTAACAGACTAAATACCATTGGTGATCTCCAGGGAAACTTTGACCTGGATCTACTTTAGGCATCCTGGAGGCTCCCCACTCTGGGGGGTTTTCTGTCTTGATGTAAGAATTACTGAACATACTGGATGGGTGTTAGTCCTACTGAAGCTCAGAACTCTGGAGATCTAGTGAACAACCAGAATGTCTTCCCTAGTAGTAGAAATTACAGGGTTATGCACTGTAACCTCAGTCCCAAAGACCCACTGGTATGAGACTCTCTCCTCATTGGCAGAAAGCAAAGCTGTGTCCCTGTGTAAGGGGAAGGACAGAACTGATGAGAATGAGAGGCCTCCCATCTTCATCAATTCTTGAGAAGGGCATTGAATCATCTTTAAACTTCCAGGCACTTCAGGCTCTGCTGTCATTTCAGGCTTCCAGCTTCAAGAGGGAAGATGGAGAAGGCCAACCCCATTTCAGGCTGCTAAAGAAAAAGATTCTGAGAAGAAGCTGGCATGAGGAGAGCTGGCAGTCTCCATGATGTCCCTATTTATAGTTTGCTACAGTAGAGACTGCCAGGAATTGTCCCATTGAGTAAGACAAGGGATACTTTCCCTCTTGATTGAGTTATCTTCTTAATGAGAGAACTGCTTCACTCTATATTGTCTGGTATATATTGACCAACGTATAACTTTTCTGATTTCTGTTTTTCTAAGGTTTGTATAAAAGATTATCTTGACTGATTGTTATGTGTTCCTTATGGAACTGATATTTAATGGGAAAAGATATAAAATCTGAGGTTCTCCTCCCACCACCACCTCCATATTGAAACTGCAATCAAAAGTTAGATTGAATCCGATCACATTTCCTAGCCCAACAATATTTAAGAGAATAAATAGATATAATTCTAGTCTAGTACCTCCTCTCTCTGAGAAGAGCAGAAGAGCTGGAGGTGAGTGAGGAGAGGCTAGAGATGTCTATTCTTTCTCCCTTCCAGACATCATCATACTATATGTGCCAGACAGCCCTCACAACATATGGGCCTTGATACATACGGGCTTTGCCACATTTCCATGCCCAGCAAGAATCTAATTTTCTTTGAAAAAATTCTCTTGTCTTCCAATTATATTCTGCAGGTATATTTTCAAAATGTTCAATTTATTGAGTTCCAATGTATTTTCATTTTATATATCTATACAAAGAAAAAATGTCTTTCTTTTTCATCAATAATAGTAAATGTGATTTCAAATTTTGACTATAATGTATTGTATTTTTTAAAATTAATTTTGTTTCTATATTTTTCCTATTTTGTTTCCCTAGTCTTAGCTTGTACTAAGCACTTGTTTAGCAGCTATAAATGGTTTTTCTTCAAACTGGATATATACTTATTTATTACAAAGATACTGACATCCACTAACTCAAATTTGACCTTTTTGTACATGCCATTTTAAATAATCAGTATGATACATTTTTTTCTCAGTTGAAACAAATTTGCCATGATGTTAGTCTTCTTGTTTTTGACTTTGATTTGAACTTTGTTTTAATGGGGAGGGAAGTGTATGAATTTATGCAGGAGTTGTAGTATAAAACATGCAATAATTTGGATCATTGCCATATGTTCTTTCTCCTAGAGAATCTGGTTGGGGGAGGTGTTGAAAAGTTTAGAATTCTGCAGTAAGAAGAGAAGAAGGGATTAGTGACTTTCTCATAAGGACTACAGAGGTAGCTATTATATAAATAATAAAGAAGGCTACTATTCCTGGGGCATATATCTGGGACTTGAAGTCTCTAAGGATTTTTCAAACATGATTATGAAGTCCTCAGTAAAAAACGGAAGGCCTCAGAAATAGGTAGTGTTTTTACCTTTGTTCCTGAGATTAAGGCCTTAGAAGAGAAAATCAAATTTAAGAGGTAAACAGTTGGTTGTGAAAATGGTGTTTAAGAACAGATTTAAGATTTAAAATATAGGCTCAATCCTAGAACTGAATTGAGGGAGGAAAAAAAAAACTTAATTGGACAGATTCTTATAAGTCTTATCAAGAGGCCTCTAAATAGGAAATGTAATAAATGTTTTACAGAAAGAAAGGGAAAGGAGACATAAAGGAAAAAAAAAACCAACTGTCCACAAAGACCTGCAAAGAAGATACCATTTTCAATACCTTGTTATAATAATTAGTTCCTTGAAGACTAAAAATATAGTGAGTGGACCCTAAAACCACATGATTTCTTCATCTTCAGCTTTAAAGAGTTAATTTTGTTCAAAAAAGTGTAAGTTCAGTCATAATTGCTTTGAACCCCCCAGTTAGGAAAATTACTAATGTTTAGAGAGATTGTGCTCTCTGCCTAATTTTATATTTATAATTATCTCTAGTGACCCCCTGAACTCTTTGAAGATGAAGCAAAATTCAGCTTCCTGGAAACATTTAGATAATGAAATGTTAAATTATGTTATAATATCTGTGGATAGATAGGTCCTGGAAAGATAAGTTGGGGAAAGAAGTGACAATTTCTTGCAACCTCCTGCAGCCTGCTACAAATTTAATGACCCTTCTCTTTATCTCCATTTTTGACACAGCTCAGATCTACTTTTACCACTTAGAATTAAGCTAGAAAACTATACACGCCTTCTTTTTATTATCTTTCAATAATTTATAGGCAGTACCTGGAGGCCAAGCCTATTGGAATAGATTTCTGATTTGGCATCATTTCATTTCATTCAAATGGCTTTCAAAGACATTTTGTACTTGGTCTAAGACCTTTTGATTGCTTGCTTAAAGCATGTTTTCTCTTAAGGTATCAGAGCTAAAAATGAGTAGGTGGTTTCAATGCCACCTTTACTCTCTCCTTCTCCAGTTTTAACATTTATTGTAATCAACAAATCTATTGAAATGTTTGGCAAATGTCAAAATCCTGGATAGCTCTTTAGTGGCTGGAAGAGGTTCTATTTTATCTGTTATGAATGCCTTTCTTCCCTAATGCCTTTATACTAAAGTATTTTAGAAAATGTTTATGCGGTATAGCTCAGAGACTGTAATTTAATATTACTCTATCATCCAACTCTAATTCAGAAATGATTCTCTTTCTGAGCTGGGAAGAAATGGGAAGGAGTGTTATTCTAGAGGTCTTTAGCAAGGTAGAATTTCCCTTTTCAAGGCAGCATTCCCTAGCTCTCTAAAATGACTATTACATTCTGATCAATATTAACATTGACAGGCATGGTAAAATAAATGAATTAATTTGTGTTTTGAACAAATGAAGCACATTTTGTTTAATATCATATGAAACCACAGGATTATTTTAATTTTAATTTCTCCCATTATTTGGAGTATTCTCTCATATGACTATTAATATTAATAATTCTTATTTTTGAAAACTGTTCATTCATTTGACCATTTAAAAACTGAAAAATGTCTTTTGGTTTTTTATATATCAATGAGTTGTCCATATATCTTGGATACCAAAGACTTTCAGAAACACAGATTTTTTTTCCATTCAACTATTTCTCTCTTATATTTGTGAACCTTAAAAATTCTCAAACCCTACTTCATAAGGTTAGGATTGTAAACCTTAAAAAAATTCCCAGACCCTACTTCATAAGGTTGGGTTAAGACCATTCCCCATTGGGACCATTCCCCATTTGGACAGTAAAGGTACTTAGATCAGGAATGTGAGACCTCTACTCCACCCCTACTTAAGTCTGCCCTAGGGGAAGATAAAATTGTAAACTCTTTTCTGAACAATGAAAAGTACTTAAACCCATACTTATAGTAAGACAAAAAGTTCTTTAAGCCATGCCTATTTTAGGACTAATACAAAAGGGGGATAAGTACCTATAAAGGTCAGGCAACTTGTGAATTTACAAGGAGCAAAGAGGTGAAAACTTACTCAGAGATTCTAGTCTACTCAGGTGTGAATTACTCAAAAGATTAGTCTACTCAGGTGTGAACTAAGAATGGTCTGTCCTTTGAAAAATGTCTACTGTGATTGGTAGATGGGAGAACTTAGGGGAGGAGACATAGGAGAAAATTCCCTTTAAATAGGAGCTCAGATTCATTCAGAGTCATTCAGATTCAGATTGAGGATTGAGCTGGTGGAGGCAGCTGAGATGAAGCTGGCCTGGTGTCACTAGAATCCTTGCTTGAACAGATCTTGTGGTGAGTGATTAAGGACTGACTGATCTTTCTGTTAGGGATTAGGCCTGGGTTGGCCAGGGCTGGCCAGAGCCGGCCTATCTTTTTCTCATTATTTCCTTTCTCTCTCTCTCTCTTTCTTAATTCCTCATTTGTATTAATTAAAATCTCTATAAAACCCAGCTGGGTATATTCATAATTGGGAATATTTCCCTGGCAACCACCTTATATATTGATTTAAAAATAAGACACTGTAGTGAAAACATATTTTCTGTGGTCATAATTTACTCATCCACTCTTATATCTACTACAATTTAAGTCATCCACTATTTTAATCACTACAGTTTATGGCCTAAACCATTGTAATTATTACATATCATAAGCATTCATAATATTTGTATAGAAGCTTTTCAATTTCTTGTTATCAAAATTATTTATTTTACCTTTTTATGATTTCTTCTATCCCTTACTTTAAGAATATTTCTCCTATACCTGAATGTTTAAGGTATATGATCTACTTTCCTTCTAATTTTTTGTAGTATGTTTTTCAATATTATTACATAGTCATTTTGATATTACTGTAGAATATAGCATAAAATGTTCTAAGTCTAATTTCTGTAAGACTGCTTTCCATTTTTTTTCAGGAAGTCTTACCAATTAGGTATTTGTTTCCCCAGTAATTTATTTTTAGAGATTTTTGAACATTGAGTTATTGAATTCTACTATTTCTGATTTTCCCTGGTATTATCTGTTTCATTGATCTACTTAAGTATTTTTTAACAAATACCAAATGATTTTGATTATTGATTCTTTATAAATGAGTTTGATGTCTGAAAGTGTTGTTCTCCCATCATTCCTAACTTTCCTCATTAATTCAATTGATAATATAGATCTTTTGTTTTTTCCAAATGAATGTTCTAATTATTTTACCAAGTTTTGTAAAGTATCCCTTTGACAGTCTAATATAATAAACCTATAACTTTGGAAGCATTATCATTTTTATTATATTTTATTATATTTATTTTATTATATTTATATATATATGATATATATATCATATTTATTATATTTGCATGACCTAGCAACGAACATTGAATATTCCTCCAGCTTTAAAAATTACCTTTTTTTTTATGAAGCACTGTAAAATTAACTATATCAAGTATGTTTTGGTAGATTGATCCATGAATATTTTATGCATTTTACAGTTATTTGGAATAGTATTTTCTTTTCTAGTATTATCTCTGGGATTTCATTATAATTTCATGGAAAAGCTGTTGATTTTGTGGGTTTATTTTATAGCTTGAAATTTTGCTAAAGGTATTGATTTTCTTAATTTCTTTGCTCTTGCCCTAGGATTTTCAAATTAAACCATCACATATCATGAGCAAATAGGAATAGAATTACATTCTCCTTAGCTATCTTCAACTCTTTAATTTATTTCTTTTAGCATTTGTTATTGATAACATTTCTAGAATTAGAGCAAATAGCCCCAAGGAGAGTGGGTATCATTGCTTTAGCCCTGTATTTACTGAAAAAATTTCTAGAGTATTCCTAATACATGATATTTGTTTTTGGTTTTAAATAGAGACTTTTTATATTTAAAAAAGGACTCTCTCTGTCTATGCTTTCCAGTGTTTTTATTACTGGATTTTTCAAAGGCTTCTTCTGTATCTATTCATATAATTAGATGGATATGGATACTTTTTTTTTTAAACCCTTACCTTCCGTCTTGGAGTCAATACTGTGTGTTGGCTCCAAGGCAGAAGAGTGGTAAGGGCTAGGCAATGGGGGTAAAGTGACTTGCCCAGGGACACAGCTGGGAAATGTCTGAGGTCCAATTTGAACCCAGGACCTCCCGTCTCTAGGCCTGACTCTCAATCCACTGAGCAACCCAGCTGCCCCCTACTTTTGTTTTTAATGTGATTATATTGGTTATTTTCCTAGTGTTGGACTACTCTTGAAACACTTTATGAACCCAATTTAGTCATAGTGAATGACTCATTGGCTGAATTATTGTAGTCTATCATAATATTATTTTAAATTTTGAATCAATTATATTGTCCGTAATTTAATCTATGTATTATTCTTCCCTGGCAGATACTGGGACTATATTTGTTAAGTAAAAGGAGTCTAGTAGGGTGCTTTTCCCCTCAATTTTTGCAGATAATTTATATATTAATGTATTGAGGCTAATTACTCTTTAAAAGTTTAATCAAATTCTTCTTTGAACCCATCAGGACCAACAGTATTTTTCTTTGATAGTTCCTTTATAGGCGATATTTTTTTTCCTTTTTCTGAAATTATATTATTTAGAATCGCTATTTGATATTCTGTTAGTTTGGGTATTTTATATTTGTGAAGGTACTCCTCTTTCTTTTATATTCTTGGCTTTCTTAACATGTAACTGTAGATAGTTGGCTTCTAATCATTTTGTTTCTTCCGGCATTGTTTTACTTCGCTTTGTATATGTGCTATTTTGTTGGTTTGATTTTTGATTCTTGTCCTTTTAATTAGATGGGCAAACGATTAGCAATGTTGTTCTACTTTTAATAAAATTAGTTCTTAGTTTTGTGTTTCTATGATATTTTTGGTTTCCATTTTATCTAGTTATCCTATAATTTTAATATCCCCTCTTTTTTGCTTATTTAAATGTATTTGTTGAGTTTTGAATATTTTAGAATGCATATTTAGTTCCTCAGTCATCTCTTTTTTTGCTTTTCTCCCTCAATGTATATATTTAGAGATATAATTTTTCTCCTGAGGACTGCTTGATCTTCTTCCAGTAACTAAAGCATATTCTATCATTGTTATCATTTTTTACATAATTATTCAATGTTTCTAAGATTTTTCTTTGACCTAGTAATTATTTAGGATTTCATTTTTAAGTCTCAATCTGAGCTTGTGCCTTTTATTTGCTCTCCCTGAACTAATTATTATTTTTGTTTCAACATGGTCCGTAAAGGATGTGCTTAACATTTCTGCTTTCAAAAGATTTATATGCAATTTGTCTTTGCCTAAATACATTATCAATTTTTGTAAAAGTTTTATATGGTCCTGAAGAAAATGTACAGAGGGTTCCCATATCTACTGGTTTGATATCTACTGATCCAGTTACCTGTGGCTAACCATGGAAAAAAATAAATAATTGGAAATTTTGAAAAATTCGAGAAGATAAAAAATAAAAAGTTCATAAGTTTCAAATCACTTACCAAGGAAGTAGTCTGTAACATGGTAAAGTCCACCAACCCAGTACAACTTGACTCATTTCCCATTGAGATCCAGAGAGACAGAAAATTATTGTTCTTTGCCCTTCCTTCCTTCCTTCCTTCCTTCCTTCCTTCCTTCCTTCCTTCCTTCCTTCCTTCCTTCCTTCCTTCCTTCCTTCCTTCCTTCCTTCCTTCCTTCCTTCCTTCCTTCCTTCCTTCCTTCCTTCCTTCCTTCCTTCCTTCCTTCCTTTATTATTATTTCAAATGTTTACATAGCCAAACAAAACAAGCATGTCCATATATAAAGAAAAAAGCAGATATTACACAAATGAAATCACAGATCTCATATATATTCAACTTACTTTTCTTTATATCTACATAATAGGTCCCATCCACTGGTGTCCCAACCCCTTCCCATCCTTCCCTTATCACGTAGGGTATCAAAATGGAGGCCAATGTGTTAATATAAATTAAGTCTTTCATGTTTTATCTTTCTGTTCACTTTCTGGAGGTAACATTTTAAATTTATTCTTTTAGTATTAGTTCTTTGGCTGTGTATAACATTCCACTCATTTCACCATTATCTTGTATAGTTCTTCCCAGGTTTTAAAAAACAACAAAAAAAGTCTGTTGATCATTTCTTATGGCATAGTAGTATTCCTTCACAATCAATTACCACAATTTGTTTAGCCATTCCCCAGTTGATGGGCATCTCCACACTTTCCATTTCTTTGCCACCCCAAAGAGAGCTCCTATAAATACTTTGGAACATATGGGTCCTTTTCCTCTTTCTCTAATCCTCTTGGGAAACCATTGCTGGGTCTGAGAGTATATACAGTTTTAAAACTCTCTATGTGTACTTCCAAATTGCTCTCCAAAATAGTTGGATCCTTTCATAGTTCCATCAATAATGCATCAGTGACCCTGTTTTTTCCACCTCCCCTCCAACACTTGTCACTTTGTCCTTTTGTTATTTTAGCCAGTCTGGTGGGTTTGAGGTGATATTTCAGAATTGTTTTGGTTTGCATTTCTCTAATTAGTAGTGAGCTGGGGCATTTTTAAAAATATGCCTATATATGGCTTTGATTTATTAACCTGTAATTGTTCATATCTTTTGCCCATTTATCATTTGGGGTGTAGCTCTTATTCTTACACGTTTGACAAATTTCACTATATAGTTTAAATGAGACTTCTACCTGAGGGGCTGTCTATGAAAATTGTCCCCTCTCCAAATTCCTGCTTTACTTTTAACCTTAGCAGCATTTATTTTATATGTACAAAACTTTTCAATTTAATGTATTCAAAAGAATCCATTTTACATTTCACAATGCTCTCCATCTCTTGTTGACTCACAAATTCCTCTCCCATCCATAAATCTTATGGGTAGTATGCTCTTGGTTCTTCTAATTTACTTAATACATCTCCTTTTATGTTTAGATAATATATTCATTTTGGTTTTATCTTAGTGAATGATGTAAAATACTGGCCTATAACTAGTTTATACCCAACTAGTTTCCAGTTATCCCAGCAATTTTATCAAAATAGTGATTTGGTATCCCCAAATGCTGCTTGATCTATGTTTTTTTGTTTGTTTGTTTGTTATATACCACATTACTATAATCTTTTACTGCTATTTGTTGTACCTTGGTTCTGTTCCACTGATCTACCTTTCTATTTTATAGCCAGACCAGATAGTTTTGATAATTACTGCTTTATGATACAGTTTAAAATCTAGTACTGGGAGACCTCTTTCCTTTACATTTTTTTCATTAATTCCTTTGATGACATTGATCTTTTATTCATCCAGATGAATTTTATTATTTTTTCTAACTCAATAAAATAGTTGTTGTTTTTAAAATTTAATTGGGATAACATAAAGTAGATTAGTTTAGGTAGAATTGTCATTTTAATTATATTGGTTCTTCCTATTCTTAAACAATTAACTTTTCTCCAGTTATTTAAATCTGACTTTATTTGTATAAAAAATGTTTTATAATTTATAATTCTGTTTGTGTAGTTCCTGGGTTCATTTTGGCAAGGATATTCCCAGGTATTTTATTCTATCTGTAGTTATTTTAAATGAAATATCTCTTCTTGTAGGACTTTGTAAATGATGTCTGATGATTTATGTGGATTTATTTTATATCCTGCTACTTTTTAATTCTTGCCTTCCATTTTGGAATCAATACTGTATGTTGGTTCCAAGGCAGAAGAGTGGTAAGGGCTAGGCAATGGGGGTTAAGCAACTTGCTCAGGGTCACACAGCTGGGAAGCGTCTGAGATCAGATTTGAACCTAGGATCTCCCATCTCTAGTCCTGGCTCTCAATTCACTGAGCTACCCAGCTGCTGCCTTAGTTGATTTTTCTGGGATTTTCTACATATACCATTATGTCATCAGCAAACAGAGCTAGTTTTATTATCCCATTTGCCCTTTCTGATTCCTTTTGCTGGCATTTCAAACACTATGTTAAATAATACTGATGATAATGGAAGGTTTATAACTTCTCCCCAATACAGATAATACTTGATCTGATAGTTTTAAGTAGATGTTTTGTATCATTTTTAGAAAAAACCCATGTATACCTATGATTTTCAATTATTTTAACAGGAATGAGCATTGTATTTTGTCAAAGGCTTTTTCTACATTTATTGATATAGTTTATTTATATTTCTTTATATTACTTTTATTATTAATATCAATTATCAAAATTTTTCCTTATATTAAGCTGTCCCTGCATTCCTAATATCATTCCTGTTTGGTCATAATGTATTATCTTTGTGACATTATTTTAGTCTCCTAGCTAGTCTTTTGTTTAGGAATTTTGCATCCACATTCATTGAGTTTGGTTTATAATTTTCTTTCTCTGTTTTTGTGCTTCCTGATTTAGTTATCAGTACTATATTTGTTTCAGAAAAGGAATTTGGTAAAACTTCTTTGCCTATTCTTTCAAATAATTTGTTTAATACTGGAATTAGTTGGTCCTTAAATGTTTGGTTTAAATCAATCCATCTGGTCCTGATGCTTTTTTTTCTTAGGAAAGTCATTTATGGCTTGTTTGATTTCTTTTTCTAAAATAGATTTATTTGGGTATTCTATTTCTTGCTCTGATAGCCTAGGCAAGGATTTTTTTCCCCTAAGTATTCTTCTATTTCTCTTTCATTGTCAAATTTGTTTTCATATAGTTGAACATAAGAATTGCTTTAACTTTATCTTCATTGGAGGTACTCTTTCTTTTCATCTTTAAAACAAGTTATTTGGTTTTCTTCCCTCTTATTTGTTTTTATTAAATTCACCAATGTGTTATCAATTTTGTTGATTTTTTAAATAAAACTAACTCCTAGATTTATTTATTATTACAATGGTTTTCTTACTTTCAGTTTTATTGATCTCAACTTTAATTTTAAGGATTTCTATTTTGGTACTTACTTGTGGATTTTTATTTTGATCTTTTTCTAGGTTTTTTTTTTAATTGCACTCCCAATTCATTCATCTCTTCATTCTCTGTTTTATTATTATAAGCATTTCAAGATACAATTTCCCCTCCAATTGTTGTATCCCATAGGTTTTGCTATGTTGTCTCATAATTATCATTCTCTTTAATGAAATTATTTATAGTTTCAATAATTTTTTTTGGCCCACTCATTCTTTAAGATTAGATTATTTGCTCTCCAATTAGTTTTTACTTTTTGTTTCCATGATACCTTATACATAATTTTAATTGTGTCAGAGAAAGCTGCAATTGATATTTCTGCCTTTTTACATTTAACTATAATATTTTTATGGTTTAAAATATAGTCAATTTTTGTGAAGGTGCAATGGACCTCTGAGGAGAAGATATACTTTTTTTTTCTGCTCCCATTCAATTCTCTCCATATATCTATTATTATTATTTTTTTAATATATTTTATTTGATCATTTCCAAGCATTATTCGTTAAAGACATAGATCATTTTCTTTTCCTCCCCCCACCCCCCATAGCCGATGCGTAAGTCCACTGGGCATTAGATGTTTTCTTGATTTGAACCCATTGCTTTGTTGATAGTATTTGCATTAGAGTGTTCATTTAGAGTCTATCCTCTGTCATGTCCCCTCAACCTCTGCATTCAGGCAGTTGCTTTTTCTCGGTGTTTCCACTCCCATAGTTTATCCTTTGCTTATGAATAGTGTTTTTTTCTCCTGGATCCCTGCAAGTTGTTCAGGGACATTACACCGCCACTAATGGAGAAGTCCATTATGTTCGATTATACCACAGTGTATTAGTCTCTGTATACAATGTTCTCCTGGTTCTGCTCCTCTCGCTCTGCATCACTTCCTGGAGGTTGTTCCAGTCTCCATGGAACTTCTCCACTTTATTATTCCTTTTAGCACAATAGTATTCCATCACCAACATATACCACAGTTTGTTCAGCCATTCCCCAATTGATGGGCATCCCCTCGTTTTCCAGTTTTGGGCCACCACAAAGAGCGCAGCTATGAATTATATCTATTATTATTTAACTGATCTGAGATGCCCTTCATCTCCTTGATGAATGTAAGGATAATTTTAGGGTTGTGACCTATTCTAAATTAATTTGGTCACCAGAGAAAATCCCAAATAAAATACCCAAGTCACTTTGGGAATTTATGGTGATTTTAATTATTATAGAGGGAAGGAAGTAAGGAGGAGAGAAAAAGGGTATAGGATTTCTCCCAACTGGCTTGTGCCAGGGAGACTTCAAAGACCTTTGCCACAAGGACTTTGAAGATTAGAGGCTTTTCTAAGAGGATAGTGTTTGGAAGGTAAAGGAGAAAAAAAATCAGCTTAAACTCCGAGAGAGCTCAGTGAAGATGTCTCACCTAAACTAGGCTACTAAGCTTCTCTCCCAGTATAGTATCAAGGAAAACTCACTGCCAAAACCAGACAATAGCTGCCACCATGCCAAGATGCTGAAAAGCTCAGCAATCTGCCGCCAAAGCCACCTCTCCGAAGGCAAGAGAGAGGAGAGAGGAAGTGACACAAAATATTGGACAGTTTTTATATTACTTTCCTATGTCTCACATGTACCAATGGTAGCTTATGCTTGACTTAGGATAGCCCAAATCAGTTGTTTCTGATTTGTCATTTGCTAGCACATGTCTGTCATAGGCCATCCTCCTAAATACTTAATCCTTAAGTAAGGGTGTAGACATTCTTGTTTTTGTTAGAGTAAGCAGGGTGGAGTAATCTAAAGTTCACACTTCTTTCTTTTTTATTTTTAGTTATATTTATATAGTTCTGAAAGGGAGAGATTAAAGTCTCTCGTGATTATTATTATTTTATTTATTTCCATTTGCAACTCCTTTAATTTTTCCTTTAAAAATCTGGTTGCTATACAATTTGGTGCAGGTAGATTTAAAATAGATAATGCCTCATTATCTCTGGTACCTTTAACATACTATAGTTTCCCTGTTTATCTTTTTTTGATTATATCTATTTTAGCTTTAATTTTGTCAAAGATCCTGATTGTTACTCCTGCTTTCTTTTTATCAACTATATTCTGCTTCAGCCTTTTATTTTTAGTCTATGTATGCCTCTTAATTTTTTAAAGGTGTTTGTTATGAACAACATATTTTCAGGGTTTGATTTTTGATCCATAATATTATCCAGTTTTATTTTATAGGAGAATTTTTATTCAATATCACAATTACTGGCTTTTTATTTCCTTCCATTCTGTTTTTCATCACTGTCCTACTTCTTTTTGCTTTATCCTTCTTCAGACTTATTTTATCCTAAAAGTCTCTTCTTTATCCCCTCACCTTATGACCCTATTTCTTGATAGTTATTCCCTTCTGAGTGTCCTTCCCTTTTCCTTGTCCTCTTTTCTCTTAATCTATTCTTTCTTAGTCTATCAGTCCATTAAGGGGCTTTCCTTTGTTTGCCTATAGTCCTCCCTTATTTCCTCCCCCTTTCCATAAGATTTTTACCCTTCTTATTGTATATGTTGTTCTCTCTTTATCCCAGATCTGATGAGAGTAGGGTTCTAGTATTATCCATCTTTCACCTTTTTATCCCCCTTCCTGTGGCAGTTTCCCAACTCATTCCTGCTCCATATGAGATAGCCATTCCAGCCTACCTCCTCCTGATCTACTCCATTTTGGCTCATTCCATTGTATTCACTTTGATCTTATGTTTCCCATCTATACCTTCAAAATATCCAGGCAATAATGTCATTCCAAGGGGCCCTATATAACATTTTCCCATATAAGAATCAAACATTTTGACCTTTGGAATTGCTTCTGATTAGTCTTCCATAATTATTTTGTATGTTTCTTATAGATTACATTTTCTATTGAGTCTGGATCTTTCCCCAGGAATAGTTGAAACTCCTTTAGTTAATTAAATATCCATTTCCCCCCCTTTTATAATTTTGCTCAGTTTTGCTGGATATAGTATTCTTGCTTGTACAAAATGCTGTGTTCCGTGTCCTGTATTCTTTTAATGTTGCAGCTGCTAAGTTTTGTGTTATCAGGGTTATTTTTTTTCTTATTGTTTGTTGTAGTATTTTTTTCCTTAACCTGGGAGCAATGGAACTTAGCAATGATATTTCTGTGCATTTTCAACTTTGGGTTTCTCTGAGGTGGTGATCAGTGGATTCTTTCAATTTCTATTTTGCCCTCTCATTCCAGGATTCTAGGGCAATTTTCCTTAATGATTTCTTGGAGTATACTATCTAAACTTAAGAAAAAAAATTGTAATTTTCTGAGAATCCAACTATTCTTATATTGTCTCTCCTTCATCTCTTTTCCAGGTGATATTTTTGTGATTTTTTTTATATTATTTTCTGTCATTTCATTCCTTTGATATTATTTTATCATTTCTTGTTGTCTTAAGAGATCATTTGCTTCCCCTTGTACAATTTGAGTTCCTAATCCATGAGATTCTGGATCTCTTTTTTCATTTGGATGATCTTTCTTTCATAATTTTCTTGCATTGCTCTAATAGGTTTTTTTTCCTTGTTCTTCCTCAGCCTCTCTCATTTGGTTTTTTAAAGTCCTTTTTAAGTTCTTCCTAAAGCTCTTTTTAGCCTAGGGCCATTTACTATGTTTCTTTGGTGTTTTTGAAGTAGGTGTTTTTAATTCCTTGTACTCTGAGGTTGAGCTAAGGTTTTCCTATTTCCACAGTAGCTATCAATAGTTGGGTTCTTTCTTCTTTCGCTGCCTTAAAATTTTTTTTTATTTTTAACAGCCAGGTCAATCTTTAATTATTGGCTTTTTGCTTAGCTCCCAGGATTCCTACCGGGTTAGAGTATGTTATTGTAGGTTTCCAGATTTTTTCCCCCAGGCCCTGTTTAGTTATTCCAATTTTTATAGTCCAGGGTCTGATATATTCCCTGGGTCCCCTGTTCAGGCCCAGCTGTTGCTTGATCTCAGGTGCTCCTCACAGAGCTGGCAGGCAATTCTGCCCACTGCAATTGCAAGCAGACAGATCACCTCTCCCTATGAAAACAATGAGAGACCCTACTCTCTGGGAAGCAATAACAGCTGACAAGGCCCCAGGCCTGCTGCATCAACATCCACCTTCCCCCCTCATTCTTCTTCTCCCAACATGGCAGCCTTGGACAGAGCAGGCATCCAGTTCACATTTCCTGGTCCTCCAAGATCCCTAGCAGCAAGGATTGATGTCCTGCCCTTAGGGTCCAGGGTTTATTGACTCTGTGACATACAGCTCCCTTAATACCTAGCAGTGAGCCAGAGGAGCTGCTCTTCAGGAGTTCCCCAGTGGAGGTGTAATCCAGTATCCTCTTGATCCTAGGTCCTTGGGCTCAGGAAATACCTAGAGGTTGCTAATCCTGCCCTCAGGGATTATATTATTTAGTCCAAGCTGTTTGTTCAATTCCTGCAGGAGGCCACTGTGGAATTGGGTAAGGAAATCAAAAACCATCCTCCCAGTTCTCTGGTTAACTCCTGGCTACTTTTGCTGCTTTTAAAATTGATTTTGTGGATTTATTTTTTATTGTTTGTATTAGAAAGATGAGGAACTTTTACCGCTACTTTGCAATCTTACCCTAACCCACAATTTGTCCTTCACTTTATTTTTATTTAAATCCTTATCTTCCATTTGGTTCCAAGGCACAGTAAGGGCTAGACAATGAGGGCTAAGTGACTTGCTGAGGGTCACACAGCTAGGAAGTGTCTGAGGCTAGATTTGAAATTAGGACCTCCAGTCTCTAGGCCTGGCTTTCAATATACTGAGGGGCCCAGATGCCTCCTTTGTCTTTCACTTTAAAAGAAGATCAATGATATCCTAGGACTGTCTTAACTTGTACATGAATTGGATTTAAGTGAGTCAGAGTTGCACAAAGACTTCAGCCTCACTTTCTCTTCTAGATTCATCAAGGTCCACTTGGAAAGCAAAAGTCAAGATGATTGGTGATGGCTTGGAATGCAGTGCATGACATTGGCATCTTCAATATCTGACCAGACTCTAAGCATTCCACAATCCTGATTGGAACAAATTGTACTCTTCTGCCCATTCCATTGGGGGAAGTCTTCACATGCTCAGGATAGATAACCCTCCTTAATTCACTGATGCATTTTTGGCCCACTGACTACTCTTAATCTAGTCTAGCCCATTGGCCAAGATGGTTTCATCAGGGTGTGACAGGTTTTTGCATGTTACAGCTTCTTGGAGCCAGGTGTGAGAATTGAGTGCCAGGAGGACACTAAAGGTGAGTGGGCAGCTCTGTCTCTCACACCAGCTATGTTCCTGAGTCTCAAACATGCATGTACACACACACACACACACACACACACACACAGAATAGTGCTATATGACAATGTACAATGTACTTTATTATTACTATATTTGTTAGAAATGTCTTACTATATATTTAAATCATCAATTAAACTTTATTAAGTGTATGTACAAGAAAATCATTTTATATGTTCTCATGGGAGTGGACCTTTTCCAACTCTGAATGGAAATTTCCTCCACTTTCAAGTTCCATTTTTGCCATCTTACCTGTTCTTCTGTAGCCCCTCTTCTGAGAAATTGTAGGTTATTTCCCTTCATTGTTTACATTGACTGGATTAAGATACTTCAAACATTCCTCTATTTTCTACTTCCCCCCTCTTTCCTTTTGTGCACCTTCTTATTCTACTGTTTATCCAACATAATAAACAAACAACTTTAATTTACTTGTAAATAGGGTGAAGAGCAAAATTATGAGGCTCAATCTATGGTCTCAGTTTTGTTTTTCCATTATCATTTGTCTTATTTTTTTAGTTTCTATTTTCATACTTATCCTTTTATGTTCTTTAAGAGATACAAGGTTGTTGTTCAAAATTCCATAGATGTCTTTCTTTTTCAATTTTTTTTCTTTTAAGAGTCTCTAATAACAGAGTTCCTTATTTCGTTGTTTATATTTTCCTGTTTAGCCATATTTATTTACCTTTTTTGTGTTTTCCTTTTTCTGGGGCACTTGAGTATCATCATCTGATGATTTTTTTAAAGGAATGTTTCAAATTCCTCTCTTTTATTGAACATCTATTATTTTTCACTAATGATTTGGCAGATTTGTATGATATGCCATTTTGGGTTACATCCTGAGCTCCTTTCCTTTTATGTTTTTTTTTTAATTTTATAGTATTTTATTTGATCATTTCCATGCATTATTCATTAAAGACAAAGATCATTTTCTTTTCCTCCCCCCACCCCCCATAGCCGACGCGTAAGTCCACTGGGTATCACATGTGTTTTTGCTTTGAACCCATTGCTATTTTGTTGATATTTGCATTAGAGTGTTCATTTAGAGTCTCTCCTCTGTCATTTCCCCTCAACCGCTGTAGTTAGGCAGTTGCTTTTCCTCGGTGTTTCTACTCCCACAGTTTGTCCTTTGCTTATGATTAGTGTTTTTTCTCCTAGATCCCTGCAAATTGTTCAGGGACATTACACCACCACTAATGAAGAAGTCCATTACGTTCGATTATACCACAGTGTGTTTGTCTCTGTGTACAATGTTCTCCTGGTTATGCTCCTCTCGCTCTGCATCACTTCCTGGAGGTCATTCCAGTCTCCATGGAATTCCTCGACTTTATTATTCCTTTTTGCACAATAATATTCCATCACCAACATATACCACAATTTGTTCAGCCATTCCCCAACTGATGGGCATCCCCTCGTTTTCCAATTTTTGGCCACCACAAAGAGCGCAGCTATGAATATTTTTGTACAAGTCTTTTTGTCCATTATCTCTTTGGGGTACAGACCCAGCAGTGCTATGGCTGGATCAAAGGGTAGACATTCTTTTATCACCCTTTGTGCATAGTTCCAAATTGCCCTCCAGAATGGTTGGATCAGTTCACAACTCCACCAGCAATGAATTAATGTCCCTACTTTGCCACATCCCCTTCAGCATTCATTATTTTCCATAGCTGTCATGTTAGCCAATCTGCTAGGTGTGAGGTGACACCTCAGAGTTGTTTTGATTTGCATCTCTCTGATTATAAGAGATTTAGAACACTTCTTCATGTGCTTATTAATTGTTTTGATTTCTTTATTTGAAAACTGCCTATCCATGTCCCTTGCCCATTTATCAATTGGGGAATGGCTTGATTTTTTGTACAATTGATTTAGCTCTTCATAAATTTGAGTAATTAAACCTTTGTCAGAGATTTTTATGAAGATTTTTTCCAAATTTGTTGTTTTCCTTCTGATTTTAGTTACATTGGTTTTGTTTGTACAAAAGCTTTTTAATTAGATGTAGTCAAAATTATTTATTTTATATTTTGTGATTCTTTCTATGTCTTGCTTGGTTTTAAAGTCTTTCCCCTCCCAAAGGTCTGACATGTATACTATTCTGTGTTTACCCAATTTACTTATGGTTTCCTTCTTTATATTTAAGTCACTCACCCATTTTGAATTTATCTTGGTGTAGGGTGTGAGGTGTTGATCAATTCCTAATCTCTCCCACACTGTCTTCCAATTTTCCCAGCAGTTTTTATCGAATAGTGGATTTTTGTCCCAGAATCTGGGATCTTTGGGTTTATCATATACTGTCTTGCTGAGGTCACTTGCCCCCAGTCTATTCCACTGATCCTCCTTTCTGTCTCTTAGCCAGTACCAAATTGTTTTGATGACTACTGCTTTGTAATATAGTTTGAGGTCTGGGACTGCAAGGCCCCCCTCATTTGTGTTTTTTTTCTTTATTTCCCTGGATATCCTTGATCTTTTGTTATTCCAAATGAACTTTGTTATGGTTTTTTCTAAATCAGTAAAGAAATATTTTGGGAGTTCAATGGGTATGGCACTAAATAGATAAATAAGTTTGGGTAGGATGGTCATTTTTATTATATTGGCTCATCCTATCCATGAGCAGTTAATCTTTTTCCAATTGCTCAAGTCTATTTTTAGTTGTGTGGCGAGTGTTTTGTAGTTATGTTCATATAGTTCCTGTGTTTGTCTCGGGAGATAGATTCCTAGGTATTTTATTTTGTCTAAGGTGATTTTTAATGGGATTTCTCTTTCTAGTTTTTGCTGCTGAGCTGTGTTGGAGATATATATATATGTAGATATATATAGAGAGAGAAATATATATAGAAAAGCTGATGACTTATGTGGGTTTATTTTGTATCCTGCAACTTTGCTAAAGTTGTTGATTATTTCAATTAGCTTTTTGGTTGAATTTCTTGGATTCTTATGTAGACCATCATGTCATCTGCAAAGAGCGATAATTTGGTCTCCTACTTGCCTATTTTGGTGCCTTCAATTTCTTTTTCTTCTCTAATTGCTACTGGTAGTGTTTCTAGTACAATGTCAAATAGTAGAGGTGATAATGGGCATCCTTGTTTCACTCCTGATCTTATTGGGAATGCGTCTAGTTTATCCCCATTGCAGATGATATTAGCTGGTTTTAGATATATACTGTTAGATGGTTTTAGATATATACTGTTTATTATTTTTAGGAACGACCCTTCTATTCCTATGCTTTCTAGTGTTTTTAATAGGAATGGGTGTTGTATTTTATCAAAGGCTTTTTCTGTGTCTATTGAGATAATCATGTGGTTCTTGTTGGTTTGCTTGTTAATGTGGTCAATTATGTGGATGGTTCTCCTAATATTGAACCAGCCCTGCATCCCTGGTATAAATCCTACTTGATCATGGTGGATGACTCTTCTGATCACTTGTTGGAGTCTTTTTGCTAGTATTCTATTTAAGATTTTTGCATCTATATTCATTAGGGAGATTGGTCTATAGTTTTCTTTCTCTGTTTTTGACCTGCCTGGTTTTGGAATCAGTACCATGTTTATGTCATAAAAGGAGTTTGGTAGAACTCCCTCTTTGCTTATTATGTCAAATAGTTTGTATAGTATTGGGATTAACTGTTCTCTGAATGTTTGATAGAATTCACTGGTGAATCCATCAGGCCCTGGGGATTTTTTCTTAGGAAGTTCTTTGATGGCCTGTTGGATTTCATTTTCTGATATGGGATTATTTAAGAATTCTATTTCTTCTTCTGTTAGTCTAGGCAGTTTGTATTTTTGTATATATTCATCCATATCACTTAAATTGGTATATTTATTGCCATATAATTGGGTAAAGAAATTTTTAATGATTGCCTTAATTTCTTCTTCATCAGAGGTGATGTCCCCCTTTTCATCTTTGATGCTGTTAATTTGCTTTTCTTCCTTCCTTTTTTTAATTAGATTGACCAGTACTTTGTCTATTTTGTTTGTTTTTTCAAAGTACCAGCTTCTTGTCTTATTTATTAAATCAATAGTTCTATCACTTTCGATTTTATTAATTTCTCCCTTAATTTTTAGGATTTCTAGTTTGGTTTTCTGCTGGGGGTTTTTAATTTGGTCGCTTTTGAGTTTTTTTATTTGCATTTCCAATTGATTGATCTCTGCTCTCCCTATTTTGTTAATATATGCACTCAGGGATATGAATTTACCTCTGATTACCGCTTTGGCTGCATCCCAAAAGGTTTGAAAGGATGTCTCGCCATTGTCATTTTCCTCGATGAAATTGTTAATTGTTTCTATGATTTCTTTGCTAACTAAACGATTTTGGAGTATCATATTGTTTAGTTTCCAATTAGTTTTTGATTTAGTTTTCCATGTACCATTACTGATCGTTATTTTTATTGCCTTGTGGTCTGAGAAGGCTGCATTCATTATTTCTGCTTTTCTGCATTTGTGTGCCATGTTTATGTGACCTAATGTATGGTCAATCTTTGTGAATGTGCCATGTGGTGCTGAGAAGAAGGTGTATTCCTTTTTATCCCTATTTATTTTTCTCCATATGTCTATTAATTTTAATTTTTCTAAGATTTCATTCACTTCTTTCACCTCTTTCTTATTTATTTTTTGATTTGATTTATCTAAATTTGATAATGGTTGGTTCAAGTCTCCCACTAATATGGTTTTACTGTCTATTTCTTCCTTCAATTCTCCTAGTTTCTCCATTAGAAATTTGGGTGCTATATTATTTGGTGCATACATGTTGATTAGTGATATTTCCTCATTATCTAAAGTCCCTTTTAACAAAATATAATTACCTTCCCTATCCCTTTTGATCAGGTCTATTTTTGCTTTGGCTTTATCAGATATCATGATTACCACTCCTGCCTTCTTTCTGTCAGTTGAGGCCCAGAAGGTCTTACTCCATCCTTTAATTCTGACCTTGTGGGTGTCTACCCGCCTCATGTGTGTTTCTTGGAGACAACATATGGTAGGGTTTTGGATTCTAATCCATTCTTCTATTCGTCTACGTTTTATGGGTGAGTTCATCCCATTCACGTTCAACGTTATGACTGTCACTTGTGGACTCCCTGGCATTTTGATATCCTTCCCTAATTCTAACCTTTTTTCTTCAGCTCTACCTTTTAGTCCAGTGATTTACTTTAAATCAGTCCCCTTTGTACTTCCCTTTCTATCCCCCTCCCTTTTTATTCCCTCCCTTATTTTCCCCTGTAGTCTTTTTAAAATTTCCCCCCCACCCTCTCCCTCCCTTGTACTGCTTCCCTCCCCACCAATCTGTTTTTTACCCTTCTACTCCCCTATAGGGCGCAAATCTATTCTCTTCCCCAATGGATTGGATTGTTCTTCCCTCTTTGGGTCAGTTTCAAAGTACATAAGAGTTGAGTATTTCCTATCTCCAACCTCTTTACCCTTCCAGTGTATCATTGTTCTCCCCCCTCCTGCCATGAGCTTCTTTGTGACATATAAATTTACCCCCATTTGTTTCTTTTCCCATTTCTTTTAGTCATAACCTCTTTTCTTTTTTAGCTTTAGTCATGTATATATATACATACACATGTATATGTATTTATGCATGCATATATCTATATAGCTATTTATGTCTTGTCCTTTCATCCTATACAGTTTGTCACTGTTACCTGTAAGTGTAGTTCTTCTAGCTGCTTAGGTGATAGCAACAGTTTTTAAGAGTTGCCAATGACCTCTTTTCTTATAGGGATACATATCATTTTAACTTATTGAGTCTCTTAAAAATTTTGTTGTTGTTGTTGTTGTTGTTGTTTTTCCCCTCTTTTTTAATTACCTTTTGATGATTCTCTTGAGTCCTGTGCTTGGACTTCAAATTTTCTGTTCAGGTCTGGTCTTTTATTTATGAATGCTTGGAACTCTTCTGTTGTGTTAAATGACCATACTTTCCCCTGTAAAAATATAGTCAGTTTTGATGGGTATTTTATTCTTGGCTGTAGGCCTAATTCCCTTGCTTTCCGGAATATCGTATTGCATGCCTTTCGGTCCTTCAGTGTGAATGCAGACAGATCCTGTGTTATCCTCACCGTGTTTCCATGGTATCTGAATGGCTTCTTCTTGGCAGCTTGTAATACCTGTTCTTTCATCTGATTGTTTTTAATTTGGCAATAACATTTCCTGGTGTTGTCAGTTGGGGATTAAATAGTGGGGGTGATCTGTGAATTCTTTCAATCTCCACTTTCCCCTCTTTTTCTAGGATCTCGGGACAGTTTTCCTGGATCATTTCCTCTAGTATTATGTCCAGGCTTTTTCTTTTGTCGTGGTCTTCTGGTAGTCCAATTATTCTTAAATGGTCTCTTCTTGAACAATTTTCTAAATCGTCTGTTTTTTGAATGAGATGCTTCACATTTTCCTCAATTTTTTCATTCTTTTTGTTTTGTTTTATAGCGTCCTGCTGCCTTGTGAGGTCACTTGATTCTAGTTGTTTTACTCTGGTTCTTAAAGATTGGATTTCATCTCTGGCTTTTTGGTTGTCTTTTTCCTTCTGGTCTGATTTTCTTTGAAGATCGTCTTTCATCCTCTTTATCTTGTCTTTCATCTCCTTTGCCTCATCTTTCATCTCCTTTGCCTCATTTTCCAGCTGGATGATTTTGGCTTTCAGGACACTATTTTCTTGTTTTAGTTCAAGTGCCTCTGTTTCCAGATGACTTATCTTAATTTTTAAGTTCTTTTCCCAATTGTCTTCAGCCTCTCTTAGTTGTGTTTTGAGTTCTTCCACAGCCTGTATCCAATTCGCTGGGATTTCTGGTTTATCGTTTGCTGATCTCTCCCCCTCTGTTCCATTTGGTTAGTATTAGCTGTCTATTGTAGTTTCTTTCTTCTGTTTGTGTTGTTTGTTCAAATTCACCCCTTCTTTCCTCCCTGTATTTGTCTGTGCTCTTGTTCCTCTCATTTTTTTGTTTTTTTGAGGACTTCTATCAGTCTCCCCTCTTGGAGCTTTAACAGAGGATCTCTTGGTGTAATCTCTAGGGGATGGTTGTTGGGGGTTTGAGCTTTCCTGTCCTCTGGAGGCTTTTGATTGGCTTAAAGTCCAGCAGTCGATGAGGATGGATGGGGAGCCTGGGCTTCCCTGTGTTCTGGAGACTTTTGATGGGATTGAGTTCAGCTTAGTTGGGCTGGGTTTACTCTGAGTTTTAAACTTCCTGGATGGCTGGAGCAGATATGGAGGATATTCAAAGCTCTGGCGAGGCTGCCAGGTCTATGCTCCTTCTAGGCTGCCATCTTGACTTCGCCTCTTGGTTTCTGTTTCTTCAGAAGACCCTGCTCTCTAAGGGGGGAGGGGTTGTGGCTTGCCTGGGCTCTGAGGGCTCCTGATGGGATTAGCTTTACCTGGTTTGGGCAGAATGAGCCCTGATGCAATAAGCCTCCTCCTCCACAGTCTGTGTTGAATGCCTGGAGACTGGCCTGGGTTGTTTTCAAGGTAAGCCCTTCACTAGCCCTGAGGTTTTTGTTCTTTCAGAAGCTCTGAGGGCTTTTGATGGGATTAGGTTCAGGTGGTGTGGGCCTAATGATCCCCAAGCCAAAAAAAGGAAGAAAAAAAAAGCAGCAACCTCCTCTTCCACAGTCTGTGTTGAATGCCCGGAAACTGGCCCAGGTTACTTTCAAGGTAAGCTCTTCGGAGCAACCCCTTTGCCAGCCCTGAGTTTTCTGTCCTTTCAGTAGCTCTGAGGGCTCCTGATGGGATTGGGTTCAGCTGGTGCCCTAAAGCTGGGACCTCCCTTGAGACTCAGATGGAAGGACCCAGCCAGGGGGCTACCAGCTTCCCCCTTCTCTCTATGTTTCCCTGCCGTCTGTGTTGGGTGCCCCGGAGACTGGCTCAGGTTGCTTTCAAGGTGAGTCCTCAGAGCCCTGAGGTTCCCCCGCTGCTGCTGTGGGCTCAGCACTCTGGGTTGGGGGGATGGGTCCTGGGACCTTCTTTCTGTCTACCCCTTAGATCCGAGTGATCTAGGGTTCTGGCTTTTGGGGTGCGGCACCTTTTGATCCAGGTCCAGGAGGAGGTTTCCCCAGGTCTATCCTGTTGTTCAGCTTGAATTTCAGTGGCCTAAGAGCACTTTGTTTGCGATCGGTAAGGAAGGGTTTCTGAGGTCTGAACTTTCGCTGCTTCTACGCCGCCATCTTGCCCGGAAGTCTCCTTTTATGTTTTTATAAGTAGAATTTATCTACAAGTGTCCCAGCTGCTCCCTGACCTTCCTGCATAACAGAAGGCATCATTTGGGTGACAGACGTTCATACAAATTATGTCTTTCATGTTTCCATCTTTCAGTTCACTCTCTGAAGGTAACATTCACAATTAATTTTTCAAGTATTAAATCTGTAGCTATGTATCATACTCATTTTGCTATTTATTTGCTGTGTGGTTCTTTCCAAGTTTTATTAAATTTGCCCTGCTCATCATTTCATATGGTGTAGTAGGATTCCATCACAATTATATACCTCAATTTGTTTAGTTAGTCCCAATTGATGACCATCCCCTCAATTTCTGGTTTCTTTGCTACAACTTTGGAACCTAAGGATCGCCCCCCCCCCCTTTTCCCTAATCTCCCTGGGAAACCAGCCCAGCAATAGTATTGTTGCTAGGTCCAAGAGTACACACAGTTTTATTACTCTTGTGCAATTCTATATTGATCTCCAAAATGACTAGAACACTTCACAGCTCCACCAACACTGTATGTATCCCCATTTTTCCACATCCTCTCCACCATTTGTAATTTTGCCCTTTTATCTTTTTAATCAATCTGGCAGGTGTCATATGATGTCTCAGAATTGTTTTGGTTTGCACTTCTGTAATCAGTAGTGATTTAGAACATTTTTTCATATACCTATATAGACTGATTTCTGCTTAACACTGTTTTCAAGTTTGCATCAGTTTTTTTTCTTACATGATGCTACGCTTTTTAATAACTGTTTTCTGACATTTTGTGATCCAGGTTCTCCTTCTCTTTCTCTTCTTCTCCTTCCCCCTTCCCCAAAATAACAGGCAATATAACACATGTTATACATGTGCTATCATGCAATACGTATTTCAATATTTGTCATGTGAATGGCATAGGTTTTAATGGTTTTCTTTTTTTGGAAATCACCTGTGAATTCTTTAGATTGGCACTATATTTCTGCATATAGAAGTTTCTTTTATTAATTTTTTCTTTTTTTTTAAACCCATACCTTCTGGCTTGGAATCAATACTGTGTATTGGTTCCAAGGCAGAAGAGTGGTAAAGGCTAGGCAGTGGGGGTCAAGTGACTTTCCCAGGGTCACACAGCTGGGAAGTGTCTGAGGCCACATTTGAACCCAGGACCTCCCATCTCTAGGCCTGGCTCTCAATCCACTGAGCTACCCAGCTGTCCCCTCTTGTTTTAATTCTTGAATTTTGATGTTCAAGTTTTTTGATTTGCCATATTCTTATTGGATGTCTATTATCCTTACATTATCTCTCCATAGATGGCCTCTGAATTCAATGTGTTTTGCTTGTATAGAGATCATGTGGTCTTTTAACATTATTTCATTTTGCATCTCTTCTTCCCCATTGTCCTTCACTTCTATACACCTATCAGTTATCTTTTATTTCTTTAGTGAGTCACCACCGTGGATTAAAATTTTTTCTATTCTGCTAATTATTTCTGCTGTGCAGACAACAAACCTGCTATTTATTCCTTTTTAACTTCTACTTTCAAGATTATTATTTCTCTAGAACTATTTTGGATCATCTTGCTGAGCTTTCATGTTCTCTGGGAAAACTGTGTGGTCCTCTATATTGTCAGGTATTGCTTCAATTTCCTTTGTCTTCTAGTTATTTTTTTTTGAGACACTTTATACTCATTTAGATGTCCTGGTAGTCATCTTCCCTTTTGTTTTTATATTTTTCCCATTAATTTATTTGCATGATGTTTAGTTTTTAACTGTTTCAGTCTTCCTGAAATCTTTTATGGTCTTTTTTTCTTATATCCTCTCTCACTTATTACTGACTCCTTTTCCTTTTATCCCCTGGGGGCTTCCCCTCAGAGCTTTCTCAATCTACTCACCCCCAAGACAAAATTTCCTCTGCTTTTCTCTGCCTCTGCCTCTTCTACAAAGGGGGTGGAGGAGAGTTGAGGTTTTGCTGTTGCCACAGAGTAGTGGGGTAAGGGCCAGGGCTGGGTGTGATTGCAGAGATTGCAGCAATAGCAAGGAAGTTGCTGAATGGATGGATCCTAGAGCATGTCAGTGGGTTGGGTTATGACACTTCCAGATCTTGAAGGCTGGTAGCTGCGAGGATGCAGAGTCAGTGTTTTAGGGATTGGCCTTCTTTGTTCTTAATTCATCAGATTATTTTCTTGTTAGAATTCTTGGTGTTTGTAGAGACAGCTGAAAATTATTTTTTACCTCTTGTGAATAACTCCTTTTTTGGGGGATTTTTGAGAGTTCATGAGGGCAGGCAAAAACATCTAATACTCCATCTTGTTGGTTACATGCTGACACTCTGTTCTAGGTTTCTTGATGCTAGTCAAGTATTTCTTTGAGAAGTGCACTTACAAAGTCTGCTTTGGTTTGAAAGAATCTTGGAAGGATGTCTATATACTATACTTGCCTCACAATATTTTATCAACTGCAGAAGCTGTCTGGTTTTTGGTTGAGTATGCCTCTGCCTACCTTGTGAAGTGGCCTGTTACCATCAATACATGTCAGGTTTTTGTTACCTTTCCAGCACTATGTGTGTGAAAAGAAGTTCTAAAGGTTTGCTGCTGCTTTTATTCTCCAAGTACACAAGCTGGAAGTAATTTCCTTTGAATATGTATTTTGTTGAAACCTGTGATCATCACGAGCTGGTCAAATCTGTTTCTTACTGGCTTTAGGATTCATTTAGTTAAAGTCATAATGTAAAGCTCTCATGACTATAGAACGATATGTTCTGGGGAGTACCAATTGCTTTTTGGTACTATGCATGGGATGAGTGACTGTCTCATATAATATTCATTTACCTATCTCTAACTTCTTTCATTGCCTTGAAGATAAAATGTCTTTGAAAAACTGGCATTTGTACCCTTTGATTTTATTATTATTATTATCATCTTGCTTTTTAGTTTGTATTACTTCAAACAGTCCTTGAGTAGTAATATTTCAGTAAAGACTTATTGGAAGCAATGAAGGGTGTTGCATTCACTCATTTGTATGGTCCCCTCACTCTTCCTGTCCTCCTCCAGTTGTGGTCAGTGACAAGTCTTTGGCTTTGGGAATAAGAGGGAAAGAAGTGATGAGCCAGGGTGGGATGCGTAAAGTCAAGGCTATAGCAATGCGGAGAGAGAAAGCAAATGGCAAGTGAAGCAGAGGGGATTTTATTGTATCTGGCTTCTCTTGCCTATATCCCTGTATTATAAGGGACAAGACAGCTGAAGTGAAAGGCATTTCTTGCCAGCAATAGGGCACTTCAGGGACAAAGAACCATCATCAGGAGTTCCAGTCTATATTAGGCCCCAGTAGCGTCTCTGCTTCAAGCTTCATGGAGCATGAAGTCCTAGGTTCAGGAGTGTCAAGTATTCATCTAATGGCCTACTCCTCTCTAGGCATAAATTAAACATAAGCGGGGAGGGGGGGGGAGGGGAGGGGGGACTGTTTCGATGCCTACACTTCTTTGTTTAACTGTAGGAGGTGAAACTTTGCAGAATTAAACAAGCCAAGTTATGCTTTCCCCAGAGTTACTGGTTCAGAATGGTCTATTTTTTTTTTTTTGCACTAGATGTATTTTCAAAAATCGCTTTTACTATTTCAATACAAAAAGCAAAACAGTGTAGAGTGTAACCAAGTATGTTTATGCCAAGGTCATTATGACTAGGGTGCAGTGAAAATATGTATGGCAAGTCCAAGGAGGAGGTGGGGTTTTCAGATAAAATAAGTGCTTTTTAGAGCATATTCCAATTGGGCAAATCCACACTAAGCACACTCCACAGTTGGATAAGGATACCAGAGCAGAGAGCTAGAAGATAGGTCATTCTCTCTTTAAAAACTCTAGAAAGCTTGGCACTTCCCTCAAGCTTTGGGACTGTGGGGTCAAATGTTACAACTGTGAGGTAAGCCTGCTCCTTCTAGTGCCTGAGCATTCTTGTGGAATAGGTTCAGGCTAGTATCTGGAAGAATCCCTTGGTGGTTAGATACATTATTTTCCATGTACCTTCTAAGACTAATTTATAAAATTATAATTACCATGTAAGAGTGAAAATTAAGAGACTGGCCATAAATTAATAATTTTATTAATCAAAGTTAGTAGAGGAAAAGAAAGATGGAAAGATAAGAGAAATATACTTTCCTTATTGCTTCATTTAGCTGGCTATTCTATGGATGCTATTTTGGGCCCCGTAGCCATGCTCACAGGGAGGTCCAGTCAGCAACAAACACAAGAAAGAGAAGAGAGAGAAATTCCTTCTTGCCTCAGTTTATCAATTCTTTTCTCAGCCCCCTAACTCTCACACCTCACTTCTCAGGAGCCAATCATGGCTTCCTGTTTTGACTGGGCCCCCTAGGGGGCAGTTCAGTGGGGCAATGAAGAGATCTAAGTTCTGCCTATCACATGACTCTTGGACTCTGTTGCTACACTTTTCTGGCTGCTGTTCTACCCTCATGACTCCATTCACTGTTACAAGGGAATCACTTTAAAAGACTGATATATATTAATTTAAGGTCGCCAAGGAATCAGCTATGTAATTCCTAAATGAAAAACTCAAGTCAGCCGTCAGCCTTTTTTGGAGTTTAATTACAATAGGAGTAAGAAAGGAATTAGAGATATAGAGAGAGAGAGAAAGGGGAGAGAAGAGAATAGGGCTTAAATACCCCTTCTGTTTAGGCTGGGCCAAAAGGCCCAAGCCCTTAGATAGCTGGGGCAAAGAAAAGAGATCAGTCCCTATTACTCACGTGTCCAAAATGGAGAAACAGTCTCCGGGGCCCCCACCTTCAGCTTCCTTCAGAACAAGCTTCCCCAGAGCCCAGGAACCACACCGACCAAAAAACCCACCCCCTTCAGTCTCCAGACCCTCCTATCTTTAAGGAAACCATCCAAGTTGCCTCCCCTCAGTCCTCACATCTACCAATCACTCTTCATCAATTTCCCTGTCAATGGAGGCTCTAGCTTAACCCAGGACCGCCCAGAGGTTTCTGGCTTTTGCACATGTCTGTTGAAGGTCATATTTTTCAAATGATTAAATCTTTACTCCTTTGTTACAGCCCTTTCTAAATCCTGTTAACTTGAGTATGGTAGAGATTGGAATAATTAAATTTTGATCTAGGCTGCAGCCCTTACTCAATCCTATTAGGACTGAATAGGGTGGAGATTTATTCCAAGTATCTCCATTGTATCAATTCTAAAATCAATCAAGACTCAAAGAAATTCCTGTTCTATGCTTAAGCATAGGTCAAAGTCCTTTCCATTGTTCAGCAAAGGGTTTCTGTCCTAAAGTAATCTTAAGAAGGGAAGAGAAGGAACCTCCCATGCCAATGGGGTTCCCATTCCAATAGACTATCAGTAAGAAATTTTCCAAGTATGAAATATCCCAATGGTGAAATTACCAACATTTATAAGTCTAAGGAAATTTGAGGTTTACATCACCCTATAATTTCCTAGCACGTGGCCCTGGCCTCCAGGTTGACAGGAGAGTGTGTGACAATTTCCTTTATACACATGGTAACTGGGTTCATACTTAAGTGAAAAAGGAAGCCCTTCTGTCTCCCCTTTTGCATTTTATTATTAGAGGCTTGTTTAAGTAATATATTTCATATACAATTGAAAGAAAATAGTTTGTTTTAGAATTCCTTTATAATTTTCTATATCCTATGTTTATATGCATGTATGTTTTATCAACATTTTCTAACAGAATCTCAGATGTTCCTGAATAATCTACACATAGAAAAGAGCACTTGACTGGGACTGAGATTCATATGCTCTATACTTTATTTTACAATAGACTAATAATAACCAGCTTTCATTAATCACTTGACATTTGTTTCTTTTCTTTTCAGTGAAGATCTATCTTTTAAAGGTGTAAAGAAGAAAAACTAAATAAAGATATTTAAATTAACACATTTTAGGTTACTATTTTTGGTTGCTCCAGGAGGACAGAAAACTATTTTAAAAGATATGTACTCCTTCAGATACTCCCCCCACACCACCAAATAAGGCTAAAAGGTTTGTCAAGATCACATGCCAAATGGGTGTTAGAGATATGACTCAGTCCAGTTTCTTTGCCTGCCACTCTGTCCTGTATTTCCAGTTCCTTAAAGCTTATTTTTGTTCAGTTTTTAAAAGATTCTTTATTTTATTTGATTATTATTTGTTTGCTATAAAACACCACGCAGAATAGAATATGCAAAAAGGAGTAATGAAGTAACAAACAGATTTCCTCTATGCATATGTGATAAGTATGTAGTTACTCATTTTTAAATGGGGCTGAAGTGATAGCATCTTGAGGGGTTATTCATCGATTGAAAACCACAGAAAAAGGAATATAAACAGTGACCTCAATGTCAGCAGAAATTATTCTGTGCCTTCTTTTGCATATATATATCCTATACAATTTTCTGACTCCTGATATTACCTATCTACATTCTAAGGCAGTTATGGGAAACCTATGGCATAGGGCCAAAGATGGCACACAAAGCACTCTCTGTGGGTGTTCTGCCACCCCCTCCCCTCACCTGTACCACCCAGAGTTTATTACTAGAAAGGTAGAGGAACTCCAACAGAGCTGCTCCCCTCCTGTCTCCACCAGGCCTGAGGACATTTTTTTCACAACCCCCACCCCTATGTCCAGAAGCCCAGTGGGAGTGCTTCATCCACTGTGTGGAGTATGGAGGCAGGGCACACCTGGCACTCAGTGGGGGGAGGGACATGGTCAGTGGGGGGGGGGCACACTCCAACTCTAAAAGGTTCATCATTATAATTCTAAGGAAATGCTCCATAATACTTTAAAGTGTATTCTCAGCAATATTTTCTCCAGTGACACTGTCTTTTGAGATTCATTTGGCATAGGACAAAGCAACTAATGAATTAACAAATCATAAACCATTTATTGTACACAAGAGAAACTATGAAGTAGATAGTCAAAAAGATCATGGCACTTAAAATTGAAATGAACTTTAAAGAGAATCTAATCACCTTGTTTTACAGATGAGGAACCCCAGGCCCAAGGGGCCCAGAGTAATATAGCAATTTATCCTGGGGAAATCCATGTCCTGATTCCAAATACAATGCTTTTTTCATTTATATACAATCAACAAGACCAACTCTATAGACATCTATAACTGAGGACATAATATTGTAGGATAGTAAGTGGAACCACATGCATGGACAGAAAAAGTAGTACCAAAGAGATTCAGTTTTAATACATCTGGGGAATCAACAAGATATGATTGCATACCTAATTTAAAGGCCTAACTGCATGACCCAAATATTTTCTCCCCCATATTCCCAAATGTTTAAAATTCCAATGATTAGCATCACATCTTAAGCATATCACCTGGAACATAGCACCACTTATTAGAGAGAAATACACATTAGCTTGTCTGATTAATGATCACCCATTGTCTTTTGTCAAAGACTGGAGACAAATTTTACTGAGGAAGGAAAGGTCTAATACAGTACCTGAGAATGAAGTGTTTGCTCTCTAGATCTGGGGAGGAAACTTGGACAGTCAGAAGCAGTCTGAACAATTTTGGAGGGTGGATGGGGTTAGGAAGTTCTTAAAGTGAGATGGAGAATCCTACAAAGAAGGAAAGTGCTTCTAATTACAGTGCCCACTTGTCACAATGCCTGGCACATAGTAGGCTCTTAATAAATGGTTAATGATTGACTTTTTTGAGGCAAACTTTGCCAGTTTCCTAATTTTTCCCTGAAGCCAGAGGTTCCCTGCACCATCACTAGGTATCTAGGGCCAATCCTAGGCTAAGATGGGGTTAGTGACTTTCTGTGAAGCCAACCTGAAGAGAGCATAAGTGACTGTGCTGTCAGAACCCCTCAGGGGCCAGAAAGTCAACTTTGCTCCTCGTGTAGAACTGACAGAAAACACGTGCATTAAGCCCCACCCACCACGTCACCCACCGGCTCAGACCCGCCCCCGGAGGCGGAGCCATGTCTTTGACCCCACCCCTCGGAATGACCGGTTCCGCTGCTGCTGTCACTTCCTCCTCCGTAGATTAGTGTCCGGGTCGTGTTGAGCCTCTTGCTCCTGGAGTCTGTGACCAGATCAGCCACCGCCGAGGCTGAGGCGCAGGGGCCACCACTTTTTGAAGAGGAGGGATCGGAGAAGAACCAGGAAGGGAAGCGGCGGCGGCATAGGGCCGGGCTGGGCTGGCGTCTCCGCGCCGCCTCTTCTTCCTCTTCCTCCTCTCTCCGGGGAGCGGGGGCCAGCGCTGAGGGGCCGCCCGCGCACGGCTTCCCCTCTCCCGGCCGGCTCCGCTCCCCTGCCCGCCCCGCGGGGGAGGGCGGAAGATGCCGGTGAAGAAGAAGAGAAAATCCTCCGGGGCGGCCGCGGCGGTAGCGGAAGACGGAGGCCTCAAGAAGTGTAAAATCTCCAGGTAGCGCCTCCTTGGCCCCGGCCCGGGCCCGGGCCCTGGCTGGCCCCTGCCCCTGCCCCTGCGTAGTTTCGTCCCCGGAGGGCAGGAGCTGGGGGTAGGCGGCGGCAGCGAAGGCGCAGTCCAGCTCGGGCCTCGCTCGCAGCCTGGGGGGGGTGGGGTGGGGGGCCTGGGCTCAGAGGGGAAGGAAGGCCCATGGTTTCAGACCCCCGGGGGGAAGCGTGAGTGTGAGTTCGCGCGCGCGCAAAGCTCGCGGAGTCCCAGCCTGAGACCTCCTCTCTTATGGGGGAGGGCGGGGAAGAACCTCTCCACCCTGGGGTCCGCCTGCTTTGGGGGGGCGGGGTCAGGGAAAGCGCCAGAGGAGTAATGCTGGGGGATGCTGGTCGCCCGTCTCCTGCCCTCCCCCTCGCCTCCTTCCTGAGATGCTCCAAGGGAAGGGGTGCAAATCTGCACGGGTCACCTCCTGGAATTTCTTTACGGAGAATATGAAGGGAGGAGCAGAGCTTGAGGAGTCTTGACTTGACAACTGCCTTGGGTGTGGTACAAAGGAAAGAAAAACTTCCCCTGCCATCCTCGACCTCCCAGCTTGACATCTCTGTGAAGGATGTTTTAACCTAGGAGATCTCTGGTGGAGGATTTTTCAATTAAGGGGCCTCGATCCCAGGAGCTTTCAGTGCTTTGCTTTAAGATGACCAACATCTCATCTATGACAAAACCCCCTCATCAATGCAGAATATGAAAAGCCCTGGATCTTCTGCTGTTTCATGAACATTCGTTCAGCATGGAGTTAAGATTACTTATAAATATTAGCAGTGTACCTGAGCAGTACCTTGTGTATCCTCTTGGACCAGGAAAGGACAAAGCTTAACCAGGGGAGGAATATCTTTGAGGACTTGTGATGCCATTGTACTATATCCTGGGGGGTGGAGGTGCGATTTAGCTCACTGAGACAACATAGCTATGACATAGCATGATAGGCATTGCAGGTTAGGGTTGGAAACTGATTTTTTTCCTTTCTTTGGATCAGCTTGCATGTGTCCAGTGAATATAAGGTTATACAAAACCGTGTACAGCTTAAGACAGAGTTCTCTTCTTAAACATTAGACTCTAGTTGTGAGAACCACTGTTATGATGACCTTTCATGACAGGCCACATTTCTTTCTTCTACTATCACTTAGTAAAAGGAACTAGAAGAAGGGTATTTCTTTGCTCATTAATATGAACAGTGACACTAAAGTTTCTATGTTGCTGTCTTAATGAGGTGATTATTGCTACTCTACTCTGTAATTTGACTGAATGTCATTCCCATACTTCATGTTTAATGAACACATAAAAACTGCTTCCTGTTCCTTACCAAGTCTGGCATGTGAATGATTAAGATAACTTGTCTGCCATCAAAGATATTTAGGAACTTGTCTTTATAAAAGAAGGCATTTCTATAGCACCGTTGTACTATACTAACATTAATTTAGCCATTTATTCAGTTAGCTTGGATATTTAATCATTTCACTATGAGCCATTTGTTTTTCTACATATTTGATTTTCTTTTATTTTTCTAGGCCTTTCCTATTTTTGAATTTATTCTGAATTATTAAGTTTGCATGGAAAGCTGAACAAGTTTCAGTTACTTAAATTGACCATGTTTCAGTTGGTGATCAAGCCTTTATGTCAGTCCTCAAGTAATAAGTCACAGTGGCTATGTGCCTTTTAAAAACTGAATCCCTTATTTGAAAAATTCTTTGACTCTAGATCTTAAGTCATCATGTTTTCAGTTTTACCATTTTTGCAGTATTTTTGAGATATAACAGTTATTTGAAACACATTAAGGCAGGATCTGGGAAAGAGCAGTGTCTATTATCGTTGAAGTTGTCTTTGTGAACAAATACATTTTGAAAGTAAGTGGACAGTTAGATGAAAAAAAGCTTTTGACCCAAAATGGTACATAAAACACTTTTTATCTAGATTATGTTTTTACTTTTTTTTGCACCTAAATAGATTACCTGTAATCCTTTAATTTTTTTGAGGGGAGGGATAGGGTAAAATTAGGAATCATTGAAGTACATTATAAATGTAAGTATAAATAATTTTGCTTCCAAAATGTATGTGGAACATTTACTAATTTTTACATTAATTAGATAGTTTGATAAATATAATTATCCCTGTAAATAATGGAAATAAGCATGGCTCATCAATAAGGACTGGGATTCAGAAATTCCCAGTGACCAAATTATGTATTCAGACTGTTGGATTACTCTGCTTCTCATCTGTAGTATTTTAAAATTTAGGATAATGTTAAAAGCTTTTACTTTTTTGGAAGTTGATAAATGGAATTTTTCATAAAGAGATTTTTGACTTTGTTAGCCAAAAATAATTTGATTTAGGCCATTTCAAATTGCTAATAGTAATATTCTGTTTTTCTCTATTGTGATAATTTTTTTTATTATTACAAGTTAACTTGAATTAGTTGAACTTGAATAGAAAAATATACATATTTTTAAGGATTCAGAAGAAATAACATTTTAGACTTTTTGTGTGTATTTTTTCCAAGCTATTGCAGATCACAAGTCCCTGCTAAACTAATAAGTGGAGAGGAACATTTTTCAAGCAAGAAGTGCCTGGCTTGGTTTTATGAATATGCAGGTAATGAAATTAATATAACTGTTTTCTATCACTTTTTTTTTTAACATTTAAACTAATCTGACAACAATAAAAGAATTAACATGATTTCATTCTTTTTTAGTACTGACATTTTTTCCTGGGTATTTAGTTATTAGAAAAAACAAACCACATTTATTTTGTTATACTGGAGGCACATTATTTCTTGAAAATCTGATCCCATTTTTCCACCAACTCCTTCCTTTCTCTCCTGTCTCCCTAGCACTTATAAAACTAAATTATTCACAATAACTGTTTAAAATAAGATGACAAGAATCTTTACTTATATACAATACTGGTATAAGATATATATGAGAGCTAACTAAAGTAGCATTATATGTGTAGACAGAGTTGTAAATATGACATAAGTTTTTGTCTAAAAAGTGAGGGTTTTTTTTTTAAACCTTTACCTTCTGTCTTAGAATCAATACTGTGTATAGGTTCTAAGGCAGAAGAGGGGTAAGGGCTAAAGCAATGGGGGTTAAGAGACTTGTCCAGGGTCACATAGCAAGGAACTGTCTAAGGCAAGATTTTAACCCAGGACTTCCCATCTCTGGACCTGCCTCTCAATTCACTGAGCCAGCTATCTGTCCCTCCTATCCCCGCCCAGAGTGAGTTTTTTTGAGCTTAGTGGTTGCAAAAATATCTGTGTGGAACCCATAAGTTATTTAGTAACATGAAGAATTTATTTTAGAATTGGGAAAAAATAATATCTAGCATTTCAGGTCAACCAAAATTCCAGTTTAAATGAATGAACCAGCTACTTGTACTCTAAAAATTGTTGACCTTCTATGAGAAATATTGGTTTTATCAACATATCATTTGTTAGATAAAAATAAAAATCATATTTTATCTTAAATTACTTAATGAAGGCCACTAAATACTATAAAAATACTGTATTAATTCCCTTTTCTAATACTTTTGTACCTCATTCCTTATTTTTTAGAATAGTAAGTATAAACAATTAATAAAAATTTCTCTTGAAAAGCAGTACTTAAAAAATTACTGTTGATGCTTATGCTTTTGTGGCTGTTTTTAATTTTTTGCCTTACTGTATAATCATAATTACAATCTCTTATTTCCTAAGATATAAAATTGTGGATTCAGTTAGCTTATTCTTAGAGAATATGGAACAAATTTGATATTTTTAAGAAGAGAATTGATTTTAAATTGGAGTAAGTTGTTCATTTTCTTACTGGACATATCCAAAGTTTAGATTATGCTCTGTTAATAAACTCGAATTCTTAAAAATGGGACATTGTCCTTTTTTTAAAGTTGTAATTCTTTTATCATAGCTTTATTGAGATATATTCATGTGTTTTTGATAAGCATGTTAGGTCTGTACTGCAAAAGGCCTATTGTTTATAAACAACACTTAAATTATTTTTTGAACACAAGTAAATAAAAGCACATGATTTGGGCAAATTGCTTCATTTCCCTGAATCTCAGTTTTCTTAATTGTAAAATGAGGATATTCCATGAGATGACTTCTGAGCATTTGTCCAGCTTTAGATATTTGATTATATGATGTATCTTTCTTAAAAGGTTACTTTTGAAGGTCATTTAGAGAAGTTGAGAATAAGAATAGAATTCTAGTGTCCTATTATAGAAGTAGCTAGTAGAACAAGCTAAATTAATATGATTCTCCTAGTTCTTAAAGTATACCCTGAGGGGTAAATTGGAGATTGAGTTCATTTTTTCAGGGTTAGGTTAACTTTTAGTGCATTGAAATATTTATTTAATTAATTATAGCCTAGTTGACTAGAAGAATTAATTTTGTCTTCAAAGGTAATCAGTTCATACTACTTCAATGAAATAGCTTACCATGAAAAAAACCCCATACTCACTAAAATGAATAAACTTAATTTCTGAGAAACTGTCAGATGGTAACTTATATTTGTTAATTTCTCATATTTCCATTTTGAGTGTGTATGTAGATAAATAAAATTTCTAAATGTTAATGATTTCTTAAAATGTTAAGCTAATAAACTAGTTTTTAACCTCATAATCTTCAGTTTCAAAAAACATTCTTTCCCTTAAGTAGTTAATGAAAGAAAACTTGAGTATTAATATATTTTTTAAGATTAGTATTATTTCTCATTTCATGTGAGAGAAATTGAAGGGCACAATTTACATGTGTCAGTTATGATTAGATTGTATTTTAGATTGTATGCAGTTCTTTATGGAATTCATGTCAGTCACATAGAATTTATCAGATATGTGTGAGATAGTGAACATCATACTCCACAAGATCATCAGAAACTGTTTTTATCATATTGTTCCTTTTAAAAATTACAAGACACTGGAAACATTTTTCTTGTGAGCTTTTGGTAGCTCTAAGCCATACCATGTGAATAGCTTTGGTAAAAGTCTATGATTAATAACACTGACAACACTTGCCATTCTTAGGAAAGCCTCATTTTATTTAGGAGGCTTCTTTTTTCTATTTTCAGTATAACATTTTAAATGGAAAAACCAGTCATTTTGAAAAGGAAGAACTATGAATAATTGAACTTGAACTAATTTCTCTCTTGTTCCCAAGCAACATGCCATAATTAATATTTTTCATAAGATAGTGGCATCAAAAATATGTTGTGACTTTCTGTCCAGATCTCTTGAGTACATTCAAGAGAGCAAAAGTTAGGAATGGTAATATAGCAGGAATATTTTGGTAATAAAACAGAATCGTGATTCAATACTATTTCCAAGTACATTTTTGTAATACTGTACTAAAGTTACCAACAGAACTGCTGAAACAAGAATTTTATTAAACAAACACACACACACACACACACACACCACAGGAGTAATCAATCTATTAAAAAAAATATTGACACAATACATCCCAACACCAATATTTCAAACTACCTCCTGAAATTAGGATTGGGGATTCGAGGAGTTTGAAGGAACCTCAAAGGTAATTCAGCCAAACTTCACTAAAAACATGCATTTCACCTACATTGTCCTTATTATATGGTCTTCTAGTCTCAATCAAAAAAGCTGCAGTAATGGGGAACTCACTACTCTACATTACCTTCTCCCCAAGCGGCCCATTTCATTTTTCAAGTGCTTAATGATGCAGTAGCCTTTACTTCTCCAAGTCACATCCCCCAACTCATTTCCAACTCTTACAAACTAACATTCCATTGAATCATCCTGTTTGAACTAGTGTTTTAATAAACTTCAGCTTCTCATTGTCCCTTTTATTCTCAATCACCGAGAGACTACTACTAACATATTATTGAACAGCATATTCCATGTGAGAACCTGTAAGGGCATTTTATAGTAGTATATCATCTTTCTTAATCTGGCCAGTATGCTTCTTGTAGCATATCATGAGATTGTATTAGGTTTTTTTGGATTCCACATCATATTACTGACTCATTGACCTTATATAATCCACTAAAAGACAGTTTTTTTTAAAGACTGGCTTCTATCTAAGTTTTTCCCATCTTGTTCTTCTGTAGTTTATTATTTTAATCTAAGAACAGTACTTTATATTTATACTTATTTTAATCTAAGGACAGTACTTTATATTTATACTTACTTTCTTCTTATTAGATTGGCTAATACAGACTCAATCTTTTGGATCCTGAATCTGTCATCCGGTATATTTTTGTTGTTTCATCATTTCAGTTCTTCCAAATCTAAATGACCCCATGTGGGATTTTCTTGGCAAAGATAATGGAGTGCTTTGCCATTTCCTTCTTCAACTACTTTTACAGATGAGGAAGCTGAGGCAAATAGGGTTAAGGGACTTTCCCAGGGTCACACAGCTAATAAGTTTATGAGGCCAGATTTGAATTTAGTAATCATTTTCCTAAACTTTCTGACTTCAGGCTTAGCATTCTGTCTATTGTGTCACCTAGCTGCCCCATTCAATATGCTAGCCATATCTCTTTCTATCATCTACATATTTGGTAAGCATAATATCTATTCCTTCCATGAAGTAATTAATAGGTAGCAAGGAATGAATCCTCTGGCGTTCCACTAGACTCCTGATCAGATAGTCACCATTCTGTGGGTTTGACTGGGTCAGTCAACCAATTTTGAATCTACTTTTCTCATGTAGGCTGTTTTTCTTATCCACAAGGATATCATGAGAGTTAATTAAACAATTTGATGAAATAAAGCTATGCTTTGTTTGTCTAGTAACTGTCAAAAAAGGAAATGAATCCATATTAGTTCCTGAGTATGATTCATCTTCTTTGCTTTTTTATAAATTCACATAAGAGTTTTATTTGTCTAAAGATCAAGTCTATGGCAGGGCCACAATACTTTTTTTTAGCCTTGCGATTCTTTTTTATTTTTTATTTCTGCTTTGCAGTTTAATTATGTAAAAGACTCAATTTAGAAAACTTTATGCTTTCTTATTCTTTTATATCAATGTTTAATATTAATAGTAAATCTTCCACATAGAACCATGTGAACTTGAGATTATATTGTTTTTTCGACAAGGCTAATGTCTATCAGTGGACATCAGTAAATTGATAGATTATGTTTTAATAAATATTGTTATTTTAATTATAATAGTTTGCATTTAACTATAGTTCTTCTCATTGGAAGTTCTTATCCTTTCAAAAGAATATTAAAGGAATCAATAATTAGCTTTGGGAACAAAAGAACAAGCAAGAATGTTATTCCTTCACTAGAATAAAAATTTTTTATGTACTAATAGCTCTAGTTAAATTAACAAACTTACGATAGAGCAACAAGTCTCAGCTGGATTCAGTGTGCTCATTGGTAGATTAGCTCATTGATAGACATTAGCTATTTAAGGAATTAAACTTTTGCTCCTAAGGTAAAGTAACTCAGCTCATCAGAATAATTGCATAAGATGGGACCTTAATGATCATTTTTTCCAAATCTGTACCTTCTACAGTAGGGTTGTCACACTCTGGGCTCTCTGACTTCAAATTTTTGCAAAACTCCCAAGTGAATGGACCAGATTAAAATATAATTGGGATATGTTTAATAAATAAAAATACAATACAAGATAAATAACATTAATTTGTGTTTTTTTAGTCAGCTTGAATTTCATACTACTGTTCTACAACAGTACTCAAGGGAAGATTATGCAGCCATTGCATAAAAACTTCCAAATCAAAAGTGTGAGACTATTACCTCATGAGGTTTTCACTTGGAATCATTTTTGGGTTGTTCTAATAGTGAGGAAACTTATTTATTTCCTGAATTTGTCTCTGCAGTTTCTACCCTTTCCTTCTAATTCTGCCTATTTTAGCCACACAGAACAAATCTAGTTCTCCATAATGACAACCCTTTCATAAACTTGAAGACAGTTTTTATATCATCTCTTGAGCCTTCTTTTCTCCAGGTTAAATGCTTTCTGCTTATTTAACTAGTCTTCATGTGTCATTTCTTAAAGACCCTTCATCCTGGTATCCTTTTGGCTAGACTGACCAAAACAGTACAAGCAAGACTATCATAACTTTATTCCTGGAAATTTCACCATTCTTTGCAACCCAAGCATCTCTTTAGCCACATCAGACTGTTGGTTCACATTGAGTTTGCAATTCCATTAAAACATGTCGATATTTTTTAGAAGAACTCCTAAGTATGCCTTCCCCACTTTCTTCTTGAATAGTTGATTTGGGGGGAACCCAAATATAAAGCTTTCAAAATTTTTTTATTTGACCTCATGTTCAGGATTGTCAGGATATCTCTTAACATTCAGTGTATTTGGTATCTCTCCCAAATTTGTGTCATATGCAATTCTGGTAAGTAGACCATCTCTAAATGGTAATCATCAGAGGAACAAATGAAGATCCTGGAGGTATTTCTCTGGAGACTACTTTCCAAGTTGATAATGAAACATTAATGTCGACTTTTTGTTAATGCTATACTCAGTTGTGAGAACAAAGAAGATATTTACTGTATCTATCTAAAGGTCAGGAAGTAATTTTCCTAATTAAGATCTATTTGGGATAGTACAAAGAAATCTGTCAAATTTTAGTATTAATGAATGAGATGCAATAAGGCAGAGAAAAGAGACAGTTGGTTTTTTAAGGCAGTAAGATCTGGGTTCGGGTCCTGCCTCTGATAATCCTGGTCAAATCACTAAACCTCTCAGTGCTCCAACCTGCATCAATAGAGGAAATTTCCTCACATGAGAGTTTCTATACTAGTTGATTTATAGGTCTAGTTCATGCCCCAACTAAAAGAAAAACTTAATTTTTAACTAATAATACAAATTATTTTTAAAATAACTACATAAATTAAATATTTAGTATTGTGTCATAGCAAGCAGCTTTTATTTTGATTTTACCAGTGGCCCTGGTGATTAATACTTATGAAATCTTAGAAGCAAATTATGTAATTTCTCTGGTCCTTAGTTTCTTCATCTAAAATTATGCAATTGGAAGAGGTAGACTTTCTAAGGTTCCTTCCAAATCTCATTTCTGGATGACTCTTAAACTGGTGCTTACTTTAAGGACGGGGATCATATTTTAATATTTCCTTGAGTAACCCACTATTCATAGCACACTGCCTGAATACACAGTAAAAATACTGAGCAAATATTTGATTGCTTTTAGTAGATATGTCAATTAGTGTAAGAAGTAGCCATTTAAATTAATGTATGTTTTTGTATTACTTTAGTTTCATATTGTAGTGACACTAAGAGTTCATTATTCCTGAACTTTGAATGCTTTATGCAAAAAAGTAAATAAGTTCAAAATTTTCTTAATTTTATTATTTATCATGAATTTATTCACTAGTAATTTTTATTACTATGGTGTTAAACTCTATGCCAATAGACATTTATTTAAAATTTTTGTTTGTTTTTGTTTTGAAGGTCCTGATGAAGTTGTAGGGCCGGAAGGAATGGAAAAGTTTTGTGAAGACATTGGTGTTGAACCTGAAAATGTATGTTTTATTTTTGAGCATGGTGGGAGTTATTTGTTCAAATGAATTATTTTAAGTAGAATTATTGTGAGAGGATTCTTGATCATTTGTAAGGTACCTAATCTCCCCCCAAATTACATGATTTCCTCTGCCAGTTTTACCATGTATTTATTGCTTTGTTATTTTCTGGTTTCCTATTTAACTTGGTTTTATTTATTCCTTTCCCATCAAAAAATACTTGTGTAAACAGAGATTGTGCTTTCTGATAATAGTGATTGAATGTTTTAGCCTCAGGAATTTAGTACATTTAAAATTCCTTAAAATTTTGAATTTTTTGTAATTCCAAAGGTTGTATTAATAGTTAAAAATTGAAATATTTATGTCAAAATGTTCTCCGTGATAAATTACAGAAATTATTATCTCTGTGCTTATTTCTCTTCCTCTTACCCCCCTATCCTTTATTTTCTGTTCTTTTCAGATTATTATGTTAGTTTTAGCCTGGAAATTGGAGGCTGAAAGCATGGGATTTTTTACCAAGGAAGAATGGTTAAAGGGGATGACTTCATTACAGTAAGAACCTTTTAAAAACAAACGAACAGTAATAAAAACCAACAAAAACAACTCATTTCATAGCTTATTTGAAAATTCTACTTGATGTTTTGTGCTTCATAATTTTCTCAGTCACTGACAGGCATTTATAAATCTTTGATAGAAGTATTCAACTCAGTTTAATTATAATTAGCAGTAATGATTTTGAAGGGAAATCTGAAAAAGCTCCCCCTCTTCCCCATGAGTTTGTGGTTTTATTTTAGCCTATATGGTAATATAGTAACTCTATACTTCAGATGATGATAAGGCCCACACCAAAATGCATGCCTATTAAAATTCATTAATCTTTTTGTTCAGGAAACTACGGACCCATAGCTTAATGGGATATTTACTTATTTCTAGAATCTAGATTTTTTTTTCCAAAATATAGGACTCATCTGTAGACGGGTTATTCTCTTGAGTGTCTTTATGCTCAGGCCTCCTTTTTTTTGAAGTTCAGCTCTATCCTTAAGATTTTAGAGCTAGAAGACCCTATACCATCTAGTCCAATTCCCTTTTTTTACAGATGTAAAAACTGAATCTTTGATTGTGACTTGCCCAGGGTCATATAGGTAGTGTGTGTCTGAGGCAAAATTTGAATTTAGGTCTTCCTGTTCTGAACCCTCTATTCCACTACAATATATGTTTCTTTAGACAGTAACTAGCAGAGTCAGGATTTAAATCCAGATTTTAATCTAGTGATCTTTTCCACCTTTAGTTTCATCTAGTTAAAACATTAATATTCTTTTCATCTTATCACATTTTTTTACTATTTTGTCATGCTATTGAGATAATATGGACTTTCTCCGTTATATGATAGTCTTCTGTCAAGTGCCAAAATGTAAATTATGAAGGTATATATTTACTTCTGTAAAAGTTTTTACCAGTATGAGCCACATTTTGGCTTCCACATTTGCATACAAGATTACATTCTTATAAAATGGAGTCAATTTCTTCATCACATCATTACACATAAGAGTAATTCTTGTTCATATGGACTGATTATCATCATCATCATCATCATCATTATCATTATTATTGGTATTTGGCTCAACCTGTCTTTGAGAATGTCAAAAAATCTAAATAACTCTTTCCTGATAAATGCATCTTATTCTTCCTAAAATTTTTTTGAAAGAAATAGATATAGATGACTATAAATTGTCTTTGGTTACATTTCTTATAGCATTATTAATCGTTTAAACTAATGCTTTTGTGCTTTTAATTTATAGTAGCATGTAAGGTTTTTATTTTAACTAAAAATGTCATGGCCATTCCTTGTTTTAATTATGCAGAAATCTTGTGAAAGCAAACTTGCACAAAAAGCATTTTTAGAAATATTATTTCTAAATATATATTATTATCATTAATTTGCTTTAATATGTTCTTATTAACAAGAACAATAATTGACTAGCCCATAAACATTGCAAAGGGCTTACCACTTAGAAATCTTACATTGCAGAATAAAATAGAGTAAGTTATAGTCCAAAGAATAGGTGTATGTAATTGTTTTAGGCATATGTGAATTATCCTAGTAGTTGATCTAGATCATATCTTTTTCTACATGGATTTATTTGTATTCAGAGCAGAATAAAATTTTACTGCCTTAGTTAATCCTAAATTATTCAACTACTATTTGCAAAACAGTCTTTCACCAAATCTTGTGTAGGTAATTTCAGGTATTCTTTAATTATATTCTGGAATATATATTGGTTTTTGAAGCCTTTTAAGTTTAATACCTCAAGAAACTGCAATAGAATGCAGCTGAGGAATATACAGAAATTAAAACAATGAATACTATGTATGTGTGTTCTGTATTCTGTATTATGTATTTTTGTCCAGACTTGTGAGTTTATCACTAGTATAGAAGTGCTCTTCTGATGCTCTCTGGCCAACTTTTTTATAACTTTTAGTCTTAGTGAATTATTTGGGGGTACTGAGATGTTAAGTGATAAGATATTAATCTCATGCTTACGTAGTATATGCTAGAGGCAAGACTTGAATCCAGGGCTTTTTGTCTCCAAGAACAATTTTCTAACCACTACTCCAGACTGCCTCTTGTATCTGATATAATAAAAGTGTACTATAATTATATATGTTACTATATATACATATATACATAATATAATGATATGTTGGGGTAGTACTTTTAAAAGTTTTCAAGTATTCTTCTAGGTGAATAGGCAGTTTTAGTTGGAATTGGTTAATTCACATAATTAGCTCAAACCACCTGGTTTTTCTAGGTTAAAAGTATTGGAATTGCCTTGTTCTTTACTCATATTTTGACTGTATATGTTGTCAATTTTTTTTTTTGTTGTTTATTTGGAAACCATATTCTTAAGATTGACACTATAGGGGGCAGCTAGGTGGCACAGTGGATTGAGAGTCAGGCCTAGATACAGGATGTTCTAGGTTCAAATATAGTCTCAGACACTTCCTAGCTGTATGACCCTGGGCAAGTCACTTAACCCCCATTGCCTAGCCCTTACTGATCTTCTGTCTTAGAACCAATACACAGTATTGATTCTAGGATGGAAGGTAAGGGTTTTAAAAAAAAAAAGATTGACACTATAGAAAGGCATTCATTCTAATTTTGCTTTTACCTTCCCCAAGAAAATCTATAATTTTCATATATGTTATAATTTTCAATAGTTAAAGGGTATGAAGGAAATTTCTTTGAAATTTTTCATTTTGTGTTTTAACTGTGAATTGAGAAATTTATTTTGGTATAACTTTGGGACGGAGAGGGGAAAAATAGTTCTAGAGAAAGGGTGGGGTGTTGTGTTAGCGAGAAAATATCTTTGAAAAGTTTTTACTTATCTCTCATGCTGAAAAGAAGTGAAATCTAGAATTTAGCAGTAGTAATGCAAGCTAACATACCAGTAGTAGTGAGGGTAAGAAAGAGGGTTCTGATTAGGAATTTTAAGTCTAATTACCAGAGTAAATGCCCAAATTTGGTTATTATTCTAGAGAATGAAGAGAAACACTTGTATTTAATTTGGGGAAAGGATTTAGAGAAAGAGGCAGGAGTATAGACAAAGACCTGGAACCAAAGTTTAGGCTGAAGTCTCTGACTTGAGATATACCAATGCAATGAAAAATATTGGTTGGAAATTGCTAATAAAGTCAGTCTGTCCTTTTAGAGAGAATTTCACTTAAACCATTTAAGGCACATGAGTCTTTCCTGTTTTTTAAGATCTCCTTAGAGGATAAAAAGATTAATAGCTTTTCTTGATAAATTTCAAGCCTTTTTTTTTCTGAAATCCTTCATGCTAGAGTTTAAACCCATATCCTCTTCTTAAGGATATGAAGAATAGCTGTTTTCTTATATTTATCTTCTTTATACATATAGGCCCTTATGTTTACAGATCCACCTTTTTGCATGTATATAATTTTTTATGTACCTTTATATACTTTTTTCATACTTTTAATATACCTTTCTAACTGTGATTGTAAGATTTCTGTTTTTGTTTTAAATGTACTATCTTTGAGATTATGAAGTTTTAATCCTAATTAGTTTTTGTTTTAAGGCTACTTTTAAAAAACCTTTACCTTATTTCTTAGAATATCAGTTCTGAGGCAGAAGAGTAGTATGGCCTAGGCACTTGGGGTTAAGTGACTTGCCCAGGGCTATATAGCTAAGAATTATCTGAGGCTGGATTTGAACCCAGGTCTTCCTGACTCTTTATGCACCAAGCCACCTTGCTATCTCCTCCCTTTTGTTCTAATGTCAATTCTGTTTGTGCTTCCTAGCTGCCCCCTAGGGCTACTTTTAATATAAATATTTGTATCAGGGAATCCATTTCTGATAAATCAGGTTGACTTTATTAGATCTTTCATTTGTCTTCATGCTATCAGGTATATGTTTTTAAAAGTTATTTCTATATTGCATTAGCAATGTTTTTTTATTGTCCTTTGTAAAGGTAATAGTTAAATGCCATTTATTAGTAATAGAAAAGTTACAGTCTCTACCATTGTAGAGATTATAATCATTGTACTCCTTAGGGTTTGAAAACATTTTGAAAATGATTGTAATGACCCAAATATTGCTCTCTGGCATATTTTACTTTGCCTTCTTCATATAGAATGTTCCATTTTTTTATGTATTGTTTTCACATTTGTCTTTCTTGATGGTCTAGTGCTTTATTATGTTAATGTATTAGTCCATCCAGTCATTTGCCAACTCTTGGTCATTTGGTTTTTTTTTTCCAGTTTTTCACACTGGACTTGGAGTCAGATGACCAGAGTTCAAGTCTCAGCTCTGAAAAATGTGCCTTCTGCATGAAACCTTTCCTGATTTCCCCCATCTGCTAGTGTCCTTCTTCCCAAACTACCTTGTATTTCACTACTTTGTGTGTGTGTATGTATTTACTAACTTTATATTTATGCTGTATATATTTTTGTATGTACTTGCCTCCCCCTTCAGAATGTAAGCTCATTGCGAGTAGGGGTTGTTATATTCTTTGTACTTATTTCCCTAGTCACTAGTCATAGGGCATGGCACATTACACATGCTTATTAAATACTTGATTGATTGGTATGACTTAGGGATAGAGACAAATGAAAAAGTCCTTGTTGTGCCCTCAAAGGGTTTACATTATACTGGAGAATAAAGATGACAGTAGGTGTTTATAGCTTGTTTTGTAGTTTGCAGTTCACTTTGCATCATATTATTAACAATATTATTTTTGCCTTGTTTTTTGTTCATCAGAACTTGAGATGGTTGAAATTAAAACTAGAATACAAATATGATTTCTCTCCTCTCTGCATCTTAAATCTCCTTTTTTGAAAAAAGAGTTCATAGGATTACTTCTTATGGTAGGCATTTGCCTGGAGGGATTTTCAGAACAATAGGCAAGTAGAGGTTAGGTTAGTTAAGTTTTCTTGTATTGGTATTAGTTGTGACTATTTCAAATGATGATATTGTAGTCAGGATACTGTTCTATTAGTTCATGTTTTAAAATATTTATGAAATAGTATAGTGTAGTGGAGTAGTTAGTGTTCTCTGCTTGAAGTCAGGAAAGCCCAAGTTCAAATTTTACTTCTACCACTAATACCAATATGACCCTGGGCAAGTCAGTTCATCTATGTATGCCTCAGGTGAGTCCAGAGGACTTGCAGACCTAGTCATGAACATTTTCCTCTAACTGCCCAGGGGCACCTCCCTCTTTGACTTCCCTATACTAAAAAGAACCTTTTTGCTACTTTTTTGGGGGGGGAATGGGATGGAAGGAAGTAGAGAAAGAGTGGTTCACATGAAAATAGGTTGTTTTTTTTTTCCCCCTCTGGAAAGTTATCAAAGGGACGGGCATTTATTTTAGGAATCTATTAAATAAATTCTTATTTTTAAAAATGACATGCCACAATACTTATATTTTGAGGTATACCATGTGTATTATTACTACAGAATTATAAACATTGGCATTTTCAGTCTCATTTTAATTATTTAAATACTTCTGCATTACATTTCTGCTTATACCCTTACTATGGCATTATTTACCTTTCTTAACTATAAAATTTGATTTTTTTAATTAAGGTGTGACTGCACAGAAAAGTTACAGAGCAAATTTGATTTTTTGCGCTCACAGTTGAATGATATTTCATCTTTTAAGAATATCTACAGATATGCCTTTGATTTTGCAAGGGTAGGTACAATTTTTATATTCAGTGATTTTTAAGGAAAATCCTATATACATATTAAGGCTGTGTTTTTTTCAAATTATATTTTTCCCCCCAAATTTAGGATAAGGACCAGAGAAGCCTTGATATTGATACTGCTAAATCTATGTTAGCTCTTTTGCTTGGAAGGACATGGCCACTGTTTTCAGTATTCTACCAGTACTTGGAGGTATCTTGTTTATCATTTTGAAAATGTTGAGTTTTCCATTATCATGATACTTTGTGAATCCAGCCAATTTTAAGACTTGAAAAGGGATGTCAAGCTTTATACTTTTCTTCTAGTTTTTTCTACTTAAATGTAGTAGGCACATTATTAATTTGAATTACACTGTAGATATCATTGCTTAATATTCTATAAAATAGCAGTTAAGTTTTAAAAACTAAGATTGTGCTCCATTACCAAATCATTGCATATAACATATTGCCATTCCAAAAACCCTATTTGTGTGTTTACTATGTCAAAACAGATTCATGCTTTTTGAAATGTAAGAATATTTTTCTTTTACTCCTTCCTTGCATAAATCTTAATATTAGGGTATATTAGTCTCTCTAAGCTATTCTAGAGTAAAATCCATAAGCTTATACTTATGTATTTTAAAATTATCAGTAATGATCCATATTAGATAGAAATACTATATGATTTCTGCTTTCATCTATGAAGTCCAAAGTAGGAATACACACAAAATATTTCTTATATCATAATGTATTTTTTCATTTTTTTAATGCAGTTTCAGTTGGAACACAACTCTGCTAAAATTATATGCTTATTTGTCTGGGGATTGACCATTAATGGCATACCCAGAAACATGTTTGAATTACAGTTGCTGTTATTATAAATCATTTGCCCTTTGAGGGGGATGCTATTGTAGTAATTAACATGCTTTTATTTGTTGGGTTCTATCTTTTAAAAATTAGTTGTAGTGTTTCTCTATTTGACTCATTCTGTGATTCTCTTGTTTCATTTTTCCTGTTTCTTTCAAATAATGAACAACTCTAGTTTTTTGGGTGCTGAAAAAAATACTCATTATGACATGTACAAAAAATAGTTTATTTTAAATTATGCTGTAGTGAGATACAGTGGTGTAAAAGTTCATGTATTCTATAAATTTGTAGATCCAGGACTTTAAGAACTGGAAACAAACTTCCTTGAAGAGAAGTCAACCACCTTATTATTTGGAAAAGAAGACATTTTGGGGGCAGCTGGGTAGTTCAATGGATTGAGAGCCAGGCCTAGAGATGGGAGGTCCTAGGTTCAAATGTGACCTCAGACACTTCCCAGTTGTGTGACCCTGGGCAAGTCACTTGACCCCCATTGCCTAGTCCTTACCACTCTTCTGCCTTGGAACCAATGCACAGTATTGATTCCAAGATGGAAGGTAAGGGTTTTTAAGAAAAAAGAAAAGAAGACATTTCAGTGAACTTAAATGATGTTTAGTATTTCAAACATATCTTCAAAATACAGTTAAAATGGATTTTATAATATAAAGAAATACTATATCTATATTATCCTCAGTATCCTTAGTGGGAGGAAAACATGTTTGGAAAAAATGGGAGAGAATGCTTAGGCTGGTCCTAAGAAAAATGAAAAATAATTTACTAAAGGTGTGTGATCTCCAATCAGTATATACATGCATAGTATTCCAAATATCTGTATTCTGTTTTTCCTAGCAATCAAAATATCGAGTTATGAACAAAGATCAGTGGTACAATGTATTAGAATTCAGCAGAACTGTCCATGCAGATCTTAGTAACTATGATGAAGATGGTGCATGTAAGTATAAAGTTTTGTTCTAAAAAATGTATTTCTCTTGTAATTGATACTGTAAGATACTGTAAGACCTGTGTAGTTATTTATCATTTGCATAATTCTGACTTAAGTTGAATAGTAACTTTTAATTTTCCTTAAAATAACAATATTTTAAAAGAATGCTAATGTGGTGATTCACTTAAAATCCTTGGTGTCTAGTTATTTTGATAAAATCTATACTCCAATTTCTGTCTATAAGTGCTGAGATTACTTTTTTGATTATACTTTTCTCACCACTCAATATCTCCATTTCTGAAATATGATTGCCAGAAAAAAATGCTGATACTGTAGAAAAGTTTTTAAAGTTATTATTTTCTCATTCACAGCATTTTCACATAGCTCCCTAAAAGGCTTGATTTCCTCATTTAAAATTAGCATCAGACCTAAGAGATATATACACTTTTCAGATTGTTACAACTATTAATGTTCTATATGAAGAAAAATTAGAAGATCTATGATGTGTTTATTGGGAAAATCCTATTAATGGAACACTTCTATGCCATGTGTTCTACATTTTCAGCATTTGCCTTCCTTGGGAGAGTAGTCACTTTATTATTTTTCAAAAAGGTTCTGCAAGAAGGAAAATTCCTAAAAAATAATCTGAAATTTCATCTTATATTCTATCTTAATGAAATAAGATATCTGAAAGATATTACTTTATTTCATCCTATGAGCATTATTTCCTCTATTTAAAAGCAAGAGCCAAATTTGAGCAAATTACCTCTTTTTTTAAAATGCCTTAAAGAAGCTTGCATTTAGAAAATTTTGTGAAAGCATTTTGTTGTACTAATTTAGAAGTGCTCAGCCTTAAATTAGGGAAGATAACATTTCTTCATTTTGCTGTCCTTTTTCATTGTGGGCACCCTATCTATCAGCACAGTTCATGGAATTTCCTTAAAATTATAAATATTAAGTTTCTTTGGCCAGATAAATTCATTTCCTATTGATCAGGCTAGTATTAGCTTGGTATCACTTACCAGGACTTGAACTCTCTTGAGCTCTCAGCCACAAATCACCTCCTAATGTGTTAAATCAAAGTAGAACTTAATAAAAGTAGTGATGATCATTTACATTTATGTAGTGCCTACTCTTTGCTGAGCACTATAATAACATTATATAATGCTTTAGAATTTTCAAGAAGCTTTAAAGAATATTATCTTAGTTGATCCTTCCAACAGTCTTGGGATATAGATGCTAATTAGGAAACTGAGGCAGACAGAGGTTAAATGGCTTGACCAGGTCACACAACTAGCTAGTAAGTGTCTGAACCAATATTTGAATTCAAGTCTTCCTTATTCTAAATCTAGCACTTTCTCCACTATGCTAGTTAGCTGTCTGTATTAGGTACTATACAGTATACAAAATAATTTTATAATATCTTTAGAATAATTACATGTATAAATTGTTTTCTATATTAAGGTATATGATCTTCAGAGTGTAACAAATAAAAAGGGGTCTGGCTAGGTTTATAAACATTTATTAATATAAGAGAGAGAGAGCAAGAGTGCCCTGTTCCTGCTGCAGCATGGTGGCTCTCCATAGATCAAGAAGAGATCCTCTCCTTCCCTCGATCACATTTTAAAATGTGATCATTGAAAGTAAATATCATCCAAGTCACAACTGAAACATAGGTGAAGAGATAGTAAAAAAACCTCCCAAAAAACTAACATTTTTAATTACTTCAGATCTTCTGCCTGCATTGAATTATTTTCCAGGGTTGCAGTAGTTCATCTAACTAGATTTTTAAGGTTTATAAAACCCTTTCCCTCAAACTACCCTTTGAAATCTGGCACTCTAGTCAGTATTCATTTTATCAGTTCCATTTTTAGGATGAGAATTGTGAATTTCAAAGCTATTCCACTCTAATCAGACCATTGAACCTTGCCTCAGGACACTGAGCTATTAATTGTCATAACCTGGACTTGATCTAGATCTTTTGACTGGTGGTTTTTCCACCACACTTTGATGCCATCTTAAGGTGATAGCAGAACCATTGCTGTTGATTTTTTTCTTTTAACCCTTACCTTTGATTTTAGAATCATTAATAAGTACTGGTTCCAAGACAGAAGAGCAATGAGGGCTAGGCTTTTGTGGTTAAGTGACTTACCATGGTTACATTGCTAGGAAGTCTCTGAGGCCTGGCTGTCTCTAGGCCTGGCTCTCTATCTCTGAGCCTTTGATTTTGCCTTTTATGCAAATATAACTTTCTAACAATGAGAAGGTAGGTCCTTGCCATTGGAAGTGTTCTCACAGAGGATAACCACCATTTATGGAGGATTTTATAGAGGACATTTCTACAGTCAGGAATTAGACTAGTTGAATTCTTTAGTTGCTTTAAGATCTAAGTATCCTGTGATTCTAACATTCCAACTCTTTTTAGTGATTCTATTGTTATTCTCAATTTATAAGACTGAAATCTTGAGGATAGATAAAAGATATTATGAGTGTTCAGAAAGGGGAGTGGAAAATTTTGTTGAAAAAAAATTGTAGAAGTTAGGATTTGGATTAGTTCTAGAAGTATTTGGGTAATTATATAGGAGATAAAAACATTTAATTTTCACTAATAAAAGTTTTTTTTTCCTCCTCATATTTTTAGGGCCTGTTCTTCTTGATGAATTTGTTGAGTGGCAAAAAGTCCGTCAAGTGTCATAGCAAGAACTATACTGAGGAAAATGCAGACCTTTTGATGCCCGCCTGTAAACAAACTAAAATGAGATGAGGAAAACACCAAGGGGCGCATTTTCATTCTTATGAAAGACTTCTTATAGTACTTTTTTTTCCTTTTTTTTAAGGAAGTTTTCTTGTTACATGTGATATGGGCATTGAACCACACCTCTTCTGAGACTGAAAATTGAAGTTTATGTTTTGAGTTATGTTTATAACTTTTATTTCAGAACAATAAAGATTCAGATTTGTGACAAAGGCTTTTAAGTGAAGATGTCCCTTCAGTGTAAGTGTAGTATTTATTTTGAAAAATCAAAAATTTGACAATTATCTGAAATCTATTTTGCTTATGAATTTTGGATTTGTAAGATTTTTTTCAACCCCTTAATAGAAGTAATTAGAATAGTTATTATTTTATGATTATTCTAATTATGCTATAATAATTAGAAAACTCTGGTTTTCTAATAATAAGGCTGTAATTATACCTCTATGGCACAAAGTTAGGATGAATAATTGTTGAGTTTGAATCCTTGATGTGTGTTTTTCTGATGCAACTATTAAATTATTCTGTATATGGAGAATACTATAATTTTTTAGCTCTGAGTGGCTATAAAACCCATCAGGATCTATTTAATCTCACATGCGCACATTTCAAGAGTTTTAGAATTGGAAAAGTCTCTGATAATTTATTTTCTGACCATTGATTTGCATCCCAATTAGTGCTTAATATTGCAAACCTGCGTGTGTGTGTATGTATGTATGTGTGTGTATAATTTTTTGTGAACGCATTTACATATGAAGATTTTTAGTATTTCTGTGATTTAAGGTCCCATTTGCATCTGAAAAATCAAGATCGGATATGTTCAGTTTTTTGACAGATCAGATTGCTTTATTGAGAATCTAGGTTCATGACTTGGATATCTCTATGCTGCTTATACTTCCCTTGCCCTCTCTGCAACCCACCTCAGAAATCATCCTTTTGACTGGCAATTTGAAGGACAGAGTTCTCATTAGTGAGGATGTTTGTTGTAAGAATAGAACTATTTTAAAATTTTCTCTACTAATTAATTGCCAATATTCTCATTGCCATTTTAAGGAATTAGTTTGTAAGAACTGTGTTTCAATAATCACTTCGAGGCTTAGAAATTGAATTTTTTATTGTAAATATCCTAGAGATAATGAGTAAAGGGATAATTTATGAAAATGTTAAGTTTTTTTAGTTAGTAATTTCTATTAGCTGACATTTCAAGATTTACAAAGCACTTTTAAATATATCATTTTGATTTTTATAATGCTCTGTAGGTTAGACATTAGAAGAATTACAGTTTTTAAAGGTTAATAAGTAACTGAGGTTCAAAGAGGATAAGTTGGCTTCTGTAAGGTCACACAGTAAATGATAGCTTACAGACTCCAATATAAAATTTTTCACTTAAATCTAGTGCTTGTTCCAGGATGCCACAGCTAAATATTAAAATTAAGGTTTTATCACTACCAGATTTTATAGTAAGAGTAAGTATAGAACTTAAAATATGGGTTTCTTTTGATATCAAATACCTAATAGTCTGAAAATGTTTAGATTTTTATTTATATGACCTTTGGAGTTTTCACATATAAGTTGATTAGTTATTTGTTTGAATGAGGCAAAAACAACTGTTTATTACTCTTATCTTTGAGATTCACACACACACACACACACACACACACACACACCCCCCATACCACACACCACACCTCTCTCCTTCACTTTTGGAATTAAGAGAAAGAGATTTTTGTGTGATTCTTATCTAATGTCCTTCATCATACTGGCCCAATATAGGTCATGTTTTCTCTTATCCTTCCCTTCTTTAGTTTGTTGGTAATCAGTACTTGTTGAGCAATTTAAATCAACAGGATGAGTGGTAAAAATAAAAGGTTCTAAATTTTTAGAAGGAATTGTAGTACCTATGCATCTAAGAAAGAAGACACCAACACTCTTTGCATCTGTGGATCTATAGGATATTATTTCAAGTTAGTAGTTTCAAGTGCCTCATTCATCATAAGAACTAATATTTTTTGGAGCAACTTTCATGCATGAGATGGAAAGTTAAAAGAGATTAGAGAAGGCATAATTCTGCCTTTAACATGTATTTTAAATTCAAGCTGCATGTAATGCTTTAGGAACAAGGGTGATTCCATTTTAGATGGTCTCAATAATCGAGACTCACAGTAGATCAGTAGTTCAAGGTCAGTAGTCCATTTAAATTAATAAAAATTCAGTTTTATAGACCACAAAGATTCAATAGAAAATGGTCAGAAACACTGACAATAAAGTTGATAGAAGAGATTTTTTTGTATGTGTTCCCCTGCATATGTGTTGTGACTTCTTGGTGGGAGGTGGAATACAATAGTGGTCTTATTTATAGTAAATCCTACTTTGATGCCTCATTGTGTCCTATTGACCCTGGATTTTTAAAGACTATGCCAGTGGAGCCCAAGCTTTGGCAGGTTCTTCTATGTTGGAAAGACTGAATAGCAAACTTTTTCAGTTTCAGAATACCTTCCCAGCGGAATATGGAGCTTTTCCTTGGCCTTAAAAATCATGGGAAAAAGAAAAATATAAAATCTGACCTTGTTTCTTCTGTTATCATGCTGAAGTGTTGGAAAATAGAGAAATGATTCTGAGAAATGTAATTTTAAATAGTCTAGAAACATTAAATTAGATGTTACTACATAAAATATGATATTTTTGTTTGCTGATTATAGCAAGCAGATGTACCAATGGAGAAATTAAATCATCCAAATCTTAAATAAAAAGAGTATGTCACAACTACATAGAAAGATAATTCACATATTCTCCTTGGAGGGAGAGATAAAGAAATTAACAGAATTGGTTTTGTTATCCATCCAAAGTCAATAAGAATCTATTTGAGGACTGTTTGGTCATCTAGTATTACAATACTCATGATGAGCATTTGCAGAAAAATTACTGCAGAGATATTTGCAGCTTATGTGCCAACAACTCCTGCACTGGGTAAGGAGAATATTAAAAAGCTCAGGAAGATCCTCCAAATTAAATTTAATGCATAGTGACTTCAATGGAAAGGTGGTAACAGTGGAGTGAAAGGAAAAAAAATGGAAAAACAATTCATGGGTAAGCAGCAAAAGAAAACAACCAATATGCAGAATCCTCATAGCTACCTAACATATACTTCAAGGCAAAATTCTAAGCACTGGACAGGATGAGCATGAAATAGCAATATTGGAAAAGAAATTTTTTCTATTTGGATAGGACATGACTGGTTAATGTTATTTGAGTCATTCTGATTTAACTATATAGTAGAACAACTGATTTACTACAACAAAATCAAAAACAGTATTATAGAATAGTAAACGTGAGAAGATAATTGGTTGGGGCAACTTCAATTAGATCTATTTAAACAATTTGCTACAAAAAAGATAAAAGGATAGGCATCAACCCAGAGTCACATTTCCAAGAAAGTCAAATTGCCAAAGTTGCAAATTGTCAAAATAAGACCTCAAGAACAGGAACTATTTATTTTTGTATTGGTATTACTAGTGTTTAGTGGGTGTTTCTTTAATGGCTTAGAGATGAAACCCTCAGAATTTACCATTTGACTAGTAACAGGTTTATGAGATGATAAAATATTTATTTTTAAAAACCCTTACCTTCTGCCTTAGAATCAATACTGTGTATTGGTCCCAAGGCAGAAGAGCAGTAAGGGCTAGGCAGTGGGGATTAAGTGACTTGCCCAGGGTCACACAACTAGGAAATGTCTGAAGTCAGATTTGAACCTAGGATCTTCTTTCTCTCTCTAGGCCTGGCTCTGAAGCCACTGAGCTACTCAGCCGCCCCCCCAAAAAAACTTATTTTAAAAGAACTAATTTTTTTAAGAGTAGAAAGTATGTTATGGGAAATGACTTACATTGTGAAACCTAGAAAATACATGTAAGGAAATATTTCATTGTAGATAAACTAATTCTTCAGGAATTATGGTTGTAAAAGTTTGTTTTAAGTTCATTTTTCCCCCTTGACTCTTAATATTAAGAAATAAGATGAAATAAAGTATTTCCTACATCTAGTATATGAGGAACATGTAGTAAGAATGCTAGCTGGATTTTGTTTAACTGCATATGTATTTCCTAAGACATTTTTTAAAATTATTTTTTTGGTTACATGTAGAAACAATTTTTGACAATTTTTCTCTAACATGTAGGATTCAGATTTTTCTCCCTCTGTCCCCAGCCCTACCAAGGCAGTAAATAGTTTGATATTGTTTATACTGTCGCTTTTATGCAGTACATACTCCTATATTGCTTCTAAGACATACATTTTAAAAACGGTCTAATAACAGTTTATGGACTGGTAAATTTATATTTGCAAGACTCTTGTCACCTCAGTTTTGCATTACAAATAAGTGGGCAGTTTTCTTGACAAGACAGGCATCAGCCAAAAAGTTATATACTTTAAATGCTTTCTGAATGAGAAAACCTTAAGGAACATATAAAAAATGCCAGTGCATAACAAAGTTTAGTCTTTAGCTTAAAACAAAACTTAAGATAATGTTTCTCTACTGTTTACCTTTAAAACAATGGCAACAACAAAGCAACCCCTTTCTTGGGAAGACCTAACATAAAATCCCAATTTATCTTACACTTTCCAAAATATCAGTCCAGAAAGAGGACTAAATATTATTTCTTCATCTCTCCCACATCCGGACAATCTTTTTGCCATTATCATTTAGCAGCATCTCTTTGAAGTCCATTTCATCCATATTTACCTCTTAAGACCAATTTTTGTTGTGATCTGCCATTTACATCATTTTCCCTCTTTTCTGCAGCTGAATACCTGGCTTTTACTCTTCCTTTTCACTCCCAAATTCTGACTTTAAACACAGGGATTTTAATATTGCACATCAATGACCCCTTTGATACTTGCCTCCAAATTAGTTCATGAATATCCTCAACTCAAGATTATATTCTTTTCATCCATACAGATAAATTAACTTTGGACTATCATACATAACTTATCTCTACATGATTCTGTTCTTCCAAATTATCATCTCCAGTCATGACCTGTGCTTTTATCTTTTCCGTTGCCTCACTCCCAAACTTGTTCTTTTCCTCTCGAGGAGCTTTTGTTTCCATTCTTTTCTGTTCTACTCTGGCCTCACTCCTGACCTTCACTCTGAAATTCTTGACCAACCAGTCCATGTATGCTACTGTCTGCTTGTATGCTATTGTCTGCTTGTGAATCTAATGCTTTTTTGTCCTATTGCTAGTAACATCCTGCCAAACTTTACCTTATTTATTTATATGATCTGTCTATGTGGTGGTTATATGCTGCCATTTATTGCTGGAGAAAGTCACATAACTCAAATTTGTTAACTAATCTCAAGTACCGTTTTCTTTTCAATGTAACAAAACTTTTTTTTTTTAGTATTAACAATCTTGAAGATAGGCTAGTCTATTAAATATCTTTAATTCATTCTTACTACATTGCTTCTTTTACTTTCCTAGATCCTACTTCAAAAGGATCTGTTACTTTTTTCTAAAATTTTTTGTTAAATTTTTTTTTGTTAAATTTTTTGAAAATTTGATATCCTTTGTTTTTGCACTGAATTTGTTTTCAAGTGAATCCCATCCCCCTCCCACCTAGAGCTATTCTTTGTAATGCAGATTTTACAAAAGAAGAAAAAGTATAACTAGCCAATGTCAACCACAACTGACAATATGTGCTATGTGCGCAATTATATATTCATTGTCATCTGTGTGTAATGGAGGTTAATTTTATGTTGATTATAATTCTGTTGTTCAGTTTGTTTTTATTCTCCCTTCAATGTATGTGTATATTCCTAGTTCTGTTTATTTCACTATTGGTTCATTTAAGAATTCCTATATTTCAGAATTCTAAATGTTCGTTATTTCTTTTTTTTCTAATTAAAAAAAATTTTTATTTTTAATTTCATACATTGTTCCTTGGTTACAAAAATCATTTTATTTCACTCCCTCCCCAACCCCACCCCTCCCATAGCCGATGCACAGTTTGACTGGGTATCGCCTGTGTTCTCGATCAGGACCTCTTTTCATGTTGTTGGTATTTGCAATAGGGTGTTCATTTGGAGTCTATTTCCCCAATCATATCTCCTTCGACCTATGTCATTAAGCTGTAGTTTTTCTTTAGTGTTTTTACTCCCACAGTTTTTCCTCTGGATGTGGATAGTGTTTTTTCTCCTGTACCCCTCTAGGTTGTTCGGGGTCATTGCATTACCACCAGTGGAGGAGTCCATTACATTCCATTGTACCACAATATGTCAGTCTGTGTACAATGTTCTCCTGGTACTGTTCCTCTCACTTTGCATCACTTCCTGGAGGTTGTTCCAGTCTCCATGGAATTCCTCCACTTTGTTATTCCTTTGAGCACAATAGTATTCCATCACCAACATATACCATAATTTGTTCAGCAATTCCCCAATTGAAGGGCATCCCCTCATTTTCCAATGTTCATTATTTCTTAAAACCCAATAATAGTTCTTATTTATGCATACCACAGATTTGTTTAGCCATCCCTCAGTTAATGGACATCTACTCTGAGTTCTTTGCTACCACAAAAAACAATGCTATGAGTACAGCAAAACATTTCTTCTCTTTCTTATGTACTATAGAATAGTTATGACTTTTCAAGTTTCCTAGATTCAAGCTTTCCTTCCTTACTTCCTTCATGTCAACAGGGAACCCATTTACTGAGAAAATAGTCTGTATCCAGTTCTATCTTCCATATTTCATACATCAAAGACATCATTAAATCCAATCTTATTTTATAGTCAACACTAAGGACCAGAGGTTAAGTGACCAGCTCAGGATTATGCAGCTAGTAAGTGATTTAGGTAGGGTTGGAACTTGACTCTTTTTAAACTCTGAACTCCGTATTCAATCCATTACATTTAATGCTTCATCATCCCGCATTTTTTTTCCTTTTCTCCAGGCTCAGATGAAGAATTTACTCACACACATTAGCCCCTCTCTGCTTTTGATTCCATCTCCTGTCTCTTCCAGGCCTATCATTTCCCCTCTGGCTTCTCCTTACCCACCAGTTCCTTCCTTGTTGTTTACAAACATACCCTTTATTTCACCTTACTGTATCTTTTATGGCCAAATTTCTAGAAAGTGTTCTCTATACTTATGGCCTTAATTTTCTCACCTCTCATTTCTTGATCTCTGGCAAGTGGATGTTTTTGAATTCACTAGTTACCAGAACTGTACTCTCTAAGCTTCTCTTAACAGTTTAACCTAGTGAGCTCTCTCATTCTATTTCATGTTTGGAGTTTTGGACATTTTTGGTAACCACCTGCTGGGTACCCTTGTTACATGATAACTTGTTAATTTTACTTTCTCAAAATCTCAACATGTGATCTCTTCTCCCTTCACCTAGCCACTACTGTTTTTTAGGCCTTATTAGCTGTTGCCTGAGCTGTTAGAATAACCTGGTTTATCCCTTCTTCAATAAATGCTCTACAGAGCTGCCAAATTGGCAGTACAAATAATAAAGTTCTGAAATGTCACTGCACTACTCAGAAATCTTTAGTGGCTCCTATAGAGGAAAATTAAAAATCAATAGGCTTACATTTAAAGCCCTCCACAAGGTGGGCCCCAACAGTCTTTATTTTGTATTGTTTCCTTTCACATAATAGTTTTAGTCTGACTGACCTGCCAGCTATAAATGACAACCACTCTTGCCTTAGTGCCTTTGCAGGGGCTATTCCCACTATTTCTGTAATACATTTAATCACCTCTTAAAATACCTAACCTTCAAAGCACAGCTTAGGTAGTATACTCTACCCAGGATGTCTCTTAGCCCCTCATTTGTGAATCTTTCTTCGTTTTGAAATTACATAATTTTTTTTGGTATATGTTTTGTATTTTTACATATCTATATGCATTTTGTATCCCTCTAATTGAAAATAAGCTTCTTGAGAGAGGGACTTTTTCATTTTTGTTTTTATACTCCCATTAACTTGTAGTTTTTTCTTTATAATAGGGATGTTACCTTTGGGGTTAGCAGTATTAACTACAAATAGCATTTTAAAATCCTAAAATGCATTTCATCAAACGAAACTTACACCATATAATTTTCTTTATAGTGTATTGTGAATGTGATTGGTAAAGATTTTCTTCATAATTGATAATATAAAGATGCTACTTCACATTTATTGTAATTCTTGAATTGAAGTTAGTTACTGCTGTATAGTGAATACTGTGCTGTGAATTTATTTGTGCAAATTGTACTTAAACTTAGTTGGTTTGAGGGGTGATTAATATTATATGTCCATTCTATAACAATCTATCTGTACCTGTAAACTTAATGTTGTATATTTCTTTTTTATGCTTCTTTTCCAGAATGGGTTTTGTGAGTCCAATCTTTTTCATAGCCTGATTGACAGGTCAGTTAAAAATAGGTTTGAAACTTGTTGACCAACCCAAAGAATGATTAGTATATTGAGATCAGCTAGATGGAAATCTCCATGGGAGTGCTACAGAACTCTTTCACAGACTCAATTTTTTATACTATTTACTAGAGAGAAATGTAAAATTCTGCACTTAAATTCAGAATTCAACTGCAAAACTTAAAAAATACTAATGAAGTATCAATTATACATGATGCTGTACTGGACTCAGAAAATACAAAGATAAAAATAACTCTGCCCTTTAACGCTTTGCATTCTGTTGAGATAGTATGGATGAACTACAGAAATAATAAAATTGAGGAGCATGGAAAACAAAACAAAGCACAATATACCACCTGTGGTTTTTGGTGGATCAGAGGCTGAATCATCAACATAATCAGACAACTATGAGAAGATGAGCCAACAAAAACTAATGTAATAAACATCATTAGTTAAAAGTAATGTCAAGAACAAGGGGAAGTAGTCTATACTCAGTGGACTTTACTCCGTCATGTTCAGTGTTGTACTGGCAATTGGATATTGGCAGTTTTGGATATCATTCAGGAAGGGAATAGACAAACAACAATAGGTCCAGAGAAAGTCACCTAAGAGGGTGAGGAGACAAAAGTCGTATGTTAGGGGAACAGAAGAGTAAAGTAAATATAGTTATTTTCAAATGTTTGAAGGGTTGTTATGTAGAAGAATTAGCCCTTTCTGTGTCTCCAAAGAGTAGTATATTATAAGAAGGTAGATTTGGGGTCAACAAAATGAAAGATTTCCCAACTAGGACTTACATAAATGATACAGGTTGTTTTATAAGGTAGTAATTTCCTTGTTACTAGAGATCTTCAAACAAAGACTAGAGGAGTACTTATTAGGGATATTGAAAGATTCATACTAATAGTAGGGGGTGACTTTTAGGTTCTAACTCTAGGATTCTATGATTTCTTTGGTTTCACATACAGGTTGCAGTTTCATGAATACTTTAACATAATAAGAATCCCTTTGTACCATGGTTTATTACATGGGGCCACATAGGTAACAGAGAAAGTAATATTTCATCCCCAGACCACCTAGAAATTGAAATATTGAGTAATAGCCTGATTATAGTTAGCCTGTATTATAGTTTTTTGTCCCATTTTCCAATGTTGGTTGATTATGTAACTAATGAATTTTCTTCATTTGTAACAATTTTTTTGAGTTTTTGAGTTTAACAATTCTTGAAATGCTATTACATCATGTAAATTCTTCTATCCTAATTTTTATTTGCCAACTTCTATAGCTTTAATGTTTGGATAAATAATATTCTACATGCCTCAGATTAATTTTCAGTAATAAAATTCCAAATAATGTAAGACACTCAGTTACTGTACACATCACCAATCTGAGGAGAAGTCATTAATACTTTTCTGCTCTGGCCAGCTTTTTATGTGCAATATCATTTTTTAACAATGAAGCTGAACTCTTACCCAAATCAAGATTTTGTCCCAATTCTGTGAGTGACTGTGAAAAGGACATGATACCTAGAACTTATAGGAAAACCAAAGGTAAGATGGCTGGATAGGCTTTTGTCTATTATTTTTATCACTTAAAAATATATATACAGGTACCTTTTTGTCCTTTTATCACAAAGGAAAATCATTGATATAGAACATAAGAAAATTATTTTATGTTAGCTAAGTTTGAACGCTAAAACAAAAAAAGTTACATTTAAAGACATTTTATTATTTTATTTTATTGGGATGAGGAATACCTACTATGAAAAATAATTCTACTGGTACAATCAACATGTCCATATTTTTCAGTTTTAGAGAATTTTCAGGTGGTCTAATGTCACACAGAGGTATAATCATATGGGAGATTTCTGAATAAATTTTTTGGAAAATAAATACAACAAACCTCTGAGTTTTGTTGACAACAAATTTATCCATTTTAAAGGCTTAGAAGAAAAAAATGAACATTTAGGAAAGGTTTTCCATTTTCAGATTTCCTTTCAAACTGCCCAGCAAAGATGAATGAAAGCAAGGAGTAAATATTGCAGGGACATTTGGCTTTTTCCTGGAGGAAGGGAAATAGAGCCATCTTTTCCCCTTAAAGCAGCTTAGTCATCAATTTAGGTTCTGTCCAGTCCATAGTTTACATTCTGGATATTTCCATTGTCTTCAGATTTGAAACATCTCTCTGCTACTCCTAAACCACATCCAATTGCCATAATGGTTTGTTGGCAGCTATGTCCTCTTCAGTATTATAATATTATTACTATCCATTATTCTTTTCAATCCCCAAAACCCCTTTTCAGGTCCAAGGCTGGGGAAAATCATATAATTGACTCTCTTGAATCACTTCTTCCTTTGAACTAGGCAAAGGACAGGTTACAGAGGCAACTCTTGATCCCAAGTCTTCCTGGCTATGAAACTGGCCCTCTGTTGTCTATACTATGCTACCTCTTAAAATATTTCTTATGCCTAGACAGGTGGTATCAATTGAAACTGTCTTTATTATCCCTTTATCAGAATTTTTGATGTTGATTAATTAAATGTATCATTTTCTATTGCATGCTGAATTTAGCAGTGAGATTTGTATTAGGATTTATAGTTAACAAATTGGAGAAGATGTTTATTTGAGTAGGTTATTTCTATCATGCTTAGAAAATGAAATTCAAAGTTCATTTTCCAGTTTACAAGTTACTTTTATCCATGAATTAATTTGTCTACATCAGTTTCCAATGTTTTCATTAATCTACTGTGAATATATGTTATGTGGTAGGCCAATGTTACAATTTGATTAAATTATATTCTTATGAAGATACTAATATTCTTAGGTAAAAACTTTCTGTAGTTAATTTACTGAAATTCTGTTCTATCTTCTCATTTTTTCTAGTACCCTTAAATGAAAAGTATTTCTTTCATATACAAAGAAAACTTAAATGTTACTTGGAAGAACTCTCAAATTTTTGGCAAGATGTGTCACTGGTTGCTACATTTACAAGCCAATATAGTAAACTAAACTTCAATTAAGAAGGGAACAAGAAAATATATTCCGTCAATTAATTCTCAAAGAAGAGAAGCAGGATAGAGAGTAGGCGTTACAGTTAGGAAGAACTGGGTTTAAGAAAGCTTGTGATACATACTAGGAACATCTCTGGGCTCCCTGAGAAAAGTCATTTAACCTTTCATTGTTCCAGCCAACTTTCCAGTTCTAAATTGCAAAGTGGATGTCAGCCTGAATTAGAAGTTTCCTCACTGGGAGTTTCCTTGGACCAGTGAAATCAGAGATTTGCTTAGAAAAAAATCTTGAAATAAAATTTGTCAATTTGTAGGCTACATCTATATTTAATAGCCTATATAAACTACATATAACTTAGAGTATTGATTATGTGCATTTTTTGTATGTTCTGCAGAAAAATTAAAATTTGCTATCTGTCCAGTTGATAACTGTAATGTTCTTTTTGAACACTAGAGGGCGATTCTAAATGTACATTACAACGATAAAATACATACTTTGGGAAACATTTCAGCCGAATTCATTCTCGGGCATCAAAGTGTACTTTATTGACATGGTTTTTAACAAATGGATGTCTTCTTTTTTGCCGAGGGGAAAAATACACAGAACAGAATATAGTGTACTTTTTAGACAAATTGTGTAAATGTCTGTGTTTGAATTTTGCCAAATGCGAAATTATAGTGAATACTACATGTGAAAATGGAAGAGAATGTGAAGTCATTTTGAACACAGGAAAAAGATGAAGTGAAGGAGTCAATTGACTATTTTTGTAAACCCTTTCCTTCTGTCTTAGAATAGAATTAAGCATCTGTTCCAAGGCAGAATTGTGGGAAGGGCTAGGCAATTGGGGTTCACTGATTTGCATACAATTAAAAAAATGTCTGAGGTCAAATTGGAACTCATGACATTCAGTCTCTAGACCTGGCTTCCTATCCATTGAACTGCCTAGCTGACCCAGAATGAATCAGCTATGAAGTGCCTTGCAAGCACTTTTATGGGGCATGTAGAAGGAGGTAAACAGAGTCAGAAAAGGGCAGAGGATTTTGCATTATTAATTTTAATTTTACTCTTAATACTCTCCCAATATCACTTTTTCTCTGTCACTACCTCAACTGAAATTTTACAAAAAAAAAAATAGTGATTTTCAAGTAAGATTTTAAAAAGGCAAGAGGTAGGGATTGGGGAGGGGAGCAAGATTAGTTAATAAGATTGTATATTACATATAGGAAGGGACCTCTGAAATTTTCTAGTCCAACAGAAAATACAGGCAACTACAAAATGCTGAAAAAAAATTAGATATGACTAATGGGGGAATTGGTTTTGTTTGACATATGCATATTTGTTATAAGGGCTTTTTTCTTTTTATTATTCAGTGGGGAACAGGAGAGAATATAAATGCTTGATAACAAAAAATAAAATAAAATTTTGGGATAAAAATTAATCATGTAGTCCAATTCTCTCATTTTACGGATGAAGAAACCAAGATCCATAAAAGCTAACTCATTGTCAAGATGGTAAATAGCAGAGGCAGGTTTTTTTTGTTTTTGTTTTTTTTTAAACCCTTACCTTCCGTCTTGGAGTCAATACTGTATATTGGCTCCAAGGCAGAAGAGTGGTAAGGGCTAGGCAATGGGGGTCAAGTGACTTGCCCAGGGTCACACAGCTAGGAAGTGTCTGAGGTCAGATTTGAACCCAGGACCTCCCATCTCTGGGCCTGGCTCTCAATCCACTGAGCTACCCAGCTGCCCCCCAGAGGCAGGTTTTGAACCTGGTTTTCCTAATTCCAAATCATGTGCTTTATGCATTGTATGAGTGAATGAAGGGATTAAGGAATGGAAAAGTATTTATTAAAATTATTCTGTGTTGTTAATATAAATACAAAAATAAACTAGGTAGTCAGCTTATATTTTAATATGGGAATATAGGAGAGTAGTTAGAATGGGATAATTGATTAATACACCGTTTCCAAGAATAATAATGTTTTGTTTACTGTTCTAGAACCAGAAATGGAAAAAGTCTGGGGGGTGACAGTTCAAGGTGGCTTGGCAGAAAGAGGGAGTATAACGAGGTGGGCCTGGGGCATGCTAGATATAGTGAATTCCCTCCAATCAAGAGAAAATAGCCCTAATGATGGACTTGCAGTGAGTGACATGTTGATGGAAAGTGGCCTTTTTTCTACATAGCAAGGCTGTATTGCTCTAAGGAAAATTGCCCTTTAAATATTTTATGATAACTCATCCATGGCACATCTGGATGCTCAGTGATAATCGTGGTCTGATATGTCAAAAATGAAACCTCAGTTTTCTAATATTTATATTGCAATGTGGCTTGACATACTGCTCACTAAAGCTCACTATTAATTTGCCTTTAGGCAGAGCAATTTTAATTGATTTTCAAAATGGAGACCTGAAAGTTTGAAGTATTTTAAGTGCCTTCCAAGTCAAAGAAAGATGTGTAGTGAGTTAAATAAGCAACCATTTATTAGGCATCTAATATGTGCCAGGCACAGTTAAGTGTAGCAGAAGAAAAGAGGAAAAAGTCCCTTCTCTCAAGGAGGTCACAGTCTAATGGGGGAGATGAGCAAACAGGCATGACACATGCAGGGCAAAGGAACAATTTCAGAGGGAAGACACTAGCATTAAGGTTCTTTGTTAAGAGGGAACCATGAGATACTGAGGAGACATGAATAGATTTGGAAAACCTGCTGTGCTCAGTGAAAAAGTGAACCACTTAGTTATAATGAAGACCTAAATGAGAATCTGTAACAGTTTTTTAGTGGACCCAGCCAGCGTGGTTCTGGGATTTTTCTCCAGCTTTGTTCAGCGGCACACAAGTAGGACTGAAGGCAGTGGAGGGCAGAGCAAGATTGGGAATAGAAGTGGGGCAAAAGGACCTAACAGAATAGGATAGCGCAGAGTTGAATCACTTCACCAAGGAGGCAGGATAGGCTAGAAAAGAGAGAGTAGCCCGTGCTGCAGCGATGTCTGGGGAAGGAAGTAAGGGCTGCGGGGAATAGAGATTTCAGTCAGGATGAAGAATAGGGTTGGGAGGTGTAGTCTGTGAGGCAGAGAAGGTAGAATGATCACACATTGTCAAATGAATGATGCTGCTAACAAAATGAGTCAAGATCCCGGAATTCACACTAGCATCAAGAATTCTTATGTTTATTATAACTGAAGAAAAGAAAACGTGTGAAACATGAATCTTATGATTTAAAAAATAATTTCTAGGAAGGACCCACTGGAAAATCCTATAGGACTCAAAATTTGCCAGAGCCAAACTGAGTCATGATGGATATTTTGTCGTACTCTGCTCTTAGGGTTGCTGTCTTTTGGAAAAAAGGGAAACCACAAGATAAACTATGAAGTAAAGCTTGTAAATCTTAGTGAATCATAGTTATAAAGTCATTTAAGATCTGGTCACAAGACCTAATTAGTTTTTATTACAATGAAGAAATTGGGAAAAAAGATGACTAGTTATTGTCTGATTCAAGAAATAGTTCTCTTGACTTTAGAATTAATAAAATAGCAAGCTGAGGCTTTAACTTAATCATAAGTGATTGGCTGACACAGTACTTTTTAACCTACATGATAATTTCCACAAATATTTTTCTATATCTCCTTCCATTCTTTAATAATACACCAAATATCTGACATGGACTTTTGTTTCTTTTTGTAAATTCCATCTCTTAATTGTGAGTCATCTCACAGTGTCTATTTTGACTTTTGAATGGGATCTAATAAAAGTCTTCTGTATTGTTTTCATTGTTCCATCTGATGCTAGTGTCAGTGTTGGTATATTTAAAAAACCTTAAGTTATAGTTACTCTTCTCTCTAAATTGTGTTAGTTCTCCCAGAGAAGGAACTATTCTCTATTAGTCTTCAATTGGAAACCAATTCAATAGACCATTTCCTGCTTCCCCCTGCACTCTCTAGCCTCTTGTTTCATTGTCAATTTAAAGAATATTTAGAACACTCTAACCATCTAACCAATGGTGGGAACAATAGGTATTGGTAGCCCAGAAATCTTCATGTCAAGATCACAATGAAAAAATATATAACAGCAGTATCTGAATACATGGCTCTCTATGCTAATACAGACCAGACATGATCTCACCTGATTTACCCCTTAAACCAAATCTTAATCTGACCCTGAGAAAAAGTAATCACAAATTTCATTAGTTAGTATGATGGGAAATCCTTCCAAACCCACCTTATAATGACTTATTTATTGGAGTATGACTCCTAATAAAATTATTTAAAATTTTCCTAATTAGTTCCCCCTGGTAACAAATAATTAAGAAAGCATTTTTCTGTAATGCATTTTAAAGATAAAAACATTAATTTTCCTTAAGATCATAATTTATAAATTTGGGGTTATAGTTTTGAAATGAACTAAAATATATATTTATAAGGAAATCTCTGCTAATTAAAGCCAAGTTTAACCGTGTCAATTCTCTTCCCCCAACCTACCTCCCTTTCCCACAATAAATTCCAAAAGCTCCTTATTGCCTCTAGGATCAAATATAAAATCCTTTGGATTTTAAAGCTCTTCACAATCCAGCCCTTCCTACTTTTACAGTCTTCCATATATTCCTTTGCTTTTCTGTATACATAACACTCCATTTGCATTCTGTGTATCTTTTCTTTGGCTGTTTTCCATGCCTGGAATGTTCCACCTTCTTACTACTATATCCTGACTTCCTTTAAAAATCAACTTACATCTTTTCTGCCAAGAGGCCTTTCTTTTCCCCTGCCAAATGGAATAGAATAACCAGTTTTAAATCCCTGCTCTGGAACTTTGCTACTTGTGAGACTGGGCAAATCATTTAACCTTTCTGGGCCTGCATTTCCTAGTTTTTAAAATGAGGATATTGAACTCAGTGACCTCTAAGATTCCCTCTAGGTTCACATGTATGATCCTATGATTCTATGGAGTACATTTATATTTTATATTTATTTAATAAGAACTCTACTGACTGTGAGATGGAAGGTGGTGAAATGGATTGAGCTAGCCTTGGCTGTAGGAAAGGCTCAAATTCTACTTTTTGATATGTCCTGTTTCTGAGAAAATAAATAATTCATTTAGCTAGTACTTGAATCTGTTCTTAAGACATTTCCAAAGGAACTGCTGATCTGCATGTTGGAGGAAATTCCCTTTACCATCGAATTGTTGTTAAATGTTCCACAACATTAATATGTCAAAGCGGTTTTATCCTTGAATGTTTGTAGTAAATTTCAGCAATGCCAAAATATGCCACTAGGGGTCACTGACAGGCTTATAATTAAGGGAGGAAAAACGTGATTAGGAAATTAAAGGAAGAAGACATGATGCCAGCAATTGGTTCTTTTGGCATAGAATGCCTGAGCTTGTTCTTTGGCTGAGAAAACTATTCAGAAAGTAGATGTATAGAACTAAGGAGAGATATGAACTTTGTTTGGACCTCTTTACATGTATAATGGAACAGAATGGAGGGGAAATAAAGCTGAAAATACATAATGGAAAGATATAGGGCATGTGGGCTGATTGAAACTTCAAGTCTCTAAAAATTACAATGCAAAAAAGTAAGATAAAAATAGAAAAGTCTTGCTTATGAAAGTGTGGATTTAGCTTATCCTTCCTTTCAGATTATACTTACACATTTGAAAAATTATTTATATTTTAAAAAATAAAGAAAAACCCACTGCATTGGCCAAGAAAAATGTCATTGTTTGCAATCATCCGAAAGCAGAAAAGTTCCTTTTTTTTTTAAAAAGAAGATAAATTCTTAAATCCATGCTAGTCAACTGTGAAAGACTTAGCTACTCTCAGTAATACAATGATCCCAGAAAATTCCATTGACAAAAAATGCTATCCACCTTCAGAGAAAGAGTTGTTAGAGTTGCAATGCAGAGAAAAGCATACAATTTTTCACTTTATTTTGGTTTTTATTTTAGGGTTTTAGTTTTATATAAGTATTCTCTTACAAAAATGAACAATATGGAAATATGTTTTGTATGCTAAGACATGTGTATCCCAAATCAAATTGCTTACCGGGAAGGGAAAGGGAAGGGAAGAAGGAAGACAATTTGGATAATATAATTTCAGAAAACTTATGTGGAAAATTATTATTACATGTAATTGGTAAAATAAAATATCTTTATAAAAAATCCATGACTAAAGTATCCAAGTGGAACATAGTCTTTTTTGCTGTAAATTTAAAACGTGGATGTTTCTAGGAAAAAGATTTGGCTCACATTTTTGTGATAAATTAGGAATTTGCCTAGCCTGTTTTGTGGGGGAATAGTGCTCTTGCCAGAAATTGGAGAATAATCTATATCCAGGATAACTGGATCTTTGACAATGGAGTTTGCAGTATACTTTCTGAGTTGACAGCAAGTTCCAGTAAAAAACCTATATTGACTACTTTCCTCATAAAGTTGTTGTTAGGAGAGTATTTAGTCAACCTGAAAGCATTCTATATGTGTGAATAAGTTGTTTTTTATGTGAGTTATTATTTCTTTTCATTCATGAACCAGCAATTTCTTGGTACTGTATTTATGAGCAGTAGAAAGAGTTCTGAGCCAGGAGTCAATAAGGCCAAGCTTTTGGCTCTGACTCTGACTACTTAATATAGCCATATAATCTGGGGTCAGTTTCTGAACCTATTTCCTTTCCTATAAAATGAGGATAATGACAGCACTTTGTAAATTCTAAAGTGGCATATGAATGTTCTCTAATATTGAAATGTATCTGTGATTTCATTGATCTGGTTGTTCCCTTCAATAAAAACAAATTGCAACCCATCAATATATGCTTGTCCTTGTGCCTATAGTAATGTAAAGTTTATTATTATAGAATACATATACTATTATTATATAGCTATATATACACACACACACACATATATATATATATATATATATACACACACAATGTAAAGCACATTATTTTTTCTTGAAATTATAACTAGGTCCAGATTAGTTTGAACAATGAATCACTTGAAGTGGTTGCATTATTCAGATTCACACTATTTCTATTAGGCTAGCTAGAATAACTGTTATAATTTTTGTCATTATAACTGAATAGTTTGCATCGTAATATCTGTGACCACTTCAATAGCAGGATGACACTAATTGATAATTAGCTGTAATAAGTTACTACTATATATATATAGGTTAAAGGCATTTAGTTAATGTTAGTGTTTAAATCACATTTCACCTTAAATATTCTTAAAATAGCAGCAGATTACTATCCATTTAATTAATGTTTAAATAATCAGTTCCTCAGCCTCTGTACTTATTCCTTTATGCTCCACCAAAAGGACTTCTTTCATCTTAAAACAAATAGAAAAGCGAGATTATGAAAGAGATTTGAGATCTACTTTATTTGGTAAATAGAAGCATCTTATACTAGATGTACCCACACGTAGCATAATCAGGTCCTTCTCTCTTTCATCAAGGATCATTCTAGGGGTCAATCTTGACTGGCCAGAACTAAGATTCACTCCTCTTGTAGTAGTCTGGGGACAGGAGATCTGTATGTGATTAACCCACCATTACCAGGGATGGGGAAGAGTTTTGAGTTTTGATGGAGCATCTCCTCAATGGTGTGAAGATTGGATTGAGCTATTTCCTGATTGTAACAATGAAGATACTTAGTTTAACAAAATCAGGAATGTCTTGGGAACTCTAAATTATTCCACCCTACTCAGACCGTACTTTAGGGGAAGATAAAGTTGTAATCTCCTGATTGAACAATGAAGGTACTTAACTCTTACCTTATAGTGAAGCTAGAACTTTAAGTTAAGTATATTTTAAGATCTTAATACAAAAAGGTGTTAAGTAACTATAAAGGTTAAATTAATCACAAAAAGGTTAAGTAACTCCAAAAGGTGAACTTAAAGAAGTGTTAAGTAACTTTAAAGATATAATTTAATCAACGAAGATGAGAACTAAAAAGAATGGGCATTTAGAGGAGGAGACACAAGAGTGAAAGGTATATATATTTGACTCACTTCCTCTCTCTGGCACCTTTCTGGTGGCAGCGTGCTGGGCCTTTTGGCATCTTAGTGTGGCTACAAGGTATTGTCCAGTTCGGTGGTGAGTTTCTGGCTGAGTTTTCCTCCTTTACTTTCCAACTTTATCCTCTTAGAAGCCTCTAATCTTCTTCAGAGACCTAGAGGCGGGGATTTTAAACTCCCCCTGGCACAGGCCAGGCAGGAGAAATCCTATATCCTCTTCCTTCCTTCTTCTTAAATTCCTTCCCTCTATATTAATTAAATTACCATAAACTTCCAGACTGACTTGGGTATTTTATTTGAGATTTCCCTTGGTGACCAATTAAATGTCGATTTTAAGTCACAACCCTAAAATTATCTTTACAATGGCTATTCACCAAAATAGAGATGTCTTGGGATGTCCAAGGGAGGGGCTGAATAATGAACTCCCCAAATTGTCTATTTATGAATCTGTGTGGGGAGAATTCAGGGTCCTTGAGCACTGAGACAGATCAATGACCAATTAATCTATTGGTTAATGCTAGCCTAATTGATAAACTGATATTCTTACCCAGAAGCCAGTCTCTCAGAATTTTTAATTGTCTCATAATTAAGGCATTTAAAATGCACATTTCATTCATTATAAACATTGTCATAGTCGTTGTGTATATTGCTTTCAGCCTCTGCTTCCTGAACTTTGTATAAGTTATTGTTAAGCATGCTACCATGCTTCTCTGTATTCACCTGATGGCTTGTCATGTGTTTTTATTTGTACAGGTCTGTCATTATTTGAGAAACTGAATGGTGAATCTACCTCCTTCTACAATAAGGAACTGCTATTTTTCTCCCCCTTCTAAATACAATAGTAGTACAAAACCTGGATGAAATGGAACATGGGGCATTTCCATAGTTTTTGCTACTGGGCTGGCTTTATCTGTCTAAATAGCACTAACCCTGAGTATAAGAATATAGTCACCATCCAATCCACAGCTCTCAGAAGTTGTTCCATTAAAATTCCAAGAGAGACATAGAATGTACATATGTCTAGGTCAATAAAATGCCTTCCATCCACTCTGTATATGTCCTGAGAATGTACCTACAGGTAGATTTTGATTAGTGCAAACAATAACTCCCTGGAAGTGGTCACATGTATTTAAATTCCTACTATTTGAAGCTATGATTATGTAAAATATGGTCATTGGTTCCAGTCCAATGGAAATATGCTGCATGAATTCAAATCATGTGATAACTTATTCCTTATTTGTACTCATGAATCCTTGTATTTATATACATATTCTCTTCCTCTAGAGAAGGAAAGCGCCTCAAGAGCAGAGACTGCCGCTTTTGTCTTTGTATCCTCTTCAAAGAGATGAGTTAATTGATTGATTATTGAGTAAAGACCTATGTTCTTCATTCCCTGTGACCTGCAGAGGTTGTATTCCCTTGGCTGATTTCTGATGTTCTTCACTCCTAGCATCCATTCTGGTTCTTCTTCTGTACTCTGCCCTCACCCTCACCCCCAGCAGAATGGGAGGTCTTTGTTCTGGGAGTTTGAAAAGAGTGGGCTTTTACCCCTGCCCCTATCTTGTACATCATTAACTATTCAAACCAATGTAAATCCACTATGTGCTGTTGCATATGCATTATGTACCTCTTACCTCATAGCCTTAATAAAAAGGCAGGACTGGGCACGATCCTTCCTCTTCTTCCTTTCTTTTCTCCTCTCTCTCTAACCTGCCTGCTGGCCGTATGGATAGCTCCTTCTTTGGAGCTTTGCTATGGTCTCTAAAGTCTTCTTTCTTTATTCTTTTCTTCCTTCTCACCTGACCGCCAGCCAGTGCAATCTGCACTTGTAGTTTTATCTCCCAATTCAATTTTTCTTCAATTGATCTCTATCCTCTCACCTGATTCCACGTATTCCTGGCTATTTTTATCTTCCTTCACTATATGCCCCACAAAGGAAGATAACAGGAAGAAGCATCCTTCCTCCCCAAAATCTGATTTGTGTGTGCCTCAGTTTATCAACCCTTTCTCAGCTTCTGTTCTCCTCCTCAAAAAATTTATATTCCTTTAGATTTTCCCTTTTATGCAGTGGTTGTTGGTTGGCTGCTGTAGAAAACTACTCAAGTAGGTTTTTTGTTTGATTTTTTGCTTTCTGCCAAGAAAACTCCAGAGACAGGATTGGCATGCTATGGTCCATGGGGTCATGAAGAGTTGGACACAACTGAACAACTGAAACACAACAAACTACTTGCCAATAGTTTGTTTAATTGAATCCAGGCCTTTAAAATTCTGTTTATTTTGAAATGTTTGAATTGATTCCCACATTAAAAAGCACAATTTCTGTCTTACCTTCTCTCCATTTATCCAGCCAGTGCCTGGTAGTTTATAGAATCTGTGGGCCTCCTACCTCTACCTTCCCTCAAGCAAAGCATTGGCATTGCACTCCCACTTTTTGGTCAATTTTACATGTCTGAGAATTGTGTCTTCTCTACAACTCTTGGGAGCACAGGAAATGCCAGCAACCATGGGGAGCTATGACAGGGGGTGAGGGAAGCAGGCTGAGGATCACAAAGGTCAAGTGGAACTCAAAAAATGGTCTATGTGCTTGCTATGTCAACCTAGACACACCTGGAAAAGTTTCTTTCGTGTGAGCACAAACCAATCTAGATACTAAGTTCTTTGGACCTTCCTTCACTTCCAGAAGTTGACCGTGTTATTTCCCTACTTAAATACTTTTCTTGTTGTTGTTGAGTTGTTTTTCAGATGTGCATGACTCTGTGACTCCATTTGGATTTTTTTTTTTGCAAAGATACTGAAGTGGTTTGTCATTTCCTTCTCTAGATCATTTTACAGATAAAGAAACAGAGGCCAGCAGATTAAGTGATTTGCCCAGGGTCCACTGAGCCACACTCTTTTTAGCTTTTACAGCTTTTTGTGCCCTGGCTCTAACTTATCTTTCCAATCTCATTGTAACCCTCTCCTGTACTCTATGATGCAGCTAAACTAGCCTTCTCTATGTCTCTCACATACAGTTCTCCGCTCATTTCTCATCTCTCAACTCTGTGCCTTATACTCCCTCCTTAAAACTACCTTATGGAATTTCTGGATTCCTTCAAGACACAGCTCAAGTACCATCTTCTACATGAAGCTTTTCCTGACTCACTCAACTGTTAGTGCCCCCCCCCCCTCCCAAACTGTCCTGAATTGTACTGTTTTGTATTTACAATGTATATACACACATAGATAGGAAGAAGAGGGAGGGGCAGCTAAGAGGTTCAGTGATATTAGGTTAAGAATTTAATTAGAAAATTAACTTAGTTTGAAGTAAGGATTTCATCTTGAGAAAGAATTTTGAATTTTACTTTGGCTCCTTTAAGCAGAGAAGGAAAGAATTATCTGTGGGTGACTTCAAGAGAATTGCATGATAGGAAAAGACAATTAGAGAACTGGTCACTCTGGAGCTTAGTCGCTTGGAGCAGGAGTCTGATCAACCTGTGAAAGATTGTGGTGAGAGTTAACTTTGGAGAAGTGGAGAAACATCTTTTCATATGAAGAAGATTGATGGGAGAGAGTGCTTTTCTCTGAGAGGGAGAAAAGCAGCCAAGAGGGGGCGCTGTTTTCCTCTCGCTAGAGGAGTGTCAGTTTCAGGCACCCTGCTGTGAGAATAGACAGATCCAAACTCATTTGTTGACAATTAGTTTGAGGCAGCTGGTAACATTTTATAGATAATTTAAGGAGAATTATATAAATTTAAGATAATCTGTTAGGATAGCTTTAGTTAAATAGATTTAATCTTTAGATAGTCAGAATAAGTCAGTGTAGGTTGACCCCAGTGAACAAAGAAGCACCCCTTAGAGGACAGAGGGATTTTGGGTTATAGCTAGAAATCTTAGTGTTAGATTTACTGTATCCTGCTTTATTCCTACATCCTTTTCCTGTCTCTGCTTCTTCTCATAGAAATAGGTAATACATTTTGTTGGATTAAGCTGCATAAAGCAAACTCATCAACTGCCTTCAAATAGAGCTCTCTGACAGCGTTAGCCTATCAATATTAACTGGCCATCAATATCAATAATTCAATAAGATCAATATTATTCATAACAGTGGATAGGGAGCCTGGAATCAGGAGGTCCTTGGCTTAAATTTGGCCTCAGACATTTTGTAGCCCCAATTCTCTAGCCCTTACTGCTCTTCTGCCTTAGATACATTTGGCTATTTAGCATTAATTCTAAGACAGAAGGTAAGAGTTTAAAAAAGAAAAGAGAAAGAAAGGAGAGGGATTGACTTTCTCATTGATTATCCTTCCATCTCTAGCACTATAGCCATATAGGAGATGCAGTTTATAAAATCTGACCTCAGACAATGACTGGCTTTGTGACCTGGGCATGTCACTCAACCTCTGTTTCAGTTTCCTCAACTACAAAATGGAAATAATAACAGCACCTATGAGATAATATTTGTATTGTGCTTATCATAGTACCTACTACATGCTGGGCTCTTAATAAATGCTTATTTCCTTCCCATTTAGCACAGTGTTTGGCATATAGTAGGTGCTTAATAAATACTTGTTAATGGATTTATTGTTTGGTCAATGTCTCCTGATTCTGACTCCTGCCAGTTTGGTGATAATAGAGCATTTAGTTTCTTTTAACCCTCCAAATTTTGGACTTCTTACTGTTATCATTTTAGATGGCCCAAACCAGAAGTCACTTAGCTGACTTCCTGGGGCTCTTCATGGAGCACTTTGAGGTATAGGTCCTAGTCTGTCCTGTTGGACCATCTCTGAGAGAAATAATACATATGTAAAAATTAGATGTAGTCCAGTATGTTGAAATTATGACATTTCTACAATTTTTGAATCACTTTTGTGTGAAGTTAAATTAAATGTGCTTCTTAGTTTAATTAAATTCAAATAGATAAGCATTTAAGTGCTTAGCATTGTGTGACCTTAATTATGAGCCCTAAAGTAAGACTTTTTATGCATTAAATCCATCTTTAATTTCTTGAACCATTTATCATATGCAACAAGCATCTACATATAGGTTATAATCTGAATCAGTGGGTTGGGTATGCACAATTATAATAATTATAACAATAAACATAGAAATAATAACTAATATATTTTAGTGTTTGCAAAGTCCCTTAAAATATGATGTCATTGGACCTTCATAACAAAATTGTGAGGTAAGAGATACAGGTGTCCCTATTTTATAGATGAGGAAACTGATTCAGAAAGCTTAAGTGACTTATCCACCTCTGATCAGAATCAAAAGTGAATGATTAAAGATTTATCAAAATATTACATTATGGTATTTTTGGTCTGAAAAACATGGAATTTCTTATAAACATTTAAAATGTCAAAAACAATCCATAGTCATGATATTCAAGTGAATGGTAATCCAAAAAAGCCATTTGACATTAGTTCCAATCTTCCACCATTGATGGACCTAGTTGGAAGACTTGATCATGTGTGTCATGGGGGAGCACTGAAGCCAGGCAGGAGGAGGTAGATGTGAATAGGCTGTTCTTGGCAACCTTCTGTGCCCTTTAGGGAAGTAGCAGGGAATTTCATGCTCATCCATTGTGCATTGGATGTACCATTTCTATGTTCCCACAGACATCTCTAAATACACTAGTTCTGAATAGCCATTCAAAGGTACCTTTTTTTTGGTAGATGGTACTATATGTTTTTAGTTTCCCACCAAAGGGCCCAGAAGACTTCCTGTGGTGTATCTGCTCTACTTCTTCTAATCTAAGTCAGAAAAAAGCCTAAAGCATCCTTACCATTCTTCCACCACTATCCCTATCTATACACACATTCATAATTGTGAGTATTATTTTAAAATAATTTTATTTGATTCTTCAGTAAAAAAGTTAATGAATGTATTCAAGAGACTATAGTAGAATATATACTAAAAGAAAATACAAATTATGTTAAATTCCAAAGACATTTATTAAGTGCCTACCATATGCAAGGCCCTGTGCTAGGTGCTCGAGCTACAAATATGAAAAGACAGTCTTTTCTTTCATAGTCTACGTCAAATGGTTTAAGATACCGTAACCTAGTAACTATAGTATGTTATAGTATGACTAATTGTGTAGAGGTCAAAAAGAGTGACATAGAGAATTTAAAAAAGAAATCTTCCAGAGGAGTGATGATGAATACATCCCACCTCTTAATGGAAATGTGATGGAATCAAGGTTCAGAATGAAACATTCATTTTTGAACATAGCCAATACAGGAATGTATTTTTCTTTACTAGGCCTTTTTTGTTACAAGGGCTTTCTTTATTTTTCTTTTTAATTGGGAGAGCTAAAAGGGAGAGTAAATTAATGCTATTATTAGTTGAAAAATAAGTAAATTTTTAAAAGAAGAAAGGGCTCAATTCCATCTGGGAATCAGAAAAGATTACATGGAGAAAATGGCATCTTAATTGGACTTTCTAGAAATGTGTTCTTCAAGACTAGGGGGAAAGCAGTTTCAAATGTGTGAAAGCAAACAAATTGTTATTAAGTACCAGAAAAAGTTTGACTTCACTAATTAAAAAGGTATAAATTAAAATACTTTGAGAAACCACCTCATATCCATTAAGTTGTCGAAACTAATTAATATGAATGAAATTCAGTGCTGACAGGATTAGGCAGAAATAGGTATTCCCCAATGCTGATGGTATGGCAAACTTGTATAGATAATCTTTATGGAGAGCAAACTGGCAGGTTTGCTATAATACAAAAGTATTATAGACAATTGCAAGATGTTGAAATTAACCTAAATGTACAACAATAAGGGAATGATAAGATAAATTATGAAACATTTATCTAATAAACAGAATGCAAAGAGATCTGTAAAGACCTTTTTGAAATTATGCAAAGCAGGAAAAACCAGACCAAACCAAAAGATGGAATCTGTACTAATTCTGAGCACAGAAAAAGAAAATTGAAAGAGTAAGAATGGGCAAAGAATCCTGATGAATTCACGAGTATGAATCACAAGGAGTGTGGAATCATCAGGAATGACTGAAAAGGGTTAGGTATTTTAGGCATTGAAATTATTTAATTTACATATAAAAAGTTACTAAGTGAATTTTTTGGGTAGTATTGATTTTTGTTTTTATTAGAACAATTCAATGAAATCAAATAAATGGGTGGACATGAGAGAAAACAGAAAAAGACTGGAGAACAGAAAGCAATCCACTAGGGCTGGAACACAAAATACAATTATTTATATACAGTATTCATATTGAACTGTTTGATACTATGGTTTTCAAATTTTATGAAATCACAAAACAGACTATCATGGTGATTTAAGACTTTCTGATCTTTTCATATTTATATCCCCCCGCCCCAAATTCTGAGGAAATGTGTCCCTGAATTAGTGAGTCATAATTAGGTTTCCTTTTCTAGCATGCTCTGTAGTTTAATGGAATATTTTACATAAGGACTGTGATGGTTAGGTTAAGAAAGTTTTTTTTTAAATATTAGATTTATTAAAAATGGATCTGCTTAGCACCCTTTGCACATAATTCAATTTTAAGCTACTTGAGGGAAGGTACTGTTTCATGTTTTCTTTGTATTCCTTGAAATTAGCTTAGTGCCTGGGGAACATAATAGGTGCTTAATAAATGCTTAATTGACTAATACCTATTCCAACCCCAGTGCCTTTGCCATTCCTCACAATTTTAAGACCCCTTTCCCTTCTCTCCACTTATCCATGTCCATCACCTGCTTTTAACCTGCTTTTAAAAATATACCATCCCATTCACTGTATCTGCCATTTAGGAAGTGACTGAACAAGATGTGGCAAGTGATTATAGTGTAATAGTAGCATTTCATACATTTCATAAGAAATCATGAACAAGATGATTTCAGAAAATCTGCAAAGTCTTAAATGATCTCATACAAAATGAAGTGAGCTGAAACAGGGGAACATTGTACACAGTAAGAGCATTATTATACAATGAGCAACTATGAATGGCTTAGCTATTTTCAGCCATTCAATGATCCAAAACAATTCCAAAGGTTTCATGAAGAAAAATGCCATCTATCTACCTCTAGAGAAAGAACCAATGGACTCAGAATGCAGATCAAAACATACTCTTTTTCACTTTTTTCATGGTTTTTGTTGTTATTGTTTCTGTTTTATATTAGTCTTCTTCCACAGTATGACCAATATGGAGATGTTTTCATGATCACACATGTATAACCTAGATCTCTTGCTCTCTCAATGGGGGAGAGAATTTGGAGCTCCAAAATTTTGGAAAACAAATGTTAAAAATTATTATTATGTGTAATTGGGGAAAATAAGATGTATTTTAAAAGAATATATTTCCCCCCAACCTTATCTTGATTACTACACCTTGCTATGAACAACAATCACTCAAGATATGTGGAAGGGCTGTCATCTGGAGTGAGGAAGGCATTACTCAAAACAATGAGCTCTGAGATCCGCTAAAGGCTTGATTTAACTAGTCCTTTACTCTATCTTCTTTACCTTCCATTACAGACATGCACTTTATGTGAATAATGTTAGGTATAGTGGGGACGTATGGTAGTTCTTTGCCTACTTAAGGGTTGTTGACAGTCCAGAGTCTGGTTTTGATCCCTCCTCCTGGTTTCTTGACTTTCTGCTTCTTTCCCACACTGTGGTTCTATCACAGCTCCTAGGACATTGCTACTCAGCTCATACTCCACTGGCTCCACAAACAGGCAAACCTCTGACGTATTCCCTCAAACATTATTTGTGTCCTTTCTTCTATATCTTTTACTTGAAATCTTGAAACTTAACTACAGTCATGGAGGATGCCTTTTTCATCCCCCTCCCTGGGAGATGAATCTTTGGGCTGAACCACACGAGATAGGATAGAAGTCATTATTTTGCATTTTTTTAAAAAGAAATCTATAACCCACCTTCCGTCCCAGTTTCTAATCAGAGACCCCCCTTGACATAGTGGATAGAGAACTAGGCTCAAAGCCAGGAGGACCTGAGTTTAATTTCTGTCTCTTATCCCTAATGGTTGTGTTCAACTGGACAGTTCACTTAACCCCTCCATGCTTTAAGTAGCTAAGACTAAAATGCCAAGAAGTCTGACTAGCAGTGACAGAGGGAACTTTCTAACCCCAAGAGTTCTCTGTACTAATAAAATAATCATTCCAAAGTCCCTTCCTGCTATTTCTGTCTTTCTGCCTCTTTCCTTTTCTCTCCATAAATGTATATGTATGTCTCTATTTGTCTAGATGAGTATCTCTATTTTTTTCTCTGTTTCTATATTTCTCTCTATTTTTTGGTTAAACTGTAAGCTCTTCAAGAGCAGACATGGTTTCATTTTGTACTTATATACGCAGTACCTAACCATATCTCACACATGGTAGATAAATGCTTTCTTGCTAGACCGATTCTTTGTCTCCTAAATTATAATGAAGTTCCTTGAAGGCAAAAGCTAACTTCTTTTTCATATTACCTGAACCAACTTGGAGAGAGTGCTCAGTACTGAATGAATACTCAATGAAATCAACCCCCCAAAGTTTGCTGTTTTCTTTCAAATTTTACATTATGAACTTGACAAACATCAACAAATATGGCAATTCTGGATATAAATAACAGAAAAAAACAGGAATATACATGAAATCATGAATCTCTACTAGGCATATATATATATATATATAATTTCTTCATATACATATTTAAATATATGTATAAAACATTCAATATAGCAGTACTAACCCTATCCTTCTTGTATGTGCCCCTTTCTAGATTTCTTTCTCTTTTTTCTGTATATTTTTAAATCTTTCATTGACATTTTTCTTTCTTTTCTTGCATCTCTATAGCTATTGTTGACTTAATAGAGTTCCATTTTACAAAGAATAAAAACTTTCTCTTGAAACAAATGTGTAGTTAAACAAAATAAATTCATGTGCTTGATAATATCTGAAAATTTTAATCATATTCTGCATCTATAACTCATCACTTGTACCCACCTTGTGTTATGAATTATGTTTCATCACCAATCTTAGAGAGTTGTTTAGTCACTCTTTATTGCTTATTCAGAGATCTTAAAGTTGTTTTCCTTTATAATAGTCATTATATAAAATATTCTCTTTGGTACTGCTCATTTCATTCTTTCTCAGTTCATCTAAGCCTTCACAGTTTCTCCGAATCTATCTCTGTTGCCATTTCTTCTGGTCCAACAATATTCCTTTTATATTCTCTTAAACCTACTTTAGTGGTTCTGAGGACACTATTGAATAGATGTGTATATGCTAAACAGGTTTGGTTAACACATTTGACACATGTAAATCATATTTAGAACTGAAGAGAGAAAGGCTAGCAGAAAAGCTTGGCAGGTTCAAATTCTAGCCATGTACCCGTTGGGGGATATCAAGCAAGTTTATTTATCTCTCTGGATTTCAGATCTTTGACTGCAAAAGGAGGAGGTTGGTTACTTGTTTTATTGGTTCCCTTGGAGTTCTGACACTATAATTGTGTGATTTAGTTGATAAATTATTAATTCCTTTAGTAAATGATAGGTCCAGACCTTTGATTTCATTTTCCTAATGAGCAAACTCCCTGCACCAATGTATATTCACAAACTGTTCTGAAACTTGTAACTTGAAGTAAGCTGTATATGGGATATATTTTGACAATTTATGGCTCTTGGTCAAGCCCACAGGGCAAAGTCTTTCCAATTTGAAGTAGGCAGTTTCCTAATCTAGGTTAGTGCCTCATTCTCCTACCCTCTTTCTGGGGGAGGAGTGATGTGCTCATCTGGCCACTATTAACAGACTGTTCTTTATATTTCTCAATTCAGCATGAAGCCAGTTAATATTCAGCCAGTTCTACAAAACTATGCTGAGGGCTTGAAGCTCTATTTGTTTCTATTGGCTTCTTCAGGCACTTTCTGGAGAAATTTGTGGCTCTAAAATTCAGCAAAAGGGCTAGTCACCATATTTTTTTTTCTGATGGAGAAACAATGAAAATTTCTATACAATTTCACTTAAATATCATTATTCCAGGTCTTTACTATGATAGCCAAAGTTTTATACAAATTTGTTATTAATGTTATCATTCTCTTCCAACTTCTGCAAGTCAATCTTTTAAATTCTAATATTCTTCCCATGATTTTATATGGTGGTAAGTGGAATACTGTGAACTCTGAAGGATCAAAATTAAAAATAGTGAAAAGAGCAATAAAAAAGCACAAGATGGGTTTAAATGAGCTGTAATAGGATTGCTCAGGTTTAAGAAGTGACATAAAAAGCATCTAAAAGACATATTTGACCTGAAAAAGAAAGATTGGTCAATGATGGGAAGAATGAGAGAAAATAGATGAACAAATGTGGTACCATTGACATCTTGTACCAGAAGAAGGCCTCCACTGAATTCAAGAGATATATTATGGAAGAACTACAGAAAGATGCAGGAAAGAAATGAACTAGGTAGGAAAGCATAGCAGGATTTCAATCGGTACCTGTTATGAGAGTAGCCATCTGATGAGTGTTCAGATTCATCCAAGGATCTATGTACTTTTTCTTGTTAAAAGATCCATTGCACTTAATATGTATTAGTGTGACTGGCATCTCAGTTATTTACAAAATAGTTACTCAGTTCATGGACCCCCTTTTGATTTCCTGATTCTCCTTTTCTCTTCCCATCCAAATCATGCCCATCTGGGCCCAAAGTCAAGAGCCACTGATATTTGCTTAATGTTTTAAGATTGTGGAGCAGCTCCTCATGGGACAGCTAGTGTGAATGGTGGGTGCTTGAGGTGCAGGTAGGAGGGCTGCTGGATCTACATCCACCCGTGCCTGACTGATTTCTCTCCTTTTGGCTATGAAAGAGAGCAGCTGACTATCCTGTGATGAAGAAAAAAATTTACCAGCTATGGTGGCATAGCATATCATCTACTGCCTTGACGACCCAGAGTAGCCTTTGCCTCCACCCTTCCTGCCTCTCTCTAAGCCAGCATGGGGGAGCTCCAGCAGGTTCCAGGTCTACTAGAGGTGTAGAGGGATGAACTAGAATATCCTCCAAATTACCAAAAAGAGGAAATTTAACCACATCTCTGTTCTTTGAATCCCTACCCAAAGTCTAACAGTTTCCTGCTTCATACAGGAACCTCTGCACTTGTAGGATTAAACAATTTACTCTAAATGGTCTCATGATGCATTAAAAGAGTCATTTAGCATATAAAACCTGTGGAATAAGGACTCTAGGCCTAATCTACTCTACTATGTTTTTTTAATGCATTACTACATTACTTCAATTAGTTGGGCAGCTAGGTGGCATAGTGCATCACACTGGTTCTGGAGTCAGAAGAACTTGAGTTCCAGTCCAGCCTCAAGACACTTAGAAGCTGTGTGACTCTAGGCAAGTCACTTAATCCTGTTTGCCTCAGTTTCTCCATCTGCAAATGAGCTAGAGAAGGAAATGGCAAGCCACTTTAGTATCTTTATCAGGAAAACTCCAAATGGAGTCATGAAGAGTTGGAGAAGACTGAAAAATGACTGAACAATTAAAATAAGTGGTTAGAATAGGTCTTGGTTACATAAAAGAAAACTAATGGAAACTTTTCTGTCTCTAAGTATGGAGACAATGAAAAACTACTTGCTTGTATATTTTTTAAAACCCTTACCTACTATCTAAGAATATATTGGTTCTAAGGCAGAAGAGCAGTAAAGGGCTAGGCAATGAGGGCTATTAATGGCTTGCCCGGGGTCACATAGCTAGGAGGTGTCTGAGGACAGATTTGAACCCAGGTCCTCCTATCTCCCTCCAGGCCTGGTTTTCTATTCAGTGAGCCACCTAGATGCCTGTGCTTATATAATTTTTTATTATGAATTGTACTATGCTATCTTTCTCTCCCAGAGTTGACTAATTTTCAATAATTTACCCTTAAATGTATTTGTTAATTTTGTGAGCAGTTTCATGGATTCACTAATCTTTCAAACTTCTTTTTTTCCTCTCTGGACTGTCTCCTACTGTTCTGAGCTCATCATCCTTTGGTTCAATTTTCTCAAGATTATAAAGTTTTGCTTTTGTTTTTGTTTTGTGAGATTCTTAATGTCCAAATGAGACTTGGAGTATGCATGCCAGGGTTGTGTTGCAGACAGCTCCTAGTGGCTCACAACAATAGATTTTTAAAATTTCAGCTTAAGCTTTTACATCTTGGAAATCAGAAAATGCTATAAATTAGAGCTTGAATTAACATTTTTTCAATTGCCAAGGCTTAGGAAAATGAAAATTATACAGATTAAAGTTAAAAGTATATTGTGGATATATTTGTGGATGATGGGGCAACTTAAACACTTATCAGCATGCTTCTGAAAATGGGTGTCTCCCAACTGAATGTATCTAATCAACAAGCAAATAGGCTTTGATCATAAAGAGTTTCGGGGATTATTTCTGAGACAAACTCAAACAAAATAGTAAAAGGTCTTCCAAGTAGTAAGGCCCTCTCCCAGGGAGGATGAAGAAAAAAAAAATTTGGCTTATTTTTAGAACATGTGGAAATTTGTGCTCTGATGGAAAAGAGGCAAAAGAAACTCTGGAATTGATTTGATTTAATTGCACTGAAGCTAGTTCATGTGGCATGGGACACACTGTCAGTCCTAACTCCAGTTCTACCCCTTCATAGTTTGGTTTAAGTTCAGAACTTTCCAGCTCTCTTTGTAGGGTCCCATCAATTTTTCGAGAGTCATACCAGTTTTTGCTTTGCTGCACACGTCTGCTTGGCTGCTAACAGAGTGAGGTATCCTACCTTTCACCAGTCATCTTAGAAGAAAACCATCCCAAATAAGTTTGTATGAACTTCTCTCTCCATACCTATGTATGCCTATGAAACATTCAAGCAGCAAGACCATGTGGACTTGTAGGCAATGGTCCAACTCTGTTCCTCATTTGGGACCTTGGGAAAGGTGAGAAGACTGTAGTTGTCTCCAGTACTCCTTCTAAAACTGGAACCAATAAACACAAAGAGGTAATGAATAGAGGCTCATATTCATATTGACCTCAGATGGGGAGGGTCCAAGGTCTTGCCTGATCAAGTCTTACAGAATTTCCAAGATTCACTTTAGATTTGCTTCACTTCCAGTCAAAAGGTCTCCTCTTCATCTAGTAATTAATAGATCAGAACAAGTTACAGAATGTCTATTCACACTTCAAATTGGAAACCAGGACCATCCCATTACATATCATCAAACCTCTCTGGAAGCAAGCTCCCCAACTTCTTCTACATGGGAATTGCATCACGTAATATACTGCCAGTGCCAAGTTATAAGAATAAACACCAATATTAGTATAAAGCTAGAAAAAGGAATAGTAAGAGTGAAGAGTGTTAATGGCTGAAAGAATAGAAAACTACATTTCTCTTGTACTTCCATATTCTTTATCAAAGAGGAAACACTTGAGGTTGAAAAGGAGAATAAATGGTTGAGGAAATGGAAATTCAAGATGAGATTTTAATGAAGATAATTGGGAAACTCCCTGATGTGTACAGGACTGAAGTGTAGAGGACCCATCCTCTAATATGCTTCATTGAGTGGTCACAGCAGGCCCCATTCCACTAGGTGAAGGGAGGACTATCCTCCTCATTACCTCCACTAAAAGTGAAAAGAAAAGGAAGGAATAAAGGAAAGAAGGAATGAAGGAAATAAGACTTACCATGTGCTAGGCACTATCATATATATTTGGGATACAAAACAAGCAAAAAGAAAGATACTCCCTGGCTTCAAGGAGCTTATGTTCTAATGGGGAAAGAAAATACACAAAAGGGAAGTGGGGGAAAAAAAGACAGGTGTGGGGAAGAGATGAGGGTGCCTATTAAAGGACATAGTTCTGAAATTTAGAATTTGAGGGACAAGGTCAAGAGGAAAATGAAAGCAGGCCATCCTGGCTCCTTCCACAAAATGGAAGACCCATGAAAGACTTGCCAATGGAGAAAGGAGAGAAGGCCTTGTAGAGGGATATTCCAGGGTGAGCAGACTGTTTATTATAGGTCCATTGAGAAGGAGAAAAGAAAAAAAAGAAACTTTATAACAAATATGCATAGCATAACAAATGCCTGCATCATCTCTGTGTTTCTAGAATGGCTAAAAGAGCTACTGCAAAGGACAAAGCTGTGACCTTTGTCTCAAAGAACTTTCTTGATTTTCTTTATCTCAGTTTTCAATGGGTGAGGAATAAGACAGTGGGGCTGAATGAATGAAATTATGTCTTCTCTGGCAGAGTCAAGAAAGACTGCATCACTGAACCGGTGAAATTTTCTTTTGATTTTATCAGAAGAACTAGTTAATTTGTATAGAAAAGAAAGGATATCTTTTGGGAAATGGTCAGAATTAGAGGAATTAAAAACAATAAGTGATCTTGCCTCATCCTAGGGCTGAGTAAGAGCAAATACAGTTTACCTCTGTGGGAGTGAATCAGTCACCCACACCTGAAAGAAAATGCCTTATTAATATGAAACTGTTGGAGCTTTGTTAGGACATAGGAATTGAGGTCAGAAGCGAGTGACATTTTCAAGCTTTGGTAAACTAGAAATTTTGCCATCAGCATTTTGACAATAATAGCAGGGAGTTCAGACTAGTCTAGTCCAAATCTCCAGTCATAAGTCATATTACATTCCTTTTTTCCTGGGACTTTGTATATTATCAGCCCTACTAATATCTCACTTAATATCTCTGAGACTCAGTTTCCTCATCTGTAATATGAGGAAGTTGAAATAGGTGATTTCTATAGTCGGCAATCCCATTTTAAAATCTCATTTAAAAAACCATATCATTGAAATATTTAGCATCTATTATATACTGGACTCTATCTTTTCAGAGGACACAGAAGTATTGATATGGCTTCTACACTCAGTGAGTTGACAGTCTAGTTGGAGAGTCAAACCTTATACATGTGAAAGAGAACAGGAAGCATATGTCAATGCCTAAAGACAGAACTTGCAGCAGGAATGACATGATAGTAGCATGTAAGCACCAAGTTTCAATAGAGGAAGGAGAAAAAAATTAATTACCTCATATATCCCAGCATTTCCCCCCCCCCCAACCCCCAATCTGTGTTTCTATGATTCAGATATACCAGAAACACTGAGGCTAATTCCCTCCTTTGTAAACAGGAAGGCATTATTTTGACCCATTTAGCCACCCAAGACTGGAGTTACCCTGCTTCTTCCTGTAATCATCACTCTATCTGGGTTTACACCAGACAATCTGGGAAGATGTCCTTTTCCACATTTTTCCTTCTTTTAAAGAATATCATTCAGATCTACAACAAAAGGAGATTAACAAAGCAATCTAGTCCGTGAAACTGCAGATGGAGAAGTGCTGTCCTTACAGAGTCTCTGCTTCTCCATCTTATATTGGACCTGCTTTTTGGATTACATGCTACTGTAAATCTCAGGAAGAACTATGATGCCATTGTTTAGAGAGAGAGAGAAGACAATGATTTTAGCTGGGGCAAGTAGCATAATCAAATACTCTGTACATGTGGTATGAAAGTGCCTCTTGATCAACTTTTCAATAAAAATTTAGTTAAAGATGAGGTGGGAAAAGTTCTGATTAATAGGCAATAAGAAAGATAGATGATAGAAAGATAGTTAATAGATAGACATAGACAGAGAGACAGAGAGACAGACAGATAGATGGATAGTGGTTATTAACTGTTCACAGTGGATATTCACAGATGGATAGAGACAGAAGGATAGATGGATAGATGGATGTATGGATGGAGAGATTGATGATCAACAGATAGATAGACAGTGGTTATTAACTGTTCACAGTGTTAGACACTCTACTAAGCCCTTGAAATACAAATATAAACAAAAAGATAGTCATTGACCTCTACGTGCTTACAATTCTAGGTAGGGAGATAATAGATAAAAGGGAGGAGGAAAGCAAGAGGCAAGGAAGGGGAGTTTATTTTCTTCTTTTTAATTAATTAGTTAAATTAATTAATTTATACTATTTTTCCCTGGTTACATGATTTTTATTCTTTCCCTTCCCTCTTCCCTCCCCTCCCATAGCCAACGAGCAATTCCACTGGGTTTTACATGTGTTGTTGCTCAAGACCCATTTCCATATTATTAATATTTGCAATAGAGTGATCATTTACAGTCTGTATCACCAATCATATCTCCATCAACCAATGTGATCAAGCAGTTGTTTTTCTTGTGTTTCTACTCCCACAGCTCTTTCTCTGAATGTGGATAATTTTCTTTCTCATAAATCCCTCCAAATTGTCCTGGATCATTGCATTGCCACTAATGGAGAAGTTCATTACATTCGATTGTATCAGTCTCTGTGTATAATGTTCTCCTGGTTCTGCTCCTTTCGCTCTGCATCACTTCCTGGAGGTTGTTCCAGACTCCATGGAATTCCCCCACTTTATTATTCCTTTGAGCACAATAGTATTCCATCACCAACATATACCACAATTTGTTCAGCCATTCCCCAATTGAAGGGCATCCCCTTGTTTTCCAATTTTTTTTTGTCACCATAAAGAGCGCAGCTATGAATATTCTTGTACATGTCTTTTTCCTTATTATCTCTTTGGGGTACAAACCCAGCAGTGGTATGGCTGAGTCAAAGGGCAGGCAACCATTTAAAGCCCTTTGGGAACAGTTACAAATTGCCTGAGGAAGGGGAGTTTAGAGGAGGGGGAGGAAAGATGAAGAAGTTATCTGAGGCAATAAGGAATGGTCTGTGTTTGAAGAGTACAAGATGCCTAGTGAATGTTTCCTTAAATGGACTTTCGGAGAACTAACCAGTCAGATGAAGAAGTCATATTGCTAGTGTTGCCAGAAGGCTAATGGGAAGTTGTCTCCTCACCTGGGGTGAGGAGGAGATAGTTTTCTATTTTAATAAATTATTTTCAGCAGTAGTCATTAATTTTCAATTATTTCTGTATTGCTGAAGGACCTTTTAAAACTCAATGCCTAGGGGTAAAGCTCTGTTTATATATTCCTAGATAGAGCTCTGCCTATCCCCTTTCTTCCTCACACCTGAGAACCAAGACTGATGCTTGCTACTTGTGAGTTTTTGCCAGTAACTAAATCACTCTGGGATTCAGTCACTCCATTTGTGAAAGAAAGGGGCTGGACTCTTTTATGATCTCAGAGTTGCCTTCCACCTCTAAATTATAATCTTATGAATTTAGAGTCCTGTGAACTTTGGAGATGATTAGTTTGATTTCATTTTACTGAAAGAGATACTTAGAATATAGGATTGGATATTGCTAAATAATACTAACAGTTTATGTGAAATTTTAGAATGAGTCAAGCTAAAGAAGGGGCAGCTGGGTTGTGCAGTCTGGAGTCAGGAAGATTTATCTTCATGAGTTTAAATCCAGCCTCAGACACTAACTGTATGATCCTAGGCAAGTCACTTAGCCCTCTTTTCCTCAGCTTTTTTCATCCGTAAAATGAAATGGAGAAGGAAGTAGCTAACCATTCTAGTTCCTCTGTGCCAAGAAACAGCCTCCCCCACCACCCAAAAATTGGGCATGATTGAACAACAGCAAGATCAAGCTAAAGAGAATGCTTTTAATCCTGTGTCACATTGGGAAAACCATTTAGCATACCCAGGTCTCAGTTTCCTCAACCTTTAACTTTATTCCTTATTATTTACTTTTAAGTTTATTTCACACATACCAGGCAAACTAGTCTGTGATTCTCACAATGCTTTCCCACCTTTATGGCCTTGCTTAACTCATACCATTTTTCCTTTCCTGCAACTCAAGATCTATGACCCTATGAGAAAACTGTCAATATTTTCTAAAAATCTGAGAAGCTGATGTAATAATAATAATAATAATAATAATAATAATTACAATGTTTATATAGCTGGCATGAAATGTGCCATTTCAGCTCTGAGATACTTAAAAGCAAAAACATAAGGAGGAAGAAAGAGATCAACTGCCTTTTTTCTTGTTGCAATGACGGAATGCAGACAACACTAAAAAGCTGGCTGGCAATATTTCTCTGAATAAGCAAAAAATGAAAGGAGAAAAAGCTTCTGAAAACATTTCACTGGAATTCTAATATGTTCCACAATTTTCCCAACCTTGGGGGTTTTGCAAGAAATGTCTCCTGTGGTCGTTGGTTATATTTGCAAAATGCAACAACCTATTCTGAAATATGAGGAAATGTTTCAGGATGTCTTATAGGTACAGAGCAATCTGCCTTCTGGTTATTTTAAGTGAAGGATATTGAGGCTGTTCTTGAGGCTTTTCTTAGGGAACCAACTGCAAAAAAAAGAAAGAAAGAAAGAAAGAAATCTCTGTCAGTCCCCTGTAATCCAGCTCTTGTCCCCAGTTCTCTGCTCCTTATTGCCAAATCTCTTCCCTCATTCTCCTTAACCTCATTTCACCTAAACTTGACTCCACTGACCACCTCTTCTTTCCTGAAACTCTGTCCTCTTTTGGTTTCCCTGGAACTCTGTTATTCTGATTTGCCTCCTACTCTTTGGTCACCTTTTTCATTTCCTTCTTGGCTTCCTCCTTGTCTCCTGACTGTGGTGTTTCCCCAGGGCTCAGACCTTTATCTTCTCCTCTCTGCATGCTCTATGTGATGTCATATCTTTTCATGGTTTCAGTTGTATGTTTGTTTCTATGCCATTGATTTGTAGCTCCATATACATTACTCTGTCCTTTGGTTTTTAATAAGATTTATTTTTTCCTGGAAGATTTCATCCTCATCTCAAACACAGTTTCTCTAAAACCAAGCTTGTTGCTTTTTCTTGTGGGAATTATCTTACCTTCCCAACTTTATCTGCCTCTGCCAACAGGCTTAAACATTTGAAGCCATCTTTGGGGTTACCTTGGTGTAGTAGAAAGGACAGCTAGGTAACATAATGGGTAGAGTATTGGGCATGGGGTCAGAAAGATTCATCTTCCCAAGTTTAAAAATTGGCCTCAGACACTTAGTAGCTGTGGGACCCTAGGCAAGTCAGTTAGTCCTCCTTGCCTCAGTTTCCTTATTTTTAAATTATCTGGAGAAGGAAATGGCAAACCACTAGAGTATCTTTTCCCAAGAAAACCCCAAATGGGTCACAAAGAATCAGACATAACTGAAATGACAACACAAGAACAAAAGTGGAAAGAGCACTGCATCTGGAGTTAGGAGAAACCTGGTTGCAAATACTATCTTCTTCACTAACTACTAATGTGAACCATGGTCAAATCACTTTATTTTTCTGAGGCAGTTTCTTCATCTGTAGAAGATTGTTATAAGGGTTGTTGTTCAGTCGTTTTAGTCATGTCCAACTCTTTGAGGCCCATTTTGGGTTTTTCTTGTCAAAGATACATATTCTTTTCCAGCTCATTTTATAGACGAGGGAACTGAGACAAATAGGGTTAAGTGACTTGCTAAGGGTCACATAGCTAGGAAGTGTCTGAGACCAGACTTGAACTCAGGCAGATAAGTCCTCCTGACTTCAGGCTTGGCACTCTTTCCACTGTGCCCACCTAGTTGCTCCATTATAAGGGTAGAACTAGGTGATATAAGTAAAGAATTTTGCAGATTGCCATATACCATATATATATTTCAGCCATTATTCTCTCATTGCCCCTTTCACCTTTACTTTGTCTATATTTTTCCCCTTATGAAATAGCTATTGCATCTGTCCTTTTCTTTCCATCTCATTGCTACCACTTGAATAATGACTCTCGTTATGTCATGCCTTGACTTTTACAATCAGTTTATAACTGGTTTTTCTGATATTAGTATCTCTCCTATGTAATTCATTTTGCATATTGCACAAGGAGAAAACTTATTAAAATATTGCTTTCATCATATAATTCTCCCCTCTTAGAAACTTTCACTGAGCCTTTAATCCTTACCAAATCAAATCTGAACTCCTTGACCTCTGTAAAATGATCCATCCAATCAATCCAAATAATTTCTCATTGTTTCCCAATCTGTGCCTTCTAGTCTGATTTAGATCAGTCTCCTTACTATCCTATAAACATCAGATACTCATTTTCACCAGATTAAAAACTAGTGACATTTTCTTTTGCAAAACTGTGGTCTCTGCAAGAATATAAGGGTACCAAATCTTATTTTTCTTTTTATCGTGTATAGCACCTAGCATGGCATATTGCATATAATAATTAATCACTAAATATTAAAAATATTTTAAATTTAAAATTTAAAATATTAAAAATTAAATATTAAAAATAAAATAAAATATTTTAAAAATAAATATTTTAAAAATTTAAATATAGGGGAAGCAAAAATTAAAACATTATTATAATATCTATATAGATAGTATTATAAGAAGGCTACAGGAAAATTTTATTTTTTGTGAGGAATTCCCTGTGTGGGAACTCCTTCTGCAAATACAGATCACGACACACCTACAGATTGGTAGATGAATACTAGCAAGCTACCTGGGGACAATTAAGGTTAAATGACTTTTCCAGGGTTACACAGTATATCTCTGACCTGATGGCTCTGATATACTATCTTAAGCAAGGCATCTTCTAATATAGGCAGCTAAATGGAGTTAGACTGGTTAGTTTTCAGATAAAAATATACTGGGGATTTGATTATGGACAGAGATGGATCATTGAAATATAACAAATGCATATTCAAGAACTTTTAAGGTAAAAGCTTAAATACTAAAGACATTTGAATTACTTGGATCAACTGTCACCAAGTAGTGGCATTTGCTACTAATTGTTCTAAGAACTCTTTCAGGTTTTTCCCAAATACACACATATAGGAACACACATGTGCATATGCATGTCATATATATCATCTGAAAATGAGCGAGAGTTGGCTAGATAACCTCAAAAATCCTTCCAATGGGAAAGTCATTTGATTCTATAAAGTCTAATACAAAATCTGATAGTGAGAAGCTTGGTGAGGCCAGTAGTGAAGGTCTGTTAATCAACACTGAATTCTCCATAGAAGAGCACAATATCACATGAAAGGTCCATCCAGTATAGGACAATGTCCTTTCAGACTTTTCACAAGTCTAATTAGTTGGGAAGAATCCATGTAAGAGGAAAATAGCATTAATTTCCATCTGTGTTATTTAACTACCATAGATAATTTTCCCATCATGATGAATTAATATCCCATAATAATCCCATTCTCTTTATTATTTGCAAAATGGGAATAATAACGGCACCTACACCATGTGAGGATAAAATGAGATAATATTTGTGAGGCACTTTGTAAATCTTAAAGTTATACATAAATGTTATTATGTCAGTTAAAAAATCACTGATATTACCATTATCCAATGATCTTTCATGTTGCAAACATTTAATTTTTAATTGCTGAATTTCATTATGTTAAAAAGTAAAACTTGGGGCACTTTAATTGTTGATGCATGATTAAGTCCCTTTAATTCCTCACCCAATTTACTGGGTAATGAAAGACATACCTTCAGGGAAGACATAAACTAATAGACCTCAAAGCCATTAATGAGCCATTAAAGAGGTGGCTCATCCTTTTCTGATGAAAGCTTTGTTGACTTATCTGTTGATCATATAGTATGTATCACCATGGATTTCAAACTCTCAGGCACAGGTAGCTCTGTAAAAATCAGAACACATGAGAGAAGGCCATACTTGACCCCTAGCCGTTTTTCATACCAGCATTTATATTTTATGGGTTTGAAATTTTTGGATTCTTAAACAGAAACTGTTTAGGCAAATGACTGGGAAGAAACTGAATGCTGAACATTCGGCATTGAGCATCTTTTGATTAGTTCATCAGATTGTAGTTAATGTAATGGTATCCTAAAATACATGGATAAAGCCTGAACCTTATCAGTGGGGATACTTACTCCATTGGAGCAAATCATGAACCCATCCACCATCTTTTTGTCTTTTGTGAGTTTTGTCTGTTTTCCCCTAAATCATTCATGCAGGGTGTTCTCTGATTGGGAAAATGTTGCAGCCTGCCTATGCCTATTATTCATCTTCTCTTTGTCTTTTAGGTTATTCATCATTTTAATCTTTCTGAGATTATAGTCTACAATTCATATCTTTGTAACCTCGCTTGGATTAGATTTGTATTAAAGAGATGGATTGCTGCATCAGCAAATAGTTAGGGGGTCACTGAAAACACAGAACTTGAGTTTGTTATGACTGCTTCCTATTTAATTCTAAATTTAAATAGGTGTCAACCTATATTGCCTGTGTACAACATGAATAAATCTCTTTATTACTATATTTATCTATCTATCTAGAAATCGAAATCTTAAAGAGATACCTGGTGATTTGCCTAAAAAGAAGTACTTTCTGAAGCAGACCCTCTTTCTGACTTTGGGAACTTTGGTTACTATATTGATGAGAGACCAAGAAGAAATCTTTCATATTTTGAAATGGAAGAGAAACCCAGGTTTCAAATCTATCTATTGGTACCTATTATATGAGGGAGGCCCTTTGTAAAATCAGAATTAAAATATTTCTTATAGATCGTGGAAGTCTGCAAATGTGCTCCATGCAAACTAATTATATCAAGCCCTTGAGCACCTCCTAATACATTCCACAGCAATTTCAAAGAGATTTCAAAAATTTCAAAATGATATTTACCATTCAAATTGAAAAAAATGCAGATCCTGTAATATGATTTGAACTGAATAGGAAGGATATTAATTCCTTTCCCTGTGTCTGGCTCTATTTCTCTCCCTTTCTAGATAGAAATATATTTGTATACATAGATATAATCTATATCCATCTATACTGGAAATAGATAAATATGCATACATACATACACACATATTCCTTAATAAAGACTCAAATGGATGAATAAGTGGATTTGAATCCTGGGGTTTTCCTTGATCTCATTCTAAAAACTCTTTATTTGTGCCAAGCTACCCTGAAGTAGGATGAATGTCTGCCTTAGATCGACCAAATCACCATGTTTCTCTTTAAAGAAATACTAGTATTTCATAAATAGTTATATCATATTTTTATAAGCACAAAGTACTAAAGAGGAGTTATTACATAGACAGTTGTAAGGAGGATGATTTGACATTATCCCCTGTGATAACTAATTGTTGGATTTAGTTATCATTTTATAATAATAATTTGAGCTGTCATTATGTTTATTACTTTCTTAAGCAATGTGACATTATATAAAAGTGATATGTATAATATCTGAAATTGTATAAATCTGATATATATATATATATATATATATAACATTTGTGGGAATATTAGAAATGCATCTAGCTACTTTGTAGCTAGATTTTTAGATTATATTATCAGGTCTTCAAAAACTTTTAGCCTAATTTTCCTTTCCAACTAAGAATCTGTTCTACAACATGCTATGCTTGACAAATGGATCCCAGCCCCATCTTGAATGCTTTCAATGACAGGAATCCAATCCTATATGGTGGCACATTCCACCAATGGATGCAAAGAAGTATAAAAAATATTGGAATTGGTATATTACAGATCATTTAGTTCCATACTTTCATTTTATATATATGGAAACATTCTGAAAATAAGGGACTTGCCTATGGTTAGCTGTCCAATGCTTTTTGTTATTCAAACCTTCAGAAATTAATTATTAAATATATGTTACTGAAAGCATTGTGGTACTCTAGGCACTGTCATTAGTGGGTTTTGCAACAGAAATAGATAATTTATATTTGATCATAGAAATCACAGAGAGACACTAGCATTTATTGGGCAAGAGAGTGACATTATTTCAAAACATTTTGTAAAATGCCTTGGCTGAAGTGAAATTTACTATATTTGCAAGATATTTTTTAGAGAGGCAGATGTGGTCACCTTTTCCTCTTGAATATTCTCTCTTCTTTAGGTTTTTATGATATTGCTGTCTTCTGATTTTCCTTCTGTCTAATGCTCCTTCTCAGTCTTCTTGCTTGTCATGTCCATTAACCTTTTCCACAAGACTGTCCTATGCCCTTTTTTCTTTGTTCTCTATATCACCTTACATAGAGATCTCATCAGCTCCTTTGGATTCAATTATCTTCTCTATGGAGATAATTCCTAAATTTCTGTCTCTCTGTCTCTCTCTCTTACCTCCTGCCTCTTATACATCTTGCAAAAAATGATTTAGAGGCCTCTCAAACTCAACATGTCCAAAACAGAACTTGTCATTTCTCTCTAAAATTCTCTCTTCTTTCCAACTCTTATATACTCTATGATTTAGAAAAGAGGATCTACTTGTGATTACTTGAATAGAAGATACTTCCCTCTCCATGGATTTTTACTATATGACCCTCATAGCAGTGTTTAACTGATTCTGTTTACTTTGCATCATATAATTCTTCCAATGCCTCATGAATCCTTTACATTTGTCATTTCTCATGTCATGTCAATATATTCATATACCATAATTATTTAGTTATTTTCAAGTTGATGATCATAAATTTTATGTCCATTTTTTTGCTATTACAAAAAGTATTGATTTGAATATTTTAGTCTATACAAAATCCTTCCTTCCTTCTTTCCACCCTCCCATAACTCTCTTTCTCTCCCCTCTCTTCTTGGGAGTATTTGCCTACTAGTGAAACCTCTGAATCAAAGGGTATGAATGAACTTTTAGCATCATTCCACATGGCTTCCTAAGATGTTTAGCTTAAGTTACAATGTCATTAAGAGTGTATTAGTATACCTGCTTTTCTGTCATCCCTGCAAAATTTGCTACTTAACATTTTTATCTCTCAGTTTGCAGGGTGTCAGATGAAATCCCAGAGTTTTAAAATTTTATATTTCTTTCATTAGTAGTAATCTACAACAATCTTTCTTATGGTGGTGGCTAATAGTTTGCAAATATCCTTTAGGGAACTATTTGATGATATCCTTTGTCTGGTTACTAATTGAGAAAATAGCTCTCCCTTTTAATTAAGCCTTTTCTTATTTTCTTTAAAAAATAAACTATACATTTCTATTGCCATTTCTTAGCTGTTAGTTAATTTCCACCATATTTTAGTCATATCTATAAAATTACATTTAACCCCATGGTCTTCTATGTCTTTTTTTCTTTAAAAGTTGCCACTTTCCATGGAAGTAAGAGATGAAAATACTAGGTATTTTCCCACCCCAAACTTCAAAGTCACCAATGATAAAGCCTAAGTTTGATATTATATCACAAAATCCCTCATGAGTCAGTAGAAGTGAGTAGATGTTGATGACTTGGGCAAGCATTGGCAAGAGCTCTATCACATTTCAGATAGATCCTCTAAAAAAGACAACACACCTTCTTATTAGTCATGACATGTCCTCATGTGGCTGCTTTCATACTTCTGAGTAAAGAGTCACCGACCACCATGAGGTAGCTCTTCTTTCTGGGGCTGGTAACAGGATTCTTCTCACGTTCTACCTCTGCATCTTTATGGAATCCAAAGAATCTTAGAACTAGAAGGGGCATTAAAAGCCATCTAGTTCATCTCATTTATTCCCTCTATAAAATCCCAACAAGAAGCCATCCAAACTCTATTTGAAGACCTCTAGTAGATGACAACATATCTTTCTAAGGCAGCTCATTGCACATATGGATAGTACTAATAGGAATTGTTTTTTCTATAAAGTGATACTGTGACAAAGAAATCACTTTAAAAGACTGATATATATTAATTTAAGGTCGCCAAGGAATTCAGCTAGGTAATTCCTAAATGAAAACTCAAGTCAGCCGTCAGCCTTTTATAGAGTTTAATTACAAACAGGAGGAAGAAAGGAATTAGAGATAGAGAGAGAGAGGGAGAGAGAAAGGGGAGAGAAGGGAATAGGGCTTAAATACCCCTTCAGTTTAGGCTGGGCCAAAAGGCCCAAGCCCTTAGATAGCTGGGGCAATGAAAGGAGATCAGTCCCTATTACTCACATGACCAAAATGGAGAAACAGTCTCTGGGGCCTCCACCTCCAGCTTCCTTCAGAGCAAGCTTCTCAGAGCACCTCTCCAACCACTCAGAGCCAAAACTCTCCAACCAACCCCTAGTCCTCAGACCCCTCTATCTTTAAGGAAACCATCCAAGTTCCCTCCCCTCAGTTCTCACATCTACCAATCACTGTCCATCATTTTCCCTGTGCCAATGGTGGCTATAGCTTAACCCAGGACCGCCCAGAGGTCTGTGGCTTTGCACATGTCTGTTGGAGGTCATATTCTCAAATAATTAAATCTTGATCTTTTGCTACAGCCCTTCCTAAATCCTGTTACCCTGAGTAGGGTAGAGATTGGAATAATTAAATTTTGATCTATGCTGCATCCCTTCCTAAATCCTGTTAGGACTGAGTAGGGTGGAGATTGCAATTTCCAAGACTTGGTTCTGTCATTCCAAGTATCTCCATTGTATCAATTCTAAAATCAATCATGACTCAAAGAAATTCCTGTTCTATGCTTAAGCATAGGTCAAAGTCCTTTCCATTGTTCAGCAAAAGGTTTCTGTCCTAAAGTAATCTTAAGAAGGGAGGAGGGGGAAACTCTCATGCCAATGGGGTTCACATTCCAATAGCCAAGACCCACTATCAATAGGAAATTTTTCAAGTATGAAATTTCCCAATGGTGAAATTTCCAACATTTATAAGTCTAAGAAATTTTAAGGTTTACAACACTCTGCCTTCCTGGTACTTCTAACCACTGATCCTAGTTCTGCCCTCTGAGGCCAAAGAAAGTTAATGAATGCATTTCCTCTTCCACATATAAGGTTCCTTCTGTTATTAATGGGTAGATACATATCTTTCCCTTAACTCCTTCAACCTATTTCCATAGGGCACTATACTGGTGGTTTTCCTCTCTCACTTGTCAATGTTATTTTTAAACTGAGGTATTGAGTACTAAATGCAAAACCAGCTCTATCTATATCTATATGCCTATAGATACACAGAAGTGTTTATACACACAAACATATGTATATATCTATATGTATGACAAAACCAAATTGCACACATATATACATGCACATGTACATATATGACAAAAATCAAATTGCATTTGTATACCTATATACACATGCATAAATATATATGAATGTATTTAATTTGGACCACAACTGGTGGTTTGGGGAGTAGAGCCATAGGAGACTAGATTGACACATCCTTTCCATCAATAATGGAAGTATTGATTTGATTATGGTTCCAGAACTGGAATGGAGCCTGGGAGTGTGAAATTCATGTTTGAAAAAGCAACTGACAAGATGATGTCCAAGTAATAAAGCATGACTGAGCTCTGCCAAAATAGATGAGCAGAGGAAGGCTTCACCAATCTGACCAGAGAGGCACTAAAGCAGGAGTTCCAGAGATGAAAGAGTTAACACACAAATTTAATATCTCAGGGCATTGTTTCTGGACTAGGCAGCAAGGCAGTTGGCAAGAATCTGACCATGAATTAAGATGAATACAACTCTTGGTTACTCAAAGTTCTTTTCTCTCTTCCTTATGAAATACCCCTTAGGTATAGCTCTCTCTTGGGATCTACATTTGATTACTTAGGACAGTCTATAGCTAGGGATCACTTTCCTCGAAGTTCCTTTCCTAGGTTCATTATTGCTCTTGGGTGGATATATTGTCTCCTACTAGTCTAGTCATTCTGATTCCAGGTGGATATGCAGTCTGTCCTATGACATCATCCATGGGACAGTGGGAAAAGAGGGAAAAAATACACCTCTCATCCTTCTTCAATAGTGATTCCTCCTCAGAAAGTTGGCTCCAACTCTAGAATTGGAATCCTTTGAATTGGAACTTTTCCACTACTATATTGGTTAATTACTTGAACTCTTAATGCTGGCAGGTAAGTTCCCTCCCTACCTGAAAAAGAAATTTGGTGACAAGCAGAAAGATGGTCAGAATAATAGTAATAATAATAATAAGTATTTTTCTAGTGCATACCATGTGCTAAGTGCTTTACAAATGTTATCTCATCTGATTCTCACAAGTACCCTGGGAACTGGGTTCTATTATTGTTTCTATTTTATAGTTGAGCCTGACAATAGGGTAATGTATAATTCTGGAAAAGTAGGTTGGAGTTATGTTGTGAAGGGTTGAAATGATAAGTAGAGGCGTTTATATTTGATCATAGAGATAAAAGGGAGCTAATAGAATTTCTTGAGCAAGAGAGTGATTGTTCAGGACACTCACTTTGGTTATTTGGAGTTTGAACTGGAAAGGGGAGAAATTATGTAGGCCAGTTAAGAGCCTATTGAAGTAGTCCAGGGAAGAAGAGATGAGGACCTGATAATATAAGAGGGAAGGAGATGGATTATGGGGGTAAAATCGATAAGATTTAGCATTATATGTGGAATGAAGGTCATTCTTATATAAAAGGTCACTCTGACAAAAGTTTGTCCCTGAAGATGGCCTGAATTATTTCTTTTAAATAAATACAAAAAATTTTAGAGGGGCAAGGAAGTGAAACATCTGGATCTTCTAGATGTATGCAGATAAGATAGCAGGAAGAAATAGCTTATGCAACTAGCTTGATAATTTTCTCAATGTTTGGAATTGTTTTCTTTATTTAAAGAAGATAACATGGAGGCCAGAGTAATTAGAGGAAGTTTCAGTAGAAAGGGAAACAAGGCTTGAAGATGTATTGCTTGTCTTTTTATTCTCCTTACATATCTGGGCTAGGCTGAGTTTCAGTTTAGTAGATTGGGTGTTCCAATATTTAATGTCTTGCTCATTTAGTAAGTGTAGGTGGAGCATAGTACCACCAAATACACCAAATACATTTCCCTTGTACCTCTAAGGAAGCACTGAGATCCTTTTTTTTTTTTTTAAGAAAGACAACTCCTTTATTAAAGGCTAGGATAAATTCTTACAAATGTGCCAAGTGTTGGGGTTCTTTAAGTCAGGTCCCTTGCTTCAAGAAAACTTTCCTCTATGTTCCAACATTTTTTCCTTACTTTAAGCAAAGCATTCTCAGAAGATGGACCCATTACCTCACCAGTACCCTTTGCCTCTTGGACCCCCTTTGAATAGAGAGGGGAGTGGAGAACTCTCAATACTTCATTTAAAGAGGTACCCAGGCCAACCATTTCTTCATTTCCAACCAGACTGTACTCCTATAAAATTCTTCATTATGTTTCCCTCCCAGATACCTTCCTCTTCCTTTGCTTTTTAGCTTCTCTTTATAATTGTCTCCCTAACCCTCCTCCCCATTAGACTGTAAGCTTCTTGAGGGCAAGAACTGTCTTTTTCTCTTTTTTAATTTTTTGATGAGATCTTCTAAGATCTTAGCACATAACAGGTGCCTAATAAATATTTATTGATTGACTGACATACTTCCTTCTTTTTGTTAGAGGTATTGATTCTGTTGCCACATCCCCAGACAGAAAATTTGTTGTTCTCCAATCTGGTAGTGTTCATATTTTATTTAAAAGACATTATTCATCTCATTCAGCTCCTGAGACAGAATTTTCCTGAGCACTCTAGCAAACAAAACATTTCCTCTTTTTACTATGCAATCTCATTTGAATCTTCATCAAACCCGAATATATTTACCTTCTGAAAAGTTAATTATATGCCTATTATTATTAGCAAAGAACATCATTTAGAGAGAAAGATGAATTCTAATGCATTTTTTTCCCATTTATTTGGCTTGTTCTCTCACCAGAGTGGAGAACTTATTGGGTGGAAACCCCTGTCATCAAAGCAGACCAACAACTACTCTGTAACTTGTTGATTTAGAGAGTTGTCTGGAGCATGGATGCTGGTGTCTGGAACAATAAATAAAAGGGCAGAAGTTGCCTTAGGACTTGTTTATGACTACATACTTAGTATGTGTCAGTTGCATGCCTAGAATTCAAGACTTCATGATTCCAAGACTGGCTCTCTTTCAACTCTACCATGATATTTCTGGACTAGTTTTAATTGAATTTTCTGTAATTTTTACTATCAGGGTCTGGAGATCTAGAAATGAGAACCTCAATAATTTCCTGTTCCCTTATTCATATCAATTATTCATCTGTGTAGCCCTTCAGGCATAAGAAGACCCATATTTGTTCACCATGGGCAGAATGTAACCACAAATCCAAAACATGAATTTTGTTGTAAATTCTTCATGCCAGGCTTAAACACTACAAGTCTGAATTTCTCAAGTCCATTTAAACAAATTGTAAAAGTAAGGAAACAGAATGTAGGTAATGACAGTCAATGACACAGTGACTAGGGAATGTTTGAATCTCATGATAAAGTGCTTCTGCAGCTCATTATTAAAATCAATCTCTTTATTTAAATGTATTTTAAATGGATACTACCTCTATTGTCCTGCCATGACTCAGAAATCAGGTGTGTACCAACACATTCTTTGGGTAGTACTCGGTTCTTTCCCCTCTGACCATTCCCAAATTCTGAGGTATGAAAAAGGTGAAACCAAGGTTAAGGCCTTGTAGCACATTTGCAAAACTAGGTTGGATCATTTTACCTTCTGGGAATAAATTCAGGAATTGCCATCACTGAAAAAAAAAGAGGAATGAAATCCCAAAACACAGGCCTCAGCTATTTCCTCTTACATCTGTGCACAAACCACACTCAATGTTTGCATTAAAAACCATAAGCACTTTCTGAGGAAGTGGGCCTTTTCCATTCCCCAAGATTTATTTGGTTCAAATGATCACCACAGTAGCTTTCAGAATAATCCTTTATTCTATCATTCTCTTCTCAAGGAATTGCCTTAGATACAAGGCACCTTCTGAATCCAACAAGGATTTGCACTGTCTAAAGTAAGAATTAATTCAGTGGGACATTTCCTTTCCATGAGACTTTTTTGGGGGGTTGATGTGGGGATGGCAAAGAGGGGCTGAAATGACTCATTCCAAATCATATAAATACAACTTTAATCTTCTAAGTATTGAAGTCAACTTCATGGTCTTCCACCAATTGTGAAACTTTACCCCTTACACAATTAATCTTATTTCCTATTAGATCTCTAATTGTATTTTGTAGCAAAGCCAAAATTGTCTGCATATTATCCCTAGTATGTGACTCAATTTAATTAATTCAATAAGACAGTGTAGCATAGTAGACAGAGAACTGTAAGTGTCTGTGGCCTAATTTGAACTCTGGTCTTCCTGACTCCAGGCCTGATGCTGTATCCACTGAGCCATCTAGCTGCCCCTAATCCAGGCCTGGTGTTTATTAAACACCTGTTCTGAGTAAGACACACACCAGACAGTGGGGTCACAAAGACAAAACCAGAACAATTCCCGTCCTCTAGTACATTTATTTAAAAGTATGTATAGAATGGGACAACGTATTTAGACAAAGAGGAGAGAGCACGAATAACTGAGTAGCTTAGGACAGGGTCAGGGTCACTTGAGCTGTCCGAGTTGTCCGAGTGATGAGGAAGTACAGAAGGGAGGGAATGGAGGCGAGCAGGTAACACCTGAACTTCGCTCTAATCTGCACTTGTCAAAGGAGGAAAGAAGGCACATATACACAGAAAAAAAGTGCACAAATATTCCCCCAACAGGAAAATAAGAGGGAAAGGAGAGAAGCATGAAGAGGAAACTAGAGAGAAGATATCAACAGAGGGACTATTTCTAGGCAAACTCCTAAGTAAGGAATAGAAAGTATTTACAGCTCTTTCTGAAATAGCAAAAAAATAGGAATCTGAGAGGGTACTCATTAATTGGATGATGGCTGAAAAAGTTATGGTATATAAATGCGATGAATACTATTATAAGAAATGATGAAGGGAATGGTTTCAGAGAAACCTAGGAAGACTTGCATAAACTGATGAGAACAAGTTATACAACAATATTATAAATATTATATAATAAATTAAAAGTAAATAAAAATAAAATAAAACAAAATATAAAAACAAACAACTTAAAAAATTAGAAATACTGATTATAAAAATGGCCAATCATGATTCCAGAGAATTAATGATTCAACCTATTATTCATCTTCTGATAGAGAGGTGAAGCATCCAGATGCAGTCTGAGACTTTTTTTTTTTGGACATAGCCAATAACAAAATTTGTTTTGCTTCGCTTTACAGGTTTATAATAGGAATTCTGTTTTTCTTTGATTTTCAATTCAGGAGTTAGCTTGGTAAGGAAAGAAGGCAGATTTTTGTTTGTAGAAAAAATATATTTTCAAACTTAAAAAATGTTTTACTGATGCTTTCTTACCACCAGCTCTGCATTGAACCCTTCTTTGTCAAAGTCTTTCATGACTTGACTCCTTCCTACCTATGTAGTATTCTTACACTTTACTTACTTCCACTTATACTATGATCTTATGCCATTCTTCATACAAGACACTCCATTTCCCAACTGTTCAGTTTCACCTATTGGTTCCACACCTAGAATAATCTACTCTCTAATTTCTGTCTACACAATTCTGGTGTTTTCTTCAAGGCTCAGCTAAATTCCAACCTTTTGTAAGAAGCTCTTTTCAAGTCCCCCTTAATGCCAGTGCCTTCCCTCTGAAATAAACTTCCAATTTTCCCTGTATAGATACATAGTGTTTGTACATAGTTGTTTGCATGCCATTTCTCCCATTAATATGTAATCACTCCGAGGACCGAGGTTTTTGCTCTCCTTTGTATCCCCAGTGATCTAGCATAATATTGGAGCATGCAAAACACATAATAAATACAACAATTATGCTAGGTAGTACTGTAACAAATAAAAAGAGCTAAGCAGCCATGACTGATAAAATATCATGTCCTACTTCTTCATGAAGAGGAAGGAAGAGTATTTTTTCATCATCTGATCTCCAGGACTAAGAAAGATCATTAAAACTAATAGTTTATTATTTTTAATAAAATTATTGTGGTTCTTATGCTTATTGTTCTCTTGATTCTGCTTACTTTGTATCAGTTCACACAAGGCTTTCTCTGCTTCTTTGGGTTCTTTTTATTCAGAATTTATCATGGTATAAAGATATTCTCTTGTAGGCCTATACCACAAATATTTTTTCAATCCCACTATAAATGTCTATTTCCCCAAAAGTCCTAATACGATTTCCCCTCTGTAGCACTTAAACCTCAAATATAAATGCAAAGCAACATAGTGACAAGTCCATTTAGTGAGAAACCCAGGCAAAGGTTTTCCTCTCTACACAGTATGAATTAGCTTCTCAGCAGGCATCTATTTTTCAGTTCTTCCTGTACGTATAGATGGCATCAACATCAGAAGCCTCTTCTTCGAATAAGAGCAACCCTGTTCTATGAAATTCTTTTACAATACTGTTCAGGAGTGTGGAGTAGAACACAAACAGTATTATTGAATTAGACTTACTGAAGGAGATTATTATATTATGTTGTTATATTATGTTCTATTTGGGGAATATAGTATATCCAAATATAGATAATAAACTAGGTAAGTTGGCAAGCATTTAATAAGCCCTTGCTAAGTTCCAGGTACTATACTAAATTGAAAATACAAAGAAAGATAAAAACAGTCCTCGCTCTAAAGGAGCTGACATTCTAATGTGGAAGATGATGTGTAAGTAACCATTGTTGTTCAGTTGTACCTGATTCTTTGTGATTCCATTTCGGGTTTTCTCAGCAAAGATACTGAAAAGTGGTTTGTCATTTCCTTCTCCAGTTCATTTACAGATAAAGAAACTGAGGCAAATAGCATTCAGTGACTTGCCCAAGTTTATACAGCTAGGGTTAATTTGAACTCATGTTTTCTGACTCCAGACCTGGTACTCTATCTCCACTGTGCCACCAGCTGCCTCTAATTCACATACATATATACACATGCAGTATATATGCACACATATCCCAAAATATATTTGTATGTGTATTTATTTGCATGTATAAATACTGCAAGCTCTATGAGAACAGTTGTTGTTATTGCCTTTCTTTGTTATAAAAGAGCTTCTGTTTGGGAAAAAAAAAAAACCCAAACCCAAACAAATGTTACAACAGATCTCCAGTGTCTGAACCTGTACATCTGGACACCTGAAAAACACGTTGAAAATGTTCTTTTTGTGTGGTGGTAATTCATTGGCAAAAAAAGAATCAACACCATTCTTTGCTTCCTTTAACGAACACCTTCAAATACAACTGTTTCCTTCTTTTCTAAGATGCTCATTGTTTTGTGTCAGTGCATTTGAAAATAGCCTTTGTGTTTTTGGCCCCAATGCTCGTTTTGGTAGCCATTTCTTCTGGCACAGACAATGGCATCCGATCCCAGAATCTCCAAGTTGGAAGGCACCTCCGTAGCTGTCTAGTAAAACCTGTACTTGTAAAAGAATCCTTTCTCTCACATCCCTGACAAGTGTCTGTCCAACCTGAGCTGGAACCCCTCCAGTGAGGGGAAATCTTCTTCCTTCCAAGCCTGCTTAATCCACTTTAGGCCATCTCTAATTGTTGGGAAAGTTTTCCTATTTATATTGAGCCAAAGTTTACCTTTTTTGCAACTTCTATCTGTTGTTCTTAATTCTGCCCTCTGGGGCCAAGCAGAACAATCTAATCCTTCTTCTACATGATGGCTCTATAATAATAATAATAATAATATTAAAATTATAGTTAACATTTATAGAGAGTCTATTATGTGCCAGACACTTCACAATGATTTCATTTCATCTTCCAAACAATTCAGGAGGTAGATGCTATCATTATCCCTATTTGACACACACAGAAACAGAGGCAGACAGCAGTTAAACAACGTGTTCAGGATCACATAGGTAGGAAGTATCTGATATTAGATTTGAACTCAGATTTTCATTCTGGAAGACGGCTATCATATTCCCATCCTTGGGTCTCCCAAGCACCTTTGTTTCATAAACCAAACAGCACTGACTGTGGTTACGATGTCTGACCATTTCACTCAGTTTTTCAAGTGCTTGAACAAACTTCCAGATCAGTGCTTGACTAGTTTATTTTTTTAGCAGCTTTTCTATAAGGAACTTAAACAAACAAGAAATGTGCCTTTTTTAGGAGATCTTCAGGTTATTTCCCATACGGAAGAATCTATAATTTTCATTTAACCAAATCTTAATGTTTGTTTTGTTCTGAAAGAGAGTAGCTGGCTGTATTGAATAACCAAAACTAACACACACACACACACACACACACACACACACACACACACATTTCCTGAATGGAAATATCTCCATTTGGCTCTGGGGCCAGGACTCGGTTTGAACACGTTGACTGACGCAATCAGAATTGAATGAGAATTTGAACAAAGTATTTTGTGAGATTAGATCCCATCCTAAGCATTTTGTATAAAATGGAAAACCTATCTCCCAAGCAGGAAAAGAGATTCTGAGTACATCTGCATGGCGCAAGGATGGAGAAAAGGGAGGCCTGACCTGTGGCAGAGAAGGGAAATATAGGGGGGAGTCCTTGGCTCTATAGGCATCTTTGCCACGTGGACTTAGGCCATGGAAGTCCAAAGAGAAAATGACTTCTTTCCTCAACCTCTCTTCCTGACGTCCAACAATCCATAGATACATAGACATAGACTTTTTTGATTTTTGTTTTTTAACCTGAATGTCTCAAATAAATTGAGTTTTGTCTCAACATCAAAGAGGCCACGACTTAACTACAGATGGATATAAATGTAATATTAGGCATAGAGTCCAACCGATCATTTAGGAATTTTCTTAACAGGGAACTCAGAGTGATTATGACTAAACTAAGAATTTTTCATCTGAAATATACTCCCTCTGGCTGAAGAGGAGAATGGATAATAGGACTGATTATATTGCCTTCTAGATTGAAAAAAACCTGAATTATTGTAACCAGGTATTAGAATAAGACCAGAGATTTTTAAATAGAAATAACTTTGACAATCTAGTCTAACCCCCTCTTTTACAGATGAGAAAACTGAGGCCCAAATCAGTAAATTATTTGCTCAAGGTTACATAAGTATTGAGTTGAATTCAGGTTCTTTGATTCTAAATCTAGTATTCTTTCTATTACATCCAAGAATCAGGGAGAAACATTCCTTCTTTGTGAGAATGTGATTCCGAACATTGCTCTTGATGCAGAGGACTGCCTGACTGGTTTGTTTCTCATTAGCACAGAAAAGGAATGAGCAATTTTACCATTGCCAGCTTACATTAAACATTGTTTATACGTGCCTGGGAGGCCTTATGATGCAATGAGAAGAGTGCTGGATTTGGAGTGATATGTCTCGATTTTGAATCCCCAAACTTCCACTTACTGCTTGGACAAGTCACTTCTCTTCCTTTGGCCTCAGTTTCCTTTCTTATAAAATGAGAACACTTCACTGATAATATTTCTGTCTCTTCCAATTCTAAATCTAAATCTATGATTCTATGATCTTTGAGGATGGTTAGCCCCAAAGAATTACTGCATGTTGAAGTAAAATTTCAAATGCTCATATGCAACAGTGGGGGCCAATGAGAAACCATTACTCCTAAGAATTAGAAATCTCAGGTTGGAGACACATCCTGAGTGAATAAACATGATCTTTCAAACTCCCTGATACTTTAACAATCAAACCATGGTAGTCATCACAACAGAATTTATTATGCTGTGGCCCATGTTAATTTATCCATCAAAGAGCAAGCAAGGGCTCATGCATACCCTGTTTTTAGCTGAGGCCACTATTTTAAAACTCAAAATAAAGATAATTTACGGCAAAATCAGTTTGTAGAGTGTATTTGGACTTGTACTTGGAAGACTAAAATGAGACTGACTAAAATATATTTTGTTCTATTACTAAGGGCTAAATTGCCCTTGCTTTGCTTCCTAAAATTTCATCTTTTGCTCCCTAAATAATTTCCCTGTCTTACTCCACTTTTCTTTGAGTTCTAGTGCTCTTTTATTCAGAAACAGGAAGTCATTCTATTAAAATGCATTTACTTATCTATGAAATATGAATAATAATATCCACCCTATCAGTGAAAAAATTATGTGAATTTGGCTTTGGAAAATAAAAACTTACTATGCACACTTCAGACATTATTATTATAGTGTAGATGCACAGATTGTCAATTTTTTTCTATTTAGGATTTAGGATTGCCCTGCTCTTGATTTTATTTTCTTCTTTATCTAAGATTTTTATCCCTATCTCTTATACTAAACAAACATCAAAAAAGACATTTATTAAGCATTTATACACAGGGCACTGTGTTAATGTTACAAAGATGAAAATGGTGGCAAAAGGATAAAAAAACTATGAACTAGAAGAGATCTCAAACATCATATATTCTACCCCCCTCATTTTATATAAATCATATAAAAACTGAGGCCAATAGAAGTTAAATGCATTGCTCTAAACACACTATTAGTAAATGGCACAGCTGGGATTTAGAGGACTTTCAAATTCAGCACCCTTTCCATTGCATCATAATTCTTTCCCACAAAAAGCTTACAGTCAAATATAGATTCTTGTTAGTGTGTTCATATTTTCGCTCTGTTTCTTTTGTTGATCTCATCTGGAATGTTTATAGTGATATTCTAATATGGATAACATTTCTTCTTAATTATTTTGTTAGTAACAATTGAAAAATGATTTCCGGGAATCTTTTCTTTTCAGAAAGGATTTCCTAAATTAATGTTGGAGATGTTTCATAGACTTTGGCTTTCAGAGACAGCTGGTTTCTTGCTTAATACTAACAATATGCATTAGGAGAAGATTTTAATCTTTTTTAGGAGACAGAATGGAGCAATTTTTTTTCAAATTACTTAAATATAATCTAAGATCTGAGCCTAAAACAAATAAGGCATAGTAGCCCAATAAGAAAAAAAAATTTAGAGAAATGTTTACTGAGAAAGAAAAAAAATACTAACAATATAAGTCCAGCCCACTGTGGTCTCACTTCCCAAAACAACCAGAATAGGAACTGGAAAACCATCAAACCACTTCTCATGCTCTATAATTTGGGAATAAAGAGAACTATAACATCCTTTCTATACCTTTATTCTACTATGTTGAGCACTTTTTTTCTTTCCTTTTCTGGGAATCTAACATTTCTTTAAGAGAATTACAAGACTTTGTACAAGAATTTGCAAAAAAATGACTTTTTTTTTTACTATGTCAATGAAACATACTAAAGTGATTTCAGTAACAAAGACTAGTAAGATACATTTTACTCTATGCTTTGGTATCTCCCTAGTAGCTATAGGAGCCTCTTTTTCTTTCTCTTGGTAGCTGTCAAGCCAGGGTCCAGGCTGTCAGTGTCCAATGATGCAGCCAAGATAGCAGAGGTCTAGGCAGTTGGAAGAGTTGTAAGGGGAGTCAGTCTTTTCTGCATATCTGTTAAAGTACATATGGAGAAACTTGGTATAATGGATACTGGGCTGCATGAGAAAGGAAGACTTAGGTTCAAGATGTACACATACCAACTGGGCAACTCTGAGCAAGTCACTTAACTTCGCCTATTCTAGTCAAATCTCTAAATTATGGATGAATTTCCCATTACTACCTGGCCCCAACATACTTTTCTAGGCTTATTATACACATGCTCCTTCTGGCATTGTATAACATAATAAGAATAATAATGATGATAATAGGGATAATCATAGAATTTATAAAGTACTTTAAGGTTTTCAAAGCCCTTTAAAAATATTGTCTTACTTTATCCTTACAACTTTGGAAGTAGTTACTTTCATTATCACCATTTTACAGATAAAGGACCTAAGCAGACAGAGGTTAAGTGACACACCATGAGGATGTGTATAAAGCCAGGCCTGAACTCAGAACTTCCTGACTCCAGATCCAGGTCTATCTATTGCTCCACCATGTTATCTAGACAAACTGACCTTCTTTATGTTCATCATTCCATTTCCTGTCTCTGTTCCTTTGTGCTATCTGTTCCCCATGCCTGGAATGCACTCCCTCTTCACCTCAGCCTCATACATTTCACTTCCTTCAAAACTTAAATCAATTAATACCTTTTATATGAAGCCTTTCTTGATCCCTAGAAGTGCTTATGTCATCTCTCACTAAATTAATGCATTAAATTTTTATTTTTCCTGTATAGAATTCTATCTGTACTTGTCTTTTCTGATAGAGTGTAAGCTCGATAAAAAAAAAAAAATATTCTTGTCTTTGTATTCCCACACCTTGCTAAATGCTTGGCTCACAGTAGGTGCTTAATAAATGCTTATTAGTTGATCACTTGATATTATCAATCTATGGAAGGAATCTTTTATTAGAACTTCCTTTCACCTATTAAATCACTGGTCCAGATAAGAAAAGGAAACAAGAAAGAACAAAAAGGAAGGACGAAAGAGAGAAAGAGGGGGTGAAATGGAAGAGAGAGAGAAGGGGGGAGATAGAGAGGGGGCATGGAAGGAGAGACCTAGAGCATTATAATTCATGGATGTTATACATATGCTATTAATTTATAAGCAATGACAGAAGTGTGCCTGAATGTTCAAGAAAATGACTAGCCATACTCATAGGCAGTATGACCAGTTATGGGATATGAAGATGAGAATGAACCAAACTTGTCAAGGCAATTTAAAAGGAAACTTAGTACTTTCCTGATTTCTATTTTGGACTTTTTTCTTTTAATGAATCCTAGCTACTACTGTCTAATTTCAGTGCCAGGATGTGAGTCATACTATTATGCCAATAAGATTTTATTTGCCTAGCGTAAAAGAATGGGCCATCTCTGAGACATACTCGAAGATAATTGTTTTTTTTGGTTTTTCAAACATGCAGTGAGCAATGATCTATTAATGTGCCACCCCCATATTCAGTCTCTTAGTAAATAATCTGCTTCCCTCTTGGTCTCCTGGGTGATACTTTGGAGTACAGTTTTTCTACAGGTTTACTGACCTATAAACTAACAAGAAACTGATCATTTATTAGGTAGATTGGTCTAAATCAGAGGCTAAAGTAACCACAGAATGCAGCTGGTTTAGAATGGTGGAGACTGAAAATCTTCATTGGAATGAGTGGATAGTTGTATTGCCTGAGACCTTTCCCTATTGAGGATCAAGGTATTGGTCAATGGAAACTTCTTAAGAGAAGTCACAGAAGCCTCATTTCAGAACAAATCGATCAGCTTTGTAGAATTCAGTGACCAGAAAGATGTTTTCCATCACTCCTTTCCTTAACTCTGCAAACAGTGAACCTAAAGGAATGATTAGGCAGATTAATAAGCAAAGAGTTTGTTAGCTTTCATAACGTATGCACAAATGTACAACCATGAAATTATTCAGTCTCTAAAGCAAAACTCATATATTGTGATAAGAGATGAGTGATGAACAGAGAACAGAAATATACAATATATAAAAAGCCATACCAGACTATATTTCCTTCTGTCCTATTTAAGTTGTTGTCAACTTAAATTCCAAGTGGTGTCGTTGTTTCCAGGAACCCAAGAAAACTGGTATTTTTATCCAGTTTTCCTAACATGGCACAAGTTCTTCAAAATAAAAACAGTGGAATTCGTATATCAATTAGAACATTCTTGTCTTTCAATGAATAGGATAAATTCTTTATTTTTAGTCTTATTTTTGTAGGAGAGGAAAGAGGTCACTCTTGTTTTTCTTCTGCTTGGTTAATTGTTTCTTGATTAGAAAGTATCTTTATTTTGACTGGTAATATTTTTTTCTTGCCCAAGGTTTGAAAAACAATAAATCTTATGACTATTTGTTGTTGTTCACTCATTTTCAGTTGTGACTCTGTGACACCATTTGGAGTTTTCTTTGCAGAGGTACTGAAGTGATTTGCCACTTCTTTCTCCAGCTCACTTCACAGATGAAGAAACTGAGGCACACAGGGCTAAGTGATTTGTCCAGGATCACATAGCTATTAAGTTTCAGAGGCTAGATTTGACCTCAGGAGATTGAGTTTTCCTGAGTCCAGACCTAGCCCTCTATCCACTGTGCCACCTACCTGCCCCAAACATAACTTTTTAGGGTGGGGTTACCCTCAGAAGGACTAGAAAAATGTGAAAATAAAGTAATCTAAAATGTGATGAAGCAAGATTCCTTGGGTGTCTTTTTATGCCTTTATTAATTTGAGACTGGAACTGTACTAAGAATATATTATGTTGAAGAGATACATAATCTAATGTAACAAGCATTTATTAACCTGCTTCTCTTTGCTAGATGCTCCGCTAGGTGTCAGGGATATAAAGACAAAAATATAAAGTCTCCCCTTTCTAGGAATTTCTGTTCTCTCGGAGGTGTGTGATGCATAAATTGTAGGCAATCGAAATCATTTCTTTTGGGTATATGAGAGCAACATAACAACTGATGATATCAGACTGGCAAATCCAGATATTTGAGGAAGTTTACAAATGATCTAATGGAGGCCAGAGGAAAAATTCTGAAGTAGTCTATTAATGCCATTGTGAGGTTCATGATTATAAGCTCATGAAAGAAAATCACAACTTAACTTCCTGGCTCAAGGATTTTATCTCCCTTTCTTATCTTAGAGGACCCTCAAAGAGAAGATGTCCCTAGGAATGACAGGGGAAAAATCATGCAGCCATGATGGGAGCTGATTGCCTGGGCTTCATGAAATGGTCTATGTACACAAACCTCGGTGCTTTGTTTTTGTTTTAATTTATACCACCATCACCTAGAATAACACTTTACATGTGGTGGGTGATTAGTGAAGAGACGCTCTCCCAGGTGCTTTGAGTATGTTCTAGACACTGCCTGTTCTTTTACATCCATAAAATAAGGATAATAATATGATGATAATATTAGGACAATATGAGAATAATGAGAAATATAAGGGTTCTTGTGAGATTCAAATGAGCTAATATTTGTAAAGCACTTTGTAAAACTTAAAAGCACTGTAAAAATGCTAGCTACTATCGTCAACCGTGTAATTGGGTTTGACATTTGTTAGAAGGTTTTCTGTCACTTCGTGATTGCCTATCCCAGGAAAGGCGTAGACCTATTGATAATGATGAGGTGAATAATGGACTGCCTTAATACTGCTTAGCAAGATGTTATCAACCACCACAGTTTTGTTATTTATTTATTTATATTATTATTTAAAATTTCATATTTATTTTATATTATGTAATATACATAATATTTTATATTATTACTTAATATATATGTAATATTTTAAATCACAACTTGTATTTCTCAGATCTTTCATGGGTGGCATGTCTTCATGATACCACTTTATGTTACTTACCTGAAAATGCTTATCATCTTTCTTCCTCTATGTTATATTCTTCCAACCTTCAACCTGCCTATTTAGATCCAAATTCTCTGCTTCTTTCTTAGTCTTTTAATTTTCTTGTTTATTGAAGTGCTTGCAAGTGACAAGAGTATTAGTTTTGTGGTTAAAGGAAGAGGTTAAAATTCAACTTGTATCATTGTCTATGTGGCCTTGAGCAAGTTGGTTACTGTCCCTGAACCTTAATTTCTACATTTGTAAAATGAGAGGATTGGATTATATAGACCCTCAAGCCTAGCTCTAGATTTATGATTCTATAATCTTTCTAACTTTCTCACATGCTTTCACACTCTACTTTGTGTTATATTTATTTGTGAACCTGTCTTATTCCTTTCTCATTCTCATAGACTATGATCTCTTTGAAGGCTTTTCCATCTTGGAATTTGACCGTAGCATTTGCCTTAATAAAATTAACTTAGAAAGTATTCCATAAATATTTGCCAACTCAAATGCAATGAAATGTGATAGCTAAATTATAATTCTTTGAAGCAGAAGCTAACATAATAATATTTTCTATTAAATAAGATTATATAAGTAAAATGATTTTCAAACTTTAAAAATGCTACACAAATCATTTCTTATTATTACTGCAAGAATTCTATGCTAATGTTTTATGCACAGAAAACACCAAGAAGTTTTGAGTTACAATGTGAATTTTAAATTTGCTTAACTTTTAAATTAACTTATTAACTAATTAATATTTCTTAAGGAAAAATACACTTGATAGGTTAACCTATGAATATGATAATCAACTTGTTTATAAAATGTTTACAATTTAAAATTAAGATTTATCTTCCTTATATGTCTTTGAAGGAAATAGGTTCTCATTTATTTGCTAATTCTTTGTCAAAACAGAGTTGTGGAAAACCCAGTGGTGAATCATACCCACATCAATTTCAAAGCTAAATACATGTGGCATTCTCTTTTCTTGCCTAAAGGCATGGTCCATAAAGACTTCCCATCTCACTTGTATTTTTATTCATTAGAAGCCACAAATATTGTCTGGTTAGGAGTCTGGAGAATATGATTCACAATGTTTGAGTGGCTTTTTGAAGCTCCAAATCTTATCAATCCACAAGAGATTATGTACCATTGACTTAAACTGCAGACTGAATTAAAAGAATAATAGCAGGAAAATTTAATAATGATTGCTACATTCTAGGCAGTGTTGTTTAAGTGTTAGGACTACATAAACCTGGATACAAGTCTAGGTTTCCTTCCAAAACAACCAACAATCAGTGAATATTGACCTCATAAAGACAATTTTCATAGAAGTTCTTTAGCTCAAAGTAGAATTAAGTTATACTGAAGGCAAATAAACAAGGAAGGATTTAGTAAATGAAAGGTTTTGTTAACAGTTTAGGGTTCTTAGGAGCTAATGAGTATGAATATCAATAAATTAAACACAAGTTGAGCCAGCCTTCAAAAAATAAAATCAAAACCAATTTGTGTTGATTATTATTAATTTTGATAAATGATAAGAGGTTATGACTGTAAGGTAAGAGAACTGTTTCTTAACCATCACACTAGTGTGATGTAGTAGGCAGAGTGCTGAACCTGGAATTAGGAAGATCTTTGAATGTTGCCACTGAAACTTACTAACTAAATGACCTTGGGCAAGTCCCCTAAGTTTTCTAAATCTCATCTGTAAAATGAGAAAACATTAATAATTGTAGTACCTCACAGGGGTGTTGTGAGGCTCAAACGAGATGTCTGTATGTAGGTAGTGAGGAACTCCTAGGAGTGGAAATTCCCATAACAGAAGTTTATTGCTCATCTTTAATTAGAGACAGGTAATTTCCTAGGGCACTAAGAATTTAAGATGAACACCCATTGTCACTTAGCTAGTACTTCTCTCAGTCAAAATTTGTAACTAGGTCTTTGATACTACAATGTTAGCCCTCTGTCCAACATACATACCACTGTGCCTCTCTAAAGTGCTGTAAAAACATCAGTTATTATTATTATCTATAAAAGAGCTGTCCCCTTCAAAATTGTCACTTTGGGAGATACTGGTCCCTTTAAAGCAGCAAAGACCCAAGTTCAAATCCAGTCCTAGATACTTACTAGTTGTGTGACCCTGGTGAAATCCCTTAATCTGTCTCAGTTTCCTCAACTATAAAAAGAGAATAATAATAATACTTAACTCTCAGGGTTGTTATGAGAATCAAATAAGATAATTGTAAAGTGTCTAGTATGGTGGCTGATACACAGTAGGTGATTAATAAATGCTCATAGTCTTTCCTTTCCTCATGAGAGGCTATATACTTAATCACTAATTCATTAATTCAACAAATCTTTTTTAAGTGACTTCAAGTACACGGTGTTCTAGAGGAGTCAAAAGAGTGCATTGGAAGAAATGTTGGATTTGGAATCCAGTGATCTGAGTTCAAACATGCTCTTCATTCCCTAGCTGAATGACCCTGGGGCAAACAGTTTAACCCCTCTGAGTTTCACTTTCCTCATGTGGGAAAGGGGAATTAGATAAGCCTTAGGAACTTTTCTAGTTCTAAATATTTGGTTCTATTGTGATGAATGATCTCTAAGCTTCCTGGGCTAGAATCAGGCCAGATGCATCTCTCCATCTGGGTTTTGATTTTTGAAGTGCCAGTGAGACACCCAGGTGGGTATGTCCAGGTAGAAATTGGAAGTATGGGCTGGCAGAGAGGAGATGAAGGTGAGAAGTTGGAGATATAAATTTTAGGGTCACATATATAAAGGTAATTTTTAGAGCCACAGAGATGGATAAAGTCATCATCACATCAGAGAAAAAAGGAGAGAAGAAGGCCCAGGAGCGAACTTTGGGGTAACACTGGCATTCATAAGGTAAGAGAAAGATGAGCTTAAAAAAAGCCGGACAATGCTCTGTCACAAAAGCCATAGGAATAGAGAATGTCAAGAAAGCCTCATGTACACAAAGGGGTCTTTGCCTTCACTTTTACAAATAAGCAAAATCAGGCAGATGAAGCAACTTGTTAAAAAAGTAACACAGTAGACAGGTGATAGACTAAAGGCTTGAACCTATGTCTTCTGAGTGGAGTGGTTATATTGATAGCTTTAGCTATTTTATTCAGAAGGGTGAATGCTAAAGAAAGCCCGTTAGATAACTTTCCAGTAGAGTCACTAAGGCAGAGGGCAGATTACAAGAGATTCACTGGTAAATGTGAGTGAGTATAGACTACTCTTTCAGGAATTTATTTGTGAAATGAAGGAGATATGGTGATAGTTTGGGAGTGTCAGGGCCAAAAGAAGATTTTGTTTTCTAGGATACAGAAAACTGGAGTATATTTGCACATTAGAGGAAGGAGCTGGTGGAAAGACTGAAAATTTAAGACAGAAAATGTTTCTGGAACACATGAGAAGGGATAGGAATGAGGACACAAGTCGAAAGATTGGCCCTGGAAGGAAGGGAAAGAAATCTTAAAGAGGAGAACAGGAAAAGATAGGGAAAAAATAAATTCATCAGTAAGAAAGAAATAATTTTTAAAATTAAAAAAAATTCCAGATAACTTAAATTTTCTTAGGAAAGTAAGAGGTTATTTTCTGAAAGTAGGAAGGGGTTGGGTGGTACTGTGGGCTTAAGAACAGTATAGTAGATTTAGAACAGCTATTGTAGGAAATTTTATAGGACATTAATTAGAGATGAATAAAAGGACTGATGAGAGGCAATGAGGTCCTAGCAGAGATAAGAGAGAATTAGTTTATAATGGTTCCAATCAACATGGTTTTGTGACTGTCTCCAGAATCTTTATAAACCTGAAATTAGGAATGTATGATAAAATGCAAATATGATTCCACTGTGAGTACATTATTGAAATAGCTGACCTTGGCTTCCAAATGGGAAGTTAGAGGTAATTACAATGGCATGGATTGGTTGGAATAATGAGGGATTGAAGGGCACAGGTTACAATGAGTGTGAAGATCAGGTTTCAAATGAAATAAAGGATTTAGAGTGAGGACAGATTGAAAGGAACATTTCAGAGTTCAAGATCCAATTATGCTGTGATTGTTCAAAATGCTTTTGGTTCTCTTCTGAGCCACTCTTCCAGCACAAAGGAAAAGGAATCTTATTCTCTTATAGCCATCCCTCGGGAAGTTTTTATCAAGGGACAGCCTCTGCCAATGCAGATCATAAATTGTCTTAGATAAGTCTTAGAAAGATACCTTTTGGGAAATTAAGTGATGAGCTCATCACCACTTAGCTAATGAGTGTTTGGGTGTCACAACATAAGGATAGTGATAAATTGGATAATATACAGATAAGGGCAACAAGTCAGTCAATCAACCAGCATTTATTAAATGTCTACTATGAGCCAGTCACTATGCTAAGCATTGAAGGTAAAAAGAAAGGCTCAAAATAAGATAAAATGACAATAAAAGGAAAAATAAAGAATAGTCCCTGCCCTCAAAAAGCTTCTAATCCAATGGGGGAGAGAACATGCAAGCAACTCTGTTATACTATGAGACGTATAGCATAGATACCTACAGGATAAATTGTGAGTAGTCTTAAAGGAAAAACATTAAGATTAAGGAGATCTGGGGAGACATAAGGAAACCAAAGAAGTCAGGATGCAGAGGGGAAGAGGAAGAGTATTCCAGGCTTGGGGGATAGCTGGTGAGACCCCTTGGATGATGAAGAACCTTGAGTTTGTGTCTTATGAGGGTTGGTTGAAGGAATTGGAGGTACATCATAGCTTTTATTGAGCATTTGAAGAATTGTCAGGTGAAGGAGTGCTTTGACTTCTTCTGTTTGGCCTTAGAGACAGAACCAGGAACAGTAGATAGGATCTCCAAAGAAGCAAGGTTAAATTGATGTCAGCATACACTTTCCAATTAGTTAGAGCTGTCCAAATATAGAATGTACTGCCTTTAGAGGTGGTGAATTCTCCCTCTCTGGAGGTCTTATGTAAAAACTGGATGATCACATATTGGATATGTTCTAAAAATGGGTAGTGTTTATACTAAATGACTACTGAGATCCATTTCAACTACCAAACTCTGTGATTCTGTCAAGCAGATTCGAACCTAGGGCTTCCTGATTCTAAAACTAGTGCCACACTCAATATAGCTTACTGCCTTTTAGGGGAAAATAATACAAACTATCATAGTAGGGTTGAAGTTATAACACATATCCAGGGATTGTGATTATCTGCCTTTCTATTTCATCAGCTTCTACCTCTTATATTTTAATTTTCTTCTATTCTATAACCCTCCATTTCCATAATGTTTTAATTTAGCTTAGATCATTAAGAAATCAAAGATACAAGTTAGATTTTATACAAACATAGGACAATTCTCTGTGAATGAAGTATGGAAACAAACATTAATTTAGTGCTTACTATGTACCAGGCACTGTTCTAGGTGCTTTATAAATAGCTCATTTGTTCCTTACATTAACCATATCCATTTTACAGTTGAGGAAACTGAGGCATTCAGAGGCTAAGTGACTTCTTGAGGTCATACAGCTAGTAAGTATCTGAGGCAGGATTTGAAATCAGGTGTTTATGACACAAGGTCCAGCACTTTTTCCACTGTGCCACCTACGGGCCCATGACTTCACGGACCTGGACATTTTTCCCACTGATTCAGCTAGAAATCCATCCATCCCTTCTCATTCTGTATATGACTAATTCTGTGTCTTCTATAAATAATCTACAGGATATCTGTTCAAACCATTTGAGGGCTTCTAATTCTTTAAATACTTGGGCTTATCTGTTTTAACCTTTCTCTTTCACTTCATGGCTACCTCATGCACATTTTTCATCATAGGTTCATGGATCTAGAACTGGGAGGAATCTCAGAGGTCACAACTCTTCATTTTGTATTGTGTAATTAGAATTTTGTTCCCCAGAACTCTCTTTCCCAGCTTGCCACGTTCCTTCTCATGTTACATGCTAACATAGGGAGGATAATGTTTTGTGTGTAAGTTTGCCCTCACTCTCTTTTCTCAGGAATGCAGTTGAGGAGGTTGGGTGAGTGCCAGGCAGAAGAATTTTACTCACATATTATTTACTTAGGTTTTTTCTTTTGTTCTTTATTTCTTCTACTTCAAGTTATTATTAATAAATGTTATAAAATAAAATACTTGGAGTTACTGGATATTAATTTTAATCTTTCAGTAGATAAAGAAAATAAGGCCTCAGAATATGATGTAATTAGGCCAACATAACTTAAATAGCAGCATCAAATGTGATATTTAAACCTTTGGCTTGTTCCAGAGCCAGTGATTTTTCCACTAATATCAGGCTGTCCTTCAATGAATCTTATGTTGCTTTTTCTGTGTCTGAAAAATATACTTTAAAACTAGAGTGACTTAGTTTGGGGGAAAGACTGATAAAAAGGGGTAGATCATAATCTCTTCATGTACATAAAGAAGGATGCTTTATAAAATCAAATGGACAATGATGATCTACATTGATCCTGTGAAGATTGGATTTAGCTATCTCCTGATTGTAACAATGAAGATACTTAGCTCTTTCTTTGTTGTGAAGATAAAATTGTAATCTCCTGATTGTAACAACGAAGGTACTTAGCTCTTCCTTTATAGTGAAGCTAGAATTGTAAGCTACAATCTATTTTTAGATTTTAACTACAAAAAGGTGTTAAATAACTACAAAAGGTGAACTTAACAAAAGAGGTGTTATGTAACCCAAAAAGATATAATCTAACCAAAGAAGATGAGAACTTAAGAATGGGCAGTCCTGGAGAAAGGTGTCTGCTGTGATTGGTAGACGTGGAAATTTAGAGAAGGTGACACAAGAGAAAAAGGTCTTTAAATAGAGGGGGAAAAGACTGAAGAGAGTCAGTCACCCAACCTTGGAGTGAAGGATCAGTTACTCAGAGCTGAAGGGAAGACGGATATTCAGAGAGTCAGTCACCTGAGCTTGGAGTGAAGGATGGAGGAGTGAACGGAAGACAGACTTGGAGGAGAGACTGGAAGACCATCATCCAGACTTCTTTTAGACTGTTACCATTGGTGAGTGAAAAGCTGACTTAGTGACCCCACCTTTCTGGAGGCATGAAACCTCTAGGAAGGCCCAACTTCTTGAGACTCTCTGCCCCTGGCTGGGGCTTAGAATTCTAACTGGTATCAAAGGAAGTCAGAGTTCTCTCTCTCTCTCTCTCTCTCTCTCTCTCTCTCTCTCTCTCTCTCTCTCTCTCTCTCATTCCTTAATATCTTCCTTCTATTGTAAATATTGTAAATAAACTACCATAAATTCCATTTACTTTAGTAATTCATTTTGGGATTTAGAAATTAAATCCCTGGCGACCACCTAATTAATATATTTCAGAGTCTAAACACAGATTTTAACATAATCCTTATTTCTACTGAGTATATTTTTAGCAGACAGAATAAACTTAAATCATATTCATTGAATTTAAATCAACTCAACAAACATTTATGAAGCAACTATTATGTGCAAGGGATTCCAATAATAAGATAAATTTATATTCATCCTGAGGAAAAATATCTTGACATTGAGATGATGTTACCTTTACAGTGATGATAATGATGTTAATTTTTCTGAAATGGTTATGAAGATCCTTCCTTGGAGCATATAAAGAATAGTATGATATGTGGAGCCTTTCCTGAGAGCAAGAACATACATAAAATAACCCTCTGAATTACTTTTGAACTCTCTAATTCATTAATTATAGGAAATCATAATTCATCTTTAATGCCCACACAGTAAAAATAACAAAAACTCTTCCCTAAAGCTGCAGATATGTTTATGTATGAAGAAATCACATTATGGAACAAAGTATCATAAATAGTGCCAGAGGTACCTCTGCCTTCCTGTAGGTATACTCTGACACATCCACTGATACCTATTTATTGAAACTTGACCTAATGCCTTATTTAGAATGTATACAACTATTTACTATTGCCTAATATTAACCTACTTTTGCAAAGTTAGTTTTCTCATGGATGTTCAAAGTGCTTCATAAATAGTCATTTTTAAAAATTCATGTCATATGAAGTTGATCACTACCTTCATTTTCCCAGAAACCAAATGGGGATGTGGAGGGGCTAACTTGTATGTATAAATCCCAGTTCCCTCATGAAGAATAGAAAAATTAAATTAAAAAAGAAAGGGAAGAGGAGACATATCAGAGATGGAGAAGCACTGTGATGGGGGTGGAAGAGCTAAAACAAGTTAAAATATGCATAGTGGGTACACAGAGAGGACATTGGAGACATCCTAAGATATTCTGTGTTCAGTGGAAGAACAGAATGTGGTATGGCTAATTTCTCCCTGTATATTTCCCAACAAAGCCAAACAATCTCTTTTATAAAAGATCTAGGCAACTATCGTTGGCTCTGCATTAACTGAATTAAAAATATCTAGGATCCTTTGACCTCAGTGACAATTTCCCCAAATATCTTTACTTATTAAGATATTTTTTCTTGTAAAGTCCTTCTTCATTCACCATAGCATGAGGTAACTCTGGGATCCTAAGCCTATGTTAGTGGATAATAGGCTTCAGAAAGCCCCACCAAGAAAGTCTTTTAATGTGGGTAGTGCTGTGTTGTAACAATTGGCTCTCCAAAAAAAAGTATGCAGGACATACTTTTAAATTTAATCTACATTATTCACATTTTCTTCATTACTTTCTTAAGTCTGAACAATCAACAAAATAATAAATCAAGTTCTGGTTGGTAGTGTTTGCTGATTTCTACAACATAAATGTTCACGTTGAAAATTTCATAATTAGCTCTCCAGAGCTTCAATTTGGCTCTAGAACACTTATGAATATAGACCTTCTAAAGGATTGCATGTCTATTGTCCAAGGATATTAGCACCTAGCACAGTGCTTGATACATAGTAGGCATTTAATAATCCTTATTGATTGTTTTATTATGATTGATTGATTGATGACCAACCTAACAAAGAGGCTCATTGCTAGGCTATCACCCAGGTGCTGGATAATATTTTTTTTAAGTCATAACCATTTTTTAAGACCATCTACCAAAAGATTTGAATTTTTATCAGTGGAGAAAATATTTATGCTAAAGAAAGCATATATCCTTGAAATATTGAAGCATGAATTTCTGGAAGAGAAGCAAATGGGTCAAATTAACTATTTCAGATTGGGTTTAATGGAAACTGAATTAAAATTAAATGTCCTTATTAAGTGTGGAATTACAGCAAAGGGAGTTAGTGATCTTCAATGATGTCTTTAGCAGTCATGATATTATAGTAGGATAAATGTCCCTTCTTTCTTATAGTAATAGCAATTTGAGCCTCATACCAACTCTATGAAGTAGGAAGGGAAGATATTTCTCTTTTTCAAGGATAAGAAGATCAGAGATATGATATGATAGTCTGAAGGCCATGCAGCTAGTGAAAGAGAAATCCAGGTTTTGAACCCAGATTTTCTGACTCCAAGTCCATTGCTTTTAGATACCTGTCAAGTGGACCAGATATTCCTATCAGAAACACTTCCTGCTCCATATAAAACTGATGTTCTTTTCCTATTTTCTTTTTCTTAAACTCTACACAGATCATCACCTTCCTGTTTACTCTTGCAATTATAACATTATCTTCCCCTGTTTCAACATACTTTAATAACATGCCTCATTTTCCATGTTTACATTATAAATATAATTGATTATATTTCCACTTGTTCACTTCCTAATTCCCCCTTTCCAGTTTTATATCTGTAGCTCAAAATGTAAGGCTTATAATTGTTGAAAACCTTCTTGATATTTCAAATCCTATATGTGGACCATAGATTCTAATAAATTCTAGACTCAGAAAGTGGCCCTTCCTGACCTAGGTTGGAGTAGGTGTCATTCTCTCCTGGGTCTACAGACCTTTTCTCAATGACTACAACCTATAATAAGATAGTGAAAAATAGGAAAACATTAAAAAGCCACCCATTCAACTCAGATATGACTAAATGCCCTCAGAGCAAAAGAAACATTATAATGACCATCTCAGTTTTCGTTAGTTATTCAATCTAACTTGTTTTTCCAAGTTGTACTCTATGTAACCTATAACAGGTGCAGGATTTTCCAAAATGTGGCAAATGTTAGTCAATAGATCATTGGATCATATTACGCATTTATAAATTAGCTTGAAATCCCCCAGTTTCACTGTCATTGGCACATCTGAACAAACAAATGTAGACTCAGCTTCATGATTTCAATTTGCCAATGTTTTTGAAACTCTGGAAAAATTTTCGTTGTGGAAAAAAAAATTAGCACACATCCTTAGTTACCACTTATTTAGAAAGTCATTGTAGAAAAGCTCCTTCCCCAGCAGCTGGATTGTATCATGCTTACTTCATATTGGGGTTGGGTGATTAAGAAAGCTCTTGCAGAAAAAAATTAGTTAAGTCTCCCTAGGGGAGATGGTATACAGGACCCCCTTCCCCCTCCAAGAGATGACCTAACTTGGAGATACTTACAGTATACATTCTTAGATTTTAAGAAGGCATCTGATAGAATGGAAAGAGGAGTGGAGTCTAAGTCAGAAGGTCTCATCCTGGCTCTACTACTAATCTGTTAGGTAACCTTAGATGAATAATTTACCCTCTCTGTGACTCAGTTGTCACCTTTCTAAAATTCAGGGGATTATACTCAACGATCTATGTTATTCTTTAGCTGTAAGTTCCATAATTTTATTATTTTCCCAAATTGCATTAATTTACACAGCAAATTTGTTTTAGTCTCTTCCTAGACATTGAAGCTCTCAGTAGCAATTCAGCTATAATAATTTGCAGCTTTCCTAAAATATAACAAAATAACTTTTCCTAAAAAAAGACTTCCTAAATTTGGAGAAGCATTATAGAGAACTAGTTACTTTAAAAAAAACCTTTCCCCTTGTATAACATTTATCCACAATTTGGTTTATTGAAAGGCATATGCTATTAATTCTATTTTGATCAGCATAAGCCTAGTCTAATTTCTCTATCAACATAGAAAGTTTAGGAACAATAAATATTTTCCTCTTCTTATGAAGAAAGTATTTTTTATCATCTAAAAATTCTAAGTGTTCTGTCCAATATTTAATGAGTGTAATCTCATGCCAAATAAAGTAAATAGTTGCATCTTGAATAAAGCAGGCAGGTGTGAATTTTAGATTTACTCCACCCTGCTTAATCTTTAGAATTCTAGCAACCAGGAATGTATACACCCCCCACTTAAGGATTAACTGTAGGTGAAGGTGGTTTATGACCAGCATGTGCTAGCAAGTGACAAATCAGAAACAACTGACTGCCCCCTGGGCTGTCCTAAGCCAAGCTTAAGCCACAATTGGTACATGTGAGACACAGGAAATGATGTAAAGAAATGTCTTTATATTTTGCATCACTTCCTGTGAGAGGATTTTTGTTGTTTTTGTCGTCCTTTGTGGCTTTGGTGGTGGAATTTGACTTGGAGGAGTCTGAAGTATGGTCTAGATGAGATGGCTTCCTTGAATGGCCACATGATGAGTGATAAGGCTGACTCCCCTTTCCTTTGACCTTTCTGAAGGCACTAGCCTCTGAGGAGGCCCCTCATCTTGGAGGAGGCCTCGTGTCTGGAAGCCGAGCTAGATTTAATCTTCGGGGAAGGCCCCTTGCCTGAGGCCTCTGAACTCTCCTTGGCTCAAGCCAGGCCAGAGCAGATCTCCTACCCCTTCCCTCTTCCTCCCTCACTCTTAATTTTCTTCCTTCTATTGTAAATAAACCACCATAAAATTCTATTCTGACTTGAGTATTTCATTGGGATTTAGATTTAAATCCCTGGTGACCACTAATATAATATATTCTGTCTCAACCCTAATTTTACCCTTAACGCAGGAAATCTATGGAAAACTGATTGCCTCAAGTCCTTGCTTCAGTATGATATGGAAAATATCCTTAGAGATGTATTTACATTGATAAGCTTTGCTATTTATTTGATAATTATTCTGAAGCTCACTAATTCAGAAGTCATGATCATTTAGATGTGATTCAATAAATATTTGGTCATGTTTACCCTGTGATTTTTGAAAAGATATGTAAGGAAGACTAGTCAAAAATGAATAGTCTCTTCAGTGGAAAGATCTTTCCAGGTTCAAATCCCATCCCAGCTACTTACTACTTAATTGACCTCAGGCAAATTACCTAATTCCCTTCAACCTCAGCTTTCTCATCTGTAAAACAAGACAATTGGAGCAGAAAGCCTAAGTAAGGTCTTCTCCAGCTTTGGATATAGGATCATATGGTCCTATATAGTTTTATTAGCATATCTTTAACTTCTGGGTTCCCCAATGAATTCTCTTCTGTTTATTGCACAATGTTACAAAGGTCATTGTGAATTATAATTTTTTCATTTATTTAGGACTAATGTATCTCTGTTCTTAAGCTGCACTGTGCATAAAAATAATAAAATTATTTCTTTAAATATTTTATGATTCATGTTTTGTTTAATGAGACTAATCCCCCCCCCAATTATTTCAAATTTTGATGATTTTACTGTAATTTCATAGAGGCAGCATTATGTATGTCCTTAATTTCAGTCATTTTCTAGTTATGTGACTCTGGACATATCACTCAACCTCCACAGGTCCCAAGAATTCCTAATAATTTATCTGTTAAATCAAATGGCTTATGATATGCATTGGTGGAAATATTTCCTACAATTGATCAAATCACAAATCCTTCCTGTATGAGTGAGGTGTCAAGAGGCTATAGTGTTTTCTGTCCAGGCAGGTTTGGCATATTTTAATAAAAGGTGTCCTATTCTACAATACTTAAAAAACATCCTATATTGATTTTTTAGAAAGAATATTATTATGTATGCTTATTTTGTTAGTGGAGGGAAAAACCAGAGTGAAGCATAAAATAGACAAAAATGGAGATTTTGTGAAAGGTTATGTTTCTCATGTTAACTGAACTGTTTGTGGGTATTGGTACTGGGCAGAATGGTGAGTTGCACTTGAGATTTACCTTGTGAAACTGTGGACCAAACAATCCAACAAGCATTCAAAGTTTGGAACAGAGACCTCACTTAATTTTACCAGCCTTCCCCAGGGTGCTGATATCATGATCCTCTTTGGAAGTAAAGGTAACAGAAAGGAGGAGCAATTCTTTTTTTAAATAATATTCCAGATTTCTACCTGATGTGATGAGTATTTTGTTGTGTTTTATTTTTTACTGAGTTATTTCTTTTGATTTTAGAACATGGGGATTTCCTCCTTTGACAGACTCTTTGGATGACTGCCTCATGCCTTTCCTCCCAGTGAAGGACTTGGAGGTGATGGCCAATTTGATGATGTTGAACTTTGTATGAGTGATTTTCAAGGTAAAGGTGCCTACTCTGTGGGCAAGGAAAGTTTGATTATATCTGATGTAAATGTCAATCTTGAAAACTGTCCAAAATCATCAAGCCAATTTCCCCATTGTGGAGAAAATTGTTTTGTGAACTTTATGGACCTATGTGGTCAATGGCCTTGTGTTTTCCATTCTACTCCCCAAACAGCAATTAAGGCAACAAAATGATTTCAACCAAACTCTGAGGTCTTGGAAACAAAAAACCTGTACCGCAGAGATTATGTGGTGACTGGAAGTCTAAATTTTGACTTGACCCAATTTTTTGACTAGGGGTAAAGGATACATAACAGAGTTCACCATTAAAAATTTATCTTAATTCTCTAAAGTCTTACTGTGATGCCTCATTGTGACATGAACATGACCTAGGGTTATTGAAGGCTATGCCAAGGGAGAACAAGTCTGGTAGATGCTAACAACTTGGAAATATTTTGAGTAAGGGTCCAGCAATGGATTGATTATCTGATATCTAGAGGGTTAATAATAGGTTGAACTAAGGGTCATGAATTATTACACTATGGCAACTCTTAACTACTTGTACTAAGCAGAAGAGGGACTCTGATTTGTATTGGTGAAATTTCAATATGAAAGATAACTGTAGATCCTTGAATGTGAATTACTTTTTTGAAAAATTTGATGAAAATAATTTCTAAATATCAATATGTTGTTGGATAAAGAAATGGCCTCTAAACTGGTAAGACTTAGGTTCAAGTCCCATCTCTAATATTTATGGGCTTTGTGACCTGAGCAAGTTACTTTACATCTTAGTTCTCTGTTTATCTCTCTAAATCTATAAATTGCAGAGAAGATGCTGACTAATACTGATAGAGGAAGTTTCCTTACCAGGAATTTCTCTATATTGGTAAAATTGTACACTCAATTTCCATTTTTGTTCCATAATACAGAACATATCTGCAAAACAATTGCCTTTGGATTTGTATGTTCACATTTGGAATCAACATTGATTTTGTCTTGAAAAACGGTGAATGAAAAAAATAGATGGACAAAAAGGGGATTAAATGAATACCTGGTGCCTATGAGATCCATTCTACTTGGCTAAATAGAACAACTTGACTTTGATCTGGTACAAGAAGCATACTTCTATGGTAACTTGATGGATTACTAAAACATTTGGCCTTGCTATATAATCAAGTTAATGGAAAATAATAGAATAAGGCAGAAGAGGGAGAGGCTGGAAGAAGGAAAAAAGAAAATCCACTTTGAACTGGTGAAAAAGGCTGATTTGAGTGATTTTTATATACATTGTTTTATATTGTTCTGTAAATTGTGGTCAATTAATTTTCATCAGATTTGTTTTAATTAATGAGTATGACTTGTAATTACTATATATTGTGAGAACTGAGGGGAGGGAACTTGGATGGTTTCCTTAAAGAGAAAGATCTCGAGAGAGAGATCAGTCCCTATTACTCACGTGACCAAGATGGAGAAACAGTCTCAGAGGCCCCCACCTTCAGCTTCCTTCAGAGCAAGCTTCTCAGAGCACCTCTCCAACCACTCAGCGCCAAAACTCTCCAACCACCCCTCCGTCCTTAGACCCCTCTCTCTTTAAGGAAACCATCCAAGTTCCCTCCCCTCAGTTCTCACATCTACCAATGTCTTCCCTGTGCCAATGGTGGCTCTAGCTTAACCCAGGACTGCCCAGAGGTCTTGTGGCTTTGCACATGTCTGTTGGAGGTCATATTCTCAAATAATTAAATCTTGATCCTTTGCTGCAGCCCTTCCTAAATCCTGTTAGGACTGAGTGGGGTGGAAATTGTATTTTCCAAGACTTGGTTCTGTCATTCCAAGTATCTCTATTGTATCAATTCTAAAATCAATCATGACTCAAAGAAATTCCTGTTCTGTGCTTAAGCATAGGTCAAAGCCCTTTCCATTGTTCAGCAAAAGGTTTCTGTCCTAAAGTAATCTTAAGAAGGGAAGAGAAGGAACCTCCCATGCCAATGGGGTTCACATTCCAATACACTATCAGTAAGAAATTTTCCAAGTATGAAATTTCCCAATGGTGAAATTTCCAACATTTATAAGTCTAAGAGATTTTAAGGTTTACAATATCTTCTTTACATATAAAAATGCTGGAAAACCCTTGGTCTCTCAGACTGAACATTTCCTGTTGTTTGCATTATTGCATTTTTCATAGAGCAAAGATCAACTTTTTCTAGTTCTAAATTTATGGGGTTCTAACAAGGCACTTGACCAGAACTGCAAATACATACTTTAGCAGTTATCTCAAGGAAAGGCTATTTGTTTTCTCCAAAGACAAGATGATCATAATTTTTTTTATTCAAAACTTTCTGACAGAATTAATCATTACATTGTAACCTGACTGGTCTCTGATATCACCTTGGGCATGTAAGCTTTACCATCATTCCCTCTTTTCAATCATAAGGGTATACCTCTTGAGAAGAGGAGCCCCTAAATTTGATATAGTTCTTAAATAAAATTCTTACTCAGAAATTAGCAAAGAATAATTCTTGGAGAAGAGAGATGAAAAAACATTTTTAAAAGGAATCTTTATTCTGTGTTTAATATGGCATGGATTGTTTTGGACAAAACTGTATTTTCTTTCAGATTTAAATCTGTTTACTATTGCTGCCCATGAGTTTGTCCATTCCTTGGGACTACATCACTCGATAGTAGTCCTGAAGCTCTGATATACCATATCTACAAATAAAACAGCATAAGAGGGAAGATTCTATCTGAAGATGATAGTAAAGGCACCAGGCCCTTTATGGTACAATGAAGTTTCTCTCTTTCTTTTCCTTCTTCAAATGTTCACATGAAGCCAGAAGATAATTTGCTAATCTCCCAAAATTTGTAATCCTGTGAAAGGATCTCTATACGAGTTACCACTTCAAAATCAGCAAATGATTGGAATCAGAGTTTGGTTGTTTTGTTGCTTCCAAGATTTAAGAAAATGATGTAGGAAGTGTTAATAATGCAGATTTAACTTAAAATGTGTTGGATATACATTTCTTTTTTGGAGAGCTGATTCTGAAACATTTACCAGCACACTACCGTTATCCTTATTCCATAGGTTATTTGGTACAGCATCCTGGCTCTACTTTGAAATTCCTCAAGTTATTTGGAGTCAGAAGACCTATTAGATATCTAGCTCTGTCACCTAAAACGCATGTGGCCTGGTGCAAGTCATTTAATTTCTCTTGGTATTAGTTTCTCTATCTGTATTAGACTTTTTCAGTTTGAAGTTCCCTTTCCACTCTAAATCTATGCTCTCATGATCATTTAATCTTTGAAGCTCTTGGGTAGAGGAGTTCAAATTTGAAATTCATTTCTCTTTTCTAACTAATGCTGATATAATAGGGATATCAGGGAGTGGGGAACCCTCACCTGATCTCTTGCCCTAGGACACTTCCCTTTGAGTTGGGCATGTGCTCTGCCCCCTCTCTGTGGAACATGTACACTGACTCTGCTACATAATTTCTTTAATTGAAAATCTCTTTCATTAAATATAGTTTTATTATGCTCTCTTTATTTTAAGGGCAGTAAAACTATTTACTTGATATTACTTTTTGCTGAAGCTGTTATTCATTGGAATGAAATAAAATGAATTGTACATTTCAAGAGGACCCATAGAACAAATCTTCAAAATTTGGACAGGCACTCCTAAAAGATAGGGCGGGTAGGTGGCTCAGTAGATAGTGCATTGGGCTTGGAATCAGGCAGACTCATTTTCATGAGTTTAAAACCGACCTCTGTTGTATTACCCGGGACGAGCCATTTAATCCTTTTTGTCTCAGTTCCTCATCTGTAAAATGTTAGAGAAGGAAATGTAAAGCCACTCTGGTATCTTGGCCAAAAAAAACCCCAAATTGAGATCACAAAGAGTTGGACATGACTGAAACAGCTGAACAAAGGAAAAGATAATTACCTTGACCCATACTTGAGTCTTTTTTTAAAAGGAGCTTCATAGTCTTTGATTAAGATAAAAAAATTAAATTTTTTCTTTTTTTGGTCTGAACCTATGAATCCATTAGTATAGGGAGCACATAATATAGTCTATGGAAACTATTTCCACCAATACAGATTTCAACTCATTTGTAACTTGTTTGTCTTAGAGAGTGACCTGAGACACTAAGAGAAGAAATAATTTGCTCAGTCACATAGCTAGTAGATAGCGCATGCAGAAATCAAGAAACACAGGTTCTTCTAAATCCAAGGTTGAAGACTACCACTGTTATCAATAATCACATAATTAATATTTACATAGTGCTTTAAAGTTTCCAAGGAATTTTACATGTATAATATGACACCCTGCCTCTCTGACTAGGAATAAGTTAAAAATAATTTGTATAATAATCGTGTTTACTTCCAGAGTAACAAAGTTCCTTTCATGTTGTTAGCTCATTTTCTCTAGATAACTCATTTGGGAGGTGTCTTGTTTAAGGAGAACTAGAAAGAACATGCATTTCATGATTCCTAGCTGAATCCTCTCCTTCTCAGACTATAGTCCTTATCGATTTCTTTTTTTTAGGTGAAAATTTTTAGTTTCCAATTACATGCAATAATAATTTTTGATGTTTTCTTTTTAAATTTTGAGTTGTAAATTCTTTCCTTTTCTCCCTTCTCTCCCCCCATCCTTGAGAAGGCATGCAATTTTCTATGAATTATACATATGGAGTCATGCAAAACATATTTCCATATTAGTCATGTTGAGAAAGATAAGTCAGATCAAAGAAAGAAAAATAAATTTAAAAAGAAGTATGCTTTGATTTGCATTCAGATTTCATCAGTTCTTTTTCTGAAGGTAGATACCATTTTTTCTCCTAAATCCTTTGGAATTGTCTTGAATTATGGTATTGCTGGGAATAGCTAAGACATTCACAGATCAGTTTCTTTGTAAAGTCCATTCTTCCAAATGCCATTGTGAAAAGCAAAGTAGTATACAATGGGTGCTTTGCAAAATTTCCCTTTTTTTTTCCTACCATGTTTATGAGTATTTTCTGACATTAAAAGAGAAAAGAGATTAAGTGGGAAGGAAATCAAATGAGAATGCTGGATTGTACTCTTATTTCTGATCCAGAAAAAGGACCACTAGATGACCAGATTCCAGAGACAAGTGATCCAGTGTTCAGAGTTGATGCCATTACTGATCTACGTGGAGAAAAAATTTCTTTAAGTCACACTAAAGCAGTCAATAGGATGTGAATATTAGTGGAGCATGGCCATGCCCCCACCTTCCCAAAATGATTATTTCCTGCCCTCCCCTCTTTATGGCAGATATCTCCTTTTTTGTAGTTTGCTGTTGGTTGACCATTGCTTAAAATGCTTGATTATCATTTTTTATACCTATAAATCTATACACTGAAATGGTATCATTTAAAATGAGATACACTCATGCATGCATGCCTCAAATGTATTCTTTTGGTATTGCTACAAAAGAAAAGTCAGTTTCTTTGAATCTGTGCTTTATACAGGATTAAAATTTATTCTACAGATGGGACAGCTGAGATCCGTAAACACCAAGCAACTTGTCTAAGGTCCCACTGAAAACTAATTGAAGATCCTGGACTCAGGACTCATCACTCCCAGGCCCATGTTTTTTATATTACCCACATTATGTCCCCAGTCAGTTAGGTGGTTCAGTGGTCCAAAGTCAGGAAGACCTGAGTTGCTGAGAAAACCCCAAATAGGGTCATGAAGAGTTGGGCATGACAGAAAAAAAAACTGAAACAAATTACTCCCCGATTCCCAATTGCTCAGATCTTCTTTTCATAATACAACTTACTATATCTAAAGAGTCATCAAGTCTTTTCTTTCTTCCTTTGAAATTTTGCTCATATCATAAAATCCAGGAAGGAGGGAGGTCAGCGACTATGTTGTGATTATCTTTGCATTTCCTCCAGACCTAGCACATATAAACACTTCACAAATGGGCCAGGAAATATGTCCGTTTCAGTTAAAGTTTTACAAACCACAATCTACTACATAATGATGAAAGGACAGATGTTCACAGAGTCACGGGACCATAGATCCTTTGCCTTCTTCCATCACAAAAATAGATCCTCTCTATGAAATTCCTTGGCCTTGACCTTTCAGAAAATTTCAGGTAATAGCAAGGCTCTTTTATTAAAATATTCTTTTCATTTGTATAGCCTTCAATTGTCTTTATCATAGCCTGGTGATGAGATTGTATGACAAGATGGTAGAATGACGGTAATTTAGCTACCTAGTTCATCTCACTTTCTAAAATCAGGTCCTTCCGGAGGCATCATCCACAGATGGTCAAAGAAAAACCACTGCTTGTTCATTCATTTTGGTCAGATCTTCTCAATCAGATTGATGCAGCATATGAAGACCCTGAAAAGGATCTTATATTTCTGTTCAGAGGTTAATGGTTTGTATTATTTCTTTCATAGTCTTTGTAAATATAGACACTATATTTGCAAGCATATGTGGACATGTGGGCACAACACACACACATGCACACCATACGCATTACACGTAAGCATGTACATGTATGTATATATCACCTTACTCATTCTATTTATTGTTTCATATGGCTAGAATTGACCTGATGGGTAGGTGGCTGAATAATGTGATTGAGACTAGGCTTTGCCCTAGTAAGACATTTCCCACTGTCATAATGTTTGAAATGTTACTGAGAGAGACAGACAGACAGACAGAGACACAGAGAGAGACAGAGACAGAGAGAGGGAGATGGAGAGAGAGAGAGAGAGAGAGAGAGAGAGAGAGAGAGAGAGAGAGAGAGAGAGAGAGGGAGAATGAAAGAGAGGGAGGAAGACAGAGAGAGAGGAAGGGAGAGAGAGAGAGGGAGATGGAGAGAGAGAGAGAGAGAGAGAGAGAGAGAGAGAGAGAGAGAGAGAGAGAGAGAGAGAGAGAGAGAGAGAGAGAGAGAGAGAGAGGGAGAATGAAAGAGAGGGAGGAAGACAGAGAGAGAGGAAGGGAGAGAGAGAGAGGGAGGGAGGGAGGAACGGAGGGAGAGAGGGAGAGAGAGAGAGGGAGGGTGGGAGAGAGAGGGAGAAACAGAGGTAGGGAGACAGAGAGAGGGAGAGAGAGAGAGAGGAAGGGAGGAAGGGAGGGAGAGAGAGAGAGAGAGAGAGAGAGAGAGAGAGAGAGAGAGAGAGAGAGAGAGTCATTCCTTTGGATGGTGTTGAAGAGTTTTTGTTTCTTGTTTTTTGTTTTGTTTTTTTTGTCCTTCAGAATTCTGCTACTAACATGCAGATATGTGGGAATGATAGTCTACCTTAAGAATTTAATAACTTAGTGTGTTATTCTTCATTTCATTTATTTCAAGAATTGTTCTCTAATGTAAGCAATATGTGTCATTTCACAACTTGATGAATATGGAAATATGTATTGGATGATAACATGTACCCAACCCATATCATATTAACTGCTATCTTGGAGAAATGGGAGGATTGGGAGGGAGGGAGAGAACATGGTTTGCAAAATGTCAGGAAATAATTATTAAAAATATTTTAACATGTAATCTGGATTTTTAAAAAAAGATTTTGAGTTAATACCTTGGGAGGGGATTAAGGAAGATGAGAATGAGGTTGCAAGGAATTGGTCACAGAATAGTGCCTGGGAAGGCAAGTCCATAAAGAAGAGTAAAAGAATCTTTGAGAGGGAAACTGAAAGTGGTTATGAGAGGCACCAAAGATGAAATTGAACCCTTCACCATTTTATATAGAGAATTCTTTCAGCAGCACCTGGCATAGCTGTATTTTCAACTATTTAGTGAGTACAAACTTTGGATGGTTTGCCTGTTCTGTGTTCTTGACAGGATTGTTTCCTGTAGTGGTGTAGATCACAAAAGATCCCCAACTTTTTATCATATGTCTCCCCTAAATTCTCCAATAGGCAACCACCCCACATTCTCAAAGCTTTTATTTAGATCTCTTGGCCTGGTGTGGATGTCAGTGGAGTATGTGGGCTGTCTACCACTCCCACACTCTTTCTAAAGGACTAATTCCCCCCATCCCCTTTTCTAAATTTTACAACTGCATAGATGCATTTTTTTTTTGAAACTTGCTGGTGAATTTACTGGTGAAATGCTTTAAAGGTTTGGTTATTATTTTTTTTGAAAATCTGTAAATCTATAGACTGAAATGATTTCATTTAAATTGAGATGTGCTCATGCCACTTTATTCAGGCATGCATCAAGTGTATTCTCTGAACATTATTATGAAGCAAAAGTCATTTTCTTTGAATCAATGTTTTATATAGGACAAAAATTGTGGGCCCTCAAAGGCCATACAATCCTGGATGGGTTGGTATTGTAAGGATCTTAAGGAACTTGTATTCCCCCAAAACATGAAAAGGATATATGCTGCCATCCATGATCCTGAAACTAGACTGACCATATTTTTCACTGGAAACAAGATCTGGAGGTATGGAATCACTAGAAAGAATTTAGAGGTGGGTAGATACATAATGCTACAAGACATAGTTTTATTTGAGGTAATTATTTTTATAGCCCATTTTATATTTTCCTAAAATTAATTAGAACCTACATATGTCAACAAGAAATTACTATGTACCTATTATGTGCCAGGTATTAGAACTATAAAAAAAGGATTGTTAAAAAATGGTCCCTGTCTTAAGGAACAACTATTTATAAAAAAGATAGAAACAACTGAAGTTGGAGATAATCAGGGATATTAAAATTAAACTTTAGTACCTAAAATACCTAATTAATAGTGCTCAGAAATGTTAAATATTTTCTTATTTTATTTTATTTTTAATAGATTTAATGAAGAAAGTTAATTCTGGAAGAATACCCCAAATCTATCAGAGATCACTTTCCAGGAATTGGACAAATAGTGGAGGCAACCTACCAACAAAATGACAAGTCTCTTGCTCTGGAATGTTTCATATTTCCAAATCTTTAAGACTGAGTGTAAAGTAATAACGTAGAATATTATCCCTCAAAATACCACAACTTCTAGTTATGTGAATTAAAGGTCACAAGATAAGGTCAGGTGGTTTTAAAATTAGATGTTTGCCTCAGTATTAAAATATGAAGGATTTTTAAAAATAGTAAAACTATGTGTTAAAAACAATTAAGAAAAGATCACATGAAAGTTGTTTTTATTATGCCATTCCTCTGGCTTTTCTAGTCCAGTTATTTCCTGCCAAAGAGCCCAAATAATCCCCATTTAAAAGTAGGGTAAACAATCATGGGCTAGACTGGCAGTATGTTCTATTCTTGGCTATTATCCCTACTACCATGTTTGAGTAAGAGGGCAGAGTTTGGGGCAATAAACAACTAATTTCCTAACCAAGTACAATCATAATGAAAAAGGGTTGTGGGCAAAGGGAAAGAAACTTTACTCTTTAGAGATTATAGACCCCTGAAGGTTAAAAAGTATTTCCTTTTGTTGTTTGGGTTTTATCTACTTCTTCAGTAGATCCACCCAGTATGAATATGTATGTTTGAAAAATATATCATCAAGGGTTGTTGACTTTCTGCTTTGGAGATGCACTATCTGAGATAAGACCTACTACATAATTTACAAAACTGGTGGATTATTTCATGATTTATTAAGATTTCTAATTTACACAAGAAAGGCCTTATTCTAGCATGTCACCATATCTTTTGTTTAATCACATCTATTTAAAAGTTCATTTCTCTCTATTTTAAAAGACTGGCAGCAAAATCATCAAAACTAAAATATAATGCTGATTGAAACTTTTACAAAAGCTTTGCTCTTGTTTAGGAATCTAATGAAAGCCAAAGAATAAAGAAAATACTAGCTTTTGTTGTCTGTCTCAGAAAATTGTCAAGCTTGATTTTCCAGCATTCTAAATTATTCACTGCACTGAAGACACATCTTAAATGAGATTCTGAATATAATGTGCTTAGCAGACCTTAAAGCTCTATTTAGATGTCAGTTGTTCTTATTAATCATTATTATACTTGAAGAATGAAAGGCAGTGAAAATAGGTGCAGTGAAAAGTGTACTGACTTTGGAGCAAGAATGAGCTGGTAAATGTTTAACAACCGACTTTTTGAAAAAAAAATATGCATGACATACTTGAGGTTTAATTTGTGATATTAACGTTTTCTCCATTACTTTATTAAGTCTAGATACTGAACAACATAATAAATTTAGCCTTGATGTGTAACATTCATCAATTTCAGAAGCAGAGATGCTAACACTGAAAATTTGACAATCATCTTTTCTAAGTAGGGTTGAGCTCTCTCCAGCAGGTCCCTGCTTTGGGGGGGGAGGGGGTTAGAGGACTTTCATTGTCTAGTTCTCTATTTTTTTTCCACACCACCACATAGGAATGCCTCATCTGTCTATATATTTAAGGCATATCTGTTATATCGACCCAAATAGACCTGGGACTTTCCTGTGCTTCAATGGAAGGGCAAGGCATAGACTTGTTTGTGTCTTCCTTAGGTGATGGAGCCCGATGGCATGCTTTCAGAAAATCCCCACATTGCTGCTCTCTGAGAAAGTTATGATTAATACAGCCTACGCTGAAGGAATATCCACACTCGCACCATGGCCTCGGTCGGCTTAGTCAGCAAGACTCCTGCTTTGCGGGAGGCTGCTGGAGCCATTTAGGAACAGCAGCTGCAGCTTCTTGGGGCTTATTATCTCTTGATGCAAAATAATAAAACACTTTGCAGCTCAGTCCAGCTCCCGGGTTTTCAACAGAAGGCGTCTCATTGAAAACAATTAGCAGGCAGAGAGAGAGATAAGCACTTGTGATGACAAGCAGGTTGATTGCCAGCACATTATGAAGTGGTGACAGAGATACTCCAGGATCCCTCTTTATTCATTTTCTAGAATTTCTTTTTGTCATTAGTGAGAAAATAATTATCTGGCTTCAAGAAGCACAATCCAAATAACATTTTCTTCTTTCCTTCAATCCTTTTCCTAAGGAAAGTATGGACAAAATAAAACTATTGTTGTTAGTTTCTGATTCATAGACATTATTTTATTTATTTTTTTTAAACCCTTACCTTCTGTATTGGAGCCAATACTGTGTATTGTCTCCAAGGCAGAAGAGTGGTAAGGGCTAGGCAATGGGGGTCAAGTGACTTGCCCAAGGTCACACAGCTAGGAAGTGTCTGAGGCCAGATTTGAACCTAGGACTTCCCATCTCTAGGCCTGGCTCTCAATCCACTGAGCTACCCAGCTTCCCCCCATAGGCATTATTTTAAAGTGAACAAAACAATGGTATTGGTTCCTACTTATTTTATTTGGATTTATATACACACACACACACACACACACACACACACACACACACACACACACACACACACACATATCACTTTAGATTTTTTTTTTGGTAGATTCCTTGTGGACAGGGATTATCTTTTCTTGTTCTTTTTAACCATATACAGTAGATAACTAAATAAATACTTGTTCATTTGAGATTTTTAAAATGTGTTTAAATATTTAGTTCAAATGTTAGTGGCATTATTTTAAGAAATATATGAAAGTTCAAATGAATGCTGTTTATTATAACCTTTCATCATCTTCATACATCAGATATTATATCTGTCATAATTTACAAAGCCAAAGACCATACTGTCTCAGAACATAGAAATGGAAGAAACCTTAAAGACCATCTAGTCCAACTTTTTAAGTTATAAATAGGAAAACTGATGACCAGAGAAGAAAAAGTGACTTGCCCCAGATAGTAGGAAGTCTCTTCTTAAAGATCTATTAAATGCTGTTTAATGAATATTTAAAGATTTTGGGCAATCTCAGGTACACGAGAACATTTTCAATGCTAGAATTACCTATAAGACAAAGTAGCGAATGAGGCAAATATTTTGGCTATTTTTCTTCTAGTTTTGATCCTCTGACTATTTCACTGTCAAATGGTTTGATATCTGAAAGAGATATGAACTTTTCAGTGGAAATGACAATAAAATGATACATTAATATCTGCTTTGCTGTTGTACTCATGGAACCTTTCCATCTCACTTATTTATTCATATTCACTTATTTCCATCTCATCTTATTTATTCATAAATAAAAAATATTTATGTAAATATTTTAGCATTACATGTAGTATATATATATACATAAACTCATATATAGACACATTTTAAATATATATATATATATACACACAGACACATATATGTGATAGATCTCTATTTCTATTATTAGAATATGAGTTCATTAGTATCAAGGATTATTTTCCCTTTTCTATTTGTATCTTCAATGCTTTGAATATAGTAAACACTTAATAGGAGCTTTTTCATTAATTAATTAATTAGTTTTTAAATTAGTGAATGAATGAATGAATTCATTAAAGTATGATTGTATGCTGAATGAATGAAATGTTTGATTCTCATGCATTGTTGAAGTCAAATCTAATTTAGCTGGAGAATAGTAGCCTCTTATAACCCAAGATCATGATAGTTGTATCTCTTGAATAAAAGCATGAACGTCCCCTGCTTTTCACAAATTCATGAGTATAAGATTATTGATCCCCCAAACTGAAAATAAATGCTTGCTTTAAATGGTTCATAGAACTTTCTTCTGTTTTACCAGACTATTTTCTCCTGCCCCCCACTTGATTACCTGTTCTTTTCCAAAGCAGACACACACACAGAAGCATACACCCTTTTTCTTAATCCCATTGTGCTCCTGCTATGGTGCCATTTTATTCTCTGAAATCATGACAGGTGAACAATGGTCGAAAGCCACAGAAATGTAGCCAAGGATAAGGATCTATTTCTATTTTTATTTTCAAGGGAATTTAAGGAATTTCCTGGGAAGCACTGGAAAGCAGAAGCCTTGTTGACTAAACCAACTCAAGGACTGGGGATATTATAACTTAAGTGGAGGCTATATTAATCATGACTTTCTCAGAGAGCAGCAATGTGGAGATTTTCTGAAAATATGTTATCAATCTTGCTATTTAAGCCCCTTGCAAGGAAAGGAGGACTAATTCATTTAATTTATAATTAATATGGTAATTAATTATAAATCCTATTCTCTATTGCTTTTTTTGCATATGGTAATAATTAGGGAGGGCTCTTCAAACTCTGTAACTTTCCCCTGCACTTTTTCACAATCTATGGAAGGCATCATAGCAGGTTGTGCTGAACTTCATCAGGGAGAGATCAGTGAGGTTCAAATCCTACCTCAAACCCTAACTATCTATGTGTTATAGGGCAAGGCTTTGAGCTTCAGATTCCTCATCTGTAAAATGGAAATAATAATGATGTTGATGCTTTCCCTCCATAACTCCTAAATCTAGAATTAGAAGGGAATTTAGAGATCATCTAATCTATCCACCTTGTTTCACAGAATCTGAAGTTTAGGTAGATTAAATGATTTACCCAATTTTATACAGATAATAAGCATCAAAAAAGGGATTGGAACCCAGATCCTCTGACTTAGGAGCTAGTATTAGTCTCTCCACTGTACCATGATTATTATTGTGAAGATCAAATGATATAGTGAATCTAAGGTGCTTCATAAACTTTAAAATGCTATGTAAGTATTAGTTATCATTAAGAGATAAGGAGCTTGACAAGGAAATATCAAATTTTAACCCCATAGGATGCTTTTTGAGTCCTAAGGGTCAAAACTACTTTTAGTGCTCAGAATTTGGGAAACTTAGGGGGATTTATCTCCTTATTTACAGGTATAGTTTTCCTAAAAGTTTTTACTCTCTCTTTAGATATAGGAGTATCAATTATCCTCCTTTAAAAATGTTAACTCAGGAAACTTCTTCAGATGAAATCTGACCCAACATCCATCTAAGGTAATTAGGTGGGATTGTGTATATTATACTGGATTTATTAAGCATAACAGTAATAATAACAACTATAATGTGTTAAGGTTTGCAAAGAGTTTAACGAATATTTTTTAATTTGATTCTTACAATAATCCTGGGTATAAGGTGCTATGATTAGCATCATTTTTACAGATGGGAAAACTGAGAAAAACAGGTTAAGTTAATTGTTGAGGGTCACACAATGAATAAACATCTGAGGCAGAATTTTAACTCAGATCTTCTTGGGGCCAAGTCCAACACTTCATCCACAATTGGAGCTTGAATTATGCCTCAGGCACTTAATAATTGTGTTACTCTGAGCAACTCACTTAACCTTTTCATGCCTCAATTTCCTCATCAACAAAACTGAGTCGGTTGAACTCAGTGGTCTCTAGTGTTCCTTTTAACTCTAAACCTATGATCCAATGATTTGATTTCAGTCATCTTAATTCCCAGAGAGTAGCTGGATGAGTTCTTTAAATCTCCTCTGCTTGGGTTAGAGAACTGGAGGGGAGCTCAGAAATAACCTAGTCTTACACAGAGTGATTTTGAAAATGAAAACTGTAAATGGTACATTGAAGAAGTAAGTGGTCCTCCAGTCAGTGAAGGAGAAGCTGTCTTTTGTGATTACACTAGCTTTACATTAGACAAAAATTGATGTATCTATCTATTGCTCTAAGTTCTTTCTTTTGGGGCCAAGCAGAATAAATTGTATCCCTCCCTTACATGATGCCCCTTCAGATATTTTACACCCCCCCCACCCCCCGCAATTTCTCTTCTCCAAACGAAACATCCCCAGTTCTAGTTTTCCTATGACACAACCTTGATGTATGTGTTTTTTTCCCCTCCAATTTGCTCTTCTCAGTATGCTATCCAGGTTTTTTCCCCAAATACTCCTTTTAAAAAACTGTGGTGCCTGGAACTGAACACATCACTTTAGATGTTGCTGTTTTAGGTGAGGTAAGCAGGACTCTCACCTCTCTTTTAGTGAATACTATGTCTTTCTTTCTTTCTTTCTTTCTTTCTTTCTTTCTTTCTTTCTTTCTTTCTTTCTTTCTTTCTTTCTTTCTTTCTTTCTTTCTTTCTTTCTTTCTTTCTTTCTTTCTTTCTTTCTTTCTTTCTTTCTTTCTTTCTTTCTTTCTTTCTTTCTTTCTTTCCTTCTTTCCTTCTTTCTCTCTTTCTCTCTTTCTCTCTTTCTCTCTTTCTCTCTTTCTCTCTTTCTCTCTTTCTCTCTTTCTCTCTTTCTTTCTTTCTCTCTTTCTTTCTTTCTTTCTTTCTTTCTTTCTTTCTTTCTTTCTTTCTTTCTTTCTTTCTTTCTTTCTTTCTTTCTTTCTTTCTTTCTTTCTTTCTTTCTTTCTTTCTTTCTTTCTTTCTTTCTTTCTTTCTTTCTTTCTTTCTTTCTTTCTTTCTTTCTCTCTTTCTCTCTCTCTCCCTCCCTCCCTCCCTCCCTCCCTTCCTTCCATCCCTTCCTTCCTTCCTTCCTCCCTCCCTCCCTCCCTCCCTCCCTCCCTTCCTCCCTTCCTTCCTTCCTTCCTTCCTTCCTTCCTTCCTTCCTTCCTTCCTTCCTTCCTTCCTTCCTTCCTTCCTTCCTTCCTTCCTTCCTTCCTTCCTTCCTTCCTTCCTTCCTTCCTTCCTCTCTTTCTTCCAGTTATCTTTCACACAAACTTCTACCTAGCCCTGCTTCCCTTATCTTGTGATTATTAAAGTTGTGTTTTTGGACTAAAGTAATTTAAAAAAATATTATCCCAACCTTCTAAAGGTCACAGGATTATAGGATCATATATTTAGAGTTGGAAGGTGCTTCAGAGATAAAGTCTAACTCCTTCTTTTTATACATGAGAAAACTGATACCCAGAAAGATTATATGTCTTGCCAAGGATTGCACAGCTAATAAGAGCCTAAAATAGGATTTGAACCTAGGTTTTCCTGACTCCATGTCCTGCACCCCATCCACTGTGCTACATCACCTGTTGAGTGCATTTTGATTCTATAATCCAATATACTAGATATTCTTTCAATATCTCTGTCACAAAAATTCTGTTGTCCATTCCTTTTACTAAACCTTTAACTAAATTAAAGTATTAAATAGTGCAAGACCAAACACGAATCCTTGAGACATTTCACTAGAGACATTCTTCCAAAATGACATCCAATGATTAATGATTATTGTTTGAGTCTAGTCATTCAGCTATTCCCAAATTCACATAAATGATACCATATAAGCAGTGTAAATCTAGACCAACTTGTCATTCAGAATAGCATAAACTTTTGTCAAATGTTCTACTGCATTCTAGGTAAACTAGAATGTGTCTTTACAGTTCTAGTAACATTATCAAAAAAGGAAATAAGATTTGTCTTTGTGATCTGTTTTTGATGAAGCTATGCTAGATCTTTATGATGAATGCTTTTTTTCCCCTGATGTCCTCATACTCCTCTCTTTTTTAAAATAAAAACTATAAAACTGTCCTTTTGTCTTCCACAGTCTTTCCAAGATTGCCAACAGCCACTCATCAATGATATCTATCAGTTATTTCAGTACACAGACACATAGTTCATCTGGATCAAGGTGATCAAAAGCAGTCAGGCATACCTTTATTATTTCCCTACTTAGCATGGGTATCATATGCCCTAGTGTCTATTTTTAATTTTTGTTCTTTTTAGTTCAATGATTATTTTTCCTTGATGGAGAAAGCAGAAGCAAAACAAGAGCTAAGAAGTTTTGGCTTCTCTCTGTGTTTGATAATCATCATTCCACCTACCCTAAGCCTGGATCTTATTCATTCTTTATTTTTCATCATTTTGTCAACATAGTTAAAAATCTGCCTTTATTGTCCTCAGATTTTTAAAGTTCATTCTGAAGGTACAGAGTTCTTGATAGTATTTTTATAGTGTCAGGAAATGCTTTTATTTTTTGTTACTTATCCTTCCTTCCATCTTCTGATCTTCTGTTTGTTTCTTTTCCAAATATAAATTGGAAAAAAAACTGAGTTCCCCATGCATCCTTACTGATGTTTTTAGTTAACTTCTCCTTTTCCTCCACAGAACAATTTTTTCTCTTTTTGTCTTTTTGATTTCATTCTTAAAAGCTTCCTACTTCTCTTAAACTGACTCCCCTTGCAGAATTTTAATTTGTTGGAACCCATTTATGAATCATTTGGATTCTACTTTCCCAAAATCTAGTTTACTCTAATATCTGCTGGATTTTGTCCCCTTCAGGACCACAATTTCTAATTCTAATTTTATAGCTGTAGCAAATGCAACCCTTGAACTTTTGTTCTGGTCCAATCCCACTTTACTTATCATAGAGGCAACTACCCCCTCCAAAATATATTTTTAGGAACATGTAACTTAAAGTCAACTTATTTATAAAAACCCTAGAATTCTTCCATCTGTATTATATTACTCTAGTTGGAGGTAATTTTATTCAAAGCTATTTTTTAATATTCCAATATGTCACATGGATTCATGATCTTATTGTTGTGGATACCTCTAATAATAAGATATAATCTATCCACATCTGCTCATCCTGTGCAACTTTCCCCCATGCCCTTCTTCATGAAGTCTAACTTGAAGTTTTCATCAAGGACATAAAGATGGCCAAAGGCTCTTAGGTAAGCTTAGGCTCTGATAGGTGCTATTAAAAGGGAAAGATATGATCAGTTTGAAAACAAACAAATAATAATTTATTCAGTACTGAATATGTGCAGCACTCAGAAAGAGCCAAATGTTGAAGATACTTAAGACAAAATCAAAATAATTTCTCCCCTCAAGGAATTTACATCATGACGAGAGGAAATGACATGTATATCTATAAGTATATGCATAATATATGCCAGATGGACACAGTGTGGTCTGAGAAGGGAGCTCAGGAGAGGCTTCATGAAAAAGGCATTTCTTAAAGCTTTCATGGTTATTTCTTGAAATAGATTAGTTATTCTAAGAGGTGAAGATGAGAAGAAAGTGGATCCCAGGTATGGGAGACCCTCAGTAAAAAGGTACAGAGAAAAGAAAAAAGTCATGTATTCATGTCAGTAGACCAGTATGGCAGAATTTCAAAAGTAGGAAGGGAGAAATGTGTAAGACTGGAAAAGTACAAAGAAGCTAGGATGTAAAGAGATTTAAAAGTCAAGGAAAAGATTTTACATTTACATTTACATTTCAACCTAGAGGAAATAGGGAACAACTGGAGTTTATGGATCAGGGAAGTGACTTCATTCTACCTGTACTTTAGGAAACTTACTTTGGTGGTTATGGATGATGAATTGGAGTGGGCATAAACCTTACTCAGAGAGACAAAGGCATATCCTATTGGTGTATCTAAGTAAAAAGGGATGAAAACCTAATCTAGGGTGATGGCTGTAATAATTAAAATAAATATTTCTACTCAGATTTATATATATTATAAAGTTTGTTGGAAGGGTAGACAACATTCCTATAAGTAACCTGACCAAATGGTACCTAGCCTTCCAGTCTCTTCCTCATTCTCCTTCACCTGCCTGCTCTGTCTCTTCTCTTCGTGGTTCTCTCATCCATCCCAATTCTCCCCCAAACCTTAACTTTTATTGACATATAGAACGTACACCAATGCAACCCTGGCACAACTGTGGTATGTCAGGAATATTTGATAGACAGGTAAAGTTACTCAGGATGGGGAGGGGATGAGCTTCCTTGACACAATTTCCCCTGTGATCCTTTGGAAGACCTCCTCCCTAATGGATCATTTAAATGTAACTCTCTTATAACTCTAAACACCTTCAAACCAAAAGTACATACAATATTGCATTTTTCTAAGAGGGAGTTACAAAAGTTAGAGATGGGAGTAAAATACAAAAACTGATTGATAGATGCATTGACAAAATGCCAACTGGGGGCAATGCCCTTTGGCATAAGTGTTTACATTCAGAATAAGTATGTTCAACCCCCTTCAATTCAGTTCATTATATCCCAAAGTTCATTCTGGATCTGGATTTCTTGATTTTGGGGTGTTGGCAAGTTTCTTTTCCTGAAATTTACACAATCCCCCCTGAGGAGGGTATTGACCAAAACCAGAATCACACTGGGATACATGACTGAGTTATGAGGTATATGAAATAGTTGTCAAAAGAAAAACAAAAAACAAAAACAAACCACCCCAAAAAATCCCAAAGAAAAGAGTAAAAAATGAAATTCTGTATAAAAATAATAAATAGTAACAGGTTCTTGAATCACAGGCAAGGCTATATTAAGGTGACTTGTGTCTCACAAGCCTGTAGGACAACAGTAGCAATACAGCACTTTACCCATTTGCAGCCAGGACTACAGAAAATTGCCAAACTATAAGAGAGAAAGGACTAAGTTTCAGCAGCAAATGGGAAAATCATTCCCTGGTCTGATTGTACCGTCACTGTCAGAGATAGAGGGAGCCAGGATGATAGCCAAGCTGAGGCACTTAACTCAAAGCATGGTTCAAGGAAGTCCTGCATCTTAACATATGTCAAGTGCCACAACCTCTATTCTCACACTAGGTTCAAGTCCTTTTGCATTGGCATAGAAGTTCAAAAATCCTCCCTGGATTGGTTTTGGTCCTTTTGGACCTCATGCTACTTGGCACTGTATATTGGCTCTTTTGTTCCCTTTTCTTGGAATCAGACATAATCATTAAACAAAGTCCCATAACATTTATCAATTTCCATAGTTGAAAGCCTTTGGTAATGCATATCACTAGGGCTAATAGATACTGTAAACTTTATCCTTCAAGTAAAAAAAAAAACATTAATACTGATCTCATGTACTTCAAACATCACCAATGTTAGGAAAAAAAGAGAAAAAAATCAAATATTCTATTACAAACATAAAGAGAAAAAAATGAAAAAAATCATAATTTCTCAGTTCACATTCAATGTGACAATATGTTAGCCAAGCAGAGGCACAACACATAAGGTGGTCACTCAAAAATGAAATGTATATCACTCTTAACTTGGCCAAGATCCACAGTGTGAGTATACATAATTCTTTCAACAGATAAAAGTCTTTTAAAAACAGTAGCACAACAACTAATACAGATTCTAAAAATACCAAAATCCTCAAAATTATAAAAGCCCATTTAAAGACAATTGCAAACAAACCCATTATCATTAGGATTTACATGACTTGCTGTGTGACATTTAAAAACCTATAAACATCTGAATATTTGTCACAAGTTCTACAGATTTTGCCAATCTTTCAACTTTGGCAAAGATATTTTTTAACAAAGTATATTATTACCATCATTCCAAAATTTGGTGGGAGAGAAAATGCAGAAAAACCTCTGTACAGTTTATGAAGAGTTACAAATACAAGAAATCCATGTTGAAGCTACTAGACTTCACAGGAAAAATCATTCCCACCTACTGGATGAGATTATAATACATCACAGGTTAACTAAGTCACTTGGGCACCTCCCTCCCTCTTGGTATGAGACTGTAACAGTGTAACAGAATTGACTTCAATATGTCCCAACCATTTTCACGTGGAGCCAAGGACTAAAAAGTGAAAATCATTTCAGGTATGTCATCCATTACATTTTCAATAAATGCAGAGATAGGAAAATACAACAATGTCAGTGCACTTTACTTCAACTACAAACAAACCATTACCTCTTATTCCAAACAACTAAGAGGCAGGCAAATGAATTATCAGAGGTAAGGATTCTTCCAGATATCTGAAAATCACTTCTGAAGACTCATTAAAATAAATTTAAATCATTAGACAAGTAAATTCCCAAAACTTGTACACAGGTTGAAAACAATTCAATGGAGTTCATCCATCATCTCTGTGTGAAAATTAACAAAGGCAAAAAAGGAACAAAATGTTGTTTGTGGGCTTTTACAATGATATTCTTCAGTACAAGCATAGTCATAGGGGAGGTACAAATAAAGACAATGTAACAGAAAATTTCAAATTTGATAACTTATGATGTGGTTAACAGTAAATTACATACATCTTGTATTTAGAATTGAATTACAGAGACTTCTTCATTCTGGGGAGGGGAACAAACTGTAGTAGTTAAAATAAAGAAGGCAATGAGGTCTGAAAAGACTTAAAACTCACCTCCAGACTCTTTGAGGTTCCTTCCCCTCCCAAGTACCATCAGTCATCACAATCCCTTTCTCCCATGCTGAGGGGAGTTTCCACATTGAGTACAGGTGTTTGGTTGTGAGTTTTGATTAGGTTCATTGGAATAACTATTTCTCCTATCATCATTATTATTCCTGAAACTCCTATTCCTATTTTCCTGATTCCTCTTCTTATAATTCATAATCACATGACCAACTTTCCCACAAAAGTAACATGTTAGTGGTTGCTTTGTGGATTCTTGTAAGGGAGCTATGATCTCTCCTTGCTTTGCCTTCACAACTGTTTCAATAAATTCTTTTATTTCCTTCCTCAATGTCTCTACTAAAGTAGCATTCTCCTTATCCTTCTCACCCTGTTTAGAAGTCAATTCCTTTATTTACTTCCTTAATGCTTCCACTAAATCAGTATTCTCCTTCTCCTTTTCCTTATGTCCCTCAAAAGCATAAATTGCCACTCTTTTCAATTCTTCAAGGTCCATACTAGGCCAGTTTGGACAGCTAGTCATAAAATAATTCCCAACTACCTTACAACTATTTTTCACAAATTGCATTCTGATTTATCTAAGGTCCCGTTCTCTATCAAGACCAAGCTCAATATATCTACCTCCCAGATCAATAAGTCTATCCATAAATGGGTGGGATTTTTGCTTTCTTCTTGCTTAAGATTTTCAAATTTAGTCCATGTACCAGGCCTATCATAACAGGATCTCATAGCTTTTATCAATGCATTTCTAGCCTGGCATAGTTGTAAGTAATCTTGCTCTGAATTTGGGTCCCACTTGGGATCTTCAATTGGCCAATGAGCTGTTCCCTCTCCTTGGGCCTGATTAACAAGAGAAAGAATATTATTCCTTTCCCTTTATTTTATCAAGGCCTGGAGCAAATCTTCTACATCAAGCCATGTGGGATTAGATGTGTGAACAATGCTTTCAAACTTATTTATCACCACAATAGGATCAACTTCATATGAAGGTGTTTTTTCTTTAAATCTCTCAATGCCCTGTGGAGAAAAAGGTGTATGATGTCTAATGTTTACTAAATATCCATGTCTGTTATATGTAGGGACAACTCTTAGAGGGGAAATACCTTTATTTGAATCATCTGTGGCAACTGCTGCTTGACCTATATTCTGGAGTTCAGGGAAGTGGGTTGTAGTGAGACTGGTAGGGGAAGGGGGTGGGGTGGTGGAATGGAGCTGGTCAGCAGGTGGGTAGGCATAGTGAAAAGATCATGGGCGGGGTTGAGGTGGCTTGGACAGGAGTAGGATGGGTAAGGTCTAGAGGGGTCATAGTAAGGTGGATAGGAAGGAGGGTATGGAAAAGGACTGAAGTAGGGATGGCATGGATGGGGATAGGGAAGATGAGTGGGCAAAGGAGGGTAGAGAGGTAGATTGGGAGGAAAGGGTATGGGAGGAGTAGGGGATGAGTGACAGGGAGAGGATCTGAGGGGTTCAAGTCCTGGTTTTGGTAAGTATGAGGAGAAACCTCCTCACAGGCCAGGTGGGATGATAGAGCATGTTTCTTGCTAGATTTGACTGAAGGAGTTATCCTAGAATGGTTTGGCTCCAAAGAAAGAAAGGCTTCCTCATTGGAGGGAATGGTTGATTCATCAACATGATATGCCCATCAGTACCAGTATGTATAATCTTTTGACTCTTTGTTTCTAATGGCTAACTTCAAATCTTTTAAGATATTGAAGTCAAAAGAGCCATATTTTGGCCAGGTAAAAGATATGTCCATCCATGCCTTACAAAGCTTTCTAGCTTCTTTATTTGTCATCCAATTCTCCTTAGGCAAATTTGGATCACTCCAGGAATTTAAAAATTTGTACAGAGCTGAATCAGGAGGAATATTTTCCTGATTTCCTTTGATGTGTTGCAGTATTTCCCATATTGTCTAGTCTGTATGTCCTATTTAAGCTAGTTTGAGTATTGCTAAATGGTCAGCTTAATCAATAAAAAGTTCCTTAAACATGAAAAAAGTTGAAACACAAAGTTCTTCAATGTTATTATGGAAGGCAATAAGAGAAGGTTTAAAACAAAAGGCTAATGTAGGGAAATAGTCTCACACACACAGCAATAGTATCAATAAAGAATGTGTATTTAGCATAATAATTATTGTTATCAATAATTAATAACAATATGCATTTATTGTCATCATTACTGAGGTTATTAACAATTAATATGAATGGCACCAATAATTAATAATAATATGCACTTGTTATAATTATTGCTATTAATAATTAATGACCATAAACCATAAATAAGTATCAATAATTAATAATAACCATTACTAAATAATTACAACTAATAATAGTTATTGAAAATTAATAATTATTGTTATTGATAGTATTCTTAATACTATTGTGTTCTAAAATTATTCCTTAATATTGCATGGAATTAATTGGATTTAATGTTGTCTTTGTTTAATTTTAGAAATATGGTTTCAATTTCAATTCCTTAATATTGCATGTAATTAATTTGCATTATTCCTTAATATTGCACATAATTAATTTGATTTAATGTTGTCTTTGCTCAATTTTAGAAATTTTGTTTCAATTTAAATTCAATATTATTAATACTTCCAATTAATAATCCTTTCATTTAAATATATTCAATTTAATACCTTTATTTTAGATCACTAGTAGCACTAGCAAAGGAATTCTTTTTATTTTCCTGCAGTTTTAATTCTCGACAGTGGGTGGTGCTATAAATGTGTGTAGAGTGGAAGGAATCTGTGGGTAGACCTATCTAAGCAAGCAGTCAGATAAAGAGAAAGCAAAAAAAATATTATCTTTTAATATGCTAATGAAGCCAGGTAGTCTACAAGCAAAGTTTGAGGGTAGGGGAGGGAGAGAGAAAAATGCAGTTTTAAGAAACAAATTACAGAAGAACACTTCCTTTTAGCCTAGGTCTAAGGACTGTTTGAGGAGGGGAAGGGAGAAGGAAAGAAAAATGGAGTTAAATCCCTTCCCCTGTGTTTTCACAGTTGGGGGGGTGGGGGTGAGGAGGCAGGGAGATCCCAACCCTAGTGCACAGCCAGGAAGAACCCTCAGAATTAAAGAATGATTCTGATCAGGTCCCTGGAGCAGTGGCCCAGCAGGGAAAGTCAGACAGACATTGGGCTGGTAAAGATCCGTTGGGTCCTAGTGCTCCTTGGTTTAAAATGGGTCCAGGTGGGTGGGGTTGGGTGGGGGGGCAGATGGGGAGAGTGCAGATGCTGGGAAGAAACAGGAGCCTGCCCTTTTGGTGCCCAAAGGGCACCTTTAACATAAAGCAGCCTCTCCCCTGCCTGGGTCCCCAGTTCTGCTTTGGGCAAAAAGCCAACTTTCCCTTCTCTACTGCCCCAGGGAGCCCCTAAACTATACCCCAGGATTTATTTAAGGGGGTGTCTCCACGCTCAGCACAGAGCCTGGCTGAGCAAGTCGGTGGTACCAGCCAGCAGAGTCAAGGGTTGGGGCTGGGCTTCTAAAGTAAGAGAACGGGGTGGAGAAACCCAGGGGAGGGAGTTTTTCTCACCAGTCCATCTGAAAAGGTGCTTAGAGGATTCTGTTTCTCTTTCTCAGCAAGTTTCCATCTATAGAAGCAGGCAGCAGCCGCTTCTATTGAGGGAGATCTAAATTGAAAATTGGACACCCTTCAGATCTCCAAGCAGTTCTCCACCAACCTGGGACCCTGGAATTCACTGAAGATGTGTCCCTAAAGATACTGTGTCTGCAGCCTTATTCCCCTCTCCCTCTCTTCTGACCATAGGACAGCTCTACACCCATTCTCAGCACTGAAGAAACTACAGAATATTTGGACCTCCACCCTTTCCCCCTTAGATCCTTGGAGAGAGGAGGGGATGGGATGGCAGGGGACACTGAACCAGGTGGGGCCTGAGATTCTGGCCCTCCGGGAGGCTGTGTGGTTCCCCTATAGATGGCTGGGCCTGCTAGATGGCAGGACTCACCAGAAGCAGTGGGAAGTCAGCTAGCAAAAGGAATACATGATCCACTTGCTTCCATTACTTCACTTTCTCCCCCACCCCTTGGTTTCCCCCTCCCTTGTCTCAGAGTATCTCTCAACCAGGAAAAACCTTATCACACCCACTGGCTGTGCTTCCATTCTGGCCTATAGCCCTGTGTCTCCCCTAGCTCCCTCACTGCCTGCTGCACCCCCTCACAATAGTACCCCGAGTGACCTACTATGCCAAGCAGGACTTCCTCTTCCTTAAGGAGGGGGCCTCTGTGCAGCCTTGGGTGAGGAATGCTGCTTCTATGTTAACCACTCAGGGATTATTAGGGACTCCCTGAGCAATCTACTAGAAGGTCTAGAAGCCCCAACGGAAGGAGAAACTGCTGGCCACTGGTACGCCCACCTTTTCAATTCTCCCTAGTCACGTTCCTTATAGGACCCCTCGTAATCTTAACCCTACTCTTGACATTTGGCCCCTGCATTTTTAACTGCCTTGTTCGGTTTGTGAAAGACCAGCTGGATGACATCCAGGGTTTGGCTCTCCGACAACAGTATCGACCCCTAGTGAGGCCCCGGGCTGAAAGCTACAAGCTGCCTCAGTGGGCAGGTTTTCCCTCTGCCCCCCTAAGAGAAAAAGAAGTCGGAAATGAGGGAGGCCAGAGCAGGGAATCACCTAGCCTTGGAAGTTTAAACAAGCTGGATGCCATTCAGGTATTGGCCCTTCAACAACAGTACCAGCCCCTAGCCATTATAGAGCCCTGGACTGTGAACTGCGAATGGGTAGGTACCCCCTCTGCCCCCTAAGAGAAAAAGAAGTTGGAAATGAGGGAGATATAAATTGAAAATTGCCTTGAGAAATTCAGCCAGGAAAAATGCCAAGGCCCCACTACAGACAGATAAACTTCAAACCTAGCCAAGGCCCCGCTATAGACAGATAAGCTTCGGACCTGTCCAAGGTCCCTGATAAACTTCTGCACCAAGACCCCAGGTGCAAAAAGCAACTTTCCAACAAGGGCATACAACAGGGGAACTATTCATACTGAAAAGTATTTAAGAATGAATCTTCAGGAGGGAAAGGGGAACTCTGATGGCAGAGGTTCCCACTGATGCGCATATCAGTTCCACAATAAAGGGCCTTTTCCATGTCTGATTGCATTGCCCGAGGTCTCCCTTGGTGGTGGGTGAATTCCTAGACCTTAACACTATCTTTAAGCTTAACTAAGCACTAACTCAAAACTTCTCAGAAGAAAATTAAGGTTCTAAAAAAAATCCCTGACTATGGTTGCTAACTGTAATAATTAAAATAATTATTTCTATCCATACATATTTTATAAAGTTTATTGGAAGGGTAGACAATGTTCCTATAAGTAACTTGACCACGTGGGCCTAGCCTGCCAATCTCTTCCTCATTCCCCCTCACCTGCCTGCTCAGTCTCTCATCCATCCTCTCAATTCTCCCCCCAAATTTAACTTTTATTGAGGTACAGAACCCTGGTGCAACTGTGGTATGTCAGGAATGTTTGATAGACAGGTAAAGTTACTCAAGAGGGGAGGGGATGAGCTTCCTTGACACATGGCCATATGAGGAGAGCATACATGTGAGAGATGTAGAGATTGAAATGACAAAAGTTGGTAATTTATTAGATAAATGGGATGAGGGAGAATCAGAAATCAAGAATGATATCAAATTTGGGAAGCTGAGTGACTGGAGGGATTTTTTAAAAGCTCATCATGGGATTGCTGTTAGGGTGATATTTTTTCTTTTTGTAATTCACAGCTACCATCTATGAAGTTTTGGAGGAATTGGTCATCTATCTATATAGAGGAAATATTCAAATAGCCCAAATCTCTAGTTCTTGAAATATTGAATAAATTCATATGCTATCATTTAGTTATTTCAGTTGTGTCTGCCTATTCATGACCCTATTTGAGGTTTTCTTGTGTTAAGAATTTTTCTTAATCTCTCCCTTTTTCTCTTTAAGAGGCAAGGGAGCAAAAAGATTTCTGAGTAAGAGCCCCCCCCTGCTGTACAGGCTGTCAGTGGGTGACAGTTAGGAGGGTGTGGCATTTAGTGAGTTGCATGCAGTTGGAAAGGGCTTTTGTTGGAAAGGGGCTTTGGTCTTTAGGTCCCCTAGGGAGAGGAGTGTCTCTCTCTCTCTCTCTCTGGAACTGGCAGTTTTTCTAACTGAGAGTTGGAGACAGAGAAACTGATTTAGGCCTTAACATCCTTATTGATTATTGATTAGCTTGGATAAATAGGCAGATAGATAGTGAGTAAATTATTAGATAGACACAGTAGGTAATTAGGCCATGCCTTGCCTGGTTGAAGACACTGCCCATGAAGGCAGATAGATTTAGGGTTTTTTTTAGAAAATTTTAGTTTAGGACTGGGATATTAGGTATAGTTTATAAGCTATTATAAGATTACTCTCACTTTCCTCCTTTCTATTTCCTATCCAAACTTTCCTCAAAATAAACTAAGTGTTTTGTGTTTTAAAAACTGACCTCCTGACCCTTCAAACTCCTACCCCCCAAATTTTAACCCTTCACACTTGGCAAAGATCCTGGAGTGGTATGCTATTTCCTTCTCCAACTCATTTTACAGAAAAAAATTGAGGTAAATGGGGGACTGAGGTTAGATTTGAATTCAGGTCTTCTTAATTCTAGGACTAGCACTCTATCTACTCTATATTCTATCCTAGCTGCCCCAATTTATTATAGTAAATGATTTTTTAAAAATCACTGTAAACAGAAAAATATACTCTCCTATTTCCCACAGTGCCCACAAATCTGCTTAGTATTTCAATTTTGCAAGCTAAGTTTTGAGACCCTGTGGAAAGCAAAGATACCCACATTTCATATTTCCCTCAAATTTTACCACAAACCACAACTTCTTGGGCAAAATATAGTCAAGTAAGCATGTTTATCTTACATTGCTTAGGAAGTTGAAACTTGCTCATAATAAATGACTCATCAGTTTAGGTCTATAAAAGGCCAGGTACTTGTCTTTTGGAAAGACAGCAGCTTTCAAGTGTAAAAAGTCAAGATGCAGCCAACTTTCATAGTTGCCTTATTTTTATTGAGCTGGACATATTGTTCAGCTTTCCCCCTACCTTATGATGATGATGATGATGATGATGATGATGATCTGTCAGAAGAGAACCTTCAGTTTGCAGAGGTAGGATATTGCAGTTTTTTAAAAATGTTCCATTAGCCTGATCTTTAAGGTTCTAATGGTCTCTACTTCTTTTCTAGAATTATTTGAAGACATACTACAACCTTTATTCTAACCCTGCTGGCATACTTATGAAAAAGGCATCTGGCACTATAGCAGAACAACTAAGAGAAATGCAGTCATTCTTTGGCTTGAAAGTGACTGGCAAACTGGATGATGACACTTTAGATGTGATGAAAAAGCCTAGATGTGGGGTCCCTGATGTGGGAGAATATAACTTTTTTCCTCGAACTCTCAAGTGGCCCAGGTTTAATTTAACCTACAGGTAAAATGCTTCACAGTTTTTCTTTGTCATTTCTTTGCTATTTTTATATTTAGCTGTCAAAGAAATGCAATCATAGGAAATATGAGTTACAAAAAAGGTAAGTGACATGTATAGCCTCAATAGAGGATTATACCTTTCTTGTTAGTATGTATGTAGGATTTAAAAATAATGTATACACAGATATTTCTTATCAGCTCTGTGAAAAGACTGTTTCACGAAATTGGCTTACATTTTAAAATTAAACCAAAATATTCTGTTGAGAGTCATTGTAATTTACTATAAACATGGAAGACTATATAGGATGAACGATTTGCAAATATGTGGCATAACATCAATTAACTCTGATTATGCAAAATAATTAAAAAAACAGAAAAATGAAGGAAACATAGCTATTTTAAGTTTTTCTATATCAAAAAATTCTTAAAATTATAAATGCAAAGTAAAAAATTCCATAAAACATCTGGAACCTTTGTCTACAGGATAGCAAACATCTCACTACTTAGAGGTATCCAGATGTTTGTTGGAATTTTTCACTTTCTACCATATGGTTTGAAATCATGTTGATCAGGGCCCTTCATGAAGGAAACCTGGGAAATCATGAGCTATGCTGAAGAAATAGAGCTCTGCACTGTGAAATGTCTGGTAGTCTTCCAAAGAAGTTTACTCTAAAATAGCTTGAATCCAAAAAAAGAAGTTTACCTTTCATTTCCTTTGATGAATAGGATCCTGAATTACACCCCAGACATGACCCAAGCAGAAGTAGACAAGGCAATAAGGAAAGCACTGAAGGTCTGGTCTGATGTGACACCTCTCAACTTTACCAGGCTTCACAATGGCACTGCTGATATCATGATCTCCTTTGGAATAAAAGGTAAGAAAGCAGAGGCATTTGCTAGAAATGCTTTTTGGACTTTGGACTACCTTTTGAAACAGGACTCCTAAGTGCTGCTTTGATTTGCAGAACATGGAGACTTCTACCCCTTTGATGGACCTTCTGGACTTCTGGCTCATGCATTTCCTCCTGGACCCAACTATGGAGGGGATGCTCATTTTGATGATGATGAGATTTGGACAAATAGTGCCAAAGGTAATTTCTTCCAAATGTTTCAAAATCAAACAATTAACTTAGAATGTGTATGCAGTCTGCTAATCCTAGGTTAAGCTAAAGACTTGGTCATTTTGGTAAGAAATTATAGACAATTCCAATGACTCATCATATTTTACATGAGAATGTGTATGTGTGATGTGTGATGATTCCCTTAAGCCATGTATAAGTGTATGTATATACATGTGTGGAGATAGCTAGTTGGCTCAGTGGATAGAGGTTTGGGTCTGGAATCAGGAAGACGAGTTCAAATTTGGTTTCATACATTCACTAGCTATGTGACCCTGGGCAAGTCACTTACCCTCTGTTTGCTTTAATTCAATATAGAAGGAAATGGGAAACTATTTTATTATCACTATCAAAAAAAAAAAAAAACCAAACTCAAATAGGACCATGAAGAGTCAGATACAACTGAATGACTGAACAGTAAAAATATACATGTGTACAAAAACACAAATATATATAGAGATACATATACATCTACATCTCTCTCCCTCTGTCACTGTCTCTTATGTGTTTGCATACTTCAATCCTTCAAAGATCTGTTCTTGTATATGTTGATGTGACTTGCTCCATCCATCTCTGCGGAGCACAAGCTGACTTCTTCCCTACATGATGACTTAGTAGATGGCTTTCATGAGTAGTTGTGGGGGAGAAAAAATCACTAGCTGGTCATGAGTCTTCTGGTGATATGCCTCTCCTCTTCCAACTTGGCTAGTTGCAACTAGTTGGCTTCCAACTTGGGCAACAGACATATTGTCTTTAATGGTACCCACATGTAGAACTCCTTTCTCAGGTTTATAGGCTCTTCCCTGGCTCGTGTTCCACTGGCAGAGTCTCCCAGAACCCTTGCATTTGCTGGAGATTTTACTTCTAGAAATCTAAAATTCTCAGGACTAAGCAACTCAATATTCTTGTTAGTGCCCTTTTACGTTATCTGGGAAATAAAGAAATTTATTAGCTTGCTTAAGTTATAAAACATGTTCAGGACCTATTCCTTCTATCTTGTCACCCACTGCAATTATTTCTCTGGTAGGTGACTTTTTCCCATTTTATATCTTTATATGTGATGTAAGATTATGAATGAAAACTTGTCCTTTTCTGAAAAAGCTACTTGCCATGCAAAACTGGGGACTTATTTGATACTAGCTGCCTTGTATATAAAACTATGATTGGTTATGCAATGGGTATGTACTCTTCATGTGCAGTGAGTGTTCTCTCATATTTTAACAGCCCAATTTTTTCATCTCTGATTCAAAAGAGAGGAGGAAAATCAAGCTTTTCACACTGAATTCACATTAGCTGGCCTACTTCAGCCAATTAACATTCAAATTTTGTAGCCAGAAATGATTACACACGAGCAAGTTGAAATTATTTAAGCCATCTGATGTTACACTACTGAATGGTCACTATGAGAAAATGAGCAAAGTGAAACTATGTGAGAAAGAGGATATAGTGAAGAAAGTAGCACCTAAATTTAATTCAATTTAATTAAACTCAGTTTTTAATTATGTAAACATGAATTGGTCAACTTATATATGTCATTGCTACATGTAAATTAAGTATATTAATTAATTATTAATTGGTTAATATAATTATAGATGTTTAAATGAATATTTTACAAGAGAATGTTTGTGTAAGTATGATGAAGGCAATTAGGTGGCTCAGTGCAAGGAGCACACTATTGACTAGTTAAGGCAATTGACTAATAATAATTAATAATAACAGTAATAGCAACAATAGTTTACATTTATATAGGTGCTTCAGGTTTACAAAACTTTTCTTTAGGAATAACTCTATGAGATAGAAAGTGCAAATACAATCAATCCCAGGGATAAGACAAAGTCACTTTTTTGGGGAAGCTAGATCAAAGAAGTAGCTGATGTATCAGTAGACTTTGTAGTCACAAGATCTCAGTTTGAAGCTCAGCTCTTGAATTTGCTGCTTCTATGACTGTATACAAATTACCTAATTTGTTTGATCCTCAGTTTCCATATCTGTTAAGTGGATATAATAAAAAACAATAATGAAAGCATTTATATAACTTTAAGGCATTCCAAATGCTTTATAAATATTATTTCCTTCTGTTCACACCACAATCTTGTGATCTAAGTGCTATTATTATCATTACCATTTTGCAGTTTAAGAAACTGAGGTTGATAGTGGTTAAAAGACTTAGGATCATACAGCTAGTAATGTCTGAGACAGTATTTGATCTCAGGTTTTTCTGATTTCATGTCTAATTATCAACCATTTTATCTAGCTGTGAAAGAATATTTGTACCCCTTACCTCCTAGGGTTGTTAGATAATGTTTTATAATATTTTTTAAAAAGTAAGTTCTTATTAAATGGGCTTACATTTTTCTTCCCTACAGGATATAACTTGTTTCTTGTTGCTGCCCATGAATTTGGCCACTCCTTAGGCTTGGACCACTCCAAGGATCCCGGAGCACTTATGTTTCCTATCTACACCTATACTGGTAAAAGTGGCTTCATGCTTCCTGATGATGATGTCCAAGGGATCCAAGCTCTTTATGGTATGTTAGAGATTTACAGTATTAATCAGAACAGCTACATTTCTTAGTTTTCTAAAACTCCAAATAACTTTCTATTCATCCATATTAGCTTATTCATTAAATCAGGAGACAACATAGTCATATTTTTCTAAAATGACCCAGCATGCCTAAATAGAAAAACCACACTCCTCGGGTGTTTAAACCCTCTTTAAAATTTTGGTGTGTTGATAAAAAAAAATCCAAAAATAGTGACTAGAGCACCACCTTTGAAGTCAGGAAGATGTAGGTTCAAACCCTGAATCTGATATATTCTAGTGTGTGATCATGGGCAAATTTTTCAGAGCCTTGCATAGCACTCCTGGCTCATAAGTTACAGATGGGTTGCCAACCTGCCAACTCTGAAAGGAGTTCCTTCACCAGGAGTTCCCTATACCAGAAAAATCTCAAACCTATACCAAAACAAAACAAAACAAAATTTCAAACACAATTTAAACGTCTTTCCTACCTTTGTAGAACAGGTACTCATATACTTTGCAATGTATGTTCTTTCATATTCATTAATGTCATGATAGTCACAGTAACCATAGAGATAGGTTGGATGGGTGTTGTTATCTCTATTCTCTAGAGGAGGCAAATAAGGTTCAGCGAAGTTGAGCATTCAAGAATTCACCAACAGCTTTCCTGTGGCCCACAGCAATGAGATGGTAGTTTTTTTGTAAAATATGGTAATTTCATGTTAGAGAACCAGCAGCCATCCTCATGATTTAATTCATGGTTTCAGGTCCTGGAGATAAAGATCCTGACCCTAAACATCCCAAAACCCCAGATAAATGTGATCCTGCCTTGTCCCTGGATGCTGTCACTAGCCTTCGAGGAGAAACAATAATCTTTAAAGACAGGTAAGTACAATATTAAGTCAAAGAACATTTACTTGATAAATACATCTGAAACAATGTCTGCAGATTTAAACATGCGGTCCAATGGGTCAAGAAAGTCCAATTTCTTTTTTTTTTTTTCACTTGTTTATTTATTTCTACTCTAATGGGCTGGAAACTACCCTGAGTTCTTGAAGGCTTTTATAGTGAAACATAAATTCTGGCAGATCTTTCCACCGGGAACAGCCTTTATGGTAGGGACTCATGACCAATTTTGATCCAAATTTCTGAAATTTAGAAAAGCTTATTTAAGAAAAATTTTCTGGACAGTCACCCTTAAAACTATCTGCCAAGGAGGATGCTCTTATAAATGAAATAAAAGTCAATTAGCACTCATTAAGCCTCTACTCTAAGCCAGACACCTTGCTAAGCATTGGGAATACAAAGATCAACAAACACTCTCCAGAATGAAGTCGAGTAAACTGGATGACTAAATTTTTATATTTATTTGAGACTGATTTCTTTAGCTGTTTCTGTCACTGTTTACATCATTACAGTCTTACAATATTCTTACATTAAAGGAGATAATAATTTAATTTAGAAATCCTTTGTTGGTAGGACAAGAGAAATATACCACATGGATGCTATATTCAAAAACTAGGTGTTGTGTCCAATGTCCATAAATATTTCTAATATGGAACGTCTTTGAATTCAGGGAAGATAAAATTATTCCAGGGAGGTAAAAACAAACAAACAAACAAAAATAATTGAAAATATGGTAGTAAAAAGGCAACATCACTTTCCACTACTAAAAAGACTTTCTATGAAATCCCTTTATAGCTTTAGTGGTTGGTAGGAGAGGCAATGGATATAGCAGTGGAAAGAAAGCTAGAGGTGGAGTCAGGATGACCTAAATTCACATCTGACTTCAGATACTTGTTAGCTGTTTGACCCTGGGCAAATCACTAAACCTTTGTCTCAATTTCCTTATCTGTAAAATGGGAACAATAATAGTGCCTACCTTCCAGGGTTGTTGTGAGGATTAAATGGAATAATATTTGTAAAAAGTGCTTATTATAGTAGGTGCTACATAAATGTTTATTCCAATCCATTTCTTAGGCACAGTGAAACTGGAACTGATTAGGATTCTGAGAATTAGGAATCTGACAGCCTTGTTTCAAATCTCAGTTATGACATCCTTTTCAGCTCTATTGCTGTGATTTTAAGATTCAATAAAAAATGTAAATATATAATAATCCTGAAAGCATGATACTAACAACCTACCTCCACATCTTATTAAAAATAAAGAGTTTTTCTTAAATAATAGAAACACTGTGTCTATCATGCCCACAGTTTAACCAGATTGAAACTGAAAATGTAGAGTAATTTCATATAGAACCGCTATAGTGGCCAATTAGGAAACCCAACAAGTCAGCTAGCTTTTATTAAGTGCTTCCTTTATGTACAAGTACAGGAGTGAGGCACCATTCCATTCAATGGCAACTCTTTACTCTTCTGTCTTCCTTAGGTTCTTCTGGCGTCTGCATCCACAGATGGTTGAACCAGAGCTCTTTTTAACTAAATCATTTTGGCCTGAACTTCCAAATAGTGTTGATGCTGCATATGAGAACCCTGCTCATGACTTAATATTCATCTTTAGAGGTAAGCCTTCTGCTAGAGAGTTTTCATCTGTTTTCACCTCCTTCTGAGTATACTTGACCATATTCAAAACTACTGTACTTTAAAAAAAATTAATTTAGTCAATTTAGAACACTATTCCTTGGCTACAAGAATCATATTTCTTTCTCTCCCTCCCCTCCCCCTACCCTTCTCGAAGCCAACATGCAATTTCATTGGGTATTACATGTGTCCTTGATCAGAACCCAATTCCATGTTGTTGGTGTTTTCATTAGGATGTTCATTTAGTCTACATCCCCAGCCATATCCCCTCAACCCATGTATTCAAGCAGTTGTTTTTCTTCTGTTTCTACTCCCACAGTTTTTCCTATGAATGAAAACCACTGTACTTCTAATCTAATATCTGCAGACCTTTGGGATATAAATATTTTGAATTTTAGAAAAAATAGAGAAAAACAATCTGATGATTGGGAGCACCCAACAAAGTCCTGCTAGCTATCTCCAATTTTAACTCATGGCAGACTTGAAGTTAATGTTGATTATTTCTAGACTTTGTTAAAAAGAGATTAATTTTTGTCCATGAAGTGTGATTTTTTCAGTTAACTTTAATCAATAGGTATTATACCCTTTGCAAACCTTAAAAAATCATATTATAAAATCAAAGATTTAGATGTGGGAGAGAACTTAGAGATCATTTAGTTTAATACCCTCCTTATACAGCTGTGGACATGAAAGCTTGGGGAAAATAAGTAATTTATCTAATGTCATAAAGCTAATAATCTACTTTCCATGGTACTATGATTTACTAGCTAGAATCAATCTATAATTTAGTATTAATACCATATTGATTGTGGGGTATGAATGCAGAATTTTAAATATATTATTAATACCCCCTAAATTTGTACATATATAGTATATATTCATTGATATATTATTAACAATATACAATTAGTAAAGCATGGAAATATTCATGCAGCTGAATTCATAGTTAGAAAATTAAGAAGCCTGGATTTAAACTTGGCTTGAATAATATTTGTATTTTCATATTTTCAAGGATAATGTAATGAAAATATTGGTCCTTAGGTCACTGTTGGCTTCTTTTTCATTAAGATAAATGTTTCTACATATTTAAAAATTCTCTTGGAATCCTGAAATATTGTTCTGTCACTTATCCTAGGCAGAAAAGTTTGGGCCCTGAATGGCTATGAGATACTGAAGGATTACCCAAAGAAAATCTCTGAACTAGGGTTCCCAAAAGAGGTAAAGAGGATAGATGCTGCAGTTCACATTGAAGCTACACAAAGGACCCTCTTCTTCACTGGAGATCAATTCTGGAGGTAGGGTAACCATCCTTATTTTCCACTGTATATCCTCTTAGCCAACTTGTAAGTTTTTATATATAAGTCAATTCAATCTCATTAAGAAAATGCAAAGTAAAAGGTGCCATATATTTTTTACATATCTTAAATAGTGAAATCAAACAGGTCCGGCCACTAAATTTTAGTTGTTCCCCCAGTAGAACGTAACCCCTTTAGGGTACAAAGTTTTTCATTAGTCTTTACATCACCAGCACCTAGTCTAGTGTCTTATACACACAGAAGAAACTAATGCTGGATTGGTTTAAAGTACTACAAATCTTCTAAAAATGGGACCAGTATGACTAAATTTAACTCTTATCCATTTCTTTTTGGTCCTTACTATTGCAGTTATGATTCTCACTTAGGTACTTTCATTCAATGTCAAACCATCCTTTTTTGCCTCATTTCTAGTCATTCCTTTTTAATTCACACTTTCCTTCCACTCCTTCCTAGACACTACTAGTCATTATAGTACCTCTTTGAAGCCTCCAAATTTTATCACTATCTCTTTTAAGCAATTCTATTTGATAGTACTAGAAAGTTATTGTATATTCTTTATTTTCAAGGAGGACCAATACATTACCAACAACTTGACTTTCACATGAATTGGATTTAAGTGAGGCAAAATTGCACTAGGTTGTTTTTGTCAGCCTTATTCTTTCTTCCAGTCATCAAAGTCCAATGGCAAGACAAAAGGCTAGAAAATAATAGTTTTCTGAAAGGTCATCAATTCAGAAGTGGATACTGGTGACCCTGGGGAGTTAGGCAAAGAAAAAAGCTCAAAGGCCTTAGCCTTCCAAGACAATTAAAAGTATTTCACAGTCTTGTCCTGGTTTTCCTTTCCTAGCATTATTTCCCACAAATCTGCTATTTGTTTTAGATGCTGAAAATTGACTTACTTAATATTTGTCTTTGTGTTTTCTGCCTTTGGACTTTTGCTGCCTCAAGGGAAAAAGTCCTTGTCATTCTAATTTTTCCCTATAAAAACCACACCCTATTCTTCAATACTACCTGAGATGCCATCTCCTACCACCAAGCCTTTCTTCATCACCCTCACTAGGAGAGATCTCTGTATTCTGAACTTCTATGGATACTTGTCACATCACTTAGTGTTGCATTTAACAATAATTTTAAAAAAATAGCTCAATATAATTCCCCAAAAGGTTTAAATGCCAATAATTCATTGACTTCAGGGCCACCCTATGAGACAAGTGTTATTTTACAGATAGGTAAAACTGGATTTGATAACTTTTCCATGCCCTCAGTGTTAGAGGAAAAATTTGAACTCCAAATCTAGTACATTTTCCATTTGTCCATGCTATTATTCACTAGCAGGTCTTATCTAACCTGCTAGATATAAGTTCCTTGAGGATAGAAGTCAATTTTTTGTTTTTGGTTTTGCCAAGCCTTGCAGAATACACATAGAAAGTTTTAAAAAACCTTTTTTGAATGAATTGAATGATGGGTGGAATAATGAAATAATTGATGCCTTTTAAGGTCATTTCAATGGTCATTTTTCAATTTAGATGTCTACCTAGTGGAATTAAGAAAGGTCTCAAATTATCTGCAAAAAATAGTTTTCAGATAGCCTTTAAAAGATGATAGACTAAGAGCTCATCAGTTCCTAGATTTAGAACTAAAAGGTAACACCAACCTCTTCATTTTACAGAGAAATAAACTGAAACCCAAAGAGCTGAAGTGTTGAATTCAAGATTACAGCTTGTTAGTAATTGAATCCACACTGAACAATACTAAATACTTGGCACAGCATTAATACATGTAGTTATTTGGATTCAAATAGGGCAAGGCCTTCTTCTCACTTTTCTCTCCTAAATCTATCCAGCTGATAAGAGACTTCCTTTTTTCTGATTGCTATAGTTATGATGAAACTAACCATACAATGAACAAAGGCTATCCCAGATTACTCGAGGAAGAATTCCCAGGAATTGGAAATAGAATAGATGCTGTATATGAAAAAAATGGTAAGTATTTCTACCTCTTTCACTTTTCAGGAACTAGTACCACTTGTTTATATACATCTTTTATCTAGGCCATGTGTTTAATGATGTTACATGAAGAATTTTGGGTTAGTTGTTCAGGTTTCACAATTCATTTAAATTATAGAAGGTGGAAAACCCAAATAGTAAAAATAATTGCTTTGTGTTAAATGAAAAGTATAATATATTGGTTTTAAGAATATTAATAAGGAAATTTATAACAATGTGATATACTATTTATGATAATATATTTTAATCTCTTCAGTTTACAGGTTCCTCATTTATATTCCTCCTTAAAATGGATATTTAATATATGGTTGTTCATTGATTTTTTAAAAGAATGTATGAATGAACACCAATTGATTTTATGTGAATCAAAAATTAGAAAGCAGCTTAAATATTATATAGAATGATTCATTTTCCACATTGTCTAAATTGAATTCTTTCTCCCTAGGTTATATATACTTCTTTAGTGGCGTCTTGCAATTTGAGTACAGCATCTGGAGTCAACGCATTGTTCGAGTTATGCCAACCAATTCCCTCTTGTGGTGTTGAATGTGGCTGTGTTATTTTATATAATTCAACTTTTCACACATGAGGAAATGTGACCACAGGTTTTGGGGCCCACCCAGGAAAAAGCCTCTTTCTGTCAACAAGTTCCCAATGAACTTTATTATTGAAAATGCACTGTGTACAGAGGGAAGTGGGAAAATTTTCTGTCAGGCTGGAACTGCATTGTAGTTACTTAAACCAATGTAATTCTGTATCTCTGTGGTCTACCATATGTGTAAAGTATGACAAACAAGCCCTGTGGAGAAAGGTTAACCCTGACAGATGGAATGACTGGAATAAATATATCCTAGTCAACTTCTCAAAGACCTGAAGAAACAATTTAGTGTTTTACCAAGAACAATCACATATTTAAGCCTGCCTCCCAAAAGTTACTAGCCAGGGAAACTTAAACGATCATCAAAGAAATGCAATGAGGAAGTCTAATGTTTATTAGGACAGTATAATGCGAAGTCAAGTCCTGGCTTCTGTTTCAGTTCAGTCATGAAGTTGGTCCTGAGGGTAAATTTCAGTAAGGCAAATACTGTGTTTTGGAAGAAAAGGGCCAATGATCTATCTGTTATTGTTATTGTTTTTTTATTCCTAAGAAGCTCTTTATTTTATTTTAAATGTTCTATCAATGCTTTTTTATATCATAATTATTTCCCAGTAATGTTCCCTGAGAAATCCCTCCCTTACGACAAGGAGTTAAGCAAAACCAAACAAAATAGTGATTGCATCTGACATTTTATGCAATATTCCATATCCAGAGTTCCCCACCTCTCTACTGAGAGGAGGAAAGTATATTTTATCATTGGTTCTCTGGAAGCAAGGTGGGCCATTGCATTTAATCTGTGTTCACTTAGATCTTTTTAGATCTACAAGATGAAGTTGAGATTTGATGGTCACTATCTGGATAATATAAGTAAAACAAAAGGAAAGGAAAGAAATCACTGCTTTCCATTATCTGAGTATCTAAAGCAAAAATAATTGTGCTTTTGTATTCTTTAAACAGATAATTCCCCACCCCCCTTGTCCTCTGCATAAGGATTGTGTGGGCACAGTTCTTGTCTAGACCACTTGCTTTGTGATAAAAGTTGCTTTATAAATTGAAAATGACAACCAGTGATATACAATGCAATTATAAAATTATAGCAATCCTGAATGGTTCACGAAGCTAGAACATCATGTGGTTTTTAAAAAGGGTAAAGAACAAGAAAGTGGAATCATATTTTTTTGAAATACACTTGCACAAGTTCATAATAAAATTGATTTAACCCTAAATGATGTTGTTAAATGGTTTTTTCCCTAAGCTTTATGTTCAACTTTTCTTCACATATGTGCTGTTTTATAAATTCATTACCCAAAAAACTCAGGTTCTATGCACAACAAAAGGAATTTGACATTTAATATTTAATTTCTTTCAGAGTAAAACTTCAGTGACCAGTAGAGAGGCTTAAACCTATAATCCCCACTACCAGAATGGCTGAGGCTAGGGGGGATTCCTTGAGCTCAGAGGGTTCAGAGCTTGAGGTGGCTGGACTAAGTTTGGGATTAATGGTTGGGGGTCAGGGGAGAGGTTGCCTAAGGAGTGGCCTATGTTGTAAATGGAGGTGTCAAACCTCCTGGGTTGATCAGAATGGGGTTGTGCCTATGAAGGATTCTGCTCAGCTTTAGCAAGACGGGAAGACTCAGTCAAAAAGCAAGACAGCAATAAACACAGTAAATGATACATGTAGTTTGTGTCTATTCTTGGCAGACAAGTTTATGTTAGTTCCATGAGAATGAACTAAATGGGAGTACAGAGGAAAATCTGAGCTCTTTTGAGTCTGAGAAATAGTTACATGGTTCCCTTCCTTGGGGCTTTTCTACTATGGGTACTTTCTGGTGGTAGAGTGCAAAGACCCCTAGACTGAGAGTCAGGAGACCCATCTCCATTCTTAAAAACCTTTGAGGCTTTGAGCAAGTCACTTAACTTCTCTCAGCCTCAGTTTCCTCACTTGTAAAATGAAGATATTGGATTAGACAGCCTCTAAACTCCCTTCCAGCTCAGCCTGTAATGCAAGGATAATGTATAATTAGAATCTGTTACCCTAAAAACTACAATTCCCAGCACCCCACTCTCCTCACATTATGTGCTGCCGTAGGGAGGTTATAAATTTTGTGTAGCCCCACCTCTCTCTCTCTCTCTCTGGATCTGATTGGTTTGGTGAAGGTGGTTGTGAGGTGAAAGCCAGGAGACTAGCTCAAGTGATCCTAATTTTGTTAGATAATTAGATTTGATTACTTCTATTTCCTTTTTATTCCTTCTACTTCAAGTGATTAGTAATATACTCTACAAAATATAATTCTTGGAGTGTTGGATATTAATTTAAACCCTATAATAAGAAATAGAAAGAAAGAACAAAAATCTTTCAAGACAGTCCTTATGGATACATGGACAAAATATATTCCCTCCCCCATTCCTACTCAAATGCTCCCCTGCTTGTACTATGCCCTAGATTAGAGGAGACAATGATTTAATAAATGACTGCTTATAGTCAAAGGCAAGCATTGATTAAAGATGGAAATTAACTTGTTCATTTTAAATAGAGATTAAAATAGCATTAAAGGCAATTTTATATGTTGAGAAAGAAATAAGGGTAAGACTAAAATTCCAAATTCATTTGGAACAGGTGATATGCAATAAATAGTCATAGCTTTAAGAGACGTCAAGCTATTTAGTATAATGCTCCCCCAAATCATATAGCCCATCTTAAATGTTGCCATATTTTTAAGTTAACCCATTTCTTCAGAGATAATATTTCTATCTATTCCTGGAGGCAGCTAGATCTGCTCCATGTAGTGCTAACTGGTCTCACTGTCTCCAGGCTCTTCTTTCTCCAACCAATCTTTCACTTAGTTACCTAACTGGTAACAAAATTTCTAATGCACTTTGAAATACTTTAATAATAGATGGCATTTGTATTGTTTAGGATTTGCAAAGCATTTTACCTTACTTATTTTTCACAATGATCTTACGGAACAGATACTATTATTATACCTATTTTAGAGGTAAGTAAAATGAGACTGAGAGACATTAAGTGAGGTGCCCAGGGCCACCTCCGCTAGTAAATGTCTGAGACAAAATTTAAATCAAGGACTTTCTGTCACTAAGTCTAGCTCTTTATCCACTGTGCCACATAGCGGATAATATTACTCCTCTGCTCAAAGACCTCCAGTGCTTCCCCTTTGTATCTAGAATTGAAAATAAGCCCTTGTTGCATATTTAAGGCCCTTGACAATATGACTCCATAGTACTTCCCTTTATGAACTCTATGCTTCTGACAAATTAGTCTACTTGCTATTCCTTATATTTAACAATCCAGTGTCTTTCCTCTTTGCTCAGCATAGATTGTCTCACATCCCTGGGATTCTCTCCCTTTTCTTCCAAGAGACCTTTCCTGATTCTCCCAATTATTTGCATCCTTCCTTTACCCACTTCTGAAATAACTTTATACTTATTTTCTATATTTCATATATTTATTTATTTCTGAACACATTATAATGACTCAGTAGAATATGAGCTCTTTGAGGGCAGGCACCATCTCCCTTTCATATCTGAATTCTCAGTCCAGTGATGGTAAACCTTTTAGAGACTAAGTGCCTAAACCGCAACCCTCACGTAGCATGTAAGCCCCACACCTTATTCCAAACAGGGGAGGGAGGAAGTGCTCCCTTTGGGTTGCTGTGCAGAGGAGTAGGTGATGTGAAAAATGTCCTCAGATGCATGTGGAGAGGGTGAGGGGAGCAGCCCCTTCCCATACTCATGCCATAGGTTTGCCAACATGGTTCTAGTGCCTAGCACATGCCTGATACATGGTAGGCATTTCATGAATGTTTGTTGATTGAATGTTAATTAATGTAGGGAGGCTTCAGGTGTTAGGAACTTTTAAAGTTTACATGGTATTCCCCACAAACTCATTCTATGAGGTAATGCAAGTATCATTACTTTCATTTTATAGATGATGAAACTGTGATTTGGAGAGCTTAGGAGACTTGCTAAAAAATGAAGAAATATGTGAGGTGGGATTCAAACCCTAATCTCCTGACTCTAAGACTAGCACTATCCTCAAGTCGATGTAGCCTCTATACAGGATCCCTCTAACACAGTATAGGAAGTATATATGGGTTATAAGTTCTTTTTTATAATCTCTCATTTAAATGAAAGCTCAATGTGAGTAGAAATTGTTTCCTTCATTATACTTATACATGTCTTAGCAAGAAGAAAAGCTTGGCTGAGGTGGCTTCTGAGTTCCCTTAGCTTCCATGCAATTTTCCTAAGTAAAGATGAGAGTCAATGTATTTATTCTTTTTCTTTTCCCATTAAAAAATAAAAACCTTAATGGTTCTTTAAAATGGGTTAGTTTGGAACTACTATAAGCATATGTGGCTTATGATTTTTATCTTTCATCTTCTTTTTAGTCTTGATCCTTTATCTTGTCTTTATTTTTCCCCAAAGGACAAGTTGACTTTATTCTTTTTTAAATCAGTCAATAATCTAATCTAATCGCATATTTGAACCTTAAATGACTACGATATCGATAACCAAGATTCACACTCAACGGCATGAGAAGGTGGCAGAGGAAAACTTTGAAAGAACAATAGGAAGTTGACAGATGCTCAGCATTCATTTGTACCCAGAAAATGTATGTGGGAACTAAGTAGTCTGCATTTTATTCTTCAAAAGTTTACAACTGTATTCTAGATTACTTTGACAAGACTAGACACACTTGGTAAGATTGGCTATTTGGGTAAGGAATCAGAGCTCTTGGTTCTGTCTACTTAAAACTGCCTTTAACCTCCCTCATCTTCCCATCATTTTCATATTGTCAGAATAAAATTACATTATTAGTCTCCTCATGACTCTTGAAACAAAGAGCCAAGTCCCATTAAGGATGGCTACTGAAAACTGGGACACATATAGGCAAGGCAGAGCAGCAGAGTACAGTGTGTTCTGCCATTAACTAATGTAACTTGGCTTTCAAAGTATTGCAGTTCTGGGATACACAACAATAAAAATTTTGGGAAGTAGTTGGGAAGAACATCTGTATGTGGATGTGATTGGGAATGGGTGCAAGGAGAATTCTGGGAAGAAGATTCAAGGGGAAAGGGAGAAAGTGGAGTTTGAGAGTGGTGGACATGTTCTCCCTCTTGAAGAAGAGGATTTGTTTCCTCCTCAGCATCTGCAGCCAGAGAGACTGTGTGGGAAGAAATGCCTGCAGAGATAATGCTAGCAGCCTTGACGGAGTAGTGTCTCTGGGTAAGATAATTCTTCACAGATACTATTCCTTCCCCAACACTGGAAGGGAAGGGAATAATGAACTGCCTCTTTCCAATATCTTGAGCACAAAGCTCTTGTTACTCCATTTGTTGTTCTCTCCTGTCCCACTTTTCATGACCCCATTTGGGATTTTCTTAGCAAAAAGTACTGTAGTAGTTTGCCATTTTCTTCTCCAGCTCATTTTTACAGATGAGGAAATTGAGGCAAATAGACTTAAATGACTTGTCCACAGTCATATAACTAATAAGTGTCTGAAGCTAGATTTGACCTCAGGTCTTCCTAATTCCAAGCCTGATGCTCTAGCCACTGCACCACCTAGCTGCCCCTCTACTTCACAAGGTCAGACAAATCTCTGGTGGTTGCACTTTCAATGTGTTGATTAATTCTTGCTGTCCCTTGAGTGTTTTCTTCAAACTCCCCTCCTTTTTATGTTCTAGCTCTCTAGTTTCTAGTTCTTGTTCATGCAGTTGATGCATAAAACTATTTTTAGTTCTCTTTCCTTGGTTCCATGCTCACTGGGGCACATTGGAGTGGGATGATGGTGGAGAGAGTTGGTCAGGAATGAACAGAATAGATTCTTTTAGTACTTAGTGCATTGGATATCCCCTGGGGCTAATGTAGCTAGGGAAACAACAAGTCTTTCTGCTGCAGGATCCAGGTTTTAAACCTGCCCAAGGTAATAAATGAGAGGGATAAATGAAGATCCTCAGAGTCTTATACTGGAACCTGTGTCACTTTCTAAAGGAAAGATGAGTCCAATATTTGAAACTCAATAGTTTAAGCCTGATATTGAAAACAGAGAAAAACCAGAAGAGAGATTTCATGTTCTGGCTTTTTGCTGAATTCCTCAGTGCTTGGCACTTGACTTCTATCTGAAGGAGGGAGTCCATTAAGGCTCATTATATGGAAAATATCATATCCCATTACCTGTATAATAGCCTAAATTGATAAAGAAGTATAAGGTCTACAAAGTGCTTTTTTTCCATAATCCTTCAGATTAAGCAGTACAAGAATTATCATGTCAGATGAATAAGCAGAGGCTCAGAGATTTGAAGCAACAGTGGCTTGCTCACAGCAATACAACTAGTAAATGTCAAAGCAGGGTCCCAAATCCATGTTTTCTGACTCCAAGTACAGTTGGTTCACAGAACACTGCACTACCTCCTGTGGAAGAGAAAGACGTAGTCCCCAGCCTCTCCCCAACTGCCTTTATGACTTTCAACAAATTCAATTCAGCCAACATTCTTTAGGTTTCTACAATGCACAAGACACTATGCTTGGTGCTGGGGTTAAATGAAAAATAAAAATGAAAAGTTCCCTGACCTTAATAAACTTACATTCTACTGGCATTAAGTAAGCCCCTTACTTGTTCTTTTTTTTTTTTAGAAAAATTACCTTCCATTTTAGAATTGATAGTAACTCTCAATTCCCAATTCCAAGGCAGAAGATCAGTAATGGCTAGGCAACTGAGGTTAAGTGATTTGCCCGCGGTCATACAGCTAGCTAGTATCTGAATCAGATTTGAACTCTGAACCTTCTACTTTCAGGTCTGTCTCCCTAGTCACTGAGTTGCCCAGCTCTCCCTAGCCTCTTTCTTCTGAGAATCTCAATTTTCTCACCCATAAAGGGAGGGAAGCAGTTTGGGGCAGTGTAAGGAGCACAGATTCTCTAGGCAGAGGTCAAGGAGTTTCAATTCAACCTCTGATACTTGCTCCTTGAGTGATCTTGGGCAAGTCTTTAAACAATTCTAGATTTCATTTTCCTCCTGTGTAAAATAATGGAGATGGAACAGTTACCCTCTGAGGTCCCCTACCTATTGATCTAAGGTACTTTGAATCAGTGGTCCTAAATAATTGATGGCTGATATTCCTTCCTATCAGTTCTTACAGCTCTGTGTTAGAATGCTGGGATTTTGACATCAGGGTTGGAAATACTCAGCCACTAGGCGACACTGTCTTAATAGTGAAAACCAGAATTTGAATTTCTCCTTGTTGGTTTAGAGGCAAAGAAATGGAGGCAAACCATCCCGTGCAGTTTGTCTGAAAGGTTGCAAGAGTAAGCTAGGTGGGAGAAAACATCTGGAATTGATTGCAGCAATGAAACCATTTGTATTTCTTTGCACATATAACAGAGAGAAGGGGAAGCATTGGGGACACATTTCTGGACCAGGAACGAAGAAGACCTCCCTTCCAGACCCAACTGAAGCTGCCTCTCGGTGTGGCCAGGGGCTAATCACCCAACCTCTCAGGGGAATGCCAAGCCCTGCATGGGTGAAGCCCCTGATGCCCTGATTGCCCAGAAGAAGGGCTCTGAGCATCCAGGCAAGGAATTTATTGGAATTAGCCCAAGTTGGTGCCATACATTTCTACCCTCTGCAAACATTAGTCTCATCAGTAATGGATGTGAGAGACCATCAGCTCACTTGGCTTCTTAATGACTTCCTCTGCTTTGGTCCCTAGTCCTAAGAAGCATTTCAGAACCTTTCGTAGAGGCCAGAGTCAGGAGAGGGCTGTGTTGTTTTGAGCATCCAAGACTCACTTGGAACTTCTTTTTTTTTCCATTCATTATGAAATTCATTTGGTGACTGGCTCACAAAGTGAATCATAAGGCATAGGCCCTAAATATCTGATGTAAATTCAGCTCTCAAATCTGAACACAAACTAGCACAGTCTTGTCAGCACAAAAGAAACAAAACATTTATAACTTTAGATAATCTTGGCTCTTCGTGATAAAAGAGTAAGAAAATATCCAAACTGGTGCATTTGAAGCACAGTAAAAGAATAGCTGATACTGCGAAAAGGTTTTAAAATGAGATCATATTTGCCTTGGTATCCTTAGCACAATGCCTGGTATAGAATAGTTTCTTAATAAATGGTAGTTTAATCAAATCAGACCCAGGTAAATAGAATTATAAATCACAGGATTATGATGAGTAAAGTGATTTGTAAATCTAAAATCTCTGTATCAGTATGTTACTATTAATTATCCAATTACTCGTACAAATAAGTAAATTGAGACTAATTGAGTTGCCTAACATCACACAGCTAAATGGGAAATACCTGCCACAGAAATGAGACTCCACTCAGATGGTGACAAGTCCAAGACTCAGACCCAGGTCTTTGGACTCTTAAGTCTTCTGCTCTGTTTTACTCTCTTAAATCTATTCTTTATATATTTTTGGTTTTCCATTTTCTTTTAATTCTGGCGTTTGTCTGATGTACTTTATGTTAAATCCTTATTGCACAGATTCCTTGTGTTCTCACAGTAATCCAGACCCTCATGGCTGCCAGTGATGATTACTGGACAAGATAAACTATGTCTGCTAATTAAATAATGTTCATTAATATTGATAATTAGTTCTAATTACTATTGGAACAAGTGAACAACTTGACTAGGTTAAAAGTGGAGGTGATGGGATTAGAGCATTCAGAAACCATCACAGCATCATTTGTATATCCATCTGTTCCTGTGAAATTTGGTTCAAATGTCCTGCTTTGGGCTTCAGTTCTTCCCACTATAAAACAAAGGAACTGCACTACATGTTCCCCAAAGTCCCTTCTAGTTTTAGATACTATAATTCTATGAATCTATACTACCCACTGGTGTAATTTTTATACTGATTTTGCCACTAAGAAATGATGGACCCTTGAACATTCTTGCTATATAGGAACCCGGGAACATGAATTTATGGGAAAGCATAAAAGAGAGTCTGTGATGATAATTCTCAGGCCAGGGAAGAAGAATGGTAAGTAATTATTGTCATGAGACACGCCTGGATATGTTTTATAGAATAATACAGTAATGAGAACATATCTGTTGCATAATGAAACACACCCTGGGATTATATGGAATTAGCTATAATATGAATAATCATTTTACTAGAAAAAACTCTCCTGCCAATGTATTTATCCAATATCTACATAACTGACATTTAGATTCTAACTAATATATCCATAAGCCATGTGTATATAACATTCTTTTATATATATATATAATTGTGAATATATTCAGATTTTTGCCACTATGATTTCAAGAAATTTTTTAGTATGGTGGAATTTTTCTCGAAAGACTGGTTCTAATTTGTGATGTTTGACCACTTTATGATTTCGTTATTAATCACTGAACCCTGTATAATATTTGATTCTGCCACTATTACAGTATCCTATGCCTCAAACGAGTTATATGTGTTCAAAAAGCTAATTGAAAGGGGGAACAAATAATGAAGATATTTCATTATTGTTCCAATAATCTATTCCATTCATCCAACCCCCAAAGCAGAACCTTAGGAGACACTAAGGGTTCAACCTAGATGAAGAATAAAAAAATGGAGACAGAAGGATTGCATGGATGGGTTGAAGGAAGACGAGATGAGTGTGAACTTCTGTGTGACCTTAAGCAAGTCACTTAGCATCCTTGAAGCCCATTTTCCTCCTCAGTGAAATGAATGGCTTGGGCTAAGTTCCCTTCCATCTCTGGATCAATGATATTATGAACTGGGCTTTAATAAAACTAAGGACAGATACAATGTTAGCTTCTCAGGAAGAAACTAAGCATGTCTCATTAGCAGAACCCCTCTCTCCCTGAAAATTAAGGGAGAACCCATCTATTGACAAATGGCTAAACAAATTATGGTTTATAATGGATTATTATCATATTGTACTAAATTATGGAAATGATGGTTTCAGAGAATATTTCAGAGGAAATATTTGTATTAACTGATTCAGAATAAATTTAGCAGAATCAAGAGAACAATTTATATAACAACATTATAAATAAAATCAACTTGAAAAGATTGAAAATTCAGACAAATACAAAGACCAACCATAGATTCTAGAGGGTACCTATCTTTTGAAAGAGCAGTAATAGACTCAGGGGTGTATGGGGTGCTCAGGGAGGAGTAATATCTTTGGTATGGAGGGCTTGTCGTGCCCTCTTAGGGCAGCTCTCCAGCCTCTGACCCTCACCTGACACCCAGTTCTCACTTGTGGCTCCCAGTAGCTGCTAGCATGCGGCAGGGGCCACACCCCGGGCAAAGGCTTCAACAGGCCAGCTAAACCTTGTGAGGGTAGCCATTGGGTCATAGACCCCTGGTGAACCAGGGCTTTGCTCACCCAGCATGTGAAGACTGCTTCGGTGGAACAGGTGGAAGAAACCAATAAGAAGGTTCAACGGCTGAGATGGCGACACAGCAAAGCACTGTGGAGTGCTTAGGGCATGTTGGAGCACAAAGGACACCACGGCCATCCAATGCAGCTGAGGAAGTCTCCAGGTGTAACGACTTTTTGTGCCACTGAACCCAGGCTTCCAACGCCGAGAGAGTGGGACTGTCTCTGTGCAATGACTTTTCCACTTAAATCTCCTTCACGCACAAGTGTTTTTGTGCACACTCATCTATCATAGATGAAAGTGCACAAAGACAAACGTCATCCTCGGTTCCCGAGAGACCGCTACTATACTAATAGACTCAAGATGCAGAATAAGACATTCTTTTGGAGAGTGTAGAAAATGTAGAATGTAGAAAATGTTGACTATGAATACTTATTAAAAGGACTTTGTTTTTCTTTTTCTTTTTTATGATGGAATATTATGAAGATAAAGAGGAAAGGATATGATGGGGATAGAGTACCAAAAAAATGAAAAGATAGGAAACATTTTTTAAAAATATAGCAAAGAAATCAGAAGGAAGGGTGGAAAGAAGTAAAGACAAGTAGGATAGCTTTGAAAGCTATAGGTTATATATTTTAGAAGAAAAGCAAGGAGGCAACTAGGTAGCTTAGTGAATAGTTATCCAGGCCTGGAAATGAGAGGTCCTGGTTTCAAATCTGTCCTCAGACTCTTCCTTGCTCTGTGACCCTGGGAAAGTTATTTAATTCTAATTATCTAGCCCTTACCAGTCATTGCTTTGGAACGGATACTTATCAATTCTTACCAATTCTAGTATCCAACTGATACTAATCAATTCTTAGAATGTCACTTCTAAGACAGAAGTAAAAGTTTAAAAATTAAAGAAAGAAAAGCAAGCTGTACATTATAGATATCAGTATTGTCATATTCATTTTATTTTGTTCTTTTATATGAAAATCGCCATTTTATTTGATGTTTAAGTTCAGAATTAAAATAAAATTTAAAAGTAACAACTTTAAGATTTAGGTGATATGCCATCTAAAAGGAAATCACCTTCTCCAGCTGCTCAAATCCTTTCCCCTGATATTTGTATATATTTTGTATTCATTCACATATGTGCTGTTTTCCTTCTATTAGAATGCAAGGTATTTGAGGTCAGGGATTATTTCCTTTATTTCTTTGTAACATTAGTAGCTGTGACTCAGTGGTTGTATCAGGAAGACCTGAGTTCAAATCCAATCTCAGACACTTCCTAATTGTGTGACCTTGAATAAGTTACTTTGCCCCTGATTGCCTGACAAAAGGATCCACTGGAGAAGGAAATGGTAAACCATTCTAGAATCCTTGCCAAGAAAACCCAATGGAGAGTGGAGAGTTGGATATGACTGAATCAACACTAGCCAAATCAACACTAGCCAAATACCTGATGCCTTGTAGGAACTTAATAGATACTTTTTGAATGAATGAATAAATACATGATTCATTCAAAGGCATTTTATGAAGTCATTCTTTCAAAAGATTGACAACTTATTGAGGTTTGGGGGTTTTCTTTTTTTGGTCCACAAACATTTCCATTGTGTTTGTAACATAGTTACAAGTACTTCTCTTATTTTTAGCTTAGCTGGGCTGAATAATGAAAATGTGTCTTATCTTCCTCTTTACAATGGCTATTGTTCAATATTCCAAAAAAACCTGAGAAATAATATTTCATAATATAAAAATACTCCACATTTATTTTAGTATAGATGACCTCTGCCTGGCTTCCTTTTTTTGTGTGGAAATCCATCATTCTTCCTTAAAATAATAGAACTAAATTTTTGTTGTATCCTGCCTCAAGACTCTACCATCAGCATGAGTTGTCCAAAGTCTGAGAGGGTTACAGTTTATGAATAAAACAATGTAGTATTCTGAAGCTTTTTTTTTTGCTTTTGGAATATATTATAAATAGAGAGAGGCAAGTGTGGCATCATGTCAGGAGGCAATTTTAATTTGTTAGCTATTTTCTTTGTGGTATGGGATCATGTTAATCAATCAACAAGCATTAATTAGGCACCTACTGCTTTTTTTAAATAAATCAGGCATCATATTAAATATTGGGGGTACAAAGACAGAGTCACTTGTGTTCTCTGAATACAGGGAAGTTATTAAGGCAGAAATTGGGTGACAGGAAAAGTCAAGTTGAGACTGAGTATTTTAGTCATCTACAGTTCAAGATGGGAACAATGATGTGGTAATTCAGGCATGAGTTTTGAGTACTTAGCAGGAGGAAGGGCACCATTGTGATGTAGCATGTTTGGAGGACAGATTGCTGCCTGGGTCCCCCTAGAAGTGAGACACTAAGATTCCACACACAAATCTTGTCTCGTGCATTTCTATTCATCAGTACTCAGTCTGTCTATGTGACATGATCAAATAAACTGAGCTAGTACATAATAGTGTGAGTTTTCCATCTGCATGAATGGCTTATTTCTGCAGCAATGTTTGGGTTATCTGTGAAAGAATTTTTATCAGCTTTCCTGATAGCAGAGGACACTGAATTACTGTGTTGTCAGCTAATATTTTTCCATAGACGTGGTCACAGTCTCTAGATGGAATATAACTCAAGTTGAAGTATTACAGTGTTTCTCACGCTAACAGAGGTTATAGTGAGCTTATTAATGTGCCTCAGCCCTCACTCTTTGCTCCCCATTCTAGGGCAATTAAAAGAAATTTCCCTTGGGGTAAGGAAGAAAACATTTCTGGATATTTTATTCATTCTATTGTGGAGTCATAGATGATTCCCTCATTAGTTGAGAAGAATGAAAACTCCAGGACCTCTGGGGAAATAACACACCCTTTGGAACAGTTTTCTAACAGGTGACCTGCGTGTTACCAACAGGAAGCAATGAGAACTAGTGACTGAGTCAAATCTGAGAAAACACTCAGGTGCTCCAGGAGATTAATTCCTTCCCACAGTTCTAGAATGATGAAGTCTATGAAGTCAATTGATTGTTCCCCTTATACTCCCCTGGGGTTTAGAAAGGGATAAAATCAACATTTGGATAGTTTTCTAGATTTCCTAGGTTTAAATGAAAAGCTTTATGGGAGGTTAGTATCCCTACACTGCCTAATTAATAAGCTAATGATGTCCTTCAGGGACGGGCTTAGGGTGTTTCCAAATATGTACTCTGAGGAGAACTTAATTCATTTCAATTTAACAAATATTAAGTGACTAATTGGTATAAAGCACTATTATGCAATGGGAAAAATACAAAATGTTCATAAGAAGCAGATATTTTCTGTTATTCTACTAGAGAGTTAAGACAGAAATGAATCCAGATAACTACAATATGCCATATGATAAGAATATTACAAAACAATACCTGGTAATGTCTTAGGGAGAAAAAGTCATCACCATCAAGAGACATCAGGGAAGGCTTCAGAAGAAATGGAATTAGTATTGAGCTCTAAAAGAAAGGTAGGAATTCAATGGATGATAGTCAGGAGGGAAGATATGTCAGGAATTGAGCCTAGTTTGAGCAAAGTTGAAGATGTGAGAAAGCACAGAATACCTTTAGGGACAAAAGTAGCCTGATTTGACTGTATTGTTGAGTAGATGGAAAGGATTTCTTTAAGGTAAGACCAGAAATTGGTGTGACAGACAATTGAAAGTTGGGCATTCGGTTTTAAGTTTACTCCTTAAATTTTTGAGATACTGGTGAGACACCCAGCTGAGAATAATAAATGATGGAGAGCTGTGTTTGGAACTCAGAAATCAATTTAAAGCTTGGGATAGAAATTTGGGTACGTGGGAACAGCTAGGTGGCTCAGTGGATTAAGAGGTAGGGCTAGTGACAGGAGGTCCTGGATTAAAATCTTACACTAGAGACTTCCTAGCTGTGTGACCCTGAGCAAGTCACTCAATCACAATTGTCTAGCCTTTATCGCTGGTCTGCTTTGGAACCAATACCCAATGTTGATTCTAAAAAAAATTTGAATTAGGACTCATTTATATCAAGATTATAGTTGAAATTACAGGTATGGATGAAAGAAAATAAACTTGGTGATGGCAAACATGATAGCTATCCAATTAAAATCAGCTTTACTAATAAGAGGTTAACAAAACAAGACACCCAAGTTGAATACTTTTAAAAACACTACTTTGTTCTCTCTCTAGTCATTTTAGTAATTGGGTGAAATTGGAAGGCATTCCTCATAGACAATTGGGAGTTATAGAACTATATCCTGTCAGTGCAATTCCCTGATGTGTAAAATGCTAGGAGGGACTGCCAAGGAGGTAGTGAAAAGAAAGAAGGGAGAAAGGAATCCTTCAAAGCAACCCTGCCCTCAGCAGTGCATGAGAATGGCAGCCTGATTGATCCTCTCTTGTCAGGCAGAGGAAATGTAATGACATACCAGATGGCAAGATATCCAGGATGGATGGATGGATGGACATGTAGACTATTCTGGTGGCCAAGTAGATATAGTGGATCAGGAGAGCTTCTACTTCTTTTCTCACCAATCATGGCAGCTGGATGAAGGACTTCAAAAGCTGAGTATCTCGCAACTCTCCCAGACATGGTCCTTGGAGGTCTGGTCTGAGAGGTTCTGATCCAACTGGGGAAAGGAGACTGGGGTAGAGTATATGGAAAAATGTCTAGGATAGCATAGCTAGGAAGTATGGCCTAAGGGCTGGTGAAATATAATGTGGGTAGAATGCAATGGATGAAATTATAATGAGACAAATTTAGGATTTATGTAAGGAAAAAATCCTCATCTCCATCCAATTTGGGTTATCCAGCATTTGAATGTCCTGTTTTAGGATGTAGGGAGTCCACTCTCATGTACAGTAATAATAATCAACATTTATATAGCACTTACCATGTACCAGATATTGTCTCAAGAGTTTCACAATTATTGATTTGTTTGAAACTCACATTGACCTTAGGAAGTAAGTGCTATTATTCTCCCCATTTTATAAATGAGGAAACTGAGTTAAAAAGGACATCAGGGACCTTGCCTGGGTCACAGAACTAATACATATTTGATGTCAAATTTGAACTCAAGCCTTCTTGACTCTACTCCTGATGTTTCCTGCACCACTGAGCTGCTACATTAAAGTAGGATAACCATTTGTTATATATTTTGTAGTGAATTCTTTTTCATTATGACTAAATGTCCATTAAAATAACCTCTCATTCTTAAATTCTGTGAGATTGTCAAAGGAATGTAAAGGGAAAAGAAAATATTACTCATTGAGGAATAGACATCTGATTTGGGTTTGAAACTTGGCTTACTCATTGAATCAGATCCTCTCTCACTCTTAGAAATGAGGAAATCAAGGTTCACTAAGTTAAAATGACTTTTCTGAGGTTATTGAATTTGGGATAAGTAGAAACATAGTTCAGATCCCGTTGACTGTCTCTATTCATTGTTTCTCAAGTTACAGGCATCAGGGACTAGCTTCTTTGAGTCTTTGGAACACAGTCAGGGTTGGATAATTCCTCTGAAGTAGGCAGCATGAACAGGCTATTCTGAAGCACCCTCTTCCTCCTCTCCCCAAGAAAAGATTGGGGATTCAGATTATAGAAAAATCTAATAATCGTTAATATTTATATAGCACTTTGGGGTTTGCTAAATGCTTTGACACATCTCATTTTATCTTCATAACAACCTTAGGTAATAGAACTACTATAATCCATGTTTTACACATGAGGAAATGTTACATATAGAGGTTAAATGACATGCCTAGGGTCATACAGCTAGTATCTCAGGGTAGATTTGAATCCAGATCTTTTTGCCTCCGGTCCCAAAGTTCTATCCTAGCTGCCTTGCCCTTTGGGGAGGTACAGTCAGTAAGGATTGGAAGATGACAGACTTCATGAAAGCAAAGGGACTTCTCCTCAATCCATACCCATTTTCCTATAGCTAACAATTCCTCCCCATGCTCTTGTCCGAGACACACTCTTCCCTTTCTTCCCCCATCTCCCAAAGGAGTCGTGTCCTCGATAATTTATCCACAATGAGAAGATGGTTCTGACGACATGCGATTTAGTTCTATCGGTCTCACCCTACAGAAAATTCTAGTCATTCAGCATCAGGGATAGTCATACTGAATAAGAAGCTTCTCTAAACTGGAATTGTGCTCATACTCTCACTCCAAAATTGCAGACACGGACTAAAATGTTAGCGACCAAAGTGAGCTTTCCCACCATGATTTGTGAATAGCAAAGGGCAGGGCAAGAGCAAAAGTGAAGACACTCTGCTGTCCTTGTAGAGCTTTCCAAAGCACTGAGAATCATATGATCTGGAGACCATAGTATTCTTAGCTAAAAAGAATCACATAGGGCATTTAATTCAGTTTCCTGGTTTTGCAATACTAGAATAGAATGCACAGGCTATGTTAAACACACACACACACACACACACACACACACACACACACACACACCTGAAATACTCCAGTTGTCATGAGACAAACAGAATGGAAGCAAAAAAAATGCTCTTCTGGGGGCAACTGGGTGGATCAGTGGACTGAGAAACAGACCCATAGATGGGAGGTCCTGGGCAAGTCACTTAACCCCCATTGCCTAGCCCTTACCATTCTTCTGCCTTAGAAACAATACACAGTATTGATTTTAAGACAGAAGGTGAGGGTTTTTTTTAATGCTCTTACATTCTTATAGAATGATTTTCTGTCTAAGATTTGGGACTGTCAGTCAATCAATAGTTTTTTTATGGGTTTAATATATGCTCAAAATTGTGCTAAGCACTGGGGAATACAAAAAAAATGGGGGGGGAACAAACAGCTGAGAGCTTTGCCTTTAGGCAATTCACAGTCTAATGGGAGAGACAATATCTAAATAATTAGGTACATATATGTTATATAAAGAGTAAATGAGAGGGAGAGGAGAGAGCAGCTAGATGGCTCAGTGGATTGAGAGCCAGGTCTAGAGACAGAAGTCTTGGATGTGAATCTTGACTTTGGGCACTTTCTGGCTGTGTGACCCTAGGCAAGTCACCCCACTGCCTAGCCCTTCTCATTCTTCTGCCTTGGGATCAATACACTGCAAATGCTTTTTATTAATAATACTTTTTTAAAAGAGTAGATGGAAGGAAAACTCAGAGTAGAAGGCACTATGAGCAGGGGCGATGGGGGACCAGGGAAGACTTCTTATAGGAGGTGGGATTTAGGTGGAATCTTGAAGGAATATAATAGGGAAGCTGACAGACAGAGGTGAGGTATGATGTTGTGTTCCTTAGGTGGCAACAGAAGATGAGAATGGAGTGTGGTCAGGATGGAGTTCAATACATAACACCTAGAGCTAAAATTCCAGAGTACCTCTATGAATTCCACTTGAAGCTCCAGTACCATTTGAGAGATTGGGATGGCCCCTAGAGAACAAGTATGGTGGTAGCTATCTTCTAGGACTTCCCTGTTATTAGCAGCCTTGCCTCTAAAGTTTATGTTTTAATGTTAAGGGCTCCCAGAATATACCAACGAATCTTCTCCAGAATTCATTTGTGACAAATATTCCTGTTCCTAAAGAAGATGGGGCATCAAGCCATTAGCCCGAAAAGCCTGGAATTTTGACCCGGAACCACATAATCTGTCCTTTTGCATGATTATGACACCCAGTCCATGGGCACGTATGTAAGGATAAGGAAGGCATTGTTGCTATAGAGTAGATTAGCTAGACCACACATGAGTAAGAAGCAGAAAAATGGGATCGATCTATTGTAATGTTACACCAGAGTATGTTTCCTTCCAGGTCTTACATCTTGTTTGTACCTTCTGCCTCACAGATTAACCTCTGCTAACTTCAAAGGAATGCAAAGGCAGACAAAGACACTGGTGAATAACACAGCCCACCACCACCGAAATGGGCAGAAATGCTTCAGTATGGGGCAATGGTGTCTTCATTGCTGATGAAGCTCTGATTTGTTTATAGAGATACTTTACAAAAAGTGTCTTCACGATTTAAGTGTTTCCCCCACATGTCAGTCATTATGAAAGCCACACAAGATTCAGCTTGCTGTTGTAGGTCTGTATTCTTGGGTGGAATGCCTGACGTTTCCCTAACAAGTTTGTACCTGTCTTGGTGTCACTTTGGTGTCAGGATTCCATTTTTTTCTAATGTATTTTCTTCCATGCCTAGCATAGTCAATGTATTAATAATGAATATTCAATATTTAAAGGGATATTCAATAAAAATAAAAAAAAACAAATTGATGCATGTGAAATTCTGAAAATTGTTTTGATTTTGTAGTAAAGTCAGATCTAGATAACAAATGTTTGACATCCTGAAGAGCTTATCATGCTTTTATTTATTATCATTTATTAGAATTTTTTTTGGTTCTCTCTAGATGACATCTAAATTCCTTTATAGTTCTAAAATCTTATGATTTTATATGCTTGAACTCAAGTTTGGGAAATTATAAATAGACACTTTTAGGGAAACATAATGAAAATGGTAACTGTAGATATCTTTAGCTTAGAGAAGATTTGTGGGAATGTGAAAGCTTTTTTTCAAGAATAATTGTTATGTGGAAAAGGCATTACAATTGTTCTGGTTGGCCCCAGAGGCCAGAACTAGGTGCAATGGGTAGAAGGAGGAGAGAGGCAGATTTAGGTTTGATATATGAAAAAAATCCCAACAATGTATTGGCAGTTGTTTTTGTTTGATCATTCTCACTCATGTCTGACTCTTCGTGATCCCATGTGGGCTTTTCTTGGCAAAGATACTGGAGTGGTTTATCATTTCCTTCTCCAGCTCATTTTACAGATGAGGAACTGAGATCAATAGGGTTAAGTGACTAGCTCAGGGTCACAGAGCCAATAAGTGTTTGAGGTTGGAATTGAACTCAGGAAGATAAGTCTTTCTGGCTTCAGGCCTGATACTTTATCCACTGTGCTACCTAGTCTACTCCTTCCTAACAATTGGAGCTTCCTAAAAGTAGAATGGACTGTGTTGGGAAGAGGTGGATTCTATCTCACCATAGCTCTTCAAGCAAAGGTTAGATAACCACTTCTTAGGTATGATAGGAAAGGTGTTCTTTTTCTGTGAGTTAAACAGGATGGCCTCTGAGGTCCCTTCCTAACCTGAAAGTCTATGGAGAGAATCCAAGTTCTTAATCCAGAATAGCAATCCAGGAATTATAACAGAATTTTCATCCATACTTTGGTCCAATGTGCTTCTATGGCCAATAAAGATCAACAACCTGTGAGGAGTTTGTGAATTATTGTAATTTAGCTCTTTCCAAGGCCATCAAAGATCATTAAAATTCAGTGAGCCTTTCCCACTTCTCTTCCTTTTCCTCACTAATACCACATTCCACTACTTACATAATTATAGAATATTAGAATAATAAGGGACCTCAGAGATCATCATCTAGTCCAGTATTCTCATTTTGCCTATGAGAAATTGGAGCCCCAGAAAAAAGGGACTTGCCAAAGGTCACACAGTTTATGTGATGCATAAACAGGATTAGTAGAATTAGATTTCCTAATTGCCAATTCAGTGGTCTTTCTAATATTCACTATGCAAACCCTACTTTCTTAGTTTCTATAACATAGTGCTAGCCTGGCTTTCTTCTTACCTCTATCATTACTCTTTCTTCCAGTGTGGTTCAGTGGCAAGAATGTTCATTGTAGAATGAGAGGACCTTAATTTAAATCCCAAACCTGTCAATTGCTATCTATTGACTGGGAGCAATTTGATTTAACCTCCCTGGAACTCAATTTCCTCCTCTATAAAAGGAAGGATTTGGACTCAATGGTCTCTAAGGTCTCTTCTAGCTGTAGGGCTATGATTTTTCGACTCTTCATATATATATAAGACAAAACTCATTACTGTCTTTTGCCCATCTCTTTCCTCTAGTTATGCTTTCTTCCTTAGAAATCTTCATGGTATAATTTAAATCAATCAAAATTTATTCTACTTTCTATAGACAAAGGACTTTCCCAGGCACTGGGAGATATATGATGATTTATACATAAGATAACATTCCTGCCCTCAAGGAACTATAATTTAGTAAAGAGAAACAAAACATTACTACTAGACAGAAGACAGTGATCTAAATCTCCAGCACTGGGATTTTCCTGTCTCCTGCATTACAGTTTCAATTGTTTGATGGATATCTCTGGTAGGAAGATTAGACTGTTCGGCTTGGCCTGAGAGGGCAAAATTAGGAATAATCTGTGGAAATTAGAGAGAAGCAGATTTAAATTCCATATAAGGAAAACTTCCTAACTGCTACAGCTGTCATATTAAATCTTTAAGTGGGTTGCATATTTCATAATGTAGGCAAATTTGGCTACAGCATCATCTCTTTCACTTCTGCCTTTAAGAGATCTAAGTAAAAATTGCTGAAATTAAATAACTCAGCAAAAGAGGCTAATCAAAATCAGAATCATAAATATAGTACTTGGCATTGATTAATTGATTAAAGCTATTAGATCTAAGGACATTAGAGATATTAGGATGATTGGATTTAGAAATGGAGTGAACTGTAAAGATAATATCAACTAACCCATTTTTGAGATGTGTAAACTGAAGTCTACAGAGTAAAGTTATTTAATCTGTTGTCACTCATTGTTAGTGTCAGAAATAGGTCAAGAATACATATTTCCAGGCTCTAATTCAATCCATTAAGTGTTAAGTGCTTACTATATGCAAAAAACTGTTAAGTGGTAAGAATGAAAAGACAAAATGAAAAATAATCCTCCATCTTGGTAAATTTACATTCTATTTGGGAGGTAGAGGTGGTATATAATATATAAACAAATAAACATATATATATATTATACATATTTATATAATAGTTTAAAGAAGAAAGAAGGCTAACAAATAGACGAATCAAGAGAGGCTTTCCATAGGAAGCAGTCTATGATCTGAAGTAGAAGTGAGGAAGAAATGTATTTTAGATAAATGACAATTGTTTTCACCTTTCTTCAGTCTTACAAGTGTTCTTTTTTTTTTTCTTTAAAAAAAAATCCTTACATTCTGACTTGGAATCAATACTAAGTATTGGTTCTAAGGCAGAAGAGAGGTAAGGGCTAGACATTTGAGGCTAAGTGGTTGGTCCAAGCTGGGAAGTATTTGAAGTCATATTTGAATCCAGATTTGAACCTAGGTCCTTCTATATCTATGCCTGGTTCTCTATCCACTGAGTCACCTAGCTGCCTCCACCAGTTGTTCTTCAAACTGTACTTTTAAAGCATATTAAATGCCAAGATTTTTATTTTTTAATTTAAATTTTATTTTCCCCAAATTACATGTAAAAACAATTTTAACATTTAAAAAAATTTAATCCCAAATTCTTTTTCTCTCTTCTTCCCCCCTCACTGAGATAGTAAACAATTTGATAAAGATTTTACATGTTTTAATCATGTAATTTTTTTTTCTAAATTAGTCCTTTCGTGGAAGTAAACTTTAACAAAGAAATGAAGAAAGAAAGTGAAATATATAATGTTTTGGTCTGGTTTCAGATTCCATCAATTCTTTCTCTGGAGGCAGATGGCTTTTTTCCATCTCTAGCTCTTTGTGATTCTTGGATTGTTGTATTGCTGAGAATAGCTAAGTCATTCACAGTTGTTCATTGTACAGCATTCTTGTTACTGTGTACACTATTTTCATGGTTCTGCTTACTTCACTCTGTATCAGTTCCAGGTTTTTCCAAAATCATTCTGCTTCTCATTTCTTTTAGCATAATATTATTTCATTACAATCATATACCACAACTTACTTAGCCATTCCCCCATTAAAGGGTGTCTATTCCTTAACTTTTCAAGTTTGGATCAGCAGTATTAACTCAGTTCTTATGAATTTTTTTTTTTATCTTTCCTGTCACCAAAATGACTTTCTATGTTGTTTCCTTTTGTTGTTGTTGCTGTTTGCTCTCTCTCTCTCTCTCTCTCTCTCTCTCTCTCTCTCTCTCTCTTCCTCACCCCCCCCCCTTTTACTTTTAACTTTACAAAAGGGTTAGAATTAGACTAGGTTATTATGGTGAAGGAGGAACTGTCCCAAGATTCAGGTTCTTTGCATAGATGCTTTCACATAGATATCTCTGGGGAACAATAAATTTTTAATTCTTCCAAGACGGTATGAACTTAGGAGAGGTGTGTTTACCACTCTCCTGGTGAGTGTGTGAGTGACCACAAGCACTATTTTCCTCCCTGGAACTATGATGCGGGTCCCTTGCTTCCCTGTGACTACAAGTGCTGGTGTGCTAGTATTCCTCCTCACTCTGGGGCTTCAATCTGGGACTGAAATCCAGGAATGTGATCTGGATCTATATATGAGCAATGCACCAATTCTGCACTCTGGGCCAGCTAAGAGACCCCAGTAATCTTCTGATCAGTTATCCAACCCCCTTACTCTCTTCATCTCCATTTCCCTTTCCATTCCTATAGACACCACACTAAGTAAAGCCCTTTTTACCTTACATTGGAATATAATCATAAACTTTTAAGTTTCTATATGACCTAATCTCTTTGAACAATAATCCTTCATATAAACCAGATTAACCTTTCTAAAACACTGCTACTACTACTTTGTTCAAAATTATCTCATGACTAATTCAAATGAGTGTTGTTTCAAAATGGAATGGACCATCTTGTGAGGTACTGAGGTTCTTTTCACTGTAGTTGTATAAACAGAGCCCGGGTTACTATGTATGGTTGCAAAAAAGGAGTCGTCCTATGGTTAGGGTGTGTACATTCAAATTCTATTCCAAGTCCAAAGAGTCTTTGAATGATCCCCAAATTCATCTCTATTACATTATAAATCTTGAGAGTAGGTATTGTGTCTCACATATTTTTGTATCTTCTATAGCAACTAATAAAATGAGGTTTTTACACATAGTAGGTGCTTAATAAATATATGTGGAATAAAAAACTATAGCTTTATTGCCTTTAATAAGTGCAAGCTACATTTGGAGGAAATGTAAGTAGATACGTAAGCTCAGTGTCTTATTCATAACTATGACTCATTCAGTGAATATCATCACTGGTCTTCAAGGGTTCATCTTGAAGAATAGAGAACTTCTCGCTGTATCTTCATAGAAACTAGATACTAAAATTCACCTCAAATTATTTTGTACTTGTTTGAATGGTGTTAATGGATTTCCCCTCTTTGTATATAATAACATAAAATTTATATTTCTGTAGTGCCTTATGGTTTATAAAGCATTTTCCTTATAAGGTCTGTGTGAAATGGATAATGATTGCCATTCATATCTATTCTACTGAGGACAATAAATCAACCAGTCAACAAGTATTGTTAAATACCCATTATATTTCAGATACTGTGTTAGGTACTAGGGATACAAATACAAAGAATGAAATCATTCCTAGTTAAAATGAGCTTACATTCTAATGGAGAAATAACAAATACATACCATAAGAATTAAAATACGGGTTTGTCAAAAATAAAAGAGCAGCTTTTAATAATGTAAGTTTTAATGAGAATACAGTAGAGTTGTAAATTAATATTATCCCTTTAAGCCAGAGAAAAGGAAACTTCTAGCAGCTTTTAACAATGAACAATTTAGTTTGATTAAAATAGAGATAGTAAAAGAATATAGTAAGTAAAATGAATATAGTAAAAGAGGGAAATATAGGAAAGAGATAGAAAAAGAAATTTCCTAATGTCTATATTAGTTATCCTATAACTACCTATAACTACATATAATTACTATATAAAACTGCCTATATTTACCTATAACTGCTTATAACTACCACTAATAACAACCACCCCACAAAGTTCTAACCCAATTCACTTAATAAAAACCAACCCAATCAGTGTTTAATCCAACCCCAATTAGATCTGTCAATGAAGACCAGCCACCTTCCAAAAAGTTCAAGAAAGGGAAAAAACCTAACAGCACAATCCAAATGACAAAACTCCAAAAGACAAAAAGCCCTTTGAAAGTTAAAGCCAAAAGCCCTTTCAGTAAGTTCAGGCTCGCCTTTTATATTCCAGCTATGAAGCGCCAACCACCAACCCAACATGCTCCCAGCAGCCAATTTTCCCACAACTGCCAGTATCTAACTGTCAGCAACTGTCAGCAACTGACTCCTCCCAACTGATGCCCCTTTTTATACCCCTTTTGTACCTCACTTCCTGTTTCTATGGGTCCTCCTTTCTGTCTCTTTGTTTCTACTTCCTGTCACTGTGGGCTGGTTAATCCCAATACATCTCTATGGTAAGAGGACTGCCAAGTCCTTCATTAAATTAAAAAAGGAATAAAGAATTCCTTTTTACAATACATGTATACACATGTACACAAGCATAAAGTTAATATAGTTTGGGAATGAAATAGGTATATAATATAGATGGTAAGATTTATATAAGTGATATATCACGTTTGGATATACCATTCAGAGGGTAGGTCGACAGGGTGAATGTGTAGGCCAAAATGCTATCTGACTAGTTGACAACTTGGTAAAAACATTAAATGAAGGTTTATTAATATTCACGGAGAAGAGGAAAGGAAGACCAGGAACCAAGGAGTCCCGAGCACTAAACTCTGGATACTCCACCCTCCCAGTTCTATGGGTTTCATGAGAAACCATCTTCAGAGCTCTTCTGGCTGCCTTTCATTATTCTTTATATCTATAAATCCACACTATCTACCTTATGTGATCTAACTGGTGCTCCAAATTAATGGTAGACACGTTTAAAGTTCAACAAATATATGATAACTTGAACTTTTGGTGAATATACGCACATAGACCAAAGGCCAAGATGGCTCTGGGTTTTTCCCACAGATAGGCTTTATTGTATACTAGCAGTTTTCTTTCAGCAATGAGAAAACACTCAGGACACAGGATCTCACAGGAACTCAGGTAGATGGAAATTGAAGACAAGGATTGATAGGATCTCCCACCAGGATAGCAGGATCTCAGGATAGCTGGATAAACAGGAAAGCAGGAACCTTGGGCTCTCAGGGACAGGTAAGTCAACTCTCCCTAAGCTTAGACAAACAAAACCAAGGGAAGTGACCTTTTTGATTTTCCTGAAGCTCTTCAACTGTCTTTAGTGTTTCAGGTTTTAACTCTTCCCCAGGCTCTAGAACAGCCCTTTCCATTCCATGTATGCGGCCAGTCCTTCTTTGCAAAGGCTTGCATTTAGTCTCTTCTACAGTTTTCCTTTCTTTCTTCCTTTTTCTTCTTCTTTTCTTTCTTTCCTTCTTTCTTCCTTCCTTCCTTTCCTTCTTCCTTCCTTCTTTCTTCCTCCTTCCTTCCTTCCTTCCTTCCTTCCTTCCTTCCTTCCTTCCTTCCTTCCTTCCTTCCTTCCTTCCTTCCTTCCTTCCTTCCTTCCTTCCTTCCTTCCTTCCTTCCTTCCTTCCTTCCTTCCTTCCTTTCTTTCTTTCTTTCTTTCTTTCTTTCTTTCTTTCTTTCTTTCTTTCTTTCTTTCTTTCTTTCTTTCTTTCTTTCTTTCTTTCTTTCTTTCTTTCTTTCTTTCTTTCTTTCTTTCTTTCTTTCTTTCTTTCTTTCTTTCTTTCTTTCTTTCTTTCTTTCTTTCTTTCTTTCTTTCTCTCACAGGAAGGAGGATGCTAGCTTTGGGGGACATCTGTAAACATTTCAGTCTGAACTGCATGTTAAAGGAAGAGAAGGACTCTATGAGGCAGAAGTAAGGATGAAACATATGCTAGGGATGGGAGACATCCAGTGTGAAGATGCAGAGATAAGAGTTTTATGTATAAGGTACATCCAGTTTGGCTGGATCACAGAGTTCAGGAGAGGGGATAATGAGGTGAGAAATTTTCCAATGAGGTCTGAAGGGTCTGAAGGTAGACCTATCCTACCTATAGGACCAAGGACAAATCATTTAACCCTTCTTTGCTTAGGAAAAAAAAAAAAGAAGACTTCTGGAGTTGGTTGAAAAGTAAGTCACATGGTCAGATCTATGCTTAATGAAAATGACTGGTAAAAGTGTAGAATGGACTTATTAGAGAGAGATTTAAGGCAATGAGATCAATTGGGAAGCCATTGTGACAGTCTAGGGGAGGGGTGATGAGGGCTCAAAGTAATGTGGTACCTGTGTGAGTAGAGAGAAGGGGTTAGCTATGAGAAATGTGAAAGCAAAACAACAAGATCAGATAACTAATTAGACACATGGGGTGAAGGGGGAAAGAAGAGTGCAGGATAATTCTGAGATTATGAACCTGAGATCCTGGAAGGATGATGGTGGTACCTTTGACAGAGAATGGGAAGTTAGGGAAGTTAGTTTTAGACACACCGAATTTAAGATATTTCTAGAATATAAAGTTTGAAATGTTATATAGATAATTATAAAGAGTTCCAACAGAGAAGAGAAGACTCACTTTAGCTAATAATATTAGGGGATATGATATGAATGATAAACCAGCCAAGAAGATGGACAATTAGCAATCACAGATATGGGGGGGGGGAAATCAGGAAGGACTAAGTTTTTGAGAGGTTATGTGACTTGCCTAGCTTGTAATTGTCTAAAGCAAGATTTCAAACCAGTTCTCTTTTGTCTCCTTATGTGTTTAGGTTCTGTCTTTACAATTAGATTATATAATACTCATGATCAAGAGCCATATTTCATTTCATTTATCCCATAATAGTGCCTAACAAGATATTCTGGACATAGTGAGCACATTACTTTGACAAGTAAAGGAGATAAGATTGAGTGGGAATGATCTTCCTGTTTTGTTTTGAAAAGAACTACAAGATGAGGAAGTTTTAATGTAATGATTCACTTCTCAGTCCTACTTCTTCCTCAAAAAAGGATATGATATTTTAGATATTGTCCTATAAAACATTTAAATTCCCTTAGCTTGTATTAGGGCAATAACCACAAGAGTCTGTGACACGTCGTTCTAAAAATTTTCTACAGAAAAACAGATTGTTAGAATTACCCAATTGATGGGAAAAAATCTTCATAGAAACCTCTGACAAAGGTTTAATTACTCAAATTTGTAAAGAGCTAAATCAATTGTACAAAAAATCAAGCCATTCTCCAATTGATAAATGGGCAAGGGACATGGATAGGCAGTTCTCAGATAAAGAAATCAAAACTATTAATAAGCACATGAAGAAGTGTTCTAAATCTCTTATAATCAGAGAGATGCAAATCAAAACAACTCTGAGGTATCACCTCACACCAAGCAGATTGGCTAACATGATAACAAAGGAAAGTAATGAATGCTGGAGGGACATTAATTCATTGCTGGTAGAGTTGTGAACTGATCCAACCATTCTGGAGGGCAATTTGGAACTATGCCCAAAGGGAACAAAAGAATATCTACCCTTTGATCCAACCATAGCACTGCTGGGTCTGTACCCCAAAGAGATAATGGACACAAAGACTTGTACAAAAATATTCATAGCTGCGCTCTTTGTGGTGGCCAAAAACTGGAAAGCGAGGGGATGCCCATCAATTGGGGAATGGCTGAGCAAATTGTGGTATATGTTGGTGATGGAATACTATTGTGCTAAAAGGAATAATAAAGTGGAGGAATTCCATGGAGACTGGAACAACCTCCAGGAAGTGATGCAGAGCAAGAGGAGCAGAACCAGGAGAACATTGTACACAGAAACTAATACACTGTGGTGTAATCGAACATAATGGACTTCTCCATTAGTGGCGGTGTAATGTCCCTGAACAATCTGCAGGGATCCAGCAGAAAAAACACCATTCATAAGCAGAGGATAAACTGTGGGAGTAGAAACACCGAGGAAAAGCAACTGCCTGACTACAGCGGTTGAGGGGACATGACAGAGGAGAGACTCTAAAGGAAACACTAATGCAAATATTAACAACATAGCAATGGGTTTGAATCAAGAACACATGTAATACCCAGTGGAATCATGCATCAGCTATGGGGGGTGGGGAGGAGGAAAAGAAAATGATCTTTGTCTTTAATGAATAATGCATGGAAATGATCAAATAAAATATTATAAAATAAAAAAAAAAAAGAATTACCCAATTGAGACATTTGCTCTTCCGGGATCCATATTCCATTGATTAGCAGTATTGTTATGATAATTCTACTTGTCATTTTTGGGTAACACAAATGATATGTTTTTATCAAAATGATAGCTTCCCAAGACTAGTTTTTAACCCAGGTTTAGAAGGAGAGAGGAGAGGAGAATTCAGGTTTTCAGTGGACATGTCCTAGAATGAAAGACACTGAAAGACACATGATGAGGGCTTTTGATGGAGAGAAGCTACTTCAGATGAGGCAGGGGCCTGGGACAGAAGTACAACACAAATTTCAGACCACCCAGGGATAAATAAGCGTGCCCTTTTCCATTCAAGGGAATGAAATACTTTAGAACCCTGGATATCCTGAGATCAGGAGTAAAGCTTTTTCAGAGGAAAAAGAGTGCTTCCCTAGATAAAGGAGTTTTTTCTTAGAGAAGAGACCTTTCCAAGACCTTGTGGCATGTTCTCCCTCTCCAAGTATATATACTCTTAGGGTATGGGTAGTCCTACATAGCCCTAGGATGAGCAGTGGACTGGGAACACAACTACTACTCTCAATTATATTTGTCTCAAGTATTAGATTTCCTAAGCAACACTAAAGTAGCCCCTGGGGATTATTGTAGGACAACCAACACTAAAATAAGATAAAATTTGACAGAAAATATAATACATGAATCTGGGAGTCTATGAAATATGAAATAGTTCAGAGTAGAAATATCATATTTGGAGCCAGAAGTCCCGGGTTTGAATTCTATCTCTGTTACTAGCTACCTGTATGAACATGCACAAGTTTCTTTACATCTCTTTGGTCAGTTTCTTCATCTATAAAATTAGGATATTGGATTAAAGGGTCTATAATGTTTCATCTGGTTCTAAATGCTATGATTCTGTGAAGCAGAGAAAGGGCAAGGGAGTGGTAGAAGAGAAGACCTGGCCTGGTTTCAGGCAGGAAATGTAGGGGGAACTACCTCTTCCTACGCTGGAGGTCATGGCTTTGTTCTTTCCACCAAAATGCCTTATGGTATCAAGAAAACAGCCCAAACCATCTTAATTTCAGCCCAGAGCTCTAGAAACTTTTCTTTCCTGGGTTATATCTTTCAAACTCTTCCTTGTTTCCAACTTGCTTATTATTTTCAGGAATGCCATTCTTCTCCCAGACCCACAGACAAGTTCATAGCTTTGGTGTCATCTTTGATTTACCCCCACATAATCAATCTGTTTTCAAATTTTGTCATATCTTCCTTTCCAGAATCTTTTCTCTAAATCTCCTCTTTCAAACTAGTTTAGGATCCCATTACCTCTTGCTTAGACTATTGTGCTAGCCTTCTTTTTTAAGTTATTTTTTTATTTGAAAAAATTTGTTTAATTATTTAATTTAGAATATTTTTTCCGTGGTTACATGAACCGTTCTTCCCTCCCTTCCTTCCACCCCCTCCTATAGCCAATGAGCAATTCTACTAGGTTTTACATGTTTCATTGATCAAGACCTATTTCCATATTATTAATCTTTGTACTAGGGTGATCGTTTAGGGTCCACATCACAGTCATGTCCCCATTGAACCATGTGATCAAGCAGTTGTTTTTCTTCTGTGTTTCTACTCCCACAGTTCTTGCTCTGGATGTGGATAGAGTTCTTTCTCCTAAGTCCCTCAGAATTTTCCTGGGTCATTACATTGCTGCTAGTAGAGAAGTCCATTACATTTGGTTGTACCACAGTATATCAGTCTCTGTGTACAATGTTCTTCTGGTTCTGCTCCTTTCACTCTGCATCAATTCCTGGAGGTTGTTCCAGTTTGGATAGGCTTCTAATTGATATTCCTCAAGTTGTCCCTCACTCCAGTTTCTTCTCTTTATCTGCTAAAAGTTACTTTTCTGCTCAATAATTTTCAATGATTCGCAAGTAGTGATGAGAGAGTGATGTCCTCTATGGCTCACAGAGAGAGAAGAATAGACACTCTAGAATCTCTTCTCTACTGTTCTTCAAAGGAAACTGATTTCTCTAAGGAGTGAAGTCAGAAGTTGACCACTCTGCTCTCTTTAGAGAGGGAGCACTGGTCTAGATGTATATCTATTTGCTCTCTTAAATACTGTTAGACTAGGAGATATAATTTTAAGATTCTACTAAATTCCTGATTACTATTTCTTGATGGGGAAGGAAAGCCCTAACTTTTGTATTCAAGGCTTGACTCTCTCTGAACAAAATATGAGTTCTATGATGAACACACATAACATAATATCAAATAAACTCATTTATCCAAGTTGATAGCAAAGAAGAAAATAGAGAAAATACTTACATGGGAAAATATATTAGACAGTACAGAGTGAACAAGCTCTCCCTTTGAGAGCAAGAAATTTTGAGAGAGAGAGAGAGAGAGAGAGAGAGAGAGAGAGAGAGAACAAGAGAGAGAGAGAGAGTGAGAGAGAGTGCTAAATATTCTTTAAAGGGAAATGCCCTAAAGAGTCTAGTATAACAAGATGATAGAGACTTCTAAGCTTCTCTCATATAAGCTTCTTCTTAGTCTTTTTCTCCATTCAGTGACATGAAAAAAGAAAGTAACAACATATATTTTCTCACTTAAAGCTGGAACCCAGAAGAACTCAAGAGATTGAAAAGCCTGAATCTCTCTTCTCTTCTGATATCGTTAACTCCTTCCTCACTTCAGTAGGAAGAGAGTCCCATACCAATAGACTATATTACTTTGAGAATCAAGTAGAAAAATACTCTATTTGGCTTTTAAAACCCTTCCAAACTTGTCCCTTCCCACCATTCTACTTTCCTTATATGCCATTGATCCTTTACACTATAATTCAGCTCCCCTAGTCTATTTACTGTTCCTTTATTACAACCCAGTATCTCCTGATTCTAAGGCTTCTCACTGATTGTCCTCTAGGCTCTTCTTTCTTGTCTCTGCTTCTTGGCTTCCCTGGTTTTCTTTAAAAATTCAGTTCCTGCTTATTATTACCTTCCATGTTACACTGCATATATCCTGTTATGGTCATGCTTTATTTGTATGTTGTCTCCCACATTACACTGTGAGCTCCTCGAGGATGGGATTTGTTTTGGTTTCTTTATTAATTGTAACATTTAATAAATGCTTGTTGGCTGTTTGACTGATTGCTTATTCTGACATCTTAATTATCTGAGCCCAGTGCTCTGCAGTGTTTATACTGGATGCAAGCCTGAATGCAATATTCCACACATTTATTCCCTATTTTTCCCGTTATTTAGCCATTTGTAGCCAAAGTGTATTTTGAATAGTTATAGCTAATGTAATGCTCCAAACATACAGAGGGCTATATAGTCACTGAAAAAAGAATCCTGAGGATTTTCTTTCAAAGTCTCCTAAAGAAAAAAAAGCCCCAGCTTTTAGAAGCCTAGGCCAAAGTGTTGGTTCACATGGTCTTTGTCATATTTCCCTTGGGAACCAAGAACTTCTCTGTTGGCTTCCTGCCCACTCTCAAAACCGCAAATATCCATCTTCCTCTTTAAATATTTCTTACTGGTCCAGAATGCTTTACCCCCAAACTTCCAAGTGATAATTGATTGCAACCTTTTTCCAATGGGGAAGGCATAATGGAAACATATGTAGAACTCATGTCAGGCATTAAGCAGTCAATCAACAAATTAATTAAGTACTCGCTGTGTGTTAAACACTGTGCTGGGTTCTAGAGATACAAAGACAAAAGTTTTTAATTGTCCATGTCTTCAAGGACCTTACATTCTATTGGTGGAAACAGCATATGTAGACATATATGAAAAAATGAAATGTTTGCAAGACAATATAACAAAAAGGTAATTTGTGACTCTGGGTGAGGCACTAGCATTTGGAGCATCTAGACAGGCTTCATCAAGAAAGGCGTGTTGCTTGAGTCAAATTTTAATGGAGGCTAGGGATTGTAAAGGCCAATCAATCAACATTTATTAAACACCCACTGTGGCCAGACACTGGGCTAAGCATTAAAAATACAAAAAGAGGTGAAAGATAATAAGCAAACATATCTATCAAGCAACTTAGATATAGGAAGAGAAGAGATGATAATGAAAGGAAGGCAGTGGAATTAAGAGGGCTTGGGGAAAACTTCCTCGAGAGGGTGGGATTTTAGTTGAGACTTAAAGGAAAACAGGGAGATCAGTGGGTAGAGTTGAGGAGGAAAAGTTTTCCAGGCTTGAGAGACATTCAGAGAAAATGCTTTGAGCTGAGAGCCAGAGGTCAGGTAATCATCACACATATCATAAAGCACTAAGATGGGCCACTTTATTCCTGAAGGCCTAGAAGGAAAGAGACTATTAGACAATTTTTGCTTGGATAGGATACCCCAAGAGGGAACGGGCTTATTGCTATCAATGGGCTCTCAACATCAACTATGGCCATGCTACGGATGGTTCCGCTTCCTACAAGAAGCTCCTTTACTCCACCATGCCACAACTTGGGATTGGCTTCTCCCACACTCCTTGGGACCACCTGTTGTCTATCTTTTCTCCCAGGGAGTCACCCTGAAGAAACCTAATTAGGCTAACATTTATGTCAATAATCTGATGATATTTCTGGGTCCTCTACCTCAAATAAAATCCTCACTCGCTGGTTGGTGCCTATATACGTTTTAACAACAGAGTAAGTCTTTACTACTACGGTTTAGAGATATAAGCAAAATACTTTGTGAGATAGTGAGTCATATTCTATCAAAGGTGTATTCAAGAAAAGGCTAGGTTTCTAATTAATGATATTACAAAGAGTCAGACTTCTAATTCTAAGATGTTACGTAGGATTCTACAATTGCCTTGATAGATTGCAAGCTCCTTAAGGGCAGGAACTATGCTTAATACATCTTTATATCTGCTCTAGCACTTAGCAAAGTGTCTCATGAGCAGGAATATTCAAATATAACTTACAAGGGAGGTGACACTTAAATAGGAAAGAACTTCAGTCTAAAAGTCAAGCCATCAACAACTGAAGACAAGTTTTTGTTTTAAGTGATGGAGATCTGTAAGTGAGTTCAGGAAGGTTTTGCCCAAGGATGTCAGGAAAAAAACCTCTAGGTCAAACTTGGGAGATTTAACTATTTTTCTGCATAGATTTATGCCTGAATGAGTCAGATTAAACAGAAGTTGGCAACTAAGATATTCTTATCATGCAACCGGAAAATATAGTCAGTTTCATTTCCTGTGATTTATCAAGATAAAAAAAACACGGAATAACAATATCACATATTTATAATGATTCACAATACCTAGTCCTGTTCTCCCCTCACTCTCCCTCTGTAGTTATGAGGAAAGTAAAGCCCAGGAAGAAGTGACATGCCTGAAGAAATTTACTAATTGGTAACAATAGGATTCAAACCCAGGTCTTTGGACTCCAAATCTATTACCCAAATAAAAAATATATATTTTTTTATTTTTTGGCCAGGGATTAAAATGAAAGTGGGTCCCGTACTTGTGCTTTTATTGATATAAGTAATTTCTCGTGTAGAAACTTCCTTTACCAATACAAATAAACAATTAATCCATAATTTCTAGTCTTAGAGAGTAGCCTGGAAAAACTGAGAAATTAAAGAACTTACCTAGGGTCATGGGTATGTGTCAGAGGATACTAAAATTGAGGAATTTTAGAGCTGGAAGAAAGATTATTTCATCCAACCCCATGATTTTAGAGATGAGGAAACTGACTTGCTGAAAGCCACCCAAGTCTCTGCCTTTTTATGCAGTTTAGTGCTCTTTTCCCTCTAGCAACTCATTTGATCCTAATAACAACTCTTTGAGATCAGTATTATAATTCCTAGTTTACAGGTGAGCAAATTCAAAATTGGAGAGGGGAAATGACTGGACAAACTCATTTCTCATAATTTCAGAGTTGGAAGGGAAGCAGAAGCCATCTGGTTCTGGGAATGAGAACCTATGTGTCTCACGTATGTCTAAAATTCTTGTCTTAACCAAACTTTGACTTATTACTGAATACTCCCATTCCCCAGATCCTAGATTCTATTAGCGCAATTTTAGAACTACTGGATCATCCCTTAAAGATATTGGTTGAAAAGATGGTAAAACTTTCTGTAGCATGGAATTAGTTAAACTGATCTACTCCAACAAGAAACCATACCAAAAACAAAACAAAACACCATATATATATATATATATATCTGCATATAATATATATATTATATGTATATTGTATATAATGTGTATATAATACATAATAAAGCCATTACATGCTTCTCAATGTAACAGTCAGTTATAATGTTTTATTTCTCTGGAAACTTACTCTGTGATAGGGGTTCTTAACTTAGTGTTCCTGATTATTTTTTTAATTTAACTGTTTTTTAATAAATTATATTATTTCCATTTATGTTAACTGGTTCCTTTGTAATTTTATGTATTTTATTTTCTATATTTAAAAACATTATTCTAAGAAAGGCCTAAAGACTTTCCCAGACTTTCAAAGGGAGCTATGACATGCAAAATCAGGTTAAGCATTTCTAATACAATATTAAAACATATTGGTGATCATGGGCATCCTTGTTTTACTTGTGATCTTATAGGGAATATTTCCAACTTATTCCCATTACAGATACTGTTTGCTGATGGGCTTAAGTTTATACTTCTTCTTATTCTAAGAAAAAATCAATTTATACCTAACCTATTAAAAGTGTTTTTAATAAGAATGAGTTTTGTAATTTGTAAAAAGCTTTTTTTCTGCATCTAGTGATATAATCATATGATTTTTGTTACTTTTTTGGTTCATGTAATCAATTCTGTTAATATTTTTCCTTATATTATACCATCCCTATATACTGGAATAAATCCTGTTAGGTCATAATGTAAAGAAATTATAAATAGAAATAAGTAAGACAGTTTTATGATTACATATATCTTTTAAAAATAAATAAATGTTTTTTCTCTCATGGGGAAGGGGATAGAGAAGGGAGGTAAGTGGGTATTTTAATGTAACAAACAAAAAATTAAATTAAAAAATCTGGTTAAGAACCTCCACTCTTTGACTTCTGTCTTTAACTGCTGTCTCATATTACTGGGAAAGACTTTTCACTTCCTCTGAATTCTAAGTAACTGTCGCTGTTTAAGTTAAACTCTATCCACAAAAGTGCCAAATGAATATTTCTAAAGTACAGATGTGCCCATACATTCAAGAAGCTTTCTAGATCTGTAATAATAGCAGAACATATTTTACATAAGGTGACAAATCAAATCGAAGATAGTCAGTGCTCAACTTTTTTTTTTTGCCCAAAGTATTAAAATCAGGCAAGTAATTTAACATTTAAATATGGTTCTAAGGTAAAGCTCATTTTAAAGACACTCAAATTATTAGGAAAACGTTTCCCAGGGCTCATCTCCCAACTCAGAGTCTAATTGAGGTTAATTAGTGGAAATTAAATTACAGAATTATAAAATGTTATTTCAATAAGTGAAACTAAGTTAACAAAATATTCCATATTAATAGTTCTAAAAGGACCTGCTTCTCTGTATTAAGAAAACTAAATGTTTTGTGTTTTACCAAACTGCTCTCCTGACTTTTGTTCAAATTCCTACCACTCCAAATTTTAACCCTTCACACCTGCCTGGTATATAGTATGCACCTAATAATTTTGGTTATTCAATTGAATTTTTATTATTATAAGCATCATCTCATCATCAATGGTTTCTGAATCAGAGACTCAAAGCTGAGAAGGTTCCCAGATTCCATCTAGTTCAACTTATACCAAAATGCATAGGGATATATTGTATTCTCTCCAGCAACTCTACACATTGTCATCCAAACTTTGCCTGAAGAGCTCTAGTGAGAGGAACCCATTACTTTTGAGTCAGTGAATTCCACTTTTGGAGAGCTAAAATTCTCAGAGTTCTTTCCTCAAAACAAGCCTAAATTCACCCCTTTTAAATTCCCACCTGTTGATGCCAGTTCTGCCTCAGAGCCAAACAGAATATTTACAGAGCTCTCTACATTTTATTTTATTTATTTATTTTTCAATTTTATTTAGTCAATTTAGAACATTATTCCTTGGTTACAAGAATCATATTATTTCCCTCCCTCCCCTCCACCCAAACTTTCCGTAGCCATTGTGCAATATCATAGGGTATTTATATGTGTCCTTGATCAGAACCCATTTCCATGTTGTTGGTGTTTGCATTAGGATGTTCATTTAGAGTCTACAGCCCCAGTCATGTCCCCTCGACCCATGTATTCAAGCATCTGTTTTTCTTCTGTGTTTTTACTCCCACAGTGTTTCCTCTGGATATAGATAGTGTTCTTTCTCATAGATCCCTCCGGGTTGTTCAGGATCACTGCTTTGCCACTAAAGTAGAAGTCCTTTACATTTGATTGTACCACAGTGTCTCTGTGTACAATGTTCTCCTGGTTCTGCTCCTCTCACTCTGCATCAATTCCTGGAGGTTGTTCCAGTTCACATGGAATTCCTCCACTTTATTATTCCTTTGATCACAATAGAATTCCATCACCAACATATACCACAATTTGCTCAGCCATTCCCCAATTGAAGGGCATCTCCTCATTTTCCAATTTTTTTGCCACCACAAAAAGCGCAGCTATGAATATTCTTGTACAAGTCGTTTTCCTTATTATCTCTTTGGGGTACAAACCCAGCAGTGCTATGGCTGCATCAAAGGGCAGACAGTCTTTTAATGACCTTTGAGCTTAGTTCCAAATTGCCCTCCAGAATGGTTGGATCAATTTACAACTCCACCAGCAATGAATTAGTGTCCCTACTTTGCCACATCCCCTCCAGCATTCATTACTTTCCATTGCTGTCATGTTTACCAATCTGCTAGGTATGAGGTGATACCTCAGAATTGTTTTGATTTGCATCTCTCTGATTATAAAAGATTTAGAACACTTTTTCATGTGCTTATTAATAGTTTTGATTTCTTTAACTGAAAATTGGCTATTCATGTCCCTTACCCATTTTTCAATTGGAGAATTGCTTGATTTTTTGTACTAGTTTAGCTCTTTATAAATTTGAGTAATTAGACCTTTGTCAGAGGTTTTTGTTATGAAGATTGTTTCCCAATTTGTTGCTTCCCTTCTAATTTTGGTTGCATTGGTTTTGTTTGTACAAAAGCTTTTTAATTTGATATAATCAAAATTATTTATTTTACATTTTGTGGCTTTTTTTCTAGCTCTTGCTTGGTTTTAAAATCTTTCCTTTTCCAGAGATCTGACATGTATACTATTATGTGTTCACCTAATTTACTTATAGTTTCCTTCTTTATATTCAAGTCATTCACCCATTCTGAGTTTATCTTGGTGTAGGGTGTGAGATGTTGATCTAAATCTAATCTCTCCCATACTATCTTCCAATTTTCCCAGAAGTTTTTTGTTTGTTTGTTTGTTTGTTTTTTATCAAATAGTGGATTTTGGTCCCAGAAGCTGGTATCTTTGGTCTTATCATAGACTGCCTTGCTGAGTTCACTTACCCCAAGTCTATTTCACTGATCCTCCTTTTTGTCTCTTAGCCAGTACCAAATTGTTTTGATGACCGCTGCTTTGTAATATAGTCTGAGATCTGGGACTGCAAGACCCCCTTTCTTTGTATTTTTTTTTTCATTATTTCCCTGGATATCCTTGATCTTTTGTGCTTCCAAATGAACTTTTTTATGTTTTTTCCTAATTCAGTAAAAAAGTTTTTTGGTAGTTCAATGGGCATGGCACAAAATAAGTAAATTAATTTGGGTAGGATTATCATTTTTATTATGTTAGCTTGTCCTGCCCATGAGCAATTGATGTTTTTCCAATTGTTTAAATCTAGTTTTAATTGTGTGGAGAGTGTTCATATAGTTCCTGTGTTTGTCTAGGCAGATAGATTCCTAAGTATTTTATATTGTCTAGGGTGATTTTAAATGGGATTTCTCTTTCTAATTCTTGCTGCTGAGGTGTGTTGGAGATCTATAGAAATGCTGATGACTTATGTGGGTTTATTTTGTATCCTGCAACTTTGCTAAATTTGTTGATTATTTCCACTAGCTTTTTAGTTGATTATCTAGGATTCTTTAAGTAGACCATCATATCATCTGCAAAGAGTGATAGCTTGGTCTCCTTGTTGCCTATTTTAATACCTTCAATTTCTTTTTCTTCTCTAGTTTCTACTGTGAGTGTTTCTAGTACAATGTTAAATAATAGAGGTGATAATGGGCTGTTCAGATACTTTTGATAGAGGTAATCAAAAGTATGGGGTGTATGGGGTACTCAGGGAGGGCTAGTATCTCTGGTATGGAGGGCTTGTTGTGCCCTCCTAGGGCAGCTCTCCAGCCTCTGACCCTCACCTGACACCCAGCTCTCACTTGTGGCTCCTAGTAGCTGCTAGCATGCGGCAGTGGCCACACCCCGGGCAACGGCTTCAACAGGCCGGCTAAACCTTTTGAGGGTAGCCATTGGGTCATCATCGATCCCTGGTGAACCAGGGCTTTGCTCACCCAGCATGTGAAGACTGCTTCTGCCGAACAGATGGAAGAAACCAATAAGAAGGTTCAAAGGCTGAGATGGTGACACAGCAAAGCACTGTGGAGTGCTCAGGGCGTGTTGGAGCACAAAGGACAACACGGCCATCCAATGCAGCTGAGGAAGTCTCCAGGTGTAACAACTTTTCGTGCCACTGGACCCAGGCTTCCAAGGCCCAGAGAGTGGGACTGTCTCTGTGCATCGACTCTTCCACTTAAATCTCCTTCACGCACAAGTGTTTTTGTGCACACTCATCTACATTACAAATGAAAGAGCACAAAGACAATTGTCATCCTTGGTTACTGAGAGACTACTACTATAATCAAAAATATCCTCAGTGGTGAATTGAAGCTCAAATGTGAACTTCCCTTTATGGCCAGGCACAAGGATGTTAAAGAGACTCTTATTATAAAAATAAAATAGCTTTTGAAATATATAAGGACAAAGAAGGATTTATAATTCTAAGGGATTCTAAATACCCCCAAATAAACTCCCTGGTTCTGCAAGGAACTGCTTCTCCTGTGTTTCACAGGCTACACTACTCCTCCCTGATCTGACTAACCCAAATTTATACTGTCTAAATAAAAACTACTGCTATTATCCTTATAATTCTTAACTTTGCCTTCAAATTATAAAATAGCAAAGGCTAGCTGGTTGAGTCTCAAAAAAAATCAAGTTAGAACTCTGAGTTTTAACAGATTCAAAGTTCAAACCAAAGATCAAGTTTTTTTTGGTCTTCTCAGTGTTGAACAATTTATAAAAAAAGCACAATAGATATTCAATAGTGTTTTCCAAGTTAGTAAAAGAAAACACTGAACTCCTTCAGATCTTTCCCTTAGACAGAGAGATAGGCAAAGATGTTACCTCCTCCAGCCCTGAGCGAGTCTCTGAGAGTGTGTGTCTCTGCCAACTGCCAGAAAGCAACTCCCAACTGCCAGAGAGAGTAATTGACACAGAAAAATGGTTATAACTGTCACATCTGAAATCAACACTCTCTCAGCTCTGCTTCAAACTCCAGTTCTTTTCTTAAGCCAGCCACTTTACTTTTCATCCCTAAACTAATAAAACAATACTTATTTTCTAATAGCATCCTTACATTTATGACCTCAAACCTTTAAGGGATAAGTTTTGTTATTCATTGATAAAACCTGAAATTTTACAGGAAATACAGATGTTTCTTATTTTTTGCAAAATTTCTATCCCATGAAATGTTCCTGCATAGAAACCACTAATAATTCCCTTTAGCAAAAGAAATCTAGTTTTTCTTTGTTTTCTTCCTTCAAATACACTTTCATTGTCTGTTAGCAGAATAATTCGGAAAGGTGTCATCTGTTTCTCATCTAGTGAACTGATTTACATTGAGTGGAAACAGAATCTTATGTGGAATCAGATTTCACAAAAGCCCAAAAGCCCACAGCAAAACTTTCAGCAAAGTTACCGATTTTTTTTGTCACTGCCATTCAATAGTTCTTTGTGGGATCACAGAATTTTGGAAATCATTTAGCCCAAACCTTTCTATGTTAATCCTCTCACCATATACCTGCCCAAGAGTCATCCTGTCTCTGCCTTAAGATTTCCAGTGACGGGAAACAAAATTTCCCCAAGCTATCTGTTTTATTCTTGGACATCTCTGGTTCTTGGGTATTTTTCTCTAGGCTGAGCCCAGACCTGACTCCCTTTTAGTACTAGTTCTGCTCTTTGGAGGTACACAGACTAATTCTGAATCTCTTTTACTTAGTATTTTTTCTGATTTCTGAGGTCAGCTATCATGACTCTACTGACTCTTCTCTTGGATGTGAAACTGTAGATAAAGTACTTTACAAGCATTAAAATATCATAAATATGTCAGCAGTCATTATTATTCTCTAGACTAAATATCCTAAGTTATTTCAATGTTTGTCCTCCAGAGTTGCTCCAGCTTCTCAACTACTCTTCCAAACTGTAGTGCTCAAAACTGAGCATACTATACATGTGACCAAATTAGTTACAAGTACAATAAGAATGCTGCCTCCCTTGGATTGGGAATTTCCCCTTTTGTTCCCTTCTATGGTCCTAAGTTTCCTCAACTGTAAAATGAAAAGAGAATGGAAAGGCATTTATTAAGTACCTTAAATTTTAAAAGTAAATACAACAATGCACATAGTAGATATTTAGTAAATACCTGACTAGCTGTATGAACCTGGGAAAGTCATTTAAACTATCTTTAAAATGGGCTGAAGGAAATGGCAAACCACTCCAGTATCTTTGCTAACAAAAACCTGAATGGATTCATGAAGAGCTAGATATAACTGAAAAGCAACTGAAAAATATGCTAAGTTCAAGGGATACAAATAGAAAATGGAAATAATTCTTGTTCACATTCGAATAGGATAAGACAACACATATGGGAAGGTCTAGGTGAAAAGGTTCGATTGTCCTTTAGGTGCAGCAGTAGGGCAAACAACAAAGACTGTGAATGTTTCAGGTATAAAGGCTGAAGTTCTGAGTGTGCAGAACAAATGGTACAGCCCGATGGACCATAGGAAGGGCAGAGAAGGTCCAGTGATTTGTTATACTGGAAGGATTTTATTTGATGATGTCCTGTCAATGTAAGTAGCATGTGCCCCTGAGTCCTTAGCCAAAAACTGTTGGTTAAATCTAGCTCTTTCTGTGGTCCATTATGGGGTGCAATGGAATCAGCAATGACCTTGGAGTCAGATGACTCAAGGCTGAGTCAGAATTCTGCCACTATGTGACCCAGAGTCAGACATTTCCCTTCCTATGAGAATTAATTACTTCATCTGTAAAATGGCCACTATAATAATGTTAGCTACTATCTACCTTATAGAACTATAATGACATAAATCTTAAAGTGTAACATAGGCAAATTATTATTATTGATTTCTGCATTTGTCTGCAGATCAACTTAGGTAAGCCTATAGAAGTTCATCATCTAGTTGGCCATGAGGTAAGGAAATTTTGGGTAATAGTGACTTTATAAGAAGTAGAAGAGATTGTGAAGGATACCATTAAATAGACTACTTAGCCACACTGACAAAATTATGGTTCTTTAAATATTGAACTACTGGAGTATCAATAGTAGCAAAAATATCCATTTGACCCAAGATTGTTTTAGTGTTTTTTGGCTGCCACATCACACTGCTGACTGATGCTGAACTTACAGCCCAATGAAATTTTTCTCATGAATTCCTGTTAAGCTATTTCTCTTCCAGTTTATGCTTGTGTAAAATGATTCTTTATTCTAAATGTAGGACTTTACATTCATCCATATTACATTTTATTAAGCTTATTGTTCCAGCTTATTGAGATTTTTATAGTGACTAATTCTTATCAATAAATAATTATACCACCCAATTTTATCCACAAGTTTGATAAGAATGTCAAGTCATTAATAAAATGGTGTCATGTAAATTTTAAGATAGTCTTGCAATCCTCCATTAAGGAGGTGACAGGTCATTAATCGACACCTTTTTATGTTCATTCAATCTAATCATGTTATCTAACCTCTTCTATTATATAGCTCATATTTTTCTATCATGTCTATGAATATTATGACAGATGGTCAAATGTCTTGCTAAGTCCCAGTTACATTATATCTATGGTGTTTTGCCAGGAGTCTAGTAATCCTTTCAAAAAAATGGAAATAAGATAAGCTTGACATGACTTATTACTACACTTAATCTCCTAGTAATCACCATTTTCTTTTAACTCTTCAAAAATTATTAATTTGATAATATTTTCTAGTATTTTGCCATGTATTCATGCCATGCTTCTCTCATGTGCCCTTTGTGGAAGTTACTATGACCATTTTGAAAACTGGGATGAAATTTGTCCTGTTGATACTCTAAAACCACTTCAACATCAAATCACATTTTAAAATTTCTTGAATGGCAAAACTCTCCAATATGTCATGTTGTGTTTAGTTCCTCATTGTATTATTCTCATTTTAAAGGTAAGCCAAGTAATTTTCTTTACTTGTCAATGCTATTTATAAAGCAAAGTAGTTTTATTGCTTTGTTGCTGTAGAAACTGCCTCTAGATGCTATTCCATGACTCACTTATAATATGTAGTTTTAGAGAACTGTCTGATTTCATTAGCTTTTATTGAGACATTAATGTGTTAAGGTCAGGGCTTGAACTTATACAAATAGACCACTTACCCTCTGTGCCATGCATTATCAAGCCAATTTAAAAATTTACCATTTACTAAGCTCTTTCCATTACACTCATCTAAATATAGTTAGGAAAAAAATGAGTATTTGGGGGTGTGTCAATTAACTTTTTCTCAGAAATCCTAAATGCATGAAAATATCCTTCCTCATTTAACAAAATAGACAAAGTCACATTTTCCCTTCTCTTTTTTATGCCTTTCCAACTCCCTTATTGGAGTAATAAAAGTATCCACTATTAGTATCTACCAATAGGTACTTCATGCTATTCTTTTAAATTTATTAACTGAAATCGATCAAAATAAAATCCATTCTTTCTCTGTGTAGGAGGTGATTAGTCTCTCCAAAACTAGTAGAGGGAAGGAAATTCAATGGAGATTAACTAGGGGGCACAGAAGGCTGGGTTCCATAACATAGGTACACCCTAAATATGAGCTCCTTTCCAAAATTCTTAGAAACAGGCTACTTGACAATATTTGGAGTTCATTCTGAATAAACAGGATTTGTGGATATTGACAGCATAGGTGTGTCCCATAAACATCCTGAATCTTATAGTGGCTCCAGGGCAAACTTTCAGACTGACATGAAAAAGGTATGATGAATCTGAGGGAGTCATTCATGTTAGCATATACTGTGGGACTCAGATTGTCAAAAACACAAGTAAAACAGGACCAGCTCACGTAAATCACGTCTGCATTGGGCATATTTGGCCAAGGAAGAAGGTTTAACTTTCCTAACATTTTGATAATTATATTTTAATTTCTTCTGTTCACCACTTTTCTTCTAACTACTCACAAATTACTGTCTTTGTTTATGTCTTTAATTTCTTTTTCTCCTCTTTTTTTCTTCTACTTCTGCTTCTTTCATTTTAAGAAAAGATAAGAAAAGAGTATGACAGATACTAAATGTGATATTTTAAATCAAGTTACAAGAAAAAATGAGTACACATATCCATAAACGCTTTGAAATGGATTGATTATTACATATTAGGACACCCAGCAAAGTATTCGTAGAGACCCATTAAACAGGAGTCAGTGTGAATGGTGGACAGATTTTTTACTGATAAGGCAATAACCAGACCAATTCCTTCAATTCTGCCCCATAAATCCTTATCCTGGACTGTGCCTAGTGGTTCTCTCTTCACCCATGTCTTCTTATTCAAGTCCACTCAAAAGTCCAAGTCTGACCTTATCCTTTCTAAGCTCTCTGATTATAACCCTCCAGTGATTTTCAATTGCAAGGCAGCAAATCTTATCTCTTCAATTCATCTGTACATCGCCCTGGACAGGATATTGACTGGTATAATCACTAAATTTTAATGAGATTATATAGAATTATAATTAAAATGATATATTTGCTCTGAAGTGACATAGGCACTTTAGGAAATACTTGTCTTTCATTGTGGCAGCAATATATTTATAATATCTTTACCTCCTTTTTGGCTTTTGGTTTCTATCTTTTAGATTCATGTCATATTCAACCTCTCATATTAGGCTCTTCCCAAAGTACTATGTCCCTTCTCTGAGGTACCCAAACACTTCTAGTTGGTCCAGCTTACTTTATACATTTTACTTATTTATTTTTATTGTTAATCATCTCTTGATCTGTATTTTTATCTACCCAACCTAGTTTATAAGTTCCTTGAGTCTCCCATAGGCCACAAACCAATGATATATTTCCTGCTTTGTGTATCCTTTTCAATAACAGCATAATTTAAGTGTTATGAATCAGGATTAATAGGATGAATTCAATAAGTACTGATTGAGTAAGAAAGTGAGGAACAGGCTGATAGGAACAAAAAGAAGCAGATTGCTTACCAACTCTGGAAGGAAAGAGAGAAGGAATGGAAGGGGGCAAATTTGGATTATAAATTCAGAAAGGGTTGAAAATTATTATATGTAATTAGGAAAAGAAAATACTTTTAAAAAACTGAAAGAAGTTACCAACACCATAATTTGTCACCAATCAGGGCTAACCCTGGCCACCACACAAAGGTGGACTGTTGTTGACTCAGCAAAGGTGTTCTAAGAAGAGCCCAAGGGTAGTGGAGTCACAGAAATGGGCAGAAGGGAAGAAACTCAAACTTGACTGCAATACTACCATGGTCCAGAGTCCAGATGGCTGCTGTTGATTAATTAATTCCATATTTTGGAGAGACAGGGAGGAAAAGGGGGGGAAATTTTTTTCTGATAAGCAAAGACTGGATAAGTTGCCCTTGTTTAGCCCAGGTAGAAATATTAAAATGTATTGGGAGAAAAAGATGAAGGATGCTTGTCTGCTTTTAAAGTTTCTTTTGACCATTTGCATTTTAACAAAACAAATAAAAAATACCACAAACCTTCTTCTTCCCTAAAGTATAATCCTCTCAAACAAGTGTCCCCAAAGCCTGAGTGCAGTTTTAAGATATTGAAGTCCCACAGTCTTAGTGGTGTTTTAAACTCTTTAAGAGTTTTTAAACAGCATTAAGACTTTTGGGACATGTTGTATTAAACAGAGTAACACAAATGAGTGATTATGAATGACTGGGCCACCACATTTTTGTTATTTGTCATTTGTTAAAAGATTTTGTGACTCCTTTAAGTTGTCTTTCTTCTTCTGACTGTAGTTCCTGTTCTGCATCATGTTTTATGTCTTTCCATATTTCTCTGAATTCTTCATGTTTTTCATCCCTTATGGTACAATAATATTCAATTATATTCTCATGCCATAATTTGTTCAGCCATTTCCTAATCACTGGTCACAGAGGTTGTTTCCCTTTTTTTGCTGTAACAAATAGTCTTTTGATGAATATTTTTCTATGATTCAGTATTTTCTTCCTGTGAATAATCTCCTAAGAATATAACACTTAATAGTGTAATTGCAGCATTATAGGAAATGCAGCATCATGTAGCACAATTGTTATTGTAAAGCTAAAAACTTTCAAGGATTAGAGTAATAATGATTCCCTATCTAATAATGCTTCTATAGCAACAAGATTTTAGGATTTTAGTTAAACAATATTATTTTTTGGAGGGAGGAAAGGGGATAGTCAATTCCATTGTAATATTGTAATAAATAAGTGGTAATAAAGTGAATCAAGGGCTTCAGAAATGTCAACAATCTGTATCCTTTTCTTAAAGTGTGAATCTTTTTTTTATTACTACAATGAACTCTTTTATTTATTTTACCATTCATTTAAAAATATTGTTTCAAATTCTCAAAAGTAAAGACCCAAGTTTTGGGGATAAGAATGCACCATTTAAGAAAAATTGTGGGGAAAACTGAAAACTAGTCTTGCCAAAAAGAGATATAGGCCAATATCTTGCACCACTTACCAAGATAATATCAAAATGGATACAGGACCTATTTATCTTAAGCAAATTAGGAGAAAAGGGAATCTTATCGATTACATTTGTGGATAGGAGGGGACCAGCTAGGTGGCTCAGTGGATTGAGAACCAGGAGGCCTCAGACACTTCCTAGGTGGGTGACCCTGGGCAAGTCACTTCACCCCCACTGCCTGGCCCTTACCACTTTTCTGCCTTAGAACCAATACCCAATATTGATTCTAAGACAGAAGGTAAGGGTTAAAAAAAAAAGATTTGTGGACAGGAGAAGAATTTATGAATATGAGGTAGAAAGCATTGTAAGATGTGAAATGGATAATCTTGAATACATTAAATTTAAAGAGGGTTTGTACAAATAAAGTTAATGTAGCCAAAATTGGAAGGAAAGCAGTAAGTAGGGGAAAAAATTTTATAAACTATTTCTCAAGTAGAGCTATCATATCTAAATATATAGAGAGAACCTGGGCCTTTTGTCAAACATGATTACATGTAAATAATTGATATCATATTTCTTGCCTTCTCAATGGGTAGAGGAGTAGGAGGGAGGGAGAAGATTTAAAATTCAATATTTTAAAAATGAATGTTAAAATAAAAAAAAAGATTCTTTGATTTGGATTTGATATTATCTAGCACACATATGTTTAGTGTGCCAAGGTATTACTTGGTATTTTATCTGAAAATATTATTATTACTTTTCTGTCTGCGTTACCTTTTTATTTTCTTTTTCTCCCCCCTCCAAGAATACAACTCAATTCAATTTTTAATTATCATTTTCTGACATTTTGCAATCCATGTTCTCTCCTTCCCTCTTATACCTCCCCAAGAAGGCAGATTACATTATACAGGTTGTACAAATGTTATCATACAGTTCATATTTCTATCTTCATCATATTGTGAAATAAGACACATTTTGGGTACATCAGAGAAATATTCATGGAGGAAGTAAAATGAAGAATGATAAACTTCAATCTGAATTCAGACTCTGTCGGTTTCTTCTATGGCAGTGGGTAGCCTTTTTCATCATGAGTCCCTTGGAGTTGTCCAAGATCCTTGCCTTGTTGATAATAGTTAAGTCACTTATAGTTGATCATCGTACACTCTTGTTACAGCGTACAATGTTCTCCTGGTTCTGCTCAGTTCTTGTAAGTCTTTCCGTGTGTGTGTGTGTGTGTGTGTGTGTGTGTGTGTGTGTGTGTGATGACCTTGTTTGTCATTTCTGATGGCACAGTAGTATTCCATTACAGTCATATGCCACAACTTGTTTAATCATTCTCCAGCTTATGAACATCCATTCTGTTTCCAGTTCTTTAGAAAAGAACTGCTATTAATATTTTCGTACAAGTAGGTCATTTTCTTTATCTTTTATCTCTCTGGGATACAAGCCTGGTAGTGGTGTTGCTAGGTCAAAGAGTAGTATCTTTTTAGAAAATGCTGTTTCCCTGTTTATCCTCTCTAATTAGGTATATTTTGCTATTGCTTTATCTGAGATCATGATTGCTACTCCAGCCTAATTCTAACTCTGTGGGTTAACTCACTGTGTTTCTTGTAAATAATATGTTGGTGGATTCTGGCTTCTAAACTATTCTACTATCTACTATCCCATTCACTTTCATAGTTATGATTAACTATTTATTTTCTACCATCCTATTTTATTCTGTCTATATTTCTTTATTTTTACCTTATCTTTCAAAGGTCTGCTTTGCTTCTGACCATTGCCTCCCTTAGTCTATCTTCCCTTTCATCACCCCCACTTCTTTTTTTTCCCCTCTTTATCCACTTCTTTTACTACTTCCCTATTGGGTAAGAACACTTTCTATAGGCAACTGAATGTGTAAATGTATTTTTTTCTCCTTAACTAATTCCAATGAAAGTGGAGCTCAAGTAGTTCCTGTTTCCCTTCACTCTCCCCTATAAACCTCTTTTTTGTACACCTCTTTATGGAATGTAATTTTTCTCATGTTCCCCTACCTCCCCCCTTCTCTTAACATATTCCTCTTTCTTACCCATCTATTTTGTTTAAAATTATCCCAAAATTATTAACTCATTTGCATGTTGCCTATGTAGATGCCTTCTAATTGCCTGAATAATGATAACATTCTTAGAAATTGTTGTTATTGTTCAGTCATTTTAGTTGTATTTGACTCTTTGTGATTCCATTTGGAATTTTTTGTTTGTTTGTTTTTGACAAAGATACTGGAGTGGTTTACCATTTCTTTCTTCTGCTTGTTTTATAGATGAGGAAATTAAGACTAAGAGAGTTAAATGACAGGATCACACAGCCAGTAAGTATCTGAGGCCAGATTTGAACTCAGGTCTTCCTGACTCCAGGCCTGGTGTTTTAGCCTAGTGTTTTATCCATTGTACCACTTAGCTGCCCTCTTTGGAGTTACACCATCTTGCCATACACGTTTATAGAAATGTAGACAGTTTAACCTTATTGAGTCTTTTATGATTTCTCTTTTATTTCTTTTGATACTTCTATTTGAAAGTCATTTTTATACAGATCTGGTCTTTTTCATCAAGAATATTTGTTGAGTATTCTTGATTCTAATCTTCACTTCTTTGTCCTCTGAAATATATTACAAACTGCTAAACCTTGAGTGATTTTAACTGTGGCTCCATAATATTTGAATTGTTTCTTTATGAATGCCTGTAATATTTTCTCCTTGACTTTGGCAGCTGTGGGATTTGGCTATACTATACCTGAAAGTCTTTGGTCTGAGATCCCTCTCAGGAAGTGATTGGTGAATTTTTTTCAATTTCTATTTTGTCCTCTGGCTTTAGGATATCAGGACAATTTTCCTTTACAGCATCTTGAAATATAATGTCCATGTTCTTTCTTTGATCATGGTTTTCAGGTAGTCTAATAGTTTAAAAATGAACTTTCATCAATCTATTTTCAATATCACTTTTTTCTGATATTTTACATTTTTTCTATTAAAAAGATTTTGTTTTTTTTTTACTTTTTTGTTCCTTGACATATCATGGAGTTATTAACTTCACTTATCTATTTATTGCTTTTAAGGAATTCTTTTCTTCAGTGATCTTTTCTACCTTCCCCATATACCCCATTTTTCCCAGTTTTGCTTTGTAAGAATATATTTTCAGACTTCCGGGTAATCATGGCTGCAATCTAGATGCCACACGCTTCCTCTCCCCGGCACCGAATGAAACAGACTATATCAAAGGAGCATAAAAATCACCTTTGGAGGAACAGAAGGACACCCCAGTACTCCCCAGTACTCCACAGAGGCGAAGGTACATGGGGTTTGAACATTTTCACACTATAATAAGAAGAAGGAAAAGCTTGCACAGAAACGTGAACTAAGCCACCCTTCCCCCCCCATCACCCCCACCAAACCACAGTGAGCTACCTGAGCGCTCACTGGGACAGCGAGTGAGTGGGGAACGTCTCTGTCTGGGGTGGGGGGCACTCCAGGGTCCTTGGGATCTGGGGACTGCCAGGAAAAAACATCTCAGGGCGGTTTCATGGGAGAACCCGGTGCTGAGCACGGGGGTCAGCGGAGCTGTACTTGGGGCTGTTGCGCTGAGTATCTGGGTGGAGCTAAACACCAGGGGCTGACCATGCACTGATTATCTGGGTGGAGCTGAACACATGGGTAGTGTGGTTGTGATCATGGGCCCAGTGCTCTAAGAAACCTTGGAGACTGGGAAGAACTAGTCTGAGGCAACCTAAATTCACAGAAAACCCACCCATACCACCCAGACCCCAGACCAAAAAGGAAAGGGGAATAAAACCACCAAAGGGATGGCTCACATGGCCCAAAATCAAGCCTCCAGGAAGAAAGGGAAAAAGGTGACTATTGAAAACTTTTATGGTGGAAGTACCCAAGGAAAAGAAGAGAATGAGGAGGAAATCCAAAAAAAATCAGAACATGCCTCCCAAAATGGAAACTATCAACAAGATCTGGAAGATCTCAAACTGGAGCTTACCCAAAAGATGGAAACCTGGAAAGAAAAATGGGAGAAAGAGATCAGCAGTCTGACAGATAAGACTGCTCAATTGGAAAAAGAGCTCAAAGCATCCAATAGAAGGGCAGACAAAGCTGAAAAGCAAAACCAGTCCCTAACGACCAGAATCAAGCAACTCGAAGAAAGCGAGATCATAAAACAGCAAGAATCAATAAAGCAAACCCAAAAAATTAATGAATTAGAAGAAAACATAAAATATCTCACTGAGAAGGTCACCGATCTCAAAAACAGAAGAGAAGAGACAACCTCCGAATTATCGGTCTCCCAGAAAAACCAGAGATAAACAATAAACTCGATATTATTCTACAGGAGATTATAAAAGAAAATTGCCCACACGTTCTGGAGCAAGGGGGGCAAAATAGAAATAGAAAGGATTCATAGAACACCTTCTATACTAAATCCCCAAAAGACAACCCCTAGGAATGTAATTGCCAAATTCAAGAGCTTCCAAATAAAGGAGAAAATCCTACAAGAAGCCAAGAAGAGGAGCTTCAGATATAAGGGAGCTCCCAATAAGGATCACACACGACTTAGCGGCTAACACACTAAGAGACCTCAAAGCATGGAACATGATATTTAGAAAGGCAAGAGAGCTGGGTCTCCAACCAAGAATCAACTACCCAGCAAAACTGACTATATACTTCCAGGGGAAAGTATGGGCATTCAACAAAACAGAAGATTTCCAAGCATTTGCTAAGAAAAGACCAGAGCTCTGTGGAAAGTTCGATATCCAAGCACAGAAAGCAAGAGAAACATGAAAAGGTAAATATGAAAGAAAGGGAAAAGGAGATAAATCTTATCTTTTTCTTTAAGTCAAACTCTCTTCTATAAGGACTACATTTACATAAAATTATATATATTAATATGTGGGGAAAATGTTTTGTGTAACTCTCAAAAATTATAGCATCATAAGAGTAGTTAGAAGAAACATGCATAGGGAAAGATTGGGGCATTAAGAAGATTTGGGGAAAGTGGGGGCAAAGAAAGGAAAAGGGAGGGGGGAACCGTCAATAATACTAAGACTTCAAGAAATAGGGGGGGACTTAATAGAATAATCTTTCCCATATAAAGAGACACATGGGAAGGGGAGGGGAAGAACTCGCATATGAGAAGGAGAGGAAGAGAGTGTGAAGTGGAATTACTTAAACCTTACTCTCAGTGAAATTAAATCTGAGAGGGAAGAACATCTAGATCCAGTGGGATCCTGAATTCTATCTTATCCATTAGGGCAAGAAAGAAAGGAAAATTAAGGGGGGGGAGGGAGCATAAAAAGGGAGGGAAGGAGAGGGGGGAGGGGAAGGGAGCACAAAAAGGGAGGGGCTAGAAAGGGAAGCATCTCAAGGGAGGGGACTAGGGGGGACTGACCTGAAGCAAATCACTGGTTCAAAAGGAGATAGCTAAAGAAGAAAGGTCAGAACTAGGGGAAGGTATCAAAATGCCAGTGAATCCACAAATGACAATCATAACTTTGAATGTGAATGGGATGAACTCACCCATAAAACGTAGACAAATAGCAGATTGGATTAAAACCCAAAACCCTACCATTTGTTGTCTTCAAGAAACACATATGAGGCAGGTTGACACTCACAAGGTTAGAATTAGAGGTTGGAGTAAGACCTTTTGGGCCTCAACTGATAGAAAGAAGGCAGGAGTTGCAATCATGATATCTGACAAAGCCAAAGCACAAATAGACCTGACCAAAAGGGATAGGGAAGGTAAATATATTCTGTTAAAAGGGAGTATAGACAATGAGGAAATATCACTAATCAACATGTATGCACCAAATGGTATAGCATCCAAATTTTTAATAGAGAAACTAGGAGAATTGAAGGAGGATATAGACAGTAAAACCATATTAGTGGGAGACTTGAACCAACCACTATCAAATTTAGATAAATCAAACCAAAAAATAAACAAGAAAGAGGTAAAAGAGGTGAATCGATTTTTAGAAAAATTAGAGTTAATAGACATATGGAGAAAAATAAATAGGGACAAAAATGAATACACCTTCTTTTCAGCACCACATGGCACACTCACAAAAATAGATCATACACTAGGTCACAGAAACATGGCACTCAAATGCAGAAAAGCAGAAATAATAAATGCAGCCTTTTCAGATCACAAGGCAATAAAAATATTGATCGGTAAGGGTACATGGAGAGCCAAATCAAAAATTAATTGGAAATTAAATAATATGATACTCCAAAATTGGATAGTTAGAGAAGAAATCATAGAAACAATTAATAATTTTGTTGAAGAAAATGACAATGGAGAGACATCCTTTCAAACCTTATGGGATGCAGCCAAGGCAGTACTTAGAGGAAAATTCATATCCCTGAGTGCATATATTAACAAATTAGGGAGGACAGAGATCAAGGAATTGGAAATGCAAATTAAAAAAACTTGAGAATGAACAAATTAAAACCCCCCAGAAGAAAACCAAACTAGAGATCCTAAAAATTAAGGGAGAAATTAATAAAATAGAAAGTGACAGAACTATTGACCTAATAAATAAGACTAGAAGCTGGTACTTTGAAAAAACAGGCAAAATAGACAAAGTACTGGTTAATCTAATTAAAAAAAGGAAAGAAGAAAGGAAAATTAACAGCATCAAGGATGAAAAGGGGGATCTCACCTCCAATGAAGAGGAAATTAAGGCAATCATTAAAAACTACTTTGCCCAACTATATGGCAATAAATATACCAATCTAGGTGATATGGATGAATATTTACAAAAATATAAATTGCCTAGACTAACAGAAGAAGAAATAGATTTCTTAAATAATCCCATATCAGAAAAAGAAATCCAACAGGCCATCAAAGAACTTCCTAAGGAAAAATCCCCAGGGCCTGATGGATTCACCAGTGAATTCTATCAAACATTCAAAGAACAGCTAACTCCAATACTATACAAACTATTTGACATAATAAGCAAAGAGGGAGTTCTACCAAACTCCTTTTATGACACAAACATGGTACTAATTCCAAAACCAGGCAGGCCAAAAACAGAGAAAGAAAATTATAGACCAATCTCCCTAATGAATATAGATGCAAAAATCTTAAATAGGATACTAGCAAAAAGACTCCAGCAAGTGATCAGAAGGGTCATCCACCATGATCAAGTAGGATTTATACCAGGATGCAGGGCTGGTTCAATATTAGGGAAACTATCCACATAATTGTCCACATCAATAAGCAAACCAACAAGAAACAAGTGATTATCTCAATAGATGCAGAAAAAGCCTTTGATAAAATACAACACCCATTCCTACTAAAAACACTAGAAAGCATAGGAATAGAAGGATCGTTCCTAAAAATAATAAACAGTATATATCTAAAACCATCAACTAATATCATCTGCAATGGGGATAAACTAGATGCATTCCCATTAAGATCAGGAGTGAAACAAGGATGCCCATTATCACCTCTATTATTTGACATTGTATTAGAAACACTAGCAGTAGCAATTAGAGAAGAAAAAGAAATTGAATGCATTAAAATAGGCAAGGAGGAGACCAAATTATCGCTCTTTGCAGATGACATGATGGTCTACTTAAAGAATCCTAGAGATTCAACCAAAAAGCTAATCGAAATAATCAACAACTTTAGCAAAGTTGCAGGATACAAAATAAATCCACATAAGTCATCAGCATTTCTACATAATTCCAACACAGCTCAGCAGCAAGAACTAGAAAGAGAAATCCCATTCAAAATTACCTTAGACAAAATAAAATACTTAGGAATCTATCTCCCAAGACAAACACAGGATCTATATGAACACAACTACAAAACACTTTCCACACAACTAAAACTAGAATTGAAAAAATGGAAGAACATTAACTGCTCATGGGTAGGACGAGCCAATATAATAAAAATGACCATCCTACCCAAACTTATCTATCTATTTAGTGCCATACCCATGGAACTTCCAAAATTTTTTTTTACTGATTTAGAAAAAACTATAACAAAGTTCATTTGGAAGAACAAAAGATCAAGGATATCCAGGGAAATAATGAAAAAAAAAATACAAAGGAAGGGGGACTTGCAGTCCCAGATCTCAGACTATATTATAAAGCAGCGGTCATCAAAACAATTTGGTACTGGCTAAGAGAAAGAAAGGAGCATCAGTGGAATAGACCGGGGGCAAGCAACCTCAGCAAGACAGTATATGACAAACCCAAAGATCCTAGCTTTTGGGACAAAAATCCACTATTTCATAAAAACTGCTGGGAAAATTGGAGGACAGTGGGGGAAAGATTAGGTTTAGATCAATGCCTCACACCCTACACCAAGATAAATTCAAAATGGGTGAATGACTAGAACATAAAGAAGGAAACTATAAGAAAATTAGGTGAACACAGAATAGTATATATGTCAGACCTGTGGGAAGGGAAAGGCTTCAAAACCAAGCAAGAATTAGAAAGAGTTACAAAATGCAAAATAAATAATCTGGAATACATCAAATTAAAAAGTTTTTGTACAAACAAAACCAATGTAACCAAAATCAGAAGGGTAGCAACAAATTGGGAAACAATCTTCATAAAAACCTCTGACAGGGGGCAGCTGGGTAGCTCAGTGGATTGAGAACCAGGCCTAGAGACGGGAGGTCCTAGGTTCAAATCCGGCCTCAGCCACTTCCTAGCTGTGTGACTCTGGGCAAGTCACTTGACCCCCATTGCCTAGCCCTTACCACTCTTCTGCCTTGGAGCCAATACACAGTATTGGCTCCAAGACAGAAGGTAAGGGTTTAAAAAAAAAAAAAAAAAACCTCTGACAAAGGTTTAATTACTCAAATTTACAAAGAACTAAATCAATTGTACAAAAAATCAAGCCATTCTCCAATTGACAAATGGGCAAAGGACATGAACAGGCAGTTCTCAGCCAAAGAAATCAAAACTATTAATAAGCACATGAAAAAGTGCTCTACATCTCTTATAATCAGAGAGATGCAAATCAAAACAACTCTGAGGTATCACCTCACACCTAGCAGATTGGCTAACATGACAGCTATGGAAAGTAATGAATGCTGGAGGGGATGTGGCAAAGTGGGGACACTAATTCATTGCTGGTGGAGTTGTGAATTGATCCAACCATTCTGGAGGTCAATTTGGAACTATGCCCAAAGGGTGATAAAAGATTGTCTGCCCTTTGATCCAGCTATAGCACTGCTGGGTTTGTACCCCAAAGAGATAATAAGGAAAACGACTTGTACAAGAATATTCATAGCTGCACTCTTTGTGGTGGCCAAAAATTGGAAAACGAGGGGATGCCCATCAATTGAGGAATGGTTGAACACATTGTGGTATATGTTGGTGATGGAATACTATTGTGCTAAAAGGAATAATAAAGTGGAGGAATTCCATGGAGACTGGAACAACCTCCAGGAAGTGATGCAGAGCGAAAGGAGCAGAACCAGGAAAACATTGTACACAGAGACTGATACACTGTGGTACAATCGAAGGTGATGGACTTCTCCATTAGTGTCAATGCAATGTCCCTGAACAATCTGCAGGGATCTAAAAAATACTATCCACAAGCAAAGGATAAACTGTGGGAGTAAAAACACTGATGAAAAGCAACTGCTTAACTACAGGGGTGGAGGAGATATGACTGAGGAGAGACTCTAAATGAACACTCTAATGCAAATACCAACAACATGGAAATGGGTTTGAGTCAAGAACACATGTGATAATCAGTGGAATCGTGCGCTGGCTATGGGAGAGGGAAAAGTGGTGGGAAGGGGGGAGGGGAGGAAAAGAAAATGATCTTTGTTTCCAGTGAATAATGTTTGGAAATGACCAAATAAAATTAAAAAAAAAAAAGAATAAATTTTCATCAGTGAAGTTTTGTTCTTTTTTACCATTTGGCAAATTCTGTTTTACAAGGTGTTTTTCTTTAGTTATTATCATACCAATTTTAACAAGCTACTAATGTTTTTCATAATTTTCTTGCATTACTCTTTTTTATTTTACCAAAATTTCCTCTGCCACTATTATTTGATTTTGAAAACTTTTTTTTTTGTTCTTCCCAGAATTCTCTTTGGGCTTGTGTCCTACATTTTTATTTTAAGATTTTGCTTATGGCTTGACATAATTGTCTTCTCCTGAGGTTGTTAATTTTTTTGGCCTATTTCTTGACTTTGAATTTTATGTTAAAGTTGGGCTCTGTTCCTGGCATAGGGAGGTGCGGTAGGGTGGGGTGAGAGTGGAAGTGTACTATCCCAAGCTTCATAGTTTTTTCACTCTGCTGTTTTCAGAGATAGTTCAGTATATTTATAAGTTTTCTGTGATTCTAATGTGGTATGGTCTGGCTTTGCCACTGCACTCTTGATCTGTTTTCTGGTCCTTAAATAGAAAGAGCCCCTAGTCCTTTATAATTGCAAGCAATACTGTTCCTCTACTGCCTTGAAACCATAAATCATTCCTTTCTGCCCTGAAACTGTGACTTGAAAGTGGATATAGACAATGAAGTCTGTGACCAGTGATAGCATAGGGGTCCCCTGTAATCCCTTTCTGAACCATTGTATTATTTCCTTGACACCAATAGCATGAGTGCTTCCAAAGCTTGCTACTACTCCTGTTAGTGCCACCAAGTTCCATAGCAGCTGCTGCTGCCATGTATGCTTTAAGCTAGCTCTTACACCAGTGTTACAGACCTCTCTTTCTGGTATCCTAAACTGTCTTAAGAGGAAAAATGGTTCATCTCAATCTTTTGTTTGGCTCTGCTTCTCCAAAATTCAGTCTGAGTTATTCTTTTTAAGTTGTTTAGAAGGAAATATTGGGAGAGCTTGGATATTGTGTTTACTCTACTCTGACATCTTGGCTATGCCCCTGGATGTAGCATGAGTCACTTCAGTAATGCCCACTGAAGACAAGATTTCCTGACTCTGTGTTTAGAAGCAGACATATTCAGGCCTTCATTGTATCCAGCCTTCTTCTATTGGATGGCCCAGAATTCTGGTGATAACTTACACCATAGAAATCCACTAACTTCAAGGTACACAATGTAATTTTCATTACAAAAAACAAAATTAAGTCCAGAATATCCCATGCTAAATATTTTTAGCATTACTGATAGCACCAAGAATCTTTTAGTACTAGTTATTCTATAAGGAAGTGTGCTAAAGCTTCCAGATTGGAAAAAAGAATTAATCTAAGACAAAAAACTCATTCAATTCTTATAGAAACTGAATATGAATTGAGGTGTATTTAATTAGAGTCCAAGTATTATAGGCTCACAAACTATTAGAGCTTGAAAAAAATCTTAGGTGCCCTCTTATTGACAAGTCAACAAACAACATTTATGAAGTATCTAGTTATATGCCAAGGACTATGTTAAACACAGGTAAAGGCAAAAAATAATCTTTGCCCTGAAAAATTTCAGATCTAATTGTAGAGGTAACAAGTATACATAAACAAAATATGAAATGAATAAATTGGAAATATTTTTGGATGTAAGATATTAGCATTAAGGAGAATTAGGAGAGATTTCCTGCAGAAGGCAGGATTTTAGCTGAAACTTGAAGGAAGCCAGGAAAGCTGGGAGGCAGACCGTCATGTGGCATAATATCATGACAGTATCAGGTAGTACTAGAAGAGAGAAAGAGAGATAAGAATAAGGGAGACCAATGAGAATCAGAGAAGCATGACATTACCATTGGATGGAATAATAGATGTCATTTTCATAGGGGATGAAACTGAGGCTAAGAGAAATGAAATGACATACTAAAGATTAATTGATCGTTACAGAGCCAGAAAGAGCATCCACGTTTCTTGGCCCACAATCCCATACTCTTTTCAGAATGCCACGTTGGTCCTTCAGGTGGAAGGCATTGCGATAGTTCATGAGTGAACTGATGAAGGCTTATACTAATTGTGGTAGCATTGGGAACAAAAAGAAGGTGATAATTACAGGAAGTGGTAGGGAAGAAGGCTAGTCAATACTTGGTGACTCCTAGCAAAGTGTTTTGTATACAATGAGTGGTTAATAAATGTTGAATTTAATTTTTTAAGAGATCATTGGTTTGAAGTAACCAAGTGACTTCCGGTTAAGATGGCGGCTTAGAGAAAGCTAAAGTTCAGATCTCCGGAAAACCCTTCCCGACCGATCTCAAACTATAAGCTCCTAAGGCACCGAAATTCAAAACGATCAACAGCACAGACCCTGGGAACCCTCCTCCTGGACCTGGACCCGGATCAAAAGGTACGGCTCCCCTCAAAAGCCAGAACCCGAGATCACTCGGACCGGACCTAAGGGGTAGGAGCGCAGAGTCCAAGGCTCCGGGAAGCCGCAGCCCGGCCCTGCTCAGAGAGCAGGGTAGTCTGAACAACAACCCTCAGGGCCTTCTATCCGAGTCCCAGTGAAAGTCACTGCCTGGAGCAAGACAGCCTCAAGGGATGGATCCTGCTATCCAAGTCTCAGTGAAAGTCCCTGCCCTCCGAGCTTGGGGAAGCTGCAGCCCATCCCCCCGCAGGCCAACGAAACAGCCTCACGGCCAGCTATTCTGAAGGCAACTTCCGGAAAGCAACGTGGTCCGACCCTTCCATTCCAGTTCCAGTGAGGCATATTCAGTTTAACCCAGGGAAAGCTCATAGAACCGACAATCTGCCCAGGACTAAAGCCTCTGATCACCAGACAGAGATAAGAAAAGCTAATCCTCCACATTCAGAGATGGCAAACTCCACAGAAGCACAGAAGCCCCAAAATACCAAGAAAAATAAGAAGAAAGGGGCGACTTTGGACACATTCTATGGAGCCAAAATACAAAATACAGAGCAGATAGAAGAAGATATACAAGAAAATGCTCCAAAATCTTCCAAAGGAAATGGAAACTCTCCACAAACCCATGAAGAATTTGAATCAGAAATGACCAAAAAGATGGAAGCCTTCTGGGAGGAAAAGTGGGAAATAATGAAGTAACCAAGTGAATCTGTGAATCTCTGGCACAGTGGAAAAAATGCTAGATTTGGAATCAGTTGAAATCCTAAGTCTGCGACCTTCTACTTATGTGATCTTGGGCAAAGTTACTTCCCTTGGCTTCTGATTCCTCATTTGTAAAAAGGGAAGTTTGGATTAGGTGATCACCAAGGCTCCTTCTAACTCAAAATCTACAACCCTGTTATGTTTCTACCTTGAAGATTTCCCATATAACTAGAAGAATAATGTTAATACAGACAAAAATAGGGAAGTACAGGAATTCATATAGGAAAATCTGCCACAGAAGCCTTGGATGACAACCCAAATAAACCATTAAAAAAATCATTCCCTTTCATCTTAGAATCAAAATTGATTCTAAGGCAAAAGAGTGGTAAGGAATAAATAATGGGGGGTTGTGACTTTCCTAGGATCACACAACTAAGAAGTATCTGAAACAAGATTTGAACCCAGGCTCTCCCATTTCCAGGTCTGGCTCTCTATCCACTGAGAAATCAAAGACACTATCTAGAATTTTTATATTGCTTTAACATTTGCAAAGTATTTTATATTTAAAAAGTCATTTGATATTCATAATAACCCTGTGAGGTGGAGACTATTATCATCTTTACCAATGAGGAAACTGAGGCTGAAAGGTTAAGTGATTTGTAAGAGTTACACAAATTGTAGATATCTGAGAAATCTGAGAAAGGATTTGAACTTAATTCTTCCTGATTCCATACCCACTATTCTTTTCATTATAATATACTTCTTTCCTTCTCTCCCTTCATCCCCTTTCTCTTTCCCCCTTTGTACAATGGAGATCATGAGTTTTAAGTATCATGTTGCAATGATGGTTAGTTAGTCCCAGATGTGGAAGGTTATAGAATTTCCTCTTGACTAAACTTGGAAATTATTTTTTTGCCCCCAAATAACACAGTGCCTTATGTCAATAAGGATTTTGGAGACTAGGCAAGAGCAAGACAGAAACCATAAGAAATTCTTGAAACTCTTAGAACAAGGAGTGACGCCAGTGGCAAACATTGCCTTGGTTTGGTTTTGTCTATCCAGAAAGCTGTTGCTATCCTGGTGTTTGGGCCAAAGTTTCTATTTCAGACATTGCTTTCCAGAAGAGAATCCCATGATATTAATAGTCTTTTCCACCTTTGGGGTGCCCAAGTTCTAATTAGGATCAAGGAGAATGTCAGGCAAGAAAGAGCTACAGGAAAGGGATAAGAATTTGTCTTCTGTGAATCCTGTTTGGCAGATGGCATGGTAGAGGAATTGGCCAAACCAAGGAGGTGTTGAATCTCTGTTGAGTAACAGGGAAAATGTGACATGTCAAAGTGGGAACCTAACCAAGTAGTATTACTTAAGTGCCAATGATAATAAAGATCTTGAATATGTAATGCTATTTGCTGACTGTGGCTCTTCCCTGTAGGAAAACATTGGAGTAATTCAAATGTACAGAAATATGAAATATCAACATAGTGGGCTTTTCCCTGGGAAGATGGAGTGGGAATTTAATTTTACTTCTTGGTACCAGCCTTTAAAGAATTTTCAGATTGATTCCCTGAAGCCCAGTCAATTTGGATACCTTCATATGTCTCCAGAGTGGCTGGCATCAGAATCCAAATAAGGAGGAAAAATGTGTTCTCCCTTTACTCTAGGTGAAATATGGGGGATTCTCCTACTTTCCATGAATCATAGCTCCTATGTGAGCCCTCTTCTCAACCTGGAATTTCCCAGGGCTGAAATATGGCCCATAAATTTTTTGATATAAGCAGAAATGAATTGCATCAATATGGAATCAGCTTTTTCCTTGGGACCAAACACAGTTCAGAACTTCAGAAAGAAGGAAACTATTTTTTCCCTTCCATGTTCTTTGGTACACAAAGAGAAGATTTGGTATTCTATCAACCCTAAAAAGGGAACCAATATCTTTAATCACCTTTTTTAAAAAGGATTATTCTTACTGCCCATATGATCATTTCTTGCACATCTGATAGATGAATTGATGGCATTAGCTACTTATATGATTAGAAAACAGAGGTTTGAATCCTCTGTCTGACATTTTAATAATAATAGCTAACATTTACCTAGCACTTATTACATATCAAGCATTTAAAAATCATTATCACATTTGATCCTCACAACAATCCTGGGGGAAAAGCCTTATTATTATTCCCATTTTACAGATGAAGAAACAGGCAAACAGGAGTTCAAAAACTTGCCAGGGGTCACACAGGTATTAAGTATCAGAAACCAGAGTTTAACTCAGGTATTCTTGACTCCAGATCTGGTATTCTACTCCCTTGGCCATCTAACACTTATCTAACACTTCTTAACAATTGACACCTACCCAAGTATTGTTTTAAAAGACACTTAATTTATCTGAGTGTCAGTGCCCTCATCTGTAAAATGAGAAGGTTGAACTAGATAGTTTATGAGTTCCCTTCCAGCATTAAGACTGATTTTACTTAGGGATAATAGACCCAGAAATCTTTACCTTCTTCTAAAAAGATCCTTACAGAGTTTTTCTTTTTATTTATGCAACTATGAAATTTGCTGCTAAAAATGCTCCAGTGTATGTCATGAACTTATAAACGATAGAATCTGATGATCTAGAAAAAGCTTATGTAGACTCAGAAATACAAAATGGAAGAAGAAGTTTGGAGTAAGAAAAGAACATGGTATATGGTTAGCAAATACTGGAAAACTGCAGTTACCAAAAGACCTGTATACCTATTTGTGTCAAGCCATCTACACAAAAGGTCATTTTGGTACTCAAGCTATAAATGACACCATAAAGAGACAATAGGTAGCTGCTGGAATAAGTCCTGTAGCAAATAAGATCTGCTCAAGCTGTTGTGCTTGCCAAAAATTCAATCAAGGGGCATTCAGACAAAAAGGTTTAGGTGGTAGACCTTTAGCATGTTGTCCATTTGAGAGTCTGTAGATTGATTACATCAGCATGCCAAAAGCTGGAAGATACAAGTTATGGTTGGTAATTGTTGACAGATTGACCAAATAGCCTGAAGCTTTTCCATCAAATACAAATACAGTTAGCTTTGTGGTGAAAGTGTTGATTAATGAAAGTATACCTAGATTGGAGTACCACTAACCATAGACTCTGATAAGGGATCACATTTCACTCAAGACATCCTGAAAAGAGTCTATGAGAATCTAGAAATAATACCAAAGTATCATGTTCCTTATCACTCACAAAGTTCAGGGTAAGTGGAGCACGTAAATAGGGTACTAAAGACTATGGTGGGGAAGATCTGTGCTGAAACTAATTTCAAATGGCCAGAGATTTTTCCCATAGTTTTGTTTTACCTACGTATGAGACCAAGAGCAGATTTACATATATGAAATGCTCTTTGGACATGCTCCGCTACAACCAAAAACTTGTAAGACAGTCTATATATCTCTCTTAGGCGGAGATTGTCAACTTGCTTCTTACTTAAGTGCTTTACAACAAAGACTAAGAATTACATGACATGGGGGTATTAATTCAAAGTGGTCCTTTGGATCATTCTCTGCATAATTACAAACCAGGAGATATGGTATATGTCAAAAAATTTGCTAAAACATCAGCAACACAAGAAAGTTGGTTAGGTCCTTACAGTATTGTATTAGTTTCTCCATCTTCAGTAAGTTTTGGGTAGAGATTCATAGTATCATTATTCAAATATAAAATTAGCACATGGGATTAATAATGAAAATGTACAAATCATTGAAGAAGAAGAAAATGAAGAAGAGATTACAGAAAGTTAGAATCATGAGTCAAATTGAGTCTGCAGTCAAAAAGATCAGTAAGGAGAGGACTATTCCTGAGGAAGAGGATAGAAGAGGACAATGCGGATCAAGAGAAGAATTCAGGAATTAATAAACATTGTTAAAAGACTGAAAATTTATAAATTTAAAAACTTTGAGAAGATTGAAATGAAGAAGATTTCAGGATTAATGGAATAATGAATTAATACTTTGGGGTAATGTATTATAGTACAAAATAAGATAGCATTTATTCACATACAAACACAAATATATTTATTACTATGGAACTGCAGAAGAAGAATAATTCAAGCAAGATGAGGTGTGAAGAGAAGATCTGAAGTAGTCTTAAGTATATTGCATACAACAGTAACATATCACTAACATAACAGTAATACTGATATTACACTAGCAAAACAACATGACATAACAAAAGTAACAACATAACAAAACATTAAACATAACACATAAATATGGTTAGGTTACATTGAATCACTACTTAATGAGTGAAACAATGTATAGTTAGGGTACTAACAGTGTTATAATTAGCTATAGATAAGTTAGTTACTAACAAAATGTAGTTAGATACTTAGATTTAGTTTAAGTATAGAAATATAGTTAGACAGAAGAATTTTGAAGATAGGGATTAGTTAGTAAGGATTAAGTAGATAAAATAAGAAAACTAGATACTGACTTGTACTACATCATACATTACACAACACAAACATATGATATCACATATCAAACAAAATTATAAATAAATATGTAAATATATGTAAATAGGGTGTATAATAGGATTGTAAATTAATTGTATTATAGTGTATGTACATATGTAAATATATGTAAATATGAAGTATACATAAGTATATATGTACATGTGTATAGCATACATATATTGTATATGTGTTCTATATGTGTATAAATTATGTACATAGCTCAATTATATCTATTGTTACATGTATTTGCATAAATGATCTTAATGTTTGGTATGATTTTCAGTGTAAAACTTGTGCAATGTTGTGCTTATTGTAATTTTCAAAAATTTTTCTTTAAGTTAGATGGTAATGTACTGTGATAATAGTACAATGTTCTATATTAGATGATAAGAGTATTTAGTTTGGTGTTTGCATGGAAGTTATGTTCATGTTTGATGTTATTTGTTGCTTTGTTTTGCTTCTGTTTTACATTTGTACTTGTTCATTATTTAATTCCTTTTCCTTGTTAAATTCCCTAGAATTGGTTAGTATTAGTTAGATTAAGATAGTTAAGTGTGGGTTGTTTGTTATTTTGGGTATATATCTTAGTTTAGGTAATTGGTAAGCATTTTAGATTGTGCACAAATGCAAAGATAGTGTTTTCAACACAATTCCTGCTTTGTGCAAAGTGGGGAATGTAATAAGAAAAGATTGCAAAAGGAATTTTGCAATATGAACTTCCATTTGATTGACAGGACATGTGACAGAAGGTCACATGGGAGCCTGAGTCAAGATCCTGAGCAAAGATCCTGTGGTCCCAACTGTAAACATTCTCCTGGAGGAAGCTTTTGGAGGAGAGGGGAGATTTTCCATCTGTCTACCAGGTTTCTGGCCTTTTAGAAGATACCAGCTTGAGTGCGAGAAAACCTGCTTGAACTGGCTGCTGGCAGCTGGACAGAAGACCACAGAAGAATCACTTCTCTACTGGACCTACTTTGGACATTTTCTTCTGGGATCTTGGCTCATATACTGGACTCTTTTGTGTTTGGGGAAACTTAATTTATTTAGCATAGATAAGTTAGCTATTGAGATGGTTTTAAGGGAATTAGTTTTTGGGGTTGAGATCAATAACTTTCCCTTACCCTTTTACCCTCCTTCCTCTCAACCTTCCCATGAATAAACTTAAAATATTTAGATATTTTTCCCTCTTGTTATTTCCCCTTAACAATCCCATAGTAACAGAGGTCATCAGATGTTACTCATATCTTAAGGAAGTTTTAGAACCTTAAGAGAAACAATGCTCTGTTACAAAGGGCAATCTTAACCATTGATCTATCCCTTTATTCTGTGACTTGCCTTCCCTGAGGAACTCTGGTTTCACTTACCTCTGAAAGTTACCTTTACTGCTTAATAAATGAAGGCTATTCAACTTGAACATAACTATTATCATGGGCCCAAAAGCTGTGATTGCAAAACACCTGGTGCTTAGATGAAAATAGCTAAAAAGGTCAATCATCCAGTTATTTACATAATCCAGATGTTTGGCATTGTGTAGACCAGTCATTTTCAACATCTTTTCTTCTTTTGATCTATAGCTTTTATCAGTATTACCAAAACCATTCAAACCTACCTGCTCCATGGACTCTCCCTTCTTAATCACCTATACCTAAGAAAACAAAAAACAAAGACAAAAATAAAACAAACTTTTACCATAAATTAAGTTCTGGAGTCAGCTGTACTGAATTTGATGGAAGTTTCAGTGTCTCCTTTTTATCTCACAAAGGAACATGGTAAGTAAAGGTGCACCAATAATTTCTGGATGCTTCAAACTAGTATCACTAAATTATTTAATCAGTGGATTTTAAGCTTTCATCTCAGTAAAGCAAAATCTTTTAGAAAGCTATTTAACACAATTATCAAAGGATCCAGACAAAATAAATTATTTTTTAAAAAATTGCAAACTATTAACCACATTAAAGAATGCTCCATATCACTAATAAAAGAAATGCAAGTTAAAAAAACCCTGAAGTTCCACCTTATAATCTGCAAATTGACAAACATGACCAAAGTTAGGAATAATCAGTGTTAGATTGTGGGAAGAGATGCTCATTGGTACATTGTTGATGGAGCTGGGAATTAGTCTAACTATTTTGGAAAGTCATTTGGAATTATGTGAATAAGTGACTAAAATGTTCATACCTTTTGATCCAGGAATTCCATTATCAAAAAGGAGATTCTCATATATGAAAAAATATTTATTATACTTTTTGGGTAGCAGAAATTTGGAAACAAAATAGCTAACCACAAATTGGGAAAAGATGAACAAATGTTGGTACTTGAAGATAATGGAATATTATGGTAATATTTTTTAAAATGCTGCATATGATGAGTGAAACATAGAAAGATCTATTTGAATAGATGCAAAGAAAAGTAACCACAGTCAAAAAAGCCAAACTATATTGACTACAATTGGATAATCATAAAAAATTTAAAGAGAGTTTGCAAAATTATACAAATTAAGCCTGTTTTGAAAAGAAAACTATGAGGAGATACTTGCATCCTATTCCTATATACAGATAAGAGGTATACAAATGTTGTATATTATACATATTTAATGTGTTTGCCTTTGTATTGATAAACTATTCTGATTTTTCTACTTCCTTTTTAAAAACATTATTTTATAAAAATATTAAAAAATACCATATGTATGTCTCTCTCAGAGAGGGAAGGAAAAGAACACTGAAGTAAGTGATGATGACATAAAAAAATCTTGATAGAGTATTTTTAAAAAGTTATTAAACACAATGAAAGTGTATACCATATTATGTAACAAGATACCAAGGCTATGTTCACCCAATGCCAAGCATCTGGATTAAAATTGAAAAAAAATATGAACCAAGTTGTTCTATCCAAGGCAGTGGTTATAAAAGTGTGGCTAAGGTCAACTGACATCTATGAAAAGCATAGTGTTCCATGGAGTATTGTATAATATATTTTCATGATTGTTTGGGCTACACATGAATAAATTACTTTTTAAAGTTAAAATTAACTTTATCAAATTCATCATTTAAATTCTACGAATTGTGGCATAGAGGAGATCGTGAGTTCTCCAAGACTGGTCTCAAGTATTAACCAAGGTCAACTAACTTGAAAAGACTTTATATTTGGGCCAAGGGAAGGAATGCATATACTGTCTGAGGATCAATTCCAAGTTTGGGGCAATTTTGTTCCTTAGTACTTGAAACTTTGACAATAGAATGTCATTTTAATGAAGAGCTTTCAGATAGCTGCACTATCTTGAGGCAATGAGGATGATTCTAGATTTTCTTCTTCATCCTATCCACAGATAGTCTTGTTTTCCTTGGGCTATTGGAGTCTTATGGGGATAGCTTTATCTGACCTCCTTGGTATTCTGGTTAACTTCAATGTCCCTTCCATAATCTATTTGACTTCTCCGAGTTTTCTCTTGCTTCTTGAGGAAGAAGGAAGAAAAACCAGTTATAAGAGGAATGCAATCCCCTCAAATATACTTACACTTATACATGGAGCCCTTTATTGATTACTCCTTCTCCATCATAATCTTCCTACTGCTTAAATCTTCACCAACTTTTGTCTTCTTCTAGTTAAGTAGAAACCTGAATTTTCACTCCTTCCTAATCAATAGCTTAGTTGTGCAAAGTACTAGACCCAGTAGACTCTAATCTCTTTTCAGTTAAAACGTTTTAAAGATGCTGAATTGCATTTTTATGTGCGATTCATAGGACAAAAGGATAATTTTGACTATGTGGTTTCCATCCTGCATAAGGATTTTAAAACCCATCCATGGAAAGTTTAATACCACTGAACATACATGAATTCTTTAATAGATTCATGATCTTGTTGATGTGAGAATTGGCAGATTATCATTCTGTGTAATTCTTGTTCATGTGCTCTCTCTCATGTATCCTCCATGGTGGTTCTACTTATTCTTTGGAAACCTTCTAGGTTTTGACTTTTTGTGGGTAACATTCACATCACACACCAAGATAAGGTCAAAATGGTACATAATTTAGACATAAAAGTTAATATCAGAAGCAAATTAGGGGACTTGGAATATCTTACCTGTCAGCTCTATGACTTTTATGACCAAACACGAGATAAAGAGCATTATAGGAAGTAAAATGGATAATATTGATTACATTATATTAAAACGGTTTTGCACAAAGCCAAAACCAAAATTAGAAGGAAAACAGAAAACTGCATAAACATTATTCCAGCAAATTTCTCTGAATTAGGCTTTGTTTCTCAAATATATAGTGGACTGAGTCAAATTCATAAGAATATGATAAATGGTCAAAGGATAGGAACAGGCAATTTTCAAAAGAACTCAAAGCTCTCTACAGTTATATGAAAAAAATGTTTTAAATAAATATCGATTAGAAAAATGCAAATTTAAACAATTCTGAGGTACCAAGTTATACCTACTAAATCATCTAATATGCAGAAAAGGAAAATAGCAAATGTTGGAAGGGATGTGGGAAATGGGACGCTAATACACTATTGCTAGATTTGTGAACAAATGCGACCATTCTGGAGAATAATTTGGAACTATACCAGATGGATATGAAATGGCCATAAGCTATGAGACAGGAAGGGTCTATTTCCCAAAGAGATAAAAAAGTAAAAAGCTCTCTATATAAAAAAATTAATACTAGCTTTTTTGTGATGGCAAAGAATTTGAAATTGAAAGGATTCCAATCAATTGGGGGAATGACTGAATAAGTTGTGAAGCATGATTATGAAGAAATACTATTATGCTATGAGAAAAATCTGTAAAGAGTTATTTGAACTGTTGAAAAGTGAAGTGAGAAGCAGGAAAACATTGTACATAACAACAATAATTTTGTTTTCTATTAAGCTGTGAATGACAGCTATTCTTAGAAATACAGTGATTAAAGAAAAATCCAAAGCACTTATAATGAAAAGATGCCATCCACCTCCAGAGGAAGAACTGATAAAGTTTGAAGACAGATCAAAGTATACCTTTTCAAAAACTTTATTTTTCTTGTGTTCTTAAAATTTATTTGTTCTGTGTTTTGCGTTTTGCATGACTGCTCATATATAATCTATATCAAGTTGCTTGCCTTCTCTAGGAAGGGGAAAAGAAGAGGAAGAGAATTTGGAAGTCAATTTTTTAATTGTTAAAAATGTTTAAATTATTTTTAAATAACAGGGAAAATATAAAAATGTTAAAAAGCATTTGCTTTAGGGGGCAGCTGGGTAGCTCAGTGGATTGAGAACCAGGCCTAGAGACGGGAGGTCCTGGGTTCAAATCTGACCTCAGCCACTTCCTAGCTGTGTGACCCTGGGCAAGTCACTTGACCCCCATTGCCTAGCCCTTACCACTCTTCTGCCTTGGAGCCAATACACAGTATTGACTCCAGCATCTCACCACTCTGTTCTTTCTGTGAAGATTTTCAGGACTTGGCTATTATTTCCATAGAAGTGCACATTTCTCTAGAAACATTAGAAAGTGTGGATCTGCTATTCTGGAGCTCATCCACTCCTCATGGGACTTTGGGTTCTACTTACACCTCTAAATGTCAAAAACCTAGCTTTACCATCTAGGAGCTCTGAATTAGATTATCCCTGGACATTGCTAAACCTAGTAGTCAGTGAGGTAGAGTAGGAAAAGCAGAGATTAGAGAGCTATTAGACAGGTTTGAGTCACTGCTCAGTTATTTATTAGCCATATGACTATATGCAAGTCATTTTACTAAAATCTCATTTCCTCATCTATAATGAGGAATAGCAACATTTGTGCCATGAGGCAGTGTGGTGTAGTGGATAAAGCCTTGAAATCAAGAAGGCTTGGCTTCATTTTCTGCCTCTGACACATACTGGCTACATGACCTGGGAAAGTCTCAACCTCTCTTGGTAACACTCTTGAGACTTACTTACTTAACCTCTGCCTATCTATATTTCCTCAACAGTAAAATGGGGATAATAACAACATCTTCCAGGGTTGTCATAAGGATAAAATTAGATAATAGTTTTTTTAAGTGTTTTTAAAAATGCAGGCACATAGTAACATTATGTAAATGCTTATTCCCTTTTCTTCCACCCATCTTACATGTTTGAATTTATGCTTCCCTTCTCACACTTCTTGCTTCAGTCAAACTGGCCTGATATTTGTTCTTCATAAGTAATATTCTGTCTCCCACCCTTATTGTTGTTGTTGTTGAAACAACCCTAATCCTATAAAATTTAACAAGGTAAGCAAAATGGAAGAATGCTTATAAAAATTTTAAAAGTCTAGATTATCAGAGGAAATATAATATCTAAATAAATTTATTTTTGAAAAAGAAATTGAATATGCCAAAAATGAACTTACTAAGAAAAAGCATCTGGACTAGGTGGATTTAGAAATGAATTTTACTAAATATTTAAAGATAAACTAATTCCAATATTAAATAGACTATTTGAAATAATAAGTAAAGGAGTCTTACTAAATTCATTTTCTGAAACAAATATGGTGCTGATATCTAAACCAGTTAGAATAAAAGCAGAGAAAGAAAATTATAGGTCAATTGAATTAATGAATATGGTTGCAAAAATCAAATAAAATTATAATTAGGAGACTACAACAACATATTACAAAAATTATATATTATGACCAAATGGAATTTATATGAGGAATACAATGATGGTTTAATATAAGGAAAACTATCAACATAATTGATTATATCAATTACAAAAGTAACAAACTCGCTTGATTATCTCAATAGATGTAGGTAAAGCTTTTGACCAATTTTATTCCTATTGAAAACTCCTATTAAAAATACTGCAGGTATAGGTATAAATTGATATATGATATTTAAGCTTCTGCCTAAAATGGTTGCAAGTATTATTTGTAATGAGGATAAATGAGAAGTTTTCCATATAAGATTAGGAGTGAAACAATGATGCCTATTATCACCAATATTATTTAATATTGTATTTAAAATGTTAGTAAGAGAAGAAAAAGAAATTGAAGGAATCAGAATGGACAACAAAGTAATAAAAATTATTTTTGTTAATTTAATTGGGATAGCATTGAATAAGTAGATCAATTTAGGTAGTATTGTCATTTTAATTATATTGGCTCTTCCATTAAAGAAGAATGAATATTTCTCCAATTATTTAAACCTGATTTTATTTGTGTAAGCATTTTATAATTATGTTTGTGTAGTTCCTGGTTTGTTTTGACAGTTATATTCCCAGGCATTTTATTTAGTCTGTGGTTATTTTAAATGGGCTATCTTTTTCTATCTATTCTTGAAGTCTTTGCTAGTGATATATAAAAATGCTAATGATCTATCTGGGTTCATTTTATATCCTGCTACTTTGCTAAAGTTATTGATAGTTTCAACTAACTTTTTAGTTGGATTTTTAGAATTTTTCAGATATATAATCATATCATCTACAGAAAGAGATTTTATTTTATTGGACTAGAAAAATAATTAAATTCATTTGCTAGAATAATAGATCCAAGAATATCAAAGAAATTAATGGGAGGGTCTGCAAAGGAAGGAGGTCTAGCAGTACAAGATTTTAAACAGTGTTATAAGCCAGTAATTATCAAAACTCTCTGGTACTCCCAAAGAGATATTAAGGAAAAAATTTGTACAAAAATATCTATAGCTGTGCTTTTTGTGGTAGAAAAAAAATTGGAAAATGAGGGAGTGTACATCGATTGGGGAATGACTGAACAAAATGTGGTATCTGTTGGTGATGGAATACCATTGTGCTAAAAGGAATAGTGAACTGGAGGAATTCCACATGAACTGGAAAGACCTCCAGGAATTGATCTGTTGGGGTTTTCTTGACAAAGGTACTGGAGCGGTTTGCCATTTCCTTCTCCAGATCATTTTATAGATGAGAAATTGAGGCAAACAGGATTAAATGACTTACCCAGAGTCACATAGTTACTAAGCATTTCATGCCAAATTTGAACTCAGGAAGATGAGTCTTCTTGACTTTAAGTCTGGCATTCTATCCACTGTGAGACCTAGCTGTCACTTGCCTGGGTATTGTTGTTTATTTACAATACAACATAAGATTAGAAGCGTTGCTATGTTCCTCCTTTTGTATCCCTAGGGTTGAGCTCAGTGTCTGACTCAATGTAGGTACTTAAAATATATTTGTAGGATTTAATTTCTACATACAGAAAAGTTGGATTTCAGTATGACTAAGTACCAAAAATAAATGCTATGTTTGATCCATGCTCTATTAGAGAAGGGAGAAATCTATGTGAGCTATAGGAGATGAGGAAGATTTCATGGGAGAGATGGAATATGAGCTCTCAATAGGGTGAGATTTGGTCAAATAGGGAGAAAGGAACAAGGCTAAGTAGTCAGGAGAGTATTGTAACTGGCAAGAAAAATATGGGCAAAATTCAGGAGGACTCATTTGATAACAAAGCAATATGGAATAATGGAAAGAACCATGTCAGAATACATGGTTCCAATTCCCCTTTAATGCTTCTGACATATGTAAATTTGGAGAAATGACCTAACTTCCCTAGTCTTTTATGCCCTTATGGGTAAAATGAAGGACTTTGAGATCCCTTCTGGCTCTGAATCTATGAGCCTTTGAATTATCCTCATTCTACATACAATTAATTATTGTTGCCAAGTGAATAAAAATACACAAATTTCTTACCTTATAATTGTACTACAGAATATTTTGTATTTATTATTTTTTGTCCTTTGTTTTCAAAGAGGATCAATGACATCATGGGGTGATGTCCTGATTTGTGCATAAATTGGATTTAAGTGAGGTGGAGTTGCACAAATTCATCATCCTCACTCTCTCTTCTAAAGCCATCAAATGGCAAGACAAAAATCAAGTTGATGGGTGATGACCCTGGATGATAGTGGATAACCTCGCCATCTTCATTGTCTGAGCAAGCTTTTAGAACTCAACAGCATCTGCTTCAGCCATCTTCATGGCCATTGGAATAATTGTTCTCATTTACCCATTTTGCCTAGGAAAGTCCTCAAATGCTTAGAGTAATCATTCCTTATTCACTGATGGGCTTGTAGCCCATTGGTTACCCTCAACCTGGTTTAATCCACCTGCTGGGACAATTTTGCCAGGGTGAGGCTGGTATGCATGCTACAGCTTCTCGGAGTCACAGTCCAGAGTTGAGTGCCAGATGGACATCAAAGGTAGATGAGGAGCCCTAAAAAGACTCAGAAAGTTCATAAACTAAAGATACTGGTCCTCCTTGAGCACCATACCCAGTTATTTTTTATTTAAGTTGGAAAAAAAAGGTGAAAATTGTCTTCCTTAGGATTTTGCCTATGTTGTTTTGAGATTATGTTGCTACTGAATAACATTTTTCTAAATAGAGACATAGATAGAGAACAAGTTCTTAGAGAGACTTTTTTGTTTATATTTATACTTGTCTTGCACTTCTCTCTCTATAAGCTAGTTCCACATAATTGTCAAATAACATTGCTAAAACATAGATCTGACTGTGCTTCATCTCTGCTAAAAAATCTTCAGAACTCCCTATCACCTTTAGCATAAGATGACAAATGGCATTTATTTAGTGCTTTAAGTAACAAAACATTTTACATATGTTTTCTCATTTGATCCTGAGGTAGGTACTACAAGTACTTGGGTTTATAAGGACAATTTTGAACAAATAAAATAATTGCTCATTTAAATGGTCATTAGATATTCATATAGTTTTTAGATATTATTTATACATAATGTAGTGTATATGCTTTGTGTCTTATATAGTATTTATATAATAATTATATATTTCCATAATTATTATTATCCTGCAAGATGGATAGTATAAGGAATAAAATCCTCATTTTACAGAAGAAAAAAATAAAAGTTAGGGAAAGTATTCAAATAGACTTTAAGATTTGCAAAAAACTTTATGTTTATTATTTCCCTTAAACCTCACAAAAACTTCTGAGGGAACAAATTACGGGTCTTATTATCCTCATTCTCCAGGTGAAGAAATTGATACTTAAAGAGATTAAATGGCTTCTCCCAATGTCACATATTTAATATTAGGGAACAGATTCAAAACCAAGACTCTTTAGGTCAAGGTCCAGTATACTGTCTCCTACTCTACTTGCTATGTCTCACCAGTTGGTGATTCATGTTTCTTCACAAGGTTTATTCATCCTCCAATAGCCTTGGTATTAGGAAGAAGGAAGGAAATCTTTCTCTCTTTCTAAAAAGTAAATAGTCCAATTACTGACCAAGGTTGGAAAATCCCAGGTCTTTTGTTGTTCACATGAAAGCATGAGTGAGACTTGTAGCTTGGGGGTGAAGGGATGAGAAAATCAAAAGAAGAAACTCCCTTATATGGTACTACAAAAAATTAACTTCTTGCTTCTCTTTCTTATGTGAGTGTCTAGACATTCAACACCCAGATATTATCTGCTTTGATGTCCTGTTTTTCCTAAAACTAGATTGATGGGCTTCGCTCCCTCATTTTCTGTTCTCTTTAGTCTCAGAAAAACAGAACTTATCGCAATTGATGGAAGTCGTCACATGAGGTCATGTGGTGTGATCTGGAGCAGTTTAATTGTGCAATTAGACCCACTTTACAGAAATATGGAATGTTCCATGAATTTGTGTGTCACCTTGTACAGGGGCCATGCTAATCTCTGTGTCCTTCCAGTTTTAAAATATGTCCTCCCAGCATGAGCATGAGTAATTTAATTGTGATGGAGGGAAAAGTGTAATGTATTTGAAATTAAAGAGACTGGGCTCAATCATACCTTTGTTTCTTATTACCTATGTGACCCTGTCAAGTCACTTATATCCTCTGGTCCTCAGTTCCCTCTTCTGTAAACTGAGGAGCTGAGAGTCAGTGAACTCTGAAATTCTTTCTATCTCTAATTCTGAATAAAACCAATCTTCTCTGGGCATCGTTTCCCTTATCTGGAGGTTTAGATTAGCCAACTCTAAATTTTCTGGTTTGTGTTCTAAGACATAGTCCTTGATCTTAATAGACACAGAGTTAAGATAATTGTTTTAACTCCCCTTTTTTTTTACTTTCTCCAGTTTGCTACTCTACATTCTCTTCCTCTTTCCAGACCCTGACATGATTTTCTACAAACAATTTACATTTGGTTTTAGGGAGGGCTTGATTTCCAAGTAAACTGAGTAGGTGGCTGCCTACATGATATGAATTCTCAGAACCACAGGATATGAGGACATTTAGCTTGACCTCCACCTGACAAAGTTCTTTCTTTATTCAACATCACTGACAAATAGTCATTACTCTCAAGTGAAGACCCCACTGCTAGGGAAACCCACTATCTCTTGAAGCAGTCCATTTCACTTTGGGAGAGCTCTAGTTATAAGGAACTTTTCTTCACATCGAGCATGAATCTACTTCTCTGTAATTTCCACCTTGTAAGCTCAGTTTTATCCTTTGGGGACAAGAGGGGAAGGGGTAAGAGAAGAACCATTTATTAATTGATTACCATGTGCCAAGTCCTGTGCTAAGCACTTTACAAATATTGTCTCATTTGATCCTCATTTTAGAGATGAAGAAATGGCAGGCAAGTAAAGTTAAGCGGCTTGCCCAGGGTCACACAGCTCATAAGTGTTTGAGGCTGGATTTGGACTCAGGCTGTCCTGACTCTAGGCCACCCAAAACCCTGACTCACGGATTAGATTATAAGCCTACTCCCTCTTTTTTAGATGACAACCTTTCAAATACTTGAAGATAACTTCCATATCCCCATTGAATCTTCCCTTCTTCAGGAATCCCTGAGTTAGGGGCTTCCTACCAATTAAGCCATGGCACCTAGAATTCCACCAGAAGAGACAGATTTCTTTATATGTCATACATCTTTGTCTACTGCACTTCCCTGTGATACTGCAAAGAGGGGAAATATATTAAATATGTTATCATCTTGTGAGATGTTATAGAGGTTCTCGCTGAATTGGAGTTTGCCCTGTCTACCATCATCATCACCATCATCATCATCACCACCACCACCACCACTTCTACCACTATCAAGTCCAAACCATTCATTTTATGAATGAGGACTCTGATGCCCAGAGAGGTCAAGAGATTTGCCTAAGGTCATCAGGTAGATAGCAAAGTTAGGATTTGAACCCAGGTCCTCAGATTCCAAATCCAGTGCTCAAAATCCCGAGGCCAGAAGAAAACATGGAACTAAATCAGGAAAGTGCATCCAAACAGTATACTATACTTCAAGGTGATCATCTATACCTTGGAAAAATAATTCAAGTGATATCTCAGTTTTCAGCATAAGAATCGCTTACCAAAAGGCAAATAAGAACATTTGTCTGGTAAATGTTCTTTCCAAACTGGAATGGCTATCCCAGGAAATATGGCTTTCCCTTCAATAATAATGCTAAAGGATCCTTACATAGGAGTTAAAAAATTTTTAAGTGCTGTAATACAACATTTCATTTGTATCTCAAAATAATCCTTTGAGTCAGGCTTTTCAGGTATTATTATTCCTTATACAAAGGAGAAAATTGAGACTTTGAGAATGTAAATGCTTGTCCATGGACACAGAGCCAACAGATTTCAGGGATTCAAACCCAGATATCCTGATTCTAGGTTTAAGAGACTGGAGAAATTGTAGACAGGGAGCTGAAAGGGGTCTCAAAAGCCATGTATTTCAACCCAATGATTTTACAGATGAGGAATGATAAGTGGCTTGTCTCAAAAGCACCAAAAGTTGAATTTAGCTCATAAGCACCAAAAGTTGAATTTGAATTCAAGTCTTCTGACTCCAGGGGCGGTGTTCTTTTGACTGTACCTTCCTTGTTTGACTTCCTTATTGGTACTATGGTAAAGCTGGCGTGATCATTTTTTAGATATGTTGTAGGGAAGATTATTCAGGGACTAGTTGAGCATGATGGCTTCTGGGGACCCTTCAACCTATGATTCTGGATCTACTAACCTTACGGACTCCAAAACAGGACTGGGAGAAAGTTCCTGTCCTCTTCAATCCTTCCCCAAAGGGAATAGGCAAACTCTTATTTCTTTGGGAGTTAATTAAAATAAGTAGTTAATTACAATATAATAGTTTAGTCTCATTATCTCAGTGGTAGAGTTTGTAAGGATGCCAAGGTATAAGAGAGGAGTGTCCTCCAGAAATTAGGTAAAATAATTAAGGATATTGGATAAAGTGATCATATCTAATATGACATGAAATAATATTTATGGGGCTGGAGACAATTAAAAGCTGAGGATTGTTCTCTTCTTCCTCTTCCCCGGGCTAATGCCAAAACATTTAACATTGACCTGGTGCTGTCATATGCATGACTGAATTCCCCAACTCCAGGTGTTTGCAGGAAGTTGTGCCAATTAGACACACTGGAATGCCCTGGTCTCTGACTCAGATGGGGCAGTATTAGGGATCCCAGCCCCAGGAACTGTATCTAAGAGGAAGCTCTTATCTACCACTTATGACCTTTACAGATTTGCTGGCAGATCTTATGGGATCCCTTGACCTCATTTGCTTTCTGTTTTGTCTCTTCCTGGCAAGTATGAATAAATATACTGTTCTTTCCAGGGCAAGATGCCTCTAAATTCAGGATCTCTACTTTGCATTCCACCCCGCAGCCCATGAACCAGACCATAGATCAGAGATCAGAGGATCATGGGTATAGAGCTAGAGTTCCCTAGCTTGAACTTTTTATTTTGCAGTTAGGGGAACTGAGGCTAAGAGAGGTTAAGCAACTTGTCCAAGGCCACACAAATAATGGTGGTGGCTGGCATGGATGGGGGAACCTCATAGTAATCTCTAGTACAGTGTGATGTGGACATGCAGCAGAGACCACTCTACAAGGACTCTTTAGCAATGATGTCTCTGACTGTGTCCTCTGAAGTCTTTGGTAAATGGAATGAGGACAAAATGAATGGAGGACAGATATGCTATACTGGAGTCAGAAAACTTAAGATTGACCTGATTTTGTCTTTAATTAGTTGTGTGAACTGGCAATGGTCACTTTATCTCTCTGAGTTTCCATGAAGAGAAGCTACAAGGATGAAAAGGAATTAGCAAAAGTTTATTGGACTAATGGAACATGATTTATTTTTAAAATGTCTATCCTACCTTATTTTTGTATCATCTTCTTTTACAAACATATTGTTGCTCCCTCTCTCCTCTCTAGTTAGATTTAAGGGATGATTCTTATACACAGGAGGAGTGTATAGATAAGAAATCAGAAATATATCCTCTGGCTTCCCCTTTTGGTATTTAACACCCAGTTCCAGAAATACTTTGATCCTTTCATTTTATATATTATGATTAGGCAGGATACTAAGCAGTGCTCCTGTCCCATACCAATGTAATACATTTAAAGCTATTGGGAAACTTCACCTTCTTTCATTTTTAGAGATGAGGAAACAGAAGCCCAGAGAAGGGGAGATAATAGAGTGGCACAGCTGGGGCTTGAACTCAGGTTCTCTGAATCCTTTTGCACATATTGAAGTAGGTCTCATCCAGTTCTCAAATTCTGTGACTCTGTGATGTTCCAAATCTAAATTTAGCATTCTTTGCTCCACTCAACCTATCCATCCTATCTGTTAGTACAATATTATTCCTTTGGGTGGGCCTTATTGGTTTTTCTGGTCTTCAAGGGCTTCATTGGTAATACAAGTAGGTCTGGGCAATGCCGAGCCTTATGAATCAAGCCCTTGCAAGAACATGACTGGGGCTAAGTCCCTGGGAGGCTGAGAGGGGAGGTGGGAGGGAAACCAAAGAATAACTTTACACACCCCTCTTTGCTTTCTGGGTTAATTCAATTCCTCTCCCCTTGTCTTAATGCTAGAACCATTCAGACCTAGTAGAGGCTTAGGTTGAAGGCCCCCATTTCCAAGTCTAGGGTCCCAATACACCTGAAACTATAGGAACAGTCCATTCTCTGAATGGTGCTGGAATCAGACTAAAACAACTACAATTTAAAATAATGATGGAAATGTAGCTGATTCATTAACCTTTCACTGCTGGTTTTGTATGTCTGTACCTTCTCCACTAAAGCCTGGCTTTTTCAAGAGCTGGATTATGTGGATGACAAGTTCATTTTGAGTGTTGTCCTGGAGGTTCTGTTTCTTCCACCACAGAAAGAAGGCAGAGTAGTGGGATAAAGAGAAAAAACAAAGGCTCTGCATGAACTCGCTGAGTGACTTGAGGGAAAGTATTTCACTCCTCAAGACCTCCATTTTCTCCTTTGAAAAATGAGAGTTAGACTAGATAGATATCCTCTAATGTCCCTCTTCGTTCTGGACCAAGGATGCTATCTGGATAGGACATAGCAGGCAGACATTTCACAGATGTTGAGACATAAGCAAAATTAAATCCTGCACTGGGAAGTCATAGCAAATAAAGGATTTGATTTGGTCTGAGTCCCTTGTTTAACATCCTACTTCTGACACCTACGACCTGTGTGATCTTGAACACAAGTCACAAACCTCAGGCGGGTGGCCTCATGGACAAAGTGCATGTGGGTTCAAATAGTTCCTCAGACATGTACTGTATGGCTTTTGGTAAGTCACAACTTCATAGACTTGATTTCCTCATCTGTAATGAGGAGGTGAGAGGGAAAGACTTCCAAGGTCTTCTCCTTCTGTATCTATGATCCCACAATTCTCCTCTATAAATGAGATTGAATTAAATAATTTGAGACCCTTTCTAGATCTAATTCATATGCTCCTAAAGCATTATGTTGAGACTCTAATGCAGTAATCACTTCCTAAAATACTGTTTTTATCCATCTAATTGTTAGCATTGCTAATCTTCTGACTTTATTATTTTTTAATAACCCTTACCTTCCATCTTAGAATCAATACTGCATATAGATTTCAGGGCAGAAGAATGGTGAAAGCGAGGCAATGGGGGTTAAGTGACTTGCCCAGGGTCACACAATTGGGAAATGTCTGAGGTCAGATTTGAACCAGGGACTTCCTGTTTCTAGGTCTGGCTTTCAATCCACTGAGCCACCCAGCTACCTCTTTGACTTTTCTTGGTAATTTTAATTCAACAAACATTTGTCAAATATCTAGTCATATTTGACTGATCAATAAATATTTAAGAGCCTACTCTGTGCCAGACATTGTGCTAAGTGATAGGGACACAAAAGGAGGTAAAAGCTAATTCCTGCCCTCAGGGAACACATCTAATGGGGAAGACAACATATAAACAAATTATATATACATATGTGTGCCAACATATATGTATAGGTATGTGTTTGTATATATAAAACACACACATATATACATACATACATATATAAAGCTATATGCAGGATAAATAGAAAATAATTAATGAAAGGAAAACATTAGAATTAAGAAAAGTTGGAGAAAACTTCCAGTAAAAGATGGAATTTTAGTGAGGACTTAAAGAAAGCCACTCTGCAAGGCACCAGAACATAATAAGTGTTTTTGCAATTAAGCAGATACCAGAATGGTAAGGCATTTTCTAGAGAACTTCATCATTGGGTTGCTAAAGGGAAGACACTAGAAGCTATTTGACTTGCAGGTCCCTTTGGTTTATCTTTGAGACTTGTGGGTCCCTTTTCCTTATCCTGGAAGAGAGCTAAACATGTGTTTACATGCTATGGTGACAAATCAAAGGGTGATATGAACAGTGACTCATCCTAGGGCTGAGATTTACAAAGCCAGTCTGAGTCCTATATAAAGAAGGACCATTGGGGAACCTAGTATAGGAAAGGAAGAGAGTGAACTGACTAACTGAAAGACAGAAGAGACTGTCAGAATGAGAAGCTTTCTGCTGATATTGGCTCTGCATGCCTCTATCTCCTACTCTCTTCCATTAATCAGTCCTTCATCTTTTGATAAAGAGCTCTTGTTTGTACAGGTATGTTTCCCTATTGCATTCAGTCAACAATTATGTGTATTTTTTGGCTCCAATGCTTTGCTGGAAAATTGGTCAATGTCTAATATAGGAGCTAAGTAGATGCTTGCTTATAGTAGATCTTCAATAAATGCTTCCTTGTTGATTTGCTGATTTTATTTTGAAAACTCCTTGTTTAAAATCATCATGGGATAGCATTAGAGAATTCACTAAACCTATCTGAGACATTAGAATTAACTACTTCAAGTCTGTTTCATATATATAATCTTCCTTTGCCAAATAGGAAAATTTCAAAACAATGGTATTGAAAGAGTATTTTAAACTGAGATAGAGATGAAGTTATATTACTTACTTTGTAAGGGACATTGCAAACATGAATTGGAGGTGTGATAATAATTAGAGATCTATTTCATCTGCAATATTGTCATTAATCTTTTGGTATTTCAGTTCATAAAATCAACTCCCTCAATACTCACCATCTATCTGGATAATCCTCTTCTACTCAACCATTTTTCTTTACAAGCATTATTTGAATGGAATAACTTTCACTCTTCCCTCAATTTGTCATATTGATAGAGGAAATGGAGAAATGCCAAGCTCAACGAGAATATATATGTATTTGTGTTTTAATATCAAATAATATTTGTCTATTTTCCTTTTCAAGTCATAGACTGAGGAATATTTTTGAGTAATATCTTTCATTTTAAGGTGGACATGAATTTCTTTGAAGTTCAAATGGAAATTGGTTAAATAGGATAAACCAGAAAACAGAAGATGTATACTAGGAAAAAAATAACCACCCCAGTTGGAGCAGTGATCATTAAATGAAAGTGTACCACTACTCTCTAAGTGAGGCCAACATAGTCAGCACAAAGTTTCTAGCCATCTTAATGATGTTGGAGAAACAAGAAGACATAGTGGATAGAAGACTGACCCTTGAATCAGAAAGAGCTAGGTTGAGGTTCTACTTCTGATATGTATAGTCTGTGGAATCAGGAACAAGTCACTTAATCTGTTGGTGCCCCAGACTACTCTTAAAAGATTACAAGTTACAGAACAACTGATAAGGTTGAATAAATTCCCACTCCAAGAGTTTCCAAATGTGAAATCATGGGTCGGCACCTGTCAGTCTACCTTCCTCCCCATACCCCCTAAAAAGAGAGACAGCACCAGTTTATGCTCCAGAATACACTGTTCTATTATTTTCTTAAGATAGCTGAAATGGATAGATCAATGAAATCATGTTCAATTTCTCTCAGATATCTATAGCTATGTATAGATACAGATTTATATTTGAAATGGTTTAAGAACTCATTAATAGTTTAAAATTTTTATAACACTTCCATTATCTTTATTACCTAATACATCACTCTCTTATTATTTGCCCAGAGAGTCATTCTTTTTAAGAATAGTCAATACAATTACATAATGTTCAAATTTGCTTGCTTCTTCTTGTCTTTTCCATTTGCATTGATGTATTTGTATATATTGCTTTTCTTGTTCTGTTTACATAATTTCCAGAAATTCTTATTAATGTTCCCATGTTGCTTATATGAGACCTCAGAGAAACTTATAGGTGGGATAAATTCTTCTCATGTTTACTAATTTCCTTAGAATTACCTGAAAAAATATTTTGGCCTTAATCTGGAAGAAATGCCTTTGAATAGAGTAAAAGGTAATAACCCAGTAGTGCAGAAGATTGAGGAAATGCAGAAGTTCTTTGGGATGGAGGTGACAGGCACACTGGACTCCAGAACTTTGGAGATTATGCACAAACCTCGATGTGGAGTTCCTGATGTACAAAAGTATGGTGTTTTCCCAAATCGACCAACATGGAAGAAATATGATCTTACCTACAGGTAACATTTTATTCAGGTATTTTTATGCATAGTAACACTTGCCTTATCTGCAGATAATGGAACTTCAACTATTCAAGGCACAGAACTCAAAATGCTTAAATTTTCAAATCTGGAGATTGAAAATATGCCTTGTTTGACCAATTTCACTTATAAAGCTCAAGTACTAAAACTCATGATCAGGAGTTACTATCTCTATAATCGATGATCTCAAGCCTGATTCAGAACCTGTTGACTCTTACACTCAGCTAATCTTAGTTTGTTGCTAAATAGCTGATTACTCCCCAAATTTGACCAATCTGCTTTCTATCTCCCCTGCTCTATTAATACTGTTTTCTGGGAAGCTAACAATACCTCTCAACCATCAAATCCAATGGATTTTTAAAGTCTTTATCTTCTTTCACCTCTATGTAATATTTGGCATTGTTGACCAACCTTTCTTTCTAGAAATGCTATCCTTGTGACATTGGCCACCTTCTTTAGCTCAAGAAAAAACTAGTTACCCCAAATTTTAGGAAAGCCCTTGATAATGTCTCTCATGCTAGGCTTTTGAAAAATGGAGAGACCTGGGTTAGATGACAAAATGATTGACTGGGTTTATGGCTTATTTAACAGGCTGAAAGAGTTGTCATTAATTGTTTCATGTTGATCTGGAAGGATGGGTCTAGTGAAGTGGTCCAGTTATCTGTTGTTGGCTCTGAGTTATTAGACTTTCAGACATCAATAAACTTGGATAAAAGAATACACATCATGCTTTTCAAATGTGTAGATGACATAAGACTGGGAGAGAAAGCTAGTATAATGGATTACAAATTAATATTAGAAAAACTTTTTGACAAGCTAGAATATTGGGACAAATCTAGCAATATATCATTTATTAGGACACATGTAAAGTCTTAAAAAAATTGACTTCACAGAAAGAATATGAGAGATTCACAGATAGCACTTTGTCTGAAAAGATCTGGGGATTTTAGTGGAACTATGAACTACTTATGAATCATATGTATTATATGAATGCCAAGAAAGCTTATTCAGTCTTAGATTGCTTTTAAAGAGTAAAAGCATCCAGGAATAAGGAAGTAAGAGTCCTGCTTGTCTTCTACCCTGGTCAGACAATACTTTATATATTATATTCAGTTCTTACTGCCACATCTTGAAGAGGATATTGAAATGCAGTAGAAGGCAATAAAGATTGTCAAGAAAATCAACTTTGTGTCCTATGAAAATATATTGAAAGAAATTACAGGGAGCATGATAGTTGTCAACAACAATATGAAGGGTTATCATATGAAAAAAGGAGCTAACCTTGTTATATTTGATTTCATTGGGTAGAAATTGAAAGAAATAAGTACATAGGAAAAATACACAAATTACAAATGAAGCCAAACATATTAAAATAGCTATAAGAACATTTTTAAAGTTAACAGACCCTTACATTTAAATAGCTTTGTCTAAAGCACGAGTAATTAATTTTAATTAATGAGTATTTTTTTTCAGATAGACAGCATAGGTAAATTAGGCTTGGGTATTGCTCAGGGAGAAGAACCTGTCCTCAAAGACAGTTAGATTAGGGTTTTTAGAAATCTTAGGTAGAAGGGCAGCTGGATAGCTCAGTGGATTGAGAGCAAAGCCTGGAGATGGGAGGTCCTGTGTCCAAATCTGATCTCAGACACTTCCTAACTGTGTGACCCTGGGAAAGTCACTTGACCCCCATTGCCTAGCCCTTACCACTCTTCTGCCTTGGAACCAATGCCTAGTATTGATTCCAAGACAGAAGTTAAGGGTTAAAAAAAGAAATCTTATGTAAAATTAGGATTTGGGGTATATTTTTATGGTATAGAATACTAATTTAATTTTCCTCCTTCTTTTTTCTATCTAAACTTTTTCTAAATTTAAACTCAGTGTTGTTATCAAATTGCTCTTCTCACATTTGTCAAACTCCTAACCCAAATTTAACCCTTAGCAGCCTGGCAAGCCAGGTAGAAATTTGATTAATCTATTGATCTTCTGTTCCTTTCAAATAATAGGCAAAAAGCTAGAAGTATAACCATGGTGCTAGATATCATGGTGCAGATAGTGTAGGAGGAGGTTCCTCTCTACCTCAAACAACTCCCATTACCAGGGAACTTGACTGAGGTGTTACATCTCACAGTTTTAGATATTCTCCAATTATTACCTTTGCTAGGGGTATTTGTTCTGTCAGGATTATTTCAAGAATACAAATTTTACCAAGTATTAACCTAATTCTATCTAAGAAAGGAAGACAACTGAAAGATAGCTGAATGGAAACTAGACTGGCATACCTGGAACCATGTATCTCTCAAATGGCCAAAAATATCTCTCAGCAGAATGAAGCTATCTCTAAAATTAAACACCTTGAAGATACCATCTCCCAACTGGAAAAACTATTTCCCAACAAATTGAAACTATCTCTTGCTTTATCCAACCTATCTCTCTAACTGGTTCTACTTCTTCCGCTAACACACCTAAAGTAAAAAATAAAACAAAAGAAAGTAGATACAAGACTTTAAGAGCAGTATCAACCTTTAAAGACAGCTAGTAAATATTAAGCATAAAAAACCATTTACCCCTCAGGATATTAAGGGATCTAAAAATGGAGTACCCCTTATTTTGAGGAGGAGCCTATTGCTGTTATTAAAAAAAAAACTAGAAAGCATTTGCTGACAATTTGATCCAACCTGGACTGATTTGGGGCATTTGTTAGATGAATTATTAGCTAAAAGGGAAGAGGATAAGGTTATCAGGCTTACTAATGAGGCTGATGGAATGAGTACAGTTCATTGGCCTCTTCAGGGCCCTCATTGGGATTTTAATGAGGAAGTGGACCACATGAGATTATGTCAAGCTAGGGAGGCAGTATTTAATTCAATGAGAGCATATTCTGACAGACTAAGTACCTGGACAAAATTTGAGAAATTAAAACAAGGTATTGGAGAAAATCCTTCACAGTTCATGGACCAACTTATAAAACTGGAAGGAAGATCTAGATTTGACCAGAGAAAGAGATATTAGACAATTGAGAAGGCAGTTTGTGAAAAATTGTTTTAGAGTCGTCATGGACTATTTCAAAACCAATTGTCCTAACTGGGTGAATATGGACCTTGATGAATTAAGGAGAGTGACAGTATATGTGTATAATGAGCGAGAAAGGAAAGGTGAAGATGATAGTGATTTAGTGGATACATTAAGAAAGGATATAAAAATATTAAAGGGAAAGCTTGAAAAAAAGGGATAAAAATTCTGGGGTACCTATGGCTCCTGTATGAGTATATATAAGTGAAAGACTAGTATGCTACTTATGAAGAAAAGGGGGACGCTTAAATGCTAAATTGCAGATGCTGGAATCAAATATTCAATAATTTTGAGAAATAATGGTGGAAACTTTAAGAGTAACTATCCTGGGAACAACAACTATTTTATAAACAATAATAACAACAGAAACAATTTCAGAAATAGCAATTATGGAGATTATGGGAATGATAGAAACAATAACCAAAATGAGGCAAATGAGAAGTTACAATATATCCAAAGTGGGGCATGTCCATGCAATAGCCAAAATATAAATCTTCTTCAACAATCTCAAAGAGGGTCACCCAGACCTTTATGAAGGTTTGAAAGGGAAGAAAGGACTCTGGAATCAAAGATTGAAACATTTGATTTTCTAGACACCAATATAATTACACCCATCATACCAGTCCATTCTCCCCAGATAGCAATGAACCACATGTGACATCGAAAGTTGGAAATACATTATACAATTGTCTTCTAGATACTGAGACATCAAGATCTGTGCTGATTCTAATTGTATTTCTATTGCCTATATTAGTGTTGTCAGGATGACTGCAAAACCTTTAGAAGTCCAAAAGCTTTCACCACGAATGGTGTCTGTAGGATCTTAATCCATAGAACATTTATTCCTTCTAATGCCTAAATCCCCTATGAATTTACTGGGGAGAGATCTACTGTATAAATTAAGAACCATGATAATATGTACTCAAGATGGTGATCTTACATTAGAATGACTAAGTGTGTCGATACTCCTCTTGTTGCTCTTCAGGGAAACATTATCCTAAATATGAATTTAAATAAAATTTCATATTGGATAGGAAATGTGCTAGAGTGAAAGAGATCTAAGTAGATCTCTGGTTTGCCATTTACTAGCCATTCTATCTGAAATTCAGCAGGCTTTCAGAGCCTGTTTCCTTATATATATATAAAATAATATAGTGTCTTGCATATAGTAAGTACTCAATCAGTATTTGTTGAGTGAAAGAAGGAATAATTGCCTGAAATCAGAGGGTAAATTCAAGCAGAGCAGTCTGGACCATTGGCAACAAGTCAATATTCCTACATATTCATGATCCATGGAAGCAACATGATGGTATTGCAATTTCACATTAATTATGTCTGTGATTGAACCAGGACAAGAATTTGAGCTATGATACTTTGTTAAATTCATTTTAAATCAACTAACATTTATTAAGTACCTACATCATATTGCTTGCCTTCTTAATGAGTAGGGGTTGGGCAGGAGGGAGGGAGTAAATTTCAAACTAAAAATTTAAAAAGAATCTTAAATTTAAAAATAAAAAGTATTTACAATATGCTAGGCATTGGGCTAGATGAGGGAGCTAAAAAGACAAAACTAATTAATCCCTTACTTGAGTAGTTTACATTTTATTGGAGGGGGTAGGATTAGATATGTACACAAGTAACTAATAATAAATCATATACAAGTAATGCAAATTAATTTCAAGAAGGATTAAAATTCAAGTGAGGTTATTAGGAAAGTCCTTGTGCAGCATACTGAATTTTTTTAAAAATCCTTTTAAAATAGCTAAAAGTGGGGGCAGCTAAGTGGCTCCAAGAATTAAGGGCCAGGCCTATAGATGGGAAGTCCTAGTTTCAAATTTGACCTCAGAAACTTCCCCTAGCTGTGTGACAAGATCCTGGGCAAATCTTCTAGCCCTTACTACTCTTCTACCTTGGAATGAAGATGCAGTATTGATTCCAAGATGAAAGGGAGGAATTAAGAATTAAAATTTTTAAAGAATAGCTAAAGCGAGCAAAGATTCAATTATCTGTTAGGTTAATTGCTATCAAATACCTTATTTCTCCCCCTCCAACAATGGTTAAAAACCAACATATTCTATTCTAATATAGCAATCAATAATTTTAATTGTTTTTCTCATTGTTTTTGGGAAAGAATAATGAACTATACCCCTGACATGACCAGAGATGATGTAGACTATGCCATTAAGAGAGCTTTTGAAGTATGGAGCAATGTAACCCCCCTGACATTCAGAAGGATTTACACAGGAGAAGCAGACATAATGATCTCTTTTGCATCTGGAGGTAAGGTAGTCTTTAAGATGTAATACTTACTTTCCCTACATAGTTCTCAGTTTATCTGATAGTATGAAGAGAATTCATTGTGTTTTCTTTCTTTTCATCTAAGTTCATGGTGACTTTTCTCCTTTTGATGGCCGGGATGGCACCTTAGCCCATGCCTATGCTCCTGGCCCTGGTATTGGAGGAGATGCCCACTTTGATGAGGATGAAAGTTGGACAAGAGATTTAAGAGGTAGGCAAATAAAAGCTATTCTCTTAGTGTGTCTATCCTACAAATTATAACAGAGCTCAGATTCACGTTCCTTTATTCCTTCATTCCTCCTTTTTGTCCACAAGCATTTAATGAGTATCTACTATGTACCAGACATTGTCCTAGACTCAGGAGATAAAAAAACAAAAATTTTTAATAGAAGATGCCCTTAAGAAGTGTATATCCCATTAGAAAGAAACAACATTAGCCTAGATATATATGTAAATGCAAAATGTATTCAAAATAAATACAAAGAAACTTCTGGGCTGGGAGGTCATAAGCACCAGAGGGAACCAGGAGGTTAAAAAAATAAAAGAAAAGGTCACTGAGGCTGGGCTTTGAAGGAAGCTAAGGTTTCTAGGAGGTGGAAATGAAGAGTTCATTCAAGGTATGGGGAGCAGTCAGTGCAGAGGCACAAAGGGAGTCAGGACATGGAGAAAATAGTAAATGTAATGTAAAATGTAACGGGCTTTAAATACCAGACAGAGAAGCTTGCATTCAATCTTTTGGACAATTGGAGTAACTGAAGCGTCTTGAGAAGGAGAGAATGCCATGCTCAGCAATAAGATATTATATAATCTCATTGGTTTTATTTGATTGAATAAAAAAGTTTTTGCTTTTTCTTATTATCCAATTTTTTTTTTCTGTGACCTAAAGGCTACCGAGTTTATTCAGTGGCGAGATGATATCTGTGCCTTGCTCCCCTCACCCAACGCGAGGACATTATTCATATTGTTCCTATGCTATATCTCTACACTCCTTGGCTTTATTCAGGGTTCAGGAATGTGGTGATGTGCCCTAAGCCTGTTCTTCTAACATTTAGTCACCTTTTTTAAAGAAGCCAAAAAAGTGTCATAGTCAGAGACTGAGACTAGGCTGTTGGAAGTGGGAGAAATTATTTGAGAAACAATTACATGCTATGTGTAACAGACTCCTTACTCTCTCTTTCATGCTCAGGGGATAAATCATGTCTGACAAGAGGCAAGAGGAAAGAGGGGAGCAGATATTATAACCTAATAGTATATATACAAATTGTATATCTATTTGAATTTGTAAAAATTCACTGAAATTAGACTAGATATGAAGAAGTGTCAAAGAATCTGGGATCATTTGGTCTGGAGAAGAGGAAACTTAATAATAGTCTACAAGTACAAATGCAGGAGCTCTCATATATATGAGAGGGTAACCAAATATTATCGATGCTTTTTGAACACTGAACAAGAGGGAAAAGTCTTAAATTGAAGTACAAGATATATAAATTAGGAAGAATTTGATTTAATTCAATTAAATAAACATCTACTAAATTCTTACTGTGTGCTAGGCACTAAACTTGGGGCTTTGGATAGAAAGATATCAACAAAACAGTCCCTGACCACAAGGAGTTTACATTCTACTGAGAACACTGACTATTATTTATCATGGGTATGGGTTATCCAGGAAGGTTGTGAAGTTATTTCGCTAAATAGCTTAACCAAGAATTTTTTCTGGCTTATTTTTCTTATTTTCTTATTTTTCTGGCTTAACTATGGTTCTGCTAGAAAATGAAGGAATGGGCTATTCTGTTTAGAATATTTTTTATTGTCTAGAAAAGTTTCTATTATCAGAGATCTTTACTTTTTAAAACCCTTAAACCCAATTTTAAAAAATTTTGTTACTCTTTTCTTCCAGTTCTTTCCCTCTTAGCTTCCTCTTTTTTTGCTGACTTCCAGTCTGTGAGGTACTAGTAGTAGGTGGACAGAGCCTGGAGGAAAGAACAGTTCAAAGAAAGTCATTTAGCTAGAAAGTCATTTAGCTAGATCATTAGTCATTCACACTGGGTAATGATACGAGAGATCTCCCAGAGCTGTACTCAGTGTTTAGGCACCATTTATTTGTATAACTGTATTCTTTATTTAAAACCTGCCTTTGGATATCACTGATTCTTACCTGGACCATTTCCTTTTCAGGATACAACTTGTTTCTTGTTGCTGCTCATGAATTTGGCCATTCACTGGGTCTTGATCATTCTAATGATCCACAAGCCTTAATGTATCCCACCTACAGAAGAGCTGACCCCAGACAATTCCGCCTTTCTCATGATGATATCAAAGGCATTCAAGCCCTCTATGGTAGGCACACAAAATTTCTCTATTAACATCATCTAATATTTACTATGAGCATGAGGAACTGAAGTCATGGAATCACAAGATGTTGGAGTTTGAAGATATCTTAGAAATCATCTAGTGCAGTCTCCTGGATGAATCAAAGGGAGAAGTGAATTGACTTTATGAAGGTCATCCTACCAACTAGTGGCATAGCCAGACCTAGAACCCAGAGCTCCTTGCTCCCATTCCAGTATACTCCCTATTTCACTGAACTAATTCTCCATTTTGAAAAGAGTGTCAAACAAAGGGGTAACTCCATTAGAAAAGTTCCAAGAGAATCCCAAAAGGAGAATCCAGATGAAGTAGATGAAAGTAGGGCTCCCTCCTCTTAGCTTAGGAGAAACTATTATATGAAATCAAGCTAAATCATATATATATATATATATATATATATATATATATATATATATATATATATATATATATATCAGCACCAAATCCATTAACTGTTTCAGAGGCAAAATGCTCAAATAATTTTCATTCATTGTTATTCAAGAAAATTTGCCATGTCTCAAAAGAACTTTATAGAGTGGTTTCCCTCATAAGGTAGCATGTGATGTTTTCAAATGCTTTTGGGACCTTTTTTTTTCAGGAGGTCCAGTGAATCATCCTTCTAAGTCACCAGGATTGCCCACTAAACCCAATAACATGCCAAGCATCTGCAATTCCCACATGGCTTTTGATGCCATTACTACACTCCGAGGAGAAATTCTTTTCTTCAAAGATAGGTAGGCCAACTTTCAAATAAAATTACAGGGTTGTACAGTTATAAAATTTGACTTGGAAGGAAGATGGTATGGCACAGAGTTTGGCTTTGAGTTCTAAACTCAATAGCCTACCACAGGCACCTTAGCAGGGCTTCCCTGGACAAGTCTTTTCAGCTCTCTCAGATTCAGTTACCATATCTATAAAATCTATATGATACTAGCACTTGCCTCATAGGGTTGTTGTGGGGATCAAATGAGATGATGCTTGTAAATCCCTTTGCAAACCTTCAAGTTCTGGATATATGTTAAATATTATTATTATTTAGTCCAATCTTGTATATAGCTTGTTCTTGCATAAAGGACCATTTATATGTATTTATCTCCTTGTCTCCCCCATTAGACTGTGAATTCCTAAAGGTCAAGGATTAATTTTTGTGTACTCCAGTGCTTAGTACAATACTAAATACTTAGCAGTTTCTTAATAAAATTTGTCCACTGACCCTTTCATTTTATAAATAAGAAATCAGGAAATCTGCCAAACTACACTATAGTAAGGTTTCACAAATGGAATTCATTACCTTAGTGTTTGGTTATAACATTACTGAGAAGCACCTCTTTATTTGTATTTATCAAATTTTATTGATTTTATTATATTTATCAAATATATTTATGAAAATTTTCAAATATATTTATCAAATATAAAATATTAAATTTATCAAGAAAATTATTTATCTTTATTCTGTATTTATCAAACACCCAGCTGTGTACAGAATACTAGAATAAACATGAAATACTTCACATTTTGGTCCATACATAGAAAGAAATTCAAGTGTTTTAGTGGTAGGTCAGCAGTAAGCATATCTTTATTTTTCTGAGAGGTCTCTAGAGAAAGATTATTTACAGGTATAGTTTGGCCTCAATGGATTAAATAAGTGGGAGTTGCTGTTGTTGGCATCTCTCTAGAAAGAAGGAAACAAACACTTTTAAATTACCCATGCTATTCTAAACACTTTACGAATATATGCCATTTGATGCTTACAACAACTATAGGAAGTAGGTTCAATTATTATCCCCATTTTACTATTGAGGAAACTGAGACAGAGAGAGGTTAAATGATTTTTCCATGGTCTTGCAATAAGTATCTGAGGCCAGATTTGAACTTGGGTAATTTTGACATTGGACTCATCCTCTTGAACATAGAATGAGACTAATTCTTCTATCTATGCATTGTCTTTCCTATCAGGTTCTTATGGCGCAAACAGCCCCAAAACCCAGTAGTGAGTGTTAATTTGCTCTCTTCATTCTGGCCATCCCTACCATTTGGCATTCAGGCTGCCTATGAAATTGAATCTAAGGATCAAGTTCTTCTTTTTAAAGGTAACTATACACATTGTTTTATTTTCTCTCCATTATTTTTGGCAGTAACTACACCTAAAGAAATTCCAAGTTAAGGAAATACCAGTAGCTTTTATATGGTACAGTATTCTGAACTCGCCTATCTTTTGTATGTACCACCATGAACTGTCACCCAGAATCGCCCCAATACCAAAATGACAGTATCAGAAAATCGTACGGGTAGAGTTAGAAAGGACGCTAACAGCCATCTAATCCCATTCATGCAACATCCTTTCCCTGCTTGAAGACCTTGAATGAAGATGAACCTACTACCTAAAACAAAGTTATTAAAAAACAAACAAATGAATACAATACATGAAAATGTAAGATGGTCATATTGATGAAGGAGCATAGGGGGAGATGGGAAATAGTGTCTTTTCAAGGACAGCTTTCTTTGATTGAGGATCCTTTTCTGTCAATACAAGCAGGTTCCTCAATTTTTAGTGAATTTATAAAATTAAAGTGAGTTTAAAGAATATTTATTTCTACTTGCTCATTAAAAAGACAAGTTCACCTTTGTTTTTATTGTGATTTATGTATAATGTTAATGTAGCTCTGCAAGTGAAAACAGTCCACATATATCTGACTGAAAATACTTGAAGGCCTTCAGAATTAGGCTGTATCAAGTAGAGATTGAATTATTTTAATTAATCATCCCACACTCCTCAATCTTAAATTTCTTCAAGATACTTGTTATTATGGAAAAAGTAGAATGGATTGGGGGGAATTTGTGGAATGGACTATGAGGTAAATGCTGCAGGGTTGTTACTTTTAAAAATGTTATATATTTTTAATGCTTCCTTTATAAACTGCATTTGGATTTTGGACAAAGGGGAAGGCATCATTTTAAAATTAAATTATTTTTCTTCATAGATGACAAGTACTGGGTGGTCAGGGGAACAGACCTCCTAACACAATATCCCAAGAGCATCCATTCTTTGGGTTTCCCAAACTATGTGAAAAAAGTTGATGCAGCTGTTCATAACCCATTTACCCGGAAAACATATTTCTTTGTAGAAAATAATTACTGGAGGTGAGGTTGCTTGTTTATTATCTTTGTCTTAAGAAGGCAAGTCAGAAGGGAGGGGGAAAAGGGCTATCTATGGTTCTCTCCCTTTCTCTATATTAGAGACAGAGCACACAGGTTTGGAAGGCCTTTTTATCCTTTTTAATGCTTAAGACCAGCATCAAATATCATCAGTTTTGAGGAAATATTAGTCTAGTTTTAGTGATAGATTATTTTTCATTTGGGTGTTCTACTACACTTAAAATGTTCATAGAAACATGAAACACATTTCACGTAAGCAGCTGGCAAAGGAGGAAGGCTCTTATTGCATGGAAATCCTGTGTCTACATGGATGGGAACTTGACAGTGAACAGAGGATCAGAGCAATTTATTGATTTATATTTTGAAACCCTTACCTTCCATCTTAGAATCAATACAGAAGAGCAGTAAGGGCTAGGCAGGGTCTTGCTCAGAGCCACACATCTAGGATTTGAATCCAGATTTGAACCCAGGACCTCCTGCCTCTAGGCCTGGCTTTCATTCCACTGAGCCACCCAGTTGCCCCAGACCAGAGCAGTTTTGAAGTCATAAGGACTCCATCATTCTGCTATGCAGTATTTAAATCTAAATGTTTCTTGACTTGGCACAAACTTGTCATAAAAAGACAGGAGAGTTGTCCATTTTGTTTTTTTCTGAGTTTTAATTCATATTTTAACATCAGAGGAAGGGTAATGGATATGGTAGGTAGAATTTCTTTGGGAAGTAGGGGGATTTATTTTCAATCTGTCGTCCCCATAAAGAGGAGAAGTTAGCAGCTAATACCAGGTATGACAGTCTAGGAATACAGGGAGGAGAACTGTTGTAAAGATGAAAGGTTGTCAAATAACAGTCTGAACTTGTATAGAAAGCTACCTACTGGGTCACATATTATCATTTTTAGGAGATTCTTACAGAGTGAGAGCTCATTTGATCTTCATTCTGGCATAGCCCTTTGTGGAAAAGGAAGGAAGGAAGGAAGGAAGGAAGGAAGGAAGGAAGGAAGGAAGGAAGGAAGGAAGGAAGGAAGGAAGGAAGGAAGGAAGGAAGGAAGGAAGGAAGGAAGGAAGGAAGGAAGGAGAGAATGGGCCCAATTACCAGAGAGATGACTTTGGGGGCATGGGAATAGGTATGATAATGACTATTATCCAGTCTTCTGACAGAGCATTTCTTGGTTATTTCTTTGATCAGATATGATGAGAGGAGTCAATCAATGGACAGGAACTATCCCAAACAGATTGCTAAGGAATTTTTAGGTATTGGACCTAAAGTGGAAGCTGCCTTCTATTACAACAGTAAGTATTTAGAAGCTATTTGATAAAAAAGAAATCTCTTTTGAGATTCTCCAGCTGAAGAGGATTTTCTGTACTGGTAGGGAATAAACATGGAAATACACTAGAAAAGCCACAGTGGCTCCTGATTCTCTCTAGAGTACATATGGTAAGACTGTAGTAGAGAGTAGGGATGAAGATGAGCCATGGATCTACTGGAATATTCTCTAGAGAATGCTCTTAGTATTCCTGATGCTGGCAAGTTCCTAAGGACCTTTCAATTTGCCCTCAGTATGAGCTCTAACAGTAGCTCTCATTTGGGCCTGGTTTGAGGCAAGACAAGGTGAATTCTCACTTTTCAGAATCCAAGGTCTTAGGGGACAGAGTCCAAGTTCTGATTGTGGGTGGAGGAGGCAGAGTATGGGCAACATGGTTTAGAAATTGGTCCCAGAAAATAGAACTATGTTAGATATAAGGAAACTACAGTGAAACAGATTTTTTTTGATGCATATAATACTTCTTAACAATTAATGAATTAATTAACAAATACCTAGAATGAAATGGGTTGGGCAGTGCTACTGAGTTAAAAAACACTATGTGTTACTTATTGTATTTGAAGATGTAGATGAACTTCCTGCTCAGCTACAGGCTGGGCTTCCATCATACCAGAAGTTCCTTCCAACTCTACAAATCTAAGATTCGAAGAATTTAACCATTTAAATTTGTTTTTATTATTGTTGTTGTAGGACACTACTATTTTTTCCAAGGAGCCAAGCAACTTGAATATGACATTACTTTCAATCAAGTTACCCAAGTTCTGAAGAGCAACAGCTGGTTTGGTTGCTAAGTTAGAAACAAAGCCTGTGGGCTAATGGCCTAAACCAATTATTTTAGTTCATTAATTTATTGAACAAAATCTTTTTGCCCCCACTTGTGTTAGGGTTTTCCTAGTTCATAAGAGCCATGATCTATTTTATTCAAATATGGGGATGAAGAGGAATAATAGGGAGCTTCCTTCTACGGATATATCTGAAAGGATTCCTGTCCTTTTCATGATGAAAAATGTAGTCTATTCAAAACAGTCATATTTATATGTTATTAATTAGTCCCCAAACAAATTAACAAATAAAAAAGTGAAAATAATTTTAAGTTATTTAAAAAAACTGCTCTTGAAAAAGTTAAAGGGAAGTGTAACCCTTTTTGTTTTTGTTTTTGTACTTTGTCCTTTCAAAAAGCCTCTAAAATACAATGGATTATAATTTTCTTGGGTTCTGTGTTTCCCTACCCTCTATGTTTGTCCCCTAACCATTTTAAGAGGAGAAATCCCTACAGGCCAAGGGAAACTCCAATTTGCCACTCTATACTTTTGTTCTTGAACTGATTTCTTGGTGTGAGGGTTCCCAGTATGGAAATTCTATCTCCTGATACAGATCCCTTCTTTGTAATTAATTTGTAGAGAATTTCATGGAGACCCTGAGAGGTTAGGTGATTTGTCCAAGGTTAGTAGGTATTGTAGACAGGCCTTTAACTTGGGTCTTCTTAAATCCAAGGCTGGTCTTTGGCCCCCATGTTCCTTATTCCATATTACCTCTCAGGCTCACAGTAGAGGGCTTAATAAAATACAACCATTCTACCTATAACTTCAGTACTGAATTGTTTGTGTGAAAATTCAAACTTATTTATAATTTAATCACATGTATCTTTGAATGTAAGGATGAAAGAAGTGCAGACTCTCTTTAAAAGGTCAAAATGCTATGCTTGAACATGTAACTAAAGTGAAAAATCTAAATGTGTAATTTAACTATGTAACTTATTGCTCATTATCCTGTTGTACAATATTTTTATGGAGTTTCTTAATTATTTTTAACTTTTATTTGCAAAATGTTACTGTCATATATTTTATTCAGAAATAAATTTTTTAAGTCATACTTTGTGGAAATGATGTTTGATCCACTTAACACACCAGACTTCATGTTTTCAAAATCCCAACTTTGGTCTCTATCTGACTTGTCCAAACAAAACGGGTATCTGTTTTTATATTCAGTTGTATCTGGGACAACCCTTGTAAGGCTGGGAAGTTGGAGAAATTAAATTATGATTTGGCCTCCTGCCTCAAGTTACTAGTCTCCTTGGTCTATACCATAATTTCCTCTAGTCTGTTGTTAGAATCCACCAGCCATTCCAGTTATCATTTCATAGGTCTGAGTAGCAGATTGGAGTGAGATGAAACTGTTGCTTCTAGTCTGGCTTGTTCTCACATGTCTATAGGATTGAAAGTTTACCAACTATTTTCTTTACAACAATCCTGCAAGGTAGCTACTGCAAAGGAGTAACTAGGTAGCTCTGTATTATCTTCCTTTTTCTAATTTGTATCCATATAACTTTGCATAACATTTATTTTTTTTTGTATTGGTCCTCTTTACAGATGAGTATCAGTTTTCTCATTGTGAATTAGTTTTCAGTTGTTTTTTTTTTTTTTCAGTTTTAGCTAACTGTAACTTCATTTGAGATTTTCTAGGCAAAAACACTGGAGTGGTTTGACATTTCTTTCTCCAGATCATTTTACAGGTGAGAAACTGAGGCAATACAGTTAAGTGACTCTTCCAAGCTAGGAAGCATCTGAGGCCAGATTTTGAACTCGGGAAGATGAGTCTTCTTGACTTTAAAACCAGCATTTAATCTACAGCATCACTGAGCTGCCCACTAAGCAACATGTTAAAGATCACATGTTTAGGATTGTAGCCAGGTCTCAAAACTCTGAATCCAAGACATCTTTCATGATGCTATATCAACCTTTTCAATATTCTACATTTTATCCTGAATCTTGCATGATAGCAAAATGTGTTTTGACCAAGTTCCATAATATACGTGTTCTTTCATAAACAGTGAGCTATTTATTCAGTGCAATAATTTTTTTCAAGCAGTTTTTATAGTTTCCCAATAGCCTAATTACAAGTGAACTTCATTTTCTTCCCCATGAGCTTATTTTTGTTATCTGATTCTGAAAAGCTCAAGAGTTTTACATCATAAACTATTTTCTCTTTCCAGATAATTTTATGTAGCTTCTGGTTTTATAAAAATTGATCATAGGAATAAAATTTCTTCAGTGTTGAGTAAATTATAATGGAACAAATTTCCTTTCTTCTCACTTTTTGTAATTATTGTTACGTCAATGGCTAGGTACCACTTTCAAGCCCTTAGAATGTGTAGTACTTTTTCAATAACCTAAAAAAGAGAATACATTGATCGAATGCCATACCAGCTGGCAGATCGAAGGAGATCAAAGACGTTTCACAACCTTCATAGTCTTTGTTAAGGACAAGTTGAAACTAAAAAGGCTTCAGTGGAAACTATGATTTGAGGCCTTGATTTTGAGCCCATTTGTTATTTCTGGCCTAGAACTCAAGAGCCTTGCAGGAGAAAGTCAGGCAGTAGTAACTAGTAGCCGCATTATCAAACACTAACCTTACCTTAACCTGGTCAAACCATGGACTTTTCAGAGCCATTCTGAAAAATATTAATATTACAATTTAATCCCACCTTTCTATTTTGTGCAATGATTCTTAAAAAATTTTTTTCATTTAAGTAGTAAGCATGGCTTTATTGTTTTTTCATCTCATATATAATACAATTAAAAGCAATAAATTTGAAAAGCTATTCTTTCTCCCTCCCCACCCCAAAATGTGTTTTTTTTTGTATTTGACTTAGTAATCATATAAAGTCATAGATATTAGTACATTTCATGTGACAGGTATAAACTTTAAAGAAAACAAAATTTCTTTACAAAATTTTCAGTATTTTTTTTTGTTTTTACTTTGCTTCTTTAAGGGAAGGGTTATTAAAAGGGATTAGAAAAACCTAACTACATACTTACAAAGTGAGCTGTAGTAATTTGTCATTGTTACTGACTTTGCTTCCTAGTTTGTTACAGCGTTTAAAAATGCATTTGAATTTTCTTCCAGTTAAAATGTGCAGTATGTTCACTGTCTTAATTTAACTCTTTAGGTTATGATTTCCAACTTGATGTTTTAACATACTAAAGCACCTGTTGTAACAGTAATTCAGAAAACATGAAATTTAAGCAGTGATGTGTTACTAATTTGTATTTAACCCATGTATGCATAAAGGAAGGAATAGAAATCTTACAAAATTGTTTAAAAAATTTGCTATTCAACTCTAGTGATATAGCATCCATTTTTAGCCTTTCATGTTTCTTTACATCATTGCCAAAATTCAATCAAAACAAGAAGACACACGATATCTCATTATGCTTTGACTAAGCAAGGTCTTACTAGGTCTTCCAGGTTATTTTGTTTTCATTTTTCTCCAATTGTAGTTAAAGAAAATTCTTACAGCATTGAGTAGGTGAGGGGTGGAAGTTCTTTTTAAAAGGGAGGCGATCTTCTTATTTCTGAAATTGCATTGGGGTTGAGTGACTCTATAAGAAGGAAAATTTACTCTATGAATCCCTTTTCCTTAATTCTTTCCCTTCCGTCATTAGAGATGCCAAGGATACAGAATCCATTCTTACTGTTTCCTTTCATCTTTCCTGGGTTACTTCCTCCATCTTGACCTTCCTGTTTCACTGTCTTCCTTTCTTCACCACAACCCTTCTACTTCTGATTTATAAATCTATAAATTCATGATAGACATCCTTCCATCCAAAGTCCTCCACCATCTGAAGGGAAGCTCACTTTGAGTAGGATTTGTTTCACTTTCTAGTTGGATACACACACACACACACACACACACACACACACAAACACACACACACACACACACACACAACACACACACACACACAGCCCAGTGCTTAGACTAGAGTAGGTGTTTAACAAGTACTTGTCAGTTTAATGACCCCACTCAGAGTACTCATGGGCATCTCTCTGTTGGGCCAAAGGGAGAGGAAGATGGGGGCTCAAGGTGTTGTAGAGTAACCTAAAGTGTATTCATCTTTCATCTTGTAACCATGACTGTGAGAGAATGATAATTGCTGATATATGATTTTAAGGAAAACTCTTGACAATAAATAGGTAATCAACAACACTGAAGAATTAACAGTAAGAAGAGAAAAGCAGAAATTTTGGTTTGCATAAAAATAAAATGAATTAATAGTTAATAGTCACATATATGAACTGCATACCCTTTGTGACTGGTGATCATATAGTACAGTGATGATTCAAGTGCAGTAGACTGAAATGCAAAGACATGGGTTCAAATCTCACCTTAGATACTTACTAGCTATATGACCTTGGGCCAGTTACCCAACCACTCTTAGTTTCAGTTTTTTCATATATCAAATGATAGTACTTGACTAGAGATGGGCTTCTTACTATGGGATCCACAAATTTCCCAACAGGTCTGTGGATAGATCTCATAGGGTCCATGTACTTAGAGAGGAGATAAAAAAGTCTTTGTTTTCACTAACCTTTATGAAATCTAGCATTTCCTTCAAATATGAGGTTTTTAAAAAGCTTTCTTCTGAGGAGACCATAGGCTTAATCTGACTGCCCCAGGGGTATATGATCCAAGAAATTTTAAAAGTGCCTGGTCTAGAAGATGATTTCTAAGGCCCCTTTTAGTTTTAAAATTCTATGAAGAATATAAGGAACACATGTTTCTGAATAAGTACATGAGCAACTATGTATTGGATGGATTTTGTTGCCATTTTAGATGATAAAGACAAATTGTCAGTACAGAGGTAAGTTTAAATTCAAGTTAGCAAATATAAGTTAAACATTTATGTAGAGTGTTCATGATATACCATGTCTTCTTTTCATATAGAAGAGTTTCCATTCAAAATTTAAAAAAAAGAAAGATTAAAGAGCTCAATAGTATCAATTTAGATAAATTGGTTCTGGAATAGGAATCCACCAAAGGGCAAGTAGAAGATGCAGTGGCAGATTAGGGATGAGTAGAAGTAGTCAGAATGCCCAACAAAAGGGAAAGATGATGATGAAATCAGGCTCAGTGGTCTAATTTGTGGTTATTTCACCATAAGAGTACTCTTTTCTCCTTCAATTGCATGAATAGACAGGAGCAAGTTGGTTCAATATAAAATGATGGATAATGAGGTATTTGGCATTTGATTTTGCATTATGTATTTATAACAAGATAATTTCATACTTTTTTGATACTTCAGAATAAATAATGGAAACAGCTTCCATAGATTGAACTTAAAAGCAACTGAAAGGTTGAATAGCCCAACAATATTACACTCTTCTTGATTACAAGATTTGAATTCAAATTCTGGCTTTACATAGTTACCCAATAAGTCACTTTGAGTAAGTTAACTCTGGGCCTCAGTTCTTCAATTGTGAAATGGGTGTATTGGATTAAATTATTTCTTTCATCTCTGAATCCTATGATCCATGGGTACATTACTTAGACATAAAAGTTAATATCATGAGGAAAATAGGGAGGCATGGAAAATTTTGACTGTTAGAATATGATAAGGGCAGAGTTAATGAACAAAAAAATAGAAAGTGTAAGGGATAATTTTGATTGCATTACATTAAAAAATATTTTGTACAAACAAAAGCAATTTAGCCAAAATTAAAAAGAAAGCAAGAAATTGGGGGGGGGAGTTTTTTTTACATCAAGTATCTTTGGTAAAGTCTTCATTTTTCAAATATAGAAAACAAATAAGAACCACTCCCCAAGTGATTCGACTTAAAAGTCATAACTTTTAATAGGTCATAACCTTGAATAGGCAGTTTTTAAGAGAAGAAATCAAAGCTATCTTTAGTAATGAAGAAATGCACTAAATAAGTATCACTTAAAGATATATACATTAAAGTAATTCTGAAATACAATATCATTCCTTTTCAGATTGGCTAACATGACAGATAACATGACAGAAAAGGAAAATAATAAATTCTGGAGGAGATGTGGGAAAATAGGTACACTACTACACTGCAGGTGAAGTTGTGAACTGATTCAACCATTGTGGAGAATAATTTGGAACTATACTGAAAAGTTAACAAGATGTACTTACCCTTTGACCAAGCAATACCACTACTAGCTCTGAATCTCAAAGACATTGAAGAAGGAGGAAAATGACCTATGTGTACAAATATATTTATAGCAGCTTTTTTGGTGGTGATGGTAAAGAATTATAAATTGAGAAGATGGCCACCAAATAAATTGTAGCACATGATCATGGTGGGAAATTACTGTGTTGTAACAAATAATGAGGGGGTGGTTACAGAAAAATCTGGGAAGACATTTGAACTGATGCAAAGTGAAGTAAGCAAAAGCAGGAAAGAACTATACACAGTAACAGAAATATTGTAGTGATTAACTGTGAAAAACTTAGCTAGTCTGATATCTCTCCATATATGTGTGTGTGTGTGTGTGTGTGTATTATTTACTTTTGTCATTATTTTCTTTTTAATTTTTGAGTTCTCAATTTTCTCCCAACTTCTTTCCTCTCCCCTACTCACTGAAAAGGCAAGCCGAGATATTAATTATACATGTGAAATCATGTCATATAATTTTCCATGTTAGCCATATCACAAGAAAAATAATGAAGGAAATAAAACTACATTTCAATCTGTGCTCAAAGTTCATTAGTTCTCCTGAAGTAGATAGCATTTTTTCATCATGAATCTTTTGGAAGCACCTTGGGTAATTGTGTTGATCGAAGTAGCTATCTTTCACAGTTGATTTCTTCTCATTTCACTGCATCAGTTCATATAAGTTTTGCCATATTTTTTATGAATCACCCCCAAGTCATTTCTAGTAGCAAATAATTCTTCACAATCATATGCTACAAATTGTTCAACCATTTCCTCAATTGATGAGTATTCCTTCACTTTCCAGTTCTTTGCCATCACAAAAAAAAAAATCTGTTATAAATAATTTTGTACCTAGAGGTTCTTTTCCTTTTACTTCAGTCTCTGTGATATTGACATAGTAGTTGTATTGCTGAGTCAAAGAGTATACATTGTTTTATAACTCTCTGGGCATAGCTCCAAATTGTCTTCCAGAAAGATTGCACCAGTTCACAATTCCATCAATAGCTTATCAGTGTATCTATTTTCCCTTAACCCCCAGAATTTGTAATTTCTGATAGGTGTGAGGCAATACCTCAGAGTTGTTTTAATTTACATTTCTCTAATCAGTAGTGGTTTAGAATATTTCTATATGGTTTATAGATAGCTTTGACTTCTTCCTTTCAGAAACTGCCTATTCATATCCTTTGACCACCTATCAATTGGGGAATGGCTTTTATTTTTATAAATTTGATTCAGTTCACTATACATTTGAGAACTGAAGCTTTTGCCAGAGAAATTTGGCCTTAAATTTTACTATAATTTCATTGTGTATGATATCATTTAGCAAAACGTCATTTCCATGATTCCTAATTATGTCTTTTAATTAGTTCTATTTTTTACTTTTTTGTTGTTTGAGATCATGATTGCTACCTTTGCCTTTTTTATTTCAGCTGAAGCATAATAGATTCTGATCCAGTCCTTTATTTTAATTCTGTGTCTCTTGTAAACAACATATTATCAGATTCTTGTTTCTCATTTTTTTCCTCTCTATATTTTGTGGGTGAGTCCACTTCATTCATATTCATAGTAACGCTTAATAACTACATTTCTCTTATCCTATTTTCTTCTATTTATCCTTTACTTTCTCTCTCTTTATGCAATCTCTCCAAAAAGTCTATATTACTTCTGACCCTTATCTCCCTTAAATTTACTCTCCCTGTTATTATCTCCCTCCCTATATCTCTTCAACTGAATACACACACATTTTCTCTCCAATATAAAAGTTCTTCCTTGTATGCCTCCTTTATGTAAGAAATATTTCCCTATTCTACTTCTTTCTTCCCCTTTCTCCCGGTACATCTCTCTCACTCCTTTGTTTTTTTTTTAGATCATCCCTACATAATTGATCTCCTGTCTATGTAGACTCCTTCTAATTGCCCTACTACTAATAAAGTTCATGAGTTACATGTATCATCTTCCCATATAGGAATGTAAACAGTATAACTTGAGTCCATTATGGTTACTCTTTCATGTTTAATGCTTTATGCTTCTCTTGAGTCTTGTGTTTGAATGCCAAATTTTCTTTTGGCCATACTTTTTTTTTTATCAGTGTTGCCTGAAAATCCTCTGTTTCATTAAATATCAACCTTTTCTCCCTGAAGCATTATAATCAGTTCTGTTGGCTAGATTATTTTTGGTTGTAAACCCAGCTCCTTTCACTTTGGGTACATTATATCCCAAATCCTCTACTCCTTTAAGGTAGAAGCTGCTAAATCTTGTGTGATCCTTACTGCTTTTGCATGATATTTTAATTATTTCTGGATACTTGCCATATATTCTCCTTAATCTGGGAGCTCTGGAATTTGGCAATAACATTCCTAGAAGTTTTAATTTGGGGATCTTTTCAGGAGATGATTAGTGGATTCTTTCAATTTCTACTTTACCTACTAGATCTAAGATATATAGGCAAGTATAAGTGCTAGTGCTCCTCTCTGCCTTGGAACTGAGATCAGAGGCCCTGCTCCTTTTTGACTGACCACAAGCATTCTTCTCAGCTATGAAACTGTGATCAGAACTGGTTATAGGCAATGGAGTTGTCAAGAAGTTCAAGCTGGACTGAGTGCCAGCAAAGGTCCACTGTAATCTCTTTCTGGTCAGTTATCTAGCCCCCTTGCTGTCTTCAGACTAAACTCCTGAAGTTGCTAATTCTGCTCAGCTCCAAAGCCCACTCCTGGTGCTGGTGTTGTACTATAGACTCTTACTCAAAAGTCACAGACCTCTCTTGATAACCTTCTAAAAAAGTCTTGGACTACAAAAATATCTCACCTTGACCTTTTATTGCCTCTCCTACTCGAAAATTTGATTTGAGGAATTATTTTAAAGTTGTTTGGAGGGCTATTTGGGGAGAATTCCACTGGATTGCTGCCTATAATACACCATCTTTGATTTCAAACCATTAATGAGCACTCTTTAAGTCTATTCATTGAACCAATTCAGATTCATCCATTCATATTACTATTTAATGCATATAGATCTATCATTCCGTGAGAATAGTACAAGACATTATCAAATACTTTGCTAATATCTGGATATACTACAATTGAAGAAATCCTCTGAAACACCAGTTTTGTAACCTTGTCAAAAAAGAAAATTAAGTTAGTTTTCTAGAACCTAACCATGAGGAAGACATGCTAGCCCCTAGTAATCATTACTTCCTTTTCTCTTTCCCACAATATCACTAAGAATATTAAGCAATTTTTTGTTCTTTCTCTTCCCAGCCTCAGCTCTTTCTTAGCTTTTGTGCTCCTGTCTCTTTGCCTATAACTGTGTGTTTTTGTATATATCTTTTTTTTACTTGCCCTATTACTATTTTTGCATACTTTTAAAAATACAAATTGGTTGATGAATCCCCTATATATCTATATTATTCTTTTTAGACAATTCTTTTTTTTTTTGCTTTTGAAGTTGCCTTCTATTTTGTCTTCAGAATTTCACTTGAGTTTCTTGTGTGACTTCTTCTCTAGCATTTTAGTCCATGGGATCCTATCTAAATTACTCTGACCTTTTGAAATCTGCTTTCCTAAAATTTTACATGCATGTCAGACTATGTCTAGCCTTCTTCTCTTTTTCTGACACAAATTACAAGGGAAATGATTACTTCCTTTCGTGCCCTTATAACTAGTTCTTCTCTATAAGTATCAGATCCAGTATAGAATTTCCCTTTGTGAGTCCCTCCACTTTTTTGGAGTCTGAATTACTGTTCATTCAAGTTAATAAATCATTATATGTGTTGCTTTGGCAGAGGTTGAAAGCTCCAGATGCACAGGTAATTGAATTTTCTCATCATTACATCATGCTTCTGGTGCAATCGTGTGATCTTTTTCTCTAATTCCTCAAATACTTCCTCTCAAAGGGAATTGATATCTTATGTGCATTTTCCACATTATTCAAATCATTTTAATAAATGGAGGAACCAATTTATAACTTCACGTATGTATTTTGTCAAATCAGGAATTTAGCTCAACTATTTAAGAAAACATCAAGGTAATGACTGTTGCTGATTGAAAAACTAACTGCAATCTTGTTGTCTTTGGTAATACTTTTGGTAATACTTAGCAATAGAGAGGCACTAAGTGAAATAAACTTTAGGGGGATGGGTATATATACATACATTTATATATATATATATATATATATATAGAGAGAGAGAGAGAGAGAGAGAGAGAGAGAGAGAGACTGGGTCTATCTTGTCCAGGTTGAAAGTACAGTGGACACCTATGGACCCGACTTCACTGTTGATCAGCATAAAAGCTTTGACCTTTTCCCTTTCTTATCCAGACCTCTTAACCACTCCTCAGGCAATTTGCTCCAGGAGGAGGACCTGAATATCATACAGACACTGATGAGATTTTACTTTACTGCAACTCAAAACTCCTAAGTTGAAATGATTCAGCCTCAGTGTCCCCAGTAAGATAGATTATAGGCAGATACCACCAAGTCTAGTTGGAGTATAGAAATAACCTGGAAACATCTCTTTTCAAAATGGTCTCTGTGTATGTTCTACTGTCCAACTGACTTGCACGAAAAGTAGAGGCACAGGTGGGTAGGAGGCAAGAGTAAATGGTGTGTTTCTACATGTTCCTCTTCCCTAGGGGTCCTTTATTGGGGTTTTGCTTGGTCCCCAGACTGGAAATGAGTCAGCTCAGCAGAATGATTATGCTGTTATGATTTGGTAATTCAGAGAACTCATCTATATAAATGACAAAGTGAGTTTGAACATCCATCTGTAGACTACTGTGATAAAGTATGGAGTGATAGATGGAAAAGGGCTCAATTATTTGGAGTTTAATTAGGTCAGATACTTTTTAGAACTGCCATAGGTCTTAAAAAGATGACCACTTTTTAGCTTGAGAAAAGACTACCATTACCATATTAAAACCAGAAATGGCATTTCATAGTTTAGGAACCTTTCTCTGTTCCTCCAACTCCCAAATGTCTTCTTCCACCATCTCATATTCAATCCTTGATGATTCTTAAAATTTACTTAGTAGAAAATTAAGCTTTTAATTCATGAATAGACATAAATCATGGCTAGCAATAAAGCTTAAAATGAAAACTTACCAAAGATGTAACACATTGACTAATAATCATGGCAGGATGTAAATAAATTATCTTAGAAACCTTTTCTAAAAGCTAGTGGCAAAGGAGAAGAGTGGGACACTGGTGAGGCAAGTGGTATAGATAAGGAAAATGAGAAACAAGATAGAGAAATGGGGGAGTCAGATACTTCACATTTTTACTCATGAAAGTTTGTTTTCAAGTTCTTAGAGGGCAGATTTATTCAAAATTTATCTAACCAATGGTTGATAAATTGTTGACTATGTTGTTGAATATATTGACTATGACACCAGTTTCAGACTAAATAGTCTAGTCACTGGAATATAGAAGGCAAATCATTCTCTACTGCAGACCTAGTAGTGAAAATTGTCTTAATTTGAATAAGTGATAGAATTATGCCCTAAAAGAGAAAAATGATGTTATCACCTTGTTAAATTTCCTTATACTTAGCAGTCTGTCTGGTAAGGTGTTACCCAAAAAGCATTGAAAAGATTTCTCACATAGTACTACCAGGATAATGACCAAGGACAAACTAATTCTGCCTCCCTGGTTGAAATCCAGCCAGGAATCTGCAAGAGAAGGCAGGTGGTTTCCAGTCTTCTCAAGGTCTCCTATGGTGGATGGGTGCAACCTGTGATTTAATGAAACAATTCATCATGGAGAACTGAAACTACTGCTAGGTCAATTTGTGAAGCCTCCATTCTTCTTTCTCCCTTTTATAATGTAAGCGGATTCCCAGACACATAAGGACAGTTACAGACAGACTTTATAATGGCTATTACTTTAAAAAGAACATTATCACCTTGAGTATGTAGAGAGAAGAGAAATCAGAATGATGAAGGGATGTTTAGTCTGCAGAAGAAAAGGCTTGCTGGGGGTAATATAGGATAATATGCTCTAATTCTTCAATGGATCTTCAACTTCATCTATGTGGACATTCTCTCCAATGGCTCAGATTTCAACCCATCTATGCCTCTTTCCCATATCCATAAATCTTACATAGGTGACCTTCCACCCAATGTGCAGGGAGTCATTCTGTACATTTCCTAATTCTTTGGGGGTAGATACATGAATCCATTGACTATCTATGTTTTCCTTAGAAAGTAGCCTTCTATTCTTTTTGGTCATACATCTCTCTGATAGATTTTACTTTATTTCTTGTGGGCAATTCTTCACTGGCAATATGTTACAGCTTTTCTATGCTCATCATGCTTTCCTTCCTTAGCCCAGAGCCACTAGAAATTTTGATTCTTCAGTGATTGTGGTGTTCCATAATTTTTAGGCATATTCTTCATCAGAAGAATATTGGAATGAAAACATACATTTAGAATGTTTAGAAAATTTAAGTAATTAGAGTGATAAACTTAGAGTTATTTAAAGCAGAGGTGTTAAACACAAGGCCTGAAGTCACATGAGACCCCCAACGCTCCTTAGTGTGGAGCAAACTAGATTAAAGTGTAATTGGGAAATATTTAACAAATTAAACAGGGTTAAGATGGCGGCTTAGAGAAAGCTAAAGCTCAGATCTCCTGAAAACCCTTCCCGACCGATCTCAAACGATAAGCTCCTAAGGCGCCGAAATTCAAAACGATCAACAGCACAGACCCTGGGAACCCTCCTCCTGGACCTGGACCCGGATCAAAAGGTACGGCTCCCCTTAAAAGCCAGAACCCGAGATCCCTCGGACCTCAGGGGTAGGAGCGCAGAGTCCAAGGCTCCCGGAAGCCGCAGCCCGGCGGGGCTCAGAGAGCAGAACCCTCAGGGCCTTCTACAGTCCCGGTGAAAGTTACTGCCTGGGGCCTCCGCTGCAGAGAGCTGGTCGAAACAACAGCAACCCTCAGGGCGGGCAAGACAGCCTCACGGGCTGGATCCTGCTATCCAAGTCTCAGTGAAAGTCCTCGCCCTCGGAGCTTGGGCTAGCTGAAGCCCATCCCCCCGCAGGCCGACGAAACAGCCTCACGGCCAGCGATTCTGAAGGCAACTTCCGGAAAGCGAGCCCGGGGGAGAGTGTGGCCTCGTGGTCCGACCCTTCCATTCCAGTTCCAGTGAGGCATATTCAGTTTAACCCAGGGAAAGCTCATAGAACCATCTGCCCAGGACTAAAGCCTCTGAACACCAGACAGAGACAAGAAAAACTAATCCTCCACATTCAGAAATGGCAAACTCCACAGAACCACAGAAGCCCCAAAATACCAAGAAAAATAAGAAGAAAGGGGCAACTTTGGACACATTCTATGGAGCCAAAATACAAAATACAGAGCAGACAGAAGATAATATAAAAGAAAATGCTCCAAAACCTTCCAAAGGAAATGGAAACTCTCCACAAACCTATGAAGAATTTGAATCAGAAATGACCAAAAAGATGGAAGCCTTCTGGGAGGAAAAGTTGGAAATAATGCAAAAGAAATTCACGCATCTACAAAACCAGTTTGACCAAACTGTAAAAGAAAACCAGGCTTTAAAGGCCAGAATCAGGCAGCTGGAAGACAATGATCGTGTAAAAGAGCAAGAATCAATAAAGCAAAGCCAAAATACCAAGAAATTAGAAGAGAACATAAAATATCTCACCGACAAGGTGATAGATCTGGAAAATAGGGGGAGAAGGGATAATTTAAGAATAATTAGACTCCCAGAAAAGCCAGAAATAAACACCAAACTGGACATGGTGATACAAGATATAATCAAAGAAAATTGCCCAGAGATTCTAGAACAAGGGGGCAATACAGCCACTGACAGAGCTCATAGAACACCTTCTACACTAAACCCCCAAAAGACAACTCCCAGGAATGTAATTGCCAAATTCCAAAGCTATCAAACAAAAGAAAAAATCCTACAGGAAGCCAGAAAAAGAAAATTTAGATATAAAGGAATGCCAATCAGGGTCACCCAAGACCTTGCAAGTTCTACTCTGAATGATCGTAAGGCATGGAACATGATCTTCAGAAAGGCAAGAGAGCTGGGTCTCCAACCAAGAATCAGCTACCCAGCAAAACTGACTATATACTTCCAAGGGAAAGTATGGGCATTCAACAAAATAGAAGACTTCCAACTTTTTGCAAAGAAAAGACCAGAGCTCTGTGGAAAGTTTGATACCGAAAATCAAAGAGCAAGGAATACCTGAAAAGGTAAATATTAAGGAAAGGGGAAAATGTTATCTTCTTCTTTTACTCAACCTCTCTTCTATAAGGACTACATTTATATCAACCTATGTATACTAACATGTGGGGAAAATGTAATGTATAAATAGGGGGTAAAGAAAGACCAAATAGAATAATCATTCTCACACAAAGATTCACATGGGAAGGGGAGGGGAAGAAAACTCCTATAAGAAGGAGAGGAAGAGGGGGGGGGTTACTTAAACCTCAATCTCAGGGAAATCAGCTCTGAGAGGGAAAAACATCCAGATCCATTGGGATCTTGAATTCTATCTTACCCAACAAGGGTAAGGAGAAGGGAAAACCAAGGGGGGGAGGGGGAGAGGGAGAACAAAAAGGGAGGGAAAGAGAGGGGGGAGGGGGAGGGAACAAAAAGGGAGGGACTAAAAAGGGAAACATCAAGGGAGGGGACAAGGGGGACTGTTTCAAAGTAAATCACTGGACTAAAAGGTAGAGCCGAAGAAGAAAAGGTTAGAATTAGGGAAGGCAATCAAAATGCCAGGGAGTCCACAAATGACAATCATAACTTTGAACGTGAATGGGATGAACTCACCCATAAAACGTAGACGAATAGCAGAATGGATTAGAATCCAAAACCCTACCATATGTTGTCTTCAAGAAACACACATGAGGCGGGTTGACACCCACAAGGTCAGAATTAAAGGATGGAGTAAGACCTTCTGGGCTTCAACTGATAGAAAGAAGGCAGGAGTGGTAATCATGATATCTGATAAAGCCAATGCAAAAATAGACCTGATCAAAAGGGATAGGGAAGGTAATTATATTTTGTTAAAAGGGACTATAGACAATGAGGAAATATCATTAATCAATATGTATGCACCAAATAATATAGCACCCAAATTTCTAATGGAGAAACTAGGAGAATTGAAGGAAGAAATAGACAATAAAACCATACTAGTGGGAGACTTAAACCAACCATTATCAAATTTAGATAAATCAAATCAAAAAATAAATAAGAAAGAGGTAAAAGAAGTGAATGAAATCTTAGAAAAATTAGAATTAATAGACATATGGAGAAAAATAAATAGGGATAAAAAGGAATACACCTTCTTCTCAGCACCACATGGCACATTCACAAAAATTGACCATACATTAGGTCACAGAAACATAGCACACAAATGCAGAAAAGCAGAAATAATGAATGCAGCCTTCTCAGATCACAAGGCAATAAAAATAATGATTAGTAATGGTACATGGAAAACCAAATCTAAAACCAATTGGAAATTAAACAATATGATACTCCAAAACCATTTAGTTAAAGAAGAAATCATAGAAACAATTAATAATTTCATTGAGGAAAATGACAATGGAGAAACATCCTTTCAAACCTTTTGGGATGCAGCCAAAGCGGTAATCAGAGGTAAATTCATATCCCTGAATGCTTATATTAACAAACAAGGGAGAGCAGAGATCAATCAATTGGAAATGCAAATGAAAAAACTGGAAAGCGATCAAATTAAAAACCCCCAGCAGAAAACCAAATTAGAAATCCTAAAAATTAAGGGAGAAATTAATAAAATCGAAAGTGATAGAACTATTGATTTAATAAATGAGACAAGAAGCTGGTACTTTGAAAAAACAAACAAAATAGACAAGGTACTGGTCAATCTAGTTAAAAAAAGGAAGGAAGAAAAGCAAATTCACAGCATTAAAGATGAAAAGGGGGACAGCACCTCCAATGAGGAGGAAATTAAGGCAATCATTAGAAATTACTTTGCCCAATTATATGGCAATAAATACACCAATTTAGGAGAAATGGATGAATATATACAAAAATACAAACTGCCTAGACTAACAGAAGAGGAAATAGAATTCCTAAATAATCCCATATCAGAAATTGAAATCCAACAAGCCATCAAAGAACTTCCTAAGAAAAAGTCCCCAGGGCCTGATGGATTCACCTGTGAATTCTATCAAACATTCAGAGAACAGTTAATCCCAATACTATACAAACTATTTGACATAATAAGCAAAGAGGGAGTTCTACCAAACTCCTTTTACGACACAAACATGGTACTGATTCCAAAACCAGGCAGGTCAAAAACAGAGAAAGAAAACTATAGGCCAATCTCCCTAATGAATATAGATGCAAAAATCTTAAATAGGATACTAGCAAAAAGACTCCAGCAAGTGATCAGAAGGATCATTCACCATGATCAAGTAGGATTCATACCAGGGATGCAGGGCTGGTTCAACATTAGGAAAACCATCCACATAATTGACCACATCAACAAGCAAACTAGCAAGAATCACATGATTATTTCAATAGATGCAGAAAAAGCCTTTGATAAAATACAACACCCATTCCTATTAAAAACACTAGAAAGCATAGGAATAGAAGGGTCATTCCTAAAAATGATAAACAGTATATATCTAAAACCAACAGCTAATATCATCTGCAATGGGGATAAACTAGATGCATTCCCAATAAGATCAGGAGTGAAACAAGGATGCCCATTATCACCTCTACTATTTGACATTGTACTAGAAACACTAGCAGTAGCAATTAGAGAAGATAAAGGAATTGAAGGCATCAAAATAGGCAAGGAGGAGACCAAGTTATCACTCTTTGCGGATGACATGATGGTCTACTTAAAGAATCCTAGAGATTCAACCAAAAAGCTAATTGAAATAATCAACAACTTTAGCAAAGTTGCAGGATACAAAATAAACCCACATAAATCATCAGCTTTTCTATATATCTCCAACACAGCTCAGCAGCAAGAACTAGAAAGAGAAATCCCATTCAAAATCACCTTAGACAAAATAAAATACCTAGGAATCTACCTCCCAAGACAAACACAGGAACTATATGAACACAACTACAAAACACTCGCCACACAACTAAAACTAGACTTGAACAAATGGAAAAACATTAACTGCTCATGGATAGGACGAGCCAATATAATAAAAATGACCATCCTACCCAAACTTATTTATCTATTTAGTGCCATACCCATTGAACTACCAAAATACTTCTTCACTGATTTAGAAAAAACCATAACAAAGTTCATTTGGAAGAACAAAAGATCAAGGATATCCAGGGAAATAATGAAAAAAAACACATATGATGGGGGCCTTGCAGTCCCTGACCTAAAACTATATTACAAAGCAGCAGTCATCAAAACAATTTGGTACTGGCTAAGAAACAGAAAGGAAGATCAGTGGAATAGACTGGGGGAAAGCGACCTCAGCAAGACAGTATACGATAAACCCAAAGATCCCAGCTTTTGGGACAAAAACCCACTATTCGATAAAAACTGCTGGGAAAATTGGAAGACAGTGTGGGAGAGACTAGGAATAGATCAACACCTCACACCCTACACCAAGATAAATTCAAAATGGGTGAGTGACTTAAACATAAAGAAGGAAACCATAAGTAAATTGGGTAAACACAGAATAGTATACATGTCAGACCTTTGGGAGGGGAAAGGCTTTAAAACCAAGCAAGATATAGAAAGAATCACAAAATGTAAAATAAATAATTTTGACTACATCAAACTAAAAAGCTTTTGTACAAACAAAACCAATATAACTAAAATCAGAAGGGAAACAACAAATTGGGAAAAAATCTTCATAGAAACCTCTGACAAAGGTTTAATTACTCATATTTATAATGAGCTAAATCAATTGTACAAAAAATCAAGCCATTCTCCAATTGATAAATGGGCAAGGGAAATGGATAGGCAGTTCTCAGATAAAGAAATCAAAACTATTAACAAGCACATGAAGAAGTGTTCTACATCTCTTATAATCAGAGAGATGCAAATCAAAACAACTCTGAGGTATCACCTCACACCTAGCAGATTGGCTAACATAACAGCAAAGGAAAGTAATGAATGCTGGAGGGGATGTGGCAAAATAGGGACATTAATTCATTGCTGGTGGAGCTGTGAACTGATCCAACCATTCTGGAGGGCAATTTGGAACTATGCCCAAAGGGTGCTAAAAGAATATCTACCCTTTGACCCAGCCATAGCACTGCTGGGTCTGTACCCCAAAGGGATAATGGACACAAAGACTTGTACAAAAATATTCATAGCTGCACTCTTTGTGGTGGCCCAAAACTGGAAAATGAGGGGATGCCCATCAATTGGGGAATGGCTGAACAAACTGTGGTATATGTTGGTGATGGAGTACTATTGTGCTAAAAGGAATAATAAAGTGGAGAAGTTCCATGGAGACTGGAACAACCTCCAGGAAGTGATGCAGAGCGAGAGGAGCAGAACCAGGAGAACATTGTACACAGAGACTAATACACTGTGGTATAATCGAACGTAATGGACTTCTCCATTAGTGGCGGTGTAATGTCCCTGAACAACTTACAGGGATCCAGGAGAAAAAAACACCATTCATAAGCAAAGGATAAACCATGGGAGTGGAAACACCGAGAAAAAGCAACTGCCTGAATACAGAGGTTGAGGGGACATGACAGAGGATAGACTCTAAATGAACACTCTAATGCAAATACTATCAACCAAGCAATGGGTTCAAATCAAGAAAACATCTAATGCCCAGTGGACTTACGCGTCGGCTATGGGGGGTGGAGGGGGGGAGGAAAAGAAAATGATCTATGTCTTTAACGAATAATGCTTGGAAATGATCAAATAAAATATATTTAAAAAAAAACAAATTAAACAAAGATATATGAAAACTTAGATAATATTACTTTTAAAAATCAAAGTTGAAGATGGTGGAGAAGGTACAGACACCCATCTGCTTTCTACTGTAAATCAGTAATCATCCTCTAAAAAGCAAAGATGTAATGCTTCAAAATGCATTTTGGAGTAGCATAGCCCACAAAAAGACACTGTGAAGTAATTTTTTAGCTCAAAACAACTTAGAATGCTGGAACAAGGGATCTAGTGCACTAGGGTGGAGGTGAAGCCTGGAACACCAGGGCAGGCGCCACCAAGGCTAGGCTTTGGACACAACTGAACCAGAAGCTAAAGCTTCCAGAACTCTCAGCCACAGATGATAAGTGGGGTCGGACAACTGCTCAGAAGGAGATTAAAGAGGTCCCTTTACTGGCTGTGGGTGCAAGACTTGCTGTAAGCAGAACCAAGTCTCAGCCTTGGGGTAAGGAGCACCAGCATACACTACTTGTGGCCACAGAAGAGCAGGACCTTGATCACAATTCCAATGGGGAGAAGAGTGTTTAGGGTTACTCACAGACAAGAGCACTGGACAGGAGAGTATCAAGCACACCTCTCCTTACATCATAGCACCTTGGAAGAATTGAAAGCAGATAGCCCCAGTGCCAATTCTGAAGGAAGCTGCACAAAGAAGCTGCAGCTGGGACAGTGCTCCCTTTATCAGTTACAGAACAACTTAAGCAGATTTTTTAAACAAAAAGAAAAGAAAAAAGTAGAAAAATGAGCAAACAAGAAAAAAAAAAGAAATTCAACATAGAAAGTTAATTTGATGACAGGGTAGACTCAACCTCAGAAGAAGACTGCTGTATCCAAAGCCTTCAATAAAAATATGAATTGCTCTCAAGTCCCAAAAGAACAAATGGAGGAGCTCAAAAAGGGTTTTAAAAAATTAAAGAGCAGTAGGAGAAAAATTAGGAAAAGAAATGGGTGATACAGGAAAATCATGAAAAAGGGGTCAACAGTTTGATAAAGGAGGCACAAAAATATTGAAGAGAAATAAAAAATCTAACTCAACATAAGGCCTATAGAAGGCTTTATATATAGTTTGGTGTTAATCATTTTGATTTGACTTTGATGCCATTGATCTAACGCAATACAAAATTTCCTAAAGTAATCCAGACCTCTGTCTTTCAATTACTGAATATTGGGTCCAATTCATTGTCCATCTGCAGTGGCTATACAGATATAAAAACATAAGTGTATATATTTATATAGATATAGATATGCACATGTGTTATATGTTTACATGTATAGATATTACATACATATGTATAAACACACATTCAATTGTATTCTAATGGATCAGCTATCTGGATTGTTCATCCACCTGCAAACTTGTAATAGGTATTCAATAGTCACTTGTTTTTTTCTGTGTAAAAATACTGCTTTTTAAAAACTTGAATGGTTGCAATAAAAAAAATAGAATCATAGAAAAGAAAAATTAGAAGGGACATCACAAATCATCTGGTTCAATAAAATGTCTGAGAAAGGACATTCAATCTCTAATTGAAGAACTAGGTTTATACCTGACTTTGAAATTTAATATTTTGTGACTGTAGGCAAGTCACTTCACCACTTTGTGTCCCAATTTTCTCTTCTAAAAAAATGAGATTAGGTTTATGAGCCTATGAATTTCAGGGATTGGGAAGTCACTACCATAGGAAGATTCACATATTTGGATAGTTTTAATTGGGAGAAAGTTTTTCTTTATGTTGAATTAATGTCTGCTCCTCCTCCATTCACCCATCCTAGTTTTATCCTTTGTAATAAAACAACATAATAGAACATAATTCCTTGAAGGCAAGGATTGTTTCATTTTAGTCCCTGTTTTCCCAGTGCCTAGCACAGAACCTTGCATTTAGTAGGTGCCTAATAGATGTTTATTGAATTGAAATGAAGTAAACCAAATGAAATCGAAGTTGCTGTCAAATACTTGATCACAGAAATTGTGTTCTTTTTAAAATGTTCCCTTTTTCAGAATGAACCTCACTCCCAAATTCCTTTAACCAATCATTATGTGGCATGATTTGAATGCCATTAACCACCTTGGTTGTAATTCCTCTAACAGAGGTTCTTAACCTGGGGGCTCTGCATTTAAAATATAGATGATGTTAACCATATTTTGATATAATTTCCTTGGCAATTCCATGTGTTCTACTTTACATACCTCAAGACATTCTTCTGAGAAGGGATCCATAGGATTCACTATATTGCTAAAAGATCTGGTGACCCACAAAAAGCTAAGAACCCCCATTTAGATGTACCCTAACTTGTCAAAGTTCCTTCTAAAATGTGGGAACTAGAACTGCACACAATGCTCTAGTTATATTCTGACTAGGACTGGGAATTCCCCTCTCTGGGATTTTGTGTTTAGATTAATTTAGCTCAAGACTTAATTAATTGTTTTGTTTTGCTTTTTGAAGGGAAGGGGTGTGTAAAATCATATGTCTGCCTCATATTCAGCATGTAGTTCACTAAGACTCCCAGTTCCCCTACCACCATCACATCAAAGAGGAACTAGACTGATTCAGTGTGGTTTCAGAATGAAGAGCTTAGACACAAAGATGGAAGTTGAAAGATGGGGAAATGTTTCAACTTAATAAGAGGAACAACTTTCTAATAATCAGTGCTATCTAAAAATGGAAGTAATGGATTCCCTGCCACGGGATATGTGCAAACTAGTGCTGTCCAGGGATATAGTGATAGGAAGTGTTGTGTACATTAGAAATATCCTCCACCTATGGGGTCCTTCTCTCTGATTGTTGGTACTTCCAGGAATCTCCATTTAAAAAAGAACAGCCCTCACTTCATTTCTCACCAGGTTGTATTATTATGGACTCCATTATTTCCTCTCTTGTGTTCACCAGACCTCAACCCCACCCTAGGCTTTTCAGCTTTCTTTAATAAGTCATCTTTTCCATTAGAATGTAAGCACCTTGAGGGCAGGTGCTGTGAAAAGTTCCTTCTGCTTGTATCTTTGACCTTAGCCTTTAGTTGTAAGTGTTTAATAAATGCTTACTGACTGACTTGACTATATTAGAAAGTAAGAGGAAATTATCTTGGGGAAGTTAGGTGGTTTAGTAGATGGAGAACTAGGCCTGGAGAGAAGAGGTCCTAGGTTCAAATCTAACCTCAGACACTTTCAAACTTGTGTGGCCCTGGACAATTGCCTAGCCATTGTCAATCTTCTGTCTTGGACACAATAGCTGGTATTGGTTTTTTAAAAAGAGCAAATTATCTTTAAGACCCATTTCAACTCTAAGGTTCTATAATCCAGTAAATCATTAAATCCTCTTGAGTCTCTCTCCTAAGCTTTTCTCTGACCTATCTCTTCCTTCTTATTTCATAGGGCAGCATGGTATAGTTGGAAGATACCTGGATTTGAACTCAGAAGATCTGGTTTGGAATTCTGGTTCTTCTAGTCATTAGTCATATTGTCATGGGCAAATTGCATACTCTGTTTCAGTTTCTGTAATCTGAAGATAATACTAGCACCCAGCTCATAGAGTTATTGTGAAGACCAAGGGAAATAATACATGTGACATTTTATAAATATTAAAGCATTATAGACATTTGAGTTATGCTGTTATGTTTATGTAGACTTTAAATTTATTTTATATTCCCCTTTCCCTTCTTGTTCTATCCTCCTCTTCCTACCCTAGTCCAATTTCTGACATATCTTGCCTGTGCAATGCCTAGCAAATCACAATCTCTATTATTATTATTGTTATTATTATTATTATTATTATTATTTTGTCCTTGCAAATGAAGACAGAATCCACAGTGTTGGCCTTGCCATCAAGACCAGTTTGCTCAAACAGCTGCCAGACTTGCCTGTGGGCATCAGCGAGAGGCTCATGAAGATCCGTTTGCCTCTCAGCAAAGACCGGTATGCCACAATCATCAGCACATATGCTCCAACACTGACCAGCACAGAGGAGACCATCGAGCAGTTCTACTCTGACCTGAGTGCCATCCTGCACTCAGTGCCCACAAATGACAAGCTGATACTACTGGGAGACTTCAACGCCCGTGTTGGCCAGGACCATGAAAGATGGAAAGGAGTGCTCGGCAAACATGGCATGGGCAAAATGAACAACAAGGCCTACTGCTACTCAGCAAATGCTCAGAGTTAGAACTCACCATCACAAACACTGTGTTCAGAATGGCGAACAAATATAAAACAACGTGGATGCACCCACGATCAAAACAGTGGCATCTCATTGACTACATCATTGTATGCCGGCGAGACATCCAGGATGTAAAGATCACCAGAGCCATGAGAGGAGCTGAATGCTGGACAGACCACTGATTGGTTAGAGCAACTCTTCACAAAAGCACATTGCGCCTCGCCATCCAAAATGCGCCCAGACAGTTCGCACATTTTACAACGTGAGTCATCTTAGAGATCCATCTTATTTGCAAACATTCCAGTCCTGCCTGGACGACAAGCTGTCTGTCAAGGGACCACTCACTGGAAGCTCAACCGAGAAATGGAACCAGTTCAGAGAAGCAGTGAAGGAAACATCAAAGGCAGTCCTAGGCCCCAAACAACGCAACCACCAGGACTGGTTCCACGAGAACAACACTGCTATTGAAGACTTATCGAGCAAGAAGAACAAAGTCTTTATGGAGTGGCAAAATAACCCAAACTCTGCTCCTAAAAAAGACAGATTCAAGTCTCTACAAGCCACAGTGCAGTGTGAGATCAGGAAGGTACAAGACCGATGGTGGGGAAAAAAGGCAGAAGAAATCTAGCACTTTGCTGATACCAAAAACTACAAAAAATTTTTCAGTGCCCTCAAGACTGTCTATGGGCCATTAAAACCCACCACCACTCCCTTGCTATCCTCTGACTGTGACACTCTCATAAAAGACAAAAAAGGCATCAGCAACAGGTGGAAAGAACACTTCAGTCAGCTTCTCAACTGACCCTCTTCAGTCAACCAAAGCGCCCTTGACCAGATCCCCCAAAACAGCACCATTGAACAACTTGATGTCCCTCCTTCAATAGAGGAAGTCCAAAAAGCCATTAAACAAATGAGTGCAGGCAAGGCATCCAGTAAAGACGGGATCCCAACCGAGGTATACAAGGCCTTAAATGGAAAGGCGCTCTAGGCATTCCACATAGTGCTGACCAGCATATGGGAAGAGGAAGACATGCCCCCAGAACTCAGAGATGCCTCCATTGTAGCCCTATACCAGAACAAAGGTGCATGAGCAGCCTGTGACAACTACAGAGGCATCTCACTACTCTCCACTGCTGGAAAGATCCTCGCCTGTGTTATACTCAACAGACTCCTGTCATCTGTCTCAGAGCAGAACCTGCCTGAATCACAATGTGGCTTTCGACCAGATCGCAGCACCATTGACATGGTCTTCACAGTGAGGCAAATGCAGGAAAAATGCCTTGAGCAGAACCTAAGTCTCTACATTGTCTTCATAGACCTGACAAAGGCGTTCGACACAGTGAACAGGGACGCATTGTGGGTGATCCTCAGCAAGCTCGGTTGCCCAGCAAAATTCGTCAAACTGATCCAGCTCTTTCATGTCGACATGACAGGGGAAGTACTATCTGGTGGAGAGACTTCTGATCGCTTCAACATCTCCAATGGCGTGAAACAAGGCTGTGTCCTCGCTCCGATACTATTCAACCTATTTTTCACCCAAGTATTATGACATGCTGTGATGGATCTAGAACTGGGCGTCTACATCAAATGCCAACTGGATGGCTCACTATTCGACCTTCGCTGCCTGACTGCAAAAACAAAGACAACAGAGAGACTCATCCTGGAAGCTCTCTTTGCAGATGACTGTGCTCTCATGGCCCACCAAGAAAATCATCTCCAAACTATTGTGGACAGGTTCTCCACCGCAACAAAACTGTTTGGCCTGACTATCATCCTCAGCAAAACAGAGGTGCTGTTCCAACCTGCACCAGGGAGGCCAACGAACCAGCCGTGCATTACAATTGACAGCACACAGCTTTCTAACGTCAACACTTTCAAGTACCTGGGCAGCACCATCTCCAACGACGGGTCCCTAGACCACGAGATCAATGCCAGGATCCAAAAGGCCAGCCAGGCACTCAGGCGGCTGTGCTCCAAAGTCCTCCAACACAGCGGTGTAAGCACTGCGACGAAGCTCAAAGTGTATAACACAGTGGTCCTCAGCTCGCTCCTGTATGGCTGTGAGACATGGACACTGTACCGGAAGCACATGAAGCAGCTGGAGCAATTCCACCAACGCTCCCTCTGGTCAATCATGAGGATCCGATGGCAGGACCGAATCACCAACCAGGAAGTCCTCGACAGAGCCAACTCCACCAGCATCGAAGTCATGGTCCTCAAAACCCAGCTACGATGGTCTGGACACGTCATCCGCATGGACCCACAGCGAATACCAAGACAGGTATTCTATGGTGAACTGTCAGCTGGACTCAGGAAACAAGGCCGACCAAAGAAAAGATTCAAGGATCAGCTAAAGTCAAACTTGAAGTGGGCTGGCATGACACCAAAGCAACTAGAACTCGCTGCCTCTGACAGAAGCAGCTGGCGAACCCACATTAACCATGTCGCCATCACCTTTGAAGATGAGCGACGTCGAAGTCTTGCCGCTGCGCGTGAATGCCGACACCAGGCCACAACCGCACCTCCCATAACAACTGGCGTCCCATGCCCCATGTGCCACACACTCGGCGCCTCAGCCTTTGGACTCCAAAGCCACATGAGGGTACATCAATAGATGATAATGCACAAAGACAATCGTCATTCTCGGTCACCGAGAGACTACTACTATATTAATAAGGCAGCATATTATAGCGACAAGAGAACTGGACTTTGAAATAAGAGACCTTGGTTTGAATCTTAACTTTTGACATTTATTGGCTTTGCGATAATGATTAAGTTGTTTAACATTTCTAAAGCTTAATTGTCTTGCCTATAAAATGATCAAAACAACACTTGTACAACTCAACTAACACAGCTGTGAGGATCAAATGAGATAACATACAGGACTATCGTTAATGAACTCTAAAGAATCATATAAACATTTCTGTTATTACAGTTTCCACTCACTGCCTAAAATGTGTTTTCTCAATCCATTTGAATCTACCCTTCAAAATACACATCAACTCTTTTATCTTCCAATCTTTTAACGTTTTTGACTACTCTTGCCCACACTGTCCTCTTTCTTCTCTGATCCCCCGTGCTATTTTCAACTATATTACACATTTATTATAATTACATCGTTTGATTATACTTGATTATATTGGTTCTTACATTTACATTTTTAACATATATATGGATTCTATATGAATTATGTCCCCAACAAAGCTGTCAGCCTGTTAAGGACACAGGACATGTTTTATAATCCTTTCATATTTTCCTGTTGTTCAAGAAATCTTTTTGTAAATGAATCAAATTAAAGGAAATTCATGATCTTGGTTCTTATAATTCCCCAAAATTCTCTTTTCATTCCCCTACAGCTTAGAACTATTTGTTTTTAAATCTTTATAATGAATCTAACAATCATCAACAAATTCAAATATTTCAAAATACAAAGAAAAAGATGAAAGGAAAAAACGAATTTCTCTTAATGTAGTTTGTAATTGTAAGAGTATAATGAGGTAATAACAAAACTGCCTTGTTCATGTTCCCTTCTGAACTTTTTTCTTCCACATATTTTTTTCTAATAATTTCTTTCCCTTTTTTTCCCTGTCTCCCTTTTTTCTTAATTTCCCTCCTTGTCTCCTTGACCTCAGCATCCTTATGCCACTCCCTATCCCAAACTGGCTGCTTTGAATCATGGCATCATGATCTAGTAGAAAGAGTATGGTACTGGGGAAGGTAGGTGGCTCAATGGATAGAGTGTCAGACCTGGATATGGGAAGTTCTGAGTTCAAATTTGGCCAAAGACACTACCTAACTGTGTAACCCTGGGCAAATCACTTAACTCCATTTTCCTAGCCCTTTGTATCAAATTAGAAGATGAATGTTAAAAAAAAAGTATGGGACAAAGAGTCAGAAGACCTAATTTTGAGTCTTATCTTCAGCATTTGCTAGCTATGTTTCCTTGGGAAAATCTTTGATCCTCTCTGAGATTCAGTTTCTTTATTTAAAGTGAAGAAATAATAAATTCATTGTTTTCCTTATAGAGTGGTTAAGATGAGCAAACAAGGTAACCCAAGTCACACACTTAGTATACCTTGAAGTGTTATACAAATTGTACCTATTGTCATTCATTTGTACTATGATAATGTTGTGGATTTATTTAATTTGTATAAGGAGTTTCAGTACAATTCCAAAATTAGGAGTGTCTGTGGAGATCAGTGATTCATGTTTCATTAAGGAACTGAGTTTTGGCATGTTACTATAACACAGATAATGATATCAGTGGTCAGACTTTGCTCCATGTCTTCCAAACCACAAGACTGACCCACAACCCACTCACTATCCACTATATTATGTTTCCTCTCACTGAACTACTGCTAAGTCTAACTCAAATAATTTAGTAGTTTATTGATAATTGGTGAACAAGTTGACAATTCAGAAATTATCAGTACATTATTTTGGTGGGCAGAGAGCTAATAAATAAATAAATTTTATTAAAGTTTTTTTCTTCAAAAATCAAATGACTTGTCATTTCAAAATTAGCCAAGTTCCTATGCTACTCTTTCTCAGAGAAGTTTAATTGATGCGAGGGGACAGACATCCTGAGGCAAATGCAGATCACATGTGAGCAGAAAATATTTTCCATCTTATGGAGTTGGCCACTGACTGATGATTTTTCTGACCAAAACAATTCATTAAAGCCCTTTTGGAGGCAGGCTTAGAGAGGTTATGACTTGTACCAGAAGGGACAGTCATAGACCTTTGAAATGTCAGTTGCTGGGATTTAGATGGATTACTTCATGAAGAATGTTCCCTTGTGACAGCAGAATTAAGATAATATGGGTTTCCAGTAGAAGAATGCATTGATGTTTCATATTGTTATGAAATAATGAATGTCCTGCTGGATTTGTTTCTTAGCTCTGGCACTGACGGATCCTTTTGGCAAAAACAAAAGAATAATGGTTGGCTCTTCATCACTGAACTTCAAGGTTTTATTATTCCTGAATGATTTCCCCTATAGTTGGAGAGGTGATGTTGGGAAATGAGGAATCTCTTCTATCCACACATTTCTGAAGCTGAGTTGAAGGGTGTGATTACTCATGGAAATTACTCCAATAAGTCCAAAAAAGTTATCCATAGCTTGAAAGAAAATAAATGCATGACAGCAAAGTCCTGCCCACCTGCTTTTCAACACTGTGGGCTTTCTTTTTCAATTTGATTTTTAAATTTTGTAATGTTTTATAATGGAGAAGCAGCTTGGTGCAGTGGAAAGAAGCCCCAGAGAATCTGAGATTGAATCCCAAATCTCTCCCTCACTATCTATGGTAGATAGTGACTATATTAGCCTTATTTTTATATTTACCTACCTTCAAATATATTTATTACTGCACCTCAATTTCTCATTCTATCATCATAGTGCTGCGATCCATCACAAGGATAATCTAATTACAATAAACCAGTGACTCAAAAGAAGATGATGTTTCTCTGTGGCCAGAATTACAACACATGTGTCAAGCCAGAACGTGTCCCTGATGTAACTACAAAGAGTCAAATGTGAGTTAAGGAGTAACTCAAACTCAGAAATTAGTGTGTGTTTCCTATAGGATATAGGCAACAAAATAGGCCATTAGGAACCCAAGAGCCCCCACAGAAATAAACAGCAAAATCAATATATTTATCACTTAGTAAAATGACAACCATTATTATTTTTATGTGAATTTAAAAATGTTAAAAGGGGCATTTCCATATATGAGATAGAGCAGAAACAGAGTTTCTGTAAAAATACAAATCTCTATCATTTACATCTTACTTTAGAAAAATACATTATAAATTCAACATATTGCCTTCAGAAATATCCAGATTGTCTTTCTTCCAAAGTTCTTTCTTTTCAAAGTGGCCTGTGCTGGCTGGCACACAGTAACCTGGGCAAGTAGCCCTTTTTCCTATTCTTAGTCTCAGTTCTCTGCTGGAGCTTTCTATGACTCCAGCCTCCTGGAATTCTTACCTTCCACTTCTTTACAAGTTATTCTAAGCTCAAACCTAATCACACTAGTATCCCTTGTCATATTAAAGCCTCAACGCCAAGAACCATACTCTCCTCCAAATGTTGGCATTTTATTGGTGCTACAGGTAGCAAGCTTTGGTGGACAGAAGCTGAATTCTAATTTTATTTTTTCAAATATCACTAGCAAAGAGATGCCTATAATGATTCCTTTCCTCACAAAATCTAGGAATCTTAGAATTGTAAGGAATATCAGCGGCTGCTATCTAGTCCAAAAACATGACAAGGCATCATCCAACCTTTGCTTGAAGGTCTCCAATAAAAGGAAGTCTATTACCTCCAGAGACAGTTCATTGTGAATAGATATCATTGTTAGAAAGTTGTTTCTTACCTGTTTAAATTTGCCTTTTGCAACTTCTCAATAATCTTGTTTTTGCCCTCTGCAACTACAAAGAACAAGTCTATTCTCTTATTGAGGTCATTTCCCTTCAAATAGTTATAGAGAGTCATCATATCCACATAAGCCTATTATTTTCCAGGCAAAATATCCCTAGTTCCTTTAATTGGTCCTCATATGTCGCAAATTCAAAGTCCTGTACCTTCTAGGTGCCTTGCTCTGGACATTCTCCAGTTTTATTTATGTTCTTCTCAGAACTGAACACAATAATTCAAATTTGGTTTGACCAGAATAAAGTAGGACTGGTCTGAAATACCATGACTCTAAATCAAACCATGACAGCTCTATCTCTTTTGGTTACCAGATCCTACCAACCCTTTATTTTTAAATGATGTACAATTTAACTTTGCCTCCCATCATCACCTTTTCCTGGCTGAGAACAATCTGCCTTTAGCTCTCACATCATTGGCAGAACAAAGGTGATTGACATACCCTGAGGTTAGTGACCAATCACAATTTCCTTACTCAAGAAATCAGCTTCAATGACTTCCTTTTGATGATCACTTACCTGCTCCGGGGCAAAATTTTCTAGCATCCTAACCCAAATGGTTTATGACATAAAAATTACTCTATAGATAACATATGTTAAAAGGCAGAAGAAGACCAATCGCTCATACTTGTTTGTACCATCTCCCATAAATTTGAAAATATGTGATTCAAATGTTGTCAGTACATATTAAGCTTCTCTCAAAAAAAAAAAAACAAGCAAAGTAATTTCTCCCTCCCTAGAGTTAGAGTTGTGTGGCTTTATTTGGGAACATTTATTTACCTTTCACATTTCAGCTGAAACTAGAAAACCTCTCAACAAGAGAAGCCGATTAACATTCCCCACACATCAATCTTCTATCTATCTAATCTATCTAATCTATCTATCTATCTATCTATCTATCTATCTATCTATCTATCTCTATCTTATCTTTCCATCTATCTCTAGCTTATCTCTATCTGTCTCTCTTTCTGTCTGTTTGTGTGCATGTGTGTCTGCCTCTCAAATAACTTTGTATTTTACAGAAAAGGGAAAGAGAACAGAAAAGGAGATAATTAAGTCCACCAAAAGGGATCTGATCAAGTGCTTGTCCTCTCACCTTGTCCTCTCCTCTCCCCTAGTGCTACCAAATACCATCTAAAATCCACATTGGCTTTTTGAAATTCAGGACTCTATTGGTCTTGAGCTAAATATGTTATCTTGGATAAAAGAAAACCTGGGGAGAAATGATCACTGCCTTCAAATAGTTGAAGATAGAGAAGTATAGTGGGTAGGCTGGATGGAGTCAGGAAAATCTGGATTCGGGTCCTCACTTTGCTACTTATTGGGTGATCATGCCAAAGTTGCTTCTCTTCTCTGGGCTTCCATTTCCTTAACTGTAAAATGTTTTGGTCCAGATCTTCTCTAAGATCTCATCCAACTCTAAAATTATGGCCTCCAAGCAGGGGTGTGATGGAGCCAGCTCCTATGAGTTTCCAAGTGCTGATTGTTAAATTTTGAGGGTGAATACTTTTAGTTTCAAATTAGGACTTAGCTTATTATTTTGGTGATTGATGACTTAAAGTAATGGATAAAATGTTAAGAATGCCCATTAAATTTAAAAGTATATTTTGAGTACTTTTTTAAAAGAGAGAACTAGTTGTTAAAGATTTACCAGTCTATCCTGTTTATAATCCTATGTTATAATTTATTCTGTTTTACTCCAGAAGTAAGAAATGCAAGTAGTAGGAAGCACCGAATGTCAGATAATTTTGCCTCAAAATGGGGTTTTTACCTTATGAGACAAAAGGATGTAGGAGTGAGGGGGGAAGAAGAATCAGAGGAGGCTACCCTGGGTCACTACTGCAAGGAGCTCTAGATGAGATAGATGTTCATAGAAAGTAACACCTGGAGATATCTGCTGGGAACTAGGGGAAACTATAAGAGGAAGGAGAATGGAGAACAATTTTCATTAATTTGATGGAGAACAAATTCTCATGATGTCTTGGTGGGCTGCAAGAAGCTGCAGAACAGTCTTGCCACCAAGAAGAAGAATGCTTGGTGATGCCTACTGGGAACAAAAGGGACCTTCTCAGGAAGAGGAACCTACCTAGCTCTTCTAGACTGAAACTGTATAGAAACTTAGGTAAATATTTGGAAGAGGGTCACACATCAAAGTACTTGTGTTTCTGCCCAAGATTTCTGTTTTCAGTCAGTCAAAAAATATTTGTTAAATACCAGCTATTTGTCAGATATTCTGCTAAGCACCAGAGATATAAGGAAAGGCAAAATCATTCTATCAAAGATATCACAGTCTAATGGGCAGGACAAACTAAGTACGTACAGTGTAAGAGGGGAAAGTAATTAGAAGGCAGGCATTGGGTAATGGGCAAGGGAAGCTAGAATTTTAATTAAGTCTTAAAGGAAGCCAGGAGAACCAGAAGACAGATATGAGGAGGGAGAAGATTTCAGGCTTGGGAGACAGTCACCTCCAAAGAAAGAATTGACAAATAAAAATATGTAAAATACAGTTTTATGTGTAATATATCTTTTCATCAAATGATGTCTTCTCTAATAAGGGAGGGGAGGAAGGCACTTAACTTGGATTTTATTTAATAAATAAACAAATTAACTAATTTTTATAAAAAAAGAAGCAAGAGGAGGCAACTGGGTGGCTCGGCAGATTGACAATCAGACCTATAGATGGGAAGTTCTAGGCTCAAATCTGGCCTTAGATACTTTCTAGTTGGGCAACCCTGGGCAAGTCACTTAACCCTCATTGCCTAGCCCTTACTGGTTCTTCTACCTTGGAAACAATACTTAGTATTGATTCTAAGACAGAAGGTAGACGTTTTTAAAAAATTAAATTAAATTAAATTAAAATTTTAAAAAAGAAGCAAGAAGCTTAGTATAATTTGATCATACTGTACATTAAGTTATGGTGAAGTGGGAGAAGACTGGAAAGATCTGAAGGGACTAGTTTGCAAAGGACTTTAAAAGCTAGATGATTTTACTTATATGATCATGGAGGTAATAGGGAGCCAATGGAGTTTATTGATGAGGGGAGTTATATGGTTAGACCTAATTTTATTTTAGATGGTCTTTGAATTTAAAATAACAAGACAACTTTTCTCCTTTAATATTTATTGTAGCCTGTATATTTTCAGAGAGGGAACTAATGACAATATTTTGGGGTTATGTAGTATATATTTCCATCATCTCTGACATAGGATTTATAAGCCAGGGAAATGAAGAATCCCTCCAAATGTATTTATATTCTTTGTTTATTAGACATTTCTGACACAGGGGTTCACTTTGAAACAGCTTCCTAACAAATTGGCTACTTCAAAAGTGGATGACTTGCCTCATCATGTAATGATTTCCCTATCCCTGGAAATCACAAGTAATGGATGAATAACCATATCCTGTAGAGGGAAATCATGCCTTGGATAAAAGCCAGACTAATTTACAATTAATGTCCTTTCAGCTCTAGGATTCTTCATTCTGTGAATTAATTACCTGATGTTAGTTGTAACGATCATTAGACAGTAGTCAGTTGTCCTGTAATTTATTCCCTGTTATTCTATTTCATTTCTACTAATATACTCTGCTATGTGTCAGGCACTGACATAAAAGGATAAAAGAACAAAATTATCTTTTCCCTCAAGGAGCTTATATTCAACTGGGGTTTGTATTTGACTTATGCGTGAGCACATAGTTTGCATTAAATTGGATCAAAATGCATACGTGGATAAAAATAAATTGGACAGGAAACTGACACTTTAAAAAATACCAAGTTAGCCTCCTCCCCATGTGAAATACACACACAAAACACACACACACACACACACACACACACACACACCTCTATTAGTGTATCTAATTTTTATGTCTAGATACAGATATTGACATTTTCCTTCATGAACCCACAGGAAGCATTTCCTGCATCTTAATCATGTCTCAACATTGCAAAAATTGGAAAGCTGAAAGGAATTAGGAAAAAATCTGTGTCACCATTCCTTATTTATTTTGGGGGCATGATTTCTGGCTCCTGCTCAAATGTGACTCAAGCCAGTAGGTCATGTCAATAAAACTTTTGGGAGGCTTATAAAAGTGGAGCCCCTGAGGCATGTAGGAAAGACAGCCAGTAGAAGCTGATGAGTTTTGCTAAAAGATCAGCGTTGAAGATCACAATGAAGAGTCTTCTAGTACTCCTGTTACATTTGGCATTTTCTGCAGCCTACCCATTAAATCCAGCAGCCACAGCTGGAACGATGAGTATGGATCGCATCCAGGTAAGGTAGAAAGACAGGCTTCATTTTTCTAGGACAGACAGGCAAGCAGAAAAAGTAATCTTTGCCTCCCTGTTATTTTTGCATGAATGTAGATGATTAGACCAAAGGGCAGCATCTAGGCATGCTTAAGGTTTAAAAGATCTTAGTTGAGTACAAATATGCTTTCTGATTCTGTTACTCTGGAAGAATTTTTGGTGATAATTCTTGGCAAAAACAAAAGTTATATAGAAATAGAGGTTCATCTTGATAGTCTCCATGGCCAGATTTACACTAGTAAGGAGATGTGGAAAATAAAGGAAAGTGTCTAGATAAATTCACCTGAAATTGACACAATTAAACAAAAAAGTGTCATATTTCTTTAAGTATTTAATATACTTAACTTTTTCTGTAATGAACTCCTTCACTGGGAAGTTTAGAAGTTAGTTAAGAAGGAAAAAAAAACAATGATGAGGGTGAAAGATTAATTGAAGAATAAAGTGAAAGCATGTAGCTAATTTACTTTTATTTGAAAAGCTAGATGAAGACTCCAAATGGGTTGAGACATGAGCAATAGAATAATATTATTTCTGTCAAATAAACTATGCAAAAATATTTTTCTTGCTACCTTTTTATTGTCCAAACCTGTGACTTCATTAGTATAAGAAGTGTGAAAATTCTATTCATTGATAGACTGACAATTTATCTGTAATTTATAGTTTTAGATAGTTGCCCAAGGCCCTGAGAAATTATGATTTATCCATACTTAGGCAACCAATATGTGTCAGAGACACAATTTGAATCCAAATCTTCCTGACTCCAAGACTAACTTTTTATCAACTATATCATACTGTTTCCTATTAGTATTACTATTAATGAGTAACAATCTCAGGAGTGACTAAATAATTATGTTTCTTATCCCACTAGAAGTACTTGGAAGACTTCTATCACCTTGAAAAAGATGGGAAGCAGTTTGTTCGTAGGAGGGACAGTAGCCCTGTTGTTACAAAAATCCAAGAAATGCAAAGGTTCTTAGGTATGAAGGTGACTGGGAAATTGGATGATGATACTATGGAGATGATGAAGAAGCCCCGATGTGGAATTCCTGATGTTTCCTCTTTTAGTTTCTTTCCCTACATGCCTAAATGGAGAAACAATGAAGTTACATACAGGTAATGCTTGGTGCAGAGGTTTCTTGGAGTCTCAACATTGTCATTTACTTATGATATGAAAAATAATGATTGTGAGTTCATTTTATCATTTCTTTAATAAAGGATTGTAAACTACACACCTGATATGAATGAACCTGATGTGGATGCTGCCATAGAGAGAGCTCTGAAAGTTTGGAGTGATGTTACTCCCCTCACATTCACCAGACTCTCTGAAGGAGAAGCTGACATAATGATCTCTTTTTCTGTCAAAGGTAAAAAAAAGAATCTCTCCTCTCCTCCCTCCTCCCCAATTCCCAACTCTTTCCACAGTGGAAAGAGAGCAGGGTTTTGAACCACAGTATTAAATTCTTGGATCTGCCATTTATTAGGTATAAGATCTGAAGCAAGGCTTTTAAACTCTCTAAACTTCAACTTCCTTTACTATAAAATGAGGGGGTTAGTCTTGATTCAGTTCAAGAACGGATAAACAGCATAGTATGATGAAAAACTCATTGTTGCTCAGTTCTTTCAGTCATATACAATTCTTCATGACCCCATTGGGAGTTATCTTGGCAGATATATTAGAGTGGTTTGCCATTTCCTTTTCCAGATCATTTTATAGATGAGGAAACTAAGGTAAGCAGGGTTAAATAACTTGCCCATTCTGGAGTAAAGGGACCAGGGTTCAAGTTCCACCTCTGATGCTTACTGTGTGACTCTGGGCAAGTCACTTATCTTTGCTGAGTCATCTATTTTTAAAAGTGTGGGCATCAGACTAGATGGCCCCTGAAAACTCTTCCAGTGATAAATCTAAGATTTTATGATTAATTCAATAAGAATTTATTTAGTGCCTATCATGGATCTTTCAATATGGGTAGGTTCTGGAGGAACAAAGGCAAATAGAAGTATGTCCTTAAGGAGTTTCCATATTGCCAAGTGGAGTGTAGACAGATAAATAAATACAAAATACATTTAATAAAAATAGAAAATCCTTTATAAAACTGAGTTTTGAAACTAACAACTGGGTCAATTTATAAATGCCTCTTCTTGGAAGTGGCATGTGAACTGAGTTCTGAAGAGATAACCTTTAAGTTTCCTTTTAGCTCTAAATCTATAATCCTATGAACCCATACCTGTCTTGAAAATAGCCTTACTTTTAAAAAAAAATCAATAAGAAAAGAATCTTGAATTCATGAATTTCATTTTTGGAGAATCTTGGAAACTTAACCAAACTGAGTGAGCTAGTTAGAAGACAAACAATTACATGGTCTAACCAATATGATCCCCCCCCCCCCGCCAAGATTTCTGAAAGCAAAACTCTAAATACTGCTCCCAAAAATAATTTCTTTTTCTATTAGATCATGGAGATTTTCTACCCTTTGATGGACCTGGGGGAGTTTTGGCTCATGCCTATCCACCTGGGCCTAAAATTAATGGAGATGTCCACCTAGATGATGATGAAAAATGGACAGAAGATACAACAGGTGAGTTAAGTTAATTTTAAGTTAAATCTTATTATATTTTAAATAAAATGATGATTAATTAGAATACCATGGAAATGGGATGACCTTGTTTATTTAATTTTTGTTTATATCATTGTTGAAAAGTTTTCTAAAATGCATTAATTCATTTTTCTGCCTCAGTAAATAAAGTATGGAAAGCATAATAAAAACATTATCTGATGATTCATGATCTAGAACTGGTTTTAAATCTGAGATTTGATTCTTACTACCTATGTGGCTTCAGATAAGTCTTTTAACCTCTCTGGAACTCAGTTTCTTCATTTGAAAAAATGGGCATAGTGAACTAGATGTTCTCTAATGTGCTTTCCAGTCCTAAATCTAGGACCCCATCATTTTGAAGGATTATAATTATCAGTAGCAATTTTTAGCATATTGTAGATATATAAGGTGTAACAAAGTGAATTGAATCATGCTTACCTTAAAGGTATAGATATAAACTTGTGATTTTGATTGAATCTCTGGTTGCAGGGGATTCATGAGAATTCCAGTTAGTGGGATTTGCTTAATTGAGATTTTAATGTATTTAAGCTCAGGTACTTTTCCATGATATTTTTAAAAAATACTCCAACTCCAAAATATGGCATTCATACATCAGTGTTAATATACTTTATATTATTGTATATATCTCAGGACATTCTTGTAAGATCTAAAATGCTAAATATATATGCTACATATATGCTAAATATTCACTAATGTTGGAATTCATCATTGTGATAGGAATGAAAACAAAAATGGGCACTTTATTGAAAGAATGACATTGAATTGGAAACTAAACAAAAACTTGTAGTCTAGATTAAGTCAGTTGTCTCTAAAAAGGGCAAAGGGACAACCAGGTCTCCACTGGAACTTCTATTCCAGCCATGAGTAGCATGAATGGAACTGCTGAACAGTAATCAAATTTTACCCCATTCAAGAGCCTAGGACTGAAATGATTTATCCTGTTTTTAAAAAAACTGGGGACAGCTGGGTAGTTCAGTGGATTGAGAGCCAGGCCTAGAGATGGGAGGTCCTAGGTTCATATCTGATCTCAGACACTTCCCAGCTGTGTGACCCTGGGCAAGTCACTTAACCCTCATTGCCTAACCCTTACCACTCTTCTGTCTTGGAGCCAATACACATTATTGACTCCAAGACAGAAGGTAAGGGTTTAAAAAAAAAGCTACAAGTCTTATATAACTTATTGATTTATTATTTGGGGTAGCATGTTAGAGAACTGTCTGGGGGTACTAAGAGGATGACTTGTTTGGGGTCGAATAACTAGTATATCACGAGGCAGAATTTGAAACCAATTCTCTTGACACCAAGGTTGATCCTTTATCCACTACCCTATGCTGCTGTGGTTATTCTATTTAGATGACAAAGAAGGGCTAAATAAGATGTTTGCACCATAGTCAAGTGCTTTTGAGAAATGATTAATAGATACTTTCGAAGTATTTGCTTTTTTAAAAATGATGTACTGCATCTGGTCCTCTGTCCTCAAACCCAAAGCATCTATTAAAGAATCATGAATCATTATTTCCTCAGCATTAGGAATTACCTTTAATTTCACTTTTTATGACTTAATAGAGAAGTCTTAGAGGCTTTGGTAGTTAACATGACTTGAGAAGAATCACATAATGAAAAACTTTCAGAGGAAAGAGTTGAAGGCAGGACTTCTTGACCCTAACCACTACCATGTTGCCTTTTAATAAATATTGAATAACAACGTTAAAAAACAAAGTAGGCAAACCTCCTAAAGTCTAACATAATTCCCTGTAAATATCAGAATTTAAAATTATTTGTTGATGATAGAATAGAAAATATAAGAGTTGCCATCCACAGAATCAAAGAATGAATAAGCTGTGATTCATTGGCATTGATATTGTAGTTGGCTCATGTCCCCTACAAATAGTGACTAATTTTTTTTATTTTAGCTCATAAGATGTCATGTGTGATTAAAATGTTATATACATGATTGTTCTCATTCTCCATGCTTTTCTAGAGCAGAGTTTGTTTAGTGTGCACCCTAATGCCTCCAGGGGAAAAGACATGTTTCTCCAACCTCATATATGATACTGGATCCTTCTCTTTCAAAGGGCATCCCTCTTCTCTAAGTTTATAAGAAATATTTTCTTTAAGTCTGGACATAATGACTAATTTCCTCTGGGGAGATTCTAGTAACAAGTTTTTGTTAAGTATCTACCTCGTGGTAGGGTTCTGTTCCTTTGGATACCAGGTATATAATGTAAATGTTTACTGTTTGGATAATTGAAAGACAGGCTGTTTAGTCACTGAAAACTGGTGATTTTCCCACCAGGAATCAATTTATTCCTCACTGCTGCTCATGAATTTGGCCATTCCCTGGGACTCCTACATTCTAGTGATACCGCTGCTCTCATGTATCCAGTCTACAACTCAAATACAGACCTCACTAGGTTCCGCCTTTCTCAGGATGATATTGATGGCATTCAGTCTCTCTATGGTGAGTGCAAAAATTAGTTCAATTCTTTCTAGGGGGTTCTTCACTTAATCTATCTGTCTTCCATCTATCAATAAGCATTTATTAAGCACTTACTATAAACTAGGTATTAGATTCAATGTTGGGGATACAAAGAAAAAATAGTCCCTACCCTCAAGATGTTTACATTCTAAAGGGGAAGACAACATACAAAAATCACTACATGCAACATAAACATGAGACAGAAAGTAGCCTTACAGGAGAAAGCACTATGAGCTATGGAATCCAGCAAATACCACTGGAGGTAGTGAGAGCTCATGAGTTAAATTTTTTAAGGAAGAGATGTATTCTAAGTCAGAGATGAGGAATTTTGGGAAAAAGTGTAACTGATGAAATGTATTTAAGTCAAGCACACTCTGCAAATGTATTCGAAGTATAATCCTTTAAGGAGGCACCAAATGTCTTTCCATTTTAGCATTCCCATTCACTCCTTTAATTGCCCAAATTTTCCCTCTAGGATATCCATCAGACTCTCCTGATGATCCAGTACCACCCACCACATCTACAGAACAAGAGAAGCCTGAAGGGGACCCAGAAACTTGTGACCCAAACATATCCTTTGATGCAGTGAGCACTCTTCGGGGAGAAATGTTGTTCTTTAAAGACAGGTAAGATCAGATGAAACTTTTTCCTCCTGTTTAAATTCTTAGAATGGTTGAACTAATAAAAGAAAAACAAAACAAAATGCAAATACTAATCTCTAAATATTCTATACCAGAAATTTTCCTCTAGGCTGTTAGCAAGTCCAGATTCAGTCTACATTCTCTAGACAGTCTTTATCTCTTGAACTAATGAACATCCTGTTTGCAGACTTGATTATGATTGATATTGACTCAAGACAGCAGCTTCCTGTATCCCAAATCACAGGATTGATAGGACTTAGAGGTGGAAGGAACCCTAGAGATCTTCTTTGTCCAAATCCTTCATTTTATAGATGACAGGACTAAGGCATAGGTGGTCAAGTGAAGCAGGATGGTGTAATCAACAGAGTACCATTTTATGAGGCAGAGGATATCAGATTCCAGCTCTTCCATTTCATATTTCATTTTTGAAAACCACAAATGTCACTCATAAAAATTTTTCTCGTATTGCCAACACCAGAAGCACTATCCACAGAGGCATTAGTGTGGTACAATGAGCCTCAGTCCCAGAATTAGAAGACCACAAGGCAGCTGTGATCTACAGTGATGTCAAACTCAAAGAGAAACAGCAGCCTAGGGGTAGCATATTGATTTAAAAAATCACAAATTAACATTATCTACATTGTATTATGTTTTTATGAATTTTGTTAAACATTTCCCCATTACATTTTAATTTGAGATACTGCCTTTACTGGTCAGTACTTTTCTGAACTACTGGAGGAGCAGCATGGATATTGTGAGGACTGGCCAGGTTACGCAGGTTGTTAGCAGGAGACAGAATGCCTGTGAGAAATGTGATTCAGGGGAAAGTTCTTCTGCCCAGCCAATAGAGAGCCCTCATTGCCCATATCCTCACTCCCCACTTTGCCCTCACCCAGACAATGTAGCTTAACTCTTTATAAGCTGATGATCAGACATTTAATTTGTGAAATTCTTTTAAAACTGATTTCAGGCACTTTTGGCGTAAGTCTATCAACACTATAGAACCACAACTCCATTTGCTCTCTGCCTATTGGCCTTCTCTTCCATCCGGATTTGATGCTGCCTATGAACTCACTACCAAGGATATGGTGTTTTTTTTTAAAGGTAACTACTGGACATTCATTTCTTTTTCTTATTGGGAGAGATCCTAAGAAGATTTAGATATTACTTACTTTACTGGATCATTTTTATCCATTGGTGTACATGACAAAGCAGTTCTAATACCTAAATGATATGCTGGGATCACGAATCATTGTACTGAGGGATGGAAGGGAGGTTAAGTGACAACTCACTCCAGGTTCCCTGAATCTAGACCCTATGCTTTGTGCCTTTCTTTCCATGAAATACATTTTTTCTTCAGAATGAAAGGGAAACATAATGCTTGTCAGGACATTCTTTAAACATTGCTTCTTGAAGTTGCTCTTTAAAGAAAAAAAGATTCAACATTACAGCTTTAAATCTCAAAATTGCCCTCTTTGCTTATGTAAATGACATAGTTGGTTATTTAATAAAATTTTATTTATTACACATAAATATATAATATTATTATTAAATTTTATTATAACATTAAAAAGTTTATTTAATAAAATACCTAATACAGGAGGGCTGAAGTACAATGAATAAAAGCACTAGGCTCAGAGTCAGGAACATCTGAGTTCAAATCTGGCCTCTGGTTCTGCTGCCTTGCTCTATGATCTTGGGCAACAAGTCATTTAATTTCCATTTTCTTCAGTTTCCTTAACTATAAAATAGGGATAATAATAATACCTATCTTCCAGGACGGTGATGAGGAATCAGTTTTTAAATTACTAACCACTGAGCCTGGCATACTTTGTAGTTTGATCATTTCACTCCTGTCTGACTCTTTATGACCCCATTTGGAATGTTTTTTGGCAAAGATACTGGAGTGGTTTGATCATTTCCTCCTGCAGCTCATTTTGCAGATGAGGAAACTAAAGCAAGCAAGATTAAGTGACTTGCCCAGAGTCACACAGCTTGTTAATATCTGAGGCCAGATTTGAACTCAGGAAGATAACCTACTTGCCTCTAGCCAAACACTCTGTATGCTGTGCACACAGTAGATATTCTATAAATGCTTATATTATTATTATTAAATATTTTTTAAATTTCATACAAAGGTTTGGATTTTCTTAGTCACTATAAATCCATACTGTTCCATGACCCAGTTTCCAAGACTTTCATATACATGATCTCATTAATCTTGAGAAGCAGAAAAGGAACAAGTATGACAGTCTCTATTTTGCCAATGAGGAAACCAAGATACAGAGAGACCAAAATGACTCAGTCACCCAGGTACCAGGGGCAGAGCAAGAATTAACCTATAGGTATCTTGACTCAATTTTTTGTTGCTGTACTATATTGCTTCACCAAAACAGACTTTTAAAATGAAAAAACATATCAAAGAACTTTGACCCCTTTCTCACTCAAAGTTCCTTTTGATTTTTTAAAATAGAAAGCAAGTTCTGGTCTGTCCGAGGAAGTGACATCCAACCAGGTTACCCAAAAGATATCCACACTCTGGGCTTTCCACGAACTGTAAAGAAAATTGATGCAGCCTTTTTCGACAAAGGAAAACAAAAAACCTATTTCTTTGTGAATGATGTTTACTGGAGGTAAGACTTAAGTTGAGAACATTTCTATGAAATTTAAAGAGGGACACTATTGGTTTTCCCCTAGTCTCTATTATGGTGCAAAGAGGATTCTAGGTTTCCCAAAGGTTATGCCGATTAAGCTAAAAGCTAGCATATTTTATCGAACAGGAAAAGGCTTCCAATATGAGTCCATACACTGTGTCTGTCCAAGCACCAGTGTAGCAGTCTAGAGAGGTTCATCTCCAGTTTGGCCCCTAGGTGATGATCTTTGGTTTGTTTTATTTTTGCACATGACATTTTTCAAAGGTAGTCTGCTTACAGGTAGTGGTAGAAGGACTATGAGAGCTGTTGATAGAATGAGACCTCCCTTCACCAGTGAAACTGTAAATCCTTGAATTATTGAAGTTATTTTTCAAAGTGACATATTGGAATCCAAAGGATTTTTCTTTACCTAATCAATCAATGTACGAGGCATTATGCTAAGCTCTAGGGATACCAAGAGAGAGAGAGAGACAGACAGGCAGACAGACAGGCAGGCAGACAGACAGACAGGCAGGCAGGCAGAGAGAGAGAAAAGGCAGTTTTTACCTTCAAGGAACTTACAATCCTATAGGGGAGATAACATTTAAATAATTATATAGAAATCAAGATATAAGCAGAATAGATGGCATAAAAAGAAGAGAATCACTTTTATATACACTTGGGATCTTAGACAGTCACTTGTAAGTTTTTAATTTATAAGAAAACCTTGAAGGTATAAAAAATTCTTATCTTCCTATCATGCACTGTTCTCATTTGACTCCTGTATGAAATAGATGCATTACATACATTACTGTATATTGCTTGAAAGTCCCTTTTTAAAAAAAATTCTTGCATTTCAAAACTATGCCAGTTCTTCAAGTCTGACTCTACAGTCCCTGCCATGCCTTCCCAGATCATAGTCTCCCTCTTCTTTTAATTACTATATATTAAATATCTAGCATTTGATTCTATTGTTTTTTTTACTATCCACTTTTATTTTGCATGTGTTTTTTTTCTCCATAATTAAAGAATAACATTCTTGAGAAAAAGGGACATGTCTTATTCATCTATATCTGAAGGTGTCTGGTACTGATCTGATCACATAGCCAGTGCTCAATAAATAATCTTTTAAAATTTTATTAATTGAAAAGACACTATGTTCTCTGAAAGTGTTACCCTTCCTTCCTTCCTTCCTTCCTTCCTTCTTTCTTTCCTTTCTTCTTTCTTTCTTTCTTTCTCTCTATTCCTTCCTTCCTTCCTTCCTTCCTTCCTTCCTTTCTTTCTTCTTTCTTTCTTTCTTTCTTTCTTTCTTTCTTTCTTTCTTTCTTTCTTTCTTTCTTTCTTTCTTTCTTTCTTTCTTTCTTTCTTTCTTTCTTTCTCAACCCTTACCTTCTGTCTTAAATCAATATTATGTATTGATTCCAAGGCAGAAGACTGGTAAGAACTAATCAATGGAGATTAAGTGACTTGCCCAGGGTCACACAGCTGGGAAGTATCTGAGGTCATATTTGAACCTAGGACCTCGTATCTCTGGGCCTGGTTATCAATCCACTGAGCCAACTATCTTCCCCCAGTGCTGCTCTTTCTTAAAAGAACAAAACAAAAATTGAGTAAATAGAATGCTTCACATAAACATTCACATGACATTAGTTAGGACTTTTGGCTAGAGGCTGGTGGGCAACATACAACAATTGCTTTACATCTCTATTTGGAAACCTTAAGTAAACTATTTAAATGCCATTTTTAAGGATACACTTACAAATCTAAGAAAGTTACTGAGGAAAAATAAGAGATCATTGGATTTTAAAACATTTGACATTTCTTTTCAAGACTGTCAAGCATTTAGTCAGGATCATCCACCAAACAAGTAGCAGGGCTAAAATGTCAACCTAGTCATTTGTGAATTGAATATTAAAAGAAAAGAGCCTGGCCCTAGAGGTTATATTGAATGCCTGTCTATGGAAGGTTAAAACTGAAGAATATAAAAAAAAGACTGCTGGAAACAGAGCTGGGAAAAGCTTTGAATGGTTGACTTCTTACATGGCAATCCAAATAGATTCAGCAGAAAGCACTGACCTACTTAGAAGGATATCTTTAATTTCAATATGATGATAAATCAATCATTCGATAGATATTGATTAAGCATCTGCTATGCACTATTAAGGGATGAAAAAAAAATTGAACCATTTCTTGCCTTCAAGTTCCTTACATACTAAGCTATATTTATTTTATTTTGATTAGGTATGATGAAAAGAGGCAATCCATGGAGCATGGTTATCCCAGAAATATAGTAACTGACTTTCCAGGAGTTGACAAGAATATTGATGCTGTTTTTGAGGCATTTGGTAAGATAAAATATATTTTAATAAGAGAGCATGCATATTATTATAAGGAGAGGACTTTAAGTATTTTCTACCTGAATCAATGTCTTCTGGCCAGAGAAAAACAATAGATTTTGAAATTTTCTACAAATTTAAATGTGGGAAAATTAAAGCAATTAGATAATAACTCATGCCTTTTCCAACTGTTCTCCTCACCCACCCACCCCCAACAGTTTTGACACAGTTATCTTTTTATTTGAAACAATAATATTGGGGAATGTAATCTTAATTATGTTGGCAATTGTAACTTTTTTTGTTTCATTTTGCATTCAGATAAAAAGCATTTTGCTTTCTCACTAACTCGTATTGAGTTGCTACATCTTGTATTCCTTTGTAGGTATACAAATACAAAAAAAAGTCTATTATAGATGACTTTTGGAAAAAAGAAACCAGGAAGGGGGCAGCTGGGTAGCTCAGTGGATTGAGAGCCAGTCCTAGAGATGGGAGGTCCTAGGTTCAAATCTGGCCTCAGACACTTCCCAGCTGTGTGACCCTGGGCAAGTCACTTGACCCCCATTGCCTAGCCCTTACCACTCTTCTGCCTTGGAGCCAATACACAGTATTGACTCCAAGATGGAAGGTAAGGGTTTAAAAAATAAAAAAGAAACCTGGAAGAGCAGTTAGGTGGTGACCCTAGAACCAGGGAGACCTGAGGTCAAAACTGATATCAGACACATACTGGATGGGTGGTGACTCTTGACAAGTCACTGAAACTGTTTGCCTCAATTTCCTCATCTATAAAATGAGGATGTTTATAGTACCTACTTATAGGTTTGTAATGAGGATCAATTGAGATATAATAATTATAAAGCATTTAGCACGGTGCCTAGCACATAGTAGACACTTAATAAATATTTATTCCCTTCCTCTACATAGCATTTTCAAGGGGAAGAGCAAGATGGCCTTGGAGTCAGGAAATATGGGTTTAATTACAGTTCTAATGCTCACCAATTATGTGATCTTGAACAAGAGACTTCTCTAGATATCTCTAGATTTTAGTCTCTTTATTTGTACCAGTAAGAAAAGCAGTAGATTAGAATATTTCTAAAATCTCTTCTACTTCTAGTTCCTATTATCCTATGATTTAATAATTCAATTCAATTCAACAAAAAAGTTATCAGAAGATTTAAGAAAATCTCTTTGAACATTAGGGGAAAGGGAAGTAAAGAAGAGAGAAAATTTCCAGTTTAAATTTTGAGAAAATAATGTTTGATTTTGTTATATAAATTCTCATAGTTTTTTGTTTCTTTGTTTGTTAGGGAATAAAAGCTAATTATTTCTCCTGTTTTTACTCTCAGGGTTCTTTTATTTCTTCAGTGGATCATTCCAGTTTGAATTTGATCCTAATGCTAAGATGGTGACCAGAACTCTGAAGAGCAATAGCTGGTTGAACTGTTGAGGAAGAGAGAGGGTACTAACAAAGGGACATTGACAAAGTGAAAGGATAAATTCTTCCCTAAAACCTTTGAGAATGAAAATGGTTCATTTTCTGATGAATGTGCAAGGACCAATGAAGAATACAAACTTGATATATATGCCTTTAAAGTGTATTAATTTATTGTATTGCAACAAGTTGGGCCATATTTCTCCTTTATTTTTTTTTTTTACTGTTTCTGCTGATTCAGTGAAAAATACTCATGTGCAATAGACAAGAGAATGTGACTTAATGGGTTATTACTTGTTAGTCAATAAAGATTTTTGCCTATTATATACTTTCATTGACTCAGAAATTAATCATCTCACTGAATCACAAAATTTCAGATTTGGAAGGAATCTGAGAAGACTTCTAAGTAAAAATACAATTAGAAAATGATTGCATCTACAAGGTACCTTTAAATAGCCACCCACCATTGCTGGAAGACCTCTAGTCCAGGGAGCCTGCCACCTTCCAAGGAAGCCATTACATTTTGGGGTAGTTATAATTATTGAAATAATGTGAAGCTAGAAATAATAATAATAGTGAATAATATTTAACAATTATCTGATGATTTGAGATTTGAAAAACACTTTACATATTCTATGTCATTCAATCTTTGCAACACTAAGATGTGGGTATTATTATTATCTCCAATTCATAAACAGGGAAATTGAGGCAACAGATTGAGTGACTTGCCCAGGTACACATAGCTATTAAGTATGTAAGGCTGAATTTGAACTTAAATCTCTCGGACTCCTGGACCTGTGCTCTGTCAATTATGCCATCTAGCCTAGGGTCCTCTGTAAATTCATATAATAATAGTAGTCACTTTCCAAAGTTTTTGTAAGAATCAAATAGGAAGGTTTTTATAAAGCACTTAGCTTTATAAATGCTAGCTATTAACAAATGACAAGATTTGTCATTTGATTAGATATATGGAATAAGAGAGAATAAGGAGTCAAGGATCCCCTTCTGTTCCTTAATTTTCTTTTAGGTAGGTTAAACAGTTCCTTTGAAAGATCCTCCTACAATAATCCATTTACCTTCTTGCTCATTCTCCCATAGATCCACTATGGTTTATAATTATTATTCCTAAAATGTGTCCTTAAAATAAAATACTATCTCAGATGTAAAAATGGGTCTGTCATTACTACTTATTCTAGATCCTATTGCTCTATTGACAAAATCTAAAATTGTTAGTTGTTCCAATATATTAAGTTTATTGTTCACTAACACTACTTGGTTTTTAGCATATAAACTATAATCTAAACCTTTCACACCCCATTCACCATGCTATATTTATCCTGATAATTTTGAAAATCTTAGTGTAGCCTTGTACATTGGCCTTGAATAAATTTCATTTTATTAGAAATAATACATTATAGTAGTATATATTTGGATCATTATTTTCCTATTTTTCTGTCATCCTTAGATCAAATCATCATTCAATTTATTTTCATCCATGTCATCATTTAACATCTAGAGCAGGGCCAAGGGCAAAACACTGAGACCCCCTTCTAAGAACATCACTCTAAAGAGGCATCAATTTGTTTTTTCCTTACGGTTAGGTGGTATCTAGTATACAAACACCAAAGAATCCTTGTTGTTTCTACTTCCCTTGATGTTCACTCAATTTTTCCCATCATACTTCACTGTTTCTTATGTAAATATGTCTTCTTCAGATGTCACTAGACTTTTTTTCTGAATTGCTGCTTTTTTATATATAGAATAGCCTTCCATTGTCATATTACCATCATGAGTCACAGTCTACCTAGTCTCAGTGATACCTATGAGGTTGTATTCACCTCATGGCATAAAGATTTTTGGTTTTCTTTATGATTCTCATTTCATGCATTTTATACACATTATTATTGCCTCTCCTCAATGGGTATTATACATGACTGATCCTCAACATTGATCTATAATTGCTCCTTTCTCTGATATTTACCTTGCTGGATACATGTGGTCAACTGTATTCTTTCTTCTTTTTTTTCCATTTTAAAGTCCTTTCGATGAGATCTACTACTTTCTGGACAAAAATAGCATTTACTGGCCTTTGTTTAATGTGCTTCCTCACTGGCCAACAATCTGGTAACTGTTTATCTTAAGTATTGATCTGAGAATTGTGCAGGTTGAAAATTTGCCATATCTGAGCTACATTCACAGCATCCTTTTAAGTTACAGCTTCATTTTACATAAGGAGGTTTGGGAGATAAATTTGGCTGAGACACAAACTGTGGGGCTCTTTTTTGGGAGCTTGTCCTTTTGCTAAAGTGCTGTAGGTGTGAATCTCTGGCTCTTTTTGCTCTACTCACTTGACTGAAAGAACCCTTTTTCTTCTCTTTTGATTTGTTATTAAAATTCTACAATTTTGGCAACCACAAAGGGATTTCAGAACTAGAGGAACCAGATTTCTTCTCCTGCCATGGTTTTCCCTCTCCTCTCTCCCCCTTTTCTTCTCCCTTCTCCCTCTAGAAAACTCTTCAAAGCTTTCTCAGGCTCACTGCCTACATCTGCCCACCAAGTAGATAGCAAGCGCCTCATTTTGGAACTACATAAGAGAGGCCACAAGGTCTCCAAAGACAAAGTTCAGTGGTGTCTCCCCAAACTACAATATTTAGGCTTTATTTTAACTGCTGGGTCCCATCATATTTCTCCTAAATGTATTGAAAGTGTCCAAAACTAAGTGCTCCTACTACTAAAAAGTAATTGAGGGTGATTCTTGGAGCAATGGAATTTTGTCGGCAGTGGATCCTTTCCTATGGGAAAATCATGAAGCCCTTGTATCACTCACAAAAAATTTGGTCCCTTAACCACTTAAATTGGAAAAGGAATATCTGACAGCTCTTTCAGATCTAAAACAGGCTATCCTGTCTGCCCCTGCTCTAGGCATCTCAGATTATACAACAAGCCATTTACCTTATATGTCTATGAACAGAGAGGGGTAGCTTCAGGTGTTCTAACTCAACCTGCTCAATGCCCAGTAGCCTATTATTCAGCCCAGTTGGGCACAGTAGCTTCAAGAGCACCATATCTTAGGTGAGTAGCTGCCACAGCTTTATTGGTAACCAAATTTGACGATCTAGTATTAAGATGCCCTCTGACCATAATGTGCCTGCACAAGGTTGAGGCATTATTATTAAGACATAGGACACAGGCATTCACTGATCAAAGAATCACGAGATACAAAATAACCCTATTGAATAATGAAGAAATCACGTTAAAGCTCTATGGAGTTCTTAATCCTACAAACTTGCTCCCTGATTTGCCAGCTTCCGGAGAACCTTTAGACAATTGTACATCTTTAGTGTCCATTGTTGATAAACCTCATAATGATTTATTGGACACCCTCTTTGGATAATTCAGTTTTAATATTACTTATAGATGGTTCTTTGTTTATGAAGTATGGTATATGCTATATAAGAGCTACAGTAGTAAACAAATTTGCCACTCTGTGGTCAGCTTCCTTACCATCAAATGTAAGTGCACAAGGTGCAGAACTCACAGCTTTAAAACACCTATCTCACTTCCTTCCCTGCAATGACAAGGAAGTGGGAAAATGGAAAAAAATTTAAAGCCGAACAAATTAATGGAGTATGGGTATCATCAGAAGGCTCTAGGAAGCCCCTGCTCCCTAGACATTTCTATAACCAAATTTGTCACTCCATCCATAAACATGATTATTTTGGCACTCAAGGCATTATAGACTGTTAATAATGTATGGATAGCACCTACATATTTGTTGTAATTGTATAACTACATTTATATAACTATATAAATACATAATTGTATAACTACAATTGCCTCCAAATATGTACATCTGCCAGGCCTTTAATCAGCATGCTTTTCATGGAAAAGCCTTTGATGGACATCCTCTCGCTTACACACCATTTGAACATTTACAAATTTATTTTATCTCTATGTCCAAATTTGGACAGTATAAATTTTGTTTGGTCATAGTCAATCAACTGAACAGGCATTTCTTACTGTTTGGGCCACATTGGCTTTTGTTACCAAAATTCTTTTGAAAGAAACTATTCCTTGTTTTGGCCTACCAGCATGAATTGATTCAGATAGAGGAACTCATTTTACAGATTTGGTCTCATTACAAATTTATTCATGTTTGGGAATAAGTCCTAAATTTCATACACCATATCATCCCCAGAGCTCTGGCCAAGTTGTAGTAGTAGTCTCTCGGTAACCGAGGATGCCGATTGTCTTTGTGCGCTTTCATCTGTGATGTAGATGAGTGTGTACAAAAACACTTGTGCATGAAGGAGATTTAAGTGGAAAAGTCGGTGCACAGAAACAGTCCCACTCTCTCGGCATTGGAAGCCTGGGTCCAGTGGCATGAAAAGTCTTTACACCTGGAGACTTCCTCAGCTGCATTGGATGGCTGTGTTGTCCTTTGTGCTCCATCACGCCCTGAGCACTCCGCAGTGCTTTGCTGCGTCACCCTCTCAGCCGTTGAACCTTCCTATTGGTTTCTTCCACCTGTTCCGCCGAAGCAGTCTTCACATGCTGGGTGAGCAAAGCCCAGGTTCACCAGGGGTCGATGACCCGATGGCTACCCTCACAAGGTTTAGCCGGCCTGTCGAAGCCGTTGCCCGGGGTGTGGCCGCTGCCGCCTGCTAGCAGCTACTGGGAGCCACAAGTGAGAGCTGGGTGTCAGGTGAGGGTCAGAGGCTGGAGAGCTGCCCTAGGAGGGCACGACAAGCCCTCCATACCAGAGATACTACCCCTCCCTGAGCACCCCATACACCCCTGGCCAAGTTGAAAGAATGAATAAAGAACTTAAATGTATGATTGGAAAACTGTGCAGAGAAACTCATTTAAAATGGCCCAAAATTCTACCTCTGGCCCTATTTTATCTCAGAAGCAGACCCAGAGGTGATTTATACAGCTTACCATTTGAAATGTTATTTGGACATCCACTTATTCAGGCACAACTATTTACCCCTGTCTATATGTCATTGTTATGAGTGGATACAACCATTACTACATATCAGACAATTACAGACTATATTGCAAGAACTCCATGACTCTGGAGCTGCTGTTCAGGCAGGCCCCATAAGACTTCTCACTTCATGATTTAAACCCAGGTGATGGCATCTACATGAAGAATTTCAAACATACTGGGTCAACTAAACCTGCTTATGATGGACCCTTCCAAGTCCTATTGACTACACCAAAAGCCATTAAAATTGGGGAGAAGGACTCATGGATTCATCGTAGCCATATAAAACTAGTACCTTCTGTTGATAATGAATAATTGACTATATTGATTTTATTTGACTATTGATTGTGATAAGTCCCCCCTATTGCTGGATCTGTATTATTTTGTTGCACTTTATTTGATCCTTCTACTTGAACAAATTGCCTTTATAGAAGAACACACATATTACTTCAACAAAACAAAACAAAACAAATATTCTTTAATATGTTTACAATCAATGCCTGCCTCCCTGTCCCAAAAACATCTAACATGTTTTTCGCCCTCTTATCATTTTTTTTGTTTCTTTATCTCTGTTTTTCTCTCTCACTCATGCATGTGTGCACTTTCTTTCTTCTTTCTTTTTTCTTTTTCTTCCTTGTGTCTGTCTTTCTTTCTTTCTTTCTTTCTTTCTTTCTTTCTTTCTTTCTTTCTTTCTTTCTTTCTTTCTTTCTTTCTTTCTTTCGCTTTATATTTGTTACATAAAATCTCCCACATATCTCCCTCCTTCACTCTGTTCCCCACACTAGAAATGGAATGATTCTGAACCTGTGTATATCAGGTAAGGGATTCCAACTGGATTCAAGCTTTGGAAAACCCTTGAGTAGGTAAATCTTTTATATATTTATACATTATACATAGTACATACATTATACATAAAATGCATAGATGTTTTCATTGGGTGTGTTTACAATGCCCCACGTACTTTTCTAATAACAGGGTGGGAGAGTTGAGTTTGTGTCTCTAGTTACTGTGGGGGTGTTTATAGCCTTCAAAACTAACACATCTCATTAAAAAATAGGGATGATGAGATTTGGCTATTGTCTTATGCCCTAAAACATATTCTTTAGCCAAGTCTCCAAGGCAAGTTGAGGTCAGTATTTAATAGGATCCTTACTTTTAGGAGCTGCAAGGGCAGTTAAGTGATACAGTGGATAGAGTGCCAGGCTTGGTGTGATAGAGGAAAAATCCAGGGACTTTGAATGACAGAGACTGGAAGAAATGCAAAGGTTTCCATCCAAAGCCAGGGTCTGATGAGAAGTCTTAGAATTCTGAGGGAAGGAGATTCCAGGGGAGAGGCAGTTGATCTCTCTCTCTCTGAATTGAGACAGCTTTCATCCTTCCCTGTTTATCATCCTCCCCAAACCCCAACAAATAGTGTCAGAAACCTGAAGAAAAGAAGAAGCAGCCCTAAAGAAGAAGATCCCTAACCCTTCCAACTCTAATCCTATTATAAATATAAATTCCTGGGTATGTGTTGTGGTACCTACTATTTAAATGAATACCATGAGTGATAAGGTGTTTTTGCCTTCATTGTTTCAAGGAAGCTGATTAGATTCATCTTCATCAATCATGAAATTAGATAGAATAAATAGAAAGGAAAATGAAGTAGAAGCCAGGAGATTACTTCTGTCTCTATCACCAGTTCTGTGAGATCTTGGGAAAATTTCATCATGTCTCTGAGCTGGAGTTTTTCTAACTGTAAGATGAAGACCTTCAATTGTATGACTCTTAAAATGCCTTTAAATTTAAAGAAGTGCACAATCCTTCATAAATCTTAATCCCATAGTCATCAACCAGTCCTAGAATTTAGCAAGAATCAATATCTGATTGATGACAGATGATTGGGTTGGGGAAAGTACTTAATAGACTGTACAAATATCGTACTAGATATAATTTCTTATTGTCCATCCATTCATTGAGAAAGATATACATTGAAGTAATTTCATTATAATTATTCCAGAATAATTCTTGAAATTTTTTACCTTTCTTTTGTAGTTGATATGGAATATTATGCTATATGATTCTCTCCATTGGTTTTTTATAATGTCAACAATAATCTCTGGAAGGAAAAAAACATACTATGTTTGTTGACTGGAGAGATTAATTAACTAATTAAGTGACTACTCATATTGATTAAAGAATGAAATAGAAAATTGCCTACCAACTCTGAGTCAATTCCCTAAAATTTCCAAGTGTGGATTCTTACATTCATTACTTGTTATCTACAAAGAAATATGTTTTTACATTATCATAATAAAAAACTGGAGTATTCCTATTCTTCAGTTATAGGAAAATCCAAAGTATTGCAGATGTCCTTGGGGTAGCCCTGCAGCTCATCTGTTCCTGAGAAGGCCCACTACTTCTTACCTATAAATGCAGAATCCACAATCCACTAAATTTGCATTTTATTAAAATGCCAAGATATTTCCAAGATAAAATGCTAATTGGCTATACTTATCTCTTTTGTTCTTGTGAAATTTCTATTTTTGAAAACATAGTCAAAACTTTATACTTTAGTCAATTTCTTCTTAATAAATTTGACCTATTATTCCAGTTTGTCACCTTCATTTAGTTTCCTACTCTGCTATTCAATCTAGTAGTTATCTCTCTCAGTTTTAGTTTATCTATAAACTACATGATAAGCATGCTTTCTATGATTTTATTTATCTAGTGAACAAAAATGTTGAAGGACCAGGGATTCTATATACTCCACTAGGGACCTTTCTTGGGTTGATACTGAGTCATTAAGGACTGTTCACTTACTCTAATTATTCAACCAGTTCCAAATCCATTTAATAGTACTATCAGTCAGCCTAAATCTCTCCTTCTTTTCCACAAGGCTATTGTAAGAAACTGCTAAGAGATAGATGCTTTGATCAAGTCTAGGTAAACCACCCATCCATCACCTTGGATCTGTCTACTAACTCTACAGCATTACAATGGTAGAAGTTGAACACATAAGAGCAATTCAGCATTGTGTTCCAGAAGTTCACATCACACCCAAATACAAAGTATCTGCTGTCTTAATGTAGGCTCAAATAACCAAGTCAATATACTTGGATTATAACAGCTGATTTACTTCACAATATAAAGTCAGGGCATGTCTTTGTTGAAGCAAAATGCAAAACAATACTGGAAAATGCAAATAGAAAATGCAAAAAATCCCATCTTTGTTATGGAAATAATGCACATATACATGTATACTTAATTTAACATATATAGAGATATGTCTATATATAGACATAGACCAAAACTTAGACTAATTTCCCAATCTCTTTGCTATCTAAGCTAAACTATTTAATGCATATTCATAAGATCATCAAGCATTTTATTTTCCTTTTCTACATGTAATGAACATCTGAATATCTGCTAGCAGCCAGATACTTGGTATGATGCATCACAGCCTGGGGTGGAGGATATGTGACTGTGCTTGAGTCAGAAACAATGTCTTTCATGCCATCCAATTTCTGGAAGCTCGATATGCTATTCAGTTGGAGTTTGGGAAGAACCACAAGAAATGTCACTAAATTTGTTGCTGGGGAATGGAATATAATATTCCATTTCTCATCAATCTGTTTCCAATCTCTGTAATTGGGAGTGCATGAGATAGTCTCTAGTCTCTATCATTAAAGTTGTATCAAGGGTCAAATAAAGTAGGTCCTTCTATTCCACACCCAGTCAATGTGGCTCTAGTCTCCAGATTTTCTGTCTGAGATCTCCCTCCATGGTCTGGGACACATTTAAACAAAGCTGTTAGCATGCAAATTCATGTTTCACAATTCCAGTGACAAAACAGAAAAGCTGCTCATGTGATCATTTAATATAGATGAATCAGAAACACCTTGTGCCATTTCATTTGTGACTGCTAACACAGAATGATCCTGGTGGTCTGGATCAGATCTTTCAGGGAAATTCCATGGATAAAAAGGAATTAGATTATCCTGCTTCCGCAGCTCAAGTTAACTGCCAGTATGATAGAGGGGAAAATCTGAAGCATCACCTCTGAAGAACCTAACTATGTCAACGCTTGTGTTTTCACATACAGCTTGAATCCCATTTGGCAGGTTTATTCAGAAGAGTAGAAAAAAAGATTCCTGCCTCATGTTGAAGAGACAGGGCTTATAAGAATATAGTAATATCTATATGAAAATTGGAGAAAAAGGTGAGAAAAGTAAGTCATCACAGCAATCACCAATAAATAACCACTTCTCTAAATCCTAGGATATACATTGCTTTTGTCCTTTCTCTTATCATACAATTAAATGTCCTGGTCTGCCCACTGAAAAACATCTTAGGAAGAAATAAATAATTCATTGTCATTCAATATATTCTCTGCTTTGTCCCAAAACAGCAAAAGTGTTTTCTACACTAAAGAATCACTTATGTTTTGTAAAAAGCTAAGCTGGAATCTGGTCCTAGGTCCCCTTCTCTTCTCCCTTTCTACTGTGTTGCTTAGTGATCTCATTAGTTCTCTGGGTCTAATAATTATTTCTATGCAGATCATTTCCACATATATACATTCCTCTCTAATTCATCTCCTGGGCTAAAATCCTAGGTTACAACTGCTTCTTGGAAATCTCAAACTCAGCAGGATCAAACAGAACTAATGATCTTTCTTTCCTAAGTGCTCATCTCATTCCAACTTGTTCATCTTAATATTTCCAACCATCATCTTCCCAGCTACTTGGGATTTTCCTCTTGGAGGTATCCTCTACTCCTAACTTGGACTCACCCTACATATTCAATAATTTGCCAAATCTCATTATATCTATCTTTGAAATCTCTTTTCCATCAATTCTCTTCTCTTCCCCTCAAACCACAGTAAACCTAATATAGGTCTTAATCATTTCTTTCCTGGCTATTGAAATACATAACTAATTGCCTCAAGTCTCTCCTCATTCCAATTCATCCTCCATTCAGCTGACAAAGTGACCTTCCTAAAGCTTACTTCTGATTTTATCACTCCCTGCTTTGACTTAATACACTCCAAAGGCAAAAGGAGCAAATATAAAGTTCCCCGTTTTAACATTTAGAGCCTTTCACAACCTAGCTCCTTACTATGTTTCTAGTCTTAATTTTCTCTGTTCGACACTCTCTGTGATCCAGCAATATTGCCTTTTTGTTCCTCTTTTGGCTTCTTCCATGCCCAGAATACTCTTCCTCCATGTCTCTTAGCTTCCCCAATTTCCTTCAGCATTAAACTGAATACTGTCTTTTGCAGAAGGTTTTTTTTTTCCTTTGTCCTCTCTGACAACTACAAGTGCTACCCTATGAGATTACATTCCATCTGCTTTGTATATACCATGTCTTTCTCTCCACTAGAATGTAAGCTCTTTGAGGGTGTTATTGTGTTTTCAGGAAGCTGTGTTACAGTAAATAGAGCACCAGGCCTGGAGCCAGGAAGATTCTTCTCCCTGAATTCAAATCTGGCCTTGGACTCTTACTAGCTGTGTGACCCTGGGCAAGTCACTTAACCAACCCTGTTTACCTCAGTTCCTTCATTTGTAAAATGAACTGTAGGAATACATTAAGAATTGTAAAACAGTTCATACTCATTAAACTAGGGATCCCATTACTAGGATTAGACCCTAAGGCCATTATTGAAAGGGTAAAAAGCTATGTGTGTATGAAAATATTCATGGAATTTCTGTTTCTAATGACAAAATAATTGGGCAAATCCAATGAAAGGGGGAAATGGCTGAATAGATTGTGCTATGTGAATGTAATAGATTGTATTATGTTTTTAGAAATGACAAATATTAGAACTACACAGAAAACAAGGGAAATACATGAAGTGAAGAAAAGAGAATAAAATAATACACGACAGAATTGTATTTAAAAAAATAACAGCTACAAAATCAAGAGAAAAAAGTATCAAAGTAAAACAATTTGAAGAGAACTCAAAAGCAGAAGATGTTTCTATCAGAACACATATAATATTCACATAGTTTTTAAAAAATTATAAACAATGTGGAGCTTGTGGTTTTGCACAGAATTTTTTACATTTGTTTATTTTTTTTTGTTTTTGTTGATGGTTACTAAGCATACAATAAAAGGAAAACAAGGAGCTGTAAGAGGAAGTGACAAACTATTCCAGTATTTTTAGCAAGAAAACCCCAAATTGGGTCATGGAGAGTCAGGCAAGACAGAATAACAGTATAATTGTGTTTTTACCTTTTGTGGTATTCCAATTGTTTTGCACAGTGAGAGCTTAATAAATGTTTGTTGACTAAAAGTCTGACTGGCTCTGCCACTAACTAGCTAAATGACTTTAGAAAATACATTGAAAATCCCTGGGCTTAAGTTTCCTCACCTTTAAAGGGAGGTGATTGGACTGGATAGATCCAGTTCCTTTCTAGTTGTACTATTCTTTGACTCTCTCAGAATATTTCTTTTTTGCCCTTTGAATCATTTCAATAAAGCAATTGTTTCCAGTAAATTCTGCCCTCTTAAATGTTTTTTTTTCTGGCCTGTCTATTGAAAGAATATTATGAAAAACATAAGAACATAGTCAAGATTCGTTGACCTATTATCTCCTCCCTCAGTCTCCCAAACAGGTCACATTCTGTTGTATCTTTCACACTCAAAATGTGAGGGAAATTTAAAACATTTTGAATCAAAAACTCTACTCTTTTCCACAGGCTATCCCCTATACCTGGAATGTCCTCCCTGCTCATCTATCCTATTTCTTACTGTTCTCCCTTATCCTTCCCAAATTATTTAATATTTACATTATATGCTTTTAGATCCATGGATTTATACCTTCAAAACAATGTAAATATTTTGAAGACAGGAACTCTTTTCTTTTTTGATCTTCTATTTTAGTATCCATATAGTTCCTAACATATGCTAGGCTTGTAATAAATGCTTCTTGATTTTTTAAAAAATCAATTTGCTACCTAAATATTTCACTCTCTGTTTCTGACTTTGAGCTTAAAGACTGGGTTCAAAGGCATGTAAAGATCCTCAGGATATCCTTACATGATCTTAAACAATGGATCAGGCCCTAGTCTCTTTTTTTAAAATTAAACCCTTACCTTTCATCTTAGAATCAATCCTGTATATTGGTTCCAAGGAAGAAGAGTGGTAAGGACTAGGCAATGGGGGTTAAGTGACTTGAACAGGGTTACACAGCTAGGAAATGTCTGAGGTCAGATTTGAACCCAGGACTTCCCATCTCTAGGCCTGACTCTCAATCTACTGAGCTACCCATCTGCCCCCCCTATACCCCAAGAACCACATCACATTACCTGTGCTCATTAGGGCTTCTGAATGGGAAGGGAAGATACTAACAAGACAAAACCCTGAGATACAGAAGTCAAAAAAGCAATCAAAATGCAGGAACCCCAATCCACTAGTGTCAAAAGGAACAAGCAGCAGCAACAACAACAACAACAACAAAAATAAACCTCTTGACCCTGGATAATTTCTATGGAGAAAAAGATCAAAATACAGAAGCACCAACAGAGAGTGACAAACAAACAAACACATCCAAAATCTCAAAAAAAAAATGGAAATTGGTCACAAGCTTTTGAGGAACTCAAAAAGGAGTTCAAGAACCAAGTAAGAAAGATAGAAGAAATATGAGAAGAAAAATGGGGAAAAGAAATGAAAGTAATATAAAAAGAAAATAACAGTTTAAAAGATAAGATTGCCCATATGGAAAAAGAAGCACAGAAATCAAATGAAGTAATAAGCAAATTGGAATTCAGAATTGACCTGTTGGAAGCCATGAAAAGCAGGATAGACCAAACTGAAAAGGCAAATCAAAAGATCAGAGATGAAAAACAATTTTAAAGACTAGAATGGGGTAAGTAGAAGCTAATGATTTCACAAGATAGCAAGAATTAATAAAGCAAAATCAAAAGAATGAAAAAAATAGAAGGAAACATGAAATATCTCATTGAGAAGATGAATGACCTGGAAAACAGATCCAGGAGAGACAATTTGAGAATTATTGATCTACTAGAAAGCCTGGAACAAAATAAAAGCCTAGACATCCTATTACAAGATGTTATCCAAGAAAAATGCCCTAATATTCTTGAGAAGAGGGCAAAACAGGCATTGAAAGAATCCATAAATCATCCCCTATGTTAAATCCCCAAAAGACAACTGCCAGGAATGTTATAGCCAAATCAAGAGCTTCCAGGCCAAGAAGAAAACATTATAAGCAGCCAGAAAGAGACAATTCAGATATCAAGGAGCCCCAGTCAGGATTACATAGGATTTGGTAGGCTGCACACTAAAGGACCACAAGGCTTGGAATATGATATTCAGGAAGGTAAGAGAATTGGATCTACAACCAAGAATCACCTACTCATCAAAACTACTATATACTTTCAGAGAAAAGTATGGGAATTTAACAAAACAGAAGATTTCCAAGCATTGCTAAAGAAAAGACCAGAACTAAATGGAAAATTTGATGTTCAAATACAAAATTCAAAAGAACTATAAGAAAGTAAATAAGAAAGGGGAAAAAATTTTAAGGGCTTCAGAAAGGTTAAATTGGTTATATTTTTATAATGAAAAATTGCTTTCATTATCATAATGAAGAATAATTCTTATCATAATAAAGAATAATTCTTATCATAAAAAGAATAATTCTTATTCGGCAGAGGTTGTGGTACTAAGTTGTTCAAGATGATATGTAAAAAACGAGAGGATAGAGGATGGCACTAAGAGAAACTTGAAGGAAGAAGAAAAATAGGATAAATTATACCACATAAAAAGGTGCATGGGGGGAGGGAGGAGAAAGAATACTATTATAAGAAGGAGAGGAAGAGAGTGGTAATAGTTAATACTTAAACCTTACTCTCATTGGAATCAGTTCTGAAAGGGAAGAATAGCCAGACCTATTGTGGTATAGAATTCTATCTTACCCTACAAGGAAGTTAAGAGGGAATAATGAAAGGGGGAGTGGGGCAGGGAGTATTAAAAGGGAGGGAAACTTTGGGGAGGCAATTAACAGACTATAAAGAGAAATAAGAGGGAAATAAGAAGGGAGAGGGTGGGAAGGAAAGTAAAATAAGGAGGGAAGGGAAAGGGGGACTGGTTAAAAGCAAAACACTGATGTAGATGGAATAATGAAAGAGGAAAGGGCAGGACTAAAAGAGGAAATCAAAATGATGGGGAATATACAGGTGGTAATCATAACTCTAAATGTGAATGGGATGAACTCACCCATAAAACAGAAGGGAATAGCAGATTAGATTAAGAACCAAAATCCTACCATATGTTATCCACAAGAAACACACATGAGGCAGGTAGACATGCACAGGGTGAAGGTAAGAGGCTGGAGCAGAATTTATTGGACATCAACTCAGAAAAAAAAGACAAGAGTAGCAATCATGATATCTGAAAAAGCCAAAGTAAAAATAGATCTGATTAAAAGGGATAAGGAAGGTTATTACATCCTGATAAAAGGCAGTATAGAAAAAGAAGAATCATCAGTACTCAACATGTATGCACCAAATACTATAGCATCCAGATTTTAAAGAAGAAACTATTGGAGCTTAAAAAGGAAATAGATAGTAAAACCATACTAGTGGGAGACCTGAACCTTCCTCTATCAGATCTAGATAAATCAAACCAAAAAATAAGTAAGAGAGAAGTAAGAGATGTGAATGAAATCTTAGAAAAATTAAAATTAATAGATGTATGGAGAAAAATAAATAGGAACAAAAAAGAATACACCTTTTTAGCAGCATATGGTACATTCACAAAGACTGAACATGTACTAGGGCATAAAACATTGAAAAGAAATGCAAAAAAGCAGATATAATACATGCAACTTTTTCAGTTCATAATGCAATAAATAAATATAATTAATTTTAAAAAATAATCAATTCTAAGCATGGGTTCCAAGGCAGAAGAGCTGAGGACCAGGCAGTTCAGATTAAGTAAATAACTTGCAGTTTGGATTAAGTAAGTAACTTGCCCAAAGTCACACAGCTAGGAAGTATCTGAAGTCAAATTTGAACCCAAGACCTCCCATCTCTAGGCCCAGCTCTTTATCCACTGAGCCATTTAGCTACCCCACCTATCATGTCTTGAGGAAGCTTATTATGTTTGAATAGTGCTAAATGTTAAGAAGCTTTTTCCTACATTGATCTGAAACCTGATTTCCAAGACCAAAGAAAATGTATAATCCCTTTTCCACAAGACTATCCCTTCCATGTCTGTCCTGGCACTGTACCCAGCACAGAATAAGGGAGTTAGCAAATATGTACTAATTCTGTGCTTCTGTTAATGAAGCCTAAGTCACTTTCACTTGTTGAGTAATTCTTTCACACTGTTGTCTCATATTTAACTTGAAACCCACTAAGGGTCACCAAATATTTTCCACATTAATTGTCTAACTATACATTCTTCATCTTATTGTGCAGTTAATTTTTTGAAGCCTGTCACCTTGTCCAACTAAGTCCATCTACTCTCTTTCTTTCATGTACTTCTCTTCTACTTTGCATCTATCAATATCTTGAAGCCCCCTTCAAAGGGCCAGCTATAGTAACAATCTCATCATCACCTCTTCTGACATGAGTATTCTTTATCATTAATTTCATGTAGCAATACTGGAGAATGAACAATTTATCCAAAGTAAAATTTTCAGATTGTTGAAGTTTATCCTTTTAAATACTATACTTCAAAAAAATCAATTTTGATGAAAATCTTCAGGTATACAATACATTTCTCTGCCTTCTTAAACAGAGAGCACAGAATACAAATGAACTATTTCCAATCCTCTTGTGTTGTGTTTCAGTAAGGAATACAGAGATTACTGAAATGTTTGCGTAGGTGACTTGGTGAACCTCGTATCTTCTCATCTCGTGTTTCAGACATAGCTCCTTTCCTCACTTCTGCCTTATGCTCCTAATATGTTGTTCTAAGCTTGCTAACAGAGAGAGGGAGGTGTCTTGTTCACCAAATTCTCCATCTCCTTCTAGCCTGATCATGTCTCCAAGAGTATTGCAATGTGAAATGCCTGGGTTTAGGAGAGTTATATGGTTAAAAGATCTTGCCCTTCCATTGCTCATGTCATGACTATTGGTTGGATGAGGTCACTAAGGCTGATTCCCAAAGTAATTTCTTTGTGAACATATACTGGGTCACATGTGCATTGATACTATAAATTGTGTACCTATGTACTTAGAAATTAATATATAAATCCTTATACATGCAGCCTTTTTGTTGTTGTTTGTATTGCCATGTCTAAATCTTCAGGATCATATCATACCTATGTTGTCCATAGAGTTTTCTTGGCAGAGGTACAGGAGTGCTTTGCCATTTTTTTTCCTTTGGTGGATTAAGGCAAACAGAATTTAAGTGATTTGCCCTGGGTCACACAGCTGTTAAGTGTCTAAAACCAGCTTTGAATCAGGTCTTCCTGATTCTTTGACCCATACTCTATCCACTGAGCTACTAGCTACTTCTCTCTATATCCTTCTCCTTATTTGGGTACCAAACTTCCTAATGGCACCCAACCACTCAGAAATCATAGAGCTCCCAGAGAATAATGTTGCTAAAAAAAGAGGGCAACAGTTTTAATGGAAGAGCTTCTTGTAGCTGTGGCTCCAAATGCCAGATATCTCTAGACAACCAAAATCATTCTATGTCCCCTAAATCCTAGTGCTATGGGCTTACCCTCTACTTTAAATGAAATAATCCACTTGGAGACTAGTTATTTTAATAGAACACTGTATTTTGAATCCAAAGTCATTTCCCTAATTTAATGCCATCAAGTATTTATACAATAGACTAACTTGTTCATTTTTAACTTGTATCTAATTCTTTGTGACCCCATTTGGGATTTTCTTGGCAAAGATAGTAGAATGTTTTATCATTTCCTTCTCCAGATCATTTTACGGATGAGGTAACTGAACAAAATGGTGTTAAATGACTTTCTCAGGGTCACATGGATAGTATGTTTCTGAGGCCAGTCTGAAGTTAGGAATATGTATTATTGCCTGCAGACCTTCCACTCTATCCACTCTGCCACTACTTGCCAAAATAATTTAGAGAATGTACTTCTATCACCCTCGTTACTATTTGAATAGTTGAATGTATGTGTTTAAGCCAGGCATACTCTTGACTTTTCTGCATTGTACTCTGTAGCAAGAGTTTGAGTGATAGTCTAGAATTTTCCATAAATTGGTTGGGTCAAAGTTCTAAGCTGTTGAAGGAGGTTTCCAACAGCCAGTCTGGAACTGGAAGTGAAAACTAAAGCTGTGGATCTGAGGCTCCCCTGGAAAAACCACTTATCAAACAGCCTGTCTGTGAGGATCAACTAGAAGAGGTGAGGAGGAATTTTCCAGTCATCCTGGTGGACAGACTGACTGGAGAAGAGAATCTCTACTTTGCCTGGATCATCTAAGGATGCCATAACTTGGATTCCTGCTCCCTGACCCACCAAAGGGCTATAAGTAAAAATCTGGGCTCCCTGTTAGGACTTAACTTTTGTAACCCTTAGTAATATTTAGTTTAGTTTAGCTTAGAGAAGGATTCATCTTAGAAATTAACTATAGTGGGTTGGGGTAAATAGTCAGATGCAAACCTTTCCCCTTATTCTCCCCTATCCTCTTCTCTGTTAATAAACTCAGTTATTTATATGTGATTTTCCCTTTGTATAAACCCTCCCCTTTTCCTAAATTATTCTAACAACTGATATAGGATATCTCAGGGACTGTATCCCAACTGGAAGCCTGTATGTATCCTGCACATTTAAAAAAAGTTAAAATAAACTCAATTAGACTTATATTCTTAAAGAATAATGAAAACAAAACATTTAAAAATGTGCAATCTGGTTAGTGTTATCTTTTTAAATAGTCTGTGGAAATAGTATATGTTATGATTATGGAATTGTGTTTCAATAAAGACGTGCAACTTTTAAGAAAAATAAGGCATACCAATTTGTTTACAAATCAGAACCACAGCCAGGAAGTTCAAAGAATCAGTTAAAAATAGAGGATGATAGAGACATGACTAGACAATAGTTTTAGTGAAATAAGAACCAATGATTTTAAGTGGAATACAAATGAGACTGTGTGGCATAATAGCCCTCCAAAATCTAATGCAACATTAGCTTTTGTAGGTTGAGGCACAGTTTCCATTATTAAAGAAGGCAGTCAATTAATAAACATTTATTAAACATATTCTATATGTCAGGCATTGTTCTAAGTGATAGGGATGCAAAGCTAAAAGTGAAATAGTGTCTGCCTCAGGGAGCTTACATTCTAATTGGAAAAACAGACATATATAAAAGATTATGCAAAATATATAGAAAACTAACAGAAGGAGGGAGGGAGGGAGAGCTTTAGGAGATGGGAGAGCAAGAAAAATTTCATATACAAGATGGCACTTGAGCCAAACCTTGTATATGAGGAGTATCAATTAGGGCAATATCATTAGACTAAAGAAAGCATGAAGAACAATAATATGTAAGGAAATGAGAAAGGTTAGAAGGCATCATGAGGAGCTTTAAAGACCAAACACAGGAGTTTTAAGTTTGATTCTAGAAGTAAAAGCAGCTAGCAGAGTTTATTAACTAAGCAAATAAATAAGTTTATTAACTAAGCAAATAAGATGGTGAGACCTATGATTTCTGATGGATTGTGGAGGATGGATTGGACTGACAAGACAACTGAGGAAGAGAAAAATCTATTTAAGAGATTCAAGAGACAGGTGAAGAGAGTTCAAATTAAAATAGAGGAGTTTATAAATAGAGAAAAGAGGATAGAGTCAAGACATATTATAGAGACAGAAATCATGAAACTAAATGATAATTCATCTGTTTTCTGCCTTGTTTATACCACATTTGGCATATTCTCTGTAGTTCTGAGTTTGGTCCCTTATATTAAGAAAAGAGTCCCTATCAAGGACAGTGCCATTGGAGAGCAATCATGGAATCAATGTAGAAACAAATGCATATTGCTGTTTAGACTGCACTGGTCCCAGCTCTTCTACCAGTCAGCTACATACTTTGACAATTTTCTTATGTTCTTGGGACCTCAACTTTTACATTTGTAAAATAGAGACTGGACTTGATTTCTACGATCACTTTCAGTTCTAAAATTGTACATTTTTTCCTAGATCCCAGGTCTTCTGATTTGTATTTCAGTGCTAATAAATAAGGTTTGTTGTGCATGAAGTAAAAATTAATCAAAAGGCTTGTTTTAAAGTAGTGATCATGGTCCAAGAAAATCTTCACAGGAAGATTTAAGAGAGGTGAATGGTTCTCAGGCCCTTTTGTACATCATAGAATGCCTAAATAGGAGAGAGAGAGAGGAGAGAGAGAGAGAGAGAGAGAGAGAGAGAGAGAGAGAGAGAGAGAGAGAGAGAGAGAGAGAGAGAGAGAGAGAGAGAGAGAGAGAATAGTTCCCTAATTACCTTATTTGAGAAATTTACTGCTGACAATAAAACTTACATAATTGTATTGCCTCATACTGGTGATTCAATATTTGTGGTTGATTAAAAACAGAACCATTTCATATCAGTAATGTTTGAACTTTAAAAGATTGTGATCTTATTTTCTATATCTGTAGCTATCATTTGTTTGGCATAATGACTAGCAAAATTATAGGGTAACACCCTAAATGGGCTAGGAAAAAAAATCAAAGATTAGGACCAGAATATATCAGGATTCTTGATGGGGACTTTGATGTCACTCGAAAGTGAAATTGTACTTAAATAATTTCCAAACCTTAGGACACTCAAAGGTGGTGCCCAGGGTAAGCTTGACCACAGCTTAAAACATAAGAAAGACAAACTTCACGCTTAGGCATCTACAGAGTGCAGGAGTATACAGAATAATTTCTGTAAAGAATATATTGCCTGTAAATTTCATCTAAGGGGTGTTAAACTAAAAAGTAAAATAAAATGGCCTTGCTCTTTTTTCCTTATACTCTCTCTCACTTTCTCCCTCCACATATATGCACATATATCTATTTAGATATGAAAAAAATATACAAAAATGTATACATAGAAATATTTCTAATACTTTATAAATCTATAAAATTGCCTCTCTTTCTTTCCCATTCTCTTCTTTTCTTTTCCCTTGATAAAATCTACTGAAGACTCATTGTCAATCAGGGAAGTCTATTAAATTTTTTACTTTTACAAATCACTTAAATCTGTTCTCCTGCCCTTCAATGGTGGGACATTTTGGGTGGGTATTAGCATGAGAATTATCATTGGTTAGATGTCAACCATTAGATTCTCCCAAGAAGTCCAACTTTGTGTCCACAGATTTCACAGATACTTTGTTCCTATCTGTCCTGTGTTGTTTTGCTTGACTTTTAGTGTATCTATCTGTATGAATGGCTTGGTTCCTCTAACTAGATTTTAACCACCTTGAGGGCAGAAACCTGTTCTAGAGTATCTTCATAATTCCTCACTCTCCCCTGTACTGATCTTATATGTGTAGTGCTGTGAAGAGAAGATACTTAATAAATATTAATTAATTTGAATTTGACTGTTGAGCTAATTCCATAAGGGATTAATACAAGTTTTTATAGGATTAGAAATTTAATTAGTGATTCATAAATTCAGCCTTGCTGATCACTCCTCCTATTCTGGTATAAAGTGTGACAGATGGCATTGGAAATGGAGAATTTTTAATAAGGAAAAAATCCTTTTATGGTCATTATATGGGACATGATGTAAAAGCACAGTCAAGTTTCAAAGTTTAAAAATGACAGTATGATCATTCAATATTTCTGTATGGATATTTCTTTGTTTTTCTTCATATCTAGCCCTAACATGTTCCTTTTATCCCTGAGGTGAATAAAAGAGACATCCCTTTAATAAATTCTTTACTAATATTAGTCACTCCCATGATTCACCACAGGTTTCTAAATTCTCTATGAACAATTGGCCTACAGACAGCTATTTTACACAATTACAGTGGTTCAGACAAAAATCTTCTTGAGTCAATTACGGAAAACATTTGGTGACAGAATTTCTGCCTACCCTCTTATAATATGCAAATAAGGAAGAGAGCATTAATGTGGGAAAACATAAGAAGATCTGAAAGTTTGAGGAGTAAATAGTTTAATAACTATCCATGGTATCGGGGCCAAGCTCTAGCTAAGCCTCTGTCTTTTATCTCCTCACCTCCTTGCCACCGATTCCCAGGATCTTTTGGCCATTTTGCGCTAAAGGATGTGCTCTCTATGGCATAATAGAAAGAGCATTAGACTAGGACTGGGTTTAAATCCTACCTCTGATATTTAGTAGTTGTGAGACTCTGGGCAAATCACTTGCTGAACCTGAGTTTCCTCACTGGAGATTAAAAAAAAAATAGTCCTTGTGGCATCTACCTCACAGAGTAGTTGAAAAGAAATTACTATTTGGATTTAGAGTTGACAGTGGACTGAAGAGGTCTCTTTTATTTTATTTTTTTATTAAAAATTCTTACCTTCTGTCTTGGAATCAATACAGAAATACTTGGAATCAAAGGAGTGGTAAGGGTTAGATAATGGGGGTCAAATGATTTCCCTAGGGTCACACAGCTAGGAAGTGGCTGAGGCCAGATTTGAACCTAGGACCTCCTGTCTCTAGGCCTGATTCTCAATCCATTGAGCCACCAAGCTATCCCCTTGAAGAGGCCTTTTAGATCATAGCTGTTCTTATTCTCCAAATGAAGAAATTTAGGCTTAAAAAAGGTTAAGTTGTTTGTCACAGTGAACGAAGGATGTAGTAACAGAAAGAAAGTTTTGAATGAGGTCTCTGACTCCAGAGCTAATAATCTACTACACCTACTGCTTCTCTAAAAAGGTAAAGGGAAGACAGTAAATTGAAAAGAAAATTATTGTGTTTAAAAATTTGTGAACATGTTGAAAAATTAAGCAGGAAATCTTGATCACAATTCTTCCCATCTTCTTCAGATTGTCCCTATTATGATCCCACTTCTCACTAATCATGAGTCTCTTCTTAGGTACTAGCTTCTTTCTAATAGCTAACAAATATATCCATCTCTCTTATTCTGAAAACAAAACAAAACCTCTCTAGAACCTACTGTCTATGCTAGCTATTGTATTATAGATTGTTTCCCCCTTCTTACCTCAAATAAACTTCCTAGGAAAAAATTACTTATACTCTCTGCTCCACTTTCTCTCCTTTGTCACTCTTTTCTGCAATTGTTATCTCTAAAGTTATCACCTAATTATATCAATTAAAAAAATTATTGCCTTTTCTAAATCTTCCTACTTTATAAACTTCTGATTGTATTTGATCTAAAATTTCTCTCTCTAGATTTTCATGCCAGAGCTCTCTTGTGGTTCTCCTTTTACTGTCTTAACCATTCCTCAAGTTTCCTTTAATGATTTCATCCATGTGATGTGACTGTCGGTGTCTCCCAAGGCTCAGTCCTTTACTTTCTTTTCTTTTCTCCATTCTCTCATTTGATGATCCTATCAGATCCCATAAGTTAAAATGCCTTTTGCCTAGGCATCTAGACACACAGACCGGAGAGTATTGGACCAGAAGTTAGAAAGATCTGACTCAGACACTTACTAGCTATGGGACCCTGGGTAGGACTTAACCTTGCTTTGCCTCAGTTTCCTTATTTGTAGAATGGGAATAATAATAACAGTGACCTAGGGTTGTTAAAAAATAAAGGTAATATTTTTAAGGTACTTTGAAAACCTTAAATGTTATTTATCTGTTATTTTCATCTCTAAAAGAGGAAGAGAAAAGTGTGTTTCATCTATTCTTCAGAATCAAGCTTATCTTTCCAATTAATCCTTTGGGGGTTATCTTTTTATATTGTTTTTACTTATATTATTGTATCAATGTATATTATTGTCCTGACTTCTCTTTATGAGTTCATTTACATATATTTACCTGGTTCTCTGAATTCTTTATATTTATCATTTAGTACCATAATATTAAATCATTTACTATAACAGTTAGTTCAGAGACTCCCCAAATGATAACCCCTTCTTTTTTTGCTACCAATAAAGGATCTTTATGGCTATAAGTAAACTTTCTTTAGTGCAAAAAAGCTTAATAAAACTTTAAAAATAAAATGTATAATAGACCATAATGAATAAACATGTAGCTCTAAGATCTTAATTCTTTTATAAGAAATTTATGAATTAATTCCAAGGCAGTATCTTTGGTCTGATATTTTAAATTTCTTTTGATTTTTTAGAATTGAAGACTACATCATGATAGAGTGTGTACTTAGTTTCTAAAAGAGGTCAGAATCAGTGATTAGATAGAGGCAATGTCTCTTTGGCACCAGAATTTAAAGAAAAAAATCAAGAGAGATGGTCCTTTTGTTTACTATACCAGAGTAGAGAAACCATTTTAGATTCTTCAGGAAGATAGACGTGGACTGCAAGGAGACCTTGAGCTGGGTCTAAGAAGCTTGCTATCATTTCTTCTCCTTCCATGAGAAATTCAAAGCCCTTAGATCTTAAAATGAGTTGTTTCATCAAATGGGTTCTACTAAAACCCACCCTATGGCCTGTCCCTGCCCACCTACTATCCACTTAGAAAGTTTTTCAACCTTAAGGACTTTTCTCAGTCATAAATATCAAAGCTCAGAGTACTCATCAATGGACATTGGTGTGGAAAGTGATTGTTTAATTCCTGAATTCCATTCCCTGAATGTGCAAGTAAACAAAAATTAAAATAATTTCAGTGCAATCAAGAAACATTTATTAAGAGCCTACACTGCTAGACACCTTTAAAGTCCTTGTATATAAAGGTATAGTTGAAACAGATACTGTATTTAAGTTTACATTCCAGTGAAGGAACTTATATTCAACTGTGAGATATAATTTGAGAAGGAAGGAGTTCCCTGAAGGCAAAGACTGTATATTGCCTTTCCTTTTGCCCTAAGTGCTTAATATATGATAAGTACTTAATAAATATTTGTGAAAAATAATTAATTTAAGTATTCAGTGCCATATCAATCAAACTTCCCCAGAATAATTTTATACAGCTAGAAAAAAAGAATATCAAAATTCATTTGGAAAACAAAAGGCATAGAATTTCAAGGGAATTAATAAAAAAAATTTTTTTGAAGGAAAGTAGCTCTTCTGTACCAGATCTCAAAATATATTATAAAGTGGCAACCTTCATAACAATCTAGCACTAGCTAAGAAATAGAATGGTGAATCAATGGAATAGCTAGTAATAAATAATTTTGGTAATTTAGTATTTAGAAAATGTCTTTTGGAAAAGGAAATCACTGTATGACAAAAACTTGCTGGGGAAATTAGAAATGGTATGACAGAAACCAATATCTCACATCATATATGAAGATAAGGTCAGAATGGATACATGTTTTAGACATTAATGGTTATATTATAAGCAAATTAGGTAAGCACAGAAAAGTTTACCTGTCAGATTTATGGATTGGATAAGGGAAGAATTTATGATGAAGTAAGCACATTATAGAATGTAAAAATTTGATTAGATTAATTTTTGTGTTAACCTTTTCTATATTTATATTCATGGGTTTATTTATTTATTTATTTATTTTTGAAGTTAAATTGATTTATTTATTTAGAGTATTTTTCCATGCTTACATGATTCATTTTCTTTCCCTCCCCTCCTTCCACCTCCTTCCCATAGCCAATGAGCAATTCCACTGGATTTTACATGTGTCATTGATCAACACCTATTTCCATATTATTAATATTTGCAATAGAGTGATAGTTTAGATAGGGATAGTCTACATCCCTAATCATATCCCCATCGACCCATGTGATCAAGCAATTGTTTTTCTTCTGTGTTTCTACTCCCACAAGTTCTTTCTCTGAATGTGGATAGTGTTCTTTCTCATAAGTCCCCCAGAATTCCTGGATTATTGCATTGCTGCTAGTAGAGAAGTCCATTACCTTCAATTGTGCCACAGTGTATCAGTCTCTGTGTACATTGTTCTCCTGATTCTGCTCCTTTCACTCTGCATCAATTCCTGGAGGTTGTTCCAATTTATATGGAATTCCTCAGTTCAATATTTCTTTTAGCATTCTTTTATTCCATCACCAATAGATATCACAATTTGTTCAGTCATTCCCCAATCGAAGGGTATTCCTTCATTTTCCAATTTTTTATCACCACAAGGAGCATTGTTATAAATATTTTTGTGCAAGTCTTTTTCCGAATGATCTCTTTGGGGGATAAACCCAGCAGTGGTATGGCTGGATCAAAGGGCAGGCAGTCTTTTAGCACCCTTTGGGCATAATTACAAATTGACTTCCAGAATGGTTAGATCAATTCACAATTCCACCAGCAATGAATTAGTGTCCCAATTTTGCCACATCCACTCCAACATTTATTTACTTTCCTTTGTTGTCATGTTAACAAATATGCTAGGTTTGAGGTCATACCTCAGAGTTGTTTTGATTTGCATTCCTCTAATTATAAGAGATTTAGAACACTTTTTCATGTGCTTATTAATAGTTTTGATTTCTTTATCTGAGAACTGCCTATTCATGTCCATTGCTCATCTATCAATTGGGGAATGGCTTGATTTTTTTTGTGCAATTGATTTAGTTCCTTATAAATTTGAGAAATTAGACCTTTGTCAGAGGTTTTTGTTATAAAGAATTTTCCCAATTTGTTGCTTCCCTTCTAATTTTGTTTGCATTGGTTTTGTTTGTACAAAACCTTTTTAATTTCATGTAATCAAAATTATTCATATTACATTTTGTAATATGCTTTCTCTCTTGCTTTCTTAAAATCTTTCCTTTCCCATAGAACTGACAGGTAAACTATTCTATGTTCATCTAATTTACTTATAATTTCCTTCTTTATATTTAAGTCATTCACCCATTCTGAATTTATCTTGGTGTGTGAATTTCAAAACTACTCCACCCTATTTGTACCATTCTTTAGAAGATCAAATTTAGCTATTTCCTGATCAATAACAATAGAGATACTTGGAATAACAGAATCAGATCTTAGAAACTACATTCTCCACCCTAGTCAGTGTAACAAGATTAGGAAGAGATGCAGCAAACTCAAGATTTAATTATTTGAGAATATGGCCTTCAACAGACATATGCAAAAAAAGGACAGACCTCTAGGCAATCCTAGGTCAAGCTAGAGCCACCATTGGCACATGTGAGACGTAGGAAGTGAGGTAGAGAAGAGCATCTGGAGTTCTCGGGACTTCCTGTGAGGAAGGCTAGAGTTCAGTTGGAGGCTGGTGATTGAGGTTGGAGGAACCCCACAGACTGCTTTCCTTCAGATTGGTCACATGAGTGATAAGGACTGATCCCTTTCCCTGCCTTGGCTATTCAAGGCTCTCTCTCTCTCTCTCTCTCTCTCTCTCTCTCTCTCTCTCTCTCTCTCTCTCTCTCTCTCTCTCTCTCTCTCTCTCTCTCTCTCTCTCTCCCTCTCCCTCTCCCTCTCCCTCTCCCTCTCCCTCTCCCTCTCCCTCTAATACTTTCTTCCTCCTGTTGTAATTAAAACACCATAAAAATTTGGCAGCTGACTTGGGTATTTTGTTATTTGGGATTTCCCTTGGTGACCATTTAAAATTTAGATTTTTCTCAGTCTCAGCCATAATATTCACCCTTTACAGTTGTAGGGTGTGAGATGTTGATTTAAACAATCTCTCTACCATACTGTTTATTTTCCCAGCAGTTTTTGTCAAATAGTATGTTTTTGTCTCAAATGCTGGGATCATTGAGTTTATCGTACACTATTTTGCTGAGGTCATTTACCTCAAGTCTATTCCACTGATCCTCCCTCCTGTCTCTTAGCCAGTACCATATTGTTTTGATGACCATTGCTTTAGAGTACAGTTTAAGATCTGGTATTTCTAGGCCCCCTCTTTCACATTTTTTTTTCATTATTTCCCTTGATATTCTTGATCTTTTTTTCTTCCAAATGAACTTTGTTATAATTTTTTCTAATTCAGTAAAAATGTTTCTTGGTAGTTTGATAGGTATGGCACTGAATAAGTAAAGTAATTTGGATAGGATTGTCATTTTAATTATGTTAGCTCATCCTACCCATGAGTAATTAATGTTTTTCCAATTGTTTAGATCTGGTTTTAATTGTGTGGAAAGCGTTTTCTAGTTGTGTTCATATGATTCCTGTGTTTGTCTTGGGATAGAGATTCCTAAATATTTTATATTGTCTAGCATGATTTTAAATGGAATTTTTCTTTCTAACTCTTGCTGCAGAGTTGTGTTAAAAATATAGATTAAATTTTTAAAATTATGCATGTCTTCCACTTTAAAGTTTCTGTTTAAAGTGATCCTGACACTACATTTTTTCCTTTTAGCTTATCAAATAAAAAAATGCAATCCCAAGTCTCTAAACACAAAGTGATGCATCTTATCTGACCTTGAAGATATTCTCAACTGACTTTCATAAAAAATGTCATCTTCTCCTGGCACAATAAGAAAGTAGGCACGGATTTAAATTTTTTTTTCTCATTTGTCCCATTAACAAATATGCAAATATAAGATCTGATCTAAAGTCTTAATGATACCTCACTGCATTTATGGTAATCCTGAGTGTTATACTAGTGGATAGTAAAAATGCATTGATGGAGTCCATTATGCTAGAAATGTTTCAAATAAGTCAACAAACATTTATTAAGCACCATGTGCTTTTATGTACTCATATGCTAGGTTTATGGACTGGGCAAAGTACTACGGATAAAAAGGAAAGACAAAACCATGGGTTACTGGGTGCCCTCAAAGGGCTTACATTCTTCAATCCATCTCATGATAAAATGTATGTTCATTGCCCAAGGACCTTCCAAGCTTGTTAGACTGGCTACATCATGATTAAATTTTTCAGTCAAAACAGGATCAATGATCAATTCATAAATCTTAAATGTCAGTGTTGGGAATTTTCTCAGCTTCGGTTCCTATACAGCCCAGGGAAAATTTTACCCATCAGTTGGATTCACAAATGGGAGGTCAAATAATTTGAGTAGCTAAAAAGAAGAGAAGAAAACATTTATTAGTATGCTGATAAATGCTTCTTATCAATATCAGCTTTGGTTTCCTATATAAAGATTTTGTTTCATAACTTTCTAGTCCTATTTAGCATATATACACAATCTACAACATTCTGCAGCAACTTAGTATAGATAATGTAAGAAAATACTCTGCTTACAGATATTATACCAGGGTGAGGGGGGGAAGAGGCACAGATGGGCACCTCAAGATTTAGTGTAGTTGAGGTTACAGAGAACCTTCTCCCCTAAGAAAGCCTTACTCCCTTCAGGGTCTCCTTAGCCTTACAAAAATATTTGACTGCATTTAATTAACTGAAAATGAAGAACTCTAGGCATATCTTTGCTTTCACCTGGAAGGGCTCTAAGGGGATCTGGGTTTGTCTGCCCCAAGGGTTTGTGGACAGCCCTACTCTGTTCACACAATTCTTAATTGCTGATACATTGCTGATACAGATAATATAAAATTTAAATACAGCTATTTAATTCAGTATATGAATGATTTGCTCTTGGCCTTACCAAGAAGCTGAAGTATGCCAAGTGGATAGCAAACATGTCCTCTTTGAGCTACATAAGAGAGACCACAAGGTCTCCAAGGACAAAATTCAGTGGTGTCTCCCCAAGATGCAATATTTAGACTTTATTTTGACTGCTGGGTCCCGTTTAATTTCTCCCAAATGTATTGAAAATATCCAAAAGTTAAGTGCTCCTACTACTAAAAAGCAATTGAGAGCTATTCTTGGAACAACAGGATTTTGTCGGCACTGGATCCCTTGCTCTGGGGAAATACTTAAATCCCTTGTAGCACTCACAAAAAACTTGGTCCCTGAACCATTTAAATTGGAAACAGAACACCTAACAGCTCTTTCAAATTTAAAACAAGCTATCCTGTCTGCCCCTGCTCTAGACATACCAAATTATGATAAACCATTTACCTTATCTGTCCATGAACAAAAAGGTATAGCTTCAGGTGTTCTAACTCAACTTTTGGGACCTGCTCAATGCCCAGTAGCCTATTATTCAGGCCAGCTTGACCCAGTAGTTTCTGGAGCACCACAATGCCTTAGAGGAGAAGCTGCCACAGCTTCACTGGTAACCAAATCTGCCGATCTGGTATTGGGATGCCCTCTGACCATAATGTACCCACAGGAGGTCAAGGCATTGTTATTAAGACATAGGACACAGGCATTTACTGACCAAAGGATTACTAGGTATGAGATAACCCTATTAAATAATGAACATATCACACTAAAACATGGTGGAGTTCTTAATCCTTCAACCTTGCTCCCTGATTTACCAATTTCCAGAGAACCTTTACATGATTGTAAATCTTTAGTGTTCAGTGTTGATAAACCTTGTAATGATTTATTGGACACCCCTTTGGATGATTTGGATTTAATATTAGTTACAGATGGTTCTTCATTTATGAGGATGGTGTGCGCTATACAGGAGTTGTAGCAGTTACTGAATTTGATACTCTGTGGTCAGCTTCCTTGCCCTCAAATGTAAGCACACAGGGTGCAGAACTCACAGATTTGAAACACAGATTTGAAACTTGAAACAGGCCTGTATCATTGCAAAGGTTAAAAGAGTCAAAATTTACACAGACTCCTGCTACGCCTTTGGCATATATCATGCCGTTGTCATGCTATGGCTTCAGAGGGGATTCTTAACATCAGCTGGAAAATGTATTGCCAATGCAAACCTTATTACTGAACTTCTTTATGCCATCCAGATCCCTGAAGCTATAGCTGTTGTTCACTGCTCTGCACATACAGGTGGCACTGACCCTATCTCCAGGGGAAATAAACATGCAAATATTGCAGCAAAACTAGAAGCCTTAGAAAGCCCTGGATTAATCATGCCACTAACAATTTCAGATGATTTGGATTTATCCCTTTCTTATAATGACAAGGAAGTGGAAAAATGGAAGCAGAAATTTAAAACAAAACAGATAAATGGAGTACTGGTATCAACAGATGGCAAACCCTTACTCCCTAGAGCTTTCTATAACCAGATTTGTCACTCTATTCATAAACATGGTCATTTTGGCACCCAAGGCATTGAAGACTCTGTCCCAACTTTGCCACATCTCCTCCAGCATTCATTACTTTCCATAGCTGTCATGTTAGCCAATCTGCTAGGTGTGAGGTGATACCTCAAAGTTGTTTTGATTTGCATCTCTCTGATTATAAGAGATGTAGAGCACTTTTTCATGTGCTTATTAATAGTTTTGATTTCTTTGGCTGAGAACTGCCTATTCATGTCCCTTGCCCATTTATCAATTGGAGAATGGCTTGATTTTTTGTACAATTGATTTAGCTCTTTGTAAATTTGAGTAATTAAACCTTTGTCAGAGGTTTTTATGAAGATTGCTTCCCAATTTGTTGCTTTCCTTCTGATTTTAGTTACATTGGTTTTGTTTGTACAAAAACTTTTTAATTTTATGTATTCCAAATTATTTATTTTGCATTTTGTGACTCTTTCTATAAAATCCTTTTGAAAGATATTATTCCTCATTTTGGCCTGCCAGCATATATTGGTTTGGATAACAGAACTCATTTTACTGATTTGGTGTTATCTCAAATTTATTCATGTCTGGGGATAATGCCTAAATTTCATATATCATATCATCCCCAGAGTTCCAGCCAAGTTGAATGAGTGAATAAAGAATTTAAAGCCATGATTGGCAAATTGTGCACAAAGACTCATTTAAAGTGGCCTGAAATTCTACCTCTGGCCCTATTTTATCTCAGAAGCAGACCCAGATGTGATTTCTACTTCTCACCATTTGAGATGCTATTTGGACATTCATTTATTCAGACACAACCATGTGCCCCTGCCTACACCTCTCTGTTAGGAAGAGATACAACCATTGCTACATATATCAGACAATTACAAACAAAATTGAAAGAACTCTATGACTCTGGAATGCTGTTCAATCAGGCCCCATTGATTTCTTTCTTCATGACTTTAACCCAGGTGATAGTGTGTACATAAAGAATTTCAAACTTACTGGGTCAACTGAACCTGCTTATGATGGACCATTCTACGTCCTATTAACTACATCAACAGCCATAAAAATTGGAGAGAGGAGGGGCAGCTGGATAGCTCAGTGGATTGAGAGCCAGGCCTAGAGATGGAAGGTCCTAGGTTCAAATCTGGCCTCAGACACTGCCCAGCTGTGTGACTCTGAGAAAGTCACATTGCCTAGCCCTTCACACTCTTCTACCTTGGAACCAATACACAGTATTGATTCTAAGATGGAAGGTATGGTGTTTTTTTTTAAATGGAGAGAGGGACTCATGGATTCATTGTTGCCATGTAAAAAGAGTACCTTCTGTTGATGGTGAATAATTGCTTGCACTGATTGTATTTGACTATTGATTATTATTGGATTTCTTTATTGCTGGATTTGTACTATTTTGTTGCATTTTATTTGATTGATCCTTGTATTTGCACAAATTGCCTTGTAGGGCAACACATGTACTACCTCATAGAATAAAATCTGTATTAGTGACCTATATTGACCTGATTTGCCTTTTGCAACATTTTGTGCATTTACTAATTTTTTTTTGTATTTTCTTGAATGTATTATTGTTTTGTCTACCTCATTTGCACTCACATCATTTTATCTGCTTTATTTGTACTCACACTGTGGATCATGGTAAGTCAAAGAGGAAATGAATCTTATTTTTTGAAAACTAGTCCCTATACTTTACCTCTGTAATTGTGAAATATACACACTTAATATTTTATTTTCTTCCTACATGTCATACAGTATTTGATTTTTTCCTTCTTTTATCATTTTTTGCCTTTGAAACATGTCACTTGTATAGAAAATGTTTAACTACTTTTACTTTTTGCAAAATAATAGCATAACCTAAGATGTCCATTTACCTAATATATATATAAAACATACCCCAAAAACTTTGGACTATGGTAACCTGCCACTAGTTAAGTATTAGGAGACTTTTGCTTGATGACTATGTCTAGTCCAAGGACAAGTGGACCACAAAGGAACACAGAACTTGATTTGCAAAGTGCCAAATGAGCATAAAAATGTGAAAGAAACCAAACCAATCCCATTTGTCTCGAGATCTAGTCTATTTTTTCTATTTTCTCTCATGATGTGACAACTTACTGTAGTCCAGTCTGCTAAATTGGGTTAGTGACTAATTGTTGTTTTATGCTTATGGGACATGGATCACTACAAGAACCTATTGTGAGTTGTGATATTTTTTTCTTTTTTTCCCTTCTTCCTAGATTTTTTTTTCTTTTTCTTCAAATTTTCTTTTTCTTTTTTTATGTGACTCAGAAGTTATTTTTTTTTATATTTTAATTTCTTTGATTCCTTGATGTTTTTTGATACTTGATTCTTATGCCTTATGATTTAACCTGTATCCCTGTATCCTGCTCAGTGGGGGAAGTGTATTATTATTTTCCTCAGGGGGGACTATGCTATCATTGTAAACATTGACTTCAATTTTAGCCAAATTTAGAACAAGAGACTACCTCCCAGAATCTAGAAGGAGCAGTGAAGATGCCTGCAGAGACCACACAATGTACCAGAAGATCCAGAGTGAACTTTGAGATATGGTGAATTTGAACTTTGGGGGGGCTGAATGCTTTTGTTTCTGAATGTACACTCTTATCCCAATGGGGGCTGCCCCCTAATTGGCTTTTTGTCAATGTACCTATTATTGGTTTTGTTTCTTTTCCCTTTTATTTTCCTCTTATCCCCAAATTATTGTAATTTCCCTTTCAAAACTGTAACATTTGTATATACCTCTAGTTCAAGTTATAAGTTAGTTATGTTTTCATGATCCTTTGAGGAAACTGGTCTCCCAAAGGATCACAGGGTGACCTATTGATTTAGAATCTTGAATCCTAGAAACTACATTTCCTATAATCCCCTTTTCCTTTTCCTGTTTGTGCATTTCCTTAGATGGAGGGAGTTTTGAGTTTCTGTTTTTCCCCACAAGGTCTCTCTGGGCTCATACTAGCAGAAGGAGGGAGGTTTTTTGGGGGGGGTGCTTGCTGAATTTTTTTAAATTCCTATTATCTCTAAGTGGATTTTATTAAAATAATACTTGGAGTATTGAATATTAATTTTAATCTTTACAATCCTTTTCATTTAAGATTTTTTATGACCTGTGAATATGTAAATTGCAGTTTTTCTGAAGTCTTCCAGACTTAGCATTTCCCAGTCTGGTCACTGAAGTTTAAAATACGATCTAATAGATGTGTTACTGCCTTTCACAAATTGTCTCCTTATGTGTTGGAGATTTTGTTCATTTAAATTTTCAAAGACATGTACATCCTCTGCTACTTTGATTACCCTATTGAGGAACTTTGATGGATGTTCCCAACTCTCCTGCCTCAACTTCTCAAATTGTCCCAAGTATCTGGTCTTTTTGAAAAACTTTTCATTGCCTCTAATAGATCTTCTCTAGCCTTTCTTAGATAACGTAGATTTCCATTATTAAATAACTCTAAGTCTGTTCCTTTCTCTGGCCATGATGTTAAATTTGAATTGTCTCTAGTTTCATCAAGGAATTGTTGCTTTGCCCTTTTTGAAAATAATTATAAAAGAAGAATTTCAGTATCCTGGAAATTTGGATCATAAAGCCTAATTGCTCTTTTAAATTCTTTGTATCTCCTCAGTTGCTTAACCATTTGCTTTTTTCCCACAATTTAGATGCACACGGTTTTTTAGGGTGTAGTATAATTTGATTAAGGAGAATAATATTCCAGTACATGTGGGAACGAATGAAATTAAGTGATCTAAACTAATCTTCAGCCATTTAAAGCTTTCATAGATGTTAAGCAGCAAATAAATATAATCTGGAATCATGACAAAAAATAAGGTATAAACTATATAAAAGAAATGTCCCATCAAGGCTAGATAACTCATGGCAAGTAATAATTTCTTTGCCGTCTTATATCTTGAAAAAGCCTTTTGCAATGGAAAAAAATGTTTTTAATTCTGGCCCTTTAAGAGTTGTCTCCTTCCTTCCGAATGAGTGGTTTCTTATTGGCTATGATGTTGCTTGGCAGATTATCTGTACTGACTGGAACATTGCTCTCAAAATGGCTACTTTCCATAGTCACACAGGCTTTTGAAATGTACATAGGCCCAATCTCTCTGGAACTTCCCTGACACCTCCAACTGCCTTCTTCTTCTCAAAGTTTTGGTAAAATTGGCTAGAAAACCTAGCTGGCTTTGCCAAAACTGTAAGAAAATACTCTGCTTACAGATATTATACCAGGGTGAAAGGTGGGAGAGGCACAGACAGGCACCTCAAGATTTAGTATACTTGAGGTTACAGAGAACCTTCTCCCCTAAGAAACCATTACTCCCTTCAGGGTCCCCCTCACCCTTACAAAGATTATCTGAATGTGTTTAATTAAAGATGATTTAATAACAAATTCAAATTGGGAAGGTATCAGGCTAGAGGGAATAGAGATTTGCCCTCTACTTTGCCACAGATTGGGTTTGAGTCTCTTCCCCTACAATAAATAGTATTCCACAGTAGAAAGAGGAATAGAGAGAGGTAGAATTGGCCAAAAACAAGCAAAGAAGGCTAAGGCTTGCCTTGCTAATTGACAGTTTCTGGGGAAAATATTTGCAATCAAACGGGAAATGTTTCTGGCTAAAAAAAAAACAAAAAAAACCATTCCCTGTTGAAGGACAATAAAGAAGAAAAGGGACAAAATAATTCTATAATTAATAAGGAAGTCAATTTGATCTAAGACATTAGGGTTGAGTTAGCCTTTTTAAAAAAAACCTATAGATGTTTCTTATTCAGAGACACTTAAGTGGTTTTTACAACAATGGTTGAAATTATTTGCTTTGCTGTATCCTTACATAGTTATGCTCTATTTCTATCCATTAGCTAACACTATTAAATCATAATGGAGTTGGGAGTTGTGATCCCTGACAAGTATAGAATTACCCATGATATCAGAGCCTTTGGGAAGGACTTGATTAGGCATGTTTATATATTAAAATAAATTTGTTTTTCTTTTTCCCCCCAAAGTGGTAAGTGATGGGAAAGAGAGAAAATAGATTTTTTTAATAGGGAGGAGATGCTATTGATGTGAAATGTTGTATGCACTTTCAAATGAAGTTGTCATATTATTAAGTTTTACTTATTCTACTTTGTTACAAGAGACCTATTGTGAAATGAGAATAATCTATAAATTTTGGTAATTAAAAAACAAAATACATCAATAAGACTTTTTTAAAGAAGGAAAAAAGAAATCTGAGCCTCAAAATTAAGAAGGAATGGATCCAAGCCCCATTCTGACACATACTGACTATGTGATCCTTGATAGGTCCCTTAACTATTAGTACTACACATAATTCTCTAAGATTATAGGTCACTAAAAAGATGCTGGCCTACATTGCCAAGGGGTATTTCCTCATTTGAGAGTTCCCTATACCAATGAAATCACAAGTACAGAACTCATCTTTATCCCTCTTTTAAGTCTCTACTTTGGTAATGGAGAGATGATAATTGAGTTCATTTAATATCAGGGGTCAGACTCTGAGCTACCTAGTTATATAATAGTGTTTTCTTTCCATTCCTGATCTAATATCATGATAAGGTTGTCTTAATAAATGTATATTGCACAATATTTTGCACATTGATCCCTCAAATGACAGAAATATCTGGTAGTCTTTGAACTTTCTGTTCTATCAGTAACTATTAGCTGACATAATAATGGATGCAACGAGAATGTCATAATTAGCAAAGATTTGGACAAGGTTTATTCTGTAAGGAACCTTTTTCGGTAAATCTATTGCCAAGGTTGGAGGGGGGAAATCTTCATTGGACAGAACAAAACAACCAAGTTGTGTGATCACCACAACGTAAAATAGCAGGTCCCTCTAAACTATGCCTCCCTTACACCTAAGCTGTCTTCTCAAGTAATTGGTAATTAATTTATGAAATTATGAAATGGGAACAGTTGTGCCTGGTCTTTTGGGAACTCTTTGGAAAAGTCAATGATTGGCAACAGGAAACAGCAATCACATTTGAATAGCCATAGAGACAAGTACAGAGACAAGAGTATAGAGGGAGGCAGCCTGGGAGATGGGGGCTGGGGGGGTGAAGGAGATGGGTGTGGGGAAGAAGATAGGGAGTGGAAAAGGAAAAGAAAATCATTCACACAACCATAGATGAGAATTGGTAGCACTAGGCAGCATGGACCACACGGGGAGACGGGGGTTTGAGGTTTCATTTTTATAGGGCATTTTTAGGAAACATTGCCTTTTATCTGTCCTACCTTGGGATTAGTTTATCATCATCTCACAGTTAATCAGGACCATTTGATGTTTTGCTGGTCTGGAACTGCGGAGATCTGGGATCATCTGGAATTTGCATGTCATAGACTAGATACCTTTACAAGAAGCACTTAGATGGCTTTTGCTGAATTTTGGTTATTATAAGAAGCAATTTGTAAATTATGCTTTTTGGATCTTTAAGCCAGTTTGTCCATGACTTTCGAGGCTCCCCTTTACAGTCTTATTTCCTAGTATTACTCCTTTACATTGGCTATTTATAAACTTATACTGACTAGAAGATGGGGAATAGCAGTCAAGGGGACCAGAACAGAATATAATTTTACCACACCAGGATAGGAAAAATTCCCCTCAGCCTATCTTAATGTTAAAGAAAATGAGCTATACTCTGTTTTTTAAGCTAACATCTGTTAGAGATGATGTATTTATATACAGGGACAGCTAGGCGGTGCAGGGGATGGAGTACCAGGTCTGGAATCAGGAAGACTCTTCTTCCTGAGTTCAAATTTGACCTCAGACAATTGCTAGCTATGTTACCCTCTGTAAGTCACTTAACTCTGTTTGCCTCAGTGTCCTCATTTGTAAAATGATCTGGAGAAAGAAATGGCAAACCACTTCATTATCTTTGTCAAGAAATCCCCGGGTGGGGTCATGAAGAATTAAACACAAATGAAATGACTGAACAATAATAAAATCAATATACTATTATTTATGTACAGAGAGAACTTTAAGTAGTCAGTATTCCTTCTATTCATCAGAATACCCTCTCTCCTTTAGGAAATTCCAATTTATAATGATAGTAAATATAAAATAACATAAAGCAAAAGTATATAACTTTAAGCTTAGGGTTTTTTTCTTTGCCAGATAAAACTATAGTATAATCACAGGCTCAAAGCCTATTTTCACAAAGTCCTCTTTATTGGTAGAGATGGATTATTCAATGTTCTGGACCTATAGTGGGCAGAGTTGGTAAGAGCTTAGTAGAAGAGCGATCCTAGTTTTCTTGCTTCCAGCATTGTGAAGGAAGATGAATAGTTTCACATCCTCTTCAAGTCCCTGAAAAGATATTTCCCTGGGAAGAAGCAGACATAAAGAAGAGCTGGCACTTTGATTATACCCCTATTCCCAGATTTTTATACTAAACTCTTCAGTGAATGTTTTCCTCGAATGAGATGGGAACTCTCTATTAAATTATCTTGTTCCCAGTTTGAGAGTTCATTCATTCAATGTGCCATTTGGCATATGTTCTCATCTGCTTACCTTCTCTGGTTTCTGCTTGCCATCACTGGATAAAGAGATTTATTTGCTATTTGCTACATGTGTTCATTGTGGGATTGGAATTTGATGGGAAGGGAGTATACATAGTGTTCAGATGTATATACAGTGGTTGGGGTTACACCTCCCCTATTAAGGAATATCAGTCAGGATCTCATTTTAAACCCAAAATGTATTTGCAATAAACTAACAATATTTAAAGGAAAGGGGAACAGACATATAAAACACCAAAGTGGCTTTGGTGTCTATCACATGTGTCTCCTAAAGTATCAAATTCACCCTTGGAGAAATGTTAGTAGAGGAGATCCTAGATATATTTATTCATACTTCTCTATGAGTCACATCTAGACAAATACATGTGGACACACATACACACACTGACCAGCACCAGCACTACTGCCACCACCACTCCCTTAACCCTACAATAGCAATGATCATAGGAGTATACTATTGGAGAAAATATCTTCTTGGGAAAATGAAATAGTCCCTCTGCTCTGGTTCATGATCAACGCAAAGGTTACTTCTCTTGATTTGGACTATGATAAACTAAGGTACATTTTTCTTTGGTTACTAAAGGGACATTACTACTATCTAATCACTGATTCTGATCTTTCTGAGAAACTAAATATAAGCTCTATCTGTATATGGTCTATGATTCTGGAGAGTCAGGGGAAGTTAAAAACACCAGATCAGAATCATGACTTCAGATTTCATTCTTTCTTTTAAAAAATACTACTGAGGGCTTAAAGCTAGATACTTCAACATTATGGTCTGTGATCTTATTTCTAAGGTTTTATTAATGTTATTTATTAATTTATTTTTATTAATACACTAAGGCTTTCTTCTACTTTATCCTCCACTGGACAGAAAGAAAGGTCCTAGGTATACCATGTCACAGAATTGGATTTTTTGGCAACAAAAAGAGTTAGCGTCCATTATTTGGGAAATGTATGAAGAAAATATATTAATTCCGTAGTATCTTATTGCACTGAATGATGAATATGAGGGATTCAGAAAAACAGATAAACATGTAAATGAACTTGTATAGAGAAAAGTCAAGACAAAGCATATGACTAAATAAAATTAGCAAAATAATTGAGAAACATTGCAAATCATATTAACTGCAAAAGTCAGTTTGGGTCTTAGAAAAAGAGAAATTAGACAAACTTCTCACTTCCTCTTGGTAAAGAAGCAAAAAACTATGGATGGAAATAAGTTGAATGTGGTAGTTTCATCCATCAATTTGTCATAATTTTTTATTATACAGGAAGATAGGAAGATAGGAGGGGAGATAACTCATGTCAGAAAGATATTAATAGAACTTTTAAAAATAAAATAAATAACAGATTCTAAAGTAAGCAGAAACTCTCATAAATCTGGAAGACAACTTTGGTGACAGTCCAAAAATATCACTGGATTTGAAGTCAGGAAAACTGGGTAGGAGTCCTAACTCATACTTATTAGCTATGTGTCTATGCATATGTTCCAATAAAATAATTCATATTTATATTGTTCTCTAGGATTTATAAGTATTTTCCCATTAACACTATGTAGGTAATATAAATAATTTTCTATTTTTGCCCTTACTTGTTCTATTTTATTTTATATTTTAGAAGTCACTTCATTTTAAGAAAGTAAAATCAAGTGAATGGATCTCTTAAACTGAGATGGATAGTTTTTCTAAGTAGGTTATGTACCTAATATTTGCTGACTTATTTGCTCCTGAGGTTAATCTCATTGTCATAAAGTAGTTTCTTATATTCAAAAGAGCTGACTGAGTGTAATATTGCTGTTAATTTTGTATTGAAGAAAGATACTAAAGGGATTAAGTGGCAAGGTTGTATTCCCAAGGCCAAAGTACAAAATGGAGACTAATATTTCAATAAGAATATATGACCAGGGACAGGTGGGTGGCTCAGTGGATTGAGGGTCAGGCCCAGATATGGGAGGTCCTGGGTTCAAATTTGACCTCAGACACTTTCCAGCTATGTGACCCTGGGCAAGTCATTTAACCCCCATTGGCTAACCCTTATCACTCTTCTGCCTTGGAAACAATGCACAGTATTGATTCTAAGACAGAAGGTAAGGGTTTTTATTTTTTTTAAAAGAATATATGCCCACTTGGGAAATTTGTCTGAAATACAAAATCCTTATAAGAATCAAAATTAAAAAGATCCTCTTTTTCATTTCTGCCTGTTCATATTCTATCTTTTCTTCAATACCCATCTGTGATTCCATCTTTTTTATGGAAAGTTTATGAGCAAAGAAACAATAGCATCAGCTCTATGCATTGGAAAGTTTAACATAGTATCTTATATAAAATGGATTGGAGTGAATAGAGACTTACATGGAACAATGATTTAAGAAGTTATTGTAGATATTCTTCATGATAGGTAATGATGGTATGACCAAAGTTGGTGTCCAGAGAAATATAAAGGAAGGGATGGATATGAGCAATAATGAAGGCAAAATTGACAAGACTTCATAACTGATGAATGTGAGACATAAGGAAGAGGGAAGAATCAAACATGACACTACAGATAAGGGAGAATAGTTAAAAAAAAACAGTGGGTGCATTTTGTTTTTTAGCTTTTACTTGAGACATTGGGGATGCTTTTCAATGCATTACATGCTTCCTTTAGCCTATCATTATCATTAAGCAGGTTTGGGAAACTGTCTTCCAGAAGAGAAAAGGCCAGTAAAGTCTTAAAGAAGTCCTATACTAAGTTTATAGAAATTGCATCTTGAGATTCGGAGTATCCTCTAGAATCATACACATTAACTAAAAGGCAGAAAGATATAAAGTACACACTTAAGGGGAATATTAGAGATTTAAGAAGCATGCAAACAACATTCCTGTCTTTCATTGTATCATAAATCTGGAAGTAGCAGGTATCTAAGAAATCATCTAGTACAACCTCCCTCATTTTCCAGGCAGAAACAAAGTAATAGAGAGGTGAAGTGACTACTTGTAGTTATATAGGGTATATGGGAAAATTGGGGTTTGAACGTGGGCCCTTTAGTTTCAAATCTATCAGATTATCCAATGCAAAATGCTGTTTTTCATTTAATCAATCAGTTAAAAAGCATGTCCATTGCACTTTGGTATTGCATGAAAGTAGAATAAAGACACTCCAGAAACAACATTTCTAAGGTGCAGCTTATCAACTTTTCCCTAAAGTTGCCCTTCCTCTAATTTTATTTCTACTAATGGCCCTACTATCCTCCCAGTTACTCGGGGTAATAACCTTAGAGGACTCTTTGACTTAAGGCTGAGTTTCAGGATCACCTGCTCCATGAATTGTTCCCCTCACTCAATTGTCAGTGCTTTCATCCTTATACTTACTTATAGATAAGTTAAATTCCCCTTGCTCAGGTATAATGTAATCTTGAAGGCAAGAATTATTTAGTTTAATTCTGTTTTCATGTGTCTAGCACAGAATAAGCACAACAAATGTTGACAAGAAAGTCAGGAAAGGGGCTGACAAGGCAATGAAATTAATAGTGTAGCCACATGGGGTAGAGTGATGACATATTTGGTCATATAAAGGAAATATACATAGGGATGCTTTTGCTTCACTAATCTTTTTAATTCAATTCAGACTTTTCAAAACCCTAATGGCAGGAGACAAACTATTTCTCTTGAAAGAAAATTTCCTTTCTTTCCAGAGACTAATCTAGTTGAGTGAAAGGGCAGGTAGTTATCTAGAAGGTGTTTTCATATATAGCTTTCATTATCAGAAAAGCTTCAGTGGGTGCTTGATTGTCTAGGTGAAACAAAAAACACATCTAGGATAAATATGAAGGTCATATTTTTGCTTCAAAAGAATAAATTATCTAACTAGGAAACAGATAACAACAATTAAAACAGTCTTGCTTTGACCAAGTTCAGCTCACCAGTGCTGATGATGCAGTATCTGAGGCAATTGATACTACTTGACCCAGCTTCCAAATCTCTCCTCTGACCTGTTAGACTGGCTGATGATGCAGAATTCGCACAGAAGGTATAATTCTTATCACTAATTTAACTTCATCTTGAAATAACAACTTCTCCAGGAAAAAGAGTCAGTTTCATAAGGCTATTGAAATTCATTTCAAGGACAACTCTAAATTCACATGAACATCTCGACATGTTCAAAGAAATTAATCAGAATTAATGAAAATGCTTCGTGTTTCCAATAAAATGCATATGTATGTAGTCCCCTAAATATTGCTTGTACACGATCCCTAGAGGTTACTTGACTACTACAATTCAGGTTTCTGGAGGAACCCTGAGGATCTTTACTTCTAATGCTATCATCACCAAATCATCATGGATTGCTTCCCATAATCAATTAGCCAGCCAGAATTCTTTTTTAGCTTTTACATAAAAGATTCCAATAAAGCAATAGAGTAAAAACAGCACAAAAACACTTCCTCCAAAAGTCTGCAGCATATTTTCTCACAAAAAACATTCAAGGCTTCTAAGGGAAGTGGGCACAAAATTAAAGGAAAAAAGCTAGTGAGACATAAATCTAGAGAACAGCCTTCCAGTATTAGTGCCTTCCTAGACTCCAGAGCTGTTTCTTTTCAAAGCCACATGAGGGAGGGAATGAAGGAGGGACAGAAGGAGGGAGAGAGAGAGGGAGAAGGAGAGAGGAAGGGAAGGAGGGACAGAGAAAGGGAGGGAGAGAGAGAAGAAGAGGGAGAGGGAGAGAGAGACACAGAGATAGAGACAGAGACAGAGATAAACAAAGAGAAAAAGAGAAAACAAGACAGAGTTTGAGATAGAGACAAAGAATCTCTCCTCCTTTTCTTCCACAAATAATTTCCTCCCAGGGGCCTGATTCTATCATCCTTCACTTCTCCACTGATCTTCCCCTTGACTTACCTATTGTTGAAATTTCTCCTACTATTTAAAGCCCCAATGGATATGGTTTTAGTCAAAACACATTGTTCTCTTTTTCCAATTAAAGGTATGTTAACATTTGATAAAGGACTCACAAGGTGCATATAATCTTGTTCATATTTTTAAAATTTAATGTCTTTTTATAATTGGTGGATTGAAATGGACATCACTTTGAGAGCTGAATGGGTGATGATTGGATGTGAGGAGAAACTTGTAGTATGGACCCCAACCAGTAGGCTATTTCAATAGTCCAGGTAGGAGGTGATGAGGGACTATACCAGAGTAGTGTCAGCATCAAAGGAGAGAAAAGAACATATGTTGCTGATGTTATGAAGGCAAAACTGACAGAATTTGGCAGCAGTTTGGATATGGAGGAATGAGAAAGAGTGAGGAGCTGAGGATAACATCTAGGTTGTGAAATTAGAGGGCTGCTGGAAAGCAATATCTTCAATCTACTGCCTTTGTAGTGAGGAAGGAGGGTACCATTACTAAACTTTTACTAATATTTTCATGTATTGAAATTTAAAAAATTGAAAAACATGTTTACACAAATTCTTAGAAATGGAAAATGTATGCTTTTTCTCTTTTATTTGTTTAGTAGGAAGGAGAATTATATATTATATTACATATAATATATGTACCTAGGACATAGCAGTGGTATATCACTGACACATCATGTGAGGGATGCATGTTCTTAACAATGGCCTTATGACCAATGGGAGAGCTGATAATATTCTACATTACTTATTTTTGTAACTATATGCTAAGCTTAGTTATTTCTACCTGCTAAAAGAGTAAATAAATGTGCTATTATATTTTCTTCTCTTCAGAAAAGTGCAATAAAAGGGGTGCAATGGGAATTATTGGTGAAGCATATGTTATATAAATAACAAAATCTAATCATATAGATTGATTTTAATTGGCTTAAAAGTTTGATAAGAGAATATTATGCAATTTATTGAGGAAGTAGGGTAAAAACCCCAAAAGGAATCATTTTTCAACCAAAAAAAGTTGCATGTATTAAATTTTTGCTTCTCAAAAATGTTTTCAATACTGCACCACTTAAATGTCTTACCCTTACTGTTTCAGTCTAGGCATGGTTTTGGATTTAAGAACATGATTTAAAACCAGGCCAAGGCCTTTCTTTGACTCGTCAGAAACTGAGCCCATTCCTCACATCACCTTTCACTGGAGCACCCTTTTTAGGTTGAGTCTATGGATGTATAATAGAAAATTGTCTGGGTCTTTCGGTTCCAAATTTCACACTGTAATGATTTTACTAATTTTCAAATTTATTATAGAAAACTTCTGGTAAAGGTGGTAATGGAAAAGTTTTTTTAGAAACTCAGGCTCTTTTCAAACCACCTCAAGAACATTAAGAAATTACACCAAATAAAGTAAAAAATCAACAACAAAAAACTTTGATGAAAAGAAATAAATCACAATGAGATAATCTTAATCATTTCCCACACAAAGCAAAACAAAGTCAGAAAAGGACTTTGATCAAGGACAGCTCAGTTTTGAGCCAGTGCCAAGGTGAGAAGGGACCTCCTTAGCAAGCATAGTTGCACACCTTGGGTCCAGTCCCATCTATGGTTGCCCCTCAGGAGCCATAATTGACCACATCAGTGTCCATCCTATCTGGAACTTTAGTAGAGGAGGGGAGAGGGCAAGGATCCAGAGAGTGCTGTACCACAGGCAAATGACAGAGGTCTCTGCAAGACTCCTACCTTCAATTCTATCCTGGATATGAAATGAAGATTATCAAAAGTATAAATCCAGGAATTACAGAACCCAAAGAAGTTCAGAAATAACATATAAGGAAGAGGAATTTGGGATGGAAAACCCTCTCCAACAATATAAAGGAGAGAATTAAAAAAATGAACAAACATAAGTAGAACCCCAACACTATGAAGAAATATTATAAATAAAGATAACTATAGTAGAAAATGTCAAAAAACTATTTTTGGCAATAATTTCAAGTAGAGTATAAGAAAGGAGATTGGACTACCTATGAGAACTTGAGAATAAATGGAAGATCTGTTAAAATAAATGAAGCAAGAGATGACAGGGAGAAATTAGAAGTCAAGTTAGACAAAGTAGATGCCTATTGGGAAATGACTAAACAAAATTTGGTACTTGAATGCAATTGAGAATTATTGTGCTATAAAAAGTGACAAATATAATGAATACAGAGAAGTATAGAAAGACACAAACTATTGAAAAGTAAAGTAATCAGAATAAAACAATAATGGAAATGGAAATAATGATGACTACAAAATAATTCCAAAATTAATATTATGGAATTTTAAAGAAAGAAGTTGGCCTCAAAGAAGAGGCATGAGATGATATCAACTTCTCCTTTGTAGAGAATGAAGAGAGTTGAATACTGCAGAGAATGTCTTAGTTTTTTTCAATTTGTTGACAGATTTGGTTGCTTTTTTTCCTTTTGTTCCTTTTTTCTTTTTTAAAAAAATATTATGAGATGGCTTGCTGGAAGGAGAAAGAGATATGAGACTATCTAGGTAATGTAAAAACAAAGGGTATCAATAAGATTATTTTTGAAAGGAAGCTAAATGAAAGCTCTTAAGGAAATAGTAGGAAGAAGAAAAAGTTTAGAATAAAAGCTGGAAAATCTTACCAAGAATAGAATAGAAGGGACAAAATTTAATAATGTAAAAGGAAATATTAGATCAAAGTCAAGACAAAAGAATAGCAAGGATATAATATGGAAAACAGGATGAGAAGATATGATGATCAAAGAATACATAGGATCACAGAAAAGCACAATGAAACAAACAAAAAGCCTTGGATAATGGTGATGAGAAAAGAAAATTGATCAAACTTTTTACCTAAGGGCAAAGCAAAAACCAAAATTCTACTCCAACTTTAATGAATACAAAAATATTGTTGCAAAAGTCCAGAAATTCTATGTAAAAAAATAGAGAAAACAGTCAGGAAGAGACAGACCTTATGCCAAGAAACTCCAGTTAAGATCAAAAGGATAAAAGGATAAAAAAAAAAGAAATGAGAGAAAAGAATATATTGGAATATAATGATGGGATCATTGATTTAGAGTTGAGGAACCTCTAAATTCATTTAATCACATCCTTTCATTTTAAAGATGAGGAAACAAATTTGGAAAAATGAAATGCATGTATATATATATATATATATATATATATATATATATATAAAACTGCAAGGACATAAATGTGTTTTTAATAGAATTCATTATTTTTAGAAATTCCTTTTGAGAAAACCAGATTTGGGTAAAATCTTTGTGCCACAAAGATGTAGGAAAGAGTATCTTAAAAGTTCTAAGGATGACCAACTGTTTTTATTTTGAAAGGGGCAGAAGCTCCAGGCAAACACTTTCTTAATGGTCCTTGCTATATGCATTCCATCTTTAGACAAAAGTATGCTATTCATTTATTTTATATTGTGACAATCACAAATACAGGAAATAAGACCAAAGGATGAAGGTGAGACATTACTAGTGCGAAACAGTTCCATCTTTCATCAACCACAAAGATTAAACCACCAGTATGAGGCAATACAAAAGAAATTTGTTATCTGGGCTCTGAATTTCACAAGTAAATTTCTGAAAATCCTTACATAATGTACTTATGGGGCTGTTTTTGTGGCGGAACTCCTGATTTTTGTCTATGATATTCCTGTGATTTTTCTTTTGGAGATTATTTCAGTCAAATGGCTGCCTGATCCAAGGCAAATTATGCACTCCCCACACACCTTCTCTAGCCAAAACCTGAAATCAATATGACTGAATTATGATTAAGAAATAAAATGAGAAAATACAGTGACTTTTTCCATCCCATATTTGCATAAAAAATTTGTTCTTGGGCAATAAAAAAGGTTGACTTCCAGAAAGACTCCCAGCAGATATCCAAGTCATTAGCTTCTCAGTGCTACCCAGAGAGGAGCAGGAGCTAAATGTAGCCTTCAGGGCTCTATGTCTCTTGGCATCAAAAGCCATCTTCTCTTCCCTTTACCCATAAGGAAGCTGTAGGGCAGTGAAAAAGTCTGAGGGCAAGAACCTTGAAAAACCCTAGAGATCTAGAATAATCAATGTAGCATAGCAGCAGTTTAATCAGGACAGGCTAGGTGCCCAAGGTGTCCAAAGTCCTCCCATTCTGTCATGAAATACTATACCTATAGACTAAACCTATAGACTCAGAGGAACCTAACCTTGAGAAGTATAAGTTAATTCAGAATCCCAGATCACCCAAGGCAAAACCAAGCAAGATTAAGCACTCCACTTAAAAGCACATAAAGAGGAAAATAAAGAAAGAAATACCAGTTACTTCCTGATATAATCTCTATGAGGAAAAGTCACAGGAATATCATAGATGAAATCAAGAGTTCCCTCACACAAAAAAATATTAAAAGCATACAAAAAAGGACTAAAAGTATGAAGGAATTATAGTTAGGAACTCATAAGATCAGATATTCTTTAATGTATAGGAAAAAAAGCTCTTGTAAAATAATAATCAAAAAGACAAAAAACATAATTTTACAACAAAGAATGATAGTCTGAAGAATTGAGTACAATCTTATATGGGGAAATATAGATCTTTAAGAAAATAGAGCACTTTCAAATATTGCTGATGAAAATACCAGATCTGAGGAGGAATTGTGAAATAGAAATTAAAAAGCCAATACAAATCTAGGAAAGTAGGATTATTTGAGCAACTTAAAAGGATAATGTGATTATATAGATATTCTAGGGGGAAGAAAGAATCAAGTGCCCTTTGAGAACTTATATCTTCAAAGAGTATTGAAGGAGTTTAAAAAAATACAGAGGACCTTGCATAATATTAGGTCTATTCTGGGGGGAGAAAAAGAGAAGGATGGGGAAAAAAGAATTTTTAAATAAAAATATATATTAAGATATAATAATTATATAAAAGTGAAGAAAGGACAGAGATGATGGCATTTGCTCTTTTTCATAATTCAAATGTGTGAGAAAATGTACAAACATAAAAGGAAAGGGTGGAGGGTAGGAGACATTAGGTAAATCTTATTCTTAACTGAAATAGGCAAAAGAAAAGCAAAGAACTAGACTCTTAAGAAGTGTGCCCATCAATTAGGAGATAACTGAACAAATTATGAGATGTGGTAATAGAATAATAATGTACCACTAGTAATGATGAAAGAAGAATTAAAAGAATTCTCAGAAATGGGAACTGAAGAAAAGTGAAATGAGAAAAATGCAGAGAGCAATTTATTACAGGGATGGCAACATTACAAGGATAAGCAACTTTGAAAGAGTTAATCACTCTGATGACTAGTTATGCCAATGGGGGATCTATGAGGAAATATGCTACTGGCTTCCTAACAGAAAGGCAAAAGGTTTCATAAACAATACTCTGTTTTTGTTCTATATGAATAAAATACTATCTGTTTAATTTCAGAATAAAAAATAAATTAAAATTAAAAAATTAAAGCCTTGAGACATGTTCATGTCATGAGAACCTGGACTTGATAATTCCTCACCTCTCAATTATTACTGAAGCCAGCAGAAGTCAGTGACAATGTGCCATAGAAACTATCACTGAAATTTCCCTAAATTTTCATCTCTGACAAAACTATGTCTTTTATAATTCCTTCTTGATTTACCTCTCTACTTTATGCCCAGGGAATTTTATTTGCTGCCTTTATATTGAGAGTCAGAATATTTGGGTTCTAGCTCAACAATTTACAGAAATCTCATCTGGAAGAAATGATCCTTAAGATTTATGTGCTTAGGATCTCTAGCTCCACCAAGGCTAGTGTGGCTTCAGAAGCTTCAGCTTTGGTAACCTATATAACCATGATGGCAAACTTATGGCACAGGTGCTAGAGAGGGCACACAGAGTGTTCTCTGTGGGCATGTGCACTGCCCCCAGACATCCTCTATTATAAAGGCAGAGGGTCTTGGGAAGAGCTGCTTCCTTCCCCCTCTCCACTATGACTGATGACATCTTTTTTCATATCACCCAACTCTCTGCCCAGTAGCCTAATGGCAGCAAACAGGGATTAAGGTGGGTGGCTCACAGGTAACAGAGCTGAAGGGTAGTGGAATTTTCTCGCCTTTCCCTTCCCTCTCTCTGCTCATGCTGAAGACATTCATCACTTTATCCACCCCTCTGCACAGCAGTCCAATGGGAGTGCTTTCTCTCCCATCCCCCACCCCAATGTGGGGTAAAGGGGGGCACTTGGTCTGGAGGGGGCATGGGACAGCATAGGGTCTCTGTAGGGGCAGAGCATGGCACACCATCTCTAAAAGGTTCACCATCACTGCTTTATACTCAGCCTAAAATGGCAACAAATTTCTATTGTTTCAGCAGCTGCCACAAAACTTAACAATAGCTCCACCAGCCAGGACTCCAGTCCTTTATGAAAGGGAGTCATTCCTTTCATTCCTTTATGAATGAAAATATTTTATTATTATAAAATATTAATTTTTAATTAATTTATGAAATTTTCCATGTCATTACTCTTTTCTAGTTTTATCACACCTAATTAAAAATAAGGTCCATGCAATACTATGATGAACATTTATTAATGACTTAGTTATTCCTAGCAATGCAGTGATCCAAGAAAATCCTCAAGGCTAAAAAATGTCATCAACCTCCAGAGAAAGAATTGATGGAGTCTGAATGCAGACCAGAGTATACTGTACTTCACTTTATTTCTTCACTTCTTTTGTTCATTTGAGTTTTCATTCACAGAATGGAAAGATATTTTGCATTATTACACATGTAAAATCCATATCAGATTGTTTGAGATCTCAGGGAGGTGGGGGAGACAAAGGAAGGTTAAGAATTTCATTCAAACTTAAAAAAAAGTTTTTAAATTATTTATTCATGTAATTGAGGAAATAATAAAATGTCAAAATAAAAAAGGTCCAGGGTTATGCATGTATGAATTTATATTTCAGTATAGATACTCTGGGAAATTATTAATTTTAATAAATACACTATCCTTTTCAGTTCAGGGACCCTATTCCCATCTTCAATTAAGGGAGAAATCTTTCATTACTTCTTTCATTTTGAAATGATTTTTAAAATTTTAAATATTTTATATTTTTAATTTAGTTTGAATAATACTTTATTATCAACTTTGAATTGCATAGACCAGTGATGGCAATCCTTTTAGAGACCAAGTGCCCAGACTGTAACCTTCATGTTGCATGTGAGCCCCCTAACCTTACTCCAGATAGGGGAGGGAGGAAGGGCTCTCATTGGGTTGTCATAGGTTTGTCAACAGTTTCTGCCCCTTGTTTGTTTCAAGCAAAAGGCTCCCAGGTGCAGGCTACAATATTGCCACTGGGGTAGAAGTTGAGGTAGGGAATAATTGGGTCCCCTTTACTCTCCTATCCTACCCAACAAACCCTCCTAGTACATACAGAAGGAAAATGAGAATGAAGTTGAGTCAGTAATAGGGGGAAACTATTGATCTCCATGGACTAAGCTCTTGTAAGGCGCAGAGGGAACAAACTAATCTTGAAACTGGCTCTTAATATCTCATTCAAACCAAAATTATTACTTCTTTTCATCAGCCCTCAGCAGACTCTGGTTTGCATTTGATCAGTCAAACCCCTCATCTTTTCCCTGTTCACCAGTCAAACAATTAGTATATAGGAAATAAAGGATGATAAATATTGACTTCCACTTTTGAAGCAAAGCAAAACAAAATGAAACAATAATGACCATATTGCACATTTTGAAATGTTTGATTTTCAGGGTTCTTTGAGTGAGTAAGACTGGCTGAGTTGATTTTAAACAAAGATGCCCAATTCATATTTGTATGTAATACACATGCCCTAGATTATTTTATATTAGGGCACCACAGAAAAAGTTGAGCAATGGATTGTAGTAAGGAATTAAACTCTTCAAAAAATAGCAAGGGTGAGGGAAGCATTCTCTAAATCATAAATAAAGCATAGCAAGACCTACAGTTAAAATAATTGATCGAATTAGTTTAGGGAAATGATCTCTTATTCAAAGTATAATATTCTATTGGAATATCCAATCTCCCAATTAATACATGATAGAAAATACATAAGAACTATGGAAATCAGACTTTTGGTGACCTCATCTAACCATCTATCATCATCTAAATCATGGCTAGTAATAAAGGAAAAGTCTTTGATAAGCATTCTTCAAATGGTATGTGCACCACCCAATATTTAGATAAATAAAAACCACTAGGAGTATTTAGGGAAATTGTATACTGTAGTGGAAAAGGGAACTAACAGGAAATTAGGAGATCTGCTCTCCTCTTTACTAGCCTTACATGCCTGGACAAGTGACTATATCTCTATTAGAGAAAATTAGAAAGAAGAAAAAGGCAAAACATTTTTTAAAAGTCCAAAATTGGCTCTACCTGGGCAAAAAAAAAATTTCTCCTATTAACTAAATTTGTTGCTTTACTGAGGATCCAATTCTTTATAACACATTTCAACTTCAAAATTCTACTATTTTTATAGAGATAAATGAATTACCTTTGGCACTAAATCCAACTTTCCAGGGCTTAACTTCTTGATATTGAAACTCAGAACTACTTGATTTCCAGAATAGGAGACTCCTCAGCTTTAGTCCTTTAGACTTTGTGTCCTTTCTTGATGGATTCTGGTACAAACTTCCATTAAGCATTAAAATAGTTTCCTCTGCTATCACTTGAAATCTAATTCATAGCCTCCTCTAGTACTGGATTCCATGACCCAAACTTTTTAATAACTCCTTCTCTGTAGATCTATCTTGCTCAGGTCGGTGTCTAAAGAAGTCCTATCTCCTGTCTTGTTCCACTAGTCTTCTGACACTTTTGACCACTTCCCTCATAATTTTACCAAATTCACATTCTCTCACAACTCCTATTTTAATATATTATTTCAATTTCAGAGTTTGAAGGAGTTTCAGAGGCCTACATATGGTCCAACTCATATATAACAATAATCCTTTCTCTACAATATTCCTGAGAAAGTGCCATTCATCCTTAGCTTGGTGACCTTTGAAAAGGAACCAACTTATCCCTGAGATATTCCATTCTACTTTGGACAGCTCTAATTTCCACTAAGTTTTTAAAGGCTAAATTTGACTTTGAAATTTGTACCCATTGCTCCTAGTTCTGCCCTTCTAGGACAAGCAAAATAAATGTTTACCTCCTTTTAGATGATTTCTCTAGTTCCACCAGACACTTATTCTTTATTCACAGTCCTTGCATTTTATTCTGTAATGTCACAGCCATTTTGAGCTATGACACATATCCTACCATGGAAGTATAATTACATATAATTATAATACATATAATTCTTAGACCAGGCTTTGTGGGAGTTAAAGCTATATCTTATTTAAATGTTGTTTCCTTCATATTTTCTGTGATCTTGCATTTCATTTCTTCCACTCTTCTGGGACCAAGACATTCTGATAGAAATCCTATGCATTTTGACATCAGGAAGGAAGGGCTGAGGCTAGTCAGAATCTTGTGATGAAGTGAAGAAGAGGAGCTGTCTTGGAATAACTTCTATATGGGCTGTGGCAGAGTTCAGGACACACTAACAATGAAACCCTCTGCTGGGAGAAACTGCTTTAATGGAACTAATTCAGAAAGAGGGAAGGGCAGATCCAACAAGCAGAGGAGGGAGTGTTATAAGTAAAAATTGATTTGGTGGCTTATTACCAGATTTATTTAACTTTTAATAATTAAGTTTTTATTGGTAAAGAGAGAGATTGATAGAGGTAGAGAAAGAAAGAGATCTTAGCCTTTCTAGATCTGATACTTCATTTAGCTGGCTCAGGCCACTCATTGACTGGTGAGATAAGGAGCCACTCAGAGAGCAAAGATAGCTTAGATAAGAATGGAACCAATGGGAGAGACTCCACTTCCCACCCATGCTCTTCAAACCCTGTCAGCTCCACCTCCCTTTCCTTGCCTTTCAACCTCATGAGATCTGGCCTTCCCTGGCAACATCATGCTGGTTCTGGACCATTGACAGTTGGGGCATGCGCACTGACACTGGCTGCACTGGGATACAGCATCAGGGCTAGACTCTGTGACACCTATCTCCCACTGTTGGGGTACTTGGGAACAAAGCTAGAATGGAGGTCCTCCAGATATTTTACTTCACACAGAAGGAAGCATTTTCTATGTGGCTGTCACAGACAGAACTAGGAATAATTGGTGCATTTAGGTTCAAGGGGAAAATCTTCCTAAAAGTTAGAACTGTCCACAAATAGAGTGGGTTCCAATGAATGGAAGTAAGTTCTTCAATCTCTGGAAATCTTCAGGAGAATACAAGATAATAACTTCAGGTTGTTCTTTATGACATTGATTCTCACACTTCATTTTAGACTAGCCTACATTTGAAGTAAAAATGTAGAAAGGTGAGCTTGATATCTGTTCCTGTAAATCTGTAGAATATATTATTAAGGGTACAATTTGTAAAATATTTTTAAATGATAGTGATGACCAAGTTTATTGAGGATAAGTCATACAAATTTAATCTTATCTTCTTTTTGACATGTATTATTTCATATGCTTGCCTCACTCCAGTTCCTACTTTCTGCCTCTTGTTCTGGGAACAGTAATCATATCAATACTACTATACTCAGAAAGCACATATCTATCAGTTTGCCCCAAGATTCTACTTCCAAGCACTGTGATTTCCCTGATTAAGACTAAAACTTATACTTATACTTATAAAAAGTTGAAGAGATTCAGTTCTTGGTTTAAAACCAGGGTGTAGAAATACTCTAGATAACTGAAGAAACTTCTTTACAATGTTCCAGAAATTCACCCAGTCTTCAGTGGAAGACTAGTCAACATTTCATGCTTGTGTTATTCCCCCCTATTCAAATATAAGCTCCCTTTTTTAAAAAATGAAAAGAAAAATGTAAGTTTCTTGAAGGTAGGTCTTTTTTATTTTTTTTCTATTTGTATCTCCACAGTTTAGCACAGTGATTGATTCATGATGTTTAATAAATGCTTTTCATTCATTCATCTATTTAGACACAATGGATTCTTTGTTCCTGAAGGTCTCTTAAGGACATGTTTGATGATCACCTGTAGGAAACGTTATAATGAAGACACTTTTTCTGGTTTGGATAGGGTTAGATGATTTCTGCAGTTCTTCCCAGCACAATGCAAGCACATCCTCCTTCCACTGTCTGGGATAATGTGGGAGGCTCACAGCAACTTGAAGGAACAGTTTGGGCACACAATCTCTAAAAGGTTCGCCAACACTGGTCTAGAGGGTGATTATTTCTGTGATCCCTAGGGACAATGCCTATGAGCATTAAAGTAACATTTGGAATGAAAGCCATGCTTTATTAAGCACACATGAATTCAAATTTATCCCAAATGAGTATGCTGAACATGGTTAGCCTGAAAAAATTAAAAAAAAAACCAATAAAGTAAAAAAAGTGGGAAACTGTGTTATACTCAATTATGCACATTATTTTTTATTTTAAAATCTCTATTGAATTAATTAGTTAGTAATAGCTGACATTCATATGGATTTTACCCACATTATTTTGTTTGAACCCCACAACTATGCATATGTAAACCCATGAGGTTTATAAACTTTATAGCCATTTAGGAGAGAAGGAAATTTCACTACCTAATAACAGCTGACATTTATACACATTTTACCCACAGTACCTTTTTAGAAACCGCAAAACAACTGATGATAATATAAACTTTTATCTCCATTAAACAGATTAAGAAATTGGTGTTGAGATAGGTTTAGCAGTTTATCTAAGATCATGTAGCTAGATAGTGTCAAAAGTGAGAGCTAAACTCAAGTTTTTCCAGGTTACAAAACTTCAACTTTTTATACTATAAAAAGAAGTCTTATAGAAATTAAGTTTAGACCAACACTCTATATTATATTCCACAATACATTCTAAATAGTTAAGTGACCTTAATATAAAGATTATATTATAACAAATTAAGAAGTGAAGCAGATTATATATGCCTCATGACAATGTGTAAATGTGTTCTTAACTATTCAAATGATAAATGCAATTAGATGAATAAATGCAAAAAGAGGAATAACTTTGATTACTCAGAGCTGAAAAGCTTCTGATCAGAAAAAAATTAAAGCACCCAGGCTACAAAGGGAAGTGGTTGCCTGGGGAAGAATATCTTTATATAAAATTTCTCTGGGAAGTGTTTGATATACAAGATAAATAAATTATATGTATATGCATATTGTGTAAAATATATTTAGATATGTAAATAATTTTATACAACTTGCAAGTATATATAAACATTTGTCCTACATGTCTATATGACTAATAGCCATTCTCTAGTAGAGAAATGGTCAAAGACCATAAACAGTTCTCAAAGGAAGAATTGTGAAGTATTCAAAGTCACATGAAAGAATGTTCAAGTCAGTTGATCAGTTGTGTTGATTTTTTTTCTGCTTTAAAAAACTATTTCTTATATAAGATGGCTCTCATAGAGGAGTGAAGAGAAGAATATTAAGAATAACAATGATGTAAAGAACAGAAGATAAAAATAAAAACTTAATTTTAAAAAATGTGAGTAAGTTATAAAGTACAAAACTGAATAGAGTTAAGCAGAATTTTCAGCACAATGTGACAAAACCCCAAAATTAACTTCTTATGTGGAAATATTTTGCAGAATAAGTGAATGGTGTGGAATTTTCCAGAAAGCTGCCAGCTTGAAGTCACTGAGAGCATACCTCCCAGTCTGCCTGGAAATAGTAGGTTCTAGGTTTAACAAAAGTTTAACAAACAAAGGTTCTAGGTTTAACAAAAAATTAACAAAAATAATAAAAACTAATATCTTCATGGTGCTTGTGATCTAGTTTAAGATACAGAACACATGAAGATTTAACAGCATTTTTAAAGCTGCTTATGTCAGATATGTTATCCTACAGACTAGAACTCTGGGGATCAAAACCATATCTTATTTCATATAACCCTCAAGACCTAACCCAGTGTTCTGTAAAAGTTAACTTCTTAAAAATTAGTCAAATGTATGTTAGAATGCCTACCCACCTTGAGGAACATTAATTCTCTCTTCTTTTTTTTTTTAAACCCTTACCTTCCCTCTTGGAGTCAATACTGTGTATTGGCTCCAAGGCAGAAGAGTGGTAAGGGCTAGGCAATGGGGGTCAAGTGACTTGCCCAGGGTCACACAGCTAGGAAGTGGCTGAGGCCGATTTGAACCTAGGACCTCCCATCTCTAGGCCTGGTTCTCAATCCACTGAGCTACCCAGCTGCCCCCAATTCTCTCTTCTAAGAGTGGTTATAGAATCTGTGTACAATGTCTAGGTGAGTCCCCACCCCATTACATTATAAAGGAATTGTGAGAAGATAGAAGGCACCCAGGAAAACAATAATCTGATTCTAAAACATAACATAGGTTTGCTATGTGTTTTAAACCATGAAAAAATTGTCAATTCAAGATGTTAATAGCATTTGGATCAAGTTTTTTAAATTCCATTCTTTCATTTTAGGTACTTTTATCATTATCATCATCATCATCATCATCATCATCATCACCATCACCATCATCATCATCATCATCATCATCATCATCATCATTTTTAGTTTAGAAGAATCTCAAAACTAAAGTCACCCATAGATTTTGCAAATTATGCTTTCATATAACACAGAAACTCATCCCTGCCAGCTTTGTTAAGTCAAAGAGCTCTTCAGGACATTCATATCTAATGAGTGAAGGGAGTGAGTTTCTTCCAACAGAATACTGAGGCCAACTAGCTCATCTTCATGGTGGAGGCAGGAGGCAGGAAAAGGAAGGCAGTCTATGAATACCTCTGGAGGAGGATTAGTCTCTTAAAACTCTGTGAATCCCACAGGCAAATATGGTATAGAAGAAAAAGTACTGGAGCCGGTACCGCAGTCTTATCTCAGCTTGGCCACTTGTCTTTGGTAGACTACCTCATGATTCTGGGCCTTAGTTTCATCCACTGTAAGAATGAGATGGTCATACTACATGTTTTCTAAAATTGCTTCCAGATCTAAAATTTTATCATCTTTTACCTTGAAGGCAATAAGGTACAAAATTGTGTTAAAGTGAAAACACAAACAAAATAAAACATTAGAAATTAAGAAAGTGAAAAAAATGATTCATTCTGCATTCAGAATTCATCACTTCTCTCTCTGGAGGTATATAGAATCTTTGATCATGGATCCCCTGAAATTATTTTGGATCATTGTCTTGATCAGAATAGCTAAGTATTTCACAGTTGATTACCCTTATATTATTGATGTTACTGTATACACTATTCTCCCAACTATGCTCACTTCAATTTGTATCAGTTCATATAAACCATCCCAGGTGATTCTGAAACCATCCTGCTCATCCTTTCTTATAGTACAATAGTATTCCATTATAGTCATTTACTACAACTTGTTCAGTCATTCCCCAGTTGATGGACATCCCCTCAATTTCTAATTCTTTGCCACCGTAAAAAGAGCTGCTATAAATATTTTTGTATAAATTCGTCCTTTTCTCTTTTATTTGTTCTCTTTGAGATACAGAACTAATAGTGGTATTGCTGGGTCAAATGATATACATTGTTTTATAGTTTTGGCATTGTTCCAAATTGTTCTCCATAATGGTTGGTCTAATTCATAATTCCACCAGCACTGAGTTAGTGTCTCAGCTTTTCCACATCCACTCCAGCATTTGTCATCTTGCTTTTGTGTGAAGTTAGCTCATCTGATATGTGTGAGGTGCTATCTCAGAGTTGTTTTAATTTGCATTTCTCTAATCAGTATTGATTCAGAGCATTTCTTCATGTTACTATTGATAACTCTGATTTCTTCTAAAAACTACCTGTATCTTTTGATCCTTTACCAATAGAGGTATGGCTCATACTTTCATAAATTTGAATCCATTCCCTCTGTATTAGAGAAATCAGGTCTTAATCAGAGAAAATGACTATATTTTTTTTCTCAAATTTTCATTTTCCTTCTAAATTTGGCTGAATTAATTGTGTTAGGCTTTTGCCTTTTAATTGCATATAATCAAAATTATCTATTTTACTTCCTGTAATCCTCTCTATCTTTTCTTTAGTCTGAAATTCTTCCCTTATTCATAGATATGATTGGTACATTTTTCAATACTTATGGTATTGACCTTAATGTTTAAACCATTTATCCATTTTGATCTTTTATATATATATATATATATATATATATATATATATATATATATATATATAGTCTGAGATATTGGTCTATGCTTAATTTCTGCCAAACAGCTTTCCAGTTTTCCTAGTAATTTTTGTCAAATGGTGACAATGGTGACTTCTTGACCCAAATGCTTGGATCTCTGGGTTAATTAAATACATTATTATGGTTATTTACTATTGTGTACCTAATCTAGTCCACTGATCCACTACTCTATTTCTTAGCCAGTACCATTATGTTTTTTTTTAACCTTTACTTTCCATCTTATCAATGCTGTGTATTAGCTCCAATGCAGAAAAGTGATAAGAGCTAAGCAATGGGGGTTAAGTGATTTGTGCAAGGTCTGAAATAACAATATTAATTTGGAGGGGTTTAGGATGGAAAACATATAGGGATTAACATATGAATATTTTACTTTTATTCAACAGAGAGGAGAGGTTTGGGAAAGGAGGAAGTGGGAGAAGGAAATCTTACAACTTAATCCCTTAGTTTAAAACTCCTAACTAATTATCCTATTTTATCTTATCCTGAACTTCTAAGGGCCAGTCCAACAGAAAGTGCAGAGATCTTACATATAGAGTATTCTGGCAATTAGAGACTAGAGTCCAGATGAGGAGTCCTAGATGGTCTAGAGAATGGTTGTAGCTCCCAATCTTTCCCTTGGTCCACCCAAGGGTAATTGAAACACTCCTATCTACTCTTGTCCAGAGGGCTGCTTGCAGGATGATCCAGAGATGTCTACAGGAGCCCAGATCAGCTTCTTTGTCATCTGTAAACCCCCAAGTGAGTCCAACAGTCTCCTCAACAGTTTGGAACTTTTCCCTTGCCAGCTCTGGGGATTCTCTGCCTGTCAATGATTCTTATGCACTAAGCATTACATTGCAACAGGTCACACAGTTAAGAAGTGCCTCAGGTAGGATTTGAACTCAGGACATCTAATCTCCAGATCTGGTTTTCTATCCACTGTGCCACCTAGCTGCCCCCTACTAGATTGTTTAGGACATGATAGCTGTTTCTAAGAGGTCTGAAGGCTTATACTTTTTCTTTTTGTTCCCAGGAGGCAGAACCAACAACTCTGGGTGGAAGTTTCAGAGAGACAAGTTTAGACTTGATGTCAGGAAAAAATTCCTAGCAATTAGAGCTATCCAAAAGTGGAATGGGTTATTTCAAAAAGTAGTTGGTGGGTGCCACTAGGTGACTCAGTGGATTGAGAGCTATGCCTAGAGATGGGGGTCTTGGGTTCAAATCTGGTCTCAGATACTTCCTAGCTGTGTGACCCTGGACAAGTTACTTAACCTCCATTGCCTGACCCTGTATTAATATACAGTATTGATTCTAAGACAGAAGGTAAAGATTTTTTTAAAGGTAATGGGCTCCTCTTCCTTAGAGATCTATCAAAAGAAGCTGGAGGACCACCTGTTGGACATATGGCATGGTGGACATGGGAGTCAGGAAATCCTGAATTCAAATCCTGCCTCAAATACTTACTAGTTCTATAGCCCTGAGATAGTCATTTAACTCTTGTCAGACCCAGTTTCTTCCCTGTAAAAAATGAAGATGATTATAGCACCCTCTGATAGGTTTGTTATAAGGGATCAAGTGAAATAAAATGCATAAAGCATTTTGCAAACCTTTAAGTATTATAAATATGTGAGTTAGGTATTCTTTTTGTGTATGGATTGGATTAGATGGACTCTGCGATTCCTTCCAACCCTAAACAGCATGATTCTGTAAACCTTGGAGAACTGTAATCTACACTCCCTGGAGATTTGTACTTTGAACACCTTGTCTAGCCATGAAAAGGGTGTATTCCATAATTTGGCAGCAGTTATTCCCTCTCACCTAGGGAGTAGGTCTACAGAAATGCCCAAAGAGAGCAAAGTCATGGCTTGGTGCTATTAACCAAAGTAACAAAGTTCATTGTAAATATACAGAAAGTTTTACATAAGTTACAACATTCTCAGATGTGGTAGAGTTACCAAAATTGAATAAAGAGGAACATAAGAAAATAATTCTGTGTTTGCCTCTTTAACAAACATCCTGTTTTATATTAATCATAAGATTGCTTCATGGAAGTTGACCATTTAACCTGCTTTGGGTTTGTGTCACTGTTTCTGATAAATTGCTGATCCAGAGGATGTTATAAAATATGAGTCAGAGACTTACTAGTTTTTTGGCTCTCCAAATACTATATAAAGAGCATCCTACTTGAAGAGTGAGAGAGCATCAAGAGGCAGGTAAAGAGGAGCTGAGACACAGCAGGGCAAGAATGAAGAGCCTTCTACCTCTGCTCCTCCTCTGCATCACAGCCTCACATGGCTTCCCTGCAGGTTTACAAACCAAAGAGCAAGATGCCAAAATCATCCAGGTAAATTTCAGCTTTTCATTGCAAGAGGTGGAAACTCACTGGGGGGGGGGGGGGGGGCTGTTTTCAAACAGATAGTGTAGTGGGCTTGGCCAATGGTGGCTTTCAATCAAAGAAGGGTCTCAGCAAAGTAAATTCTGCTCTGCTGATTCTCTTGGAGGAATGAAACAATCTGAGGTCTGATTCAAGGAATTCAAATTCTGACTTTAACACAGGTATGAAAAGTAAGGGAATTTCTCTTGCTGAAATGCTACATGTACAACTGCCAAATTATTCAAGTTTGGAGGGGATCAAGGAATTAAGATAATATTTGGAGAACTCATAATAAGGATCAGAAAAATCTAAACTTGCAAATAAAAGTGTTTTTCTATACTCCAAACTCTACCAATTCTTGTATAAATATCTTATCAAACCAAACGTTTCTTAAGAAAAATCTAGGAAATGTCTCATATTTAATGTTTTAAGGTATTTTTATTTTTCTTCAGAAATATCTTGAGAAATTCTATGACCTGAAAATTGATGAAGTGAAAAATCCGAAGAACAAAAACAGCAACCCAGTCACTGAAAAACTCAAGGAAATGCAGGAATTCTTTGGGTTGAAAGTTACTGGGAAGCCAGATGCTGAAACTCTAAAGATAATGAAAATGCCTAGATGTGGAGTCCCTGATGTGTTTTCATTTGCCATCACTGAAGGAAATCCTAAGTGGGACAAGAATAACCTTACTTACAGGTAGTGATCTTTGAACATGAAGATGAAAATTGTTTTAAAAAAGTATCATAATGGAAAATGGCTATTGATGCTGGGGTTACATATGTATCTCTCTGTTCATTTCTTTTTAATTTTTAGCATTGAAAACTACACACCGGATTTAGCCCGGGAGGATGTGGATGATGCCTTCAGGAAAGCATTTAAAGTCTGGAGTGATGTCTCCCCCTTAACATTCACTAAGATATCAAAGGGTGAAGCAGACATAAAGATCTCTTTTAATTATAGAGGTAATGAAGGGGTCTTTCAACTTAGTAATGCTTATTTTTTTTGTTGTATTTTGTTTTGTTTTTGCCTAGCCTGAGCAATGAGGAAGACTTGGAAGACTTGAATTAAATCTTCTTTTTTTTCTTTCAGATCATTATGATAATTCTCCCTTTGATGGTCCCAATGGAATCCTTGCTCATGCCTTCCAACCAGGTCCAGGAATTGGAGGTGATGCTCATTTTGATGAAGAAGAAAGGTGGACAAAAGACCACAAGAGTAAGTCAGACAAATTTGTATCTCCTCTTTTCCCTACATCTCACCTCAGTGTTAGTTGATTAGGTCAAAAGAATACAACAAAATAGACATTTTTCCACGAGATTCTGTAAATCTAAGAATGATTTAATATATTATACATGGATACTATTTTGTTCCTATTAGCAATAGCAATAATAATGATAATGATGACAGAAGAAAGGGGAATAAACATTAAATGCTTTTTTTGCCAAGCACTGTGCTATATGCTATACAAATGTCATTTCATTTAATCTCCACAGCAACGTGGTTAATAGATGTGATAGATTATAAAATTTAAAAAGGACTGACATTTATGTAATAAATTCTAGTTCACAAAGTGTCTTATAAAATTATTTCATTTGATCTTCATATATTATCTAGAGGGCTGCAAGTCTCCATTTTAAAAATATCTACCATAATCAACTCCTAAAATCTTTTCCTTTTCTAAGCACTGTAATTTAGATTGTATCCACCTTATTTTATGGAGGACACAAATTCAGAGGTGACTTAATTGCCAATGGAAAATAGCAGAAATGGGCCTTTAGTCAGGTTCCCTGATTCCATATCTTATCTCTTTACTACTTTGCTCCACAACCATTCTGTGCTTCCTCTAGAGTTCCCTAACTCAGCAGTTCCACTTTCCCCAAAGGACCCATGCTTAAAATCTCAGTCCAGTTTGCATTTTCAAGAATATGTCAAGAAGGGGGAAGCTGGGTGGCTCAGTGGATTGAGAGTCAGGCCCAAAGATGGGAGGTCCTAGGTTCAAATCTGGCCTCACACACTTCCCAGCTTTGTGACCCTGGACAAGTCACTTAACGCCTATTGCTTAGCCCTTACTACTCTTCTCCCTTAGAACCAATACACAGTATTTATTCTAAGACAGAAAGAAAGGGCTTAAAAAAAAAAAGAATACATCAAGAATCACACTTTTCTTTATTTATCAAGAAAATAATGTTTTTCTCCTTGGGCAGTTATAGTACTAACTGATCCATGGTGAGGTTTACAGATAGGTCAGTGTGTGATTCTGCAAATCACACTAATGTGCTACTTTCTGATAGGACTTATACAATGAGGATAACATATCATTCCTTTAGGGGGACTTTATCCCTTTCAATAGAGTTAATAAATGCATTTTCTACTCCTTTAGAAGAACCGTATGACTTTTGTAAAGTTTCTGATCATGTCTCAGAAGCACTTTGTCATAGTATACAGTGTTACATGAAATCAGAAGGATTCTGATGCTTAATGGTTATGAAACCAAAGCCAAATCAGTGTATCTAAGCCTTTTTCCTCACATATGCCATGGAGCTCAAAGTATCAGCATTACACAGTTCTTGTGAAATACTACCTGTGAAGTGCTTTATACATTTTTAAACATTATATAACTATCAGTTATTATTACACCTAAAAGAGCTATATATTTCTTCTTATTCTTGTGTAGCTTGATGTAGTTTTATGTCCTGCCAGGAAGAATGCGTTTTTTTCCAGTGTCTTACAAATGTTTTGATTGTTTTAGATTACAACTTGTACCATGTTGCTGCTCATGAATTTGGTCATTCTCTGGGTCTTGCCCATTCCTCTGATATTGGTGCCTTGATGTACCCCACCTATGGTTTCAATGACCTCGATAATATTCAGCTTTCTCAAGATGACATTGATGGCATTCAAGCCATCTATGGTAAGTAGAAAGGTGCTTTATCTCACTCACATATATATATATATATATATATATATATATATATATATATACTGTTATAAGGAAGAGAGGATTTGAGCATATGAGCTGGGTCTGCAGGGAGATGGGGATTCAGAGAAAAGATTCTAGAATGTGGGGGGGAAAGTGTGAGACAGTTAACTGAGGTTGGAGCTGTGTCTTTCTCTGGTTTGACCAGGAGGGAATGGCTGCTTTCCCTTGGTGGCTGTTTCTACCTTATCTTTTCCATTCTACCTGCTTACCTGCTGGCTTGTCATCTACTGAACTTCCTGGTGTGACCTGGAACCATTTGGGCCATCTGTCTGTAAGATTAGGTCTGGGATCCATCTGGATCCCAGACCTCTCCTGGGGCCCTGTCCTGCCAAACTGCCAAACCCCACTACCTCTATTACCCTCAAAACAGGGTCTGAGATCTTAGACAGATAGGTAAGGATCAGTGTAGTTCAAATCTGTGAAGACTCCTGGTGACAGGACATTTAGATCTGGAGGGATTTAGGTAGTTGACATTAGCTTAGAATTATCCAAATCCCCTTTTCACCTTGCTTGTCATAATAAATCCAACCTACATTCCTGTTATATAGTGGTCTGTGTTTGTTACCTCAGGACAGGCTCTGCCTGGACTGGACCTGTTCCCAAAACAGTTATCCTTCTGATACTGACCTATAATTAAACATCTAATCCCATCTCCAAAACCACCCTCCATTACAATACACAGACAAATACACACAAACAGCTCATGTTCACTTTTATAAAGGTTTACCACAGACAATCAATGGCCACATATTTCAAGAAGCTTTTATATTGAATGTGTTTTCATATCATTCAATGTTCCAAGGCAGCATTAAGTCTTTTGTTGTCTTTTAGGTCCCTCCAATAATCCTGTCCAGCCAACAGGATCAACAACACCAAAAGCCTGTGATAAGAAGCTGACCTTTGATGCTATCACCACAGTCCGGGGAGAAAAAATATTTTTCAAAGACAGGTAAAAACCATCTATGGTCTTTCCTTTAGATCTTTGTTTCTTTATTATTATTGCTAATTATCTTTAAATTATTAGTAAAAACTGTGGATACCTTGCATTCTCTTGGCATAGTCTACTTTTCAAATTGATTTCAATAACATTATTCTCTTTAAGTTTAAGTAACCCTCAATGGTATTTGAAGAGATATTGTTATTCTGTTTTTCATAGTTGAAGAAAGTAAAGGAGAGAATAGTGAAGTGACATGCCCAAAGTCACCTTAGAGTTCTTTGGTGGCTGAGCAAGTCAGATCTGACTCTAGGTATGACAACATGGTGAGAAATTTAGATTAAACCCTTATTTTATAGATGAATAAACTGAATCCCAGAGAGATTAAATGACTTATCCAAATTCATGTAATTCACAAGGGCAGGGAAGTATAGGAAATCTATACTCAGGTACTTATAGTATGTCTTGTAGCAATATTGTTTTCTAGCCATATTGCACAGCAAAAAATTATTTCTTTCTCTTCTCCTCCCCCCTCTCTTTGTCTCTGTCTGTGTGTGTCTCTCTGTCTCTCTCTCCCTGTCTCTCTCTCCCTGTCTCTCTCTCTGTCTCTCTCTCTGTGTCTCTGTCTCTGTCTGTCTTTCTGTTTCTCTCTCTCTCTCTCTCTCTCTCCCTCTTTCTCTCCCTCTCTCTCTCTCTCTCACTCCCCCCCCTCTCTCTCCCTCTACCACTCTACTTCCTCTCTCTCTTCTCTTCTCTCTCCCTCCAGATTTTCTTAGAGTCCTTTGTTAGGATCTCTCTAATATTCCTATCACATACTGCTTGTATTATATTTATTAGTATAAATGCTGATTCTAACTAGCCCAGGGGACTAGAACACCTTTGGAGTCAGATCCTACACTATTTTTTATCTTTATATCCCCAGCTCCTAGCTTAAAGCCATGCACTCAATAAACATTTAATATCTGTTTAACAGTCATGATGATAATAATAATAGCTAGCATTTGCTTAACACTTTAAGGTTTACAAAGTGCTTCAAGTGAATTATCTCATTTGGTATATCATTTGACCTATGAGGCAGGTGCTATTGCTAGGACTTTTTTTCTAGATGAGAAAACCAAAACTTGAGACAAGTTATTATTCGCTCAGAGTAACAGAGCTAGTAATTGTCTGAAGTGGAATTTGGACTCAACTTGTCTGATTTCAAGTCCTACATTATCCACTGTACCACCAAAGCTGTCTTAATCACAGAACTTGGAATTTAGAACCAAAAGGAATGTTGGGAAATTATCTAATCTTATCCCCTCATTTTTACTATAAATGAGGAAAGTAAGTCTCCCAAAGATTGAATTAAGATTTATCTAAAGTCACAGAATAAAAAGCAAATCCAAAATTTGAAAGCAGAACCTCTGAATTCAAATCTAGAGCTATTGCGTCAAAATATCTTAAACTTCTTTCCATGTTATAGTTGATTATTAAAGAGACAAGTGAATATGAACCTGATGGATTGAGACTTACTTAAAACTAACCTTGACTCTTTTTTAACCCTTATTTACTGTCTCAAAATCAGTTCAAAGTATTGGTTCCAAGACAGCAGAGAAGTAAATGCTAGGCAATTAGAGTTAAGTGACTTGCCCAGGGTCACACAGCTAGGAAATATCTGAGGTCATATTTAAATCCAGGACCTCTAGCGTCCTGGTTTCTACCTATCAAATGAGCCAACTAGCTGCCCTTATTTTTTTTTATTATGGAAAAAAAGTCTTTCAATAGGTCATTTAAATCTTTCTGTTATTGAAATGTTTCTGCAAGGAAAAACAGCTCCCAATGAATCAAATCACCAAATGATAGAGTTAGAAAAGACATGATGCCATCTAACAGTTTATAGACGGGAAAACTTAGGTCTAGAGATTTGAATTTCCTAAGGTCTCATAGAACATTTATATTAGACCTCGTACTAGAACCAGAGAGTTTTACTCTTGGGCAAGTGCCTTTTCCATTTTGCCATTGTCTAAGACCTTGGATTTTAATTAGTTCTTTTAAAAAATAAATGCTTGCTTTGTGTAGAAAAGAAATGCCACCTGTAGTTTGGTGAATATTTTAGCTTTTCACCTAATCTTATTTATGTAGGGCTTCTCATCTAGCACTTGTAGGTTTTAAAGCTTGAAGACATGAAATAGGTCAGGTTTTGTTGTTGTTTAGTTGTTTTTCAATTTTGTCTGAGTATGCATGACCTCACTTAGGGTTGTCTTGACAAAGATACTGGAGTGATTTGCCATTTTCCTTTCCAGAAATTTCATAGATGAGTAATTGGGGACAGTTTGCTTAAAATAAAAAAGAACAGAGGAAAGGACAAAAGGAGGATGATAGCAAGGCAGGAAGATAATTCCCTGAATCTGTTCTATGGTGGTAGTAAGGTGTAGACTGATCTAACCAAGACCCTCAAATATTATGATAGAGATATTATTTCATCCCATAACCCACTGCTAGTATTATGGCTTCACATTGTAAAGAGTAAAATTTAGGGAATATATGGGGAGACTGAGGCAGGTAGAAATTAGTTTCTCTCTGCAAGGAGTATTATATTTTTTAGAGGTTTATTAAGGATTAAAGAAAATACAGGATAAGAAAACACGTGTCCAGGCCACAGAGAGGCCTAGACACAACCTCACTTACATTATGGAAAGAGCCACATCTACCCCAAACAGAAGTCCAAGAGACCCCTCAAAAGCCTTTGAATCAGCTTAAATACCTTCTCCATCTCGGCCCAGGTGAGATTACAAGGCATTCTGGGAAAGTGGAGCAAAGGCTCGTGGGGATTGTAGTCCTGTATTTGAGTCCATTTTTTACAACATAATCTATTACCATTGGGAAGGGTAAAAAAGGAAGGTAAGAAATTAAAGAACACCCACTCATTTTTTCTTCAGAAATTTATCAACAAATTAGGTTCTTTGTATTATAACAGAAAATGTCAAATCATATACAGGATTGAGATAACTGGGTATCTGTTTGTGATTGCTTACAATCAGATTTGATTTTCTCACCTCTCTCCAAATCAGGTTCTATCTCCGTAAGACTCCCTATATTCCTGAAGCAGAAGTCAATTTAATTTCTCTGTTCTGGCCAAACCTCCCAGGTGGGATTGAAGCTGCTCATGAAGTTACAGAAAAGGACATAGTCAGGTTTTTCAAAGGTGATTTTTCAGATTTTCCCCTCAATCCTTCTGTGTGATAGAATTCTCAGTAATTTAGGCCAAGGAAGGTGGGTGGTCTAGGTTTTTTCTTCCTTGGGGTTTCCTCCAAAGATATAATCCAGACTACCAGAATCATCCAGAGTTGAGGTGTTTGTGACTCATCCTTACTAAATGGTGACATGTGTAGCTTCTCTGTTTTTGTCATGTAGTTGTGAAATGCTATTCTCTTTGCTGAAAAACATACCAAACCATGACGGGAGAACTAGGGCAAAAAAAATCTGGAGACTGGAGTCAAATCAACAGGACATGGTACAGAAAGATGTAGACTATCTCATCCCTTAATGATAGCTCTTATGCTGCCAGTATCCCACTAATTAGCACACAACCAGAAAATAAACAGCTGCAAATTGGATAGGACCAATGATTTGTTTCTCTCTGACTCAACCGGAGTCATATGCCTAGCCCCAGGCTATGGTGAGGTGCCAAACACTGGAATACGAGTAGCTGTTCATATATTTGGCATATATAGAAAAAGATAAGATGTTTGATTTTATCTTATGGTTGCAATGTTAAGGAGGAGCTCAGCTTATATAGAAAAGAGACTGTGGAACGAGTCTAACTATTAGTCTGTGTGTATATGCTGGATTTTGTATTGTTTAATTGCCATACTTTGGTAATAAGAATGGGAGTTTCTGCATTTCAAAACATCAATGGCTATATCCTGACTTTACAAAGCAAGGTTTGCTATCATAACCCATTCATATTGCCTCTATTATTTTCTAGTTTTTTATTTAATTTAATTTTAATGGAAATTTTTTATTTAATTAATTTAGAATATTTTCCATGGTTACATGATTTATGTTTTTTTTTCCCTCTCCTCCCCCATATCCAACATGCCATATTGTCTCTATTATTTCTAGGTTAGGTCAGGTACGTGAGTTTGTGAGTGAACAAGTTTTCATGAACTAGAGCATGATGCTAATTTGTTCTTGGGTATAAGACATCCACCCTCAGCAAACCCTTGGAGTTGGCAGGTAGATCAAGGGACTGATATAGCTTACCTAGACTTAGTCAAAGTATCTGATCAAAGTCTCATAACTTTGTGGCTAAAATGGAGAGATATAGCTGGCTGACTGTATTGTTGAGTGGATTTGGAACTGTTTGAATCATTAGACTCAGAGAGTTGTCCTTAATAGTTTTATATGTAGGTACCCAGAGAGAAGTCAATCCTCATACAAGGGAAATGTGAGTAACAATTAGAGAGATCCCTAAATGTGGAATTAGCTGCTTCATAGACTTCCTTTCAAATGGAATTCTCAATCAAAAGATTGGAGGGCCACTTGTGATAAAGAAAGGATTTTTAATTAGATGTCCATTGAACTAGATGCCCTCCAAAGTATCATACCTTGGAGATTCTATGATTCTCTAATGTACATACCCTTTATAAAACTAATCTCAAAACCTCCTGCTTTTGGAGGTAAAAACTGAGACATGGTAGATAAACCTCACCTAATTTGTCTAACATTAGGCAAAATAATCTCATGAGGGTAATTAGTTTCAAAGGAACAATGCTGTGAATGAATATTTGACCAAATGACAGGCTTTATATAGTTGGTTGTTTTTTCCCCTTATTTCCCCCTATATTAATAGTTTTGACTATTAACAATGTTATTATTAAATGTTGGTAGAGGAAGTGTTTTTTTAGGGGCATACTTGTATTTATTACTCATTTGAGCTGAGGGAAAACCTTCTCATAGAAGATTCTTGGTTCACAGACAGCAAGTTTTGGGTTGCTTTGGGGACGAATGTGTTGCCGGGTTATCCCAAGGACATCTATACAACTTTCGGTTTTCCTAAAACTGTGAAGAAAATTGATGCTTCCGTTTCTGAGGAATACACTGGAAAAACCTACTTCTTTGTAGGAAACAATTACTGGAGGTAAGAATCCACATTTGGAAATCATAAGGAGTCAGCTCAATCTTAGATTTGAAAGAGATGCCTACTTATTCTTATCAACCTAAGATTCATAAATTAATTTATGTGACAAATATTAAATTTCTGTTGTCTTCAGAGCACTGTTCTATGGGCTGGGGGGAATAAAAAGCTTAAATAAAATATGGCTTCTGCTATCACAGAACTTAGTTTTGAATCTATATTACACTAATAAAGATCATTATATTATATAATATTACAGTTTGGCAATATAAAAGAGGTGTGAAAAAAGTGCCCTGGGAGGGGGAAGCTCATTCTGCCCAGGATGAATCAAGGAAGGCTTCCTGTAGAAGGTAGTGTTTAAATTGGACATTTTAAAGTAGATAGGTATTCAACAGGAAATGTAAACATTCCCAGTATAAGAAGAAGGAGACATTTGTTCATTGAGCAGAGTACATTCTGGAGCAGAGAGTATGTGGAAATGCTTAATGTACAAAGCTGTCAAGAAGAACAGGTCCAGATTATAGAAAGTCTTAAATTGTAGACAAAAGTATTTTTGATTTAATATGCTGAAAATAACTATTAAGGATTTTGAAATAAAAGCATGATATGACAGAAACCATGTATAACATCTTTCAGTGAATGAATGGATTATTGGGGGGGGGGGGGGAAGTAGCCACTCCAACACTTACATACCCATCAAGTGCTATTCTAAGCTTGATCAGTTAACAGCAGCCAGATGTTTATCCTGACTAAATTCTAGGATATGATTGAGACTATGGAATGATAAGACTCTTGGGAGTAGGGACTCTCATTTTCTGCTTTTATATTCTTAGCACCTGACACAGTGCTCATCCCACAGTAGGAACTTAATAAATGAAAGACTTGCTAAAAAAAAAAGTCATAGAATTTTTAAGCTGAAAGGCATTTTAGAGATCCCATAGTCCAACCTCCTGATTTTATAGCTAAAATAACATACCCAGAAATACAGGATTATTTTTTCCAAGTTCATAAAGGGAGTTAATAAGACCTGGGAACAGAACCCAGGATTTGTCCTGAGTGTTCTCACCTATTTATTCTTAACCTTTCTCTTTAGAGACCATGATGAATGTAATTAATGTCCTAGAGACATTGAAGATAAAGGTCCCTTGTTTTCCATGGCGTTTCATTTAAGCACTGTGGAACCTCCCTAGGGACTTAAGTTCATAGAATCCTACTAGGATTAGTGCTAGAAGGGGTCTGAGAAATCTAAATGTAGGTCAACTACTTCTTTTGGAGTATAACATATTCAGCAACATTTTTTTATAGTGTGTATATGATAACCATATATGTGTATATGTATATGGTGATCACCACCATAAAGGTCATTATTAGGCCATTTCATTTGTTGGTTGGATTTATCTTCTCATATTTATATAATTATCATTTTTCCTGATCAGATATGATGAGAGGAGGAGATCTATGGATGCAGGTTATCCAAAACTGATCATAGATGACTTTCCTGGAATTGGGAGCAAAATTGATGCTGTTGTTAATGACAGTGGTAAGTGGAAAGCAATTTAAAAAAAATTTTCCCAAGCTAGGAAATATTGATTCCTTAATTTTGTTGTTACTAATAACAAATTGATTCTTCCCTTGCTAAAAAAAGGACAGAAAAACTTTAGTAACAGAGTTTTTTGTTTTCATAGAACATAGTGTTAGAATTAAAAGGAACCTTAAGAACCACCTAATCAAGTCCCTTCATATTACATATTGGGAAACTGGTGCCTAGTCAGGCCAAAATGACATAGATAGAGAACACAATGGTACTAGATGGCTTTTTTCTACTCCTTGTTGATAAGTAGTTCAGATTGAAAACCAAAATTTATTTGCTAAATGTATCTTTCCATTTCTAGGCTTCTTCTATTTCTTCATTGGAACAAGACAGTATAAATTTGACCTCCAAGCCAAGAGAGTTGTAGCTATCTTGAAGAGCAACAGCTGGTTTAACTGTGGAGACTACTGAACAAGATTAAAAGATACTTTGTAAGCAGTATGAAGATGTTTTCTAAAAGAGCCATATTTCTTCAGTATTCATTACTTTTGTTTTGTTTTGTTTTAATGAGCCTGGAAAACTGGGACAGAGTGACTTGCTTTTTGTACTTGGGAGACTGTTGGTAGGGGGAGGGTAGTATGGAGGTCCTTAGAATCCTTAGAATTGTTAAATGTCTTGTGTATTCTTAGTATCATTTATATTTTAATTTGCAAATCCATTATGTCCTGGTGACTGAAATAATATAAAGAACTCATTGAAATATCAAGATTTCATTCCTGGATATTAGAATTAAAAGCTCATACTTTGGTCACAAAAGAGAATAAGATAGCCCATATGAACAATTGATTGATTTCAATTATTAGTATCAGAAAAACAGTTCTAATAATAGTAGGTCTTGAGTTACTAGTGTTGTCTCTGTAACAACAGATAGCACCTTCAGTTGTTTCTAAAAATAAAGGATTTTATATTTGGAACAAAATAAAATTCACTTCCCCTGTTTAATAAGCATTCAAAGTTCCTTGAGGGTAGATACTATTTTTTTTTTATCAAAGATGCACCTAGCAGTGTATTTCACATAGTAGATGACCAATAAATGTTTTATTAATTGAAATAAATGTTTGTGGTATTTTTTAAAGTAAACCTGCTTGTTCTGTACTTACTTTATAGAATTGCCATGGTGTATAACCCTAAAAGTTAAGATTGTATAAACCCTGGAACTTTCATATCCATAAGAAATGAGGTTACCTTGTTTTCTCAAGGATAACATTAAAACAGTGACTATACTTTATCTTCCCTGTGCTTACCTCTTGATGCAGACAGAGCGGCAACAGAGACATAAACAAACACAAATATAATCCCTCCTTTCCCTTGGGCAGGATACACAGTGTGGCAGTGAGTATAAGAAGTAAATGGTAATTCCATTCACATAGAGTCATATTGATGAACCTATTGCCTGTGTGCCAAAGTGTGCCAAAGGGGGCTGCTCCCTCCCCCGCTCCATGTGCACCTGAGGACATTTCTCACATCACCTACCCCTCTGCCCAGCAACCCAATGGGACTGCTTCCTCCTTCCTCTCTCTGGGGTAAGACAGAGGACTCACAAACAGTGTGAGGGTTACAGTTTGGGCACTTGGTCTCTAAAATGTTCACCATCACTGATATAGAGGATTCCCATGTGGGAAAACTTTTTTAACAATGCAGGTTGGCATTTTCTTGTCTTAGAGAGTTGCCTAGTGGCACTGAGAGACTAGAAAACTTGTCCAAAGTCACTTGTCACTATGCATGTAAGGTAGGATTTGAATCCAGATATTCTTGGCTTCAAGGACAATTCTTTATCTCTCACTTAAGCAGATACACATAAAATACCAGCCAATGGCAGTGGAAAGAATCTGGCATTTTGACTCATCCAACCCAAATTCAAACCTGGCTCTGTCATTCATGAATTTTATCTCTATGGCAATCTGTTCTCTTATCTGTAAAATGTAAATTTAAAATTATTTTAAATGTAAATTTAAAATTATTTTTATGAATAAAAATGTGAATGAACTCATAAATAAACTGGAGGAGGACAGCTGAATGGATTGAAAAACAAAATCCAATGATTTACAAGAAACACATTTAAAAAAGAAACATTCACACAAAGTTAAAATAAAAGGCTGGTGCAAAATCTATTATGTAACAGTTGAAATAAAAAAGGGAGGGTTAATAGTCATGTCATCATACAAAGCAACAATAAAAAGATATCTAATTTAAGGAAACAAATGGGGAAACTACTGGGGTATTAATATCAATATTTAGCATACCATAAAAAACCATATGTCATGAACATATACCTGCCTGTTATCAATAAAACCCCTCAAAAATTGCAAGCAATTCCATTTAACATACTTACAAAATATATTAAATATTTAAGAATTGACCTACCAAGGCACACGCAAGAATTATGTGAATACAACTATAAAATATGATTTATGGGCATAAAGACAGACTTAAATATTAATTACTAATGAGAAAGCTGAGCCAGTACAATAAAAGTCACAGTACTACACAAATTAATATGTTTACTCAGTGTCATACCAATCTTTCAAAGTATTATCTATGGGCTAGAAAAGAAATCAATTTAAAGGAAGAAAATGTCAAGAATCTCAAGGAAATAAATAATGAAGAAAAGTGGCAAAAAGGACTAAGTATACTAAATCTCAAACTGTGATACAAAACAATCATCATCAAAAAATGTATGCCTGGTTAAGAAATAAAGAGGTGATGAGTAGAATACATTCAGTTCCCAATATAGAGATGAAAATAAACACAGTAGATGTGTTTGATGAAACCAAAGACCATAAGGAAGGAGTTTTAACAGAGTACTTGGCACTTGGAGTAAGATGTTGGAGTAATTCACTCTTTGACCTGCTGGGAAAACTGAAAAATGGCATGGCAGAAAATATATATATGCAAACAGATAACCTCCAAATATACAAACAATAGTCATGGTGACATAATTTTTTTAAATATATGAATAAAAAATAAATAGCCTTTCAGATGTACAGATAAAATAGTCTAACACCAAACACAGGACAGAAAAGATAATGAAAGATAAAATGTAAAATATAGTTGCATAAGATGAAGGTTTTGCACAAACAAAGGCAATGTTGCTAATATTATAAAGGAAGACAGAGGAAAATCATTGCAATAAATCTTTCTGATAAAAACCTCATTTTCAAAATATTTAAACAACTGATTCAAATTTGTAGAGTAAGAACCATCCCCCAATTCACAAGCAGTCAGTTTTCTAAGGAAGAAATCCAAATTTTCAACAATCATATGAAAAAATGTTCCATATCACTAGTAACTAAAGAAATGCAAATTAAAGCAACTCTGAAGTTTCATCTCATATCTATCAAATTTGGAAAAGTCAACAAAAATGAAAAATAAAAAATGTTGGAAAAGTTACAAAAAAAAATAGGCTCTACTGTCCAATATTGATACAACTGAAATTGGTCCATTCTATGGGGGAAATGGATCTATTGTTACAAGTTACTAAACTGTATGTTCTCTTTGACTGAATAACATACTAGATCCACACCCCAAAGAGATAACAGAAAAAAAGATCCAGATGCATTAAAATATAAATGATTTTCATTTTGGTGGCAAAGAACTGGAAGCTAAGATAGGGCCACTAAATGAAAAAAGTCTGAACAAATTGTGGTAGATGGATATAATGGAATTCATGGGCAAGTTACTTAACCCTATTTGCCACAGTTCCTCATCTAAAAAATGAACAGGAGAAGGAAATGGCAAACTGCTCCAGTACCCTTGCTAAGAAAAACCCAAATGGGGTTACAAAGAGGTAGACATCTCTGAAAAATGACTGAACTAGACTGCAAGAAATGATGAAACAATTACAAAGAAACCTGGAAATACTTCTATGTACAAATACAGAATAAAGGGAGAAAACCATAAAAGCAATGAAATGTTTACAATAAAAACAGCATTGTAAAGACAAACAACTTTGAAAGATTTAAGAACTCTGATCAGTGCAATGACAAGTCATGATTCCACAGGACTAACAGTTGAATACGTGACCTATATCTTGAGAGAGAAATGGACTCAAAATGTAGAATAATAATAGCAATTATAATGATGATTGATAAAAATAATTTTTCATTTATAAGTGCTTACTATGTGGCAGGCACTGTACTAAGGGCTTTATAATTATTATCTCATTTGATACCCACAACAAAACTAGGAGATAGGTTACCCACTTTTTGCAGATGAAGAATTGAAACAAATGGAGATTAAAGAATTTACCCAGGGCTACACAGCTGGGAAATACTCAAGGACAGATGTGAAATCAGGTCTTCCAAATTCCAAACCCAGTCTTTTTTCCACTGTACTACCTCACTCTCCCAGGCATGTATATCATGGATATGGCCAATGAATTATATTAATATTTATTGATTTTTACAAATTAATTTTGTTTCTTTCATTTCTATATTTGGTGAGAGAAACCTCAGAGGTTAGAAAGTAATAATAGTCTACAATTCTATAGCTACTTTTAATCCCTTGGCCCAAGGATACATTTATTTAGCTATTCTGCTATCATCTATCGTTCAAGACTGATTTCTAAATCAAAACTCAATAACAGTCAGTGGCTCCACCAATTGTTTGCTAAATAAAGTTCTAAATTTGTTTTCTTTTGATAGCAGAGTCACAAAAATGCCATCTGTCATCTTTTCTTTCTAACTTTATTTCCTATCAGGCTCATTAAAAACACTCTAATCCAACTAGTGATAAAAATATAAAAACCAAACAGTCCCTGCATTCACAAAACTTATATTTTAATAGAAATAGATGGCCCACATAATAGAATGGAAGTATAGGAAGGAAATTTTTGTCTAATGGATCTCATTCAGGCCTGGTGAGTTAATCATACACTTTCTAGAAGTAATGGTAAAATTGAGTTTATTACTGTGCACAAAGAAAAAAGGTAGAAATAGGTGGTTGGTGTGGAAAGGACAACAATGTATGTATGGTTAGTCAATCAACTAGCATTGATAAAGCACCTACTATGTGTCAGGCACTGTGCTAAGTGCTGGGAATAGAAAGACAGGCAAAAGATTTTATGTCAAAAGAAAATGGTTTCAAAAGCATAAATTACATTAGAAGTTATAAAAAGGAATAGAAAAACATTCACAAGTACAGTGAATGTTTGTTTTTTCCCCCCAGAGGTAGAAGTAGGGGTACCGGAGGGCCTCTAGAATTTCACCATTTCAAGCAGTCCTTTGATGAACAGTTTAGTTACTGCTCAGCCAGGAACTAATTGAGGCTATTAGTGCAGTTACTTGGACAACATATATAGTTCTAATCCCCCCTGAAAGCAGGTTCTTTGCCTGGCTGGACTGCTCTCTCTCTTCACCCCAGAAACCCTCTGTCTCTCCACCGCAGCTCAGTTCATTAAGTTTTAGTAGTTTATCTCAAGACAGAATAAGAATGTTTCTTTGGGATAACAAATCCCTGAATTCTAGTTAGATTTGAGAGTTTTACTTTGTTCAGGGGGGAGTCTGAAAGCTGGGTGTGTGTGTGTATATATATATATACACATTTGTATACATATATATGTGTGTGTGTGTATATATGTGTGTATATATATATATTTTTATATATATATATACATGCTGCCTTAAAATTATCCCTTACTATGTTAACTCAAATATGAGATATACAGAGGGAAATCTAGGTGATATAAAAACAAAACATCACAAAAAAATCTATTTAAAAAACTTTTTGGATTAGGAAAAAAGGGAGATAATACAATAAAGCAAAATGAGGACAGCAGCGCTGGAAACCACCACCCTTGCTCATATATTACTATCTTCTTAAATTGAGTATTTTTCAACTAGTGACGGAAATAATATGGTTTAGTGGAAAAGCGAGCTGGATTTGGATTTAGAAGATGGTGCTAAGCCAACCTCTGCCACCTATTCCCTATATGGCTTCAGAGAAGTCATTTTGCCTTTCTGGATTTCATTTTCCTTATCAGTAATGTGAAAGATTTGTACTACATGACCTTTAAAGTCTCTTCCAGGCCTAAATCTAAATTGATAGTTTATTGAAATTTTTCTCTCTGAGCTTAAATAGATTTCATGAGAAAGACTTTATAAAAGCTGCTGCTCAAATGATCTCTCTGCACCCTCTGCTGGTTCCACATGGCATAACAGAAATTTTTTCTGTTAAGAATGTGACATTAGAATTACAGAATATTCAAGGTGGATGGGACAGACCTCAGAGGTCATTTAATTGAGTCTTTTCATTTTTTAGATATGTAAATAAAAAGCCCAGAGAGATAAAGTGACTACAGGTATCTCTTCCACATAGCGGCTTTCCCCTTCACATTTTTGAAATATCATGGATCATTATAAGAAACTAAATGGGAATTTGTGGGGAGTTTTGTGGAAGCTTCAGATGGCACACGAAGGCAAGGAGACCATACAGAAAAACTTTAGAAACTATACAGCCTGTGGCCAATACTCATAACAAATTTTACAATAAAGTACTGTAAACACCCTTTAAAAGAAAAAGAAAAAATGCAGATTTTTCCTCTGGTTAAAAGGGAGGGCCAAAAAATTTGATGTGGGATTTTCCAGATTTTAGGGCCATTCCTCTAACCCATGAAATGTGGAAGAGAAGCCTGTACCACATCTTTATTTAGCTACAAAGTAGAGAAGATCATATGTATATGGCTCAGATACTCGGAGAAAAACTAAATGAATGTTTGTTGAGTTTAAATTGGTAAGTCTAATGTTATATTTTCCAACCAGATTGTAAACTTCTAGATAGCCTAGCTTATATTTTCTAGATTTTTGTGATTGTTTGGCACTTATCACAGCCCATGAATGTGGTGGGAACTAAATAAATCTCAACCAACTGATTATAAACAATGATCATCCAAAAAAACCTATAGCTCAGTGGCCATTCGTAATTCCAAGCTACTCATGTGGGTCTACAGTGATCTACCTACACACTCAGTGTTCTTCCAAAATTACAAGGGACAGGAACATATTGTCTGATACTAGTGGCATTTCTACAGAGTGAATAAATGAACCTTACAATGAAATGATTCATTAGTTATGTGGTCTCTCGATAGTCTTGGATTGCTTCTCTAGTAAAGCAGACAGAACTGTGTAGTAGAAAGAGAACTAGATTTGGAGTCAGAAGACCTGGAGTTCCAATCTTAAGAATGTCACTTATTTGAGTGTCACTTTGAGTAAATCATTTAACTTCCCTGAGTTGAACCAAATGAGTTCTGAAGTTTATTCCGAATCTAAACCTTTGATGCTATGATCCTATTCTGAGACCCATAAACCGAGGCAGAGATATTAAATACTGAGACTCATGATCTGTTCCTAGTTAGCTGGGAGCATTTTATTTTATAAAATGACTTAATCATTCATTTTGCGTCCCAATTTCAAAGCACAAGCTAATCAATTATATGATATTAATAATAGTTTGTGGTTGAGGCTATTTTGTATGAAAATACATATTTAAAAAAAATAATTTGGTAATCTTTGAAAAGAGCAATTTCAGAAAAAAAGAGACACAAATATTGAAGAAATTGATTTATGATATCTTATTCTCCATTGATTACTAACCCTAAAACCTTTTGTGTCTCTAAAGTAATTCTCCACTAAAGCCCTCCACATGGAGTATAGGAAATTCACAAAAATTATTCCAAACTCTGTCAAGTCCTACCAAACTATATCTACTTAGATGATGCCTGAGGAATATTCTACCACTGGCAAAGTCATAGGGGCTCATAACCCCCTCCAAATGCTGTCTTTCTTCCATATATGCATTTTACAGTATCTTCAGATTCCAGTTTCATGAAACTTCACTTTTGTTTTTCTTTCCTTTCTACTGAAGGGTTCTAGTGACCCATTCCCAGGTATTGCCCCAATTTTTGTCTCTACAGAAACTACAATAGAGTATTAATTCAGTCAATGTATGGACCACAGACATGTCTATTCTCCTTTAATATTTTCTAACCTTTCAAATCATTCCAGGTCACAAAGAGCATCTTCAGTGTCTTTATCCTCCATGTCAGGGGGCTGTTGTAATACCAGAAGTACTTTACATGGATTGAACTGCAAAGCCTAAATCTTTAGAGACCCAACTTTATGTATTTTAGATTAAATAATCATTACAATGTGCCTCCTAGTGTCATATACTATACTATTTGGAATTACCACCATTCAAAATAATCATGACAACCGCACAGGTGCACATGAAACTCAAGAGGTAAAATCCAACATAGTAATAGTGTTGCAACATGGTGTGTGTGCACAGTGCAAGGTACTAGGGATACAACAAAAAGCAAAAACAGCCCTTGTTCTGAAGGAGCGCACAGTCTGACAAAGAGAGACCATGCAAACACAAGATATAATATATAGGATCAGTTGGAGATCATCTTAGGGGGAAGGTGCTGCCTTTCAAGAGAACCAGGAAAGGCTCCCTGCAAAAGGTATTAATTAAATCTTTGGTCTGAGAAAAAAATGGAAATTGAAGCGATAAAACAATAATGAAATATATGATAGTGGTTATCGGCCTGGAGCTTTTCCTAAAACAAGATAAATCCCAGACTATACATAGGATGCTCTCAACCCACAAGATCTAGCAATAAAACAATTCAGTGATTCAGTTTGCTGCAAGCCAGAAATATAAACCATTATTCTCCACCTTGTGATATTGAAATCACTTTAAAAGACAGATTTATATTAATTTCAGGTCGCCAAGGAATTCACTTATGTAATTCCTAAATGAAACACTCAAGTCAGCTGTCAAATTTTTATGGTGTTTTAATTACAACAGGAGGAAGAAAGTATTAGAGAGAGAGAGAGAGAGAGAGAGAGAGAGAGAGAGAGAGAGAGAGAGAGAGAGAAGGAAAAAGGGAGAGAAGGAAAGAAGTTTAACACAGAACCACTCTGGCTCAGGCTGAGCCAAAGCAGACATTAAGGCCTTGGATAGCCAAGGCAGGGAAAGGGATTAGTCCTTATCACTCACGTGACCACTCTAAAGGAAAGCAGTCTGCGGAGCTCCTCTAACTTCAAGCACCAGTCTCCAACTGAACTCTAGCCCTCCTCACAGGAAGTCCCAAGAACTCCAGAGGCTGTTCTCTACCTCACTTCCTGCATCTCACATGTGCCAATGGTGGCTCTAGCTTGACCTAGGACCACCCAGAGGTCTGTCCTTTTTTTTGCACATGTCTGTTGAAGGCCATATTCTCAAATAATTAAATCTTGAGTTTGCTGCAGCCCTTCCCAATCTTGTTACACTGAGTAGGGTGGAGAATGTAGTTTCCAAGATCTGATTCTGTTATTCCAAGTATCTCCATTGTTATTGATCAAGAAATTGATAAATCCAATCTTCTAAAGAATGATCTGAATAGAGTGGAGTAGTTTTTGAAATTCACAACCTGATGCTCAACTCATGCCACAGAGTAAAAGTCATCATTAAATGAATACTTAATAATAAAAATAATACTGAATTTATTTATTATCATGATGTCATAATTATATTTATTTAAATACAGAAAACCTCTATCTGGACCTTGGCTCCTCTGGGTGAGTATGGACATAGGAAATAGTGCAGACCAAAGTTCCTGATGCTGGTGCTTTTCTGTTCAGAATTCTCTGCCAGGGTGCTCCAATTGTATTTTTCTCTAGCTAGCTTGAGACCTATGAAGTTGGGCCCCTGGACTCAATGACAATCCTTGAAAAGGAGAAATCTGCTGCTGCCATCTTGCCCTGATTTCTTTGATCTTGAGATCTTCTGTTCGAGTTTCCAGGTCACTGAACTCTTTTTACTCATTCCTCCTCTTCTCCCTGGGTGCAGAGAGGGGAATGGCAGGGCGGGGACACGATATCACAGTGATGTAAGTTATAGATACCATAATCTCTGAAGAATTAGAATTTCAAATGTCTCAAATAGCATTAGAGAAATGTATAGTGGGCATGAATAGGTGTATAAGAAATTAAGTGAAAAACTGCCTGGGGAAAAGGCATAAAGGATATCATCAGAGAGATATGTGAGTGGGAAAGAAAATAAATCAGTCATGTTGTGAGGCCAAGGTTAGCCTGCATGATCCATTAGTGTCAAGAAATATAGAAGTAGTCTTCTACTTCTTAGAGAGACCCATTGTGGAGCATATATGGGAATCATGGACGAGGATCACAGAGAATGGGAAGGCATGAATGAATTGTAATCTTTATCAAATGAAATTATAATGCCATAGATCCATTGACATGTAAGAGTAAGCCTGGGGATGGAAGAGTGAGGTGAAAAGGATGAAGCACATTCATAATAGATCTTTGAAAAATATTATCTCTTTCTGTGACTGCAAGACCAATGAAAGAATCTTATAAAGTATTAAATGTGCATGGAAGATTTATTGCTAGAAAAAGCTTTTATTTTATTTTTTAAAAAGATCTTACCTTCTGTCTTAGAATCTATACAAGTATTGGTTTCAAAACAGAAGAGCAGTAAGTGCCAGACAATTTGGCACTTTAAGTGCCTTACCAAGGTTTAAGTGACTTACCAAGGGTGACACCATTGAGAAATGTCAGAGTTCATATTTGAAACCTGGACCTCCCATCTCCATGCCTGGTTTTTATCCACTGAATCACCTACATGCTCCTAAAAGAAAGTTTTTAAAGCTGTTTTGTTCTATTCAGTCAAATATATTTTCATTCTATCTCTTTTTGTCAATGGTTTGGAGATGTGGTCTCCCATAAAAATCATTTATTCATATATTTTTATTTTCCTATCATTATAATTAATATTTATATTTGTTTTCAAATTTTTTATTCTTCACCTTATATTTCATCCATATCTCCATAGTTCTTTATGTTATTAAAATTCCTTGGTTTTGATTGTTATAATATTCTACTAAATTACATTTCTTTGTAATAGTGTGTTTTGTTATTCTTTATTTGTGGGACATTTATTGCTTCTGATCTTCACAATTATAAATCATGCTGAAGGACATTTTTTCAGGTAATTGGTTGGACTTGACAAGGGAGCAGCAAACTACGACCTAAGGGCCAAATCTGGCCTGCTGCTTGTTTCTATATGGTTCAGAAGATAATAATGTTTAAATTTTAAGATAGTTTGTATTTTTAAAAACACACATGGGGGCAGCTGAGTAGCTCAGTGGATTGAGAGCCTGGCCTAGAGATGGGATTTCCTAGGTTCAAATCTGACCTCAGACACTTCCCAGCTATGTGACCCTGGGCAAGTCACTTGACCCTCATTGCCTAGTCTTTACCACTCTTCTGCCTTGGAACCAGTACACAATATTGACTCCAAGACGGAAGGTAAGGGTTTTAGACACACACACACACACACACACACACACACACACACACATACACACACACACATCATTTAATTCACAGGCTATACAAAAAAAAACAGGCAGAATGCAGGATTTGACCTGAGAGCCATAGTTTGTTAACCCCTGGTCATTGAAATCTCTGGTAAATCTAAGTCTGGGCTCCTGTAATTTTATCCTAGATACTGTTTAATAGAGAAGGGAATGACGGGGAACTTAAGATGGATCTTCCTGGAAAATAGGTAAAGGGGAAAACTACCAGAAATATGTTGGGAAATGGTTAGAGATCAAGAAATGAAAGAGTTCAAAACCTTGTAGATTACTCAATAATCTCACACCTGTGTATATTAACTTTTTTAAAGTAGTGAGTCAAAAGGTGTATTGGTGAAAATGCCTAAAGGCATCATAAATTGCCAAAATCTTCATAGAAAGGAAATGACTGCAGCTATAGCAGTCATTTAAAAATCACTATCTGTGAATGTAGTTAGGTCATCAAATGATTATAGCAAAAATCATAGTAAAAACCCCATTAGAAGAAAGGATAAAGAAAGATGAACAAACTGAGCAATTATAATAGATCCAAGCCAGCTTTTTAAAGCAGCCACTCAATACAGAAAAAATGAGAATACAGGACTTCCCATCTCTGGATCTAGCTCTAAATCTACTGAGGCACCTAGCTGCCCCCCAAGTTGGCAAAATCATGATTAGTATAAGTAGGGAGATCAAGAGAGAATTTTGTTCAAAACCTGCTGTTTGACCTTGAGAAAATAACTTAATCTGTTGAAGTCTCAGTTTCTTCATCTATCAAGAGAATGATAATGTCTACAATACCTACCTCACACATCGGAAAAAGCACGTTTTAAAGCCTTAAGTTGCTATAGAAATGAAATCTTGTTTTTTATGTTTTTGGTGCCAAGAATAAAGATATGTTCATCAGTGATAGAGACATTCTCAGAGATTAGGGTAACACAACCCTTGTGAATGTGAAAAACCCAAATCTTTATTTTTAACACTTCTGATAATATTTATTTAACACACAAAACGAGAGAGATCAGTATCTGTTACACTATGCAAAATCTTCCCAGCAGCTGGTATAGCTGCATCAATGACTTCAGGGCTTTCCTTAAAGCAAAAGATAAAATAATCACTGTAGTAGAAAACACCTGATGAGCCTTGGATGGTACAGAGACAGAGAAGAGGCATTCCCAAAAATAATGTTTTTAAAAAAAAAAACCTCTTACTTTTACCTTACTATTGTGATAATTAAAATGTTTTGGGAGCAAGGGAAATATATAACAATTATGACCACTGAAATATGTTTTCTACTGTGTCTTGGGTTTATATAAATATAAGATGGTCACCAGGGAATATATTCCCAATTTATGAATATGCCCAAGCCAACTGGGTTTTATAGAGAAATTTAATTTATAATATACTGATTAATCAATAGAAAAAGAGAGAAAGGAAGAAAGGAATAAGAATGAATAAATCAGTCAGTTGGTTTTATCACTCATCCAAGATCTCTCTAGGTAAGGCTTCTCATGCCAACCTCAGGTTCCACCTTCAAGAGAGCCTCCTTTCAAGAAATGTTTCCAGAGAATTCTCCTCCTTCAGAGCCAGCCTTCTCTCCTGGTCCTCCCCCAGAGCAACCTCCTCAGTCCTCCTTCAGAGCCACCTCGCTCAGAGCAAAACCTCCTCCTTCTCTCCTCAGACCCCGCTTTCTTTAAGGAAACCATCTAAGTCCCCTCCCCTCAGTTCTCACATCTACCAATCACTGTCGATGTCTCCCCTGTGCCAATGGTGGCTCTAGCTTAACCCAGGACTGCCCAGAGGTCTGTTTCCTTTGCACATGTCTGTTGAAGGTCATATTCTCAAATAATTAAATCTTAATCTATACTGTAGCCCTTCCTAAATCCTGTTAGACTGAGTAGGGTGGAGATTGTAAGTTCCAAGACCTGGTTCTGTCATTCCAAGTATCTCTATTGTATCAATTCTAAAATCAATCATGACTCAAAGAACTTCCTGTTCTATGCTTAAGCATAGGTCAAAGCCCTTTCCATTGTTTAGCAAAAGGTTTCTGTCCTAAAGTAGGCTTAAGTAGGGAGGAGAAGGACCCTCCCATGCCAAGGGTTTTCACATTCCAATAGAGTTCTTACTATCAGTAGGAAATTTTTCAAGTATGAAATTTCCCAATGGGGAAATTTCCAACATTCATAAGTCCAAGAAATTTTAAGGTTTACACTATCAATTCTAAGACAGAAGAGCATGAAGGGCTAGGCAACGGGGTTAAGTGACTTGCCCAGGGTCATATACCTAGAAAGTGTCTGAGGTCAGATTTGAATCCAGGTCACTGATTGCAGACATAGTACTCCATCCACTGTACTACCTGACTGTTCCAGTGCATCACTTTGTAGATCTTTAATGCACTGACACTTTTAACAAAAATTTATGTTTATAATAAATTTATGTGTATATATTTATGGTAGGAAGTGATAAAAGTAGTCTAATAGAGGAATTCCATGGAGACTAGAACAACCTCTAGGAAGTGATGCAGAGCGAAAGGAGCAGAACCAGGAAAACATTGTACACAGAGACTGATACATTGTGGTACAATCGAAGGTAATGGACTTCTCCATTAGTGGCAATGCAGTGTCCCTGAACAATCTGCAGGGATCTAAAAAACACTATCCACAAGCAGAAGATAAACTGTGGGAGTAAAAATACCGATGAAAAGCAACTGCTTGACTACAGGGGTGGAGGGGATATGACTGAGGAGAGACTCTAAATGAACACTCTAATGCAAATACCAACAACATGGAAATGGGTTTGAATCAAGGACACATGTGATACCCAGTGGAATTGCGCTTCTGCTGTGGGAGAGGTGGTGGGAGGGGGGGGAGGGAAGAAAAGAAAATGATCTATGTTTCCAATGAATAATGTTTGGAAATGACCAAATAAAAAATTAAAAAAAAGTAGTTTAATAACATATAATATGCATTTATGATCTATTTTTGTTTTCTTTACATATGTGTGTCATCTGCAGTTTTACAATGTATGCCACAAATCTCCAAAATTTTCCATTAAATTATCAAAGGCCAACAGGAGAAACAATAAAAAAAAGAATGTGAAACCCACCAATGTTGAGGGATGACTGTAATATTGACTTAAAGTAAAAGATTACAACCTAGAAGAAGCTCTACCTAGTTTTCTTTTATCTTACAGTGCCTTTGTTCTAAGATTATCAAAATTTATCCTCTCTATATCTTGTTTGTACATAGTTGTCTGCATGTGGTTTCCTCTATTATATTTTGAATTCTTGGAAGCAGGAACTATCTTTTCCTTTTCTGTATATCCCCAGAGCCCCGCATAGTGAGTGGCACATGGTAGGTACTTAAAAAAATGCTTGTTGACTTGACTCATTTTCAAAATATTGTAGAAGATAATGATGGAAGACCATGAGCAACATAGCCTCACAGAAATGACAAAAGGCAGTTGAAGCAGAAAGCTTGCAGAGAATTTTGCTTGAGCACAAGATAATTCAGAATTTTTTAAAGCATTTGTAGATGAAATCAGAACAAGAAACAGATGTAAAATTCAACTGATTACTTGACATTTCAATAGTGATCTATTCCTATTGTCACTGACAAGTGACATTTCCAAAACTCTGGCACAAAAACTACTATGTGAAAAAATGGTCAACACTTAAAAATTAAATAAAAGTCAGGAACAAATACTTAGATTTGAACCAATACGTGGAGGAGAAATCCATTTTGGACACAAAGTTTTAAAGACATTCAGGAATCCATTTTTCCAGATATTAAAAAGAAAAGAAAATTCCAAAGGAATAAAAAGAGCACCAACAAAGATCTTCTGAGAGAGACAGAGTCAGAGACAGAAAGAGAGATAGAGAGGGAAAAGACAGCAGGGGAATTGATCATCCATTTTTATCAATTATAGATTACCAATACCACAAGTACATACCAATACCAATATTATTATCAATTATCTATATACCAACTTTCTCCTTGCCACAAAATCTTTATGAAAATAATCTCTGTATATGATCAAGAACAGTATTCTAGATAAATTTTCTGTGAAATTGTAAAATTTTGGTTAATGAATGGAGAATGGTTAATGACAATTAACCCTTACCTCTCTTCCCTGCATGACTTGGACATTGACTATTTAGCTAATATTTTGTCTAGGGTTGGGGTCTTGATCCATGACTTTATGGTGTGAATATTAACTTTAACTCTCCCCTGATTATAACAATGAAATTAATTAACTCTCCACTGATTGTGAAGATTAAATTGTAACCCCTAACTATTTTTAGAACACCCTACTTAAAATTGAGAATGGAGATGTGCCCATTTTTAGATCTAATCACCAAAAGTGTAAACTTCCCACTTAATCATTGAGTGGGAGGTCTGTGACCTATGTGTGTGATAGTGGGTGATGAATCAAAATCAACTGACTGCCTTCTGGGCAGTCCTAGAGTAGACTGTCAACTGTGATTGGTAGATGTAAAATTAGGGGAAGACATAGGAAGTGATGCAAGAGAAAATGTCTTTAAAGGGGAGTGACAACTTCCTGAAGAAAGTTAATTCTTCGTGCTTTCAAGTTGAGGGCTGGTGAAGAGGGGCAGAAGGATCTGCTGACTGAACCTGAGACCCTGTTTCTGGATGGACTGACACGTGGTGAGTGAAAGCTCACTCTTAACTGCTGGTTTTTCTCTGAAGAGAACAGCCTCAGGAAAGACCTATCCTCTTGAGAAACTTGAAACTAACTTTCCCTGCCCTGGGGTGGGGTGGGTGGAGGTGCGGTTTTGGGGAGGGGGAAAAGGTTGTAGTGGAGATAAATTACTTAGTGCCTAGGCTAGATATCTTACCTTATCCTCTCTCCGATTTCTTACTTCACTCTTACTACATTTTGTAAATAAATTGTAAAAATTCTCTTTGGAATTAATTAAATTCCTGGTGACCACACTCTTAAACAATCAAGTCCAACCCTTTTATAATTAACCCTTCCCCCCCTCACAACTGTTAGATATATCATCTGGATGAGCAAAGAAAGTCCCTTTATCAGGCAGATTGGCACATTCTCTGTTATTTATAATCTGAAAAAGTGATGTGGAGCACTTCATTTAAAGCCTAAATGACTTGCTCAGGGTCATGTAACTAGTACTGTGCCAGAAGCAGAACTTGAACCCTGGTCTCCCTAAATTCCAAGGATGGATCTTTAGCTGCTATATACTACATTGTCCTTATAGCTAAAAGGCTCCTCAATATCATATTATTCAGTACTATTAAAGACTTACCACCTATCTGAAATGATAAAAAAAAATTAAGCTATCTATGTACACATCAAGTGTACACTCAATGAAAAGATGAGAAGGAAATAGCCATACTTTTAAAAAATAATTTTCTAAAGGAAAACTGTCATAGGTCTCAGACCAACCAATCCACCTTATAAGAGAAGAAGAAGCCAATAGATTCAATATAGACAGAGAGATGCACCTCCAGGCTACACCTTGATCCTATCAGGCTACATCCCAAGATATCTGTTTGTTAAGGAATCTTTATGCCTCCAGGCAGACTCCAGTCAGATGACCACCTCACCCCACCAAATGTCTGAGTGGCTAGCACTCTAGGTCACATCCACACCTTGACATAGCATCTGTTGTAAAGAGTATAAAATCCTTAGAACTGATGTCCTCGGGGAACAGCCTTTCCATTCATGCTGTCCTCCCAAGGAACTGATCCCCATCTTGCTGTCCCACCTTGCTATCCTCCTGGCCATTCTTAAAATTACTCCCTAAACGAATAAATTTCTCTTTTTGTTTTTAAGCTAAATGTTGGAGTCTTGCATTCTTGCAAAAAAAAGGTATCCTTCCCAACCCCCAGGGGGTATACATCTGAACCCCATAACAATTACATTTTCATGTGAGCATTTACAACTTAGAAATTAGCATAAATCATAACTTGATTTGTAATTTGTATTCATTTATTGTTTTGTAGCCTTAAGAAAGTGATGTAGAAAGTTGGAATAATGCAGACCAAATTTAAAAGTGTGTCATCCACATATTTTTCCTCCAGAGAGCTAGTTTTTCAACCTTCACTGAGAACAACACTGACTACTCAGCACCTTCACAGGTAGACACAAATTGCTGAAATGACTGAAAGGATAACTTTATGACGGTAATAGTAAGAGTCCCTTCAAGTCACTTTCCCCATTCTACTATTTTCCCTTGGAATAGAAAAAATTCCCATCTTGTAAACAATCCACTGAGCCACCCAGTTGCCCTTTTACACATCTTAAACTGGATGTCCAGTAGGCATCTTAAACTCAACATGTCCAAAACAGACTTCATTATTTTTCCACCTAACCCCTCCTCCTCCCTATCTTCCCTATTCCCTTGGTGCCAAACACTATCCTCTTAGTCTCTCTGGCTTCCATCATTCTTACTCACACCCCACATCCAACCTCAACCTGTTGCTAAGGGCTATTGATTTGGCCTCTACAACATTTCTCAAATAGACCCCTTCTCCCCTTTGGTACTGGCCACCAAATCTAGAGCAGGTCCTTACTGTCTCATTTCTGGAAAATATGCTATGGGGGGGTGGGGGCTTCTACCCTACCTCATGTCTCTCCCCACCTCAATCCATCCTACATTCAGTCACTAGAGTGATTTGCCTAAAATGGAGCTCCTATCCTGTCTGCTCCCACACACAATAACTATAATTCTATAAACAGAAAGAACAACCACAGAACAATCAATCAATAATTCCTACAATCAATTAATAGTCTACAAAATTACAAAGAATGAGGATAAAGTAGATATAAAGAACACTCCCACTCCACTCCTAGGCAGAAACTTAAATGTAAATACTGTGAAAAATAGCAGATATTTTCACACTTTTTCAATGAATTGAGCAGTTTTGCTGATCTTTCTTTTTTGTAATATTATTTGTTATATAGGACTGGGTTGAACGGAGGGATACTTGTGAAGTGGTGCACTTCATATAGTGAGTCCGGATACCCAGAAGTCCAATTAATGGAACCAATATTTGTTTATTAATCTGTTGATTAATAATACTATGTAACTAACTGGCCTTCCTAGTGAAAGCTGCCCCGAGGCAAATTTAGAGACAGTTTTACATACCGGAGAGAGGTGAAAAGGTAAAATGAGCTCATACAAAGCATCTACTGGAGAGGATGGACATTCTATTATATCTTCTTCTATACCTGATTTATCTTGTCCTTGAGGAACCATCTCCTGACCATCTGTTGTTACAGCCTGAGAAAGCACATTCCTTAAATTAAGCCTGCTTTCTATAAGGGAAAATATACTTTATTGATTACTACCGTTACCAATTGAGCAGGTACTTTGTTTAACTCTATTTCACTTGGAGGAATTATCTGGGAATTGCTTCTTCCCACTTTGAGTCCAGAAGGGTTACAGTAAATAATGAATTGTGAATTCAAAAGCTAACTCTAATGAGAAAATGAAATCCCCAGTTTATTTAGTAAGGAAGTAGAAACCCCAGGCTTTGACCTTGTCACAGGAGAGGTTTCCCCCTGAGGGAAGGTCCCACTTCACCAGACAATAAACATCCTGGTAATTTGGGTGGGCATAGCTAATCCCATCATGTGTTAAGTATCTCTTTTGTCTCAATGGTTTCTCCCCCTAAGCTAAAGTCCTTTACCAAGGTGGCCCAACCCTGGGCTGGGTCTTTCCCTTTTGTGTCCATTATAAAGCATCAGCCCCTCACTGTCATTCCTGTCTGGAACTCCTCCTTTTCCTTTCTTGCCATTGTAAAATCAATCAACTATGCCTCTCACCCTAAGCCCCCAGGTCATCTAAGAGGGTATTTAAGCTCCCCAACTTTGATGGCACTTCCTGGAACTGTCATTCTCCTACATTTGGCATTTCCCCAGGGGTCAGTGACTAGAGTGGCCAGAGTTCAGTCCTCAGATTGAACTCTGTGCGTTTGGGTAGCAGCTCTGTTGTCCAGGCCTACTAGCGCTGAACCCCATTTTGTCCTTGATTAAAGAATTATTTTGACTATTTAATAGTTCTGTGGTTTTTCCAGTTATCACTTATATGGATATATTTCTAAGATTTCACATGATTGATTTCTGAATCCTTAAGTTGGATCAAGTTAAAATTTTGTTGAACTTAAAAATTAAGCCTCTCTTTTACTCTGAAATCTGAAAGCTGCCAGACAAGTTGTAAAGGTCTTTTGAAATGTCAAAGACTTACACTTAACATCTGAAAAAGTGGTCAGAAGGAAAAAGGGTTCCAGGAAGACAGAAGACTGGATAGACTTGCAAAATACTCTTCCTGAACACCTGGCTGCACAATTGTGCTACTCTTTGTTTCTTTATCTTTGTAATTGGACGCTAATATGATGTTAAAATCCTGACTGTTTCCTTCATTTGATTGACACCCTGAAAATCCCATGGCCAAAAAGGTATAATAAAGGGTGCAGTGGGTGTGGACTCTCTTGTGTGTGTGTGTGTGTGTGTGTGAGCTGCCTTGCCTACCCCAGTAGTAGTGGTAGTCTCTCGGTGACAGATATCTCTCTGTGTCTCTTGTCTCTGCTTCCCTGTCCTTGAACCCCTCACCCACTGTTCCTCAGCCTTTAACTCCCCTCCCAGGTGAAAGAATCCTCGCAGGAATTTTGGAGAGGCTGGAACTCTTCCGGTCCCTCTGCTTCTCTGAGTTCTCAGATCCAGGGCAGATCCATCCAAGGTACCAATTTTGATATTTTGACTGGCTTGCAATTTAATCTGTTCTTCAAAACTTTGAAATAATGCAAAAATTCCTCGGCTTTGGGGTAACAAGATCTGGGGTTGATTCCTGGCTTTGCTTGGCTCAGCTGCCTTCCTCAGTGGAAATAGAAGCTTCTTTGCAATGCTTAGATAAAACAAGAGCAGCACCAAAACACATGGCTTGAGATCCTAGTTGCCTTCACCAGGGCCATTTGGGTTACATTTGGGAACAGTCTGGGTTAGCCCAGGATCAGTTCTGTTGCAGACCTGGAGGAAGCCAAGACAATAGGCTCTGCAAAGTGTAGAGCACTATTTGCCACATGGTGGCAGTAACTCTCTACCTCAGCCCAACATAACCTAAAAGCAAGGAGAATTAGCCTAGTCTGGGGTCAGGGATCCACTTCCTTCCCACCTATAGATCATAGCATGTTATAGCTGGAAGAGGCCATCTGGTCCAACCCTTTTCTGTTAATAATAAGTCATTAAAGGCCAGAAGGACAAGATACTTGCCTGAGCTCACACAGTCAGTAAGTAGAGGAGTTAGATTCGAATCTAGTTGTGCCTATTCAAAATCCATCTTCCTTCTATTCTGACCTGACTCCAAGGAGGTCATTTAGTAGATTCAATTCAGCACATAGTTAAATTAGCAGAACCTTAGAAATTAACTAGCTTGGGGAAGGGGGGGAATGTCAAACAGGCAGCAGCTGGCCCAATCACTCCCTATTAAAATGTAAATAAGAAATACTTGCCAAAATAATAAAAATACAATAAAACACTGGTGACATGACATTTTAAAACTATGTTAACGGGTAGCCCACAGGGATGCTCTTGTACAAATCAGTGGTCCCCATTTCTACTTAACTTTGACACCTTTGAGCTAATTCTAGGGCACCAAAAGCAAGTCTAATTTAGTCCTTCATTTTATATATGAAAAATCTGAGGCCCAGAGAGACTACCTGGCTGCCTTCGTAGAGATTACTGCCAGTGACAAAATTATATAAGCACAGAGATAAGTATAATGCAAAAAGTGGTTATTTCTTAGGCTAGACCTACGTGAGAAAGAAAAGACAACTCTCCACTATGAGGCAATGTGGAGTGGTGAATAAAGAAATGGCATCAAAGCCAGGAAGACCTGGGTTCAAGTCAAGCATACCTGATTTAACTAAGTCACTCAAATCCTCTGTACTCCAGGCAACTCTCTAAGTCTCTAAGTTGCCAAAGACTTGATTTGCATTGGAATAAAAGGCTCCCTTTTCCAGTACTTCTCTTATATCAGTAAAATTACAGTTCTATTCCTTCTCCCACTTTCACTGTGTTGCATTGGCATAATCTATGAATTTGGTCCCATTTCTTTGAGAAAGTGAGTAATCAAGTTCAACAAAGGCCAGTTGCTTGGTCTCCTTTGTGATATATGCGTGTGTGCTCCAATTTCAGGTCTGGTGGAGCTGTGTGTACAGGAAAGAACTCTAGTCCCGAGTAATTGTAAGTGAGCAAGTTAAGTCAAGTAGACTGCTCTCTGGCATGGTTTGATTTTCCATGATGCCCCAAATTCCATTTACAATAGAGAAATCCTTTCATTCTAGGCTTAAATTACAAAAGCCTTTGGGAAAGGGAGTGCACCAAATTAAAGTTATCTTAAGGCATAATTGGCTCCTATCAGAATAGTGTTGTTGTTTTTTTTTTAATCCATACTTTATGTCCTAGTAACAACTCTTAAGAGAGAAAGGCAAGGGCTAAGTAAATGGAGTTATGACTTGCACAGCTAGGAAGTGTCTGAGGTCAGATTTGGACTCTAGGCCTGGTTCTCTATCCACTGTACCACTTGGCTGCCCCAAGAAAACAATTTTGATAAATGAGCCTAAGGTAGCACAAGGACACTGGTCCCCAAAAGCAAGAAGGTGTAGCAGATACCACAGAGGAATGGTCAAGGCAAAGAAAGGAGGAAGCAGGAGTTCCAAAGGTAAACTTTGCCTCCTTCCCCATTTTGCAAAATGTTGGCCCTGCTATCAGGAAACAGGATATAGCAAATGTGCAACTACTTAGAACATTTAAACAATCCCCAAGAATCAACCTGAAAGCATTGGCTTCCTGGATGATTTATTTCCAAGGCTGCTTAGAGAAAAGTCAAGCTGGGCTATACAAGCAAGTTCACCAGTACAATTATGTCTCAAGATGGGCATTAGATACCTCTCTCTTTCCAAAGTAGATGTTTTAACCCTATGCCCAATAAAGAAAAAAAAAGGCAAAAACTGTCCCTCTTATCAGTGGATCTGGAGTCAAGAAGATCTGAGTTCAAATCCTTCCTCAGACACAAGCTATGTGACCTTGAGCAACTTGTTACTTCTGTTTGCTTCTATTTTCTCGACTGTAAAATGAGGATAATAATATCAACTACCTTGAACAAAACAATCCAACTCCAGACTCCAGACATTTTCACTGACTGTCCCTCATACCTAGAATGCTCTTGCTCTTGAGCTCTATCTTCTGACTTCCTTCAACTCAGGAAAAATCCCATCTTTTACCGAATCTTTTGTCAATCCCTCTTAACTCTAGTGCCTTCTCTCTGTTAATTATTTCCTACTTATCCTGAACTTTGTTTGTTGCTACAGAATTATATATATATAGATATATGCACATATATCTATATATATCACAAGTTGACTTCCATTGTTTATGAGAGACCCCAGCACACACTAGATTAATTAATTTAAACATGAGTACATGTTGTTTAGTTGTTGGGCCCCTATCTATGATTTTAAGACTCTTCTTACCATTCCAGGACTTGGAATTGTATCTTTAAAGATTAATTCTTTGGGGCTCTTCTAATCCTTTCCCAAATCATTATCCATTATTTATTCCATCATTGAAAAACATTCTCTTTTCACTTCCCCCAATGCACAAATCTTATCACAATGGCATCACAAAATCCTTTCATATGTAATATGGTGAGCAGAGTCCACATTACAGGTCGGTTGTACACCATCACAGACTATCCCGGCATTTTGTATATGCAGAAAACACAGCAGGAGGAAATTTCTACTTTTTGTCTAGACACTGTCAGAATTCTTTCTTGCTCCTATGAAGATTTCTTTTGCATGTGTAATTTTGCTGAACAAAAAAGCCTATTTAAAAAATCCAGGAAGCAAAGTGCAGACCAATCTCTTCTCTGTTGAAAGTCTCTCTTTTTTTTTTCTTTTCTTGTAATAAATCACAGAATAAAATTACAAAATTGATAGTGTAACCAGTTGGGGTTGCTTCACTAATTCTGAAGAAACCATCATCTTGGACATTGCTTTATCAGGTCTATAAAAAGAACTTTAAGGAGCAGCAAAGGAGGGTACAAGGGAACAAGAAAAGAAGATCCTCACTCAGCCAGACTGATTTCTCCAGTGGGAAAAGGAGAGCAGCTGGGATTAAGGAAAGGAAGGCATGCCAAAGATGAAGAAGGCCCTTCTGTTTCTTTTGTTACTTTTCACCCAGCTTTCAAGCCCTTTTCCTATATTTCTTGAAAGCCTCGAGGAGAAAAAAATGGCCTTTGTTCAGGTAAATAGCCATTGTGGATGACTTACTCTCACTGCTGATTTTTTTTGTTTGTTTTCAGGAAGTTAAGTGGATATTTTTTCCTTTCTCAGTTGCAGTGTCCTAGTAAGAATGTAAGGGATAGGATTGTTCTCTCTACAATGTGGTTAAAGTTCATCTTGATATTAGATTAATTGAGTCTTAAAGATGATAAGCACTGTCCCTTCCTTCCCCTCCACCTCCACAGAACAGAAAATGAAAATTAGTCATGGTCTCAGTGTTTATAAAAATGCTGTTGCTCAAGTTCTTATTGTGAAACGTTTTGAATGAATTATTTTTACTAGTGACTACATGAAAATCCTTTCATTTAAATTCAGGTTTCCTGGCTTCTTCCACAGCTCACACTCCTATAACCACAGAAAAATAGTGTGGTGTACACTAAGTCAGAAGACCTGGGTTTGAGTTGTAGTTCCCTTATTTACCAGCTCTATAATCTTGAGAAAGTCATTTGACTGCTGTGAGTCTTGGCTTTCTCCTCTCTAAAATGGATCATCTGTACTACCTTCTTTACAGAGTTGTTATAAGGAATGTATCCCACTAAGAAATGTTTTTAATCCCCATATAGACTCCCAAGGTTAACTGCTTTGAGAATGATAACACTCATTTGTGTGTGAAGCTTGGGTCTGTTTGTTATTCAATTTTCTAGACACACTCTGTACATGGGACATGTTTCTTGGGTCTCAATGGATTTGCATTCCAAGGAGCATATGGCTCAGGATTTTTTTGTTTTCAGGAAGTCCAGTGGATATTGTTTCCCTTCTCAGTTGTGATGTTCTAATAAAAATGTTAGGGATAGGGCTGTTCTCTCCAGAATTTGGTTTATGTTCTTCATGATACATTCAGTCAGACTAAAGGTTTCTTCATATTCCCAGAGGACACAGCAGACATGAAGGTGGGGGTCAACCTGGACTTTCTACACTGGGTTAGGAACAAGGACAATTCAGTAAACAATGTAACTGGACAAAGAGAATTCACATCAGATTTCTCATGTTTGTCTTTCACCAGAATTATCTGGAAAGCTTTTATGATATGCCAATAAGAGGAAATAAGATAAAACGGTGGAAGAATGGGACTCAGTTAGTCGAGAAAATTAAAGAAATGCAGAAATTCTTTGGATTGGAGGTGACTGGACAACCAGACGAGGAAACTATGGAAGTTATGAAGATGCCCAGATGTGGGGTTCCTGATGTAGGGGGATATCAGGTGACTGATGGAAATCCAAAGTGGAATAAGAATGATATCACATACAGGTAAAGTTTCCATATTTCAAGGATGACAGCATACAAGGAGTAAATGATAAATTGTATAGGTTTCCTTTCCCCCCACATTTGGCTACTTAATGAATCAATTCTTGAGTGAACTAAGTGGAACCTTGATAGAATGAAGGTGTCTCTCCATGCACCTAAACTGCTTGGCACCCAAGAAAGATTTGGTCACTACTGGGGAAAATCTAGTTCAAAGTTATCTGATTCACTAAACATTCACTGCATCTGGTAAATTGATGCTTGAATGGAGATACCAGTTGTATCATCATTTCCTTTTTCCCACTCTATCATCCCATCAGCTAAATAGCACCTTCCTCCTTTACATTTAGTCCAACACCTTCTTCTACATTCCTCTCCCACTATCTCATAGCCTGACATTCTCCCAAAGAGGGGAGGAAAATATAGTATATCACTACTGTTCCAAAAGCAGGAAGCAGAAATTATGTAGGACATTAACTATTTGACTTCACTTTCACAGAAACCTACAACACATATTGAACACTTAATAAATACAATGTCCTATCCCAGAGATTAGAAATAAACAAAAAATGATCCATGGCATTATGGTATGGTGCCTTACAAAGGACACTTGTAAGGATAAGGGATAAGAGATAGCCCTTATCCCTTATCCTTACACACTGAATTTAAATTCTTAAGACTTGAATTCCAATCTCAATTTCCCTGTGTGACCATGAAAAAGTCACTTACTCTCTCTTGGTCCTGGTTTTTTCACCTGCAAAATGAGGGTTTCAACTAGATGATCTCTAAGGTCCATTTCAGCTATAGATCTCTGATTCTATGACCACAACAATAAGGAACTTTTATTTAGGAAAGGGGATAAAACAAGTAAAATGAATGACAATGTGATTAATGCTTAATATGATTAGTTTAAAATTGCTAAGTCTCTTACCCATCCCTTTCATTTAAAAGCCTCATAAACTACACACCAGATTTGCCAAAGGCTGATGTGGATTCAGCAATTGAGAAAGCCTTTCAGCTCTGGAGTCATCCAACCCCTCTGAAGTTCACCAGGAGTGACAATAATAATGAAGCTGACATACAGATCTCTTTTGCCCGGGGAGGTAACATCAAGCTTGTGTTAGCTTTAGCCTCTTTGGTCAATCTAAGAATACGGATGGTTCAGTACTGACCTAGTTGATTTTCATTACAGCTCATGGTGACAATTCACCCTTTGATGGTGAGAGTGGAATCCTTGCACATGCATATCAACCAGGCCGGGGAATTGGAGGAGATGCTCATTTTGATGAAGATGAAACTTGGTCCAAAGGTTCCAGGGGTAAGTTACAGAAAAACGGTTTCTGAATTGACACTTTTGAGTGTGTTCTTCCCCATCCCCAAAGCCTACCACCCCAGCTCCCACAGTTTTTGAAATCTCTTCTGGAAAATCAAGGTGGAAAGAGGTTCTCTGGTCAGAAGACCCAGATTCAAATCCTACCTTTGACACTTTAGCTGTGTGACCTTGAACTAGTCCCTTTACCTTGAGCCTCAGTTTCCTCATCTTTAAATGAAAGGGTTGGACTGGATGGCTCAAACCATTAACAACAAAATTCGCTCAAACTCCAACCAGTCAACAATTTTCTGATCCAATTTTGTTTGTTTTTGTATAATTATAGTCCAGAATCTCATTTGATTTTTACTGTGTGAAGACATTGAAATGCTGACCTGAAAAAATACAGAACTACCAAAGTAGTTCTAATAATGGATCGTTAATCAAGGTAGACATTAATCTGGGAAGACACACAAAACTACAGTCCTAGAATTTCTACTGAACTACAGAAAAAGGGATGCTTTAACTAGATCTTTTTTTTTCTTTTTTGGAAAATTGTATTTAATTAATTAATTAATTTAGAATATTTTTCCATGGTCACAAGATTCATGCTCTTTCCCTGTCCTCCCTCTACAGCCTTCCCGTAGCCAACGCGTAATTCCTTTGGGCTTTAACTAGATCTTAGAAGGGAGGGCAACAGCTGGGTTACATTGAGTTCCGGGTGGCTTGGAAAAGAAGCACCAGCCAGAGGCAAGGGTGATTCAAAGGTACTAAAGTGCTGATTTTATTTAGACGGCTACGGGCGCTAGGGGTGAATCTCTGGTTTTTCAGATTTTATTGTTGAAGCAAGACTGCTTCATAGTCAGTTCAGTCGTGTGGAGCTCTTGAACACTGGGGAAAAGTCTGGGAAGGAGTCAATCTTGAGATTCCTTGAAGATAATGTTATTTCCCATCATCAAAGCAACTCCACCAGTGACCATAAGGAGGCATTATAGAGTCAAATGTGCTGCCTCACTTCTAGTTTGTTTGTTTGTTTGTTTGTTTGTTTGTTTGTTTGTTTGTTTGTTTTCAGAATAAGCAATGAACAAAGGGCATAATGTCCAGGAGAGCCTAGAGCCCTCTGTTCACCAAAATGGGGAGGGAGATGGGCTGGTGCAAGTTCAAAGCCTCTGGGGGTGTTCCCCATCAGCAAGCAAGCCTTACAAAGGCAGCACACATTGGCAAAGAGCTGGGAAAGGGCACACCTCCTTGGTAAGGTCTTACAAAAGAAAGGGGACCTCATTTCCCACAGTTCATCACATCTTAGCTGTCTGAGATAGACTTAAGGGATCTGTGCCTTATGGAAAGATATTCTCTGCAACAAGTGTGTTCTCAAAATGCTTCTTCGGTGGAAAAGAAAAAACGAAGAATCATTAACCAAATTTTCAAAAGGAACGAATGACTCTTTGCTCATGCACATATATAAGACTAATTCATTGTCAGTCACAATAGGCATGCAGTAAACTGGACTGATTAAAATGTTCTGATGGCTTTTAAAATCATTGGATATTGGTACTTAGAACAACAGTGAGTGATAACTTCCCTTACCATTTTTTAACAGCATCTTAATTATATTTTCATTAAAATCCACTTAAAGCAAGTAGATAGATATATAGATATATAGATAGATAGATAGATAGATAGATAGATAGATGGATAAATGGATAGATAGATAGACAGGTAGATAGATGATAGATGATTGAGACAGAGAGAGAGAGAGAGAGAGAGAGAGAGAGAGAGAGAGAGAAATCATACTGGCTAGGAAAATATAGTTTGCCTAACAACACTATAACAGTGACATAGTTAAAGCAGCATTTAAAGAACAGAGAAATACTAAGCTGAAGAAATTCTAAAAGCTAAAAACATTACCCAGGTTTATCAAGGTTTGATAAATGGTCTAATGGAGAAAACAACAGGCAAACAACTATGTATAAAAAAAAAAAACTATAGACAGGATAAACTGGAAATGTATCCCCAGAGGGAAGGTAATAGAATTAAGAGGGATGGAAAAAGGCTTCCTTTAGAAGAAGGCAATGACTCAAAGCACTATTAATGGAAAGAAATAAACAGAATCTGGTATTTTCTACCAGATAATACTAAATAAAAATTCTAACTAAATAGCCTATTATTAAATGCTTGTTTAAGCACATATCAGATAATCATCTGTAATACTTGGATGCTTAGAGAGCTTATATAAAATTTTTAAATTTTATAACAAATTCTAAATTCTAAAAATTCAGAATTAAACCCAAAATTCTCATTTGCTCCTAAGGAAAATGAGATGCTAAGGATCTAATAATAATTTTTTTTTAGTCACACAGATGAATTTACTTTTATTTTTAACAAAATAGAGTAAGTATTGAATCAACTTAGTTGCCTATAATGCCATACTCAAATGGATTGGACATTTCACAGAAATTCCAGAGAGTGTATACAGATAGTAGATAAGAAAACACAAAAGCATTTTCTGAGGAAAATCAGTAGACTATTTTATTTGTAGTAGAAAGTTTGTGTAATAAGAAGAGCTTACATATAGTCAGTTGGACACTTCCATGCTATGCTAAACCCTGGAGATGCAAAGAAAGGTAAAAGTCTCTACACTCAAGGAATTCACACCCTAATGGAGAAGATAACATGCAAATAACTATGTATAAAAAAAGCTATATATGAGATAAATTGGAGATGACCAACAGTGGGAAGATACTAAATTTAAGAGGGATGGATAAAGGCTTCCTATAGAAGCTGGGATTTGAACTGGGATTTAAAGGAGGCCAGGGAAGCCAGGAGGCAGAGATGAGAAGGAATAGTTCCAGGCATGGGAGAGGGTCAGTGAAAATGCCTCTAGTAGATGGAGGGTCTTGTTGGTAGAACAAAATTTTAAGGTTTTCTTAGAACTTTGTGTAAGAGGCTGGAATATGCAAGGCATTATAAGACTAACTGTTAAAATGAATATCTCCTTTGACCCTCTCTTCTTTGGATACATTCTCATTCATATTCTGAAGTTGACCATGACTATACCGATGAGGATTGGGCATGTGGATGACCAAGGAGTAGAGAAAGAACTAGAGGGAACAAGAAGACTGAGTAAGGTATAATGGGAGGAACTTTGGGCTTGGAGTCAAGAGACTTGATTTCAAGTCCTGGATCTGCTACTAACTACTCTATGCACCCTGGGAAAATCATGTCATGTTTCTACTGCTTCATTTTTCTCATGTTAAATGAGGGGGTTCATTCTCAAAACATTCCATGACAAAAATTCTGTAGATTACTCTCAACATAAAAGTTCCTGGATGCATCTATTTCTTTCTTCTTTAAGTCTTAAATATAGAGTGGAGGGTGTTCTTCAGGTATTTCTGGTATGAACTTGTCCACACTTAGGATTATTATTATGAATCTTGCGATCTTGGATATATAGAAAAGTTATGACCACACTTGTTTCAGGTACCAACTTATTTCTTGTGGCTGCTCATGAATTTGGCCATTCACTGGGCCTTGCTCATTCCTCTGATCCTGGTGCCTTGATGTTCCCCACCTATTCCTTCTCTGAACCCAGCACCTATGTCCTATCTCAAGATGACATTAATGGCATTCAGTTTCTCTATGGTAAGCAGAATTCTTTTCTGTGAACAACTCCTTGGGAACTGGCTCATAGACTCAGAAGCTGAGCTCAGTTCTCATTTTTATGTCTAGAGGATCCTAAGAATGGGTCTATATAAGCTCCAAAGAACTTACTTTTATCCTTTAAAGATTCTCTCCATAAGTCAGCTTCCTTTAGTATTTGTGAGTTGCCTATATCAAGGAGCTTGTTTGTTTTGATTTTTAAATAGCTCAACCAATACTCTTCTAGCACTTACTATAAGAGCTGCTATATAGACTGGAGGAGAATTTATGCTTTGGCAAGACCACCAGTGTCAGCTATAATCTCCTTCTCCCATTCCCAAAAGGATATAGTGTATAGGACCTGTATGATGGACTAGTGCCTGGACATCAACAGCCTTCAATAACTATATGATGGGTTCAATTATATTTAGGTAAAGAAGGCATTCCTTCACCTAGGAATGGGCAAATCCTATCTCCCAGATGCCTAGCACCTCCTCTGTTTCTACCACCTTCCTTCTTAGTTCATCTCCAGAAGCATTACAATAGTCTTGTGTTCATGCACTTTTCAAATTCTTGCCTTTTTAAATATTGTCTTTAAGGTCAATCAAATAACCCTATCAAGCCTACTGGACCCACCACACCTAGAACCTGTGACCCACAATTGACATTTGATGCAATCACCACTCTCCGAAATGAAGTCATAGTTTTCAAAGACAAGTATAAAGCTGATTCAATTCCTTCTTTAACTTTTGCTTTTATATTTGTATCCCAAGACACTTTTTAAATAAGTAATTGACTTTAATCTAAATCTAATCTAAACTGTCCTACTTTTCCTTTCTATTTTGTTCTTTTTTTTTTGATTGGTTGATTTTGGTTCTTATTGAAATAATGGTTGTATCTAAACTGTTTTAAACCTCTCTGACAAGAGTTGGCAAACTTTGGTCCATGGACTAAATGGAATTCACTAATTCTTTTTGTATGACCCTCAAACTACAAATTATAATAAACTTTAAAATGTAAAAACTATTCTCAGTTTATAGGGTATATAAAAACAGGCAAAGGTCCATTTTTGGACTATGAGCCAGCTTGTCAACCTTTGTTCTAGAGGGAAAAAGAATGATTACAGACATTTCTGTGGAGTAGCTTCAAATGCAAGAAGATTTGGGACTGGGTGATTTCCTAAATAATTTTCACTCTATGATTTTGGTAAATTAGTCCTTTACTTTATAAGACACAAAGTACACTTCATGACATCCATCTTGTTCACTTATTGAAAAAAGACATTGTTTCTTTCAACTTTAATATTTTTTTCTTTTTTTCAAAAATTCTGATCAGGTACTTTTGGCGGAAGTACCGACAACAACTAAGGCCTGAATTCTATATGATTTCCTTATTCTGGCCATCATTACCATCTGGGATACAAGCTGCTTATGAAGATGTTGAAAAAGATTTAGTTTTTCTATTTAAAGGTAACTGTATCTGCATTTCTCCTAGTACTACCCAGAGAGAGGCATAAGTTGGTCTCAGTCACCATTTTGTTCCATGTTTCTATGTCAAAAATCTATAATTTTATTTATAAATACATTAGACCTTGGAATAAGGAATTAAGAAGTTTATTTCATTTTAATAGTCCACTTATGACATACTGGTCATATGAACCTGGACATATCACTTAGTCTATCAATACCCTGGGCATTTTTCTAAGACCATAAGTTACAGAACAGTTGCCAATCTGCAATGGTACAGGATATTTTTTCCAGGAATTCTCTTTATCAATGAAATCCCAAACCTTGTCCATTTCCATTAGAATTTAAGCTCCTTGAAGGCAAAAACTTCCTTCCTTTCTTGTTTATGTATTCCTAGTGTTGAACAGGGTATGTGGCACATAGTAAGCACTTAATAAATGCTTATTAACAGACTGATCCAGTGAGCTATTATCAACTATGTTTGGTGTCCAACAGGAAGCATGGTGTACTCTCTTGCTCCTATGGGTGTCATAGTAGGAAGGTCTTATCAGCTAAGGCAGTATGATTATGATGAGCACACAGGATGCCTGAGTAGAATAAGCATAGTTAGAGAAGGGAGATGTTTAATTGATTGGAAGATAAATCTTGTTGTGGTTCAGAGTTTTTCATTGTGTCTGACACTCCATGACTTCTTTTGGAAGTATTCTTTACAAAGATACTAGAGTGGTCTACCATTTCCTTCTCTCTCTCATTTCACAGATGAAAAAAACTGAGGTAAACAGCTTTAAGAGACTAGCCCAGGGTCTCATAGCTAGTAAGTATCTGCAGTCAGATTTAATGCAGGAGGATGAATTTTCCTGACTCTAGGCTTGGTCCTCTCTCCTTTGCTCTCTATAGCTGCCCCAACTTTTGCCTGGACTAGGCATACCATTTACATGTGTAGGTTTTGAGAAAAAGAATGTATGCTGGAACTACAACCACCCTTCCCCATGCCTTGCGCCTCCTAGGGTCCCTCCCCACTACTTCCTGGAGTGGGATTGGTTTACAAATGGACTGATCCCACTTTAGGGAGGGACCCTTCCCCCCTACTTCCTGGCATGGGATTGATCGATAAATGGACCAATCCCATGCCAGGGTAGGGACCTTTGAAAAGGACTTGGAGCCAGGGAGCAGCAGAGCAGAGTGGAGGGGAGAGCTTGCCAGAGAAGAGACCTTTCTTTTTTTTTCTTAATAAAGACCTTTTCCTTTGATCCTTTTTTTCTGTTTTTCATCATTTTCATTCATCAAACATGAAAGTGATGAGAAAAGTTTTATCGGTTCAGAGAGGGGTTTTGAATATTCTTTTAAAAAAATCTAGTTAGAAGGAAGCTATATCAACTCAAATGGAGAATGTGATTCTGAATGATTTCCCTGAAATGGTCCCATAATTGAAGCATGGGACATTTCCTCTCATTAATTATCTAATTATTATCCTAACATTAATTTAATTGTCAAAGTAAACCAGTGTTTCACTGTATATATTCAATTCCTATAGTTTGGGATTCAGCTCTGTGATTTCCATGAGTATGGAGAATATCTACTGTGCAAAATCCCTACACTGATGTAGATTGGCAGTTTATCTCAAGTTTAGAATTATAGAGAGTTAAATAGGGTCCTAAGAGGTTAAGGGACTTGTCTTTGGTCATGCAAATAGCATATGTCAGAGAGAAAACTTGAAGCCAAGTTTTCCTGATTCCAAGGAGAGCCCCTTTATCCACTCTGCTATGCTGTTTCAAGATTTTGACTAAAAAATTCTTTACATTTGACTATAAAATTTTACTTAGGGTTTTTTCTAAGGTCAATAGGAGATCATTTGAGAACCTACAAAGGAGACGCCAGTTTTTGAAAGTGACCCTCAGTTTTATAATATTTCCACATATCCAAGCCCAGTCTGGCTGACCGAATATAATGCTGAGCGTTCTAGAAAGGAAATTTTAATTACGTCTTGCTGAAGTTCCTTGTGAAGTTCCCCACAAAAGCAAAAGTTCTCTTATGGGCATTAGCAATACATGGAATTAATGCCTTCATCCTCCAGAAGTATTCATTGCATTTCTATTATTTGTAAGGAAGCCTGTGTGTGTATGTATGTATTGAGGTACGGGTAAGACCTTACTTCTTGCTAGATAAACTAGGAATCACAAAAACTAAGTAGTCATTTAGCAAATAAGTGTGGATCCAGTGCCCAATAAATAGTGAAAGCAATAAAAATCTCTAAGAATTTAAGTGAGGGAGCCAGCTCCTTTGCCAGGGCTGGAACGAAGGCTATGACTTGGAAATACAAAAAGTAGGGGGGAACGCATCTCTAACAACCCTAAAAAAACAGAATGAGCATTATGTTATGGGAATAGTTTTTGCATGTGACAAGAATTATTGCTCAGTAGGTCAGTTTGGTTGGAGCAGAGAGAATTCTTGGGAAATTATTTTGGAAAAGTAAGTGGGAGTGGGGGGCAGCTAGGTAGCTCCATGGCTAGAGAGCCAAACCTGGAGAAAAGAGGTCTTGACTTCAAATCTGGCCTCAGATACTTCCTAGTTATATAACCCTGGAAAAGCCTCTTAACCCCAATTGTCTGGCCCTTACCACTCTTCTCCCTTGGAATTGATACTTAATATTGATTCTAGTAAAGGTTGCTTTTTGTTGTTTAAAGAAAGAAAGTTAGTAGGGGCCAAATCATTGAGGCCAAGGACTCAGGAATTTTGGCTTTTATTGTGCAAGTGATAGGAAGAACAATTAACTGTGACTTAGTATTATGGGTATACATACTGTTAATGATTAAAAACAATTTACTCTAATTTTATTTCTATAATGAATTTGTGAGACAAATTGTGATAGAAATGTTTGGAGAAATGGAAGAGTTTTCCATAAGAACTCCCTATCATTATTGATAGGCAACCAGTATTGGGCTCTAAATGGCTATGAAATCAGGCCTGGCTTCCCCAGAGATATCTCCAACTTCGGTTTCCCAAGATCCGTTCAAGCAGTGGATGCAGCTGTATCAATCAGACAATCTGGAAAAGCATACTTCTTTGTAAAGAACCAGTTCTGGAGGTAAGGGTACATATTTCCATATCAAAGTTGAAATCAGTTTTCGAAATGAGAAGACATAATCCTTCTCTTCTGATAACATGAAAATATCCAGAGGAAAATGAGTCATTTCAATTTTCCAGAGATTTCCAAAAAGCGAAACATTTGTGGTCACAAAGCACTCAGATTTTTTACAAAAAGTCTAATTTTCTAAAAGAGTGTGAGATGTTTGTTCAGGGTTTCCATAGCCTTTTGGGGATCATTTTGGACAAAAGATCATCTCTTTAATGCTAATATTCTCCTGGTGCTCTAATATATAGTTGGAAATCATGGAATATATATACACCAGAAGATTCAAAATGGAAAATAACACAAAGGGGAAAGATAATAAGAAAGTTTGATGTAGTTAAAAAAGAACTGATTGTGGAGTAAATGGATTTGAATTCAAATCCTAGATTTATTATTTGTTATCTGTGTAACTTTGGGCTCCGTTTAGCTCAATGGACTTCATTTTCTTTATATTCATATCATAAAATTCAGGGATTTGACTAAATTATCTCTAAGGCTTTTTCTGCCTCTTAACTCTATAGTTCTAAGTAGACTATAAGAGTATGTTAACAATGATGACTTGCGGGCAAAAAATGGTGCGAAACATACTATTGGTGACATGAAATTATATGTACTCATGGAAGAAATGACCAACCACATCTATTAATTAATAACTCTATCAAATAATAAAGTATCATATCATTTAGTTCTCTTATGAGTCTCTTGTGTCAATACTCTTTCCACAATTTATATTTGTACATGTATAGTTAGGGTCTATGAAAACTCCTTTTACAAAATTAAAATACCTTCCTCATTCAATTAATGGGATCGTAGCTTCTAGGCAAGAAGGGAACAAATTGGGCCAGGCTGAAACACTGAGGTACAATAGAAAGGAAGAATAATGCAACATGAGTGCTCTTTTTCCAGAGATTTAATTCTTGCTTTCTGAAGCAAATATTTTGCAGATGGCCCACAGAATTTGGTGACTGTGACTATCAAAATTGATATTTTATTAAATACAAACATGAATGTGCTCGTGTAATGTTTTGTGCAAGTATACTAATGATCTTGCAAACCATAAGATCTCCTACTTTAGAAGAAGTGCTGATGTTAGGATGCTTGGATACTAGGGATGATTCTTCCACTTGTCACCTGGATGAGTCACTTAACCACTATGTAGATCAATTTTCTCACCTATCAAATGAGTAAAATACCTTGCCTCACTTCACTTCCAGGATACTTATAAGGATCAAATTTTAAAATGTGCTTAGAAAACCATAAAACATACTTCAAATGTGAGCTATTTATTATTACTATTCTAAATCTATAGTTGTTTGTTTTTTTTTTAAATCAGATATGATAATCAAAGACGTGCCATGGATCCTGGTTATCCTAAAAATATAGCAGATGTTTTCCAAGGAATGACAAACACTGTGGATGCTGTTTTCCATAGAGATAGTAAGTAGTAATACCTGTTCTGTAAGAGCATTTAAAAAATTATATTTTTTAGAAATAGCATTAAGAAGTCCTATGAAGATAGATCTGATCCAAAAACACTCAAAAGAAACATGGACAGCCTAGTGAATATTCAGCTAGGGAGTCTGGAATCCCCAGGTTCAAATCTTGCCTTCGACACTAGCTCTGTGAACAGGAACAAGTCACTTTAGCTTCTTAGTGCATCAGGCATTAAGGTTGTGACTTACCAATAAGTTGCCAGTTTACACTCATGGAGGAATGTCTTCTCTACATCAGTGAAATCATAGGTACAGAGGAAAAATAAAACATTAAGAAAAATTATTCTGGGAACAAATATTATATTTTCTTTCCTTTAAAAAGCTTGAATACCTCTGCAAGGTAACTATTTCATGTTTTTTTTTTCCCCTTAGATTTTTTCTACTTCTTTACTGGACCAACATACTATAAATTTGATCTGCGTGCCAGAAGAATTGTTTCTGTTGGAAGAAGCAACCGCTTATTAAACTGCAGATAGAATACGAAGGAAATGTAAGCTAGAAGGATGGCGCCTTTTAGATATATTAGCAAATGCTTTTTAAAAATCTGTCAATGAAGATGCATTATTTAGTCTCTTTTACACTTTTGTCAACTGTAATTATTGTCTTCTGTCATCTTTTTAGTTATTGTGCCTGTTAAACAAGTTCAAATTTCAATTGTGAGTAAGGAATGAGGCTTAATATTTTTTTCATCCTGGCTCAGGTGTAATTAAGGTGAAAACTCTTTAAAATGATCTTTGCTCAGAATACATTCATAGTGAGTCCTTATCTTATACATGTTCTTTGTCATTTTGCTAATTCATCATCTAATCTTTTAGATGGTTGATACCCACAATTCCTTTAACTTTTCCAAAATTGTTAGATAGAGAGGCTGTATAGTGCTACAATTTGAGTATGGAAGAGCCGATTCAGAAAGTCCCAGTCCTGACTCTGGTATTTATAAGTTTATATGATTATTAACAAACAATTCATCCTTTCTGAGCTTTCGGCAGCTCTCTGAGACTGTAAATTATAGATTGCCTGAAATCTACCCCAGAGGAAGGAGTTCTCACACTAAGGAAATCAGAAGTTCTTGGTGTATTGATTTTCTGAAGTTGATGGCCAAACACTTGGAGCTCTATGTTGGTTGGGACAGAAGGTTGGTGGGAATTATGGCCAAAGATCCAGGAGTTCATAGACAATTCAGTGACATTTTCTCCAATATGATCCTCCACAATTAAGGCAATTGATTTTCATGACTCCCTTATATATGACTAAAATTAGTGAGGAAAATTGCTGAAAGCAGAGAGAATACAGTCTTGTACATGGAACCAAATCTAGTCTGTGAGGCAAACTGAAGCTTATAATGAAAATTTGTCACTTTTTTTTGTTCTTTTTATATTTCTACTTGCAACTTCCTCTGTTTCTCATATCAATATGTTAGAGGGGGGAAGTCTTGGATTCCAATTTGATTTCAGACACTACCTAGTGTGACCCTGAACAAGACACTTAACCCCCTATGCTATCTCTTTCTACTCTTCTGCCTTGAAAGCAATACACAGTATTGATTCTAAGACAGAAGGTAAGGATTTTTTTTTTTGATCTGTTAATTGAATTCATTGTTGCTGCTTTTTGTTGTTTGTCCTAATTCTCAAGAAATCACCCATGATGAATAAAAGTGATTTATTACAGAAACAGAATGGCTTTGAGGCACATAGTGCTGATGAATGAAAGTTTGTTGAATTCATTAAACTACTCTTTAATTCATGAATTTGTTATTGACTCTTCTTTGAAAACATTATCTAGAGTATCTAAGATTTAGAAATAACATTTATACATCAAATGTCTCACAACTCCTAATTTTCAACTATTGGAATATAATAATGAATCAACCTATTGTTTTACATTGATGATTGAGTAGAACTTTAAATATCTCTGATCATAAGTCTTTTTTCCTTGTTTCTAAGTTTTTATGAGTTAAACATTGATTCAGAATTCTCCCCCTTTATTTCTCTTCAAGTAATATTCAACATTGTTTTCAAAATCAAAGGTTGCTTGAAATCACTATAAATTTGTCTTCTTTTTTTTTAAAACCCTTACCTTCCTTCTTGGAATCAATACTGTGTATTGGTTCCATGGCAGAAGAGTGGTAAGGGCTAGGCAATGGAGGTTAAGTGATTTGTCACACAGCTAGAAAGTGTCTGAGGCCTGATTTGAACCTAGGACCTCCCATCTCTAGGCCTGGCTCTCAATCTACTGAGCTACCCAGTTGTCCCATAAATTTATGTCATCTATATTATTTTCTTTCTTCTACTACCATCATATTTAAGAGGTCTTGTTGGGTTAATGAGAATAATAGGGTGTCTGGTTTCCTTCTCTGGTCTCTAGAAAAAGGAAATGTGAAGAGTAAGGCTCTGTGAGCTCATTATTGGATTATTGTCAATATGAATACTACTCCAGAAAGGGATTTCAGAACTCAAAGATTCTTCTTCCCTGGAGGCAACTGTTAGGTCTTTTAAATAAGTTACCAAAGGTGAGATAGACTAGCTATCTTTCCCTCCATAAGATAGACTAAATACAACAAACTGAATGAACTTACTGTTATGTTTCAACAATCTTTTTAGTGGAAGAGCATGCTAAGGAAGACTTGAAAGGACATGAAAATCAATATGGCATAATGGATAGTTAGCCAGAGAAATAATAATTAAAAATCATGTGTAATCATTTTGCCTATTGCTAGAATCTCTTAAGTCTATTCCAAAGCTCTCCTTGACATATGTGTCTGGAGAGTGGAATAGGAGGAGGGGTCAAAAATCACATGCTTGCATTTCAAATATTACAGATTTGAGGGCAATGGGGATTCAGGTCAATTTTGAGCCAATTAGGTTCAACCCTGCTAATAAAAGGAATATGCTTCTTCAATCACACTGCCATGTTTCCTAAAAGATATTGTTATGACATAGGTTGACAAAATAGAAATCGAAAGACTCCACTAATCACTTACTGAAAGAAATCCCAAAGGACTAACTTTCAGGAATACTATAGTCAAATTTCAGAACTTCCAGGTCAAGGAGAAAATATTGCAAGCAGCAAAAAAAAAAAATTCAAATATCATAGAGCTATAGTCGGGCTACCACAAGACTGAGCAGCTTCCACATTAAAGGATCAGAGGGACTGGAATATGATATTCCAGAGAGCAATGCAGCTAGGACTTCAACCAAGAATCACTTACACAGCCAAACTGAGTATCATCCTTCAGACGAAAAAAAAGGGGGGGGTATTCAATGAAATAAAGGACTTTCAAACATTCCTGATGAAAAGACCAGAATTGAATGGAAAATTTGACTCTCAAATACAAGACTCAAAAGAATTATAAAAAAGTAAACAAGAAATAGAAATCAAAAGACATTCAATAAGGTCAAACTACACATATTCTGATATAGGAGATGATTCTTGTAATGCCAAACATATCTGTCATTTTTAGAGCAGTTAGAAGGAGTATACATAAACAGAGGACAGGGATATGAATTGAATATGATGGGATGATATAAAAAAATAAAATTAAGGCATTACAAAGAGTAATGCATTGGGAGAAGGGAAGGAGAAAAGAATGGGGTAAATTATTGTACTTAAAAGAGTCATGAATTATCATTCACAGTGGAAAGGAAGATGGGGGAATGTAGGGAGGAGAGCATGTGAACCTTACTCTCAACAGAATTGGTTCAATGAGGGAAGAACATACACAATCAATTTGATATAGAAAGCTATCTTACCCTATGGGAAAGCTGAAGGCAAAAAGGATTAGAGAAGAGACAAGGGACTGAAAGAAAAGAAGACAAATTGGGGGAGGTAGAGGTTGGAAATAAAACAAAGGAAAGGACTGAAAGTAATACACAATAATCATTAATGTTACGTCTTTTTTTTTTTTACAAGTCTAATAAAGGCCTCATTTCTTAAATACATAGAAAATGAGTTTAATATATGAGAATATAAGTCATTCCTCAATCAGTAAATGGTCAAAGGATTTGAGAAGACAGTTCTTAGATAAAATAATTAAAGATTTCTATAATCATGCAAAAATGCTCTTAATTACTATTATTTAGACAAATGCAAATTAAACAACTCTGAGGTACTACCTCACAGCTAACATATTAGTTATTATGAAGAAAAGGAAAATGACCAAACTTGAAGGGCATATGGGAAAACTAGGACATAAATACACTGTTGGAGGAGTTGTGAATTGATTCAATAATTTAGGACATAATTTGGACCTATGCACAAAGGGCTATAAAACAGTATATAGCTTTTGACCTAGCAGTACCATTAATAGGTTATATCCTAAAGAGATTTTTTAAAAGGGGGTGGGAGGAGGACTAATATATACAAATATATTTAAATCAGCTCTTTTTAGGAGGACAAATGTTTGGAAAGTGAAGGGATACACATCAATTGAAGAATGGTTGAGTAAGTTATAGTATATGATTATAATGGAATACTATTATACTGTAAAAAAAAATGATAAGCAAGAGAAACTCAGAAAAACCTGGAAAGACTCATGAGCTGAAGCAGAGTGAAATAAGCAGAACCAGGATAACATTATACACAGTGCTGAGGAATACTTGACAATGAACAACTGTAAGTAACAGCTATTCTCAGCAATACAATGATCTAAAACTATCCTAGAGGGCTAATGACTAAATTTTTTCATCTTTTTCTAATAGAGAAAAAGAACTGTCTAAATCTAGACCAAAGCAAACTTTTTTCACTTTTTAATTTTTTTTTCCTACTTGAGTTTCCTTCCACTAAAGAATTAATCTGGAAAAATGTTTTACATGATTGCACATTTAAATCTATATGAGATTGCTAACTATCTCAAGGAGTTCAGGGTAGAAGGAGAGAGGGGAAAATTTAAGACTCAATATTCTTTGAAAAATATTGGAAATTGTTTTTACATGTAATTGGGGGAAATAAAATAAAATTTAACTCTTTAGATCTTGTCTGTGAACAGGAATATGTTGGGACAAGGAACAGGTTTGGCCCTTTTTTAAGTCATACTAGAGTGTTAGCAGTTACTTCCATTTAGGAATAAAATAGGAAAAGGATCTATGTATCTAGAGACACATGGATCCATCATTGTGTACAAGGAGTCAGGATATTGGGTTTCAAGCCCCCAAATTATTTTTGTTGGTCTAGAATAAATCATTAAGTGACCACTTTGTTCAATCGGGTAATGAGAAAAGGATGGAATGAACCATGGACCTGATGTCTCAAGGTCCCACTCCTCAAAACTTCCAAATGTGAGTTGTGAAGCACCAGATGCCAAAGGAGGCTACAAAAGGAGTTGAATAGTCATCCAATAAAGGAAGTGACCAGGAATTTAGCTAGCATTGACACTTTTGGAAGTGAAGGAAGAGGGACCAAAAAGGGGGAACATGGAATAACAATAGTGTATATGCTTTCTGATGATATATGTTTTATGAAAGACAAAACTGAAATTCCTAGGTTGATGATGCCTGTGTTGATCTACATCTACATTCTCACTGGTAAAGAACTGAGAAAGCAGCAGCATCTATGATGTTTGACTTAGGAATAAGACTATTGGGAAAAGCTGATTGGTTCAGGACAGGAGCTTTGAAATTGTATTAAAATTAGCACTTCTAAGTAGTCCGCCATTTTATCTTCTCAGGGATCCCCCATTTCAATAAAGGTCAAAGGAAAATCCTCAAAGGCTTCCAGAGAGAGCTATAACACAAAACTATGACATCTTTGAGCTATGCCATTTCTTGGGCTAGAACCCTCTGATAGCTAAAATAGTGCCTGGAGCTATTAAGAATTCCTTGGTTACAAGACTGAGCTGGGACTTTCAAATGAAGCTAATACTGATCTATTTCAGAAATCTAGGAGTTATAGGTGACTGTGGATGAAATTAATGTTTTTTAGTTCAGTATCCTTGAAAATCAATCTATGTTGAGGGTGTATATCTTCCTTGGTTGAAGCCCCAAACCCAGAGTAAAAGTTTTGCTGGACTGATCCAACTAACCTAACAATTTGCTGGCCCAGTAAGATGATTGACTTGAATTCCCTGTTGGTTAGACCATGAATAACCAAATCAGTTGCATTTCATACTGCATCAAGAAGTATAATGTTTCCCTTTCAATTATTTAATAGAGCTTAGAATTCTGGAAGAAAGTTTAAACCTAAAAAAAACAAAACAAAACAAAAACCCACTACTTTTTCCCCAAAGGGCTAATTATTTAAAATATTCAACATTTATCTCTGTAAGAGAGAAAGAAATGCAAAGAGAATCAGAAAGCATAAATATTATCAGATAAGAACAAAAAAACATAAATGAGAACATGTTCAGAGAGTTTTAGTATATTTTGTTTTTGCATCATAATTGTTTGGTCAGTCAAGTGGCACAGTGGATAGAATACTGGGTCTAGAATCAGGAAGACCTGAGTTCAGATCCAGCTTCAGACACTTACTAGCTATGTGACCCTGGGCAAGTCACTTAAGCCTATTTGTCTCAATTTCCTCATCTGTAAAAAAATTGGAGAAGGAAATGGCAAGTCATTTTAAAATTTTTGTTAAGAAAACCACAAGTGGCATCAATCAACAGGCCAAAATGACTGAAAAGTAAAAATATTAATCAAATTATTTTGTTCAACATTAAACAGCTACATAGGCAAAGTATATGACCCACTGAAAAAGGTGGATAGTAACCTTTTTTTTCCTACTTTACCCTGAAGCAAATTAGAATGTAATCAGGCCTCAGCAGCAAAAGTCAAGACAATAGCCACCCAAAGTTGCCCAATGGCAGGAGCGGTTGTAAAATAGAGTGAGAAGAGGAAATGAAATAAAGTGAGAAAATGGTTCAGTGACATACAGTGAGAGGTACTAACTAGTAAGGAGCAAGAACCAAAAGAAAGCACTGAACCTTTACCAACCTAGAGCAAAGAAAATCCAGAGCAATGAACCCTTAGAAACATGGATTAAGAAAAGTTCAAATTTTAAATGTTATCTTTCTCTTGGGAGCTATATTATGGGAACCTGGATGAGAAACTCACTGGAGATGTCCAAGAACAGTTCTTCATTCGTTGATATCATTGAGAAAGGAGATATGGAAGAGTATAATAGCAGAGGCAGCTAGGTGGCTCAATGGATAGAAAGCCAGGCCTGGCTATGATGTGAGGTCTTGGGTTCAAATATGGCCCCAGACAAATTCCTAGCTATGTAACATTGGGCAAATCACTTAACCCCAATCACCTCAATCTTACCGGGTGTCTGCCTTGGAATTGATATTTAGTATCAATCCCACAGCAGAAGGTAAGGGTTTTTTTTTTTAATTTTTAAAGAATATATTAACAGAAGAATGGATTGTTGAATCTTAGAGTCTCGGAGTTACAAGGGAATTCAGAGACCATATTGTACAACTTGTATCTAGCAGGAACCACACATCTGGGAGATGCTCATCTCTTCTTTGCTTAAAAGGATCCAGTGGAAGGGAATTCCTTGCCTCCTGGAGTAGCCCATTTCACTTTGAGATAGTTATAACTATATAACATCTAATCTGAAAGAGAATAAAAGAAAATTAAACAGATAAGGGACCTCAAGGTGGTGAAGTAGACATTCTTGAACCTAGTGGAGTTTTTGGTATTCCTTCAGAAAATGTCCTGGAGGAAGTTGATAAACCAGTAGGATTTAAAGAGCCTCCAATTCTTATCATATCAGAGATTTAAAGTTGAAAGGGATCTAGAATGTCTAGTCCAGCACCTTCATTTTATAGTTAGGGAAACTGAGGCTTATAGAAAATTATTGTTGTTGTTTTTTCAATTATCAAGCATTGATTTTTTTCCTCTCTTCTACCTCCCTCTATAAATTAAGAGAGAGGAAAAAAAAAGAAAGACAACAAATAAGGAAGGAAGGATGGAAAGGTTCCTCTGTCACATAGCATACTCAAGAAAAATAAATTTTCCTGTTGGTCATATCCAAAAACATGTTTCTGCATATTAGTCCATCATCTCTCTGTCATGAGGTAGGCAGTGTTCTTCTTCATCAGTCCTCTGAAACCACCATTAACCATTTAGTTGATTCAAGTTCTGAAGTCTTTCAGAATTGTTAATTTCTACAATGATATTGTTAAAGTACAAATTGTTTTTCTTTTCTACTCATTTCATTACCCATCAGTTCATGCAGGTCTTTCCATGTTTCTTAGAAACCATCTTTTCCAAGATTATGTGATTTAGTAGTAAGAAGTTTTTAACTCAAATCCCTTTACTCTGAGGACAATGCCATTTCCACTACACCATGTTGCCTCCCTAATAAGTAGCTGAGGTCAGATTTTTAACTCAAGTTTTCCTGACTCTAAGGCCAGTTCTACATCCACTACACAAGTGCCTCTTAGGTTACCTAGCAGATCAAAACCAAAATCTTCAATTAAAGACAATTAAAGCTTCTATCAGGAACTTGTCATTTTTTTTCCTGTCTCTCCCAGTTGGTTAGTGGTTATTGAGGATGACTGGCTCCTTCTCCACAGGATATGTTTCTCCTAATATCTCTCTTTAAAACTTTATAAGGAAATTTTTATTTCCAAATCTGTTGTCACATTCATCCATGAAGAGACTGGAGCTGTCAATGATCTCCCTTTCCTTTTCCCTGAAAATAACTTGTGACCTTCTAGGTGAAAATTCTTCATTTTTTTCAATTGTACCTCCCCCACCCATTAAAAAATAGTATATTTCTTCAATATATGTATTATTTATAAATTATCTATATTGCTGTACTAAAATTATTTCCATTATAAAACTTATACCAAAATGTAACATAATGTATGTATGCATGTATGTACAATGTAAATGTGTAATGAAAAATGCAGATGTGACAATGAAATATTAGATCCCAGAGTCAAGTAGGAAACCATTGGAGTTCATCAAATGGGGCTTAGGGGTCATTGAATGAAAGGAATAATAAGGTCAGACTTGGAGATCACTATGGCAACTGAGTGAAGGATGGATTGAAGTGGGAAGAGACTTCACCCAGGAAGACCAAGTAGAAGACTATATCACAAGCTAGTCCAGGTAAGAGGTGAGAAGGACCTGATTTAGGGTAGTGAGTGATAAAGAAGGAATGGATTTTTGAAATGCTGCAGAGGTAGAAACAAGATTTAAGGATTACACTGAGATTGTACTGGAGACAACACCAAAGTGGCAAGCTGGGTGAATAGAAGTATGGCAGGGTCCTTGCTAGAAATACAGTAAGAAGGGGGAAGTGGGGTAACTCAGTGGATTGAGAGTCAGGCCTAGAGATGGGAGGTCCTGGTTCAAATCTGGCCTCAGACACTTCCCAGCTATGTGACCCTGGGCAAGTCACTTGACCCTCATTGCCTAGCCCTTACCACTCTTCTGCCTTGGAACCAATACACAGTATTGACTCCAAGAAAGAAGGTAAGGGTTTTTTAAAAAAATGAAATACGGTAAGAAAGTTCAGCAGAGCAATGGGTTTGAGAGTAATAGGTCTTGCAATGCAGTTTGCAACCCAACCATCCCTGCTTATCCTTTGCAACTTACTCAAAATGAAAAGGGGTGGTGGTATTCTTAACTTATTGGTCACTGCCCTGGAGCCAGAGCCCACCCTTCAAGAGCCACCTTTCAGAGCCACAAGGGGATCTAGAGGAAAAGGGAAGGAGTACCAATATTTCCAATGGCATTTGCCACAACTACTGGTAGTAATTAAGTTCATACCCTCCCCGTAATTACCCTGAAGGCCTAAGTGCAAATGCAGAAGTTGGAAAGTGGAGAATTTGCACAGTGGATTAAGGAGACAGAGTATTAAATGATAAAGATGAGCACATTTGGGTTGGAAACACAGCCCAGGATTGGCTATCAAAGGGTGACTGGGATATGAGCCATCATTCCACTCTTGGGTTGGTGCCTGGACCCCTTAGAATGGCCATGATCCCCCAGGTGGCCCCAGACCCTACTTTAGAAGTCACTGTTCTAGGCAATAAAGGAATAGATGCTTGATGAACTGGATTACATTGAATAAACAGACGATTTTATAATTAAATGAGAGGGATAAATGTTTATGAATACTTGAAGACATAAGACATAAGATATGCAAATCTATCAAAATATTAGCCAAAGGAATGGACTACATGCTGGGGTCATATATAGAAAAATAAATGAGAATAAATGGACTAAAATCCTAATGGAAACATACAAGGAGGGACTGAAAATGTTATGGTGCCTTATATTGAAATTAAGATATTGTCCTCTTGACCCCCTTGAAGCATGCTCACTCAGAACATGGAAAACTCATGGGTGTACTGTTTCTGTTTCCACTTGATGGAGGGGCCCTTCCTCCCTCCTCCCACTTCAGAGCATGCACAAATACCCTCGTCCTGCTTCCTGTTGGCCATAATGACTGAAGTCTGAACTGTGTCGTCATGAAAAGCCTTAACGGGCTCCTGAAGTGGAACTCCATGAATATATAAAGGGTCATGCCAGTTCCTCAGACTTTCCCCTACTTATTGCCTTTGATGGATAAGGACAAGGCTCAGAGCTGTCCAGAGGATCACACAGGGAGGTATATTTCTCCCCACTCCGTCATAAGCCAGGAGCTCCTGGCTTCCTGAGCAAACTTCTGAAGGAGATCAGATCACCTTCTCTTTTAGGTCCTCTTTCCTAGGTATTTCAGAGCTCAGAGGCAGCTGATCTCTCCCTTCATCCCTGGTAACTACGCAGCAGGAGAGTGCCTATCAAAATGTAACTACCGCTGTCTCCCACGTGTCATTGGGTGGCCCAAAAGGAGGCAGAATGAACATTTCTAGCCTCTTCTTCCCCAGCCCTTCTCCAAGAGACACTTTTAATTCTTGTCAGGAGAGGAAGCAGAGATGGGCAATCTTTCAAAAAGTAGGCACCAGGCTAGGATCATATCTATCTTACACAAATGCACTGTGGGGTAAAGTTGTGACCTGGTCCAACCAATCTGGAGAATAATTTGGAACAATGCCCCAAGGGCTCCAAAACTGTGTTTGTGTTATGACTCTGCAATACCATTGCTACTAGGTCCATATGCCAAAAAGATAAAAGAAAAAGCTCTAAAGTAGCTCACATCCTGATGGGGTAAACACTATGTAGGGAAAGAAGGTTTGTGTGCTGGAAAAAATTCAAAGAACTCAAGAAAGCCAACTAACTATTGAATTTTCAGTGTGAGCTTTGATTTATTGCTTTGTTGATGGTCTAGACTTATCAAAGTGATAAAGAAAATGCTAATAATTTGGGTTAAACTTTTTTTTAAATATTTTGTTGATTAATTAATATAGAATATTTTTCTGTGGTTACCTGATTCAAGTTCTTTCCCTCCCTTCGGAGCACTTCCACTGGGTTTTACATGTATCATTGTTCAAAACCTATTTCCATATCATTAATATTTGCACTAGGGTGATCATTCAAATTCCACATCCCCAAGCATATTGGGTTAAACTTTAAAAGGTGCCCTGTATATACTATTTTGTTTGGAAGATCTGTTGTTAAACAGATTAAACAGGCTGTTAAACACTTTCCAGCACTCCCCTATAATGTAAGATTTCAGCTTTAAATCAGACTGAAGAGTCCCATGCCCACCGGTAGCAAAGTCAGTCTAATAATAATCTTTCTTTAATGTCATTTTCACAGATAAAATTATATCCGTATCTGATGTTGAACCATTTGACACCACCAAGGAAAAACTTTAATGATTAGAACTTTCTTTTTAGATTTTCAATAATAAGAACATGTTAGGTGATAATTATTACATTGCCAAGGATGGCTATGTCATTCCTACACTTCCTACTTTCCATGATTTGATCCAGTTCTTCCCATTTAATCCTATCTACCTCAACTCTCCACATGTACACTCTCTTTATGTTGGTCTCATTATTTGTAACACATTCTAAACTCATTTGCACCTCTATGCTTTACCTTTCCTCCCAACCAAAAATGTTCTCCTTTTTTCTTTTTTATAATCCAAATCCTGCCTACCTTTCAAGACCCAGTTTAAATTATAACAACATGGTTAGTGACCACAACAGCCTCCTCCTTGGCATCACAAAATCCTTATCATTTTTATTATTTTTCAACACTGGGTTATATTTTATATGCCCTCCTTTGTTCCATCTGTGTCTTTTTTCCACAAAACTCATGTTCATAAGGAATCATGACAAATCTCTTTCTGTTTTTAAATTCTTCCAACACCTAACATGGTGTTAAACACAGAGTAAATGATCCCAAAATATTTGCTGAATTGAAGAATTACATAAAATTAAAGGGGGAAGAAGATGAATATTTCTTTGAAAGTATATCTCTTTATTAATATGTATTTATGACTAAAGAAAAAGAAAACAGTCTATAATATGAGTGTGTTTATAATTCATTTATTCGCCCATTCACTTTTCTCTCTTTGTGTATTTCTAATAATGAGGTCAGGCACTTTGACTGTGTATAGTTCTTTAAGGGAAAAACATGTGTGAAATAAAGGCTGAAAAAATGCTTTGAGCTACTTGGAGGAAAATGTCTTGTTAATCTAATTGAACTCAATTGAAGGGAAAATGCTTTTATAAAATCTATCCAGTGCTTCTATACTTAAAAATCAGCTTTACAAAGAGCAAAAATTATACTTACGTGGCCAACTTCATAATAGAGTCAAGTGGGCCATGAAGAACACTCATGTCTAATTATTAAAAGGAAACTTCAGGATTGCAAAATGAAGAGTTGGGGGAAAAAACATTATCATGGCAAGCTTTATGAAAAATACAATTCTCTGTTGTTAATTAAAAGATGATACAATCAATGAGTCACAGCCCTGCTGACTTGTATTGTTGAAGTTCTGTAAAAGGAGGACCAGGATTCATGTGAAGAGAAAAAGGAGTTCTGCAAAACCAAGGAGCAGAAGTGGGGTCCAAGATGGCGATCTTGTCCCTTCTCTGCTTTTTCTCTCTAGCATCCTCTTCTGCTTTTCCTGCAGATATAAACATGGAGCAAGAAGAAAGCAGACAGCTTGCTCAGGTACTTTCTCAATCAATGTTGTTAACTGACAGACTAACAACAACCAAAAGCAGAGGTCACTTTTGTGACTGTCATCTAAGGGCCTGCAGCATTAACAAAATGAGTTCCTAACCCAGTTCTAAGAGAAGGAAGCCCCAAGGAAGAGGCACTGGATGGGTACAGAATGGAAAGGATGAAGAGGCAAACAGTTAAGTCCTGAGCAAAACAGGAAAGGTGACTCTGATGTTAGATTGTGGGAATCTCAGGAAATGAGAACGAGACAGAAAGAGACAGAGAGAGATAGAAAAACAAAAAAAAGTGGGGGGAGAGAGAGAGAGAGAGAGAGAGAGAGAGAGAGAGAGAGAGAGAGAGAGAGAGAGAGAGAGAGAGAGAGAGAGAGAGAGAGAGAACAGATGTAGTAGCAGCAATTACCTTAAAAGATACACCAGGAAAGATTTTGACATTGACTGGTGTGGCCCAGGCTACTGGTTTATAATATTTGTTCCAAAGTATGAACCACTAAGTAGCTTAGGAGGGGGCCTGCAGAAGTCACCATAATTTGATGGTCCCATATGACTGAAACTGAATGTATTTACAAAGCAAATAATTTGTACATAGACATATTTGTTTCTAGAAAACACCAGAATGAATAGAGCAGCCAAGATAGTTAAAAGTATAAACATCACCTAACAAGCAAAGAAACTTAGTATCCTCTGGGGAGTGGTTGTGGTTTGAGAAGTTTTATGTTTTGTTTTCTTTGGTCAGTTACAGTTCATGCTGTTTAAATTAGAGATCACTATGTCCTAAAGTGTGTAGTTGTATTTTTTGTTTGTATCTTTGTATGTAAGTGAATGTGTTTTGTTTTGCTTTTATCTTTTGAGTCAGGCATATTTAAGTCAATTCTATACACTTGAAACAGAAGGGCGCCATCTTGTTCAAAACAAGAGCAAAGTCCCCTTAGATGGAAAACTCCGGGAAATGCAAGCATTTTTTGGATTGACAGTGACTGGGAGACTTGATTCTAACATCCTTGCGATCATGAAGCAACCCAGATGCGGGATGCCTGATGTGGGTCAATATGGGTATATTCTTCCTGGGTGGAGAAAACACAGCCTCACATATAGGTAATATTCCTTTCTTCTCTATCAAATCACAACTGTTCTACTCTCAGATTATCCATGTGGGCTTGACTGTGGGAGATGTGTCCAAAAAATAAATGGAAACTTGAACATGGTCAATTTAAGTAGGAGGCAATGAAGAATTTCACGTGTGAGGCCTGTTAAATATTAACAGTGAGTTTTGAGGACAGTTAAGGAATTTTTTCCTTTAAAGTTGTTATAAAATAAGGATCATTATACCTGGCTAGCAATAAATTATGTATGTTCTCAACTTAGAATAATGGAAATGAGCAAAGTTTATCCATATTCTAAGATTCTGTCTTTTCCATAGCTCTCTTGTGTTACTCTATCCAGGGGCTACTCTGTGGCTCAGTAGATAGAATATTGGTCTTAGAGTCAGGAAGACCTGAGTTCAAATGCAGCTTTAGTCACAAAGCTATATGACCTGGGCAAGTTTCTAAATCTCTACCTGCCTCAGTATCCCCATTTCTAATATGGAGATAATAATAGCACTTATCTCCCAGGGTTGTTTCTAAATATAAATGCTAATTATTATTTTTATTACTGTGTCTTAGAGACATGAATGGCAAACAGCAGCCTCAGGAAGATAATTTAGTGGCTTTAAATCTGTACCTCAGTTCAGTGAAAAGATTGATAGATCAAAGGACATCAACAAAACTGTGAGAAGTGGCAAGGACCCAAAGCTGTTTATTAGCTACCAATTTCCCCCCAGCTATATTTATGCCCTACATGAATTATTCTCATTCTTAGTGTTCGGAGTTTCCTGACTGAAGTCAGCCGCTATGTGGTAAGAAAACAAATGTCAGCTGATGTTTTTATATATTGAGTCTGTAGTTTTTCACCTAGTGGTATGCCACTAGGACAGAGTAGATAAAATGTTGGAGTCAGAAATATCTGAGTTCTAATCCTTCCTCATATACGTACTAGCTGTGTAATTCTGATTCTGAGCAAATTACCACCTTAGTCCAGAGTTTCCTCATCTATAAAATGGGGATAATAATAGCATCTACCTCACAGGGTTGTTGTGAATATCAAATGAGATAACATATGGAATGCGCTTCATATAAATGCTAGCTATTTGTATCTTCATCATTACTATTCAGGAGAAATGAATTAATGTGTGACATGGAGAGAGACTGGCTATAGTGAGGATAAAGAAAAAGATAATATCAGGCTGTATAGAGGAGAAAGAATGATTACTAAACTTAGGCTGCCATGTCTAGCTCTGTGTTGGTCCCTAAATGAAGAAAGAATGTTCTTTTGTCTTTCATATTCAATAATACAAGGTGGGAGCTAATAAGAAAGTCTAATCAAATTTTGTATATAAAATTGCCAAGTCTTCCCCTCTTCCAAAGAGCCTTGAATTTAAAGTCAATAGACTTCATCTTTGCCATTTACTAGCTTACTTATCTTCCCTCTCCCAGACATACTCCAATTCCAATCTTTCCCCTTTCCAAGACACCATCATCCTTCCAGGCTCAGAGATTCACAGTCATTATATCATTGTATACACCTCACTCTTCCTCTGCTCACATATTCATCAGCTGAGCCTAATGCCAGGTTATGTTAATTCCATTTCAATAAGCATCTCTAATTTATCCCATTCTCCCCATTCCTATGGTTTCTTCCTCTTAGTTTAGGACTTCATCACCTCATTCCTGGATAATTGCAAGAAATTTCTAATTGATTCCTCTGTCTCTATTCTCTCCTTTCTCAAGTCCATCCTCATGCAACTGCCAAAGTGATCTACCTAAAATAAACATCTGACCATATTACTTCCCTGTTCAAGAAACATCAGTGGCTTCTTATACTTCTCAGATTGAATACAAACTTCTCTAGCATTTAAAGTCCTTCAGAACCTACTCCAACCTGCCTTTTTAGTTTTATTACACATAATTTTATTTCTTTAAAAAATTATTTTTAAACTTTCTTTCATTTCTAACTTTTGAGTTCCAGATTCTCTTCCTCCCTCCATCCCTCCCCCATCCACTGAGAAAGCAAACTACAAATCAACTGTGCATGTGCAATCATGCAAAACATATTTCCATGGTAGCTTTATCACCAAAAAAAAAAAAGGGTGGAGGAAGTTATTCTTCAATTTGAATTTAGAGGTCACCAGTTGTCTCTCTGGACATGGCTAACATTTTTTCATCCTGAGTCTTTTGGAATTGTCTTGGATCACTGGATTGATCCAAGTAGCCAAGTCTTTCATAGTTGATCATTATTACATTATTACTCTGCACACAGATCTCTTAATTCTTCTCACCTTACTTTGCATCAGTTCTTTATAGGCTTTGCCATGAAACCATCTCCCTCATCATTTCTTATAGTATAATAAGTACTCTCTCACAATCCTATGCCACAACTTGCTATGCCATTTCCAAATGATGAATATCCCCTCAATTTCCAATTATTTGTTACCACCAAAAGATGTCATAAATATTTTTGTACACAGAGGTCCTTTGATTTTTCCTTTTATCTCTTTAGGGTACAGATATAGTTACAGTAAATTGTTGGATTAAAGGGAATGTTCAGTGTTATATCCTTTTGGGTATTAGGACTAGATTCTTTTCCAGGATGGTTGGATCAGTTACTACTCCACCAACAGCTCATTAATGTACCTATTTTCCCTCTAGCATTTGCCATTTTTGATAGTTGTGAGGTGGTACTTTAGAGTTGTTTTAATTTGCCACATTAGTGATTTCGAGTATTTTTTCATATAACTATAGGTAGTTTTGACTTCTTCTGAAAACTGCCTGTTGATGTGCTTTGACCATTTATCAATTGAGGAATTTGACTCATTTCCCTATATATTTTTAAAATGAGCCCTTTTCAGAGAAATGTGCTGTAAATTTTCTTTTAATCCTTCAATATCTATGGTACCTTTTAGTAAAATGTAGTTTTCCAGATGATTTCTTTCAATTAGATTTATTCTTATTTTTGCTTTGTTAGTTCATGATTGCCCTCTTCACTTTAACTAAAGCATAATAAACTGCTCCAGTCCTTCATTTCAATTTGTGTGTATATTTCTGTCCTACATGTTCCTCTTATACACAACTGTGTATTCAATACTATTCTGTTACACTGAATCATTTTAATGTACTGGGTTTTAACTACTGTTATATTCTGTTGCTTTTGCCCTATAACTATACTGAACAAACATTATTGAATAAGCCCATATATAAAAACAGCCTTTTTTCTATTTTGACTTTGCAAATTGTCACATAGAGGATGGATGGACTTCATCAAAACTGGTTACAAATGTGTAACAACTTTTGGAAAATTTAATGAACTAAATGTCTCAAATTGATTTAATGGGTTTTTAGACATGATTTTTAGATTTTTTTTCAACAACTCTGATCATTTTGCCTGCCTCTAACAGGAGGCAAGGTCCATTTTAGTAGCTGAATTGAAATAAAATTATAATCCCCACCTCCCACATTTATAAAAATGTGAATGAATGGGACATCACAGTCTCATACCCAAGGAGCTGGAAAGTTCATCCCAGGACATGATAACCTTGGATGGCTCCCAAAAAGGGAGCATCTCTCATTTATCAGCTCACTTTTCTTTCACCAGAATGATATCTAGATTTCTTGATGATGTTCTAGATCCAAATAAGTTTTACTTTGTTTAAAAATGTATTTGCCAAGGTTGAAAGATTTACTACACCTGAAAAACTTGTGACAAGTATCCATTTTATTTAAATGTCATACAGCAACTTATGTGATATAATATGATAATAGGTTTGTTTGCCATTGTAATTAACTGGGCTATTGCAAATTTGGGGGATACTGATACCTTTTGAATGTGCATTACCTATTGTACTACTGTTCTTTATTAAAAAAAACTGTTACTTTGTGAAAATCATTTGCTTGAACTCACAGTGGGTCATGGCTAGGTATGAAGAGGAAATGGAACTCATGTTTGGTGAGAAACCTTTGTATTCTATACTTCCTTAGCTGACACAGTGTGTCAATGATTATAAGCTATATTTTTTATTAAAAAAACACTTTTATTATTATATTTTTCTTGCATGTGCAATATACTATTTCAGTTTTTTTTATTTTTTCTCTCCTTTTTATATTTGAAGCACATGTCAACAATATTAAGATTTTCTTAAACTTTTTTTGATTTTGCAGTAATGCAAGTTTAAAATATATTTTCTATAATGTCAATGCACACCCAAAAAGCTTGAGACTATAAAAATGATGCCATTAATTGTTTAAAAAAACTTTTGGGAACTTTGCTTAATGATTCTGTCTGATTCCAGGACAAGAGAATAAAAAAAAAAAAAGAGCCATTGCACAGTGCCAAAGAAGCACAAAGCTAAACTGCATAGTGCCAATCGAGCCCAAGGCCAAAGAGACCAACCAGTCCCAATGGGGTTGATGAAAATTTTGTGCCATAACAAGAGGACTTGAACTTGTTTGGGGTTCGAGGTTGCGGCTATTTAACATATGTTAAAGACAGGTCTTCCTCGTTTCACATTCTACCAAGCATCTCAAATTTGGCTCCTACCTGTTTCCTAAAATCTAGTCCCTTTTCTGTCTTTCATAATGTGGCAACTTTCTGTAGTCCTGGCTACTGATTGGGTAAATGTTTAATTGCTTATATCATTTTAATTGGGCCCTGATTCAAGGACCTATTATACATTTTTTCATCCTTTACTTAGAATTTTTACACATAAGACTTTTATAGTCTATATTTCATCCAGAAATTATCTTTTTTTATTTGGATTTTTTGGATGTTTTTGATTTCTCTTGTCAATTGACTCATATACTTCATAACTCAACCATGCATCCCTAAGTGATCCCTGTGTTTTTCAAACACCCTCTTCAGGGGAGTATGTATGATTATTATTATTTAAAATTGTAAAGTTTAAATTCATTTTGAGAGTAATTTTAGGTTAATAAATATGCTACCTCTCCAAATCCAGAAAGTGAACTGTTTGGAGAAGACACCATGAAGATGCCTCCACAGACCACAAGCTACAGCAGAAGATCCAAAGTAAACTTTGGGATGTGGTGATTTGAACTATTTGTGTTTAAATGCATTTGTTTTGTATGTATACTCTTATGCCAAAGGGGACTGCCCCCTAACTGGCTTTTTGTCAATGTGCCTAGCAATCATTGGTTTTGTTCTCTTTTCCTCTTATCCTCAAATTATTGTAATTTCAAAGTTGGTATGTTTACAAGACCCATCTGAGAGACTAGTTTTCCTCAGGTCTCAGGGGGAATGTAAAAATGGAGATTTTGAACCCTAGACTTCATTCCCCAGAAGTCCTTGGTATTTCCCAGAATTCCCTATAATCTTTACTGAGTCTCCACGTTGGCGAGATCACAATTGGTATTTAACTAGCAGCAATGCCTCCCATGCTCTCTTCTCTTCCTTCCTTTGCAATGATGTAACAATTATAGTGGTAAACTAAGTGCAGGGATTTTAACTGGGCTAATCAGTCATGGGCACGTGGTTTTTATTTTGTATCTTTATTCCTTGATTTTAAATAATCCTTAATAAACCTCATAAAATATAATATTTTTATTATTAGAGATATAATTTTAAGTTTAACACAACATAATGTTGGATTCTGACTTCCAGTCCACTCTGCTATACACTTCAGTCTATGAGTTAGCTCATTACTTTCATATTCACATTTATGTTCCATATTTTCCTCTATCTTTATTTTGTCCCTCCTCAAAAGTCTGTCTTGCTTCTGAGCACTGCCTCCCTCACACTGTCCTCACCTTTATCACTGCCCCCAGCCCATATCTTCTGTCATCTTCCCCTTCTATCTATCTATTGGGTAAAATAGATTTCTATTACCCTAACTCTAACCCTTTTTCCTTTGTGGCAGAATATAAGTGCTTCTTTCCTCCTAGGAACTGTGACCCAGAACTACATATGGGTAACAGGGTTGCCAGTCAGCACCGGCTACATCCAGTGCCAACAAAGGGTCCCCTAGAATCTCTTTCTTCTTATTAATTGCGTGACTCTCTCACTCTCCCTGGGTTACAAGCTCCCAAAGTTTCTGCTTCTGCTCTTCTGTTGCTGTCAGGGTCCCTTCAAGAGCTACACTGGTTCTCCTGTCTAGCTCTACGCCAGCCCTCATCTTGGCACCACACACCTCTCCTGCTGACCACCTAAATTATCTTAGTCTGGAAAAATGTTTAACCCCAACCTTTTATTGTCTCTGCCACTCCAAAATTTGATTTGAGCTGTTATTCTAAAGTTGTTTGGAAGGGAATGTTGAGGGAGTTCAGCTGGGTCTTGGCTGTACTTTGCCAACTTGACATAATTTCCTTTTGATATACTCTGTAGCCTAACTCAACTGACTTTCTGGATCTACTTGACATGTAACATTTCTTTTCTCATCTCCATACCTTTGCCAGGCAGGTACCCATCCCTTACCCTTACCTCTTAGAAAAACACTAACTATCTTAAAAGTTCCCACATGAGGTATTTCTAGATCCTCTCTGCTATTAGCACCTTTCCCCTCAAAAATAAAAATTACATTGAGTTTATTTTGCATATACTCTATGTATATATAGCTCCCATAATAAAATCTAAGTTCTTCTGGGAAGGAGAAAATATTTAATTTTTGTCTGTATCCACAACATTTAGTTTTTTGAGCAAGTCATCTCATTTACCTGGGCTTTCCTCAGCTGTAAAATAATATGTTAGCCTGAAACAACTTCTAAGGTCTCTCCCACTTCTAAATAATGTAGGATATGAAATTAGACTAATATCTTGAAAGCAAGGATTATCTTTTGCTTTTCTTTGTATTCCTAGAGTGTAGCACAGGTACTCTACTGTGATGGTACATAATAAGTACTTTATACATATTTATTGACTAACTAGTAAAGAATAATAAATTTCAAAAACAATTAATAAAATTTCTTTGGGTATCTCTTAGATTGTCAGAGGGAAGATTTTAATGAGTGGAAATATATAGCTCCAGGAGGAGGGAGGGAAGAAGGAAGGGAAATAATTTGGATCGTATAAGTTCAGAAAGCTTATTTGGAAATTTACTATTAAAATAAAATAATTAAAAATGCCTTTGTAAAACCTAAAAAAATATTAATTAGCAAATGATATGTGTATTTGCATAGGTATTATACACACAAGTATATACACAGTCTATATACACAGATATTATAAGGCTGATTTCTATAAGCCTTTCAAGATTGTGAATCTCATTACTTTATAGCTATAGCAAATATTTATATCTTTGAATACATATATTTATAGATGAAGGCATAACAAATAAGTGTATTTGGGGATATTTTATAATAGGGGACTAGTCAAAAAGTTCTATGAAATAGATGTGGAATTTGTGAAATAGTCCACCAGTGATCTAGTTATCTATATACCTATGTGCATGCAGAAGGTACATTTGCATGAATGTTTGTGTTAACTTTTAAGGTTATTGAATTATACTCCTGATATGGAAAAATCTGATGTGGAGGAAGCAATCCAAAAGGCTCTAGAGGTGTGGAGTAAGGTGACCCCACTGACATTCACCAGGATTTCCAAAGGCATTGCTGACATCATGGTTGCTTTTAGGACCAGAGGTACAGTTACAATATGATCAAGTAATAAATCAAGCTATTTTCATCTTGGATTATGTGAATTAGATGAGACTTGTTCTGCTCTGGCTCCAGAAAGCAGAATAATAAGCATGGGTGCCAACTGCAGAGACCTAGATGAGTTAAGAAGGGAAAAAACACTCTAATAATTAGATTCTCAAAGTTAAATGGAAAGGTAGTGAGTTCCCTATTACCAGAGGGTTTCAATAAAAGGCTATGTGACTGCTTGTTAGGGTTATTACAGAGAAGACAAATATGAGATAAAAGGTTCCAATTCCAAGATTCTGTAAGTGAATCATTCTTTCAAATACATTATTATTCATATGAGATAATATTTGTAAAATGTTCTGCAAACTCAAAACTAAATATATACATATATATAAAACACACATATATGTATACATATACACATGTGCTAATTTATTATTGTTGCTGTTAATTTTATAGCCCATGGTAAGTGCCCTCGGCAATTTGATGGTCCACTGGGAGTCCTAGGTCATGCTTTTCCTCCTGGCTGGGGAATTGGTGGAGATACTCATTTTGATGAGGATGAAAACTGGACCAAAGATTCAAGTGGTGAGTTCTAGGGATTCTTAATGGTCAACATTTCTTCTTAAGGAATTACTTTAAAACAAATTAGGAATGGATAGAGCAATATGCTACAGTCAGGACATGAGTTCAAATCTGACTTCAAACATTAGCTCTGACTCCAGATAAGTCATTTAACCTCTGTCTGAGTCAGTGTCCTTGACTGCTAATTGAAAATTATGATAGTACTTACCTCTATAATAATTAAAATTTGTGGCCAAAATGTAATAGTTAAACATTTAGTTCGACAAAAATAATATTGGTTTAAAAAGAATTGTTGTGGTTGCCATTTATAAAAGTTAAAGTTAAACTATGAATCAGTAGACTATTAGTAGCTTTATTTACAACAAGGTAGACATATTAAAGTGGGAAAAAAGAGGAAGGAGGTAGAAAATATCAGCTATCTAAAAAAAATACTCTAATTCCTAATCCTAGAGCCTCTAGACCATAAATGTGAATCCAAATTTGAATTTCACTAGAATCCAAAGTCCAGATCAGGAAGGTGAAATCCAAAGAGACAAAGGCTCTAAGATTAGGACTTGGGGTATTTTTTTTGCTAGGTGATATGTTCTACCTCCTTACTATATTTCCCACTTTAATATTTCTACCTTGCTGTAAATAAAACAACCTACAGCCTACTGAGTCTCATGACAGAGGAAAAATACAAAAAATGATACCTGCAAGATCATTGATGATAATCCCAAGGGGAGAAACTAGCATCAAGAGGTCCTGGAGAGGGCTTCTTTAAAAGGGTAGGATTTTTGCTGGGACTTGCAGAAAATCAAGGAGAGTAAGAGATGGAGATGAGGAAGGAGAATGTTTTAGGCCTGGAGGATGGCTGGTGAAAATGCACTGAGTTGAGAGATAGCTAGCTTACTTGAGAAAAAGTAAGAAAACCAGAGTACAAATTGGGGTATAAAGTATAAGAAGACTAGAAAGCTAGACAGGGTCAACTTATGAAGGATTTTGAATGCAAAAAAGATAACCATATCCTGGAGGTGAATAAGAGCCAGTGAAGGTTACTGAATGAGGGAAGAGAGGCAGAGTGTATGACATGGTCAGACCTGTACTTTAGAAAGACTAATTTGATGGCTTGAGTGGAGGATGAGCTGAATTGGGGAGATACCTAAGGCAGAGAGACCTCCCAGTAGGCTACTACAAAAGTCCAGGAGGGAGGTGATGAGTGCCTGCAGTGGAGTGGTGGAAATATGAGAGGAGAGAAGGGGCTACTATGCATAAGAGATGTTATAGAGGTTAAAATCCCCAGAATGTGGCAACAAATTGGATGAGTGAGAATAAGAGGGTGTGAAGAGCCAAAAATGACACAGTTTATAAGCCTAAGTAACTAGGGTGATGATGGGGTCCTCAGTAATACAGAAATTTGGAAGAGAGGAGGCTTTAGGGAAACACTGAAGTGTTCAGTTTTGGACATGTTGAGTTTAAAATGTATAAAGAACTTCCATTTTTGAAAGTTATAGAGATATCTAAAAGGTAGTTGGAGATGAGAGGTTGGAAGTCTTTTCATGTTCTAAACATATGCTATTTTAATCAAAACAAAAGGGGTACCATATTACTGAGAAGCTTTTAAATGGTGCTGAGGTGAGAATTTAAATGGCTAGAATATAGATTAACTAACAGGTGATATGTGTGTACACAAGACCATACACAGGTATTGTGAAGCTGATTTCCGTAAATTGTGGCTTGATTGGAAGTGTGGAAGGCAAGAAAGCATGATACATGTCTTCCTCTTATCCTGGGCTTTATTTTACTCTTTTGTTTTGTTGTGTTGTGATCCTCACAACAATCTTATGATGTAAGTAGCTTGAGATTTATTATAGAGAAAAAACCGTCTCAGAGAGAGCATGTAACTTGGCTAAGCAACGGAGTTCTGATGCAAACTCAGGTCCTCTGACTCCCAATCCAGGACTCTTTCCACTATATTGCATATGCCTCATGCTGTCAGGACATAATACGCCATCCAGGAGAGCCAGAATCTAAGGTTCCCTGATTCATTAGGCTCTTTTTTTTTTTTTATAAACACCTTCCATCTTAGAATCAATACTGTATATTGGTTCCAAGGCAGAGCAATAGTAAGGGTTAAGCAATGGGGGTTAAGGGACTTTCTCAGGGTCTCACAGCTAGGAAGCCTCAGTTTCCTCATCTGTAAAATGAAATAGAGAAGAAAATGGCAAGACACTCTAGTATCTTTGCTAAGAAAATCTCAAACAGAGTCATAGAGAGTCAAGCAAAAATGGAAAATGGCTGAATAGCAAGACCATTGGCCTCTGCTAAGATGGGATGAAGAAATAATGAGCAGGATGGAGTAGTCTAAGGCATATCTCTCCCAGGCTATAGACACCCAAAAGGAGGAAATATATAATTTTGTGGCTTCCTGCTTAATCCTTTCTAATTAGGTGCTATATAATTATTTCTACACAGCAAGTATAGTATAAGAGTACAAATGCTGTCAAGCACCCTTTCCATTTCAGAGTTTAGGGCAAAAGATCTGCAACCCCTCTCTGCAATTCTGCCAGGAAAAATAATTTTACTTCCATATGCTGAATTTCATCCTGTCTATTTGAATGATAAGGTATCTTGATGGTTTCAACTGGATGCTGAGCTTAGAACCACTGAAACTTTATTACATGTATGATCCTGGGCAAGACATTTAACCTTTATATTCTTTGTTCAGCTCCCTAAAACTTATCTTCTTGTTTTAGAGTTGTGTCTGACTCTCTGTGACCACATTTGATGTTTTCTTGGCAAAGATACTGGAATGGTTTGCCATTTTCTTCTCTACCTCATTTTATAATTGAGGAAACTGAGGCAAACAGGGTTAAGTGACTTGTCTAGGGTCACATAGCTATTGAGTGTCTAATGGCAGATTTGAACACAGGAAGATGAGTCTTTCTGACTCCTAGTCCAGTATTCTAGTCACTGCACCATCTAGCCAACTGCCCTAAAATTACCCGTTAATTCATAAGTGATGTGTAAAAGCCTCAGTAACCTTCTCATCCTGCTAAATGAAGAAATCCCCAGGGAAACTTGAATCCCCCAAGTCACCTGTCAAAATTAGACTAGCTGTAACAAATGAAAGCCCCTTTCCCAAAGAGTTCAAAGATCAGCATTCCACCCCTTCCCCAGGAGTTTCCCTCTCTCCATCCCACTGCTATCCCAAGTCCACACCAGTCTCTAGGCTCAGGCTCCTCGCTCCTTCCCTTCAATGCCTGGTCCTGTTTGACCCCGATAAGAACACTCCGAAAACCTAGCAGACTTCCCTGGTTTAGGCTCCCAATTCCACCCAGAGCTCCAGAGAACCTGACTTATATCTGTTGCTCCTGACTATTCTTTATTGTATGTCCCCTCAGTAAAGCTTTATCTTTTCAGTAATGCACTCATATTGTGGGCTCATGTTTTCTTGAACTGACTCAGTATTCCAACTCTTATTAAACTTGCACTGACAGTTATTTTCCAAGAGCAAGTTTGAATAATTCCCAAATGAATTACAGCCCATAAAAATACTTTCTTCCTTGTGACAATCCTATCCTCCTTTCCCTATAGCCAACCTCTCATCTGCCATGCAAGTTACACGCACGTTTATTATTCGTTCAAAATTAAGCTCAATTAAGCAGTGTTGTAGTTTTCCTCAGCTAGACTATACTACACAGCTCTTCATCTAATGCTGACAGCTTCTGACTCTGCATGCCCATCCTTTGACCCGTTGCCTGGAGGGCTCTCTCTCTCCCCACCTCCGCATCTTGGCTCACTGGCTTCCTTGAAGACTCAGCTCAAACGCCATGTTCTCCAAGAGGACCTTTTCCTGCTCTCTGAGATGAATTCGCATTTGTTCTGTATTTACGTAGTGATTTGCACACTTTATCTCCCTTTAAACTACGAGCCCTTTTAGAGAAGGGACTATTTTTTTGCTATCCCTTCTCTTCATAGTGCTTGGTACACTGCCTGGCATAGAGTAGGCAAAAGGTAAGCCCTTGTTGACCCGCTAATTGACTGTTTCGGGTTTGTTTCTGTTTTGAAGGTTTCAACTTGTTTCTTGTAGCTGCTCATGAATTTGGCCATTCCCTAGGCCTCTCTCATTCCAACGACCCAAGTGCCTTGATGTTCCCAAATTATGCCTTCGTCGATCCCAGCAAATCTCCCCTTTCTCAGGATGATATCAAGGGTATTCAGGCCATCTATGGTAAGTGAAGTTCTAGACTTTACACAAAGGTGTTGAACAAGAAGACTTTCGGAAAGGAAGTTAGGTAAACCATTTCTTAAAATTTTTCATCAAGAAAAGTTCCCCTTGTGCAAGCCTCCTCTGTACTCACATTGTTTCCTCATAATCTTGTCATTCGTTATGGCTGTTTCCAATGTATTGTTCTCCCACTGAAGGATCCTGGCCCAAGGTATCGGCTAAGCCAAAGAGACCCACTGTCCCCCAAGCCTGTGACCCTAATTTGACTTTTGATGCTGTCACCACCTTCCGCAGAGAAGTAATGTTCTTTAAAGACAGGTAAACCCTTCTTCTCTTGGCCAGATCTCTTCCTTTTCTGCAACTGACTCTTTTTTAACTGACTTTGGTTTGGTTGAATTCCCATCATACCAGAGCATGAAATATGTATTATTATAAACAATTACTCTGCACTAGGCTGCCTGAGACTTTAAATCCTATTTAGAACACCAAAAGCTGTGGTGGGAACTTGAATTACTTGAATTATTGACCAAAGTGGCTCAGTTTTAGTCCTTAAGTCATTTCTGCACTTTTTAACAGATTCCTGACTTTTAGTGTTCCAGCAGATGCTGGAGAGCTCTCTGGTTGATTAGTGGAGAACATTCTTGCTTTGAGTGGAAAATAAGCTAGACAACCTCTGAAATCCTCTCGAGTTAAGACAGACTCCAAGACCCTACAAATGCAGAGGAGACATTTTTTTTTCATTCCAACAAGCGCCATCTCCAAAGGCCAACCTTTGGCCACCCAGACCTTGGGCTCCTCTTGAGTGGTGGTCTTGTATGAGAAGAGTCTTCACTAGCAGGGGCTCTTCAGAGTCACGGAGGAGTACAATCTCTTCAACCCAGCCCATAGTGGCAAAAACAAGTTCTTGACCCTTTAGAGTGGTGAAGGGAGGGTAGTTTTCATGCCATAGCATCGACTAGAGAGAGCACCATTCAAGAGTCATAGGAGATCTTTATAAATTCTGATGGTGATGATTATTGACGTTTACATGCATCTCATTGCTGTCAACATCTATACTGTATATAAGATTGTCTTGTATCTGAAACAGGCATGTGTGGAGAATTTATCATGAAGTCTCAGATATTGAATTTGAACTAATCTCTTCATTTTGGCCATCTCTGCCAGACGGTATTCAAGCTGCATATGAAAATGACAGAGATGAAATTCTGATTTTTAAAGGTAACTCCTTCCACTTTATCTCTGGTATTTGTGGTTAATTTAAATATTAGGGAAAGGGTCAGTTAGGTGGCTCCGTGGATTGAGAGCCAAGCCTAGAGACAGGAAGTCCTGGGTTCAAATTTTATCTCAGACATGTCCTAGCTGTGTGACCCTGGGCAAGTCACTTAATCCCTATTGCCTAGCCCTTACCACTCTTCTGCTTTGGAACCAATACTCAGTATTGATTTTAAGATGAAAGGTAAGGGTTTTGAAAACAATAAACAAATAAATATTGGGAAGGCAGACATCAACTTTGATATAGGATGAAAGTACTTGTTATTGTAAAGTAAAGAAGTGCCATGCACTATTGCTTTAAAAATACCTTGTTTAGGGGGAAGCTGGGTGGCTCAGTGGATTGAGAGTCAGGCCTAGAGACAGAAGGTCCTAGGTTCAAATCTGACCTCAGACACTTCCCAACTGTGTGACCTTAGACAAGTCACTTGATCCCCATTGCCTAGCCCTTACATTCTTCTGCCTTGGAGCCAATACATAGTACTGATTCCAAGATGGAAGTTTAAGGGTTTAAAAAATATATCTTGTTAAATTTTGACAATAACCTGAGGAAATAGGGGGTATCATTATCCCAATTTTTAAGCTGAAGAAACTGATGCACATAGAGGTAATGGGACTTGTCCAGTGCGCACATACATACTTCTGAGGCAACAGCTGAAATATAGTGCTAAGAGCATTTTATTTGGAATCAGAAAACCTGAGTTTAATTTTGACACTGTCACTAAATTGCTTGAGGTGACTTTGGACAAGTCCCTTTACTTTTCTGTCTCTAGATTTTTATACCTATAAACTGGGGATAATAATATTTGCACTAACAGCCTCAAAGGGATATTGTGAAGAGCATAAAAGACAAGGGGCATACCTTAAAGCTGTATCTACAAATGTCAAGTCTTTTCTATACTGCTCTGAAAATAATCACCCAGATGCCCAGGGCCTAAGTGAGTGTCAAAAGTTTAAAAAAAAAACAAAAGTATGTTTTTCCTCTCCATTTTGTTCCCCTTTTATTTTGCTTCCAAGAAGAATATGTGTCTTTGGTGGTACTTTGGGTCAACTCAAACTACTGTGGCTATTTGACCTCTATAGCTAATCAAAGTCAGCCATAGAAATCAAACTATTTTGATCACATCTTGGTAATGGTGTGAGTTTTTGTCAGTGTCTAGTTTCTCCCAGACTGCTTTCCAGTGTTCTCAACAATTTTTTACAAAATAGTAAATTCTTATCCCTAAAACTTGGTTCTTTAATTTAATAAGTATCAAATACAACATTACTATAATCTTTTATAACTGTTCATTGTTGGTCTATTCTATTCCACTGATCTATTCTTCTGTTTCTTAGCCAGTTCCAGATAATGACACCTTCCCTAATGGAGAAGGAGAGAAAGGAAGGAAGGAATCAAGGAGGTTAACTGGGTATTTTAATGTAACAAACAAATAAAATTTTAAAAAGAAAAAAGTATTATTTTCCCCTTATATAGACTTAGTTTCAAAGTGTTTTCTACAAGTAGGTGATTATTTTCTAAGTCTAGAAGGAAGAGGTAGGAATATGAAAGGAACTAAAATGAATAATGACGTCAGTAAGCAGAATTGACTTTGTGATCTAAAGATTTTCCATTCACCTTAGGATAATTATTTTTCACCCTGAGAACAATATGTTTGAAGATTATTTCTTTTCTTTACCCTAGATGGAAATTTCTGGATGATTAGTGCTCATGCTATTCTGCCAGGTTATCCCAAACCTATCTACAACCTTGGCTTTTCAAGGCACACAAAAAAGATAGATGCTGCTCTCTTCAACAGAAATACAAGAAAAACCTATTTCTTTGTCAAAGATAAGTACTGGAGGTAAACCCAGAATACACTGTGTTCTTTTTTATCCCAAAGTAGAAAGTATCAATAGAGCTTCTAGGCCCTCAATGTGGAAGCAAGGTGCTTCAATATTGGCTTTATGTTCTTTGCAGTGTTTGTTATGATCAAGAAAGCTTTTGCTTTCAGCATCTATTGGGGGGCATGCTGAATGCCAATCACAAATCTCCAGATTAGAAAGCATCTCAGGGGCTATCCAATTGAATCCACTTTTAGAGGTCCTCTCTAAAAGAAACACAAAAAAGAACTGACCTAACTTTGTTCAAAGAAAAAGAAATCCAATCCCTTCTGAAGCAGTCCATTCTACCTAGCTTAAATTAACACAAATTGTTAGGAACTTCTTCCCTTAAATAAAGTTTCAATTGACCTCATTGAAATTTCCACTCCTTACACCTAATTAAGCATTTTGGGGTCAAGAAGGAGTATAGTCCTTCTTACATGTGGCAAACCATCAAATAGCTGAGGTTTTCATGTCTCCTAAAAGCATTATCTTGGCTAATACCCTCAGTTTCTTCAGTAAATCTTAGCGTGACCTGGAGGTCCTTCATGTTTTCATTTGCTGTCCTTTATACACTGCAACTCATCGATATTCTTCCTAAAATGTTCTAAGAACTGAACCTAGCACACCAGACACAATTTGATCACAGAGAACACAGTATGGCATTTTCTCCCAATCCTTATTTCTTGAGAATTTCTCCAGGAGGGCAAATTTCAAGTCATAGGATCTTGTTTATCCTTTTTCTCAACTGTTTGAAATTTACTTTCCCAAAATCTAGATCACATGTCAGATTAACCAAGTTGTTTTTTTTTTCTATTACAAATTCCAAAATGAAACTATTTTTATCTTATCTTGGGTGTAAAATATTTGTCTATATCTAGTTTCTGCCAGGCTGCTTTTCATTTTTTTCCAACAATTTTTACCAACTAGTGAATTCTTATCCCCAAAACTCAAATAACCTTTTCCCAGTGTTCCTGTTATTTTATGCCCAGCAACCAATTCTCACCTTCTGCTAAGAACCAGATCCAGGATAGAATTCCCCCTTACATATTTTCTTGGCTCTGCTTACTTCTCTCTCTATTGGTTCAGATTAATTTTTTCCATGCTTCTCTGTACTCATCACATTCATTATATCCTAAAGTATAGTGATATTCCAGTATTACTCCTTTCCTCCATTTTAAAGAATGAAATGTTCACTAAGGCAAATCAAGAAGTTATTCTGTGCTCTATTTTTGGCACAAAAAGTGGTCCATCAAATGATCAGGTAATTGAAGTCTCTCATTACTACTCTGCCATGACTCTGTGTCACATTTGTGACCTGTTTTCTAAATTGCATATCTATATTTCCTCTTTCTTTGACAGGTATATGAATAATTGAAGTGTCCCAGCACTATTGATATCATGCTTCTGTCTCAGCTTTAGTGTCTGCTTCCTCTTTCTATTTGGGTAGTCGGGAGTATTCTGTAATAATAATGTGTCTGTGTCTGCCTCCTTGGATTTTCAGCCAAATGATCTCCATCATGCTTCCACCTTTATGGTGATTTCCAAGTGAGAAGAAAAATGTTTAATAGCTAGTGATAAGCTAAACTCCCTCATTCCCTGAATACACACACACACACACACACACACACACACACACACACACACACACACACACACACTCCACTTACACCTATCCTAGGCTTCTTGAATAAGGTATACCCTTCCAGAACCAAAGTTCAGTGAGGTTCACCCTATCAAGTCTCTGTGATACATATAAGGTCACATTTGCCTCCTTGTATAAGGTTCCACAATTCATCTTCATCCTTATCCATATTTTGTGCTTTGGAATATAAAATTTTCCTGTTTGATTCTTTTACCTTTTTTTCCCCTAGGAATTCAGGTTATCTCTTCCCCTATTCTTTCTTCAAGGAGCTGCTCTCTGTAGTATCTAATTTAATGAATTTGCATGGATAATCATTTCATTCTTCATCCTTTTTAGTTTAAATCTCTTTAGATTGTGCTTGCTTAGCTCTTGGCCAACAGAATCCCAGCCCTTATTAGTTCAAACTTTCAATGGTATTTCCTCCCCTTCCTCTTGGGCAACATTTGCCATTCTTCAACAGGTCAGGAGTCCCTTCTTCTCCTTCATACCCTTTTTCTTGTTCATTTTCACAGTGAAATTCTTTTTCCTTTTTGAAGTACCCCATTCTTCCTTATAACCTGGAGTGTTAAGAAGCATTTCTAGAATCTTTTAGCCTTTTCTTCTGAGATGGAGACAAGCCTGCACTTTGAGCAAATATAACAGTCACTTGGCCTTGGCAGCAGTACAAGCATCACACACTCCATGCAGGTCACTACAGAATTCTCCCTGCTCTCCAGAGGTACCAGGAGCATCTCAATGGTGTTTTGTTATGGTTGCTAATTTTTCCCCTTGAGAAGGGCAAAAGCAAATTGTTTGGCTTTAGTCTCACATTTTGATTCCAACATCCTTTCTAAGTAGTGCCAACCAAAGCAATTTATTTCTTAATTGCTGGGTTAATATTAAACTACTTACATACATTTACTAATATTTAATCTTTATGTAGTAGTTAGTAGTGAGAGTCAATAATGGATAGACTTGAAGATAAGATCTGAAGACAAGAAGAATCTTCCCCCTGAATCTTGCTGACTCTATGACCCTGGAAAGTCTTTTAACCTCTCATTGATATAGGCCAGTAGAGTCAAACTCAAATAGAACTGGTGACACTAAACCCTTAACTAAGGCAGCTAGATGGTGAAGTGGAGGGAGTGCCAGGTCTGGATTCAGGAAGACTCATCTTCCTGAGTTCAAATCTGGACTCAGAGACCTCTAAGCTATGTGTCGATGGGCAAGTCATTTAACTTCATTTGCCCCAGCTTCCTTTATAAAATGAGCTGGAGAATGAAATGAGGAATTGCTTTAGTATCTATGCCATGAAAACCCCAAATTGGGTCATGAAGAATAGGAGACAGCTGAAAAAGATAAAAAAAAAACCCTACATCTGGATCCCTGAGGGCTGCATTATTGCTTTGGTTCTAAAATGTGATATTACCTATATTTTGTTCTGTTTTATTTCAAAGTATTTTTATTTTGTTAGATATTTCCCAAATATATTTTAAGCTGGTTCCCATTGACTCAGGAAGTAGAAAAGTTATTGACCTCCATTGTTAAAGGAAACACACTCACCTTGGAGTACCTCATACCAGTGAAACCACAGGCTCAGTCCCAATCTGTATCTCTGTGGTTAGCAATCTGACTGACTATACCATTATTGACCAGAAATATGGATAACTTTCTTTTCAGTCACTATATTTCATCGTTCCTTGTAGAATTATATGATGCCCCCATCATCCAGAATAATAATTCACAAATAATAGGCACTTGGGAATACATGCTGATTGACTGAATAATGAAAGGCTCAGAAGGAACCAGTTGGCCAATATCAAAACTAAAATGAAATCCACTATCATTTTTACTACAGATATGATGAAATCAATCAAAAAATGGAAAAAGGTTACCCTAGAAGGATAGCAGGATTCTTTCCTGGAATTAGTCTCCCAGTTGATGCTGCATTCCAGCATAATAGTAAGTAGAAATGTCAACCAATTAGAATATGTGGGAAATTGGACTATTGTGAATTACTAAAAGTTTTAATCCTCGTTTAAGATAAGTACTTTCATTACTGTCGAGAATATATAATATCCAGGAGTACTAAGTGAATTTTGGAGTGCACAGTGGATAGAATGATGATAACATATGATGAAGAGAATGCAGAATTATGTGACCCTGAGAAAGTCACTTAATTGCATAGGCTTTACCAATTCTTCTGCCTTGAAACCAATGCTTAGTATTGATTCTAAGACAGAAGGTAAGTTGTTGTTTTTTTTTAAGAGAGAACTGAACCCCCAAGAGAAGTGAGAAGATATTTGTCCCCAATGAGTTAATTTCACTAAATAAGCAACAGCTTGGTTTACTAAAAGTGGGAAGGGCACTTTGTAGGAAGGGCAAAGGGGCTGAAATATGTGAGGTCATACTTTATCTTCAAAATATAGGTTGTTGAACTTAACTTTGCTTATAAACATTATGAAAATATTATAAAAGGAATGATTTGTGAGCATTTATTGAAGAAAAGCAATGGATCACTTTTTACTGACTACTAGATTATAAATATGGGCCAAACTTAGAAAACATAACTTAAAGAAATAAATTTAGATTCTTATATTTTTAATAATTAACCACACAAATATGAGACAAAAAGTTATGGCTAGACAACAGCTTATCTGAAAAAAGATTTCAGGGTTTTGATGTGCTTCAAGCACAAGATGAGACAAGGGTGATTTTGAAGTCAAAAATGCTATCATGAAATTTGGCTGCATTTAGAGAAGGAGAGTGACCCAGCCTAGGGAAGTGACTGTTTCACTGTGCTCTGTGCTACTAAGATCACTGCTAGAATATTGCCTTCAGTGCTGGCTGCCTCATTATTGGGAAGGATTTGGGTAAATTATAGCATGTCCAGTGGCAAACTAAAAGGATAGTGAGAAGGACAAGTCCTTTGCTACAAGGGGACTGTGGAAGGAACTAAGGATATTTAGCATGGAGAAGAATCAATAGGGAAGGAAGTCATGGGTGGATATAACAGAAAGGCTTTGATGTAAAGGAAAACTTTTTTTTTTAAACCCTTACCTTCCCTCTTGGAGTCAATACTATGTATTGGTTCCAAGGCAGAAGAGTAGTAAGGGCTAGGCAATGGGGGTTAAGTGACTTGCTCAGGGTCACACAGCTGGGAAGTGTCTGAGGCCAGATTTGAACCTAGGACCTCCCATCTCTAGGCCTGGTTCTCAATCCACTGAGCTACCCCGCTGTCCCTTAAAGGAAAACTTTTTTAACAATTTAAGTTATCCAAAACTGAATCAAGCTCTCTAGGGATGAAAGGGGCTCTGCTTCTCTGGAAATCTTAAACTGTATTCTACATAACTACCTGTCAATAGCAATGTATAGAAGGTTTCTTCTCTAGCATAGGAGGTCTAAATCAGTAGTTCTCAAGAATGTTTAGTCTAAGCACCCTTTAATACTTAAAAAAAAAAAATCCTTACCTTGTGCTTAGTATTAATTCCAAGAGAGAAGAGCATCAAGAGCTAGGTAATTGGGGTTAAGTGACTGGCTGAGGGTCATATAGTTAAGGAATGTCTGAAGCTAGATTTGAACACAGGTCCTCTCAACTAGCATGCTATGCCCTGTCCTATATAGTTGACCCATCCCCTTACACTCTTAAAACTAAGGACCTCCCTTCCCCAAAGCAAGAGACAAAGGTATAACTATTTAGCCATATGAGGTAATAATTGGACTATTTTCTTTCTAGGATTCTTCTATTTCTTCAGTGGAACACAGCAATTTGAGTTTAACCCTGAAACCAAGAATATTACTCGAGTTTTGAAGGCCAACAGCTGGTTCAAGTGTCAAAAAGCATTAAACTCTTTGCCTTATTATGGTGTCAGCCAAGAAAAAAATTCAGATTCAAAATCAGTGCATATGATTTGTCAACTGAGTTTTATATTGCTTATTTACTGTATTGCTCATCTGCTGACAGAAATCTACAGCAGCTAAAAGAATTGTCAAATAATAGACATGGGAGAGATTTCAAGAAGTCATCAGTCCCAAACTCGTGTCCAAAATAGGCCAGAATTGTTTCCGATGAAAGACTATAAACCCTTTCCTTAAAGAATAAAGATGGTGATTCTATGTCCTTTGGGAGTTTCCATGTTCAGTGCATTATTATGCTTATTATAAGGACCCTCTTAAATCTCCCATATAAGAATCTCAGTTCTTTGTTGGTATAAAGAAGATATGAGCAAGTGACCTACAAGAAACAAATACTAAAGGTATTTATTAAATCAGTTTCAGCATTCTCTTTCAACTTCATTAAGAATCCTAATCTGATTATAACTGACATATGTTAAAATTGGTTGAATTGCAAATGGCATTCATGTGTACCTAACAAGTGGTATTTGATTTGAGACCAGTGAATGCAAAAAAAAAGTATTCTTTTCCATTTTATCATTCCTTTTGTAAACCATATTCTTGGATGCCCTTCAGATTCTAGTAATAACCAGTGTTCATATAGTGCTCTAAAGTTTGTAAAAAATATATAAATATTTTATCACTTGAACCTCATGACAACTTTCTTAGGAAGGCACTACAGGTGTTATTACCCACATTTTATGGATGATAAAATGGAGGTTCAGAGAATTTAGTTGTCTTGACCAAGACCACACAGAGACAAGATTTAAACTGTGGTCTTCCTGATGCTGTTTATCATTCTTCCACTATATCATACACCTTTCTATAACACACCCCTCGAGTTTTCTATCTCTGAAATTTGTTTTTCACACTATTATTCACTAACCCAAATTCTAGCCTTTGCTTAGTAGCAAACTCCTCAGTGGATTATCCTAGAAAATTAAAAATTCCATACTGATTGATATTGATTGGGCTATATAGGGTATATAGCTCCTATATACTGGGTATATAGGAGCTATATACCACTAGGGTGAAAGTCTAGAGACAGAAAAATGTCACAAGCACTAGATTCATGAATGCAGAGCAGAAAGGATCAAATATGTTCATTTTACAGCTAAGGAAACTGAGGCTCAAAGAGAGCAAACATCTTGACTCGCCTAAGGTCACACAAGTAGGAGAGGCAGAATTTTATTTTAGTTCTCCTGGCTTTAACTCAGTATTTCTTACCCCCAGCATACCATACTGTTTCCCATGTACAGGTGATACTAGCCCAAAAGCAGTTTAATTTGCTCAGTATCTGAAATTGAAGACAACTGTTTTCCTTAACGTGAAGGAAGAGAATCTTCATAGGAAAGACCACGAATAATACTACTGTTAAAGTTAAAATTCTCTGGAGACTGTATCTTAATTAATAATTATTTATTAAATAAATTAAAAGAGCAGGCCATAGAAGGAAAAGTCAAGAGCCACATTGGCATAGTTTCCCTTTCCAAGCCTTCTTACTGAGTCAGCCCCTCACCCCCCCACCCCCAGCTTGATTTTCCTTCTCTTCACAGACATACTTCCAAGAGCTTCATCATTCCAAAACTTAACTCTGCCCTCCATTATGTCACTTTTCTGGATCTCCCTGATTGGCAGGACCTGACCTCTGTCCAGGTCAGAGGCCAGCCTTTAAGATACCAGGAGCCACATAGGACAAGAGACAAGCTTCTTCTGAGAATGAGGGAGCCAAGTGACTTCTGGCATCCTCCCAGAGTCATCAAGTGTCTCCTTTAAACAGATTAGCCTTAGACCTTGTTCTTAATCCAATCAAAGGGTGGTGACTAAACCCAAACCCAATTCACTAGAGAATGGGCTTTCAAATTCGATATGAAATTTGCCTTTTACAATCCCAAGACTGATCTTAAGGTGTGGAGAAAAGGGGTGCAACCTGGTATTCAATTCTCACACTACAAAAGGGCCAATCTCTTAGAATATTGTAGTATCATAGATTGAGAGCTTGAAGGAATTTTAGAGTCTACCTTGTCCCAAATCTTTCATTGTATTGATTAGGAAACAGAACTAGAGAGTTTCGGAGACTTTCCCTGTGTCACAATTTGTAGAGCCCAATAGGAACACAAGTTCTCAGACTTTAAATCCCTCCTTCCTTCCCTTTTACCAACCTGACTCCTACTATTTATTTCTTTTTTTTAAAAATATTTTATCTTTCCAATTACATGTAAAAATAATTTTCAACAGACATTTTCTAGAATCATAAGATCTAAATTGTCTCCCTCCCTCTTTCTTCCTTCCTGCCACAGAGATGGCAAGCAATTTGATCTGGGTTATCATAAAAAACCTACTTCCATATTGGTCATTGTTGTAAGAGAATACTCTCATAAAACTAAAGCACCAAAATAGAAACACAAATAAACTAAAGTGAAAAAATAGCATGCCTCAATCTGCATTCCAACTCCAACAGTTCTCTCTCTAGAGGTGGATAGCATTTTCTACTACTTATTTCTGCTAAAAATCCAGACATCACTTCATATTTCTAATGAAAACATTCATATTATTAGAATGACAGTTAGCTGCCACACTAGGCAGAACACTTGGCTTATAGTCAAAAAGACAGAAGTTCAAATATGCTGTTAGACACTTCATTGCTGTGTGACCCTGGACAGATCACTTAACCCTGTTTGCCTCAATTTCCTCATCTATAAAATGAGCTGAAGAAAGAAATGACAAATCACTGCAGTATTAGGATAGGAGGCAACTAAAAAGATCAGTGGAGAAAGTGCTGAGTTTGGATTCAGGAAAATCCAAGTTTAATTTGGTTTCAGACATTTCCTAGCTATGTGATCCTGGGCAAGTGACTTAACCTTTGATTGTCTGATGAAAAGAATTTATTGGAACAGGAAATGGCAAAGTATTCTAGCATCCATGCCAAGGAAACTCCATGGATGACTATGGTATATGGGGTCATGTAGAGTCTGACATGACTGAATGGCTGAACAACCATAATATATTTGTATACAAATATTAGCTATATTGATAATTACTATAATTGTTATTATTTTTTAAAATCTTTATTTTCCATCTTAGTATCAATACTCTGTATTGGTTCTAAGGCAGAAGAGTGGTAAGGGCTAGGCAATGGGGGTTAAGGGACTTGCCCAGGTCACAAAGCCAGGAAGTGTCTGAGGTCAAATTTGAACCCAGGACCTCCCATCTCTAGACTTGACTTTCAATCCCCTGGGCCATATAGCTGTCTTATTATTATTATTATTGGAAATATAATAGGAAAGGCATTTGGGTGTACCCTTCTCTAAGCCCATTTGAAGGGATAGAAAACAGAGGCTGGAATTATGTAACATATTTCACTTTTCCAGGCTTCAGATTCTTCATCTGCAAAAGGAGGGAGCCATATCAGGTGATAGCGGAGGCTTCTCCTAGCTTTAGATCTATAATGCTGTTATCCAATAAGTCCTCTTGGAAGAACTATTGAGTTCAGAAAGTGATTAATACAATCCTTGGTTGTCTCTCTACTATGCACCAGAACCAACAGCAAACATTGTAATTGCCCTCCATAGTCCTTGTCCTTGACTTAATTTCTTCAAGTAACTCTGACTGGAGCTTCAAGAAAATCCCTTGTAGACAAGCAGCAGCTAGATGTCTTTGTGACATTTATCATTCTGTATTAGCAATCTCACCCACATAAACCATGTTGATTCAAGATAGTCAAATGTAATCATCACCATGGAACAGAAATTAATTCATACGCATCAAGTGGAGATACTTTTTCATCCCTTATCTCAAACCAAAGAGAAAAACTCATTAAAGATGAGTCTGCTATGATTCACCCAGGGCCTCATCAATAAATCACTTGCTTAAAGAGTTGGTTTTTTACTGATTTGTGGAGCTTCCTGCTTCAACCTCATTAGTACCATATTTTCATATCTTTACTTGAAATCAGTCCCTTAAAATTTTTAACTTTAGGTTTGTAATGTATGGCCAGAAAGGGAACACACACACACACATACACATACACACACACACACACACACACACACATACACACAGAGGAAATGGAGGGAGAGAGACAGTTGAGAGAATGGAGAGGGGGAAGAGATTGATCTTCCTCTTTCTTCCCTTTGGGGCAAGTAACCTGGTCTTGTCTCCCTGAGGGACAGAATATGTCTCCTCAGAGAATGGTTCTGTGAGGTAGAAGATAAGAAGTGAAAGGGAAAGCCCTAGTAGGATGACTAACTGTGCCCTCACCCCACCCCACCCCACTCCCACCTCTGGTAACCCAATTTCTTCTTAAGAGGCTAGATGAAATCTTCTGCCTCTGTTCTCCTCAGGAACACCAAGTTCTCTTCAAACCCTGGGTTTATACCCCTACCAAGGAGAGATGTTGTTCCCTGGATTAGGCAGTTTAGATCACTGGGATCCTCTTTTTGGGGGAGAGTTATATCTTCTCCAAACTTTCAGTCCCCTTTACTGCTACTAGTAACTGACCCAGACCTAGCTCTAGATAAATTTATTAGGGTTTAAAGAGGAAAGAGTGGGAAGGGTATCAATTAGGTAGAAGGGTGAACAGGATGCCCTAACACTTGTCCCCTCTGGCAACTCCGCCCATCAAGGTCTTGGAGTCCAAGGCTGGGGAAATCCTTGACCCCTCTTTCTGCCAACTATCTGTGATCCCTACTCCTAGCTAACTAGCTTGACACAGGAGTCCAGGAATACATTAGGGAGAATGAGGTCTTGAAAGGGAGTTTCTCTGTAGATGGCTTCCTTCCAAAGTCGGGTCCACCATATCCCCTGATAGCTCTGTGTTATTGTTAAGAGCTGAGCAAGAGATGTTCAGGGGTTCACAGGAAAGCTGTTGATCCCCAGAGAGAGATCTAAGGTCTTTCCCAGCTTAGGAAATCTGTCCCCTTCCTCTGATTTCCAGCTGAAGGAGTGAAGGAGGTTTTTTAGTTCTCTCAGTTTCTGTTCTCTCACTGGAAACTTGGGGTTTTTTTTCTCTTCTTGCACCTCCCCCCACATGAGTTGCTCCTTGAACCACTGGATCTGATTCCTCTCTTACAGGTTCTTAGGGAAGGTTCAAACTAGATAAACCGATGTTAAGAGAATATGATTTTTAGATCTTTTGTTTTCCCCGATATCTGAGCTATAAAACTGTATCTGACTCACTGACATCACAATCAATTATATTCTGTCCCCATCCAACATTCATTTCAAATCTGTCCACCTTCAGAAATTCCAGAATCATCTATTACAACCATCATGAACAGAGAGCTAGATCACTATGATAATGTATGTAAAGGAAAATGTGATCTTTAGTAAAGCAAGAAAAATACAAAAATTTTAATTTAGTAGTTAATTTAAGAGTTTGTTTCCCCAGCAAAATCTTTCCAGAAATGGCAAACATTTATTGTTATGGTTAATATTTACTATATGACTTACGAGAAAATTAAATGACTAAGTCATATTTGCTTTGAACCACAAAATTTAGGGAAATTCTGCTTTGAATGATTGAATGAAAAAGTATTTTTAAGTACTTACTATGGTATTTTGTACTTCCTATGTACCAAGCACTGCACTAAGTGTTGTGAATATAAATGGAAGGGAACCTCAGTTCAAGTATTTATCAAACACTTCCTATATGCAGGATGCTAGTTGTCAGGGACACAAAGGCTAAAATAAATTACAAGCCCTGCCCTCAAAGCAATTGTAATCCTAATGGAAGGGTTTGATAGTCTTGGAGTAGGAATGAGAACTAATAAACATGGGTTACCAGCATTTAGGCTTAAGAAAGCAGGAATGTCACAAAGTCAAAGGGGTAAGGGATTCTTAGATGGTGTTAAGCACATCACTGAGTTGGATGATCATGGGTCTAGAATGAAAAGGAAGATTAGAAAAGAGAGTAGAGATGATGGGCAAAAGGGAGATGGATTGGGCAGAGCATAATGGAGCAAGTCTTGCACTAATAATCAGGAAGATACATTCAAATTCCTCGTCACATATTTGTTAACACTAGATAATTCATTTAATCTCTCTGAGTCTCTGTTTTCTAAACAAGAAAATGATGGAGTTGTACAACAATAACCTATAAGGTCTTTACTAGTTCTAAATTTATGATCTCATTATCCTTTAACTCAAGATCACCATGAAGATAAAGGACAACTTTAGCAGGAAGAGAAAGAATGAAAGATGTGGAATTATATGAGGTTATAATAACAGACAATGGATAAAGTTATACTCAACAAAAAGATTTTGGTACTGGTTTTCTAAAACACTAAACAGGCACAGAAAATAGGATACTACTTTTAGGATAGGCTTTTTAGTAGAATGTCCTCCTTCTCCTAGTCTTCTCTGCCTTGCCTTACAAATAAATATATCAACAAATATTTATTAAGCATGATTCTTAATCTTCTTTCTATCTTTCTCATTGTACACAAACCAATCTAAATTGTCCTTCCTAAAAAGGTAGGCCACCAGATGATAAAGCTATCTGTTATGGTGAGGAGAATTTGTGGTCTGCATCAATGGAAAGAATATCAACACCAATGTAATCACAGTTGTTTTGATGTAGCAAAGCCCTAAAATCTAGGCACATGTGCTCAGTTTTGTAGTTTGTTGCGTATTATAAGGATGATATTAGAAATTAAGACTTGTTTTATTAGTTTAGAGATAAGAAGTAGAGAAGCTGGCTTGAGAAAGAATTGGGGTTTGAAACAGAGTTAAGACACAGTATCAGTTTCAAATGTTGACAGTGGCGGGGGGGGGGGGAGAGGTCTAATGGTTTTTCTGTGGCAATTAGTCTCAGAGAGTTAGACTCTCTCTTGGAGTGGTGAGAGCAGGTGATATCTTTTCTCTTTCTATTCACTGTCTGAGGTAGAAGGAAAGGAGAGAAAAACCTGAAGGAGTTAAGTGATTTTCCTTTTCCAGCTTGGGAAACACTAGTGACTGTCTATTGCTTTTTCATAAATTGATTTTATATCTGAGAAGAACAAAGAAAGACCTAATCTTTGGTTTGTACTCTTGAGTCTGTTAAGGCTCAGAGTCTTAACTTGGTTTTTGCTGAGGCTCAGTCAGCTAGCCCTTGTTATTTTATAACTTGGAGACAAAGATAAGAATGATATACTTCATATAAGGATAATAGTGTTTAGTTTATTGTAAAAATAAGTAAAATTTGGGTTAGTCAAATCAGGAAGGATCAGTGTAGCCTGTGGAAACAGGAAAAGAGATTCCTCATGGAACCAGGGAGTTTATTTGGGTGGAGTTAGAATCCCTTAGAATTAGAAATCCTTTTTTATCCTTGTATTCATAATAATAGTTTATTTTTTATATAACAAGAGTCTCCTTAGTGTTCTTGCACCTGACCCTGAAGAGATGTTCACTTATGAGCTTCACTTTACTGATATAAACTGAAGGAAGATACTTTGTAAGCACAGCAATCAGATTATCTAATTAGTTTAAAATCAATAATCAATTCATTGGTTATATAATAATTAAAAGAATTGTTGAGGATTGAAGAGGGATAGGGGATAAGGAAGGTTTTGTTACAGGGAATGCAGGAGTTGAAAGGATAGAGGGAATATGGATTCTGGTGAGGTAAAAGGAGAGAGATACCACCTGCTAAGAGACCATCTTTGAAAATTGGGGTTCCCCAGAAATGGGCCACCTATGATAGCCTGATAGAATGTCTTCTTTATTGATTGATGTTGAAGATACCCCAGGGCAAGTAAGCATGGACCCCTCTGAGGGACAAGCCTCCCCCCAGACCAAGGTCACCCAGCAAGGGTCCAATAAGGACTGTTCATGGTTGAATGGCTGTTCTGAGGTTCTGCTCCCTCTATGTCCCCTAAAATGATAATCCTTTCATCTGACTACGGTTTATTTAAATAAAGACGAATTTTAATAACAAGTTTGGATTGGGAGGTGTCAGGGAAGAGGGAATCAGGTTTTCCCTAGATTGGGTTTGAGTCTCTCTCAGCTTTTGAACTGAAGCCAGGCCTCGAAGGCTGGTGGAAGGTTTCTTTTATTCCTGTCTATGCTAAGCTATGCTAGCTTTCTTTAGAGCAAAGTCTTTAGCAGTAGACAGCAAGAGGAAGAAAAGGTTCTGACCTTCAGAACTGATTGGACTTGTCTCTTCCAGCTGACGTCCCTAAAGACTGACCTTACAGTTCAAACCGCTCCCCTTAAGTCCTTTTGTTTGATGACATGATCACAGGAATCCAGGTAGAACACACAGTTGGGAAAATCAGAAATTGAGGTACTTCTATCCCGAGACAAGGAGAGAGCACTCCTTCCAGTCCGAGGACCAGGAAGAGAGACTGTCCCCAATACCAACTCACTCTCCAAGTTCCCCTCCCCCCACCAATTGTCATTCTAGTCAATATCTTCTCTAACATTCCAACTGCTGTTTGTTCCACCTGAATGGCAGAAAGTCCAAAACTTGCTTCAGTTTTCCTTTCCAGTTATTATTTTTACAGTTTGAACCATAATCCTACTTTACAACTACAAAGCATTAAAAGAACCATTATCTGTCATTAAGCTTTCAGCCAATTAAACAATTAGAAAACCTCTGGATTTCAAATTTACCTTTGGGTAATGGGGACATACTATTTATATAGAAGTCTTAGTCTCTTATTGATAATAAATGTGAACTGGTCTATTAGATTACAAGCTCCTCGAGGGCAGGGACTGTCTTTTGCATCTTTTTGTATCCCCAGCATGTAGCACAATGCCAGACACATTGTAGCTACTTGATAAATATTTATTGACTTGGTGGAAGGTCATAGAGAAACAATCCTTATCTCTGATTTCATTGTTATAGAAAAATCCCACCAGAAATACAGATCAACAACTACTCTACAAATCATTAGAGCAGTTGTCTGGGGCACTGAGACATTAAATTACCTGCCTGGGACACAGAGTCTCTAGGTGAAAGTTGAATGCAACTTTTCCCGAGAGGCCTTCTCTCTTCTCTCTCTCTCTCTCTCTCTCTCTCTCTCTCTCTCTCTCTCTCTCTCTCTCTCTCTCTGTCTCTCACACACCCCCCATCTGAATCTCTGTCTTTCTGTCTCTCTCTCTCCCTCTCCCTCTCTCCCTGTCTCCATTCTTCCTCTTGGATCTGATTTGTAAATGAAAATGTGAATTAAGAAAGTGTTCTAAAAGTGTGTAGACCCCACCATACCACTATTAGGTGTATTTACTAAGTCTTTCAAGAAAAAAAGGAAAAAGGAAAAGAAACTATATGTTCTAAATTATTTCTAGCATCTCTTTTTTTGTGACAGCAAAGAAATGGAAACCCAAGTGATGCCCATCAATTGGGGAATGGCTAAACAAATTGTGGTATATGCTTCTAATGGAATACTATTGTGCCAGAAAAAAATGACAAACATTTAAAAAAATTTATTTAAAAATCATTAAAAAAAACCTGGAACAACTTAAATGAAGTGATTCAAAGTGAACAAAACTATGAGAACCTTGTACACCATCACAGTAATAATGCATGATCATCAATTGTGAATGGCAACCATTATCAGCAATACAAAAATTCAGAACAACTCTAAAGGATATCCACGACCATAGAAAGAACAGATGGAGTCTAAATCTAGATTGAAGTATGCTATTATTCACTTTATTTTCTCCATGAATTTTTCTCTGGTGTAAGCAATATATATCTTGTTTCACAATATGGTAAAGAGGGAAATATGATTTTGGACAATATACATGCAATCTATATCATATAACTTGCCTTCTTGGGGAAGGCGAGGTAGAAGGTAGGGAGAGATCATGGATTGCAAAATGTCAGAAAGTTATAATGTAATTAATTGACAGATAATCTGCAAAAAATTAAAATTTTAAATTTAAAAATTAAAGTTACTGGAAAATGCTTCTAACATTTACAACATTTCATCTTGAAACCAACTCTTTCTGGACTTCAGAGATTCCTGTACTCTATTAACTTCCCTTTTATGAGTTCCCTGAGGGAAGTTATTATTCATCTTTTACCCTCCACCCCATTTCCCTCTGGGACCACATCCACACACACATATGCAGACACACACGCTGGCAAACACACGCATATACACATGCATATGCCAGTGCATGGTCTTTCTTCCTAATCCATTTGCTTTGCAGAAGCACCAAGAAGCTTCTTTGCAATCTGTGTTTCCTAGCATTTCCTGCAATTCATTTCTCTAAAGTTTTGGGTTTTATAATCGCTGTGGTTTCTTTGCACAATTTCTTTAAAGGACAGAGGAGGACTATACCATACTTTTAAGCAATTATAACCAAAAGCTGTAAAGGTACTGAATATATTAACCTCATAGATGCCAGACCCGTAAGTACATTGTGAAGAGAGATGGTTGTCACTTCAAGTTCTTCCACCACTTGGATCTTATATTGCACACAGTTTACTTTCACATCTGATCCAAATCTGAGCATGTTAGCTACCTAACCCTCTCAGAGCAGCCACACTGAACCTCATGCAGGCACTGATTGTGAGGCTATTTCAAAGAAATTATCCCAGATTCCAAGACTCCAAATGTTACATTCTATAAAAATTTGCCCAATGAAGACATAGAACTTGATCATTTGTAAAGTATTTTTACTCAATATTATGCTGTTTGCATCAAGCCTGGAATACTTCAGAGCTTCCAAAATAAAATTCATATTCTCCAAAAAGAGTTTGACCTCTTACAGATGAAAAATAAGATGGATGAAGAATGTTAATTTTCCAAACTATGATATGCATTTGAATGGACAACCAACAACTTTTGCCCATCATTACATATATCTTACCCAAACACTGAAAATGGACTATGAGCCAGGCCCAGAACTGAAGAAAAGTAGGAGAGCAGACTTCAGTGCTTTTGGAAAACCATGCAGCTCTTTTAAGAACTCCTAGAACAAGATCCATCTTTTTATTCCTAATGTTCTTCTGTTGACATTGCATGGCTCTGCATCACAAAATACTCTAGTGTCTGAAAAATTGAAATTTAAAAGCATTTTGAAGATGACAGTGGAGAGAGTGCTGGACTTGGCATCAGGAAGACGAGTTCAAATCTGCTCACAGGTACTTAAAGTGAGCAAGTTATTAATCTAATTTTCTTCATCTGTAGGATGGGGATAATAATAGCACCTATATTATAGGGTTGTTATGAATATTAATTAGATAACATATATAACCCTATATAACTATATATAAATGCTAGCTATTACCACCATTATTGTTATGAGCAACAGAGGCACACAGGAGTGAGCAAATGGTAACATATCACTAATAAAAAATTACGCAGAAAAAATATCTGCAGAAAATGTCATCTGTGAAATCTATTACTACCAGAAAACATAGCCACAGACCTTTCTAGCCCATTTGATCTCTGTTGTGAACTCCTAGGATATTTATCTCACTCAATGAAAACTTTACACATCTATTAACTTGTAATATTATGAAATGTATGTATACATATAGATATATATATGTTATACACACACACACACACACACACACACACATATATATATATATATATATATATATATATATATATATATATATATATGTTATCTTCCTTCTAGGTTGTAAACTTCTTGAAGAGCTTCATTGTATCTCCTACAACAGTCAAAATAGTGCCCTGCACAAATATGGTAAGTATTCAGTGATCATTTATTGATTATTTTTTGATTGACTGAATCATTATTAGACTATCTTGATCTCATCTCTGATTGGCTGAGCAAGCCACTTGTGCTCTAGATCTCAGTTATTCCAGTTGAATGATGATGTTCTTCGGAAAACCCTGTCACGGGGACAGCAAGGAACTCTGAGTCTTGGAGTTACAGATCTTAGGCCTGAAAAAAAGATACTCTTAGGTAGGCTATCCACACCAAATTTAAACAAGTTCCTAGTTATCTCACACCCATCCTTTTAGTGACTTAGCTTTGGTTTTAAGATTTCCTGTATAAGAGATAAAAGGACACAAGGCTGGAAAACAAGCTCTGGCTTGGCATGAGGTGAGCATTAAAACCTCACTCATACCATCACAGAGAAAGAGCCATCCATGATGAGCTCTTAATTCCCCTAATCAAGACCTCAAAATCTATTTTAGTCTCTGACAAAGGCCTCATTTCTCAAACATATACAGAACTGAATCAAATTTATAAGAATACTATAAGATTAAAAATTAATATCCACTAACTCCATGTATTATATTTTATAAGATATATTAATAATCACTTGAGGTAAGAAATAAAAAAAATTAATTATCTAACAAAATAAAACCATGTGACCAAGTTTTTCTACCTGCCTGAAAACCCTGCATCCAACAGCTGCTACCACAGAAAGAGAAGAGAACAAGAGGCGGAATTATGCAGAATTTATATCCTACCTACATCAGCACGTAAGGGCAGAAGGAGAGTGGAGTGCTGGGAATCGTAGTTCAAGGGTACAAAATTCTAATTACACAATACAAAACATCCCCCAGTTTAAAAGGATATGAACAGGCAGATCTCTGGGGAAGATATTAAAATTCTCTATAATCATATGAAAAAAGGCTCCAACTCACTTGATTAGAGAAAAGCAAATTAAAACAACTCTGAGATTCCAACTCATACTTATCAAATTGACTAGAATGATGAAAAAAGGAAAATGATAAATATTGGAGAGGATGTGGGAAAATTAGGACATAATTCACTATTGGTGAAATTGTGAACTGATACAACCATTCTGTAGAGCAATATGGAACCAGGCTGAAAGGGCCATAAAATGATGCGTACTCTTTGACCCAACAATAGAACTACTGTATTTGTATCCCAAAGAGATCAGAGATAGGGGAAGGCCCTATCTGTACAAAAATATTTTTAGCAGTTTTTTTTTTTTGGTAGTAGCAAAGAATTGGAAACTGGGGGGCTGTTCATTACTTGGGAAATAGCTGAATGAGTTAAGTTGGGGTATATAGCTATAACAGAGAACTATTGCTCAATAAGAAATGAGGAACACGATGAGATCAGAAAAACTGGGAAAGACTTATATAAAGAAATGCAAAGTGAAGTGAGCACAACCAGGATACCAATGAATACAGTAACAGAAATGATGACTAAAGGACTAATTATCATTATCAGCATTATCTTCAAAGCAAGTTTCATGATAAAAAATGCTATCCATGGCCCAAAGAAGAAACTGTTGGAGTCTGATTACAGATCAAAGTATGAAATCTTTCACTTTATTTCCTTACATGAGTTTTTTATTGTATGTGATATGTGTCTTCTATCACAACATGAACAGTATAGAAATATTCATTGCATGAAAGCACTGCAATAACCTATATTAGACTATTTATTACCTCAGGGGGAGAGTAGGGAAGGCAAGAGGAGAGAAAATATGAATCTTATGGCAGAAAACAATTGTCAAAAGTTGTTTCTACCTGTAACTGAAAATAACTCCCCTAATTAAGACCTCAAAATCTATTTCTTTAACCACACTCTTCTCCTCTGCTATAATTTCAGAGGATGAGATCACTTTTTTTTCCTTGTTGAGGCTAACCACATGACTTCATGACTATTTTCTTTGATAATTTGTCCCATCAGTCATTCTTCAATCCCCTTCTCAGCTTTAATCCTTTATCTTCTTCCTCTTTCCCCATAAATATGCTCATTCTCTTTTATCTAATTTTAAAAAATAATTCTCCCAAGCTGTATATCTCATTTATTTCACTAAAATTCCCAAAAGAATTTAATTATACTTGATGTCTCTACTTCCTTAATTCTATAACTACTGAAACTGCTCTCCCACTGGTCTCATTGCTCTGTCACACTCTCTTCCTCTTATTCTCTGAGTGGACATCTACCAAGACTCTATTCTGGATCTTCTTTTCTCTTTGTAAGCTTTCCCTGGTTGATTCCATCCATGTCTATAATTTCAGTTGACTCTATAGATTCAAACCTCTCTGCAGATCTATCTACCAAATCTATCTACTGAACCGTAATCTATTCCCTAAATGCTAGTCCTATATTTCCATCTCTTTGCTGGACATTTACACTTGGATGTCACAACAATCCTTCAAATCTGTCATACACAAAACTGAAGTTTTTATCACTTTCCCTAGTCTCTCTTAACAGAATCTCATTGTCTTTCCCATTATCTGGATTCAAAATCTCATTTGTTTTAATTTAATTTTTATTTTTTTCCAGATTACATGTCACTACAATTTTAATAATCATTTTCTGACATTTTATGATCTATGTTCTCTCCCTCTCTCCCACTCCTTCCCCCTCTGCAAGATGGCAGGTAATATAAGTTGTACATCTGTTATCATACCATATATATTTCCATGTTCATCATATTGTGAAAGAAGACATATCACTTACAATAGAGAAAAATTCATGGAGGAAATAAAGTGAAGAATGATATGCTTCAATTGGTATTCAGACTCCATCACTTCTTTCAATGGCAGTGGATAGACTTTTTTGTCATGAGCCCTGAATAGCTGGTAATAGTTGATTCATTCACAGTAGATTATTGTCCTTCATCCCTATTTAGTGTACAACGTTCTCCTGGTTGTGGTCGGACTTTGCCTCATAAGTTTCCAGTTCTTTGCCAGCACAAAAAGAGCTTCTAGAAATATTTTTATACAAGTAGGTCCTTTCCTCCTTTCTTTAATTTCTTTGGGATATAGATCTATGGGCATACACAGTTTTAGAGTTCTAGATTGCTCTCCAGAATGATTGGATCAGTTTATAGCTCTACCAACAGTGTATTACTTCCCAATTTTTCCATATCCTTTTTGTCATTAGCCAATTTGATAGGTGTAAGGTGGTACCTCATTACCATTTTAACATATATTTCTCTAATTCATAGTGATGTGGAGCATTTTTTCATATGGCTATGGATAGTTTTAATTTCCTCATCTGAGAATTTCCTATTTATATCTTACGACCATGTGTTAATTGAGGAATGACTTATATTCTTATAAATTTGATACAGTTCTCTATATATTTGAGAAATGAGGCCTTTGTCAGAGACATTTGCTATAAAAAGTTTTTTCCCTTCTAATCTTAGTTGCATTGGTTTAGTTTATGCAAAACTTTTTTAATTTAATGTAGTCAGTTATTGATTTTACATTTCAGTGTTCTCTGTGTCTTGTTTGAACATAAATCATTCCCTTATCCATATATCTTACAGGTAAACTATTCCATTCTCCTCTATTTTGTTTATAGTATCACCCTTTATTTCCAAACCATGTATCCAGTTGAACAATCTCATTAATTTTTCCTTGCCTCCCCTTTACCCACAAACAATTAGTTTCTAAGTTCTGTTCATTTTACTTTTGAACATGGATTCTTACCTTCCTTTCTACTCATAATGCCTCTATTCTAGTTCAGGTGCTAATAACCTCTTTCCTGAAATGCTATAGTAGCCTTCTTACTTAACTTATATTTCTAAACTCTCACCTATTCACTTCTTCCTTCCTGCAATTGCCAAAATAATTTCCCTAGTTTACAGGTAAGTCTATGTCACTCTCCTGTGACTCTTCCATGGTTCCCTACATTCCATAAATATGAACTCCTCAAAGATGGCATTTAAAGTCCTAAGTATATGACTCCAGTCTATCTTTCCAGTCTTATTTCACCTCAGTACACTCTTTCACATATTCTCTGTTCCAACCAAATTTCACTATAACTTGTTCCCAGTCTCATCCTGTACACTGTTGCATGCGTACTGTTACAGACAAAAGAGTGGTTGCTATAAACTGTGACTGTGAAAATATGGGTTCAAGACTTTGAATTGCCAAAACTGTAAAGATAATTTTAGTGTCTTGAATTTATATCAAAAATAAGTGGTCACCATGGGAAAAATTCCCAAATATGAAATACCCAAGTCAGCTGGGTTTTATGGATATTTTAATTAATATAAATCAAGGAATTAAGGAAAGGGAAGGAGACAGAGTAAAAGGAAATAATAGGAAGGCCTTTCTCTTTAAGAGAGAAACTAAGTCAGTCTTTAATTCACTCATCACAAGATTTTGTCCCAAGCAAAATTCTAGTGTTCAGAGAGACCCTCCAGTTCAGCTCCTACGTTCAACTGATTTGAACTCCCCTGAACTGGTTCAGACAGCTCCTTTTAAAGAGAATTTTCTCCTATGTCACCTCCCCTAAGTTTTCACGTCTACCAATCACAGTAGATGTTTTCCAAAGGACTGACCATTCTTAATTCACATCTTATTATCACCTTCTCTGGGTAGACTAAAACTTCTGAGTATTTCACATCTCTTTGCTAAGCTTGCCCTTTTAGTGATTAATTTGACCTTCATAGGTACTTAGCACCCTTTTGTATTAGATCTAAAAATAGACCTAGTTTAAGGGCTTTTGCCTCACTATAAGTATGCGTTAAGTACTTTTTCATTGTTCAGTAAGGAGTTTACAACTTTATCTTCCCCTAAAGTATGCCTAAGTATGGGTGGAGTAATGTTAGAGTTCCCAATACATTCCTGATCAAGTACTTCCATTGTTTAAATGGGGAATAACAATAACCAAATGTTTTAAGATAGAGTTTGAGCAGTTTTAAGATTCACAGTACATATATTCAGGCTCTCATGGTTGGATTAAATACACCTATCTTATCCCTGTCTGTTTAACTCCTTCTTCATTGCTCAAATATTCCATTAAACATTTCCCATATGCCCCCATTTTAAGACATTTTCTCCTTCTTCAAGTTTTTCAAGAGTATTTTTGTCTGAATCTTTCCATTGATCCTATCAATCTGATATTCTTTCTTATATATATCTGATAATCTTCCTTATATTATACTTAGCTACATACCAGTTGTATTAACCTCCTCCATAAGGAGATTACAAATTCTTTGGGGACAGGGACTAGATAAATTTAAGAGTTATTTATAGCATCTAAAACAATACCATACATTTGTTTTTGTTGTTGTCAAAAAGGGAGACATTTTTATCAGTTTTGTCTCTAAGAGATTATAATTACCAACCATCAGATGAGCACAGACAAAAAGAGGTTCAGTATTCTTCAGCCCTTCTCTCCCCTCTCTCTTCAGCATCATTCCACAGAAGTGTTAATAGCTCTGGGTATGGCTTTCTGATCTGGTATCCACAGGCAACCCTCAGATGTTCAAGAACTACATTACAAGGTCCCACTTGAGCCTACTGGCTGGCTTATGCTAACTGTTATGGCTCTGAAACTTACATTTTCTACTTTCTATACTAGATTCAACAAGGAAATAACTAGCTAATCAGTTGTGTATGTATGTGTATGCATGTGTATGCATGTGTATAGTCATGGGGACAACAAAGGGATTTGTCTCCTCTGCCAAGAAGCAACACCTTTGAGAATCACTGACTCCACTTTTGCTGTCTAAATTTAAAGTAATGAGAATAATGAAGAATAGGAAGGAGAGCAAGAAAATGAAAAAAATTCTTAAAATATACCACCTGCTCCCCAAAGCATGGAGATGGTCCTATAGACTGGAATTCAGGATTCATATCAATAAATCTTCCAAAAATTCTTGCCTTTATCCTGTATTTTCAGCAGTTCTCTCATGTGGGCACCAGATGTATACTAAATGCAAGGCAGAATGCCATTCATTTAACTTTCTCAGCCAACAGCTTCCCAGTCCCTACAGATAAAAACTGCTAATTTTATTTTTTTTGGCACTATTATTTTTATTTTTGAAAATTTTTATTTAATTAGTCAATTTAGAGCATTATTACTTGGTTACAAGAATCATATTCTTTCCCTCCCCTTCTCTCTCCCCACCCTTTCCCGTAGTCAACGCACAATTCCATTGGGTATTACACGTGTTCTTGATCAAAACCTATTTCCATGGAAAAACTGCTAATTTTTAAATGGGGAAGCATATTCTCTCATTCTGACACTAAAAATGTAATCCCTGGAATGCATTCAGATGGTTTATGAAATCCAAGGTGCCAATCTATGTGGAGCCATGTGAGGGCAGCATAGCTTGAAGTATCAAGAACTAGTTTGAGGCATCTGTGCATTCATTGGATTAATATGACACATTACTTGGAAAAGGGACTTGTTTTTGAGTTTAGTCTATGAAAAAAACTAGAGCCAGTGCTACAGATAAATAAGACAAACCTAGGCAAAACGTGGAAGTGGAGGGAGGCAGGAGGAGTACAATGAAAGGTATTTAAAATTATTTTTATTTATAACTTTTGTTTTTATACAGTCTATACTTCCTCTTCTCTCCCTTCCCCTTCTGTGAGGCATCCCTTATTACATCCCTTATTTTTAAAAGAAGAGAAAAAATTCGGTAAAGCCAATCAACAGATTTTTTAAATCTGATGTAATGTTACACATAATTGTGGCATCTTTCTTCTACAAAGGAATAGGGCCTGGAGGTGTCCTTCCATATTTCTTCTTCAAAGCCAAACTTGGTCTTTATAATTTTATAACATTAATTTTGTCTGGTTTTGTGGCAGCTTTTCTTTCTGTTTACATTGTTATAGACTCTTTTTATTGTTGTACAGTGATCCCTCATCTATCTGGGGAGTTACATTCCAGGTAAAAATCTGTGAAGTAGCAGCATTATATTTATTTTATTATTTATATATGTTTCAAGACTTTCTAAACCCTTCCCACTCTCCTATAAACCTTTTCCACACTCTTATTAACCTTTCCCATATTCTTAGAAACACTGAGCCAAATCAGCGCCCAGGATACAGAACACAGTGCTGTGGTTGGTCACTTTTCATTCCATCAGCCATGTGTGCCGTGTACAATCTCACACTGGCAAACTGGCACAAGCAGTAGTGGTGTACTGCATTTCCATTGTTACAATATGGTATTCATCCACAAAATCCCATAATATAGCAAAAATTCTGAGATACAGAATTGGATTTATATTTTTAAAAACCTGTGATACAATAAAGCCATGATAAGTGAACCATGATACAGCAAGGGGCAACTGTATTCTTTTTTAGAATTTAAGTTTCTGGGGGAAGGGGGCAGTTGGTTAGCTCAGTGATTGAGAGCCAGGCCTAGAGACAGGAGATCCTAGCTTCAAATCTGGCTTCAGACACTTCCCAGGTATGTCACCCTGGGCAAGTCACTTAACCTCCATTGCCTAGCCCTTACCACTCTTCTGCCTTAGAACCAATACGTAGTATTGATTCCAAGATGGAAGGTAAGGGTTTAAAAGATAATAATTAAAATAATAAAAAAATTTTTTTTTAATGTAAGTTCCTAGAGGGCAGTGACTCTTTCACTTTTGTCTTTGTATCCAGTCACTTAAAGCTTGATGATTGAGTGACTGATAAAATAATTGTTCTCCCAAGTCTCTGCTCTACAATTCATCTTCCACACAGCCAAACTGATATTCCTAAGGAATATTTTTTAACTCTTTCCTTTGCTCAGGGATCCTCAATGACTCCTCATGTCCTTTATTTTATTTTTTTTAAACCCTTACCTTCCATCTTAGAATCAATACTTCCTATTGGTTCCAAGGCAGAAGAGTGGTAAGGGTTAGGCAATGGGGGTCAAGTGACTTGCTCAGGGCCACACATCTGGGAAGAGTTTGAGGACAAATTTGAACCCAGAATTTCCCATCTCTGGGCCTGTCTCTCAATACACTGAGCCACTAGCTGCCCCTTTCTCATGTCCTTTAAAATAAAGTACATTTTCCTCTGTCATTTAAAGTCCTTCACAATCTGATTCTAGTCTTTCCATCTAAATTGACCACACACTAAACCCTACACACACTATATGATATAGCCAAATTGGCCCATTTTCTGATCCTCAAGCACTACATTCCATCATCTGCCTTGATGCCTTTATTTTCTTTTTTAAAAACCCTTACTTTCTGTCAGAACTTACTCTTCTGGCAGAAGAGTGATAAGGGCTAGGCAATGGGGGTTAAGTGACTTGCCCAGGGACACACAGCTAGGAAGTGTCTGAGGTCAGATTTGAACCTAGGACCTCCCATCTCTAGGCCTGGCTCTCAAATCACTGAGCTACCCAGCTGCCCCACCTTAATGCCTTTAGATAGGAAGTACTCCATGAATCCTTCCTAACCTGCAGACTGAGCTCAAGTAATGCCTCCCCTAAGAGGCTTTTCTGATTCCTTTATTTGTTACTGTCCTCCTCCAAATCACTGTGTGTGTGTTTTATATATCTATTTTATTTTATGAATGCATCTGTGAGCATATAATATTCCACTAGTAGAATATAAACGCCATAATATCAGACACTCTCATTTTTATCTCAGTCTCTCTAGTACCTAGTATAGTACTATAATATTATAGTGGTACATAGTAGTTGACTAATAACTTACATTTATCATACATTAAAATTTTTTATAAGTTCTATGATATCAGACACTTACATTTTAATTTTTGCCTCTCTGTACCTTGTATAGTGCATGGCACATAGTAATTGCTTAATAAATTGTATTTCTTAAAAATATAATGAATTAAATGTTAAAGATCAATTGTAGGTTCTTTGAAAACTTTATAATAGAATATTCATGTGCAACAGACTTAAGGAAGGAAGAACAACCCTCACAGTTTTGGTAGAGTATGTCATAATAGTAAACTCTTCAAATGATACTCAAATTGTCCTCAAGATCCCATTCTCTCTCTCTTAAAAATACAATAATCTGCCTAATTTCTGTAAATTAAGCCATTTAATACAAAATAACATGTCAGCTATTACTAGCAGGAAAAGCAAAGGTCAAGGTATCATAGATTTAGAGCTGAGAAGGAAATCTGAATGCTAGAGAAGGCCCTTAAAACCTCACTCAGGTCACCCAGGTATAAAGGAAGACAGACTAGGATTTGAACCCAGACGCTTAAACTTCAAATCCAATATACTTTCTTTCTGCCATGAGACCTTAAAAGCACACCTAGTCCAACTCCTCTCATTTTATACCTCAGGAAATACAAGTGCCTGGCTTGTTCACAAAACAATATTGGAAGTCAAATGTAAACCTAAAATTTTAAATTACAGGTCAAATATAGTTTCCAACTGGATTTAAATGACTTCCAAGCACAGAATTCTAGACCAACATTAGTTTCTCTTTTCATATGAATCTGCCAATTTTTGCTTTGTTCACACACCACTTGATTTTTCTGTTTCCAAGTTTTATTCACAGGCCATTGCCATCATTTAAAGTTCTCCATATGCCATCTAGTGGCAACTCGCTCATATGAAATGCATTTCGTATTCCAACTTGTTTTCTAAAATTCAAGTCTAAGGCAAATTAGATTCTATTTGTTACTGAAATAGAGGTCCTGCCTTTCCCTATCCGATTTCCTTAAAATAACCATCTGTAATCTCTATGTCAAGTATTTTTACCTCACGTAAAAAGGAGTTTATGATCCTGTGTATTCTTTTATTATATTTTAAAATTAGTACAATATAGAACCTTGGATGAAAACTGATTTCAAATATTCTCTAGCCCTATTCCAAATATCAAAGGCAAAGAGAGAAGTCTAATAATAAAACTTCTCTAGTACAGAAAAAAAGGTTCTCTCTCTCTCTCTCTCTCTCTCTCTCTCTCTCTCTCTCTCTCTCTCTCTCTCTCTCTCTCTCTCTCTCTCTTTCCCTTCTCTGTGCACACATTTTGTCTTCTGTCTTTCAATCCCACCTTGCCTCAGCTGCCTATTGGCTGTGTAACTTTGGACTCCTTCTCAACCCCTGAAGAGTTATTTCAGGGACCTCCATTTTTTTAAAATAATATTTTATTTGATCATTTCCAAGCATTATTCATTAAAGACAAACATCATTTTCTTTTCCTCTGCCCCCACCCCCCATAGCCGATGTGTGATTCCACTGGGTATCACATGTGTTCTTGATTCGAACCCATTGCCATGTTATTAGTATTTGCATTAGAGTGTTCGTTTAGAGTCTCTCCTCTGTCATGTCCCCTCAACCGCTGTAGTCAGGCAGTTGCTTTTCCTCGGTGTTTCTACTCCCACAGTTTGTCCTCTGCTTATGAATAGTATTTTTCTCCTAGATCCCTGCAGATTGTTCAGGGACATTACACCACCACTAATGGAGAAGTGGAAAAGCCGATGCACAGAGACAGTCCCACTCTCTCCGCGTTGGAAGCCTGGGTCCAGTGGCACGAAAAATTGTTACATCTGGAGACTTCCTCAGCTGCATTGGATGGCTGTGTTGTCCTTTGTGCTCCAACATGCCCTGAGCACTCCACAGTGCTTTGCTGTGTCGCCGTCTCAGCCATCGAACCATCTTATTGGTTTCTTCTGTCTGCTCAGCCAAAGCAGTCTTCATATGCTGTGTGAGCAAAGCCCTGGTTCACCACCACCAGAGAGTGGGACTGTCTCTGTGCATCGGCTTTTCCACTTAAATCTCCTTCATGCACAAGTATCTTTGTGCACACTCATCTATCCTAACCCCGTCCACCCTCTGCAAGACCTGTGGCGATGGGACGCAACAGGTGGAGGTGACCACTGGCAGTTGTAGTCACGATCCTGCACATAGGCGGCCCACGGACCAGTGGTCGCTCAGCCCTGTAGGGCAGCAGGGACGTTCGACAGCATCCTGGGCGACTGAGCAGCCCTCTCTAGGACAGCACTGCTCACCCTAATCAAGGGAGGGGACTAGAAAAGGTGTCCCAAACATTGCCTGCCCTACAAACACCCGCTCAGCACACCGCAGCTGGCGGGTCATCCCTTTAAGCGGTCGAAATCAAAGAAAAAATACAAAGAAACTCCTACTAGGAGCATGGAACATCAGGACATTACTTGACAGAGAGAATACCCCAAGACCTGAGAGAAGAACAGCTCTAATCGGTAAAGAACTGGCGTGATATAACATCGACATCGCAGCCTTAAGCGAAACACGCTTACCTGAAGAGGGATCACTCAGCGAACCCACCACTGGATACACCTTCTTCTGGAAAGGTAGAGCCTCAAATGAAGACAGAATCCACGGTGTTGGCCTGGCCATCAAGACCAGTTGGCTCAAACAGCTGCCAGACTTGCCTGTGGGCATCAGCGAGAGGCTCATGAAGATCCATTTGCCTCTCAGCAAAGACTGGTATGCCACTATCATCAGCGCATATGCCCCAACACTGACCAGCATAGAGGAGACCATAGAGCAGTTCTACTCTGACCTGAGTGCCGTCCTGCACTCAGTGCCCACAAATGACAAGCTGATACTACTGGGAGACTTCAATGCTCACATTGGCCAGGACCATGAAAGATGGAAAGGAGTACTCGGCAAACACAGCGTGGGCAAAATGAACAACAATGACCTACTGCTACTCAGAAAATGCTCAGAGTTCGAACTCACCATCATGAACACTGTGTTCAGAATGGCGAACAAATATAAAACAACGTTGATGCACCCAAGATCAAAACAGTGGCATCTCATTGACTACATCATTGTACGCTGACAAGACATCCAGGATGTAAAGATCACCAGAGCCATGAGAGGAGCTGAATGCTGGACAGACCACCAATTGGTTAGAGCAACTCTTCAAATGCACATTGCGCCTCGCCATCCAAAATGCGCCGAGACAGTTTGCACATTTTACAACGTGAGTCGTCTTAGAGATCCATCTTATTTGCAAACATTCCAGTCCTGCCTGGACAACAAGCTGTCTGCCAAGGGACCACTCACTGGAAGCTCAACCGAGAAATGGAACCAGTTCAGAGATGCAGTGAAGGAAACATCAAAGGCAGTCCTAGGCCCCAAACAACGCAACCACCAGGACTGGTTCGACGAGAACAACACTGCTATTGAAGACCTATTGAGCAAGAAGAACAAAGCCTTTATGGAGTAGCAAAATAACCCAAACTCTGCTCCTAAAAAGGACAGATTCAAGTCTCTCCAAGCCACGGCGCAGCGTGAGATCAGGAAGATGCAAGACCGATGGTTGGAAAAAAATGGCAGAAGAAATCCAGCGGTTTGCTGATATGAAAAACTACAAAAAATTTTTCAGTGCCCTCAAGACTGTCTATGGGCCATTAAAACCCACCACCACTCCCTTGCTATCCTCTGACGGTGACACTCTCATAAAAGATAAAAAAAGGCATCAGCAACAGGTGGAAAGAACACTTCAGTCAGCTTCTCAACTGACCCTCTTCAGTCGACAAAAATGCCCTTGACCAGATCCCCCAAAACCGCTCCATTGAACAACTTGACGTCCCTCCTTCAATAGAGGAAGTCCAAAAAGCCATTAAACAAATGAGTGCAGGCAAGGCACCCGGTAAAGATGGGATCCCAACCGAGGTATACAAGGCCTTAAATGGAAAGGTGCTCCAGGCATTCCACATAATGCTGACCAGCATATGGGAAGAGGAAGACATGCCCCCAGAACTCAGAGATGCCTCCATCATAGCCCTATACAAGAACAAAGGCTCACGAGCAGCCTGTGACAACTACAGAGGCATCTCACTACTCTCCACTGCTGGAAAGATCTTCGCCCGTGTTATACTCAACAGACTCCTGTCATCTGTTTCAGAGCAGAACCTGCCTGAATCACAATGTGGCTTCCGACCAGATTGCAGCACCATCGACATGGTCTTCACGGTGAGGCAAATGCAGGAAAAATGCCCTGAGCAGAACCTGAGTCTCTACATTGTCTTCATAGACCTGACAAAGGCGTTCAACACAGTGAAGATGGACGCATTGTGGGTGATCCTCAGCAAGCTCGGCTGCCCAGCAAAATTCGTCAAACTGATCCAACTCTTTCATGTCGACATGACAAGGGAAGTCCTATCTGGTGGAGAGACTTCCAATCGCTTCAACATCTCCAATGGTGTGAAACAAGGCTGTGTCCTCACTCTGGTACTATTCAACCCATTTTTCACCCAAGTATTACGACATGCTGTGATGGATCTAGACCTGGGCGTCTACATCAAATACCGACTGGATGGCTCACTATTTGACCTACGACGCCTGACTGCAAAAACAAAGACAACAGAGAGACTCATCCTGGAAGCTCTCTTTGCAGATGACTGTGCTCTCATGGCCCACCAAGAAAATCATCTCCAAACCATCGTGGACAAGTTCTCCACCTCAACAAAACTGTTTGGCCTGACTATCAGCCTCAGCAAAACAGAGGTTCTGTTCGAACCTGCACCAGGGAAGCCAACGAACCAGCCGGGCATTACAATCGACGGCCTGCAGCTTTCTAATGTCAACACTTTCAAGTACCTGGGCAACACCATCGCCAACGACGGGTCCCTAGACCACGAGATTAATGCCAGGATCCAAAAGGCCAGCCAGGCACTTGGGAGGCTATGCTGCAAAGTCCTCCAACACAGAGGTGTAAGCACTGCGACGAAGCTCAAAGTGTACAACGCAGTGGTCCTCAGCTCGCTCCTGTACGGTTGCGAGATATGGACACTGTACCAGAAGCACATGAAACAGCTGGAGCAATTCCACCAATGCTCTCTCTGGTCAATCATGAGGATCCGATGGCAGGACCAAATCACCAACCAGGAAGTCCTTGACAGAGCCAACTCCACCAGCATCGAAGTTCTGGTCCTCAAAACCCAGCTACGATGGTCTGCACACGTCATCCGCATGGACCCACAGCGGATACCCAGACAGGTATTCTATGGGGAACTGTCAGCTGGACTCAGGAAACAAGGCCGACCAAAGAAAAGATTCAAGGATCAGCTAAAGTCCAACTTGAAGTGGGCTGGCATTACACCAAAGCAACTAGAACTTGCTGCCTCTGACAGAATCAGCTGACGAACCCACATTAACCATGCCGCCACACCTTTGAAGATGAGCGACGCTGACGTCTTGCCACTGCATGTGAATGCCGACACCAGGCCACAGCCGCACCCCCCCTAACAAATGGCGTTCCATGGCCCGTGTGCCACAAACTCTGCACCTCAGCCTTTGGACTCCAAAGGCACATGAAGGTATACCGTAGATGAAACTGCACAAAGACAATAGTCATTCTCAATCACTGAGAGACTACCACTAATGGAGAAGTCCATTACGTTCGATTATACCACAGTGTATTAGTCTCTGTGTACAATGTTCTCCTGGTTCTGCTCCTCTCACTCTGCATCACTTCTTGGAGGTCGTTCCACTCTCCATGGAATTTCTCCACTTTATTATTCCTTTTTGTGCAATAGTATTCCATCACCAACATATACCACAATTTGTTCAGCCATTCCCCAATTGTTGGGCATCCCCTCGTTTTCCAATTTTTGGCCACCACAAAGAGCGCAGCTATGAATATTCTTGTACAAGACTTTTTCCTTATTATCTCTTTGGGGTACAAACCCAGCAGTGGTATGGCTGGGTCAAAGGGCAGACAGTCTTTTATTGCCCTTTGGGCATAGTTCCAAATTGCCCTCCAGAATGGTTAGATCAGTTCACAACTCCACCAGCAATTAATTCATGTCCCTACTTTGCCACATCCCCTCCAGCATTCATTATTTTCCTTTGCTGTCATATTAGCCAATCTGCTAGGTGTGAGGTGATACCTCAGAGTTGTTTTGATTTGCACCTCTCTGATTATAAGAGATTTAGAACACTTCTTCATGTGCTTATTAATAGTTTTGATTTCTTTATCTGAGAACTGCCTATCCATGTCCCTTGCCCATTTATCAATTGGAGAATGGCTTGAAATTTTGTACAATAGATTTAGCTCTTTATAAATTTGAGTAATTAAACCTTTGTCAGAGGTTTCTATGAAGATTTTTTCCCAATTTGTTGTTTTCCTTCTGATTTTAGTTACATTGGTTTTGTTTGTACAAAAGCTTTTTAATTTGATGTAGTAAAAATTATTTATTTTACATTTTGTGATTCTTTCTATGTCTTGCTTGGTTCTAAAATCTTTCCCCTCCCAAAGGTCTGACATGTATACTATTCTGTGTTTACCCAGTTTACTTATGGTTTCCTTCTTTATGTTTAAGTCATTCACCCATTTTGAATTTATCTTGGTGTAGGGTGTGAGGTGTTGATCTATTCCTTATCTCTCCCACACTGTCTTCCAATTTTCCCAGAAGTTTTTATCAAATAGTGGATTTTTGTCCCAAAAGCTGGGGTCTTTGGGTTTATCGTATAATGTCTTGCTGAGGACGCTTGCCCCCAGGATATTCCACTGATCCTCCTTTCTGTCTCTTAGCTAGTACCAAATTGTTTTGATGACTGCTGCTTTGTAATATAGTTTGAGGTCTGGGACTGCAAGGCCCCCATCATTTGTGATTTTTTCATTATTTCCCTGGATATCCTTGATCCTTTGTTATTCCAAATGAACTTTGTTATGGTTTTTTCTAAATCAGTAAAGAAATTTTTGGGGAGTTCAATGGGTATGGCACTAAATAGATAAATAAGTTTGGGTAGGATGTTCATTTTTATTATATTGGCTCGTCCTATCCATGAGCAGTTAATGTTTTTCCAATTGTTCAAGTCTAGTTTTAGTTGTGTCGAGAGTGTTTTGTAGTTGTGTTCATATAGTTCCTGTGTTTGTCTCGGGAGATAGATTCCTAGGTATTTTATATTTTGTCTAAGGTGATTTTGAATGGGATTTCTCTTTCTAGTTTTTGCTGCTGAGCTGTGTTGGAGATATATAGAAATGCTGATGACTTATGCGGGTTTATTTTGAATCCTGCAACTTTGCTAAAGTTGTTGATTATTTCAATTAGCTTTTTCGTTGAATCTCTAGGATTCTTTAAGTAGACCATCATGTCATCTGCAAAGAGTGATAACTTGGTCTCCTCCTAGCCAATTTTGATGCCTTCAATTTCTTTTTCTTCTCTAATTGCTACTGCTAGTATTTCTAGTACAATGTCAAAGAGTATAGGTGATAATGGGCATCCTTGTTTCACTCCTGATATTATTGGGAATGCATCTAGTTTATCCCCATTGCAGATGGTATTAGCTGATGGTTTTAGATATATACTGTTTATTGTTTTTAGGAATGATCCTTCTATTCCTATGCTTTCTAGTGTTTTTAATAGGAATGGATGTTGTATTTTATCAAAGGCTTTTTCTGCATCTATTGAGATAATCATGTGGTTCTTGTTGGTTTGCTTTTTGATGTGGTCAATTATGTGGATGGTTTTCCTAATATTGAACCAGCCCTGCATCCCTGGTATGAATCCTACTTGATCATGGTGGATGACTCTTTTGATCACTTGCTGCAGTCTTTTTGCTAGTATCCTATTTAAGATTTTTGCATTTATATTCATTAGGGAGATTGGTCTATAATTTTCTTTCTCTGTTTTAGGCCTTCCTGGTTTTGGAATCAGTACCATGTTTGTGTCATAAAAGGAGTTTGGTAGAACTCCCTCTTTGCTTATTAGGTCAAATAGTTTGTATAGTATTGGGAATAACTGTTCTCTGAATGTTTGAAAAAATTCACTTGTGAATCCATTGGGCCCTGGGGATTTTTTCTTAGGGAGTTCTTTGATGGCCTGTTGGATTTCATTTTCTGATATGGGATTATTTAAGAATTCTATTTCTTCTTCTGTTAGACTAGGCAGTTTGTATTTTTGTATATATTCATCCATATCACCTAAATTGGTGTATTTATTGCCATATAATTGGGCAAAGTAATTTTTAATGATTGCCTTAATTTCCTCTTCATCGGAGGTGATGTCCCTCTTTTCTTCTTTGATGCTGTTAATTTGCTTTTCTTTTTTACTTTTTTTAATTAGATTGACCAGTACTTTATCTATTTTGTTTGTTTTTTCAAAGTACCAGCTTCTTGTCTTATTCATTAAATCAATAGTTCTATCGCTTTTGATTTTATTAATTTCTCCCTTAATTTTTAGGATTTCTAGTTTGGATTTCTGCTGGGGGGTTTTTATTTGATAACTTTTGAGTTTTTTAATTTGCATTTCCAATTGATTGATCTCTGCTCTCCCTAGTTTGTTAATATATGCACTCAGGGATATGAATTTACCTCTGATTACTGCTTTGGCTGCATCCCAAAAGGTTTGAAAGGATGTCTCGCCATTGTCATTTTCCTCAATGAAATTATTAATTGTTTCTATGATTTCTTCTCTAACTAAATGATTTTGGAGTATCATATTGTTTAATTTCCAATTAGTTTTTGATTTGGTTTTCCACATACCATTACTGATCGTTATTTTTATTGCCTTGTGATCTGAAAAGGCTGCATTTATTATTTCTGCTTTTCTGCATTTGTATGCCATGTTTCTGTGACCTAATGTATGGTCAATCTTTGTGAATGTGCCATGTGGTGCTGAGAAGAAGGTGTATTCCTTTTTGTCCCTATTTATTTTTCTCCATATGTCTATTAATTCTAATTTTTCTAAGATTTCATTCACTTCTTTTACCTCTTTCTTATTTTTTGGTTTGATTTATCTAAATTTGATAATGGTTGGTTTAAGTCTCCCACTAATATGGTTTTACTGTCTATTTCTTCCTTCAATTCTCCTAGTTTCTCCATTAGAAATTTGTGTGCTATATTATTTGGTGCATACATGTTGATTAGTGATATTTCCTCATTATCTAAAGTCCCTTTTAACAAAATATAATTACCTTCCCTATCCCTTTTGATCAGGTCTATTTTTGCTTTGGCTTTATCAGATATCATGATTGCAACTCCTGCCTTCTTTCTGTCAGTTGAGGCCCAGAAGGTCTTACTCCATCCTTTAATTCTGACCTTGTGGGTGTCTACCGCCTCATGTGTGTTTCTTGGAGACAACATATGGTAGGGTTTGGGATTCTAATCCATTCTGCTATTTGTCTACGTTTTATGGGTGAGTTCATCCCATTCACGTTCAAAGTTATGATTGTCACTTGTGGACTCCCTGGCATTTTGATATCCTTCCCTAATTCTAACCTTTCTTCTTCAGCTCTAACTTTTTAATCCAGTGATTTATTTTAAATCAGTCCCCCTTGTCCCCTCCCTTGATATATTTCCCTTTCTAGCCCCTCCCTTTTTGTTCCCTCCCCACCCCCCTCTTCTTCCCTCCCTTTTTTATGTTCCCTCCCCCCATACCCCCTTGGTTTTCCCTTCTCCCTACCCTTGTTGGGTAAGATAGAATTCAAGATCCCAATGGATCTGGATGTTCTTCCCTCTCAGAGTTGATTTCCCTGAGAGTAAGGTTTAAGTAAAAACTCTCTTCCTCTTTTTATAGGAGTTTTCTTCCCCTCCCCTTCCCGTGTGAATCTTTGTTTGGGAAAGATTCTATTTCGTCTTTCTTTTCCCCCTATTTACACATTACATTTCCCCCACATATTAATATACATAGATTGATATAAATATAGTCCTTATAGAAGAGAGTTTGAATAAAAGAAAAAGATAACATTTTTCTCCTTTTCCCTTTCCTTCATATTTACCTTTTCAGGTATTCCATGCTCTTTGTTTTTCGATATTGAACTTTCCACAGAGCTCTGGTCTTTTCTTTGCAAAAAGTTGGAAATCTTCTATTTTGTTGAATGCCCATACTTTCCCTTGGAAGTATATAGTCAGTTTTGATGGGTAGCTGATTCTTGGTTCAAGGCCCAGTTCTCTTGCCTTTCTGAAAATCATGTTCCATGCCTTATGGTCATTCAGAGTGGAACTTGCAAGGTCTTGTGTGACCCTGATTGGCATTCCTTTATATCTAAATTGTCTTTCTGGGTTCTTGTAAGATTTTTTCTTTTGCTTGAAAGCTTTGGCATTTGGCAATTACATTCCTAGGAGTTGTGTTTTGGGGATTTAGTGTAGAGGGTGTTCTGTGAGCTCTTACAGTGGCCATATTGCCTCCTTGTTCTAGGATCTCTGGGCAATTTTCTTTGATTATATCTTGTATTACGATGTCGAGTTTGCTGTTTATTTCTGGCTTTTCTGGTAGACCAATTAGTCTTTAATTGTTTCTTCCCCCTCTATTTTCCAAGTCTATGACCTTGTTGGTGAGATATTTTATGTTCTCTTCTAATTTCTTTCTCTTTTGGCTTTGCTTTATTAATTCTTGCTTGTTTTCTTCCAGTTGGCTGATTCTGACTTTGAAAGCCTGGTTTTCCTTTTCAGTTTGGTCAAACTGGTTTTGTAGATGCATGAATTTCTTTTGCATTATTTCCCACTTTTCCTCCCAGAAGGCTTCCATCTTTTTGATCATTTCCGATTCAAATTCTTCATGGGTTTGTGGAGAGTTTCCATTTCCTTTGGAAGGTTTCGGAGTATTTGCTTGTGTTTCCTCTTCTATCTCCTCTGTATTTTGTATTTTTGCTCCATAAAATGTGTCCAAAGTCGCCCTCTTCTTCTTGTTTTTCTTGGAGTGTTGAGGCTTTTCTGTGCTGTTTTCCATCTCTATCTGAGTGGGGAGGTCTAGCTTTTCTTATCTCTGTCTGGTGTTCAGAGGCTTTAGCCCCAGGCAAATTGTCCGTTTGTGGATGTTACTGCTCTCAGTTCCCTTGGTCATACATCTAGTAAGTTTGAAAGCAAGATTCAAACTCAGGTCTTCTTGATTCCATAATCAATAATCTTTTGCACCATGCTCCCACATTCATTCACCATGGCATGGAGATGACTGAATTTTTTAAGTCTCTGTCCCTGAGGGAAAAGTTCTGAAAGGTCTTACCAAATTAGAAAGTCTTCATTTATGATGGCCCTATAATTCATTGTGCGTAGTGAGCTTCGTTTTCATTATACAAAACATAGTAACAAAGTAATTGGACTTTTTTGCTGTAGAATATTTATAATTTTACATTTTAGAGTAAGGGTAAAGAATAATAATATTGGTCATGATCATGGCAATGATAGGTAGTGTATAATTGAAAATCTGTTACCCTAAAAAAGATCTATATTTCCTGGGAGCCCACTGACTTCCTGTCATTTTGTACTTCCTGTAGACGGGAGATATTAGGCAGGGACATTGAGGGTCACACTTCTTTATTTCCTGTCCTAAGCTTGGTGGTGGTAAGGTGGGCTTTTGAACTGGTTGGTCAGTCATGGGCATGTGATCTTTATTTTGAATCCTCTTTATTCCTTGATTTCTAATGATCATTAATAAATCCCTTAAAATATAACATTTTATTATTTGAGATTTAATTTTAATTTTTACAGTAGCATTTATAGAGAACTTTAAGTTTTGCAAAGCACTTTACAAATATTATCTCATTTTACATTAACAATCCAGGAAAGTAGGTGCTTTTATTATTCCCATTTTATAGATGAGGAAACCAAGGCAGACAGTGGTCAAGTGACTTGCCTAGGGTCACATAGCTAGTAAAGACCTGAGACCAGATTCCAACTCAGAACTTCCTGACTCCAGGTCCAGTACTTTTGCTTCCTTATCTTTTTCTCTGGTTCAGATTCTTTGCAGTTAATCTCAAAAGTGTCCTATAATCTATAAGGAGTATTTAAAATCTTTGAGCCTTAAGTTAGATATGACTTTGAACTCCTACCAGATATCTGTGGAAAAGGAAAAGAACCAACTTATCCTCAGGGCTTTTGTTATGTGAATGTGGTTGTTATGACTAAAATCTGTCCTTTTCAGAGGCAGGTTCTATTTACTAGACTCTCCTGGAAGTGAGATGGCCCAGCTAGTTCTGAAGGGATGAATCCAAGACACAAAAAGAGCAATTTCCAGCAGAAACCTAAGACTAGCAAAAAAAAAAAAATCTCACTAAGCCAAGATGAGTAGGGGAGGAGTAAAATTCAACAGAGCACCATTTCCAGCAGAGATACAAAATCCAATAAGGAACTAGAGCAATACAGTATCATCACCAAACGATATCAGGGATCCTTCAATGTCAGAGATGTGACTCTCACTGTTCTATCCTTTCCCTAACTGCGAGTCCCTTGTGTATTATTCTTATATATGTTCACTCTGCCACTAGATATATATATATATGTAGAGCTATTTGCCTAATGTTTATGAGAAATTTGTTCAATTGTATAAACTATTTTATTATATGATTTCATTAAATGACTTTTCTTTGAACTAATTGTGTCCAGAGTTCACCAAATCAGAGGAACTCAGAAAAGTGATGTCATAAAAAGCATCAAATTGGATTGGAGAAAGAGAGTAGGGCTCTTTTGTCTCATAATCTCAAGGAGAAAGGTAGCTAGATGAGCACTGATGTGAGTGCAAAATGACCCCACAGCTGGCTCCGGGAATCAGCTAAGAGAGTGCCAGCTGGGCAAGCACTATCTAGGGGAGAAAACTTGTGAAGGAAAAGCCACATGGAACTAAAACAACTAGATTATATTTACTTACATGAATATTTATATACACATTGTACTTGTAATCACTTCAGAAGGTTTTTATTGATTAGAACTGTAAACCTTAAAATTTCTTAGACTTATAAATGTTGGAAATTTCACCATTGGGAAATTTCATACTTGAAAAATTTCTTACTGATAGTCTATTGGAATGTGAACCCCATTGGCATGGGAGGTTCCTCCTCCTCCCTTCTTAAGATTACTTTAGGACAGAAACCTTTTGCTGAACAATGGAAAGGACTTTGACCTATGCTTAAGCATAGAACAGGAATTTCTTTGAGTCATGATTGATTTTAGAATTGATACAATAGAGATATTTGGAATGACAGAATCAGGTCTTGGAAAATACAATTTCCACCCCACTCAGTCCTAACAGGATTTAGGAAGGGCTGCAGCATAGATAAAAATTTAATTATTCCAATCTCTACCCTACTCAGGGTAACAGGATTTAGGAAGGGCTGTAGCAAAGGATCAAAGATTTAATTGTTTGAGAATATGACCTTCAACAGACATGTGCAAAGCCAGAGACCTCTGGGCGGTCCTGGGTTAAGCTAGAGCCTCCATTGGCACAGGGAAATTGATGGACAGTGATTGGTAGATGTGAGAACTGAGGGGAGGGAACTTGGATGGTTTCCTTAAAGATAGAGGGGTCTGAAGAGTCAGGGGGGTGGTTGAGGAGTTTGTCTGAATGGTTGGAGTGTGCTCTGAGAAGCTTGCTCTGAAGGAAGCTGAAGGTGGGGGCCTTTGAGACTGTTTCTCCATTTTGGTCACGTGAGTAATAGGGACTGATCTCTTTTCTTTGCCCCAGCTATCTAAGGGCTTGGGCCTTTTGGCCCAGCCTAAACAGAGGGGATATTTAAGCCCTATTCCCTTCTCTCCCCTTTCTCTCTCTCTCTCTCTCTCTCTCTCTCTCTCTCTCTCTCTCTCTCTCTCTCTCTCATTCCTTTCTTCCTCATGTTTGTAATTAAACTCTATAAAAGGCTGATGGCTGACTTGAGTTTTCATTTAGGAATTACATAGCTGAATTCCTTGGCGACCTTAAATTAATATATATCAGTCTTTGAAAGTGATTTCCTTGTCACAGAACTAGAAGCAATGGTTGGAAGGGAGGTAGATTTTGCCTTGAGGTAAAGAAAAAAGTCCTAGCTATTGACTGATATCCCAGGCTGCCTCAGACAGATTAGGTTCTTCTTCCCATAAGGCATTTGGAAATTCATGTTCAGCACTGAACTCCATGTAAAAGTAAATAAATTAGTCAGGCACTGGACTGAACAACAAGGATACAGAGAAAGGCAAAAACAGTCCCAGCCCTCAGGGAGTATGCAATCTACTGAGGGAGGCAACTTGTAAATAACTAGGTACAAGGACAGAATACATGGAAGGTTATCTGAGAGAGGAAGGCACTTGCATCTGAGGAAACTGGGAAAAGTCTCTTAAAGAAAATTGGATTTGAGTGGCTTCTGGAAGAAAATCAGATTATAAAGGGATAAAGATGAAGGAATTAAGTACTTCAGACCTTGGGGACAGGTAGAGATGGAGTATTCTCTTTGAGAACTGTAAGTACTATAATGTAGCTGGATAGTAGAATGCACAGAAGGGAGCAAAGAGTAAGAGGACAAGAAAAGTAAGAAAGAGAGGGACTCACTGGATAAAGAACCAGGCCTGGATTAGAGGTCCTAGATTCAAATCTGGCCTCAGTCACTTCCTAGCTATGAAACCTTGGCAAGTCACTTAACTCCCATTGTCTGTATTGATTCTAAAATGGAAGGTAAGGTTTAAAGAAAAAAGAAAAGAAAAGAAAGATAGGAAGGAGCCAAGCTTTGAAGATATTAAATATCAAGCAGAGGAGTTTAATATTTGAAAAGAGAGAAAATGGAGCTCCACAATAGCTCATTGAGCAGGGAGTAAAATATTCAGTTATTTTGGGAAAATAACTTGAGCAGCTGAATGGAGAATGGATTGGAGTAGAGAAAGAATAAAGAGAAAATTCCCCTTCAAAAAACTTTAAAATAATGGCAAATCAAATTTCCAAATGACAGAGCTAACAAAAGGTCAGGGTAGGCATCTTTCCTGCCAAAGGCAACTTAAGAGGTCAGCAGGAAGAGTCTGACAGCTGAGTAAGAGATCAGGCTGAACAAACACTGAGGCTTGGTGGTGGCCACAAGAGGATGAGCAGTAGCACCTTCAGGATCTCTCCGCCCAAAGATGGTAAGAGGTGGGACAACTTGTCAGAAATGATTACAGGGGACTCTGTGCTGACACTGGGTGCAAGTGAAGTTAATTAGCAACTCTATTGCTGGATCACGTAGTTCTCTTGTTGAACTACAGGAAGGAAAATGACCCACCTAGACGAAAATAACTTGTTCAGTGAAACCCAGCTGGGACTAGAAATCATATTCTCTGACTCTCAACCCACTGCACTTCATTATCAAAAAATATCATCTTAACTAGTGCAATAGGAGGTGACTTCACCTCCATTGCCTAGGCCTTTTTGCTCATCTGCCTTGGAACCAATACATGGCATTCATTCTAAGGCAGAAGGTAAGAGTTGTTTTTAAAAAATAAAAAAGAGGTAAGGGTTAAAAACAACAGAAACCAGAGTAGTAGGGACCCTCACAATGAAAGAATAGCACACATATGAGTCAGCCTCTATAATTTGCAGTTGAAATTTATAGAATTGGTCAAATTTGAGTTTTCATCACTATTCTGACTATAATACAACTCAACTTTTTTAGGATTAATACATATGAAGGAGGGAGTTACAATTCAGTGCACATGAGTTACATACACATTATCTTCTTTTGAGTCTGTCTTGGTCTTCTTTGCATTTGTCATCTTAGAAACAGGAACACTACCATACAAGGGCAGATAAACCCTTTATCTAAGATGTCTCATCCTGTGCTATGCTTGGTTAACATTTTTCTGTGAATACTCCACAGTGAACAAGAATAAGAAAGCTGTAGTATTGCTGTATTCTGTTGTGGTGATGGCATGGGCATAGTACCTCTAGAAACTCAGGCAAGCTATTATCAGGGAAATTTCTCTGTTCCCTTCTCCTCTGACTCCTAACCCAAAACATCTAACCCTGAGAGGATTATCTTCCTTTGATTGTCCAGTTGCTTTGAGATAGACAAAGACACACCTCATCCATCTGTCCTCCAAATCATAAGAACTACCCCCATGCCTTCAGGGAAAACTCCACCCCAATCCCTTGCTCCAGAGCCATGTCCTCATTGCTGTAGAAGAATATAAAAACCCCAGAGTGGAGGCATTCTGGGAGCAACCTCCAGGTTCTGTCTTCCTGGCCAAAGATTTAACATTACTAATAAATCTCTCTCTTTACTTTTAAGCTAAGCTTTGAAGTCTTTCATTCTTGTGAAAGGTATCTTTCCCCAATCCCAAGGGTACACCTCTACACCCCACAACATCTGGTACCCAATGTTTCTGGCTAACCCAGGTCATCCATGAAGACACAGCTTCTCAGGTAGGAAGGAGCCTTTCTTGGACTCCTGAAACCCACATCTTTTGGATGACATCTTTGTGGAACCTCTTTCATCCTCTCCCTCCCACCGGCCCCAGAAGTCATTCTAGTTTGGCCACTGGATCTGGAGTCTATCGCCTCTGTTTCTTCATACTAAAAGATGTTCTGGTGAAGGGGAGACTCTCGCCTCATTAATGTGAGTGCTATAAGTTGGGCAACATCTGTGGACACACAGTTGTTGACCCTTGGTGTAGAATTAGCCATTCTGCATCAAAATGGGATAGAGACAGAGCATACCCCAAGATTCCCCTTTGGGGTATATACTTGAAAATTGGGAAAAGTTGGATCTATTCAACTTGAAAAAAGAGAAACTAATTTCTTTGTAATGTTAAATGACCACGTTATACCCTTGATAAGCAAGAAGCCTGGCCTATCCATGGCACCCTAAATTATAATACCACCCAACAATTGGACTTTTTTTGCATGAGGAAAGGGGAAAAGATAGCACAACCCTCTATTTCAGCATTTATTATACTCAGTCTGAATCCTAAGCTTAGGAGGGCTTGCCAGATATACCTTTCTGACCCCTACTGGGAAAAGCCCTGAAGAGGACATTTTGGATGATTCAGCACTCACTGGCAATTTTGCCTCCGAGAGGGGAGGGAAGATAACAGCTCCCCACCAACTGAGGTTCAACCACAGCCTTTCTCTACTCTACCCTCCACAGAACTAACATTCACTTCAGGATCCCCTCCTCCAGGTTCAACTGTTTCCTCTTCTCAACCTCTGCTCCAAAACCCCCACCTTACTCTCCAGGCTTAGAGCCTGAGACCATTTCTGTCTTCCAAACCACTCCCAACCATAACATCCTTTTGTACCTGCCAAAGCCTGATAATGTTACCTCACCCATTCCCCAACCAAGCCCGCTCCACACCCAGAGTGAACTGAGTTTTGGTGACAGGGTCCATCTCCTTCCTATGAGAGAGGTGCCCTAGCCATATGGGCTGGCTCTGGTACATGTTGCTTTTTCTATGACAGATTTAGCCCAAATTAAGAAGAAATTAGGTTGCTACTCAGAGAATCACGCCAAATTCATTGAAGGTTTTAAATCCCTTACCCTGTAGTTTGACCTGTCCTGGACAGATTTGCATATTATTATCTTCACATGTTGCACCCCAGATAAGAAAAAGAGAATCTGGCATTTGACTGTAGAAATAGGAGATGAGAGGGCCCTATGCGGCACATGGTCAGGAGTCCCTGGCACTACCACCGTCCCAGGGCAAGATCCCAGATGGGACTATATGAATGAAAGACATAGACAGCATAGAGATCACATGATTGACTGTCTCCTTGAGGCCATGTAGAGAGGGATGAGGAAGCAAGTAAATTATAACAAGCTTAAAGAGGTTAATCAAGGAAAAGAGGAGAATTAAGCTCTCTTCTTGCCTGATTAGTAGAGGCCATAAAACAGTATACAAATGTCCACCCAGAGAGCAATGAGGAGGAAATTACCTTACACCTCCATTTTATAGGACAGTCAGCTCCAGACATCAGGCAAAAACTTCAAAAACTGGATCTGGGACCCCAAACTCCAATAAACTAATTAGTAGATGCTGCCTTTCAGGTCTTTCACAACAGGGACCAGGTGACAATGGAAGGACAAACCCCTGAGAAACTGCTCACAGCAGCCCTTACCTCCCAAACCCATAAGCAGAGGCCAAGGGGCTCTTGTTACACCTGTGGACAGAATGAACATTGACCACAGAATTGTCCTTTGAAGGAAAGACCGCCCTCGACTCCATGCCCAGCCTTCAGGCAACAAGGACATTGGAAACACCAAGTGCCCCTCCACACAGAGACCCAGAAGAGGGGTGCCCTGGGGCCTGTGTGGTCCCAGTTTCCATCACTATGGCCGATCCCAGCATTAATCTCGAGGTAGAAGGTAAGATGATTGAGTTTCTCATAGATACAGGGGCAACTTACTCTGTCCTTACCTCACATGATGATCCTACAATCCCTTCACAGCACCAGGTAATTGGAGTTGGGGGTATGATACTTAAATGTAGGGAAATGGCACCCCTAGGCTATGCTCATGAGGACAAATTATTCCTTCTTCACCATGTCCCTTACTGGGCAGAGAAAAAGCTAGGTGCCTAATTCTCCCTTATCTCAACTCTAACTTCCCTAGCCACTGCCCTGAAAAATTCTCCAACAATATCATCAGAAATCTGGGAGAAAGTACCTCCACATTGTCTGGGATCAAGGAATAACAGAACAAGCCATTTATGAGAATTCCATAATGATAACCTCAAGCCTGATTCTCCTTATCCTCACAGGAAGAAATATCCCTTTTCCCCAAATGCCAGAAAAGGATTACAACCTCTCATTGATAAATCCCTAGCCCATGGTCTCTTGAAGAATTGTTCCTCACCTTGCAATTTCTCCCCTCCTCCCAGTGAAAAAGCCAAATGAGACTTGGTGTATGGTCCAAGACCTTAGATATATTAACGAAGCAATAATTTCTGTTCACCCCATTGCCCCTAACCCATATACAATTCTAACTCAGATTCTAGAGAATTCTCAGTGGTTTTCTGTCATTGACTTGAAAGATGCTTTCTTTTGCATACCTCTGCACCCAAAATGCAGATTCCTTTTTGTGTTTGATCGGGTTTTCCCCTCAGACACCAGACCTCATAAGTTCACATGGTGCGTACTCCCACAAGGCCTAAGAGACAGCCCTCACTACTTTGGGGCTGCCCTCAACAAAGATCTCAGAGCCCTAAAACTCATAAGCAGCTCAATCTTACAATATGTTAATGACATTTTGATATCTAGTCCATCTGAGGCTATTTGTAACATAGACACAATTTCCACTCTAACCTTCCTAGGAGAATGGGGCTACAAGGTCTCTGCCTCTAAAGCCCAACTTGTGTCCCAGTCTGTAACTTACTTGGGACCCAACAAGCCCCAAATTCCTGCTCTCTGACCACAGACAGGAAACAGGCCATTCTATCCATATCTGTCCCCTCCACCAAATGACAGATGCGAACTTTTCTGGGTATGGCAGGGTTTTGCCACATTTCTATCCCTAATTTTGGGATCATTGCAAAACCCCTCTATGAGCCCACAAAGGGACCTGATTCAGAACCCCTGGATTGGGGGGCTGAACAAAAATGAGACTTTTCACTTCTAAAATCCAGGCTTTCTGCCCCCCCCCCTTAGGAATTCCAGATCTTAAAAAGCCCTTTTTGTTTGTGGATGAGAGAAAGCAATTTACCCTACGGGTTTTAGCCCAGTACTTAGGACCTGATCTAAGGCCTATGGCTTACTTCTCAAAAAAATTAGATCTGATTAGCCAAGGATGGCCACCATACCTAAGATCAGTTTCTGCCATAGCCCAAATGGCGGAAGAGGCATCTAAAATAACTCTGGACCAATTCCTAGAAATTCTGACCATGCATAGGGTCCTTAGTATTCTGAAGACTAAAGGTCACCCATGACTCACTAGAGGCCATCTCACTAAATACCAAGCTCTCTCAATTGCCATAACCAGAATCAGGATGACCCCTTGGGCAAATCTAGGGCTAAGCCCCTTTTAACTGTTGTATAGGAGACCTTTTCTAACCTTTGATGCTCTTTTAGATACAGAAATCCCCAGCCTTGTTAGGTTTTCAAAGCAATTTGGCCCAATCCACCAGGTTCTGAAAGAACATATTAATAATATCCTTCCCAAACCCTCAAGAGAGGATAAGGATGAATCCCTCTACCCAGTCCAAATAGGAGATTTGGTATACCAGAAAACATGGAGTGTACTTAACCAGATAATACCTCAATGGGAGGGGCCCCATTCAATCATTCTATCCACCCCCTTCCTCCCTATTATTTTAAATCTCTCTTGCTCTAGCCATGACTATCCTTTTTCTTACACTTTATGTCTTTTACTGCTTTTAATCATGCATGTCCAGCCAGCTGGACAGATAATTCTCTGATCTGTAACCTTATAACTTCTCTAGTTACTTATAGAGTGAAAACTCCCATTGGAGTCACTGAGATGCCATTGCAACCCTGCAACTGTCCCAGTCTGAATCCTTGGACATTGCCTACAGCCAATACCTCTCTCTCCTGACAATAGGCAGGGACAGCTCTACAACCACTCTCAGCTCTGAAGAAGCTACAGAATACTGAGACGATCACTCCTTTTTCCCTTAGATATTTGGAGGGTGGGGAGATGGCATGGGCATTGTACCCCTAGAATCTCAGGCAAACTATTATTAGGGAAATTCCTTTGCTCCCTTCCCCCTCTGACTCCCAATCCCAAACATCTAACCCTGAGAGGATTATCCTCCTTTGATTGTCCCATTGATTTGAGATGGACAAAGACACACCTCATCCATCTGTCCTCCAAATCACAAGAAACACCCCATGCCTTTGGGCAAACCTCCTACCCCCTACCCTTGCTCCAGAGCCATGTCCTCACTGCTGTAGAAGAATATAAAAACCCCAGAGTGGAGGCATTCTGGGAGCAACCTCCAAGTTGCTGCACTCATGCTGTCTTCCTGGCCAAAGATTTAACATTATTAATAAATCTCTCTTTACTTTTAATCTAAGCTGCAGAGTCTTGCATTCTTAAGAAAGGTATCTTTCCCCAATCCCAGGGGTACACCTCTATATCCCACAATAGCGAGACTACATGGAGTTGTATTTTCAATTCCATGTGTTGTTGCTAAGATAGGATATTAATAAGTTAGAGAGTGGTCAAAAAAGGGTCAGCAAGATCACAAAAGGCCTTGGTTCATGCTCCACAGGGTTTATTTCAGTAACTTCCTCATTTTCTATTAATTTTTTTCAACAAATCTTTCTCCCATTTCACCCCCACCCCCTATTATGACTGAAATTGTCATCTTGAAGATCACCAAGTATCTCATTATAACTTAATAGCTGAGGAGCACATTGAGATGGTAGAGTAGAAAGAAACTATATAACTCAACTCCCCCACATCTACTCCAGGAAGATCTCAGACAGCCAGAGCTCTGAAATAGAGAATTGAAAATCTAAAGAAAGACTAGAATGGGACCTCTTTCCTGCCCAAGATCACAGACTCAGCTCACAGGAAAGTGACCAGGACAAGAAATGTGGAACAGGAATGAAGTTAGCGTCATAGAATCAGACCCAGGTTCAAGACAACAGCTAGGGATCTCCAAGGACTCAGAGACAATTGTGAGCTTAGACTGAGACCAAGAACAGAGCTACACCAGCAAAGTAATTCACTCACAATGCAAAACTGGCTCTTATGGTGAGGAGGAGAGATATCAAAGCAAATCATGGACTTACCTCCAAACCAAGGCCAACAGCAAGCAGTCTCTTAGAATGGGATTCGGTATTTGGCTTCTGAAAGGTTTAGAGAAGGGTGGCCCAGAGCAAGTCATAGATTTGGCCCCAAATTCCAGGCAAGGACTCCCTCAGGGGATAAACTCAAGGACTCAGCCCCCAGGGCTCTGAACTGGGTCCCTCAGAAAGAATAGGAGATTCATCTTTAAGCCTAGAACAGGACTAGACCCCTAAAACAGATTAGAGATCTAACCCTTGGCTCAGAACAGTACAGCCATCAGTGCAGTCTGAACTTTCTGAACCTTAGTATTAGCTACCTGGGACTGGGACCAGCTACTGTCTATTGGAAGAGAAGAAGCCTACAGATGCACTTCCAAGACATAAACCAAGGTCTGGAGCCTAGAAAATCCAAGAAAGCCATAAACAGATTATTCACAGAATATGAATATCTACTCTAAAAGTCGGCAGGTTTCTTCGCTCAAGGCACCCTGGAAAGGCAATTGTCAGTAATTAGATTGTAATCATTCATGTTAATTGGTTGGATTAATCTGTTAAACTGTGACTGTTGATTTAATAGTGATAGTCTCAATTTTTAGTTGATTGAATGAGTATAAATATAATAATGAAATAATCATAGAATTAAAGGAAGTATATCATTATGAATTAACCATCGAGATAGAATCTTTTGAGCGTTATTCTTTCACTGTGAGGGCCTGTTGCTCTTGATTTTGTGATTTTGTATTTTTTGTTTTTTGTTTTTTTAAACCCGTATCTTCTATCTTAGAATTGATATCAAATATTAATTCTAAGGCAAGGGAGTAGTAAGGGCTAGGCATTTGGGTTTAAGAAACTTGCCCAAGGTCACACAGTTAGGAAGTATCTTTATCCAGATTTGAACACAGTTCCTCCTGTCCCCAGGCTTGGTGTGTTACTTAGCTGCCTCTTAATACTCTTGTAATAAACTCATCCAAGTCAAGAACCTGTTGCAAAATAATTATATGATCATCAGAAAAGATGGGGACCTGGTTCCTACAGTAAGAACAGTATGGCTATGGATACTTCAATAGTGACATAAATCTAAGCAGGAACCCAGTTCTTAGAGCTCTCTGAATAAAGAATACAGATTTCTTTGTACCTTTATCAGATCCTTTTACCAGGTCATCAACCCCCAAGAACAAGAAGAGAAAGAAGATTTGCTTGTGCTTCCCTTTTGTATTCATAAATATCTGTCAGTGATGATGATCAGGATCTCAGACCATGCTGGATATGTCAGTAGACCACTGACTTGTGTGATTTGAATACTGTCATATTAAAGTCATTTTGCTTAAAGTTTTGCTGCCGGACCTTTTCCTTTACAACCCCTGTGATGCTTGATGAAAACAACAGTCACTATCTGATGAATATAGTAGCAAGACCACATTCAAGATAGGCTAGAATCATACAAAGTCACAATAGCCCCACCAAAAGTACAAGAATCTTGGTGTTAAAATAAAGTCACAATTCAGGAAATAAAAATAGAAGAATGAAAACAAATTTTAAAAAAATATCAAGATGCTAAGGATGCCCAAGACAAACTCCGAAGAGAAAAAACTCCAAAACATTTATGAGCAAAGTCTCCTAGAAAGCACAGCTTGGCTACAAGATCAATTATTCTTCTTCCTGGAAATAAACAAGACTTTTAAATTAGATGTAGTACAGTTTTGCTGTGTACCCAAATCGTCTAAGATAAAGGCAGCCATGTATGGATATGAAAGACTGGAAAGACTGCATGGATATGAAAACTGGAAAAAATGAAAATAATTTTTAAAAAAGAATGTTTTTTTATGAAGTAACTATGGCTAACATTGGAAACTCTTTAGTACATTCACAGTAATAAGAAGTCCTTTAGATACCAGCTAATTGCTGCCTATCCAAATGGAATTCTGCTCTTGTTAGGACCACTCCAAGGGAGAATTACTAAGTAATAAGTATCTGTCTTTAGACACTGTCACCTCCATCTCTTTAATATTAGCCCCTTCCAAGGAAACAACATGCATTGTATAACCATGGGAAAATATTCTAAATTAATTAATTAAATAAATAATTTGAAAAAACAGATTAGCCTCCTCCCTTCTACTTCCCCTTCTTCTATCGCTGTTCTTATTGCTTCTCATGCCTACAGACCCCTGTTGTCCCTCTGGTATCTTTGGCTGCCTAGAGTGCCACCCCTGCTCCCCAAGTTGCTATTGCAGGCATGACATTTACCACACATGCAGGCAAATTTTTCTTGAAAAAGGGAATGAAACCATCTTTGAGACTTAATTGGCCCAGGGAACTAAAAATGGACTCACTTCTACTCATCTATGTACAAAAAAGTTCAACGTAAGAGGAATGAACTCATTCCTCAGGTAGGACAAATGTTTCTTATTAGAGTAATCCCCATGGCAAAACAGGGTCAGGAAGCTGCCCCCAATTTTATCACTACTGTGTCCTTGCTTAATATCTTTCTATGCTATGGTTATGTAAACTTGCTTGTTGGGTGGTAGATGGTCTAGTTGTGCCTTGTTTTTTAAAAATACTGAACTTGAACCAGAGGACCAGCCTGAATTAGATCTACAACACCTGTTTTTCTGGGGAATTTCCCAACTCTGTGCCTCTCTTTCAATCTCCTTTCTGCTTTTCCCAGCACCCAAAAAATATATCTATTCTGCCTCTTTGGGGGAAAAAATAGCTGCTTTCTATAAGTAGTTACATTGAAAAAGGTATGGAAAAATTAACTCAAGGTCTTGATATTTGATAAGGCTTAATATGATACGCTTTCCTAGGGTATTTGCATTGTACTGACTCAAAGGCATAAAATGTCACACATCAAAGGGCTAAGAAATTGGGGAGAGGCAGCTTGGGGATGTCTCTCTAGCAGCATTGTCATTTGGCAATAGTGTATTCTACATAAACAGATGATAGATGTTGTTTCTACCTGGTACCATAAAATGTTTGGGAATTCTTCCTCACATGGGATTTGATGATTAAGTTCTCTAAATCACAGATTTTTAGAGCAGAGAGAGAGAGATCAGGATGTTACTCCCCTTCCACTGCTTTATATAGAAAACTATGGCATGAAGGTCATGGGACCCTAAGAGCATAGATTTAGGACTGGAAGAAAAGACACCGTCTAGTCCAATTCTTTCATTTTAACAAATGAAGAAATCAAAGCCCAAAAAGATGAAGTAACCTGTTCTAGATCACACATGTAATTAATGACAGAGCCAAGCATAGAAGCCAGGCTTAATTATATCTACTCCATGGCTTTAAAACAGGCAGACCCCCATGTTGTCAGGTCATAAAAGAAAACAGCAAGGGAATAATGAAAAAAACAGGCAGCAGGCTCAACCTTCACCTGTCTAATCCATTTTCCTGTTTCCATGGGAACCTGTGTCAGTTAGGGAGAACTTGGTGTAATGACTGCAAATAGACAGAGACTCTGTGATATGGAGAGCTATTGAAGTTGGGGAGAGTATTGTCTCGGGTCTGGGGGATGGTATGGAGAGATATTGGTGTGTGTGGGTGGGCTAACCCACCCAAGTTCTGTGAGACAGATGGAAATTCTGTGAGTCTAATGTTTTGGGAAAGCTAAACAGGCTATTCTCTGGAGTCTGTAGTGAAAATCCCATAAGGCTCATCTCTTTTGGTCTCCCCAGTTGGCAGCACAGATGTACAACAAATGTTCCCATCACTCACTGTAATTTCTTCAGTTTGTATTAACAAAGGCACTCACTTTCCACTTCCACTTCCATGCTATGGAATATGGTCTCAAATTTACTGAAACAATAATATTAACATGCTGCTATTTTATGAGACAGTAAATGGTTTCCCAAGGAGAAAGCTAGCCAGCTTCCCATGCTAAGAAAAGTAGCTCTCCAGTGACATAAGAGAAGACCAATGGTAGCACTATCTTTACACTGCAAGGCTAATTAAACTTTGTTTATGTAGCTTAATAATGGATACAAGCTGTCCCAGCTATCCCCTCCACATCTACTGAACTCTACACATCCATTCCCTATCTAGTTTTTTTCAGGAATTGACTTAGCAAATATTTGTAGAATGAATGAATGAATAAATATAATAGAGTATGAGACTATCAACAGAAGGAATCACTGTGCACTAAAGGCTACAGGGGCACAAATTGCTCACAGCTGTCAGTTAATTACTGAGCTAGTTGGGAATTATTGAGACATACTCTAACTACTGGAGTTATAGATATTTTGGTGGATATAGTACCTGGACATGGTGAGAAAGATTGTAGATATTTGTATATCAGGGAGAACATAAGAGTCTAGGTGGCTAGGCATCTGTGTAAGAGTCAAGAGTGTGATCAGAAACAAAGGAGATTAAGAAAATTGATGTAGGGTGAGAGAATGAGTGTGCATAGAATCTGGGGTTGGTAGCCCCAACATGTGCTTGGAAAATTACTGGGATTTTGGCCAAGATGGCTGCCTGAATGATGGCAGACCACTTAGCTCTCCCATGCCTACTATTAAAAAACCCTGAAATTCATATCAAACTAAACAATGATCAAGAAATACAATGAGAAATTACAGTGACTTATTCCACTCTGGAACTCACAAAAACTCAGCCAGAAGCCTGAGGGCAATAGGAAATGGAACTACTAGCAAAATCAGCACTTGCACTCAAGCAAACTCAATAGTCTCTGGGTCAAACACAGACCAACCAGAAACACACACCTAGCCAGCAGAATTTGTGTCTTGAGGAAGAATGAGCAGATAGCTACAATGAAAACATCTGAGAGTGGTAAGAAAGTCAAGGGATAGCAGAAAACCTAAGAGGAATAGATGTTGGAAGCCATCCTGGCAGGGCAGCATCAGACCAGGACAAACCAAACTCCCAGTATACCTAGCACTCTGAACTGAGATGCCAGAGGGCCCCTGAAGATGTAGTACTCTGGGCCACAAACATCCAGAGGACCTAACTATAAGGCTTAAGAGTCAGCTCATAAGTCTAGGTGAATTCCTGAGATACTAAACAGGTATAATAACCCTCCCAAAAGCATAACAGAAAGTAGAGGTTGGTCCCAGCACCACCTTCCAATCTAGTAACTAAAATAAGAGATAAGTATGTCAAAAGAGACACCAATCAGTATAAAAATGACTATAGATCTAGAGATCCCCCAAAATTCAGGGTAGAAGAAGAGAGTAACTCCACACATATTGCAAGCAGCAATTCTCAAGAAAAGTTTTTTTAGAAGACTACTAGGAATACCAAGATGAAATAAGAGATTTTTTAAAAAACAGAATAAAAACTATTGAGAGGAAAGAATTAGGAAGAGAATAAGTAGCTTAGAAGAGAAAGTGGTAAACCCAACCCAAGTAATAGACCCTGAAAATTAACATAAACTAAACAAAAATCATTGACTTTATACTATGGCAAGAAATATTTTAATGGAAAAAAAAAGAGGAAAACATAGGCTATCTGATATCCAACTGACCTAAAAAAAACAGATAAAAAGGAGATGATTTTAAAATCATTGGAGTGCCTGAAACCTATGGGGTTTTTTTTAAGTCTAGATACTGTATTTTAAAAAATTATAAGTAAAAAATGCCCAGATCTATTAGAACCAGAGAGCAAAGGCAGAATCTGCCAATTACTTCCTGAAAGAGAACAGATTAGCAATAATGATATGCAACCCACCCCCCAAAAAAGAACCATTGAATCATTTTTTATAATACTTCAAATGACCCTCATTGCAAAAACAGGGTATCATTATCCCAACCCACACTTAAACTCTTGGGTTGGGTTCCCAAAGGGTGGTGGCTACTGCTCCCCTAACAGTGCTACAGCTGGAGATTTTTTAATAACTAGAATTTTTACATAGAGTTTTAAGTTTACGAAGTACTATATATGTCACTTTATTTGATCCAAAGAAAAAATCTGGGGAAATAGGTATTATTATTATTATCCCTGTATTTTAATTTAAAATCTAAGAATTTTTGAATTTTTTGTTTGAGATTGTATTTTTGTAAAAATCCAAGAATTTTGATTTTTTGTTTAAGATTGTACTTTTATAAAAATTCAAGATTTTAATTTTGTTCAAGAAAAGATCTTCAAGAAAGAAGCTTGAAACTTTTATATCCAGAGAATGAACTGTTGCAGAAAGACACCAGAAAACCTACACTTCATCAAGAAGATCAAGAGTGAACTTTGGATATGATTGATTGAACTGAACTTTGATTGAACATTTATTGTAAATGTACACATTTATGCCAAAAGGGACTGCCCCTAATTTGGCTTTCTGTCAATGCACCTAGCAAAACATTGGTTTTGCTTTCTTTCCTTTTCTATTTCCTCCCTCACTATTCTAATTCCTCTTAGAAATTTGAATATTGTGTATATCTATAGTTAGAAGTGCATTTAGGATTACAAATTCATTATGTTAAATGATCAATGGGGAGACTAGTCTCCCAATGATCATCAGGGAGGATTGTAAATCTTGAAATCTCTCAGACTTGTGAATGTTAAAAATTTCTCCATTGGGGAATCCTCCATTGGAAAAATTCCCTACTGGAAACATTCCCCATTTTGATGTGAGAACTCGCCAGGATCAGAAATGGGAGGACCTCTACTCCACCCGTACTTAGGGTGGTGTTGCTTTTTTTTTTTTAAAGGTTCTCCCCTACTGCTTTAGGGGAGAAAACTCCTTGCTAAACAATGAAGGGACTTGGACTCATGCTTATGATGAGGCAGGGAGTTCTTTGAGCCATGCCTGTTTTTAGAATTGATACAATGGGATGCTAGGTACCTAAAAAGGTCGGGCAGGTTTTCTCTTAATGAGATTAGTCGACTCAGCTGTGTTTTCTCTGGTTCAGACTTACTGAGGGGATTAGTTGACACAGCAGCATTTTCTCTGGTTCAGACTTACTGAGATTAGTCGACTTAGCTGGAATTCAGATGGGCTGTCTTTTAGAAAACATCTATGGTGATTGGTAGATGGAAAAACTTAGGGGAGGTGACATAGGGAAAAAAAAACCCTATATAAGAAAAGGAATATCTTGAGCAAGAGAGGCTTGGAGGCTTGGAGATCCTTGGATCCTTGGAGATAGATCCTTTTGGAGGAGGCCCTTTGAAGATCTCTTGAGAAGAAGTCCCTTGGGAGGCTGACTCTGGCTGGAACTCCCTCTGGGGAGACTCTGTTCCCCAGACATCCTTGCTTAAGACAAATCTTGTGGTGAGTGATAAAAAACTGACTGATTCTCTCTCTTAAGACTCAGGTCTAGACCATGTTGGCTTAAGGCCCTTCATACTTATACTTTTTTTTCTCTCTCTCTCCTTCTTTGATTGCTCATTGTATTATTAATTAAATTCTCTATAAAACCCAGTTGACTTGGGCATATTCATAATTTGGGAATATATTCCCTGGCGACCACCTTATTTTTTATTTAAAAACCAAGACACTGTAGTGAAACAGATTTTCTGTGGTCAAATTTACTCACCCACTCTTATATCTATCACAATGTATATCTTCCACCATTTTAACTCACTACAGTTTACAACATCAACCATTTTAATTATACAGTTTATGACACCCAACCATTTTAACTGTCACAGTTTAAGGCATCCACTCAATTTAATTATAACAGTTTATGTCTCCAACTATTTTAAATCTTACATCCCCATTTTACAGATGAGGAAACAGAATCAGTGATAGGTAAAGTGACTTGCTCAGCATCACATAATAAGTTTCTGAGGAAAAATTGAATTTCCATCTCTCTGATTCTAACTTTAGAGCTGTTACTCAATGTTATCTCTTCATACATAGTGTCACTCATAAGCCCTCATACCATGTGTTCCTCCAAATATCATCTAACCTACTACTATCTCCCCAAATATTAATCAGTCAACAATCATTATTAACTTTTATTTTTTTAAAAACCCTTACCTTCCATCTTGGAATCAATACTATGTATTGGTTCCAAGGCAGAAAAGTGATAAGGGCTAGGCAATGGGGGTTAAGTGACTTGCCCAGGGTCATATAGCTGGGAAGTAACTTTGAACCTAGGCCCTCCCATCTCTAGGCCTGGCTCTCAATCCATTGAGCTACCCAACTGCCACCCCCCACACCCCATCAATTAGCTTTTACAAAGGGATATTTATTGAGAAGGAATAGCAAGTTCTGAAGTACAGAAACATCACAGGTTTGGAAAATAGTTCCCTTAAGAGAATGGACATAAACTTAAAGTGATTACTACAAATCATTTCCTTATTTCAACCAGGGTGGTTGAAGAAAATAAAAATAAATTCAGAAGAAAAACAAGTAGGAAAGTTCTAAAAGTAACACAGAATTTATTAAATGCCTTTTTTAAAAAGCAAATGATTTTGAATGAATATTTACAGTTCCATATGAAATCTTTTTTGTCTTCTGCTTTGCATATGGAAATCTCATTTTGGGAGTTAAAGTTCAAATTTTTTAAAATTAATATAAAAAATCAATATGAAAGTGAGCACATGTACAAGGAACTGGGCAGTGCTCTCACTCCTGCTGCTTCAATATCATGTTAAGAAAATAATGATGAAAGCCATTAATTAGGTTTGATCTGATATATTCTGACTCAGCATTTTCTGATCTTTCTATAGTCTCTACATAAGACAAAGGAACATGTAGAATAAGAAGGAGAAGATGAAAGGATTCTAAGGTCTGGGCACGGCTGAGTATATGTGGATTTATAATAAAAGAATAATTTACTATGGTTTAATTTTGCATGTGTCCTCTATCTTTGTGGAACACTAAGGAGGAAAATTTTGAACTAAAGAGAAAACACCACTTGAAAGGCAAGTAGATGTCTATACAAATGTGCAAGTTGACATCTATACAAAAAAGGAGGAAATAAATAGGGAAGCGAGAAGAATGGGGATTTAGAAAGAGGGTAGATTAATTAAGAAAAGTGAACTAATAGTGTGCAAAAAATATTTATAGGGTTTTTTTGAGATGCCAAAAGTGGTTTTCATAAATTGAGTAATAACTAAAAAAATTATAGTGCAGGTATTAATAGAATATGTAAAAAATGATGAAGGGAAGGGTTTCAGAGTACAAAGTAAAGTGAGCTGAACCAGGAGAAGAGTGGACAATTAACAGCAGTATTGTAAAGATAATCAACTTTGAAAGATTTAACAACTTTGACCCATATAATCACCCAACACACTTCCAAAGAATTCCAATTTTTATGTACAATTTTAATTGGAATATAATGGCAGAATGATGTTCCATAACTTTTAAATATAAAATGAAGTTAATGACTCAAAAAAGTTCATGGGGAAATGTCATATTCTATCATATTTGTATTTTTATAGACATAAGGTACAATGGTTCAACTTTTTAGTGCTTGATGGGAAGGAATTATGATTAAAAGGTCAATGTGAAATTATTTATTTAGAGTTCTGATGAAACATGCTATCTACCTCTAAATAGAGAAAGTGATGGACTCACAGTGCAGATAGAAGCATATCTTTTCTCATTTTTTTTGGTGAAGGGGATATGGGTAATGTGGAAATTTGTTTTGCATGACTAAACATTCATAATAATTTTTAATTTGGGGAATAAAAGAAAGAAAATTTGGAACTGAAAAAAGAATAGAAATTCTCTGTATTTAAAAAATTTTTAAATATGTTTTTAAATGATGAAGCCAATATTTTCAAAGAAACTTGGGAAGAGTTATATGAACTAATGAAGAGTAAAATAAGCTAAATCAGGAAATCAGTTTATACAAAGACAAGAAGATGGCAAAGATAAGTAACTTTAAAAGAATCAGAAACTCTGATCAGTCTAATGACCAGAAATAATTTGAAAGGACTTTTGATGAAACATACTTCCTACCTCCTGTTAGAAAGGCAAAGTATAGAGTATAGAATAATAATAATAATTTATATTATTATAATAATATATATAATAAATAAAATAAAAAAATAAAATAAAAATAATAATAAAAATAAAGAATAAGAATAAATAAGAATAATAAAAATAAGAGTATAGAATAAGAAACGTATATGTCTTTGGATAGAGTAAATGAAGAAACTCCTTTGGTTTGACTATACATATTTGTAAGGGGCTTTAATTTTCTTTAATTCTCAGATGTAGGGGATGGTAGAGAGGGAGGAAAAGAGAGCAGATTTCTGCAAACATGTGTTTACATGTATGTACCACTTGATTTAAATATTTTCTTGTGCATGAGTCTGATAAAAGGAATTAAGGGTTGAGAGAGAGGGGAGATAGAGGGAAAGAGGGAGATGGAGAGGGAGAAGGATAATAAGAGAGAAACAGAGAGAGACAGACAGAGAGAGAGAGTGAGTGAGAGAGAGAGAATGAGAGAGAAAGAGTGAGAGAGACAGAGAGAGAGAGAGAGTGTGAGAGAGAGTGAGAGAGTGAGTGAGTGAGTGAGTGAGTGAGTGAGACAGAGAGAATGAGAGAGAGTGAGAGAGTGAGAGTGAGAGAGAGAATGAGTGAGTGAGAGAGACAGAGAGAATGAGAGAGAGTGAGAGAGACAGAGAGAATGAGAGAGAGTGAGAGAGAGTGAGTGAGTGAGATAGAGAGAATGAGAGAGAGAGACAGAGAGAATGAGAGAGAGAGACAGAGAGAGACAGAGAGAGAGACAGAGAGAGTGAGCCTCTTTGGGTTCTGTAGTTCTTCACCTTACCACTAGATGGAGATAATCCCCTAGAATATGTTGTCATAAAAGTCATCAGCACTCAAAGCTCTCCAAATCCTAATATTATCAAGTATATGACAATTCACAAATATCTGCCAGGATAGACATTAATATACTAACAGGAGGTCCTTAACAGAAGGGTTCCCTAAAACAAGAGGAGACATTTCAATCAAAAAACACTTATCACTCCCTTTCTTTGGTATGTATAACCCAGTGAAAGTGTTTGTTGACTCCAAGAGGAGGGAGGGAAGAGGGGAGGGAGACAAGAAGAATCATGGAACTACAGGGAAAAATCTAAAAATAAAATTTATCAATCCCTTACTATGGGCTAGAAGCGTCTATGCTCTGGAAATAAGATACAAATACAAAGAATGCAATAAGCACTATTCTCAAGGAACTTCTATTTGAACAGGGGAGATAATAAATAAATACACAAGAATATGAAGAACAGATACAATTAAATAGGAGGTAGTTAGGGAACTAGTTGGGAGGATCTAGAAAAGTTTCATGTAGAATGTGTTGCTTGGTTTGGGTCTTGAAGAAAGAGGACCCTGGAAGTATATTTGAGAAGGAAGGTCATTCCAAGTGTGGGAGCTAGCCAGTGTAAGAGAACAGAGATAGGATATGAGACAGATAGGAAAAGAGGTCCTATGGGGTCTAAGGAAGAGGAAGAAGGCTGGTTAGGCTGGATCTGAATTGGTGAAGACAGGAACAATAAAGTTGGAAAGATGGGACCAGGCTTCATTGTAAAGACCTCTAACAGTTTAACAACGGATCCTAGAGGCAACAAAGAGTCAGCAAAGTGACTTGACTAGGAAAGGTCAGATGACTCAAAGCTATGTCACAAGAAAAACTGAAGGAAATAAGAGTTATTGAGCCTGGAAAAGTATAAGACGAGCCATAAATAAATATTGTTTTCAATACTTGATGGATTGTCTTGTAAAAGAGGGAAGAAACATGTCATGTGGCTTCAAAGGGTAAAACTAGGACTGAAGAGTGGATTGTATAAGAACGATTGTAGCTCATTTTAAGAAAGAGTTTTCTAACTAGAGCTATCCAATTGATGTGGGGGGTACAGGCTTCCCCTAGACACCCCAACACCCCAAATTGTGAGCCAAGTCAGAGAGTACATAAGAGACTTATTTTTCCTTGCATTCCTGCAGTGCTGAGAAGGTGACTTTGAGCTCTTCTAGCCTCTCCCTTAATTCTTGATGAGCACAGATAGCACCTCCCAGCTTTCTCCTGATAAACATTTACTTTATATCCCAGATATAAGGTTATCTTCTAAGCTGGACAACTTACCCCCTTTTGACTTTGAGGCATAGGACTTAACCACATGACCCATCTTGGGTTCCAGAGACCCAATAACATGCCATCAGCATCCTTTCTCTAGTCACATAGACCCTGTTGTCAAAAGGGTATAAAATCCCCAAACTCTACCTCCTTGAGGAAGCAGTGTTCCACCTGCACACTGTCTCCTGACCTTTCAACATGACTTCCAAATGAATAAATTTCCCTTTTTATTTTTAAGCTAAGTTTTGGAGTCTTTCATCCTACCCTGGAATGTGGGAAAGAATAGAAAGTCATGAAAATGGGCAGGAAGGTAAGGGAGATAGTCAATCATGTCTGGAAAAAGGCTCACTCAGCCGCAATGTATTGTATTGAAGCCAAGCAGACAATATTGTGCATGTTCTGTACTGTCCACTAGGAGAGGCAAATCTGAGTCTTCTCTAAGGAATGGTCCCTAACTGGCTAGTCCCTCATTATACTCATGTAGCAGAAGGTTGATGTTTTCTAGCTATTCCTTTCCCTTGGTCTTTTCTGGGTATGGTAGATAATTCTTAATTCCATAATATTGGTACATTGAATTTATCTCTCTATAATATGATGAACTTTTCTCCTATCATCAAAGCCATATTGAGGCTAAAGTTTTGCCCAATCAACCATTTAACAAACACTAATTGAGTATCAACTATGTGCTAAGCATTATATTGGGTGGCTGGTATACAAAGACAAAAAAATGAAACCTCTCTACTCTCAAGGAACATATGCTCTAAAAGTGGCTCACCTAGGGAGAAAGATTCCTGTTCCTAGTCCCTTCCTATGCTTCATAGTCCTTCACCAGCCTATCCTTTCACAGAGGCTTTTTCAAATGCAGGTCAGAAAGGCCAAATGTTGCTTTGCCTAAAGTCAAACTGCCTTCTGTATGTGCTGCCCTCACTAGTGTCCTCTGTGCTTCATTCTCCTCACTCAATTCCTTTCTCCCTATGAAAAACAAAAAAAAATCCCAATTTCACTTCCACGTGAACATGATTTTCATATAATTCTTTTAAAAAGGCCCAGGCAAAAGACAAAGATCAACAAACAATCACAAAACCTCATTGTAGGGAAGCACCTCCAGAAACATTTAGCCTAACATTTAGCTGAACATGAATCCTCTCTACCACACGTCCCCAAAGTGTTCATCCAGTTTTCACTGGAAAAGTGTGAACTAATAGAAAGAGACTTAGGTTCAAATTTTACCTCAAACATTTACTAGCTGTATGAACATGAGCAAATCACTTAAATCCTCAGAGGTTCAGTTTCCTTATCTGTAAAATGGAGACAATAGTACTTGTGTAAGATCATTGAGAGGAGAATACAGGTATTCCTTTAACATCTCAGGAGTTAGGGATACAGTGTACCCATAATCTGGGAAATCTACATACAATTTTGACTTTTTTTTTCATACAAAAGAAAACTGATGGGTTTTTTCTTTTTCTTTTATGGGATGTTTGCAGTACCTTATAACAATTGTTTAAGTATTTGGTCATAGGAAGTCAATATTAAGATTTCTCTACATTTCTGGCTTTTGTGTGTTGTCTTCTAGCTTTCTCATTCTTTTGCAAACCTTGAATTTTTTACTTAAATTAACTTTAAAAAAGAAATTATATAGAATTGTGGTAGTCAAAGTTAAAATAAATGGATATTATACAATAGTATACATATATTTCATGTACTTCTGAGTTTCTCAACTTTTTCTTTTTCATTTGATGGCCTTCACATGTTATCTGTGGCTTCTATAACCCTCCCCCCCAAATTTCCATTTAATTTTTTATGTTGACCTGTGATGTATCAGAACCATAATGGGGAAAGTAGCAATGTAGGAAGGATATCTGTACTCTGGAAAATTGAAAGAACTATAGAGGTATTCACCAGTATGTTTATTGTTTAGTGTGAGGAAGAGATTATGACACCAGTGAGATGGCAAAACAAAAGCAAGGAAATGGAATGTTGAATAAACTGTCAATCAATGAGAGAGAGAGAGAGACAGAGACAGAGACAGAGACAGAGAGAGACAGAGACAGAGACAGAGAGAGAGAGAAGAGAGAGAGAGAGAGAGAGACAGAGAGAGACAGAGAGACAGAGAGAGACAGAGAGAGAAGGAAAATTCCAAAGAGAATCTGAGAAGGAAGTTGGAAACCCAGCAGCTGAAGAAAATCACCTCTGCCCTGGGAGACTGGGGAAGAAGGTTGATAAACAGACTTGCTCTGGATTTCTGACTATTCATTGACTCAACATTGAAAAGAGTGGAGCTTAGCTCTGAAGAACAACTTAGCTCTGAAGAACCTTTTCAGTTCATCAACAATATTCCCTCTTAGACAATTAATTTCATTTCCCCTGTATTGAACTTCATAGGAGGTTAGGGAAACTTGAAATTCCCTCTTTCCTTCTCCCACCTCCCTAAATTCCCTTATTCAAGAATAAACCCTTTTTTCAGAAAAGAGCTATAGTGTGAGATTAGTCTTTTGAAACTGCCAATAACTTACCATTTGAAGAGAGCTGTTAGGATCAACTGTGAGAGGAACAGAAAGTGAGGTGGGAAGGAAGGAGTGCAGATCCTGGCCTTTCTCCTATCTTATTTCCTGGTGCTATTGCTCCAACTCATATCTACTACCATAAATATCTTAAAAGGAGCAGCTATTACATTAGTGAGGGGCAGCTCACTATCTGTCCAAGTAGTCCATTTAGTTTTGAATCACTCTAAATCTTAGGAAGTTTTCTTAATTCACTGTTTGTAACCTACTTGTTTTTTTCCAGTTCTGTACTCTGCCATCAGGCAAAACAAGTTTAATCTTTTTTTTACTACCTATCAGATCTTTAAATATGTGAAGACTACTAAAGAGAAAAGAAACTTCCCTGATTTCTTTTCTCTCCTCTTCTCCCTCAGTACTACTTCGCTTTGTGGTCACATCAGCTCCCATAGATTTGATTTAATTACCATCTCTTTGCTGATGATTCTCAAACTTATCCATCCTGCCCCAATCTTTCTGCTGATCTCCAGTTTTCCTTCTTCAAGTAAATAGACATCTTAAACTCAATGTATCCAAAAGAGAATTCCTTCTCTTTCTCCCTGAATTCTCCCTCCTTCTTACCTTCCCTATTACTGGAGAAGGCAATGTTATCTTCCTCATCCCTTGGGCTTCCAAACTGAGACATCCTGGATTCCTTACTATCTCTCACCCCTCCTATCTAAGCTATTGCCAAGGCCCGACAATTTCACCTCTGCACATCTTCCCAATATACCTTTCTTCTTTTCTCTGACACTGCCACCACTCCAGTGTAGGCTCTTATTAGCTATTTCCTTGATTACTATAATAGCCTCTTGGTGGGTCTGCCTACCTCCCATCTCTCCTGTAACCACGAAAATTTGGGTTTCAAGACTGTGAATTGCCAAAACTGTAAAGATAATTTTAGTGTCTTGATTTTACATTAAAAATAAGTGGTCGCCATGGGAAAATGCCCAAATATGAAAAAATACCCAAGTCAGCTGGGTTTTATGGAGATTTTAATTAATACAAATGAAGGAATTTAAGGGAAGGGAGAGAGAGTAAGAGGAAATAGTAGGAAGGGCCTAGGCCAAATGGCCTAGGCCTGAGCCTTAAGAGAGACTAGTCAGTCTTTTATCACTCACCACAAGATTTGTCCCAAGAAAAACTCCAGTCCGTCACTGAAATCCTCAACTCCTGAACTGAGTTCAGAGACCCAGCTCCTCCAACTAACTCCAAACTCCAACCTCCACGGCGAACTCCCTGAACTGACTTCAGAGAGCTCCTTTTAAAGAGAAATTTCTCTTATGTCACCTCCCCTAAATTTTCACATCTACCAATCACAGTAGACGTTTTCCCCAGGACTGTCCATTCTTAGTTCACATCTTCTTTTGTTATCACCTCCTCTGATTAGATTACATCTTCTGAGTATTTCACATCTCTTTGCTAAGCTTGCCCTTTGTAAGTTGCTTGACCTTTTAGTGATTAATTTAACCTTTATAGGTACTTAGCACCCTTTTGTATTAGATATAAAACAAAGACCTAGCTTATGGTTCTAGCTTTACTATAAGTATGAGTTAGGGGCTTTTTCATTCTTCTATCAGAAGTTTACAACTTTATATTCCCCTAAGGCACTGTCTGAGCAGTGTGGAGTAATTTTAAAGTTCTCAATACATTCCTGACCAAGTACCTGCATTATTTAAAATGGGGAATAGCTTAACCAAATCTTCTAAGGTATAGTCTGAGCAATTTTTAGATTCACACTCCCCACCCCAAACCATTCTCCAGTTAGCCACTGGAGAATTTTTTTCCTAAAATGCAAATTTGATCATATCATACCCATACTCAATAAACTCCAGTGGCTCCTTATTGCTTCTGGCAGTAAATATAAAATGCTCTGTTTGACATTCAAAGACTTTCATAACCTAGTGCCTTTGTACCTTTTCAGTCTTTATACCCCTTTCTCTAACACATTCTGTTTGATCAAGTATGGATCTGGCTTCCTGGCTATTCCATGAAGAAGACATTGCATATCTTGCAAGAATTCTCTCTGATTCTCTCCTATGCCTGGAATGTTATCCCTCCTCCATTCCAACTACTTACCACCTGGATTTCTTTTAAGTCCCAACTAAAATTCCACCTACTAAAGGAAGTCTTCCCAGCCTCTCTTAATTCCAGTGCCTTCCCTTTGTTAATTATTTCCTATTTATCTTGTGTATAATTTATATTGTATTTATTTCTTTGCATGTTGTCTCCTCCATTAGATGGTATAGGCTTCTTGAGGATGGGGACTATCTTTTGCCTTTTTTTTTTTGTATTCCTAGCACATTTTAAATGTTTGTAGGCACAGTGCCTGGGACGTGGTAGGTATTCAATAAAGGTTTGTTGAATTGAGTTGAGTTGAATCTAAGCTACACATCTCTAGTACCTTCAAATAAATATGAGCTTAAGTCCCTCTACATCCTTGATCATTCTCTTTTGGCTTCTTTCCAGATTATTAATGTTCTACCTAAATGTGACTCCCAGAACAGAACACAAGAATAGAGGAGGACTATCACTTCCCTACTACTGGATTCTATGCTTCTCTTGATGCAATCTAATATTTATTTTGCTGTTTTGGCAGCCTTATCATGATATTGACTTATATTGGGCTTGTAGTCCACTAAAAGTTCCAGATCTCTTTTGCATAAATTCTTAATACATTCTTGTCTGTTTCCTTATCATCATCTAGGAATTCAAACTAAGAACAAGTCCATTGTCTCCTTTAAAATGCTCCCACATCAGGATGATTGGCTAGGCATTCTTGGAACATTTACTGAACTGAACACAACATGACAACCTAGTGTATAATATGAGAATATATCATATTCTACTTGTTCTAGGGATATATGTGGTCAAATTTTCATAGTGATCCTTCACATATGTTCCCCCTCTGTGATCTGGTAGAATATCAATTTGGATTCTAATACTTCTTGTAATCACAAAAGATTAGAAATGGAAGAGACCATCTATCCTGTGCAACCTAAGATCACAGTAAGTACTTAGCAGTATCATTCACTCATTCATTGGCTTTCTTCACTATGTACCACAGTGTTGTGCTGATATGCTTCAGCACTTTAAGGATCTATAGTTTTGTCAGTGCTTCATATCCATACAGATCTCAGCCCCTTTACAAATCATTAGTCATCAAGAGTTTCTGTATGTGAAAAATCATCTCCAGAATTCCATGTAAACATGAACAACCTCCTGGAATTGATGCAGAGTAAAAGGAGCAGAATCAAGAGAACATTATACACAGAGACAGATACACTGTGGTAAAATCGAGTGTAATGGACTTCTCTATTAGCAGCAATGCAATCACCCAGGACAATTCTGAGGGATCTATGAGAAAGAACACTATCCACATTCAGAGGAAGAACTGTGGGAGTAGAAACACAGAAGAAAAACAACTGCTTGAGCACATGGGTCAATAGGGACATGACTGGGGATATAGACCCTAAATCAGCAGTTCTCAACCTCTCGATTTGTAGCAATGAGAATACATAATGCATATCAGGTATTTACATTCTGACTCTGTAGCAAAATTACAGTTTTGAAGTAGCCACCAAAATAATTTTTTGGTTTGGGGTCACTGCAACAAGAGGAACTGTATTGCGGGGTCACGGCATTAGAAAGGTTGAGAACCACTGCCCTAAATGATCACCCCAATGCAAATATTAATAATATGGAAATAGGTCTTGATCTTTACACATGTAAAACCCAGTAGAATTGCATGTTGGTTATGGGGGTGGGGGAAGGAGGGGAGGGAAAGAACATAAATCATATAACCATGGAAAATATTCTAAATTAATTAAATAAATAAAATTTTCAATTAAAAAAAAGAAAAGAAAAAATCATCTGATGGTCAGCTTTCTGGTGATGAGAGTCTTCAAACTTGCCGAGCAAGGACTCAATCCATTACTATACTTGTATTCAAAGTTGCTTCCTTGTGCTAGAACTTGCCAGGGTTTATGCCCCATTGGCATTGCTTTGCAGAAGTAAGGATTGCCTCTACACTACTTTGCTTCATATAGAAATATGTGGGTGTAGAGATAACAAATAGATTATATATATGCATGTGTGTATGTGTACTCTAGAGTTATATCTACACAAGAAATTTTCTTTATCTTTTTTTTTTCCTCGTTGAGGTAGAGTGGAAGAGAGAGAAAATAAGTTCCTTTTTTTTTTAATTGAAATACAGGGAGTGCTTCAAATTTGAAATGTTATATAAACTTTCAGATGAAATCACTATCTTATTAGTCACACAACTGTTTTACATTATTACAAAAGACATGAAACTGCAAATGTTTGTAACATAAAAACAAAATCCATCAATAAAACTGAGAGTGTAAAATATAAAATGAAATGAAATAAATTTACCACCTAAGTATCCGGCTCTTAAAATGATGTGATGTGGGCATGCCCTTCACCTCTAAAAAATGAAGTGGTTGGATTAGATGACCCTTAAGAGCCATTCCTATTCCAAATCTATAATTCACTGACTCTTACATTCTTTCTTGAGAGATGGAGTTGTCCAAGGAAAAGCACACTGAATCTGGAATCAGAGGACCTGGGTCCATATACCAACTCTGCCACTTGTGAGTTTTGGATGTGTCATGTCACCTGTGAGTTTCTTAGAATCTCTAGTATCCTTCAAAGGTTAGCTCAAATGCCGCCTTTGACATAAGCACATTCCTAATCTCCCCATCTTCTTTCCTCTCAAATCATCTTTTTTATATTTTATATTTACCTATGTATTCAAAGGAATTTAATTCAAAAGCATTAAGTCCTTACTATATGATAAACACTGAGGATCTTACTGAGAACTTAGTTTGTGGGGGCCTTTCCTCACTGGCTATTCAACTACTTTCTTCTTTGGGGAGACAATGGGGAACACAAGGACAGAGAACCCCTATCACCCTCCAGGCTCTGCTGTGGTGTCACTACAGTCAACAATTGAGAGAACTGAACCTTGTAAAAATTAGTGGGTAGGTGAGTATGGGAGTAGATGGAGAGGTAGGTGTGGCTGTGTGAATACTAGTTTATGCTACAGGTAAACTAATTTGTTGTTTTATGAACAAGTATATTGATGTGGCAACTAACCTTAAGGGGTGGGAACCAAAATTCTTAAAAGGTCAGAAGAATTTTCTCAGTGCAAGAGAGTTGGGGTTACCATTAGCTTTGCAGAAGTAGCAATCTTACTGGGTTTTGCTGGTTTTAGCCTGAAATCCTTAAAATAATAATAATAATTTACATAGCACTTACTATGTGCCAGGTATCAGGCTAAACATTTTACAATTATTATTTCATGTGATCCCAACCTGTTGAGGTAGATGCTATTATTATCCTCATTTTACAGATGAGGAAACTGAGGCAAGCTGGGTTAAATTATTTGCCCAGTGTCACATAGTAAGTATTTGAGGTCATATTTGAACTCGGGTCTTCCTAACTCTTGACCAAGTGCTCTATCTACTGCATCATCTTGTAAAATTAAAAAACATCACTAAATATTTCAAAATACCCAGATTTGCAATCTGGGAACTTCTTTGTCATTGTTATACTCTTCATTCTCACCCCATATAGCCCATCTGTTACCACATCTTATCTGTCATGTCTATGTTTGCAACATCTCTCATACATCTTACCTTCTCTCTATCCACAGTCTCCCTCTTGATGCAATCCTTCATAATTGGCCATATTTGACAATGAATAGTTCATTCTATCCCTTTAGTTCATCAGTTCTGTCAAGAGTCAGCTCATCTTCAGTCTTTTGAAATCCTGCTGGATTGCTACTTTAGTTAGAGTTCTGAGGTCTTTCAAATTTGTTTCCCCTCCCATTATTACTGTAGTTACTGAATAAATCATAGGTATTTCATTCCACATCAGTTCATATAAGTCTTCTCATTTTATGAATCTCTCATATTCATCATTTCTTATGGCAGAATAAAATTCCATTACATTACATTCATAAACCATAATCTGTTTGGCCATTCTCTAGCTGATGAGCACTTGTTTTATTTCCAGTTCTTGCTACAACAAAAAGTACCACTATAAATATTCTTGTGATATAGTTCCAAATTTTTTTCCAGACTGGTTGAACCAATTCAGTTTCTGCCACAATCTTTTAGTGTCTGTCCCAACAATTGCTATTTTCTCTTTTTTGTTATTTTTACCAATTTTGATGGTTATGAAGTAGAACCTCAGCGTTATTTAAATTTTTTTTCTTTTATTATTAATTTCTCGAAACACCGAAGTGGCACAGTGGAGTCAGCTAAGTGGTATAGTGGATAGAGTGCTGGGCCTGATGAAGACTCATCTTCCTTTTGTTCAAATCTGGCCTCAGCACTTACTAGCTGTGTGACTCTGGACAAGTCACTTCACCCTGTTTGCTTTAGTCCCTCATCTGTAAAATGAGCTGGAGAAGGAAATGACAAACCACTCTAGTACCTTTGTTGAAAAAACCCCAAATAGGGTCACAAAGAGTTAGACATGATTGAAAAATAATTAAACAATAAAACTTAAAGCAACTTTTTCACATAGCTTTCAAAAGCCTGAATTCTTTCATTTGAAAAATACATTTACTTTATTTGATGTCATCTATTGAAGAATTTATTATTTTCCAATTCTAAATTCATGTTTCTATGGTAGTTTGTTCCACTTTTGAATTGTTCCTAATACAGATCTGAAATCGGTCTCCCTAAACTTTCTACCCATTGCTCCTAATTCTTCCAACCGGGACCAAGAAGAATAAATCTAAACTCTCTTTTATGTTGAGTCCTTCAGATATCTGAAAACTGTTCATGTACCTCTTGTCTTTTCTTAAAGTTAAATCACTTTAGGATGCCAGATATGGGATCATGGAAAACAAGAGAAGAGAAATAAGACTGACAGGTAATAGTGGAATTAACTAGATAAATTATAATATGGGAGATAAGCCAAGAATAAAATCCAAAACTGACTTATAAAGGAATTAAAATGAAACTCTTTATATCCTTTTAATCCCATTGTAGACATCTTTGAAAATGAAATAAAGGAAAATGATTAAAGCAAATATTTGAAGGAAAAACTCAAATATTGGATTTCTTTAAAATCTTGGTGAGGGTAGTACATTACCATCCTTTCAACTATGTCTTACCATCTGATATTTAATGTTCCAAAGATCAACTGCAATTTCACCAATAAAATGAGGGAAGAAGGGGGGGGCACTCCAAATCAAATAGTGCATGAGTCTGTCACTGTAGGTGATGCATGTTTGTCAAGTAGGAATAAGAGAAAGAATAATTTTATTGAGGGAAGAGAATTTATATTAAAATCTTAAAGAATCTATCACATTAAGATTTTTAATTTATCATTTCTTCTTTATTTTCATTAAATTCTATAGTCATCATTAAGAAAGGAAATAAGCTTCGAGTTACCTCTATTTTTGTTTCTCTTAAGAGAAACAGCAAGATATTAAATAAAAAGGTTTGATATCACCATTGCAAATTTCATAAGTGTGCATGTCATTGTTTTTGAGAAACTGAAACTCAGCTTCTTTAAAGCCCTTTCCTTATAACTGTGTGTGTCAACTGATTCTGGAATTCAGTTACTCAGAAGTATTACTTTCAATCAAGTGCTTTGTGTTCCAGGTAGAACAGATTATTGTAATGACAGAAAAGTGAAATAAAGAAAAGATATAGCTAGACCTGCCAATTCTTTAACTTGACAGACAATTTGGAACTCTTCCAGTTGCTGATTTTCTGCATAGTACATATTTCCTTGGCCATATCAACTTCATTAGGAACTCTATTTCGTGCCTCTTGAAACTTACAGACTTTGTCAAAGATGACCCATCCATATAGGGACATATTAGAACAGGATGTTGGGTTGATGACTCTATAAGACTTTACTTATAGTAAAAGAGTAAGGCAGTGTATTATAATGGGAATAGCACAAGACTACAGGCAGGGGAAAGAGTAATCAATAGTTTTGGAGTCTGCAGATCTTAGTTTGCAATCCAGCTCTGTCTTACTTTCTCTGAGGGATTGGTTAGTTGTTGCAGTTGTTTAGTCATATCCAACTCTTTGAGCCCCATTTTGGTGTTTTCTTGGCAAAGATCTTAGATTGGTTTGCCATTTCCTCCTCCAACTCATTTAGAGAGGAGGAAGCAAAGACAAATAGGGTTAAGTCATTTGCTCAGGAACATACAGCTAGGAAGTATCTGAGGCCAGATTTGAACTCAAGGAGATGAGTCTTCCTGATTTCATGTCCAGAGTTTTGCCACTTAGCTTCCCTCGGGCTTGGGAGAATCATTTAACCCCTTTGGGACTGTTTTCTCATCTATAAAATGAGGAGGTAGGACTGATCTAAAGGTCAGCTAGGTGATAGAGTGCTAGACCTGGAGTCAAGAAGACCTGGCTTCAAATCCCAATGTGAGATATTTATTAGCTATGTAACCATGGGCTAGTTGCTTCACATCTTCTATCTTCAGTTTCCCCCATCTGTCAAATGGAATAATAATAACAAGTATGTCATAGAGTTATTTTGAGAATCAAAAGCTATTATATGTATGTATGTGTGTGTGTGTGTGTGTTTTGCAAACCTTGAAGTTTTATATGTTTCCTTATCCATAAAATGAGGTTAGTCTAGGTGGATTCTTACAGCTCTAATTTATGATTCTATTATCTGTTAAAAGAGACTTTAGTTATCATCCAACCCAAAATTTCTTTATTCAGGTAAATAAGATGAAGGCCAGAGAAATGACATAATTTGCCTAAAATCATCCAACTTGTCAGTGGCAGAAAAAGGCATAAAATCCATGACTTTCTGACTTTCAATCTGAGGATCTTTTCCCATTCAGCTTTTCTCATTCAGCCTTTTCCCTATTTTGAACTTTGCATAGCAATATTTTACTTAGATAAAAAGAAAACAAGTATATTGAAAGAGAACAAAAAGAATAACTTTCACTCATTAAGTTTCTCTTCTGCGGTCCATGGTCACACAGTTAGCTGTGGGAAGTGCATCCTTTCAAGATGCAATGTATAACATAGTTCAGTTGAGAGATAGAATGACTCAAAGTCAGGAAAGCCTAGGTTTGAGTCCTCTCTGCTACAGGCTCACTATATGACCCAGAGCTCTTACTTCATCTATCAGGGTTCTAGGAAACTCTCTAGCTCTCTTAAGTTGCAGCGAAGGTGCTGCCCTGCATTGAGAGAAGGAATTACCTTCACTCATCAAATCATAGGTTGGTATCCCTATATTTTGATACTCCAGGCACTGTGATTTGGTAGTGTAAGCCCTCCCTTCTTCAGTGCAAATAGCAGTTCTTCTCTTATTTAGTAGGTGGTCATTGAGAGTTGCCATGACTGAAAAAGTCATCACCCTTTGGATGATCTGGCAATGAGCCACTCTGAACTTTGCAAGACTGTTCCTCTGACCATAAACATTAAAGTCCATTATTCAGAGCCTTTCCAGTTTGGTAGAACGTGCTAGAACTAGCGCTTGACTGACCCTAACATTTTCACCATACCACAATGAGGCACTAGAGTAGAACTTTAGTGAAAGAATGGAGAAAATAAGTCATTCAATTGATTGGATGGACTTTGGAAGTATAAGGAGAGACAGAGACAAGCAAAGAGTTTGAAAGATAAAGATAGAGATGGAGAGAGAGGAGGAAAGAAAAGAGGAAGGAAGGCAGGAAAAGAGTGAAACCTAAAAAAGAAGAATAAAAGAAAGAGTCAAAGAAAGAAGGGTAAAAAGATGCATGAAAAAGAAAGATATCTTGTTAGCCAGACACATCAAACTCTTGACAGATAAACATTGTTTAACATGATTGCTGGGCATTACACCTAAGATCAGCATTTAACCCCTGTCAAAAAGCCAGCAGGAAAGTCTCCTTTACCTCAAAGTGCTTACTGCTGCTCTTGCATGTGCACATTTTCTTGCTTGAACATATACTTAAATCAGACACTAGGCTGTGGTGAGGGAGCTATTTTATCATTGTTTACCTGAGAAAAGCTGGGATACCCAAGTTGACAAGTCCTGGCGTCTTTGGTGGGGTGTTCAGAAGGAGCATTCCTCCCACCGATTCTCCCTTCTGGGATTCTTCCCAGCATGTAAAGGAAGGGAGCTTTGCAGAACACTTAGCGCTATTTTAAAAATTACAAAAGAAGGGCCAGGTGCAGGTCCTCTGGCAAAGCTGGAAACAAGGGCTGCAGAGAAACAAAGGCAGGCGTCTCCCCTGTTCAGAAAATACAGATGAAACCATCTATTGCTTGTCCAATAGGTTCTAGGGGGTGGGGGGAAACCAATGGAGCTGGATAGGTTGTTAAGCCTGAAGAAAGTGAAGGCCATTGATGGAATTACAGGGTGCAGACTCCAGGAAAGCAAATCAAAAATCAAAGTCGGGGTTGTTGATATGTGTGCAGATAAGATGAACTTTTTAATAGCATTTTTGAGAGAAGATGATTTTACCTTGAAAATAGTCACTTAGCTTGATGAGACAATCAAAAATATACTTTTCATTCCAGATTTTTATATTCTGTCTTGTCCCATAGTCTTTTATACATTTGTCTTTTCTCATCCACTAGACTGTAACTGCTTTATGGCAGGATCATTGTCGTATTTATCTCTGTATTTTAATATTCTTTGCCAAAAAAGAAAAGCCTTTTAAAAAACCTTTCCCCAGTGCTTCACGGTGTTTAGCAAACAGAAAACACAACATTTATTCAACACAGTTAAATCTCAGAGAAGAAAAGACATTCACATCAAGGTTGCATTATCAATTCTGATGAACACATTAAAGCCATCTTCCTTGGAACATAAATAAGTGGGGTTTTGTACCCAATTAATGTCTATTGAGTCATAATCATCCCAAAATTAATGAATTAAATCAGAGTCTTAGCTTAGAAAGGGGCTTCAGAGACCAGCAAGTCAAAATCTTATTGTGGATCTTCTTTTTCAGGCCTCTATCATAAGGCATGTAGGATCACAGACATTTAGCAGTGGAAAGGAAGTTAAAGTAGATGCACAAATGAGGAAACTGAGGCAGATAAAAACTTAGTGTCTTACCCAAGGTCACATAGCGAGTAAGTTTCTGAAACAAGATTCAAACATAAGTCTTATTGATTCCAAATCCAGTGCTTTATCTACTATGTCACCTGGATATCTTAAGCTACCTCTCTTTGCCTCAATTTTCTCACCTGTAAAGTGAGGAGTTTGAATTTCATTATCTCTAATGTCACATTCACCCCTGGAACTCAATGACTCTACAAATCTTTTATCAATAATTTAGTGGAACTGTGCCATCACCAGTGTGGGTACCTTCTCTATCAGACCAGAGCACTGCCCATCCATGCCTTTTCTTCCTGAGTGATCCTTGTCCACATCTTTCCATAAATCATCAGTAGAAGATTTATTCAACATTCTAAAGGCCTCCTTCTGTGAAGCTGAGCCTGAACACTAATATTGCTGCGAGAAAGCTAGAGGTGATAGAAGACAGCAAATTATATATAATAATAGTGTTTTCACTCTAAAACATACCTTTCAGGCAAGGATTCTGAGTACTTCAAATATCATATGGCAAAAACAGATTCCTGAAGATTGAAGAAAGGTTCTCTCTATGTTTATTCATACCAATTCCATGTTAATATATAGTTTAGGGCTATATACCCTTTAGTTACACCTGTACATGCATCTGTCAGCAGGCAGTTTTGCGCACAGGTTAAGAACGAGGTTGGAAGTATATTTTGTTGTTAGATATGTTGGCCTTTAAAAGAAAAAGATTTTAAAACTCATCCTGTTTTTCAACATTTGTGTTAATCTGCTTGCAAGGCTATTAAACCGTGAACATTGTGATGGTTGGCAAGGAGTCAAATGAGGGTGCTAGAAGAGAAATGAAGGAGAAGTTTACTATGCAATATAGGATAAAGACTCCGAAAGGCTTCCTAGGCAAAAATTTGTCCTCATTGAAACTTCCAGGGTGGCTAAATTAATGTAAAACTAACGTAAATATTAAATTAGTGTAAACTGTATGTATTGCCTATTATTAGGGCATAAAGGAGGCATATATTCATTAATGGCATTCATCACAGAGCAGGAAGATGCCACAATAGATAAGTGGCCAAGAAGATCTGAGCTCAAATCCAGACTCAGACACTTATGGGCTGTGTAATCCTGAGCAAGTCACTTAACCTCTTCTTTGCCTCATTTTCCTCAACTGTAAGATGAGAATAATAACATCACATACCTTATAGAGTTGCTGTGAGGGTCAAATGAGGATAATTGTTATACATTTAGCAGAGTGCCTGGTACATTCCCTTCCTCCCTTCACAGAAAACAAGTAGACTTTCACAAGCAATAATCCACAAAAGATCACATCTTTACCATTTTTCAGTTGATTAAGTTATAGAAAATCTAAGATCACATTGTACTTATTGTGTGTTGATAATGAAAAAAAAAGTTTGCCTTAAAGACTTTCTCTCAATTAGATATCTCTAGTCCTTGTATCAAAGTCATTCAAAAATTTTTGACAATAAAAATTACCAGTGCCCCTCTTTATATATTATTAACAACAGACAGGCATAAAATGGGCAGATGTAAAGCCTCCAAAAGTGTTGATCTCTGTGAAGGAAGAGACCCATTGTGAGTCCAAGCTGACTCCCTGTGGTTTGTGAGATCCTCCAGATACACCTATTTGTGGATGACATTATAGTGCTTGCATCAAGCCCTGAACTTTTTACAGAGCTTCCTTGTAAATATTTGAGAGTTTAGTTTGACTATCCACATGGGAAAGGCCAAGTGAATAAAGAATGTCTCTGTCGAGGTTATGACATGCATTTACAGGGACAACTTATAGAATTTGTCCATTGTGTGTATAATGGTGATAGATGGTACAAAATGAACACACCGTGCCAGAACTGAAGAGGAGGAAGAGAGTGAGCTGGATTCATCCAATCCAGCTTCAATTCAATTCCTTCAATTGGAAACTGCAAATCTCATTTCATGACTGCTAGGGGAAAAACATTTTTAAAATATATCCTACTAGTGCTTTCATATTAATTTTGGTAAAGCAAATTCTTCACCAGAACTAAAAATGAATATTACAAAGAGGATGATGATAGGTGAGAAAAGTTGATGACATATAACCAATGAAGAGCTTCACAGAATAAAAGATGTCATTAGGATATATATGAGGAGGAGACAAAATGGCCCAGTCATGGATCCACTGACATCCTTGTAACATTACCAAAAATTGAGAAAGGGTTCTAGGACTCTGAGTGAGTCCCCTGTGGTGAACTTAGAGGGAGAACATGAACTGGAGTCTCACATGATGGGTAGGCATAAAAGAATTAGAGTCTGCATCATTGGTGAAACATTCAAATCAAAGAGATCCTAGACCCATTTGAGGACTCTACCTTCAAAACATGAGTGGGGATTTTAAAAATCATAATAAAGTAGATATGCATGCATAGGCAATATAACAAAATGGGGGCATAATAACTTTCTAAGAGCAGAACAAATAAGATTTCATGAGAGTTTGTAGGTTTCCCTTTCAGGGAAAGAAAATTTCATAGAGTAGATGTCATTTAAGGAGGACCTTAAAGGATAGATGGCAGGATTACAATAGGTGATGAAGGGATTAGGAGCCATAGGACATTCCAGGGACAGAAAACCAAATGAACAAAGTTGCCCATCCTTTGTGTGAAGGGTAGAATTGTTGAACAAAATTTTAAAAGTTTTAAACAGCATAAAATTTAAATAGACCAGGGGCATATGATGCTTCAGAGGTTAAAATTTGTAAAAAATTAAAAATTTAAAAATTAAAAAAAATCTGTTACTGTCAGTTACAGAATAAACTTCTGAAGAGTGTTAGGGTCAGTGAAGGATATAACTAGCATGATTTCCTCTAGCAAAACCAGGCATTGCATACTAGAGAAGGCTGAAGATAGTGATAAGAAAGAAATTTAATGAAAAAAAGAAAGACAATGGCAATAGTAATGATAATAATAATAATAGTCATTGGCATTGATATAGTGTCTATTATGTGCGAAGTACTATGCTAGATGCTTTACAAATATTATCTCGTTTGATTCTGTGAAGATTGGATTTAGCTATCTCCTGATTGTAGCAATGAAGGTACTTAGCGCTTCCTTTATAGCGAAGCTAGAATTGTAAGCTACAATCTATTTCTAGGTTTTAACTACAAAAAGGTGTTAAGTAACTACAAAAGGTGAATTAATCACAAAAAGGTGTTAAGTAACCACAAAAGGTGAACTTAGCAAAAAAGGTGTTAAGTAACCCAAAAATATATAATCTAACCAAAGAAGGTGAGAACTAAAGAATGGGCAGTCCTGGAGAAAAGTGTCTGCTGTGATTGGTAGACGTGAAAATTTAGAGGAGGTGACACAAGAGACAAAGGTCTTTAAATAGAGGGGAAAAAAGACTGAAGGGCAGGCAGTCACAGGACTTGGAGTGAAGGATCAGTCACTCAGAGCTGAAGGGAAGATGCACATTTATATTCAGACAATCCGACGGAGTTGGACTGGAGGAACTGGACCCCTGGAGGAACTTGTGCAGGAGACCTCAGACTGTTTTTATTTAGACGGTCATCATTGGTGAGTGAAAGGCTGACTTAGTGACCCCGCCTTTCTGGAGGCGTGAAGCCTCCAGGAAAGGCCCAACTTCTTGAGACTCTCTTCCCCTGGCTGGGACTTAGAATTTCTAACTGATATCAGAAGAAGCCAGAGTTTTCTCTTTCTCTCTCATTCCTTAATATCTTCCTTCTATTGTAAATATTGTAAATAAACCACTATAAATTCCATTTACTTTAGTAATTCATTTTGGGATTTTAAAAATTAAATCCCTGGTGACTACCTAATATATATATTCAGAGTCCAAACACAATTAATTTTAACAATTCACACAACAACCCTCATAGGCAGATATTAGTATTACTCTCATTTTGTAATTGAGGAAACTGAAGCAAATTGAAAGTAACTTCCCCGAGGTCACACTGCCATTACATCTATGAGGTCAGATTTTTAACTCAATTCTTCCTGATTCCAAGCCCAGAGTTCTATCAGTACTGTAACTTAACTGTCACAATCTCTACCAAGAATAGAGAACAATGGTAGCAACCTACAGTGCATGAAAATGAGGAGAGTTATTGCCAAAATATCAAGACACAAAATTTTGGTCATTTTTCAGTCATGTCTAACACTTTTCTACCCCATTTGGGGTTTTCTTGGCAATGATATTTGAATAGTCTGCCATTTCCTTCTCTAGTTCATTTTACAGAAGAGGAAAATGACACCAAAAGGGTTAAGTGACTTGCCCAGGGTCACACCGATAGTGTCTAAGGCCAAATTTGAATGTAGGGAGATGAGTCTTCCTGACTCTAGGACCAGCTGCCCACAGTGCAAAATTCATCTCAACATTTTTCTTTTCCAGGGTCCCACCCAAGGTCTCATCATAAGTCACTGGAACAATTTAAGTCCTTGTGGGGAAATGTATCCCACAAAAAAAAAAAAAACACTATTGACTGAAAATCCGTTTAATGTGCAAAGAAAACTATTATGTTTTGAAGCATTGTAAACCTGAATGTTTCTAAGGGGAACTAATGGTTAGATTTGGGAAAGTGACACAAACTTAAGTTCCCAGAATCTATTTGGGAGGGAGTTGGAAGTTAGTATTACTATAAAAGTATTCTATAAAAGTACCTGAGCATTCATGTTAAGAAGGAACTTTTGCCACAATAGTCGCCTACAATCCTGATGAGTTGTTATGACTAAAAAAAAAAATGCATCACCCAGTAGCCAATCTAGTGATCAAAAAGCCTCACCAAGCTTAGACTGGTTCTCAGACTTAGATAATATCTGTTGTCAAGACCACCCTAAAGAACTTTCTGTGGATCTGTTTGTTTACACTCTGTGAGGATATATTTCTCTTTTTTTATTTTCAAAAACCCTTACTTTAGGTCTTAGAATTAATACTGTGTGTTGGTTCCAAGGCAGAAAAGCAGTAAGGCAATATGGGGGGAGGGGGATAACTTGCCCTGGAGTACATAGCCAGGAAGTATCTGAGGCCAGATTTTAACCCAGGTCCTCCTGTCTCTAGGCCTGACTCTCAGGCTCTCAATCCACTGAGCCACCTAACTGCCTCTTGAGGGGATAGATTTTAAGACCCCCAGGCCACCTCAATAGCATCTTGAGGTATTGGGGTGGATCTCAGTGAGAGAAGGTGACCAGTAGGCCAAATGTATATTTTGGGTAATTTAAAAAATGTCTTCTTCCTGAAAATGCTGCAAAATGGGTACTGCAAGTGCATTTTATAGAGAGAAACTGCAATTCAGAGAGGCAAAGGACTTGCCTAGGTCATAGAACATTTTGGATCTAGGACTCCTGGTTCAGGCTTTTTGACACAAAGTCTAATGCTATGAACCTTGCTGCCAATAATTGTACTTCCAAGAGCCTCCATGAATCTCATTTCAACTTCCTAATAGTTCAAGCCCAAAGTTATCTGTGAGACTTAAGTTTAAATAATGGTGAGGGTCACAATTCAAAAGGTTTCATGAAGAAGCATGCTCTCCACTTCTAGACAGAGAACTGATGGATCAGAGAGCAGATTGAAGCATATTTTCTTTTTCTTTTTCTTTCTCTCCTTTTTTTCTTTCTTTCTGTGACTATTTCTAGTTTCTTTAGTACATGGTAAATAAAAGCCTCCTTTTTATTGTTAGCTGAGCCAGAACTGAGTATGTACACAAACCAATGATATCTCTGTCTTTCTCTCTCCCTGTCTGTCTCAATTTTTCTCACTCAACAAGAGAGGCAATTATGCTGCGAGCCTCCATATCAGGAAGAAATAGTTAATAGAAATGCCATATTCTCCCCACCCTGGCCAATATGCGACCTTGAGTGTTCAGCTCCGCTGTTTCCATTGGCAATGGAACATACCAGCTTATAAAAACCTTGTGAACTTTATTTAAAAGGTCAGAAGCCACCAGATATCCAGCAGTCAAGACTAGGAATGAACCAGTCCTGAGGAGTGATCTGGTTGACCAACCACAATGATGAATTAACTTGGTAGCCAAGACGACTTGTACTGAAAGTAAGAGAGGGACTCATCCATTGACTATGCCAATCTGGAATTGAAATTAGTATTGGAAATAGTTTGACATTACCACTCTAAGTTTGAGTCTGCTCTATACAAGAACCAAAAAAGTTTGTAGAAAGAAGAGTAAATCTTCTGTTTCAAAAGTGTTAATACTTTAGTTCTTGCTATATCTTTGTAGCAAATATTTCCTTTAAAAGCTAATTGTTGAGGGCAGCTGGTTAGCTCAGTGGATTGAGAGCCAGGTCCAGAGGTCCTGGATTCAAATCTGGTATCAGATACTCAGATACCTGGACAAGTCATTTAACCTGCATTGCCTAATCCTTACACAGTATTGTGTTTTTTTTTAAACCCTTAACTTCCATCTTAGAATCAGTATTGGGTATTGGTTCTAAGGCAGAAGAGCAGTAAGGGCTACTCAATGGAGGTTAAGTGACTTGCCCAGGGTCACACAGCGAGGAAGTATCTTAGTCCAGATTTGAAACCAGAACCTCCCATTTCTGGGCCTGACTCTCAATCCACTGAGCCATCCAGCTTCCCCCCACAGTATTGTTTCTAAGATGGAAGGTAAGGGTTAAAAAAAGCTAATTGTTATTATTTGGTTATCAATGATATTGAGGAGGTCATCTATTCATTGATACCAGGTATATCCTATTAAGGCAAATAATATTGGGGAATTAACATTAGGAATGCCACTTTGGCAGCTGGGCAGAAGGTGCATTTGAGCAGGAAGACACAAGGCAGAAAGAACAATATTACAATAGCCAAGTGAAATCCATCGTCCTATCCTTTTTTCATCTCATCTTTAATAATATAATAAGGGATTTGCCAGTGGAGTGATGGACATCTAGCATATCAGGGCACAAAATGACAGCATTTAAAGAACCTTAACCTAATCTGTTGGTTATGCCTAGAATCCTGAAGACAGAGATGAGTGCTGAGCTCTAGGGATTTGACCTACTTGTCTAAGTGAGAACTGGGAGCCTAAGCCCAGAGTCATTCATTTTATTTAGAGAAATTTTGCCAAATGCCTTGCTGAAATCCATTATAGGAGTATGAGAGGCAGTGTGAAAGTGGAAAGAGTAAAGGTTTTTTGATCAAAAAAACTAAATTTTGGTCCTAGCTCCAACTCTTAGTTATCTGATCCTAGGTAAGATCCTGGTAAGTGCCATTCTTTTCATCCCTAAAATGGGGGCAGTAGTATTTGAATTACTCATCTCAAAGAGCTATTGTAAGGAGTGGTTACATAAATGTGAATTATTATTTTGGCATAACATAATAAAAAAGGGTAGCTGGGAAGGGAGGGAAGGAAGCCAGCAGTTGTTGACATGCCTACTTGAAAGGAGCCATAGACACTCTTTGACCCTACTGCCAGCAGACAAAGGTAAAGAAAAGCAGAATCTCTTAACTGGTTTTCTAGATTGACCTGCTATAGTGTGATTGTAGAGCTAATTATTTTGAAGAATTGAGGAGAAAAAAAGGGAAATTCATGTAAATATTCTGTGTAGTAAAGCAACACAGCTTTATAAATCTGTTGTTCCAGGAAGATTTTCTTTGGGTGTTTCATATTTGCCACGAAAAAGCCATTTTATACTGCAACAGAAATGTTGTTTGAAGAATGACTTTTATATGTCCACCTTCAGAGAAAGGACCAATCAATAGAAACATGAAAGACATAGTTGTACATTTACATCTATCTTTTTATCAAATGATATCTTTCCTAATGGGGGGGGGGGAGTTACTTGGGCATTTTATGTAACAATTAAATTAATGAAAAAAAAATTTTAAACCATTTAAGCTCTCTCTGTTTCCTTATCTTTAAAATTGTAATGTAACACCATTAGTATCAAACTTAGAGGGCTATTGTTAGGATGAAATAAAATAGTGTGTATGAAGTATTTTGCAAACCTTAAAAACATTATGTAAATGACAATTATCAACACCAGGCAACTACATGGTACAATGGATAGAGCCCTGGACCTGGAGTCAGGAAGAACTGAGTTCAAATGTGACCTTCAGGTACTTATGGCTGTGATCCCTAAGTAAGTCACTTAGCCCTATTTGTCTCAGCTTCCTTATCTGTAAATGAAATGGAGAAGGAGATGACAAACTCCTCCAGTATCTTTGCCAAAAAACCAACCAACCAACCAACCAACAACAAAAAACAAAAACAAATAGCAGCATGAAAAGTAGGAAACAATCGAAATGATTAAATACCACCAACAAATCACCTTCATCATTACTAATTATATTTTGGATATTTTCAATGTTGTGGCTATAAGATTGGCATAGAGAACATAGAATGGTTTATTAATTTTAGAAATCTATCATATGATCCCCTCTAGCTTTTTCCTGGAACCATTTTTAGAACCATTTTTAGAACCATTCCCTTTTCAGCCTAATCTGGATTTCTACTAAATTTTTTTTTACTAATTTTTTTTTACTAAATTTCATACTACTTGCCATTGATAAAATAATCCAACTTTGACAAGAGTTGTTTTCATTGAATACAAGCTGGCTTCTTGTGTTCAAAACTTCCTTTTCTAAATGTAGACAGATCATAAATTTTCAAATTCTGTTAAGGATTAGCATCACTTGTTATAAGACTGCAGTTTCCAAAATGTAGTTTCTTTCCTTTTTCTGAAAATCAATACATTATTTATACATAACAAATATCTCTTGGAATTTCTTTCATTGGTTTTTCATTAATTTGATCATATCAAGTTCCATCTCCATTTCCTGTGATAGAATTCCTCTGGATATCTTTAAAATATTTAGTTAAACTTATCCTATCCTCATCTGTTAGGACTTTGATTCCCTATTTATTTTATTACACATTTCCCCCACTGTGAATGTGTTGATTAAAAGTTTGATTTCATATTTCTTTATATTTTGTTAATACTATCTGCCTCAAGAAGGGAGTTTATCACTTCCTCATCCATTTTTGGTCCGATCATACTTTTAAAATATATTTTTGTTGTCCCTAGCATTTTTATAGGTTTCAGCTCATTGGGACTTTATTTGACCTGTATTATGTACCTCTTTCCTTTGAATATATCCTTTTAAAATATGAAATGATAAGAGAGCTCCCCATGTAGCAACATTTTTTCCTTAAACATCTCTTCTTCATCATCAGGATTATTTATATTATTTTCAACATATCAACTCTCCTAAAGTGTCAGACCAAGACTGCCATAGCAACTCACTTTAAATTTTGATAATTCTTTAAGGCCAATTTCAAATGCTGTGTTTGCAATGATGGCATCCCTGACTCCCTTAATAAGTAATGATCCTTTTCACCTTATGATTACAAGATCTTTTGGTCTTAACATTTTTTATCTCTGTAACCCTACTAGATTATAAATTACATGATGGCAGTAACTACATCTTATTTCATCTTTGTATGTCCCCAGAACCTCTCACACTGTGCTGTGTACAGCTAAATACATATTAAAACCATTGAATTGTAGTTAAGTAGGTCAGCATGAGCATTTCAGGAGAAATGGGCCCAGTTTATATACAGTAGCCATAGGTGGCTAACCTAGTTCTGAGGAGAACAAAGGTTTTTTTCAAATTATTTGTACACCCACTTGTCCTGTTCCTGTTCTCGCTCCTTTGCTTTGATTTTTCCCTATTTCTTATGTTTTACTTGGACTCAGGTTTCACCAATTAATTTCCTCTTACTTCTTACCCAATGCTGCCTCCTCGAGCATGAAGTTGACTTGAACCTTTCCAAGGTCCTACTCTTAACTCTTCATGATTCCAGTCTTTGTCTCATATAGTGTTTCCCAGGACACCTCTTAGGGGATTCCTAATTAATCATCATCTCTATGTAAATAGTATATTCGTATAGGTAGAAATAAGGTGGCATAGTGGATAGAGTGCTAAGCCTAGAGTCAGAAAAACCTGATACTCGCCTGACATTTATAAGCTTTGGACTCTGGACAAGTAATTTAATATGTATGCCTCAGTTTCCCCAACTGTATAATGGGAATAATAATAGCACCTACCTCCCAGAGTTGTTCTGAGGATAAAATGTGCAATTATTTGTAAAGTGCTATGTCTTGTACATAGTAGGTGCATAATAAATCTTTATTTTCTTACTATAGACAAGACTTAATGTCCAGTGGATGTGTGCCCATTTTTAAGGGATAAACTAAGAGAAATTGGTGTCTTCTTTTCCAAGAAGCATTGTTTTATCTCTCTTCTCCAAAAAGGTAAAAAGTGAAAAAAAGCTCAAAATTGCCAGGGGTGTTTAATTAAGTACACTTCTAATAGCAGTTTTAAACATGAAAATGGTCACCAAGCATACTGACATGCTTTTAAGACTTAAGATTACCCAAATAATGTAAATAAGGATTGTATTTTCTACTTGTGCATGAAACAAACAAAAATTCTTTAGTAAGAGAAACTTGCCTGACAATTTAGAAATAATAACACAGCTGCTTCCCAACAGAAATTTCTGTGGTTTGCCCCACAGTTACAAAATAACCAGTACCAAGGAACTCCACTAACATCCACAGAAACATTGTTTGAAAACATCTCGTCATAGTAAAAAATCTAACTTGCAATTATTTTAGTAACAACAATATTTGACAATTTCAAAGCACTTTACAGTTTGTGAAGCATCCTCATAAAATGGGAAAGTGGATAGAGCAAAACTTATTATTCTTTTTTTTTTAAACCCTTACCTTCCATCTTGGAGTCAATACTGTGTATTGGCTCCAAGGCAGAAGAGTGGTAAGGGCTAGGCAATGGGGGTCAAGTGACTTGCCCAGGGTCACACAGCTAGAAGTGTCTGAGGCCAGATTTGAACCTAGGACCTCCCATCTCTAGGCCTGACTCTCAATCCACTGAGCTACCCAGCTGCCCCCTAAAACTTATTATTCTTAATTTGCGGATGAGGACACTGATCCTCAAAGTAAAGTGACTGCCTCCTTATGATCATAACATTAATAAATAACCAAACCAGATCTGATTTCCAAGGCTAACTTTCTTCCTGGTGATAGAAAAACAAAATTTAAATGAAGTTTTGAAGTATTTTGTTCCTTATCTGCATTCAGGGTAAGCTTTATGCTGGCCCTTGACTTTTTTTCAATATTTGATATTGTTGACAAGCACCCTTTTTAAAAATTATTACTTCAACAATTCACCGAGTATTTATTAAGCATGCAAGCACTGCACAGGGTCTTGGTTTTACAAAGACAAACACAAAACCAATCCCTGCCATTGAGTAATTCCATTCTATCAAATATTTGATCTTTGTTTCTAGTTTTTTGCTTTTCTTTGTTTTCCTCATCTTACTCTTTCTTTAAATTTCTGTCTCTCAGGGGCAGCTAGATGACAAAGTGGATAGAGGATCAGGTCTGGAGTTGGAAGGACCTGAGTTCAAAGCTGATCTCTCATATAGTTCCTAGCTATGTGACCCTGGGCAAGTCATTTAACCCCATTTGCCTAGCCCTTGCCCTTCTGTCCTAGAGTTGTTCCTGAGAAAGTAAGGGTTAAATATTTTTTCCTATGTCTCTGTTGGTTCTACTAGTTATCCCTCTTTTGTGGCAAAAAAAAAAAGTTATTTTCTTGTTAGACTTAGTCCTTGACTTTCTCTCCATTCTCTTTCCTGAAGATTTTTATCCATTCCCATGATTCCAATTTGGGTCACTCCTAGGCAAATAGCTTCAAAATCTATTTTTCTAACATTAACTTCACCCTTAATGCTCCAATCTCACATCTCTAATGGACTATTAGATAGTTCCACTAAAATCTCTCTGTGATACCTCAAACTCCAAATATTTACCATTTAACTAAATCTTTGTCCCATCATTTAGAGAGTCAAAAACCATTTATTAAGCATTTTCCATATTCTAAGCGCTTTCTTAAGTGTTGGGTTTATAAAGGAAAAAATACAGTCCCTGTCCTCAAAGAGCTCATATTCCAATGGGGGAAACAACGTGTAAATGATTATATACATAAAAATATATGGAGATGGTGTAGATGTGAGGTAATCATAAAACATTTTTACAAATCTGTGGAATTTAAGCTAGAAGCACCACAGTCATAGGGAATGGTCAGTGAAAAGTCAAGATATGGAGTATCCTATGTGAAGAACAGCCAATAAATACTTACTAAGTCCTTGGCATGTGGCAGACTCTAAGGATATAAAAAGAGGTAAAAGACAGTCCTTCCTCTTCAGGAGCTTACAATCTGATGGCAGAGACAACAAGCTTACAACTAAAAATAAGCTACATGCATAATAAATAGGAAATAAGAGAAAAAAGGCTCTAGAAATAATTGAATTTAAAAGAGGGGTTTGGTAAGGCTTTCTGGAGAAGATGGGATTTTAATGGGAACTTGAAGGAAGCCAGTATTCAGAGAGGAGGAGAAAGAATATTTCAGGCATAGGAGACCACCATAAAAAATGCCCAGAGACTAGAGATGGAATGTCTAGTTTGTAGAACAGCAGAGGCCAGAGTCAGTGGATCTAAAAGTACATTGTGGGGAGGTAGCTATAAGAAAATTGGAAAAAAATGGAAGAAAATTAGTTTGTAAAAGACTAAAAATTCCAAAGGAAAGATTTTATATTTGACACTGGGAATAATACAGGAATTAATAGAGTTAATTGAATTTAGGATGGGCCTGTGCCAAGATGTTGACTATGTGAGTAGAGAGAAGTTGCATATAAGACCCAGCTCTCCTTACAAATTCCCTTGTTTTGTTGATAACTTCTTCATCCATCCCTTGTGTTGTAAACCTTAATGCTATCATTGATTTGTATGTTATATTCCACTTCCTATCCCAAAATCCCGTTGCCAACTAATCTATTGCCAAGTCATAGAGATTTTTACCTACAAAATATCTGTAGCACCTATCTACTCTTTTCTGCTTCCACTGCTACCAATCCAATTCAGTTCTTCATTATCTCTCGCCTAATCTATCAACTCATCTCCTAGCCTCTAGGCCAGTGATGGTGAACCTTTTAGAGTCTGTGTGCCTTGCCTCCACCCACACTGAGTGCCTGGTGTGCCCTGTCACTCCCTTCCTTACCACACACTGGGAGAGAGAAAGCCCTCCCAATGGGCTGATGGATGGAGGGGTAGTTGAAGTAAGGAATGTCCTCAGTGAGTATAAAGAGTGGAATAGAAGTGGCCTGAGCACTCTGCTCACCGCCAGCTCTGCTGCCTGTGAGCTACCCATCTTATCCCAGAAAAGGGAGGGAGGAAGTACTCCTATTGGGCTGCTAGACAGAGGGGTAGATGATGGAAGAAATGTCCTCAGGCATGTGTGGAGAGGGGGGAGGGAGCAGCTCTGCCTGAGTTCCTCTGCCTTTTTAGTAACTACCTCGGGGAGGGGTGGGGCGGAACATGTGCCCACAGAGAGCTTTCTGCATGCCATCTTTAGCACACATGCCATAGGTTCACCATCACTTTTCTAGGCTCTCTTTTCTCAAACTATCCTTCCCAGGCAAAAATAATCATGTAGGATCATGCCACTCTCTATTCAAAAACTTTCATGAAGCTGAAAGGAACTTCAGAAGACATTTAGTCCAGCCTCCTCTTTTTATAGAAAAATAAACTGAGGCATAAGTGGCTTGATCAAGGTTACAAAACCAGGAAGTGACAGAGTCCAGAATTCAAATCCAGGTCCTTTGGCTGCAAATCCAGAATTCTCTCATTGACTCCTTCTTACCCATAGAATAACATTTAAACAACTGAGTATTCAAGAACCTTAATAGGCTGCTTCCTATCTACCTGTGTAGTATTATTACTCTTCATGTACTTCAAAATTTTATAGAATTGTATTAATCCAAAATTATTCTACAGACTGATTCAGTCTCTATGTATTTCTTAGTTACCCCTATGACTGGAATAAATCTACACAGCTGAAGTCCATGTCATGAGCCATGAAGCCTTTCTTCCTTCTTTCAAAATAAGCTATTCAAAATTCTCAACTTTTTTCATAGAAATTGTTCTATACATTTGTCCTTTTAAGCTTCTTAGGGGAAAGAGCCAAGTTATGTTTCACCTTTTTTGTTTTCCCAGATCCTAGTATAGTATCCAGCATAAGTAAGTACTTAGTAACCATTTATTGAATTAGATTAATTTGAGGTAGAAAATTTAAATTTAATTCTCTTTGGCAACTGTTGGATGCTAGAACAGAAGATCCTTAGAGAATCTTTTCAGTCTTTAAATCTTTGTCTTCTCTTGGAACCAAGAATATGGTAAGACCTGAAGAATAATGACAAAAGCATATCTCAGAGTACTGGCTGCTCCATATATTTTGCTGCTCTTTCTAGTTTTTATCACATTGTTCATTAGCATTTTTTAAAAATAAAATTATGCTGTATTCCACCTCCAGCTAAGTCCTATTCTGATGTTCTTATCTTGGTAAAGGGTCCACTATAAGACTTATCATAGATTTAGATCTGGAATGAATCTCAGAGGCATTTTACAGATGAGGTAACTGAGACTCAAGGTTAAGTGACTTGCCTAAGATCACAAAACTAGCAAGTTACAGTCAAAATTCATACCCAGGTCCCATAAGACCAAATGTACGACCTTTTCTCCCTATAACATACAGCAAAGCAAGGACTCTGGCACTTTCTGCTGAGACAAAAAAGATCAAAGTATCAATTGATAAATGGGCAGAAGATATGAACAGACAATTTTCAGATGAAGAAATCAAAGCCATATGTAAGTATATTTTTAAAAGGTTCTAAATTGCTACTGATCAGAGAAATGCAAACCAAAACACCAGAGATAATCACCTCACACCCATCAGATTGGCTAAATAACAAAAGAACAAAGCTACAAATGTTGGAGGGGGTGTGGGAAAACAGGGACACTAATGCACTCTTGGTGAAGTTGTGTAATGATCCAGCCATTTTGGAGAGCAATTTGAAATTAAACCCAGAGTTATAAAACCATGTACACCCTTAAACCCAACAATACCATAGCTGGTTCTGTTTCCCAAGGACTCAGAGAAAGTGGAAAAGAACCCAGATGCTCCAAAATATTTATAGCAGCTTTCTTTGTGGTGGCATGGACACCTATCCTGTAAAGTAAGTTCTTAAAATGTTTAGTGAAATTTCTTGTGAATCCACTATTTTAAATACTCCCCAGTTCTATGATTGCAATACCAAGCAAGCCTTAATGGTTGATTTTTCATGAGTTCCTGTGGCTATAAAAATTAACCCTTACTTTACAGGAGAGGTGTCAAATAAAGGCCTGTGAAAAGCATGCTGTACAGAAACACAATCAAGTGCTGGGAATCAAACTAAAATATAAGTGGGAAATATTTAACAAAATAAATAAAAATACAATAAAAAAGATAACATACTTTAAAACTAAGTGAAATGCAGTCCATAGGCATGCTAATATATGGATTAGTGGCCTCTATTTCTCTTTGAGTTGATATCATTACATTATAAGTTATTAGTTAAATTCCACTTAAATGTTTCTTAACATATTGGTAATTGATACAGTAATTCATTCTTTCTTATTACATGGATAACTATGTTCCCCTCCAATTTTGTTATAAATATATGTCCTATTGACCTTTATATTTGAAAATGGCATTGTTGATGATAGCAATTGGACACTCAGAGCAACAAAAGTTAAAAGTAAGGGAGACATCAGATTGAGGGGGGTACAACTAGTCCTAAGGGATTAGGTGTTTATGTAACTCCATCACAAATTATAAGGAGATATTATGAAGATAAGTGGCCAGTCATGCCATTGTTGTGTGAACCTTTATAACCCAAGGAAATCAAGCACAGTCAAAAGATCAGTCAATCAACAAACCTTTATTGATGTGTACACTTATTATATACCTCAAAAATATGTTAAACACTAGCGATGCAAAGAAAGCAAAAACCCAAGGAGCTAGCATGCTAATCAAGCAGACAAAGTTTCCTGAAGATGGTTGTATTTGAGCTGAGTCTTAAATAATATCTGCCTTCACAGGTAAAATTCTCAGGTGAAAACAGATTAACATAAACCTAGAAAGCTGCATTGACAAAGAAAATAGAAGTCACAAAACAGACATCTGGCTTTATATCTTTTCAGTGTAATTTGTTGAAAGTGGGGAGAGGTTTTTTTCATGGTTGTGGCATTATAAGGGAATCCATAGATTATCTACATATAAAAGTCTTCAGTTTTTACCACTGCCTGACTTACCTTCATTAGGGAGATGCTGGTACATATTTAACCACCAGATCTCTGAAAGAAAAAAAAAAGGATGTTCTTTGCACTTAAGCTTAATTTGTATTATTAATATTTTCTCCATCACTTCTTAGAGTCTAGGCCAGCAACAAAATAAAACATCAAGCCCCAATTTGTAGCATTTGCAGATGTCCAAGATGTATATTCTCACACTGAACCAGCACATCTCTATTTCCCACCAACAAGCTTGCCTAGTTACTGTCCAGTCCAGTATCCTTCCCCAAAGGGCAGGCCTTGTCAATGAAAGACTTGAGCAATTGCTATTCTAGAATTTTAGAATTTGCTATTCCATTTGTGCTCTTCTATTAATGTCCCTGACCCCAAGCATCTGAAGATTCCGAAAACCAACTATTGATTAACAAGTAAAGGAATTGTGCCCCTGGGTTAAAAGCCATTGACTTAACAAATCCAAAAAGCCAAGATGGAAGGATTTTTATTTTTTTTTAAACCATAAATATTTGCCAAATGTTGCTTAGCAATCTGAAAACACAGCTGGGTTTATTTTCCTAATTAAAACTCTGCATGATAATCAGTCTGGAATGTGGGACTCTGAATCCCTGCTGTGTCCTTTCTTTTCTCTCTTTTCCTTCTAGAGGAAACACAAAATACATTAGTCCAGACTTTAAAGGATATCCTTACCTCCAGTTTTTTAAAAAGACTATACTAAAGAAAATAGAAATTCACATTTTGCTAAATGACAGGGATCCTAGGAGCCATTATCAATAACACTGGCATCAGCAATCAAGGATGAGAGCTCTATACATATATCACTGTCAGCCAAATAGGCCCATCAAACCAGTAATTTTTTTTGCCATGAAGTGCAAAACAAAAAAAAATTAAAATGTTGTTTAAATACAATCTCAAAAAAGCAGGAAATCATCAAACTTCAAGCTAAATATGGTTGCATAGTTATTGCCAATGTCTACAGATAAGTCCCAGATAAAAATCAGGCTGGCATGGTGGAAAAAAAGGCTTCAAATCAAAAGATTTAGGGTTCTAATCTCAATCTATGCCACTTGTAGTTCGCATTGAGGTAGTACTTTAAGTTGGCAAGATGGGTTCTTGACAACAATCTTGGGAGGCAGAGAATACAAGTATCCCTAGTTTGTTTTTTTTTTTAATTTTTTTTTAAAAACCCTTCCCTTCTGTCTTGGAGTCAATACTGTGTATTGGCTCCAAGGCAGAAGAGTGGTAAGGGCTAGGCAATGGGGGTTAAGTGACTTGCCCAGGGTCACACAGCTAGGAAGGGGCTGAGGCCAGATTTGAACCTAGACCTCGCGTCTCTAGGGCTGGCTCTCAATCCACTGAGCTACCCAGCTGCCCCCGTATCCCTAGTTTACAGGGGAAGAAATGAAATCTCAGGTTAAAGGACTAGCCTAGGGATTGCACAGCTTGAAAAACATTGGAGCTAAGACTTGGAAGCCAACATTCTATCCATTACCAAAGTGCTTTTGATTAGTAGAGCATTGTCAGACCAGTCAGTTGTCCTCTCCTGGAGTCAGTTTCCTCCTCTTTAAAATGATCGATTGGACCAGATGACTTCTTAGGTCCTTTATAACTCTATACTATTCTGTCATTCATAGTGGCCATAGGTCCTTGCTATTAAAATCTTGCCTACCTTGATCAAAAATAAATGACCTATTTCTGGTGTGGTAGTAACTTCTGTCTTCATTCTGATAGTAACAGATTCTGCAGATATGGGAACTCAGATGGCTTTCTTTTTTTTTTTTTTTAAATAGAAACAAAGGCAAGGGAAAGGAGCTGGTTTGAGCTAAAGGGCTAAAGAAGTCTCTTTGCTATGTGAAGGGGAGGAAGCTTCCAATTTTTTTTAAATTAAGAAACCAGAAAAGATGAAAATAAACATAGCAATCTGAAAGAAAACAGGGCAGGCCTAGCAAGACTCAGGCAGTAGATATAATGAGAATCAGGCAGCAGGACTAATGAGAGTCAGGAGGGAGGACTTGAATGGTATATATGAAATCAGCTGCTTTCTGGTCCACTTGTGCTCATTTTTCAGGGGCATAATATGTATATTTGCTAAAAAGATGCTGAATTTCCCCATTGAACAGAGGAGCAAAAAAAAGGGGGTGAAGAAGAAATGGGGGAAAAGACCAAAATGGAAAACGTGACCAAGCTTGATGTTGTTATTAAGGGATGTTTAAGGGGAAGAAACAAGAGGTAAACATCTAAATATTTTGAGTTTATTAATGGGAAAATGGGATGGGAATGAGGGTAACAAGCAGAAAGGAAATTTCTCAATCTTATCCCCAAAACTAATTCCCCTTAATAACTATTCTATTGGCTAACTTCCAAAGCTAAATAAGTCAAGTTCCTACAAACAGAACCTCACAGAGTCCAGGTATGGGCCAAGATCCCAAAGGTAAAGTCCAAATCTGGTCCCAGTAGAGACTGATGGTCCTTTTCTTCTTCTTCACTCTAGCTGCCAGCAGCCTGTTCAAGCAGTCTCTCTCCTCAAGCTGGTATCTCACAAGGGCCAGATATCTTGTAGAAAGGTGAAAATTATAGATACCACCAAATCTTCAGCAAGAAGACTTTTTCAGTTGGGACCAACCTCCCCTTGGAGTGCTGACCCAGGGTCTCATGAGGTTCTGAGTCACATGTCTCTGTCACTCAAAATGCAGTCTTTCCTTGCTTACTACAATGTAAATATTGCTGGCCAACAAAACTGATAAGCTAATAATTGCTCTTTTAAACCTTTACCTTCTGGCTCAGAATCAATATAAGTATCAGTTCCAAGGCAGAAGTGCACTAAGGGCTAAGTAATGGGGATTAAGTGATTTGAACAGGATCACACAGTGTCTGAGATGGATTGAACTCATGAAGATTAGTCTTCTTGAATCCAGGTCCAGCACTCTGTTCACTGTACCACCTATTTGCAGGCAGCTAAAAGGATACTCAGCCTCTACTGCCTCCTGTGTATGGGGTGCTCAGGGAGGAGTAATATCTTTGGTATGGAGGGCTTGTCGTGCCCTTCTAGGGCAGCTCTCCAGCCTCTGACCCCCACCTGACACCCAGCTCTCACTTGTGGCTCCCAGTAGCTGCTAGCATGCAGCAGTGGCCACACCCCGGGCAATGGCTTTGACAGACCTGCCAAACCTTGTGAGGGTAGCCATCGGGTCGACGTCGACCCCTGGTGAACCAGGGCTTTGCTCACCCAGCATGTAAAGACTGCTTCGGCAGAACAGGCGGAAGAAACCAACAAGAAGGTTCAACGGCTGAGATGGCGACGCAGCAAAGCACTGTGGAGTGCTCAGGGCGTGTTGGAGCACAAAGGACAACATGGCCATCCAATGCAGCTGAGGAAGTCTCCAGGTGTAACGACTTTTCATGCCACTGGACCCAGGCTTCCAACGCCAAGAGAGTGGGACTGTCTCTGTGCATCGACTTTTCCACTTAAATCTCCTTCATGCACAAGTGTCTTTGTGCACAAAAATGCACAAAGACAATCGTCATCCCCGGTTACAGAGAGACTACTACTACTACTACTACTGTCTCCTCTCTCTACTCTTCCACCATCTCTGCTAGTACCATGACAATCTCATCTCCCTCTCAGGTACAATAGGATTACCACCAGAACTTAGAGGTCCCAATCAACTGGCAGATCAGATGTAACACACACACACACACACACACACACACACACACACACTCACACACTCACACATTTATAGCATGTATCTATGGATCAATGAATGGAAGCCAGGGGAAGTAATCTTGAGAGGGGGTTCATGGAGGGGCTACTTCTAAAATTCTTTGTGGGAAGATTCAAACAGAACAGTAAATTAATAAACTGAGTACTTCCATAATTCCCTGGGAGTGAACAGATTTATTCAAACATCACTTTTCTCTGAAATGAATCACCAGGGCAACCTTGTCATCTTATTACAGAAATACAACCAACTTCCCAAACTGGCAAACCAATTCCTCTCTGAAATGAATTGTTGCTTTTGTTGAGACAATGGCTGAGCATAAATGAATCAAATTCACAGACTGTCTTCTTTACCTCTGTATTCAAAAGAGAGAGAGAGAGAGAGAGAGAGAGAGAGAGAGAGACAGAGACAGAGACAGAGACAGAGACAGAGACAGACAGAGAGAGAGAGAGAGAGAGAGAGATTAAAGGTTAGCAAAACATCATTTGAGGATTTTGTTTAACATTATTATATTCTTGAGAAATATTTCTTGGAATACTAGCAGATTTATAGATGCTTTATGATTGCAGAGTAACAAAAAAAATGTTTCATGCCCCCTTAGGAGCTTAAAATCAACATTATTTAGGAGGTTTGATGAATACAGAAAGAAATCTACATTCAGACCTCTTTGATCTCTAGGAACACTGACTATGGAAGCCTATTGTTTTATCATATGCTCAGAAAATTCTTTGATTATGAGTAAAGTAATATAGAGGGGTAGGGGTTTTCCTTCATAATTAATATTTTTCCAATATCATTGAATATTTATTAAGCAGTGATAGATGCACTACATGCCAAATATATTGCCAGGAAAGGGTTCCCAATTTTCTTTATCCCTATACACATTAACTTTTAGTAAACCTTCTGGTACCCCCAATTCAGTGTGAAAAGAAATAAATCCTAGAGCTTACCATGCACATATAAGAAATAAAATTTAGAGATTGATTAAATGTTTATAAAGAAAACTTCATTTGTCTCATAATTTGGTATCATAAAGTTGTTACGTGTTTATCAGAGCACAGTCAAATGAATCATTAAGAATTTTATTGTGGGTTGTTTTGTTTTTTTCATGCTAATCAATGATTTTGCTTCTCAGTTTATGTTTCATTTTTTCCAAAAATTTTCCAGTTATATGTAGAAATAACTTTTGACAGCTTTTTTGACATTTTAAAATTCAGATTTTCTCCCTCCCTACCATTTTCTCATCCCTGAAGTGACGAATAGTTTGATATAAGTTATACCTGTATTTTCAAGTCACATATATTTCCATATTGCTCATGTCATGACAGAGGACACATATCACACAAACAATAAAAATCTCATGAAGGAAATAAAATGAAATGTGGCATACTCTGATATGCACTCAGCCTCCAACAGTTCCTTCTTTGGCTGTAGATAGCATCTTTATCATGAGCCTTGTGTTTATCTTGGGGACTTGCTTTGCTGATAATGGTTTAATCCTTCATAGTTGATCATTGTATAATATTTATGTTACTATATATGCCAGTGATGGCAAACCTATGGCACATATGCCAAAGATGGCACACAAAGTACTCTCTGTGCACACATGGTCACCCCCCCCCCCCCAGAGTTCATTACTAGAAAGGCAGAGGGACTTGGGCAGAGCTACTCCCCTCCCCATCTCCACCATGCTGAAAGACATTTTTTTCACATTCCTCCCCCACCTCTACCCAGCATTCAATGGTAGCACACAGGGGGTAAGGTGGGCTGCTTACAGGCAACAGAGCTAGAAGGGAGCAGAGCACTCAAGTCACTCCTCTCCCCCTCTCTACATTCACTGAGAACATTCCTCACTTCACCCAGCCCTCCCCCCAGCAACTTTCTCTCTCCCCTATGTGGGGTAAAGGGAGGTAGGCAGGGAGTACCCAGCATGTGGGGATGCATGGCACATGGTCTCTGGGGAGCATAGCACTAGGTCTGGGAAGTAGGGTGGGGACAAGGTCTAGCACTCCATCTCTAAAAGGTTCACCATCACTGATATACACGTTTCTCCTGGTTTGGCTCACTTCATTTAACTCAGTTTCCTTTTAGAGATACTTACATATTATGTTCAGGCCCTAGTTTATTTCTTGCTTTGTATTTAATTGAACAAAGGAGAGAGAATCCTTATTCACAGAGGTGAGTTGTTATAAATTAAATTAAAACATAATACACATATGTGGGGTGGGGGTGAAGGAGTGAATATGCTTCTCCAAAAGTATGTTAAAGGGTTGATAACTGGCTGGAAATTAATGCAGTTTTTGTTTGTGCAGATATCAATTAGCTCATCTTTCATTGGGTTATTGCCACTGGTTTTTCTTGTTCAATATGAAAAGGGGGGCTAAGTTTAAATCTCATTTTTTTTATTTTAGTCATTTTATGTTAGTTCTGTCTCAAGGCCAAACTTGTTACATTTATCCCTCATGTTCTCAAGTACACAGAAAAAAATTAGGGTGTTTCTTTTTTCTGCTAATCATTTGAACTGCCACTAGTTGGGCCCTCCAATTTTAGTGCCTGATGGATAGTATCCCAGCTTCATCTGACCACTGTATGCTAGATTATTTTTGTAAAAAGATATTTACCTCACAGTTATCTCAGTAACAAGCCTTGGTCTGGGAACTGGGATGGGGTAATGTTGGGGAGGATTAGGTTCACACTTTGGCTCAGTTCCTACATAGCCCTGGTCACATCAAGTTCACATCTAAAGACAGCATTAATGCTGCCTTCTACTAGACTGGAGTAAGAGAAGTCATTCCTCATGACTAATTGCTCCATACTCTTTGAATTGATTCTGAGTTGAATGCAACTTCTAGACTGGATTCCTAGAATCCTATATTCTCGTAACTCTTAGTCCCAGCCTTTGTAACTCCCAAGGTTAGATAGAACCATGAACTAAAAGTCCAAGGAGGCCCTATTTCTTGGGGAACCATATGGTTTTTGAAGGAGTAAGACCCCACAGCTTTTCCTATCCCATGACTTCACTGGAGACCATGATTGAAGGAGTCACCTTACTTCCCCTGTTGCAAATTAAAAAAAGAAGAAAGAGAGCTGGAGCTGGTCTAGACCCCTTTGAAGATATCCATGGTTCTGGCTAAACAGGCAATTTTTAAAGGCTTCTCCCAACCAGCTACCTAATATATTCATTCATCACCATTCCCCCAAAGAAACTCCCTACTTTCCTACACATATAGATAGATCTTAGTAAGCTGATGGGATCTGTATATGTGCCAGACCTCCATTATAATCTTTTTTTTATTTTCAAAAGTAATATAACTAACACTCCCTACCTTTTCCATTCCACTTTTACCTCCTCACCATTCCCTCTCCAATCTAGATTTTTTTTACAAACTATTACCTTTTAAATATTTAAATTTAGTAACATAGTTATTTACCATAAAATTTTTGGGTAAATTTTATAAAATAGATTTATAAACTTTACCTTAAATTCATAAAATTTCTTTGACATGTTTTTCACACAAGTTGGAAAGCCATGTGCTAGAAGAACAGACATGACTAAAATAGCATGCCTGACTTCAAAAAGCTCACTGATTAGTAAAAGAAGGTCTAGTAAGAAAGATGATATGCCATGATAAAAACAAACCAAAAATATCAGTGAGTATGTGACAAGATCACAAGAGATATAAAGGGAATGAGAGATTATTTTAGACTAAAGACATAAATGCACATGGAATTCAGTTATTTTGTGTTTTTATTCACTGAAAATGTAAATACTATATATTTAAGAGATTCTCCTTATTCTTAGATGGTTAGATTTCAATTAATAGTTCATTTTCTCTGGCTAGTAACAATATAATATTTGATATTTGAAATATATTCCCCATTCTACTTTTCTATTCTCTGAGAGGAAAATATTAAATCACTTAGCAAGAATAATTAGTGGTCAAGAAAAGCAAAAAAAAATGAAATTATAGATCTAAATCTGGAAAGGATCTCAGAAGCTATCTATCCAACCAGCTTATTTTTACAGCTGAAGAAACAGAAATTAACTGACTTGTCCAAAGTCATGTAGGTAGTAAAGATCAGAAGGAATATAGATTCTCAAATTAAAGAGGTCTTCTCTTCTAAAGAGATTACATGATGCTACATTCCCAATATTTGCTCAATATTGTTACTAAATACACACATTTCCTTCTTCCTAAATTTCCATGACATACTATCTCCTTGTTCTCTACCTTCTTCTTTGATTTCTCTTTTACAAGCTCTTTACTGGACTTTCACCCAAGTCACACTCATTGAACATGAGTGTCTCCAATGCCTAGACTTTCTCTTTTCCTTCTTTAATACTTTACTAGGCAATCTCATTATCCTCCAAAGGTTTGTGTCTACATAGATGATTCTCTGATATATATATATATATATAGATATATATAGATATATATAGATATATACAACCTGAGCTCTGATCTCATAAAAGGAACTATTGTCCTTTAACATCTCAAGCTGGATGTCCTATAATACATCTCAAACTCACCATTACCAAAAAAACAGCTCAGTATATTTCTCCCCAAACCCTCCCCCCTTCCAAACTTCCCCTATCAATGTTAAGGGCATGACTGTTCTTTGAGTTAATCATGCTAGTAATAATCACTATCCTCTTTTACTCCTTATTTTCACTCACCCTCCCCTGCCCCATATCCAATCTATTTCCAAGTCTTGTCCTTTTACTTTAACATTTTTCAAATATATCTACCTTTCTCCATTCATAGTGATGATACTCTGAGGTAGGCATTCAATACATCATTCTTGAAGATACACAATAGCCTTTAAGTTGCTCTCCCTCCTTCGTCTCTTCCCACTCCATTTCACCCTCCACTCAGCTTCCAAAAAGATTTTCCTAAAGTTCAGGTCTGACTATATCACCCTGTTCTCAACTCATTAACTAGAAGAGCTTCTATTATATTTTATTCCAATATTTAAGTGTAATCATGATTATATTGACAGGACATTGCCTCCAGTGATATTAATCCTAATGGCTTCATGCCTGCTTATCTTGTCCAATTCTTGTCCATGTTCTACCATAAATTTGCACTAGGGGCCTCCTCAGAGAGCTAAAGGTCTCCCATCCATTATCCAGAAATCATAAAGATGCCAATGCCTGTGCATTGGTTGTTCAGCAGTTATTTATTACTTTAAACCACTTAACCAGTCCATTCAAGTATACATTTCCTTGATGACATCCTTTATACTGCTCCTCCTATGTAATTCTTTGGTTATAATGTGCTAATCTGCCTACACCCACCATATGCCTCTTCATTGCCCTTTGTGCGATTTTCTAATTCAATTTTTGGTAGTTTTCTAAGACTTGGAACCATATATCATCAGAAGAATATTTGCTCATAGCCATCCTCTTGGTGGTGGCAAAAAATTGGAAAATGAGGGATTTTCCCTTGATTGAGAAATGGCTAAACAAATTGTAGTATATGATGGTGATGGAATACTATTGTGCTGTAAGGAGTGATAAACTGGAGGATTTCTCAATGAAATGGAAGAACCTCTAGGAACTGATGCAGAGTGAAATGAGCAGAACCAAGAGAACATTATATGCAGAAAGTGAAATATTGTGGAACAACACCATGTAATGGACTTTGTTAATACAAGACAATCCCAAGGAACATATGAGAAAGAATGCTATCCATATCATGAAGAAAAAAAAACTATGGGAGTAGAAACACAGAAGAAAAACAAATGAATTATCCTTTGCTTATATGGATATATGATTTGGGATTTTGGTTTTAAAAGACTGCTTTATTACAAAAATAAATAATATGGAAATAGGTATAAGCAATAACATTTGTATAACCCAGTGGAAGTGCTTATTGGATCCAGAAGGAGGGAGGAAAGACGGGAAGGAAAGAAAACAAAATATGTAAACATGGAAAATACTTTTTAAATTAAAAAAATAATTAAAATAATATTGGCATTCAAAATATGACTCATGCTTCAGAGAAAAATATGAAGTGAATAAAGATAATTTTACAATTTCCCAAAGGCATCCCATGGCATCCTACTCTCTTTCTCTTATGTAATTATTCATTTAATTCATATGTGTGTCCATCAAAAGGCAGATAGATTATAGATAGGGAGAGAGAGGGGGGAGTGTGTGTGTGTGTATGTGTGTATGTGTCTGTGTGTGTGTGTGAGTGGGAGACAGAGAGACAGAGACAGAGACAGAGAGACAGAGACAGAGAGAGAGAGAGACAGAGACAGGGACAGAGAGAGAGACAGAGACAGAGAGACAGAGACAGAGACAGGGAAAGAGAGAGAAGCAAGGTGCTGCTTCTGTAATTTTATTCATCTACAGAGCTTCTGGTAAGAAAATTTACTAATGCAGAAAAACACTTATTATGAAACATGTACGTGTGTGAGTATGTGTGTTACTATTTATTCTTCAACCATTTGAATTTTCTTTCATAGATATTTAGGACAAAATCTTTGTAATAATTTAGACCTCATTTATACAATTTTCCATTTCCATAAGTCTATGCATAGTCATCACCATTCAGCCCACAAACAAGAGCATCTGGAAGACCTCCCCTGCTCATAGGAAATCCCTCTTTGACTTAGATTCTCTTCTATATTTTGTGCCTCACTTATTAATAACAAAAAATGACCCAATAAGGTTATCTCTGTTGTAATGTCCTCCCAAAAGAACCTTATATAATTCTGATATGATGGATACCTAGTTTTGAAACTGTTTTGCTCCACTAATCAAATATATATACAATTAAATTTTTGGTTATTCTATTTGTTGTGTTCAATATATGGATTTTTAAAAGTTTTCCTTAAAGAAAGTATTTATGGTTCATAGCTAAGATGTTCCTGTAAAGCCTATGTGTCTTTGGCTTCTCTTGTGCCTGAATTAAATTTTCTAAAATAATAATAATAATAACAGCTAACATTTATATAGCAGCTACTATGTGCCAGGCACTGTTAAGCACTCCAAAACCATTATCTCACTGGAATCCTCCCAAGAACCCTGGAGGGTAGGTGCTATTAATATCTCCGTTTTACAGATGAGGAAATTGAGGCAGTTAAAGGCTAAGTGATTTGCCCAAGGCAACACAGAAAGAAAGTGTCTGAGACCAGGTGTGAACTCAGGTCGTCCTGACTCCAGGTCTGGAGCTCTATCTGTTAGTTGACCATGCAAAACAGGTTGCTTTACTAGGTGAATGGAAGGTCCCAAAAGAGTGTATAGCACTGCTGTACTTTCCCTTAATAAGCTCAGGCCTGGAAAATTGTGTTCAGTTCTTAGAAAACATTTTTATTTTTATTTATTTTTATCTATTTTTGACATTTTTATTTAATTAGTCAATTTAGAACATTTTTCCTTGGTTACAAGAATCATAATATTTCTCTCCCCTCCCCCCAACCCTTCTCATAGCCGACATGCAATTCCTCTGGGTTTTACACTTGTCCTTGATTAAGAACTATTTCCATGTTGTTGATGTTTGCACTAGGATGTTCATTTAGAGTCTATATCCCAAATCATATGCCTGCGACCCATGTATTCAAGCAGTTGTTTTTCTTCTGTGTTTCTACTACCACAGTTTTTCCTCTGAATGTGGATAGTGTTCTTTCTCTTAGATCCCTCCTAGTTGTTCAGGATCACTGCATTGCCACTAATGGAGAAGTCCATTACATTCGACTGTACCAAAGTGTTTCAGTCTCTGTGTACAATGTTCTCCTGGTTCTGCTCCTCTCACTCTGCATCAATTCCTGGAGGTTGTTCTAGTTCACATGGAATTCCTCCAGTTTATTATTCCTTTGAGCACAATAGTATTCCATCACCAACAGATACCACAATTTGTTCAACCATTCCCCAGTTGAAGGGCATCCCCTCATTTTCTAATTTTTTTTTAAATTAAACCCTTACCTTCCGTCTTGGAGTCAATACTATGTATTGGCACCAAGGCAGAAGAGTAGTAAGGGCTAGGCAATGGGGGTCAAGTGACTTGCCCAGGGTCACACAGCTGGGAAGTGTCTGAGGCCAGATTTGAACCTAGGACCTCCCCTCTCTAGGCCTGGCTCTCAATTCACTGAGCTACCCAGTTGTCCACTATAGGGTGATTTTAAGTGAAATTTCTCTTTCTAATTCTTGCTGCTGAGATGTGTTGAAAATATATAGAAATGCTGATGACTTTTGTATCCTACAACTTTGCTAAAGTTGTTGATTATTTCTACTAGCTTTTTAATGGATTCTCTAGGATTCCTTAAGTAGACCATCATATCATCTGCAAAAAGTGATAGCTTGGTCTCCTCATTTCCTATTTAATACCTTCAATTTCTTTTTCTTCTCTAATTGCTACTACTAGTGTTTCTAGTACAGTGTTAAATAATAGAGGTGATAATGGGCATCCTAGTTTCACTTCTGATCTTATTGGGAATCCTTCTAGTTTATCCCCATTGCAGATGATGTTTGCTAATGGTTTTAGATATATACTGTTTATTATTTTTAGGAAAGACCCTTCTATTCCTATACTTTCTAGTGTTTTCAATAGGAATGTGTGTTGTATTTTGTCAAAGACTTTTTCTGCATCTATTGAGATAATCATGTGATTTTTGTTGGTTTGCTTGTTGATATGATCAATTATGATTTTCCTAATATTGAACCATCCTTGCATAACTGGCATAAATCCCACCTGATCATAATGAATAACCCTTGTGATCACTTGCTGGAGTCTTTTTACTAGTATTCCATTTAAGATTTTTGCAAATATGTTCATTAAGGAGATTGGTCTATAGTTTTCTTTCTCTGTTTTTGACCTGCCTGGCTTTTTATTTAAACCCTTACTTTCCATCTTCAAAGTGTCTGAGGCCAGATTTGAACCTAGGACCTCCTGTCTCTAGGCCTCACTCTCAATCCGCTGAGCTACCCAGCTGCCTCTGACCTTCCTGGCTTTGGAATCAGTAACATATTTGTTTCCTAAAAGGAATTTGGTAGAACTCCTTTCCTTATTCTATCAAATAGTTTGTATATTATTGGGATTTGTTGCTCTTTGAATGTTTGATAGAATTCATTTGTGAATCCATCTGGTTCAAGGGATTTTTTCTTAGGGAGTTCTTTGATGGCTTATTCAATTTCTTTTTCTGATATGGGGTTATTTAGGTATTCTATTTCTTCCTCTGTTAGTCTAGGCAATGTATATTTTTGTAAATATTCATCCATATCACCTAGTTTGTCATATTTATTGTCATATAATTTGGCATAATAATTTTTAATGATTGCCTTAATTTCCTTTTCATCTTGGATACTGTTATTTGGGTTTTCTTCTTTCCTTTTTTAAATTAGATTGACTAGCACTTTGTCTATTTTATTTGTTTTTTCAAAGTACCAGTTTCTAGTCTTGTTTATTAAATCAATAGTTCTTTGACTTTCAATTTTATTAATTTCTCCTTTGATTTTTAGAATCTCTAATTTAGTCTTCATCTGAGGGTTTTTAATTTGAAATTATGAAATTAATTTTGATTGAAAATTGAAAAATTGAAAAAAAATTATGAAATTAATGAAATTCCTTGGTGGCCATTGTTCAATATTATAACAATCTTAAAAGGTGAAATGTTTACTACAACAGTTGGCGACCACGAAGGGTCTCGAACCCTCAATCTTCTGATCCAAAGTCAGAATGGAGTTTATGGAGGTTTAATCACAATGGGAGTAGGGAAAAGGAGAGGGAGAGAAGGAGAGAGGAGAAAAGGGAAAGGGGTTACTCAACCTCTGACCAAGGCAGAGGGAGATTAGGCCCAAAGGGCCAAAGTGGAAAGGAATCAGTCCCTTACTCACGTGACCACTATGAAGGGAAGCTGTCTGCGGGCCTCCTCCCTGTTCAAGCTCCTAACACGAACTGCCGTCTCGCCCTGTCCATAGGAAGTGAGAGAAATCCAGAGGCTGCTTTCTCCATCACTTCCTGTGCCTCACAAGTGCCAATGGTGGCTCTAGCTTGACCTAGGACTGCCCAGAGGTCTGTCCTTTTTTGCATATGTCTGATGAGAGCCAGATTCTCAAATAATTAAATCTTGAGCTTTTTTTGCCTTAGCTCTTCCTAATCTCTACCTGAGTAGGGTGGAGATTGCAGTTTCCAAGACCTGACTCTGTTACTCCCAAGCATCTCCATTGTCATTGTTCAGGAAATAGCTAAATCCCATCCTCCAAAGAATGGTCTGAACAGGGTGGAGTAGTTTTGAAATTCACAATCTCCCTTGATGATGATTGGGGGACTAGGCTCCCCAGTTGATCACTAAACATAAGTGTACTGTACCCCAAAAAATTCTAACTGCAAGTGTATACAAAATTTTTCCCTTTAAGAAGAAAACTATAATAGTTGTAGATATGGGGAAATAGAGGAGAGAGAAAGACAGCAAACCAATGTTTTGCTGGGCGCATTGACAAAAGCCAATTAGGGGACAGTCCCCTTTGGCATAAGAGTGTACATTCAAAAAAATGTTCAATCAACCGCACCCCAAGGTTCATTCTGGATCTTCCTTTAGTGAAAAGGTTTAGGTATCTTTCTGCAAACAGTTCATTCTCTGGTTTCAGTTAGTTAGCAAGCTTCTTCTTTGAAGATCTATCTCAAACAAAATTTAAATCTTGATTTTCACTACAACACTTAGCAGTTTGTAATCTTTTTTCCTTGATCTGGTAGTTCTTGAATTTTGCTATAATATTCCTGGGTGTTGTCAATTGAGGATTAAGTACAGGAGGTGATCTGTGGATTCTTTCAATCTCCACTTTTCCCTCTTGCTCTAGAATGTTGGGGCAGTTTTCTTGAATAATTTCCTATAGAATGATGTCCAGGCTTATTCTTTTGTCATGATCTTCTGGTAGTCCAACGATTCTTAAATTTTTCTCTCCTGGACCTGTTTTCTAGATCTTCTGTTTTGTGGATGAAGTGTTTCATATTTTTCCAAAATTTTTCATTCTTTTTTATTTTGTTTTATAGTTGATGGCTATCTTATGAAGTAATTTGCTTCTAGTTGTTGGATTCTAGTTTTTAAAAACGGAATTTCATCCCTGGATTTTTGGTCATCCTTCTCCTTCTGGTCTGATTATCTTTCAAGGTCATCTTTCATCTTCTTTGCCTCATCTTTCATCTCCTTTGCCTCATTTTCAAGCTGATTAATTTTGGCTTTCAAGACACTATTTTCTGTTTCTAGATGATTTAGTTTGCTTTTTAAGTTCTTTTCCCAGTTGTCTTCAGCCTCTCTTAATTGTTTTTTTTTATTGTATTTTGAGTTCTTCTAAAGCCTTTGTCCAATTTGCTGTAGTTTCTGTGTTTTTGCTTAGTGTTCCTAGATCCTCCTCTGTTCCATTTGCTCTTTGTTCATTGCCTGGATAGAAGCTGTCAATTGTGATTCCTTTTTTCTTCTTCATATTTTCTCCCCTTCTCCCCTCCCCCCCCTTAGTTGTCTGTATTCTTACTCCTCTCATTATGTGCTGGTTTTGTGGGTTTGGGCTGTTCTATCCTAAAGGGGCTTGTTCTCTGTTGTGCTGATTGATCAGGTTAGTCAGATCTTCCCTAGCTGATAGCAGAAGTTGAAAAGGAGGTGGGCTTCCTGCCCTTTTATCAGGGTTGTTGCCTGTAGTTTGTTGCAGTCTTTGCCGTTGGAGTTTAGTCAGCAAGGTTCTCAGATCAATCTATGGGCGAGGAGTGCTGGAGCTTGAGGTTCCCTACCCTTTGAAGGCTTCTTATCTGCCCTATTGTTAAGACTGAGCCAGGGCAGAGTTGATCTGCAAAGCTGGATGTGCCCTGAGCAGAAAACCTTGAGAAGGGTTTGGGAGGCAAGAGGGAGAGTCTTGGCTGCGACTAGGCTGCCTGCTCTACACTTCTCCTCCAGCTGCTTCTATACTGCCTGTGTTCAATGTCCTGAGCCTGGCACAGCTATGCCAGCAAAGTACTCCCTCCAGACTAGCGCCCTTGCCTGCCCAGAGATTCCAGCTGCTGCTGGAGGCTCAGCACTGTAGGTAAGGGAGGGGTCCTGGGACCTTCCTTCTTCCTTCCCCTTAAACCTGCATGTTCTGGAATTCAAGCTTTTTGGAGGCATACCTTTTAATTTGGGTCCAGCAGGAGCGTTTCCTACCTCTGTCCTGTTGTTAGATTTGGTTTTCAGTCCCCTCAAAGCATCATGTTTTTGATAGGTAAGAAAGGGTTTGTGGAGGTCTGAACTGTTGCTGTCTCTAAACTACCATCTTGACTCTGCCCTTAGACCACATTTTTTAAAGGATATTGATAAATTGGAGCCCATACAGAATAGGGCAACAAGGGTAGTGGGAAGAGCACAGACAATGCCATGTGAAAGCCAATTAAAAGAGCTAGAGGTGTTTATTCTGGTGAAGAAAAAACTTAAGAACAATATGACCCTACCTCTGAGTGTTTAAAGGAATAGTATATGAAGAGAAACTCATTCCATCAGCTTCTGTAGAGCAAAACTAGTAAAAATGTGCAGAAGTTGAAAAAGAAGAAATTTGAGCTTGCTATCAGGAAAAATTTCCTAACAATTAAAATTGTTCCTAAGTGAAATGGGCTAGCACAGGAACCTCTTCGAGTGAAGATAGGATGAAAACTTGAGAGTTATTTTATAGCAAAGATTCTTGTTCAGGTCTTGGTGGAACTTCATGACCCCTAAAGCCCTTCCATTTCTGAAGTCTATGAGTCTGTGAATCTCATAATTCAACATCTCATTAGGCTTAGTATTCCTGTCATACACAGGAGTGTGTTACTTAACTCTTTCATACCATGACCTATCTTTCTCCTCAGATTTCCCAGATTTCCTTTGCTCTATTGCAATATAAATTACTGCCCAATCATATGACTAACAAGAGGAAAATTTGTGTTCACAAGATGTTAAAACCCTCAAATGAGAAATGGTTGGAGGAAAGAACATTGGCATGACTTTTGTAAATTCCATTAGAATTTCAATGAATACAAATCAATCACCATAATAAGCCAAAGCTAGAGTTTATGTAGTGCTTTAAAGTTTGCAAAACAACAACTCTGGGAGATCAATGCTATTATTATTGCCAATTTATTTTTTAGAGGAGAAAACTAAAGATTAAAGAAATTAAGTGACCTTCATGGTTTCACACAGCTAGTAAATGTCTGAGGTGCGATTTTAACCTCGATCCTACTGACTCCAGGTCCAAGATTCTAGAAACTGTGACACCTTTAGCTGACCCCAAAAAGCTTAAAAGCTTAGTGAAGAAATATCTGACCTATTTTCCAGCAGAGAAATATGTCAGCCAAGAGCAATACCAGTTGATTGTAGTTGACTAGTTTACCAGAAAGATAGTAGAAGACTATATCTAGTTTGGCCTGTAGTTCAAAGATTCATTGATTCCCATGCCAATGGGAATTGATCTGTAGAGGAAATTCCTATTCAGGTACAGATTGGAATATATCATGAGGTCATTGATTTAAGACCAGAAGGGATCTTAAAAATTATATCTAATCAGACTTCTCATTTTAAAGATGAGGAAACTGAGGCCCACAAAGGCAAAGTGATTTGTCCAAGATCATACAGCTAATAAGAAGGAGAATCAGAACTTGGACCCAAATCAAATGCTCTTTCTTTTATGCAATACTCACTCTCCTTTTAGGTATCTTACAACTCTGACATTCTGAACTGCCATTTACCTTTTCCTGATCAACAGTATTAACTCTGTATTAAAATATTTCTTATATTCAAAACTATCAGATTAACTGTTATAGATTCAGCCTTATTTTGAAATACTACTTTTTAAAAACTTACTTGTAAAAGTCCTTTTCTGCAAAACTATATTTAAATGCATTTAATTTAAATGTAGGCTTCTTCCCAAGAATGTACATGAAATATTCTGTTGCTTATAAAACACTGCATCTATATGGTATTTCCCTTTTGTCATTCACCAATCAGTAACCTTTCAAAATGGTTGCACTAGGTATGTATGTAGAATCAATTGTTGAAAATGTAGAAGCTTCAAAAGAAACTGCTCAGCTTCCAGAAGATGCTGAATCATACCCTAAGTTAGGCCTGTAATTTGGTAAATTGACACACTAGGAGCGCACGGGCAGTCTAGGATTTTTGAGGAATGTGTTCTAATCTGCTTTTACCATTCCTCCCTCTCTATTCTGTAAACAGGTTTGCAACCTGCATTTCTGGGCATTGGAAGGCTGGTGATTTACAAGAATAAACAGAAGTGTTAAATATTTATGCAGAAACATGTTGTCTTTTCATCATCCAGGATAATAGAGGAATCTAATGTTATCTAGTATGTATGCATAGCAATAACCCAGCTGACTAATATTCCACATTCCTTTCCATCTGTCATTGCTTCTGGTGTAAAATCCGAAAGACAAATTTTTGCAACAAGATTAATGTTCAAATTCCATCTAAGACCTTGCATTTTGCAACCAGACTGAAAAAATTATATATGGGCTTTTCTACAGAATTAGGTAAAATTATTATGTTAACACAGCATCTGGAAAAGTCAATTAAGCCACCCCTCCACTGGTAGGCAGATATGAGATTTTAAAGTTGGAAGGGATCTTTGAGGTGAGTGTGGCACCAAGTAAAGACTTGGAGGTGAGAATATCTGGGTTTGACTTGTGCCTCAGGCGCTTATCAGCTATATAATCCTGAGGAAATCTCATAACCTTTCTTAGCCTCACTTTTCTCATATGTCAAATCAAGGGTTTGGTCTCTATGACTTCTCAGGTTCATTCCAGCTCTGAATCTGTGATTCTATTCCAATCACCTCAATTGCCATATGTAGAAACTGAGGCTCACAGAAGTAGGAATGACATTCCCAGTAATAAACAGATAATAAGAGTAGTCAGAGAGGTGGGAGGAGGTCCCTACTCTCCTCATCTCACATTCCCTTGATGTCTATCAAAGACTCTAATAAAGGAAGGAGTGCATCTACTTGCCACAAGCAACCTTTATACACATGCTATAGGTCCCATTTCTTTGTAATCTCCAAAAGATTGTCCTTTCTCCCCCCCCCTTTAATCTTCAATCTCTTCCCAACTGTTTCTAGCACCTAATTAATTCTCGTTGATCGATTGATTGCTATAGGCTAAGCATATGTTTTCTTTTGTTCCTTTTTTGGTCTACAGGAATAATAGCAAATCACCCTACTCTGGCAATGAACTCATTCATAACCTTCTAGAAGACTACATTTGTCTTCAATGAGTCAGGAGAGTAAGGAGTAGAGCCTGGAAGAGAATTCAATCAGGAGCATGAAAGCAAGAATGCAATCCATTAATCCACAAGCATTTGCCTACAATGTACCAGGTAATGAGCTAGGTGGTAAAAGTGCAAATACAAAAAATGAAGCATCCTGTTCTCATGAGAAATTTGGATTCTATTGGAGAATTGTTGTTCAGTAATGTCTAATTCTTCATGATCCCATGGATATATAGCACACCTGCCTTTTCCATCTCCTTAAGTTTTCCCAAACTTGTGTTCATTGCTTCCATGACACTATCTCTCCATTCCATCCTCTGCCAACCCCCTTTTCTTTTGCCTTCAATCTTTCCTAATATCTGGATCTTTTCCAATGAATCATGTTTTCTCATTATGTGACCAAAGAATTCAAACTTAAGCTCCAGATCTTCCAGAGAATAGTTGGAATTAATATCTTAAAGTATTGACTGATTTGATCTCTTTGCAAACCAAGGGATTCTAAAAAGTCTTATCCAGAATCACAGTGAAAAGTGTCAATTCAATGCTTAGCCTTCCTTATAATCCAACTTTCATAGTCATGCATTGCTACTTTGTTGGCAAAGTGATGTCTCTGCTTTTTAGTATACTGTACAGATTTATCATAGCTTTCCTTTCAAAGGGCAAACGTCTTTTAATTTATAGATGCAGTCACCATCTGCAATGATCTTTGAACCCAAGAATATAAAATTTGACCAAACTTCCGTCTCCTTCTATTTGCCAGAAGTGATGGACTTAGTTGTCAAGATCTTATTTTTTGATGTGAAACTTCAAGTCAGTTTTTACAGCTCTCCTTTTTCATTCTCTTAAAGAAACTTCTTAATTCTTTTTCACTTTCTGCCATGATAGAACTATTATCTGCTTCTCTGAGATTGATTAATATAAGTCCCAGCTACTTTAATTCTAGCCTTTGATTCATCCAGCCTAGCATTTCATATGATTTACTCTGAATATAAGTTAAATAAATAAGATGACAATATACAACCTTGTTGTACTCCTTTTCCAATCTTAAATGAACCAGTTGTTCAATGTTGTGTTTCTAACTGTTTATTTTGGCTCAAGTTCCTCAAGAGACAAGTAATATGATCTGGAACTCTCATCTATTTAAGGACTTCCTACATTTTCTTGTGATCCACACAAAAACATTAGTATAGTCAATGAAAGAGAAGTAGGGTTTGTTTGTTTGTTTTCCTGGAACTCTCTTGCTTTCTCCACAATCAAGTAAATGTTGGCAGTTTGGTCGCTAGTTCCTCTGCCTCTATGAAAACTATCCTGCTCTTCTGGTTCACCTATTGCTGAAATCTAGCTTGCAGAATCTTAAGAATAACCTTGCTGGTGTGTGAAATGAATTCAATTGCTGAGTAATCTGAACATTCTTTGGCATTACCTTTCCTTAGGATTGGGACACAAACCATTGTTTTCTAATCTAGTGGCCACTATTGAATTATCCAAATTTATTGGTATTTGATGCTGCACTTTTACAGCATCATCTTTTAGGATTTTAAATAACTCAGCTGAAATTCTTTCACCTTCATTAATCTTACTATTAGCAATGCTTTCTAAGGCCACTTCACCATTGTGGTTTTTGTTGATGTTAAAATCTTTCTTGTATAGTTCTTCAGTGTATTCTTCCCATTTCTTTGATGTCTGCTAAATTCTTACAATTTTTGTCTTTTATCATGCCCATTTTTGCATGAAATATTCTCTTAATAGTTTTAATTTTTTTTCAATTTTCAATTACCTACTTAGTAACCACCAACAACAAAAATCATTTAAAGAAATACATTAAAAATCATGTGCAAAACCACAAACTCCACATTGTTGATAATTTGTTTAAAAGTATGTAAATTATATACATAAGCTAATATAAACATCCTCTGCTTTTGAGTTCCTTTTGGATTTGTTTTACTTGGATATTTATTTCTCTTGATTTTGTGACTTTTTAAAATATAATCCTAGTAAGTATTGTTCTCTTTTCTTCTCTTTCCATCTCTTCATATATTTCCAATATTTGTCATTTCTAATAATATAAAACAATCCATTATATTCAAATTTCACAATCTATTCAGCCATTTCTCCCAATCCTTCCATGTGTGTTATTTCTGGTTATTTTGTCATTACAAACAAGACCTTTTTGAATAATATATATAATATTATATATTATAAATGCATAGCTTTTGTCCTCTAAATAATGCCCTTAGGGCCTAATCCTAGTAATCGAATCCCTAGGTCAATGAGTACGAACAATATTACAGCTCTTATGTATATATCCATCTTGTTTTCTAAAAAAACAATTCACAGTTACTCCAGCAATATAATATTTAACTTGTTTCTCCACATTCCTATCACCATTTTAATTTGATCCATTTAGCCAATCTGGTTAACATATACTACCAGAACTATATTAAACTAGGCTGTTCCTTGGGCAGCAGAAACAATCTGTTGCCAGGACTATACTCTTTCCAAAACTAAGTCTTTCTAGTTTGATCATATTCAGTGGAACATTTGTTACAATGCCACAAGCCCTCAGAATGCAGTAAACTTTAAATTACTCCACCCTACTTAAACCTTACTTTAGGGGAAGATAAAGTTGTAATCTCCTGATTGAACAATGAAAGTACTTAGTTCTCACCTTATAGTGAAGCTCGAACTTTAAGCTAAGTCTATTTTTAGTATCCTAATACAAAAAGGAATTAAGTAACTATAAAGGTTAAATTAATCACAAAAAGGTCAAGTAACTAACAAAAGGTGAACTTAACAAAGAAGTGTTAAGTAACTCAAAAATCTAATCAAAGAAGGTGAGAACTAAAAGTATAGCCAGTCCTGGAGAAAGCCTTGGATGTGATTGGTAGATGTGAAAATTTAGAGGAGGAGACACAAGGGTGAAAGGTCTAATATTTGGCTCCCTTGCTGTCTCCAAGAAATTCTTGATTGAAAAGACCCTCTTTCCCCGAGAGGTGAGTCTGGCTGATCATTTCCTGTGAGCAGCCAGGGCGCGAGTTTGATCCTGGAACTCAGCCTGGAGGAGCTCACTCAGCTTCCTTGAGACGATCTCGTGGTGAGTGATAAGACTGACTTCCTTTTCCCTTGGGCTCAGGGAGGCCCCTTTGGCCAAGGCCTTTAACTCCTGCCTGGCTTAGCCTGAGCTGGAGCAGTTTAAATTAACTCTTTCCTCTCCCTCTCTCTTCTCCTTAATTCCTTCTCTCTATATTAATTAAAATCACCATAATTTCTAGCTGACTTGGGTATTTTATTATTTGGGATATCCCATGGCAACTAATTAATTTAGATTTTAAGTCACAACACTAAAATTATCTTTACACTCCACAGCATGAGTGTCAAAGTAAGACTTTTGCAGAATATTTATGATCTCCAAACCCTTGTTGTCCCACTGAAAACTATGTTTGAATTATGTGTAGGATCAGATTACTACTAGCCTCCCATAGGTGTTTATGTGCTCTCTAGATATCTGTCATATTTAATTCATCTAAGGTTTTATTTATCTCTTTACCTTCTTTCTTATTTTTTTGTTGTATTTATCTACTTCTGAAAATGGAAAATTAAAATTCCCCACTATTATTACTTTGCTATCTATTTCCACCTACAAATCATTTAATTTTTCCTTTAAAAATCGGAGTGCTATAACTCTTGGTGCATATGGATCCAATATTGACAGTGTTTCATTATCATAGTAACCCCACTCCCAAAATAATATATTTACTTTGTTTATCCCTTCCAGTTATATTCATTTTAGCCCCAACTCTGTTGGAAATCCTGACTACTACTCCTTCCTTATCCAGATTAATTTAGGCATAGTATATTCTGCTCCAATCCCTTACTTTCATTCTATGTGTTTCTTGTTTTCAGTGTTTTTCTTGTAAACAATGCATTGTCAGGTCCTGATTTTTTATCCTTTCTACTATCCATTTTCTTCCCATGGATGAATTTAACCCATTTTCATTCAATGTCATAGTTGCTAGTCATGCATTTCCATCTATTCCATTCTTCCTCCTTGTTTGTCACCTTCTTCCTTCATTTCTACTGTATCCCACCTCAATTGTACCATTTCCTTTGACCAAAACATTTCTAATTCATACCCCTTCCCAAAAATCCTCTCTTATCCTCTCCCCTTGCCCTCCTAGTTCCAAATTGTCCCGTCTTTCCAAAGGTCTCTCCCTTATAACCCTATAACCCTTACCTTTTAATTCGTATTCTATCCACCTTTTCAAAAACCCCTTCATTATCCCCACAGCTATACCCTTCTCCTTCTTGATATGAGTTCAGTTCTAAAAATCCTTCCCTTATCTTGTCCCGAGAGTCCCTCTCTTATCCCCTCAACTTTATTCCTCTACCCCTTGATATGGACTCCCATCTAGGTAACCCTCCATTTTCTTATCCCCTTGCCCTCCTTTCTCTTAACCCCCTTCCTTCTTTTATTCACTCAGTCCCCCAAAGGAGCCCTTAGTCTCTCTCTTATCCTGTTTCTCTGTACTCTAAGATTTAAACCCTTCTAATTGTGTATATTACTCTCCCTTTATCCCAGGTCTGATGAAAGTAGGGTTCTAGTACTAGCAGCCTTCCATCCCCTCCTTCTCCATAGTAGTTCTTCTACTCATTCCTCTTCCATATAAGAAAGCCATTCCACCCTACTTCCTCCCAGTCTATTCCACTACCTGTTCAGCACATTACTTTACATTCACCTCAACCTCAAGTCTTTCATCTATACATAAGCCTTCAAAATACCCAGGCAATGATAACATTCCCAGGAATCACAGATGATATTTTCCCATATAATAATCAAATACTTTGACCTTTTGAGTTGCTTATAATAAGTCTTTTATTACCTTTGTATGTTTCTTACACATCAAATTTTCTGCTAAGTTTTGTGGTTTTCCCTGGGAATAGTTCAAACTCCATTAGTTCATTAAATATTTATTTTTTTATCTCTTAGAATTATGCTCATTTTTGCTGTATATATTATTCTTGGTTGTAAGTCCAGCTATTTTGCTCTATGAAATGCTGTGTTCCATGCCCTACATTCTCTTAATGTTACAAGTACTAAGTCTTGTGTTATTTTACTACAGTATTCTACAGTATTTTTGTTGGTTATAGTATTTTCTCCTTAACCTGGGAGCTACAGAATTAGCAATGACTTTCTAATGCATTTTCATCTTTGGGTCTTTTTGAGATGATGAATGGTGGATTCTTTCCCTTTCCCTTTTATCTCTCTCATTCTAGAGTTTTGGGGAAGTTTTACTTAACCATTTTTTTTATTACAGTGTCTAAACTCTTTTTTATTGTAACTTTATGGGAGTCCAACTATTCTTATGTTGTTTATCCTTGATCTATTATCTAGGTAAGTTGTTTTTGTGATCCAAGGTTTCATATTCAATTATTTCATTCTTTTGATTTTGGCTTATATTTCTTGTTGTCTTAGGAAATCATTAGCCTTCCTTTGCCCAATTCTAGTTCTTAATATATTATTTTCTTCCACGAATTTCTGGGTTTCTTTTTCCATTTCAGTGATCTCTCTTTCAGAATTTGTTTAGTTCACATTCCTCGTACCTCCAAAAGTTGCCAAGGAAATCCTAAGGACAGTATTAAAATGATAAAAGATATGATACTGGAAGATGAGCCCCTTATGTCAGAAGGTGTCCAACATTCCACTGAGGTTATAATCTAATGGCAGAATGCTGTTTAAATCCAAGGCAAACCCATTCAACATCACAGTAATAAAAGTCTATGCTCTAACCATTAATACCAAAGAGGCCAAAGTTAATCAGTTCTATGAAGATATACAGCACCTAGAAATAACTCCACCAAAAAGAAAGGACACATTCATATTATGGGATTAGAATGCAAAAGTAGAAAATCTGAAGATAGTTAGAAATAACAGGCAAGTTTAGCCTTGGAGTACAAAATGAAGCAAAGCAGAGTAAGATTTTTTCAAGATAATTAACTGGTCATTGTAAGCACTCTTTTTGAACAACCTAAAAGGTGACTCTAAAAAAGGACATAACCAATATCAAAATCAGGTTGATTATATACTTTGTGGCCAAAAGTAGGAAAGCTCTATACAGTCAGTTAATATAATACCTGGAACTGACTGTTGCTCAAATTTTGAGCTTCTTATTGAAAAATTGGGGCTTAAAGAAAGAAAGAAAAACCATCAGACTGTATTAGTGTGACCTAAATATCCTTCACTATGAATATTAAGTAGAAATGATAATAAATTTAAGTGGTTAGATATGGTAGAGTGCCTGGAAAACTATGGACAGAGGTTTACAATATTGTACGATAGGCTACAACAAAAAATTCCAAAGTAAAAGAAAAGAAAGAAAGCAAAATTGCTGCCTGATAAGGCTTTATGAATAACTGAGGAAAGAAAATGGAACTTAAAAGAGAAAGGAAAATCTAGGTCTAACAGAATATAGAGTTCCAGAGAAGAAACAATGAGAGATAAGAAGGTTTTCTTAAATGAGAAATGCAAAGAAATAGAAGAAAACAATAGACTAGAACGTAAGAGATCTCTTTAAGAAAAAAGATGCCATTTCCTCTCCAATGGATCATCCTTGTCAAAACTCTCTACTATGACTTGTCTGTTTTAGGTAATCCTGAATGGCATAGTTCATAATTTCTTTGAGGTCTATAAGCTCATCTGACATTATATGACAATGAACTAGGAGGGCCTAAGGTGGAATACAAGTACACATATAAGTAAGTAAAGAATACATATCAAGAGAATTACAAAGAAGTTATATATGATGTAGTTTGGACAGTAGGGCACCACCAGTTGGGGAAAGTCATTAAAGACTTTATTTTGAATCTGATACATAAGTTTCATTTTAAAATTAGTGGGGAATTCTAAGAGGCAGAAGTAATGTATTACATCTATAAGGGATGGTTATATAGGTCCTAGAGATGGAAAATATAGTTTTTTTTAATGGCGAAAAATTACCTTTAAAGATTGTTATAATATTAATTTATGGTTGCCAAGGAATTTACTTATGAAATTCCTAAAATGAAACACTCAAGTCAGAATGGAGTTTATGGTGTTTTAATCACAATGGGAGTAAGAAAAAAGGACAGGGAGTGAAGGAGAGAGGAGGAAAGGGAAAAAGGTTAACTCAACCTTCTGGCAGAGCCAGAGGGAGATTAGGCCCTAAGGCCAAGGTAGAAAGGAGAATCAGTCCTTGACTCATGTGACCAATCTGAAGGAAAGCTGTCTGCGGGCCTCCTCTCTACTCCAGTTCCTAGCACGAACTGGCGTCTAGCTCTGTCCACAGGAAGTGAGCGAATTCCAGAGGCTGTTCCCTACCTCACTTCCTGTGCCTCACAAGTGCCAATGGTGGCTCAAGATTGGCTTAGGACAGCCCAGGTGGGCAGATAGTTATTTCTGATTTGTCATTGACTAGCACATGCCCGTGTAGTGTGGGTGTGCACAATTTTGGGTGCTAGACCAAGCAAGATGGAAATTTTTAAAATTCACAGTTTCATATGTGAGATAGAGAGAAAAAGTCAAATTGGCTGGATCACAGAGTAAATAATGTTCAGAAAGACTAGAAAGAAAGGTTAGGGCCAAGTTTTAAAGGACTTTACATGCTCAACAGAAGAGCTTTGAATAGGGGACTGGCATGGTCAGATCTGTGTTTAAGGATATGGCAACTTGCATAGAATGAACTGGAGTGGTGAAACCAAGTCCATAATAACCATAAAAATGCTAAAATAAAGCAAAGCTTCTAATATCAATAAGAAAAAAACTAATATAAATCTGGAAAATTATTAAATTGAAAAAGGCTGATACAATGAAAATTCCTTAATATAAAAAAAAATCACAATAAGATAAGACCATGGTTGAAATGTCCCCTAAGAAAAGTACTAAAAAGAAAAAGAAAGAATCATGAGGTACAAGACTGATTGGACATATTTTATTTGCTTTTCAGCTTCAAGAATTTGTGATTTTGTTGGTTTCTAAACTCCTTAAACTAATGAATATATCAACACATATGAGCCACAACAGATGGCTTTCATGAGTTTCTGTGACAAAAAGAAATAATTATCTGGCACTCAAATTTCTGGCAATGACCTTCATTGAACTTTTCTAGTTTATTTCTTGCACCATTGGTTGACTAGACCACTGTCCCTATGAGAGCCAATCATGAGGCCTATCTCCAAGAAAATTGCGTCTACTCTTATTCTCCATTCCAATGACCCTTTCCTTCTACTGTGTAAACTTTGGTTTCTTTCCACTGAGCCATGTGTTGTCCCCTCTGGGCATTTGTAAACTAATATCTATCTGGATACCACAGCAGTAGTTACTCAGCTGCCATTAGAAAAATTCACCTACACTCACAATCCACTTTCTGTTCTGTAGAAGACCTTATGATTTCATCAGGCACCCTAAGTAGAATGATCTATTAGCTCCAGGGCAGTAAATATGGGAGTAATAGTCATTCTGCCCCTTTTGATTTTGAGGGGCACAGAGTGAGTCTTACAAGACAGGCATTAAAGAGGAGTGCAATCTGCAAATGAATTTCATTATAACCATCTTTTCCCAAAGAATACCTTTCTTCCAAACTTCTCTATTTCAGTTGAAGGCACCATCATTCTTCTAGTCACTCAGGTTCACAATTTTGATATCATTTGACACCTGACTCCTCCTCAGCATACAAATCCAATCAGTTGCCAAATTTTGTTGATTGTATCTCAATGATCAAACCTGTTGCCTTCTTTTGACAGCCACTGTTTTAGTTCAGGCATCCATTATCTCTTGCTGAAACTACACATTGATATTCCTGCTAAGTCTCTTCCCTTTCCACTGTATCCTCCCTTAGGCTGTCAATAATATTCATAAAGTCCAGGTCTAACTAATATTCTTCTGTTTCATAAATGTCAGTGGCTCCCAACTGTCTTGCAAATCAGATGCAAACTCCCCTGTTGGCTTTTAAAGACCTTCACTGCTGCTATCTATCTATCTATCTATCTATCTCTCTGTCTGTCTATCCATCCATTCATCTTTCTTTTTTCTTTCCTTCTTTCCTTCCTTTCTTCCTTTCTCTTTCTCTCTCTCTCCTCTTTCTCTCCTCTCTTTCTTCCTTTCTTTCCTTCTTTGTTATATATTTGTTATATATTACTTCCCTTTCCACACTCTACAGTTCTACAAGCCTGGTCTTTTCTCTATACTTCAAAAAAAAATATGGAACTCTAACACTCCTCTTTAGCTCCCCTAATGCACTTAATGCCTTAAATGCACTCCTAATTTGCACCTTTACTCCATTCACCTTCCTCTTAATTAACCTTGTATATAACTTAATTATTTTAGATACTTATATGTTCACACATTTCCCCTGAAAGAATGAAAGTTCTTTTTTAATAAAGATTGTTTCACTCTTTGTACTTGTATACTAACATTTGGAATATAGTATTTTTTCTAAATAGTTGCTGATTAATCAATTTCTGTAATTTATAAGTAAGTAAATAATATACCCATCACTGCCGCTTCTCAAATTCTTTTTTTTTCTTGATAGGCTGTGTGATCTAAAAAGTTCAGAAATCACTGCTTTACCCAATAAATATAGCATATTACTGGCCCTTTAGTCATTACCATTCTTTTAGAAACTATCAAAACTTGTGTTCCTTTGGCACAGGCTTTGAGAATACAAGGTCACTCTCATACTGCAATAAGGCATCAGGATTTCAGTGGAAGATCTGATTCATATTTATCTTAAAAGAAATGAGAGAAGACATAAGCTTTATCCCTTCTTCCCCTACCTCCCCCCCCAAAAAAAAAGTTCAGAAACAACTGAAGGAGAAAATAAAACAATAGATAAATATAATGGGAGAAATAAAAATAGCATTATATACAGCAAAGATGGGTGAAAAGATGTATTGTCTGCTAAGGTCCTTTAATTCTCAATTTTTATGATTCTAGGTATAGACAAGCATAGCAGAACCAAGGATCATTGACAAATTATATATGTATATATATATATATATATATACATACACTTATATATATAAGAACTAATTCATAGTCAGAAAAAAAGTCCTGTAATCAAGCAACACAATGAAATTTGGACTAATCAGATAACTCAAGAAATGGAAAAGAGCACTGAAGTTCAAATCTGAGGACCTGAGTTCAAAACTTAATTATTATTTATTTCTAATGTGACCTTGGCCAGGTTTTTGAAGTTCTTTTCCAACTCTACATGCATGATTCTAATTAATTGAATTAATTAACTTGAAAAACTATATATTTTTTCAACTTGCTAAAAAGTTTCTTCAAATGTATTAGACAACTCTCCTACCCAGTACAGTAATGCAAGCATAGCATAATATTCTTTAAGGATCAGGATCTTGCTGACATATAGGGCCATGATAGCATACATGCCAAAGATGGCACACAGGGACTGCTCTGTGGGTGCATGCACTGTCGCCTGCCAAAATTTGTTACTAAAAAGGCAGAGGGACTCAGGCAGAACTTTTCCCTTACCTCGCTCCACCTTGCCTCCCCACCCTTCTGCCTATCAGTCCAATGGAAGTGCTTTCTCCCTCCCCTGAATAGAGTTCCTTGACCACTCCTTCCCTTTCTCCCACCACTGTTTAGGATAAGGTGGTCAGGAGGGGAGGGGCAGGATATGGCACACAGTATGTAAAAGGTTCTAAAAGGTTTGCCATCACTGCTATAGTGTAATCAACATGAATGTTGTAAAGGACCCAAGATGTAGCCACTAGGATTGGAGTGAAGATATCAGGGCTAGAGTTCCTACTTGGATATTAGTTGTATGACAGAGGGGAAATCATAACATCTCAAAGCTTCAGTTTCCTTTCTGTAAAATGGGAATGATAATACTTATACCCTCTGCCTCATAAGAGTATCAGGAGAAAAGCACTTTATATACTTTTAAAGTCCTGTATAGCTGTTTTATTTTTATTTACATTGAATTTAAGACAAATCAGAAAAAGTGTTGGTAGCAGTTCGTTTCCTGTTGTTGTTTAGTCAAGTCTGACACTTTATGACCCTATGGACCATAGCATGCCAACATCATCTGAGAGTATTTTCCATTTCCTTCTCCAGTAGATTAAGGGGAACAGAAGTTAAATGACTTGCCCAGGATCATATAACTAGTAAGTGTCTGAAAATGGATTTAATTCAGGATTCCTAACCAGATCCACTGCTCTATCCAATGGACTCCTAGCTGCCTCCTTTTTGTCCTTATTAATTTGCTTTCTTAATCATTTGCCTCTTCCACAGAATTATAGAATCTCAAAAATTTTGAAAGGATATCAAAACCCTTCAAATCCAACCAGCATCTGAACAAGAATCTCTGCTAAAATGTTCTGAATGAATGTTTTCCATTCCTTTCCATTCCTTCCATTTTCTATTCCATATTCCAACCTTTGCTAGAAAATCCTTGCCCACCTTCCTCCAGTGAAGGGAATACTGTATCTCCCAGGGCAATCCAATGCTCTTCCTAAAAGGTCACACTCAGAACAGATCACCATACTCCCCAAAGGGTCTGACCAGAGCAGAATACAAAAGAATTAGCAACTCCTGAGTATTATGCCTTTTTAATTGCAGTCTAAGCTTTTTAAAGAGCTTTGAGGCTGTCACTTCACACTGGAGAAATAAATCATTACTAGGTAACAGTTCATCTGAAAAAGTTCTGGGGATTCTTATTGAGCTTGCTGTTCCCTGGAGTACCCAGGTTAACTGCTATCTGGAAATTGCCTATTTATCTCTACCATTTTGGATTTCTAAAGTTGATTTCTTAGATCAAGGGTAGAATTTTACATTCAAAGCAATCAAATACCATCAACTAAAATGCATTGCAGTGTTCTGGCCTGTCCAGATCTTTTGGGGAGCCTAATTCTACAAGGTTTTTTTGCTCACAGCATTATATCATCTTCAAATATTTCAAACAGGCCTTCAGGAATCAGTCATTTATTCAATCAGCAAACATTTATTGAAATTCTATTAAGTGCTGGAGGTATACACATATAACAGAGACAAGAAGAAGGGACTAGAAGCTAAATGAGGGATTAGGGAGAGAGACAAATAAGTGCCTATTATAAAAGGCAGCACTTGAGTCAAGTCTTAAATGAAACCAGGTGTCATGAAATGAAAATGATCAGGAAAAGATTCTAGACATAGAAACCAACCAGTACAAAGGCAAAGAAACAGGAAATCAATGGTCGTGTGTGAGAAACAAGAAGAAATCCATGGCTAAGCTCTAGAATACAGTCACTGATTTATCCAAATTATTGATGATAGCCTTTAATAATCTGTTTTAGAACTTTGCTGGGAATTGAACTCAATCTTACTAACATCAAATTTTCAAACTTTATTCTACTCCATTTTAAAAAAAGGAAAATGTTTTACTCTTCCACAGTTCTGCAGTATCTTTCCCATTCTTCCCAGTCTTTCAAAGATCCCTGACAATGATTTAATTAGCCATTTTCTCAGTTCTGAGAAATATTGTTAATCTGGGTTTAGGGTTTGATGCTCACCAAGAAAGCTAGGTGATTTATTTATCAACATTAACCCTTTCTCTGGGAAAAAATGTCACTTGGCTGCTCTATTATTTTTCTCTCACTATCTATTATGAATTCCTAGTCTGGCAACTATGCCCTATATATATTCCATAACTCCCTTGTCTGGAAACTATGCCCCTATATACATACTCTTCCCCCACTCAAATATAATCTCTTTTAGGGCAGAGATTCTTATTTTTATATTTATATTGTTCAAGCTTTGCGTAGTTCTTGGCATCTGGAAAGCACTTAAATATTTTTCATTAATCCATTCATTCTACTTATCTGGGATGCAACTCCCTGCCATTTTGTTTTGATCTTTCCAGACCAAAGATAATTCTCACTGGTAGAGAAAAAAGTACCCAAAACTCCATCATCCATTTTCAGCAACCCTTCCACCATGAACAGTGGACCTATCCTGTCTTTTATCTTCTTTCCCCTACTATGACAGTTTTTTTCTTGTCTTTAGCTTTCTTTCTTCATTTTGATTTTTGGAATTCCTAACAATATTCATTCTCTCCTTTTTTTGATGGTCAATATCACTTTTAAAGTAATGTTTTGTTAATGATTGTTTTTGAAGTTCACTAATTTCAGCATATAGTTCTCTTCCCTACCATTAGATTTGAACTCCTTCATGATAACAAAATAAAAGTTAAGGGGAAAAACTATAAATAGTGACCACGTGTATGGGTTTATGTAATATTTTGTCGTGGTTATTTCCTAATTCTCTGCAAATGTTTCATTAAATCTTCTTGGGAAAAAAATTTTAATTGCAAAAGTCAGAATTAAACTTCCTTTTGTTGTTCATTTACATTATTATGGGGTGTTTGGGATGCTCAGGGAGGGGTAATATCTCTGGTATGGAGGGCTTGTCGTGCCCTCCTAGGGCAACTCTCCTGCCTCTGACCCCCACCTGACACCCAGCTCTCACTTGTGGCTCCCAGTAGCTGCTAGCATGTGGCAGTGGCCACACCCCGGGCAACGGCTTCGACAGGCTGGCTAAACCTTGTGAGGGTAGCCATCGGGTCGTCATCAACCCCTGGTGAACCAGGGCCTTGCTCACCCAGCATGTGAAGACTGTTTCAGCGGAACAGATGGAGGAAACCAATAAGAAGGTTCAACGGCTGAGAGGGCGATGCAGCAAGGCACTGTGGAGTGCTTAGGGCATGTTGGAGCACAAAGGACAACACGGCCATCCAATGCAGCTGAGGAAGTCTCCAGGTGTAACAATTTTTCGTGCCACTGGACCCAGGCTTCCAACGCCGAGTGAGTGGGACTGTCTCTGTGCATCGACTTTTCCACTTAAATCTCTTCATGCACAAGTGTCTTTGTGCACACTCATTTATCATAGATGAAAGCTCACAGACAATCGTCATCCTCAGTTACCGAGAGATTACTACTATACTATACTATACTATACTATACTATACTATACTATACTATACTATACTATACTATACTATACATTATTATACTTACTATTATATATACATATATTATTCTATCATTTACATATTATTCGGGTTCTCTTTATTCCATCCTGCCTTGATCAATACAATTTTTTCTATCTTCATATAAATAGTAATTCTTTATATTTGTCAGTTGTTATTGAACAATTTTAGCATTCTATTCCATTTCAGATACTATATATTTGTTCAGCCATTCTCCAAACCCACATTGGCAGTTTTCCCTTGACATCAAGGTTCTGCTATAAGTAGTTTTATACTCATTGGACTTTTCATTGTGATTTTTAACTTATTTAGTATATATATATGAAAAACCATAAGTAATGCTTAAATACTTTTATCAAATAATTCCAAATCATTTTCCTGAATTTTTAAACCAAGTCAGAGATCCAAGAGTTTATTAGTGTGTCTATCTCCCCATAATTCCTTTATCAATGACATTTTCCTTTTTGCTCAATCTTTGCCAATTTGTCACACTGTGAAATATCAGCTTACTCTGATTTGTATTTCTTTTATTAGTTTTTGAAGTATGTTTTCTTCATATTACAGAATTATCTGACCATTGATAATTTTAATTTCTTCCCTTCGAAGGCTATTTACTTGACCACTTATCTATTGGGGTAGCTAGACATCTCAGTGGTTAGAGTGATGTTCCTGAAATTAGGAAGATCTTTTTTCCTGAGTCCAAATCTGGCCTCAGATACTTACTAGCTTTGTGACCCTGGGCAGATCATTTAACAATGTTTGTCTCTGTTTCCTCATCTATAAAATGAGTTGGAGAAGGAAATGGCAAACTACTCCAGTATCTTTGCCAAGAAAACCCCAAATGGAGATGCACAGTCACACAGGACTGAAATGACTGAACAGCAACTACTGAGGGTATTAATTCTAGTCCCATAAATTTTATATTTATCCTCTACTACTTTCTTTTGCTTCAATCTTCTGTATGTATTTTCCCTAAGATCTAACTAAGTTGAGTTCCCTGTGCATCTTCAGTGTTCACTTTACATAACACCCTTCTCCCAGCCCCAAGGGAGTTATTTTTCTTTCTTTAATTTTTGAAAGCTTTCCTTTCCTCCTAAACCAACTTCTACAGAATTTTAACCTTTGATATTCTACTTATCCTTACACTACAACACTTTGAAATCTGATTTCCCAAAATGTAGGGTACATATCAGATTAGATTTCTTCTTATATCTTCTTATTTTTAAGACAGAAGTTCTTAAGAGCTCAATCAAGTGGAAAAATTCTCTGTGTCTCTTTTGTGATCTATTTTCCAAACTTCTCTTCTACACATATTCTCTCCATATAGGTATTCTCTTATATACCCCATGAAAATGTCTTATATTTCTGCTTCTGTTGGTCATCTATCTATTCTCCACCATACTTCCTAAATTTTGTCACTGGAGTACATTTTCTTAATATGTAATTCAACTCTCCCACTGCCCATTCTACATATGCAGTGCATTTCTTTTGAAGTCAAAAAGAAAGTCTAGGCAGAGATCTCATCTCAGCAAACTTAGAGATATGTATAAAGTCAAAATTGCCTCTTTGCACTTGTCTCTTTAGTTCATGTCCTTTGTCACCCATTCTTTGTGCATGTGTGTAGAGAATTCTCATATCAAAAATTTTATTACTGGATCTTTTCTTAAATCTCATCTCCTATGACCTTCTGGGTTTCTCTACTACTATGCTTCTTCCTATATTTTTTAAAATTATCTAACATGGTAAATAATTAAATAGTCCCCCTCTCTCCTTGCTAATGCTTTCCTTCATTCTAATTAGCTTTGTAAAACTCCAGGCAAATGAACTTTTAATAAATTTTATTAGGTCCACTCCATGCCTGGCCAGGAGACTGTCACTCCTATGTCATTTTTTAAGAAAAAGAGAGGAGATGATAATTCCAAAGGATTTTAGATTTTAGTTTATAGACTTGAACCTTGCTAGAGCTAGAAAAGACATTTTGGGTTCTCTGACTTAACCCCTTCATTTTATAGAGAGAAAGCTAAGGCCCAAAGAAGCATTTGTTGGGTTCCAATTGAATCCTTATCATTTGTATTAGGTAATAAATTTCCATCGACCATACAGAATAGTTGTTTTTCTTTTTGTCACTTTTCTAAATCACCAAGAATGAAACTTTTCCTGAAACTTGTGAACTATTGTGGTACCCCTTCATCAAAGATAAACAAAACAGCTGTATAATTACCTTCTGAGACATGAATCATCTTGGCCCGGAGTTCACAGACCTGTTTGGCTCTATAAAAGATTCACAAGGTCGAAGTGCAAACAAGCATTATCTACTGTTGGCACCCTGTCTGATAGGCTTTCCAGGCCAGTCTTAAGGAGATGAAGACACTTCAGGCATCTGGCCTTTATTTTCTCCTGATCACAACTCTGAAATTGTCAGCTATTGCCTCAGCTTTATTTGCATCCCCTCCCAGGTCAACAAGAAGGGACTATTATATTGCACAGGTTAGTAAAACTCTGAACATTTTTTACCTGTAAAATTAGAGGGAATAGAAGAGAAAATAAATGGAAATCTCCATTCATTGTTCATAACTGCTAGACTATTTGGAGCAGCTCTTCTTGAAATTATAGACCCTATTCTGTGATTTTTTTCCTCAGGGGTTGAAATTCAGGGCATTGTAGACAGTAGATAATCTATGAATAGCTGTCAAATGAATAATTGAATGAATCAGTCAATGTTTTGTAGCTAGTTCCAGTCTTCCATGAGATTGCAAAGTAGGTAAAATTTTTTTTTCTACAATGCATGGCCACCTTCCTTTCACTGCTTTTAAGTGCCATTCAGTGCCCTCTGGCATGTATCCTCCCTTTGTCTTCACTGCCTTCAGACTTCTTTGTATTTTCCCTTCTATTAAAAGATGCTCTCAATTGGAAACCATATACACACTTTTGCTCAGCATTAAATGCTTTCCACAATTTATTCCCAGTCTATATTTCTGGTATTATTTCCCAATATTTTACTTGCCCTTCAGTCTAGGAAAATAGGATGGTTTTGGATATTCCTTAAATGCACTCTCTGACTTTGTTCATGCTTTTCCCTATATGTGAAATGGCTTTCCCCATAGTTTTGCATGGCCAGCTTCTTCCCTTTCTCAAAGGTATAGTCACATATCACCTTCTTCAATAAAATATCATTAATTCTTTAAGGTAGAAGCAATTCTCCCTCCTCTGAATTCCTGCACTTCTAAATTTTACCTTTAATTAGAGCTATAAATGGACCACTTTATGTCTCCTACTAGCAGGTAAGCTTCATGAATGCAACTACATATTATTCATTTTCTGCATCTCAGGACTTCATGTGTGCAAGTAGAAGGTATTCCATAAACATTATGCAATAAGTAATGGTAATATTAAGATTGATGATAGGGTCTCAACTACTACATCTTAGAATATTTACTCAGTTCTCATTCTTTTTTCACATCTCTTCAACTTTTAATGCTTTTGACCCTAACCCTCCCTTACACCTAGGGAATCTCTTCTCTTCACCCGGATGACACTTCTGTCCTCTAGGTGCATTCTTATCTATCTGATACCTTTTCAGTTTCCTTTGCTGGACCATTACCAAAGATTTGCCACCTTAGCTTCAATAGACCCATAATTTTGTCCTCAGCGCTCTTCTCTCTTTACAAATTCTCTTTCGGAAATCTCACTAGTGGCCATGGTTTCTAGTTTCTTCTCTACACAAATGACTCCCAAATCTTCATATCCAATTCTGATTACTCTCCTACAATTCTAATTGTAGCTGAGCTACAATCACTCACCATTAAATATACTGTTCCATCTGTCCTATCAGTATCTCAAATCCAGTATGTCTAAAACAGAATTCATTAACTTCCCACCTAAATCTATCCTACCTCCAAACTTTCCCATTTCTGTTCGTGGAACCACCATCCTATAGGTATGAGGATTCATAAATTCCAAGTCATCTTTGACTCTTCTCCCTCCCTAATCTCAATCCCAGATCTACTCAGTTGCCAAGGCTCAATTATCACACCTCCATATATCATATATCTTATGTACCTTAGTTCAAGTTCTTAACATGCCTCCCCTGTGCTATTATAATGCTCTCCTAGTTGATCTCCTAGTTGTCAGCTTCCTTCTGTCCAATTCATTCTTCACACATCTACCAGTTTTTTTCTTCAAGCCTAAATATGTCACCAAAACCCCAAAACATATACCCAAGCAAGCAAGTGATAAATCCCATGTTTCATCTGTATTTCTACTCCAACAGTTCTTTCTCTAGTGGTGGATAGCATTCTTTTTCATAAGACCCTCAGAATTGTCCTGGATTGTTGTATTGCTGTTAGTAGCAAAGTCTATCATATTTGATCGTTCCACGGTATTGTAGTTACTGTGTATAATGTTCTCCTGGTTCTGTTTATTTCACTCTGCATCAGTTCATGTAGGTCTTCCAAGCTCTTTCTGAAATCACCCTATCCATCATTCCTTATAGCACAATAGCCTTATATTCCTTATAGCACCATCACCATCATATACCACTATTTGTTCAGCCATTCCCCAATTGAAGGGCCTCCCTTTAGTTTCCAATTCTGTGCTATCACAAAGAGTGCAGCTATAAATATTTTTGTTCAAACAGGTCCTTTCCCATTTTTTTACCTCTTTGGGATGCAGAACCAGTAGTGGCATTACAACACCTGTTCAATTTAAATTAAAGTAGCTACCCACTTTGTCTATATCTCCAAGAAGTGGCAGAGCATCTTGAATGAAGGAAGAATTTAATAAATATCTGCTGATTATTGAAATTATGATGAATTACAACAAAATAATATCATATCAACACTTCATGTTTAAATAGAACTTTCAACTTTTCCCAAAGGATAAGAGCTTATAGTCTATCTCCTCAGAAGACAATGCTGCTAACATTTTTAGAAGGTACCACATTCTGATTGCCATAAGTCTCTCTATTCTAAATACAACTATCTTCACACAATTACTAATTTATATCTTTAATCTGTTATCCAAGAGAACATATTTTCTTTGAAGATGATAGAGCACCTAGCTTTCTCATGGAAAAGAAGGTATAAGAAAGGATAGAACTACTATTCAGGATAGTATGCTAAAACCCTTCTAACACTATCTACATGACTATGGTCAAGTCATTTAACTTCATTTCTTCACCATAAATTGTGGAAGCTGAACCAGGTATCCACCAAGGTTCCTTCTAGCCAAAGGTATGCTTGTAAAAATGTTTAACAATCAAACAGAAAAATGTATACATATAATATACCTTTAAGTTTTATGTGCATTATTAACATTTTTATCTCTTTATCAACTATAGACAATCAATACAATAATAAACTAAGCCCTGATTTGTAGCATGTTCTAATTTCTAAAATGTAAATTGTCACAATGAAAATTTATCATCTCCCCTCCCTTGACGGTTTGAGCTGCCTCCAGCATATCTCTGCTCCCTGCACCAGCTCTACAAACACAGAGAAGCAAAGCTGATCAATTTTAATTCTGATTCCATTTTATTTGTCATGGAGAATGATCTCTGGACTTGAAAGAATAGAATAACAAATTGCTAAAATGGAGGTAAAACCCGAGAGAAGTGTAGAGATATACAGAGTACCTCCTTGCCCTTCATCACCAAGCTGAGATGAACCACAGTTCAGCATCATCTTGAGTGGCAGATGTCATTGTTGGTCAACTGTGAACGTCCTTTGAAATACCATGGAGATGCAGAGACCAGTCATGAATTCAGAAGGCAGAAAGAAAAATATGCTCCTCACATCTTAGCAGGGAAGTTATTAAATAAAAGTGAAGAATGAGACACATTTTTCTGATATGGCCCATGTTTTAATTTGTTTTGCTTGACTATGTGTATTTATTAGAAAGGTAGAGTGGCATCCAGACTTAGAACTAGCCAAGTAACAGGGGGGAAAAAAAGAAACAAAAATAAGGTACATGTCCCACCCCTAACACATACAAGCTCCATTGGTCAGGGGAATGTTCTCATTTGGGAGTTCCCCAAACTCTCTCTCTCTATCTCTCTGTCTCTCTCTCTGTCTGTCTCTCTCTGTCTCTCTGTCTCTCTCTCTGTCTCTCTCTGTCTTCTCTCTGTCTGTCTCTCTCTGTCTCTCTGTCTCTGTCTCTGTCTCTCTCTGTATCTCTCTCTCTCTTTCTGTCTCTCTCTGTCTCTGTTTCCCTCTCTGTCTCTCTATCTCTCTCTCTGTGTCTCCCTCTGTGTCTCTCTCTGTCTCTGTCTCTCTGTCTCTCTCTCTGACTCTCTCTCTGTCTCATTCTCTCTCTCTGTCTCTCTCTCTCTCCCTCTCCATATATAGCAAGCATGGGCATTTATATATATATGTATACATACATATATATATATACACACACACATACATATTGCAAACACAGACTTCTATTTTGAGAGTGATGAGGGAAAGATTTAGTGGATAGTGACAGAAATTCTTAAAAGAAGTATCAATAAAAGCTTTTTGAAAACACAATGGTAAAGAGGCAGCTAGGTAAATAGAGAGTCAGGCTTGGAGATGAAAGATTCTGAGTTCAAATTTAACCTCAGAAACTTCCTAGCTGTGTGACCCTGGGTAAGTCACTTAACCCCTATTGCCTTGTCGTTACCACTCTTCTGCCTTAGAACCAATACCCAGTAATGATTCTATGACAGAAGATAAGAGTTAAAAAAAAAAAAGAAAATACACAGGGGAAAATTAAAAGTTCATAAAGAGATATAAACAGGACTAGATTTAATATTAACCTTTGAAAACAAACTGTAACAAAAGTTCATGGTTTCATGTAAAATAAATTGGAATTTCTGTGTTTATTAAAAAGAAAACTTGAAATATTTTAATTTTTAATTTAAAAATAATTTTTAAAAAATCATGTAGGGGGCAGCTGGGTAACTCAGTGGATTGAGAGCCAGGCCTAGAGACGGGAGGTCCTGGCTTCAAATCTGGCCTCAGACACTTCAAAGCTGTGTGACCCTGGGCAAGTCACTTGACCCTCATTGCCTAGCCCTTACCACTCTTCTGCCTTGGAGCCAATACATAGTATTGACTCCAAGATGGAAGGTAAGGGTTTCTAAAAAAATCATATGGTGCTAAAGGACTAGAGAAAGACAAGTATTGTCCAAGATTTCAAAAGAGTAAAAAGAAAAGAAACTACAAGCTAAAGACCAATATTAGATTGCCTTTAATTCCTTGCAAAATTCTGGAATGTATTATAAGGGGAATGAATAGTTCATAAATACCTGGCAAAGGCAATGACCCTTTGTATCACAATCTGACTTCATCAAGGACAGCTGGAACAAGGCATGTCAGATTAACCAAACTTCTTTTTCTGATAGAGTCACTTGGATGGTAGAACTGGGACAGACCCTAAAGTAGTCATTCATAGTACTGTTTATTGGGAAGGTATTTATAGTGGACTAACCTTGGGATATATTTTGGTTCTTTGTTATCTTACATGTTTGTTAATAACTTGGATAAAAGTAAATAAAGATGGCACACATTTCAAATTTGTGGATGACACAAAGCTGGGAAGGGCCTCTAACACAATGTGGGTGACAAATTCAGAATAATGATAACTGCTAATATTTAAATAGCACTTTACAAAGATTATCTTATTTGACTGTCTCAATAACCCAGAGAGGTTGGTACTAATAATATCCCCATTTTATATTTGAAGAAAGCAAATGAGTTGCCCAGGGTCACACACACAATTAGATAGAATCCGAGGCTGGAGAGCGAGCTAGGTGGTGCAAGGGATAGAGTGCAGGGAGGGCTTTAGTCAGGAAGTTGAAATCTGGTCTCAGACACTTAGTTATGTGATCCTGGCCAACTTACTTACCCTTGTTTGCCAAGTTTTCTCACCTGTAAAATGAATTGGAGGAGGAAATAGCAAACCACTCCAGTATCTCTGCCAAGAAAACTCCAAATAGTGGGAAGTGTGTAATATTTATTGGGAGAGATGGGGAGGACAGGAAGGAAGTGCTAGTCACAAGACCCAACTGCCACTCCCAGTTGCCCCTTCCCCCACCAACTGTCAGTCTTGTTTCCTTTCCACAAGTGGGAAGTGACTGAAAATAACTAAATAAACAATAAAATTCCTGACTTGTAGCTGCTGTAGCTGCCGTACAAAAAGAAATCAAAAAGATTTTAATAGATTAGAAGACTTGGTCAAATACAAACTGGTATTTAATGGGGTTAAAGGCAGCCCCATGACTATGCTCACAAAATCAGTTTTGGAAGTACGAGATTGGAGAGGTAATGAAAGTCTTTAATGGAAGGGTTATCAAGCAGAAGAGGGATTCGAATTGTTCTGCATGGCCCCAGAAGGGCAAACCAGGAACAATGGGTGGAAGTTACTGGAAGGTTGATTTAGGCACAATGTTGAAAAACTTTCCAGTGAATCTACTCAACAATGGAATAAACTGGAGTAGATAGGTAGCTCAGTGGTTTGAGAGGCAGGTCTAGAGATGGGAGGTCCTGGGTTCAAATGTAGCCTCAGATAATTTCTAGCTGTGTGACCCTGGGCAAGTCACTTAACCCCCATTTCCTAACCCTTACTGCTCTTCCATGTTAGAACCAATGCACAGTATTGATTCTAAGACAGAAAATAAGGTTTGTTTGTTTGTTTGTTTTTTTAATGGAATGAGCTGTTTAGAGCAATAGCATTTTTCTCCTTGCTTGAGAACTTCAAGTAAAGCCTAGATGACCACCTAGAAGCAACCAGCTGATGCAGTGTATAGAATGCTGGACCTGGAGTCAGGAGGACTTAAGTTCAAATTTGGCCTCAAACTAGCTATGCAGCCTTGAGCAAATTGTTTAACCTCTGACTTTCTTAATTTCCTCATCTATGGGATGGAGATAATAATAGCACTTTCTTCTAGGGTTATTATAAGGATCAAATGAGATAATATTTGTGAAGTTTAACTTAGCACAGTACCTGGCACATGGTAAGTATTTCATAAAGGTTTCCTTTCTTTCCTTTGTTCGTTGGGGATATCCTAGAAAGAATTTTTATTCATTTTCAGATTGATCCCAACTCTATGGTTTTGTGATTCTTTGAATTTTAGCAAAACATCTAAAGTATATCCTTATGTTCTGAAAGATCCAAAACAGCTCTCTACCTGCTATAACTCAGTTTGATGTCTCAGGCATAATAAAAGACATCCAATATAATATTTTAGAAATAGATTAAAAAATAAAAACAGTAGAGCTTTGAGGTTGGAATCAACAAAAACAATTTCAAGGGGGCAGCTGAGTGGCTCAGTGGATTGAAAGCCAGGCCTAGAAATGAGAGGTCCTAGGTTCAAATCTGGCCTCAGACACTTCTCAGCTGTGTGACCCTGGGCAAGTCACTTGACCCCCATTGCCTAGCCCTTACCGCTCCTCTGCCTTGGAACCAATATGCAGTATTGATTCCAAGACGGAAGGTAAGGGTTTAAAAAAAAATTCAAATCTGGTCTCTGATTCTTAGTAGCTGTCAGATCCTGCAGGGACAGATCATTTAAACATAGCTGCCTAGGGCTCATTTACTAAGATGAAAATGACTTACAGTCTATACTGGGAAAGGGAATTCCCTTGGGGGCATTCCACAATTTAAAAAAGTGTCAGAAATCACATACCCTTTATAAGATAGTATCATAGTCAAACCCCTTAATGGTCCTTGACCCACAGAGGCTATGTGTCTCCCCAGTTATCTTTTAAAAAAATGTTTAAATTTATTTATTAATTATTTTCTCTCTCCCCTCCCCACACCATAGGAGACACAATTCAAATAAAATATAAAGATTATGTCTTTCATGTTTCCACTTTTCCGTTTATTCTCTGGTGATGCAAATATTAAATCTGTACCTGTATATTGGGTTCTTTTCGTTCTACCCATTTCACTCTTCATTATCTCATGTCTCTCAAAGGATCTGGTAATTCCATAGCTAGCAAGAGAGAGAACAAGTATTTGATTTAATTATAGATTTATTTTGGTAGAAGAGAGACCTTAGGCATCATAGATCCAACCACCATATTTTACACATAAGAAGAAATTGATCTCCAGAGCAGAAATGATTTAACTCAAAGTCATACAGTAGAAGTGTTAGAATTTGAATTCAGATCCACAAACTATAATTTCAATGTTCTTTTCACTATTCCACGTTTGTAAATAAGAACAGTGGAGAGTTCTGTACGAATACTTCTTTCCTCAAAATAGAGCAATAATCTTTCAAATAACAGGTAATTATTAGTTATAGTCAATCTAACATCTAGTAATATTTAGATTAATCTCAGAGTGCAATAAAGGAAAGGAACTTGACTCTGGTAACAGAAGACATGGATTCAAATTCCAACTCTGTAATTTTCTACACATATCACCTTGAACACATAATTCCCTTAGTCCCATGGACCTTTCCTCAACTAAACTTCCAAGGTTATTTCTAGATCTAAATGTATGATCCCATATATATGAATAATTATACTTGTCATGATTATAGTAAATAATATGTTCAGAAGGTTTTTCAGAAATGCCAGGTGGATCACTTAGTATACCTGATTTAATGAATGTCTTCATTTAGAAATTTGTCTCAATGCCTTTTATATAAAATAAGAGGCGTAAATTTAACATTTTACACTCTAAAAAGTCATTTTTCCTTCTTTACATCCATAATGTAGACATTTCCTCCATGTGAACTTCCAACCCACCTATTTTATATGCCTGACCTATAAGAATTTTTCACGCTTTCCCATAAATTCACTACAAAGGGCCCAAATCAACATGGAGAACTTCTTGCCATGTTCTTGCTCTCTTGATGATAACAGTAGAACACAAGAGCTATCCTTAGGTTTTCCTTCCCTCTGACCATATAACCAGGCCATTTGTGGATCTTCTTGTATGTATAAATATTTTTGGTTCATTCATTTCTTTGACGACATCCTTTGTACCACGTATCCTTTATCATTGCCTGTTTTCAATATGTTCCAGTGACTCATACTCATGACAAGCTTTTCTGTTGCCTTTTGTGTGATATCCTTTTTCAAGTCTTCAGAGAACTCCACTGTTGTTAGAAAGGCTCTCCTTTTCAGCAAGATTGAATTGGTATCTTCTTTTTGTAAATAAAAAAAAAAAGTTATCTGGTGCTTTAGTTCAATGGAAAGAATGCTAGGTTTGGGACCTCAAAATCTGGGTTTGATTATCAGAACCATACCAATAGGCTGAGAAACTTTGGTTGGACAAATCATTTATCCTCACTGAACTTAATTAATGGACAAAAATAATTCTGTATTATCATATGGGGCCATGAGGACCAAATGGGAGAAGATATGTGGAAGCACTTTACAAATCATAAAATTCTATACAAATGTAAACTATAAATATTAGTGGCAAATAAAAAGGCAAGAAAAAACATTTCTCTATGCTTTATTTCACAGAAAGGGGGCAAGCCATAGTGGGCAGAGTGGTAGGATTGATTAGAATTAGGTAGATGGGTTCAAATCCTGCCTCTGACACTAGCTGCAGCTGCCACATCTTGTTTTGTTTTGGTTTTTTAATTGTTCAGTCAGTTCAGATATGCCCAACTCTTTATGATCCCATTTGGGTTTTTCTTGGCAAAAATGCTGGAGTAGTTTATCATTTCCTTCTCCAGCTCATTTTACAGATGAGGAACTGAGGCAAACAAGATTAAGTAACTTGGCTAAGGTAACACAGCTAGTAAGTGTCTGAGAACAGGTTTGAATTAAAAAAGACTTATCTTCCTGATTCCAGGCACAGCATTATCCACTGTACTACCTACCTGCTCTATTGTAAAATATATTTTAAGAGTTATAGTGAGATTAATAAGCACATGAAGAAGTGTTCTAAATCTCTTATAATCAGAGAAATGCAAATCAAAACAACTCTGAGGTGTCACCTCACACCTAGCAGACTGGCTAACATAACAGCAAAGGAAAGTAATGAATGCTGGAGGGGATGTGGCAAAATAGGGACATTAATTCATTGCTGGTGGAGTTGTGAATTGATCCAACCATTCTGGAGGGCAATTTGGAACTATGCCCAAAGGGTGATAAGAGACTGTCTGCCCTTTGATCCAGCTATAGCACTGCTGGGTCTGTACCCCAAAGAGACAATAAGGGAAAAGACTTGTACAAGAATATTCATAGCTGCGCTCTTTGTGGTGGCCAAAAATTGGAAAACGAGGGGATGCCCATCAATTGGGGAATGGCTGAACAAATTGTGGTAGATGTTGGTGATGGAATACTATTGTGCTCGTGGAGGAATTCCATGGGGACTGGAAGGACCTCCAGGAATTGATGCAGAGTGAGAGGAGCAGAACCAGGAAAACATTGTACACAGAGACTGATACATTGTGGTACAATCAAATGTAATGGACTTCTCCATTAGTGGCAATGCAATGATCCTGAACAACCTGGAGGAATCTACGAGAAAAAACACTATTCACATTCAGAGGAAACACTGTGGGAGCAGAAACACAGAAAAAAAACAACTGCTTGATCACATGAGTGGAGGGGATATGATTCGGGATGTAGACTCTAAACGATGACTTTAGTGCAATCATCAACAGCAGGGAAATAGGTCTTGATCAAAGACAAGTGTAACACTCAGTGGAACTGCATCAGTTATGGGAAGGGTGGGGGTAGGGGAGGGAGGGAAAGAATATGATTCTTCTAACCAAGGAATAATGTTCTAAATTGACTAAATAAATTTTTTAAAAAGAGTTATAGTGGGGTCACAAAATGTATGTAAAGCGTTACAAAGTTATAAATCAGCTAGTATTTATCAAATACCTACTATGGCTAGGAACTGAACTAAGCACTGGGGGTACACAGAAAGACAAAAAATAGCCCCTGTTCTCAAGTACAATGTTATAGTACAATAGTAAGAGCTATAAAAGTCCGTTGGTATTTCACTAAAAATGACTTCTGGTCTCAAATTACTTTTAAATTTTCATAGAATATTTGTCATAAATATTCATATCAAAGTTGTCGATCTCTTCCTTATAGGCATACCTTGACAGATATTACACAAAGAAGGGAGGACACCAGATTGGGGAGATGGTTGTAAAAGGTCGCAACACCATGGAAAGGAAAATTAAAGAAATGCAAGCATTCTTTGGCCTCCGGGTCACTGGGAAGTTGGATTATTCTACCATGAAGGTGATAAAGAGGCCTCGATGTGGTGTTCCTGATATTGCAAATTATCGTCTATTCCCAGGTGAACCCAAGTGGAAAAAAAACACTTTGACATACAGGTAATAAGACAGAATTTTTCAAGAATCAGAACATTATGTGTTTTTGATGGGTCTACTAATCTGAGGCATGAGCAGTCCAAATGATGGTACACAAGAGCTTGGGAGGGGATGGTCATCTTTAAATATCATGAAATCATAGACAATGAACTAGCATGGGCCTTAGAAGTCATCTGGTCCACCCTCATCAATGTACCCATAAGGAAAATGAGCCTCCAAGGTTAGTCACTTGATAATGGGAATATGTTTAAGAAACATTCAAGCCCAGAATCCAATCTCAGGTCCTCTGTTTCCCAATCCTGGGCTCTTTCTTCTATACCACTTCAACTCTCATCTAAAACAGTCTGGCGCATAGAGATTATATTCTCAGAATGATTGTAACATTAGGCAATTTTGGACATCCCAGGCAATATAGCCAGAGAGGGCTGACACATATAAATGTGGGAAAGGAATCTTTGGATCAAATGATTGAACGATGGTCCCAGCCATTTACCTTTTTAGACTTTATGGTCACAAAGGGTTTGAGGATATGATCAAACTTACCGATTCTGGACATCCCTGGAATAACTGTTCAACAAGCAAAGGGATATGATGACTAGTCAAGGTATTTTTTAGGAAGTTAGTAAAGTGCTGTGATTGTACATCGAGAACATGGGGTTCTGAAAACAGTTGATGGGTTCCACTGAATAAAATTTGAGTCAGTTTTGTGGTGGAAAAAGGAGCAGATTGAGATCCAGAAGGCAGAGAAGGGAATAAGCATTTACTAATTACCTACCTTGAACAAGGACCATATTAAGCATTTTATAATCTCATTTTATCCTCAAAAGAAACCTGAGAGGCAGGTGGTTTTATTACCATCCTTTTACACAAGAGAAGTCTGGGGTTAAGTGACTTGCCTGGGATCACACGTTCAATCCCTCTCTAAGGTTGGATTTGAATTCAGTTATTCCTGACTCAAAGTCCAGCACTCTATATCCACAATCTCAATGAGTAAGAGTTCCAAGAAAAAACATATTTAGATGGTCCACTTCTTTGAGATTATGAGTTTCCCCCACTTTTAGGTCTTTATGGAAAGGTTGGGTGGCCCCACTAAAAAAATATTTAATATAGAATTTTCTTCAGGTTGGACTACATGGCTGCTGGAGAAACTTATTAAGAGCAAGGAATTCAGAGTATTGTACAATAGTTGGAGGTAAAATAAGGATTATTTATAGGAGTCTTTGAAGCCTTTGCATATTGTTTTCTTAGAATCAGCTTAGAAGAAGGCCTAGAGTTTCCATAACTATAAATGTACTGTGAATAAGCCACAGAAAATTTGGAACAAATAAAAAATGAAAAATCTTTTGATTTTCAAAACTATGAAGTGATTCTTCACAGCTCAGGGACAAAAGTAATGCCCGGTCATATTTAATCAGTTCCCTCCCTCTCTTGAGGTCAAGGACTGTCCACTTTATTAATTAATTAATTTATTTATTAAGTGCCATAATATTTCCTGAATTTAACTAAGCTCAGGATTTTTCTCTAGCCTGTCCCTGCTAGATCTTACATAATCACAAAATTTGAGAGTGGAAGGAATCCCTTTGGTCATTTGTCTAATCCAGACCTAAAAGGAATTCTTACTATAATGTGTGAATCAGGTCTGAAGACTTTCTAAAAGGAGAGAACCCACTCAGCACCTCTTGTGGAGACTTGGTTCCACTTTTATACAGCTGTAATTTTATTGGAGGTTAGCTTTCCCAGGAAAATAGCCAGCACATTTTTGGGCTTAACCCTTAAGAAGACCAATCTACTTTGTGGAATTGTTATGAGGATCAAATGAGAGAATATTTAATCAAGCACTTAGACGTGTGCCTGGCCTATAATAGATGCTGTGTAACTGTTTGTTCCCCACTCATGCCCCCAATCTAACATGGATGATGGACAGGAATGGGAAAAGACATGAAGAGGGGAGACCAACCAGCAGTATTGCTGTAGTTCAGGCATGGGGAGATGAGGGCCTGCACTGGAATGGTAGCAATGTTCAAGGAGAGGAGCTAAAGAGACTAGACCATAGAATATATCAAAAGGGACATGTTTAATAATCCTGAAAAGGTATATTGTATCAATATTTTGACGGTCCTTAAATGCCAGTCAAAGGCTGATGGAGTTCATTAAGAAGGGAAGTAACATGATCAGAATAATACTTTAGGAATATCTCTTTGGAAATTGTGTGGAAGATTGATTGGAGAAGAAACAGAATCCAGAGAGAGAGGCCATTTGGGAGACTACTGGAAATGGTCCAGAATATTGCTTTTCTATTTGTCATTGGGAGAGAGGATTTAAGTATTAATTTTAAAAACACTAAGAGGTGATGACAACTTTGGTGGATATATGATGGGAAAGAGGGTTAGATATGTAGATGCTATGGAGGAATAATAATAACAATAACATCTCAAACTACACAATTATCCCAGTAGATGGGGGGGAGGGTTTTTTTGGACAAAGTATTGCACTCATTTATGCCAAAATCTTTACAAATCACAGATAAAGACTTTTTTGTATCACAAAAAGCATCTAAAGTCAAAAGTAAACATCACATAGAATGGAGAGCAACTAGAAGCTTTTTCGATAAATGCAGGAGTTGAGCAAAGATGCCTACTCTCCTCCCTTTTATTCAATATATTTCTAGAAATGCCAGAAACATCCATAAGGAATGAGGAGAGGCAAAAAGAAGATAAAATTATGCATATTTGCTGATAGTATTACACAAAGTATTTCATTTAGGCTAAAAAAGAAACCCTCAGAAATCAACAGCATTTCTATATAATAACAAAATCAGAGAGATGACAAAAGAATGGTAAATCCTACTCAAAATAACAATATGCACAAAATAGTATGTGACCAATCTGCTGAACCATACAAAACACTTGCATAGATTCAATTACAAGGGGTTTTTTTTGTTTTTTAAGAAATAAAGAAGCTAATCAGCTGGAGAATATTCAGGGCTCAGAGGTGGGCCAAAAAAATAAGAATACTACTAGTGTTAATTATAATTTTAGTTTTCCACCCTTCAAATGACTAAAGTGATATTTTACAAAACTTGATAAAATATTAGATCTAGAATATCAAGGGAAATAATGGGGGAGGGGATTAGGGAGAATAGCATTTCCAGAACTTGAACTGTATTATAAAGCAGCTGTCATCAGAAGCATTTGGTACTGATTAAAAATTAGAGAAGTGGATCAATGGAACAGATTGGACAAGAAAGAATCATCAATAATGGAATTCAACAATCCAATATTCATTAAACCAGAAAACATCAATTACTTATAAAAACAATTCACCATTTGATAAAAATTTTATGGAAAAATTCAAAAACATCCTGGCAGGAATTAGGTTTCAGCCAATCTTTTACAGAATAATCAACAATAAATTCAAATTAAATACTTTACTTTAATGAAGTATTAAAGATCATACCCTTAAAATGGAGAAGCAGATCATATGCCTCTCACAAATGTGAAAAGGAGATGCATTCTTAACAAGACAAGAAATAGAGGAAATTATAAAAGATAAAATATATAACTAATTATATGAAATTAAAAAGCTTCTACATAAATAAAATGTGTGTATCTAGGATAAAAAGTAAAACAGTCAAAGGGGAAAAATATCTTTGTATTAAATTTCTCACTTAACAGTTTTATATCTAAGATATGTTGACAACTAATAGATAAACATGACTGTATATATAACATACACATATGTGCATATCTGTATGTAATATATACAAAAAGCAAAACCATTCTTTATATATAAGTAGTCAAAGGATCAAGGTCAAACAGTGTGCAAAAAAATTGAAAACCATTAATATCTATATGGGGGAAAATGGTGTAAATTAGTAATAGTAAAATAAATGCAAATCAAAACCACCCTAAGGTTTTACCTCATACTTAGCAAAATGGCAATGATAAAAGATGGGAATAATACATGTGAATACATAGTGGGAGAATAGCAAATCATTAGAGGGTTGGTAAAATTATGAATCAAAATAATTTGCAATTATGATAATAAAAATTTGTTTCTAGCAATCCTTCAATTACTCTTTTCTCTATCTACTTCTGTTGTTGTTGTTGTTCAGTCATTTCAGTTATGACCAACTCTTTGTGTCCCCATTTAGGATTTTCTTGGCAAAGATATTGGAATGATTTGCCATTTCCATCTCTAGTTTATTTTACAGTTGAAAAAACTGAGGCAAAAGATTAAATGACTTGCCCATAGTCAGACAGCTAGTAAATGCCCAAGGCCATATATGAAACCACAAAAATTAGTATTCCTGACTTCAGTCCCAGCACTCTATCCACTACACCATCCACTATCTACTAATGTTCCTTAAAAATTTTATTTAGCTCTACATAACTCTGCTTATGAGTATCATTATCTGGGGTATCTTCTGTTAATCTACATCCAAAATCCCCTTCATCTTAGACTTTTGCCAGAGATACAATCCACATAAGCATGTTAACAGTGGTTGACTCTGTTTCTCATTGTTCCTCATTTATAAAAAGAAAGGGTTAGTGTAAATTCCCTTCCAACTCTAAATCCTGTGATCTTAAGCCCACATTGTTTTTCATTGTAATATTTAATTGAAGTCTTCCATTTCCTAATCTCTTTGTTTGAGGATGGTCACCACTTATTATACAATTACTTTGTTCCTTTATTTCCAAGAAAATGTAAGTTTGTGTTCATAATTATCAAATTGGGGAACAATATTTTTAAGCCCTACATTTTTTTCAACTTTTGTTTCAGTTCTCCACTGTCATCTGATTGTTTTCTAAATTATTTTATTTAATTAAAAAAATAGATTACTTTCTAAAAATAAGGTATGGCCAAAGAATTTTTTTTAAAAAACATGAAACTCAGTTTCTTCATTTAGAATAACTCACAAACTAGAAAACATTTTCTTTTCATTTGTACAGAGTCTCAAAATACACGTCTTCAATGACCCATGCTGAAGTTGACAAAGCAGTAGACATGGCCTTACAGGCATGGAGTAATGCTGTCCCTCTGAATTTTGTTAGACAAAACACAGGAGAAGCAGATATCATGATTTCATTTGAAATTGGAGGTAATGTATTCTTCTTATGTTCAGCCCAAAGACACCCCAACAGTGCTATAGTAGTTAGTCCTTGCATAGTTTTAGTTGCAATCAAACAATTAAATATTCTCATAAAGGAGTTTGATCCACAGAAGCCCAGGTTATAGAGCAAAATTACCATAATTGTAGTCTTTCACTAGTTGGGTCAGAAGTTACAGCTGAAACAGTTCTTAGAATATTTTGGACTGATGGAGGATAAATCATTTCTGTCTCATTTTAATACTTATTCTTTACCTGTATTTCTGATTAATACCTATTCAATTTTATTCTCTTCTTTATAAAGAAACCATATTACTTGAATTTCTACCTCCTTTTTCATTCTTGACTCTTTCTCACTACCACTCTTGCTCTCACCCTCTTGTTGGTCTAATTGAGTAGTCTTCAGTATTTTCATTTTTATGATGGAGAAAAGTCATTCCTAGGATACACTATTGGTATGATGTCCTTGGGCAAATTGTACACTGGCAAACAAGAAAAAACAACATAGTTCTAAGCTATAGAGCAAAAGAAAGAGCTGAAACTCAAATATTTATACTGATTCCTCGAGGCTCATCATCACTACTGCCATCATCATTATGGCCAAGACTTCCCACTTCCCTTCCATATATGCCCCTGAAATGATTAAAACTCTTTCTTTTATCTGATTAACTTTAATGAAAGAAGAAAAACGGGAATCTCTTTCCTCTTTTTCCCCCTGAAATTAACTAACTCCAAGTCTAGGCATGGGATTGGTCCTTATATAATAGACCAATCCCAAGCCTGGGGGGGGGAGGCGTGGTCCCTCCAGCACGGGATTGGTCCATTCAAGACCAATCCCACACCACGAAGTAAGGGGGAGGGACCCCTAGGGCACACTGAGGAATGCATTTCCCCTGGCCACAACACTTTAAAACTCACACCCCTCAAGAAATCCTTTTATGAACTTCTTTTGCCTATTTGTTCTCAATGCCCATTTTAAATTAACTCTAGCTGGATAAAACTGTTGAGGGTAGGGAGGAGTAAACAGAACAAGAGAGGGAGAGTCACAAACAGCTGAAGGAATCAAAATGGGCCTGAGGTAGAAGGTGCCATTTCAGCTTTGAAGAAAACTAGGGAGTCTAAGAAAGAGAGGGAGAAATTGGTATAGTCTAAAACTACTAAAATTGGCCATTGATATTGGTTTAACTGGCAGTGAGAGCCATTAAGAATGCATTGTCCATCCTGATGCCTCTTGCTTCCCTTAGAGCACTAAAGAAGCTTTCCCTGGCAGAAAAAAAGAGAAAGTCAAACCTATTTGATTCTCTCGTAACATAATCTGACTCCTTTATCGCCCAAGTTAGTGTCTTTTCTACTGAATTACAATCTATACACGATGATTCTATTTTATTAGGTTATGTGGCAATGGTTTGGGTGAACCATATGTAATTGAAACCAAGGAATGTTGGACTAAATTACTGTTGGTATCTTTCTCCTCTTTGGTAGATCATGGGGATTCATACCCATTCGATGGTCCTCGAGGGACTCTGGCCCATGCATTTGCCCCTGGAGAAGGCCTGGGAGGAGACACACATTTCGACAATGCTGAGAAGTGGACTATGGGAACGAATGGTATATATGCACAATTCACCATAACCTGGAAAATATTGTACCTTCTCCTGGGCCTCCAACATGAAACCCTGTGGCTCAACGGTCCAAGCCAGCCTTTAACTAGGGAGCCAGGCTAAGGAAAACAAGTAAGCCAAAAATCACAAAGGTCATTAAACCCCATAAGGGGAAAGCTCTGCCTTCAACTGTGCTGCTGAATCCTTGTTTGGTCTGTTTCACTTCAGCATAATCCACATATTCTATTAGAAAGAAGCAGCAACAAGGTCTCTTCTATCATTGTCATCTGCAAGCAATCAAATCAACAAACATTTATTCAATGCCTACTGTGTACAAGGAAGGCAGTGTGGAGTAATGGATAGAGAACAGGCCTCAGAGTCAGGAAGAAAGACCTTCATTCAAGCTCCACTTCTATCATCTGCTGGTTGTGTCATGCTGGGCAAGTCATTTAAGGGCCCAGTGCTTTAGGCAGTTCTCAACCAAGTGGAAAAACAGCTGCTTATCTACATTGGTAGAGGACTGTCCTCACCTGGAGTTCCCTACACCCATGAAATCACAGTCCCAAACCAAAAGAAAGGCAAGGCATTCTACTAGGTGCTGGGGATTAAAAAGTTACCTATTCCTTGCCTTGAAGGAGTTTCTATTCTGGGTTAATACAGGGAAAAGAGAAGAGGAGGATGCCCATTTGACTCCTTAAGAGAACACATGGAGTTCAGAGAGGGAAGAATTTTTCCAAAAGCAGAATATGTAGCACAAAAGATTTTGGGATGTCATGTAGCTCTTAGAGACAGCCCACATTGTTGACAGAATGTGCATGGCAAATAAGGAGTTGACTAAGTACTTATTCCAAGAGAGAACTAAAAAATGGAAGGAAATTCCTAAATCCCACTCTCCATCTTACTTTTCCATTGACTTTAATGTGCTACTTCATGAAATCATTTAGCAGGTAATAATAATTTAATAAATAGCATGAAAGAATGTATGAATAGATGGAAAGTCTTTCTTAGAGTCAATAAACTACTAGATATGTGACCAGGGGCAAGTTATTTAACCTTTTAGTGATAATGGACAACTCTCTTGGACTCCAAATTACAGAATAATTACCAATGGGCATTGGTAGAGACAGTTTCCTCACCAGGAACTGAAATGATGAAAAAGAGGATGAAATCACATGCCTTGCCCAGAAAACAAATAACAATTAGCAAAATCGACTAATTTTTAGTCTTATCTTCCCCTTATCTGTCAGTACCAGGACTTGGTAATTGCACATTGACAGAACAGAACAGGTCAGAGATTCTTGGAACCTGGAAATCAGAATCTTGATAGGGTGAGTCAAGGTATTCAGGAAAGTGTTGATGAGTCTAGGAGAGACCATGAGCTGATTACTAGAGCACTGAGAGAGGACGACAGCATCCAGTTTCAGAGGTCTGTATAGATTAACTATCAATATCTGGTAGCTCCAGTGGAGTACAAGAAGAGTTTGTCTCAGTACGTCAAACACAGCATCTGGGCAGTCTGATAGCAAGGTATAGACAAAGCAGACAGTTGGTATGCAGAGAATCTGACCAGAGGTGATGCAGTCTATGGTTTACCAGAAGTCCTTCAGTCCTCTGGAAGATATGGGGAATGAGACAGGGTTACCAGGCAGGAACTTATATAACGGAAAACATAGGGATATAGGTGCTGATGCTGGAGTAAAAAATAGGGCATGGTTACACTGGACAAGACAAGAAGCCAATAACTAAGTCTAAGCAAACCAGTAGCATAGAATCACAGATATAAGCTAACTCAGGAGTCATTAGATCTCCTGGCAACAAGTGATCACTGAATAAATATCAGTGATGGAGAACTCACTAATCCAAAGGCAGTTCATTCTAATTTTGAACAGATCTAATTGTTAGAAAGTTATTTTCCTCATATATATATAGCTCTTATCCTATATCTTTCACCCATTGTTCCTTGTTAGTCAACTTGCATCTTCTCAAAGTGGGCCCATTTGCACAAATGTAGGGAAAAAACACAGACCAAACATTATACTGCCCTCTTTCTGATGGAAGTGGGAATAAGAAAGATGACACAAGAAAAGTATAGTTTCTGAATAATTCATAATAATAAACTTCTAATTAAACAAGTTGGTTGCACAATTATCACTGAAAGATACATTAATTATATTTGGTCTTAATTCCCCATGAAATGATGGAAATGAGATAAAATAATGCCTAAAGTGCATCATAAATCTTAAAAGTTATAGAATCATCTATTATTATTGTGATGATGATGATGATGATGATGATGATGATGAAAGTATAAATCTATTTCCACATTGACTTTATTTCTCCCGTGTTGTTTAGGATTCAATTTATTCACTGTTGCTGCCCATGAATTTGGCCATGCATTGGGTTTGGCCCATTCTACTGACCCGTCAGCACTTATGTATCCAACTTACAAATACCAACATCCCTATGGATTCCGCCTCCCCAAGGATGATGTGAAAGGGATCCAGGCATTATATGGTATAAACTCTAAAGTTTTGTAATAACTAAGCATAGATGAGTGATTCAAGGAATGAAATTTGATTTCAAAACAACTAGTGGTTGTTAAACCTTGATAATGGCAATTTAAGTAGAGATTACTTAAGGTTAACTTTGTCCCAACTGTATTTTATTTCCCCAATTATGTAAACAACTTTGTCTTCTTAGATTTGGAATTAGGGTTGAGAATTTCTCTTCAAAGAAAATTAGGCTGAGATGAAGAGAGAAGCCTTTGGACCTTAGAGAAGGATTCATCTCCTGAGATAAATTGGATGCTCTATAGCCAACGTGCAGAGCTCTACCCATTTGCAAGTGTGATCTTACATTTTCTCCAAATGGACATCCTAGTGCAAAAAACAACATGAGAACTTTAGAACACTTTGGAAAGCTAGCCAATTAAACCCCTATCTCTGATTCTTCATAATAGAATAGATGAACCAATATTATAGTAGATTAAAATAGAACCTATGACTGGACCTCTTTTCTGAGTTCTAGACTCATCTCTCTCCTCAATGAACTCTATAACTTTGGACAAGTTATTTATCCTCCCTGAGCCTCTGTTTCTCCATCTTTAAAATGTGTAAGGCTTCAAAGGGAAGGTGATCCTTTAAAGATGAAGAAGTCACACAAGTATCCTAGATATCTGAAACCAAAGGGCACAGGGAATTGTTTTAAAAGTCTATTTGTCAACTTCATTTTTGAATCCTAGGACCTCGCAAAACAGCCACTGAAAGACCCAATGTGCCCAACGTCCCTCCTCACAATCCATCAGACCCTGATGTCTGTGACTCCAGCGCATCCTTTGATGCTGTGACAATGCTAGGAAAGGAACTACTGTTCTTCAAAGACAGGTAAACTTGCTATTTTACCAACACTAAAACATATCAAGCCTCTGAATAATTTTAGACATCCACATCAATTGAAAAAGTAAAGAAACACTAGCACTGCAGGCAGCCACCTACTTAAAAAGTTATTGATATTGTTTAGTCATCTCCAACTCTTCATCACCCTATTTAGAATTTTTTTTGGCAAAGATACTGGAGTGGTATCCTATTTCCTTCTCCAGCTCATTTAATAGATGAGGAATCTGAAGCAAAAAGGAAGAAGTGATTTAACCAGAATCACACAGCTAGTAAGTACATGAGGCTGGACCTGAACTCATGTCTTCCTGGCTCCAGATGCACTCTATCCACTGTGCCACTTAGCTATTATCAAAAATATCTTGCATACTTATAAATGACATCAGTAACCACCGGATTATCCCATTCTTACATTGTCTCTCTGCCTTTCCCCTTCTCTCTCTCTCTCTCTCTCTCTCTCTCTCTCTCTCTCTCTCTCTCTCTCACACACATACACACAGACTCACACACTAAATGTCATTGTCTTAAAAGTCAGCTTGAAAAAACAAACAAAAAAAAGTTTTAAAGAACTGGAAAGGGAAGAAGTGGTAAAAGGCAGAAATGGTTTAGGAGAGGTTTCCTTAAAGAAAATTCCAGGCATAGGATTTAGAGTTGGGAGGAATTCACTAATCAATCAATAAGCATTTATTAACCAGACAGAAACTGAAGTGTGCCAGACACTGGAATATTACAAGTCACCTTACAAAATGAGGAGAATTGATGCCCAGGAACTTTAAGTGACATATAAGTCATTGTACTAGATGTCAGAGATCAGATTTGAGTAAAGATCTAATTACTAATTACCTAGGCAACCAGAAAGTACTGTGGATAGAGTGCCAAGCCTAGAATCTGGAAAATGAAATCAAATCTGGCCTCAGATATTTACTAGCTGTGTGACCTTGGGCAATTTTTAACCTCTTTTTTGCCTCAGTTTCCTTATCTATAAATTAGAGATAATAATAATACCTACCTCTTAGAATTATTATGAGAATCAGAAGAGATTGAAATTAGTACTTATCACTTGCCTGGTCTCTTAGTGAGCACTCTATAAAGTTAGTCATGATTATTATGAATTCGACATTCTTTCCATGGTATCATATAGCCTGAGTATCATCACAATCAATAGACATTCAGTAAGTACCTGGGATGTGCCAGGTACTGTGGTAAGCACCAAAGAGAGGCACAAAAAAAGACAAGGAACAGTTACCTGCCCCCCTCCCCCAGGAGCTTAGGTTCTAATGGGGAAAACAATACACAAATGACTATGGATATACAAAATATACATAATATAAATAGGTCACTTATTTCTCAGCTTTCATTCTCCTCTTTTCCTCCATTGACCAGCTACAAAAGCAGATCTTTACTTCTCAATAATACTGCTACACAAGGAAGAAAAGTCAGCAGCTCTGATGCTTTTCATGGCATTGAGAAGATTCTGATTTTTGAGGGCTGGACTTTCAAATCAAAGAAGCTTTCCTCTTTATCTTCTCTCTTAATTATCTGAATTTTCTCTATATGTGATACCAACATAAAATCCACCAATTTAGAGATTCATTTGGGTTAGCAAGTATCTGATGCTGTGTAGCATTATGGAAAGAACACTGGATTTAGAATTCAAATCTCAAGTCAATCAGCACCACAATGCCCAGAGAACTGGGACTGGAGTCCAAAAGACCTGGGTTCAAATCCCACCACAGAAACTCACTGGCTGAGGGACCTTGGGCAAGTCACTTAACTTCTGTTAGGATCATTTTTCTCATCTGTAATGCAGGGGCAATAATAGCACCTCTTAGGGTTATTAGGAATATCAAATGAGATAATAATTGTTAAGTGTTTAGCATAGTGCCTGGCACATAGTAATCACTATATAAATTATTATTATTATTACATATTGACTCAGTAACCTGCTAGTTGTATAATCTCTTGGATAAATCATAACTGTGACATTTGCCTCTTAGGGTCATGGTTTATTCATTTGTGGAATGGGGGGAAGGATAACATTTATACTCTTATCTTTTAGGGTTATTGTAAAGAAATCCATCTATCTATATGGAAATCATGATTATCCCCTTTCAAAATGCAAACACTCTAAGATCTAGTAGGCATTTGTGTGCAGATTGTGAGATACACACACACACACACACAAATATATATAATTGAAAGTAAGGGAAGGGCTGTTTTTTTTAATCTTCTTCTGGCATAATGCCTTACAAAGAGTAGACAATTAATGAGTGTTTGTTGAATTGAAACTGTAGTTGGGGGAAAAGGAAATACTGAATTCATAGTGGCAATGATACCTCCAGGTAGAGACAAGGAATTTACAAATGTGGAACTGAAGCTCAGAAAAGAGATGGGGTGAAAGAGATAAATAGATAGAAAGACATACAGACAGAGATAGATAGATAGATAGATAGATAGATAGATAGATAGATAGATAGATAGATAGATAGATAGATAGATAGATAGACAGACAGATAGACAGACAGACAGACAGATAGAGAGATGAACTGGTAGATGAATGGATGGATAGATAGATAAGGAGATAGTTAAGTAAATAAAGCCTTGTGAATCACATAAATAGTAGCAATAAATAGAGGCAACAGAACTGAACCTATAATTTCATAGGTATAGGGAATATCCAGATGATGACTCACTTTCTCAGGAATTTATAGTCTTTATAGAGAGAACTGACTGGAGAATAGAAAAGTTACATGACTTAGTCAGTCACACAGTCAGAATGTATCAGAGAAAGGAATTGAATTCAGATCTCCTTGACTCCAATGCTAGTTTTCTCTCCACTCCCATCCCTCCATGTTGCCAATAAAATAAGGTAAATAAGATGGCTCTGAGAGAGAAAGAGAATAGAAAGAGAAGCAAGGGCAAAGGGTAGAGGCTTGGACACTCCCACAGAGGAATGAAACAAAAGGAGACTGAAGAGAGAAGTCACAGCAGAAGAACCAGGGAAGGGCAGTGTCATGGGGAGAAGAGAGAAGAAAATTTCAAAAGGAATGATGATAAGCACTGGGAAATATGTCTGAAACATCAAAATAAGTGCTATTGAATCAAGCAATTAGGGAGTGATTAGTAATTATTATAAGAGAGTAGTTTTTAGCAATAGGATGGAGAAGAAACCAGATTGCAAGTATTGAGTAGGAGGTAAGAAGATAAGAAAATGAAGGAAGTGGAGGCAGAATTGTATACAAGTTTACAATGAAGGGAAAGAGATGATAAGAAAGAGGCAAAAATCAGAGTCAAGTGAAGGAATTTTTTTAGTTTTGCTTTTTTAGGATGAGAAGATGAACATGTTTACAAGCAGAGGGAAAGAGCTAGCTGAGAGGGAGACTAAAGAAGGAATTATTGGTGGAGCAAAGTTCTAGAAAAGATGAAAGGGCTGATATAAGGGCATGAGTGAAGGCATAGCCCTGATCCAGGGGAGAGGGTAACATTTTTTGCAGGGTGAGGGAGGGGATATGAAGGACCTTATATCTGGGAACTTTAATCTTCTCAGTAAAGGTGTAGATAGGTTTAATCTCCATATAAGGGGGTGGGAATTAAGTTCGGGGTTAATGAGAGAAGGTTTGCATTTACATCTGTTATTTCTCTCTATTCAAATAACCATCACCCCATTTCAGGCTTTCATCACTTCTTGTAATGAGTAGGGCATTAGCTTCCCCAATGGGTCTCCTTGCTTCTAGTCTAGCTGTTCTCTGATCCACTGTTCATGCAATTGTCCAATACATTACTGCTAACACAGATATGATTAATATTTAAATTGGAAGTTTTGACAAAATAAGAGAGCAGCTTTTAATAATTTAAGAATTTAGTTTAATTAAAATAGAGATAGTAAAAGAATATAGTAAAATGAATATTGTAAAGGAGAGAATTTTAGGAAAGAAGTAGAGAAAAAATTTCCTAATGTCTATACTAGTTATCCTATAACTACCTATAATTACTACCTAAAACTGCCTCTATCTACCTATAACTACCTATAATTACTACCTAAAACTGCCTCTATCTACCTATAAATACCTATAATAACAACCACCCTACAAAATTCCAACCCAATCAGTGTTTAACCCAATCCCAATTAGGTCTGTCAACAAAGACCAGCCACCTTCCAAAAAGTTCAAGAAAGAAAAAAACCTAACAGCCCAAACCAAAAGCCAAAAAACCCTCTCAGTAAACACAGACCTGGCTTTATATTCCAGCAACTAAACACCAACCACCAATTGAACACACTCCCAGCAGCCAACTTCCCCATACCTGACAGTCCTACCTGTCAGCTACTGACAACCCCAACCAACTGACAGATTGGCCACTTTTTATCCCCTTTTTCTATCTCCCTTCCTGTCTCTATGGTTCCTCCTTCCTGTCTCTATGGTTTCTACTTCTTGTCTCTATGGTTTCTACTTCCTGTTACTGTGGGCTGGTTAATCCATACACATCTCTATGGTAAGAGGATCTCCAGGTCCCCATTAAATTAAAAAAAGAATAAAGAATTCCTTTTCACATTATTCTCCTACTCAAGAAGCTTTAATTATTGATTATAGGTTAAAATACACACTGATATTTGAAGGCCTTCCCAATCTGACCCCAATTTCTCTCTTTTCAGACTTAATGTACACTACTCCCTCTGCATAGAATCAATGTTTCTATGAAATTAATCTACCTTTTCTCAGCTACCTATGATATTGCATATCCTGTTTATATGCCTTTGCATAAGTATTCCTCCCTTAATGCCACCCCTTCAATTGTCTCTCTTTATTGCTGCCTCCTGCATATCTAGCTCTAGTCAAGGTTCAGTTTTCTTCCAATGTGAGGCCATCTTTGATATCTTCAGGTTTTATCATACTACCCAGAAATTACTTTGCATTTACATTCAATATAATTACTTATCTGGGTGCATACCGTTGTCTTCTAGTAAACTATAGTCCTACAATTGAACCATAGTTTAACTATCTTATAAATTGTCTTCTATGATTTAGCTTCAGAAACTAAGCACTATGTGTTGTAGTTATGTATAAATGTCCCAAAGAAAAATTGTTTCTATAAAAAAAAATTGCTCAAAATTTCAAACAAATGACACACAAATTCATGTTTGCAACACCACTAACTATTAAGCTGTGGAGTGCTACTATTCTTATTATATAGGCCTTTTAGAAACCCTATCTCATAAGGATATTTCAGGGAGGCATTTTTAACTAATTTAGGAACAAGATTTTCCTTGTGATATCTTTTTCCTGAAGTTGTTCCATCTCTGACTTCCTGCATTTTCATATGTCATAAAACTTTCCTGACAGAAAATGAGGAATAGTTGATATGGAAATGGACTATAGTGACCAAAGGGTAGTCTATCTATGATGTCACTTCCTGTCATCTCCATCATTCCAGTGACACAGTACTCGCTTCTCTCCTTACCTGTCCATTGGGCATAAGATGAAGCTATTATGTGCTAGTAAGGTAATAATCAAGGAATAAAGATTCTTGACATTCTTTTTCTTCTTCATGAGGTTCCCACATCCTGAAACCATTATTTAGCATAGCAAATATCATTGTTTCCATGGTTTGAAAAAATTCTCTAGGTGCAGCCTGACTATTATGCAGTTCTTTGAAAAGTCTCCTGGTGGTTGGGTGGTGCTTGTCAGCAGCTTTTCTGACTTCTTCCTGATTTATGATTTGGTAACCCATTTGGATAGAGTAGGTAATTTTGAATAACTGAACTCCCCAAGATACACTGAGGAAGGGGAAATATAGGACTAAAAAGAGAAGAGCTTATGGATTTAGTCACAGCTCTGTTCACTAACTTCCTGCCTTTGGCAAAGTCATTTCTCTTCTACACTTCAGCTTCCTTATCTATAGATTGAAAGAGGCAGAAAAAAAATGGTCCTTCTAGCTCTAAAATTCAAATATCTTACAATTTGGAACCCCTGTTGGCTGCCATTTCTGTATCTATGTGAAGCCTGTCTTCTATCCTGGACAAAGAACAAAACATTTTTTCATGGCTCAGTACCAATGAAAACCAGGGGGCTTTCTGATTGAAAAAGAGCTCCAAGTATTTGTTCACTCCCACTAGTTAGCTTGGAAATTCTCATCATCAACTACAAGGATATCTACAGTATTTGGTTGATGGTTAGATAGCTACAACAACAGAAGAGTCAGAGCAAGCTTTGGTGATTTGGAACTATAATAGTATCATTGATATAAACTAGGAGCTCAGAAAGAAGACATAATTTGCAATGATTATAGAATCTTAGACTTGAAAGGGATTTCCCAGGTCATCATTTTTAAATATTTATACTTCATTTTACAGATTAGCAAACCGAGGCGCAGGAAGATGAAAGAATTTTTCCAAGGTCACATAAGTAGCAGATATCAATGGTGGGATCAGACCTAATTCTTTTGACTCCAAAGCCAGTGCTGCTTCCTTTGTTATGTTGAAGATGCAATACCAGACATAGTGAGCTGAGGTGCCTGTGAAATGACTGAGTAGAAATTTCAAGCTAATAGCCAATGATACTGAGCATATGAAATTAAAGTTCAGATGAGAGATCAACCCTAGTGGCTGGAATTGTGAGACTGAATGATTATTCTATGAAAGAGTTCAAAGAACAGATAATGGAGAACTAAACCTCAAGAAAGAAATGGCGTGGGAGAGAAATGTTAGCAAAATATACAGAAAAGAAATGGTGTTAGTGTTGTAAAGGGTAAAAGAAAATAAATTTTTGAGTAGGAGGACTAGTTAAAAGTGTCAGGTGCTACTGAGAGGTTAAGAGAAATAAGAACTAAGAAAAGGCTTTAGATTAGAGAGCTTTGGGAGGTGTAGCAGTGATGAGAAGAGAAAATAGATTTTAGGTGCTGAAAGAGTTACTTGATGGTGAAGTGTTAAGGCAGGAATTATAGACTATTCGTATATTTTTTTAATGGCAGAAATGAGAAGAATTGGGTAGTACTTGAAGGAGACAGCAGATCAAAGAAAAGTTTTTTCAAAAGAGAGAAGATCTGGGCATGTTTGAGGTCAGAGAGAAAAGAATTATTGAACAGGAGAATTAAGAATTAAGAAAAATGAGGTATTTCAAAGAAGAAGATTCTGAAGATTCTATAAGATTCCTTTTTTAAAGCCCTTACCTTCTATCTTAGAATGATACTAAGTACCCATTCCAAGGCAGAAGATCAATAAGGGGTGGACATTTAAGGTTAAGTGACTTGCCCAGAAACACAGCTAGGAAGTATCTGAAGCCAGATTTGAAAAGATTGTGATGTTGTATGGAGCCCAGTCATGTAGCAATATCTTAAGAATATTGACATTGAAAAAAAATGAGTATTTGTTTCAGGGCAAAGATCATGGTAATTAAAATAACCAGACAATTTTACAAAATTAATCTGTCTTGTTCCCCTCCTATTAAGTTCTGGATAAATCCTTTGTTCATCTCCAATAACTTTGCTATCTATCTATCTATCTATCTATCTATCTATCTATCTATCTATCTATCTATCTATACACATATGTATACTGATCAATCACTATGTGTCATCCATTTAACTGCATAGTATAATCTGGAAAGTGGGAATTGTTTCCTGTGTTGGATAGATAGGCCAAACTCTTAGGTGATTATGGATCCCATCAAGGAGGCACTGCAATGTTTCAAGACTAGCCATTCACATCCAAGAGCATTTGAAGACCTCTATCTGTTAGGACTCCCTCTTCCATTTGACCTTTCTTTGCTAGACATTCTCCTTGACAGTGACCAACATAATTGGCAAACATATGATTTTTTATAGTTCATGTCTTTTTAGATATTTACAATCAAAATCATTTCTATTATTAGAATTTTTATTCCTATTTTTGTATTTTAATTTTTATGTCTATTTAATAATTATTTCTATTATTAAATCTTTCAAAGCATTTTGTATAATTTTGATTTGAACTGGGGGATATTTCATTGAAAGAAAGGCTTTAAAATAGCTTTTTCTCTACCAACTCAGATGGTTTCTTAGTCACCAAATAAGCACAGAGGATTCTTGTACCCACTTCATCTTTCACTTAGTTGTATGACAATAAAGATGTAGTCAACCTCAGAATAATGTTTGTGAAAGCTTGAATATTTTTCTCACATCTTCATAAATGATACATTCCATGAACGCAGAGATTATCCTCATAAAATTATGGAAAATGGGAAAGTAGACATATTGTTGAATATTTTACTGATATTTCCTCAGCATTTTTACTAAAGTTTTTTTTTTCTCCTAAATGAGGATAGCTAGATAGTTCTGTGATTTGAGAGCTAGGCCTAGAGACATTTCCTAGAAAATCACTTAATCCCAATTGCCTAGCCCTTATCTCTCTCCCATTTTGGAATCAATACTAAGTATTGATTCCAAGATGGAAGGTAAGGGGTTTTTTAAAATTATTTTTCCAAGTTTTTTATGATCTATTTTTAGATATCTTCAGATCCTTCTATGATCTCAAAATTATACTACCTCTAATCCAAACATCCTCTGTGAATACTTTATCTCACCCAACTTTCCTTCCTATCTGTTCTATGTTAATGTCCATTCTTTCATTCATTCTCTATTTTTTTTTCAGTGTCAACAGCTTGTTTAAATAGATCAGATTGGAGTTGTCCCAATAAAAATTATATTAGTTTTTATTCTTTTTTCTAGTGCTTTTTAATCTTTGTTCTAACAAGTCAATGCCTTGTCTGTATGTATAGATAGCAGCTGATCTAGAGATCACTACTATATTAGTAGCCAGTCATTTTCTATTGGTTAAATTATAATAATTACTCTTTTGTGATATTATTTGATACTTGTTATCTTTGACACCTTTCAATGAGAATGGGGTTTCTGTGGCTTTTAGTCCTTTTCACTTAGTATTCTAGGATCATTTTTCCAACAAATTTTTCACTGTTTCCTCATATACTTGCATTTGCATTTGCAGTTATTTATTATTGGAGTATAAATTAATTTAATTTGAATTTTTATCAAATTCTTCATAAAATTCCATTTCCTTCTCAATTTCTTGAAGAGATATTGATATATAGGCTATAATTATCTTCACCATAGTCCTTCTGCAAATAATTATAATAAACAGTTGAGTACAAGATACCCACGTGCCTCATTAACTAATTTTTGTTGCATTTAGACAACTGTGATAAAAATTACCTTTGCCAGCTTCTGTAGGATAGCATAGGGAATAGGATGCTGGTACTAGTCAAGAAGAACTGGATTCAAATCTTATCACAGACATCTATTATCTGCATCACTCTGGGCAAGTCAATTTTCCTATCCTATAAAAATGAGGAGATTGGACTTAATAGGCACTAAGTTCCCTTCAGGCCCTAAATCTGTGTTTATAACCTTATAATCTTTTATTTGTCTCCCCAAAAAGAAACTCCACCAAGAGAATCTTTCCATGCAATTTCCTTTGGTCTTCTGGTTCCATTAGTAGACAAAATATGAAGATTGTTATAATTCAGGTACTCCAGCAGTATGTCCATTCTTTGGTCACTGAACAAGGATCTAAATAAAGTTAATGTTTATAAATATCCTAAAAATTGTTTTTCCTTCCCCTTGCCTCATTTTCCAACATTTTATTGCTAGTATTTTAGAAACAAAAAAAAAGGAGAGCTAAAAGGTCTGCTGCTTGTGTTCCAAAAGTAAGGGGAAAACTCAAAAGACTTAGAGACATTTTGTATTTTTCTTTTTGACAACAAAAGAATTCATCACCAAGTGACTAGGCTACTTTTACTGAGCTCTTCCATACTTAGGTAGACTGTTCCTCGGAAGATAAGTATCAACTTGTTGAGACACAACTTGAAGCTTTTCCATCATGGTAGAACTTGCCAGAGCTTTCATTTCATTAGCATAGCCATAGATGATGGTGGTGGTGGTGGTGTTATGATAGCTAGCATTAGCCCTTTGAGTTTTGCAAAATGTTTTATACGTGTTGTTTTATTTGGTCCTCAGAATAAACCCGTGAGGTAGGTGATATTAATATTTCCACTTTATAAATGAGGAAACTAAGGCTTACAGAGGCTAAATGGCAAAATAGTAAGTACCCAAGGAAGGATTTTGAACTCACGTCTTCCTGGCTCCAAGCCCAGCACTCTGCACAGTACCACCTCCGTACCTCAATGAGGCAGGACTTTATTGTGAAATCAGAGTCTCATTCCAATTGGAACTAGAAGCAAAAATAGAAATTGTCATTCTTGCAATTTAATCAGGAGATTAAGCAACCATTCACGTTGAATCAATCCTTTATTAACATTCATTCATTCATTCCTCTTTCTTTCTCTGTATCTTTCTCTCTCTATCTCTCTGTCTTTCTCTCTCTCACACACACACACACACACACACTCACTCCCTGAAACAGAAACCTTTTATTCTGAATCCATCAAGTTATGGGTTCCATGAGGATCCATTTTTGTTTCATCGATTTAATAATGACAAAATGGTCTAATTGGAATAGCAGTGGGGAAGAGTTAGGAGATCTCTGTGACAAGTCACTTCTCCATTAAGGTTTCAATTTCTTCACCTACAAGATGAATGTGCTAAACTAGATGATTTCTAAGGTCCCTTCCAACTCTGGATCCCATGATTCTCAATGGATGACTACTTACCATGGAGCTTTTTAATTTCCCATGTCTAAACATGTTATTCAATCAAATTTTAATTCTGTGTTGAATTACAGTTTAAATGTTCAGGGTTAAATGGTTTAATACTGAGATCATTGTTTTGTGGACAATTACATAAATTAACACCTGACCTACTATTACTGTTGTTATTATTATAGGTAATAATCAACACCTTCCCTCAAGTAAGTTTTCCTTAATTATATACATTATAAGTAATAATAATGGGGGAGGGAGTGAATGAAAGGACTATAGGTTCAGAGCTAAAAGGGACCTTAGAACCCATCTAATCCATTGTCCTCATTTTACAGATGAGGAAACTGAGTCTCAGTGATTAAGTGTGAGCAGCTGGGTAGCTCAGTGGATTGAGAGTCAGGCCCAGAGATGGGAGGTCCTGACCTCAGACACTTCCTAGCTATGTGACCCTGGGCAAGTCACTTGACCCCCATTGCCTAGCCCTCACCACTCTTCAGCCTTAGAACCAATACCCAATATTGATTCTAAGATATAACGTAAGGGTTTAAAAAAAAAGCGGTTAAGTGACTTGTCCATAGTTAAATCAGTAGTACATATTAGAAGTGGAATGTGAATATGGTTCTTTCTCACTTCTAGCATTCTAACTACTCTCCCATTCTGCCTCCACATATCTATGCCAAATTTGCCTTTAGAAAATGCTTCAAAGTAACAAAAACAGAAAAGGGGAATCTATAAAATAGTATAAAGATAATGGAGTTATATTTCTATCTTCCTCTGGTGCTAATCAATCAATTAACTAATTAAGATTTATTAAGCGCCTATTATATGAAGGGACTTTGTTCAGAACTTAAGATACAAAGGCAAAGTGAAATGGCTCCTACCTTCAAGGAACTTAAATATTAGCAAAGTAGCTTACATGGAGTGACTGCGTAATAAATATTTACTAAATTGAATTGAATAATGGGACATTGGATACTCATTCCTTGAATAACAAAATTCAAAGTAGGGTGGAACAGCCAGTACTTTGTCCCAGGACAGCAACATCCAGGGACATGCCTTCTCCCCACAAGCAGAACAAATACCATTGGCCTCATGACTCATGCTCCTTAGCCCCTGCCCACACCACACAACACAATCCTACTTCCCATTCCTGGGGTCCTGACATCATTTTCACCCTCCCCAAGACCCATCTTGTTCCCAAATTCCAATTGGAGTATGGGTCAGATTCCCTGAGGAATTAACTACCCCCTCTACCAACACAACTACACCAATAGTCATATTTTCTTCTGTGCCACATACCAATGCTATTTCGAATCTTGCTCCTGATTTTGCCCCATGTAAAATAATGTCTAGTTAGGGCTCTGTATCATCAGCATTACCATCATTGTCTTCATCACCACAACTGTTATTTATTTAGAAAATTTATTTATTTATTTTCTAATAAATTTAATTTATTTATATTTATTTATTTGAAATATATTTATTTATTTGAATATTTATTTATTTGAAAATATAGAATTTTCAAAGCGTTTCCCAAGGATTAGTTTTTATTCCATTGTTTCAAGCTACAATATCTTTTTCAGGGTATTTAAATTAAGTTAGGAAAGAGAGCAAAAGAAACAATACAGGTGTAAATTGTATCAAGAAATTGTTTACTAATCAATCAGTCAATAAACAGTTATTAAGTGCCTACCATGTGCCAGGTGCTGTGCTAAGCACAAAATCCCCCCAAAGGCAAAATAGTCCTTTCCTGAAAGAGTTTACAGTTTAACAGGGGTGGACAAGCAAACAAATATGTGAAAACAAGCTATATACAGAATAAATTGTGAATAATTAAGAGAAGATCATTAATGCTTTGCAAATTCCTCATCTATATATCTATAAAATGAACTGGGTAAAAAGTCTCTTGTGTCCCCTTTATCTCTAAATACATGATTTATTAGTTTTTAAAAAATCTCCAGAAAGCTAAAAGTCATTAGGAGCTCAGGGCACCCCAAATTGCCTCACCCAAAGAGATGCCACAGTGGTTTGCTGCCTGTTTTGCTCCAGTTTCGAGTCCTATCTCTCAGTAACCATCTTTCTTTTTGTGGGTAACCAATAGGATTTTCTGGAGACGGCAAGTTCACCTGGCAGCAGGAATCAGGCCCAGTACCATCACCAGCTCCTTTCCCCAGCTCATGTCAAATGTGGATGCTGCTTATGAAGTGACTGAGAGGGGCATAGCTTTCTTTTTCAAAGGTATTGAACCAAATTCTATCACTTGGAAAAATGCAATGGTGAGAGTGAAAGAGTCCAGGTCCTTAGAGTGCCATGTTTGTTCAGGAATGGAGAAGAAAGCAACCCTCTTGCTCTCGTCCTTTGCCTTCCTATTGGTTGTTTCTTAACTACAACATTATTAACATGAAGAGAATAATGGCTGTCAAAAAAGAGAATTCTGGGAATAGGATTGCCTTAAAGTAGATTAGAAGAAAAATTATTGTGGGGACAAAATATTGTGTTGAAAGAGGGAAAAAAATCCTAATTAAAAAAAAATAACAAGACATAGATGGATGAAAATATAAAGTTAACTCTCATATCCTTATATATGAATTGATTAAACAATTTAATAAAAATAGAAAAGAAAAAAAGAGAACCCCATGTCTATATGTGCTACTCTATGAAAACATAGTGATTTAAACAGAGGGACAGCACATAGAGCAACCAAAAAAGGACTGGATTTGAAGTTGAAGGGCCTGGGTTTGAATGTCAGTACTGTCACTCTGCCACCTATGTGACCTTTAATGAGTCATTTAAATGCCCATGGCCCAAGGGAGAAGATGGAACTAGATGAAGGCTAAAAGGCATCAGACTTAAATCTATGCTATCATATGTCTAGGAGTTCTTTTAGGAGTAATATGGGGGGGGGGGCAACTAGGTGGCTCTCTGGATTGAGAACCAGGCCTAGAGATGGAAGGTCCTGGATTCAAATCTGGCCTCAGATACTTCTGAGTTCTGTGACACTGGGAGAGTCACTTAAACCCCATTGCTTAGCTCTTACCACTCTTCTGTCCCAAAACCAATACACAATTCTAAGATAGAAGGTAAGAGTTAAAAAAAAAATGTGACATGGACAAAGGGCAGCTAGGTAGTATAATGATGAGAGAATCAGACCTGGAATCAGGAGGTCATGGGTTCAAATCTGACCTCAGACATTTGCTGGCTATATGACCCTAGACAAGTCACCTAACTATGCCCTCTACCAACTCAATGGTACCATTGGCCATATTTTCTTCTGTGCAATATACCAATGCTATTTCCCATCTTGAACCTACTTTTTCCAGGTGAAATAATGTCTACCCCTAGTCCTTCTGTCTTACAGTTATTTCTAAGAAAATAACGGTTATTTTTTAAGAGTATTATGCTAAAGAAATTTGGGTAAATGGACTAAGATTGGATTCCCACAGAAATTAAGATGAAATAATAATTCCTGTTTATAGAATATTTTGTCTTACAAAATACAAAATGCTTTTTTTCCTAACCCTGTCAAGTTTGTGATATGATTATTATTATTATTATTACCATTTTACATATTAGGAAAGTGAGGTACAACAGTATGTTTCTCAAACCAGTGCTTTCTCCTACTACACCACAATGCCCACATTCAATACAATAGCAAAGAGAGATCTAGGTTTTGGGAAAAGACCTGTATTCAAATCTCAGCTCTGATACTTCATGGGTGACCTTGAACAAGCCATTTAACACCCTTGATCTTTGGTTCAGAACTATATCTTATAATCCAATGATGTTTGTACTTCACTTACTTGCTAGTCAAGAACCAATCTAGAGCCAGAGTTCTGGGAACTCTTGGTAGTTAAAGTCAGGAAAACTGCCCAGAGTCTGCCTTTGTTAGAGCACTGATGTATGTATGTTTTCAGAAAAGAAGTGGGATTTCTAGAGCAGTTTGAATGACAGGACCATGAATGTATGCTATCCTGTCTTTCCAGACAAAAGGGAAGGTGCAGCTCTTGAGGAGGAACTAAAATGGGAGCCCATAGGACTTCCTGAGAATAGCAAAAAGTGCTTCCTTGGGGAAAACACTGTAAAGTGACACAATATTTTATTTCATTTTTAAAGTAAATATACAATATTCTTTGATTTATTTTTTAAATTAACTCATTTGTTGGTTGCATGAAAGTTCCTAGGTATTTCCCTCCTTTTTTACCCTCTTCACACTTAGAAAAGGCATCATTTGACCAAAATAAAAGTTTTAATTTCATTTTAAAACTCCATTCTTTGCACAGGCCCTCACTATTGGATAACAAGAGGATTTCAAATGCAGGGCCCTCCCAGGACCATCTATGACTTTGGGTTCCCCAGGCATGTGCAGCAAATAGATGCAGCTGTCTACCTAAGGGAGCCCCGGAAGACCCTCTTCTTTGTTGGGGAAGACTACTACAGGTACTTTTACCACTCCTTTTTCTTCTAGTCTAGCCCATGGTATTTTACTTCACTGGAATGAAAATCCCATTATGGAGAAGAATATAGAGTAATTGATGAGTCAGCTGACTGACAGACCATGCATGCATCATTTACTGCCTCCCTTAACTGTGTCTTGGGCTGAAACACCCAGCTGAGGATTGAAAAATTCACTCAGCAACACCATTATTGGCTATCTAGGAGGTCAATGTGCCAGATGTTTCAATATGCTAAACTAAGCCTGAAACAATAAGTAAAAAAATTCAGAAATCACTATCAGAGATAGGAGGTGAACAGAAATCTTAAGATCACAAACTAAGAACTAGAAGAGTTCAAGTAATATGACCCCCTCATTTTTTAACTCTTCATCTTCCTTAGAATCAAGGTAAGAACTAAGCAATCGGGGTTAAGTCACTTTCAGGGTCACTTACAGTTACTTAGAGCTATACTTATAGTGTCTTAGGTCAAATTTGAACCCAGGACATCTTGTCTGTGGGCCTAGATCTCAATCCACTGACCTACCGACCTGCCCCTCAGTTCCCTCATTTTACAAAAGAGGAGTCAGGGCCAAAAAGGCTACAAGGTAACAAAGGTTAGTAAAGAACTGGATTAAAACTCAGGCTTTCTGGTTCCATATTCAGTTCTTTCCACCATACTACAACACCTACCAGCAAAACTTTGGATCAGCAACAATGCCAGCTACACTACACCCAACTGCTTGTATTTTGGAGGATATCTATCAGTTGCAGAGCTCTGTGGAAGAAGTGTGCTATCAAAAATTGAGTGGACTATTGACCAATGGACAGAAATAAGGTCGTATGGTCATGAAAATTGAGGGCTGACTGCAAAGACAAGAAGACTTGAGTGTGGTCCTGCTTTTAACATTTACTAGCTGTGAGACCAAGAGCAAGTAACTTAACGTCTCAGAGCCCAAGGCAGCTCTCTTGATAAACATCACAAACCAATTCAACCAGGATTCACTAAGTACGGGGGATATGCCAAGGCACTGTGCTAAGCTCTAGGAATGGCAAAAACATGACTTCAAAGAGTTCATGATCTAATGGAGGAGGGGAAGGGGAAGCAGATGCCAATCTGTCTCCAATAGGAGTTCTCATGCTGAATTTTCCCATGTGAAAGAAACCATAGATCCAAATCTCCACTCTCCCCACCTCATAAAGTTAGATAAAATCAGAGAATCTCACAATCCATCTAGTCCAAACCATACTTGAACAAGAATCCTTTCTATGACACCTTTAACTTGTGTTAAACCATCCAGTCTTTTCTAGAAGGCATCCAGTAATAGAGAACTCACTACCTCTCTAGGCAGCCTCTTCATTTGATTTACTCTCATTATTAGCGCCTCTTTTCCATCTTTCAAGCTCAAATTTGCTTCTTTGTATCTTCTATTCATTCTTCCCTCTGGAGTCAAACAAAACAAGTCTGGCCCCCTTCCCCCTGAAAAGTCCCTCAAATACCTGTATAGTTATAACTATTGCTAATAAATTAGGACTATTAATTTCCAGGATTTAAGCTAGCATAATGAATTATTTTCTTCCTAAGGAACACAAGTTAATTGTGTAGTCTCTGTGGCTGCTCCACTATAGAATTAATTCTCTTAAGAGGAATTGAGCTGGGGGCAACTGGGTAGCTCAGTGGATTGAGAGCCAGGCCTAGAGATGGGAGGTCTTAGATTCAAATCTGGCCTCAGACACTTCCCAGCTGTGTGACCCTGGGCAGGTCACTTGACCCCCCATTGCCTAGCCCTTACCACTCTTCTGCCTTGGAGCCAATACACAGTATTGACTCCAAGATGGAAGGTAAGGGTTTAAAAAAAATTTTTTTTTAAAAAGAGGAATTGAGCCCAGGCCAAATGAGTAGTTCAGAATCTATTCCCTGAAAAGATAGAGAAATCATTAGATTTGAAGATGTAAGTTCAAATCCCACCTCAGATACTGACTAGCATTGTGACCTTGAGCAAGCTATTGAAGGTAGCACTGTGCTTCAGTTTCTTAATCTGCAAAATGAGGAGTTTTTTATTTGGTGAGTCCTAAAGTCTCTCCAAATTCTCCATCCATAAGCCTGTGCACTCAGGCCAGGTTAGGCACTTCCAACATTTCTGTGCCTTGGGGCCCAGACAGAATGCATATGGAGCATTTTCAAAATATCTTGTCAAGGTCTTCAAAGGTGGCAATGTTCTTTCAACCCTTTCCATGTACTTCAAACCAAAGCCAGATGGGGGAACCTGGGGATAGAGTAATACTAAAGGCTTCAGATATATTGGGGAAGAGGCAGATAGAGAGGGGATAAATAATAGCAAGGGATAGATAGTAGCAGCACATTATAAGATAGACCAAAATTATACCCCTGGAATTCTCAGCTGTTGTGCTTATAAATGGCAACGCCATTAACCTCAACTAAAATTCTCTTATAATACCTCATGAAGGTAAGTCCTGGACTCTCAAAGACTCCATCATTAAGAAGGAAAGTTCTAGTGAATATTAATGAGCTGGAAATTTTTCAGGGATGGAAATAATGATGAATAATATGTCTGTCATCAACATGTCTAACATAACTAAATCTAGAGAGACTAATTACCAGGTTGTCCACAGGGCAATGTAATTGTTGACCACAACAACTCTTAAAGGCCATTTACTAAGTTATCAGGGCTTGCAATTTGAAAGTAGAGAGAGCAAACGCAGGAAGTAATCACTAGTCCTCAAAGTGCCAAAGAACCATGAGATGTTAAAGCAAGAAGGGATCTTAGAAATGATCCAGTTCAAACTCCTTATTTACAATCAAGGAAACTGAGTTCCAAAGATTGGAAGTGGCTTCTCCATGATTGCACATCTGCTTAGTCACAGAACCAAGGCCAGAATCCAGATCTCCTGACTCCAACCCTGAGCCTCTTGCTATACAGCTTTCCATCATCTAATACTTGTCATATTGTCTACAAACCTTCCTATAATATAGAAGGGTTAGGGTTACCCATCTCCTTAGAGAGGAGTATTTCTCCCATTTCAGAGGTGCAAGAGAACTAACAGAAAAGTCCAGTGCACTATCAATAGTGCCATGAACAGGCAGAAACTGTACTTCTAATCCCATTTCAAAACCTCAAACCACCCTGTTTCTTTCTCAGACCTTCCTTTCTGAAAAAATAAACCCAGGGTGTTTTGAGCTCAGAATGCATCTCCATGGGAAAAGTGTTATAAACCACAGTGTTGACATTCAGTGAGTCAAAAGCATTAAGCAATTCTCCCTTTATTGTGGATTTTGCTGAGAAGCACACAGAGGAACAGGTTGATTGTTTGTTATTCATTACCAAGAGCAAGTGTGTCCAAAAAATTTTTATTATTAAGGGTCTGATTCTCCATCTGATAGATTCTTCTTTTCTTGGGATCCAGGCCTTTGAGCCACCTCCTTCTTCACTTCCTCCTCCACTGAAGCCCTGAGGTCACCTCAGCATTACCATTGAACAACTGATATTTGTACAACACTTGAAGGCTTGTAAAATGCTTTCCTCATAAAAGCCCGATAAGTAGATAGTGCAAATGTCCCCTCTCTACCGAGGATACGAAAGATTAAATGACCAGCCTGTGGTTATGAATCTGGTAGGTATCTGAAATGGGATTCAAATTGAGATCTCCTGACTCTAAGCCCAGGACTCACATGTCAGCTTTTCAAGTAATAGGCTGAGTTTGAAAAGACACCAGAATTATCTGCTAAAAGGAAGCTTAAAGATTCTCAGAGGATTTCAATTATCTGTACTGTTTACATTTCCTCTTTTGGAAGACATATAAAATCTATGGACAGAACAGCTGGTACACCCTCCCTAATGAAGACAATATTATGACTTTTCAGTTGACCTTATTTAACAAGGACCATTTTAATGAGGCGTGTACAACTGGTACACACAGGAAGCAACCTAGGTAGTCAAGGAAACCTCACACCTCCCTCTGGACGTGTCTACAGTCACTGGTTCCTTAGTTTTGACTAAATTATACAATATAATTAATAAACTCACTAGATAGATAGGCAAAAGAGAGAAAGAGACAGACAGACAGACAAGCAGGCAGACATCAGAGGCACAGATATATTTTGAGTCAGTCAGTCAATAAGTTGAATCAATTGATGCCTTTGTTACCTTGAAGAGAAATCCCTATGGAATGGAAAGCAAAGATGATGATGATGATGATGATGATGATGACACCAATAAAGAAAAGAAAAAGGAAGAAGGAGAAAAGGAGAACAAGATGAGGAGGAGGAAGAACAGAAATCATGAGCAGAAGGAAGAACAGAAGAAACTTTTCACACTTAAAATAGTACTTTATACTTGTTTTTTCTTAATTCTCCCACAAACTCTCAAGAGAAATAGTAAAAGTATTACATATATATATATATATATATCCAATGCAGCTGAGGAAGTCTCCAGGTGTAACAACTTTTCATGCCAATGGACCCAGGCTTCCAATGCCGAGAGAGTGGGACTGTCTCTGTGCATCGACTTTTCCACTTAAATCTTCATGCACAAGTGTCTTTGTGCACAAAAACGCACAAAGACAATCATCATCCTCGGTTCGCGAGACAACCAACATAATACTTCTACTATCATCCCCATCTTAGAGATAAAGTAACTGAGACTAGACTAAAACAGATTAGTTACTTGCCCAAGGTCATATAACTAAAACTCATAACAGCTCCCATTTATAGAAAGCTTTCAGGTTTACAAAGTGCTTTCTTCCCAGGAGACCTATAAAGTCTGAATGATATATAATATGTTCTTAGGCAAGCTACTTCCTTTACAGTCCCTTCTATCTCTGAATTATAGTTCCATGATCCCTATAAGAAAATGAGGAAATCAAGACCCAGAGAGATTAGTGTCTGACCTCCAGGTTATACAACCAATAACACCTATACCTCCCATTTATATAGTGCTTTAAGGAAGTAAGTAGTGCCAATATTTTTAAATTCCTTTTACAAATGAGAAAACTAAGTCTCAGAGGAATAGATGAGTTGCTTAGGGACACAGCTAATCAATGTTGGCAGTAGAACTCAAACACAAATCTTTTAACTCTACATGTTCACATGACCCCATAGTTACTCCCCAAAGTTTTTTGCTTTACACATACTCTTCCAATCACTCCAGTTTTATCCTTTGAGAAGAAAGAGAGTAACAGAGACACATATCAGAGCACTGATTTGAGGTATGAAGGTGCAGAATAAGCTATCGCAATATCTCTGGTAATGAATGGTCCTGCATTTGGTATATTATTTTTAACATGGCCTCATTAGAAACACAGACACATCTCACAGTATCTAGTTAACTACCTTTTCAGTTAACAACCCCAGATTAAATGGTGCAGGAATTATTCAAGTTAGTAATCCCTGGTTCATTGTCTAGGACTCTGTCCTTTTTCCTTTCTAGCTTTCTCCCTCAGCTTTCACACAATTCTAGACTCTAGAATAAATAATAATAAAAAAATAGAAACCAAAGAAATAAAATACTAGCAAATATTTAGTTCTTCATTATGGAACTTCTAGTGAACTTCTAATCTACCTGAGACAGTTCAATGAATTTTTTGGAATGAAACTTTTGGAAAGTTTCCAATTATGGATGTGCCTGGTACACCTTCATTTTCCAATTATATCTGTACCCAGTGATAATACCAGGAACCCAAGGAAGAGGAGGTTCCAGTAGTAACTTGAGAAAGAAGAGAATAGCAGGACAAGACCAATGAAACTCACTAGGAAGCACCCTACATTGCTCCTGTATTATCCAGTAAGCACTGACTACAGATGTCTAATCAGGAGGTGCTACCTTTTCCAATTTTCCCACATCTTCATTAAGAATCCCCCTGACATACACAAATACATCCCTCCACTCCCATGCCTAGCCTACTGAAAAGATGAGTATGTATCCTATTTTACAGGTTTAGAGAAGACCAAAACTCCAGAAATTAACAGGGGAAACTTAATTTTAAGAACATAATTAAATCCACTTAAAACGAAAACATGTATGAAAAGAAGTCATTAACTCCATTAAAATGCAAACATCAATGTATGACACTATTAGTTCCTGAAAATCATCCCATGTACTATAGTAGTAGCTTATAACTAGTCAAATTATATTCATTATAGTAATTAATCCAATTGTATAGGTTTGTCCACATCAATGAATAAAATGCTACCTCTACCTATTCCACCATCACCAAAAAGATATTTGTACACTCCATGGATCAATCATTTCTTTTTACAGTTTGTGGAAATGGAATCATAAAATCATAGATTTAGGGCTGGAAGGGACCTTGGAGAATTAGTCCAACACTTATTTCACAGATGAGGTAATTCAAGGCACAGAAGAGTTAAATGACTTGCCTAGGGTCTCATAACTAGTAAGTGGTAGAGATAGGATTTAGACAGGTCCTCCTAATTCCAAGTCCCTCATACTAGTCATTATACCACAAGGCATGAGTAAAACTAAAAAGGATCACAAAATGAATGTAAATACTATTTTATGTACCTACAATTTTTTATTTGAATGCATTATTTATTTAAATCTAATTATCTCTTCACATTTCATGAAAACCCTGATGCCTGAAATTGCTGTCCAGTTTGTTCTGGCAGTCAGAAGACTTGTTTCTGAGGCCTCAATCTAATGCTAACTGCTAGACAAAAGACAAGTCTCTTATCCCTTCTGGACCTCAATTTTTTTATCTTTTAAATGGGCAAAAAATACTTTTACTGCCTTCCTCACAAAGAAAATACTTTGTAAACCTAAAAATGCTAATAGCTAAAAATAGCTAATAGCTGAAAGCTATTAAGGATTAAAACTGCATTGAGACTTTTGGGTCACCTTAAGTAGATGTAAACTTAGAGCTAGATTAAAATTAAAGCTGGAAGGAGCCTCAGAGACCATTTAGTCCAAGCTTCTCATTTTTCTGATGAGGGAAGTGATGTTTCAGGAGGTTGTGGAAAGGAAATTAGACTGACAGTTTGGGGGGAAGAGGCCAACTGGGAGTGGCAGTTGGGTCTTATGACTAGCACTTCCTTCCTGCCGTGTGGGGTCTGGCTTCCTGGTGTTGGAGGAGAGAGGAGCATAGTCAGCCCAGTCTAGAGTGGCATGCTCTTCTTGGTTCAGCAGGAACACACAGGCTTCTGAAGGTCAGATCTGTTTTTGTTTGCTTTCTGTCTACTGCTAAGATTCTAAAAAAGACAAAACTGGACTGATATAGAGTGGACGGGAGTGGGAGAACCCTCCACCAGCCTCTGGGGCCTGGCCTCTGGTCTGAAGCTGAAAAAAAAACTCCAATCCCAATTAGTTGTTAAACTTTATATTATTTGAATATGTAGTCAGATATGTGGACTGTCATTTCTAGTCATAGAGGGAGCTGAACTTCAATGCAGTCATTCCAGGACAAATAGTCCTTATCGGACCCCTGCTGTGTCCTCTCAGCAGGGGGCATTTCCCTCCCTTGCTTCACCCAGCAATATACCCTCTCTCCCCTCTCTCCTCCATACCCCATACAAACAATACCCATTTATCCCCTTTTTTCAAATCCTATTTCCTTTCCCAATAAATATTACAAGGTTAAGTAATTTGCCTAGTATTATGAAGGTAACATTAATAATTAAATTTTAACCTAGTTCTTCTGACTTGAGAGCCAGGGTTCTTTGCATTGTATCATCATGCCTCTCTGTATTACTCCTATCTTTTTCTCTCCTGTTTCCAACTTCCTCCCTTATCTGACTTGGCCAAAAGTGTTGCTACTCTCAGTACATTCTAATATTCTTTATTAGAATGCTTTTCTTAACCTTGATTTCATTTCTTCCATGGCCCTCTACCTCATTGAGTTTACCTTGTTATATTATATATTTCACATTACCTAAACAAATAATTTCCTGAGAGAAATGCCACACTCCTAAGTAGCCATGGGGCCTGAATCAATTCATAAAGTCAATTCAACTTAATCACTGAAAGACTGAGTTCATAATTATTAGGGTTGAAATCGTGGAATCACAAGATCATTGGTAGTATCTCTGAAGCCATCTAATCCATGGCAGTGAAAAAGGAATTCCTTCTATGATATCATGGAATAATGGTTATCCACTCTGTTTGACAGAGAATCAACCACCTTCATAGATATCCTATTCTACTTTAGAAATGAGCTGTGAATTGCTATTTTCTCCAATTAACCTGTCATTTATTAAGCAACCATTCTGCTCTGTTTTTGTTATCTAGATCATTTTGTTTGTGCTTTGAAAAGCACATTTAAAAATATATCAGCAAAAACAGTCATAGATGTAAAGATAAAAGGATTTCAAAGCCATTTCATCTAATCCCCTTATTTTTACTGTCAGGGAAACTGAGGACCATGATTAAGTGACTTGCTCAAGTCACACAAGTAGTAAAAAATCCAAAACCTACAATGGGATGAGACAAAGGGAAATGAAATTACAATTAAGGATGTGTTGTAATATTCCATTATTTCATCTACATTTGGAAATTTATATAATTTAGTAATAATTCTACTTCTCAATATATCACCCTATTTATTAGAGTTCTCCCATCAGTCTCCCAACGGGAATCAGACTTCTAGGCCCCCTGGAAGTAAAAAATCCTCAAATAATTTTTGAGGCTGGGTGATTTGCAGTCTAATGAAGATTCCCAACTCTTACAGGTTCATCTGAATCTTTTTCAACACATTTTGGGGCACAGCTTTAGATGAAAAAGGGAGTTTCATCAGTAAATTATCTTTTTTCCAGTCTTGGGAATTTCAGTCTTTGTATTCTTTTGCCCATGGCAAGTGTTTTTTTTTCCCTTCTTCATAGCAATGATGAATCTCTATTTCTTTGGTTGATCTGGCTGTTTTTTTAACTTGAAAAATCTCACGCCACATTTGAAGGCAATGATTCACAATATTTTTGTTTTCCATGTCTCTCTGAAGACCATTGCTTATTTTCTAAAGAATGTTCAAGCTTTTTTTACAGCAATAATTTGTTAGTCCTTAGTGTTTTCAATAGCCTTTTCCTTGTGCTTTGGTGTTTCTACTCCTATTATTACATAGTGGACTTGAATGAAGTTTGTAACACTTGCCTTCGCCACACTAATATCTCTAGTAATTACTGAAATGTGCTTTGTAAGAGCTTCAACTTCTGTACATTTCCTTGAAATAATATTCACTATTAAAAATCACAGAATTAACACACAAAAAATCAAAGAAATACCCATTCAAGGAACAAAATCCAACTCTTGACCAACAGAACTGAAGGCTGGGAAACCATCTTATTCTGGTTCTTCCAATTAAAGTCAGAAGTTCTGAGAAAGCCTAATGTCAATAAAAGCACACACACAACCAATGCTGTTGAGAAAAAAATTATTATATGTCCCAGATAAATCACACATGACTGTATCACCTAGGGCAATTCTGTCAATGCTCATACATCAGGGTCTAAAGGAAAAGTTACTTTTATCCTGGCAACTTGGTGCATAACTTTTCTCTTTGCTTTCTATGACTAAAAAGCTACTACCCTGCTAAGAGATATTCTAGTACTTTGACCTAACAAACTAATGCTAAGAAGGCCAGCAGATGGTCTCAAAGATAAGGTCCAGAAGTCAATACAAAAAAAGAATAATGCCTACCAGAGACTATGTACCCAATAGCCACAAGCCGTCATAAGACCTCTTCATAGGAATAAATTGATTCATGGTAGTTGGGTTCCCAGGAGAGCCCATAAAATCCCATTCTAAAGATAATGTACCTAAACTATAGTGCTCAAAATACAAATTTGGGTTCCTCATCTTAGAATCAGGACTCTTGCTGAATCTTGAACAAATTTCTCTGATGAAATAGGGAAATTGGTGAAATTTTTGTCCCTACCACCGTTCTACTTTCTCTCTGGACTCATTTGTCATCTATTAGTGTTCTCCAAGTTTTGATTCAAGAAACATTTAGAAAACAGCTATAATGAGTAAGGCAGTCTGCTAGATAAAAAAAATCTATATCTCATCTGCCTCCAAGGAGCTTATCATCCAATTAACCAAACTTCTATACTTGGCCCCAGAAAACCAGCTCAGCCCATGCTTCATATCCCATCCATTTGTTTATCCCAGTCATCTTGCCATTTTCCTTGCTACTTCTTCCCCAATTGGCAAAGCAACTTCAGTCCAGACCACCAGAAAAAATGCACCAAGTGTGTGGTAATAATTTATCCACTTAGCTTTAAAATTCCTGTCCTGAATTAAGCTGTCTTGACTGATGAGTAAGTGAATGCACAACTAAACCAGCACACATTATTTTGCTGGTCCCAAACCACCAGAACAGAAAACACTTCACATCCTATTCAATCATTCACATCATTGATATGGCCATCTGCTCTGTGGCTGCTTCTACCCTCCTTAACCCTCCCCTACCCCTGCACATACTTCTATCCTGCCCTGAACTCTGCATTCAAATCAGTAGTAGCATATTACTATTGTTTCTCAAAAAAATACACCTCATTTGACACCCCTATGGATCAATTCACCATCTCTGCTATTCTTCCATTATAATTAATCCAAAACAAAGGAATCTGATGAAATAATATTGTAAAAAAAATCAAAATAAAACGTTTTCTCTCTCTCTCTCTCTCTCTCTCTCTCTCTCTCTCTCTCTCTCTCTCTTCTCTCTCTCTCTCTCTCTCTCTCTCTCTCTCTCTCTCTCTCTCTCTCTCTCTCTCTCTCTCTCTCTCTCTCTCTCTCTCTCTCTCTCTCTCTCTTTCTCTCTCTCTCTCTCTCCCCCTGGGCCACATTGTGCCATAAATATGAACTTCATCATTATCAGTGGAGATAGTGGATACACATAGAGATCAAGCATGAGATGCAAACATACAGGGAACACTTTTAGCCAGGACATGTGTTAAGTCATACCTCCAGTGCTAACGCAATATGGATGAATTCTCACTATATCATCAAGCTTCTCCCACTGGGACTCCTTCCTATTGGGTGTGATACCTCTGCTAGATAAGTTACTCTATTGGTCCCTAGTAGTATCAAGTTGTCTACTGGTAACTCCTGGACATATTTTCTCTCCTGGGTGTTGCTTCCCTAGCTTTAGATGCTTTCTTGGTTTCAGTTAGTCTCTTGGTGGCTATTGGCTATTGAGTACATAGTCTCTTAGTCATGACTAACAGTTTCTGGGATCACCTCTTGAGAGTCACCCATTAACATTTAGTGACTCCAAAGAGATGATCCTCTTTCCCTAAGGCTGCCAGTTCTTTAATCATATCCATCATGCCCAGATTACAAAATACAGAATGCCTCCAGGATAAGATTGTCTTTTCTTTTAGACCACTATGTTTACGTATTGTCACAGATAACTAACTTAAATTTAGATAATCCTAATGTTTTTCAACAAAAGCTAATTTCAAAAGCCAAGGTCATTTTTCTCTGGTTACTTTGCCCCCTAATTATACCCCTACCAACCACATGTATTAGCAACAAAGCCTTATCCCTTTTCCTTAATTAAGGGGGGGAACCTATTGTTCCTCCTTACATTACATTTAGTGAAGATTAAATATATGCTTTTATTTGTGTTTCTAATTATTCAGTTCATTTTTTTCTCAGTACATCAAGAAAGTTATTGGAAATGCATTCCCTCAAGTAGAGCCAGATATTCTGCTTCCCCATACACACACACACACACACACACACACACACACACACACACACACACACACACACAGAGTTATAAGAATAGCAGTGTCTGGCTTATACTTAGAAAACTATGAGCAGTTCATGTTCTTCCTCCTACTGGACAAATTACCCCCAAGGAAGTAAAAAACAAAAACAAAGGTCTGTTAGATGCCAAAATATTCATAGGTACACTTTTTGTGCTTGCAAAGAACTAAAAACAAAGTACTTGCTACTATTTGGCAAATGACTTAGAAACCTAGACTATATGAAAGCTATGGCATATTATTGTGCAGTTCAAAGTTACAAATATGAAGAATTCAAAGAAATATAAGACGATTTATCAGAACAAATATAGAGCAAAATAAGCAACACCATAGGAATAATATGAACAATGGCTATAACACAAATGAAAAGCCCACTGAAAGCTGAACTTTATTAATCTTTTTATTTTTATTTATTTATTTTATTTATTAATCTTATTATCTAAATAACTAAAAAATGAGATCTCAATGGATAATAAAAGTATTTTTATTCCTTCAATGACAAAGAGGTCAGAGGCATAGAATGTCAGATAATCAGATACAGTCTTTATAAGATGTTTTTACTTAATGGATTTTCTTTATCACAAGGGAAAGTTCATTCTGAACTGGGAACTCTGATATAAAAATAAAAAGATTTACTATAATGTTCTACAAAAAGAAAAAATAAATTAAACATTTAACAAAGAAATGAAAACTAAATGGATAATGGATAAATAAGAATTTTCCTATCTTATTATCCAATCCTAGTAATCCTCTAAACTATAAAAGCCAGCTAAGCTCCTGAAGATTTCTAACAAAATCCTAGAACATACTACTGAAGAGGTAGTTAGTGAGTATTTGGAAAAGAAATTGGTTATTACTACAAACTATCTTTTGTGGATTCATTATGAATAAGCCATGCTGGATTATCTTAATTTCCAATCTTTTATTATTACTGTTACAAGATTGACAGGAAGCAATGGTATAATGGGGGTAGGAGAAAGACAATGAATTTGGAATGAGAATATCCATGGTAAAGTTCTCACTGAGTAACTTTGGGAAGGCTATTTAACCTTAGAGACTTTGAGTTTTATCATTTTTAAAATGAGTAAGATAATGCATATACTACTTCTATCATGGTTCAGTGTGGACATCAAAGCAGAAATTCCATCAAAGAGCTTTACAAACTCTAGACTTGTTTTTAAATGACAGATGCAAGAACAAAAGTCATTCATCATTAAAATCTTGTATATGGCCAAAGTGGTCTTCCTTCAAGGTTGATTTTATTGGCCCTATAAATGTTTTATTTGTGACATTTTTCAATCTTCTAGCTTTGATGAAGTAAAAAGGAAAATGGAAAAAGATTATCCAAAGAATGTTGAAGAAGAATTCTCAGGAATAATTGGTAAAATAGATGCTGCTGTTGAAATGAATGGTGAGTATCTTATTAAACCTGAGAGAGATACCACTTGAGAAAAAGATAATTGTTTAGAGCAGGAATTATTAACCTAGATGGATATCAGTGGCTCAATGAATTTGGATTGAAAAAAATACACACATATTTCAAGAGAATTAGTTTCCTTTGTAATCCTATTTATTTTATACATTTAAAAAAATTACTTGGGGAAGGGATCCATAGTTCCCTTTAAATAAATAAATAAAAGTTAAGAATCCTTGGTCAAGAGAAACCTTTATCAGAAAGTAGGCTCAGCTTAGCACATTACAAAACTTGTTCTTATATATAGTTTGACTAATTATCTGAAACTAGTTGGCCAAATTCCTGGAATGCTAGACTTTGACCCAGGATGTATGGGCACGGCTACTATCTCTGCTTCTGGAAAAGCTCAAAAGGGGCAGATTCATTCTGCCAATTTAATTGGTAGGAACAATGTTAACATAGTTGAGTAGTTGGCTTAGCAAATGAGGAGTCTTGCATTTGGAATCTGCCTGAGACACTTAATAGCTATATATCCCTGGCTAAGCTATTTAACTTCTATAATCTGTTTCCTCATATATAACATTAATGGGATATTATTGAACTGCCTATCTATGAGAATCATTTTGAGGAAAGTGCTTTATAAACTTTGCATTATATAAATTCAAGATATCATCATTAGATATAGGCCCTGTCCACAATTGAAAATGTTCATAAGAATAAGAAAAAAGAAAATACTCCTCAGAACTGTTTTTATCTTATGTTTATCTTATCTAAATTCTGTTATTCTGTGATTCTGTTTTGTTGTTTTTTTCTTATATCCCTAACAATACGAGGCACTTAATAAATGCTTATAAAAGTGAAGTGAATAAAAGCTGTGAATTTACTTTGACTTTAGCCTGGGATGGGGACATTTGGTAGAGCAGCCATGATGGTTCAGAGGGTCACCTTGGAGAATAGTAGAATGAGGCCAGATTAAGAAAAGCATTAAAAGCCAGCCTTAAAAGTTACCCAAAATGCCACCTGACAGATTCTCAACTGCTCATTCAAGTAGTGCCACTTTTAGAAACATTGCTAATTTTCCCCTTTTGCACACACTTTTTTGTTTTTTTTTGTTTGTTTGTTTTTGTCATTACCAAACTTTCAATTTGTTTCTTTTAGGTTACATTTACTTCTTTTCAGGTCCAAAATCTTATAAATATGACATAGAGAAGGAAGATGTGGTTAATGTGATGAAATCTAGTGCCTGGATTGGTTGCTAAATAAACACATAAAGTATGAAGATCACTGGAAAGAGCTGATGACTGGATCATGAGAATAGAATCAAAATGTAGGATAGAATTCTTTCTGGATGGGCTGACGTTTTAGAGGCTGCTGACTTACATCCTGGTAGCAGGAAACTACTAAGTGAAGAGAAAAACTGAGTTCATGATTTCCATCATGACCATTGATTCAATGAGTTCATTCCGTGTCAGATTCAGTTAATTCATCACATCATTTTAATGATCTGAATGAACTCCCAAACTCAACATCCCCACTTTCCCTTCCCCTTGGGCTTTACAAAGAATTTTTGGCTTCTTATTTTTATCAGGAGGAAGGCCTCCTCTAAAAGGTATCCTGATATATCAGAGAAACATCTTAATTGCCTGGAAAATTTATTAGCTGCATTATCAATAATATTTTTATAGGCAATCAACATTTGAAGTGGTGCAATTTGCTGTGAATTTTTTAAATTTCCTGTTACTATTAAAAATGCCATACAACCAAACTATGATGTGGTTTGTTCTTTTTTGTTTGTTTGTTTTCCAACTTAGTGCTGAGTGCTCATTGAAAAAGATAAAGGCAAACATAGTTGTCTATGTGAATTCCCATATTGGACCAAGTAGGATACTTTGTAAAAGGAAATCTTTTCAACTGAAGCCAAGAAAAATGTTTTATCAGGATATTTCCTCATTTTTCCTTTCTGTTAATAATGACTGGCTTCTATCAATCTATTTTTTTGATGTGTAAATTATGTATTGACAGAGATCAGTTGAAGGAAACTAAATGTGTTTAGACTAGAGAAGAGATGTCTCAGAGGATACTCAAAATACAAAAAAGTATTTAAAGACTGCCAGATGGAAGACCCTGGATTTATTCTCCTGATACTTGGAGAGAAGAATTAGGAGTAAAAGCAGTAAATATCATAAAGGAGCAAATTTAGGCTTAATGTCAGCTGCCTACAAAAGCTGCTCAAGAGTGAAATAAAGTATCTAAACTGTAGAGAAGAAGGAATAAAGTTTTTCCAAAGGAGATCTCAAAGACTAGCTAAACCCATGCTGTTATGTTAGGCAGGAGATTCTTCTAATATGTTGTGATAGATGGCCCCTGGGGACAGTTCAACTTTGAATTTTTTTTTTTTGGCAAAACTCTATAGATAATATCATTGAAATACAAACCTAGCAAAGACTCTCGGAGAAAGCTGTGCAACTGAAAAATCTGATCTGGGGTCAGAGGGTCATAGTTCAGATCCTGCCTTGCATGCTTCCTAGAGATATAATCTTGGGCAAATCATTAATACTCCTTGGTGGGGTCTATGTTTCCTCATCTATAAAATTAGGGGGCTGGACTAGATGACCTCTGAGGTACCTGTGAACTTATCTTTTGGGTTCACGATCAACTCCTGATTTCAGGTAGGACTACATTAAATGAAGTCCTCTTTGAATGGCATACTTAGTTCCCTCCAAATGGTCGCTAGTAAAGTAATAATTAGCATTTATTTAGCACCATAAGATTGGCAAAGCTCTGTACAGATGCTTACTCATTTAAGTGTTTTCCTAATGCATTCTGTTATGTTAAACGACTCCAATAGCTTTCATGCTAACTGCTAATTTAAAATTTTTCTGCTATAATTTGAATTAGGCTACCTAATAGTGAGTTTTTAGTAGTGAGGAGCAGAGATCATTGTCTTATATGGTTCAACTTTAAAAAATTAGGATTCTCTTTTTTTAAATAAATTGTTTTATTGCTAAAGAGAATAGTCTTTCTATAACAGGACTGGGGTTACGCTTTAAAAATGATCTAAGGGGCAGCAGGGTAACTCAGTGGATTGAGAGCCAGGCCTAAATCTTAACCCCCATTGCCTAGCCCTTACCACTCTTCTGCCTTGGAGCCAATACACAGTATTGATTCCAAGATGGAAGGTAAGGGTTTAAAAATAAATAAATAAATAAATGAAATTTAAATGATCTAATATTGGACTTGTGAAAATTCCATCCACCCAAGCATCTAACAGATCCTTCACATAATCTCCTTCTATGTCATTTTTGTCCATATTTTGCCATTAATTTTCCTTTAGACTTATTCTGGTGCTCTTGGTACCTTAAGGATATAATGCACCACCCTGACTTAAAGGCTTTCTAATTTAAAGGGAAGAGAAGAGGGTTGAGAATATAGCTATTTAAGTGTTTTCTTGAATTTCTGTTGCCATTACTAGATATGTGATGTTGGGCAGTTGCCCATGTGAGACTCTCTAAATGGAGCATTTACATAAATGCACACTGTCTTGGTTATCCAATGAATGATAGGCCATATATTATGTAGTGAGATATTGGTCTAATCTTCACAAGTCATGTTTGCAGTTGCTCTTACAAGAATCTAATGAGCTAGTAGAAGTGGAAACTAGTCCTTGTGATGGAGATTCCCAGCATGAAGAGTGTCAGTCTTTTTAGTGGAACACCAAAAACAAAGGCCCTCTGGGTGCTGCAATAGTTTGTCTGCAGCATGACCCCCTTCTAATAGAACTACTTGGAAACACCCACTTTCCACCTTGTCAGAGCTGTATGATTCTATCATTATTCATTAGATTTAATGACTTCCTCTTCTTCCTTTCAATGGCTTTTTTTTTTTTTTGCCAGCTAAAATGAACTAACTTCATTGAGAAAATGTTTGGAATGACTTGTAACATTCCTTCAGATAAAAAGGAACCCTTTCAATTTCCACAGAACCAGCACTGAAGGTTGAAGACCTCAGGGTTTTACTTTTCAAAAATTAGCCAGGATTAAACTTCCAAGTTAAAATAATAATAAAATTATATTTATTGCTTCAAACCTATAATTTCATTAGGATAAGAACTCCCAATGAAGAATTTCCCTCTATTGATGAATATTGAGTTCTGCCCTGCAACTTGAATTCTTAGAGAATTACCTGTATCACTGAGAAGTGACTTTCCCAGAGTCATGATATGTGTGTGTGTGTGTGTGTGTGTATCAGAGACAGATGCAAACCTAAATCTTTTGCCCTGAAGTCTTTGATTCTAGCCACTACAGTAATTCTAAATCTAGAGTCTCTAAATTTTTTTAAGCCTTGCCTTCTGTCTTTGAATCAATGTTATCTATTCGTACTAAGTCAGAAGAGCTGTGACTTGCCCAGAGTCATACAACTAGGAAGTATCTCAGGACCACTCATCTCCAAGTCTGGTTCTCTCTCCATTGGGTCACTTAGCTGCCCAGGACTTGTTTTTAATTTTTTTGATACCTGTTTTTAACATATTTTTTCTTTTGCATTCATATGCATTTTATTTTTTGCATTTAAAAAACATGATTCTGAAAAGAAATCCTTTGGCTTCACTGCCAAAGAGGATCCCTGAGTGAAAAAGCTTACACACCTCTGCACTATCAGGTCATTTCTCACCAGAGGTTAAAGGCACAAGGATATTTTGAAATCATTATGTCTACACCATGGCACAGTATTTCCAGCTCAGTATAAGAGAGAGAGAGAGAGAGACAGAGACAGAGAGAGAGAGAGAGAGAGAGAGAGAGAGAGAGAGAGAGAGAGAGAGAGAGAGAGAGACAGACCTAAAGAATACAAAGAGTTATATAGATTTTGAACCATTTATAGATATTAATTAAATGGCTGGTACTCTTAAATGTGAAATATCTGGTGTGGGGGAGCTAAGTAGCTTAGTGGATTGAGAGCCAGCCCTGGAAATAGGTGGTCCAGGATTCAAATCTGGCCTCAGACACTTCTTAGCTGCATGACCCTGGACAACTCACTTAACCCCATTGGCTAGCCCTTACCACCACTCTTCTGCCATGAGACCAATACACAGTATCAATTCTGAGACAGAAGGTAGGAATTTAAAAAAATGTGAAATCTTTGATCAATAAGTTTGATATATTATTAGATTGATCATCTATAAATGAAACTAGAAGATAAAAACAAGTTGAAGCTAATGGGAAGATGGCTCATATATACTCTTTAGAGATGTCAGTCAATGATTCTGCAGAGTTGGTTTCATCTGATGCTCCAGGATAACAAGAAACATGATTATTTGTAACACTTTATCACCTCATCTTGTGATAGTCTAGATAAAGGATGTAATTAAGGGCATTTAGCAAAATACATTGCAAAGGGTAAAGAAATAATTCTATAAAAACTTGGAAAGCTCTTCCAAATCAAGTCAATATTTGTCTTAATAATATGGCCTCAAGGTGGAGTTGAGCACAAAGGAGGAGTCCTTGGCATAAGGGGACAATTTCCAAGGTTGAAGAGACTATCAATTTCTTCTGCTCTTTCTTCAATTTTTAGCACTGAATGCTATCTAATTAAATGGGTATGGGATGAGTTGCCAAAGTATGACTGGAAAGTGAAAGCAGTCTTAAAAAATACTCAGAAATACAAGTGAGATTTGTGGAAGGACAAAGCACAGCTGCTTTGATCCTAAGATACTGAACTATCTGATGTTCTTGGTCCTGCAAGGAGACCTCATCAGCTCCTGAATCCATGGAGGTCCGTCAAGCAGCAAAGAGCTCTTTTCAGCAATCTTTGATGCTAGTATGTATCCAGCAGAGTGTAATTTGAGGCTGAATTGCCCTCGATTAAACAGAGGAAAAGCTCTGTTTTTATCAGTGTGCACACTGCTAAGCTAATGAAGACTTTCTGAATTTACAATGAGTCTTCTGGATAGATACAAATTCAATACCCTCAGTTCCCTCCAATATAGGTGACTTGTTTGAAGGGAAATCTGGGTTGGGAAATTTCTCATGATTAGTTTAAGGACGACACAAATTCAGTAACCTTGGGAGATAGCTGTTATCTCAGGGTGGGAGTCTTGCCCAGTGATCATTATTCTGAGAATGGTCTTGGAAGAAGCTACCATGGTCTTAAAGTGGGACTTTTCATAAAGGTCAGTCTATGAGAGGAAAAAAGACATTTTGAACTTTTGAAAGGTCATCCAAAATGTTATAAACAATTATGGACCTCTGAGAATATTGTTTTTATAATCAAAGTAATAACAACAATAATAATAGTAACAATAACCAGAATTTATATAGCATTTCAAAAATATATGAAGTGCTTTTTAAATCTATCATTTTATCCTCACAACAATCCTGGGCAGTAGGTATTAATGTTCTCATTTTTAATATGAGGAAACCAAGTCTAAGGGAGGTTAAGTACTTGCCCAGAATCACACAATTACTAAGTGTTTAAAGCTGAATTTGAACACGACTCCCTGTCGAACACCCTATCCACTAAGCCACTTATCTTCCTTACTTCAAAGGAAACTATTAACTCACTAGCAACAAGCAAAAGTAGCAAAGATAACATATAATGCACTTGACACAAATGTTTTTTTTCCTTGTAGGATGGGAATATCCCAAAATGGAGGTTGTTCAAGTGCTTTTAATATAGAGTAACTAACCAAGTCACAAACCAATCCCCACACAAAGATTTAATCCATCATTTACCTTATTTTTTCATTAGAAATTAATAACATTAGTACTACTTTGAATTGTGAGTTAGAGCTCAAGGATCACAAAAGTGCTGGATAATAAAAAGGCCACCTACAACAGGAGGATAATAAAAAATGTTGGAAAATATGGTCCAGCATTAGATAATGCAAAAGATTCTCAAAAGGCTCCTACCCATGCATAATGAATACTTTATTTTAAAAGAAGCCAGAAGGCACCAAGGATAAGGTAAGCCCACCAAAATTTTTAGATGAAATAAAATTAAACTAACTATAGATATATCTTAACAAGAAAATAGTTGCTTTTCAATATGGAAGACAAATCAAAATTAGCTTTCTTAGTTCAACAAGATCATTGTAACTAGCATTGCATGCAATCAGACAGGTCTATCCCTCACTACTTAAACAAGCAATTGACTCTTAAAAGGGATAAATAGACCAAAATAAGGAAGTAGACTATGATCCTTGCTAATTACTAGGCAAATGTCTAAAATTTCCACACGGAAGAGGCCAAAAGATATTAAACAAAACAGCCAAGAATAACAGGGGCCAATTAATACAAACTTATTTGCAAAACACCACAGAAAAGCAGGATGGAAGACAGGCTAAAAATAACAGATTTCTGGCCAGGAATGGCATGTATCTCACAAGGTCTATGAAGAAGATATTTGCCTAGCATCTTGCAAATCCAACAGAAAGGAACTATGTTTATATGCAGCTATGTATGTATCTATACGTATATGTGTAGACATGTCTTCAAAGTTCTGATAATAGAGAATGAAAGAAAATAAGTCTATTTTCTGGAAAGCAGTCATGAAGCATAATGGGGTGGGGAGGGGGAGGGTTAGAAGGGTGAACAGGAGAATGACTATGACTTACAGGGAGATGATTAAAGCTCAAGAAAAGGGGGAAAAAGGGGGGTGCTTCCAAGATGTGTTTTAAACATCAGTGAAAGTTTAGAAAGTGGTGAAAGGATTTTGTCCTCATGCCAAAAGTAAAGGACCCTGGATCAGATCCAGAAATGAGACAGATTTCTTGGATAGTGATCAAAGTCAGCAAGGCTCAAGAGGATTGAATCCTTCACAGTGCCAGAAGATCAGAATCCTCATTCTGTGTAAAATTATAGGCAGTTATTTAACCACTCTGTGCCTTATTTTTCCTCTTTTATAAAATGGAAATAATACCTGCTCTAACTATTTCCTCACAAGGTTATAATGTGAGTCTAAAGTTCAATACAAATAGTTCCCAATTACTCTAAAAATTAACAGGTACCCTCCCTTTCCAGTGAAAAGTTTGACCCATAAGGGATGATAGAAATCTTTGTCTGGCCTAACTACCAACTCTCCTACTACCAGTAACTCCTGGTTCGAAGTTTATGGGTTTCATGACCCTGACACTCCCAAAAGAACAGGGAAGAATACAAAAAATATTGTCAAGAATGCTTTTGTCATTGACATGATGAGTCATTATTACTCAAATTCCTTGAGGCATTTGTTCCCAAGACCTAAGGAAGCTTTTAATACAGCCTACAGTGGAAATTTTTCCCAGAGAAATATATACTCCAGAATAACTTGAACACCGACACATAGGTTTCCTTTATAATTCTATATATGTTCTGCATCTAAAAACATTATTCTGAGGTGTCCATTAACTTCACCAGAATTCCAGAAGGGTATACAACACAAGAGCATTAAGATCCCCAGTTTTTATGTATATTTGAAGTTCATTTGTGTGTTGTTATAAAAATCACAAAAAAATATTTATTGGAATAAAATATGAGCTAAAAAAGTCTCATAGATTGCTTAAGAAAAATGTTGGGGGGGGGGGCAGCTGGGTAGCTCAGTGGATTAAGAGCCAGTCCTAGAGATGGGAGGTCCTAGGTTTAAATCTGGCCTCAGCCACTTCCTTGCTGTGTGACCCTGGGCAAGTCACTTGACCCCCATTGCCTAGCCCTTACCACTCTTCTGCCTTGGAGCCAATACACAGTATTGACTCCAAGACAGAAGGTAAGGGTTTAAAAATAAATAAATAAATAAATAAATTAAAAAAAAGAAAAATGTTGGAGGGGACATCTGGGTGGCTCAGTGGATTGAGAGTCAGACCCAGAGATGGGAGGTCCTGAGTTCAAATTTGGCCTCAGATACTTCCTAACTGTGTGACCCTGGGCAAGTCACTTGACCCCCATTGCCTAGCCCTAACCACTTACCACCTTGGAACCAATACCTAGTATTGATTCTAAGATGGAAGGTAAGGGTTTAAAAAAATGTTGAAAAGTTGCACAGAAATTTTTCAAAATAAATAAAAGACCATAGAATTGAACGTACCTTTTAATCCTCTAATACCACTACTGGGTCTGTATTCTAAAGAGATAATAAGAAAAGAGGAAAGGACTTACTTGTAAAAAAAAATTTAAGCAGATTTTTTTGTGGTGTCAAAGAATTGGAAACTATGGCACGGGGGGGAGGATGTCCATCAATTGGGGAATGGCTAAACAAATTGTGGTATATGTTGGTGATGGAATATTATTGTACTATAAGAAATGATAAGCAGGATTTTAGAAAAAGCTGGAAGGATCTTTATGAACTGACACAGAGTGAAATAAGCAGAACCAAGAGACATCATTGAACACAGAAACAGCAATATTGTACAACGATCTACTGTGAAAACTTGGCTACTCACAACAATGCAACTCAGAACAATGCAACAACCTGGGACAATTCTGAAGGACTTAAATGGGGAATTCTATCTACATCCAGAGAAAGAACCGTTGGAGTTGACGGGATATGCTTCAAAGCATGCTATCTTTCACATCAGCGTATATACAGTTTTATTTGGGGATTTTGGTTTTGTAGGGATGTTCTCTTATAACAATGACCAATATAGCAATGTGTTTTGCATGATAATGTGTGTCTGGTCCAGATCAAATTGCTTACCCTCTCTGTGGAAGAAGAGAAGGGAGGGAAGGAGATAGTTTGGATCTTATATTATTTTGGAAAACATATATTGAAAATTATTACATGCAATTGGGAAAATAAAATAAAAACAAATAGAATAAAAAATAAGAGGAGGTATTGCTATATAAATATTTGAAACCATGTCATAAGGTAACAGCAACCCTGGCCTTTTCATAGAGGGATATATTTGAAACAAAGAAATGGTAAAAACATACTTAAGAATTTCCACCTTTCCATGTGCAATTTCCACTTTCCACATTCAAATTTTCTAATTTTGATCAGAAAGTTTTCAAAAGATTTGAGACAAAATCCCATTGGCTCAACTTTTGCTTGAAAACTGAAACCAAAGTAAGTTGCTTATAGTATATAATTCTTAATTAAAATTTTGCTTAATTTTGGAAGCATGCCTTAACTTGGCATAGAAAATAGGTGTAACTGCTCTGTGTTTGAAATTAGAAGACCTGGATTCAAATCCCCTTTCTGCTACTTTTATCTTGTATGGCCTTGATCCAGTAAATCAACTTTTCTAGCCTCAGTTTCCTCCTCTGTACATTGAAAGAACTAGAGGAACTCTAAGATTTCCTCAAATTCTAAATCAGAAAATGCTTAATGAGAAAATTACTAACATTTTATATTTTTAGTTTCCACCCATTGCTTTATTTCTCTTTCTTTCCTCTGATTCTCTTTTTGGAGAGTTCTTATTTTAGAGAGACTCCCAGGATCTCAGGACATAGACTATCTAATGAATCACTTCCATAGGAAGCTCTGATCTTCTAACATAAACACTAAAACCAACACGCACCTTTAGGGATACAAATGTGCAAGGGGTTCTAAAAGTCTGTAAAAGATATAGAAGAGCCGATGTCTAGAACAACCTTTTAAGAAGTCAGCAAGCCTGGCTCAAGAATCCTTTCACATGGAAGTGAACTCGTTCAACTCCTTGAATGAGTCAACATCAACAAGCTTTTAGTAAATTGCTACTATGTGCCAGACAAGCATTTAGTAAAGACCTACTATGTGCCGGACAAGCATTTAGTGAAGACCTACTATGTGCCAGATACTGTGTTAAACAGCAGGAATACAAAGAAAATCAGAAAGAGTCCCTTTTCACAATCTAATGAAGGAGACAATAAGTAAATAATTATGGATAAACAACTTGTATGTGTACATATGTGTGTGTCATATAGAACAAATTAGAGATAACATCAGAGAGAAGATAAATGACAATTTTTCAGGGCTCAGTTTCCGCAGCTGTAAAGTAATAAATGAACTCCGATGTGCCTTCCAGCTCTAGATCGAGGATCCAACAATCGGGGTTCTGCCCATTAGTAAGAATAAGCTGAAAAGATAGCCCTCTCAAAGAGGGGTGTGCAGTCTCTGCCCAGGCAGTCCAGGCTCATTTCCATAGTGCCAGGTGCTTGTTGAGCTGTTTCTGGGAATAAAGACATCTGGGAAGTATAAGGTTTTCAAGAGTTGGGACTCTTGAGGATTACTAATATCCTCTGGCATGTTGCTAGGGGAAAAGGGTTGGAGTTAACTATAGATGAAACTTGGCAGCTGGCAGCTGCTACTCCAGAAGCCCTGGGAAAGTGTGGGTTCCCCGCAGGACCCTGGTTTAAAAGCAGCAGGCTATTTCCCCAGCCTCTTGTCGAAGCTATTTCTCCCAAACCATATACGGGGCTCCCAGGCAAAGGCAAAGGCTTACACACAGCTCCTCTCTGGACTGTTGGCATTTCCTTGATTGCCAACCAGAGCTCTCAGTTCAACCCAACAAGCGCAACCTCCAGTTGTGTTTTCTCTCACTGGTCCCAGTTGTTGGATACGTTTAAAAACAAAGCCATGGGCAGATCATTCATTCCGGGCTGTGGGTTAGGAAACTTAGGAAGAAACACAGTCCGTTGCAGGCAATGAATGCTGACATTCCCATAGTGCCACTGAAGGCTTTCAGATCGCCATTCTCCAGCCCTTCTGCATGGTGAACAAGTCCCCGTCGTTGTGTTTGTACGTATAATTCAGAGTACCAAAGTAAGAAAAGACGTGGATTTATTTCACCATATTCTACAGATGGAACTGCTTCAGTTTATTGACTGCTAGTGTTAAGAATTTCTGTGCTGCTTTCTGTCCCGTGTTAGGTACCAGGTTTTGAGCCTTTAAAGCTCAAATTCCCACACGGGGCACACAAACAATGGCAGACCAATCTGTCTGCTTCTGTGACTGGACAATTCTGAAGCAATAAAGGGACAAATGGAAACACCATCCTGTCCCTGCCCCCTCCAGTCACTTCAAGGGAAGGGTTTTTGTGTGGTTTTGTTTTGTGCTGAGCCTGGGAATGAAGGAGAGAGGGGGACATTTGGAGAGCATAAAAGGAGAAGTCATGCTTGCCTCCAAAAAGGAATCTATAGAAATAGTTACGTCAGCGTTCACAATAGAATTACAGAATTGGAACGTTGGAATGGATGTCACTGGTCATCTAGCCCAACTCATGACTAAAAGGAATTGCCATTCTAGTAAATGCAATGAGCAGCCATCCCCCCTTTGCTTGGAGATTTCAGCTCTCATTCAGGTGATTTTACATTGAGAGAGTTCTGGTTGTCTATTGGGGTCTCTCCTGGCATTGAGATGAAAAATATCTCTCTGTACTTTCTACTGGAGCAAAACAGAACAAGCCTAACCTAACTTCCAAATTACAGTCCTGTAAAATACTTGAAAATAGCTGTCATGTGCCACTTCTAGCCTTTAAAAAAAACTAAGCTAAACATTCTCCTTTCCTTCAGCAGCTCCTCACATAACATAGACTCAAAGCCTATCACCATCCTGTTGGACACCAGAAAGTAGCACGTCTCTAGAAAGAGGTTGATTTTGCTTTAAAGTTTTGGGAAAGACCCCATGGAAGAAGTGAGTCTTGACTTGGGGCCTTGAAGAATAGTTAGGGGGATGGAGTGAGCAAGGTGGCTCAGTGGATAGAGAGCCAGACCTGGAGACAGGAGAACCTGAGTTCAAATCTAGTGTCAGACACTTTCTAGTTGTGTGACCCTGGGCAAGTCACTTAAACCACATTGCTAGCTCTTACCACTCTTCTGCCTTGGAACCAGAACTAGATGGAGGGTAAATTTTTTTTAAAAAACAATATAAGTAGAGAGATAATGTAGAAATAGGGTTTTAAGGGGATAAGAGAACATGCAAATTGTCTCCAAAAAGATTGAGGAAAAGTTTAGCCAAGGACCCTGAAGAAGATTCTGGAATGTGAGGGGCTGCCAAGGAGGGGCCTGTGAGAAAAATGTTATTACAGTTGCTTCTTGCCTGTCAGCTGAAGAGAAGCAGCAACTCTGGTTTGCTCTCCTTTACCTGTCTGTCTGGAGAGAGCAGAAGGTTCCCACTCCTGGATTACACAGTGAACGTGATCTCTTTAACAGGTTGACCAACGTAATCTAAAGGACTATCTTATTCTTTATATACAAAGATAGGGAAAAAGTATAAAAGAACCTAAAGTCTGGGCAAGCAGGTTGGGTTTTGGAGAACACTGAATATCAAGCCACATATTTTAAACTTTGACTATCTTATAGTCAGGCATTGAAGGTTTCTGAACAAAGAAGGAAGTTTCATTTTGAGCAATTAATTTCTAAATTTATTAGTAAGTAATTATAAACAGTTTACTAGTGAATCACTATCATTTTTTTGTAAAGAGATCTTTAAAGTTTACAAATGATTTCTGTACAACCACTGTGAGATAAGCTTGTGAACTTCCTAAACTCATAGTTTCAAGGAGAGTTAGAACTTCTGGACCAGAGGGGAGCAAAGTGCAAGCTTTATGATTCCAAACTAATGGATAAAGAACCTGAGATTAGAGACTTAAGTGAGCTGCCCACTGCCACATGACTAGTATGGGATAAAACTTGAAGCCTACATCATTTGATTCCAAGTCCCCTAAGGCTCTTTCCACCATTCCATATTATTTAAACTCCTTCCTTTGCTATAACACCATGTATGAGTAAAGATGCACCTTAGAGCTATAAGAAACAAGATTGTGGCAAATCTCAGCAGGCCTGGTTTTCCCCTGGGAGGAACCCCATCCCCAGTTTCTGTGGGGCTCAGAAGCACAATTCTTTCATTGATCCTTCTTCCTCTTTACCAACCATTACAATTTCCATTCCTTCTCCATTTCCTGGCTTGTTCACAACTTTTCAGCTAGACTGCAACCTATGTAAGAGGACTCATCCAGGTATAATATAACATAGCTAACCTTTTATAGGACTTTCTATGTGCTAGGCACTATACTTTACAATTAATTATTACCATACATTAATTATTACAATTATATTTATTATTTCATTGTATTCTCACAACAAACCCTGAGAGGTCAGCTCTATTCATATCCCCATTTTACATATAAAGAAACTATGACAAAAAGTTTAACTGATTTGTCCAGGGTCACAGAGCTAGTAAGTGTCTAAGGCCATATTTGAACTCAGATCTTTCTGATTCTTGACCTGGTGGTCTATCCATGGTCCACCTAGCTGCAAAGATCTGATGTGGCTAGGATCTGAGATCAGGTTTTCTTGGTTCCTTAATCTCAGCCTTATCAGCATGTATTGTTAGTAGTTGCTCCCCTGTACCAGGTATCACGCATCCCAATTTCCTTATTTGAATACTTCCTTCAATTCTCCTGTATTATTAGGGGAGAACCCAATGACCTCTTTCACCATGGAGAATGAACGCTGGGAAAGGGTTGAAGCAGTGCTTGAAATGGGGTCAAATGAAGAAGCACAGGTGGAGAATAGCAGGGAAGAAGAAAAATGTCACTCTTCTTTTTCTACCACTCCATTGTCATCCTTTATCTTCTGTGTTAGACTTCAAGTAAACTCATTTTGAGGAAAGACACTGCTCATTCTTCCTTGTCTCCTGACACAGAACAGGCAATAAATAAATATGTAAAAATTGCTTTGGAACAAATATCTCACCTCTATGTCTACCCTTCCCTTTTTCTCTCATCTCTTATAATGCTTTCCTTTATAGGGAATTAGAGAATTATATACACTTACTATTAAAGAAAGTTCAAAGACCCTGTATTTAACAAAGCAGCGCATCTCTGATGAGGAATATGTTAGACAACAGAGAAGTAGTGTATTCTGGGCATAAAGTGCTGAATATAGAACATGGAATTCCTGGGTTTAGATACCACCTCTGACATTGCCTACATGACCAGGAACAAGTCATTTAACTTCTTTAAGCCTCAGTTTCCTCAGTTGTAAAACAAAAGAGTTGAAAAAAGTGGTTTCTGAGGTCCTTTTTATTCTGAATTTAGGAGCCTATGATCCTTGACAGGTCATCTAACCTCAGGTGAAGGAGTGCATTCCAGTCCTGGAGAAGCCTATAAAAAAGTATAACCAATCTCCCTCCATGTTCATGTCAACTATAGTAGAACATTGCACTGATTTGTCCTTCACCCTCTGCCATTTAAAGAATTTATAAATAATCTGGATGAAGGTATAGATAGTACGATAATTAAAAGGGCAGGTGACATAAAACTGTGATAGAGAGTATTATACCAAATTACTGGCTCTAAATGCAACAAGATCTCAAGATAGAACATTGAGATGATCCAAAAAAATAAAATTTAAAGGAATAGATATAGAGTCTTATATTTGAATACAAATTAACAACTGTACAAGCATAAGAAAGATCAATAATTAAGTTATATGAAGCACAATAATAAGTAATTATTGTACAAGAATAAGTAAGGTAGTATGAAAAATAAGATATGAGAGCTTGAGTGACCTATAATTTAATATATCAATAATATAAATAAAAAAACTAAATTTCTAATATGAGTCAACTATATTAACAAAAAAAAATCAATTCTATGTAAATCATTGGAAAAAATTGACAGTCTATGGCCAAGCCTAGATTCCTTGGATTTTGCATCACAGATTTTCTAAGTTGACTCTTAAATTTTAATAAATATTCTTTGTCCAACTATTCTACTAGTTCCAAATCCACCTAACTCTACTTGCACCTCTTTCTCCATCTGTTCCACAAGAATATACTAATAAATATTCCAGACCACCAGACCTCCAGATATTATGCTGCCAAGTTCTAGGGGGACTTAATTCACTCATTTTTGGCACTCCCAGCCTAGGAATGGGCTATGTTAATTAGTGAACAAACTTGCATACTCTGGTACATGTAGCCAAATTCAGACCATGTTTCACATCCCATCCAGTTGTCTGTCTCAGACATCTTGCCATCTTTTCTGCTTTGATTAATGTAACTTGCCTTCCTATATTCTCATCACAGCTTCTTGCTCTGAAAACTATGATAGAATCAACACTATCATTTTTTTTTCTGGAAAGAATATTTTGATGAAGTCTCCAACAGTTCTATCCAGCATTTCTGCAGTTTTTCAGAAGAAAACACCCTTCCCTAGCTACCACTTTTCTAGAGGGAGAAGGACTGTCTTGCAAATGTATTTTATTTGTATATCCAGATTTTAGTGCAATGCTTGGTGAATAGTAAGCACTTAATAAATGATTCTCATTCTGTCATGCACTGGTGAAGCCATGCAGGCTCTGTAGGATCACCACTTTTTTTTTTCTAAATTTGGGCATTACAGGTAGGTATTAAGTAGTCAGACAGGGAAGACAAAAGTATTGTTCCAAAGCAAAATATTGTCCCAAAGCAATTTTCCAAAATATTATCCCAAAAGCAAAGGGAGAACAAAGTGTTCAAAAGCAGGGCATGACCAATATTATCAAAAGCTAGGAAATGGGAATAAGGAAATGAGGATTGTGTTAGGGATCACCAGTAATCTTTGGGAGAGCAGATACAGTCATATGGTAACATCATTAACCAAATCACAAGAGGTTGACAAATGAATAGTTGGTGAAAAAGTGGTCACCAAGAAGTGTATTTCTAGGAATGTGAGTGAAAGTGAAGTGATGCCTGGTCCTTTGTACCTAAAAGCAAGAATGACCTATTTGGGGATTGTTTTGTTGTTGTTTTTTTAATTGAATAAAATTTATTTATTTAATTAATTTAGAATATTTTTCCATGGTTACATGATTCATGTTCTTTCCCTCACCTCCTTCTCCTCCCTCCCCCATAGTCAATGCACAATTCCACTGGGTTGTATTTGTGTCATTGATCAAGACATATTTCCATATTATTGATAATTGCACTGGGGTGATCGTTTAGAGTCTACATCCCTACTCATATCCCCATCATTTGGATTGTTTTATGAAAGGAGAGAAAGGTATATATTCATATGGAAGAGCACTTTCTTAACATGTCTGGCAGTGAGAAAATGTTCAATTTTTCCAAAATTCAGAAAGACTACTGGATAACATTTGGTCCTGATTCAGTCACTAAGTAACTGTGAGTGGAGACAAGGCACTTAAAGCATTTGGGTGCCTCAGTTGCTTCATATGTAAAATGAAGAAAATATTACCCATTCGAGTCACTGTGAATATTGCAATAAAAATATGAATGTATTTTGAAAAATTGAATTAATATATCACTTATGTCCTGTCTATTCTAAATCCCTTTTTCTTAATTCATGTGACTACTGCCATTCTACTTCAAATCCTCTTTATTTATTTCCAAATCTATTGTAATAGTCTTCAGATTTCCAAAGAAAACCAAAACAACCAAGATTAGAAGGGAAACAACAAACTGGGGGGGGGAGAAGATTTTATAGCAATTGCCTCTGACAAAGTCCTTATTTCTCAAATATACAAAGAACTACACCAAATTGATAAGAATACAAAGCACTCCCCAATCAACAAATAGTAAAAGGATATGCACAGGGAATTCTCAAATGAAGAAATTAAAACTATTTTCAGTCATATGAAAAAATGCTACAGCTCACTGATGGTCCTCTGAATCCTTTCCAGATGATTCTTGAAATCAACATGAGTGACTGAAATTTTCTTCTGAGGCCAGAAAAGAATAGTTAGATTTTCTTTTATAAAATTTTGGTTAAAGTTAAGTGGAAATTTCCTTATTAGTTAACTCTTTTAGGGATGTAAACATTGTGCCAAGAATTCTGCCTAGTCACCTGGCATAGCAGGAATTTCCCTTTCCTCAAGTATGTAGATTATAAAACCTCACCTAAAACAGAACCATCCTATAAGATAGAACATTGTTTGAAGCACCAAAACATGACCTTTATGACTAACTTCCATTTTATGTGCCAAGACCTTTGGGGAATAAAAACTCAAGAAATCTCCAAGAGTCAAAGAATGCCAAACCACAACTATGTTAATTAAATTAAATTTAGTTATTATCCAGGTTGCAAACAGATTGTGATCCAAAAGTAGATCTGTAGATCACAAGATAATAAAGTAACTATTTTCCATAAACCTCTCCTAATGTAAATACTTTCAGAAAAAAACAGTCAGGTACCAAATACAGACTAGACTGATTTAAGCTGAATCTAAAAGTCAGGAAGACAGAAAACTTTCACCCACAATAGGAAGAGCCATGTAGTCAACCTTGCAAGTTTTTGTTTCAGGGTCTGCCTGTGAAGGTTATTTCCCAGTCCCTCAACAAGAACAGATAATAATCAGCCCAACCACTTGAAGTAAAGAGATATCCCTTGAAAAAAGAGGCAGAAGACAGTGAAGTATAGAGTGGCTAAATCTTGAGCATCTAAAGAAAAATGGATGGGGAATCCACCTGAAGTTAATCATTTCTCTGCATCATTTGCTATGGGCAAGGGGTTGAAGAAGGGATCTAGGCTGGAACCTGATGCCCCTCAACACAAGAAAAATGAGGTTGCCAGCACTGAAGATCCATCCAACAGTAAAGGAAGGAGATGCAAAGATTGAACAAGGAAACTATAGATTCACTTATAAAAATAAAATATAATAAGGCTTTATATGTAATCATGAGGTTCTTGTCCCCATGCTCCCCAGCATAGACACTTCAAGAGATAGCTCTATGACCCATGGCAAATCACTGAACCCCAATTGCTTAACTCCTAATATTCTGCCTTAAAATCAATACTAAGTATTAATCAATGTTTAGCATTGATTCAAGCAAAGAAGGTAAAATTTTAAAAATGAAGAAGAATTACATTGAGGAGAGTTTGACATTCATCTGGTGCATTTTCTTTCTAGAATGTTATCGATCATGGGAGTTTACCTAACCCCTTTCTTAATCCTTTGAAATCTGATCTAGAAACTCTTTAGTGCCTTTAAGATTAATATATACCCAGCTTTTCTCTTCTTTTTCACAAATTCTAAAATGAAATGGTCACTTCCTCCAAAACTTCCCATCCATTTCACCCCAGCAACAAGCCCCACTTTGTTGCTGAGAATCAGGGTCAAAATATATTTCCTTCATGGGTTCCTCCACTTTTTAAAGTAGGTTGAGAAATTATTGCCCATTGTGCCTTGATCAGAAATGTCCTGTCATTACTAAAGCCTCCATGCTAAATTTGATTCCTGAATAAGAATTCAGAATTCAGGGATTATCTATTCACTTTCTGGCCAAGTAGTCTGTAGCATATTTCTTCTATTTTTCCCCATGACTCATTTCTACAATTTCTAGATTCCTTACAATTGGTTTATCTTCTTAATAAATACTGTATCCCATTGCACCCCATTTAACTTATTCCTTTTAAAGGAATTATACCCTTCCATTGTGGGTCTTGTTGTATCAAGTCTCTCGGATGCCTATGAGGTCAAATCTGCCTTCTTGCATTAGTATTATAATTTATCCTGCTTGGTGGCCAGGATTCACACATTTTTCTAAAGTGGCCTGAGCCCCTGGGTATTATTTCTGATTCTTCTATTGGAATTTTGTCTCCTAAGAATTTTTTGAAGTCTCAACTGCTTTTCTTCCCATATGGTACAATTCTCAGTGGTAACAATTCTCTTTGGGCACCTAAGAGTCACAATGGATAGAGTACTATATCTGGAGTCAGAAAGACATGAATTCAAATCTAGCCTCAGACACTAGCTGGATGAGCCTGCACAGTCACTTAACCTTGTTGGGCTCCGTTTTCTCATTTGTAAAATGAGCTAAAGAAGGAAATGGAAAAACATTCTAGCATCTTTGCCAAGAAAACTTCAAAAGGAGTTCATGAAGCAGACACAACTGATAACAACTGAACAACAACAATTCTCTATTTAATTTTGTGGATATGTGGAGACCATCTTTTCACTGTCCTATACTTTCCATTTAAAGTCCTTTTGATTTGATTTTTAAGACTTCAGGCTAATAAATTCTTATTAATTCCTTTTCAATACACCTTACCACTGACCATTATTTTTAGCCATTGCTCAATATTGTTCTCTGATTCCATATTAACCATATTAACCAACAATTCACTTCCCAAATCTTCCGTTCCCTTCAGAAGTTCTTGTCTTTTCAACCACAGGAATGGTGAAAACTCTATTTACCCTAAGGTCTTTAGTTCATTGTTCCAAATTTCATGTCTAGCAATGTTTTCTAAGTTCTTTCTGACAAAAATTGTTTTGTGTCCACGTGAATCAGCAGAAATGGATAGCAGTCCTCTGGTTTGATGGGTCTTTGGAGGTCCTTTGTCCTACATAGTACATTTGTTCTGGAAAAGTGAAATTATAATTACAAAGCTGACAAAGAGCTGACTCAGTACCCCTCAGCAAATAATGAGTCATAAGCAACTCCTATGCATCTCTTTCACTGATGCCTACCAATTGATCTCTAGCCTGTGGATTGGCATCATCCTTCCTCAGAGCATAGAGATATGTGCTTCCTCATCAGAAGGTCTAGCCACAATCACTTTCAAACCTTAGACTTGTTGCTTAGATCCAATGCTCAATGGTCCTTCTTCCTTGTCTCTTTTGTGTAATAGTCTTCCAGTGTTTAACCTTTCAACACAGATCAGAGGATTCTTCTTTACATCTTCAGGTCATTTTTCTTTCTTTGTTTTCACATTAAAGCCTTTCTTCCATTTTCTTTAAGAATACATCATTCTGAGACTTCCGGTTAAGATGGCGGCTTAGAGAAAGCTAAAGCTCAGATCTCCTGAAAACCCTTCCTGACCGATCTCAAACGATAAGCTCCTAAGGCGCCGAAATTCAAAACGATCAACAGCACAGACCCTGGGAACCCTCCTCCTGGACCTGGACCCGGATCAAAAGGTACGGCTCCCCTTAAAAGCCAGAACCCGAGATCCCTCGGACCTCAGGGGTAGGAGCGCAGAGTCCAAGGCTCCCGGAAGCCGCAGCCCGGCCGGGCTCAGAGAGCAGAACCCTCAGGGCCTTCTACAGTCCCGGTGAAAGTTACTGCCTGGGGCTTCCGCTGCAGAGAGCTGGTCGAAACAACAGCAACCCTCAGGGCGGGCAAGACAGCCTCACGGGCTGGATCCTGCTATCCAAGTCTCAGTGAAAGTCCTCGCCCTCCGAGCTTGGGCTAGCTGCAGCCCATCCCCCCGAAGGCCGATGAAACAGCCTCACGGCCAGCGATTCTGAAGGCAACTTCCGGAAAGCGAGCAGGGGGGGAGAGTGTGGTCTCGTGGTCCGACCCTTCCATTCCAGTTCCAGTGAGGCATATTCAGTTTAACCCAGGGAAAGCTCATAGACAATCAGCCCAGGACTAAAGCCTCTGATCACCAGACAGAGACAAGAAAAACTAATCCTCCACATTCAGAAATGGCAAACTCCACAGAACCACAGAAGCCCCAAAATACCAAGAAAAATAAGAAGAAAGGGGCGACTTTGGACACATTCTATGGAGCCAAAATACAAAATACAGAGCAGACAGAAGATAATATAAAAGAAAATGCTCCAAAACCTTCCAAAGGAAATGGAAACTCTCCACAAACCTATGAAGAATTTGAATCAGAAATGACCAAAAAGATGGAAGCCTTCTGGGAGGAAAAGTTGGAAATAATGCAAAAGAAATTCACGCATCTACAAAACCAGTTTGACCAAACTGTAAAAGAAAACCAGGCTTTAAAGGCCAGAATCAGGCAGCTGGAAGACAACGATCGTGTAAAAGAGCAAGAATCAATAAAGCAAAGCCAAAATACCAAGAAATTAGAAGAGAACATAAAATATCTCACCAACAAGGTGATAGATCTGGAAAATAGGGGGAGAAGGGATAATTTAAGAATAATTGGACTCCCAGAAAAGCCAGAAATAAACACCAAACTGGACATGGTGATACAAGATATCATCAAAGAAAATTGCCCAGAGATTCTAGAACAAGGGGGCAATACAGCCACTGACAGAGCTCACAGAACACCTTCTACACTAAACCCCCAAAAGACAACTCCCAGGAATGTAATTGCCAAATTCCAAAGCTACCAAACAAAAGAAAAAATCCTACAGGAAGCCAGAAAAAGACAATTTAGATATAAAGGAATGCCAATCAGGGTCACCCAAGACCTTGCAAGTTCTACTCTGAATGATCGTAAGGCATGGAACATGATCTTCAGAAAGGCAAGAGAGCTGGGTCTCCAACCAAGAATCAGCTACCCAGCAAAACTGACTATATACTTCCAAGGGAAAGTATGGGCATTCAACAAAATAGAAGACTTCCAACTTTTTGCAAAGAAAAGACCAGAGCTCTGTGGAAAGTTTGATACCGAAAATCAAAGAGCAAGGAATACCTGAAAAGGTAAATATTAAGGAAAGGGGAAAATGTTATCTTCTTCTTTTACTCAAACTCTCTTCTATAAGGACTACATTTATATCAACCTATGTATACTAACATGTGGGGAAAATGTAATGTATAAATAGGGGGTAAAGAAAGACCAAATAGAATAATGGTTCTCACACAAAGATTCACATGGGAAGGGGAGGGGAAGAAAACTCCTATAAGAAGGAGAGGAAGAGAGGGGGGGGGGTTTACTTAAACCTCAATCTCAGGGAAATCAGCTCTGAGAGGGAAAAACATCCAGATCCATTGGGATCTTGAATTCTATCTTACCCAACAAGGGTAAGGAGAAGGGAAAACCAAGGGGGGGAGGGGGAGAGGGAGAACAAAAAGGGAGGGAAAGAGAGGGGGGAGGGGGAGAGAACAAAAAGGGAGGGACTAAAAAGGGAAACATCAAGGGAGGGGACAAGGGGGACTGTTTCAAAGTAAATCACTGGACTAAAAGGTAGAGCCGAAGAAGAAAAGGTTAGAATTAGGGAAGGCAATCAAAATGCCAGGGAGTCCACAAATGACAATCATAACTTTGAACGTGAATGGGATGAACTCACCCATAAAACGTAGACGAATAGCAGAATGGATTAGAATCCAAAACCCTACCATATGTTGTCTTCAAGAAACACACATGAGGCGGGTTGACACCCACAAGGTCAGAATTAAAGGATGGAGTAAGACCTTCTGGGCTTCAACTGATAGAAAGAAGGCAGGAGTGGTAATCATGATATCTGATAAAGCCAATGCAAAAATAGACCTGATCAAAAGGGATAGGGAAGGTAATTATATTTTGTTAAAAGGGACTATAGACAATGAGGAAATATCATTAATCAATATGTATGCACCAAATAATATAGCACCCAAATTTCTAATGGAGAAACTAGGAGAATTGAAGGAAGAAATAGACAATAAAACCATACTAGTGGGAGACTTAAACCAACCATTATCAAATTTAGATAAATCAAATCAAAAAATAAATAAGAAAGAGGTAAAAGAAGTGAATGAAATCTTAGAAAAATTAGAATTAATAGACATATGGAGAAAAATAAATAGGGATAAAAAGGAATACACCTTCTTCTCAGCACCACATGGCACATTCACAAAAATTGACCATACATTAGGTCACAGAAACATAGCACACAAATGCAGAAAAGCAGAAATAATGAATGCAGCCTTCTCAGATCACAAGGCAATAAAAATAATGATTAGTAATGGTACATGGAAAACCAAATCTAAAACCAATTGGAAATTAAACAATATGATACTCCAAAACCGTTTAGTTAAAGAAGAAATCATAGAAACAATTAATAATTTCATTGAGGAAAATGACAATGGGGAAACATCCTTTCAAACCTTTTGGGATGCAGCCAAAGCGGTAATCAGAGGTAAATTCATATCCCTGAATGCTTATATTAACAAACAAGGGAGAGCAGAGATCAATCAATTGGAAATGCAAATGAAAAAACTGGAAAGCGATCAAATTAAAAACCCCCAGCAGAAAACCAAATTAGAAATCCTAAAAATTAAGGGAGAAATTAATAAAATCGAAAGTGATAGAACTATTGATTTAATAAATGAGACAAGAAGCTGGTACTTTGAAAAAACAAACAAAATAGACAAGGTACTGGTCAATCTAGTTAAGAAAAGGAAGGAAGAAAAGCAAATTCACAGCATTAAAGATGAAAAGGGGGACAGCACCTCCAATGAGGAGGAAATTAAGGCAATCATTAGAAATTACTTTGCCCAATTATATGGCAATAAATACACCAATTTAGGAGAAATGGATGAATATATACAAAAATACAAACTGCCTAGACTAACAGAAGAGGAAATAGAATTCCTAAATAATCCCATATCAGAAATTGAAATCCAACAAGCCATCAAAGAACTTCCTAAGAAAAAGTCCCCAGGGCCTGATGGATTCACCTGTGAATTCTATCAAACATTCAGAGAACAGTTAATCCCAATACTATACAAACTATTTGACATAATAAGCAAAGAGGGAGTTCTACCAAACTCCTTTTACGACACAAACATGGTACTGATTCCAAAACCAGGCAGGTCAAAAACAGAGAAAGAAAACTATAGGCCAATCTCCCTAATGAATATAGATGCAAAAATCTTAAATAGGATACTAGCAAAAAGACTCCAGCAAGTGATCAGAAGGATCATTCACCATGATCAAGTAGGATTCATACCAGGGATGCAGGGCTGGTTCAACATTAGGAAAACCATCCACATAATTGACCACATCAACAAGCAAACTAGCAAGAATCACATGATTATTTCAATAGATGCAGAAAAAGCCTTTGATAAAATACAACACCTATTCCTATTAAAAACACTAGAAAGCATAGGAATAGAAGGGCCGTTCCTAAAAATGATAAACAGTATATATCTAAAACCAACAGCTAATATCATCTGCAATGGGGATAAACTAGATGCATTCCCAATAAGATCAGGAGTGAAACAAGGATGCCCATTATCACCTCTACTATTTGACATTGTACTAGAAACACTAGCAGTAGCAATTAGAGAAGATAAAGGAATTGAAGGCATCAAAATAGGCAAGGAGGAGACCAAGTTATCACTCTTTGCGGATGACATGATGGTCTACTTAAAGAATCCTAGAGATTCAACCAAAAAGCTAATTGAAATAATCAACAACTTTAGCAAAGTTGCAGGATACAAAATAAACCCACATAAATCATCAGCTTTTCTATATATCTCCAACACAGCTCAGCAGCAAGAACTAGAAAGAGAAATCCCATTCAAAATCACCTTAGACAAAATAAAATACCTAGGAATCTACCTCCCAAGACAAACACAGGAACTATATGAACACAACTACAAAACACTCGCCACACAACTAAAACTAGACTTGAACAAATGGAAAAACATTAACTGCTCATGGATAGGACGAGCCAATATAATAAAAATGACCATCCTACCCAAACTTATTTATCTATTTAGTGCCATACCCATTGAACTACCAAAATACTTCTTCACTGATTTAGAAAAAACCATAACAAAGTTCATTTGGAAGAACAAAAGATCAAGGATATCCAGGGAAATAATGAAAAAAAACACATATGATGGGGGCCTTGCAGTCCCTGACCTAAAACTATATTACAAAGCAGCAGTCATCAAAACAATTTGGTACTGGCTAAGAAACAGAAAGGAAGATCAGTGGAATAGACTGGGGGAAAGCGACCTCAGCAAGACAGTATACGATAAACCCAAAGATCCCAGCTTTTGGGACAAAAATCCACTATTCGATAAAAACTGCTGGGAAAATTGGAAGACAGTGTGGGAGAGACTAGGAATAGATCAACACCTCACACCCTACACCAAGATAAATTCAAAATGGGTGAGTGACTTAAACATAAAGAAGGAAACCATAAGTAAATTGGGTAAACACAGAATAGTATACATGTCAGACCTTTGGGAGGGGAAAGGCTTTAAAACCAAGCAAGATATAGAAAGAATCACAAAATGTAAAATAAATAATTTTGACTACATCAAACTAAAAAGCTTTTGTACAAACAAAACCAATATAACTAAAATCAGAAGGGAAACAACAAATTGGGAAAAAATCTTCATAGAAACCTCTGACAAAGGTTTAATTACTCATATTTATAATGAGCTAAATCAATTGTACAAAAAATCAAGCCATTCTCCAATTGATAAATGGGCAAGGGAAATGGATAGGCAGTTCTCAGATAAAGAAATCAAAACTATTAACAAGCACATGAAGAAGTGTTCTAAATCTCTTATAATCAGAGAGATGCAAATCAAAACAACTCTGAGGTATCACCTCACACCTAGCAGATTGGCTAACATAACAGCAAAGGAAAGTAATGAATGCTGGAGGGGGTGTGGCAAAATAGGGACATTAATTCATTGCTGGTGGAGCTGTGAACTGATCCAACCATTCTGGAGGGCAATTTGGAACTATGCCCAAAGGGTGCTAAAAGAATATCTACCCTTTGACCCAGCCATAGCACTGCTGGGTCTGTACCCCAAAGAGATAATGGACACAAAGACTTGTACAAAAATATTCATAGCTGCGCTCTTTGTGGTGGCCCAAAACTGGAAAATGAGGGGATGCCCATCAATTGGGGAATGGCTGAACAAACTGTGGTATATGTTGGTGATGGAGTACTATTGTGCTAAAAGGAATAATAAAGTGGAGAAGTTCCATGGAGACTGGAACAACCTCCAGGAAGTGATGCAGAGCGAGAGGAGCAGAACCAGGAGAACATTGTACACAGAGACTAATACACTGTGGTATAATCGAACGTAATGGACTTCTCCATTAGTGGCGGGGTAATGTCCCTGAACAACTTACAGGGATCCAGGAGAAAAAAACACCATTCATAAGCAGAGGATAAACTATGGGAGTGGAAACACCGAGAAAAAGCAACTGCCTGAATACAGAGGTTGAGGGGACATGACAGAGGATAGACTCTAAATGAACACTCTAATGCAAATACTATCAACAAAGCAATGGGTTCAAATCAAGAAAACATCTAATGCCCAGTGGACTTACGTGTCGGCTATGGGGAGTGGGGGGGGGGAGGAAAAGAAAATGATCTATGTCTTTAATGAATAATGCTTGGAAATGATCAAATAAAATAAAATAAAAAAAAGAATACATCATTCTTCCTGGTAACTTGAGGAGAGTATATGTATTTCTCAAAACTCCTTTACCTTTTTCCTAGTAGTGAGACCAACCTTTACCTTTGAGCATAGCTGACAATCACTTGGCCATGACTGGAACGCAAACATTGCACACAGTATATTGATTATTTCAAAATTTTATCTCTTTTCTGAATCTACTTGAAATGAAATCATCAGTCTTTTGTCATTCTTACTGGAAACTTTCCTATATATAAGTTATAATGGTTGCTTTCCATTTCCATTGGCTTCTCACACGCCCTCATTACCACCTAATTTGTAATTTGCATTAATACGTCTTGATGATTTTGCCTGCTTCCATCCTGGTGCCCACACTCTTCCCTATCCCTGGACAGTCCTTTTTCTGACCTTATAATTTTTGAATTCTAATACAAACCATTTTTTAAAGTTCAACTCAAATACCGATTTCTGTTAAACTTCCCAGTAGGTACCTTTTCCTCTATAGATTTTATGTAGTATGTTTGAACCTCTTTTATGCATTTATCATACATTTTTATTGTATGTACAACATACTAGATCCTAATCTCCAGAAGGACAGTAACTCTGCCTTGTCTTACCTTTGTATCTCCCCTTCTTTATACAAAGAATATCCTTTATTTATTAACAGAATTTATTTACAAGTATCTCAATCCTTCTCTCCACTCCTCACATCATCCAGGTGACAGATATGCATATATACATTATGTCCTTCATGTGTGAATTTAATATAAATTGTACCAACTTATTCTGTTTGAAAATCCAATCTTGAGTGATACCAGCCCCACCCTCCCTCAATTGGCCAAGGACGTGCACTATGGGAGGAATTAGAGGTCCAGGTGGTTATACTGCATCCTGGCATGGGAAAGAGGATGGCCGATGATCCTATAGAATGGGTAGCATGTCCAGAAGTCATCTTGGACCTGGGCTGAGGTTTAACCTATCTAATCAGAGTGGCAGAGTGGAAGAGTGGAAGAGTGGCAAAAACTGACTTTGTAAGAAAAGGGAAAGAGAAAGTTGTTCTCTCTTTTACCTGACACAAGCCTCTCTCTCATCCTTTTGTGAGGTTTCAATGCTTGGCATGCACTGGCTTATCTTACAGCTAGCCACTTAAATCAATGCAGTCTGCTGCTTGAAGCTCAAGCTGGGGAAAGCATGGAAGCAATTTTTAGTTAGGGGCAGCCAGGTAATAAATCATTATAAATTAATATGCAGTCCCCAGAGAATATATATATATATATATATATATATATATATATATATAACAGGTTTCCATTTTTCAATTCATTCTCTGGAGATAACATTCACAAGCTATTCTTCAAGTATTAAATCTGTAGCTGTGTATGATGTTCTCTTGGTTTTACTCATTTTGCTATTCGTTATTCCATGGAGTTCTTTCCAATTTTTTTTAATTAGCCTACACTCCATTTCCTATAGCACAGTAGTATTTTATCACAATCAAAAATCACAACTTGTTTAGACATTTGATGAGCAACCCCTCAATTTCCAGTTCTTTGCCATTATAAAAAGAGCTGCCGTAAATATTTTGGAACATAAAGGTTCTTTTTCTTTTTCCTCTGATCTTGGGAAAGGTCATTCCATGAACAGTGTATTACAAAGAAAGTACTTTAGAAAGGTTTTCTGAAAGTCCTTAGAATTATAAAATCATTGAAATAAAAAGAACTTCAAAGACCCTCTGGTCCAAGCTAAATCTGAACAAGAATTCCTTCTATAATAGCCACAATAACGGATCATCTAGCCACTACTTGAAGACTTACAGAACATGGAACCACTATCTTCTGAGACAAATTATTCCATTTCATATGGCTCTAATTATTAAGAACCTTAGAAGTCACCTAGTCCAATTCATATTAAAAGCATGAATATCTTCTGTAAGTCATTGATACTAGTGTTAGTACCAAAGCAGATCACCCCCCCCATTCATCAAATTTAGAACTGCAAAGAACTTTGTTGAATATTTACAACAATATCTTATGAATAACCGGGGATATTCCCAACGTCATCCTAGCAAGGACTAGAACCCAGGTTCTTACCTCTTAGTTTAGTTCTCTTTGCATTGAACCAAAATATTTGTCCCTACTTTACCTTTAGGTGAACTTGAACCCCTCATCTATGAATGCTTTATAACTTTTCTATATCTTTCTCTGAGTGTAATTTTTTTTTAAACTGGGCACAGTGTAACAAAATAGGGTAGTATCAAAGAATTTCTATATAGTTTTTAACTAATAATGCATTCTATTTTTAGGTTTTGGGGATTTTTTTTTGCAACAATTCCAAACTACTAACTTATAATCACCTTATGTTTAATAGTTACTTGACTAATTCTCCAACTACGAATTTTAATTGTGATGATACTACAAGTGTTACATTTAATCACTCACCTCTCTGGTTCTTATAGGAAATAGAACTCCCAATTTATTTGGAAGGAGAAATAAAGTTTAGTTGGAGACAAATAAGGTAATGTGTCATCTTTGGAAGGTCCTGCTGTTGCTAAACACAGATGAGTTCTCTGAATCATGTACTCTGAGATAGACAAATTCAAAATCACCTAAGGTTTACTCTTAGCAACCCTGTACCCACTCTCTTTTCCCTGAATCTTCCTTAGACACACAGAGCATCAGATTTCCATCAATGATCCCCACTCAATGAAAGACTTTTTCATTTCCCACTCAACTGCTCCCTTCTCAAATTCTCCATCATGCCCCAGGAATCTCTACCTCCTACCTTTGGAACCTCTCCATTGGAAGGTTGGGCTGAATTTCTCCCAAAACTTATATAGCACACAAAGTTAATAAATGTTTTCTGACTGAGCCATGAAAGATAGGATTTAGATCTTTTCCACTAATTCTAAGAACAAAAACATTCACAATTCAGGAAAAGGCAGGGCCTATAAATGAATGGAAGGGCACAGATCTGTTTTTTAAGTAACTGCAAGTATATCTTGTTGATGGCTTTCCACAATTTGCTTGGTATGTGAGCATAGCAGGCATTTCCAGGATCCTTGTTATCCTATTAACATGGCTCTTTGATGATGTCTTTTGGACAAGGAATGAACTCTTTTGACAAGATGTCAAACCTGATACTACATTGATGATTAAATTCATAGCTAGTTGATACACTTGAGCTGCATACATCTTTGAGTTTGACCTTTAAAAGGTGGGAGTGGGGAAGTACCTACACATGGGCTAGAGGGAGGAGAAAGGCTAAATGGAAGCATGGATTATGTGTACTAGTTTGACCCTCTGCTAAGTCCTAGGAAACTCAAGAGAACCACACAAAACCCACCAGAAATGACAGCCTGTAGTTGAGAGACTCAGAATCAAGAGGAATTCCTGCACAAGACTCCAGGATCTGGGGGAAGAGAGTCTAGTCCAAATCAAAGACACAGGTCAAACTATGGAGTTTAGAACTAGAATCCTGACTGAGACAAGCAAGCTTGGGTCTTATCCTTCACTGAGACTGGGAGTCAAGCCTGAAGAAGACTCTCAAGCAATCCTATGTGTTTCCCTTCTGTGGGAAAAGCCTCATAAACTGGGAGACTTTTTTAGGTCATGGGATTCATCAGAGGGAAGAGTTGGTTGACTGTTGAGAAATCTCAACTGCTTTCCCCTTGAGAGAATAGGGGCACCAACCTACATTAGTACCATAAATCTAGAAGACTAAGTTCTCCAGAGCAATCAGATACCTACTCAAGAATAAAGGAAAAGAGTTTTAATTGTTCATGGACTCAAGTGCTAGTCTTTTACATTAAAGGGAGAGCAGTTCATCTTAGCCTGAAAGCTTAGAGACAAAAAAAAAAGCCCTCTTCCTTTTTAGTGGAGATGTAGATGTTAGCCAGTTGCAGATACTTCCAGAGGAAATGCTGGTTGGAGACACAAGTTATTGTTGTTAAACAATAGTCATTGTTGAGAAGCTCTCTGAGTTTTAAACCTCCATTGTGGGTCCAGAGCTGTGACACAGGACCCATAGTAATTGAAACAGGTTAAATGGGTGCCTTTTACTATGGAGCTCTAAGGCACTAGCAATAAACTTGTTAAGCTTTTTAAAGAATATATTATAGCCTTGATGCAACCCCAAATGTCCCACTAGACACTTATTAGCTTCCTCCCTTAATTTTTTAAATGCCTCTGAAACTCATATACTAAACTGTTCTTAACATTGCTCAGAAAAGAAAGGCTCAGCAGTGACTTCGTCATAAATTAAATATAAATTCTTGTTAATTTCTACATGCTTTTTAAAGTATGATTACCAAATTCAGACACAGTTCTGCCTCAAGGAGGATTTCTAATAAAAATCCTTTATTAGATGTTAATAGACTTGTAGAATTCTGGGTCAAAATTTTTAAATCTTTTAATATTGTTTGAAGACCATTCAGACATTCAGTCCTATCCTCTCTAGTTAGATTCAGCAGGATTCTATGATGCTTTTAAGTGACCTGGGTGAAAATGAATCTCACATTTCTCTTTTTTATAAGCCCTTAATTCTTAATTCTCTCCTCCAATCCAAACTTTTTATTTCTGCAAGAGTAAGGAATAAATCCACTCTCAGTCTGTATGACTAAAAAGAAGAAAACAACTAGTTGTTCAGTCATGTCCAACTCTTTGTGACCCCATGTGGTGTTTTCTTGGCAAAGATACTGGAGTGGTTTTCTTTTCTTCTTTTTTTTTAACTCTTACTTTCTGTCTTAGCATCCATTCTAAGACAGAAGAGTGGCAAGGCCCAGGCAATTGGGATTAAATGGCTTGCCCAAGGCACACAGATGGAAAGTGTCTGAGGCAAGATTTGCAGATTTGCATTTAGACTTTAGGCTTGGCACTCTATTCACTGTGCTACCCAGCTGCCCCCTTGGAGTTGTTTCCCAATTCCTTCTCTAGTTCGTTTTATAGATGAGGAAACTGAAGCAAACAAGGTTAAGTGATTTACCATGGGTCCCACAGCTAGTAGGTATCTAAAGCCAGGTTAGAGCTCAGAAAGATCAGTCTTCCTGACCCAGGGGCCAGCATTCTATTCATTGCACTACCCAGTTGCCCCACCTAGCATACCCACCTTAGATAACTGATGGAGCAGGTTGGCATCTGCTTCTGCTCTCTCCACTCCCCTTCCCACACCCAAACACATATATACATTTCACCCAGGGAATTGTAAGCAAATCAATATTACAACTGCTTCCAGAAGGTATGTACAATGTATACACTAATACCATTTTTTCTTTTAAAAGGAACTTTGAAAAACTATTGTATTGATTTCCAATGACCAATTATGATTGATTCCAGAGGACTGATGAAGTTTGCTCCCCATTTATAGCCAGCCAGACAAGAGATGGGCTCAAGAAGAAGGATGAGACACACATATTTAGACAGGGACAATATAGGAATTTGTTTTGCTGACTATGTATATTTGTTACAAGGTTTGGCTTGTCTTTTTTATTTTAAATTGGAGGGAATGGTAAAAAGAAAAAAATGCATTTAATTTTTTAAATGAAATTTAATTAAAAAAAAGAATGAACATATCCGTGGACTTTCATGTTGTTCCATTCACCATCCCTGTGACTTTTCAGACCAAAACAACTATATGTATCATCCCATTAGAATGTAAGCTCTTTGGGAACAAAGATTTCTCCATTTATATTTGTATCTCTTGGGTTTAACACAATGTTTGATATGTAATATTGTAAAGATGAGATTGCAACACAAAAGAGATTTGCAAGAAAAAGCAAGAGAGTTGGAATTTGGTGAACTGCCAATCAACCAGATCGAGACAAGATTCCAATAGAATCTTGGACAGGGGGCAGTTGGGAAATCCAGCAGTTTGAACTCTGCTTCTCCTCTTTTCCTCTGACTGTTGGAAGGAAGCAGGAAAACCAATTCCTCTCTTGATCAATGATTATTTCTCTGACTGAGTACTAAGAAGATTTGGAGCTTAGCTCTGAAGAATCTCTGTCAGCTTTTGCTATCAATATCTCCCCATAGAGAAAATAACCTTATTTTTTGAATTGAACACATTGTGAAAATCTTCAATCAACAGGAAATCATAGGAAGTTAGGGAAACTTATTTTCCTCTTTCCCCCTTCCCCTCTTTACCTCCTCTACTTTAAAGAATAAAACCCTCTTGGTTAAAAGGATCTAGATTGTGGGAGTAGTTATTGGGGAACCCCTTCAAGCTTACATCCTGAGAAGAGCACTTGGATCAGTTAGGAAGGGGACAGGAAGTGGTGTGGGGGAGAAGGAGTGTAAGATCCAGCCTTCCCTCTAGCTGGCTTCTTGGTGTCCCTGTCCTATTACCATAAATATCTTAATATTAGCATCTATTACAATACGTTTTTAATAGATGTATTTTCATTATTCATTCAGTCAATAGCCCTGGTCAAACATCTCATTTCTTCCCTTTATCCTCTTCTTTACTTAAGGACTATCAAATCACAGAAAAGCATAGCTTTGAGACTTCACAAACCAAGGAATAAAATCATTGCCTGAATCATTAAGTCTGATTATTGGGAGGCAGGAGGATTTGAATAGGTTGTGGCACATACTACATGTCTCAACCACTGTTAAGAATTATGAAAACTGGAATTCATAATTAATAACTTTCTAAGAAATAACCTGAACTGGACAAGTCAATATACTGGAAATAGAACTGGATGAAGGGGCAGAAAATCCAGGTTCTAGTTCCAACTTTGCTATTTACTAGCCAGGGAATTTTGGGCCTTGATTTCCTCATCTCTAAAACGAATAAAGTTGGAAAAGAGAGCATAGGCACATGGCAAAAGAAAGCTGACCACTTTTTATAAGCACCAGAATATGTTGTCCATGAAATGGGGTCACAAAGAGTAGGACACAAATTAACAATAAAAACAAAATGGGTTTGAAGAAGAGAAAAGCACATACCACAGGGTTGTGGAAATATTCCTGAAACTAACATATATGTTTTCCATGAACTATCTTACCATCTGGATGCACTGGACACAGAGTAAGCCTATTTGCAGGAAAGAGCCAATCAGGAGCCTGAGCCAGAAGTCTTGCTCACTCCCAGATACCTTCATGTTCATGGTGCTCGCTGGCTGACCTTGCTGAGCTGTTCAACATAAACTCTGTCTAAAGCAGCCTAAGCTGGCATAAAACTGCCTTGTGGTCATCTGTCACTACCAAACATCCTGAAACAGCCTGAAACAGCTTGCTTCTTTGTTCCACCTGTCTCTGGAAGAGATTGCACATTTTTCTTTTCCCAACTCCTCCCCAAACCACTCATTGTGGTTTGTAAGCACAAATTGTTTTATTTCTTCTAGGGCTTTGGGGTCTCCATTTTACATGTCTTCCAGTATGCATGTCCAGACTTTTTCTTTTAATAAATATCTTTTTAACTCGGTCAGGACTCCTCAGTATTTGAGCAGTGGTTTTTAGTGGTTGACAGAATCTGGTTTTTCTCTCCCCTAGATTAGGGGTGAGGAAACCAGATTTCACTGAAGACTGTCAAATTGTGGAGGGAGTAAACACAAAATTATTCTGAGAAAGATCCAGTGTGAAAAAGATTTATTTACATAAAAGCACATCATATACAAGGATTTCTTGTGTCCTTTTTTATAGGTGGTATATGATGTATTATATAGATAAGAAAACATCAAGCCACTCTCCACTGCCATTTCCCTCTGTCATATGGTGCCACTCATTTTCTTTTGTACCAGTAAGTCTAGAACTTAACTTATATTATTCACTTTAATTTTCAAGATGCCAACACATCTTTTCTATAAGTTTTTGCTTTTAACTGCTAGGTAACCACCACCCCCATCCTCTTGGCATGAAATTTGCTCTCATTGGATGCTCCAGGATGTTCTCTGGTGTACCCCCAAATGGCAAAATATACAGTGGTCCAGGGCCCTGATAATGACTATGGCTACATCCAAGTGTTCAGGCTTGACTCTATGATAAATAATGTATACAGATTAAAGCCTTTGAGGGGGACTTCCCATTTCCTGTAAGGCACCCCATAGGGATCCAGTGTGTCCATGATGGATTAAGAGAAACAAAGGAAGCTACATAACAAACAAATACTAAAAGAGATCATATATTCCTTGTTACTGAGAGTATCTTTGCTTTAATTACATACTCTGGCTCAAATGTACCTTAGCATCAAAAAGCAAGAGTCCTGTCTCTATCTTGTTCTGTCAGCATCACAAAAAGATACCAGTGAATAAATCAAGTCTAATGATTGTAGACTGAGACCAAGACAAGGTCTAGTAAAAGGGACCCCAGATAAGTCCTGGGTTAAGCAAGGGTTCATACAATTAGGGATTGCTAATGGACCATAAGATCATAGATCTAGAACCAGAAGGTGCACCTTAGAGGTCATTAAGTCTAACCCCCTCATTTTATAGATGAGTAAACTCAGGCTTAAAAGAGTTAAATGAATTCCCTAAGGTCTCACAGGGGGTGAATAACTGAGTACAGATTTGAACTCCTATTTTTTCACTCCAAATTCAGCATTTAAATGAGAAGATGAGAAAAGAGCCAGTTCTCATCTCATAATGTTTATGGATTTTTTGAAAAAGGTATGTAGTCAGATTGGCAACATATTTCATCCCTGTGGGGATTGGGGAGATCTCAGGGAGGTGCTACATGGGAAACTGAGACCATAATACAATAAAAAGTGGGAGTCAGAGCATAAATTAAAGACAGGGATGGAGGAGGAGGAGGAGGAGAGGTTAGAATACAAGGGTGGAAAAAAAAACATCCATTTTTTTTCCTGGCACTGACTTTGCCTTTGGGAAAGATTTACTTACCCCTTTAGTTCTCATTCCTCATCTCTTTCACATATAGCCCAAATAAGCTCTCGGGGTCTTTATCCCAACTCTCAATCTCAGAAATGGGTTACTGGTTCAAAAGCAAGGGTACAAGTCCCCTTCAGGATTCTAAGAATAGCCTTTGAAGATGGGGTAATTCACCAATGAAAGGGTTATTAACCTAGAACATGTGAGTTATTTATTTTTTAATATTTTGATAAAGTTATTTCATTGTAATTGACTTCCTTTGGGAATTCTCTGTGCTTTATCTTTATCTGATTTTTCAAAATATTATTCTGGTATTCTGAGCTCCAAAGCTGGAGATTTGTGGGTGGCTCCTCTGCCTGCAGGAGAACTCTGGTCCCAACTCCTGCTGCCTCCTGAGAAGAAATTGATTTTTCCTAAATGGTACTGAGACCTCCTTCCAAATTAGATATTCTTTGGTAATATAGCATTGTGGGTGACTGGTGAGTAGTGACCACAGAGGAAGTGGAGAGAGAAGAAATAAGAAGTTTGTTCTGCCTAGAGCCGAATTAGAAATTGAGTAATAAAGGAATATAGAAAAAAAGACTGAAATTACCAAAGATATCAGAAAAATAAAATTCAATTAAAAATGTTAAGCATAAGCAGATAAATCAACAGTTTAGCTATTAAAAACAAAAGGAATGATGGCCTCCAACATATCTAAAGAAGCCTAGAAAACTCAGAAGAGTAGCTATGAAGAGTAAATATAAGACATAGAAATGTGAAGCAATACATGAAGAGGTAGCAAAAACTTTGGATTCCCAAGAGAGTATGGAATCACAGCAAGATTTTCTTGAATGTTACAAGAGAGAAATAAAAACCTTCCATGCAGAATGTATGGCCTTCACAGGAGAAATGATTGACAGTACTGAAAAACTTGAAGCCACATTATCAAGTCTCTAAAAAGAAGAGAAAAAGAAAAGCTTTAATTCTATGAAGAACATAGAATAAAGAAGAAATAAACAGACATAAAGACCATGAATCAAAGAATTTAGAAAAGAAATAATAAAAAAGAACAAAGTAAAGACTTTCTTATTAGAAGATGAAGACATTTAAAAATAAAGTTGAAGATGGAAAGAAGAAGGGGAGATTTTAATCAACTAATAGGGAAAGAAGAAAAGAGATAATTAAATAACTAAGTGAAAGGAAGTATGAAAAATGGATTGATGAGTAAAATTCCAAGCTAAAAAAGGTTGCCAAATGGAAAGGTTTGGAAAAAAGGAGGAAATTTCTAGTTATTTTATCAATCTTTTTAAAAATTTTAAGTTCCAAATTCTCTCCCTCCCTCTAGTCCCTTCCTCTCTCATAGAGAAAATAAGTAATATGATACAGATTTGATATTATATAAAATATTTCTATATTGGCCAAGATCCAAAAAAAAAAAGGTAGAAAAATAAAGTAAGAAAAAGCTTTTAATCTTCACTCGGTTCATTGTTTTCTTTTTGGAGATAGATAATATTTTTCATCAAGAGCCCTTTGAATTTGTTTTGGATAACTGTATTGATCAAAGAAAGTAGTTACCTACAGTAATAAGAACCTTTCATTTAAGGTTGAATCCAGATGAAATCAGATTAAATTCTTGTGCTTTGACTCCCAATTTTTACCTTCCTGTGGAAAATTAATATTGAATTATGACATTTTTGTGAAATGGCTTTCCCTTTATCTCCCCCTCTCCCTCAAGAACAGTCTGATTCTAAAGGCAGGCCAAAATAATTTCTCCCCAAGGTTATAAAACTGGATTGGGAACTCCCTTCTTTTGTTAAGATCTTAAAAAAGATAAAAGAGGTTTGTTCAATATCCCTGGGCAATTTCTAGGTCCAACAGGACAGGTTCCCTTCAGGGAAAAGCAGCCTAGGGTCTGTCTCTTAGGCAATTGGCAAAATTTAACCAAATCTGATCCTAAGTACTTTTGGCCAAAATGGGGTTCAGTGTAAGCCTGATTTGCAATCTCTAATATTCATATGCATATGGATGTTAAGTTGCATATTTAACATTTGTGCGTGTGTGTGCCCCTGAGTAAAGTAGGCTGTTTGTTTCTCCCCATCCTTGAGAAAGAATATGTTTGAATTGTTGACTGAAGATTTGAATGCAAGTTGATCTTGAATATTGGAGTCTAGATTAAATTAAACTCCAATGTCAAAATTAATAAATTATGTTTAATCTAAATCTGGGGAAATTCTCTAGACCAATTAGAATAGAGAAAGTTCCTTATGGTATGGAATGCTGTAACTTTTTGATCTGAATGCTTTGTGACTAATGTAAGAGATCTTGAGTGTTCATTCAATCAGGCCTGGTTCCTCTTTAAGGTGGCTTCTGCTTGAAGGAAAATGAGAGAAGTTTGGGGTGTAGCTGATACAAATGTGGCTTTTCTTGGAGCCACAAGTAAGAGTGGAGTGAAAAGTAAGAAATAGGGACTAGCAGCCCTGAAAAGGGTTTGGCAGGTTTTCAAAAGCCATGGTTTTTCCCTGAACTCCCAGTAGAGGTTTAAAAAAGTCAAGGCAGCTGGGTTGCTCAGTAGATTGAGAGCCAGCCCCAAAGATAAAAGATGCTAGGTTCAAATCTGGCCTCAGACACTCCCTAGCTATGTGACCCTGAGCAAGTCACTTAAGCCCCATTGCTAGCCTTGACCACTCTTCTGCTTTGGAAGTACACGTAGTACTGATTCTAAGATGGAAAGTATGGGTTTTTTTTTTAATAAAAAGAAAGTTTAAAATGTAAAAAAAAATTATGGGAAACTCAGGATAATGCCTTTTAAACTGAGCTAACTGTCAATTTATGAGATTATATAGTGACATTAGTAAGTATAAAAACCAGTTTTAATTTGGTTGAAATATGTTCTAGATTAGAATGTGATTTCAAAAAGGTCCCTCACTTAAAAAAAATTAGAATAAGTTGGAGCCTAAAAGCAAGGGAGTATCCATTCAAAAATTAAAAATTATAGGTCTTTATCAAGTATCTGAAATAATTATGCCTCGTGAAGAATAATGCTGAATCTCTGAAAATTATTAAATACCTCCAAAATACATGGTTTAATGTGTTTTTAGTTTGCTGATTTGTATGAGTAGAAAGGTCTAACATGAATTTATACCTTTTGTTTAAATAACAAGTTCTTTAAATATAGATTCTTTTGGATAATAGAGTAAGAGAATTCTATAAACTATTCCTTTGAAAATTAATATTTTCACTGTAATTTTCATTTTAATTGTCCCAAAGGCAGAGAAATAAGACATTTTTGTGGCAATAAAGATCTTAAACAGAATGCAATTAACTTGATGTAAGGATAAGAGGGACCAATCAGGGTTGTTTTTTTTAAGTTTTACTTTCTGTCTAAGAATCAATATTAAATATGGATTCTAATGCAGAAGAGCAGTAAAGGCTAGGCAATGAGGGTTAAGTGACTTATCCAAGATATACAGTTTGGAACTATGTGAGTCTAGATTTGAATGCAGAACCTCTCATTTCCAGGATTGACTCTCTCTCTACTGAGCCACCTAGTTGCCTCCAGTGCCAATTAGATTTTAATTTGAGAGCACAAGGCTGTCATATATATTCTCCAATTTATTATTTTATTTTATTGTTATTCACCCATAAGAAACTAGCTATAGAAATTATCTGTTGTTCCATATGTAAAGGTGGTTATTATTGTGAAAATGAAATGAGGGACTACACTAGCCATTTGGATTTGCTCCAGCTTCCATTTTTTTCAGGCATTCTCTGATTCAGTGGAAGCTTGACCTAATAACAATATTTTGTGACTGTAGATGAGCTTGAAAAACAGAAACTACCAAGTGAACCTGAACCCAGAACTATCTTAAGGACTTCCAGATAAAGCAGTCATTATCATTATTGAAAACAATCAACCCTGCCTGTTCCAGAACAGCCCCTGAGTCCTAAAATCAGGAACTGACTGCTACACCCCTTCCCCTGAACTTAGTGATTTTGAGCAGTAAAAGTTAGTAAGACTTTGCACTGAGTAGGCTTCTTTCTTAGGAAGGAAGTTCTACATGGATGCTGTACTGCTGAGAAGAATGTACAACCTGCCTGTAACACCCTCTCTCTGTCTCTCTGTCTCTCTCTCTGTCTCTGTCTCTCTCTGTCTCTCTCTCTCCCCCCTCTCTGTCTCTCTGTCTCTCTCTGTCTCTGCCTCTCTCTCTCCCCCCTCTGTCTCTCTGTCTCTCTGTCTCTCTCTCTCTGTCTCTCTCTTTTTCTCTGTCTCTCTCTCTCTTTCTCTCTCTCTCTGTCTCTCTCTCCCTCCCCTCTCTCTGTCTCTCTCTCTCCCCCCTCTCTGTCTCTCTGTCTCTCTGTCTCTCTCTGTCTCTGTCTCTCTCTGTCTCTCTCTCCCCCCTCTGTCTCTCTGTCTCTCTGTCTCTCTGTCTCTCTCTCTCTGTCTCTCTGTCTCTCTCTTTTTCTCTGTCTCTCTCTCTCTTTCTCTCTCTCTCTGTCTCTCTCTCTCCCTCCCCTCTCTCTGTCTCTGTCTCTGTCTCTGTCTCTGTCTCTCTCTCTGTCTCTCTCTCTCTCTCTCTCTCTCTCTAGTCCATGAGGCCAGAAATCCAGGGAGGTTTCATTTTAAGAGAAATTAAACTAATTGTTTTTACATCCACTTGATCTTTTGGACATGTTTGCCTAATTTTAGGGGCTACAAGAATTTATTTTGCCTTGTATTTAGAATGTAGAAATTTAGTAATTTAGAATAGAAAAAATGGACTAATACACTTATGGATTTGGTTTTTTGAGGGGCTCCCTGAGCTTGTTGGAAATGTAGTTAGATAGGTGCCTGATAATTTTGTCCACTCTACTTAGCAACATAAATATGAGTCAATTTAATTTGTGTTCTATTGAGTTGAGGATGATCTTAAGCTTTTTCCTTAATCATTCTGTCAAATCTTTGTGTTTTGTGGAAATCTTTAAGGATTCTGCTTTTCTGAGAAAAAAAGGTCATGCCTTGCAGCCCAAGTCTTTTTGGAATTTCTAGTGCAATTTTTTAGAGTGCTGCCATTACATAGAGATATTTTCTTATTTTTAAGGGTTTTTTAAGGGTTACTAAACTGATGACTACCTTTTGGTGTTGGGTTGGGTTCCTCTTTAATTCTGGAAGACTGATTTTATTTAGCTCCTACCTTTAGGTATTTTTTGATGGATGGAATTACTGTACAAATTATTGCTAGGAAGAATTTTCCCATCTGGGAATTCCCTAGTGACATCTTACACCTACCACTTCCAAATCAATCCTTTAGTGTGGTAGACTATATTAAAATTATTAAGGTTAAACTTACTAAATTTCTAAATGATTTTCCTTTTTGTCCTGTTGCAGAGAACTCAATCAGAAACCTCAGACTCCTAACCATCCCACTCCCATTCCTGTGGAGCCAACCCCAAGACCAGATCACCCTAAGGCTGGAATCCAGAGATGGAGACACCTGTGTAGTCCAATGGGAAGGACTTGACTCCAAACATGATTATCTTCTTTGCTTTCCCTTTAAGTTATCCATTAGATTTCCTTCAACATATGTCCCTGAGCCAACTATAGAACTTGGCCTTACCGTTTTCCTTTGTGAATTCTCTTGCTACCTAATTTGGACCAGGTCCTTTCTTAAGACTGTAATTACTTCAACCTGAGAACTAGGAAAGTCAGAAAGGGAAAAAAGCTAGTCCTCACATCCAACTAGAGCAGGAAAGCTTCAAATCAGTCATTTTATTTTCTTATGAGGACTAGTATTTAATATCTGTTCCTTTGGAGATTTTTAGCAATTTGTTCAGTGTTTTTCCAAGTTTGTGTGTAAATTATCATGTGTTTAATATCTGTATAGAAATGCAGACTTTTTTGAGAATTATTGAGAATTAATTTCTTAATCTGATGTCAGAAGGTTTTAGGAAACAATAGTGGTACCTGAAATTTTTTTATTTGCTATAGTTGTAACAACATAAGGTAATTATACTTAACCCTAAACATGATTGGATAAATTTGCCATTTGAGGTTAAATTTTATGTGAATGAAATTGAAAGAAATGCTATGAAACAAATTGGTCCATGAGGCCAATAGTCTTCTGGGAGCTGCAGATGTAGTTATGTCTCATAGGAAAACTGAGAGGATGATTATAGCTTGAGCTGATTTAAGATTCTCTTGGCTGGCTTCCCTAGGATGAAACTTCAGTTTTTTACCTGACAAGTTCTATACAAAGCTGTACATCATTGCCAAATTCCACCTGCATTAATTAATGCTCCAAATTAGGGGAACACTTCTCCCTTGTTTTAGTTATTTCCGTCTTTTTTTCCCTTTAAGGCACATGTTCCATAATCATGAAGGATGGTAAATAGACTGATGCTGAAATATATAGGAATTAAATATGCAGGTATGATGGGTTTTATTCAGTCAAATGAATTAATAATGAATTTATCATCTACCTGTTATTCATTATGAGGTCTTTGAAAATATTTGAGGTTATGAGCATTGGAAAATATTGCAACAGATTGTGAGACCAAGGCATAAATCTGATTAGTGAAGTCAAATTGGTTGCCAAAAAAATGATTCTCAGTAGGGAAGAATGGCCCATGTTCTTATTTCCTCAAAAAGACATTCAATCACTTAATTTGGGATTAATTCTTGTATATAGGGCATACCTTGATAGTGCATGAGAATTCAAAAGGATCTGAAATGTTTTTTTAATGGTTTATGTGAGTGGAATATCCAAACCATTTGAGCATGGTTTTATAGACAACTGATACCTATTCAGTCTCCCCTCCACAGTCTTTTGTCAAAATGAGAGAAAATTAAATTATGTCACTTAAAAAGGCTGTTGTTTGTAGATCCTCAGCACCTCACTTTCCTCAAAAGGAAGTAAGAGTTTGAATTTAATTGTTTTCTTTGTAACAGAAATTTTTTCATGTAAGTACTCTTAGCATGTCAATATTGCAATGGTTATCTGATATGTGCCTGAGCAAGTATTTTTAAGATTTATTTTATTTCATAAGAAGATACTCAATTAGAATTTTTATTTAGTATTATCTGGTATTTTTCTTTTTCTTTATTGCTTCCCAATAAGTGATTTGTTTCATTGCCAGGTTTACAAACCTTCATAAATCTTTGCTATGATTTGTTTGTTTGCGTTAGCATTTATATTTCTAAAGCTTAGTATTTGCCTATTCTTTAAATGATGCTTTAGCTATGTCACTATTGCCAAGAAGCAAATTATAATGGCCTGGTAAGTGTGGCATATAGATATAGATATACTTGCCACAAGTGGATTTGAATGGAAATATAATGTGTTGTTAAAAGCTAGCTAATGAATTTACCTTTTTTTTTTTAATTCTAAGCACCAATGTCAAATGATTCTAAAGACCATTAGTGCATTTCAGTCTCAAATACTGAATGTCTGCTGTGGCTGACAGTGTAATTTAGTCTTATACAGGTGTACAAGCAAATTGCCCAAATGGATAATGAGTTTCTTTTGAGAAACTGGTTATAGATTTGTCATATGTTCTTTTCCAGCAAGGAAGTCACTTGAAGAGCCTAACTACTGGAGAAAAGATTTCTGAGGAAAGAAAAAGATGACTGAACTCTATCTCAGGCCCCCAGACCATGAGCGACTGTGAGAATTGGGGTACCTTTTTCACATGCAAGACTTTGCTTAGACAGAGTATCCATCTTCTAGCTAATTGTCAATACCCATTTGCTGATGGAGGATGCCCACAGAGGCTCATAAATTGTCTTTGGATTGGCCTCTTTATCTTTCTTCCACCTTTCATGAAGGGAGGGCCATGCTTAGGCTCTTCTGGACATACTGCCCTTGTTCCTTGCTTGTTTTGGCAAGACTGCAATTCAAGCACTATAATTTATTCTATAGCACCTCCTTATCGACAGTGGTGACATTGCTTTGGCCAAGTGGGCAATTACAATCTTATTTTACTTCATCCCATTTCTGAATTTCCCAGAGGTTTAAACAAAGAATTCAAATGTCTGAATCAACTATGAATCAGTTTTACCTTGTCCCTAGAAGCTGAAAGACCAGTTCTGAAAGACAACATCAAATCTGAAGCCCCAGAGATCTACTCCTCATCACTAAACACAAAGATTGAATTTAATTATGAATGAATTTTACTTCTTTCCCAAGGATTTAGTTTAATAAATCCAGTGACTCCCTTATGCACCTCTCAGTCACCCAAGTACTTGTGACTATGGGTGTCTCTTAGTTCCCAAACCTTTGTAAATTCACCAGTTCCCCTTTTCCTCCTAAAAATTATGTAGGCATCTTGTGTTCTATAGTTCATGGGGAGTCCTAAAACTGAGGTCTGGGTGTCTTCCCATAATAATCTGTCTATAGCCATTAAAAATTCTTATTATAACTCCTTTGGTAATTTTGTTTTTTTTCATATTGACAAAATAATTGAGCCTAGAAAAAATAATTTGTATTATAAAAGGTAGAAGTAACATAATTGCCAACAATAGAAACAATCAAATCAAAAAAATTTTTTTTGTTATTTGTTGGGAGTGTGGGTTGCAGATAAAATATCTTATTCAAATAACTTTAGAAATGAGAAATGTCACTAAAATAGTTAACATCTTAAGTAAAAATCAGCAGTTATTTATGAAGAATTTGTTAGATAGGGGACATCTATATGGTTCAGGGGATTGAGAACTAGGACTAGAGAAAGGAGGTCCTAGGTTAGAATCTGGTTTCAGATACTGCCTGCCTGTATGATCCTGGGCAAGCCACTTAATTCCCATTGCTTAGCCCTTTCCACTCTTCTGCCTTAAAATCAATATACAGTATAGATTTTTTTAAAAGAATTTATTAAGATTATTCACCTACAAAAATGAGTAATAGGGAAGTGTGTTTTGCTTGATAATACATGTAAAACCCAAACTGAATTGCTTGTTAACTCTGGGAGAGGAGAGGGAAGAAGGAAGGTTAACAACATGAATCATATAACTTTGAAAAACTCCTGTGGAAATTTATTATTAAAATAAAGTCAAGAGGGGGTAGCTCAGTGGATTGAGAGCCAGGCCTAGAGACAGGAGGTCCTAGGTTTAAATCTGGCCTCAGACACTTCCCAGCTGTGTGATTCTGGGCAAGTCACTTGACCCCCATTGCCTAGTCCTTAACACTAGTCTGCTTTGGAACCAATACACAGTATTGACTCCAAGACGGAAGGTAAGGGTTTTATAAAAATAATAATAATAATAATTAAAAACAATAAAGTAAAGAAAGGAAAAAAATAAAATATTTAGACTGTTAAAAATAAATAGAAATAAAAAGAACTTATCAGATGACAAGCATTGTCAAGAAAAAGAAAAAGCAGTCCCTGGTCTCAATGAACTTGCATTTTGATCAAGGAGACAGCATATACATAAATAAGTAAATAAAAAATATACAGAGTATATAGAAGGACCAGGAATAGCTGCTCACAAAAAGTGGAGCTTACATCAAATCTCGAAGGAAGGGAAGGTTTCCAATGGGCTGAAGTGGAGGAATCCAAGCATGTGGGACAGCTCCTGCAAAGGTAAGGAGAGAGAAGATGGAGCCTTATGTCAGTCATTACCATCCTTGACTCCTTACTCCCCCTCGCCCCAGGGTCTAATACATTACAAAATCTTGTTTCTCAATTTACAGTGTCTCTGGTATATCTGTATGTTCTCACCCAGGCTGTTGCCCTGGTGTAAGGAAAGGGAAGGGGGCCTCATGGGTGATATAAAGTCCCACTTAACATTCAGAGCGCTCGATATCTGGGTTTCTTCCTCCGTTTCAGTCTTTTTTGTACTTTGCTCTCCACTTTACACTCCAACCTCACCAGGCTACTTGTAGGCATTCACATGGGACCCTCTTGTCTCCTTGTCTCCATGACTTTGTGCAGGTTGCACCCTCCATTCCGCCTTGCAAGCTCTCCTTTCTCACCTTTTCCTCTTACCTTCCATTGCTTCCTTCAAAACTCAGTACAAATTTCTCTTTTTATAGAAGGTCTGGGGGGGGGGGAACCTATAGTAGAACCTTAAATAAAAAGAATACTAATATAATAATGAGTTGGATTTGCTCAAGCCTCCATGCTCAAAACTCCTGTTTTCCAGGGGTTTCTGGTACATAATAAAAAAAAAAATCCTTTGTGGCTCTAAGCTAAGCTTCAGAACAAGGACTACCAAATAACCCTAACTGTGCCAACTGAGCCTGAACCCAGAACAGTCCTAGGAACTTTTCCTGATCAGACAATCATTATCTCAGCAGGAGGGGCTCCAGAGATTTCCAGATAAGTGTTATCAGCCTATCCCCTCAGGACCCCAAAGTCCTCTTCCAAGGAGTTACTGTCAAGAATTTGTTGTTGCACCCTCTCCCTCAAGATATAATGCATTGGGGATTTTTTCTTCCTCACTTTTGATGCAATAAAAGTTGGCTACTTTCTGTATCTGATGAACTCCTCTTCTCTGGGAGAGAAGTTCCATATAAAAGGAGACACTAAATACCCTTTGCTTCTCCTTCAGGTTCAAATGTCTTTCTCACTCACTTTGGGTCTGGTCTTTGAGGTTAGTCATCTGGGAAGGTAGTAGATTGACCTTCTGACACTATCTTTTCAGCATATATTTTTTATGTATCTGGTTATTTACATATTGTCTTCCTATTAGAATATGAGGTCCTTTAGGGCAGGATCTATTTTGACTTTTCTTTGTATCCCTAGTACTTAGAATGATGTCTAATATGGAAGTGTTTCATGCTTTTGGAATGACCAAGAAAGAAAAATTATTCTAAAAAAAAAAGAAGGCAAGTTTTATTTTTTTTTTTACTGAAATAACTTGTGAGAACTTTTTCAGTAAAGTCCCTTCATAGTTAATTAGCTCTCCTCTTTGGCCTTAATTATAGAGCACAAATAAAATGGCATGTAGTATCAGTATTGACTTACAGAAGGTCAGTTTTTTTTGATCACCACATTTCTCCAGGGTAAAGTAAATAATATCTTTGCATTATAACATCTTCCAGCTAGAATGCTGTGGAGCAGCAAGTGGCAGTCCTTTTCTATTTGCTGTGTTGTCAGAAGAATATTGGATGATAAAAATTTTCCTGTTAGTGTTCAGGACTGTTTAAGGAGGAGTATATCAGCTAATTAAATCTTTGGCTATCTTTATGAAAATACAAAAATATTTTGCATGAAGGAAGTTAAAGTGTTCTTAGAGCACAGAGTCATTCACCCTCGTGATGTGGAAGTGATACTGAACAAGAGTACACCATCAGTAATGAGGGAGGAATATTGGTCAGTGTTTCAGGTGGAATTAACATATAATTCTGCTTTACTAGAATAATAGATTATACTGAGGTCAATGGAAAGAGAAGAAGGCATACATGGTAGACAGCAGGAAAAAAATCTGTATGAAAAATAATCATGTGCATCCATGTGCTTGCACATACACATACATACAAGAAAAAAGTCTGTACAAAACCAAACTAGGATTGTTTATTTGATCAGTTTCTTTTATAAGTCCTACATATACTCCCATTTTAATCAGAAATACTCCTAAATGTATCCATCCTTAACTTAAATAGCTTTTGGGAATACACACAAAAACCATAACCCATAAGCCCCACCAGTGACTAATAGAAGAGTTTGCATTGGAGAAGACAAATCAGTTTACAGGAAAGACATTTAAAGAGATAGCATATCTCTTTGGTATTTGATTGTCAAATGCCACGCTAAACAGTATGAGCTTTACTGGTTTGGCAGAGGGGCTCTTATAGAATTTTGAGCATCAAATTATAAAGACCAAAGATCTTAAAATAAAAATGAAATGGGGTTGTCATGCCCACAGGGGGAAAAAAACACATGGGACAACCTTTATGTTCTAGTAAGAGAGAATAACTACAAGGTCCAACATAAAGACATATTTTTGTGCTATACGGGAAAATTATTTCCAGAGCTATATCTCAATGGAAAAGCACTGTACTCAAAGGGTCAAGTTTGAATTCATTATATTACATCAGTGTCTGGTCACTGAGCCCCTATTTTCCTGCATGTGTTTGTTTCCTCCTGTGATAGCTTTAAAGATCCTGGGGAGATGGGTCATCTCCTTTGTGTCCTTAGAAGGTTTCTTTTGCTTATTTGTTCTTGCCTCTGTTTATCTATGTGGAACTAGAAGAATTTAGAAATAGAACCTAAGCTAGTCAAGTTACTAGGATCTCACAGTTACTGATAAAGAATGATTTCAATCTAATCTATATCTAGGAACAAAGGATATAACAAGAGAAAATGCAGCATTTTCTCCCAGAAAAGTATCTTCTGAACCAAACAATAAAAATTTTAAGCTTTCTAATTACAGCATAAGGTTCAAATTTGCTTACTACTGAGCTCCTCCTCTAAGTTCTTCCTGTTGCTATGTCAGGCAGTATTTATGCATTGTCCAGTCTTTTTAAACAATTGAGTATATTAACCAAATTCCTATTTATGTGGAAGAACACTGAAAAATATCATTATTGTGTTATTTTGATAGCTGTTATGAGTTTATTCATCTTTTCGTTAAAAACCATTTAAGGAATTACTATACACATAACATACCAGGAATAGAAGCCATACAGGAAGCAAATCTGAATAAACTGGTCAGACTTCAGGTCTAATCAGCATATTAGTTAAAATACTTAATCAGATGATCATTTATGAAATATAGAGATGATTCGTTCTTAGAAAATTAATTGCTTCAGTTGTTTTAATTAAAAATTCATAAAATATCTACTTTAAAATATGAATGGTGTGCAAATGTAGTTTTCATATGCAAAATCTTCTATTCCAAGTATTCATTATTAGCCTAATTGTTAAAATTACTAAACAAATGGTCCACAGTAATTGGCTTTCCTTATTATTGTTCACATTTCACTAGAGTAGATTATTATTAGAGTGCCATGTGAATTTATAGGGGACATTTATTACATTTAAAAGAAAAATAATACCATTGAAAATATCTTATATTTATAGATTCTACAATCTATCTCCTACAGCACTCCACATATTGGTGGTGGTGGTGGTGGTGGTGGTGGTGATGGCAGTCCTTCATTTCAAAGAGGACCAATGGCATCATGAGGGTGTTGTCTTGACTTTCAAGTGAGTTGGATTAAATGTCATTAGTCTCACTCCTTCTACCAGAATCAAAGTCCAGTGGCAAGACAAAAGTCAAGACCACTGACAATGGGATGATCTTGATGCCTTCGATGTCTGACCAAACTCTAAGCATGCCACAGCATCTGCTTCATCTGACCTCATGGTCATCAGAACAAAAATTGTTCTCTGCCCATTCTGCTAGGAGAACTCTTCACATACTTGGGGTAGATATCACCCTAATTCACAGATGAATTTGAGGTCTATTAGTGATCATACCATGATTCCAGAGGACTGGTGAAAAGGAAGCCTGCCCACATCTTAACAGATTTGAGCAGTATAATATTCAGAATAAAAAATACATTTTTGGACTTGGCCAAGGTGAAAATTTTTATATTATTTGGCAATATTTAAAATTATAAAGTGCTTTAAAATGTCAGAACAGTTTACCAATAATATCTCATTTTATCCTCACAGCAACCAATGAGGTGGGTGCTATTATTATCCCCATTTTATGGAAAACAAAACTGAAGCAGATAGAAGTTAAATGATTTATCATTGTCAGACAGATAGTAAAGGTCTGAGGCAAGATTTGAACTAGGGTTTTCCTGAGTCTAAAACCAACATGCTATCCACCATGCCACCTAGCTTCCTCTAGGCATGATATTAAACTCTTTTAAATGTATTCAATAAAAGTAAACTGAGGTACAGACTCCAAACAATCTCAATTTATTTACAATGATGCAATGTAACTTAGCAAAATGGGTCAGATTAGCCACTTTAATAAAACAACCCTAGTGAAAAAGGAGTACCCTTTTTATTGACATTCAGTAAAGGAGGGGGTATGAATAGTTTTAGAACATTATAATTAACTATACTAGGGGAAATGGGTTGGCATTCAAATGTGGCTAATTACACCCCTCTCTGACAATTAAAGAAGTTTGGTTGTTTTATAGGACTCATCTGCCTCTTGTAATCTTGGATAGGAGACCCATACCACTAGGTCTGCTGTCTCCTTGGGGGAGATCAGATAAGGACAGGCCACAATCTTATGGGAGATGCCATCAAATTAAGTCCATTGGAGTGTACAGATAACAAGCAGATGTGCCTGGTGGGTTAATGGAATGAGTGATAGCAATATTCTCTTTCAACCATATCTTTAAACTAACATGGAGGGAAAACTTTATTACCAAGCAATATGAATTAAGGAAGTTGCTAAATTATAAAAAATCAATATGGAGCAGCTGGGTAGCTCAATCCAGAGATGGAAGAACCTGAGTTCAAATATGATCTGACACTTCCAAACTGTGTGACCCCAGACAAGTCACTTAACCCCCATTGCTTAGCCATTCTTCTGATTGAGTTGGGTTTTTTTTGATATAGCAGAAAATCAACTAAATTACAAAATCAATATAGTAGAAACCAAAGGTGATGTTAATTTTATTTTTTTCCCAATATGATACAAGTATTCTTTTTCTCTTCTTTCTCTCATAGAGGAGGAAGGAGCAAGAAAAAATAGATAATTCATCATTAAAATTTTTAACTTTAAAAAAAAGGAAAAAATCTGCATAGACACTGACCATTGTTGATAAATGTTATTTGAGTGACTACAGCATCTTAAAGAGAGTCCAAAATCCTCAACATTTTGCCAACGACATACACCAGTGATGAGCATACGCCTTTTCAGCTTGGTGTGTCAAAATTCACCAAAAACCAAGCATAACTTGGGTGGTAAGTCACTTCAGGAAAAAAACAAACAAACATAATTTTGTGATATTCACATCTTTCTCAACATGCGGCCCCATACTTCTCTGTATGTAGCCGCATGTGGCCATGTGTCATCAAAAATGGCTATGTGAGTCAGTGCTGACACACGTGTCATAGGTTCGCCATCACGGACATACACAAATGAAAGACCTAGAATCTAGTTAAAGGGCAAAATAATTATCTTGTCTCCAGACTTATTTTTTGATCTTGTGACTTTTCTCCTTCTCATTCACTTGCATAAGAAAGCAAATAAATTTGGGAATTGAGAAATCAGAGAAAACTTACCACGTTGAGCCTTTGGCAATTTGCAGGAAGAATAGCCTCTAAAGGGGTATAACTGAGAGCAATTTAAGAAGCTGAAATAAAGCACTAAGTTACAAGAACTTTCTAACCCAAAGTCAGGATGAGGCCTATGATGGGGATGCAACCTTGAATACTCACAAAAAAGAAGTGAAAAACACAGATTGAAATCTGAATCTAAGTCAAGCCAAGCCAAAAAACATTGATTGATAGGCAAGAATCAAGAACAGTCTTAGCCTTCAGGGAGCTCACAAGCTTAGGGCAAAGGCAACATGCAAACAACTATGTACAAACGAGATGTATGTATGATAACTTGGAAGTAATTTCAGAGGGAAGGCATTAGCATGAAGGAGACTAGGAAAAACTTCCTGCCGAAAACAGGATTTTAACATAGATTTTTAAAGCGAGTGAAGCCAAGAGACAAAAATAATAAGGAACATTCCATATAAGTAGGATAGTCAATAAAAAATATCTGGACCTGGAGAAAGGGTTCCTTCTTAAGGAACAAAGTGATTATTAGTTGGAATACCTATGGTGTGGTGTTCCCAAAATACAGTTTAGGGAAGAAATCTGATGAGAAAATGCCCAACGTAGCCAGAGGTTACAGAAAGACAGCCCGCTTTATGAGAGAAAGCAATTTAAATTTTGTTTGTATCTCCACTCTCGTCCAATGTCTGGGAGTGATAGAGCTTTTGCATTTCTAAATAGCAGAAAAACCTGAGGACTTCAAGCTAAAGGAATAATAGCTACTCTTCCTTTGAAAAAGAAGGAGCATTCTAGCTGCAAACTCCAACTGAAGCCAAATGCTGGCTACAGAGAAGCTCCCTATTTGAAGAGCTGGTATAGCATCCATCTGTAAGTCATAAAATCAAGCATGACATCAGAAGAATAACACGTAAGAGTTGTTGCTTGAGACCAACAGTGAGCAATACCAAGCAGGGATTACATATTTCAATCAATCAATCAATCAACATTTATTAAAAATCTGTTCTGTGCCAGGCACTCTGATAAGCACTGGGAATAGAAAAAGAAGCAAATGAAAGTTCTTCTCCTGAGGGAGTTTACAATATAATGGAGGAGGAGACATGAGAACAAATACATATATAGCCACCTATATACAGAATAAATGGGAGAGAATTAAGGGGGAGAAGGCACTAGAATTAAGAAGAGTTGGGAAAGACTTCTCATAGAAGATGAAATTTTATTTAGGATGTAAAGGATGGACCAGAGAGGTCAATAGATGAACACATTTTTCAAAAAGTACATACCACGCAATGAGGAGAAGACCCATGTGAACAGTATGATGGCATCACCAGAAAACCTGCTGACCCTGCAGCATGGATATGGTGTGAGAGTCTTCTCCAGATGCATGCATTGATAATGCATGATCTCTGTGTGTGCCCTTCTACATGTGTTCTCCTCCACAATGTGCCCTAGCCACACTAGTTCACTGCAAAGCCTGTATTCCTTCTTCCCAAAGATGGTGAATGGATTTGTGGGAAAGTAATCCCTAGGTCTATGATGTAAATATAAAAATAAGACGTTCTACTTTTTTATGACATGTTCCCTCATGGAAGTATGGTGAAGTTAATGAACTACTCAGATTTGTGCTTTATTGTCAGAATTTTTTGCTAACTATATGTATATGTATATATATATATTTAGATACACATATGTATATTAATGCATCGTTATTGTGGTTTATCCTTTTTCTTTTTTAAATAATTTTTCCACATTAGATATCAGTACAATTTTGAATAACCATTTTCAGGTACATTTTGTGATCTATGTTATTTTCTTCCCTTCCACCTTCCCACCTCCTCAAAATTTTAGATATATAATGCCTATTTCCATGTTTGTTGTGTGAAAGAAGACATATATCACATGATAGAAAAATTCATGGGGGAAAATAAATAGAATAAAATACATGGTATTACAAAGGAACCCTATTATATTAAAATGTAGCTGTCACTTTTAGGGAAAAAAAAACAGCTTATGGATCCCAATTTAGGTACCCCTATCAAATATTACTTTCCCTATTACATTATTTCCTTAAATGCTCTTGCTATGAATTAATCATGGCAAATGGTAACAACAGTTGTATCTGGTAATAATAAACACATCAATGGTAGGTTTGTGAGTGAATGAAGACCCACAGAGTACCTAAAACTTAGGATAACTTCACCCAGGGTATCCTGTATGTGAGTTTCTGTAAAAGAGACTTAGAAGCACAAATAGAAAACAATGTGACATGACAATCACAAAAGACTAACGCAATTTAAAACTGAATGAATTTAAGATCCCCCAAATGAGACATAATCCTGTTGTGCTCTGCCTCATTCATACCACATCTGAAATATTATATGCAATTTTAGTGCTACAATTTAAGAAGGACTCTGACCAACTGATGGGAGAATTTATTTTTTCTGTATTAATTCCTATATATTAGGGATGATTACTGTGTATTCTTGGGTCTGGGATTTGGGTCAGAAACACCATCCAGTCTTCTGTTTCCTGCATTTTCTTTGACCTTGGGAATCTCAAGGAATGTTTTTGGTTTTTTTTTTTTTTATAACAGATTTTGGTTAATAAATGAAGGGGACAAAGGTCCTTTTCTGGTGTATGTGACCTCTCCACCTATGGGGATGGGGAGGGGTGGATAGATTGATGGACCACCTCTTAATTAGTTATCACCAATTAAAGATGTCTTAGGATGGTCAAAGGAGGGGCTGAATAATGAGCTCCTAAAAATCTATTTATTTAAAGTGGAGGAATACCATGGAGACTGGAACGACCTCCAGGAAGTGATGCAGAGCAAGAGGAGCAGAACCAGGAGAACATTGTACACAGAGACTAATACACTGTGGTATAATCGAACATAATGGACTTCTCCATTAGTGGCGGTGTAATGTCCCTGAACAATCTGCAGGGATCCAGCAGAAAAAACACCATTCATAAGCAGAGGATAAACTGTGGGAGTAGAAACACCGAGGAAAAGCAACTGCCTGACTACAGCGGTTGAGGGGACATGTCAGAGGAGAGACTCTAAACGAACACTCTAGTGCAAATATTAACAACATGGCAATGGGTTCGAATCAAGAACACATGTGATACCTAGTGGAATCACGTGTCGGCTACAGGAGGTGGAGGGGGAGGAAAAGAAAATGATCTTTGTCTTTAATGAATAATGCATGGAAATGATCAAATAAAATATTATAAAATTTAAAAAAAATCTATTTATTAGTCTTCCTGAACCAGCTTGGGTCATCCTGGGTCAAAAGAGAACCATGGAGACCTATATCATTTTATTGGTTATGATGCTGCCCTAACCAGTAAACCTGGTACAATCAATTAATTTATATTCTTACCCAAATATCAAATTCTCAAAATAACTTTAATCATAACACTAGAATGCATCAGAGGAGGGCAATCAGGAAGGTTAGATAACTCAAAACCATGTTATATGAGAAATAACTCAAGGAAATGGGGAGGTTTAGCCTTGAAAGAAAAGACTTTATAGGAACATAATATCTATTTTCAAATACCTAGATGGCTTTCATGTGGAAAAAAGAGATTAGACACATTTTTCATGACCCCAAAGGGAAGCACTAGAAGGAATAACTGGAATGTTTAGGGCAGAATATTTCAGTTCATTGTAAGAGGGGAGGGAAGGCTCTCTGTCCAAAAAAAAGGGAGGGGGGTTAGGAAGTTTCCCACCAGTACAGATTTTCAAGCAGAGACAAGATGATTACTTGTCGGTGACAGTCTATGATTCGGATGCTTTTCTGCAGCCCAGTACAGACATGAAAGCCAGAGGAAGTGATTCCGAACTTCTTGAAGGCACTTGGCTAGTGGTAAATTGGGCATTTCTGGTGCTTATATGCATATTCCAATAAGGAAATATGAGATGAATCACCCACCAAGAGACAAAGTGAAGGCCACGTTAAATGTCTAGAAGGAATTCTCTTTGTACACAATTAAATGAGTCCCACTCCAGGAGTAGTGATGTTTAGACCTTATCAATCACTGCATTGTCTTTTTTTTTTTTCAATGCAGAAGTGGTAGAGAAGAGAACCAAAGTCTATGGGATGAAACCACGTAAAGGTTGTGGGAGCCCCATCTATCCTTTCTACTACATCCATGAATCCTTCTACTTTAATAATGGGCAATATGACTGACTAATCCCTGAGGTCTCAGGCACTTAAATAACTGTGTAACCCTGGGGAAGTCATTTAACCTCTGTCCATCTCGGGCGTAAAATGAGAATAATAATAACAGCTACCTCCAAGGGATGTTATAAGAATTAAATGAGGTAATATTTATTAAGTCCTTAGTACAAAACTGATGTACAGGCACTTAATCAGTTCTTGTTCCCTTCCTTCCTTCCACCCACTTCCATTTTTTGAGCAGTTCACTGGGTACATGCATATACATAGGCCCTCTATATCTACCTGTCATAAATGGTTAAAACCACAGATATATGCAAACACCTGCTGACCCCATATATAATGTGATTTTCTTGTACCTGTGTATGTGTAATAAAGTTTAATTGATAAATTAAGCACACAGTAAGACATTACCAACATTAAATACAGTAATAATTAAGTACATCATTGTAGATTAGTATACAGTACTATACTCTTTCTCTCAGAGTGTATGAGTGTTCAAGGAAGATTAGCACCTCTGGTATGAAGGCTTGTTGAATCCTTTTCAGGGCTACTCACTCACCTTTGGTGTCTACCTGGAACAGTTTTCACCTGTGACTCCAAGAAGCTGTAGCATACACAGCAGCCACATCCCAGTAAAACCATTTTGGCAACCCAGGTGGCTCAACCAGGTGGAGGGTAATCAATTGGCCACAAAGCCCATTGGTGAATGGAGGGGGAAGTCTACCACAAGCATGAGAAGACTATTCCCAGCAAAATGGGTGGATGAAAACAAGTTGTTCCAATGACCATGAAGATGGCTGAAGTAGGCATTATAGAGCACTCAGAGCTTAGTCAGACATTGAAGTACCAAGGTCATCTACTACATCCCAAGCCATGCCATCACAGATCATCCTGACTTTTGCCTTGTCTCCGAATTTGAATGTCTCTGGAAGAGAGAGTGGGACTGATGACTAGATGCAACTCTGCCTCACTTAAATCAAATTCATGCACATGTCAAGACATCACTCCATATCAATGGTACTCTTTGAAAATGAAGAACAAATAACAACTTTCTCTCTCCCCCCCCCTCTTATTCTCTTTCTCTCTCTCTCTCTCTCTCTCTCTCTCTCTCTCTCTCTATTTCTCTCTCTCTCTCTCTCTCTCCCCCCTCTCATTCTGTCTCTCCTTTTTCTCTTCCTCTTTCTCTCTCCCCCTTTCTCTCTCTTTCTCTCTCTCTCCCTCTCATTATCTCTCTCCCTCTTTCTCTCTCTCTCCTCTCTCTCTCTCTCTCTCTCTCTCTCTCTCTCTCTCTCTCTCTCTCTCTCTCTCTCTCTCTCTCTCTCTCTCTCTCTCTCTCTCTCTCTCTCTCTCTCCTTATACTGAGCTGGTGGACTTCACTGGGTTACAATCTATACTTATTTGGTGGGTGGTTTAAAACTTATGAATTTTTTTCTGGGAGTTTTATAAATTTTCCAATTCTACTCCCCAGGGTTAACAACATATAATTGAATCAGCAGATACAAGGGTCCTACTATATATACCTACTATAGGATAGAGATCTCAGCATTATGTTGTGGATAATAGTGTGGGACCTGGCATTAGAGAGACCCAGTGTCAAGTTCTGGCACAGAGTCATGAGAGCTCAGGGAGGGTTTAAGAAAGAAGAGAAGCAGTAGCATATAGAATAGAAGAGAGTGAAAAAAGATAAAGGAGAATGTCAGTTTCCAAGAGCTTTGACTATCCAGAATGAGAACCTGAAATGTGTCTAAGTAGTTAGAAATCTACCAAGGATTCTGGAGCTGAAGAGTAGCATGATAGATCAGCACATCAGAATAAAATTCTGGTAGCATTATGAAAGGTGTTTTACAAGAGAAGAAAATGGAAATGTTAAAAATGCAATTAAATACTAGAATCACCCATTTTATTGCTGAAAGTGCCCTCTGGGACCATCTAGTGAAACCTCTTCATTTTACAGATAAGGAAACTGAGGTCCAATCGAGATCAAGTGACTTGTTCAAGGTCACACAGTTTGTACACATCAGAGGAGGAATTTGAACCCATGTATATGTTCAATTTTCCATTGTATGTTCTACCTCAAAGGCAACTATTGGGAAGCTTTAAATCGGTGTAACAAGAGCCTGTAAAAGGACATTTGCTGCAATAAAAAGTCATATATGATATATGTTGCAATAATGGAACCAACAGGATTTAGTAACTAACTCACTAGGGAAACAATGGTACAACTATAACAAGTAAAACAGGGCAACCACAGCACTGAAAGAGGGTGCTTAAATTTAGAAGATGCTGACAACACAACTGATCCTAAGCACCATGGAAACAATTGAGCTTAATGCTGACTCAATAGGCACAATTCACTTTAAAAAGAAGCTGCTATGTGTCTTTTTGGTATCCATATCCCAAATGAGTTCTTTCCTGGCCCATGACCATCCTGGTCTCCTCCAAAAAGTTTGAGTTTACATCTCATGGTACTTGCTTTCAACTGAAGACCTTACCTCTTGTTTTACTAAGAAAATGAGGTCATTTGAGATGAGCTTGTTCCCCCTTCTCTTCATCTTAAAAACCCCTTAACATCATCTCCCACTCTCCTTTCCTTCACTCACTGACAATAAAGTGACCCTTCACCTTGCTAAAACCAGTCTCCCTACATGTGCCCTTGATCCCAACCCCTCCCATCTTCTCCACCAGATTACAACTGCAACCATCACCTCCTTCCAATCTTCAACATCTCATATCTCCTGATTCCTTATCTACTGTATTTGAATACACCCAAGTCTTGTATGTTTGAGTCATTATTCCTCTCAAAATGGATTTGCCACTGTGATAGATGGGAAGACAGAGGAAAGTCTCTTCTGTATGAATCAATATTATATCCGTATTTATCTTTCTTTCAGTTGAGTAATACTCCTCTTCATTAAATATTTTATAACCTGTTTGTGTCTAATTACATTTCATCCATGAATCTGGGGTAGCACAAATTAAACATGGCCCAGAACAGATCATCTAAAATACTAAGAGAGAGACTAGAAGTTAATAGATGACTGCTGCATGGATGAGATGCGAGAGAATACATTTATTACATAGACCTCAAAAGACAAAAAGTTATCAAAATTCTTTATAGAATAGAAGAAAATGGTTGAGAGTTGAGTAGCAGCAATATGGAACAGGGAATATGCATACCTCTTATCTACACATACATATCTTACATAAAGTGGAAGAATTTCCTCAATCAGAGAGTATTGCAAGGGACATACTGTCTTCAAGGCATTCAAGGTTTTGGTAAAGATGGTGAGGTGGAAGGAATTTGCCGAAATACTTGTTGAATGAATGGATGGATTAACATGCATCTATTCAGTCAATAAGCATTTACAGAGGGTCAACTATTACTAGGCACTGCTGGATGTAAAAAGGGAATTGAGGAGAATCCCTGGGTTGATGGTATGTAGGTTAGTTTATGTAAGCTGGTGAACTAACTCCCAGAGAAACTCCTTCCCTTTCTGGGCAGAGATGATGGCCTCCCTCTGTCCCTGCCTAGATCACTAATGGTGAGCTTGAAGGGGTAGCAGATTGTCACAGAGCAGAGATCAGCTCAGGAATGAGGATGTAATGGTTGGCTAGGAAATTTGAGGTTACCTAGCTCTTCCCTAGATGATCTCTTCCTCTAAACCAGTGGTTCTCAACCTGTGGGTCGCGACCCTGGCAGGGGTTGAATGACCAAAACACAGGGGTCACCTAAAGCCATTGGAAAATACATATTTCCATTGGCTTCAGCCGCTGAGAAATCACGCTACTTTACAGCAAGATCTCAGAAAGAACAGGGACCCTGCTGCCTGCACACGGTACTAATATTCGTTACTTATCAGCAGCCCTCCCCCTATGAGGGGTGATGGATTTACCCCATTGCCTGGAGACCAGACTCAAACAGAGACCCAGAGAGAGCACCAGGGCGCTGGCTCCAGAGGGGATAAGAATGAGTCCTGGAGCAGATAACGCCTGGAGGGGATAATGGAGGCGAGTAACCCCAGCAAAGTTAAGCCTCAGCTCGAGCTGGAGGGAGATGACAGGAAAAAGAAGGCAGTGTCTGTGGACTCCCTCCCCAGGCAGGACTTACCTCCGGCCCCAGCAATCAGGCTGCCTTCTGCTGGATTAATACTTCTCAACATATAACTAAATATTGTTTTTGTGATTAATCACTTATTGGTTTCTTCCGCCTGTTCCGCTGAAGCAGTCTTCACATGCTGGGTGAGCAAAGCCCTGGTTCACTAGGGATCCACGATGACCCGATGGCTACTCTCACAAGGTTTAGCCGACCTGTCAAAGCCGTTGCCTGGGGTGTGGCCGCTACCACATGCTAGCAGCTACTGGGAGCCACAAGTGAGAGCTGTGTGTCAGGTCAGGGTCAGAGGCTGGAGAGCTGCCCTAGGAGGGCACAACAAGCCCTCCATACCAGAGATACTACCCCTCCCTAGGCACCCCATACACCCAACGGCTGAGATGTTGATGCAGCAAAGCACTGTGGAGTGCTTAGGGCGTGTTGGAGCACAAAAGACAACATGGCCATCCAATGCAGCTGAGGAAGTCTCCAGATGTAACAATTTTTTTGTGCCACTGGACCCAGGCTTCCAACGCCAAGAGAGTGGGACTGTCTCTGTGCATCGACTTTTCCACTTAAATCTCCTTCACGCACAAGTATCTTTGTGCACACTCATCTATCCTAACCCCCTCCACCCTCTGCAAGACCTGCGGCGATGGGGGAGTGGTGACGCAATAGGTGGAGGTGACCACTGGCAGTTGTAGTCACGATCCTGCACGTAGTCAGCCCATGGACCAGTGGTCGCTCGGCCCTGTGAGCAGCAGGGATGTTCAGCAGCATCCTGGGTGACTAAGCAGCCCTCTCTAGGACAGTACTGCTCACCCTAATCAAGGGAGGGGACTAGAAAAGGTGTCCCAAACATTGCCTGCCCTACAAACACCTGCTCAGCACACCGCGGCTGGCAGGTTATCCCTTTAAGCGGTCGAAATCAAAAGAAACAAAATACAAAGAAACTCCTACTAGGAGCATGGAACATCAGGACATTACTTGACAGAGAGAATACCCCAAGACCTGAGAGAAGAACAGCTCTAATCGGGAAAGAACTGGCGCAATATAACATTGACATCGCAGCCCTAAGCGAAACACGCCTACCAGAAGAGGGATCACTCAGTGAACCCACCACTGGATACACCTTCTTCTGGAAAGGTAGAGCCACAAATGAATCCACGGTGTTGGCCTGGCTATCAAGACCAGTTTGCTCAAACAGCTGCCAGACTTGCCTGTGGGCATCAGTGAGAGGCTCATGAAGATCCGTTTACCTCTCAGCAAAGACCGGTATGCCACAATCATCAGCGCATATGCCCCAACACTGACCAGCACAGAGGAGACCATCGAGCAGTTCTACTCTGACCTGAGTGCTGTCCTGCACTCAGTGCCAATAAAGGACAAGTTGATACTACTGGGAGACTTCAATGCCTGCATTGGCCAGGACCATGAAAGATGGAAAGAAGTGCTCGGCAAACACGGCATGGGAAAAATGAACAACAATGGCCTACTGCTACTCAACAAATGCTCAGAGTTCGAACTCACCATCACGAACACTGTGTTCAGAATGGCGAACAAATATAAAACAACGTGGATGCACCCACAATCAAAACAGTGGAATCTCATTGACTACATCATCGTACACCGGCAAGACATCCAGGATGTACAGATCACCAGAGCCATGAGAGGAGCTGAATGCTGGACAGACCACCGATTGGTTAGAGCGACTCTTCAAATACGCATTGCGCCTCGCCATCCAAAATGCACCCAGACAGTTTGCGCATTTTACAATGTGAGTTGTCTTAGAGATCCATCTTATTTGCAAACATTCCAGTCCTGCCTGGACAACAAGCTGTCTGTCAAGGGACCACTCACTGGAAGCTCAACCGAGAAATGGAACCTGTTCAGAGATGCAGTGAAGGAAACATCAAAGGCAGTCCTAGGCCCAAAACAACGCAACCACCAGGACTGGTTCGACGAGAACAACACTGCTATTGAAGACCTATTGAGCAAAAAGAACAAAGCCTTTATGGAGTGGCAAAATAACCCAAACTCTGCTCCTAAAAAGGACAGATTCAAGTCTCTCCAAGCCACGGCGCAGCATGAGATCAGGAAGATACAAGACCGATGGTGGGAAAAAAAGGCAGAAGAAATCCAGCGTTTTGCTGATACCAAAAACTACAAACAATTTTTCAGTGCCCTCAAGACTGTCTATGGGCCATTAAAACCCACCACCACTCCCTTGCTATCCTCAGATGGTGACACTCTCATAAAAGATAAAAAAGGCATCAGCAACAGGTGGAAAGAACACTTCAGACAGCTTCTCAACCGACCCTCTTCAGTCAACCAAAGCACCCTTGACCAGATCCCCCAAAACCGCACCATTGAACAACTTGACGTCCCTCCTTCAATAGAGGAAGTCCAAAAAGCCATTAAACAAATGAGTGCAGGCAAGGCACCTGGTAAAGACAGGATCCCAACTGAGGTGTACAAGGTCTTAAATGGAAAGGAGCTCCAGGCATTCCACATAGTGCTGACCAGCATATGGGAAGAGGAAGACATGCCCCCAGAACTCAGAGATGCCTCCATCGTAGCCCTATACAAGAACAAAGGCGCACGAGCAGCCTGTGACAACTACAGAGGCATCTCACTACTCTCCGCTTCTGGAAAGATCCTCGCCCATGTTATACTCAACAGACTCCTGTCATCTTTTTCAGAGCAGAACCTGCCTAAATCACAGTATGGCTTCTGACCAGATCGCAGCACCATTGACATGGTCTTCACGGTGGGGCAAAGCAGGAAAAATGCCTTGAGCAGAACCTAAGTCTCTACATTGTCTTCATAGGCCTGACAAAGGTGTTCGACACAGTGAGCAGGGACACATTGTGGGTGATCCTCAGCAAGCTCGGTTGCCCACCAAAATTCGTCAAAGTGATCCAGCTCTTTCATGTCGACATGACAGGGGAAGTCCTATCTGGTAGAGAGACTTCTGATCGTTTCAACATCTCCAATGGCATGAAACAAGGCTGTGTCCTCGCTCCGGTACTATTCAACCTATACTTCACCCAAGTATTATGACATGCTGTGATGGATCTAGACCTGGGCGTCTACATCAAATACTGGCTGGATGGCTCACTATTTGACCTTTGCTGCCTGTGTGAATTTCAAAACTACTCAACCCTGTTCAAACCATTCTTTAGAGGATGGGATTTGGCTCTTTCCTGATCAATAACAATAGAGATACTTGGAATGACAGAATCAGGCCTTGGAAACTACAATCTCCACCCTACTAAAGGTAACAGGATTTAGAAAGGGCTGCAGCAAAGCTCAAGATTTAATTATTTGAGAATATGACCTTCAACAGACATGTGCAAAGGGGACAGACCTCTGGGCAGTTCTGGGTGAAGCTAGAGCCACCATTGGCACAGGTGAGACACAGGAAGTGAGGTAGAGGAGAGCTGAGGAGGCTGGGACTTCCTGTGTGGAGGGAGAGTGTGGTGGTTGGAGCCTGGTGCTTGGAGTGGAGGCTCTCAGACTGTTTCTCCATTTTGGTCACGTGAGTGATAGGGATTGATCTCTTTTCTTTGCCTCCACTATCCAAGGCCTTGGGCCTTTGGCCCAGCCTAAGCAGAGTGGGTATTTAAGCCCTATTCCCTTTTCTCCCCTTTCTCCCTTTCTCTCTCTCTCTCTCTCTCTCTCTCTCTCTCTCTCTCTCTCTCTCTCTCTCTCTCTCTCTCTCTCTCTCTCTCTCTCTCTCTCTCTGTCTCTCTCTCTCTTGCTCGCTCTCTCTCTCTAATACCTAATACCTTTCTTCCTCCTGTTAGTAATTTTAAAAAAACTCCATAAAAGGTTGACTGCTGACTTGAGTTTTCATTTAGGAATTACAAAGCTGAATTCCTTGGTGACCTTAAATTAATATATATCAGCCTTTTAATGTGATTTCCATATCACACCTGACTGCAAAAACAAAGACAACAGAGAGACTCATCCTGGAAGCTCTCTTCGCAGATGACTGTGCTCTCATGGCCCACCAAGAAAATCATCTTCAAACCATTGTGGACAGGTTCTCCACCGCAACAAAACTGTTTGGCCTGACTATCAGCCTTAGAAAAACAGAGGTGCTGTTCCAACCCGCTCCAGGGAGGCCAACTAACCAGCCGTGCATTACAATCGACAGCACGCAGCTTTCTAATGTCAACACTTTCAAGTACCTGGGCAGCACCATCGCCAACGACGGGTCCCTAGACCATGAGATCAATGCCAGGATCCAAAAGGCCAGCCAGGCACTTGGGCGGCTGCGCTGCAAAGTCCTCCAACACAGAGGTGTAAGCACTGCGACGAAGCTCAAAGTGTACAACGCAGTGGTCCTCAGCTCGCTCCTGTACGGTTGTGAGACATGAACACTGTACCGGAAGCACATGAAACAGCTGGACCAATTCCACCAACGCTCCCTCCGGTCAATCATGAGGAAGCAATAGCAGAACCGAATCACCAACCAGGAAGTCCTCAACAGAGCCAACTCCAGCAGCATCGAAGTCATGGTCCTCAGAACCCAGCTATGATGGTCTGGACACGTCATCCACATGGACCCACAGTGAATACCAAGACAAGTATTCTACGGTGAACTGTCAGCTGGACCCAGGAAACAAGGCCGACCAAAGAAAAGATTCAAGGATCAGCTAAAGTCAAACTTGAAGTGGGCTGGCATGACACCAAAGCAACTAGAACTTGCTGCCTCTGACAGAAGCAGCTGGCGAACCCACATTAACCATGCCGCCGCCACCTTTGCAGATGTGCAACGTCAACGTCTTGTCGCTGCGTGTGAACGCCGACACCAGGCCACAGCCGCACCTCCCGTAACAACTGGAGTCCCAGGCCCCATGTGCCACAAACTTTGCGCCTCAGTCTTTGGACTTCAAAGCCACATGAGGGTACACCATAGATGAAACTGCACAAAGACAATTGTCATTCTCGGTCACCGAGAGACTACCATTATGATTAATCACTGTTTAAATTATGTTTGATTTGTAGCAATGAGAATACATAATGCATATCAGGTATTTATATTCCTAATCATAATGATAGCAAAATTACAGTTTTGAAGTAGCCACCAAAATAATTTTTGGTTTGGGGTCACCACAACATGAGGAACTGTATTGCGGGGTCACGGCATTAGAAAGGTTGAGAGCCACTGCTCTAAACAGATCTACAGAGGGAAACCAGTGTTGGACGTACCAAGATTTGACTTTACTTGAGGCCAAAGAAAGGTTCTCTCTTAAAGCTCCTTCTCCCAAAACCCCCTTAACCTTCTAACTATTATCTGACTGCGTTTGATTAGTAATTCAAAGATGTTTAATATAAAATTAGCAAGGGGATTGTTGGGGAAAGAGGGAAGCAGGAAATCCCTAAGCTAAAATGTCCAGACTGGACTTTAGTCCCCGGTTTTGGCCAACAGCTGAAACCAGTCTGGAAACCAATTCTTTCTTTTCTCTTATGCTATATTATCTTGAACCAATGTCTAAGTAGTAGTTTGAGTTTTTACGGTATGTTGCCACCAAAGCAGATGCTTTATCTTCAGGACTGAAAACACAGCCTGCCTTCCATGGAACAATCCCTCTTGGGCTAAGTTGAAATGTCCAGCCAGTCCACTAAGATCTTGATAAGATGAGAATCAGAACTGTTTATAGACACTAAGGATGTTGAAGTCAATTGAGGACACTTCTGGGAAACAGATGGGATTCAAAATCCAGAGCTTGGGAAAATCTCTTCACCCTCCCAGGCTCAGAACCGAACCTCCAGTCAGTTGGTACCCTTCCCAGAAGTCCCCTCTCCAATGTTCCAACTCCCTGTCTGTCACTCATGTCTCTTGCCCTATTCCATTTCCACTCTGTATTAACATCTCCTCTTAACATGGAGGACACACCATTGTATGAGTCCTAAGCCCTACCCTCAAGGCATTCAAACTGGTGTAGAGAAGAAGGGGCACAAGTGTAAATATAGACCTGAATGTGAAGAAATTTTGGCATAACCAAAGTAACTAGAGGGAAATAGAGTCACTAAAGGAAAATTTCACAAAGTAAGTTGATTTAGTTTCAAAATGGGGAAATATATGGTATGGCTATAAATATAGAGAAGATTCCACATATGTATTTGAACCCAGACTGTTATTTACCTTTACAGACTGTAATATCGGACCAGAATGAGGTCACTTACACTCCCACTGGAGAACTAGTGAGAGAAGGGTATGAAAGAGCTAAAGAAATGCAGAGAGGGGAGAGTTGATCCTCCTCTCTCTTCCCCTTGGGGAAGGTAGCACAAATTGTCTTCTATAGAGATAGAATATGTCTCCTCAGAGACTGGGTTGAATATGGAGGTTAAAGACTAGAGCTAATTCTCCTCCTTGGGGAAAAAGGTAAGATTCCCCCCAAATCTTCAGTCCCCTTCCATGATGTTAGAAAACAGGTACACCTGATTTTAAACAGGATAATACTTTATTCTTGGGGACATACAAGGCAGGGAGAATGGGGTTGTTGGGTGAGGAAAGTAGGAGATGGGAATCCCTATAACTGACAATTGACCTCCCCCCACAAGTCTTGAGAGGTTCAGGCTATCTGCCTGCCCCTCCTTTAGGTCAGTTGTTGGGTATGTCCTTGCTCCTAAGTTGATCTTGCTATGAGATGAAGTCCAAGGAAAATTTTGGGGATAGAGAGAAATCTTCTTTAGTAGATGGTTTTCTACAAAGTCCCAGTCTACTTTTTGTCTTCAGCTGGAAACAGAGAGATTTAGGGGTATTACAGTTAAGATAGGGGTTCACTGGAAGGTAGTCAATGTCCAGAGCGATCCTCTATCTCAGAGGTCCTCTCTCAGACCATCCACTCCAGGAGGGCTCGCAAGAAGAAGTGATCTGGCAGTTTCAACTTCCCCAGCTCCTCTGTTCCTTTCTGGAAACTTGGATCTTTTTTTTCCCCATCTCTCACTTGGGCTGTTCCTTTGCATTGCTAGATCTGATTTTCTCTCTTACAAGACTTAGGCATAGGTTCCATATTCAATTATACTAAATTCTTTCTGATAGTCAGCCCCCCCCCCCAAGAATACACAGATTCATGAATACTAAAGTAGGTTCTAAATTTTTTTTTAATTTAACCTTTCCTAAAGAAGAAAATTACTCATTTACCTCTTCCTGGTATTAGTCTTTTGTTCCTTTGTTCTTTTGATTTTTTCTTCTGTTCTTCCTCATTCTTTCTAGCCCTGCCTATATCTTTATTACAGTGCTGATGGGAATCCCTTTAGAAGAGACTAAAAGACTCATTGCGGTATTATCTAATTTGCAAGATAAATCTGTCCATAAACAACTTTGCCTATATTTATCTCTAATGTTATATATTTCTGGTCTTTAAACTCTTTTAGAAAATAAGGTAAGGTGAATGACTTGAATATAAAGAAGGAAACTATAAGCAAATTAGGTGAACACAGAATAGTATACATGTCAGATCTTTGGGAAAGGAAAGACTTTAAAACTAAGCAAGAGCTGGAAAAAATTTAAAAATGTAAAATCAATAATTTTGATTATATCAAATTAAAAAGTTTTTGTACAAACAAAACTAATGCAACCAAAATTAGAAGGGAAGCAACAAATTGGGAAACAATCTTCATAACAAAAACCTCTGACAAAGGTCAAATTACTCATAATTTGACTAAAGAACTAAACCAATTGAACAAAAAAATCAAGCCATTCTCCAATTGATAAATGGGCAAGGGATATGAATAGGCAATTTTCAGTTAAAGAAATCAAAACTATTAATCAGCACATGAAAAAGTGTTCTAAATCTCTTATAATCAGAGAGATGCAAATTAAAACAACTCACCTCACACCTAGCATATTGGCTAACATGACAGCAAAGGAAAATAATGAATGCTGGAGGGGATGTGGCAAAGTTGGGACATTAATGCATTGCTGGTAGAGTTGTGAATTGATCCAACCATTCTGGAGGGCAATTTGGAACTATGCCCAAAGGGCACTAAAAGACTGTCTGCCCCTTTGATCCAGCCATATCACTGCTGGGTTTATACGTGTCAGCATGGAAATATAGAGATCCCCAGTTTATTTAGTTTGAGTGTAGAAACCCCAGGTTTTGACCTTGTCACCGGAGAGGTTTCCCCCTGAGGGAAGGTCCCTCTTCACCAGACAATAGACATCCACTTCAGCTTTGGTGCAGTAGGTAGTGCTTCAGTCTCCCAAGCTGAAGGTCTGGAGTTCAATCCTCAGTAAAGGAGGGTGTGATATACTGGGAGAAGACCTCCCCACCTGAAGTGGATATCTATTCTCTGGTGAAGAGGACCTTCCCTCAGGGGGAAACCTCTCCTGTGACAGGGTCAAAACCTGGGGTTTCTACACTCAAACTAAATAAACTGGGAATCTCTATATTTCCATGTTGACATACCCTAAGCAATAACAAGGAAAAAGATCTGTACAAGAATATTCATAGCTGTGCTCTTTGTGGTAGCAAAAAAATTGAAAAATGAGGGGATGCTCTTCAATTGGGGAATAGCTGAACAAATTGTAGTATATCTTGGTGATGGAATAATGGAGGAATAATTCCATGTGAACTGGAACGACCTCCAGTAATTGATGCAGAGTGAGAGGAGCAGAACCAGGAGAGCATGGTACACAGAGACTGATACACAGTGGTACAATTGAATGTAATGGACTTCTCCATTAGTGGCAATGCAGTGATCCTGAACAATTTGGAAGAATCTATGAGAAAAAACACCATCCACATTCAGAGGAAAAACTGTGGGAGTAGAAACACAGAAGAAAAACAACTTCTTGAATACATGGGTTGAGGGGATATGACTGGGGATGTCGACTCTAAATAAACATCCTAATGCAAACACCAACCACATGGAAATAGGTTCTGATCAAGGACACATGTAACAACCAATGAAATTGCGCATCAGCTGCTGAAAGGGCTGGGGGAGGAGAGGGAGGGAAATAATGTGACTCTTGTAACCAAGGAATAATGTTCTAAATTGACTAAATAATTTAAAAAAGAAAGAAAATAAGATGAGGATAGAACCAAGCAATGTGCTTTCCCTGTCATTCCCAAATATAGTGGCAGCCACCTAATGCCTCCAGCCCTTGCTTCTCTATGTTCTTTTAAGAATATCCTTTTAAAAAGTGCTGTTAAGTGTCTTTGTACACAAAAACACACAAAGACAATCGTCATCCTCGGTTACCGAGAGACTACTACCACCATCAGTTACTGTATCCTCTTTGCCCACATTTAATAAATTGCCAATTCTTACTGACTGGAGTTTTAGCAATAACTTCCTAATTGCTCCCTTCCTTTCTACTCCTCCAAATGCCCTGCTAAGCCTGAAATGCTTTCCCTCCTCATTTCTACCTTCTAATTTATATGATTTCTTTCAAGTCTCAGCTAAAGACCCCCTTCTGCAAGAAGCCATAAGATATGATGAGCAGGATAATTTTGGAAAAACAAGGAAAGACCTTCATGAAGTTATAAAGAGTGAAATGAGCAGAAACAACAGAAATAATGTTTGAAAAATGACTTCTGGATGTCCATCTCCAGTATGTTAGCCATACCTTCCCAGGTATCTAGCCCCATAGACTGGAGTTGAACTAGTGAGAGAAGAAACACCAGAAACAATCACTTCCCTGGTGTCTGAGTGAGAGAGACACAATGAGAACCTGAGGAGGGGACACAGAATGTTTATTCTCAGCAGAATGGCATGTATGCAGGGCTCCTTGAGAGTAGGAACTGTGTGTTTGTTTTTCGCCTTTCTTTGTATCTCCAGCACTTAGCACAGTGCTTGGCATATTGTAGGTGCTTAATAAATAGTTGACTGACTAATCCTTAGAACCTGATACCTGAATTATTATGATAGTCTAGTTAATCTCCCTTTAGAATCGTTGTCCTTTAAGCCATCTCACACATTATGTGAAACTAATTGATTAATCTTCATAAAGTCTTACTTTGTTTGACCTTGTTTTCAAATCTATACTATCTTTTAAAACATTTTTTACCTTTGTGATAACAAGTGCTCTGTATTTATTTAACTATTTATTTTCAGTTGGGAGGAAAGTGAGAAAAAAATGCAAATACTTGAAAAATTAAAAAATAATAATGATTTTTAAAATCAATATAATACTTTTTTTAAAAAGGAAAACCAAGTAGAGTGATATGTTCTATTCCTTAGAGGTAACAGAATAAGAAACTCTGGAATGGTTCGAAAGAGAAATAAAACTCCTAAAAGAAAAAATTAGAATGGTAATTAAGTTAGAAATCATAGTACTCAAATAAATAAATATGAGTAAGAAAGTAAATAGCTCTGAGCACACAAAATCCTGCAAAACAGAAGGGACTGGGGGCAGCTGGGTAGCTCAGTGGATTGAGAGTCAGGCCTAGAGATGAGAGGTCCTAGGTTCAAATCTGGCCTCAAACACTTCCCAGCTGTGTGACCCTGGGCAAGTTACTTGACCCCCATTGCCTAGCCCTTACCACTCTTCTGCCTTGGAGCCAAGTCAGAAGGGAAGGGTTTAAAAAACAAAACAAAACAAAAACCAGAAAGGACTGAACAGAATGGCAGATCTAGAACTCAGCAAGATAAAAATAGAAGGAAAGTTAGTTACCAGAAGAAAAGCAAAAGAGAAAAACTTTAAAATAACACATGAATCACATAAAGACCAAAAGGATTGACCTTCCTCTAAGACCAGATAAACAGACACCATTTAAGGATCATAGACCTACCAGAAAAAAAAAAAACTACAGGAAAGAATACAATAAAATTGCAAAATCCTAGAGAATTGTCTAACCTTTGCTTGAAAATTACTAATGGGAAATCTATTTTCTCCCAAGGCAGTTTATTTTACTTTTGGATAGCTCCAATTTTTAAGAATGTCCCTTAAATATGTACTAGAGATAATAATCACTAAAACTCTTCAAGCATAAATTGTATAATCACTTGTTAGCTCTATCATGGATGAATCTTCTATAAATGAAATCACAGATCCAGTCTCTATCCCTATCCTAAGTTACATGATCCATAGAGCTGGTCCATTAGCTTGTACATTTTGCACAAATTGATGGCTGACCAATGAGTTGGACCCAGAATAGAAAGAAGGGGTCAGACCTGAATCATCTTCAGGAAACTGCACACTTATTTTGGACCTCAAGCTTCTTCCTGAAATCAAGGCCCATCTTTTTGCCACTGATATTCTTCTATTGATGCTTTATGACTATGAGTTATAGAATACCAGTTACTAAAAAATTAAGTTTAGGATAACCCAAAAGACAGTTGATAAAAGTATGTCTGCAACATATTTTCTCTAAAAACTTACTCCAAAGAAGTAACATACAGGGTGAGAAATTAGAGAAATATATGACAAGAGAAGGTAGGCTGGAGAGAACTAATTTATATCATGTGATACTATGTGTATCAGGACCCAGGATAGTGTCTCCCAGGATAGTGGTTGGACTCTATGCTAGACAGAAAGGAGGATGTAGTTATAAACTGCATGGAGAATCTAAAGCTGCATGGAGTAAGAAGCCATGGATGGTTTGGGGTCTGTACCACCAAAAACAATGTACACAGATATGAGAACATAATTAAATAAAATTTTAAAGAACTGTTGTTTCACTTTGGCTTCTACATTCCATACTTATATGACTGATTTTTTAAAATTTAAATGTAGTACTTTACTTTAATCTCTATTTTCATCTATTTTTATTCATCCCATTCTTCTAAACCAAAGATTCTTAATTTGGAGTCCATTTTTTTATAGCTTCATATATATATTTGGATACAAGTGATTTCCCTTATAATTATATGTGTGTGTTATGCATTGTTATGATTATCTTGAGAAACTGATTTGGGGTAAAAAAATATCAGTTTATTGAATATATATTCATTTACTGGTTAGGCCAGCATCATAACTGATAAAGGGACATATTTGCCTGTAGCCCTCTAAAATAACTCCTGGTCTGGAAGCTGAGCCAGGCAACTTAATAAATAGTTTTTGATGCTCATTATTAAGCCCCTCCCTTAAACATCTCAAGACATTCATAATTGGTAGATAGCCAATTAAGAGGTAATCTATCAAACCATCCATTCTTCCCCATCCCTACAGGTAAACAGGCAAACAGGTGAGGGGTTTGTCACATTCACTGGAAAAGTATCTTTTCCCTCTTCATTTATTAACCAAATTCTGTTTAAAAGAAATCTATTCTTCAGGATTCCTAAGGACGAAGGAAGCACAAAAAGACAGTAGATTGGATGGAATCTCCGACCCAGACCCTAGACACAAAAATACACAATAATTCTCCTTAAGATATAGGAATTGATTTAGGACATTTCTACCCTAGAACCTTGATATAAGATTTTAATACAGTTTATGAAAAATAAATTCTCACATTTAAAGTATTTTAACAAAAATGTTTAACAAAAGAAAAAAATATTTAACAAAAGATCAGTTTCACTAGACTGGCAAAAGGGTCTATTGCACACAAAAAAAAGTTTAATAATCCCTGATCTATATTATGGGAATTTTTGGAGTCTGTCTATCATTGAATGGTGTTAGCTAGCCCTCCCAACTTTTTTTCATCTTCAAATTTTATTTTTCTTAATTTAAAATCCAATTATAATCAAATTAATGAATAATTAATAATAAATAATTATGCCACCTTCTTTTATATCACTGGTCAAATTACTGAAACCCTGCTCATTCTCAGTAGTGCTTTGATTCCAATTATCCTCCTCTTTCCAGTTATAAATATTGTTCTTTTTCTGAAATCTCTCCCATCAATGTCGGCAGATATTGACATCTCCCTTCTAGATGACCTCAAGGTTTCCTTACAACTCTAAATTCTATGATCTTGTGAATTGAATGTTAGTGTCATCTTAAAGATCTCTATTTAACTGAATATAGAAGTGTTTCATTCACCACAAATGAATGTTAACTGCCTTAAAATAACATCAGCCCTTTTTTTAAAAAAATGTAAATTTAGGATTATATATGTTGTTGCTTAGTTGTTTTAATTGTTTCTAACCGTGATGCCATTTGGGGTCTTCTTGGCAAAGATGATGAAGTGTCTTGCTATTTTCTTCTCCAGCTCATTTTACAGATGAGGAAAGTTAAACACAACAAGTCTGTGTCTAAGACCAGATCTAAACACTGGAAGATGACTTGAGGAGGGAGAGAAAATGAATCATGTAACCATGGAAAAATATTTAAAAATTAAAAAATAATTTTAAAATTAAAAAATAATAAACTCTGGAAGAGGAGTCTTTCTGACCCCAGGTGCCATTCTCTTTCCACTCTAGGACATAGCTATCCAGAATTACACACACACATTTGTGTCTATGCATCTGTATGTGTGTAATTAACATTCAGTTTAGAATCATACACACCCACACCTCTGTGTCTATGTGTATAATAAACATTCAGTTTAGAATTATATGCACATACACACACACATGTGTGGGTGTCTATGCTGAGGTTTAGAATTTTAGCTTCTTTTTTAAATGCCACTCATTTGGGGTAACAATTTAAAGGAACTAACTAGGTGGAGAGCATGAAGAGGAGGGCAACCAGAATGGTGAAGGACGTTAAGTCCCTATTGTGTGGCACCTAGTTGAAGGAACTGGAAGAGAGCAGTCTAGAGAAGCAAGACTTGAGGGCACTTGATAGCAAGCTATAAATATTTGAAGGGTTGTCATATGCAAGAGGAATTGAACTCTTATTTCTTGGTCCCAGAGGGGAGTATTAGAAGGAATGGGTTACCTTGGAGAGGTAGTGAGTTGCCCTTTCCTGGAAGCCTTCAAGCAAAAGCTGAATAATCATTTATTGGACATTTGGTCAAGGATGTTCTTATTCAGATATAAGTTGGACGGGATGGTGACTAAGGCCACTCTGATGTTCTGTGATACTGAAGAACGATTGGGGAAATGCAATTTGTTCTGAGTGAAGCAGAGGATTTTTCTCTAGTGTGTTTCCTAATTTAGTTATGACTCAAATTAAGGGGAAATTTTCAGAAAACATGTGATGCTCTCAGTAAATGACACTTTTTGGCAGTCAAGTGAGAAAGGAAGGGGAATTTGAAGACCATATCACTGTTGTCTTTAGCAAAGCTCCCCTCAAAATCATTCAACCAGTGACTGGAATTTTTAAGCATTTGTGGAAGCCTTGCAAAGACACCCATAAAATTATTTCTCAGATAGTGGATACTGATGTATTTTATATTCATGTTTATAATGACTTAATCCTATAAGTGTACATATATGTGATGGGTGTATACACATACATGTTTTATATATATATATGTATATATATATATGTAATATAGTCTTGCAGAATTCTTCAAATCCATGGAGAGGGACTTGCTATAGAATGTTGCAGCTCCTATCAAAAATATGTGAATTTTATACCAAGGGACACTCTATTTTAAAATTTCTGGAGATTTCAAAGCAGGAATAATTTGCTCATAGAAGATATAATCTACTTAGAAAACTTCCAGAACTCCAGAACTTCCAGGTAGGTATTATAATTATTCCCAGAAGAAAATGAGGCTGAGAGAAATTAATTGATTTGTTTAGGATCACAAAACTTTTAAATGCCTGACATATTTAATCCCATGTCTTTCTTATTCCATGTCCAGCACTCTATCCAATGTACCATCTAGCTGATTACCAAGAGAAACATTTTGGTAAAAACTGGGTAACCTTCAGTATCTTTTCACCAATCACTTAAAAATTGTAAAAATAGGATATAACCATAAATTTTGGTGCATAAAGTAAATATTATGAAGCAATTCAATTAAAGTGGGTGGTAAGGAGGATAAGATTGAGAAAAATGCTAAAAAGGTGGCTTTTATCTTTTGCAAAATCAAGAAACTTAGCAAACCTGGTGCTCAGTCATCTGCAACACTAGATTTAAGTGGAGTCATAGAACATTAGGCTGGAGTAAAGAAACTCTGAGTTTAAGTCTTTGTCTCAATCATTTACTACACTTCTAACCTTGGGAAAATCCCTCAACACAGATATCTTATAGCAACAGTGCTCAAGGTCTGGTCCTCAGACTCCTGGGGATACCCTAGACCTTTTTCTGGGGATTTACAAGGTCAAAGATTATTATTTGCATTTTTCACTCTCATCCTCTCATGAGAGTAAGTGAAGTTTTCCAGAGGCTAAGTGATCTGTGAATTAAAGATTTAAATACAAACATGAACACTGAGTTAATATCTTATCTACAGAATTGTATTTTTGCCTTACAAATGAATGAATCTATAGATATGACTGGACTTGCTATCTTCCTTGTATTCATCCAAAAAGATCTTTTATGTGAATGCTTGGCAACTTACAAAAGTGGTACAGAAATTATTGAATCTCATGGTTTATCCAGGAATTACTATGTTGACCTGTTTACTGATACAAAAAAAAATTGTCAATTTTACTTATGGATGACTTCCAAGAGGAAATGAAAATTAATGTTATTAAATCCTGACCCTTGGATGTATATCTTTTTAATAATCTATATGACAAAATGGTAAATAGATATAAAGTGTTTTTACAGAATACAGAAACATGATGGTTGTTTCAAGGGAAGCAATTTGTGCCTGAATTTTTGACTTAAAATCTAAATAATTGGTCACCAGAGATGATTCCCAAATAATAAAATACCCAAATCAGCTGGGAATTATGGAGATTTTAGTTAATATAGAGAGAAGGAATTAAGGAATAGAGAGAGGGGGGGGCAGAGAAAAAGAGAGAGAGAGAGAGAGAGAGAGAGAGAGAGAGAGAGAGAGAGAGAGAGAGAGAGAGAGAGAGAGAGAGAGAGAGAGAGAGAGAGAGAGAGAATTAATTTAAACTGCTCTGGCTCAGGCTGAGGCAGGCAGTAGTTAAAGGCCTTGGCCAAAGTGGCCTTCCTGAGTCTAAAGGAAAGGGAGTCAGTCTTATCACTCTACCACAAGATTGTCTCCAAGGAAGCTCCAGTCCTCCACTGAACTCAATCTCCTGAATCCAATTCCACTCCGAACTGAATTGCCTGAACTGACTTTTTTAGCCTTCTTTTAAAGAAATTTTCTCTTATGTCACCTCCCCTAAATTTTCACATCTACCAATCACAGTAGACGCTTTTTTCCAAGACTGCCCATTCTTAGTTCTCACCACTCTTTAGTTCTCACATTCTCTGGTTAGATTATATCTTCTGAGGACTTCACTCTTCTTTGTTAAGCTTGTCTTTTGTGAGTTACTTGAACTTTTTGTGATTAATTTATTATTGTATTAGATTATGGATATAGATATAGATTAGATTAATGTATTAGATCTAAAAATAGACCTAGCTTAAGGTTCTAGCTTCACTATAAGGTATGAGTTAAGTACCTTCATTCTTTAATCAGGAGTTTACAACTTTATCTTCCCCTAAAGTATGTCTAAGTATGGGTGGAGTAATGTAAAGTTCCCAAGGCATTCCTGATTATTGTTAGACCAAGTGTCTCCATTGTTACAATAAGGAAATAGCTCAATCAAATCTTCTAAAGTACAGTCTGAGTAGTTTTTAAGATTCCCAGAACATAACTTTTATTTGAAAGAATAACTGACAAACTATGATTATTCTGACTTGGGCATTCGGCAGACATTTTCTCAAAAATGAAAGAAAGAGAACTTATTCTTCAGAGAAAACAAATTATAATATTTGTTGCCAATAATAAATTTGAGCTTTGAAAAGAGAGTTAGAATTTTGGAAAATGTGTATTTGTCACATTGAGCTTGACAGTTTCTCAATCCTTAAAGACATTTCTGATGAGATCAGTAGTGATATTAATAAATGTGATTTAGATATCATACAGCAAAATATGTCAACATTTGGAAAAGCAATATAACTGGCTGAAGCAATATTTTTCAAATGACCAATGCATGATGTTGAAAGATCATACATGGGTAAAAGATCCAAACAAAACACAAGATAGAACAATGAATTTTAATATTAACAGAGAACAAAAAGTTCATTGCTGTTGTTTCAGATTACATATCACAGGTACTTATTAGGCAACTACTATTTGTCAAGTTGTGCTGCAGTGTTAAAGAATATTCACAATTATCTGAAAAGATTATTAAAATACTCTTCTCTTTTCTCCCTACATATCTGTGTAAGTTCAGATTTTCTCCATATATTTTAACCAAAAGTATCACAAGAGCTATCTTCTATTAAAGTATACATTAAGAAAATTTACCAAAAAAGTTTAAAATGTCATATTTCTTACAAATATTTTTATTTTTTAAATATAAAACATTGAATGGGTTTGTTATTGCTATTTTAAATGAATTTGTAAACGCTTTAATTCCTGCTATTATAGCATCAGTAGATATAACCCAAACAAAGTTATTTTAAGTCCTCAATTATATATATATATGTATATATATATATGTATATATATATATATATAATTTTATTTAGTTAATGTAGAACATTATTCCTTGGTTACAAGAATAATATTCTTTCCTTCCCTCCCCTCCTCCACCTCTTCCCATAGCCAACACACAATTCCACTGGGTTTTACATGTGTCTTGATCAGAAACTATTTCCATGTTGTTGATATTTGCAATAGGATGATTATTTAGAGTCTACATCCCCAATCATATCCCCCTGGACCCATGTAATCAAGCAGTTGTTTTTCTTCTGTGTTTCTGCTCTCACAGTGTTTCCTCTGAATGTGGATAGTGTTCTTTCTTATAAATCCCTACAAGTTGTTCTGGATCACTGCATTGCCACTAATGGAGAAATCCATTACTTTCAATTGTACCACAGCGTATCAGTCTCTATGTATAATGTTCTCCTGGTTCTGCTCCTCTCACTCTGCATCAATTCCTGGAGGTCATTCCAGTTCACATGGAATTCCCCCAGTTTATTATTCCTTGGAGCACAATAGTATTCCATCACCAACATATACCACAATTTGTTCAACTATTCCCCAATTGAAGGGCATCCCCTCATTTTCCAATGTTTTGCCACCACAAAGAGCACAGCTATGAATATTCTTGTACAGGTCTTTTTCTTATTATCACTTTAGGGTATAAAGCCAGTAGTGCTATGGCTGGATCAAAGGGCAGACAGTCTTTTAGTGCCCTTTGGGCATAGTTCCAAATTGCCCTGCAGAATGGTTGGATCAATTCACAACTCTACCAGCAGTGCATTAATGTCCCAACTTTGCCACACTCCCTCCAACATTCATTACCTTCCTTTGTTGTCATGTTAGCCAATCTGCTAGGTGTGAGGTGATACCTCGGAGTTGTTTTGATTTGCATTTCTCTGATTAGAAGAGATTTAGAACACTTTTTCATGTGGTTTTTAATAGTGTTGATTTCTTTATCTGAAAAATTGCCTATTCATGTCCCTTGCCCATTTATCTGTTGGGGAATGGCTTGATTTTTTTGTACAACTGGTTTAGCTCTTTATAAATTTGAGTGATTAGACCTTTGTCAGAGGTTTTTGTTATGAAGATTATTTCTCAATTTGTTGGTTCCCTTCTAATTTTGGTTGCATTGGCTTTGTTGATCCTCCTGATCTTCAGCTCCAATCCTAAATCAGCCTCCGCCCCAACCTGACCCTGATTGCTGTTGCTGCCCCTGCTGGGCTGATCACTGCCACTGAGAAGCTAGGAGTCCTTGGAGTCTCTCCTCAGGGCAGATGATTAAAAAAAACAACAACAACATGGAGTTTCTTTTTCCTTAGGCAATGATTAGCCTCCTAATTCTCTCTGAGGAAACTAGCATTTTACCTCAGGGGGGATGGGGAGAAGAAAGAGACTCTTCCAAACAAGAAGTTGATTACAATCATGGCGTATTCTATGAAAGAGTACTGCATTACCTATTTCAAACAGCTTCCAGCTTTAGGGTGTTTTTTCCTTCTACCACTGATCCTTTCAGTTATCTTGCCCGAGATTCAGGGGAGAAATTCATCTCCCTACAACCCTTTGCCATTTGGGCCTGCCCAGTCTCTAAGATTCATCCAGTTTGAGATTCCTAAAGCCCATGTTCTCCCTCACTGTGTGGGATCCCACCGTGCTGACAATAGGGATCTGAATTTTAGAAAAAGCAACTTTAAAGGATCTGGAGGTGAAATTTTAAGCCTTTTCAGACTCTATTTTTTTTGTGTGTTTTTTTTTATTTTAATATTATTTTATTTGGTCGTTTTCATACATTATTCACTGGAAACAAAGATCGTTTTCTTTTCCTCCCCTCCCCTCCCCCCCCCCCCCGCCTTTCCCTCTCCCATAGCCGACGCATGATTCCACTGGTTATCACATGTGTTCTTGACTCGAACCCATTTCCCTGTTGTTGGAGTTTGCATTATAGTGTTCATTTAGAGTCTCTCCTCAGTCTTATCTCCTCCAACCCTGTAGTCAAGCAGTTGCTTTTCAGCGGTGTTTTTACTCCCACAGTTTATCCTCTGCTTGTGGGTAGTATTTTTTTTTAGATCCCTGCAGATTGTTCAGGGATTGCATTGATACTAATGGAGAAGTCCATCACCTTCGATTGTACCACAATGTATCAGTCTCTGTGTACAATGTTTTCCTGGTTCTGCTCCTCTCGCTCTGCATTACTTCCTGGAGGTTGTTCCAGTCTCCATGGAACTTCTCCACTTTATTATTCCTTTTAGCACAATAGTATTCCATCACCAACATATACCACAATTTGTTCAGCCATTCCCCAATTGAGGGGCATCCCCTCATTTTCCAATTTTTGGCCACCACAAAGAGCGCAGCTATGAATATTTTTGTACAAGTCTTTTTGTCCATTATCTCTTTGGGGTACAAGCCCAGCAGTGCTATGGCTGGATCAAAGGGCAGACAGTCTTTTATCGCCCTTTGGACATAGTTCCAAATTGCCCTCCAGAATGGTTGGATCAATTCACAACTCCACCAGCAATGAATTAATGTCCCCACTTTGCCACATCCCCTCCAGCATTCATTACTTTGTATAGCTGTCATGTTAGCCAATCTGCTAGGTGTGAGATGATACCTCAGAGTTGTTTTGATTTGCATCTCTCTGATTATAAGAGATGTAGAGCACTTTTTCATGTGCTTATTAATAGTTTTGATTTCTTTGGCTGAGAATTGCCTGTTCATGTCCCTTGCCCATTTGTCAATTGGAGAATGGCTTGATTTTTTGTACAATTGATTTAGTTCTTTATAAATTTTAGTAATTAAACCCTTGTCAGAGGTTTTTATGAAGATTGTTTCCCAATTTGTTGCTACCCTTCTGATTTTGGTTACATTGGTTTTGTTTGTACAAAAACTTTTTAATATGATGTAATCCAGATTATTTATTTTGCATTTTGTAATTCTTTCTAATTCTTGCTTGGTTTTGAAGTATTTCCCTTCCCAAAGGTCTGACATGTATACTATTCTGTGTTCGCCTAATTTTCTTATAGTTTCCTTCTTTATGTTCAAGTCATTCATCCATTTTGAATTTATCTTGGTGTAGGGTGTGAGGTGTTGATCTAAGCCTAATCTTTCCCACACTGTCCTCCAATTTTCCCAACAGTTTTTATGAAATAGTGGATTTTTGTCCCAAAAGCTGGGATCTTTGGGTTTGTCATATACTGTCTTGCTGAGGTTGCTTGCCCCCAGTCTATTCCACTGATCCTCCTTTCTGTCTCTTAGCCAGTACCAAATTGTTTTGATGACCGCTGCTTTATAATATATTCTGAGATCTGGGACTGCAAGACCCCCTTCCTTTGTATTTTTTTTTTCATTAATTCCCTGGGTATCCTTGATCTTTTGTTCTTCCAAATGAACTTTGTTATGTTTTTTTCTAAATCAGTAAAAAAAATTTTTGGAAGTTCCATGGGTATGGCACTAAATAGATAGATGAGTTTGGGTAGGATGGTCATTTTTATTATATTGGCTCGTCCTACCCATGAGCAGTTAATGTTCTTCCAATTGTTCAAGTCTAGTTTTAGTTGTGTGGAAAGTGTTTTGTAGTTGTGTTCATATAGATCCTGTGTTTGTCTCGGGAGATAGATTCCTAAGTATTTTATTTTGTCTTGGGTAATTTTGAATGGGATTTCTCTTTCTAGTTCTTGCTGCTGAGCTGTGTTGGAATTATATAGAAATGCTGATGACTTACGTGGGTTTATTTTGTATCCTGCAACTTTGCTAAAGTTGTTGATTATTTCAATTAGCTTTTTGGTTGAGTCTCTAGGATTCTTTAAGTAGACCATCATGTCATCTGCAAAGAGTGATAATTTGGTCTCCTCCTTGCCTATTTTGATGCCTTCAATTTCTTTTTCTTCTCTAATTGCTACTGCTAGTGTTTCTAATACAATGTCAAATAATAGAGGTGATAATGGGCATCCTTGTTTCACTCCTGATCTTAATGGGAATGGATTTAGTTTATCCCCATTGCAGATGATATTAGCTGATGGTTTTAGATATATACTGTTTATTATTTTTAGGAATGACCCTTCTATTCCTATGCTTTCTAGTGTTTTTAGTAGGAATGGGTGTTGTATTTTATCAAAGGCTTTTTCTGCATCTATTGAGATAATCATGTGATTCTTGTTGGTTTGCTTGTTGATGTGGTCAATTATGTGGATAGTTTTCCTAATGTTGAACCAGCCCTGCATCCCTGGTATGAATCTTACTTGATCATGGTGGATGACCCTTCTAATCACTTGCTGGAGTCTTTTTGCTAGTATCCTATTTAAGATTTTTGCATCTATATTCATTAGGGAGATTGGCCTATAGTTTTCTTTCTCTGTTTTTGGCCTGCCTGGCTTTGGAATTAGTACCATGCTTGTGTCATAAAAGGAGTTTGGTAGGACTCCCTCTTTGCTTATTATGTCAAATAGTTTGTATAATATTGGGGTTAACTGTTCTCTGAATGTTTGATAGAATTCACTGGTGAATCCATCAGGCCCTGGGGATTTTTTCTTAGGCAGTTCTTTGATGGCTTGATGGATTTCAATTTCTGATATGGGATTATTTAAGAAAACTATTTCTTCTTCTGTTAGTCTAGGCAATTTATATTTTTGTAAATATTCATCCATATCACCTAGGTTGGTATTTTTATTGCCATATAGTTGGGCAAAGTAGTTTTTAATGATTGCCTTAATTTCCTCTTCATTTGAGGTGAGATCCCCCTTTTCATCCTTGATGCTATTAATTTGCCTTTCTTCTTTCCTTTTTTTAATTAAATTAACCAGTACTTTGTCTATTTTGTCTGTTTTTTCAAAGTACCAGCTTCTAGTCTTGTTTATTAGCTCAATAGTTCTGTCACTTTCTATTTTATTAATTTCTCCCTTAATTTTTAGGATCTCTAGTATGGTTTTCTTCTGGGGGTTTTTAATTTGTTCATTCTCAAGTTTTTTTATTAGCATTTCCAATTCCTTGGTCTCTGTCCTCCCTAATTTGTTAATATATGCACTCAGGGATATGAATTTTCCTCTAAGTACTGCCTTGGCTGCATCCCATAAGGTTTGAAAGGATGTTTCGCCGTTGTCATTTTCTTCAACGAAATTGTTAATTGTTTCTATGATTTCTTCTCTAACTATCCGATTTTGGAGTATCATGTTATTTAATTTCCAATTAATTTTTGATTTGGGTCTCCATGTACCCTTGCCGATCAATATTTTAATTGCCTTGTGATCTGAAAAGGCTGCAGTTAATATTTCTGCTTTTCTGCATTTAAGTGCCATGTTTCTATGACCTAGTGTATGATCTATTTTTGTGAATGTGCCATGTGGTGCTGAAAAGAAGGTGTATTCTTTTTTGTCCCTATTTATTTTTCTCCATATGTCTATAAATTAAATTTTCTAAGATTTCATTCACCTCTTTTACCTCTTTCTTATTTATTTTTTGATTTGATTTATCTAAATTTGATAGTGGTTGGTTCAAGTCTCCCACTAATATGGTTTTACTGTCTAATTCCTCCTTCAATTCTCCTAGTTTCTCTATTAAAAATTTGGATGCTATACCATTTGGTGCATACATGTTGATTAGTGATATTTCCTCATTGTCTATACTTCCTTTTAGCAGAATATATTTACCTTCCCTGTCCCTTTTGATCAGGTCTATTTGTACTTTGGCTTTGTCAGATATCATGATTGCAACTCCTGCCTTCTTTCTATTGGTTGAGGCCCAAAAGGTCTTACTCCAACCTTTAATTCTAACCTTGTGAGTGTCAACCCGTCTCATATGTGTTTCTTGAAGACAACATATGGTAGGGTTTTGTGTTCTAATCCAATCTGCTATTTGTCTGCGTTTTATGGGTGAGTTCATCCCATTCACGTTCAAAGTTATGATTGTTATTTGTGGATTCGCTGGCATTTTGATGTCTTCCCCTAGTTCTGACCTTTTTTCTTTAGCTTTCTCCTTTTGAACCAGTGATTTACTTTAGGTCAGTCCCCCTAGTCCCCTCCCTTGAGATGCTTCCCTTTCTAGCCCCTCCCTTTTTATGCTCCCTTCCCCTACCCCCTCTCCTTCCCTCCCTTTTTGTACTCCCTCCCCCCTCCCCCTCCTTAATTTTCCTTTCTTTCTTGCCCTAATGGATAAGATAGAATTCAGGATCCCACTGGATCTAGATGTTCTTCCCTCTCAGATTTGATTTCACTGAGAGTAAGGTTTAAGTAATTCCACTTCACGCTCTCTTCCTCTCCTTCTCATATGAGAGTTCTTCCCCTCCCCTTCCCATGTGTATCTTTATATGGGAAAGTTTATTCTATTGATTCCCCCCCTATTTCTTGAAGTTAATCTTAGTATTATCACGGTTCCCCCCTTCCTTTTCCTTTTTTTGCCCCAACTTTCCCCAAATCTTCTTAATTCCCCAATCTTTCCCTATGCATGTTCCTTCTAACTACTCTTATGATGATACAATTTATGAGAGTTACACAAAACATTTTCCCCACATATTAATATATATAATTAGATGTAAATGTAGTCCTTATAGAAGAGAGTTTGACTTAAAGAGAAAGATAAGATTTATCTCCTTTTCCCTTTCTTTCATATTTACCTTTTCATGTTTCTCTTGCTTTCTGTGCTTGGATATCGAACTTTCCACAGAGCTCTGGTCTTTTCTTAGCAAATGCTTGGAAATCTTCTATTTTGTTGAATGCCCATACTTTCCCCTGGAAGTATATAGTCAGTTTTGCTGGGTAGTTGATTCTTGGTTGGAGACCCAGCTCTCTTGCCTTTCTAAATATCGTGTTCCATGCTTTGCGGTCTCTTAGTGTATTAGCCGCTAAGTCGTGTGTGATCCTTATGGGAGCCCCCTTATATCTGAAGCTCTTCTTCTTGGCTTCTTGTAGGATTTTCTCCTTTACTTGGAAGCTCTTGAATTTGGCAATTACATTCCTAGGCGTTGTCTTTTGGGGATTTAGTATAGAAGGTGTTCTATGAATCCTTTCTATTTCTATTTTGCTCCCTTGCTCCAGAACGTGGGGGCAATTTTCTTTTATAATCTCCTCTAGAATAATATCCAATTTGTTGTTTACCTCTGGTTTTTCTGGGAGACCGATGATACGGAGATTTTCTCGTCTTCCTCTGTTCTCCAGGTCCGTGACCTTCTCAGTGAAATATTTTATGTTTTCTTCCAATTCATTAATTATTTGGGTTTGCTTTATTGATTCTTGCTGTTTTATCATCTCACTTTCTTCGAGGTGCTTAATTCTGGTCATTAGGGACTGGATTTGCTTTTCAGCCTTGTCTGCCCTTCTATTGGATGCTTCGAGTTCTTTTTCCAATTGAGCAGTCTTATCTGTCAGACAGCTGATCTCTTTCTCCCATTTTTCTTTCCAGAAGGTTTCCATCTTTTGGATAAGTTCCAGTTTGAGATCTTCCAGAGCTTGTTGATAGTTTCCATTTTGGGAGGCGTGTTCTGAATTTTTTTGGATTTCCTCCTCATTCTCCTCTTTTCCTTGGGTACTTCCACCATAAAAGTTTTCAATAGTCACTTTTTTCCCTTTCTTCCTGGAGGCTTGATTTTGGGCCATGTGAGCCATCCCTTTGGTGGTTTTATTTCCCTTTCCTTTTTGGTCTGGGGTCTGGGTTATAAGAGCGGTTTTTCTGTGAATTTAGGTTGCTTCAGACTAGTTCTTCCCAGCCTCCGAGCCCAGGTATTCAGCTCCGCCCAGATAATCAGCGCGCCTTGTTCAGCGCAGCCCGCCCCAAGTCCAGGTCCGCTGGATTCTCCAGTGAAAGCGCCCTGAGACGTTTTTTCCTGGCAGTCCCCAGATCCCAAGGACCCTGGAGTGCCCCCCCAGACAGAGACGCTCCCCACTCACTCGCTGTCCCGGTGAGCGCTCAGGTAGCTCACTCTGGTTTAGTGGGGGAGGTGGGGTGGGGGAAGGGCGGCTCAGTTCACTTTTCTGTGCAAGCTTTTCCTTCTTATTTTAGTGTGGAAATGTTCAAGCCCCACGTACCTTTGCCTCTGTGGGGTACTGGGGAGTCCTTCTGTTCCTCCAAAGGTGATTTTATGCTCCTTTGATGTAGTCTATTTCGTTCGGTGCTGGGGAGAGGAAGCGTGCGGCGTCTAGATTGCAGCCATGATTACCCGGAAGTCCAGACTCTATTTTTTTAATGAAAGTCTCTATCTTATTGTATTTTGCTGATTGTTTTGTTTAAGATTTAATATTGTTGTTTTAAGTTCATATATTAATGTATTTGATACTGTTCTATTACACTGAATCATTTTAATCTACTGTGTTTTAACTATTAGATATATTCTGTTACCTTTCCCTTATGACTACTGAGCAAAACTATTGTAAAATATTGTAAAAGCCCATAAGCAGTCTTTTTTTTCCCATTTTACATTTATTAATTGTCACATAGATGATGGATGGACTCAACCTGGCTAACAACCTTTACAGAATTTAATAAGCTAAGAATTTAATTGTAATGTTAATGAAATAATTCTTTTTTATATTGATATTTTAAAGAATGCTGTATTAAAGGTAGAGAAACAAAAAAAAAATGTTCCTAACAAGGTATTTCTATGAAGCAGGAATCCAAAAAAAGCTCCTGCAAAATTCTTCAGTTTAATTGACTTCCACCAGAACAATCTAGATTTCTTGGTGATGTACTAGACCCAAATAAGTTTTACTTAAAAATATATTTACTGAGGTTGAAACATTTGCCAAATCTGGAAAAATTGTGACAAATATCCATCAGTTCATAGTTTTTTTTTTGTTTGTTTGTTTGGGGGTTTTTTTGTCATAGAGCAACTTATATGAAATATGATAGTGGTTTCATTTGCTATTGTAATTAAATGGGCTATTATAACTCTGGGGATATTGATACTTTTTGAATGTGCATTACATGTTGTACTATTGTTCTTTATAAAAAACTGTTACATTGTGAAAATCATTTGCTTTGCACTCACAGTGGATCATGGCCAGGTATGAAGAGGAAATGGATCTCATTTTTGGTGTGAAACCTTGTATTCTACATTTCCTTAGCTGACACAGTGTGTCAATGATTTTAAATTACATATTTTTAACTCTTTTATTATTGTTTTTGCTTGCACCTGCAATATACTATTTCAGTTTTATTTTTTCTTTCCTTTTTGTATTTGAAGCACATGTCACCAGCATTGAGATTTTCTTTAACTTTTTTGATTTTGCAGTAATATAAGTTTAAAATATATTTGCTATGATGTCAATGCATACCCAAAAAGCTTTAGACTATAAAAATAATGCCACTGATTGTTTAAAAAAATTATAGGACTTTGCTTAATAATTCTATCTGATTCCAGGACAAGAGAATACAAAAAGAACCATTACATAGTACCACAGAAGCATAAAGCTAAATTGCAAGTTGCCAATTGAACACAAGGTCAAAGAGAACAACCAATTCCAATGGGATTCATGAAAATTTTGAGCTAGGACAAGAGGACTTGAATTTGTTTGGGTCTCGAGGTTGCAACTGTTTAACATGTGTAAAAGGCAGGTCTTCCTTGTCCCACATTCTACCAAGTATCTCAAATTTGGCTCCTATCTGGCTCCTATAATCTAGTCCCTTTTCTGTCTTTCATGGTGGGGCAAACTTTCTATAGTCCTGGTTACTGATTGGGTAAATGCATAATTGCTTAAATCACTTTAATTGGGCCCTGATTCAAGAACCTGTTATGAACTTATTTTTCCTTTACTTAGAATTTTTGCACATAAGACTCTGATAGTAAATATTTCATCCAGAACTTATTTTTTTAATTTGGATTTTTAAAAATATTTTTATTTCTTGGGAGCAGTTGGGTAGCTCAGTGGATTGAGAGCCAGGCCTAGAGATGGGTGGTCCTAGGTTCACATCTGGCCTCAGACACTTCCCAGCTGTGTGACCCTGGGCAAGTCACTTGACCCCCATTGCCTAGCCGTTACCACTTCTGCCTTGGAGCCAATACATAGTATTGGCTCCAAGACAGAAGGTAAGGGTTTAAAAAATATATTTTTTTTATTTCTCTTGCCAATTGATTCATATACCTCATAACTTAGCCATGTATCCCTAAGTGATCCCTGTGTTTTTCAATCACCCTCTTCAGGGGGGAATGTATTATTATTATTTTAAATTGCAAATTTTAAATTCTTCTTGAGAGTAATTTTAGGTTAAGAAACAGGATACCTCTCCAAAGCCAGAAAATGAACTCTTCTTAGAAGGCACAATGAAGATGCCTCCACAGACCACAGGCTACATCAAGAAGATCCAGAATGAACTTTGGATGTGGATGATTGAACTGAAGGTTGATTGAACATTTAATTTTAATATATACTCTTATGTCAAAAGTATACTGCCCCTTAATTGGCTTTTTGTCAATGCACCTAGCAATTATTGGTTTTGTTCTCTTTTCCTCTTATCCACAAATTATTGCAATTTCAAAGTTGGTATGTTTAAAAGACCCACTGGAGAGACTAGTCTTCTGCGGGTCTCAGGGTGGAATGTATGACTAAAAATCTGTTACCCTAAAAAAGAACTACATATCCCAAGAGCTCACTGACTTCCTGTCATTACGTACTTCCTGTAGACAGAGGATGAAAGGCATGAGCTTTGGAGGCTCCTCCTCTCTGATGTAGAATCAGCAGTGATGGTGGTGAGTTGAGATGGATAAAAATGGCTAACCAGCCATTGGCACATGGTCTTTATTTTGTATCTTCTTTATTCCTTGATTTCTAATGATCATCAATAAGTCTCAAAATATAATATTATTATTGAGATTTAATTTTAACTTTTTCACTGAGTACAAAAACTTTTTAATTAAATATAAAAATTATTTATTTTATATTTTGTGTTTTTTTCTAACTCTTGATTGGTCTTAAAATCTTTCCTGTCCCAAAGATCTGACATATATACTATTCTGTGTTCACCTAATTTACTTATAGTTTTCTTCTTTATATTCAAGTAATTCACCCATTCTGAGTTTATCTTGGTGTATGGTGTGAGGTATTGATCCAAACCTAATCTCTCCCATACTGTTTTCCACTTTTCCCAGCAGTTTTTATCAAATAGTGGATTTTTGTCTCCAAAGCTGGGATCTTTGGGCTTATCATAGACAGTCTTGCTGAGGTCACTTACTTTCTGTCTCTTATCCAGTACCATATTGTTTGTTTGTTTTTAACAAAACTCTTACCTTCCATCTTTGAAACAAATACCTCATATTGATTCTGAGGCAGAAGAGCAATAAGGGCTGGGCAAAGTGACTTGCCCAGGGCACACAGCTAAGAAGTATTTGAGGTCACATTTGAACCCAGGATCTCCCATCTCTAGGTCTGGTTCTTAATCCACTAAGCCACCTACCTTACTTCCTTTAGTAATGTTTGAATCCCTACCTTACAGAGTTGTTGAAACATTCAGAAGAAATAAAGAACTTTGAAAATTCTAAAGTGCTTTATTTATGGGGATGGAAATAGGGTTTAGACCCTTTAAGTTACCCAGAAATATTTAGTGTTACAAGGCTTTGATTAGAGTGTCTCTGTTGTCTCTTTATCTCTCTTTTTGTCTGTTTCTGTCTCTTCCTCTCTTTTTCTGCCCAAAGCAGGGTAGCTAATTTTTTTTTCCTTTATCTTGATGGCTACCCTCACAAGGTTTAGCCAGCCTGTGGAAGCCTTTGCCCAGGGTGTGGCCACTGCCGCATGTTAGCAGCTACTGGGAGCCACAAGTGAGAGCTGGATGTCAGGTGGGGGTCAGAGGCTGGAGAGCTGCCCTAGGGCATGACAAGCCCTCCATACCAGAGATACTACCCCTCCCTGAGCACCCCATACACCCAGCATATCTCTCCTACTAAGCTGGTAGCTCTTTGAGGGTACAAATATTTATCTCTGTAAATCCTTCAAATTCAAGTACCATTTTGATATATTAGCCATCCAAATAATACTAATGGAATGAATTGGTGAGGTCAAGAAATACTCACATCATAGAAGAAGTCAGGTAATGTGATAAATTAAATTCATCTCCTCGGAAGGGTTAATCATTGAATCGTGTTAAAATGAGAGAGTTGGAAGGGACCTTAGGATCAAGTTTGGTCACAACAATTTACAAAGGAGAAAACTGAGTCCTAAAGAAGTAGACTGGTCCAAAATTCTCAATCCAGCTCCAAATCACGCACAAGTGTTTTTGTGCACACTCATCTACACCACAGATGAAAACGCACAAAGACAATTGTCATCCTCGGTTACCGAGAGACTACTACTACTACCCTTTAAAAAGTAGAGGAATCAACATTGTTTTCTGAATCTGATTCCCACTGATAAGGTAGAACTGGTTTGTAGACAGAAATGAAGGAAATCTTATAGGTGAATGATGACTCCTTCTAAAAAGTGATGATAAAGAAGGGGATGGAAGTTGATTGGAGTAGAGTGGAATTTGGAGGGGTCAGAAAAAGGACAGTCAAGAATCAACTTCTGCAAAAGAAGTTAGACAGGAGGAATGAGAAGATCTCCAAAATGAAATTTCTAAAGTAATCATTCCTGTGAGGATGAATACCCCTAAGCTGCCTAAAGAGATGTGTCAGTATAATGGAACTAATTTAGCAATTTAGATTTCAAGGATATGTGACCAAGATGAAAGCAAGGGTAGTGAATAGCAAATGAATGCAAAAGTGATTTCATCTAGTAAGATTAGTATATAGCCTAGTAAAACCAAATTTAGAACCATTTACCATTAATAAGGAAAGCTAAAGACAAAAAGACTCAGTGGATCAAACACTAGACCCAGAATAAGACGACCTAAATTTGAATCTAACCTGGGATATTTAACTATGTGAGACTAGGCAAGTCATTTAACCTCTATCTGCCCTGATTCCCTCAGCTGTAAAATGGGGATCAGAATAGCATATATCTCATAGGGTTGTTGTGAGGTTCAAATGAGAAAATCATTGTTCAACACAGTACAGTATCTGACTCATAATACATATTGAATAAATATCTATTCTATTCCCCTCCCTAAGCTATCTTGTGGGAAAGAGAAATAACTTAGGAACAATTTCTGTCCAAATAATTATCTTTCCTAAAATTTGTAATCCTAGCTTTATTAAATATTCATCTCTATTTTCTAATTCTTTTTCTGCCCAAAGCAGGGTAGCTAATTTTTTTTTCCTTTATCTTGATGGCTACCCTCACAAGGTTTAGCCAGCCTGTGGAAGCCTTTGCCCTAATTCTAATTTAGAATTGTTCTAATTCTAAATTCTCCAATCTGTTCCATTCTATTTTTTTATTCCATATTTTGTAATAGCTACTTAATAATATATTTTGAGATCTAGTAAGACTTCTGGACACTTTAGCAGCAGCAGCATCCAGTGATAATTTTGTCATTCGTAGCAACTCACAAAAACTCTTACCTAAGGGATAGGGGTCCTAGACTCTATTGGAATAGGAATCCATTGAAATCATGGATCCTCTATTTTTATCAAAGCTTTTTTCTATATATGTTTTCATACTAATTTGTAATTGATTTATTCTACTAGCAATTTTCCTGATATTGAAATGCCTCTGAATTTCTGGTGTAAATTCAGTTTATTCAGGTTGAGTTGCTGGTTTGTTGTTTTTTGTTTGGTTGGTTTTTTTTTACATTTTGCCACATTAACTACCATTATGTGGCACAAAACAAGGCAACAAACATTTGTTCATTTCATCAGGTACTTTTTCTAAGCCACTGAGGATACAAAAACAGTATAAACAAAAAAGACAATCCCTGCCTTGGGGACATCACATTTTAATGTGGAAAAAATACACCAAAGGGAGAGGAAAGAGAAAAGGGGGAGAAGGAAGAAAGGTACCTCCATGATGTCAAAAGGAATTTGCATAGAGATGGCAGCTGATGCAGGGTGGCAAAGTCCAGAGAGCAAGAAATAGACCTGGAAGGGCACAAAATTTATGTTAATTTTGCAGAGCTATACATATGTGCTGTTGTCTAGTAGTTACTGAGGGTTTTTTTCCTATTTCATGTTTATCAAGCATATTATTCAAATTCATATCTGTCTACTTGAAGGAATTGGATAAAAAGTATTTTTCTTCTCTATACAAAATAGCTTCTGTAATATAAGGGTTATTTATTACTTGAAAATTTGGAAGACTTCATTTGAGAATCCATCTGGTTCCAGTGACTTTATATAGCATTCTTTCAATAGCTTATCTGATTCCTCTTCAAATTAGTCTATATAGGTTATCTATTTCTGGTTTTGTCACATTGGATATTTTGTAATTTTATAAATACTAAGCCTCCCTTTTCAATTCCCAATTCTATTAGCATATAACAATGCTTAGTATTCTCTGACTAACTTTCTTAATTTATTTGCCTTTGTTGTAATCTCTCCTTTCTCATTTCTAATTTCAGTTCCTTGCATTATGTCTATTTTTTCAATAATTATTTGTTGAATTTATTGGAATTTTCAAAAATAACTTTCTTTTATTTATCCTTTCAGTTCTTTTATGTTCCATCCGATTCATTTCTGTGCTTAACCTGACAACTTCTCATTTTCTGCTAAGTTCAACAGCAACATTATGACTAAGTGGGATATATACCAGAAAATCAAGTATGTTTCAATATGAGGGAAATTTTCAGTAATATAAATCTTTTTTTTTAATATACATATAATCCAAGATTTGTTTGGCCTAGAAAGAATGAGAGAAAAATCTATAAGACTTCAGCAGTGATGTCAGAGCTGGAAGGGAGTGTGCAGTGCTCTATGTGATTGATCATGAGCACCATAACTAATTATACTTTACAAATAAGAGTTCCTTTTACCCTCACTTCACCCTGTGAAGTAGGTGCTATCACTAGTCACAGGTCAGGAAACTGAGATGGAGGGTAAGTGACTAGCCTAGTGTCACAGCCAGTGTCTGAGGCTGGATTTGAAAACTCATCTTGTGCTCTGAATTTGAACAGTTGTATGCTATGCACTTCTCCACCTGGTGGTTGTTTTCATAAAAATCAATCCTTTTTTGTATCTTTTTCCATGTTAGAGGAGTGGCAAAGACAAGCCCAGGTGCCTTAGAGAAAGAGGTCCTCATACTCCCGGAAGGATCTATTTATAAAGTTCCCTTACCAGCTGTAACTGACTGATTAACCAAACCTTTGCCTTTCCACCTCCACAGTTATTCCAGCTCCCTGGTCTGCACATCCACTGGTCCTAGGCTGCCCTACCATGGAGAGTGATTTAGCACAAAAATGAATTGTCAGCCCTTTCTTCTTTTTTTGCCTTGGAAAAAGTAAAATAAAGTAAAAAATAGTATGCTTCAATCTGCATTCAGATTCCAATAGTTCTTTGTCTTGGAGGTGTTTAGCAGTCTTTGTCATAAGTCCTACAGAATTGTCTTGGATCATTGTATTGCTGAGACTAGTGAAGTCTTTCACATTGATCATTACACAATATTGTTGTTTTGATATGCAATGTTTTCCTGGCTCTGCTTATTTCTGCATCAATTAATATAGATCTTTCTAGGTCTTTCTGAAATCATTCTGCTCATCATTTCTAATAGTAAAATAGTATTCCATCACAATCATATAACACAATTTGTTCTGCTACTCTCCAATTAATGGACATCTCTTCAATTTCCAATTTTTTGCCACCCAAAAAGAGCTACTATAAATATTTTTGTACAAATTGATTCCTTTCCCTTTTCTTCAGTCTCTTTGGGATACAGACCTAGCAATGATATTACTAGATTAAAGGATATGCACTGCTTTATAGCCCTTTGGGCATAGTTCCAAATTGCCCTCCAGAATGGTTGAATCAGTTCACAACTTTACCAATAATGCATTAGTATCCCAGCATTGCCACTTTCCCTCCAACATTTATCATTTTTCTTTACTGTCATATTAGCCAATCTGAAGGGTGTAAGGTTATTTTAATTTTCATTTCTCTAATCAAGTGTGATTTAGAATATTTTTTCATATAACTAAAGATAGTTTTGATTTCTTCATCTGAAAACTGCCTGTTATATCCTTTGACCATTTGTCAACTGGGAAAAGACTAATATTCTTATAAATTTGAATTAATTCTCCACATAGTTGAGAAATGAGGCCTTTATCAAATAAATTTCCTACAAAAATTTTTTCCCTGTTTGTTGTTTCCCTTCTAATCTTGGTTGCCTTGGTTTTGTTTGTATAAAATCTTTTAATTTAATATAATCAAAATCATTTATTTTACATCTTGTAATGTTCTCTTTCTTTTGCTTGGTTATATATTGCTCCCTTCTCCATAGATCTGATAGGTAAACTATTCCATGCTCCCTTAATTTGCTTATGGTATCACCCCTTTTATCTAAATCACATATTCATTTAGACCTTACTTTGGTAAAGAATGTGAGATATTGTTCTATAAATAGTTTCTTGCCATATTGTTTTCCAGTTTTTCAAGGAGTTTTCATCAAATGATGAGTTCTTGTCCCCAAAAGCTGGGATCATTAAGTTTGGCAAACACTATTTTGCTTGGTCATTTACCTATCTAATCTATTTTATTGATCTGCCATTCTATTTTGTAGTCAGAACAAAATTGTTTTGGTGATTATTGCTTTATATTGCAGTTTGAAATCTGGCATGGCACTCAGGTAATCTTTTTACTAGCCTTGATTCACCTCTTCCCCCAACCCTGAAGCAGTAATATATTTTCATAGTCAAAACCATAATAAATAAATTAATAAATAGATAAATTAATTAAAATAAAATGCTAGTTACATCTCTGTTATGATTAATCCAAGAAGGTTTAAAGTAAAGCAAATATGTTGCCAAACGTTCATGTGTCGGTGGCATTTGGACCTCAAAGTATATTTTGTTTTCTATTTCCTTCAATTTCCAGGTCAAACCTTATTTAACCAGTGATTAACTGCTTGGAGCCTAAGGTCCTCACTTACCTTATTCTTCTCACTTCTGGATAATTTCAACAGTCTTTCTTACCAATTCCTCCACCAATTAGTTTGAGAGATTAAACTAAAACCAATTAATTTTGCTACTTGTTATAATAGATGTTGGTAGAAAAAAATTACAAACAGAAAAAGTAAATATTGAGTAAAATGCAATCTCTGCACTTATCTCTGAATTTCAAATCCTGTGATCTTTCTGAGTTTCTTATTATTACAGAAAAGCAGAAGTTAGTAATACTTTATTTAAAATAGATCTGACTTCTAAGGTCATGGGAGGTAAGAGAAGGGTGCATTTAAATGGGATGTAGTGAATGATAGGTACAAGAGGTTTATTATTGTCTGCTTTACAGACACTTGAATCAAGAATAAGAAGAAAACATTCTGGCCTTATCTTGGGTAATGCATGTTATTAGCAAACATGGTGCTCTGTAGTTGAAATCTTTTCCAAATGTCAGGTTTATCTTGCACATCATTGTTTGAATTTCAGCTCTGTCCCAAATGCATCTTTTGATAACTTTATAGTAGTTGAATGAGTGAGAAGAATAAGAAAACCTTGACTCTACAATGATTGCTCTTATAAAGATACAAGTTCAGACAATAAGTATTTCTAAAAGATTAAAGCTGAAATGACTTCAAATGCTGGACATTTCCTTTTTATAAGAGTCTGTCAGATTAATGAGTATCCACAATGAAAGTTTAGCCAGTTTCATTCATTCATTGAGTCAACAATTATTAAGCCCTATTTTGTGTATTACACTGTGATAATTAGTAAATAATAACAAAAAATAAACTAGAAGAATAATAATATACTTATGTTTTATTTTACTACTTATGGACCATTTTCCTTAAAATAAAGCCAACAAAATGGATGGTAGTGCAGGGATAAAAGAGCTATTGCTCAAAAGTTAGAGTACTGGACCTGGAGTCAGTCCAGCCTGAGTTTAAATGTGGCTTCAAATACTTCCTGCATGACCCTAGATAAGTCACTTATCTTCTGATTACCTGACAGAAGCATCCAGTATCCTTGCCAAGTAAACCCCATGCATAGCTATCATCCATGGGGTCATGAAGAGTCAGACAGGACTGAAAGACTGAACAACAACAGTCTAGGCATTACTATTCCCATTATATAAATAAGGAAACTGAGACTCTGAAAAATGAAGGGATTTTGGCATAGTCACACATCTAGTGAATGTCAAGGTTCAAATTTAGGTTTGCTTAACTTCAGGGATCTTCCTTCAGTCACTCCCGAAAGACTAGACAGGCTGGATAGACTGTTGCGCCTGGAGTCAGAAAGACTTGAGTTTGATTCGAGCCTCAGACTTACTACTTGTGTGACAAACATTTGGCAAGTTACTTAGCCTCTCTCAGTCTCCTTGCCACCTTGACAGATAAGGGAGTATATTCTTCACCACAACCATTATTCCTAGTTCTAACCCTAAAAAACAAGAATAAGTCTAATTCTTCTTCCCATGAGAGTCCTAAAATCTTGTAGACAGCTATTATGGCACTTCAGACTTTTCTCTTTTCTGTGTTAAAAATCCCCTTCAACATGTCTTCATATGACCTCAGTGCTCTCAACCATCCTAATCAACCTCCTCTGGATGTTTTTCAGTCAAAAATCTTCCAAAACTGTGATACTCAGAAATGAAAACAAAACTTCATTTATGGATCTGACCAGGGCAAAGTATAATAGAATTATCACTTCCCTCTCTGGATACTCTGCCTCTTTAAAATACAGTCTTAGATCACATTAGTTTGGAGATATATTGACCCTCACTGGTGACATGTATCAAGCTTGCAGTCTACTACAACCCCCAGATCTTTATCAAGTGAGCCATACTTTCTCAATATAGCCACACCTTCCTCATCATATACCTTAAAATTATTTTTCCAGATTGGATATTGATACAATTTTCAATAATTGTTTTTTGACGTTTTGTAGTCCACAATCTCCCCCTCCTTTTGCCCCCCCACAAGATGATAAGTATTATGATATTGGTTGTACATATGTTATCATACAAAACACAATTCCATGTTCATCATGTTGTGAAAGAAGACATATATCATTTAGAGAAAAATTCATGAAAGAAAAAAAGGGAAGAATGGTAAACTCCAATCTACATTCAGACTCCATCAGTTCCTTCTATGGCAGTCAATAGCCTTTTTTAGTCATGAGTCCCTTGGAGTTGCCCTTGAATTGTTGATAATATTTAAGTCATTCAAAGCTAATCATCACACTCTGTTGTTACTATGTACAATATTCTCCTGGTTCTGCTTATTTTATTTTATATCATTTCATATAAATCTTTCCAGATTGATTTGGGTTTTTTTTTTTTTGTGAGCCTCTTGCTCATCATTTCTTATAGCACAATAGTATTCCATTACAATCACAACTTGTTCAGCCATTCCCCAATTGATGGACCTTCCTTCAATTTCCAATTCTTTACCACCACCAAAAAAAACCACTATAAATATTTTGGTACAAGTAGGTCCTTTCCAGCAATGCAAGGATCTAGAACAATTCTGAAGGACTTATGAGAATTAATACTATCCACATCCAGAGAAAGAATTATGGCAGTAGAAACACAGAAGAAAAACAACTGCTTGATCACATGGGTTGATGGGGATATGATTGGGGATGTAGACTCTACATGACCACCCTAGTGCAAATACTAATAATATGGAAATAGGTCTTGATAAATGACACATGTAAAATCCAGTGGAATTGCTCATTGGCTACGGGAGAAGGTGGGATGAGGGGAGGGAAAGAACATGATTCATGTAACCCTGGAAAAATATTCTAAATTAATTCATTAAATAAACAAAAAAACAAGTAGGTCTTTTCCCCCCTATCTTTGATTTCTTTGAGATACAGACCTACTAGTAGTAATTGCTAGATCAGAGAATACAGAGTTTGGTCACCCTTTGCACATGGTTCCCAATTACACTCCAGAATGACTGTATGAGTTCATAGCACCATCCACAATATATTAATGTCCCAATATTTTCCAAAACTCCACCAATTTAGCATTTTTCTTTTTTGCCAAATTACCCTGTCTGACAGGTGTGAGATAGAATCTCATCGTTGTTCTAATTTGTATGTTCCTAATTAATTATTTGGATTTTTTTTCATATAACTAACAATATCATTTACTTTAAGTTTGTTTTAACTTTGTGTAATACTTTATTCTTATCCTTACTGAATTTCATTTTTTGCATTTAGATCAAAATTATTAAGGTGTTTTGAGATCTCGTGTCAATTTAGCTGTACATACTTGTGTATTTCCTCACCCATACCTCTCTACCTTGTCCACAAGAATATCATGAAAGACATGTCCAAATGCATTACTAAATGTCAAAGCATTCACCTGGTCTACTAATCAAATATTCTAGTCAAAAAGGAAATTATATTATTCTAGCTTGTTCTTGTTCTTGATGAATAGGCCTTTTAATCTGCTTCCCTTTCTCAATATCCACTAACCATCTCTTTAATAATACATAATAGACTTCAAGCCAAGATAACCACCTGAACAGGAGGGAGAGCTTCTGCCTAGTTCCTTCATACTGATTCCAGCCAAACCCTGAAGTTCATGCCAAACCAAATAATGTCAGTGCCATCTCATTGTAGCCTCTTACTACAACCAAAGATAGATTAGAACATTCCCTAAAAACTAAAACGAAGTAAACAGAAATCAATGACTCCATGAAACAGCAAAGAATACCCAGAACGCACTTGAAAGATTGCTATATTTTAATATAATTGACATTACTGGTATCTGATTGATACTAATTGACCAATTGATATCTGATATTGTTTATTAATTAATATGTAATATAAAAATTACTAATCTGGAACAGATTAGAAAGAGATCATTCAAGAATCATTAAAACCACAACTTTTTAAAATCTTAGACCCTGTATTTCAAGAAATCATGAATGAAAACTACACTTAACTATTAGAATGAGAGGGAAAAGTGCAGATAGAAATAAAAAACCAACCAGGTTCTAAATTTTAAAAAAGGAAATATCATTGCCAAAATCCAGCACTTTAACATCAAATAAAAAATTCTACAAGCATTCAGAAAGAAGCAGTTTAAATGCAAAGGAAGCAGTTCGGATCATATTCAAATTGGCAACTTCTACTAAAAATAAAGGGAAATTCTGGAATAGAGTATAACATTACAAGAAGCAAAATATGCAATAATCCAACCAGAATGACTTACCCCAGAAGTTCAATGTAATCCTACAAGGAGGGAAATAGATCTTTAATGGAACAGAGGATTTGCAAGCATTACCAGAGCTAAGTAGGAACTTTGAAATATACTCATAAGAATTAAGAGAAATTTTAAAAAGTAAATTTGAGCAATTGGAAGGGATTGTATGATGATATAATACTAGTGTTCTAATAGGAAAAGAAATATGTTCCTTTAGAACCTCAGTATCTTCAAAAAGTACTGGGGGAGTAAAATAAGAAAAAGGGTGGATTTGGTTCTATTCTGAAGAAGGTTTGAAGAGAAGTCTGAAGAGGGACAGGTACATGAAAAACATAATAGTTCAAAAAGAAGGAAGAACAGGATGAAACTTACAATATTTCATAATTGGAATTCATGAGAAGAAATACAATCATGAAGAAGGGAGTGGGTAGAAGGCATTGAGATGAATCTCGTGAACTAGACAAAAGTTAGACACAGATAGCTTGGTGTAGAAATACATCAGATAATCAGGATAAAAGGAGATTGGCAGAGGAGGATAAAAGGGAAGTTAATAAAGGAAAAGTAATAGTCACAAGCAAAATAAACTTCGTTATCCTGAAAAGGGAATTAAAACGGAATAAAGAAAAGAGTAAAAATCAAAGTGAATACTTTAAATTGCCTCTTAGACAACTAGATAATGGCTAAATAAATTGTGATATATGGATATAACAGAATATTACCCTACAGTACAAAACAATGAAAAAGACAACTTTGGAGAATTCTGGGTAGAATGGGCTGAAACATTGTGCAGTGAACAGAACTAGGAGACAAATTTGTATAAGGACAATATTGTAAAGAAGAACAGCTTTGAAAGGTTTAAGGACCCTGCTCAGAGCAAAGGCTGACCATCTCTCCAGAGGGCCTATGATGAAGCATATTACTCACTTTCTGACAGAGTTAATAGACACAAGTTAGATAAAAAATTTTGGGACATGGCCATTGTACAGATTTTCTTCAACTATACTATTTTTTCCCCCTTTCTTAAGATTTATTCAAGTAGGGCTCTTAGGGAGCAATACCTATGCTTTTTTTTTTTAGGCCATTGTGAAGTATTTAAAATACACACAAAAGAACAAAAGGAAATTCAGAAAGAAGCACCCACAAAAAGTTTAGTGACTTACCCATCTGATTCCAGTTCCAGGCCTCTTTCCACAGCACAAGCTATTCCTGGAATTAGTTTCAGGATGTAATTCCAGGATGAAGGAGCTAAGGCAGATCTAATCAGGAATTCCAAGGCCCTCTTGCTGCAAAAACAAACAAACAAACAAAAACAAAAAAACAACAACAAAATGCCTAGCTTGTGCCTTGAGAATCAGAGGAACTTTGCAGGTGAACTGAATCAACCAAGACAATATAAATAAATGTTTCAGATTTTTAAAATATGACTTGCAGTAATATAATTCAGATTGCCTTTGCTAATAGCTTGAGCATGTTTACTTACATGAGGAAATTGAATCCAAGAACTGCTCTTACTAGAAGTTTCAAGTCTGTTCTCATAAAAACCATTCCCACCAAAATTTCCAATCAGACACTCTTTGCCATGTGAGTCTAGATGTAGCTTAAAATGACCCTTTCCTAAAATTTTAACTTTTTATTATTTTTTCATTCTCTCAATAGAGTCCTCCTCTGATGCCTCATCCTAGCGAGGACTGGACCCCGGGTTGATGAACACTAGCCTGGTAGGTGCTAAGGGCTGAATCACCTTCAAGGATTGCCCAATGATAGGATGTCTGGGGAACAGCCTTGTTATATAGGAAGAAAACCATTATATGGTTAGTCACAGGGTAATGAATTTCTTGACTAAAGTCATTGTGGAAGAACATAGAGGCAAAGTGATTAATGTCAATGGAAGTAGTCACACACCAAGGAATTAAAGACGCACTAAAGTACATTTTAGTCAACTCAAATAGTTACCTAAAATGAAAGTAGTTTGTGTTTAGTGCTGTTATTGTATAAGTTGTACTGGTTCTACTTGCTTCATTCTACATCAATTCATACAGATTTTCTCAAGTTTTTCATCATTTCTCAGAGCAGAGTAATATTCCATTATGTTAATATAATCATCATTTCTTTAGCCATTCCCCAGTTGCTGGACACCCCTTTGTTTCCATTTTTTTTTCACTTTCCTAAGGCTCTAATTATGAGGAAGTTTTTTCCTGCTGCCAAACCTCAAAGTGCTTTTTTTTTTCATTTCTACACATTGTTCCTGGTTCTGCCCTCTGGGACCAAATATTTGTATACTTAATGCAAAAGTTTAATCATTAGTACACAATATGTTACCAATTATAACTATTCATTTGAGTTGTTACATCCATATTTCAGCCAATGATAACCTTTATTGGATTCAGCAGAATTTTGTCATTCATAGTGCTCTTATGAAGATTTGTTTCTACAATATGTTATCCTTAAGATTTTGAGGCATTCTAAAATCAAGCTTCCAGTTCTTTGTCACTACAAAAAGAGCTCCTATAAATAATTTTGTACAAGCAGTTCCTTTTCCTCTACCTTTGATCTCTTTGAAATATAGGCCCAGTAGTGGTATTATTGGGTCAAAAATCCTTCTTTGGGCATACTTCCAAACTGTTCTCCACTATGGTTTTATCAATTCACTGCTCCACCAACAGTCCCACATCCCCTCCAACGTTCATAATTTTCCATTTTTTGTCAGATATATCAGTAATGCTTTAATATTCTAGTTCCCAGAATAGAAATGTCTAGATGAGATGGCAAGTGTCAGATCAAAAGATGAATCTTTCATATTTCTTCATAGGATGCAAAAATCTGTTTCTAGGGTTTCAGGAACTAGAGGGCCACCAAAAAAACCTATTTCATCTAGATTGATGTGAAAATCATTTTAATTTTGGATCTGGATTTATCTTCCCAGACAGGTAGTACCTGACAACCAGTTGTAGAACAAATCATCCCAAGTCAGAATAGCATTTCAGAGTTGTCCTTTTCATCTCTAAATAATTTGACCACTATTAATGGAAATGGTCTGAAAGCCTGTTTCTTTTAAAGAAAGGACAGCATACCCTTTACTCTAAGGAATCATAGCACCTCCCTGATATATTTCTATTTACTCATACCAATTCATTTATTAAAAGTGAGGGTAGCATTTACAGTTAGAAATTCCTAAATAATAAACATTTCTTTATATGCATTATCAAAAGGGATGTAGAAATTACAAACCAGACATCATGGAATGTATTCAGCAGTCTAAACTTTGTTGGCAATACAAGAGCTTTGAAAGGCAAACAAAGGAACTTGGGTTTTGTCCCAAGGAAAAGAGGGAGCCATTAGAGCTTCCAGAGCAGGGGAATGATATGCCTAGATTTGTGCTTTTGAAAAATCACTTTGGTAGATGTGTAAGAAATGGGTTGGAGAATCTGAAGAGAGACCAATGAGGATGCTATTACAATATAGTACAAGCGAGACATTATTAGAGAACAAAACAGGATGATGTCTATGTGAGTAGAAGTGATAGATTTGAGATACATTATGAAAGTAAAATCAATAAGTTAGTTCATTTATGTTTATGATAGCAAAAAAACTAGAAACAAAATATGTGACCATGACCTGGGAAGTGGTTTGATAAATTGTGGTACATGAATGTAATGGATCATTATTTCACTAGAGAAGAATATGAACTGATGCAGAGTAAATAGAGAGCAGTTTAAGTAACAAGACACTATTAATGGTGATAGGAAGAAAGCTTGGAAGAGACAACAAGGAGGGAAAAAAGTATGTTGACTCCTCTTTGTTGCCCACCTGGAATGAATGAAGATAAATCCAGTGTTGAAGAGAGCAGACAAGTTCATATCCTTGATTCTGACCCTTCCCATCTGACCCTTCTGACCCATCATGCTCAATATTCAACCATTGCCAAGTAGTGTTGCTTTCTTACTCTACAAAAATGTTAGTCATCCATTTCTCTCACTTGGATTATTGTAATAGCTTAGTCTTTCTACTTCTGTTCTTCATGCTATCTTCACTCTAGCCATCATCCACAACTCTTCCCCAAAGGAATCATGAACTCTGTCCCAAGTAATCCCCTTGAACTCTAATTAGAGGTAGCTAAGTCATGCCATGGATAGAGCACTGGATCTAAGTTAGGAAGACCTGAGCTCAAATCCAGTTTCAGATGCTTATTAGCTATATTACCTTGGCAAGTCAATTGTGCCCCTCTCAGTCTTGGTTTCCTCATCTACAAAAGGGACTAATAATAGCACCTTGCTCTCAGGATTGGCAAATTTAAGTTATAGTATAATCTAACTATCCTTACTTTATAAGACTTATTTTTCATATTTCCCTTTCTGAAATTAGACTAGTAAATGTTTTCTGAACTTGACATTTAACTTCCTGCCTCTAAGCCATCTCTCAGATCTGGAATGCCCTCTATCCTCTTAGCTGCCTTTTAGAATCCTTAGTTTCCTTGAAGGGTTGGCTTAAGAACTGTATTTTTTTCTGACTTTTACCTCATCTTCCCATTTGTTAATGCTCTCTTCCTTCTTAAATTACTATGTACTTACTTATGTATTCCACTAGTTAATATAAGTTCCCTGGAGAGTGTTTTGTTTGTGTCTTTGTATCCCCAGCACTTAACATGGGATTTTCTACTTAGGAAGTTAAATGGAATTTATTGAAAGATGCCCTGCAGACATAATATAAATATTTGCTTTATGAAATTTTAGACTTTCCTTAGGGAATGGGCATAAATTGAATTGATTTTTTAAATCAGTAGTAAGAGAGACAGCTAGGTGGTACAGTGGATAAAACCCTGGGTCTTGAGTCAGGAAGATTTGAGTTCAATTCTGGCATCATACACTTATTAGCTGTGTTCCCCTGGGTTAGTTGTTTAACCTCTCTTTTCTCAATCCACTGGAGAAGAAAATGGCAAACTACTCCAGTGTCTTTACCAAGAAAACCTCTTATGTCCTGGGTTTCTAGTCCCACTTCTGATTAATACTGTCAATATGACCCTGGGCAGGTGATTTAGTATAATTCCCAAGTTATCATTCAATAAATGTTCATCTAATTGAATACCATCTTACGTTTATCTAATGTTTTACGGATAAAAATTTTACATTGAACCTTGAGCCAAAAAAAGAACCTTTAGGAAAAATTTATGACCAAATAAGAGGTAAAATGAATAATTTTGACTATATTAAATTTAAAAGCTTTTGTACAAACAAAACCAGTGTAACCAAGATTAGAAGGGAAATGACAAACTAGGGAGAAAGTTTATCACAGATTTCTCTGATAAAGGTCTCATTTCTCAAATATAAGAGAACTAAGTCAAATATTTAAGAAACCAAGTCATTCCCCAATTAATAGTCAAAGGATATGAATAGGCAGTTTTCAGATGAAGAAATCAAAGCTATCAATAACCATATGAAAAAATTTCTAAATGACTCGATTAGAGAAATGCAAATTAAAACAATTTTGAGGTACCACTTTATACCTAGCAGATTGGCCAATTTGACAGTAAAAGAAAGTGATAAATGTTGGAGGAGATGTGGCAAAGTTGGGACACTAATACATTGCTGGTAGAGTTGTGAACTGATCCAATCTTTCTGGAGGGCAATTTGGAACTATGCCCAAAAAGGCTCTGAAATAATGCATGCCCTTTGATCCAGTAATACCACTACTAGGTCTGTATCTCAAAGAGATTTTAAAAAAGCAGGGGGGAATGATCTACTTGTACAAAAATATTTATAGCAGCTCTTTTTGTGTTGGTAAGGAGTTGAAAATTGAAGGGAATGACTAAAAAATTATGATATATGTTGGTGATGGGATAACATTGTGCTATAAGAAATGATGAACAGGATGATTTCAGAAGGGACCAGAAAGACCTACATGAACTGATGCAGAGTGAAATAAGTAGAACCAGGAGAACATTATACACAGTAACAGTAATATTGTGGAATGATCAGTTGTGAAAGACTTAGCTACTCTCAGCAATACAAAGATCCAGGGCAATTCTGAAGAACTTATGGCAAAGAATGCTATAATCGGAAAGTAGATCAAAGCATATGATTTTTCACTGTAGGTTATTTGAATTTTTATTTGAGAATTTTTGTTTTATATGATTATTCTCTTACAAAAATGAACAATATGGAAATTTGTTTTGCATGATAATACATGTATAACCCAGATAGAATTGTTTGCCAACTCCTGGAGGGAGGAAGGATATGAAGGAAAAAAACAATTTTGACTGTATAATATCAGAAAAAGTATGTGGAAATTTGTGATAAAATTAATTGTATTTGTAATTGATGATTAATTAAAATAAAATTGATAAAATAAAATATCTTTACAAAAAGAACCATTAGGAATGATTTAATCCAACCCTTTCCGTTTAGCTGGGACAGTTAGCTGATTCAGTACCTAAAGTGCTGAGATGAAAATCAAAATACACCTAATTCAAAACCAGCCTCAGACACTTATTTAATGTATGACCCTTGGCAACTTGTAACCTCGGTTCCCCCAACTGTAAAGTAGGTACAATAATAAACATCTCCCACCAAGGCCAGTACAGATGAAGTGAGGTATCATTTGTTAGGTGCTTAAGATGATACCTGCTACAAAGTAGTCACTTCATAAATTCCTGTATCCTTCCTTCCTCCTTTTCTTTACAGAAGAGGAAAAGGGCTTACAGAATAGCAAAGCCAACATTCAAACCCAGGTCCTCCAACTACATAACAAATGGGCTTTCCAGAACCATATATAGCCTCAAAGCAGCTCTATGTAAGGTAAAAGTCATGCCAGTTTTATCCTAGATTGACTGCTGAGGAAACCAAAAGATTAAATGATTTAATCAAGTTATACAACTCTCAGTTGTAGCATTGGGATTCATGCCTAGATCTTCTAATGGCAGTCAGATGGCACAATAGATAAGAGTGCTAGACCTAGGGTCAGTAATTCCTGAGTTCAAATCCAACCTCAGACATTTACTAGTTTGTGATTCTGGGCAAGTCATTTAATCTCCGTCTGCCTTAGTTTTCTCAGTTGTAAAACAGAGATTATAATAGCATCTCTCTCACAGGATTGTTGTGAAAGTCAACTAAGGCAATATTAATTAAACACTTAGAACTGAGCCTGGCACATAGTAGATGCTCACCCCCTTTCTTTTCCCCTTCTGATATTAAGTCCAGTCACTGTATTATGTTTCTGCTCATATGAAAAGATTATACCTGTCTAATCATTGCTGTGACAAGAATCAACATCTTGATACTTGGAGGCAGATAAATGGCTAAACATTTCCATTTTGCTGTATTTTTAGTGGATTATTGCATTATACAGACATAAATGCTATGAGAATTTATAAATCAGAGAAGGGCAGAGTTTATAGACTATGGAAGGAGGGAGGACAAGCAAATAAAACATGATACAAATATTGTACAGCAAGGGTACAAGTGACTACCATCCACAGAACCTGAAGAGACAGGACTGACTAAAGCCTGATAGAAAAAGTGCCCATTGATAAGCAAAGCCTTCAAAATGTTCTGACAATGAGGAGGAAGAGGAGGAGAAAGGCTATGCTAGGTAAGAGGAGGAGTTTCAAGAAGTCTTGTGTTAGATAAAAGAAACTAGTTGGAAAAGAGGATTCAAATCCATGACTATGAGTATTCATTTCATTCAAGGGGCACCTGGGAGCCATTGTAGGCTTCTCAGAAAGGGAATACCAATCACAGTGGCACCAAAGAAAAATGGTTCTCATTGCTTTGGATAAGGAAATCCAAAATGATGAATAAACCTCAGTGGCAAAAAAGAATCAGTTGATACTATTCCAAGTTCCCCTGCCTAACCTTTCCTTTCTAATGTATATGGGTAAGAAGGGAGAAGATTATCCTCAAGAATGTTCCTATTAACTTAATTAAGAAGAACAAGCCTGAGCCAATACAATTAATATAGTGATTGGCTGAAACCATAAAGCTTACAGGAAGAAAAAAAACCTCTAGAAAAACAAACACAAACTGAACATCCTGCTGATTCAACCTAATGCTTCCTCATTTTCATTAGAAAAAAGAAAACTATTTTGAAAGATCTAAAAAACAAAGGAACAAGAAAGTACTTTAAAAGATGAGTCACCTATTGACACACTCAAGATGAAAAACTATATAAACTTGCAGACTGGATACAATTATTGTATCAACTATAGGGTCTTGAAGAATAGTTTCTTAACAGCAAGTATGCTCTACTCTGCATTATGCATAGTGAGTCTCTGGACATGCAGCCTTGCTTTTCCACTGCTCCCTAAAATTAACAGGACTTATTATGAACAATGGGAAGTAGCCGAGGTAAGTATCTGCATTTTTTTCCTAAGACCCTCAACTAACTCAAAGAAGATACTGTAAGTATATTTGTACCAAGATGCTCTGGACCCATTTAGCTATACTGTTTGTCCTATTATATTTCTTTGTATGGAAGACAATGTTTGATCTGTTAGGGATTGTTTCCTTTTAATACTAAAGTCCACAAAACTATAATTTCTTTTTCCCTAAGATTGCAAATTACTTTTTAAAAATTTTATTTTATTTTTTGTTGTTAATTTTATGTTCCTATCTAAGGCTGTTTCCTCCTCCCTTCTGTACTAGAAAAGAACATGAAATATATTACCCATCAGATTTATGGATAGGCGAAGAATTTATGAACAAACAAGAAATAGAAAGCATTGCAAGATGTAAAAGGAATAATATTTATTATGTTAAATTAAGGATTTGAGCAAACAGAGCCAATATAGCCAAACTTAGAAGGAAAGCAGAAAACTGGAGAGGGGGATTTTTATAGATAGTTTTGCAGATGAAGGTCTCATCTCAAATACATAGAGAACTTTCACAAAACTACAATAAGCCAAATTAACAAATTAAGCAAATAAGATTAATCAGCAGGATTTGATCAAAGTGGCTTGAAAGTTATCCAAGCCCATCTTTGAACCCTCCTGTACCATAAGAGTTGGGTTATCATACAACTGTTGAGGGAACCCAGGATTATTGTTTAGAAGAATAAAATCTATACTAATTTAAGGGAAATTTTAGTGTCAAAGAAAGATATTAAATAAAGAGACAGCATAATATAGCACCATCTTCAGAACCATGCCCAGAAGATCTTGGTTTAAGTCCTATATCTGACACACAATGGTTGTGTGACTTTTTTTTTAAGGGACTTTTTCAAGTCACTTAATTTCTCTGTGTTTTAAGTAATGTTCTAATATTATAAGTTGCAAAAATGGTACCAACTTTCTTTGATAAAAGGAATTTCCTTAACCAGACATTTCCTCCTAATACTAGTGGAATCATAGATTCAGAACATATCCTATTCAATAATATTTTATTGGCATTTATTTAGGTTTGTTAAACAATATTCAAATATCACATTTCACATTCACAACAATATAGCTGAAGAAACTGAGGCAGACATGTTAAGTAACTTCCCTAGGATCCCATATCTGTCCCCTTCCCTTTATTCTGAATGTTACTCTAGTGACAACAGCCTTTATGCTGTTTCTCAAACACTACATTTCTATCTTTCACCTCCAAGCCTTTTCACTGCCTACTCTCCATGCTTGGAACTCTGTGTGTGTGTGTGTGTGTGTGTGTGTGTCTGTCTGTCTGTCTGTCTGTCTGTCTGTCTGTCTTTCTCTGTCTCTGACTGTCTCTCTCTCTCCAACTTTCTGACTCTCTCTCTCCCTTTCTGTCTCTCCATCTGTCTCTTTCAGTCTCTCTGTCCCTCTGTCTCTTTCTCTCCCTGCCCCTCTCTCTGTCTCTCCTCTCTGTGTGTCTTTCTCTCTGTGTCTCTTTCATTCCCCTTTTTCTATCTCTATCCTCTGTGTCTCTGTGTCTCTTTCTCCCCCCTCTGACTCTGTCTTTCTGTATGTTTGTCTCTCTTTTCCCTCTCTCTGTCTCTCTGCCTCTGACTCTCTCTCCCCCCTTTGTGTCTCTCCATCTGTCTCTCAGTCTCTGTCTCTGTATCTCTCTTATCTCTTTCTCTCCCCTCTTTGTCTCCTCTCTCTCTGTCTTTCATTCCCCTTTTTCCTATCTCTCTCCTTTGTGTCTCCGCTCTTTCTTTCTCCCCTCCTCTCTCTGTCTGTCTCTCTTTCACCCCTCTCTGTCTCTCTCTGTCCCTCTCTCTGTCTCCCTCCCCTCTTTGTCTCTCTTGCTCTGTCTGAAACTCTCTCTGCCCCTCCCTCTCTCTGCATCTCTTTCTCCCCCTTGATTTCTGCTTCTTGACTTCCATGATTTCCTTCAGATCTCAGATAAAATTTCACTTCTAGAAGAAGCCTTTGCCAATGTTTTAATACTAGCTCCTTCCTTCTGTTGATGATGCCTGTATAGATTTTTTTCTACATAATTGTTGACATGCTCCTTGAGATCAGGGACTATATTTTCTTTCCTTTGTAACCTCAGTGCTTAACACGATGGCCGGCACATAGCTGGTGCTTTATCTTAATAAATGCTTACTGACTGACTTACTGACTGACCAGTGTCTGAGGACAGATCTGAATTCCAGTTTTCCTAACTCCAGATTGAGTGCCAAATACCTAGCTACTAATAAACTATTCATGTTTGATTTAATGTCCAAAAATTAACCCTTATCTTCTATCTGATCTAAGACAGAAGAGCAGCAAGGGCTAGGCAATTGGGGTTAAGTGACTTTCATAAGGTCACACAGCTAGGCTAGGTCTGAGGCCAGATTTCCTTATTTTCCTTATAGTGTCATTTTAAAAAAGGGTACTGGATCTGGACTCAGAAGGTTTGGGTGCAAGTGCTGGCTCCTTCATGTATCTGGTATATGATCTTGGGAAAGTCAAATCACTTCTGAGATTTCATGGGGACAGTAAAACCTGCCTAAATTCATAGGATTATTGTGAGGATCAAACAAGGTCATATTTGGGAGAGAATTTTTAAATTGTACATTGCTGCAGAAATGTAAGATATGATTACTGAGGCAAGTAAGATTTTGTAAAACATTGATGTAATTACAAATACTTTGGGGAGGGGATAAGATGGAGAGGAGAGAATCCTGGTGACTCCCAGTTTAAATCTAGTTGAGTAGTTTAGAACTTGTGAAAAAAACATGGAATCATTTTATTCTCTTAAAGTCACTCTGGGAAACTAGGTGGCCCAATGAATGGAGTCAGTAAAACTCATCTTCATAAGTTCAAATCTGACTTCAGATACTTTCTAGCTGTGTGACCCTGAGCTAGTCACTTAACTCCCATTGCCTAGCCCTTACCACTCTTCTGCCTTGGAACCAATATAGAGTATTGATTCTAAGATGGAAGGTAAGAGTTGAAAAAAAAAAGGTATAGGAAAAGTTTTTTTCTGGATGCTGTGTTATGTCTTGTGGATCCTAGAGGGGTGAAATGAACTATTGTGTGGGTTGATTTTTAAAACAATTATTTATTCATTGGCTAACAGGCAACTCCCAGTAGGAAGGGAAAACATTACAATTCTGATTAAATCCTGGATTTTTAAAGAAAATAGCTTTTCCTTGATCCTCTTAGTGAACTAGGATTTCAGGGCAATGGCCAGCTGGGTATTTCAGTTTAAAGAGGACAAAAAAAAAACAGTAAAATTACTTTCATTCTTTAAAACAGGAATATCTCAATAAATTCTATGCATATTCTCCTGAACCACAAAAAAAACATTTTGAAAACAAAGTAAAAGAAATGCAAAAATTCTTTCGCCTAGAAGAAACAGGACTTTTAAATCACAAAACTATGGAAATAATTCAGAAACCTAGATGTGGAGTACCTGATGTACAAAATTTCCAGTTGTATCCTTTCACCCCTAAATGGCCTTCCAATGTCGTGACCTACAGGTTAGTTGTACTTGTGTTCATTTTGGTAAGACAATAAAAGCCATTTTACGAGGTATCAATATTGTTTTCTTGTCTGGCTGCCAGGATTGTTTCTTATACTTCGGACTTACCAAGATATAAAGTGGATCAGTTAGTAGAGCAGGCTTTAGGCAAATGGAGTGAAGTTTCAGCATTGACCTTCAAGAAAGTGCTCATAGGAGATGCAGATATTAGAATTGGTTTCGCCAGAGGAGGTAAGGCTGATCCTTTTAAACAAATCCATTTTTTTTTCTTTTTATGGTAAATTTGATAGATGTCAAACAAATGCAAGCATTTCCATATGTGAAAAACAGAAGAGAATTGCATATGAAACTATGAATCTTAATTACATTTGGCTGTTTTTTAGAGCATATCATAAACTGAGCACTTATTAAAATATTGCCATATTTGTCTGTGGGGATTTTTCCCCAAACTTCTCTTTTTTTCTAATATGTATATTTTCTACTATTTCACTGAGATATTTTTATTTCTTTTTTCCTTATTTTTGTCATCACTATTATTCCTCCCTCTCATAATTCTCCTGCCATCCTGAAACAAACAGCAAATCCATATTTTATACATTGTCAGAAACTACATTATTTTCCTTAATGCTATTGTAAATATTGAGAAATAACTGTTGGGTCAACTGGGGCTAAGATACACAGCCTCCTCTATCTAACTAAGGAACTCCAGTACCAGAAACATGGTCAGAATGAATTTCAGTCTTGGGAGAGCCTGATTTCAAAGAAGAAACTCTGCTCCCTTTTTTCCTGGTCCTTTTTTTTTCAACCCCAACCCTGAGGTCCTGGGAACAATTTACATATGACTTAGGGTGAACCTCACATCTAGGGTTTCCCCAAAAAAGAAAAGTAGAAAGGAATTCAATGGACAATAAGAATAAGGTATACAATCGGTATTCTTTTCTTTCACAAAAAATTATGCTAAAACAATGCACATGACAGTAAGAATTAAATTAGAAGAACAGCAATACTATCATATCTAGGCAAAATGTTGATGCTTAAAGCAATAAAAAACTAAAGCAGTTTGTGGGGCTACTGATTAAGCCTTCTATATTTCACCTTGGCTCTGCACTATCCAAAAAACTCCCAATACATGATTTCTGATTTAAAAAAAAACAACACATTTTTTTTTAAGCTCCGACTGATCCTCTTGTTGGTGGTCTTCTCTAAGAACATTGGAACAGTTGCTAGGGACTCTTCCTCTTGCCACCATTCAGCTCTGACCAAAAGGACTCAGACCCTTTAGACTCACAAGGTCTCCTAGAAGCTTGGGCATGTTTATCTAGGGAATAAATATTCCTAAGACCAGGAAAGAAGAAAACAGACATGAAAGTAGAAAAAACAGACAAGGTTCCAAGTAGCAATTCATCAGTTCAAATCCCTCAGCATTAGCTGCCATGTGGTTGAGGTCATCATGATTCCTAATCCCTTACTGGAAGTCTCAGAATTACATGACACCATGTAGACATTCAAAGAGAGGAGAGAGGGAAAGAAAAGAGGAGAAACAGAGAGGGGAAGGGAGACAGAAAGAGGGAAATGGAAGTGGAGAGAGAGGAAAGATAACTCCTCTTTTAACTCATAGTAGCCCATTGTTTTCCATCCACTGTTACAGCTAGGAAAGAGAATGAAGGGGACACTCAGGGTTTGTCATGTTATAGCAAAATATCAAGTCCTTTCAGTGCTGAATTCATGACATGACCAGCAGCATCCAGAGAGACCATCACATTAAATTCACCAAATATTAAGTCACACTCAGCTGGCCGAAAACAAGCAAGGAAGGTTCATGGATATACGTTTCTTCAATCCACATTACATTCATACCTTATCTATTTTGTTAAATTATGATAACAGTTTTTCTGATCAACAATTTTCTGTTGTATCTTTTTTCCTGTTGTATTTTGACAGGTCACAAGTAAAGAAGGTATATTGTCTGACTAATGCATGAATATTCTTATTCATTAGAGTGGTAGTTTAATTAACCTATAGATTGTAATTTTAAAATGTACAATTAAAATTTAACAGAGGTGACCAAGGCTAAAAAAAGTTAAGTGATTTGCACAGGGTCAAACAGGTCGTATGTGGGAAAGGCAGGATTTGAATCTAGAATTCTATCAAATGAGATTATGCTCATGAAACTTTTTGCCACAAAATTTTCTGTGAGAATGTCAATGATTATTATATTAACCACTATATCATGCTATTTCTTTAATAATTCTAGGCTATTTGTTTAATATGAACATTAAATTTTATGAAGAACAAAAATTTTTTACATGATAGGACTCAGAGACATGTCACTCATACATATAAATTGCTAATATTTGCTGTTCTCAAATAATGCGAGTTAAGCTTGGTTTTTCCAAGACTCAATGGTCTGGTGAATATGTCTATTAAGCATCTAAGAAGAGCATGAAATGATGGCTGGAGAGATAGCCTCTCAGTCAAGGACATCTGGATTTCAGTCGTGTCTCTCCCACATACCACTTGTACAACCCTGGGAAAGTCACTTAATCTCCACGACTCAGAGATAGCTTTCTGCACCTATTATAAGTGAAAGAGAAAGTACTAATCTGAATTGTTAGAAGTTTTTCAATGGGAGCTCTCTGTATCACAAAATCACAAGTCCAACCAAAAATATCTTTTTTTAAAGTTTGTATTAATTAACATAAACTAGTTCACCTTGAAACTTTAACTATGATATCATAAAGAAATATGAATCAGAAAACTACTCATGGTGTTCAGTGACCAAAATTTAAATCAATATATATGTACTAATTTCCTACTATTTGTGGGGAACTATATTAGAAAATGGTGAAGAAATAAAAGCTAGCTGAGACAAAAGTTCTTTTCTCATGTAAGTTAATAGAGCAATTACTCAAGACCAATAAGACATGCAATAAGCACATAAGAGATGTATAATAAGTATATAATAAGAACTAGCATTTAAATAGCATCTACTCTGTGCTAGATGCTGTATTAAGCACTTTACAGTTAAAATTTCATAAGATCCTCAAAACAGCCCTAAGAGATAGAATCTATTATTATCTCCATTTTACATCTGAGACCTGTGTTCAAGTGTTATCTTTTTTTTCTTTGTTTTGCCAGAACCTGGCACATAAGAATTTTCTGAACATCTGTCAATTGATTCTGTTATGGGGAATATTGATCTTGAATTGGTAGATGTCAATAGTCACCCCTGGCAGAGAGCTTCAGTTGATGGCAATTGATATCACTAGCTGGAGACAAGACTATTTTAAAAACCCATTTATTTAATTCATTCAAAGAGCAGGGACAGGAAAAGGAAAATATTGATTATTGATCCATTTACTTTAATCTGATCTATCTATCTAAAACCTGGATCCCAAATCTGTCTCTCACGAGACTTCTTCCCTGAAAAATCAGGGCTAACAATTATTCTGTCTGTCTGAATATAAAAATCTATCTTACTAAAGCTATTATTTATATTTCTACTTAAACTCTTTTCCTTCTAGTGTAGCTTCTAAGATTCAGTGTAGCTCTCTGTGTCTTTCTCCAGTCTCAGAAGATTCTCTGGGACAGCTTCAGAGATACTGCTAGCTATCTTGCTCTCCACTGCCCCTGTGGTGATTCAGGGAACAGCCTGAGCTTTTCTCACTCAGTCTCCAATTCTTATCCACTATCAAGATGGTTTTCCAGGCTAAACTGTCTCCAAAATCTTCTAAGATTTACAGAGCCAAATCCCTAGACACCTTTCCTCAACAAGGAAAATCTAGAGAGTGACCAGTAATCCAACTGCCTCTCCTGGGGGGAAGGGGGACGGGTTCTCTACCCCTGACCCTCTGAAAAGTCTCTTGCTGTTTAAAGGAGCCAAGGTGAAAAAACTTCTCCTAGCCTAAAATCCTTAATTCTTCCTAGGACTTCATCTTTAATGAAGCTAATTAATTATTATTTACAACTCATTGATTGATTGATTGATTGTCAATACTAGCTGTGAGACCTCTAAGAATATAAATAGTAGGGTATTTTCTGGTTTCTTTGGGAAAGGAACTCCCTGCATTCATAAAATCACAGGTCCAGGGCAAAAAAAAAATGCAAGACCATTCTTGGAAGGAAGTAGGGTATTTTCACTTCTTGGAAGCATAGATAGTCTTCTTACTTCTTCTGGGAAGGTAACAGGGTAGGTAGGCAGTTATTTCACTTCTGGGAAGGAAGTAGGGTAGGTAGTATTTTCACTTCTTCTTGGAAGAAAGCAGGGAAGGTCAGTAGTATTTTCAGTTCGCAGATCAGACTGACAGAGGCTTCCAGATGTGAAATGGTTTGCCTAAGGTCATACAGCTAGTAAGTCAAACGAGACCATAGAATTAGGGAATATTAGATTTAGAGTTGGAAGGAGCCCTAGAAGTTTTCTAATCCAACTGCCTTATTTTACAGATGAGGTAACTAAGGTTCAAATCTAGGTAATTTGCACCTCCATTAGGCTGCCCTCAGATTTCAGGCATTGCCCAATCCACTCTGCCAAATCTCTAGCTACATAGATTGTATAACTGGAATATTTTCATAGGTTAAGAAAAAAAAAAACAGTTCTTAGTGCTCATTTCTGTCTTCTTAGGCAGGCCAATGACTGTTTTTTTGTTGTTGTTTTTTACTTAGCTCATGGGGACTTCTATCCATTTGACGGACCAGGAGGAATCCTAGCTCATGCATTTGAACCAGGGATAGGAATAGGAGGAGATGCTCACTTTGATAATGATGAACAATGGAGTGATGGCAGCCAATTAGGTAAAGCTATTCCACGTTCCTTCCTGTCTAAAGTAGAAAACATGAAGGCAAAAATATGTCACTGGGTACCTAAAATGTGCCATTTAACTATGAAAACAAGAAAGTTATAGTATTAATTAATATGTTAAGCTGTAAGCTTCCTCACTTCCACTATGACTAATAAGGGGGTGGAGAAAGGTACCATGCATCCTATTCAATTCTATAATCATTTAAATACCTATAATGGGTCAGGAGTCAGACAAGGTATTGGATGATACAAAAACAAAAACAAAAAGGCAGTAGGTACAGCACCTTGTCCTCAAGGTGCTTCCACTCCACTGGGTAGAGTAGGGATAGGATCTAACATGTAACAAATAAGAGTGCTCAGTAGCAAGAACTTTGGGTTTCACAGGTAAGATGTCATAACATCTCAGTCTAATGAAAGCTAGTAAAACTTCACTATGCAAGTTCTAAACAGGAGAAAATGAAGAGCTGCTGCTGTTCATTTTCCCCAACCTCTTGCTCTGTTCGGGTATCTCCGTATATCCAAGTAATCAGCTCTCAGACAAATGCAAAGCAGTCCCAGTTTTGATGTCTCCCTTTAACCATGATGTCTAACTGGCTCACACCTTCCCATGAGCTGAAAGGACAGAAGTAAAATCTTTATTTTTATTTAGACCTCTTTCTTAGAAGCTGACTAGAGTTTATTCAGACATTCCAATTACCAAACTGAGTGTCATGGGTTACTCAGCCCACTTAAATTTTCATTTCAAGTTCTCTGAAATAAGGTTATTTGAGAAAGAAATCAATTGAAAAGTCAAGAACCCAAAGAGTGCTTGCTGAAGGACCACTCCATATCAATCTCCCTCCAAATACTGTTTAAAATTTTAAAATAATTGAGAATAATCTTTTTTGAGTTCTTGAATTGTTTTGTAATAATTTAATGTCCTTTCTTTTATTGTAGGAGTTAACTTTTTATTTGCTGCTACTCATGAACTTGGCCATTCCCTGGGGCTAGGTCATTCTTCTGACCCTAACGCTGTGATGTATCCTACCTATGATGCGTCCAACTCAGGGGACATAAATCTGTCAGAGGATGATATCAAAGGGATTCAGGCACTTTATGGTAAGGTGTAAGACTTTCAACACAAAACTACACATTTATCAGGAATTTAGAGAAATATTCATTGATAGATTTGAAGAGGAAAAACTGGGAAATGGGTATCCACTTGGAAAGTAAGCACTACAACCTAGGATTTTTTTTTCTTTTTATCATTGAGACCACAGATATTTATAACCTAATGAAGCTGATCTTTTTTGCCTAAGATGACTGATTCAGAATGTTTAATAAATGAATGTTTTGATCATTTAGTGAAACTAAACCATCTCACTGATAAAATCCAAAATAGCTCACCTTTAGGTAGAATTTGCTCACAATACTGTAAGTAAAATAATTTAAACTCCAGCCCTCTTTCATCTTATTTTCCTTTATGTAGTTTGTGATCCAGTGACTAGACTCTTTATTCTTCTTCACACACTTCTGACTCAAGGCATTTTCACTGGCTATCCTCCATGCATACAATGCACTTCTTCCTCTTTTCCATCTCCTAGTTTCCCTGATTTTATTCAAGTCTCAGCCAAAGTCCCATGTATTTCTCAGTCTTCTGTAATCTGAATGCCTTCCTTCTAGATTATTTCCAATTTGTTATACATAGTTGTTTGCACATTGTCTCCCCAATTAAACTGGAGGCTCTTTTAGCTGAGGCACTTTTCCCTGAGCACTTAGCATAGTGCCTGACCCTCAGCAGGCACTTAATAAATGCTAGTTGACCAACTGACTGACAGTTGGAAGTTATCCTGGAAGCCATCCAGTTCCACCTATCCCCAAAGAAAGATCCTCCCTACGATATCCCCAACAAGGACTCTTCCAGCCTCCACTAGGTGGCTACTAGGCCTCCCATGTCAGCCAGTTCCAATTTTGAATAGTTCTAATTGTAGGAAGCTTTTCATTATGTCAAACCTAAATTTACCTCTCTAATCTTTTATCCATTATTCCTAGTCTTTGGCCCTCTGGAGACAACCTAAGTAAGCCTAACCTCTCTTCCATCTGACAATCCTTCAAATATAACCATCAATTCTTCTTTCCCCCATGCTAAATATCCCCAGTTCCTTCCACTAATCCTCCCATGGCATGATCTGGGGGCTATTTACCAGCATCCTGATTACTCTCCTTCTGGATATGCTTCAACAGGTCAGTGATATCTCTAAAATGTAGCACCAAAACTGAATAAAATTTCAATATGTCCTGCCCAAAGTAGAATAAAGCATCCCTCCTTCTAGATATGATGCCTTTCCATATAGACTAATATAACATCATCTCTTTGACAACTATGGATTAATCATATTGACTTTATTGTAGCTCACTAAATCTCCCAGACTTTTTTTCATACAAACTATTATCTAGCCTTGCCTTGTCTTCTTTATTTATGCTTTTGAAGCCACTTCTTTGGTAGCACTTTTAAGTAGATGATAATTCTCCATAACAAGATTTGCATTTCCACTGATCCTCTCTGTGCACATATTCCCCTAATTAGAATGCCCAGAATTTATACATAGCCGAAGAGTAGTATGTTACCTGCCATCACAGTAGTAGAACCTGTCTTGGTTGCAAAATCTGGGTTTGTCAAGTTTATGACAAACTTTCTAGAATGCTCCCTTTCTTCTGGTGCATTGAGTCAGTCTCCTTATTAGTGAATTCAGAAAGCAAAAGCTGATTTTTTTAAACTCAAATGAAGACCTCTATTTGTATTTCCATTAAATTTCATCCTAGGAGAATGAAACTCCTTGCCTATCAAGATTCTTCTAAATCCTGGTGCTATTGTCCACAGTGTTAGCTATTTCTTCCTGCTTTGTGACATCAGCAAGTTGAAAAGCATGAAACCATATAGGCTTCATATCCAAGTCATTGGTAGACAATTTGAGCAAAATAAGAAAAGGCGAGTGATGATTGCTACTAAAAAAAACTCCCTTCAAGTTGACACCCATCCCTCTATCCATCCATCCTGGAATTGATCATTCAAATATTTACAAATGTACCAAACCACAATGTATCCTACCCTATATCTCTTCAAATGTTTTGCTAAAATATTTTATGCCATGTCTATAATATTCCCCTGATATAATAATAATGGCTTGAAAATAACTAGTATTAACATCATGCTTAAAGGTTCATAAAGCACTTTACAAATGTTATTTCATTTGATCCTTTTGATAACCCTGGGAAATAGGTACTATTATTATTCCTTTTATATATGGGGCAACTGAAGCAGACAGAGGGTATGGGACTTTCCCAGAGTCATAGAGCTAGTACAGATATGAATCACAATTAAAATTCAGGTTTTCCCTGGCTTCAGGTCCAGCACTAAATCTCTGGAGCCACCTAAGCTGCCTCTGTAGATGCACCAGTATGATTAATCTATCCAAAAAAAGGGACTGGGGGTTCATCTGGCATGGCCTTTCCTAGATAAAAACCATTCTTACTCCTGATGATCAGTCCTTCCCTTTCTAGATGCTAACAATGGCAATAACAATAAAAATATACACATTCTAGAATTTTGCTAGGAAATAAAACCTTACAAAAGAGGAAATTATGATTTCGATTTAAGTAACTGACCCAAAGTCATACAACTAGTAACTATTAGAGCTGAGTTTTAAACCCAGGTCCTCTGGCTCTTAATCCAGGTCTCTTTCTATTATATCACATTGTCTCACCTTGCATTATGCTTATGACAGAAATATTTCCCTTTACTAGCATGTAACATGACTGATGATGAAGCAAACAATGATTAAGTGCCTACTATGTGCCAGATATTGTGCAAACAGCTAGAAATACAAAGAAAATCCAAAAATAGCTCCTGAGCTCAAGTTCACAGACTAATGGGGAGACAACTTGCATACAGCTATGTACAAACAAAAAATAAACAAAATAAATTGGGAATACTCTCAGAAGGAAGGTATTAAGATTAAAGAGACCAAGGAAAGGCTTCTAGGAAAAGGTGAGACTTGAGCTGAGATCTGAAGGAAGCTAGGGAAATAAAAATGCAGAGATGAGAAGAGAAAGTCCCAGGCATGGGGGATGGCAAATGAAAATTGTTAAAATATAAATAGTTAAAGGATGTAGTATTGTGATGGAGAACAATGAGGCCAGTCTTCCTTTATAGAGGGGAACAAGATATAGGAGGTTGAAAAGGTAAGTTGGGAAGGGGACAGGTTATATGGGGCTTTAATAGCCAACCAGAGGACTTTATGTTTGATCCTGGAGGCAAAAGGGATCAACTGGATTCTACTGCACAGAGGTGTAAGATGTTTGGACAGCTTTTTAGATAGAGCAGTTTGACTGGAGTAGAGAAACCTGAGACAAGAGGCAAAAAGAGCTATACCAGGTTATACCACCAAATGACCATCTACTATAGAAAATTCAGCAAGACTGAAAGACCTCCAGCACAATGAGTGGACACCTTCTGGTGAATTTATAGGGTATGGACGAGAGCATGTAGGATGGGGGACATGAATGATATGCAGTCTGAATCATTAGAGGGAGCTTCAGTGAAATCATGAGTTTCAAGCCAGGACCTTTCCCTACCCTCCTCACTCCTAAGGAGTCTGTTCTAAATTGTTAGAAATGGTCAAATTGCCCATTTCTGTTGGGACATAAGCATGGAGGAAAAGAGTGACTGACCATGTTAAGACTGGTGGCTGAGTAGTTAGACCTTTCAAAAAGCATGTGCTTATGCTGTTGCCAGATCTCACAACTCTGGACTAGATGAACCACAGACCTACCTGGTCTGAGAGACCCTTAGTTTTTGTCTTTGTGGTTTTGTTTTTGTGTTTTACACAATGTCATAATGTTTTCTTCTGTTCTCTCAACAGGAAAAGGAGATTAATTTCAGAAGTTACAAATCTAAAAGAAAAACATGCATTCAATAGATTCTTCTACATTCCTACTCTATCAAGATGATTTAATTTTTTTCATGAATTTCTATAACAATCAAAATGTTTTTAAATTAATGGTTTTCTTTAAAAATCAAAGACTAAACACAAAAGTACAATGTATTGTTTCATTAATTCATTTATTTTATTCAGCAAACGCTTATTAAGCATCTACTAGAAACAAAGTACACTGAGGACTTCGAGCTATAGACTGTCTACATCATCAGGGAGGACTGGCCTCATTATTTTCCCTTCATATTCACTAGTGCTGTGATTAGTGCTAAAACCAGTGCTTCAAATCCTTCCTTATCATATCCAGAGCAACACAATCACAACTGAGTTGGTTGATGACCAGAACAAGGGCAGGTTTGTCTTAGAACAGAATCCAACCACTGAAGCCTCGGCTGGATGAGTGGCTTGCCCTAAATCATACAGCAAACTGGCTTCAGAACTAGAAAAAGAACTTGGATATCCCAAATCCTAGCCCAAGTTTTCATTCTACCATACTATTCCCCCACCTCACTTTCTAAAAAACATAGGGTCACCCAATTCGCTGCTATATAGGTATGTGCCAAATGGTGATGTTGTACCTTGACTGAGGAGGGATTCCAAATTTTTCTTTTACTCCTCCCAGAACAACCTAGGTCCACCTTAGAAATAGTCACCAACACACCAAAAGCATATAACAGTTTTTGCCAAACAAATGGAAAGGAAGGGCAATTTTTTAAATTTTATAATCATTGTCCCCGGCAACCTGACAAAATTTCTGTGTAGTTTGGGGAGCTGATTGTCTGTCACAGAAGCATACTAGAGATGGATTTGATTATTTCTAGTCTTTTTCTGTTTCCAGCACCATCATCCTACGAAGTGTGATTGGAAGCCACTATGCCAAGACTTTAATAAGTAAAGCTATAACATCACCAAGGAGCACTAAAAGTAACAGAATACTGAGTACTCTATAAAAGTTTTTAAGCTATTTAATTTGTATAAAAAAATTGATATGCATCTCTGACAAAGGTCTAATTACTCAAATTTATAAGGAGCTAAATCAATTGTACAAAAAAGCAAGCCATTCCCCAGTTGATAAATGGGCAAGGGGCATGAATAGGCAATTCTCAGATAAAGAAATCAAAACTATCAATAAGCACATGAAAAAGTGTTCTAACTCTCTTATAATTAGAGAAATGCAAATCAAAAAAACTCTGAGGTATCACCTCACACCTAGCAGATTGGCTAACAATACAGCAAAGGAAAGTAATAAATTTTGGAGGGGATGTGGCAAAATTAGGACATTAATGCATTGCTGGTGGAGTTGTGAATTGATCCAACCGTTCTGGAAGGCAATTTGGAACTATGCCCAAAGGGCGATAAAAGACTGTCTGCCCTATGATCCAGCCATAGCACTGCTGGGTTTGTACCCCAAAGAGATAATAAGGAAAAATACTTGTACAAGAATATTTATAGCTGCTCTCTTTGTGGTGGCAAAAAAAAAATGGAAAATGAGGGAGTATCCTTCGATTGGGGAATGGCTAAACAAATTGTGATATCAGTTGGTGATGGAATATTATTATGCTAAAAGAAATAATGAACTGGAAGAATTCCATATGAATTGGAACAAGCTCCAGGAATTTATGGAGAGTGAAAAGAACAGAACCAGGAGAACTTTATACACAGAAACTAATACATTGTGGCACAAATGTAATGGATGTAGTAGATCAATCAAATGTAAAGGATCACTTCTCTCCCCCTCAAGTCAGACTGTCCTCTAATAAAAAGCTGGAGTCAGTTCTGGGTCCTAGTAACAGAATTTATTCAAGGGAAACAGGAAAAGGGACAGGGCTGATGGAGGGTAAGAACTGAAATTCAAGAGGGAAGGAGGGAGAGGGGGTCTCTACTAGCAGCAATGCAATGATCCAGGACAATTCTGAGGGACCTATGAGAAAGAACACTATCCACATCCAGAGAAAGAACTGTGGGAGTAGAAACACAGAAGAAAAACAACTGGTCGATCATATGGGTTGATGGGGATTTGATTGGGGATATAGATTCTATAAACTATCTTGCAAATATCAGTAATATGGAAATAGGTCTTGATCAATGAAACATGTAAAATCCAGTGGAATTGTGTGTTGGCCTACAGGAGGATGATGGGAGGAAAGGAGGGAAAGAACATGAATCATGTAACCATGGAAAATTATTCTAAATCAATTAATTGAATAAAAATTTTCAAATAAAAAATTCATAGCCATGATCTTTGTGGTGGCAAAAAATTGGAAAATGATGGGGTGTCCCTGGATTGGGGAATGGCTGAACAAATAGTGGTATGTAATGATTATGGAATACTATTGTGCTGAAAGGAATAATGAACTGGAGGAATTCCCTGTGAACTGGAAAGATCTCCAGGAATTGATGCAGAGTGAAAGGAACAGAACCAAGAGAGCATTGTACACAGAGACTACATTATATATTATGGTACAATTAGATGTAATAGACTTTTCTACTAGCAGCAATGCAATGATACAGGACAATCCAGAGAAATTTAGGAGAAAGAATGTTATCCACATCCAGAGAAAGAACTGTGGAACCAGAAATGCATTAGAAAAATATATGATTGGGGGCAACTGGGTAGCTCAGTGGATTGAGAGCCAGGCCCAGAGATGGGAGGTCCTGGGTTCAAATCTGGCCTCAGACACTTCCCAGCTGTGTGACCCTGGGCAAGTCACTCAACCCCCATTGCCTTAAAAAAAAATATATGATCATATGCACATATGATCACACCTAGTGTGATAGGGATATGATTAGGGTTTTGATTTTAAAGGATCACTCTACTGCAAATATGAATAACATAGAAATAGATGATACATGTATAACCCAGTGGAACTGTTTGTTGGCTTTGGGGGAGGGGGAGAAGAATGGGGGATCATGGATAATGTAACCATGGCAAAACATTCTAAATAAAAATTAAAAATAAAATAAAAACTGATATGCAAAGAGGGAATGGAACAGGGTCTACTCACAGAATAGATGGTCACAAATTTGATTCTGGCATATTACCCCAGTATCAATTACCTGTGATGTCCCAATATCATTTGTCAGTAGCAGTTAGTATCACTCTAAGATCATTTAATCAGTTCACAGCTCTTCAATAATCAATTAACATCAATTAGCTTTCACAAAGGAATATTGACTGAGAAAATATAACAAGAACAGAAATATAAACCTAATATAAACAGAAATATAAACCCAGAACCAGAAATACATTCTTCCCTCTACCACCTCAGTCCCTGGGGAGAATAGACATGAAACTTAAAAGCTTCTACACAAACAAAATTAATGCACCTAAGATAAAAAGGAAAGTAGTCAAATGGGGGGGGGGGTGTTTCAGATTTTTCTGATAAGAGTTTAATAACCCAGGCATATAAAATACATATATGAATATTATATATGTGACCAAAAGCTATTCCCCAATAGATTAATAGTCAAAGATATGAACAGTTATCAAAAGAGTTGAAAACATTTACAATCAGATGAAAGAAAGCTACAAATTACTAATAAAAGAAGAAAATCAAAATAGCCTTGATGTATGACCTCACATCCTGCAATTTGACAAAGGATAGAAACAGTTTGTGTTAGAGAGGTGGGGGAAGACTATGTAATAAAGGAGAAAGGGTGAAGGGAAATGGAATCTTCTTCCTTTTAGGCGGAGACAGAGTGAGAGGGGATGTTGTTAAGACAAAGGAAAGAAGGAAGGTGGGTTTGTCTTTTACCACCACCACCACCACCCCAGTTCTCTCTGACTAAGCCCCCTCACTATGTTTGCCTTCAACTCCTAACTGCCATGTTCTCTGGGAAATTTGTGTAAAGAGGCTTGAGGTGGTCAGCCTCTTCCTTCTAGGAAAAGAAGGATCACTTCTCTCCCCCTCAAGTCAGGCTGTCCTCTAATAAAAGCTGGAGTCAGTTCTGGGTCCTAGTAATGGAATTTATTCAAGGGAAACAGGAAAAGGGACAGGGCTGATGGAGGGTAAGAACAGAGATTCAAGAGGGAAGGAGGGAGAGGGGGGTCCCTAGCTAGCTAATATCTTTCCCTCCAAAGTCAGGCAGCTCAGGTCTGACAACCTGAACCCCTTGGGACTCAGAGTAGAGAAACCCTGGTTTCTTGGCAGCACAGTGTACCAAGTTCAAGGTAAGAGAGGCTCTGAAGATCTTCTCAAAGTCCTTGTCCACTGGCTTGGCTTTGGGGAGGATTTTGGATCAGGGATCCAGGGAGAGAGATCACTCAGTTAAGGAATTCAGTCGGAGCCTAACCCCTCTGGTGTGTTAGTCTCAGATAGGAGTCAGGTTTCTCAACTGCCTGGCCAGATCTCTCACTCCCCTCACTTCAAGATTCTGAGTTCTTCCTGCCTAACCCCTGCTGCTTGCAGGGTTCTGCAGCTCTTCCAAGCTTACTTCCAAAGTTTCCAGATTTCTCTCTTACACATCAATGCAGTGTTGTTAGGCATTGGACATGTATGTTGGTATAACCATCTTGAAAAGAAATTTGGCATTTTGCAAATAGAGTAACTAAAATGTGCTTGTCCTTTGACTCAGTCCTAGGTTTATGCCCCCTATAAGGTCATTGATAAGATGAAATTCCCCACATACACCAACAGATTCATGGCAGCACTTTTTGTGATAGCATAGAATTAGAAACAAAGTAGGTGCCCATCAGTTATGAAATAGCTAGGCAAATTATGATAGATAGATGTAATAAAATTCTACTATATTGTAAGAAAACATGTGTATGATGAATACAGAGAAGCATAGAAAGATTTCCACAATGAAGTATGAGCCAAGAAAAAAAAATGCAATGACAAAAACAATATAAATGGAAAGCTCTACCACAAAAGAACCAAAGGAGAATGTTTCAAAATTACAAAGAACAAGGGGGCAGCTGGGTGACTCAGTGGATTGAGAGCAGGGCCTAGAGACAGGAGGTCCTGGGTTCAAATCTGACATCAGACACTTCCCAGCTGTGTGACCCTGGGCAAGTTATTTGACCCCCATTGCCTAGCCCTTCCCACTCTTCTGCCTTGGAGCCAATACACAGTACTGATTCCAAGATGGAAAGTAAGGGTTTAAAAAAATTACAAAGAACAAGAATAAAAGAGATGTGAGAAGATACTTCTAACTCACTCCTTTGCAGAGGTGGAAGATCCATGGCTGTGATAGTCTTCAGATTTTCATGCTTTTCTAATATATTGATCAAAATTAAAGATTTTTCCTCTTCTTTTTCTTTAAATACATTATTTTTATATGGGATAATTCTATAGAGGTAGAGGAAAACTAGAAAAAGTTTTGGTAATATAAAAAAATGAAACCAATAAGTTTTAAATGCATAATAGAAGAACTCATAAGAACACAAATAATTTTAGTACAGAGTAGACTTTCACAAAAGATCACAAGGTCACACTTATAGGTTTATAGATCAAAGGGACCTTAGAAACCATTTTTTCCAACCTCTGATTTTATATATGAGGAAATTAAGGCCCAGAAAAGTTCAATGACTTACCAAAGGCTCTAGGTATAAAATGGCAGTTGGAATTTGAATCCAGCTCTTCTAATTTCACATTCAGTCTCCTTTTCACTATACCACTCCAGAAAAGTGTTTTAAGACAATTTGATGAGAGAAGCAAAATAATGGTTGCAATTTCTGGAACACTTAAAGGTTTGCAAAAGCATTTAATATGAATCTATACATACATGCTCTGGGGGGGGGCACATACTACTAGGTACATATCCCATCTTTATAGATAAAGAAAATGAGATTAAAGATATGAAGGGACTTGCCCATGGTCACACACATTTTAGAGTTAGAGGCAATGGAATGTTAGAGGTGAGATTCAAATCCAGGTCATTGCTAACTAATCAATAGTTTTTCTACTCTATATCACAATGACTTTCAAAAGAGGGGGGCAAGAAAAGTTTTAGGGAGAAGATAGCACTTGAATTGGGTCATGAAAAAGAAAACTATGAGTATTATAATCTAACTCTCATCAGGTCTTAGATAAAGAGAGAACAACATACATAATTAGAAGAATAAAAATGTTCTTCTTATACAGAGAAATAAGAGGGAAAGGGGATGGGATAAGGGATCCACTGGGAGTTCCTTGGGAGACTAAGGCAATGAAAGAAGGAAGAGTTGATTAAGAGGAAGGAGGACAAGGGTTAAGGAAAGGGAGGGAAAACTAGAGGGGAGTGCAAATCAAAGGTAAGGGATTAACGTGAAAGGATAAGGGAATCAAGAAGTAGGAGGGCACAGTTGTGGCATAAGAAAGGGATTTGGGGAAAGGTGGATAACATAAGAATTATAATGCAAGGAAGAAAGATGTGACCTTTGGAAAGTTGGGCTAATTTGGAACCAGAAGCACAAAAGGAGAGGATAAAAGTGGATCTTTGGGAAGGGATGTGAATAGAAGAGGTATTGGTCAAAGGAAATTGAACATCTGAAAAGGGATACAGCAGAAAGTAAGGAAGAATGGGACATATGGTAAAGAGGAATAAAATAGATGGAAATACACAGCTAGTAACTATAGCATTGAGTATAAATGGGATGAATTCACCCATGGAAAGAAAATGAGTAGAAGAAATGCATCAAAAAACCAAGACCTGACAATGTGATGTTTACAAGAAACACACTGAAAATGAAAGACAAACAGAATGAAGGTGAAGATCTAGAGCAGAATGTACTATATGGCCTCAGTTGATCTAGAAAAGGCAAGGGTGTAGTCATGATATATAACAGAGTTAGGGCTAAAATGATTCCAATTGGAAGGGATGAACAGGAGAATTATATTATTTTGGGGATAGGGTTTACTGTGGATAATGAAGTATTATCAATATTGGACTTGTATGTGTAAAGTTTTAGCTGTAAAAATGGAGATTTGAACCCCAGATTTCAATCCCCAGAAGTGCGTGGCACTTCCCAGAATTCCCTAAAATCTCACCTGAGTGCTCACCTGGGCCAAGAACATAATTTGTATTTAAACTGACTCTCTGCCTACTTCAGGTCTCTCTGCTTCCGCTTCTAAGCACTTGCAGTCAAGGTGTAGGTTGCACGTGCTTTTCTTATTTTGTATTTTCTTTAATTCTTAATTCTAATAATCTTTAATAAACCTCTAAAAATGTAATACCTTTAAGCGAGAAACTAATTTAACTGTTACATAACAACCAGATTTTTAAAGGAAAACCTAAATGACATACAAATAGAAACAGATAAAAAAATTATAATAGTTGAAGACTTTAATTTTCCCCTCTCAAAACAAGATAAATATAATGAAAAAATAAACAAGAAAGAAGTTAAGGAGATGAATAGAACCTTCAATAAATTAAATGAGACAGATACCTGGAGAGCTCACAAACACCTGCATAAAGTTAGTAGTAGATTTAAACCCGAGCATACACATAATCCAAACATAATTTCTGGTGGGACAACAATGGCTGAGAGAGTATAAATATTCTGCAAAAGTCTTACTTTAAGATTCATCATGCTATGGAGGAAACCCTGCATTCATGAGGGCTATGGCACTGGAACAATTCTGCCCACCAGGTATAACCAAGTAGGAAAGACTAATTTTGGAACGAGTATGGTATCCTGGTATCAGATTGTCTCTGCTACCTAAGGACCAATCTAGCTAAATAGACTCATGGTAATATATGTTAAATAAGAATCAGACAAGCTAAAGTGATAAAATTAAATGCTGATGGGAACTTGGAGAAACAGGCCTTTATTACATTACAACATTACATTGCTATAGTAGCAATGATTTTTTTAAACAAGTCAGAAATATACATTAAAAGATGTAAAGCTGTTAATGCTCACCAACCTAGAGATCTCATTACCAGAGTTAGACATCAAGGGTATTATTGAGAGGGTAAAAAACTGAATGTATGAAAATACTCATGGAAGCTTTGTTTGCAATGACAAAATAACTGGAAAGGATACATATGTAATGACTGGAAGAAATGGCTGAATAGGTTATGAAATTTGAATATAATAAATTGTGTTATTAGAGATGACAAATATTGGAAAAATAAAGAAAATAAGGGAAATATATGAAGGGATGAAAAGAGAAGAAAAGAGATAAAAATAATAAATACCATGATTACATTTTTTTAAATATCAGACACAAAATCAGGAGAAAAAAAGTATTCAACAAAACAAATCCAAAAGGAAGTAAAAAGAAGAGGGTGTCTATATTAGTATACATATAATTTACATATTCTTAAACAGATTATAAAAAATGTGAAGTTTGTGATTTTTGCACCAAATTTTTTATGCATTTGTTCAGTTAAGTGTTTTTTGATGGTAGTGATTATTACTGAGTATATAATGATTAATAAAAAAAAAAAGAAATAACCTGGGGGAAAAGAGTAAATAACAAAAGACCATAAAAATGCACTCTAGTAAGAAGGAAGCTCAAGTCACAAACTGAAAAAAAAAAGGCAACATGAAAACATATGAAAAGTCTCAAGGGGAAAAATGTAAATTAGACATAATTCCAACAAGAATTCCTACAAGAGTTGAGAAAGATATAGAAAAGATCGAAAAACCAAATTTTAAAATAGAAGAAATATAAAGGAGGAACTAGGGAAAGAAATGAGAACAGAGCAAGAAAATTATAAAAAGATACCTACCTAGTAAGGTGCACCAAAAAAAAAAAACTGAAGAAAATATCATTTTAAAAAGCAGAATTGGTCAAATGGAAAAATAACTCTCTTCTGTCTCCTGGTTCCCCAATAACTCAAATTTGACTATTAGCGGAGAGACAGGATTTAACTCACATGCCTGCCTTAGGGATATTTGTAACTTAAAGTTGTTTTTTTTTTAGTAAGCCCCACAGGAAAATATAAAAAGGGCTAAGATTACAAAAAAAGAAAGAAAATTTGCAAGTCTTAAACACTAAACCTTAAATTTTCTCATTACTTTATCATTTGACTGAATTTAGCAAGCCTGATCTCCTCTGGACTAGATACTAGATCTTTCATTTGACAAAATTGAAGCTACATCTCAAACCTTCTAGACTCTGTTCCCTCAACCCAGCTCCAAAATGTAGAATTCATGTCTGCAATGAAGATTTCTACAAAATATTTATAGATGACTTTCTCACCATAGATTTCCTAGTGATGAATCTATATTAACCCTGCTCTGGCTAAGAAAGATCCTTTCTTTTCTTCAAGATTCAAGCTGCCCAGGAGCTGAAACTTGCCTTAATGCTCTCTCACTCACCTAGAGTGGCACTCTAGGACTCTAACACAAATTTCCTAACCATATATAAATGCTGGTTTGGTCCTTTATAGTTAGGATGGCTACTCTCCTCTATTCTATTACCCAGGTCTGAAATCTGTGCCCCTTCTACTCTGAAGCACCATGTAACTTTTATTTCCCCATATAGATGACCTCTCAACTTCTTCTTCACAAAGTTGTATCTTGGTGCAGCTAGATAATATAGTAGATAGAACACTGGGTCTGGGGTCAGAAAGATCTGAATTTAAAATGTGACCCTGTCATAAGGCACTTTGCCTCAATTTCCTCTTCTAATAAAATGGGGCTAGTAATGGCATCTATCTCCCAAGGTTATTATAAGGCTCAAATGAGATAATAATTGTAATTAGTTTAGTAGAGTACCTAGTACATAGTTAGCACCATATGAGTTGTTAGTTATTGCTAACAGTTAACATTTCATATAATGCTTACTATTATTTTTAGCTATTTCTGAGCCTCCCCATAAATTCCTCTTTTCAAGGGAAAATACTCTGCCACTTCATTTGCTAGAATTAAGAGAATAGACTCACTCTGAAGTCAATGAGCTCCATTAGAACTTAGAGAAGTCAATTAGTAATTCTCTCTGGTCGGGTTGCTCGCTCCATCCAACTCCCTCCTCTAAGGTTGATGAAACATCTTCACATGACTTCAGGATTCCCTAGAAAAGAGTCTGACTAGAACACCTTCAGCACATGTTCACAAGGGAAGGAAGTCCCTTGAACCTTCCATAAGTAATGATCAAATGCACTCCCCACCCCATCCCTGTCCACAAGGTCCGGGTAATGATGCGATGTAACAGCTTTGAAATGGATAGACTAAGGAAAACTCCGAAAGGGAACAAATACATAGTACTTGTTCTGATGCTAGTGCTGAAGTACAAGGATGGTAATTGTGAACAAACTTTCCATTTCTTAGTAAGATACATCTATGCAACTTTGTGCATAGGAACACACACATTCAGTTTACAATAAAACTTCTTACTGATGCGAACGCAATCAGCTTTTATTTGACTAAGTGGTGCTAGGTTTCAGCAAACAGACAAAAGATGAACCAGCGTTCAGTACTCCATTGTAGCAGAAATTACTCAACCTTAACAGGAAATATTTAAATCACTGACTCAGAGTTGGAAGGAACCTCAGAGTCCATCTAGTTCAGTCTGTACCTGAACAAGAATACCCTCAGCCACATCCCCAACATATAGTGACCCAATCTTTGCTTGATGACTATTTCCTACATAACCAACCTGTTCTACTCCTAGATCACTTCAATGAATAGGAAGTTTTTCTGATATCAAGCTTAAATTTCCAAGTCCTGCAGAGGTTTCTGATTCTTTCCAAACACAATAAGGTTGTTCTCCATTGTGGCAAAAATGGCTCAGCCCTAATATGAAATTTTAAATCACTGACTCTCAGATTTGGAAGGTACAGCATAGACCATCCAGATCAGTAGACCAGTACCTGAACAAAAATGTCCTCATTCATACCTCCAAATGGAGTGACCCAATCTTTGCTTGAGGACTAATTCCATTACCTACAAAGTCAGTCTCTTCTTATCTTCTTATCTCATATCACTCAGCTGGCTTTTGCCACTCACTCTTTCTTTATCTTTATCTAATCCTCTACACACATAAGTGATCCATTCCATCTCATCTTATCCAGCAGATTGTACCCTTTATAATTCCTGCTCCCTCATTGATTTTTCAAGCTCTCCTGGTCTACTGACTGCTTCCCTGCTATCTATAAACATATCCATGTCTCCTCCATTTTCAGAAAAAAACTCACTTGATCAGCCACCTTGTGAATGAGAAAATAGTAAAAAAGCCTACAGTACAGCTGAAGGGACAGGATTTGCAGATCTTTCAATAAAGGAATGCATTCTGTAACGGAATGGTGACTGGGAAGGACGGTTGAAGCAAGGAACAGTCAAACTGAGAGAGTTGGTCTCTTGCTCTTGGGACAAGAAGAATTAAGAACTGAAAAGATCCTGCTCTCACTGATTTCTCCCTTCAAGACTCAAGTGACTAAAATCCTCAAACTTGTTAGCCATCTTCCCAATTCAAAGACTCTATTCCACTATCCTTCAACTTTAGGAGTATTATACGATTAGGGAAACCCAAACCCTCTCTCCCATCAACTTCCCTACATTTCCCTTTCTCCTAAATAAACTCCTTGTTTAAACTTATCAAAGAGTGAGTTATCTGTCTGATATATCATGATACTCACTCAGAGCTGATTTCCAGAGATACCAATTGAAGAACCAACTGAGAGGGGAAGGGAGGAGGGAGGCAGAAAAGAGAAGAGGAAAGGAGGGAGAGGAGGTTGGCTGATCTGATCTTTCCATCAACATAACCCTCAGTGAATTCCCCAATACAACCTCACTACCTATCATCCCATCTCTTACCTTTGTGACTATATTACTTGAGAAGGCTATCTGTAGCTGTGCTTCTACTTCCCTTCTTCTCACTCTCTACATAATTTGGTCTGACTTCTGTTCTCATTATTCAACCAAAATTGCTCTCTCACCAGAGTTACTAATAATGTCTTAATTTCCAAATCTAATGGTACCTTCTCAATCCTCTTCCTTCTTGACCTGTCTGAAGCCTCTGACAATGTTGATCACCTTCTTTTCCTTGATATTCTCTTCTCTCTGGGTTTTCAGTACACTATTCTCTCCTGCTTCTCTTCCTAATAAATCTGACTATTCCTCACTCTCCATTAGGGGATCTTCATCCAAGTCATGTCTGCTAACCAGAGGCATCCCCTTCAGCCCTCCTCAACTCCTTCTATACTAACTATTTCACCTAGTGACCAAATGATCACCATCTGTGTTGATGGTTCCTAAATCTATTTATTCAGCCCTAACCTCCCTATGATCCTCCAATCATCTCCAATTGTCTATTAGACATCTCAAACTAGATATCTCATAAATATGTTAAACTTAACATTTCTAAACCTGAACTCATTATTTCCCCCCCAAAATTTCCCATCTTCCTAACTTCCCTATTACTTTGGGCAGATAGTGCCATCCTCCCAATAACCCAGGCTCACATCAACATCATCCCTGTTGCTGGAAGCAAATTTCTCTCTCCACTATGTCACCTTTATAAAAGTCATCTCTCAGTGACATGGAGGTCAAAGACCACTGAGTAAATTCAGGTATAGCTAAGCCCTCAGAGAAAGAAAGTTAAAGAACCAAGAGATCAAAGAGACAGAAAACTAATACTACAGGCACTTCCCCCTTGGCAGCCCAGGCAAATTAAGAAACTATGGTTGGTTCCTGAGAGCTAGAGGATAGAGAAAAGAGCTTATAAGTGGTGATCAGGTGGCCTTTGGGGGCTTCGAGCTAGAGTGTGGAGAGCAGAAGGAATGCTTGTCAGAATTAGCCACAGGCCCACCATAGTGGCCAATAGATTAGAAAGTTAAGTAACTCTCTACCTCTTTTCTACCATTCCCTCTCTTTACTACTCCTATTAATTTTATTTAATAAAGTTACTAAGCTACTATCTGCCTCATAATTTTAATTATTACACTAGTTATTCTCCCTTTCTCACTCTCCTATCCTATCCACTGAAAAGCTTATCAATTTTTTTTTTGCAACATCTCTCACAAATATTCCCTTCTCTTTTCTGATATTTTCATCACTGCTCTGATATAGGTCCTTATCACCCTTATCTATTGTACTTGCCTGCTAGTTGGCCTTCCTGACACAACTTTTCACTCAGCTCTCAAAGAGATCTTCCTGAAGCACAGATCTCACCATGTCTCACACACACACACACACACACACACACACACACACACACACACACACACACCTATTCAATCATCTCTAATGGTCCCTATTACCTCCAGGATCAAATATAAAATCCTCTTTGGGGCATTCCAAGCCCTTCAAACCTGTCCTCCTCACTCCTATACTCTGTATTCACTGACACTGACCTCCTTGCTGTCCCTCAAATAAGAAGCCTCATCTCTTGATGCCAAGGCATTTTCACTGGCTGTCCCCCATGCCTGGAATGGTCTCTTCCCTCATCTCTGCCTCTTTGCTTCTCTAGATTCTTTCAGGAGTCAACTAATATCTCACCTTTCATAAGAAGCCTTTCGTGTCTCCCTGCCTTCTAGCTTTAATGCTAGTACCTTTTCTCGGAGACTATCTCCAATTTGTTGTAGAAAGTATTTATATATTGTCCCTCCCACTGAGCTATGAGTTCCTTGGGAACAGAAACCTGATTTACTTTTTCTTTGTATCCTTAATACTTAGCACAGAGTATGGCATGGAGTAGGTGCTCAATAAATGTTTGTTGACTATTGACTGACTGATTGTCCTCCATGCCTGGAACATTCTACCTCATATACACCTCAAGTCTCAGCTCAAATTCTAACTTCTACAGGAGAACTTTCCTGATCCTTACACCCACCCCCAATTATTAAGGAAATAATTCTTCACATTTTTTTGTGTCACGGGGCCCTCTCCCTACTTGATGAGACTAGACCCCTTCTCAGAATGTCTTTAAAGACATAAAATAAGATGTATAGGATTAGAGGAAACACATTTTATAAAAAAACAATTATAAAGGGGCAGCTTGGTGACTCAGAGGATAGAGGACTAGGCCTAGAGATGGAGGTTCAAATCTGGACTCAGACACTTCCTAGCTGTGTGACCCTGGTGTTATAGGCAAAGTTAAGTGTGTGCAGAAAGCAGAGTACAGAGTTCTGGGATTCTGGGGTAGAGCAGCTGTTGTTGGAGAGAGACTAACAGTTAAGCCTAGGGGCTGTGGCTTTTCTCTCTGGGTGGGCCTGAGGAGATTAGCTTTTTCCCTGTGGCATTTGACTGCTTGTTCTTCACAACCTACCTGAAGTTTGGATTATCCTTTACCCTGTTGACCTTTTGACACTTGCTGAGTTCCTGTACTGCTCTTTTGACAATTGACATCTGATCCCATCATTGGGCCCTTCCAGATTTACACACAGACCCTTTTCCTTAGATTATCAAAGGGGGGTTCAGTGTTAGCTTAGTTGAGTATAGTAATTTTGTGGTTATAGAGAGAGTATAGGAATACAGTAGGGAAACCACTCAGAAGCAATCTCTGTGAAAAGATTTGTAGATCTGGGGAGGCATAGGTAATTATTAGAGTAAGGTAACCCCAATTGCCTAACCCTTATTACTCTTCTGCCTTTGAACTGAAATTTGGAATCAACTCTAAGACAGAAGGTAAGGGTTGTTTTTTTCTTAATTATCAAAATATCATTAAAAATAAGCTTATGGACTCCAGGTTATAAACCCCAGTTAGTACCATTCACTCTAAAATTACCTCAATTTACTTTGTATATATCTGCACATACTCATTTATTTGCACTGTGTCTCTCCCACTGAAATGTTATTTTGAGGCTAGATGATGTTAGGAGGTAACAGGACTGAGGTTTGAGGAGGTGAACGGGTTGGTCCACCCTCCTGGTGCTGACTCGCCTTGACCACCTCCTCTTCTCTCCCACAGCCACCTGCCTCCTGGTACTCTGTGCCAGAGTGATAAGTGCCAAAAAAGACCAAGAGATGGATCCGGAAGCATTGCATTCTGTTTATGAAGGTGGTGAAAGTTTCAGAGAACTAGGTCCAGTTTCATTTCAGCATAGGATAAGTAAAAATGGTAATCCCAGCATCTTCTTAATAGAAGTTTAGTACTGAAAAATATCCACAAACAGCTCCAATCACAAATATGAATGCTTTTTTCCTTTTTTTAAACTTCTGAACATATAGATTTATTTTTTATTTTATTATCATGCAAAACTCCCTACCATATTGGTCATTGTTATAAAAGCACCCTCACACAAAAACAAAAAACCCCAAAATAAAACCATAAATTATGAATGCTTTTTTAACACCTATTATCAGTCATAAAGCAAAATATTCTTGCTAAATTATTTTTTATTTTATTATCATGCAAAACTCCCTACCATATTGGTCATTGTTATAAAAGCACACTCACACAAAAACAAAAAAACTCAAAATAAAACCATAAATTATGAATGCTTTTTTAACACCTATTATCAGTCATAAAGCAAAATATTCTTGCTAAATTACAGGAAGAAGTTAATTTTGGAATTGCTATGACATATACATTGTTTGAATATGCCAAAGACAATAAAGAGCATCATGGAGAGTCATCATCCTGTTCATACTGTGATAACAATAAGCAATATTATTTCAGTTGAAACTCCTCATACAGTTTCCCCACATAAGAAAGAAAGATAGAAAAAAGAACAGCTTTCAAAAACCCAGAAATGGAAACTGGCAGATAAGCTAGATCACAAAGGTGAATCACAAAGATCACTTCCATGAGGCTGGAACTAGGTAGATGTAGTTAAGCATTTGAGCAAAACTGGTTCTAAAGATGGTGACTGATGAAAGAAACTTGATACAAGAAAACACCATCTTTTAATACCATAAACTCTGGTCAACATGTTTCTTTTAGTACTTTTCTTCTATTGAAATGGCATTTTATAAAATGTAAGTTTTTATATGTTTCCTAAGTAATTAGACCACAAGTTTATGCAGAGATTTGATGGTATTTCATTATTCTCATAAATTTCCCTTAAAGGAAGGTATCACAAGGAATGTTCAATGACCTTTCAGGAACCCATTAAGTTTTATAAATGATCAAATATTGAGAAGAGTAAATAATGATATATGCAGTGTTAATTTATACTGTCTTATTCCAGTGTGGTTTTTTTAATGAATGTAAAGCCAATTAGAATAAACCTGCTTACTAAGCATACTCTTTTCACGTTCTTGTTTCGTCTCGTAAATAGTAAGAGTGACTCTTTGAGCAGCATTATCTATATTAATAGATTCGTCACTTTATTTAAGGTCTTCATCTGTTCGTTCTCTTGAATCACTAATGTTTAAGTTGCTTCAAAGAAAGCTAGTGGTTGAATACCACTATGATCTTTTGGTATAGTTCACATCTGTATGTAGTTACGCAGAGAATTGCTGTCTTCTCACATATAAATCTAAATTGTATTTTTCTCAATATTGATGTATTGAGAGGCTTAAATGTGATAGTTTTTCATGAGACATTAGATAAGAAAAAAAAACAATTCTGCCAATGCATTGGAAAGAATTTTGTGTAAATATCTTCTAGTATTTTTTTAAATTCTTAGTGAATACAAAGTAATGGAATAAAAGATGCCTTAATGTCATTTAATTTTTTTATTTTTGAAGAATTGATTTTTAATAAATTCCCATTTATTTGCCAAAAAAAAAGAATGTTAGCTCACTGAAGGCAAGATTTTTTTCTCTCATTATATCACCAGTGATTAGCACAGTGACTGGCACTTAATAAGTGCCTAATAAATGCTTTTTGACTGATTAATGAGGGAAGGTGAGAAGGATGAAGGAAGAAGGAAAAGAGAAAAGGAGCCAGGAGGTCAAAGGAAAAGGGATTAAGTAGAGGAAGGGAAATGGAACGGAGAAAAGGATTGACTACTGGGATTCTCCGAGTTGTGTTTGGCTGGTTTCCTTAACATATTCCACAGCTATTTTGTGGGTTTAATCAGTTGTTTAGGAAAGGTCCTTGAACAGGACAGAATACAGCATCACTCAAATATACCCATGTCTGAATATACTATCAGGTTCAACAAACAAGAGGTTCATCCTCATTAGTATCATTCACTCTGAAATCACCTCCCATTTATTCTCTATATATCTTGTACATACCCAGTTAATTGTCTGTTGTCTCCCCCATTAGTTAATTTATTGTTAGCTCAATGTTAGCCTTCTCATCTTTCTCTCCCCATTCCTATCACTTACATATACCCCTATATCTGAGAGATCCCATACTTTCTGGATTTGTTTCTTTTGTGTTAGTTTCCCTTAATGCTTGCCTCTTCCATGAGAATACCTTAAAATCACCCTAGTGTCTAACTTCTAGGGAGATGACAGCATGGGGGCAGCATGAATAGCTACTCCAAACAAACCTTACAATATAAATCCCAGAAATATTACAGAGAAAGAAGTCCTTTCAAAGTGACAGAACAAACAATATGAACAAACCTTAAAATAACAAACAAATCAAAGAAAACCTACTAATAAAAATAATTTTAACTAGACTAAGGAAAAAATAGCTGCTGACTCAAGAACTGAGATGTGAGAAACTCCAAGGGACAAGTATTAGGTACCTTCAAAGAAATGAAGGGAGACAACAAGCAAATGCTGGGCGAGCTGAAGGAAGAAATCAAAAGCCTGGTAAACAAGATGGTATAACTTACAACATTACCTGAAGCAACAATATCACCAAAAAATAGCACTGACACAAGCCAGCAGAAAAATAGTCCAAGAGGACCAAGCCTCAAAATCATAGGTTTTCAAGAAGAATTGCAACAACTTTTATAATACATTTGAAGAAATAATTGAGGAATATCTTCTAAAGTTTAAAATAAATAGAAATATTAAAATAGAAAGAATTCATAGAATATTTTCAGTGCAAGAACCCAAGGCATATGAGAGTCCTAGTCCTAAACTACAGAGATAAATGAAGAATTTTTTAACAATGAAGAACAAAGGAGAATTGTTGTACCAACAACCATTCATTAAAATTACAACAGACAGAAGTAAGGAAAATGAAAATAAGCCAAAATATTTGTGGCTAAGAGAATTGGCTTCAGGCCTAATTAAAAAGACAAGGAAGAGAAAAAGAAGGAAGAATGTAAACATGCATGTATGTACACCAACTCTCAGCCAGTCAGCAAACATTTGTTAAGTGCTTAACACATGCCAAGCATTATGCCAAGTGCTGAAGATACACTCCAAAAAAAAAAAAGGCAAAAAAACACAACTCTGGTCTTTATGAGCTCACGTTCAAATGGAGAAAGACAACATACAAACAACTGAATATGCCTATAAAATATATACAGGATAAATGGGAGTTAATCTCAAAGGAAAAGCAATAACAAGAAAGGAAGATAGAAAAGGCTTCTTCCAGAAAGTAGGGCTTCAGGTGAATCTAAGTGGAATCAATGGAAGCCAGAAGGTGGAAAAAACAAAAGCATGTTTCAAGTAAATGAGACATAGCAATAAAAAAATTGTAAGAAAATAGAAGGAATATACAAATCTCCAAGCACTTCTCTAGTAGAAGGAAGAATAAACTTAAGGTAAGTACATATAACTTTAAAGGATTAATTATGGGAATGTGATTTATTTTAACTAAGATAGATTTAGGAAAGGTAGTAAGATCAGTGGATCAATAAAAGTTATGTTCTCTTCCTAAAACAGAAGCAGCAGCATCAGTAGTGCAGCAGATGGCAGAAAATGAAACATATTCTAATGGTCCAATATTAAAGTGATTCTGTGATCCATCAATATTTGTTATCCCTGTTTGCAGCATGGGACTAGCCCTACCACTCCCTTAATTTAAGTTGGATTTGAGATCAAAAGAAGGCACTTATAAATCATTGAATATTTAACAAAAAGTTTACTTTGCTCTACCACAGAAAGGATATCCAAAAGGAAGTTATCTTCAGCTTCAGAAGATGAAGCCTTTCTTATCTCATAAAAATGCATGTGATCCATCAGATCAACAGGATATGGCAACTAGTGTGGTCTTAGACATCGATCAAATCTCCACATAGCTAAAACTTTACTCCCTCCCATATTGTAGGTGGGGGAAAAAAAGACATCGTGCCAAGAAACAGTTGTCCTATCACAATGCCCTTCGATAGCGTAGATCACAAACCATCCATAACTTTCTGCCCTATATGGTTTCTATCCACAGCTTCCTATAATTCCACCAAATTATTCACCAAAAGCCATTTGGAATTATGCAAATAAAGTGACTAAAATGTCCATAACCTTGGACCCAGTGATTCCAAGGCATGACTTACATAGCCTAAGGAAACCATTGTTGGGAAGAAAGTTCCTCCAGACACTAACATATTTGTAGCAACACTTTTTGTGATGATAAAGAATCAAAAACAAATTAAATAGATGCTGATTGATTGGGGAATAGCTAAAAAAATTATGATACATTAATATAATAGAATATTATTAACCTGTAAGAAATGATGAATGTGATGAATACAGAGAAGCATGGAATAATCTACATAAACTGATACAAAGTGAAGTAGCAGCATCAAGAAAATAATATATATGACTACAACAATATTAATAAATTAAAATAGTACAAAATTATTAAAAGTAAATGTTATAGTGATATTTTTAAAACAAGCATGACATTATAGAAGAGATAAGAAAAAAATGCTCTCACCCTTACCCTTTGCAGAGGTGGGACATACACAAGCATTCGTTGCAAATGCTTTGCAAATACTAGATTTTTTCAGTATATTGATATTGCCTTTTTTCCTCTTTCTTTCCTCCCCTTCCCATTTTTATCTGAAAAATGCAATCTTCTATGCTGTATTACTCTTTGGGAGGGAAAAAGAAGGAATATTGAGGGAAATTATGGAAATGTAGCAAAGAAAGGGAATTATAGCAAGAGCAATATTGATAGACCTGGATTCCAAGCTACTGCGTCAGGGTTCCAAACTGTTGAAGAGACAGTTTTTCCAACAGCACTCTGGAGATGCAATTTGAAGGAAAAAGGTGTGTGGCTCAGATATCCTAAAAATCCATCCATCAAACAACTGGCCTTGAGGATTTACTAGTTGCAGTGAGAAAATATCTCCAGTCTTCCTCATGGACAGCTGGACTGGGGAAAAGATCTCTACCTTGCTGGGACATCTGAGAACATCAGCTGGACTCTTGTACCTGACTCACCAAGGACTCTTTGTTTGTGAGAAATCTGGCTACCTGTTGGACTTTCCTTTAGGAATGTATGTAATTAGTTAAGGTAGTTAAATAGTGTGTTTAATTAGAGGGTAAAGCAGTCAGATTTCCCTTCTTCCATTTTCCTTCCTCCCTTCATCCCTTCTCCGTTAATAAATTCAATATTATTTATATGTGCTGTTTTCCCTTTGCATTACCTTCCTTCCCTCTTTCCAAAATATAGATTTAACAATGTAAAGAAACAAAATGTGCTTTAAAACAAAATTATTTTTAAAAAACAGCAAAAGGAGTTATGAAGTAGACTTTTATAAAAAATATTGATAGCTGATCATATCTTTACTGTCCCCTGATTGACAGAAAGGTATATATAATAAAATGCCTCACGTGCCTAAAAGTTTATTTTAAGGTTCTTTTTCAGCAGAGCCTCTTCCAAATATACGTCAAATTCACACATGGAATTGTGGTACATGCCTGTAATCCTACTGACAGGAAGGCTGAGGCTGGAAAATATCATGAGCTCAAGAATTCTGAATTGTAGGGGGGTAAGTCAATCTGGTGTCTAAAGTAGGTTCAATATTAATATGGTAAGACCCTGAAATCAGGGAGCTGCCAGGTTGCCCATGGAGGAGCAAACCTTCTCACATTGCAAACACAGCCCTTCCAGGCTAATCAATAGTGGGATTGGGCTTGTGAGTAGTCCCAGCCTGAGCAGGGTAGAGAGTCCAGTCTTTGAGAAAAAGAGGGGGGACATAAAAGATTTCTTGAAAGGACATACTCTTTCATTTGAAGATGCTCATGTGAGCCATAAAACAAGGAGATGGTTCTTTTCAAAGGTTTTTGCCATGGTTACCGAGGATATCTAGCAAAGATTTCAAGTGGAAAAAAAATTTCCTATAGATAGCAAGAACCTCCAGATAATCCTGCTTTTGGATGACAATGTGTATTGCCCGGAACCCTAGAAAACTACAGAGCCCAATAAATGAGATACACAATGACTCAAAAAAGAAGTCAAATTTTCCATACAAAAAGAAAATTAAGTTGATGAAGGATTAAAGGATGGTTTCCAGATTCTTCATCTGTAAAATGAAGGAACTGGACTAAAGGACCTCCAGAGAAATCTCCATCTTTGCCCTATGTCATTCTAGACTATATATGTTTCTAAATGAAGCCTAAAATGGCATTCACTTTCCAGGTGCCATCTCACACTGTCAACTACAAAATTAAGCAACCTGCCCAGGATCACAAAGCCTGTTGAACTGGAGGCAAGATCTGAATCCATGGCATCTGGGCTCTAAGGCTGACTTTCTTTACCATAATGTCTTTCTATATCACCATAAGATATGACAAATATAAGCAATATTCATTTATTTGCTACTAAATAAATATTTCTTGAATTGAATTGTGTCTTCTTCCATCCTTATCTGTGTATTAAGATTATAAATTATTAATCAGGAACTATGTCTGATTCTGTGTTTTATATGCTACCTTTGTTATTCAGCAACTAGACTGGAAGCTCTTAAATATTAGGTAAATTAAATATTAGATAAAAAATATTATATCTTTTTTAGAGAAGATATTTCCAGAATGGCAATGAGACTAGAATGATTTGCCATTTCCTTCTCCAGCTCATTTACAGATGAAAAACTAAGGCAAACAGGGTTAAGTGACTTGCCCAGGGTCACACAGCTAGAAAGTGTCTAAGGTGAGATTTGAATTCAGGAAGATAATAAAAAGTCTCCCTGACTCCAGGACTCACACTCTATCTACTGCACTACCTAGCTGTCCCTGACATTAACATAACTATTTTGCAAAGCATAAACATTATATCTCTTTGAACCTAAAAAATATCCTGTGAGTTAGATGTTCAGGTATTATTCTTCCCATTTTACCCATGACAAAACAGAAGCCCAAAGAGTTTGTGATTTTTTCATGGCCATGTATCTAGAAACTGTCAGAAATAGGATAAAGTCAAAACTATTTCCATACCAAATACTATAGTTCAGTCAGCTTATATTGTATCCTACTTAGAGCTACAATAATTATGATTATGACAATATTACATAACTAGCATTTATATAGGATTTTAAGGTTTGCAAAGTGCTTTACAAAAGTTAGTTTATATTATCCTCACAAAAGTCATGGGAAGCAAGAGCTATATTATCCCCATTTTACAGATGAGAAAACTGGGAGAGAAAATGGTGAAGTAACTTACTTAGAGTCACACTGGTAGTTAATTTTCTAAAGTCACATTTAATGTCAGGTTCTCCTGACTCCAGGTCCAGAGCTCTATCTACTGTCCCACCTAGTTATCTCAAATATTGAAATAAAGTGGATTCATCTTTCTTTACAAAACATTAGAGGTTTTCCTTAATTGAAGTCTCAATAGGAAGATAGTCAAGTGAATGTTTCTGGTTAAACCTAACTCTTTTTTTGCCTCATCTCAAAACACATAAGAAATATGACAAAGCAAAAGAATAACCACAAAAAAAAGAAAAAAATTGCAGCAAGGCAATCTCTATAGAGAATTTAAAACAATGACATGAAAAACTCCTCTATTCGTCTCATGTTCTTCATATCCCTGTCACTAAGCTATGTCTTTTTGGTCGGTGCATACAGTAGCTACTATAAGGAAGTCTGAAATTAATTATAAGTGAGTTGAACAATCACCAAGACCTTTACAAGTAAATCCTAGTGTAATCTATCCATAACAGTAATTCAGACAGAACCTTTCATGCCTCAAAAAGAATAAATTCAGGACTACATCAAGTTGGAGGTATGAAAAACTGGAAAGCCCAAGGAAATGACCAAGCAAACAAAATATTTTAAGACTATGAATAAAAATTTTTATTAGGTAAAAAAACACCAGGGTAAAATTATAGAAAGAGAATAATTTTTGTAATATGCCAGAAAAGAGTGTGGAATGGCCACAAAGACTCTGTTTGGAAAGCCTAGTAGAAGAACTGAAGGAAGAGGTAAGAAGGTGAGAAAACAGAACAATAACAGATGCCTTTAAAAAAAGGAAAAAAACTGAAAAATGTCAACAATACAACAAGAAATACAAGAGCAAAGTTAAAAGAAAAATTGGAGTAATATGCAAAATATCTGCTATAAAGCTGATGGAAAGGTAAAAAAGAAACAATCTAAAAATTATTAGGCTTCCAGAAGAGCATATTAAAATCAAAGACTTTGAGAAAATATTTCAGTAAGTCATTAAATCATAAAAGAAATTGTCCAGGAATATGAGGGCCAAAGAGAAAACTACAGATTGACAGGGTCCTTATTTTATAATAATAGCAAAATCCCAGATATAATGCTTGTGGAAATATGATTTAAAAGAGTTTCTAGATTTATGAAAAATATTGCAATTTCTAGGAACAGAAAAATCATATGCCATGAAATTACAGTCAAAAACATTCAAAACCATACATCAATTATAAAAAAGAAATGAAATATTGAAATATGATATACCTCAAAACAAAGAAGAATGGAATAACAATTAATATCTTCTTTTGTAAAGATGAACATAATCATATGGAGTGGGAAGAATTCAAAGAAAAGGAAAATGATATTTAACACATTTAATGCCTTCTAAACATTCCTTGGAATGATGAGAAAATTAAATGTTGACAAGTCCAGAGTTGAGCAGAGACATTCAAAAAAGACTTCAAAATATGAATACAATAAATAAATGGAACAGAAGAAGGAAGAAATGAGAATAAGAAATTTAGAGAAACAAGGAAGAACATGATACAAAGTAAAGAAGACATAACCAAGAACATAGATTCACAGAATGACAATAATATAACCAAAAACAACACTAAAAGGCAGCTGAACTCAAATTAATTATCATGAAGGATCTAGCTCCCAGATAACCCTTTGGATGAAGCACATATCCCCTTCTTTTGGTAGTAAGGTAGGGACCTATGGATGTAATTAATTCTATATGCTTACTATCAGATATAGCTGCTTCATTGTCTGTTTTACTTACTATTTTTGTTTCAAGGAAAGTGTCAATAATAGGATGGAGGATAGATAGCAAGAGCAACCCTGGGATACAAATGTGATTTTCCAAAATGGCATCAATAAACATTTTTAAATAATTTTATAAAAATACTGTTTCTTTTATTGTCTCTATCATTATATTAACATAAAAATTCTTTACAACCATTTTTCATTAACATTGGGGGAATTTCTCTTTGTCTTTATCTCTGTCATCCTCTATTCATTCTCTCACTTTTCTCCCTTCCTTCATCTCTTTCTTTCTCTCTATTTCTCTCTCTTATTCTTTTTCTGCTTTTTTATATCTTTTTCCTTCTTTCTCCCTCCCCCCTTCAACTCCCCTTCCCACCCATTATCATTAATACCATTATTATTAACCCTACCTTGGTTTTCATTCATGAAATCACAGTATTTTGAATTTTGGATTTATTAGGAGGGTTTTTAAGGAAGAATTCATAGAAAAGAGAACCATAAGATTCAAAGCTGAAAGGAAACTTTAAGATAATTTAGCTCTACTTCTTATTTTATAGATAAGGAAACTAAGTCTCAGAGACAATCAGAGATCTTCCAAAAGTCACATAAGCCCAGCCTTCATCACAGTAGAATGTAAAGCATCTTTATAAATTGGTAGGACTGGAACTAACACTTCTTCCAAGGTTCAACTAATACTCAACTGAACTGGCTGATGGAACAATGAATTGTGTCTTCAGCTTTTATCACAGCCCTTAAATGAAAGCAAATGTGAACCTGAAAAAGGATCCTGCCTCCACCTAGTGGTATAACATGGCACATTAGAAATAGCATCACTCAAAGTTAAATAGACTAAGTAAGATGAATTTAAATGGGGGCTTTTTTTCTACCCAGGGTACTCAGTATTTATTTGTTGATTGGATGATTGATAATCAAAGTTTATTATTATCAAAAATTCTGATGAATGGGTTACTTTATATACAGTCTCAGTTGACTACTCTACAGACATGCCTTTTGATTAGTGTAATGGTGATGGAGAGAGTAGTTTAAGGATAAGGAAAAATTTGTAAATTCATTCTTCTTCTGAAAAATTCAACTTGCATTGCATAGCCCTTTTTAAAAGAAAAAACTCTTCAACTCCCCTAAGGCAAAGGACTTTAACCTGGAGTTCCATTAATAAGAAATTATTTTAAGACATTTTGATCATTGCATTTCAATGTGTTTGATTCCATTTGTAATCCTGTATATTAAATTTTTGCATTTACAAATACTATTCTGAGTGTTGTATAGGCTTCACCAACTCTGAAAAATCTACAATACAAAAAAATATTAAGAACCTCAACCTTACATCTCATTTTTCATTGCACACTTTTGTGTCAATGATGTATGCAATGAGATCCAACCATTCAGATAATAGGTACAGAATCACTGAATCATATAAATAGACAGGATCAATATTTAATTTAATCCAGCATTTCCCTTCTGGTCCTTAGCAATAGTGGAGGGAAGCTTTTAAGCAGCTAACTTAGAGAAATATTTATATGAGATTTGTGATCTAGCCACAAATCTTTTATTTATACCTCCAAAGTGACAAAACATATAAAGTGTTTTGTTTTGTTTTTTAAAAGCTGGAGATCTTTTCTATATCCATCTTTAAAAGAAAAAGATATAAAAATGCTTAGGCCAAAGTGTGGCTTATTGAAGATACATAATTTAATCACTCACATTTATATAATTGATTATATATGAATATATATCTGTAAGCATGTGTATATATAGAGATATAATTATAACACAACCAAAATCAAATCTACTTTCCAGAAATGGCAGACTTTATTGGGATAGCATATATTAAGTTAGAAAATGTGCCAAAGAGCAGCTAAGTGGCACATAGATCTTTCTGCCTACTATTGCAGCACTTGAGATTTTTTTAAACATTTGTCATAGATGAAAAATAAATCAAATTGCAGATCCCGTTTTATTGTTGTTGTTTGCTTTTTAAACCTAAACCATGTATAAGTCTTTGGTCCAAATTGTAGCGTAATTTTAAACTAAAATGTATTATATTAACTGAAATTTGTATATTTCCCTAAACATCATTATGTTTAAATAAACTTTATTAAAAAGGGGGGGGGGGCACTGGATCTGGAGTCTGGAAGACCTGAGTTCAAATCCAGAATCAGATACTTATAGCTGTGACTATGGGTAAGTCACTTAACCATGTTTGCCTCAGTTTCCTCATCTGTAAATAAGCTGATGAAAGAAATGACAAACCACTCTAATATCTTTGCCACGAAAACCTCAAATGGGGCCATGAAGAATTAGACGTAACTGAACTGACTTAATAACAAACTATGTTTCAAGCACCATTTTAGATACTTCAAATTCCAAGACGAAAATGAAAATCTTTGATTTCAAAGAGCTTAGGTTTCAGAAAAGGAGACAATTTGTATGTGGCTAAATAGAGAGAAAAATGTAGATATAGATATTATCTAGATATAGTTATGCAAATTATATATACACATATATATGTAGATATATATATATACTTTCCCTCCAATGTTGTCTTTTTCTGTTTTGTGTGTACTGTAATTATACCATATCCTCATCAAGGAGCTTACAATCTGATGGGAGGACAGACAGAATATAAAGCAACATGCAAAAAATACAGTATATACAAAGCAAGCAATATATAATCTAAATAATATTTATCCTGGAGGCAATGAGAAGCCACTGGAGTTCACTAAGTAGAGATGGTGGCATGATCAGACTTGCATTTTCTGAAAATATTTTAAGTAGTGGAATGGGGAATAGATTGGAATGGAAGAGACTTGAGGCAGAAGAGAGACTCACCAACGGAAGACATCAATCAAGGAGTGAGGTGAAGCATCAGAGAGTAGAAGACATATTTGGAGATGTTGCCAAGATGAAATCAGCAGGCCTTAGCAACTGTTTAGATATGAGAGAGAGAGAGAGAGAGAGAGAGAGAGAGAGAGAGAGAGAGAGAGAGAGAGAGAGAGAGAGAGAGAGAGAAATTCAGGATGACTGCTGGGTTTTGAGCCTGAGGGACTAGGAAAATGGTGTTGCCCTCTGCAACGAATGGGAAGGCAGGGAAGGGGAAGGATTTGGGGGTAGACATAACAAGTTCTGTTTAAGAGTTTGAGATGTCTAAAAGGTCACTGGAAAAGGAGTCAAGAGTAATCAATAGTGACAAAGACCACAGAGGTTAAGAAGAATGAGAAAAAGTCATTGAATTTGGCAACTAAGAGATCATAAGTAAAAAAAAGTTTCAAAATAATTAGAATAACCAGAAAAAAACTTTGAATATGGAATTGGTGATGGAAATGTGTATATCTATCATCTGAAAATCAACAGGTTGTGTTCTAAGAGGTTTATTTCCATAATGCTGGCCAACAGCTGATGGAATTTTTTTAGCTTTAGCAGATCACAAATACTTTCTAAGGTGTGAAATGTCATAATCTGTTTTAGGGGAGGTTATATTCACATTAATAAAATCACAGATCTTGGGAGCAGTACTGGATTTCAATCTGGAGAGGCAAAAAGGGATTACTGAAAAAATCTAAACAATGTGCTAAGACAGCAACAACAAAGGAAATGCCAATATAAATATTATCTATCTTGATTCTCCTGTGCTAACAAGGTATCGTGATAAAAAAAAACCACTCTACTACATGTTTCATATGTTTTTGCATTTCTTAATAATATTAATTGCTAATTATATTATTTGTTAATTGCCTTTGACATCTATTTTAAAAATCAGTGGATTTCAAAGAAAATTATGATACAGAAAATTCTGTCACATATCAATGTTGATTCTACTCAACCAAAGAACTAGTAATTATATCCAAAGAAAGAATAGTGAAATTTTACTGATTCACATATGTATAAAATATGTATATTATGAAATGTGTTTATAAATACCATATTTTATACATGCATTCTAAATAATGACCTGTGAATTTGTTTTGTGATCAAGTATTACCAATTATTTTGAATTCATAAGTAATATTTGCTTTATTTTGACAGTGTGACAGCACTATCTCATCTTATAAACACTCATAACTTTCATTAATCAAACTGATTATTTTTGTTAATTTGGAGGTTTTGTAAATCAAAATGCATTTTGAATTGAATTATAATTGAAATACATTTTTATCTTTTTGTGATAAAGAATTCTTTTTTAATGTTTAGTTATTCTTTAATTATGATAAGTTAAATGACCTATGTATAGATATATTTATAGGGGGCATATAGTTGGCAAAGCAGATAGAGTGCCAGTCTTGGATTCAAGAAGACTTAAGTTCAAATCTAGCCTCAGACACTTACTAGTTGGGAAAGTCATTTAACTCCATTTGCCTTGGTTTCCCCAAGTGTAAAATGAGAAAGAGAAGAAAATGGCAAATCACTAATATCTTTGCCAAGAAAATCTCAAATGGAGTCATGAAGAGTCAGGTATGAATAATCAGTTAAACAGCAAAAATGTTTTATAAAAAATACAATTTACTTTTTAAATGTTTTTAATTATATTTCCTCAGTTTTCAAATAGATATGATCATAGGTCAAGATTACAAAAATATAACAGTCTAATGAAAAACAATCAGGTAAATTTTTCAAGTAATTAAGTGTTGCATTATACAAGTGTCACAATTTGAGAAAAGATGCCATTTACAAGGTTGCATTTTGGAAGCATTGTAATGTGAATTACAAAAATGTGATACATATGATTATGAAATGAGATTTTTCTATGTTCTGGAAATTTGTACACATTCTTTAAGAATACGTGTTTTCTTTTCCTATTTGGTATTTCATTTGTGTGCCAGGCAAGACATATTTGGCATTTTTTGTTCCTCAACACAAATCTCATGTAAAGATTTTTTAGCAGGGTCATGAGAAGGGAAAGGCCTTTCCCCTCCATCTTTTCCTCCTCTCTAACCCTCTAAATCTAATTCTTTTCCATTTCCTCCTCTCTTCTACTCACCCCTCTTCTGTTCTTACTGGGCAGTCTGGAAAAAAATTTTTTTAAGTTTCCCTGGTACCTGAACCCATTCTCAGTGGCTCTGTGTAAGGTACTGCAGGTATTATGATTAAATTTAACCTTTTTCCAATTCAGCCTACTAGGTAGATACATGGCCTTTTAGATCATCTAGTTAGACTTGCTCACTTACATAAAAGGACCAAGACACCAACAGAAAGCCTCTCAAACTTCTCCAGAATTCACTATGGACCTCTTCTGCCATGTGCCATCCACCTGTATCTCCATCCATCTCTCCCTCCTCCTTTTCAGTATCCTTTGAAGCATCCTTTTCCCTCTGTTAAAATGTAAGCTCTTTGAGGGCTGGGATTATCTTTTTTTTCTATTTGTATTTGTATTCCCAACACCTAGCCCAGTCCCCAGAACCTCATAAGTGCTTCACAAATCCTAGTTAAGGGACTGGACTCTCTGAAATATTCAGTAGTTGTTATTTAACCTTAGGTCCTCTCCCTAAATCACTGTGCTTCATTCCAGTCTGTCCAGCCCTTAATGCATCCTGGCTCCATTGTCAAATTATTAGCTATTTTCTCCCAGCTGTGTGTCATCTACAAATTTGACAAGCACATCAGCATTGCTTCTTTCCGAGCCACCAATAAAAAGATTGACTGGCTCAAAGCCAGAACACAGCTCTCAGGCACTTTCATGTGGACTCCTCTGGGGAAGAGAAGCAAAGTCTAAGAAGCCTGGCAAGGCAAGAAAGGGCTGGGGTAGGGAGAGTTCTAAATGTCAAAAAGGAGATCAAATTGGATCCTGGAGGTAATAGGAAGTCTCTCAAATTCATTAGGTAGGAAGGCTTACACGGTCCTAGTTGGACTTTAGAAAAATCACTTGACAGCAGAGTAGAAGCTAGATTACAGTGGGGAGAGACTGGCAGAAGAGACAACAATGAGAAGGCAACTTCAACCGTGCAGGAGAGAGATGGGAGCCTCAATGAAGGCTATGGCAGAATGAATCGAGAAAAGGAAATATATATGTATAGGTGTGTATGTGTACATAAATATGCAGACATATACATAATGAGTGATCTGAGGAAGCAGGAAAAAAACAAGATTTGGCAGGTGATGGAGAATGAGAAACTGAGAATGGCACCATGGTTGCAACCCTAAATGACTAGAGACATCTAGGTGGTATATTAGGAAGCCTACCCGGTCTATAGTAGTTAGGAAGTGCAAATCTGACCTCAGATGCCAAGTGACTTGGACAGATCAATTAACCACTTCTTGCCTCAGTTTCTTCAATGGCAAAATGAATATAATAATGGCACTTATTTCACAGTGTTGTTGTGAGGATCAAAAGGGATAATACTTATATCATATTATATTGTATTGTATTATATTATATTATGCTACATTCTATTCTATTATGTTATGTTATATTACATGTAAGGCGGAAAATAGGTAGTTTTATGTAAAAGTTGGCCTGGATTATTCAAGAGTAGGGTGGCCAAGAATTTAATTAAATTCCAAGGAGATTTATTTAACAATTTATTTACAAAATATAGAAATAGTGAAAGTAAGAAATGAGAGAGAGGCTAGGGTAAGATATCTAGCCTACACACTAAGTATTTTGCTCCAGGCCCTGGTTCAACCCAGACAGGAGAGTTTGGTCATTAACCGGAGAGGCCTCAGCTTTGAGCCAAGGACCTGGGGATGTAGGGAGCCATTCCCAAGAGGATAGGTGTCCCTTCAGAAAATCCAGGAAAAGGGGGCAGCTGGGTAGCTCAGTGGATTGAGAGCCAGGCCTAGAGATGGGAGGTCCTAGGTTCAAATATGGCCTCAGACTAGCCATGTGACCTTGGGCAAGTCACTTGACCCCCATTGCCTAGCCCTTACCACTCTTCTGTCTTGGAATCAATACACAGTATTGATTCCAAGGTGGAAGGTAAGGGGGAAGGAAGGAAGGAAGGAAGGAAGGAAGGAAGGAAGGAAGGAAGGAAGGAAGGAAGGAAGGAAGGAAGGAAGGAAGGAAGGAAGGAAGGAAGGAAGGAAGGAAGGAAGGAAGGAAGGAAGGAAGGAAGGAAGGAAGGAAGGAAGGAAGGAAGGAAGGAAGGAAAGAAGGAAGGAAAGAAGGAAGGAAAGAAGGAAGGAAGGAAGGAAGGAAGGAAGGAAGGAAGGAAGGAAGGAAGGAAGGAAGGAAGGAAGGAAGGAAGGAAGGAAGGAAGGAAGGAAGGAAGGAAAGAAGGAAGGAAAGAAGGAAGGAAGGAAGGAAGGAAGGAAGGAAGGAAGGAAGGAAGGAAGGAAGGAAGGAAGGAAGGAAGGAAGGAAGGAAGGAAGGAAGGAAGGAAGGAAGGAAGGAAGGAAGGAAGGAAGGAAGGAAGGAAAGAAAGAAAAGAAGTCATCAGATTCTTCACCAGCCTCCAACTCAAACTCAGAACTCCAGAAGAAGCCAAAGTTGTCCCAGTAAGTTGTACCTCCCTTTTAAAGACACTTTCTTTTGCATCACTTCCTGGGCCTTCCTCCACTTTCACCTCTACCAATTATAATTGAAGCTTTGCTTAGGACTGCCCAGGAGGTATTCAATTTTATTCTGATTCATCACCCACTATTGCACATATGGGTCACAGATCTCCCCCACTGAAGAGTGAATGGGGTATTTACCCTTTCAGTGATTAAATCTAAAAAATGGGCAGGGGAGTTAATTTAATCTTCACAATCAGGGGAGAGATTTAATTTAATCTTCACACATGTTATATTATGTTATATTATGTTATATCATATCATTATATTATATGGTGTTGTATTATATTTTATGCTATATTGTATTATATTATACTGTATTATATTATATTATGTTACATTATATTATATTATATGATTATATTGTGTTGTATTATGTTATATTGTTATTATACTGTATTATATTGTATTATAATGTATATTACATTATATTATATTATATTGTTATGGAATATTGTATTATGCTATGTTGTGCTGTTATATATTATTTATTTTATTATTGCATTAGAATATTTTATTATATATTATAATTATTGTTATATTGTCATATTTCCATATTAATTAAGTTAATGAAGTTACTATTGTGAATCTTAAAACTACTCAGACTCTACTTTAGAAGATTTAATTAAGTTATTCTCCATTTTTAGCAATGAAGGTACTTGATCAGGAATGTATTGGAAACTTTTAAAATTACTTCATCCTACTCAGACAGTGCCTTAGGGGAAGATAAAGTTGCAAACTCCTGATTGAACAATGAAAAGTCCCTAATTCATACTTATAGTAAAGCTAGAACCTTAATCTAGGTCTATTTTTAGATCTAATACAAAAAGGTGCTAAGTTCCTATAAAGGTCAAGCAACTTACAAAAAGCTTAACAAAAGAGGTGAGAAGTACTCAGAGGATTTAATCTAACCAGAGAATGTGAGAACAAAAGAAGATGAGAACTAATAATGGGCTGTCCTGGGAAAAAGCGTCTACTGTGATTGGTAGACGTGAAAATTTAGGGGAGGTGACATAAGAGAAAATTTCTTTAAAAGGAAGGGGTAAAAGGTAATTTAGTGGTTGGAGTTTGGAGTTGAAGTGAGGACATATTGAATGGAGTTGCAATTGAATTCAGTGTGGAGTTAGACTCTGAACTCAGTTCAGGAGATTCAGTGGAGGACTGGAGCATTCTTGGAGATGATCTTATGGTGAGTGATAAAGACTGATTGGTTCTCCCTTAGGCTCAGGCCTAGGCCATTTTGGCCTAGGCCCTTTTCTACTGTTTGGCTAATATCTCTCTCTCTCTCTCTCTCTCTCTCTCTCTCTCTCTCTCTCTCTCTCTCTCTCTCTCTCTTTCCCTTAATTCCTTCATTTATATTAATTAAAATCTCCATAAATCCCAGCTGACTTGGGTATTTTCATATTTGGGAATTTACCATGGCGACCACTCATTTTAGATTTTAAGTCAAAACACTAAAATTATCCTTACAGTTTGGCCAAAACCTTTACAGAGTTTGGCATTTACAGTTTTTAACATTCACACTATATAATTAAAATTAAATATATTATTTGTAGATATATAATATATTTATAACTACATGTACATATAAATAAATATTTATTATAATAAAGTGATTAGCACAGTGTCTGGCACATAGAAAGTGCTATATAAATTCTAGCTATTTATTATCATCATCATAATTTCTAGAAGGATGGTGGGTCCCTTAACAGTATTAGGGTACTTTGCCAATGACCTTCTTAAAATGAAGTATGCCAAAATTGAATACAGTATTTCTGAGTAGTTGGGGGGAAAACAGGATAACTATAATTCAAACAACTTCAGGTTTAGAATTACAGGGTCATAGACTGTTAGAACTAGAAGGAAATTTAGAATAATCTAGTACTAGCTAATTTTACAAATGAGGAAACTGTGGAACAGAAGACCATAGCTCCATGTGCTTACTCGAATGATGAGCTGAGTGGGGAAAGGGGAGGAGAGTAATCACTTCTCTACCCACTGACCCTGGAGTCAGGAAGACCTGAGTTTAAATATTGCATCAGACACTTACTAGCTATGTAACCCTAGGCAGTTCATTTAACCTCACTCTGTCTCAGTTCCCTCATCTGTAAAATAAAATAATAATAGTACCTACCTCTAAGAGCTGTTATGAATATTTGAAAGCACTTTGCAAACCTTAAAGTGTTACATCAATACTAGCTATATCTAAACTGTATTCTTCCTCATTTCCTATTTTTGCTCTTCCCTCTTCTGCCTCTGTAAATTTGTTAACACCATCCCTTATGACTGGAATGAGCTACCTGACACCACCCAATCCCTCAAAATCCTTCCCTTCCTTTAAGACAAAACATAGGTACTACCCAAAATATAGAACTGAGAAGAATACTAGACTTGGAACCTGGGTATAATGTCTGGATCTGACACTTATAAAGAGCTATCATGTTATAATGGAAAGAACACTAGATTAGAAGTCAAGGGTCCTGGGTTCAAAACCCATTGATTGAACTTGTTTGGGTCTCAGTTTTTTCATCTCTGTCCAGGATCACCTTCAAACATCGATCCTAAAAGCCACTACTGGTTTGACATACTTCCTGAGTCATTATATGCCTAAAACCATAATTTACAAGACCCCACTGATATGTGTACATTTAGTAGGCTTTCAAAAGAACACATTAACTCAACATAAAAGACACTCAATTTAAAAAGTATAGCACTATAAGACAACAAAAATTCCCTCCAGGACCTCAAATACAGTCTGGGATAATAAAAACAGAATGGGAAAAGCCTCTAGCACTGAGGATTCTCTAACCCCCTGTATTCCCAGCCACATGAAGGCTCAGATGAGATTGGAGTAAATAATTCCATTCTTTATAACACCAAAAAAGACCAGTAAACCTGACTGTCTGCCCTGCTATTACCTCCTACCATCCTCTAGATCTTGCCATGCACCTTACCTATGTGCCCCACAGTCCTCCAGCACAGTGATATTAACTATTTCTATAACCTAAGTACCTATGGGCCTTGTCATCTACCCTATCTTTACACATTTAAGATTTCTGGATCTTTTTATGTCTTGCAGCTGAATTAATTTTCTAATTAGAGTATGAGCTCTTTCCTTTAGTTATTTGTATCCCTGGGACAAGTATAGGGCTCAGCACAAAGTTAGCTCTTTTTTTACCTTCTTTTATTCTATTTTTCCCAATAATATGTAAATACAATTTTTAACAATCATTTTCTGACATTTTGCTATCCATGTTTTCTTCCTTCAATCCTCCCTGAGACAGTAGGAAATATGATATATATGTATTATCATGCTATACATATTTCCATATTTGCCATGTCATGAAAAAAGACACATATCACTTATATAAGAAAATTCATGAAGGAAATAAAGTGAAAAATGTTTTGCACAGTAAGCTCTTAATAGTCAATTAGTCAATAAGAATTTATTAAGCATCTACTATATGCTAGACACTTTGCTCAGCCCTGGGGATACATAAAAAGCAGAAGACAATTCCTGCCTGCCCAAAGGATTGGGGGAGACAACAAGAAAACAAATATGCCTAAGCCAAGTATACTCAGAATAAATGGGAAGTCATTGAAAGAAGTAAGACACAAGAATTAAGAGGGGTTGGAAAAAGCTTCCTGTAGAAGATGGGATGTAATTTAGAACTTAAAGGAAGCTAGGGAAGCCAGTAGTCAGAGATAAGAAAAGCAGTACAGGCATAGAAGACAATCAGTAAAAGTGCTTGGAGCTAAGAAATGAAGTATCTTATTTGTGGAATAGCAAAGAGGCCAGTGTCCCTATACTGAAGAGAGTATGGCAGGGAGTATTTTTCATTCACTCATTTGTATACAGTGGTAGAATAGATGCATTTTCGCTTGCTTCCCCCAAAGAACTGCCAACTTCCTCTGGTGATGTCATAGGATAAACTAGTTTTCCAGTGAAATGTGGTGTTCTGCTATGTTCTCTCTGCTGAACATATATTGTACTTATATTGTTTTTGTTCAGTCATGTGGAATTCTTCATGACCCCATTTGGGGTTTTCTTGTAAAAGAAAAAATACTAGAGTGGTTTGCCATTTCCTTTTCCGGTTCATTTTACAGATGAAGAAACTGAAGCAAACAAGTTTCAGTGATTTGCCATGGATCACACAGCTAGTAAGTGTCTGAGAACATATTTTAAATCAGGAAGATGTCTTCCCAGCTCCAAGTCTGGCACTCTATCCACTTTACCACCTAGCTGTCCATTGTACTTATACACAAAGTTCATATTCCATCAGCTCTGTTAATGGATGCCATCTGCCCAAATGATTTGTGCCCTTTCTATTATATCTGATTCAGAAGTCAACTTAGTCACTGGCCAGACAGTACTGGTGCTTCTTCCATGACTTCTCAGCTCAAAACCCTTAGCTTCCTCAGACCTGTATAATTGAAAAATAAAATTGAAAATGAAAAAAAAAGACCCTAAAAATACATTTCCCTGGAACCCACTGACTTCCTGTCATTACATACTTAATGTAAGCAGAGGATATTAGCCAGTGGGTTGGCAGGCCACAAGTTCTTTGGCTTCTGGTCAGCGAGCATGGTAGTAGTAAGCACAGTTTTGAACTGACCGATTAGCCATGGACATGTGGTTTTTATTTTGTATCCCTTTTATTTCTTTATTTCTAATGATCTTAATAAATCTCCTAAAATATAATATTTTTATTTTTGACATTATTGAGATCTAATTTTAATTTTGACACTTATGGCAACCAGAAGTTGGAGACAGAACTCTTAATTTTTTTTAAAGATAAACTGGATAACTTTTTTAAAACCACGTTTCTCCTGCCAAGGCTTTTTGCCCACCACCTACCCACTCTCTCAAACTCTGAGAGAACTCCAAACTCTCTTTGAAGCTGCTACTCCTGCTCCTGCTGGTTTTTTGTTTTTTTTAATTTCCCCACTTTTTGCCCAGTCACCTTCCCTAAAAGCCGACCTGTTTTTTACTGGGGGAATTCTAGGCTGAGAAGAGATAAGCTGTTTCTCTCACCCATCTGCTTAAGCCCGTGTTCCTCAGTTCCTTGCTGCTGCTTCTGGCATTGCTGCTCCTGATTCTACTTGCTCTAGCTGCTAAATCTGTGGTGTGCTTCTGCTCCTCTTGCTCCTGCTACTACTGCCAATCCAGTCTCCTGGGTTCTCCCAGCCATCTGCTCCTGATATTCTTAATCCTAATTACTCCTCCTCCTGCTCTGGCCCCAGACCCAGCCCTGGTCCCAGAATACTGGTAGCTATGATATCTTCAGAACTCACAAACTTAGAGCCACTCTCTAGGCAGCTGGTAAAAACCAGGGTGTGCTTTCCTTAGGCTACAATTAGCCTCCTAACTTCCTATCAACATGGTAGGGGAAACAAACTGCTCCCTATTCCCCACCTCCACATTTGTAAAAATGTGAATGGATGGGACATAACAGTCTCATTCCAAAGGAGCTGGGAAGTTGTTCCCAGGGCATGGTACCCTTGGATGGCTCCCAAGAGGAAGCATCTCTCATTTGTAACCCTTCAGCTTACTTTGCCCTTCAACCAGAATGATTTAGATTCTTGGTGACATTTTTAGACCCAACATCAACAGTACAGAGGTTTGGTTTTTTTCTAGACTCCTCTGTCACATTTTTGTAATAATGGCAGTAATAGATTTTAAAAATATATATCTCAGCCAAAGTTGAAAGATTTGCTACATCTGTAAAAAATTGTGACAAATATCTATCAATTCATAGGTTTTTTAAATGTCAAACAGCATATTCATGTAAAATATGATAGTGGGTTTGTTTGCTATTATCATTACTTTTGGGGATTTTGATACTTCATGAATGTGCATTACATGCTGTACTACTGTTCCTTATAAAAACTGTTGGTGGATCATAGCCAAGTTTGAAAAGGAAATGGATCTCATTTTTGGTGAGAAACCTTTGTATTCTACATTTCCTTAGCTAGCACAGTGTCAATGATTGTAAGCTATATATTTTTTATTTTTAAAACTTTTTATTATTGTTTTTTCTTGCATGTGCAATATACAATTTCAGTTTTATTTTTTCTCTCCTTTTTGCATTTGAAGCATGTCACCAGTATTGAGAAGATTTTCTTTAACTTTTTTTTTATTTTGCAGTACTATAAGTTTAAAAATTCATTTGCCTAATGTCAATGCATGCCCCAAAAGTTTTAGACTATAAAAATGATTCCACTGATTGTTTTAAAAATCATGGGACTTTTAATGATTCTGTCCAATTCCAAGAGAAAGAAATACAAAAGGAGCCATTGCACAGTGACAAAGAAGCACAAAGCTACTTGTATAGTGACAGTAGAGCACAAGGTCAAAGAGACCAAACCAATACCACGTGGATTGATGACATTCTGCTCACAGAGCGCAAAAACTTGATCATATGTGAGATTTGAGGTTGCAGCTGTTTAACATGTGTTAAATGCAGGACTTCCTTGAACCACACACTCTATGACATCATGTATGACATCAATTATTCTGACTCCATCCTGGCTCCCCTTTGCTTCTATAACCTAGTCCCCATTCTGTCTTTCATAGTGTGGCAAATTTTCTGTAATCCTAGCTACTGATTAGGTAAATGCATAATTGCATAAATCATTTTAATTGGGCCCTGATTCAAAGGCCTATTATAGGTTTATTTTTCCATTACTTAGAATTTTTACACATAAAACTTTGATACTTTATATTTCATCCACAAATTACTTTCTCTTTTATTTGGAATTTTTTTATGTTTTTGCCAATTGATTCATATGCCTCATAACTCAGCCATGCATTCCCAAGTGATCCCTGTGTTTTCCAACACCTTCTTCAGGGGGGAATGTATTATTATTATTATTACTATTATTCTAAATTGAAAAGCTTAAATTCTTCTTGAGAATAATTTCAGGTTAAGAAACACGCTACTTCTCCAAATCCAGAAAATGAACTGTTTGGAGAAGGCACCATGAAGATGCTTACACAGACAACACACTACACCATAAGATCTAAAGTGAACTTTGGATTTGAATCTGAATTACAGGTTGAATGCATTTGTTTTGTATGTATACTCTTATGCTAAAGGAGACTGCCCCCTAATTGGCTTTTTGTCAAAGAGCCTAGCAATCATTGGTTTTGTTCTTTTCCCTTTTATTCCCAAATTATTGTATGTTAAATGACCAATTGGGGAGACTAGTCTCCTAATCATCATCAGGGGGAATGTATAATTGAAAATCTGTTACCTTAAAAAAATAACTACATTTCCCTGGAACCCACTAACTTCCTATCATTATGTACTTCCTGTAAAAAAGGGATATTAGCCAGTGGGTTGACAAGCCTCAAGCTCTTTGGCTTCCTGTCAGTGAGCATGGTGGTGGTAAGCATGGCTTTGAGCTGGCTGATTAACAATGGGCATGTGGTTTTTATTTTGTATCCCTTTTATTCCTTTATTTCTAATGATCATTAATAAATATCCTAAAATATAATATTTTTATTATTGAGATCTAATTTTAATTTTTATAGACCTCTTACTCTGGAGACCCAATCCTGAGTTTGAAATGCTCACTATTCTTGGGTTGACTTCCCTGTTAGACTAGCAAACCTCTAATATCCCTTTCAGCTCTAAATCAGTTATCTATCTGTGTGAATTGGGCAAGTCAAGTGACCTCCTATGACAATTGTCAATTAACAATTAGGTCTTTTTCTTCAACTACATAATATGAAGGTTAGTCATTCACAGTGGGGTCATCTTTTTCTAAATCTATGATCTTGGGATTTCCCTTCATGAAATTTCCAATGGCTAATTCCCATCCTACAACCCCTGCTAACAGTAAGTTTTTTCCTAAATATTCCCATAATACTTTGAGCATCCTAAGAATTTGTCATGCTACCCCTTGTATTATATTCTATATGAATATCAAACCATAAAATCAATCTATATTATATATAATCTATACATAACTATCTTATCTAAAATCAACATACAAGTCAATATATATTTTAGAAATGGAAAGGATGTTAGTGATTATCCAGTTTCTCATTTTACAGAAAAAACTAAGCCCAGAGAAGTATCTTCAACCACACCTCTACCATAGATTATAAACTCCTTGAAAGCAGAATTTATGCAGTACATTTTTGGATCTCTTGGATGTTGCACAATATCTTATATGTAGTACATGTAAATACTTAATATATATTTCTTCTGGACTGTTGAACTGAATTAGACAGGTAGTGTCTTGTCAATTGAAAGAACAAGTAGATAATATAACATGTTTGTTCTCTTTTGAAAATTTCTTTTACATAATACAGTGATGAAATAATGAAGCCAAAATGATGTCCTGCCATTGTTTCCCTGAATTCCTCTCAGTAAATTTCAGAGTTCTCAGAGAAGTGCTACTAACATTATGCTATTAGGACTAACTACAATTTCAGCAGATGGGGCTCTGAATTACCATTTGTTCTTCACTGAGTAACTGAAGGACTGCTCTTTTATCTTTTGGCTAAAAGATATTCAATTCTTGGAGTTTTTTAATAAATTCTGAACATGTTTATAACTGCATAACTCTAAATTTAGTAACCATTAACAAATATAACAATTTAAATGTTTTTGGCCCAGTCTGTGATTTCATTGTCATAAGAAATCCAATATAGGGATCCCCTTCTACCATTAAAGACTGACAAATTGCTCACAATTTATAATCCACCTAGAATATTCAGAGGTTTAAGTGATTGGCCCAGGATCACACAGTATAAATCGGAGATGGGATATGAACCTAGATCTTCCTGAATCTGAGGTCAATCCTCTATCTACTTTCTTTCTTCCAAATATTCAAATAATGAAACAGAATTTTAAAATGATCATATGATTGTAATAATAAGCTTCCTTTATGCAGATCTTTACAGTTTTGTAACATATTTCACATGATCTCATTTATTTAAATGGAAAGCTCAAAAAATTCAAACCTATTTATAATAATTTTTAACAAAATAATAACAATAAAATCATTGGCTTCTGCAATTATGTTGTATTTTAATTTATTTATCATGATCTCTATTGTATGTATTTTTTCCAAATTTTATCATCATTTCTTTGTAGAAAATGTAAGTAGAATGATTCCAGTAAAAGTGAACAAGGTTAAAGGAAAAGGAAATGTTTGTTGTGTTTTCACAATGAGTATACATTCCTATACAAAGTATAAACATCTATCCTGGAACCACATTTGAGATTTATTTCTGGCATTGGTAATGCCTCCTTGTGAGCTTTCATTGCTATGTTTACTATTTGGCTCACTGACATCATATTAAATATGATGATTGTTTTGGTCACTTCCAGAGGACCAGGGCCATAAATCTTGAAGAGCAATGTTTTAACCTATCTTTGGGGAAAAGAAAATGATAAAGGAAGGAAAAAAGGCAATTGATCAGGTTAAGAACAATAATATTGAAGGTAGAGAGAACAGGCATGCTTCTTTTTTGCCCACCATAGAGAAATATCATTGGACTGGAAGGAACAGAACAAAAATAAATGATACCTACATATAAGGCGATAGTAGGAGAGTAAGTGCTGCCACTGATGCCCACCAGGGGGCAACATGACCCAAGGAAGGTCAACATTCAGAGAGTAATAAATTTCAATGTGCCCTAGTTCTGCCATGGAAGATGTGAAGTCAATGTTCCAGTTAGACTTTGTGGGAAATGTTGTCCTCATAAGGCTGTGTAAACACATATTTTTCCACTTTTTACTCTGGAAAAATGAATAAAAAATGTAATAAGTAGCAAACATGCAAAGACACACACCTTACCAGCACTACTATCACCAACCACTACTAACAATTATAAAAACTTGCCAATAATAAATGTCAGAAATAGCAGTAACAACTCAAACATGCCAATGAATGATGGTGGGTCATCAGTTCTGTTATAATGCTTGCACATGCTGATTTATATCATACTTTTTCAAAGCAATTCACATTTGTTAGCTAAATGTGTTACATGTAGTAAAGTTAAAACTTCATTTAACATAGTATAAAAAGAATAATAAGTCCTAGTGATCAAAACAACATCATAAACTTAAGTTTTACTATCTCACATTATAGCTGGAATGTAGTTTGAGTTTAACTTTGATGCCATTTTATGATGCAATTCAGGACCCTATTAGCGAGAGTTAGAATTATAAATAATAAATTATTCCACAAAATAATTGTCATGCTGTCACTCAGCATCTCTACTTACATCAATTTTATAGCTCCAATAACCCTCCCAAATGTGCAACTTCATGACAATTCTATACAGAGACTTTTTCTGTTATATGAAGACTTTCGTTTTGAAAAGGCATTCAAATCACTTTAGAAAAAGGCAACATTTCTCTTCAAGAATCCACCAGGGAATCAAAGCAGAGAGAATCCCAGAATAGATTTGTAAAGGAATAAGTATATATGATAGACTGTTTTTAACTCACTTTATAAAATTATCAAGTTGTGTATTGTGGTTTATAGTATGTAATAGATATTTAAGTCAATCTTTTTTGGTCAACTGGAACAAAATAAATGTAGCTATGTTCCTAAACAATAAAAAAAATCAGACTAAATAAGGTAAGGAGAGTGATGCCTAGATGAACTATATACTTGGAAAGAAATGGCAGGTATGATTATTGAGTTATTATCTGTGATTTTTTTTAAAAAACCATGAAGAACAGGAAAGGAACTTTGAGATTAGAAAAGGAGAAAATGATACCAACTTTCAAAAATAGAAGAGAGAGGAGCCTGTAAATTGTAAGATGATGAACTTGACATGAATTTCTGGAAACATTCTAAGTGAATTATTAAGGGAGTGGTTAGTGAATAAAAATGAAGCCATGATTGTCAAAAGGCCAATGTGATTTTAATAATATCTCATGCCAAACTAACCATATTTCCTTTTCAGACAGTATTACTAAACTGGTAGGGCATAATGATATCTTATATTTTTGTTTAGTTTACTTGGATATTAGAAAAGTATTTGTCAGTCTTTCATGCTATTCTGGTAGAAAAGATTTTGAAATTTGAGCCAAGAAAGAACAAATTAGATGGAATCAGCACAGGTCAGATAAAACATAGTTCCATATCAGCTGGGAGGAGATCTTTAATTGAGTGTCCATAGTTTTATATTTTGCCTTCAAATGTTTAACAACATTTTGTCAATGACTTAAATAAAGACATAGATAAGATGTTTATCAAACTTTCAGATGACGCAGAGTTGGGAGACATCTAATAACACTGGATGACAGTAGCAGGACTTAAGTTTTTGATGGGCAGGTTCATTGGGAATAATCTAATAGGATAAAATTTAGAGGGATAAATTTAAAGTCTTACACTTGAGTTTGTAAAAAATAAGTTTCAATTTTGTTGAATGCCCATACTTTCCCTTGGAAGTATATAGTCAGTTTTGCTGGGTGCGCAAAACTGACTATATACTTCCAAGGGAAAGTATGGGCATTCAACAAAATAGAAGACTTCCAACTTTTTGCAAAGAAAAGACCAGAGCTCTGTGGAAAGTTTGATACCGAAAATCAAAGAGCAAGGAATACCTGAAAAGGTAAATATTAAGGAAAGGGGAAAAATGTTATCTTCTTTTACTCAAACTCTCTTCTATAAGGACTACATTTATATCAACCTATGTATACTAATATGTGGGGAAAATGTAATGTATAAATAGGGGGTAAAGAAAGACCAAATAGAATAATGGTTCTCACACAAAGATTCACAGGGGAAGGGGAGGGGAAGAAAACTCCTATAAGAAGGAGAGGAAGAGAGGGGGGGGGGGTTTACTTAAACCTCAATCTCAGGGAAATCAACTCTGAGAGGGAAAAACATCCAGATCCATTGGGATCTTGAATTCTATCTTACCCAACAAGGGTAAGGAGAAGGGAAAACCAAGGGGGGGAGGGGGAGAGGGAGAACAAAAAGGGAGGGAAAGAGAGGGGGGAGGGGGAGGGAACAAAAAGGGAGGGACTAAAAAGGGAAACATCAAGGGAGGGGACAAGGGGGACAGATTCAAAGTAAATCACTGGACTAAAAGGTAGAGCCGAAGAAGAAAAGGTTAGAATTAGGGAAGGCAATCAAAATGCCAGGGAGTCCACAAATGACAATCATAACTTTGAACGTGAATGGGATGAACTCACCCATAAAACGTAGATGAATAGCAGAATGGATTAGAATCCAAAACCCTACCATATGTTGTCTTCAAGAAACACACATGAGGCGGGTTGACACCCACAAGGTCAGAATTAAAGGATGGAGTAAGACCTTCTGGGCCTCAACTGATAGAAAGAAGGCAGGAGTGGTAATCATGATATCTGATAAAGCCAATGCAAAAATAGAACTGATCAAAAGGGATAGGGAAGGTAATTATATTTTGTTAAAAGGGACTCTAGACAATGAGGAAATATCATTAATCAACATGTATGCACCAAATAATATAGCACCCAAATTTCTAATGGAGAAACTAGGAGAATTGAAGGAAGAAATAGACAATAAAACCATACTAGTGGGAGACTTAAACCAACCATTATCAAATTTAGATAAATCAAATCAAAAAATAAATAAGAAAGAGGTAAAAGAAGTGAATGAAATCTTAGAAAAATTAGAATTAATAGACATATGGAGAAAAATAAATAGGGATAAAAAGGAATACACCTTCTTCTCAACACCACATGGCACATTCACAAAAATTGACCATACATTAGGTCACAGAAACATAGCACACAAATGCAAAAAAGCAGAAATAATGAATGCAGCCTTCTCAGATCACAAGGCAATAAAAATAATGATTAGTAATGGTACATGGAAAACCAAATCTAAAACCAATTGGAAATTAAACAATATGATACTCCAAAACCGTTTAGCTAAAGAAGAAATCATAGAAACAATTAATAATTTCATCAAGGAAAATGACAATGGCGAAACATCCTTTCAAACCTTTTGGGATGCAGCCAAAGCGGTAATCAGAGGCAAATTCATATCCCTGAAAGCTCATATTAACAAACAAGGGAGAGCAGAGATCAATCAATTGGAAATGCAATTGAAAAAACTCGAAAGCGATCAAATTAAAAACCCCCAGCAGAAAACCAAATTAGAAATCCTAAAAATTAAGGGAGAAATTAATAAAATCGAAAGTGATAGAACTATTGATTTAATAAATAAGACAAGAAGCTGGTACTTTGAAAAAACAAACAAAATAGACAAAGTACTGGTCAATCTAATTAAAAAAAGGAAGGAAGAAAAGCAAATTCACAGCATTAAAGATGAAAAGGGGGACAGCACCTCCAATGAGGAGGAAATTAAGGCAATCATTAGAAATTACTTTGCCCAATTATATGGCAATAAATACACCAATTTAGGAGAAATGGATGAATATATACATTACAAACTGCCTAGACTAACAGAAGAGGAAATAGAATTCTTAAATAATCCCATATCAGAAATTGAAATCCATCAAGCCATCAAAGAACTTCCTAAGAAAAAATCCCCAGGGCCTGATGGATTCACCTGTGAATTCTATCAAACATTCAGAGAACAGTTAACCCCAATACTATACAAACTATTTGACATAATAAGCAAAGAGGGAGTTCTACCAAACTCCTTTTACGACACAAACATGGTACTGATTCCAAAACCAGGCAGGTCAAAAACAGAGAAAGAAAACTATAGGCCAATCTCCCTAATGAATATAGATGCAAAAATCTTAAATAGGATACTAGCAAAAAGACTCCAGCAAGTGATCAGAAGGATCATTCACCATGATCAAGTAGGATTCATACCAGGGATGCAGGGCTGGTTCAACATTAGGAAAACCATCCACATAATTGACCACATCAACAAGCAAACTAGCAAGAACCACATGATTATCTCAATAGATGCAGAAAAAGCCTTTGATAAAGTACAACACCCATTCCTATTAAAAACACTAGAAAGCATAGGAATAGAAGGGTCATTCCTAAAAATAATAAACAGTATATATCTAAAACCAACAGCTAATATCATCTGCAATGGGGATAAACTAGATGCATTCCCAATAAGATCAGGAGTGAAACAAGGATGCCCATTATCACCTCTACTATTTGACATTGTACTAGAAACACTAGCAGTAGCAATTAGAGAAGATAAAGAAATTGAAGGCATCAGAATAGGCAAGGAGGAGACCAAGTTATCACTCTTTGCGGATGACATGATGGTCTACTTAAAGAATCCTAGAGATTCAACCAAAAAGCTAATTGAAATAATCAACAACTTTAGCAAAGTTGCAGGATACAAAATAAACCCACATAAATCATCAGCTTTTCTATATATCTCCAACACAGCTCAGCAGCAAGAACTAGAAAGAGAAATCCCATTCAAAATCACCTTAGACAAAATAAAATACCTAGGAATCTATCTCCCAAGACAAACACAGGAACTATATGAACACAACTACAAAACACTCGCCACACAACTAAAACTAGACTTGAACAATTGGAAAAACATTAACTGCTCATGGATAGGACGAGCCAATATAATAAAAATGACCATCCTACCCAAACTTATTTATCTATTTAGTGCCATACCCATTGAACTACCAAAATACTTCTTCACTGATTTAGAAAAAACCATAACAAAGTTCATTTGGAAGAACAAAAGATCAAGGATATCCAGGGAAATAATGAAAAAAAACACATATGATGGGGGCCTTGCAGTCCCAGACCTCAAACTATATTACAAAGCAGCAGTCATCAAAACAATTTGGTACTGGCTAAGAAACAGAAAGGAAGATCAGTGGAATAGACTGGGGGAAAACGACCTCAGCAAGACAGTATACGATAAACCCAAAGATCCCAGCTTTTGGGACAAAAATCCACTATTCGATAAAAACTGCTGGGAAAATTGGAAGACAGTGTGGGAGAGACTAGGAATAGATCAACACCTCACACCCTACACCAAGATAAATTCAAAATGGGTGAGTGACTTAAACATAAAGAAGGAAACCATAAGTAAATTGGGTAAACACAGAATAGTATACATGTCAGACCTTTGGGAGGGGAAAGGCTTTAAAACCAAGCAAGATATAGAAAGAATCACAAAATGTAAAATAAATAATTTTGACTACATCAAACTAAAAAGCTTTTGTACAAACAAAACCAATATAACTAAAATCAGAAGGGAAACAACAAATTGGGAAAAAATCTTCATAGAAACCTCTGACAAAGGTTTAATTACTCATATTTATAATGAGCTAAATCAATTGTACAAAAAATCAAGCCATTCTCCAATTGATAAATGGGCAAGGGAAATGGATAGGCAGTTCTCAGATAAAGAAATCAAAACTATTAACAAGCACATGAAGAAGTGCTCTACATCTCTTATAATCAGAGAGATGCAAATCAAAACAACTCTGAGGTATCACCTCACACCTAGCAGATTGGCTAACATAACAGCAAAGGAAAGTAATGAATGCTGGAGGGGATGTGGCAAAGTAGGGACATTAATTCATTGCTGGTGGAGTTGTGAACTGATCCAACCATTCTGGAGGGCAATTTGGAACTATGCCCAAAGGGCGACAAAAGAATATCTACCCTTTGACCCAGCCATAGCACTGCTGGGTCTGTACCCCAAAGAGATAATGGACACAAAGACTTGTACAAAAATATTCATAGCTGCGCTCTTTGTGGTGGCCAAAAACTGGAAAACGAGGGGATGCCCATCAATTGGGGAATGGCTGAACAAACTGTGGTATATGTTGGTGATGGAATACTATTGTGCTCAAAGGAATAATAAAGTGGAAGAATTCCATGGAGACTGGAACAACCTCCAGGAAGTGATGCAGAGCGAGAGGAGCAGAACCAGGAGAACATTGTACACAGAGACTAATACACTGTGGTATCATCGAACGTAATGGACTTCTCCATTAGTGGCGGTGTAATGTCCCTGAACAACTTTCAGGGATCCAGGAGAAAAAAAACACCATTCATAAGCAAAGGATAAACTATGGGAGTGGAAACACCGAGAAAAAGCAACTGCCTGAATACAGAGGTTGAGGGGACATGACAGAGGATAGACTTTAAATGAACACTCTAATGCAAATACTATCAACAAAGCAATGGGTTCAAATCAAGAAAACATCTAATGCCCAGTGGACTTACGCGTCGGCTATGGGGGGTGGGGGGGAGGAAAAGAAAATGATCTATGTCTTTAACGAATAATGCTTGGAAATGATCAAATAAAATATATTCAAAAAAAAAAAGACAAAGAAAAAAAAATAAGTTTCAACCTGGAAGAAGCATGGCTATGGTTAAATAGAAGGAGCTGGAATTTTTGATGGATTCTTAGTTCAATATGAATCCATGGATTCATATGTAAGCCAAGAAATGAATGTGATCTTAGGGACATGAAGAGAAGTATAATTCCCAGGAACAAAAGGGTATTACTATTACTCTCATTTTACTTATCAGCTCTGATGTTCAATCCTGGATGCATGTAAATGTAATGTTTATAAGTTCTTAAGATCCTTACCCAACTTTTCACCATCACAGGCAAATCAAGTCCCAGAACAAGACTAGCTATAGACTTTCTCCCACTACCATTCTCACTGACAGATTAAGTATTCAGATCCACAGCTATCTATAAATTCTGAGGGTCTTTTCCCCAATTCCCACTCGCAATGGCATTTTGGGTTCTCAGAGCAAGATCACATCTTCTCTCAGGGCTCTAGGGATAACCCTTTGGAGTTGGTGATGCTTTTCTAACACTATAGAGTCAAGTCTTATTCAAGTGTGCCCCCTCAACACCTACCACCATTTTTCTTTTCAATATCACCTAATTTGTACTAATGAATATTTCTTCAATATCTCAATACATTTTATAGTAACACCTATTATCATTTAAGCAATATTCATCAATTAGTTTTGCTAAAAGTTAATTACTGAGAAGTAAGATAACAAGGATAGAAATATAAAACATTCCCCTTGTTAAAAGAATATATAATTTAATATAATTTGGATAGGGGGAAGGAAAGAAACACAGAGGGAAAGACATAGATATTGTATTTATTTAACATAGAAGGGATGAAGGAAAGGGAAATGGGAAAGAATGAAATCTGAATTCTTTTACCCACTAAATAACCAATATCTGACTTACACTAAAACCTAATTTATCTAAAGACAAGTCCAGCAGGGGATCAGTATCTCACAAAGAGTCCTTGGTGAGCCAGAAACAGGAATTCCAGGTGTAATATCCACAGATAGTCCCTATCAAGCAGATATTCCACTCTTCAATCACTGTCCAGCAGAAGACTGAAGGATCACTTCACATCACAACCAAAAGATATTAAAAAGGCCAGTAACTTAATAGATAGGCTTCAAGATAATTCAAATATACACCTTTCTCCTCTCTCTCTCTCTCTCTCAGATCCAGAGTACTGTTGGGAAAACTGTCTCTTCAACAGTTTGAAACCCTGACAGCCCTGGGAGAATTCTGAGTCTTGAGGGCTTGTCACTCAAATTCTTTACACCCTGTAGTTTCCCTTGCTACAGTCCCCCCTTTGCACAAAGCCTAAATCATGTTGAAAACACTATTTTGGCATTTGTACACAAACCAACTTACTTGCAGATTTCCTAAACTAAAATATCTATCCAAAATTACAAACCACCTACACTCAACTATCTTAACTTATCTAATACTATACTATTCTGGGGATTTTATCAAGGAAAGGGAAAAAAAGGGAGTTAAATAATGAACAAGTACAAATTTCAAAATACAGCTCAAACATATGAAAAGCACAAGCAAATAACATCAAAAGCAAAAGATAAACACAACTTCCATGCAAACATTAAATTCGTAGATACTACTCTTATCAACCAATACAAAACATACTACTATTATAATGCGTAACAGCAATCTTAGAGAAAATTTTTGAAAATTACAATAAATAAAACATTGCATAAGTTTTACACAGAAATTAAACCAAAACATTAAACTCACTTATGCAAACTACATGTAACAATAGGTACATAAGTGCTCTATTTACATAAATTTTACATATATACATATAGTATATGTCTACAGTACGTATATATGCTATATATGCACACATGTATACACATCATATCTACACATATGAACATGTTACATATGCATGCACTGTAATACAATTAATTTGCTATCCTATTATACACACTGTTTACATACATTTACACATGTACTTAAAATTTTGTGATTTGTGATGTTATATGTTATTTGTATTATGAAATGTGTTGTTATATATGTTTAATGCAAGTCAGTACCTTAATCTTATCTTATTTATCTCAAATTTTCATCTTTATCTAACTAAAGCCCTATCTTAATAAAAATCTCCTGTCTAGTTATATTTCTATACTAAATTAAGTATCAACCTAACTTTAGTTAGTAACTAATTTATAACTACTTATAACATTGTTAGTACTCTAACTATACATTGTTTCACTCATTCACATAGTGATTCAATGTAGCCTGACCGTGTTTATGGTTTGTTGTTATTTTTGCTATGTTATGTTGTTTTGCTAGTGTTATGTTAGTGTTACTGTTATGTTAATATTATGTTATTGTTGCACGTAATATACTTACACTACTTTAGATTTTTCCTCCTCTTTTCATCACATCTTGCTTGAATAATTCTTCTTCTCCAACTCCATGGTAGAAAATATATTTATGAATGTTTGTGAATATGTGTTATGTTGTTTTATGTTATAATACATTACCCAAAATTTTAATTCATTAGTCCATTAGTCCTGTGATCCTTTCTATTGCAAGTTTCTGTTAGATTTAAAATAGTTTTTAGCGTTAAATAGTTGTAGATAAGAGAGTGGGAGCCATAAAATGTGATAATTAAAATGTTTGGGAGCAAGGGAAATATATAACAATTATGACTGCTGAAATATGTTTTCTACTGTGTCTTGGTTTTATATAAATATAAGATGGTCGCCTGGGAATATATTCCCAATTTATGAATATGCCCAAGCCAACTGGGTTTTATAAAGAAATTTAATTTATAATACACTGATTAATCAATAGAAAAAGAGAGAAAGTAAGAAAGGAATAAGAATGAAGGGCCTCAAGCCAATAAGGCCTAGACCTCAGTCCTAAGAGATAAATCAGTCAGTTGGTTTTATCACTCACCCAAGATCTCTCTAGGTAAGGCTTCTCATGCCAACCTCAGGCTCCACCTTCAAGAGAGCCTCCTTTCAAGAAATGTTTCCAGAGAATCCTCCTCCTGACTCCTCCTGAGTTCTCCTTCCACAGCCTCCTTCAAGACCTCTCCAGGAGCTCTCCCTCCAGGACCTCTCTCCTCTCAGCTCTCTTTCAGAGCATCCACCCCTCTATCTTAAAGCAAAAAATCTAAGTTCCCTCCCCTCAGTTCTCACATCTACCAATCACTGTCGATGTCTCCCCTGTGCCAATGGTGGCTTTAGCTTAACCCAAGACTGCCCAGAGGTCTGTCCCCTTTGCACATGTCTGTTGAAGGTCATATTCTCAAATAATTAAATCTTGATCTTTGCTGCAGCCCTTCCTAAATCCTGTTACTCTGAGTAGGGTGGAGATTGTAGTTTCCAAGACCTGGTTCTGTAATTCCAAGTATCTCTATTGTATCAATTCTAAAATCAATCATGACTCAAAGAACTTCCTGTTCTATGCTTAAGCATAGGTCAAAGCCCTTTCCATTGTTTAGCAAAAGGTTTCTGTCCTAAAGTAGTCTTAAGTAGGGAGAAGAAGGATCCTCCCATGTCAAGGAGTTTCATATTCCAATAGAGTTCTTACTATCAGTAGGAAATTTTTTCAAGTATGAAATTTCTCAATGGGGAAATTTCCAACATTCATAAGTCTAAGAAATTTTAAGGTTTACATTTCTCAGAGTTTTTTTAATTTGTAAGTTTTCAGTCTTTTAACAATGTCCATTAATTTCCTGTATTCTCTCCTTCATCTGCATTGTCCTCTACCATTCAGATGTCCTCTTCCACTGGAATGGTCCTCTCCTTACTTATCTTTCTGATTGTAGACTCAATTTGACCGATGATTCTAACCTTCTACAATCTCTTCTTCATTTTCTTCTTTGATTTGTACATTTTCATTATTTATACCATATGCTAATTTTATATGTGAACCATGACCCTCTACCCAAAACTTTTACTGAAGATAGAGATAATAACACAATGGTGTAAGGACCTAACGAACTCTCTTGCATTGCTGATGTTTTAGCAAAATGTTTAACATATACTATATGTCCTGGTTTGAAATTATGGAGAGAACAAACTAATGGACCCAATAGAATTAATACTCCCAGATTGCTCATAATTTACATAATAAATCCCTACCTAGAAGATTCATGAGATAATCTGGCATACAAAGAAATGCATGTTCCACAGATAAAGGACCTAGGTAATCATTTTAGGTTGTAATTTTGCTACTCTCTTTGGTTTTCCAGTAGCTCCTATTACTTCCATTGTACCCACAGTTCTACAATTCTTAGGAAGTCTTTCCAAAACTGATTTACTGGCTCCAGTATCAACCAAAAGATCATAAATTTTATCACCTATACTCGTGGATATTTATTTAAGTTTTCCTTTGCACCAGTGTTTATATTTTCCCCACACCTATATTCTGTGTTTATAAACTTATTATCTTTTATATATAGTTCCATTTGATTAAGTTGTTTTTCATATGTGTCACCATTAGTTTGAATGCTGAATCCTTTGTTATCCAAATCATAATTGCTTTAAACCATTTACCAATGAGAAAGAATGCCAATCTACACTTATACAGGACACAAAGACAGATATAAACTATGGGGACATGAGACAGGACGGTTTGCATTGAGATATCCAGAAAAGGTTTCATCCATCTATAATCTAATCCTACATAACAAATATTAGGGAACAAAACAAACACAATGTATGGGATATACAAAATGCATTCCCAGAATATCATCAAAACAGCCATTACCATGTCTCCAGACATGTTTACATTTAAATATAATAAAATACATCTAAGTGAATTTGAGTTATTATAATCCACTGTAATAATTTTTACAAATAATTACTAAAAGGGAAAAACTTGAAAGAAAAAAATTCAAATATGGCCACCTATAGCATGTGGCAAAAGGTATTTAATTATTGAATACCTCTATCCACTTAGTTGAGTCTCAGAATTCCACTGGCCCCCACCCTTGGAATGTACCACTCTCAGAGTGAAGATGGAATATTCCAACCTTAACTTAACTGACTTCCCTATAGAAACTGTTTTTTTTTTCCTATAAATAAAACTTAATTTCCCTAGATTTCTTAAACCTAGCTGGCTCTGCCAACTGTTAAAAGTATATATAATTTAATATAATTTGGATAGGGGAAAAGAAAGTAATACAGAGGAGAAAGCATACATATTGCATTTATTTAACATAGAAGGGATGAAGGAAAGGGAAATGGGAAAGAGTGAAATCTGAATTCTTTTACCCACTAAATAACCAATATCTGACTTACACTAAAACCTAATTTATCTAAAGACAAGTCCCAACAGGGGATCAGTAACTCACAAAGAGTCCTTATTGAGCCAGAAACAGTAATCCCAGGTGTAATAACCCTTCCAAGCAGATATTCCACTCTTCAGTCACTGTCCAGCAGAAGACTGAAGGATGACTCCACCCCACAGCTAGAAGATATTAAAAAGGCCAGTAACTTGATAGATGGGCTTCAAGAAAATTCACACATACTGTCTCCTCTCTTTTTCTCAGGTCTAGAGTGTTGTTGAGAAAACTGTTTCTTCAACAGTTTGGAAACCTGATAGCCCTGGAAGAATTCTGAGTCTTGAGGGCTTGTCACTCAAACTCTTTGCACCCTGTAATTTCCCTTACTACACCCTAAATACTCGAGGATATACTCTTCCATATTCCAGGGGAGAGGAGACTCAAACTTAAAAAAAAAAAACTACAAAGAATTCACCCTACCACGCTCACTTTGAAATATAGCATATCCTATGGACTAAGTTGTTCTCTTGCTTCCAGAAAGCATTGTTTCTTTTCAACATCAAACCACTGTTATGCCAAGTCATGCAGGTCACAAGCAGCTTCACTATTTACTGGTCTTGGTTGTCCAGAAACTCTAGTTCCTCAACACCAAGCGCTCTCCAACCTTTTGAAGCTCACTAGATTGTAGCCTAGTCCATTCTGTCTTTACTATTCCTTCACCTGAGGCTTCAAAGAGTAGACATTGTAGGAACAGAATCAACAGCAAAGTCATGAGCTCATGACTTTATGTGGGCCCAGAGGGGAGATTAAAAATTAGCAAATTAACATTCTCCTTACCCAGAAGCTTACAGCACTCATTGCCCATCTCACTCAGATGTAGTAAGCAGGAAAGAGAACAAAGTCAAGCTGTTGGGACCTACTAGGTTCTGGCTCAAATGCCAATTAGAAAGCCCTTCTTCCACTGAATAACAAGTGGACAGGAAAGTCATTTAATAACTGTGCATTCTCTGAATGGGGAGCAAGATGCTCAATTTCACATTTGAAGGAGGTAGCTCATCAAACATGCACAAGTTCCCAAGTCTGAGTTCTCACTGACCATTCTCCTGTTGCAGAAAGGAGGGAAATAATAAACTGCAAAGAATTCATAGGCTCCTAAACAAGTAGAGTAGTGAGAAACATCAGGTTTTTTCCATGTAAGGATCAGTCGAAGGACATGAGTATTTAGCCTGGGAAATAGAAGACTTGCAGAGCAAAAGGGACATGGTAACTATCTTCAAAAATATACAAAGGTCTGGAGAATCAGGTAGAAATTATTAGGAGGAGCATTTAGGCTTGAAGTCAAGAAACACTTTCTGACAATGAAAGTTATCAAAAAGTGAAATTTTTGCCTCAAATAGTAATGTGTTGCCCTACTGAAGATCTTTAAGCAAAGACTGCATGAGTACTTGGAAAGTATGTTATAGAGGGAATTCTCTTTTCAATGTAGGTTGGAGTATGTGGTCTCTGAGGTCCCTTCTCAATCTGAAGTTTTATGATTATGTGTTTGCCTCTGATTCTAATTATGAATTATCTATTCTGTTCCATTGATCTATTTTGCTCATTTTTATTCAGTGTGAGATAGTTTTCATAATTATCCCCATCACATTATAATTTGAAATCTGTCAGTGCAATTATCCCTTACTAATTTTTTTCATACTTCTGGTTAAGATTCTTGATTGTTCTTTTCATGTAAATGATCAATTCATCTACATCTGTGAAGTAATAATTAGTATTTTAACTTGTACTGCATTAAATATAAATTTTAATTTGGGTAGTATCAACTTTTTAAAAATGATATTGGCTCAACTTAGCTTTATACATTGAGTATCCATCTAATTATTTCATTCAGTCATTATTTGTGTTAAAAATTTTAAACTGTCTTTATGTAGATATTCATTTAGTTCTTGCTTACTTAATTCCCCAAGAATTTTATTCATTTTGTTGTTACTATAAATGGTATTTCTGTTTACATCAATTTCTCTCCATCTCTGTATGTCTATTGGCCTTCTAATTTCATATGTAAATGATTTTGGAATAGTCTGTCTTAACTATATCTTAACTTGAGTTTTCTGCAAATTCATTTTCCCTTTCACTTCATCTCACTATTTTTGTGAGGTGCGGTTGCTTGTAATCTTTTACCAATCTGCTATGTAACATTCAATTCAACCAACATTTATTATCTATGATGTACAAGGCACTGTGCAATTCTGTTGATTTGTTGTTCAGTTATTTCAGTTGTGTCTGATTCTTTGTGATCCTGTTTGGGGTTTCCCTTGCAAAGATACTGGAGTAGTTTACCCTTTCCTTCTCCAGCTCATTTTATAGATGAGGAAACTGAAACCAACAGAGTTAAATGACTTTCCCAGGGTCGCACAAGTTAATACATGTCAGAGGCCAGATCTGAACTCAGGAAGAGGAGTTCCTAACTCTAGGACCTGGCAATCTATCCACCAATCCACCCTTGAAATGCATTCTCCAATACAGAAATTGTCAAAGTTTATGGATGTAATTTTTGAAGACATATAAATTGATAATAATGACATGAGGAATATTCAAATTTCCTAAAAGACAACCTTATGATATCACACCTACTAAATTGGTTAAAAATAGTTTTTTAAAAAGCCTACAGGAAAAAGACACTATTATACTGATCAGAGGATTGGAGAATAGTGCAACTTTTTGATGTTTAATCTAGCAATATATAATGAGTGACAAAACCAATTCTACTCTTTGATCAAGTGATCTCATTATTGGCACTATATATAAAAATCAATCAATCAATATTTATTATATAATTACCCTTGTGCCAGACACTGAGCTAAACTCTGGGGATAAAGAAAATTTTAAAGGACCTATGTGTACAAAAAATATTCATAGATGCTCTATTCCCAATATCACCATTTATTCTGTTACTAATTACTAATGCTTTATTATCGATACCACCATTGTCACCTATAAATGAACTAGAAGATATAGAAAAATTGCAGCTACATGGAATGATGGCTTACCTTGTTCATGGAGTGGTAAAGTTGGTTAATCATGTGTAAAAAAGAAAAAGAGATCCTATCATGGAGCAAATGCTTACCTTACCTTGTAGTGCTCACAAGGACCATAAGGATCATTGTAGCTTATGGGCAAGTATTCGCCACAGACGATGGAGGAGTAGAGAAATCCTACAAAAGAACTGACAAAATCTTCCAAACCAAGTGAACATATGCATTGATATTTGATGCCTTTAATGTAAAAATATGAATGAAGGAGATAGTGAAAAATATATTAGAAAATATGGTATGGGATTATATTATGAAAAGGATCAAAATTTTTAGACTATGCAGAAGCTTCATGCCTGTATATCTTTCAGGTATTACGCAGGGCAAATATCTACTCATACTCCAAGAAATGAAATTAGTATGCCTTTTTAATTTTTGATTTGGATCCCATGATTCCATACACATGGAGGATATCCTAATATGGACGAGCCCTCTACAGCACAAATCAGCAACCCATCTACAATTTAGAGTCTTAGAGTTTCCTGAAAAACAAATGGCTTACTAGTGATCACACAACTACTTTGAATTAAAGGACTTTGAAGCCAGTCTTCTCCATTTCAAAGCTGGCTCTCTCACTACATCTTAAAGCCATGCTGCTTCTCAATGATATCTTAAAAGTCTGGAAAGGATTGGCTCCTTCTGTGAGAGTCACTTCAGAATGAGCTGTCCATGGGTAGTCTAACCATTGACTAGTTGGGGCAAAGGTCAGCACCAATACCAAATTGAAAGAACGCATAAAAAAAAACCAAAAACCGTGATTTTAGATGGTATATGGGAAAATAGGCACACTAATATATTGTTGTTGAAATTGTGAATTAGTCCAATCATTCCTATTACACAAAAATATTTTGGAATTTTGCAAGCAAAAACTTATTCATTTAATCATACTCTAACCCAGAGGAGATCAGTGACAAAAAGGAAACTCCTAAGATACCAAATTAATATTAATTTCCTAATATACTAAACACACTAAAATATTCAGAGCACTTTTGTGTTAGGAAAAACACTGGAAAAAAAGTATATTCCCATTGACAGGGAGATGGCTGAACAAATTGTGGTCTGTGAATATAATGGAACATTATCATGCTGTAACTAATGATGAATACAAAGAATTCAGAGGAACATGGGGAAATCTGCATAATCTTATGTAGAGTGTAAACAGTGTAAACTAGAGAAAAAACACATAGTAGCCAAAATAGTGCAAACAAAAACAACACTTAAACATAGCTGAACTTTGATAAATTGCAATGACCATTGTTGTTAAGAGGACAACAGATAATGAAATAAATTTTCGTGTGGAATGTATTCAGACATGGGTGCTTGGTTCATTGGTTTTACTTTAACTATATTGCTTTGTTAGAGTTCAAAGGGAGGACCATATATCAGAAAAGTACTATGATATGGGAGAAAAGACATCAGTAAAATAGGATAATTATTTTTTAAAGGTTAGCAATAAGAAGATACTGAATACAATTATAAAAACTCTAGTTTGACCTATTAAAATGAATAAAGAAAAAGACCATAAATTACCGATTTTTCCCCAAAAAGATGTGACAATTTTATGAGTTCAAAAAAACCTAGAATGTACTTCAGTCAGCAAACATTTGATCTCCTAGTCAAATGAAAAGACATAGAAACCACAGGCCATGTCAATTTAAAATACCAGCAGATGAAGCAGGCACTGTCGGATGCTTAGAGTTTTATCAGTCATCAGCCTGAAGTGAAGAGGACCTGAATTCAAATTTAACCTCAGACACTAGCTATGTGACCCTGGACAAATCACTTAACCCTGTTTCCTCAGTTTTCTCATCTGTAAAATGAGCTGGATAAGGAAATGGCAAAACACTCCACTATCTTTGCAAAAAAAATCCCCAAAAAGAGGTCATGAAGAGTCAGTCACAAATGAAAAATGACTAAGCAACAACAAAATAGGTTAAATCCAGTCCTTTATCTAATATAGTTATCATAAATATATTTCTTAGTACGTCTGTTTTCTTTTTCATCTTTCGGATATCTCTTTTTCTTAAAAAAAAATTCTCTTACCTTCATATAATCAAGCCCATTGACTATTTCCAATAATTTTTTCCAATTATTTTTCTGATAAACAATTGTCCTCTCTACAATAGAGGTAAATATGATATTCCTTCTCTAGCATATATGATTGTTTTTTTTTTATTAAGACTATTGATCCATTTGGAATTTATTGTAACAAATCCTTTGAGGTTTGGATCTAAACTAATTTTTACTACACAATGCTCCAATCTTTCCAATAGTTTTCATTGAATAATGATTCCTCAGTGCTTTTAAGTCAGAAGGTTACCAGATGCTAATGTATTATATGAATTGCATTCTAGTTCTCCTTTTTCTATTTTGTTCTATTGATCTGTTTTCTCAACACCCCCCCCATTCCAGAGAAATATTTATAAATATTGCTTTATTATGCATTCTGAAACCTGATAAGCAGGATCCCATTCAAATATTCTCTTTTTTATAACACTTTCTGTTCGGTCATTTTCAGTTGTCTCTGACTCTTCATTATCGCTTTTTTTTACTTTTTCTTGGCAAATATACTGGAGTAGTTTGCTCTTTCCTTCTCCAGCTCATTTTAGAGTTGAAGAAACTAAAAAAAAAAAACAAAAAAAACAGGGTTAAGTGACTTGCCCAGTCTAACACATCTAAAAAGTGTCTAATATCAAGATTTATCTATCTAATCCTAATCTTGCTCTTGAATTCTATTACTATATAACCAATTATCTGACATACATTTTTAATTGGCTATCCTATTAGAATTTCAAACTCAATGATTCTAAAATATTTTATTTCCCCTACAAAATCCATCCTTCCTCTAAACTTTCTTACTTCTGTTGAGAGTTCTATCATCCTTCCAGTCTTATAGGTTCACAATTCTGGAATTATCTTTAATCCTTTTCTGTATCTAATCACTCTCATTTTTAATCAGTTTCCATTATTATGCTTTCTCAACAACTTTTATATCCACTCCCTTCTCTCCATTCATATAACTTTTACCTTGTTTTAAATATCACCTCTTGCTCCTAGGACTATTGAAATACATTCATATTATGGATGGCATGAGTCTTTTGACATGAGTGGCTCCATTCTGAATTTCAAATCATCATACGTACTCCAAGTTCCTTCTCTGTAAACAACCAGATTTTGTGGATCTGATAATCTGATGATTGTGACCAAGTACTATCACTCTAATGAATAACATCAGTACAGAATCATGAATTATTTACTAAATAACTGACAATCATCCCAAAGGACACTATAATTCATATGTTGGCACAAACAACTTTGGCTACCAATTACCATCAGCAAAAAGCTATTTTGTCAAGTTCCCTTAAAAATGAGTCACAATGAGTCCAAGTTATCTTTCCTAAACATTACAGGATAGCTTAGTGCTACAGTGAAGACTAGGTCTAAACCCAAGTCAAGTAGAACCAGAAAAGTCAGCAATGGCAATGGACCAAGATTTAAGAAGAAACCACACTGTGTAGCTCTGGCTTCCTCAGATCCAAATGGGATTAACAGTCTCACCAAGGACTGAATCAGGAGGGTCTTGGCATCCCTGCTCCCAGCATATGGCCACTCTGAATGAATTGAGCTTTCTGCATTCTTTGAGCAAATCATTGAGTGTCTTACCTTTCCCTGAAAGGTATGTTCAACTAGTTATGGTAGCACACACTTGTAATCTCTGCTACTTAAGAAGTTGGTGGATTGTTTGAACTAAGGAATTTTGAGCTTCAGTGGACTAAAGCTAATCAGGTGTCCACACTAAGTTCACTTTCAATATGATGAGCCCTCAGGAGCAAAGGGGTCACTAGACTGACTAAAGAGGGGACGAACTAATCCATATTGGAAACAGAGGAGGTTAAAACCCCTATGTTGATTAATAATGCAATCAGATCCATGATTGGCCTGGTGAGGCAGAGAAATCAGTTATTGTTTTTTTTTAATATTCCCAAGTTTTGACTATTCTTTTTCATATAATGTCTTGGGTATTTATGCTCAAGAAGTCAATAAAAGAAGTCTAGATAATCTCAACTAAGATACCTCTAATTGGTCTGGTGGATGAATCAAAATTTCCAAGGCACAAGGCTAACTAAGACACTGCCCAACTCAAAAATTTTCAATAGTTGCCTATTGTCTCTAGAATAAAACAACAGACTCATTAGTCTGGCATTTTAGAGTTTCGCTCCAGCTCTTGTTTCCAGGTTTATTTCATATTATTTCCCATCACATTCTCCTCTGTTATGGCCAAATTGGAGAAAGTCCTGAGTTCAAGTGTGACCTCATATACTTTCTAGCTGGGCAAGTCACTTAACCCCAATTGCCTAGCCCTTACCACTTTTCTGCCTTGGAATTGGTATATAGTATCAATTCTACGACAAAAAGTAAGGTTTTAAAATGTATATATCATTACCACAAATTCTTGAAATCGTGATATTTTCCAAGGCTTGGTTCAATTCCATCACCTTCATAAAGCTTTTCCTGACTCCTATGATTTCAGGGTTCCTTTTTTTAAACCTTTACCTTGTATCTTAGAATCAATATTGAGATTTGGTTCAAAGGCAAAAAAAAGGCAATGAGGGTTAAGTGATTTGCCCAATGTCAAACAGCTAAGAAGTGTCTAAGATCACATTGGAACCCAGGACCTCCTGTCTCTAGGCCTGACTCTCAGTCCATTGAACCACCCAGTTGACCCCTAGATTTTAGTCTTCTTTTTTTTCTTCAAATTATATTGTATTTAATTATCTACATATACATTGTATTTCTTTAATAAAATGTAAACTCCCTGAGGGCAGAGATTACTTTTAGTAAGTGTTGTAATGGGTGAAGTACCACACCAAATACTTAGAAGATGAAAAAAGAAAGCAAGAATTCTTTCTTGCCCTCATGGTGTTTACATTATTGGAGAGAAGAGAATACATGCAGAAGTACAAATGAGATACATCCAAAGTACCAGGGAACTTTAGAGCCAGAAAAGTAAGGAGAGGTTTTCTGGAGAATGTAGGGCTTGAGTTGATTCTTAAAGGAAGCCAAGAATTCTAAAACTTAGACATGACAAGGAAGTAGTCTAGTTAATTGGGTTTTCTAGATCTATATAATCGAGTCATCTGCAAACAGTGATACTTGAAGTTCTTCATTGCCAACATTTATTCTCTTTATTTAATTTTCATGCCTCATGCTCAACAATGCAATATTACATCGCTTTGAAGTGCAAGACATCTTTGCTATGTTTGTTTTAATAGTATCATAGAATCATAGATCTTATAGATAAGACTGCAAAAACTACATAACCTAGTCCTCCCCTTTTACAGATAAGGAAACTGAGACTAAGGAAGAACTGTCCTAGGCCATTCAGGTGATAAATAGCAAAACTAGAGTTTGAATTTAATGGTTCTCCTAATCCAATACACTTGATTCATTAAGCTTTCTTTTAAAAAATGATCTTTATTTCTTTGGGAAATCTCAGCCTTTACTATTTATAAATTTTATTATAAAATAATAAATTAATACCATTTTGAAAATGTGGGTTTTCACCCTTGTTATTGAACTTTATCCCGTTATCTTTAGTTTAATGTGCTTTTTGAAATAATCTCTTTATTCACTCAGATGGGATTTAATAAATTTTTGTTGTTTCCACATGGACCTCCTTAGTCAGGGTATTTTTAATTATAGTCTATAAGTGACCTACAAAATATTTTTTGCATATTCACTGATTTTGTCTCATTTTTGAAATGGTGATAAATGTTTGTGTTTATTCTATCTGTAGTTTTAAAAGATGACACAATCTCATTGTTGAAGTATCTCGTCTGCAACATGCCCAATGAAGTTTTGAAGAAAATTAGTGAGGAGCAACACATTCCATCTTTGGATAAATCAAATAGCCAGAGAGTTTTTCCTTATAACATGCTTAAATTTTACACCATACAATCCCTCTCGTTAAACTCAGTTCTGTTCTTTGTGACTAAGTACAAAATCCTCTCTCTGCTATATGACTGTCCTTCAGAGTCTTGACGATAGCTAACATACCCTCCCTAAAATTCCTCTTCAAGCTAAATATCCCTATTTCCTTTAAATGACATCTATAAAGTATGAATGAAAAGGTCCTTGCTGTGAAGTTCAACAATATACCAATACCCTATTTGAAGATCATGATCAGAACAGAACAGAACAGAACATTTCCAAATCTGAAGGACCAGCAAAAAAATTAGGTTATTGCCTCCCTATTTTTGAACAGAATGCCTCTAATGAAATCTAAAATTTTATTTTGTTTATTTTCTACCATATCACACCACTAAATTCACATTGACCTTTTCCCCTACTTTGGATTAGATGTACTATTTCTTTAGTAGGGGGAAATCTGGTTAGGAAAGTATTTACCTGTGACACTTGATACCTGCTGTGAGACTTAGAGTTGAGTCTTAAAGAGTTGAAAAGATCAAATGATTTGCCATTATATATCTAAGGACTTTCACCCAGGACTTCTTGACTGAGGCTAGCTCACTGTCTATCATACCATACTGTTTCTCCTCATAATAACTGTTCATTCCACCAGAATCCCCAAGTCTTTTTGAGAGGAACATTGATTTAGCCTCCCAATTCTGAACTTGAAAATTGACTTTTTTCAACCCACATTTGAACTTTTTATTAAACTCTTTTAAATTTAGCTTTACTAGATTTAGCCTGTTATTTTAGTGTGGAAGAATCACTGGATTCTGATTCTGTCATTCAGTATCTCTTTTATTACTCCTCATTTTGTGTCTTCTGGGAATTTGATAAGCATGTCATTTATGCTCTCATCCAAGTCATTCATAAACAACATTAAGCTGGGCTCAGGCTCCATCTTTAAAGCAATTTATCACTTTTGAGTGCTCCATATTTTTCTCTACTTACTTGTGGTGGGTGAATAATCCTGTGCAATTAGAATTAGGATATTTTGGTGATAAGTTTTCTTCTTATTCACTATACCATGAGCCTTTCCTTATATTCTCTAACCATACCTAGTTCCTTATTTATTCTTTCCTTCCCATTTCTCTCCTACCTTTCACTATTAAACTTCTTGAGGACATTATTAATGTTTTTTGTTGCTTTTAATTCCTTGCCATCTATTCTTTCAACCCCTTAAAAATTCAACTTTGGTCCTCATCATACTGCTAAAACTTCCTTATCATAGGTATATCTTCTGATTACTAAATCAAATTATATTTTTTCAGATTCTTTGACTTTTTTGCTACTTTTGACACATCTAACTCCTTCCTTTAGCTTCAGAGACCTTCCAGTTTCTTAGTTTTCTTCTAAATATTCCATTCCTATCTCTTTCATAAATATCATTCTCCACTTCTTGATATGGGGCTTTCTCTAAGAGTGTCTCTGTAACCATCTGCTCTCTAATCTTTGACTTGGTAAATGTTTTTCTATGTTAATTTTTGGTCCAAAATAATTAGTGATTCCTCCTATAATTTTGTCAGCCTGATATTTGTTTGTTGGCATTTTTATTCCTAAAGCTAATAGTAGGTTGAAATTATACACTTTTAAAAAATATTAAAATAGGGCCAGCTGGGTAGGTCAATGGATTGAGAGTCAGGCTTAGAGATGGGAAGTCCTAGGTTCAAATTTGGCTCAGACACTTTCTAGCTGGGTGGCCCTGGGCAAGTCACTTAACCTCCATTGTCTAGCCCTTACCACTCTTCTGCCTTGGAACCAATATACAGTATTGATTCTAAGACAAGGTAAGGATTTATAATATATATATATATATATATATATATATATATGTTAAAACAAATAAAAATAATCTAATTCCTACTTGTTGTTCAAGATCCAGTTAAATTTTCCTTTTTTCCTTTTTCTTTTTTAATGTAACTTTCACTTTTCATTACTTCTTTTCACACAATAAAGCTATCTTGTAACAAGTAAGTACAGTCGAACAAAAACAAATTAACACATTGGCCATGTCTGAAAATGCAAGTCCTATTTTGCAACTATAGCCTATCATCTGCCTGTTTCAGGCCAGGAGTCAGATCAATTTCCAAGAAATCTATCATTATCCTTACTTTTTGGAATTTCTGTCCCTCCTTTCAATTCCTATTGGGTATTACCTATGTAGCTCAATATTTACCATTATTATGCACTTCAGTGGATCTCTAAGGTCCCTTCCAGTTCAAAACCTCTTAATTCCAATGCCTCCAACAGGAGCATTGTATCATTTGCTCTATTGTGGTCTTATAGTATTATTTAACTTTTCATATGTAGCTCCTTCAAGGCAAGAACCAATGTGATGGCCCATAGCAGACATTCAATAGATATAATGTTTTCTAATGAACTAAAGTCATTTCAGAATCATAATTAAAATGTTAGCATCTTCAAGAACCTGGGGGACATGGTGGTTGAAGAGGACAAGGAATATTTCTAGAAATTACTACTTTAAAAACAAGCCATTAAAAAAAAAAAAACTTTTAACAGTCTCTCAAGAAAACAGGAAATTCTCATCTTATCAGTAGGTTATTTCTTACCAGATGAGGAAAAAGAAACTGAAAATAAAAAGCTAGTATTCAAGGGAAACTCTCACCCCATCTATGAGATAGGAGACAGTGAGGTGAGTGCAAAGAACAGTGCAAAGCATAGTGCTATGAGGAATTCAAGGGGAGAAAAGACCACTTTCATCCAAACTTACTTCTTAGTACTCTACAAACTTAAATCCTGTGATTGACTTCCGATCAATAGGGTCATAAATCTAGCGCAAGAAGGGATCTCAATGGCCATCTAGTTCAATCTCTTCATTTTAGAGATGAGAAAACTGAGGCCCAAGGAGCCCAAGGGCCCATCACCAAACACACAGGTAGTAATGCGTTCCCTACATTACACTACAATAATTGTGCCCCCAGCCACTTCCTTTAATGTTTTCCTTTCTTAGAATGATCCTGTACCCTCTCTGAATCTATAAATTTTATCCATCTGTCAAGGTTCAGCTTAATTTTCATATCCTCCAGAGCACTAAATCTACTCCAAATACTTTTTTCTTTGAATTTCTGCTTCAAGTAAAGTCAATAACATCATAGTTTTGCACTTGTTCATGGCCATACATGTCAGTTTGATTGCTCTAACTGGAACAAGTATTATGACTCTTTTTCATCTTCAATAGTGCCTGGCATAGTTTAGGGTCTCATAGTAGGTATTTAGTAAATACTTATCAAGTCATTACATTCAATTTCATTTAAAAAGCTTACCCACTACTTTGTGTAAAACACTATGGGGAGTGTGAGACACTGGGGATAAAAAGATCAATATGACACAGGCCCTTTTCTCCAGAAGATTACAATCTAATGAGGGAGGGTGAAGGACAAGAATACACAAAAAATATGAAACAAGAGAGATTAAGATGAGTGCCAAGGACAAGTCTAGGTAGGCACAATGCTCTAAGAAATGTGAAGAGAAAAAGATCACTTTCACTTGTGTATGGGTGGTAAAACTTCATAAAGGTGGTTCTGTGTTTACCACTGTGCCTGATGTAGTAGGGGCTTAATCAATGTTTATTATTTGATAGAATTAGGAGGTTTTGAAGAGAGAATGAGATAGGCATAAGGAATAGCATGAATCAAGGTGTGAAGATGAGAAATAACAAAAGGTGTAGGAGAGGGATGATCCTGTTAGGCTGGAATGTATAATGTCAAAGGGAGGAGTACAGCTGGACAAGTAGGCTAGAGTCATATTGTAAGACCTGCTAGTATTCCAAGTTTTATACTCAAATAGCATTTCTATTTGGGAGAAAATTTAAGAGTCATCTAGTCTCACTCCCTCATTTTATAGATGAGAAGACTAAAAGAAACCAGAGTTTATGTGATCTGTTCAGATCCAGTTTTTTCCCTTCTGATCTACATTGATTTTTAATTCAATGGAAAGCCATTGACGCTTTTTTTGAATAAAGGAGTGACAAATTCATGGTGGTATAATAGGAAGATTATAAGAAGTGTGGTGGAAAGACTGAAATGGAAATAAATAGAAGACAGGAAGAACATATAGGAATCTTTTGAAATAATACAGGCAAGGATTCATTTGTAATATATCAAGTACCTATTTTGTACAAGGTATTGTATATACAAAAACTAAAAAAAAAAAAGAAAAGAAAATATTCCCTGCCCTTAAAGATTTTGCATTCTTTTGGAAGAAGAGATAAGGGACCAAATTAGATAGATTACAATGGGAGTAGAAAGGTAAGATACAATAAATATTTCAGAGTTGAAACTTTTAGGACTTGGCTACTGATAGAATATAGAGGATGTGGGAAAGAGAAAAATTAAGACTATGAGCCTGGAAACCACATAGGACTTCAGTGAGAAGCTGAGAAAAAGGAAAGGATATAAAAGGAGAAATAAGAAAAGGGCAAAAAGAAAAAAAAGAAAACAAAAGCCAAAATACTGCAAAACACAATATGAGAGGACTGCTAAAAAACTGTATTCAGTGGTTAAAGAGTGAGGAAGTGGTTTTGCAGATAATATAATGGTTTATTTAGAGAGCCCTAGTCAACTAGAAATTTATTGAAACAATGATGTGAGCAAAGAAGTTGAGGGATAAACCCAGTGAGGGCTCACTACTTGACAAAAACTGCTGGGAAAACTGGATAGCAAGTCCAGCAGGAATTAGATGCAGACCAACACTTCACATAATATATGCTATTGGAGATAAACTCCAAATGGATATATGACTGAGATGTAAAAAGTCACAACAAACAAATAAGAGGAATAATGAAGAAATTATTTTTCAGATCTGTGGATAGGAAAAGAGTTCATGACTAAGGGACTGAGAGGATCATAGAAGATAAAATGGTTGCTCTTGATTATATGTATGAAATTAATTTTGGTTTTGCACAAACAAAATCAATGCAGCTAAACTTAGAAGGAAATCAAATATATGAGGGCAAAAATCTTTGCAGCAACTTTCTCTTATAAAAGTTTTATTTCTAAATTTATAAAGAATTTATTCAAATTTATAAGAATAAAAGCCATTCTACAATTGATAAATGCCCAAAGGACAGAAACATGTGGTTTGCAGAGGAAGAAATCTATGCTATTAAATAGCTATATGAAAAAAGAATCTAAATCACTACTTCTGAAATAAAAGTTAAAGTCACTGAGATTCCACCTCAGACTCATCAGATTATAAACAATGATTATAGAAAAGAAAATTATAAATGTAGACAGGGTAGAGCTATGAACTGGTCTAGCCGTTCTGCAAAGCATTTTGGAACTATTACTATAGAGTTACTAAATCATGCATACCCTTTGACACAGTAATGCCACTACTAAGCCTATATTTTTAAAAGATCAAGGAAAGAGAAAAAGGTTTCAATTAGACAAAAATATTCATGGTAGTGTTTTTTTTTTTTTGTAGTGGCAAATAACACTAAGGTATTGGCCATCAACTAAGGAATAGTTGAATAAAATATGATATATGAATGTAACAAAATAATACTGTGCTATAAGAAATTATGAAAGATATGGTTTCAGAAAAACCTCAGAAGTCTTGTATCAACTGATACAGAGTAAAGTGGCAGAACAAAAACAATTTATAATGTAAAAACATTTTTAAAAAAACTTTGAAAAACTTAGGGTATCTGATCAATGCAATAAACAACCATGCCAGAGGACTGAAATTGAAATAAATCAGCTACCTCCTGACAGAGAGGAGAGGAATTCAAACAGAATGACAAACATTTTTGAACATGGCCATTTTCAGAATTAGTTTTGTTTGAAATACATATGTTACAAGATATTTGTTTTTCTCCTTTTCTTTAAAATTGGGAGTGGAATGGATGGGAGAAAGAGAAAATAAATGTTTGTTCATTTTAGTTTGGAAAAATTGGTTTAAAAAAGAATCAGGGAATAGAATGGAAACCATTAAAAGAAGGGAAGGCTGTGGATACACATGGACTTTCATGGACAAATCTACAAAAGAGTTTCCCCTAAGAAAGGAAAAGAATCCATTCTTTCTCAAACATTCTAAGAACAAAAGCTATCTGTAAAAAAGCCACTTTCTAAATGGCAGTGATCTGTTCTTCCTGGAAAGACCCTAATACCACTTAAAACATTCTCAACCTGTTGTAATAAGAATTCTGACTAAAATTTGGCACAAATGGGGAAATGGCCCCCATGCCAAACATACATTCTTATATCTTTCAGCTGCCTCAGGCCATTTGCTGCTTAAAACCTCTATGACTGAGCTGACTTTGAATTTTTACTCATGAAAATATCCCATAGACTAATTTGTGACAGCTGAGGTATAATTATCTGTGAACAACAAGAGGGCCTAGTCCTCTTCTCTCTGGCCCTTTTTCATTCAATATGTCTGAAATTACTAAGGACTCTAAATGACATGAAGACTAATCCTACATTTTTTTTTAACCTCTAACCTGTAGTAATAACATGAGGCAGGCTTCTCCCACACATTGTCTGGAAATGGATTCACTTTTAAATCATGCCAAAGAGGCACAGAATTTTAGGTTTGGTAGGGATCTTTATGACACTGGACAATGGAACTCTGTTTCCTCATTTGCCAAATGATATAAAGAAATCTTTCAAAATCTCTACCATTGGTGGAATTGTGAATAGGTCAAATCATTCTCTAATATAATTTGGAATGGCACAAAAAGTCACTAAACAGTACATGTCCTTTGACCCAGTTGTGCCACTTCTCAGCCTATACCTCAAAGAAATTAAAGAGAGGAGGAAAGGTTCTATGTATATAAAAAAATATTTCTAGAAGCACTTTTTAGAAAAAATGGAAAATAAGGCTATGTCTATTAATTATGAAACAACTGAACAAATTGTGGAATAGACATGTAATAGAATGTTATTTTTCTGTAAGAAATGAGAGGAGAAAAGATTATTTCAAAGAGACTTAGAAAGACATGCAGAATGAAATGAACTGAACCAGAATAATTTATATTATATAGAAATATTTTTAAATGAATAATTTTGAAAAGCTTAATAACTGATCAACTTAATGATCAACTATAATTTAGAAGATTGGAGAAGAAAACTACCTATCTCCTGGCAGAGAAATAACATATTATTATGGAGAACAAGAAATTAATTTTTAGATTTGACCACTGTAAAAATGTTTTGCTTAACTATGCTTGTGTAATATAAAGGGCTCTTCCTTTCTTCCTTCCTTCCTATTTAGTGGGTGGGAAATGGGAAAGAAAAAAAAGAATGCTTGATAATTTGTTGGTTCATTTTTTTAAATTAGAGTGGCCTCTACAGTCACTTTTACTATTAAATTTATCATCCTATGACCTCAGCTGTCTGGTTCAATCCATCTCTAAGCAAGAATCTCTCCATGCTATAACATAGAGAACTAATAGTAACCTAACCTTTGACTAAAGACACTTAAAAAGGGGAGGACCTAAGCCCTTGAAATCTACTTTGGGATAACAATGTTAAGTTTTTCTCAACATCAAGCCTAAATATGTCTCTTCTGAACTTCCACCATTTCTTTGTTCCATCAACTGCAATAAAATATAGCAAATCTAGTCCCTCTTCCATATGTCAATCTTCACAACTAATATAATATATGCCTAGGTCTTCTCTTGTGCAGACTCTTCAAACTAGGCAGAAAACAAATATCCAACTGGAATAAGTAGGGGGAGGGTATCTGAAGAAAGCAGAGATTCCAGAGGAGATAATAGAGAGAAGTAACAGAGCAGTGTCTTTCTTCCTTCCTTTCTTTCATCTCCAGGGGATATTGTCCTATTCTCTCTTTCCAACTCCCTTCAAACATTCAGATTGTTTTCTTCAATGCAACAGTCTGCATTCCATTGAACTTAAGGTACCATATGTTGCTCAGCATCTAAAGAAGTACCAGGATAAAAAAAAAAAATTCTCTGCAATTGTAGGCTATTTTCAGAAAAATAAGTTCTGCTTCTTCTCCAATTGTCATCCCTCTGAAGATGACTCTCAGATCTACCTGTGTAGCCCTAACAACTTTCTCAACTTCCAGTATTAAATATCCAAATTAGACATCTTGAACTAGATATCCCATAGAATTTTAAACTCAACATATCCACAATTGAATTCATTATCCTTCCCATCAAACACTTCCCAGTTCCTAATTTATCTGTTTCTCTCGGGTATCCCTATCCACTGAGTAAAGCCAAAAGCATCTATTAAGTGCTTACAATGTGCCAGGCATTGTGCTATGTACTGGGAATACAAACACAAGCAGAAAGATTAACTGGCCCAGCACTGAAGGTACTTATATTCTATTGATAAAAGAAGACATTAAAAAGGGGGCAGGGGAGTAGAAAAGTAAGGAGTACTTTCCCCAGAACTAGGGAAAGAATAACCAAGCAGGAGTGGGGCCTGGAGAGGAATAAGGACATGGTCCTCCTTAAAATGGAAGCTTTGGGAGGAACCAGACAATTAGAAGAATGCAGGAATTGAGAGTATTTCCAGTGTGAGAGTCTTGAGGTGAACTTTCAGATTGAAAAGGTTCTGTGACATAATTGGGAAAGTCCAGAGTCAAGAGTACAGCCTGAAGAGGAATGAAGGCCTATTAGCCAAAACACTGAAGTTTCCAAGGCATCCTCCCTGAGACACCTCACTATCACCCACCCCAACATCCTGTCAGTTGCCAAATGTTTTCATTTCTACCATTCTGACATCTCTTGTATATGCTCACTTCTCTTCTTTGGCACTGCCACCACTTTGGATTACTTGCAAAAAACTTGCTATTTAGTCTCTATTCCCATTCTAGACCATCCTCCACTAAGCTGTCAAATTGATCTTAAAATACAGGTCTGACTATATTATTGCTCTATCAATAAATTTCAGTAGATCTCTTATTACCTTAAGTATAAAATAAAAAATTCTCTTGAGTTTTAAAGCCTTCCTAGCCTGACCCTCTCTTATCTTTCCATTCTTCTTATACCTTATTCCCTCCACATGAGGTACTCTGTGATGCAGTGACACCAACCTCCTTGAGGTTCCTCCCACAAGACATTCCAGCTCCCAACCCACACCTGAAGGGAAAACCTGTTTGAGAGAACCTGCCAGAGCCTGTCTCATGCTAACATAGTCTTCTAGCCCCCAGGATCACCTGCACAATGAGGTATCTGAGGACTTTAGTGAGGATAATGTGTACCTTTAAAGAAAGGCAGAATGATACAGTGTCTAGAGAATGATCTTAAGAGACTAAAAGACCAGGGTTCAGGGGCTGAGATTTTTTGATACAATCTACTTATGTGAATCTGGGCACGTTTTTTAACCTTTTAGTGCCCCCCAGATATTCTAAATTGCAGAAAAGGTGATTTTCGTTGTTCAAGAAAAGTCTGGATGATTTCCCTGCACTGATGAAATCATGGATCATATAAAAAAATATTGCAAACAGGTTTTAAGACAAGGACTGCACAGTGAAAAGTAATAAATATATTCGTGAGGTTGAGGAACTCCAGGCAAATTCTGAGATGACATTGGACTCCAGATTGCATTCCCACAGCAAGACTGCCTTTCTTCTGGACTCAGAGGTATTTTCCTAGGTCTCCCATAACATGTTGATGTACAACTATTCCAGATCACTAATTTCCAATTTCAAGGGGTTTAATAAAAGCACTAGTTGCCCTTACTCCCACCCCCAGCTGCAGATGTATGCATGTTTTCAGACCTTTTTTCCTTGCCAATCCAAAACTGGAACTGGATCTGGGATCCTGTCCAGCTTTGGGCAGTCAATATGGATCATCTCAATTTTCAGTGTGTGGAAATAAAATGTAGATTTTGGGAAAATGAGTAGGGCAATGGAACCGATTCCTGGCTGTGCTGGTTCCACAAGATCCCATAGATACAGAGGAAGAAAGAAAAAGGAAGGGGTTCTGCCTAAGAACATCCAGCTTCTTTTGTTTTGCTACTGAATTCCCCCAAATTTTATACAATAAAAGCTTGTTCCTTATCCAAATATAAAGGAACAAGTCTGTTTTTCCTAGAGTTGGGGTGGGGTTAAAGAAGTTGGGGGCATCCCCCCCAGAGACTTTTAAACTTCAAGGATCACCGTATACAAAACTGAAAATGTATTGTTGTTAATGCAAAAGTTTTGAGTTTTTTCTGTAAAAAAATAAAGCACAGTCTACAACCAGAGAAACAACCATGATTTCCAAGACCCAACCTACACCCCGAGAGGGATGTAGATGGGCAATTGTACCAGTTCCTATTTTTTTCCCATCTATTCTTGCAACTTTTGTTTTCTCACTTTTTATTGCACACCTCTCAAACACTCCCCCACCCCAAAGTGAGTCCTAGTGAAAACTACTTTTCAAAGACTTCCTCTTCCTCAGAGCGCTCCGAGTCGGCCGAGCTCGGGCCACGCGCAAGAAAACTACGTTGATTTTTATCTAAACTAGCGAAAATGGCCATTTCGGAAAAGAAGGGAAACCGTTCGCATGTAAGCATACATGAATGCGAGCAATCAAACACCGGTGGCTCCAGGCTCCTCGATCCACGTTCGCGAGCTCGAAGCCTGCCTCCGCAGGGAAGCGGAGGAGCCTGCTTTCACCACGCCCAGTATTGCGCGCTGGGCCCCCGCAGCGCTGCGCTCCGCCCCGCGTCCATCTCGTCCTCCCCGCCCGCCCTCCGCAGGTTCTCCGGCTGATCTCGTTACCCGCCCCCTTCCCGGCTCTGGGGCTCTTGGACCCTATTTGGTCATCCGGAGGGAGCGCCGAGCGAGCGAGCGAGCCAGGCAGCTAGCGCGGAGCCAGCGCAGCGCGCAGGAGAGGCGGAAAGGTCCACGTTGCGGGCTCTGCTCAGCGCCTGGGGAGCGAGGACTGGCGTTGGCCGCAGGCTCCACGCAGATCCCGCGCCACTCTCTGTTCCCTTCACGACCGGCCGGCTGGCCTGCCTCGGAACAATGAGACTCTCCGCCGTAGCGACTTCGGCTCCCTTGCTCGTGGTTGCGCTGCAGGTGCTGCTCCTTTTGGAAGCTGCTCACAGCCAATACCTGAGTAAGTAGAGCAACCCTTAAAACGCGGAGCCCCGGGGACCCCTAAACAGCTAGAGCCTTCCCCGGGGACATCCCGCCAGCCTAAAGTTGGCTCTTAAGTTTTTCGAGCAAGTTCGGCATCTGGTGGTGTTCCTGGGCACCGCTGCTAGCCGTACCCTAACTCGAGAGTGCAAAACTGGGAACCGGGAGAGTGTTGTAGTAGAGGATGGAAATTGGGGTTCGGAAAGGACCAGTCGGACCTTCAACTTAAGCCATTTGTTGATGAATTGTACCAGGCTGGGCTGTGTGGCTCGTCCTTAATCCTGCAAAGGTGGTGGGGGTTTTCGTTGATGAGATTCGAGGTTTGGGGAGCAGATGTATGTGATCAAAGTTGTAGCATTTGATCCCAGTTAGTGTTTGCTGGAGGATTTGTCGAAGGCGCACATTTGGAAACGAAATGATGAAGTAGGTTGGAAAAGCTAAACGTGTTGCTTGCCCAGTTTTATGATGTGCGAGTAAGGATTAGGTTCTCCATCTCTACAGTTTTTATTTTTCTCAGTAAGTAATAACGAGCCAAGCCATTTACAGTTTTAAGGAATCAGAAGGCCAAGCGTGAAGAAAAATAATTCACTTTAAAAGCGAGATTTTAGGAGTCTGGAAAACTGCTGTGTAACAATACTCCCAGACACCTTTTCATCATCGTAGTTAAGAAAAAGTTGTTTCCTGCTTGTGTACACCACACGGACATCTTGTCTTGGGGGGAGGGGGTTGCTGTTGTGAATTTTTTTCTTATATGACTACAATCCTGAATTAATGAAAAATATTCCTGAGGACGGTGAAAATCTGAGCCCAATTCATTTTGTTATCTCTCCACCGTTTGTGTTGTTGTTTTGTTGTTCTTTGAAGATTTTTGTCCATTTCCTGTTTATTGTTTGGGGGGTACTGCAGTCCTGTGTTGCTATCCAGTTCTACTTGCAAATTCTGTTACTCTTTGCCAACTAGTATAGGACTTCTGATTACTGGGGAATGAGTCATCTAACCCAAATGCAGTGCCTCTTGATCAGCAAGCTAACAAAAACTACTTTGAAATAAGTGAACTCTAATGTTTTGATGTAAATGCCTAGACCTTCTAGTCTAGTCAGTCTTCAACATTTTTTGTTTACATTCATGCTAGTTCTAGTTCTACCCAGCCAAAGTTGAGTGGAGAGAAGAGCTTGCAAAATTGCCAAGACAGTTTAGTTGAAACACCTGCCTTTGCTCAAATTATCTCAGTGAATCAGACAAAATGGACGATTTGTCTGAATTTGGCTGGTAACTGGCAATTGATAGACCTGGATCACTTAAAGTAAGGTTCTCGTTTATTGTTAACCTTGGCCAGATCCTTCATACTTTTTTATTTAACTGATTAAGTGCTTAATCATTTAAAAGAAAAATTGCTCCATTTGTTGTGCAACATTGTCTAGAATCAGGACTTCTGAATACTCAAGATCTCTGTCAATTTGGTGTAAAAGTAAACATTTGTGCCATTTCTGCAGTCATGCTCTTCCTCATCTAAGTAAGAACTTCTGCTTTCCATTTGTTTGGCCCCATAGCATATACTTTTCATTCTTTCTAAACATGTTGTCATGTTCCATCTCTAAATCAGCACTCACTTTCACTTAAGGGCCATAAAGACACTGGCCATTTCCAAGGGTGATAACTACTGACATTGAGTGCTGGAATATCTCACGTCCTGCATGAAATATTAAGTGGTATAATGAAGAATATTCATCTTTCAGGTTCTTTCTCGCATTTATTTTTTTTAAGCTTCCAAAAAGTACTTAATAACACTTTTACATAGTTCTCTGTAAACTCACTCTAGAAGGTGTGGCTAAAAGGTATGACTGATTTGACAAATAAAACAAAACAAAAAGGAAGCCATAAATCCAGAGAAGTGCTGCCCCCTTAGAAGCAGTTACTTTGGGAGTCTTCTAAGACTTTTGCATAAATTTGTTCTAATTGATAAGCAAACATTTACCACTGGCATTCAGTGTCCTTCAAGGATCTCAGTCTGCTTTTCCAATCTTATTTCACACTGTTACTCATTGCATAACACATTTCAGCTCAGCTAATTTATAGTTCATTGATCTTGCCTTGCTTAAACTGCATCTCTACGATTGTTTATGTTATACCATCTCCTATGTTTGACATGGCCTTCTTTCATATCTGTGACTTTGAAAATTTTTCCTTCCTTCCAGGTTCAGATGCTAGTGTTCCCTCCTTCCCTTCCTTTCTCTCCACATTTTGATTTTTGCTGTCTCTCTTCTGGGTATATTTGTATCTATATCAGTAGATGTATTTAAAACTATAAACTTAAAGAGTTAAAGAAGGGGTCTGGGATGGAATTCCTTTTTTTTTTTTTGCAGTGCAGTTAGACACATTGGCCAACCTTAGGAGTCATAAGTACTTTACAGGCAGAAGGAACCTTAGAAATCACCTATTCCAAGAATAAGGAATATGAGACCCAGTCCTAGTAGGTGATAATGGGTTTAGCGAATTAGATGATTTTTCACAAAAATGCCAGACAGGCCAATTTAAAAGATAATGAACCTTTTATCATTTCACATTTGAACTCATAGAAGGCCTCCCCATTTTAATTTGTATAAGTCTCTGGGGAAATGGGAGCAAGGTAAGAGGGATCCAAGGCAAAAGAAACTTTTCTGACCCAGTCCTTGAGGCCTTCAGGTGTCTTTAGGCCATAGCAAAAAGAGAGAGAGTGGCCATTTATGGTCCCTTTGAAGGTCTGCCCTTGAACTTGGCCCATGGAAGTTTTACCAAGCTGTCTTTCTAGTGAACATATAAGATGCTCCACTCCATTACTTCCTCCACTCCAGGACAACTTGACAAGAGAGCAGAAAGGATTTGCAATTTTTCAACCTGAAGCTTTTGATTATTTTTCCAATGTAACCAGTAAAAGATGGTAGGCCTTGGTCCTTGCTTACTATGAAAACCGGTTCATTATTTTCCTTCTTGAGTCTTTTGGCATGGGGAAATGACGCTTGGGCAGCTGGCTCTGTTCTTCCAGCCTTCTCTTTCCTTCCTTCCTCCACAATGCACCGCTTTAATTTTCTTGGTGAAGTAGGAGGCCTCTGCTTGAGAGGCATCTGGGAATGGGTGGTGTGGGTGGATTGAGAGGTTTTCTAATGGTCATTGCAGGAAGTTTCATAAGGAGTAAATCATGAAGGCAAAAAATTTAGAATTTTTCAGAGAAGGGAGGAACCAGTGAAATTGTATAGAGCAAATTTATAGAAGACTTCAGTCTTATTATGTGACTTCATCCAAAGATCATCATTAGCAGGTGAGTAGGATTTAGTAGGCTTTTTCTGGGCTTCATTTTCCCCTCTGTAAAATGAATGATCCCTTTCCACTCTTAACAGTAATGTCTAATGATGATCATTTTTATTGTATAATTGAAAGAGCCCTGAATGTAAGATTCAGGAGACCTGGTTTGAAAATGAGTTTTGGCACTGACTTACTGTATGATTTTGGGAAAGATCCTTTTCTCTGAAAGTCAAGTGTTTTCCTCCATCAATGAGGTTGGTTTAAAAAGATCACATGAGGCTCTAAATTCTGCTTTAAAGTGACTGGAGTGCCCAGAACATAGTAGGTGCTTAATAAATGTATATTGATGCCTATTTTTTTATATTCTTATACCTACACAATTGGTAGAATGTTCCTTTGAAGAGTCTCAGTAGAATTGGGGTCAGAAAACCTGGATTCATATCCAGATCCTCCTAATTACTATTTGAATGACCTTAAGTTTTATTTCTCTGGGCCTCAGTTTCATCTGTAAAATAAGTGTGTTTGAAGTAGACCACCTCTAAAGACCCCTTTCAGCTCAGGTTCTATGGTTCTTTGATCATATAGTGCCAAATTGTCCTCTGAAGGTGGATTTGGTTTTTGGAAATATCCCAGAGTCAGGGTTGAACAGGCTTGTGCGATATTATCTGATAAAAATATTGTATTACCTAATTAATGTATACAGTAGCAAATATCTTTTAAATGCTGGTTACGTACAAGACACTTGATAGGTATCTTCAAGACAGTGCTCCTTTTTCTTATAAATTAAATGTGCTTACAAAATTTTGTGAACATGAAGATCCAGACTAACTGGTGAGTCAGTGCTGGATAGCTAATTATATGATTCAGGGCAAATCATTTCACCTTTTACCTCAATTTTCTCATCTGTAAAATATGGATAAAAATATGCCACTTATCTCAGGGTTGTTTCGAGGAAAGCATTTTGTAAACCTTAATCCATGTAAATATTAGCTGTTAATATATAATAGCATCATAGAAACCTTTCAGATTTCTACAATGAAAATAAGGTATGCTGAGTATGGGAAGGGTTATTCTGACAGATATCTAAAGGGCATTTGTAGGGAATCTTTTCTTAGTAAGGCACACTTTTCCCATCTTACTGCCATTCTTAGGCCTGTTTAGAGCTAGAATTTGAAGTTTGAGGGAATGGCATTTTGACATATATAAACTCCATTTATTTTGATTATCAGCTATAAATGTGTAGCCAGTAACCATTATATCTTTAGACTGTAATTTCACAATATCTCCCTCCAGTCAGCAAATTATAGTTCTATCTGTTAGAACTCTCTGAGGCTCTTGGCCCTTAATTTTGTATTTTTTATGATTCTACTTAAATTTTGCCAATAGGAGGAAATTAGTATATTGGTTACTTTTACCTAATAGAATCTATTGAAATTTAAATATTGCATTACATAAAGGTTCCATTACCAATTGAGTCACTCCCTCAGAAACTGTCTTTTGGACTTGGGTTTCTCACATGGTATCATTTTAAAAGAACTAATAAAAACACTAATTAACAATGTTCCTAAAGAAAAATTAAAAGCCCTTCCTCTGCTTCTTTATGCCTGGGCTTCTCCCCAAAATCAGAAGCGAAGGTATCTTTCTGTTTTGCAAGATTTTAATGGAATTAGAGGGACAATGGTGGATAGCTCATCCTGCATTTAAAGGGCTTTTTAGAGTGTGAGTACCATGATCCATTCTGTCCTAGGATGCTTGGGAGTAAATGGATTTCTGTCAGGAAAATGGGAAGGCACTTTTTCACTCAACAAACATTCACTCAAACAAAGCATGGTGTAGTGGACAGGACTCTGGGCTTGGAATCAGGAAGATTCCTGTTCCAATTCCATTTTACTTAACCTCTCAGGGCTTTAGTTTACTTCATTTGTAAATGAGAGGGTTGAATTCAATGGCTTCCAATATTTTTTCCATTTCTAAATTTTTTTGATCTGTGATCTCTTTGGTTACTATATCTCATGATCTTTGCTCAGTTTTCATCCCTTTTTTTAAATCTTTGTCTTTTGACACTGTTGATCACCCTCTTCCCCAGGATACTGCCTTTTCTCTGGGTTTTCTTGACATTGTACTCTTCATTCTTCTCCCTGTCTCACCAGTCTTTCTCTGTGACTTTTGTTGGATCTTTGACCTCCTTTCAGGTGGGTTTACCCTGAGGATTCTGTCCTTGGAAACCTTTTCTTTATTTCTCTACCATCTTGATTCCCAGGACCATATTCCAGCTTTTTTTGTCTCTAATCTCTCTCTCATCTGAATGCTAGTCCCACATTACCAGCTTCTGAATGTCCTCTTTGCACTTCAAAACTCAGCACGGCCAAAACAGACTCCCATTTTTTATCACCTGTCCACACACCAAAGCCCACCCCAATTCTTGACTTTCCTAGATCTGATGAGGGCATCTAGTTACTCAAGTTTACAACCTCAGTCAACTCTTGATTTACTCTCATACTTTCAATCCAGTCAGTCATTAAGGCTGATGGAGTCTGTCTTCACATCTCTTGAATTCATTCCCCATCTCCACTCACACAGCCACTACCCTTATTCATGTCCTACTACTGCTTAACTAAATCATTTCAGTAGCCTTCTAATTGGACTTTCTGTGTCGAAATCTCTCCAGTCTCCAGGAAGTCCATCTTGCAAACAGCTGTGAAATCCATATCCCTAAAGCCCAGGTCACTTCCTGTGCAATAATCTCCTTTGGTTTTTCTCTTGCCTCTAGGGTCAACTACAAAGTCCACTGTTTAGCATTTAAAACCTTTGTTCTAGCATTTTGTTGAGCATTTAAAACCTTTTGGCTCCAGCCTATCTTTGCAGGCTTATTGTGCATTTTTTTCCTTCATGCATTCTGTACCCCTTTCAAACAGTCTACTTGATATTCCTGATATAGGGCATTCTGTCTCCAACTTTCTATGTTGTATCTGTCTCAGATGCTTCCCCTTTTCAGGTCTACATGATGGAGTCTCTCTTAATTCATTTAGTTGCTTCTTATTAGGCGGCCTTTTTGGGTCTCATTTGCTAGTGCTCAGCCCCTCCCCCAGTTGTGGTTTTTTACACAGACTTGTGATTTCTTCTAAAATTCTGGAGAGGAACTTCTGTCCATCAGTGCAGGTTAGTAGGTTCTCTTCAGTGCATCATCTTGGAGAGCTGATGGGCACTAAGAGCTTGAGTGACTTTTATGGGGTCAGAGGAGGGATTTGAAGTCAGACAGAGCTGGATTTGAGGCAGGTTCTCTATCCGTTGTCATACTGCCTTTGTAAAGTTCACTTTTCCAATATTTTTTGTATTTACTTGTGTAATTGCATGTTTTCAGTCATAGAATCTCAGCTCTTTAAGGGCAGAGACTTTTCGATGTTTGGTATTGCATCCCTGGTGCCTGCCATAGTGCCTGGCTATAGTATAGCAGATTAATTGATTTTGTGTGCTAGGGACTAGGATAGGATCTTGAAGATGGTAGGGGAGATACAAAGATAAACAAGATGGGTCTGTGCTTTCAAATGTTATAAGAGATCACTCAGATAGATAGATGGGTGGACAGATGGACTGGTGGATGGGTAGGCAGATGGAAAGACAGATAGATAGGTAGGTAGGTAGGATGGATCATATCTATCATCTCTTTAAGATCTGTAAAGCCGATAGATCTTATTTAACTATTTGCTTAATCCACTTTAAGAATTGCCAAGCACTTTTTGCTCACAGTCCTGTGAAATAGGACATTGTCTCCTCTCTTACCTGGTTCCAAATTTCATTGCTCAGCACCACAATGATAAAGGAGAGGATGAGGAATTTATTTACCCAGTCAGGAAGAGCCCTAGACAACTCATAGGAGTTGTTGGGCATCTCCCCAGGAATCAACCCTGCTTAAGAATAAACTAGGAAAGAGTCGTTTTATCACTTGTGAACATAGGAAATCCTTTCACCCAACTATCACTTAACTACTTGGACTGAGGGTCAATAGCCTAGCCTTATGGCTTCTGGCTGTTCTTTCTCCCATTTCTCTCCCTTCTTCTGGTGGATCAGGTATGGACAGCTCATATAAGGACAATTTGTCCTCCAGTTCTGGATTGTCTTGGGATTTCTTGACCCTTCTGGTAGGAGTCAAAATTTGGAAGAGGAGTACAGTCTAAGCCTGACTGATACCACCCTCTTTCTCCATCCCATTTCTACCATACAATGAAGATCCCGGAATCTCGTAGAGCAAACTTGGAGACTGGTTCCATTCAGCTCTATATCTCTGATCTTGTGATTCAAATTTTATGTACCAGGAAACTGAGTCTCAAGAGAAGTTGTGACTTGCCCATGGTTGTACAAATAGAGAATGTCAGAGACTCCCAAGTCTAGTATTCTGCTATGATCTGCACATTTCACAAATATCAGGTGAATCCTAATAAAAACTAGAAGGAGATAATTTGAGGCTGAGATTTAAGGAAGGTATCATATTTGGTTTAGGCCTTTGATGGATAGGTAGGATTTCAACAGATGGAGATGGTGGGAAAGAAAGTATTTTAAGCAGAGAGTGAATAGCAGGAGCAAGTACATGGAGTCAGGACCACCTTGACATATCTGGGAAGCATAAATGTTCCAGAGGCCAAAGAAGTAATAGAAGATGGGTCAGAAAGGTAGACTTAAAGAGTCAACTTATAGTGAGTTTTGAATGGTATTTAGATGGTTGTCATTTCAGAAATTTCCTTTCCAAATTAAGAAAACCATTGTTGGTGAATGCATTTCATGTTAAAATATTATATCTCAAAAAAATCTAATGTTTTTTTTGGGAAATGACATGCTTTTATTTATACAATCCCTAATGCCAGAAGAATTCTTCTATCTTGAGTTTATTCTGTTCAGTTGGAAAGTAAGTAAACTCCTTTTAAAAAGTCTTAAGAAAAATCTGTTGGTGGCTTTCCTTAGAATTCTAAAAATAAGATTTTACTTTTTTTTTTAAAGAAAAGAATAGGGTCACCTTAGTAACTAAGCTTGGTAAATATTCAATATCTTACAATTTCCTTCTGGAATTTCAGAAAGTTCTGACACATCAGTGTTTTGAGGTGTTGACTTGACTCTTCAACTAATGTATTTACTGCTCCTGGAAAGGGATGATTAAAATTACTCTTAAGGTATTTTTTAAAATAGTTAAGCATAGCGTGGGTTTGTGTTGTATATCTCTATAGCAAATATGACATGCATTTGGTGATTATTTTTCATTTACTACAGACTTAAAAGATGGTACAGTTTCAATATTCTTGAGAAAATAAACTTATCATTTAAATGGATGATAAGACATTGTAGTTTTTGAATTTTCTTACACAAGGTTTCATCTCTGTTAACCTTGGGGTAGTATAATAGATAGTAATACCAGAGATGAAATGCGAAAACTAAAAAGCTTCTTTCCAGTTGTTTGAGAGATTCATGGCCCTAAAAATGAATTAATAAAAGAAACCAACAAAAAGAATGTTGTTTGATTTTGTTTTGGTAACAGCCCTGGAAGTCATTTTTAGATGTTTAAATGAATATGTTGGTAGTACTTTTCTCTGTACCACTCCTTCCACCCCCAACGGTTGCTAAGATTCACTTGCCCCAATTTTAAGACACTCTTTGGATCCATATTCCTAACCCTTGTTAGCATGCGAAGCCCCTACTGGTGTCTTTACTTTTAATAGTAAGCCAGTTGATTCCATTAGCTCAAGGGGAGTATATTCCTTGTAATGGCACAGTAACAACAGTAGCTACAAAATAGTCCTTCCATAAACTTGGAGCATATATTCAACAACAAAATAAGTAACATCAGTAGAAACAGTAGGCACATAGATAGAATATAGTAGTAAACAAGTATACATGGAGTATATATGTGAACAAATTAACACTTACTTCTGGAAGTATAGATCCTGATATTCTTTCTCTTTTTCTTAGTGTCCTCATGATTTTTCTTCTGATCTCAGTCACCACTGGGCTGTCTATCTCTTCTCATTGCCAGGCACAACATCTCTGTATCCCAGCTGTATTCTCTAGGTCCTGCTCTTTACTGATTGAGGAATATTCATTGCAAGACACCATTTGAAATGGAAGTGAGTGAGAAAGAAGAACCCTTCATTCTACTCCCAATGCCTATGCCTTGGTAGAAAAAGTGAAGGGGCAGTACCTTCTCTAGAACTTGGTCCTTGTTCTAGAGGGGCAGTCTTCTTGACTGCCAGAAATATCTCAGCTGGAAGAGATGATTCCTTAGAGAGTGTGCCTGCAGAACTGGCTAAAATGCCATTAAAGACCACATTGTAGGTTATTCTTTTAGTGAGCATCAATAACTGTCTTGCCTATAATTTCGTTAAAATGATGTCCCCTTCTTTATACTTGCTATAGCCTTCCGAATTGCCCACTAAAGATGCAAGCTACTCGAGGCTCACATCCTTTATCAGGTACAAAAAAATCCACTCAAAGTCTGAAAGGATAATTTCTTTAAAAGGTGGTTCTCTTAAGTTACAAAGAAAAGTAGCAAAAATCTTCATGTTGCTGTTGTTTGCACCTTGTGTTTTATAATTTTATCAAATGAGCTTTGAGCCTTCAATTGATCAGTGTGCTTTCAACCAACTCCCTACTATATTTTATTTTTATTTTTTTTATTCCAGGCATATACTAATACAAACACCTTCCATAAAATCACTTATGACAAGAAAAAAATTTTTAAATAAAAAAAACCAACATAGTGAACAAATCTGATAGTATCATGAACCATGATACCAAGATGAGGGATGAAATTCTCTGTAACCAAGACTTGTTTCCAGCTTTTTGCTATTATGTAAATGCCTGAGATAAATGAAGATGTTGGTGTATTTGGGCTTTTTTTCCTCTTCACTGACATTCTTAGGGCATTTACCTGATATTAGCTCTCTAGGTCAAAGGATATGAATTGTTCAGTAATTTTCCATGAAAATTTGTTTTCTAGAACAGTCTTGACCAGTTCACAACACTTTCAGTTCTATATTAAAGTGTCAGTCTTTCCTTAGTTCCTATCCTCTAGCATTGACTCTTGATCTTTTATTATCTTTGACAGTTTGGCAGATATGAGATAGAACTTCAACATTGTTTCAATTTGTATTTATCTTATTAGTAATTTAGAAAACCATTTTCTTATGGTTATTGATTGTTTGAATTTCTTCTTTTGGAATTTTGTCCAAGAAAAGTTGGTTTTAGGATTATTCCAACCCTCCAAAATTATCATTTTCTTGAATTATTTATATGGACTGCCTCATATTAATTAGATAATTGCATAATTCTCTGCTTTGAGTGAGCTGTGAGGACCTGACCTAAAAGGTGTGTTTTGGAGCTCACAGTTTGATTTTTAGCATCCAAGTAACTGGCAATCACACTGGCAAAATTAGAACACTGTGGATATAAAGAATTTCATTGAAAATAAGCTCAGAAATTCATGGATTTAGAGCTAGAAGGGATCATAGAGATCATTTGGCCCCACCCTCCTTCATTCTGCAGATGTGAAATTAAGGCCTCAAAAAATAAAGTCATTCTCTCACTGTGGCCCCATGTCACTGATTGGTAAGAAAAAAGGCTGTGGTCCAGTTGGTCCCATGGAGAATGCCTGTAGGTTACTTTCACACTAGCTCAGTATTCAGTTCAGCTTCTATTAAGAAAGCGTATCTAGTCCATAGAACACTCTTCTCCCTGTCAGCAAAGCCATGTGAGTTAAATTTATAAATGCCTCTTTTTGCATAGGGTTGTCCCCATAGGGGAGGCTTCTTGGCTTTTTTTGGTAGGGGCTATTTTTCAGTAACACCTCTGTTCAGATGAGATCTTTCGATGCCACCTCCACAGGTAAATTTAAAAATTCCCCAGGAGACTGATATTCTTGGTACAGTTAAAAATAATTATAGTGATTCTATGTTATAGCCATGCTCTGGGGAAATATAAGCAAGCTAACCAGTATATTGACCTAATTAATGCTCTTTCTGAAAGTAGGAGAGCTATGAACAATTTAGAATATGTGGCAATCAAAATACAAAATTCAATACTTTTATACCAGCGAGGTTTTGTTTTTTTAATGTCTTTTTTGTATCTGCAGTGATGGATGTTTGTCCAACTGAGTAAGAAGTCTGTCCGTGTATGTTTAAGCTTTCTTCTCCAAAGGTAACAGTGCAGGGCATTCAAAGCCAGAGAATTTTGGACAGCCAGGACATTTTGGGCTGGTTCAGAAGATTTTCCTTGATTTACATACAAAATTCAGCCATCATTCACCCTTCAAATTCACACAATCATAGATGTGTCTAGAGCATGAAGGGCCTTCAGAGACCAGCTAGTCCAACCTCCTCGTTTTATAGAAGAGGAAGCTGTAGCTTTAAAGTCATACAGATAATAGTTCCCAGAGGTGGGATTTGAACCCATGGCTTTTGACTAAAGAGCTTATTCTCATTCCACTGTAACAGAATGCATCTTGCTGCTTTCTGATAAAAGAAATTAAATGGAGCCATGTGCCCTCTCACACTCCCTCTCCTTCTGTTCTTGGGATGTTTTGGCCACTGGTTTTCCCTTGGGTCTCCTCTGTTTTCATTAGCTCGAAGAGAATCGGGGAACCAGAAAGACAATGACAGCAATGCAACATATTTTTGCTCATCTGTGTCAAGGCCCTAAATGGCCCATTTTCTTAGAATCTTCCTTGCGGTTCAGGCCTTTTTCAGTTATATCCAACTTTTCATGACTATTTGGGATTTTCTTAGACTGCTTTGCCATTTTTTTCTCCAGCTCATTTTACAGAAGAGAAAACTGAGGCAAACTACAGTTAAGTGATTTACTTAGTCACAGCCAGGAGTGTCTGCGGCCAGATTTGAACTCCGGAAGGTGTCTTCCTGAATCCAACTAGACACTATCCATTATGCCACTTAGCTACCCGAGAGCCTTATTCGACTTTTGTTCTTCACAACTGACTTAAGGAGAGATGTAGGAAAGTTTTATAAGGAGTTGGTCAACAAACATTACTGGCTAAGTAAGTAGTCCCTTTCTTCAGGGATCTTACTAATTCCCTATTCATTCAGTACTATCTGATTAATAATTATATTCTGTTCTTTCAGTATTTTTTTCTTAGTTTTGTTTTCCTTTGAACAAGAAAGTTGAAAAGCTGTATAAGTAATTCTTATCCCTGGATTAGCATTCTAAAAGGGAAGTTTAGAAGTCCCAGCTAATATTCTGGGAATTGTTTATTTGACCTTCAGATAAAACCTCCAGTATAAGTGGGTTTCCAGTGGTAGAGAACTCCCTGAGTGCCTGTTGGGGGGAGGAATCAGAATTGGGATCGAGTCACACAGGTAATAATTGCCAGAAAGGCAATACTAAAGCAAAAGGAACAAGTAAATTAGAGAAAGATATGGTGGTAAAAAAAAAAAAAGATATGGTGGTGCTGTTCCTAAAAGAAAATAAGGGAGTGAAAACAGATCAAGGAAAAAACATGAAAGTAGAAAAATAAAATTGGAAGGAGATAGGGGAATATTTCAAACACAGGAAAACCCAATGAAAAAACAGTGTAGGGGGAGGAGAGTGTTTAGCACAGAGTCTGGCACATAGTAGGTGCTTAATAAATATTAATTGATTGAAAAGCTTGAGTAGAAAAAATTACATCAGCTAGCAAGGCTAGAATTAAGTTTTTTTCTGTCTGTTTCTCTCATTCCAGAGAATGGGGAGATCTGATTCAGAGTTCCTGTCATTTCAGTTTCAAAATCTTTCTGTTTTACCAGAAATTACTTAAATTAGTTCTTTTTTCCTAGAAATGAACAAATCTGGCTGTCGAACTTTTATATCTTCAAACTAAAGCAAGGAATTCACAATATCGTTCCAAATTATTTTCCACCATCCCCAAAGTCTCAGTAACTTTTGGAAATGAATAGACTTTGTTGACTGGAGGTACTAACTTTTCTTAATCTTAAACTACCTTCTTAACTAACTTGACCTTAAATTACGTATGTTCGGTAATAAATGGTCTTGGCTTAATTCCATGGACTAACATCTGTTCTGGCTAATCAGTAACAAATTCAAATGCTCTAGGACTGTCTCAGAATCTATAGGATCCAGGGGCTGCTAGTTTCTGTGTTTGTTAATTATCCTACTGTGGAGTGATTGGCAGGGAAAGGTGCGGTATGACCCCCAACCCCCAACCTCTTACAGGTGGTTCCTACCAAAATATCCTGACTTCTTGTCTCTACTACTCCTTCTGTGGCCTCGTAAACTCCCTTTCTTCTTTCTGCAGCTGCTCTTAGGTATTATTGTCCTCCCCTTTCCTTCAAATAATGCCAGGAATGTTACGGCAAAGAGAGGAAAGGAGCAGAGAATAAACTACTCTTGATTTTTTAACCACCAATGTTGGCTATCCCAGCTTCAGAACTGATTTGGAAGTCCCTTGTTCCATATCATCACCTCTCACTTCTCCTTGTGCTTGTCACCCAAGAGCCTGGGACTTGCCCCACCTCCAAATGCCTAGAATAGCCTGCTTGTCTGGTTGTCTTTTGAAATGTAGGTGCTTGTTAGTTCAGTCATCTGTGTAGAAAAGTCCTTCATTAGCACTGTTGTCTTAGAGGAATTCAGAGAGAAAAGAGAATGGTCAGTTCTTTGAAGAGAGAATTCTTTTTTATTCCTTTCCTATTACCATTTGTTGATTATACCTAAAAGATACCAGGCACCTGAAATCTCTTTAACATTCTTAATTATAGTTTAGATGCCACCTCTTCCTGGGTGCTAGTGCCACTGAAACTGCCTGGGAGAATTGACTGAAATTTTAAGTGTGAGTACTCATACCTCAAAAATTAGTGCCTCCAAGGAGAGCAGCATTTACTGTTCCATTGTTTGTCTAGATTTAAAGAAATGATGGAGAAAATGTTAATAATGCAGATTAAATTGAAATACAGGTGCATACACCTCCCCATTGTTAAAGCTTTTACTAATACACCCACCTCCTGGCCCCCTTACTCCTAGTCTACCATTTCCATGACTAACAATCTCTCCCTTTTACTTTGTATTTGTTTTGTATTTACTTTCTTGTGTACAAGTTGTATTCCCCCTCTGATAGATAAACAAACACCTTTGAGGACAGGAAACAGTTTTTTTTTTTTTATACCCTCCTTGCCTTAAATAACTTGCATAATATCTGATGCTAGAAGGACCAACTAAACATTTATATTGAATTGAATCCTATAGCCTGGGTTTTTTTCCCCCTGAAAACTCATTTTTCATATCCTTAAACCAATTAGAAATTGAAGACAACTTTTTTTTAAATTTGAATCAATTCCTTCTTCTATATCTTGGGAATGAGTGCTTTATCAGAGAGACTAGCTAGAAATATTTTTCCCAGTTGTTTCCCTTTCAATCTTAGCTTTACTAGATTTGTTACACAAAAACAATTTAATTTTGCCTGTGGATATTCCTTCTAGAAAATATTCTACCAGGGTCCTACAGACTTGTTTTTTAAAAATATGTACAATATTGGGGCAGCTAAGGTGACTGAATGAATAGAGAACTAGTCCTGGAATTGGGAGGTCATGGATTCAAATATGACTTTAGACACTTTCTAGCTGTGTTGACCCTGTGCAAGTCCTTTAACCCCAATTGTGTGACCCTTCACACTCTTCTGCCTTGCAACCAATATGTAGTATCCATTCTAAAACAGAAGGTAAGGGTTAAAAGAAAAAAGCTTGGAAAGACCTACATGAAATGAATATAATGAAGAGAATAAAATGATATTTTAAGAATAATTTGTAAATGTCCACCTCTAGAGAAAGAATTGATAGAAACACAAAAGAAATAATTTGTTATACATATCTTTTTGTTGGTGATTTATACTTATTACTACCCACCATGACTTCTCAATCTGTATAATTCTTGTTCCTTTTTTTTACATCCTCCACAGAAGGAACAACCCCCAACATGCTGAAGACAACAGTGTGACTATAAACATGTGATCTGTGATGGGGAATCATTTATGAAAGCCTATCCATATCTTTCTCATTTTCCTTCTGGACAACTCAGCTATGCATGTGAATTCATTGCTATCTGCCATTTAAAATCTTTCAGAAATGCAACCATACTCTTTGTATACCCTCTTCTGGGGAAAGATCGGTGGGAAAATGAGAAAGGTTTTGCTCCATTCTAATTTGGAGGTAGAGAGGGGAGAAGGGAAGGACAAAAGTCAAGATTGGAAGCAACAGGTGGTGGCAGTGAAATGGAAAACAAGGCTTGGCCCCAGGACCTGAGAGAAAAAAGAAAAGAAAAAGGATGGGGGTGAGGGGACTGACTGGGCCAACTGGGATTAAAAATTGTTCACAGAACTTTCTTCTAACAGAAAGCTCTTCTTTCCTATTCCCTAGCTTCTTAACTCTTCCCCATCCCAATCCACATCAGGACCAGTAGCTCATGTATGTTGTAGATAGGACTGTTGAGTAGAATGGAGGAATTATGAGCTGCTGGCCTTGCCTTTCTCTTCCCTCTTCCAAACTCATTATTTTGCAGGAACCCCATTTCCAAGGCAAGGAAGCCATTTCCATTGATACTGGGAAGGAGGGTGTAGGGTTCATTCCCACTTTCCTGTCCGTGGGAGGTAAGAGTTGTCCCATCTTCTACTTTAGCTGAAGGGAGCTGTCTTTTTGGAATTCCAATTGGAATGCTGAGTGTATTTATTCTCAAATAGAAACATTGTTATACAAATGGATATTTTGGTTTAGTATAAATGCATCACCAGTTCTACCAGTTGACTTAGAAGCCAACTTTCAGAATATTCTGTGTCCAATGGGTAGATGGCTGGATAAGTGAATGAATGGGAAAAGCTTTTATTGTTTTTAATAATATTTTATACCCCCAATTATATGTAAAAATGATTTAAATATTCTTTTTTAAAAAGTTGAGTTCCAAATTCTCTCTCTCCCTTCCCTCCTTGAGACAGTAAGCAATCTGATGTAGATTTTACATATGTAGTCATGTAAAACACTTTTCCATATTAATCATTTTGTGGAAGAGAACTTGGAACAACCACGGTCATGGGGGGCTTGAAGTGAACCCCCTGGGTTCAGGAAGGGTACCTTATGCAAGAATGCAAGACTCCAAAACTTAGCTTAGAAATAAAAAGAGAAATTTATTAATTTGGAATTCATGTTGAATTTACCGGGGAGAACAGTATAGATGGAAAGCTGCCTCCTAGAGGACAAGAAGAATGGGATCTTTATACTCTCTACAACAGTTGATATGTGGGTATGCACTCAGGAAGGGGGGAGGGGTTGGTCATCTGAAGGGGATCTGCCAGAAGACATAGGGGTTTAGTTTAGTCCCCTCATAGTTTAGGGGACTGAGAGATAGTATGGAGGCTTAGCCTAGAGGTGTATCTCTATGTCCATCTCAAAAGCTATGGGATGAATCCTCTCAGGGTCTTATCCCATGTTTAGGGTTAGTAGTCACAAGAATGTAAGGGAGCAAAGGAGTTTTCCTGCTTACAGTTTGGCTTAAAATACTTCTATGATTTGGGGGGGCGGGGTACAATGTCCCATGCCACCGCCACTACCCAAAAAAGTAAAGATTCAGAGTGATGTTTCAAACTGTATTCAGACTCCACTGATTCCTTGGAAGCAGATGGTATTTTCATCATCAGTTCTTTGGCTCACTGAATTGCTGTGAATAGCTAAGTCATTCATAAATGTTCATCATATGATATTGCTATTACTATGTACAATGTTCTCCTGGTTTTACCCACTTTACTTTGTGAGTCTTTCCAGGGAGGAAAAAAGCTTTTATTAAACAGCATGTTTCAGAAATTGTGTACTAATCTCTGGGGATGCAAAAACAAAAAAAGTCAAGACAGCCCAGTACCATCTAGGAGTTTGCATTCTAAAAGGTGAAAACAACATTTAAAGGAATGTTGACCTGGAAAAACACCACCACCAAAGCAGTAAAAAAGAACAAGCCTTTAATCAGGTCTAGGGGAACAGTGTACTTATGGCCACTATACAGGGTCTTGCACACACCAAATTCCACATTGAGCTAAGTTCCGAGACTGGGAACAATGTCTTTGGGAAAGACATCATCATGGTAATTACACTTTGGAAAGGAAGGACTGAGGACCAGTTACTGTGGGGCTTGGGAAAGGTTGTAACCTGGAAAGGTTGTAACCTGAGGCTAAGGTATCTGGGAGAAGCCCAAATAGGATAGGAGAAACCAAGGAACCAAAAAGGGTACTTAAGTATCTCTTATTATTCCTATTCAGGGTGCCTAAGGGGTGTCTGAAGGTAAATTCCTTTGGGACCAAGGTAAATTTGGTGGTTTATAAAACAAGGTCCTTCAAGAGTCTTGGGTGAAAAGTGGTGTAGTGGGGAGGAAGACTGTTGTGTCATCATGGAATCTAGAAATCTCCAAACTTGTAGCATAATAAGATCTGATGAATACCAAGTTTTAGGATTAGCTTGTAAATTGGAGACTCCAAAACTTGTTCTTGTTCCCATGAGAATCCACCCTGAAGGGAATCAAAACTTTAACTTTGGGGTTTCAAGTTTACAAGCTAATCCTAAAACTTGGAGTTCATCAGATCTTACTAGGCTGCAAGTTTGGGGGTTTCTAGATTCCATGTTGACAACTATAAACCCATTATTACTGGCAAGGAGATAGCTAGATAAAATGAAAGCTCACCAGTCAGAATGGGAGTCTGGAAAAGGAATCTTGAGTTCAGATGGGAGAAAATTAGCCTTTTACTGTAGTCCCTTTGGACAGAGGCAAAGAAATGAAATAGTTCTTGCCTTTCAGAATGTTGTCTACACTGTCAGTTGCTGGCTACTCCATTAGTTGTTTTTGCTCACCAGTTTTTCTTTGTTAAAAGAGCAGGTTCTGTTAGGGGCATGGGAGGGTAGTGAAAATACTGTATCCAAAGATGACAATGATATAAAAACTTTTTTAAAGTTACTCCTTGACCTCAAATAACTTGAAATTTAATTGTGAACTGTAACATAGAAGAAGTAGCTAAAAATGTTAACCTTTCAAAAACAACCTGTCAACAAGTTCAGTTTAATTCACTATAAAATATCTGAGTACTACAAAAGCAGGTATGCTCATTTGAGAAGATAGCTCAATCTTGAAAAGTGGCCTTGAGGAGTACATTTGCAGTTAGCTGCATTGTAATCTGATTAGTAACATAGGGGTGACCCAACCCAAAGACCACAATAGCAGAATGAAAGCTTTGACAAGTCCTACCTATCTCCAAAAGCTTCAAGCCCACCCAGTACAAAGAGATTCACCATCAAAGAATTGACCACAAGGCAACTCATAAAGACCACAGTGTGGAGAATTTGTCACTTGTATTAACAGAAATGGTTTGCCATTTCCTTTTGAGTTCAATTTTTACAGATGAAGAGACCAAGGCAAACAGGGTGAAGTGACTTGGCCAGGGTTGCAGAGCTAGTAAGTGTCTGAATAAGGATTTGAACTCAGAAGATGAGTCTTTGTGATTCCAGGTCTGGAATTCTAAACATGGTGCCACCTAGTTGTCCTCTTTTTCTTAATTTAATTTTATTGATTAAGAAAAATTTTCCATGGTTACATGAATCATGTTCTTTCCCTCCCCTCCTTCCATACCCCTCCCATAGCCAGTGCAAGTTCCACTGGGTTTTACATGTGTCATTGATCAAGACCCATTTTCATATTGATAATTGCACTAGGGTGATCATTTAGAGTCTACATCCCCAATCATATCCCCATTGACCCACGTGATCAAGCAGTTGTTTTTCTTCTGTGTTTCTACTCCCACAATTCTTCCTCTGAATGTGGATAGCGTTTTTTCTCATAAGTCCCTCAGAATTGTCCTGGATCATTGCATTCTAGTTTCCCCCTTATTAAGTACTTTATATATAAATCACTGTGCTTAGTGCCGAAATTACAAATACAAATAGAGAAGGCAGTCCTTGCCTTGGAGTATACCATCATCATCATCATCATCATCATCACTAGCATTTATAAAGTGACTACTATGTGCCAGGCACAATGCTAAAAGTTTTTTGTTTTGTTTTGTTTTGAAATATTAACACTATTACTATTATCCCTGTTTTTTGGTTGAGGAAACTATGATAGCCATTAAGTGACTTGTCCAAGGTTTCTGAAGCTGTATTTGAACTGAGATCTTCCTGACTTAAGGCCAAACACTGTCCATTTCCCCACCTTAGCTGCCCCTTTTTAATTCTAGTAGAAGACTACACCTAGAAGGAAGGGGTAGCTGGAAGCAGGCTTGGTGTGGACATGACTGGAAGATCTGTTTCTGGGCAAAATAAATGTGGGGTGGAAAGACTAGAGACCCAGTTTTCGATGAGGAAAGATAAAGATGAGGGCAAGAGTTTAAGCAGCATATTGTTTAATCATTAGTTAAACTTGTGGACAAGAGTGTTTCTAAATATTAAAGAAATTTCAAGAATGTTGATTTATGCAAGCACAAGCACCATGTAGAACTTTCCATCTTATAAAAGTTGAATCTGGAGGCAACTAGGTGGCTTGGTGGATTGAGAGCCAGGGCTAGATAGGGGAGGTCTTGGGTTCAAACTGCGCTGCCACTTCTTAGCTGTGTAACCCTGGGCAAGTCTCTTAACCCCCTTTGCCTAGCCCTTACACCCTTTTATGCTTTGGAACTGACAACCTTGTTTTACTAAATCCCAAATTTCACTCTGTCCTATGGGAATTTGCCTTCTAGGAACTCCCTATGAACTCCCTAATGAACAATAACTTCATTAAGTATCCATTAAGCACCCTAAATTGGAGTGATAGATCCTTAAGTCTTAAGTATCCTTTTTGGTTCCTTGGTTTCTCTCACTGTATTTGGGTCTCTCCCAGATACCCAAGCTTCAGGCTACAGCCACTTTCCCAAGCCAGTCAGTTGTCCTTCCTTTCCTATACTTCCCAAAGTATCTTTTAAGACCTGAAGTCCTTCTGTTCCATGGAAATTCTCATGAAGGAAATTCTCATAATGGAGGTGCTCCTTCGTGAGGCATTTTCCTGGAGACAATATTCCCAGAGTCTCTGAGCCTACCTCATTGGGATGTTGTGTGTGTGTGCTTGACTATGTGGTGGCCAGAAGAACTCTGTCTTCCTTGGCCCTGAATAAAGACTTGTTCTTTTGTAACTACTTTGGAGATTCTGAGTTTTTCGAGGTTGACAGAACCAGTACATAGTATTGATTTCAAGAGCAAAGATGAGGGTTTAAAAAATTTGAAAAAAAAATGAATCTTTTCATGTGGCTTTTCATGTTTCAACCTGTTAAAAAGTAAAATACCAGAAAACTTCTGGCACTTAGAAAAAGAGAAGAGACACCATGATGGGAGATGGCAACACTTAATATGATTTCCTGATGAATGTAAGCATGCCTTATATTATTATCATAGGAAACATACAAACATGGGTAACAACATTAGAGATTTTCAGTCTTAATGTAGATTAAACACGAGTCTAATTCTCATTATTTTGGAGGTTCATCTTGTCAGGATGGCTCTCATTTGCATGCTTTATATAACTACTTTAACAATAGCATTCACATATAATCAGCAAAGCAGGTAATATATTATTGCAATATTTCAATTTTTCATTTGAGGAAACTTAGATTGACAGGTTAAATGACTAGCCTAGGATGACACAGTTGCTAAGTGTCAGAGAAAAGAGCAGAGCCCGGATCACTGCTCTCCAAATATAGTGTCTTTTCTGATAACGATACCAGATATTTATTGAGTATCAAGCATGTTAATGAAACTCAGAAATTTCTAGGATCAGTTAAAAAGATTGTTGCAGTAATTTAGGTTAAGTGGTAATGAGAGCCTCAGCTAGAGTGATGGCAGTGGGAAGAGACAGATGTGAAAGTGTACAGAGGCAGAATCACAGTGCCTAGCAACCATTTGGATATGAAGTATGAAAGAGAAAGGAAAAGAGTTAAGGGGGATTGAAAGGCTTTGGAAGATTGGAAGAGAAACTGTGCCTTTAACAGAAATAAGGAAGTTAAGGAGAGGGGGAGGTATTTTGGAGAAAGATGATGAATTTAGTATTAGTTGTTTGTTTAGTTTGAGGTTCCAGCAAGACATCCAAGAGAAATGGTCATCAGTAGTTGGGGAAATGTCCTTTACCATTTTGAAAGAGCTTGAATTGAGCTTGAATTGGTCATTTGTATTAGGAGTTTGTGAGGTGGAATGAATGTATAATAATGAGAGTTATTAATATCTCCAAGATCAATACCCCTAGAAACCCTGAAGAAAGCTTGTCCCTCCACCCCATACCACCCCCTCACTCTCTCCTCCTTCTCTCCCTCCCTCATATGACTAAAGAGGGCACATGATGTTATTTTCAAGATCACCTTAGACTTCCATTTCATAGAGGAGTGATCTCTTTAGAGGTTATATAGTTTACTTTGGAAGTAGATTCGATTTCCAAGAGAGAAGTATAGAGAAAAGGAAAATCTACCAAGAAAAAATTACCACAAATAAGATTTAGGTCTAAGATAAGGGGCGGGGGAAGAGACCCTTCCTAATTGTTAGAGATGTCCAAAAATAAAAATAATGAGTTCACCTTCACTGGAGATCTATAAACAAAAACTAGATGACCACTTGCTGGAATGTTGTAAGGGAGATTCTTGTTCAGCTCCAGGTCAAACTGGATGATCTCTGGAGGTCCCCATCCAACTCAGAATCTGAGACTTCTAGGACAGAACTCTGAAGGAACTCGTATATTCAGACAGGAGTTTTTAATTTGAGATATTCAGATGTTTGAAGGGGTCCATGAATTGATTTTAGGGGGCTTTTGAGCTTGTATGGAGAAAAATTATACCTTTATTTCAATATAATGTTTCCTTTGTAAATTTATATATTTTATGCATTTGAAAATAATCTGAGATGGGGTCCCTAAGCTTTCTTGGCTTGCTAAAGGGTCTATGATACTCCCCCTCCCAAAGGAGGGGGTTTTAAAATCTAAAGGAAAAGGACCCAGGAAGTGAGACAAATAAGTATTGAGTGGCAAAGAATCCAGTAAATCTTTGCTGTTGAGATGTTCAAGTGAAAGGTACAGGGTGTCAGGAAAGAGTTGAAGCAGTAGTGATGGGGTATTGTGCTCCATAGCAGGGACATCAAACCCCTCACAGACCCCTTCTTGAACACACCTCTGCTCTAAAGTATAGATTGGGAAAAGAGTTGGAAGCACTGAAAGTACTGAATCAGAAAGGAATAAGTTGAAGGGGTTGGGAGAGGCTGCAAACAACAGAATCTATTTCCTTTTTCACCATTTTACAGAGAGCCTCTCCTGTGAATGCAGTCAGGGTACCATGTGACCATAGTTGTACAGCTGGTTTTGTTGCCGACTCCTTCTGTGACCTTTGGCAAGAAGATGTTGAAACAGTTGATTCTGTCGGACTTGATGTAAAAGACAGGAAGGATGAGAGTGATTTGAAAGGCGTGCTGTGGCCTCCTTTATTTAATGGCCTCATTATTGTTTCTGTAGCTGTGCCAAAGTGTGGGTAACCTGGAGCCCTTGGAAGGCCAGCCTTATTATGTCAGTTGACAAAACATGAACTGAAAAATCAGACAAGTTGGATAGATTTATTTATTTTAGTTCCTGAAGGGTAGACTTTCCCCTCTGAGACAGTTATGATTTGTGTACATAGTTCTGAGTTGCCAGTTAGCTTCTTGGTTCAGTTATATAGAAAATTTCACCTCCCCCCAAAAGATTAAATGCTTAAAGTGAATCTAATTCAATTTTACAGATAAAGGTAAATTGGCTTGGCAGAGGCCTCATAGTTTTTAACAGATGGCAAGGTCAAGACCAGACCCTGAGGGTGGCTCAGTGAACTGAGAGCCAGACCTAGAGACTGTAGGTCGTGGGTGCAAATCTGGCCTCAGACACTTCCCAGCTGTGTGACCCTGTGCAAGTCACTTGACCCCCATTGCCTAGCCCTTACCACTCTTCTGCCTTGGAACCAAAACACAGTATTGATTTCAAGACAGAAGGTAAGGGTTAAAAAAAAAATAAAAAGACTAGACCCCAGGTTGCCTGCTGAAGGACTTGTCATCAAGGTGAGAGGTTGGACAGATGAGGTTGGACAGATGACCTCTCATGTCCTGTCCAGTCCCTAGATTCTCTGATTTCTCTATTTCTCTAAAACTCCAGTACTCTTTTCATTATATAAAAAACAAGGCCAAAAACCTTATAGTTGTTTTAATTTATCCCAATCTTTGTCCCTTTGCTAAGATCCTAGGATCATAGAAGGAATCCCAGAAGACATCTGTTCTGACCCTGTTTGTTTTCTAGTCAAGGAAACAGAGATTCTTAGTGATTTGCCTCTTGTTACATTGGTCAGAAACCCCAGAAGTGGAATTTAATCCCATCTTCTAACTCCAGAGGCACAGATTGCTCTTTTCAAGTGTACCATGCTGAATTAATTAATTCTTCCTTCCTTCCTTTTTTCCTTCCTCTGTCTGTCTGTCTGTCTGTCTGTCTGTCTGTCTCTCTCATATTTTTGAGAAGGTCCTGTAAAACCTCTTTGGGTTATCCTAAATTCACATCTATTGAAGGACCAAGTTTTCCAACAGAGAAAGTACAAGAACTTTGTGAATGCTGTATAATTAATGAAAGATTTCCAAAGGAACCAAATGAGAGGACAAGGTTATTGGTAATGGCAAGAAACGTGATTACAAAAGGATTTCAAGACTCCTAGGGTCCTGGTTATGTTAAGAAAGAAAAATAAATGATAGTGAAGTTGGGAAAAATAATGAAACTGATAGAGGGTAGAGAAACAGAAGAGGAGGGAAAGATACCTTTGTTTTCCTCTCCACTTACCTATTTTGGATCAAGAAGGGAAAGGCAAAAAAAAATAATAAAGAAAACATGAGGGAAATGGAGGTTTAGGGAATGGGGTCACACACACAGCCAGGAAATTAAGCACTGAAGTCAGACTGACTACACCTTTCCTGCCTAACCCAGTAAAAGAAGGCTCTACTTGTAGGAGTTGGGGGGAGGGGAAGAGGTTGTAGGAGGAAGTTTGCTGGGTCCTAGTGACTATTTTTCCTGTTTATCACCTTTTAACATTTTTTTTCTGCCAAGGATATACTTTATAGTAATTTAATTTTCAGAAAAAAATCAATTACCTTCTCTTTGTTTGCCTCTTATAAAACAAATAAAAGTGTTCCCTTTTGTTTTTTATAATTACTTTCATATATGAGCAGTTATATATATATATATATATGTATATAAATGTTAAGCAAAACCAAAGGAATCAGTAACTGTACATCTGCAGAGTTATAAAATTATGTACCCAGAAACCCTACCATATTGCCGAAAGGGCAGAGGTGTATTTCATAAAGATCATGAAGGGCCTAGACTAGCAGTTAATATCAGTCATATTTAGTCTGTTGTTTTAGTGTTCTTTTCATTTACTTTACTGTAGACCTCATATACTGTTCTTTCATAGTTTTGCTTACTTTTTGCTGCATCATTTCATACAAATCTTCCTGTTTTCCTGACTTTTTCAAATTCATCATTTCCTATAGCAACATTCATTAAACCACTCCCAATCAAAAGGCACTTAGTTTCCAGTTTTTTATAACCACAAAAATGTTATGAATATTTTAATGTATATGAAGCCTTTATTTCAGTCTTTTAGAATAGATAGATAGATAGGTAGACAGACAGACAGATATCCAATAAGATGATTAGAAAAATATATTGGTCCAAATATAAGAAAACACTATTATAAGCCACACTTCCTAAGACAGGACTTCCTTTGGAGGAAAAACTAAGTATACATTGTAAAATAATTTTGTGGGCTTGGGGAGTGGCTCTGGACCTGTGGTTTTCTCAGTTTGGGGAGCGTTAGTTGTGGAAATTCCTTTCCCTTATCCTCAGTTTATCAACTTTAGTTGTACAGGACACTGAAAAGTTAATGAGCAAGTTTTCTTGTGGTCCCAATATATTTTTGACATCACATTTGAGCCCAGGTCTTAAAGAGCCTGGCCCATGTCAACTTCATTTATGGAGCCCCCCAAGTTTGCCCCTGTCCCTTGGGGACTTGCCTTAAGGGAAGTCCCAAACTGATCTGTGGAAGTGGACTGCTAAGCATCCATTAAGTATCCTGAATAGGAGTGATAGAAATAATTCAACTTCAAACACCTTTTTTGTCTTGAGCAGTTTCTCCCATTGAATCGGAGGCCATTCCCTGGTACCCCAGCCTGTGGCTACAGCCTTTCTCCCAGAGCTGTTTGTAGCCAGTCTGTATTTTCTGTCCTTCATCCCCCAGAAGGTATGTAGGACCCCAAGTTCCTCAGCTCCTTGGAAAATTTCCTTTTTAAATGCAGTTTCCCGGAGATGTTCCCAGAGTCCCAGAGCTTTGTCTCTGTGTAGTACCTAGCATTTGATTCTGTGTAGTGGCTGATCAAAGCATCTTCCATGTCTTCCTTGTCCTGATTAAAGACTTGTTCTTTGTGTTTTTCAAGGTTGACACCTCTATTTACTAATGCCTATTGTCTCTTTATTCAGTTTGTTCAGTAAAGCATATTCAAAATTACTACAAAATATGTGTATTATCAAAATTGATTGCTTACCTGTTTAGGTTACCTTGGGACCTGAGAAAGGGTCTGGTAGATACTACCAGGAAATTCACAGATCCTTAATAGGAAGGAAAGGAGAGAGGAGAGGAGAAAGGAGAATCAACTAGAAATAACTAATGACCTCTTTTGCTTTTTAAGACAATCAAAGAGAGGAAAGCAGATTTTATTTTAAAAGCCAACTGGAGAATGTGTTCATAAGTTAACTTTTAGGTTTTGTATAAGCTAAATTTGGGGAAAGAGAGCTATCTATAATATAAGTCAATACATTAATAAGAAAAATAGGCCAATTCTTTCTGGCCAACTAAGAATCTTGGATTATTACACTTAATTTTGTTTTAGCCAATATTTGAAGGCAGTAAGCCATCTACTTGAGCTTGGAAAGTTTTATTGTACTCAGAGAAACTATTAATTTTATAAAACAACAACTCTCAGACTTAACTCAATAAAGGACTTTTCAGAGAAAATGTGTTTTGAGCTATATTCTTCTTTCTGTTGTAAACAACAGTCATACCTTTTGGCATTTGTTATAATGGAACTTGACCAGAGAGGGCAGCCTATTGATTTTGTCAGTGGGACTTAATGCCTGTGTCAGACTTATTTCACTCATTTATTCCTAAAACTTCATTTCTCCTGAGTTACTAGGAAAAATCAGCCATTGTGCTTTTTACCAAATTAGTGGCTAATAATAATCAATAATGATAATAATCTTGTCCAGAATACCTGGATTTAAGTCTTCCCTCTGGCACAGTCTAGGCTGTGTAACTCTGGGCAGGTTATTTCTTTAACCCTCTCAGTGCCTGAGGCAACAGTCTACAGATATGAATTTTAAAATAGTTGCCCTTCTTAATTAGGAGAGTTTCCTTTCCTAGAGTTCCTTATACCAATGAAATCACAGGCTTAAATTCTCTAAAAAAACCCCACAATTTTAAAATTTTTCTGTTACATTAAAATACCCAGTTGATATAGACTCTAAATGATCATACTAGTGCAAATGCTAATAATATGGAAATAGGTCTTGGTCAATGGCACATGTAAAACCCAGTAGAATTGTGGGTTGGCTAAAGGAGGGAAAGAACATGAGTCATGTAAGCATGGAAAAAATACTCTAAATTAATTAAATAAATAAACTTAAATAAAAAAGAAAATACCCAGTTAACTCCTTCCTGCTCTCCCCTCCCCTCATTAAGAGAAGTCCTTATTTGACAAAAAGACATATGCATATATAAAACTTGTCTCATTTCTGCTTGTCAGTTTTTTCCTTTGGAGGTGGACTCACCCAGGTCATTCTTCAAACAATATTTCTGTTACTATATATAATATTCTCTTGGTTCTGCTCAGTTAACTCTTCATCATTTCATGTCAGTCTTTACATCTTTTTCCAAATTAACCTTTCCATCATTCCCTAGTTTATGGGCATTCATCCCTTTAGTTTTCAGTTCTTTGCCACCACAAAGAAAGCTACTATAAATATTTTGGAACCTATAGATAAGTTCTTTGTCTTTTTCTTTAAATCACCTTAGATAGAGTGGTATTGTTGGATCAAAAATCAAAAGATATATACAGTTTTAGAGCTCTTTGTGCATAATTCCAGATTGCTCTCCAAAATGGTTGGAACAGTTCACAGTTCCACCAACAGTGTATTAGTGTCACCATTTTTTTATATCCCTCTAGGATTTGTCATTTTGCCATTTATCATTTTAGTCAGTCTGATAGTGTGAGATGATATCTGAGTTGCTTTGAGTTGCGTTTCTCTAATGAAATGATGATTTAGACCATTTTATAATGTAGTTATGTATAACTTTGATTTCTTCATTCAAAAACTATCTGTTCACATCCTTTGATCATTCATTGTTTGGAGAATAGTTCATATTCTTATATATTTCACAGAATCTTCTATATAGTTTAGATAAGAGACACCTCAATCTGAGAAACTAAAAATTTTATCCCAATTTATAGCTTTCTTTCTAATTTTTGGCTACTTTAAAATATTGGGTTTTTTAAATAAACCCTTTTCAATTTAATATATTCAAAATTATTCATTTTATATCTCATTATGCTTCCTAACTTGTTTATTTATAAATTCTTCTAATTGTTCCCTGTTTTAAAAATTTGCTTATGATATCTCCCTTCATGCCAAAGTCTCCTTTAACTTTTTTTAGAACTAGATTGTACTTATTGTTTTTTCCTTGAAAGAATTAAGAGGACACAGTTCAAGGAAGAAGGACCGATTTGAAATAAACAGGTTCAAAAGGAAACTGGTTTATTTTTAACTTCAGACTCCAGTACTGTTTAACCTAAATATACTTCTTAATCCCTCTATAAAACTTATTTTCCCCCTCTAGGTAGTAGTAGATGGAGTTCTGGTAGTTTGAGCTCGGCTGTTTCTGAACAGAAGTTTATAATAGCTTTTAAGTAAAAAATGCTTTTACTTGTAAGAGGGGAGTGGGGAATTTTAGGGTGCTGCGATATCAGTTTGTTTTAAATTAAAACTAGCCATAGCATTTATAGTTTCATGTTTACTAGTTGTAAAATAAATTTTCCCAGGGCAAGTATTTAAAGCTCAAAGAGGAATGAGAGATCTTTCTCATGAGACTTTGGAAGCCCAGTTTGGGAAGCTTACAAAAAGCATCCATATAAAACTTTTCAGTAAATAAAATTAGTAAAAGCTTGTAATTGACTCTGTTGAATGTTGCTGTAGTCTACTGTATTATCTCTTGTCCTGCCTTGAAAAAAAAAATCCTTTCAAGAGAAATTGTAGGGATGATGGCGAGGAAGGGGAAGTAGACCATAGTTAAGATCTATAATTTTTTATTTTGATTTTTATTTTCATTTGTATTATAGCCATACTAGTGGTTACATTTAACAATAGCCGACATTCTTCTTTGCATTTTATATTTATTTTTGTTTCCAGAGTTTTAAATTATATTATTTATGTGTATTCTTTGTTGGTTGACAAAATAAGTTTCATCGGAATAGTTGCGAGTAGGGGCCCAATCTCCCAGAAACAAGGGGTTGAAGAAGAAAGAATGGATTGTGAGGTGATGATCAGGTGACTCAGTGGATTGATAGCCAGTTCTGGAGATGGGGCGGTCCTAGGTTCAAATGTGACCTCAGATACTTCCTAGCTGTGTCTGACCCTGGGCAAGTCACTTAGATCTCTTTTGCCTATCCCTTACCCACTCTTCTCTCTTGGAACCATTACAGATATTGATTCTAAGATGGAAAGGAAGGGTTTTTAAAAAATGAGTAGTAAAAAAGCTGAAGCATGGAATACAGACATTTTTGAGTCATATCTTTTATTTATTCTTCTGTTTTCGAATATATAAAAACACTTATTGCTATGTGTGCAATGGGGGGGGGGACACAAAAACAAAGGGGAAGATAGTTTTTTATCACAAGGAACAGAAGGGGGAAACAAGACATTTATTGAACCGTTTTCCATAGAATAATGTTTTGAAGCAAAAAGCAATAAGAGAGTTTATTTGTTTAAGGCTCCAGAACTGGAAAGGGGGCAGGGCATGGAGGCTGATAGGGGAATGGCCTGGAGTGGTCAGTTAAGGCAAGCACCAAGGAGGACTCTAGGCAGAAGCTCTTAGGGTGAAAGGATCAAGCCCTTCAGAAGTGGGTTTCCAAGCTGGGCAGTGTGGTAGAAGGTAAGGAAGTGGCAGGAATAATTTATTCCCCAATGTAAGATTTAAATTAATATCCAACACTTCAAGTACTAATTTTATAAAGTTTATTAACAATCAGTTGAAGTAGAGGAAATTAAAGGGAAATAGAGGTATAAAAACCTAATTATATAACAAAAGTAAACCCGAGGGGGGGGGTAAAGGCGGGGCTACACCAAATTTATATTCTGCCTATTTCAGCATGTAAGGTGAGAAGAAGAGTGGGATGCTGGGAATTATAGTTCTGGGGTTCAGATTCCAATTACACACCAACCATTAACAATGAAAGTTGGGGTAAAACTGTCCAAGAAAACCAGCACTCAAGACTATGTCACAAGCCTTACCCATACCACCACCTTTGAGTCAAGAATTAGCTCAGCATTAATCATCTGGAACCAATATTGATTCCTTACATTTGACTGAGATTCTGCCATCTTTCAGAGCTGTCTCCATTACACACATTATTGGAGTTGGGTTTAACCCTTCATTTTAAAAATCAGTTCATCTGTCCCCATGTTTCGCAGATTCATTGCTTCTTACAATGTGTTAAAAATTACATTCATATATAGTAGTTTGTTCATCTATTTCCCATTTGGAGGACACCTACTTGGTTTCCATTTTTAGGACTGGGAGCACTTGAACGAGAAGAGAAAAAGCTAAAGGTGGGGGAAGATATTGAAGATGAATGAGAAGAGAAGTGTTGTCTGTGGAGCAATATCCGTAAAGAAGTAGAAGCAATGGAATCAAAGGATAGAGACAGAGAGGTTTTAGTGAGTAGCAGCCTGCCTCAGTGGATAGAGAGGATACACAAAAGAAGGAAGGGAGGGCTTTCTTTGGAGAAGTGGAGGTCTTGTGGCTATGTAGCATTTTGTTTACTGTCAGACTTTGAGTGCTGGATAGTTGTTTTTTTTAACCCTTACCCTCTGTCTCAGTATCAAATCTAAGATGGGAGAGAGGTAAGGGCTAGGCCATCAATGTTAAGTAATTTGTCCAAAGTCACACAGCATCCGAGGTCAGTTTTGAATGCAGGTCCCCCAACTCCAGACCCAGTGCTCTATTCACTGTGCCACCTGGCTGCCCCCATGTGAATAGTTTTGCTGAAGTGCTATCTCTCCCCCCCATATTTCTTGTTTATTCTTTGTTAAAAGAATTTGTTAAATTTCTCCTTGTTAAAAGAGAATGGAATGGGCTGTATTGGGAAATGAAGATATTTTAAACAAAGAGAGCTATTAAAATAGAAAAGAGTGGTAGGGGAAGAAGTAAGAAGGAAAGAAGAGGCATTTGGGGAAGGAGAGGAGACAAGAAAGAGGGATAGGTACAAGGAAGAAAAGAATGTAAGAATATAGCCAAGAGAAGAAAGGATTGACAGGAGAGAATAAGAGGGTGAGAGAGACAAAGATGAAGGGGGGAAATAAGGAAGAAAGTAATTTGAGGAGGAGAGAGAGGGAGAGTGAAGAGTGAAAGAAAAAAAGAATGAAAACCTGAGAAGCCAGCTGACTAGCAGGGGTTTAGCTAGGCCAGTAGTTTAGTGCATCCTTTGTATTATCCTCAGTTTTTGCTATAGAGAGGACCAGTGATTTCATTAGTATGCAGAACTCTTAGGTAAGAAAACTCCTTCTGGGAATGTCAGCCTTCTCATACTCTTAAATTTATCTGGAGCTCTGAGATGTTAAGTGACTTTACCAGGGCTATACAGCCATCAACCTGCAAAATACAGAACTAGTAAAGTAGTTATTGGAATGGTCTTCAATCGAGATGGGTAGATTAATCTGGGGAGTGCTGGGGTGGCACTTCTGATAAACTGCAGAATGCAAGATGCTTATAGATTCTTGGAGAGGAAAAGGAGGCACCAGCCATGGTCTAAAGTGGCTGGATACAATAAGAGGTTTCCAACTTCCAGGTTCCAGACAGTTCTAGGCATAATAGCACTAACTTCCTTACAAAGTATATTTTGTGTTACTGTTCCTGTGAGTCCATTAGACCATAAGCTCTTTGAAAGCAAGGATTGTTTTTTCCCTCTTTTTGTATTCCCAGCACTCTATGATCTGTGACATATTTAAATATGTTGTTGACTTAGTCTGTTTGATTCAGGTTCAGCCTAGCACATTTTGGTTTTAACGTCTCAGGGATCCAGATAGCTTCCTAAATTGTTGAACAGATACCCATTTGCCTTGATAGGAGGAGTTTCTTACCCAGAAAGCTCCTTATAATGAACAAAGTCACAGGAGTATGAAAAAAAAAGAACAAAAAATCCCAATTTCCTAGTCTTACAGTGCTTTTTAGCACAAAGATTATACATTTAGAGCTATGAAAGAGTCCAGCGGTATGTATCATCCATCACTTTGAGCCTGATTATTTTTATAAAAGTATCTATTTTAAGTTTAAGCTTTATTATTAACACTTATTCTATCCATTTCTTAAAAGTAGACAATTGCCGAAACAAGAACTCAAATCCTGATTTGTAGCTTTTGCTGATTTCAGAGGTATAAATGCTGGCATTAAAACTTTAACATGGGGAGAGCTAGTAGAAGCTGGCTCCAACATCGAGACCTTACAGATTTCAGATTTTCCATCTATCTAGACCTTCTACTGTTCCCCTCCCACACACATGAGGAAACAGCCTGCAGAAATTGAAGGGATTTGTCCAAAATCAAACTGGTGGCAAATGGATGAGCTGGGATTTAAATGCAAGTTTTTTGTCTTTAAATACATCTACTTAATCGATGCTTATCAAATATGTAGAGCCGGTTCTGCTCTCAGAATGTCATGGGGGCCTGTGGAGAGAGATTGCTTATCCTGTTAAAACTGCATCTTCCTTCCCCTGCCACCACCTAATCAGCACAGTGTTCTCTTCTGCAAATTTAGGAAGCATGAGTCACAAAATATCTTTGAAATACATGTTTTGTTTGAGCAGAGAAGCATCTGATCTTATACGTGCCTAGAGTTGTTCAGTGAAGAAAAGTTGAATCCTTTGAATATAGTAATTTCTCAGTAAAGTTTTTGTTGCATGGGGAATCCATTGGTAGCTCTAATGGTTTTTAGCCAGTGGGAGCTCTTAACCCCTGCTTATTGGCTTAGCAAAGGGGCCTGGTGGGCACTGGGAGAAGCCAAAGCTTCTTTACCTTTACTATAATTCTTTTCATTTTGCTTCACTGGCAAGTAAATTTAAAATAATTTGAAAATACATCAGCATAGATCCTCCTCCCCTTGTATTTGTGAAATGGTATCACTTCCCTTACTCTATTGCTTTATTTTTGTCCAGACCGAACTTTTTAATTCTTTTTTTGAGATTCCCCCCTTGAAATCTTTTTGGTATCTTTTGGTTTTACATCACTTTCATTTCCTTTTTTTCCCTTTAAAAAAAATTCTTTGTTACATTAAAATTCCCAGGTATTTCTCTTCCTCTCACTACAGAAGGTATCATTTAATTAAAAAAAAAAAAAAGATGTGGATATATAAAGCCTTGTTTTGTTTGTTTTTGTTTGTCATTCTTCAAATAATATCTTTTGCTATATATAATGTTATCTTAGTTTTGCTCATTTAACTTTTTTTTCCCTTTCAAGTCAGTTCTCCAATTTATTGGGATTTTTTATTTTTATTTTCCCCTAAAGTATCTTTCTATTCCTCTTCTTGTCATCCAGAAGGATGATTAACCTAGTTTCTAATCTTGAATCCCCCATTTTGTTGATGGAAACATTAAGTAAAACTCAACTCCAAACTATATTCTCAAAAAGCCCCACTCCCCCACCCCTAGCTGGGTGGCTTGATTCAAATGTGGCCCCAGACACTTCCTAGCTGTGTGACCCTAGACAATTCACTTAACCCCATTGCCTCACCCTTATTACCTTGAACCCAATACTTAGTAATGATTCTAAGACTGAAGGTAAGGGTTTAAAAGAAAAGTCTTTTTTTTTCTGCTAGTTTTTCCTCAAAGCACTGGAAAGGGATGGAAATACAGAGGCATATTTGGGCTCTAGTGTGCATAGATTCTTGCTGTAGTTGTTGTTGGCCATGTCCCACTCTGCATGAGTCTATGGGCTTTTTTCTTGGCAAAAACACTGGAATGGTTTTTCTATTTTTTTTTTCCAGCGCATCCCCATTTTACAGATGACCTACTGAGGAAAATAGGGGTTAAGTGGTTTGCCCAGAGTCACACATCTAGTAAGTGTCTGAGGTCAGATTTGAACTCAGGACTTGCTGGCTCCAAGCCCACATAGCTTTCCCATATAGACCCATACTAAGTTATTCTCTAAAGTGCTTACTCCCTTTTTAATTGATTATGCCTTTTCAATTAATTATAACTATGATCAGTTAAGATTTCCTTTTGAGTGTTTCTTGAAATAGGAATCCTAAACTGATCCCTTTCATCTCACCCTCTCTCTTCTACATATATACAACTGCCCTGGCTCTCATTTTTCAGAGAAATGTGTAAATGTCATCTAATGAGTCATTTTGCTCAGGAACCAAGGTTTAGAGGGTTGGAACACTGCCACTAATAGAAAGTTTGAGGCTCAAACTTAGAACACCACCCTATTTGATAGTCAGGGCTTTTCATTCATTTTGGTTTGGTGTGGTTTCATCTCTTTTTCAGAATACAGGACAGCAATGTTTTACAGATTAAGAGTAGTACTTACCTCTAGGATTTTTCTGTCCGTCATATTTGGAGCTTACGCAGCATGGGTCCAGAAGTATCTGACAAGCGCTACAACATGAATGGACTTAGTTTAGTTTATTGGCTGTTACAACCCCAGGATCCCAGAGAAGGAGGTTAGGGATTAGAAGGGTTGATTGACTCTTCATTATCTACCCCCAATTCTCAGCATTAGACTAGAAACCAGCAGTTCCTTGAATTAATCCTTTATGGCTCACTTTGTTTAGAGGAGCTTCTCAAGAGTGGTTGCTATTTCAAAATAGAAAACAGTGGGAGGGAATTAATTGTACTGAGAAAATATTTTCCTTTATTCCTCTTCTAGCTCTTGTAAGACAATTGGAAAGAATTATTGGATATAAAATGTGTACTTTCATCTTTTCCTGGAATGGTACATTTTCCATACCCATTTCCCCATTGATTACCTAAATTGAAACCCCAAGTCCTTTGACTCTTAATTAGATCAGCTTTTTCCTTATCCTTTTGGGGCCAGGGCTCTAAACTATTCCCTCCTTAGGAAAGTAGCCCAAATTTCCAGTTTTCCCTTTCAGTATTGTCATTCCTCATTACATTAGGGATATAAGCTCCTTGAGGGCAGGTTCCATTTCATATTTGTATTCTTAGTGCTTAGTACAGTGGCACAAAGATACTTAATACTTTGTGTGTCTGTCTTATCTTTCTAGCTGTCCATCTATTTAAATATCTTTCCATTTCTCCTGCCTTAATGATTTCATTATCTAACTCATCTGGCTGGCTGCCACATCACTGATGTTTGATTTTTAGCAAATATTAATATCCTATTTTTTTACTATTCATGGAAATGCCTTTTTTATATCACAATCTCATTGTTTCTCAATATCTTCCAACTACTTTGAATATTCACAATCACCTTTCTACTTCTCCATCTACTCATATTTCAGGTCTGTATTACTTGATTTCTCCTTCATTCTCAAAGCAAAGTTAATTATTCTCTTTGATCTAATAAACTTTTAATTTCTTTAATACACTTAACTGTTTTAATTTCAGGATCCATATATTATTATGGCCTTTTTTCAATGAAAAGCTCTTTGAGGGCAGGCACTTGTACTTGGTAAATGCCAACTTTATGGTGAAAGAAAGGTAAAACAGAATGGGAAATGGGTATATTTGGAAATTAGTATGATATAAAAACAAAAAGAATTGTTTTTAAAAAGAAAAACAATTCTGGAAACAATCTAATTACCCTATTAGTACTTTTTCTGATCAAAATAACTTTCTTAAAATACCTTTGACTATATCATATGTGGTAGAAGTAAGGGGAAGTTTCCTTAATTAGGAATTCCCTATATTAGTGAAACCACAGGTCCAGTCCCTATCTCATATATAGTAGCATATATGTTATTGCCACTTTTGATAAAATGCATGAAGTTTTACCAATATTAAACTTCAACTTCATTTGAACCCAAGAAGAGCTGCCTTCGGAGGAGCTCACCTAGGAGTAAAGTCTGATCATTAGTGTATGAACATTTTAAGTGAGGTTTCACAAGTTCCAGAATCCCATTTTGCTTGCTTCCCATTTCTCAAGTGTTTTCCTTAGTTGAAGTTGACTAGTAAATGACTGCTGTCAAAAGTTACACTTCATTCCTGAGCACACACACATTTTTAAGTCACTGAAAGAGCCACTTTGCATTACAGAAACTTAAAATATCATTCTTAACCACAAATAAAAGAAACTTTATGGAATAGTAAAAGAGACTTGTTTGACATCATAATCTGCCTTAAATGTGCAAGTGCCTCTATCTTGTTAATCTCCTTTTTAGTAGAGTGAAACAGATCAAGCAGGGTAATGGTCCTGTATACTGTGTTCTTGTTCAGAGAATACAGATGGATTTTCAGGAGTTTGCAATGAGTAAATGAGGGAGATAACATCTGCTTTTGAGAAGTCCTAGGAAAAAGAATACCTGCGGTTAGAAGATGTGATATGAATGATGAACCAGCAAAAGAAACTTTTAAGAAACAATCAGGTTAAAAAAAGGAGAAAGAAGAAAGAATTTATTAAATGCCTATTCTATGTCAGACACCATGTTAAGTACTTTCCAAATATGATTTCATTTGATCCTCAAAACAACCCTGGGAAATAGGTAGGTGCTATTATGATCCCTATTTTACAACTGAGGATTTTTTGTGCTTCTGTTCAAATTTAGTCAGCTTTAAAAATTTTCCCAAGTTCAGATGTTCATTGTCATTTTGTAGAGAAAGAGAAAAGGAATCATAGGTTCTTGATGTATAGAAATCATCAAGACAGTCCAGTTAGGCCAGAAAAATTCATTCCTGAATATTTCTTTGTTCCTTCTTATTTAAAAGGAAGCAGTTCTGCTCTTTGAACAGAAAGAGCAGGGTCTAGAGTCAGGAAAACTCATTTCCCTGTCAGATGTGACCTCAGACATTTATAAACTGTGTGATCCTGGGAAAGTCACTTAATTCTGTCTCAGTTCACCTATAAAAAAATAAGCTAGAGAAGGGAGGGAATGGCAAACCACTGTAGTACCTTTGCCAAAAACAAACTCAAATGGGGTTATGTAGAGTAGGACCCAATTGAACAACAACAAATGGAAAGATCTGCTCTTGATATTCTCTTATTAAAGAGTAGGGGCAATAAAAGTAGAATTGAGAGCCCTACTGCTGACAGACAAAAATATTTCTTTCATTCTCCACTGTTACTATCAATATCATATAAACAAAATCACTTCGAAGAGTCCAGTCACAAAATTGTCTTATGGGGTTTGTGCCCTATCTGTGTCCAAAGCCAAATGATCAAATATGAAACTCCTTGTAACTGTTTTGCATCTGTCTTATATAAACATATATGTGTACATTTTGTCTCAAAAAATGAAAGCTTCCTGAAGACAGGATTTGCCTCAGTGGCTAGCAGACTATCTGGCACATGACATATGGCAGGTGCTTAATAAATGTATGTTCATTCAATAAACATTTATTAAGCACAAAGTACTGGGGATACAAAAAGAGGCCGAAGATAATCCCTACTCTTTTTTAAGGAGCTTACAGCCTAAGGCGGGAGACAACATGCCAAAAACTACATACAAAGCAAACTATATATAGGATAAATAGGAAATAATTAACACAAGAAAAGATTTTATGACAGAGCCCATCCTAGATGTTTTTTTTTTTATTCTTGGTCATGTCCACCCATACCCATATATTCTAGGTGTCTCCCTTGTTTTTTCTTGAGGTCACAGGGATACCAAAGGAACACATGGGTGATATATCAGCGGTCCCTTACTTTTTTACTATTTCATGCCTAGTTCCTCTCAGGAATCAATGTTGCTCTGTTAAAAAATAACTTTTCTATAAGCAGAGATTTCTAATTCCAAAAATATCCTAAAACATGGTAAGGCTTTTTTTTTCTCTTCAATTTTGCCTAAGCATTTCAACATTTAGGGCTGTAGTAATTTATTGGTACCATTCTAGAATCCAAAGAAAGCAAATAGCAACTGCAACAAACACCCAATCTCATGGTTCTTTTTTTTAAATGATCAAATTGTTTCTTTATCCTATACATATTTATTTTTGCTTCAGTTAAAATTATTCAGCTAGGAAGGAAAGATTTCCCAAATTAAGATTTTATCATTATCACTCAATGGAGAAGAGGGGGAAAATGACAAAACAAAAACAAATATCTATCAATATAGCCCCAGACTCATTCAAAATTCAGACAATCTGTCTTGATTATAACAAATTCTGCTGACATGGTACCAAGAAATTTGTCTTTAATGCATATCCTTTTGGACCTAACCTTAAGGCACAAAAAAGGACAGAATGGAGAAATTTAAAATAAAAATTATTTATCATCTCAATTTTCCACCAATTTGCATGGTCATCATTTTAAAGTACATTCTTGTCTTTTTAATAAAATATAAAAATTAAAAATATCAATCTATGAACATAAATAGTATGTACATACATTCTTTAAATTGCCAGATCTGGTAGTCCCTTTTCTGTTGTATCCATCTTGACTTATCTGCTGTATTTTGACGTTGCTGACTATGTTTCTTCTGGACACTCTTCCCTGGGTTTTGAAGACACTACTCTTTAGAAAGATCCTTGCATCTGATGTCAAGAAGAATAGAGATTATATATAGCAGTGTTGGTGAAGCTATAGAACATGTGCCACAGATGACATGTAGAATTCTTTCTGTGAGCACTCATGTCATCTCCTGCCCAGCAGCCTAATGGGAGCTCTTCTCCCTTGTCTGGAGTAAGGCAGCAGGGGAGGATGGGGAGCACAGCATACAATGGGGCAGGTCACAGCACTCAGGTTTTCCATCTCTGGCATAGCCTCTTAGTAGTTGTGTGACCCTGGACCCTTAACCTCTACCTCAGTTCCCCCATTTGTAAAGCATGGATTATCATCATAGCACCTACCTTTCTCCCAGGTGGTTCACTACCTGTCATAGATTTTATGGGGGATTTTTTGTACAGGTACCAGTTGAATGAGATGACCTTTGAGATCTCTTGTCACTTTGTGGGTGCAGTAGTCTGCCCCTCCGACTAGTGAGATTTCACTTTCTTGATAGTCTGTGTGTTCCCCATGGCTGTCTCTCTGTTTGGCATTCTTCCAGCTCTCTTCCTTGTCTGTGGATCACCTGGCAACTGCTCTGTGCTTAGATGAGCCCCACCCTGCCTGCCTTCAGTTGTGGGTTAACTCTGGATTTCCTTCTTTTTTGTGTTGAAAGAAGATAGCCCTCTGGCCCTAATCTGGTGAACAGGTCAGTAAGAGTATATCAATAAGGCAGTTATCCATCTAGCAGGAAGCTGTTGTAGCCATTTATTTTTTTTAATTAGCTAATTAACATGTTTTGATCTTTTTTATTTATCTTACCTAATATTGGCCTATTATAATCCTTCATTTTTGTCATTGCAAACTGGATGGCAGAAGGAATATTTTTTCTTACTGAGGGAAAAGTGGGCCCAAAACCCTGGGGATGCTTCAAAGTAGCATTCAATTCATTCTCTTAATCTGATCTGTACTCTGGTTAAGATACAAACAAGTATGTCTTATTGCTGTCTTTTATTGTGCTACAAAGTAATTCATATAACAAAGAAAAAAAGAGTTGGCATGGTGAAGTTGATTACTTACCCTTTTATCTATCAAAACTTGCCAAAGTTGGTTAGCAGAACAAACATGATTTACACATGGTTACATCATTTCCTATTATAAACCTGAATAATGATAACATATTAGCCTCTTCCTTAAGTGAGAGATGCTTCAGCCCATTATTTATACAAGCAAATAGAACAATAAATGAACACCACTGGCAGAAACATTGTTGTTTTTTTTAAGATGGGGAAAATTAGTTTGAAGATGAAGCATATCTATTAGATTTGGTTAAAAGTAAATATGGATATACTGACCCAGTGTGAGGTGAATAAAGTACAAAATGACCATGGAGGGATAAACCTTCTAAATGAAATAGTCTTTTGGGGGGCCTGGCAGCTATCTGGTATGAGTGGTATTGCCCCCAAGTATACTCAGAAAAATTAGACCTGTTGGTAAATCCCTTTAAAGCATTTCATTGGAAGCTAAATAATATGCAAACATACATATGATATAAAGACACGAAAATTTTCATACAGCCTTTGAGTGACAGATGCTTTCTGCAGCAAGCAGTTCTATTAATAGGATAAGGAAAATGCCCAATTCCTGGAAATCCTGCCACATATAAATAGCAAGAGTGTGTAACCAACCATAACCACTTCACACCCCCAATCACCAGCTCTTCAAATATGAAATCTAATATTCCTTAAATATCTGCTTTGTTAGATAGCATATCTTTGATCAGGAAGGAGAACCATTTTCTTCCAAATAGAATAGCAAAGAGTCATTATGATATAGTGGAAAAGCACTGGTTTGGGAATTAGAGAACTTAAGTTTACATCCTGGCTATTCTATTTTTTTACTTATCTGACCTATATTGGCCTTGGCTTCCTCATCTCCAAAATGAGAGGATTGAACTAGATGATCTTTCTAAATGCATTATGTAAGTTTGAAAATGGTGGTTTCCCATTTAAAATTTTTTAATCATTTAAAAAATCACAATCATTCTTCCAGATGGAGAATCTCAGATTTGGGAAATTTTGCAGGCTATTATTGTGAAGGATAATTTTACAAGTAAAAACCCTCTACCGTGAAGAGTAGTATATTGTGAAATCCCCATAGAACTGCCTACTGATAAAATATTTCACTTCCTAAGATACCAGGATGTGGGCGAAATCTATAAAAATAATCTTTCTATTTATACATGCACATATATGTCCTGCCAACCATCATGCTAGAGACAGACAGCTAATTTTATCTTGTTTGCCCTCACTCCCCCTAGTTGGTTAGAGGATATGTGGCACTAAGGTCAATTGGCACACCATTTAAAAATCCTGATGAATTTGTAAAAATCTGCGAATCCCAAAGTGTATGTAAATTATTCTGATATCTTTGGGGAATGGGGGGAGGAAGGATTACATATTCTATCTTCCAAATTGGAGAAAAATTAATACATTCAGAACAACCATGAGGAGTAAGAGTTTATCTGGAAACCTTTGCATTTGGGATATGGAATTGGTTTGAGTGCCTGCCTCATCCAGAGAAACAGAGTCCATCTGTAAAAAGTGGCAAATACAAATAGTTTCTAGCCTTTGTCCCCAAGATAATAGGAAGTAGCCAGGCTGTCTGCTCACACTTAGAATCCAACAACTTTTAATTCAGCCACTTTTAATGTATTTCAACAAACATTAATTATGTTTATACCTAGGTGCTAGGGAGAAAAGCTTGAAAACAGTCCTTGAATACAAAAACATACAGACTCCTAGGAGGTAGTTTTCCCCCACTCCCCTTATCCTCTTTCCTTTTCTTCCCCCTTCCCCCCCTTTAAATTTGAACTTTTTATTTCATTGATGTGGAAAACTTCTAGGGCAGAAATTCCCCCTCCCCTACAAACTAGCAATTCTTCTGTAATTTAAATTTACTAATAATAATGCACAGAGTGCCATGTATAACTTGTACTTAACTAACTGTCCTTTGTTATAAGGAGGAGGGTCCTATATAGTGTTTGTTAGGGAAGAAGCAAATTGGGAAGTGAAAGAAATGTAAAAACATGAATTATCATCAAAACAATTTAAAACCATCAAGTCATAGCACACCATCTCTAATTGGGCAACTAGGTGACCCCGTGGACAGAACACTGGATCTGGATAAGGAAAATCAGAGTTTAAATGCAGCCTCAGATACTTACTAGCTCTGTAATCTCTGACAAGTCACTTAACCTCCGAATACCTCAGTTTCCTCAGCTGTAAAATGTGAATAATAATAATAATATTGTGATTTCCCCAGGTTGTTATGAAGGGCAAATGAGATAATTTTAAAGCACCAAGTATAGTGCCTGGCACATTATAAGAGCTATATAATAAAATGTATAATATGATAACCCTAATAAACTACTGGGACTAGGGGATAGTATTGGATTCATAGCAGATCAGGAGAATACCATAGACATACTACACAAATCAGAAAGTTATCTGACATTATTTCATGAACACTTCATTGTTAATATGAAGGTAGAACCTAGGCCAGTGTTGGTGAACCTTTTAGCAACCGAGTGCCCAAACTGCACCCTCATGCTGCATGTGAGCCACCCCCCTTGCCCCAGACAGGGGAGGAAGGAAGTGTTCCCATTGGCTGCTGGGCAGAGGGGTGGGTAATGGGAGAAATGTCCTCTGCTGTGGTGGAGACGGGGAAGGGAGGTGCCCCTCCAGCATATATGTCATAGGTTTGTCATGAAAGACCAAGGTTGTACACTTAGGTGTGATTTCAGAGGTACTTGAATCATCCAACCCAAAGAGGAAATAGTAATGGTTCCATTTCAACTTGCAGGAATGTCTCTTAGTACAACCTTGGATATAGCTTTGCTCTTGTGATTTTTATAATTTTTATCACTTGTTTAGATGAAATCTTCCATGCTCATGAACCTGGTAAATGACACAATGTTCCCCCTTCACTTTTAAGAGCTATGTCCTATAATAAAGGATAAAAAAGAAAAAAGCAAGAATCAGATCTAACCAGTACAATGGCCAAATTCATCATTATGTATAGTGTTTCATGTCCATGTTCTTCTATTTCTATAAAGAAAGAGAGGACACACATTCTTATATCTCCTCTTTGAAAGCCAAGTCTGATTATTTATGGTTTCATATAATTCACTTTCAATTATTTTCTTGTAGTTCTTTATGTGTACATTTTTGTAGTCATTATATATACATATATATAGTTTTGCTTATTCTACTGACTTTGTAACAGTTCACATAATTTCCCATGCTTCATTCATATTCTTTCTTATTCCAGCACAATAACATTCCGTTACATTAACATAACGCATAATTTGTTTGGCCATTCCCCAGTCAATGGGCATCTGGTTTGTTTATAATTTTTTACAATTAAAAAAGAAAGTTCTGCTATAAATAAAGGGAAGGGCCATAAATAAAACCAGGAGATGAGTCTTTTAAGATAAACAATTAGGTAACTTGGTGGTTGGTTTTTTATTGTGTTTTTTTTTTTTAAGAAAGAAAAAAACCAAATTATTTGTACCAAAACTGAAGAAAAAGTGAATTCACAACCAGTGAAGAAGAGAAAATTTAAAATTTTTGAGGAACTATTTTGTCCCATTACATGCCAACAAAATTGACATGAAATGTATATAAATATAAAATTTGCAAAAATAAAATGTATAGATTAACAGAACCATAAATTAAAGGATTTAACCCAATCTCAGAAAGAAAGAAAAAAATATCAAATAAGTCATGAGGAGAACCAAAGGGGGAAAAAACCAGGGCCCAGATGTATTTATAAGCAAATTTTATCAAATGTTTAAAAAGCAGTTAATTCCAACATTATGTGTAAACTGCCTGAGGAAAAAATAGAAAAAGAATTATACCAAATTCATAAGATAATACAAATGTGGTCTTAATACTTAAACCAGGGAGACTCAAAGTAGAGGAAAAAAACCTTTAGGCCGTATCCCCACTTAATATCAATGCAAATATTTTAAACAATATATTATCAAGGAGACTATTGCAACATGTCACAAAGGTTATATACTATGACCAGATTGTGTCTGTACTTTTCAGAAGTCAGAACCGATTCAGTATTAGGAAAAAATATGAATATAATCAATATATTATAACTGAATATAAATGAATAAACATGTCAATAACAAAATCATAATTATATCAATAAATGCAGGAAAAGCTTTTGCCAGATATTCAATACCTTGCAATACCTTGTTTTTTTTAAATAACTAAAAACTATAAGAATAAACATACGTTCTTTATATAAGTATTATCTTCATAAAGTTGAGAGCTCGTATTATCTGAAATAAGCTATTATTAAAGACCTTTTCAGTAATATCAGGAATAAAGCAAAAATGTCCTATTCACTTTTATTATTCAGTATAGTATTGCCATGCTAGCTCTAGCAAAAATAAAAAAATAAGAAGAAAAAGAAATTAAGGAAATTAAACATAGGAAAAGAGGAAACAAAATTATTTCTTTTTGCCTATGATTTAGCTTACTTCGAGAACACTAGTCAACTAAAAAAAATACTCTTAACAATTAACTTGGGCAAAATTGTAGAAAATAAAATAAATCCACACAAATTATTAGCATTTCTACATATTGCCAATTAAATTCAGGAGGAAAAGATTAAAAAGAGAAAGTCCATTTTATTTTACTATAGGCAATATAAAATATTTGGGAGTTTACTTGCCAAGACATTTGCACAGGGACTATATGAACATCATAATAAAACTTTATTTACACAAATCTAAATAGTTGGAGAAATATCAGTTGCTCATGAGTAGGCCAAACCAATATGATAAAAATGACATGGAAACATTTTGCAGAAACAAATATAGCAAAAATTAAAAGAGAAACAGGTAAATGAGGAAAAAATTTTTGTAGCAAATTTCTTTGATAAAATTCTCCTTTTTAAAATATATAAGGAATGTATTAAAATATATGACATGAAGAATTCCCCATTTGATAAATGATCAAAGGCTATGAACAGGTAGATTTGGAAGAAGAAATCCAAGCTATCACTAATTTAATGAAAAAAATATCCTGTCACTATTAATTAAGAAATACAAAGTAAAACAGCTCCAAAGTTCTCATACTCATCAAATTAGCAAAGTAGGCAAAAAAAGGGAAAATTACAAATGTTGGGGAGACTGTGGGAAAATAGATATATTAATGCATCATTGGTAGAGTTGTGAAATAGGGTATCCATTCTAGAAAGCAATTTGTAACTATGCTCAAAAAGCTATTAACCTACGAATATCCGTTGACCCAGGGACAAAGCTACTAGGTCCAAAGAGATGAAAGAAGGAAAAAAAGACTCTGCACAAAAATATTTGATTGCTTTTTTTGTGGTGGAAAGAATTAGAAACTGAAGAGATACATATCAACTAGGGAATGATTGAACAAGTTTACAGTGTATGGATTTAATGCAATATTATTGTGCTAAAAGGATTGATGAATGGAATTATTTTGGAGAATTTGGGGAAGACTAATAAATTGATGAAGAATTAAGCAAGCAGGATTAAGAGAATATATGCAATAGTAACTATTATAAAGATAGACAACTTAGAAAGACTTAAGAACACTGATCTCAAAAATCAACCACAATTCCAGATGATTCTCAATCAAAACATGTGACCTTCCTCCCGACAAGTGATGGGATGGGCAAGAGCTGAACTCTTGACTCCAGAGTAAAATATATTTTTTGGATATGACCACTGTGGGTCTTTGTTGTTCTTGACTATGCATATTTGTGACAAAGTTGGTTTTTTTCTTTTATTTTTTAGCAGATTTAAATTTTAAAAGGGATGGGGAGGAGCATATCTTTTCAGTATTGACTCCTTGGAATGGAGTCTCTTAACTCACAATCTGTAAATCTGGTTACCTCCTTAAAATATGCTGAGCAGTAAGTCACAGAATTTGGGTATTTTAGTTACTTTTGAATCAAAGGATTTAGGCATCTTAATTACTTTCTTAGCATGATTCCAGAATGGTCAAAGTAATTCATAGTTCTACCAAACTGCATTTTTGTTCCTCCCCACCACCACCCCAACCCCTCAAACATTGAATGTTCCCATCTTTTGTCATCTTTGCCAATTTTGGGGTGTGAGGCAAAATCTCAGAGTTGTTTTGATTTCTGTTTATCTTGTTATTGATTCAGAACACAGGTGTCAAACTGGTAGCCCACAAGTAGGGTGAATCAGATTAATGTTGCTGGAAATATTTAAACAAAATAAAACTACAATACAACACAGATAATGCTAATTTGTGGTTTTCTAAGTCAATATGCATTCTGTGGCATCCATTTCCATTTGAGTTTGACACCATTGATTTGAATTATTCCTATATAGGATTGCTAATGGTTGGCTATTTTTTTTTTTTTGAGAACATATCACTGACCTTGGAGAATGGTTTGGTTTAAATATTTATATTAATTCCCTTCTATCTCAGTTTCAAACCCTTAGTCTTCTGTTTTCCATCTTATCCCTATGGGAGATTGTATGGCTTATGCAAAAGATTTTCTATTTTCTATTATTTTAATTATGCTTTTCCTCATAGTTACCATTGATATTCTTTGAATAAGAATGCTCCCCTGGCCATAATTGTAAAAGCATTTAGTCAGCTGCAGTACTTCATTTGAAGAAGGATATTGGCAAGCTGGAATATATTCAATTGGTTGATGGTGAAAGGGACTAGATATCATTCTAAAGAAAGGGCCATTGTAGGAAATAAGTGTGTTTAAATAGGGAAAAGAAAGACTTAAAAGGAAACAGCTTGCAAAGACAGGACCAGGAACAATGTAGAAGTTGCAGAGAGAAGAAATTAAATCTGACTTAAGGAAAAACTTTTAGAATTTGAGCTATCCAGGGGGGCAGCTGGGTAGCTCAGTGGATTGAGAGCCAGGCCTAAAGACAGGAGGTCCTAGGTTCAAATCTGGCCTCAGACACTTCCCAGCTGTGTGACCCTGGGCAAGTCACTTGACCCCCATTGTCTAGCCCTTACCACTCTTCTGCCTTGGAGCCAATACACAGTATTGATTCCAAGACAGAAGGTAAGGGTTAAACAAAAAAAAAAGAAGAAGAATTTGAGCTATCCATAAATGGAACCTGGTAGACCTTTCCTCACTAGAGGTCTTTGAACAAAGGATAAATGGCCACTTGGCAGGCAATAGTGTATCCTTGCCAAGAGTCAGTTGTCACAGATGTAAAGAGAATTCTTGGAAAGTCTGGCTTGAGCTAAATGAATGATAAGCTCTCTTCCAACGTTGAAATTCTGTCTGCGTAATTGATAACTAACACTAAATTCTTCAACATAAATATTATTATTGCCAAGAATGATAGCTGGCAAAGAACAGAGAAAACTGTAAGTCAGATGCTTCATTGAGGAATATAGATAAGGGGGAGCCATAGGGATTAATAATGCTAAAGAACTTTAAAGGTATGATAGAAAATGAAAAAAAGATTGAGTGAAAGTAGCTGAGCAAAGGCTTCGAAGATTTGTATTCATGTTGAGGAGACTTACAAGTACCATTGTCTATTCATTAAAATTTCTTATTCTCTCACCCAAATCCTGGCCTCAACATAAGAATTCCTTCTCTGCTGCCTTTTTCCCAGGCCCTTGAACCTTCCTTCCCCTCTCCAGTAGATCCTTTATCTGTGTAAAGGAAGGTCTCTTCAGATATAGATATAGATATAGATTCCCTCCCCTCCCCCCATGACTTACCCACTCTAGCTACCATTTCCATATTTCTCTCCTTCATTGATTAGCTCTTGGGGCAGGGGGGAAGTTCTCTCCCATTACTGAGTCCAGAGGACTAGGGCTTGGAAGTTTATCTGAGACTGCACCTGATAATGCTCTGGGCTTCCTAGCTGTGAACCAGGCACTAAACTCCTTGAGGAAGGCATCTGGGGCTTATGAGATGAGGAATGGGGAAGGCAAGGGAGCTCTGCTGAGAAGAATGGGTAAGAATGTGGTGGGAGGCTTAAAGAGGGGTAAAATCATTGGGAAAAGCTGTTGTGGTGAGTAGAATAATGAATCCATTGGAGAGGGATAAAAGGATTGCCTCGCCACAGCCGGGTCCCAGGTGAGGATATGTAACGTGCATTTTTAGAAGATCCAGCCAGCGTAGTTCCATGTTTTTTCTAGTTTTGTTCAATAACACATAAATAAAAGAGGCTGGTGGACGCGCTCCCAGGCAGGGGCTTGGCAGGGCAGCGTAGGTGATAAGATAAGGGAGTAAAGGACTGCAGATGAGAGGATGGAGAAGATGCGTTCACAAAGGTGTCAAGATGGGGAAGGGAGGAGAGTGTAGCCTGCGCAGGAGTGCTTGGGGATGAAGGGTAGGCGACAGCGTGATGAGCCGCGGACCAGACTCCTTCAGGGAGGCAGAATGGCCGGGAGGTCTGTAGAGGACAGCTACCAGAATCTGGACTGGATGAGAAATGGGAATTGAGTGAACCTCCAAAGCCGCCGAGATTACTGAGCAGGGGGAGAGGGAGAGCCTGGACATGGCAGCGAGGAGCATGGAGTGTTCCATCTCCCCCATCATCCCAGCGATGGGGGTCTGAGTGAACGTGCCACCAAAGCTGCGAAGGGAGGTCAACAGGATCATGTGCTAGAAACCAGCAAAGGCTACAAATTGGGGATTCATTATTTTTGTTTTCCTTTTGTTGCTTGTTGAGACTTTAAGAAAGTGACCAAGAACATGTTTATGATATTTTATATATTTCAAAATTTATATTTATGTAATATTTATATATTCTTTATGAACTTTAAAAGGGGGAGGGGCGGCATTTTTTCTTTTTCTGGAGATCCGGTAAGGTTAGGTGTGACACCTTTGGAGCAAGAATTCCATAGAGGACATTAAAAGGTATATGTAGAGCCTCCGTGGACAGAGTCGGGTCCTGGGTTCAAATGGAACCTCAGAAACTTCCTAGCTGAGATCCAGGGCAAGTGACTCAACCCTTGTTGTCTGGCCCTTACCATTCTTGTTGCCTTGGAAGCAATACATATTTTGGGGAGGGGTAGAAAAGGTGTCAGTAGATCTTGGGTAGGGTGCTGGGCACAAGGGAGCAGGCGCTGAGCAATGGGGAGGGGGAGCATCTGTAGTATTACATCCAGGGGGTCGGAGTCCCTGGGACGAGAAGGGTGACCGCTGTGAGGGCGCCAGTCACTGAGGAACGGGTTTCGTCAGGCCGGCATGGTGCCCAGGGACCCCGCAGTGAGGCCGGGTCTACCGAGGGACACAGAGGAGAAAGGGAAGATTTTATGTCCATAAAGACCAATTTAGTTGACTTCCAGAGGCTGAGCTTGCTTCCTCACATAAATATCCCTGAACTTAGCCAGGGACAGGTATAGACTTGTTTGATGAACAACAACTTGAGAAGTCATCCTTGCGATGGGTTGAAAAGAGCACATGGTGGGAGCAGCTAAGTGGCCCAAGGGATGGAGAGCCACACCCTGAGACACAGAAGGTCCTGAGTTCAAATGTGGCCTCAGACACTTCCTGGCTGTGTGACCCTGGGCAAGTCACTCCTATTGCCTAGCCCTTACCTATCTTCTGCCTTGGAACCAATACACAGAACGGTAAGTTTAAAAAAGGAGGGGGGAAAAGCAGACACTGGATTTGAAGCCTGGACTCTTTGAGTCCAAATTCTGGCCGTGTCACTGCCTCCCTTTCTGGTCTTAGACTATAGTCATTAGAAGTGTCCAGTGCTCAGTTGCTTTATCTGTGCCGTGAGGATAAAATGATACTTTTAGGAGCTGGAATCAGAGGATTCTTTTAAGGAAAGGGCTCGGGAAACCTTCATGAGAAGTCCTTCCAGCAATCGGTTCAGGTTCACCCACCGCACTAATCTAAGCAAATAAATAGGATTTTAAAATATTGAGTAGGCACGGAGACTGCATTGGACAGGAGGAGGACAGTGGGGGAAGTCACGAACGGTGAATTCACATGATCTGAAAAAGATAGGGGGATGTTAGTGGACCACAAGCTCAGTGTGAATCCACAGAGAGGATGTTGGCCAGTGAGAAAAGGAATGTGCTCGCAGGCTTCATGGCCAGGAAGGAGGAGGGAATTCTGGCCAGATCTGGGCAGCTGGGTGGCACAGTGGAGAGAGCATTGGGCCTGAAGTCAGGTAGGCTCGTTTTCCTAAATTCCAATGTGCATGAAGACACTAAGTAGCTGGCTTACCCCAGACAAGTCATTTAACCCTGTTTGCCTCAGTTTCCTCATCTGTAAAATGAGCTGGAGAAGGAAATGGCAAACCACTCCAGTAGCTTAGTTATATTACTCTGGGCAAGTCACTTAAATTCTGTTTGCCTCAGTTTCCTCATCTTCTGTAAAATGAGCTGAAGAAGGATATGGCAAACCCCTCCAGTAGCTTAGCTGTGTGACCCCAGACAAGTCATTTTACCTTGTTTACCTCGGTTTCCTCATCTGTAAAATGAGCTGGAGAAGGAAATTACAAATGCCCCAAAATCTTGGCTCTGTGGCTCTGAGCAAGTCACTTAAATTCTGTTTGCTTCAATTTCCTCATCTGTAAAATGAGCTGGAGAAGAAAATGTCAAATACCCCAAAATCTTGGCTCTGTGACTGAGCAAGTCACTTAAATTCTGTTTGTCTCAGTTTCCTCATCTGTAAAATGAGCTGAAGAAGGACATAGGAAACCACTCCAGTAGCTTAGCTATATCACTCCGGGCAAGTCACTTCACCTTGATTGCCTCAGTTTCCTCATCTGTAAAATGAGCTGGAGAAGAAAATGTCAAACCACGTGTGTCTTTGCCAAGAAAATCCAAAGTGGAGCCACAAAGAGTTTGGCATGGCTGAAACTGAACAGCAACAGATCTGGTCAGGTCAAATATGGAATACTCCGTTCTGTCTTGAATGCTACATTTTAGGAAGGACACAAACTTGGTAGGCGCCCAGGATGCCAAAGGGTCTCGAGGCTTTGAAAAATGCAGATCGCTGGACAGGGTGGGTGACATTCAGCCTGGAGAAGAGAAGCCCCAGGTGTAACAGGAAGTTCTCCTCCTTGCCAAATACATGTCCTGGCAGGCGTGGAGCTCAAGGAAGGCAAGGGAAGGCATAGCAGTAGACAATAATAATGTCATGCAAACCCTGGCTGGTTCGCCAGTTCCCTTACAAGTTTGCATACTTTTTTTTTCTGTTTTCATCTTGAAGTTAGCAAAAAAAAAAAAATGAAATGGGCATTTGTATACACAATTAAAAAGCTTGCTTGTGGAACTGTAGGTCTTTTATATACAGTTTCTTCTTCATCTTAAGTACAATATAGGATTAACCTGTGGCTTTAAAAAGTTAGCCTGCTTTTCTGCCTTTCTTTTCTTTTTAATTTTTTAAAAAGATGAAAGGTCACGTACTTGATGTACCTGAAAATGGCTTTATATCCTGTTCAGAGAAGCCTTTACCACCTCCTTTCCTGATGCACTTTGAGGATTCCAGTCAATGATTTGTTCGGTTATTTCAGTTGAGTCTTGACTCTTTGAAACTCCATGTGGGGTTTTCTTGACATATACCAAAAGGGTTTGCCAGTTTTTTTTTCTCCAACTCATTTTTTTTTTGGGTGAGGAAACCGAGACAAGCAAAGTTAAGTGACTTGCTTAGGGTCACACAACTGGTAAGTATCCAAGACTAGATTTAAACTTGGAAAGAGGAGTCTTCCTGACTTCAGGCCCAGTTGTATCTCCTGAACCACCTACCTGTCAATAATTACATTATTATAATAATAGCTAACTTTGACATCACACTCTTTATAGGGAGGAACTGTGCCAAGCACTTTACAATTTCAAACAAAATTAAACAAAATAACAAAATCTTAGTCAATCCTCAAACAATCCTAGATGGCATGGGAATGTTATTATCTCCATTTTACAGATAAGGAAACAGACAGAAACAGAGGTTAAATGACTTGCCCAGGACCATACAGCTAGTAAGCTTCTGAACTCCAGGTCTTTGTGACTTGGTGCCCATCCACCTAGCTGCCATTTTAGAAACAAAGTTCTTTCTGAGTTATTTTTAGTCATTTTCAATCTCATCTGATTCTTTGTGATGCCATAGAAGGCTTTCTTGGCAAAAGTATTGGAATGGTTTTCCATTTCTTCCTCCAGCTTACTTTAGAGATGAAGGAACTGAGACCAACAAGATTAAGTGACCTGCCCAGGGTCACACAGTTAATAAGCGTCTGAGGCCAGATTTGATTGAGGTGCACATCTTCCTGACTCCAGGCCTAGCATTCTGTCCACTGTACTGCCTAGCCTGCCTTTCTTTCTGATAGTTACTCTAAATCCAGTTTACTTCTGTTTGCTTATTTTTCTCTTAACTTGTTTTCAGTGAATGATAACAAATAATGATGACAAGATATGCATACTTTGCTTTTGTTATTTCTGAAAGTGCTTTCAGATGCTTGAGCTTGTTGGAGTTTCATAATTCCCAGAGACATATAGTATGACTATTACTAACTTTTTAAACCTCTACCTTCCATTTTAGAATAAATACTGTTCTATTGGTTCCAAGGCAGAAGAGCAGTAAGGGCTAGGCAATGGGGGTTAAGTGACTTGCCCAGTGTTACACAGTTAGGAAGTGTCTCAGGTCATATTTGAACCCAGGACTTCTCCCATCCAGCCCTGACTTTCTATCCACTGAGCCAACTAGCCACCCCCCATGATTAACATTTTACAGATAAGAACAGTGAGGTGTAGAGAAATCATGACTGGTCCGTTGGAAGAGAATTTCTCTCTCCATTATGTCACTTTGTTTAATGTCATCTCTCAGTGACCTGGAGGCCAAAGATCACTGAGTAATTCAGGTATAGATAAGCCCCAAGAAAAAGGAAATTAAAGAACCCAGGAACCAACCAGTCAGGAAACTGATTTCATAGGCACTTCCCCCTGGCAGCCCAGGCAAATTAAGAAACTATGATTGGTTCCTGAGATGTGACAGGTGAGAGCTAATGGGAGGAGAAAATGGCTTCTAAAGAAAGACCCAGCAGGAAGTGGGTGTCTTCTGGCTGGAGTGTGGAGAGTGGAAGGAACCACACTGTTGGAGGTTAGCTTCAGTCCATCATGGCAGCCCAATAGATTAGTAAGCTAAGTTCCTCTCTACCTCTTTCCTACCTTTCCCTCTCTTTGCTCTGACTACTTTGATTTAATAATGTTATAAAGCTACTATCAGCCTCATAATTTTAATTATTACTGATCCAAAGATAGGAGCCAGGACTAGACTCCATTCTGAAGTAATAATGCTGTGCATTTTATATTATTGAACTCCTTATAACCATCATTTGCTAGGGGGCAGCTGGGTAGCTCAGTGGATTGAGAACCAGGCCTAGAGATGGGATGTCCTAAGTTCAAATCCGGCCTCAGCCACTTCCTAGCTGTGTGACCCTGGGCAAGTCACTTGACCCCCATTGCCTAGCCCTTACCACTCTTCTGCCTTGGAGCCAATACACAGTATTGACTCCAAGACGGAAGGTAAGGGTTTAAAAAAAAAAAGGAATTGAAGGGATTCCCAAAGAAAAATGGGTACTCAAATTTTTTCAAAGCCTGTTTACAAAATTAATCACTTTCTTTGTTTTCTCTTCATGAAAATCACAGCAAATGCCACAAATGAAACTTCAAAAATTCCAACCACTGTTACAGTACTCAAACAAAACCTGACCTCTCCCACCGTCCATCCTACGTCCTCCTCACTGTCCCCAAACTCTTCCAGTAAGACAACAGGCTCTACCCCTAAAGCTACCGAGCCATCTCAGGTCATCCACTCCTCCACGCCTGGGAGGAACAGCACCCTGAAGCCTCCAGCGACGACCAAGAGCACCCCTCAGAGCACAACCACCCAAAGCATGCCCAAATCAACAACCACAGTCAGCAACAGCTCTGTGGTGACCACAGCTGCCCTGGGCACAGGTAAGGATCCCAACCAGTGTGTGTTTTCTGGGTTGGAACTACAGAATCCAGCCTGGGCATCGCAGACTCTGAGTCCCTGTTGCTGGGGAGGCGGAGGCTGGGAGTTTCTGAACAAGAGAGGGCTCCCAGGCTGTGCAGAAAGCCCCACGATGGAAAAACAGAGTGACTTTGTGTCCCCATCCCACGTGGTGCCAGCTTGGGAGACTCAGGTTCAAAAACAAACTAAAAACCAAATTCTAATCTTGTGATGGCTTCCTTTTAGGAGTGGATTTTGCAAGTCCTCCTTAAGGTACTATAAGCTCCAGCTTTTAATTTGAGGTCCTGTAGGATAGTGGAATGCGCCTTTGCTTTGGAGTCTAGGGTACCTGAGGCAACATTTTGCCTTTTTTTTTAACCCTTACCTTTTCATCTTAGAATCGATATTGTGTGTTGGTTCTAAGGCAAAAGAGTGGTAAGCTTTAGACAATGGGGATTAAGTGACTTGCCCAGGGTCACACAGCTAGGAAGTGTCTGAGGCCAGATTTGAACCCAGCCAATCTTGACTTTCACGCTTACTGGGTTATATGACTGACCCTGTGCGACTAACAACCACTCTGGGCCACGGTTTCCTCAATTTTAAAATGAGGGATTTGGATTTGATAGTTTCAGAACCCTGCCAGTCCAGGATCCATGATGTCATCATTTATCTAATTGAATAAAATGGTCATGTTACTTAATAGTCTGTTTCCTGATGAGTTTCTCCTTCCTCATCTATTTAAGATGGATAGATGATAACATACTCATTGAGGTTGTTATTTAAAGCATATAAAGTTCAGTAAAGTTAATTTTATTATTACAAATATTATCAAATACCACCCCCCAAAAAAATGCAGTTTTGAAGACTACGTTTATGGCAGAAGTTGGACATATTTAGTGAGCAGCAACTGCTATTGTGTAGGGAAAGAATTTTGGATTTGGAGTCAGAGGCTGAGTTCAAATTCTGGCTTTGCTTAGCTGGATGACCTTTGGCAAATCATTTAATGCCTAGAAGTCTCTATTTCCTCTTCTGTAAAATGAAGGGCTTGGTCTAGAACAGGAATGACCAACTCAAAATAAAAATGGCGTCCACTGAATTGTACATAAAGTTCCTGAGGGTGATATATTGACTTAGGAAAGGCACATGTTAACATTATCTGTGTTCTTTTGTATTTTTCTTTTGTTATTCTTTTATTTGGTTGTTTTCTAAATACATTTTAATCTAATTCAGTCCACACACGTTAATGGGCTCTGTCTATGACACATCTGGACTGGATGATTCCCAAAGGCTCCATAATCTCTAAATCCTAAAATCCTTAGTTTGATCTAGTTCTCAAGTGATTACTCTTCTTTCTTTAAACAACGAAATGTGTGGTTTTGACTTCATTAGCAAAGAAAATGTGTGGATGTATTTTTTAAATTTTATCTTTATTTTATTCCAATAACAATTGTACACATAAGTTTTTCAAAGTTATATGATTCATGTTCTCTCCCTCCCTTCTTCCCACCCCCCTCCCAGAGTTAATAAGCAATTTCCCTGGGTTATATACTTGTATTATCACTCAAAACATATTTCCATATTTGTACATGTATTTTTGAAGAAACCAGGCTGCATAGTGAATAGTCTCTAGGCCTAGAGCCAGGAAGATGTGAATTCAACAGACTCAAACACTTAAAAAGCTATGTAACCATGAGTAACCTTTCTACCTTGGTTTCCTCATCTGTAAAATGGAAATAATAATAGCTTCTACTTCCCAGAATTATTGGGAGAATCAATTGAGAGAATACCTGTCACAAAGTAAGTGCTATATAAATGGTAGCCATTATTATTATTATTATTATTATTATCTGTGTACCTATAAATGACTATTCAGAAAAACAAATAACCTGCCTTCTGGTTTTTTAGCAGAATGAGACGTTTAAGAATTGACCCCAACATACACCATTACCCAGGATCTGAACCTCAATAGCACTTTTTCTGGAGTCTGCTTAAAATTAAAAGTCCTTAAGGATTTCAGTTAAGGGAAGGGCATAAAGGTAAAAGAAATGAGGGACAAGCAATCAGTGAGCTGCATGAGCAAGGCAGCACATCTGTCATCCATGTTAACCCAATACCATGGTACCAGATTTCCCTGGACTATCTTTTTAGCCAATATCACACTTTTTTAAAAAGCTAATGCCCATTTTTTACTTTGTTTTAGCCACAGCCAACATCAATGCCAAAATGAACAAAGGATCAAAATTTGATATCGGCAGCTTTGTTGGTGGCATTGTACTCACTCTAGGAGTTTTATCTATCCTCTACATTGGATGCAAAACATATTATTCAAGAGGTATTCGATACAGAACCATGTAAGTTTCACCATGTTGGGATATTTTGTGTTTTCTTCTCTTTTTAAAAATGACTTTATTTTATGGACAAATACTGAAATCTGTCTAATAATGTTCAAAACAGAAAAACTATGAGCAAAGCCACATCTGTGATTTGCCCTTCAGGAATGCCAAAGGTAGTGGTTGGGGTTGTGATCGAGTGATCTGTGATGTGAGTGGCCTCTCACCATTATTGTTCTGCATTATAGCAATATCATCCTTCTCCCAGAATGTGCTGACCCTCTTTTCTTTGGGTCTGCTCAATCACTTCAGCCTTTCCTCACACAAGCAGTTCTCAGATTTTCAAAGGTAGACTGATGTGGTTACAGACTGACTCCCAAGCTATTATGGATAAACCCGTTGAAGGAAAATATATTCTCTCTGTTTGATACTTTAATCCTTGTGTCCCCTGTACAATGAGTTTGTAATAATTAAAATTAAATTATGAGGCTGCTAGTACCTTTAATAACTTTATTAAATCAAAGTAGTCATAGTAAAGAGAGGGAAAGGTAGGAAAGAAGTAGAGAGTTACTTAGCTCACTACTCTATTGGCCTCCATGATGGATTGAAACTGAACACTGGCAAGAGTTCCTTTAGGATCCACGTTCCAGCCAGAAGACCCAGAAAACCTCCTGGTTTTCCACTTATAAGATGTTTACTCCACCCACTAGCTCTCACACGTTACATCTCAGAAACCAATCATAGTTTCTTAATTTGCCTGGCACCCCCTGGGGGGGAGCAGTGCCTGTGGGATCAGTTTCCCGTCTCATTGTTCCTGGGTTCTTTTAATTTCCTTTCTCAAAGGGCTATCTATATCTGAATTACTCAGTGGGAGATGACTTCCAAGTCACTGATTGATGACATTAACAGAGTGACATATGGAAAGAGAAATTCTCTTCCAACAAGTTCTTTGTCTTCACAACCAGTCACACGCAAGGCAGCTTGTTGATACTGTGAGATAGTTCCCCAATCTTAAAAGGACATTCAGGGGTCAGCTAGGGCTCTATCATTGGATAGAGAGTCAGACTTAGAGATGGGAAGTCCTTGGTTCAAATCTGGCCTCGGACAGTTCTTAGCTGTCACTTATTCCCCCATAGTATAGCCCTTACAGCTCTCCTGCCTTAGAATCAATACATAGTAGTAAGCCTAAGACATTAGGTAAAGGTTTTGTGTTTTGATTTTTTAGAACAGTTAGTATGCATTACTTCTCTATAATTCTCTAAGCCAAAGAACCAAAAAGTTCATCAAACTCATTATTTCTAGGTTCCATAGATCAGTGGGGCCAATAATTCACTCAGCCAAGAGCTGTGTTGTCTAATCAGAACTTCACTCATAGCATCCTCGGCCAAAGTCATTCTTTACATAAAGAAAACAAGCCCAGTGAACTCCAAGCAGCTGGAAAGGGCGCCCTCTGCTTTTCCTTCTCCAGTCAAAAGGAGTAGCAGAGAGCACTAGGACTTCACTGCTCTCTGCCTCTGGCTAAGGTACTGAAAGGCAATAAGTGTCACTGGATCTGTGAAGACAGATAGCACTCCCACAGATCAGGAATCACTCGCTTGAAGCTTTCTGTCCACTGACTGCTTCTAAGGATCACAGGTCCTACAGCTTTTCCAGCCAGTGCTGCTGGGTCTTTAGTTCTTTTTTTCAGAGACAGAGAGAACTTGCATCAAGTTCTTCTCTCATTTCAGGGTCTCAGTTTTCAGTGGAGGAGAAAGATTCTAGGCTCACAATGATTTGCCTTGTACTCAAAAATCTCAACCAATCATTAGTCCTTTTAAAGCAGTATATATTAATATCTAAAGAATTATGATTTCTCGTTTTTTTAGCTTTAATCTCTTGAGTCATTAAGAGTTATGCAAAAGAGCTAAGGTTCCAAAATGGTCCAATTTCTCTTTGGTGTCCTTAAAACTTTTTCTTTCCATTAATATTTATCAATAAAATTTTTTTTTTATAACCCTTACCTTCTGTCTTGGAGTCAATACTGTGGTAAGGGCTAGGCAATGGGGGTCAAGTGACTTGCCCAGGGTCACACAGCTGGGAAGTGTCTGAGGCCAGATTTGAACCTAGGACCTCCCGTCTCTAGGACTGGCTTTTAATTCACTGAGCTACTCAGCTGCCCCCTATCAATAAAATTTTTAAATCTGCCTTTCTTTTAAAATTGTTCTCATACAAACGAAACTTCATTCCATATCATTTCCAAAGGGATTTGAGTTGGTTTTATATAAATTTCATATCTGAAATTAAGTTTATTTTTTATATATGTAAAGCACAATTTATTTTCTCTAAAACTGTTCAAATCCCATCTGAAAACTATTTTTTGTAATCATATATTAGCACTTTTTATTCCTAGAAAAAAAATTTCTTGTACCTTTTAGGTCTCCAAATGTTCATCTTTTAATAGTGGTAATAAATTACAACATTCAACAATTTATAGCTTTCTCTTTACAAAAAGAATTTCTGTCATACTTTTATTTGAAAAATGAATAGTGTTCTTTATACTCCTGCTTCTGAATTTAGCTGTTTATTGAGGTCTTCTGATCCTGGCCATCCCTAGTTGAAAGAATGTCAACTTTCTACAAGTATGTGTGAATTTCACAAGTCTTGCATTTTCTACAGAGAAACCAGGGTCAGCAGATGCTTTCATTTGCTAATACCCTGATCAAGGCAGAGGGCTTAAAGCCCTTTGAAGGCTTGTCCATATTGAATCTATCTATCTAGTAATCTATTTGACTCATGAGTGTAGCACCAAGCTCAGCTCTGGGGGAAAGTATGGTCTTTCTTTCTCCATAATATCTCCATTGACTCCAGAGTCTAGACATATATCCCGTGATCCCTTTTCCCTTAGCACCATAACAGTGAGCAATGATTATAAATAATTTTATTGGCACAAAATTTCAAGGAACATCCAGTTCTCTTCTAAATCTGACCATCCAAGCATACCTTATCTGTACCTTTTAGGGATTCTAAAGGATGTTGGCATTTCATCTAGTGGCAGTAAACATTTTTTTAAGTGACTGTTATGTAGAAAACACTGAGTATACAAAACAGTCTCTTTCTTCCAGGATCTTGGGAAGAATACAATAAATACTAGAAATTTAGGTACTTTGTAAAATGTGGAAGGGCTTCACATAATACATAGTATCCAAGTTGAGCTTTGAAGGAAGCTAAGGATTCTAAAAGGGAGTGGTTAGGAGGAAATGTTTTCTAGCTACTAGGAACATCTTGACTCCAAGGCAAGAGATAGATTATCAAGTCTGGACAACAGTTGGTCTTTTTCCACCCATCTCCTCAATTTTATTCCCTCTCTCTTTCCTAGGACTTTGCTCTAGCAATAATTCTCCCTATCTCTTTCATATGTTCATATGTTATAAATCATTCCCTCTACAAATACCACCAGTCTTTTTTTTTAATAACCCATTGACTCAGCTATACTTCTGAGCTATTTTTTTTCTTTGCTTCACTAGCAAATTTTAAGAAAGAATGCTTTTAGAATGTTCACTTTCTCACTGCCCATTGATTTATTTTACTCCCTCTTAACTTATGGTTTCCATTCCTACTTCTCTCCTAAAACAGCTTAACCTACCCATGATCTCCCTGGCACAAAATCCAATAGCTTTTTTTTCTTTTTTTTTCTTCACTTCTCTGCATTTTGGGGCCACTCTTGGCATTATTCCCTCTTGAATATCCTCCTTTGACTGCCAAGATAACAAATCAGAGTTCATCTGCCTTGCCCACTCTTCTGTCTCTTCTACCGGTGTAGTATTTTTCACTTATCCCTAAAATGTTGGCATTACCCAAATTTCTGTTTTCAGTTTTCTTCCTTCTCACCCATGTTGATCTCAACTACTCTTGTGGTTATAATTTTATTACATCTGCAGGTGACTTTTTCTAATGTACCTTATGGACCAGCTCTTCCTGGATTTACTGTTGGCACATTGACTTCAACTTGCCCCAAACAACGCTTATCTTTTATCTAAAAACTTCCCTGGAATTGGGGAAATAAAATATCTTTTAATAAAAAAAATTTTTAATCAAATAAATAAAAATAAAAACTTCCTATTCCCATAATTTATATTCTTTTGATATCGATTGTGATATTGAATTTATACAAATTATATTTGTAATTTCCTCATAGTACTTAACTGCCTTTTCTCCACCCTCTTCTGTTCATGCCAACATTCCATCAGAGACATGGCCCTGGCCTGGAAGGCAGATGATACACATTTGAGAGGACACTCACACCCATCCCTTCTTTTCTCTCATGTTGCAGCTTTTTCATCATTTCCTAACCCTTCTCAGCTACCATCATAATATGTGCATCTTAGTTGGGTTTTCCAGAATCCAAGTTTATAATTTTTCCATTCAGGCTTTCATTCCTCCACCTGAAAAGTTTTCCTGTGTTCTATTTCTATGAGCATGTGGCATTTTAAATCTTCTTTAAATCTAAAATATTTAGTCATAATTCTTATAGTCAAAATTCCTTTAAAATATGACTCCAATTTTAAAAATTATTTCTCTAGATAGTTACAGATGCAGTAGACTGGTCTTCTGTGTCTTTGCTTGCATGATTCTTTAGCCTTGGAATGGGATTTCCCATTTTTGATTGAAATTCCTTCTTTATGTAAGGCTCAAAATAGGAATGTCTAGCCCAATGTGTCCCAGCCTCCACAGGATCTCACTTTATTCAAATTTCTCATTGGACTTGATCAAAGCGTCACTCCTTGGCACAGTCACTCATGTGCTCCGATGTGTTGTGTGAATGTCTTTTTCTCCCTGTTGTGTTGTAAGCCCCTGAGGTCAGGGCCTAAATATATTATAACTCTTTATTTCTCTGGCAGCTCAGCATGGTCTCTCGTATGTAGAGTTTGTTGAATGGTCTAGCATTGTATCTTCTTATCAGAGTTAATCTATTTACTTGGATCAATTTGGATGTTCTTCCCATAACTTTTGCTAAAGTGTGCAGTGGCTGGATAACACGTACTTTGAATCATCCCACCTGACACTTGCTGTAGCGACACAATAATGGACAAGACACAAAAACGCCTGTGAGCCTCAGTTTCCTCATCTGTCACGTGGAGACTCTAATGCAGGGAATCCCAAAAGGCTCAGTATAGTTTAAATTTCAATAACTTCAGAACTATAAATGCATCCTTCAGGTATACAAAAAAAAATTAGAATGTTACGTTTTGAAATATTGATATATTTCTTTTTACATTCCCACATAACCATCACCGTGCTCTATACATTACTCTAGTCAGCTTCCAAATTCTGCTAAAAACTTTCATTAGCTGCTTCTCAGTGACTGAAAGGATTGAATTTGTGATTTTAGCCTGAAGATCACATAAGGAATGAAGTTTCAGTGCATATACAACAGTTTTGTCGTGATTTTTACCCATCCATCCCCCAAGAAAAAAGACTAATGGAAATAGATGGGGTGACCAGCCTGGCCAAGGAAGATTTCTTCTCTCAGTTTTCTGATCTGAGAAAAGTGCCGTCCAGAAATGGTTACACTCAAATGAATGATGACGAGATGCCCCCATCTTGTTAAAATTAAATTTAAACTATTCCAAATTAATTAATTAACTAATCAATTAATTAAATTAGTGTAGAATAATTAAATAAGTGTAGAATAAAGCCAGTAAACCTTCAAATTTCAAACTTCTGAAGTTCTTAAAGGTTAAAACTGTATTAAGACTTTTGGAATACTCTTTTATTTCCCTCATAAAACTGGAATGAGATTAAGTATGCAGAGTGCTTTGCATGCTTCAAAGCACTAAATCGATGTTGGCCTCTTGTTATTCTAAAGTTGGGTGGCCAGAGCTGCCCACAGGTTTCAAGTTCAGATTGGCTTTGGTTTTAATATTTGTCCTTCAAACAAAAGTTATAGAACATATTTACACTTCTAAGTTATGCTTGATTACTTTCTCTTTCCTGTTTAAACAGTTACTATCTTTTGGTCATTAGTCATCAAACACTTTAAACTAGCCCTCTGTAGTTACACTTCAATGTTCTACTTCCATATCTTAATTTATAAAAGGGTCAAAGGAAGGATTGATAGTCCCGCTCTCAAATTATCAACCTACAAAGACCAAATTTTAAAGTATCAAATCTCATGAGATAATTCAGATTTATACAGAAACATGTTGCCACATAAATGTTATCCATAATTCATCAGAATAATACGTTAGGTTTAGTTTTCAAATACCTAAACAAAAATAATAGCATTTTTAAGCTCAAGAAACAGTCAGATGATAGCAAATGTTCAGAAAGTTAATTGAATTGAGAAACATCATGACATGTTCTTTATTTTTCTGAAGCAGCAACGGTTCTATCCTAGAGTCCATGGACTTGTTTTAAAAAAGATTTTTGTATCTGTATTTCTCATATTTGTTTTCCTTCATAATCCTCTTTTATGCATTGAAAAACATTCTGAGAAGGGATCACAAGATTTCACAGAATTCCACAACATAAAAAATTCTAAGGACCTGTGTTCTGATTTATTTTCACCTGGTTTAAAAAAAAAATCTAGGTGCTATTTATCAGTACAAATTTGGAAAAATCCACTCATGTTTTTTTGTTTGTCCAATCTACAGATTCAAGAAAATGCTTGATGTGATTCAAATCCAGTCAGCTCAGAAATGCTTTTTTAAATATGCCCTGAATTTTTGTTGTCTATCACCTTCCCAAACTTTACCATCAAACCAAAAGCCTTGACTTGATCAATCTATTTCTTCTTTTTTTAAATGCCATCATCTTTTGTGAGATCAGAATTATCAAGCTAGCCAACAATGTAGTAACTTTGTCCAAATTCTACCGTTCTTGAAACTCTTGTGGCCAGTAGAATATAGATCATTTTAACCATTACAGACTTGGTCTTTTCTCACAACTGCAGGCTCCATGACTTTGCTCACCTGCTTTGAGCTGCCATGAGGACTTGGATCTCTCAGCAATGGCACTCTACTGGCAGGAGCACACCTTGTTCTGCAAAGGGGGGCTTGGTTTTTATAGTCAGTATGTAGTGAAATAAAATCCATAAAGAGAAACAAAGTTTTATTTCCATTAAATTATCATTTTTAAAGTAAATTGATGTTAGTGATCAGGTTTAGTTGTAAATATAGTAACTTCTAACTGAGTGTTGAGTCTGGAATCAGGAAGACCTGAGTTCAGTTCTGATCTCAGACACTTACTAGCCATATGACCCTGGTCAAGTCACTTAACCTCTGCTTGCTCTTCTGTAAAACGCTTAATAACAGCACCTACCTCCTAGAGTTGCTATGAAGATCAGATCATTGTAAAGTGCTTACTCTAGTGTTTGCTATTATTTAGTCATATGATTTGATAAATTCTCTTTGGCACTAAGGGGAACATATGGTTGAGTAAAATAGTTCTTGTCTTCTAGCAGCCAAAGATTTAGAAGATTTAAAAATTCTGGAATCCTAAACCTTTCTTTCATCTATGTGGGAATTTTTCCCTTCCTGAAATGTCTGAAATCATGAGTTGTTCTTCCCAAAAATAAAGTCACCATGTAGCATCCACTCTAAATGTGACGGATCTCTCTAAATGTAGTGAGGCTGGTCCTTAGGTTACCCCCGGTCTGGCACCAGGCAGAGACTTTTGAAGCCCTTCTAACTTGATTAAAGCCTGGCCAGAATTCCTCACCTCCTAGAACTCAGAACCACATGAGGAGACATCCAGAAAAAACAGTGAAGAAGTTAGTTTCCTTGAATTAAAAAAAAAAAGCCTAGCTAAAATTTGAGAGTGCTGACTAGCATTTCTAGCTGTCTGTTTCTTCTCATCAAGGACACTTTTATGTAAGAGAAACACAGCAGAGCAATGGAAATGAGTCCAGATTGTCTTTCTCAAAGTAGCTTTCTTAATGAACATGGATCCTTAGTACTACTGCAAAACAGAGAATAATTCTATTATTTCATGTTGTTACAGTGATGAACACGATGCTATCATTTAAAGAAAATCATCTGAGAACCAAAGCAAAGGAAGATGGTGCAACCCTCGTCATTAATTTTGGAAAATGTTTCCCTCTTGAAAAACATATAAACAGATAATTCCCACCAAGTAAAATATAGTCTATGAATGTGGTTACTCAAGGTAAAAAGAGTTGTTTGCATTCGTTCTTGTTTTGTTTTGCTTTGTTTTTTAATGAAAAGACTTGACTGTTTCAAGATCACAAATTAATAGAAAGCTTGTGTACTCTTTCCACATATACACTTAAAAATAAATGAGTTTCGACACAGTAAAAGCCATTCACGGTGGTGTGAAATTGGCTCCAAGACTCAGCAATTGGAAGGCAGCCACCCAAAAGGCAGAGATATCATCTGGGCATCCACTGCCTCCTCAGTGGATCCACACTCTCCCCTGGGACATGAGAAGTGCCCCGAGAAGTGCCAGCTTTCCCAGTCTGCCAGTGGGCTAGATAAAGCAGAAACTACTCTGCCTGCTAATGGAGATTGGGGGTGCCGATCATAATCAGTCTTAAAATGGGGCCCTTGTTTCCTCAACCATACAATATTATTCAGGGTAGTTTATTAAAATCCCCCTCTAAGCCTTCCCCAAATTTTAAAGAGTAACCCCAAAGTTTTGCTTTTAGAGAGTTTTACCTAGCTGTGTTCCATGAAGGATGCCAGCTGGGAAGTTTGGATTTTTATTTTTTAAGTACTTTCCACTTGAGCTTTTTTTAATGGTAGTTGATGGGCAGCCTTATTTTTTTACTTTTCCTTGCCATGCTTTCAGCACATTATGTTTACCGTGTGATTACAGACTCTTACGAACAAAACAAATCAGATTGGCAAGACAGGAAAGCGCTTACACTGTAGATTTTTTTTTTTACTACTGTGAACATTTAGATTGCCACTGGAAATTGCTTCTGGTTCAACTACATTCAGAAATGTCTAAGGAAGGCTCTCCCCCCCTCATTTACAACAATTTTACTCTTTTTGTGACTCCTGGCCTCTTGTAGGACAGTTGTAGAGAGCAGAGATCGTACATCATGAAAGTGACACTCGTATTAGCAAAAAAAAAAAAAGTATTGTTGGACATGATTCAGAGTCATTCACTGCCCAAGACTGTTCTCTGTGAATCTCAGGGCAAGTGACGAGCGGGATATCTAGTCACACTGAAGGCAACCAAAGTAAACCATCCTAAAATCTATCTATCGAAGGTGCCAAGAAGACTCCATTCATGAGACCAGAAGGAATATTTTTCTAACCAGTTCTTGCTTGCAGAAAATCCTTGGCATCTGATGGACGTTAAATGGTGGTTGTACCCTGTGGCCAAGAGATGTAATCAATATCGGGCCAGCAGCCGCTGATCCAGAGACTAGAGTCCATTTAGTAAGAAAGATGTGATGGGGGCCCCGTGTGATATGGAATCGGCCAAACGGGAGCCTCTCTAACCCCACGTCGGTCGCTCTGCCATTCAATGCTTTTGTTTCCTCCTTCATAAAAATAAATGAGCGTGAGAATAGGAAGACCTGTCTTCTTCCTAAGTCTGGTGCGGGAATTGGTGTTTTCTCGGTTTGTTCCACACCACCCTGTGAGACTGCTGTTGGAAGTCTATGGGAACTTGTGTGGAGCAGCCCTCCTGAGTTGTTCTAAAATACTTGTGTCACACTTTGAAGATGACAAGCTCCTGAAATTCTGAATATCATTATTTGCTTTAAAAATGTTCTACTTTGTCTTCTGCTTTTGAACAATTGATATTGCTTTCCTCCTATTTTTTACATGACAGTATAATTTGTTAATATGATAATATCATTATTTACAAAAGCCAACTCCATTATCTGTTCCTCTTAATCCCTTTTCCCCTACCCCCCAAAATTAGAGCAACTAATACAGATAATCAGAAGTAATTTTTATTTGACTTGGTATTACATTCTGGCATTTTTGATTGTGTATTTATTCTCTTAATTATGTTGACTTAGGCAGATATTAAAATTAGTTTGCATTCGGCTGACTTGACAAAAGATGAACATAGTCCAGGTGCACAGCTGGGTGATGAACAGAAACTAGCCCAAGCTCAAAAATTTTCCATAAATAATACAGAGAAGAAATAAGATGGTTGAGAGTTGGCAGCATATTTAAACAATTTAAATTTTGTTTTTTCAAAAATTTTTAAAGTAAATTCCTGTTTCCTTTTTGTTTTTCCTTTTCTTTTGTTATGGTAACCAGCATTTGGGTATATTGTTGTTATTGCTAAGGTCTATTTTTAGATAAGTAATAAAATGAAAATTTGCACTTCAAAAACAAAAAAATAGTTCCAGTGTTCTGATTTATTTAATTTGATTTAAGCACAAAGGCAATCAACAGCAAAAGTCTGAAAGACAAGGCAGCTGACAGGTGCTAAACAGACACTATAAAGTATTTTGACATAAAAACTGGTTTGGGTTTTCTTTGGGGGGTGAGAGAAGAGGGATAGCAGTGATCACCCCATAATTCAAAATTGCATTTGCACATTAAGCAAAACATAGTAATTCCTTCATTTAGCAAACATTTATGGAGAAGCTTCACTGCCAAAAATCACACCAAATATCATTGCCTGGGGAATCATGCAGCAAATTTGTTAATTTTATTGGGTGGTGGTGGTTTTTTTGGTTTGTTTATTTTTTACCTTACCATTTCAGTCAAGCAGGAAGGACTAGGCAGTTGGGGTTAAGTCACTTGTTAAGGGTTACATAGCTAGGAAGTGTCTTGAGAAGAGATTTGATCTCCCATCTTTGGACCCAGCTCTCAACCCACTGAGTCATCTAGCTGTCCCTTCTTCTTGTTTTTAAACTGTCTCTGTTGCTGGGTGTTATAGTGATCTAGTCTTACGTGAGATTAAAACATGACTTACAGTAGTGAGACATTTTGGATGAAAGGATGCTGTCTTCTAAGTTTTTTGACAAGTCAAACTATATCCCCACTCATGAACAGTCTGAATTTGTTATAGCTGAATACTGAGTAGTCAAACCACCACTATTAATATTCTTTTCTCATTAGAACATGAGCTTTGTGAGGGCAAGGCTAATCATTTTCTATTCTTTCCACCAGTGCTTAATAAATGAATGTGTGTTGACCTACAAAGAAGAAAATTAAACTTTTTTAAAATCCAAACTTTGTGATTTCCGAATGTAGGGAACTTCCTCTACCAAAGCATATTTGCTAATGAGCCTAGTTTTTAATATTTAGAGTTGTTTGAGTTCACACAAGACTTCTTAGAACACACATTTTCCTGACTTTGATGCCAATTCATTATTTCCCTACAAATGTTTAAAGGTACTAAATTTTACTTTCCCATTTCCATTTCATGTATAGGCTTGTGCTTCTAGTTCTGGCTAATATGGCCCCTTTCCATTCCCCCCACAGCAATGACTCAGTTTGAACTACAATACACATTTCTCAAGAGGAAGTGGGCAGTGTTCCACATTAGCCATCTGAAGGAAGAAGAGAGGAAAGCAAAGTAGTGTAGAGAATCTTGGCTAGAGGGAAAGGGGACTAGAAATCAATCTGGGGCGGGTCCTTTTTTACCCACAGAATTGCTGTTGGAAGGGAGCCAACCATTCTTGAAATTGAAAGGAAAAGGAGGGGAGTGTTAGAAATGAGGTATGGTATAAGGGAGGACCCCAAAAATCAAATGGAGCCTGAGTATAAAAATATATGGTTCATGAGCAGATAAATCATCAAAACTAGGAAAGACAAGGAAAAAATGAGTAAAACAATTTTAAGGCCAAAATATATTGAAAAACAGAGTTCTATGAAGAAAAACCAAAAATTATCAATAAAAAGAATTTTGTGGGTTCCCCAGGAATCAAAACTGTCAAAATCTTTTTAATGGCTTGAACAGGGAAAACTCTTAAAATAATGGAGTAGGGAGGGTGGAGTCAAGATGGCAGCTTAGCAAGCAGCAAAAGTTCAGACCTCAGTGGAAGACCCTTCCTTACCGATACAGACTGAATGCTCCTAGGGCACCGAAATTCAAGCTGAATAACAGGACAGAAGCGGGGAACCCTCCTTCTGGACTCAAATCAAAAGATACGCCCCCCCCCCCCCAAAAGCCAGAATCCGAGAATACTCAGGGCTAAGGGGAAGGCAGAGGGTAGGTCCCAGGACCCCTCCCCCACAACCCAGAGGGCTGAGCCCCCAGCAGCAGTGGGAACCTCTGAGCAGGCAAAGGTGCTGGTTTGCAGGATCTACCTGTGAGCAGTGGGGCACCAGGCTCAGAACATCCAGCTTGGACAGCGGGGAGGAAGCCAGGGAGAAACGGGCTGTGGCTGGATCCCTCCATCAGGCTCCAGTCTCACCATTGCCTCGAGGCACAACCAGACCAATCCAATTAAACCTAATCCCATCAGAACTCCTCAGAGTTTAGGGAGGCTGGCAAAGGCACTTGCGGACAGCAGAGAAGCAGCTGGAGAGAACTGGAGAGAGCCTGGGCGGCCCAGCCTTCCAGGAGTCTTCAGAGCCTCAGAGCTTCATACCACATAAAGCCCAGCCCAGTTGAACTCAATCCAATCAAAGGCCTCCAGAGGACAGGGAAGCTAACATTCCTCCCCTAGAGACTGTACACCAAGAGATCTGACAAAGCTCCAAGAGGGGAGACTGACAGCCCCAAAACCAAAACAAAATGAGAGGAGCAAGAGCACAGCCAAATATGGGGAGCAAAGAAGGGGTAAACTCGAGCAAACAACAGAAAAAGAAGAAAGAAATTACAATAGACAGCTTCTGCACAGGTAATGAGCAGAGTGAATGAAACAGAAGGGGAGGACCCAGTAAAAGAAAAATCTGAAATCCCAGCAAATTGGATACAGGCTTTGGAAGAACTCAAAATGCAATTCAACACACAATTAAGAGAGGCCAAAGACAATTGGGAAAAGAACTTAAAAACTAAGATAAGTCATCTGGAAATGGAAAATAGTGTCTTGAAAGCCAAATCAACCAGCTGGAAAATGAGGCAAAAGAGATGAAAGATGAGCCAAAGCAGATGAAAGATGAGGTGAAAAAGATGAAAGATGACCTCCAAAGAAAATCCGACCAAAAGGAAAAGGACAACCAAAAAACTGAGGATGAAATCCAGGCTTTAAGAACCAGAATACAACAACTAGAATTGAGCGACCTCACAAGGCAGCAGGACACTATAAAACAAAACCAAAAGAATGAAAAAATAGAGGAAAATATGAAGCATCTCATTCACAAAACAGAGGATTTAGAAAATCGTTCAAGGAGAGACAATTTAAGAATTATTGGCCTACCAGAAGACCATGACAAAAGAAAAAGCCTGGACATTATATTACAGAAAATTATTAAAGAAAACTGCCCCAAAATCCTTGAACAAAGAGGGAAAAGTGGAGAATGATAGAATCCACAGATCACCTCCTGTACTTAATCCCCAACTGACAACACCCAGGAATGTTATAGCCAAATTCAAGAACTATCAGACCAAAGAAAAGATATTACAAGCTGCCAAGAAGACAGATACCAAGGAACCACAGTGAGGATAACTCAGGATCTGGCTGCATCCACACTGAAAAAAAGAAAGGCATGGAATATGATATTCCGGAAAGCAAGGGAACTAGGTCTACAACCAAGAATCACCTACCCAGCAAAACTAACTATATTCTTACAGGGGAAAGTATGGTCATTCAACAAAATAAAAGAATTTCAAGAATTCGTAAAGAAAAGACCAGATCTGAACAGAAAATTTGATGTCCAAGCACAGGACTCAAGAGAATCATCAAAAGGTAATTAAAAAAGAAGGGAAAAAAGAAAAAAAAATTTAAGAGACTCAATAAATTAAAATGGTATGTATCCCTATAAGAAAAGAGGTCATTGGTAACTCTTAAAACTGTTGTTATTACCTGGGCAGCAAAAAGAAGTATACTTAGAGGGAACAGCAACAAACTGTATAGGATAAAAGGACAAGACATAAATAGGTATATAGATATATGCATGCAAAAATACATACGCATGAGTATGCGTATATATATAACTAGAGCTTAAAAATAGGTTAATATTAAAAGAAATGGGAAAAGAAACATGGGGGTAAATTTATATATCTTAAAGAAGCTCATGGTTGGAGGGGGGAGAACATCAATATACCGGAAGGGTAAAGAGGTCAGAGACAGGAAATACTCAACTTTTATGTGCTTTGAAAGTGACTCAAAGAGGGAAAAACAATCCAATCCATTGGGGGCAGAGAATAGATTTGCACCCTATAGGGGAGTAGAAGGGCAACAAACGGTCTGGTGGGGAGGGAAGCAGTTCCAGAGAGGGAGGGAGCAGGGGGTTAATTTTAGAAAGACTACAGGGAAAATAAGGGGGGGATAAATAGGGAGGGGGGTAGAAAGGGAAGTAAAATAAGGGTGGGAACAAGGGGGACTGTTTAAAAGCAAACATTGCTGTAGAAGGAAATAGTGAAAGAAGAAAAGGCAGGTAAAGGAGCAGAAATCAAAATGCTGGGAAATACACTGCTAGTAATCATAACTCTGAATGTGGATCAACACCTCACACCCTACACCAAGATAAATTCAGAATGGGTGAATGACTTGAACATAAAGAAGGAAACTATAAGTAAATTAGGTGAACACAGAATAGTATACCTGTCAGACCTTTGGGAAGGGAAAGATTTTAAAACCAAGCAAGACTTAGAAAGAGTCACAAAATGTAAAATAAATAATTTTGACTACATCAAATTAAAAAGGTTTTGTACAAAACAAAACTAATGTAACTAAAATCAGAAGGGTAGCAACAAATTGGGAAACAATCTTCATAAAAAGCTCTGACAAAGGTTTAATTACTCAAATTTACAAAGAGCTAAATCAATTGTACAAAAAATCAAGCCATTCTCCAATTGATAAATGGGCAAGTGACATGAACAGGCAGTTCTCAGCCAAAGAAATCAAAACTATTAATAAGCACATGAAAAAGTGTTCTACATCTCTTATAGTCAGAGAGATGCAAATCAAAACAACTCTGAGGTATCACCTCACACCTAGCAGATTGACTAACATAACAGCTATAGAAAGTAATTAATGCTGGAGGGGATGTGGCAAAGTAGGGACATTAATTCATTGCTGGTGGAGTTGTGAACTGATCCAACCATTCTGGAGGGCCATTTGAAACTATGCCCAAAGGGCAATAAAAGACTGTCTGCCCTTTGATCCAGCCATAGCACTACTGGGCTTGTATCCCAAAGAGATAATAAGGAAAAAGACTTGTACAAAAATATTCATAGCTGCGCTCTTTGTGGTAGCCAAAAATTGGAAAATGAGGGGATGCCCTTCAATTGGGGAATGGCTGAACAAATTGTGGTATATGTTGGCGATGGAATACTATTGTGCTAAAAGGAATAATAAAGTAGAGGAATTCCATGGAGACTGGAACAACCTCCAGGAATTGATGCAGAGCGAAAGGAGCAGAACCACGAAAACATTGTACACAGAGACTGATACATTGTGGTACAATCGAAGGTAATGGACTTCTCCATTAGTGGCAATACAGTGTCCCTGAACAATCTGCAGGGATCTAAAAAACACTATCCACAAGCAGAAGATAAAATTGTGGGAGTAAAAACACCGATGAAAAGCAACTGCTTGACTGCAGGGGTGGAGGGGATATGACTGAGGAGAGACTCTAAATGAACACTCTAATGCAAATACCAACAACATGGAAATGGGTTTGAATCAAGAACACATGTGATACCCATTGGAATTGCGCGTGGGCTATGGGAGGGGGGGGGTGGGAGAAAAGATCTTTGTTTCCAATGAATAATGTTTGGAAATGACCAAATAAAAATTAAAAAAAAAAAAATGTTTTTGAGATAACTATTAGTTTCCATAAAGGTTATTCTTATGGAAAAAAAAATAATGGAGTGAGATCAAAATTGGGTCTGAAATCAGAGTTCTCAATGAAAGATTAAAGACAATAGGATACAGAATTTAGAATTCACAATGAAGAACCTTCAGTAAATTAATTATTAACGAGCATTTTTAAGTGCAAAAGAAGGAAAAATGAAAATCTACTTTCAGGAACTCTAGAATCTGGGGGATCTGGAAAAGTCTTACCTAAAAAAAGGTAGTGTTTGAGTTTGTTCTTGAAGAATAGGAATTCTAAGAGAAATGGAAGGGAATGCATTTCAGGTGTGTGGAATATGCCTGTGTGCAGGCACAGAAATGAGTGTTTTATATATCTCCATCATATACAATAAGAATGCCAGGAGGCAGAGTCAAGACGGCACCTTATTGACAACAACAGTTCAGACCTCCTCAAACCCTTCCTCACCGAATCAAAAACAATGCTTCAAGGGGACTGAAAACCAAATCTAAAAACAGGATAGAGCTAGGGAACCCTCCTGCTGGACTCAACTTAAAAGGTATGTCCGTCTGTGCCCCCCTCCCGCATAAAAGGCATGAACTCTAGAACATGTGGGTTTAAGGGGGGGAGGGGAGTAAGATCCCAGGACTCCTCCCCCACCTATAGTGCTGAGCCTCCAGCAGTGGCTGGAATTTCTGGGAAGGCAAGGGCACTAGTCCGGAGGAAGTACCTTGCTTGCACAGCTTTGCCAGGCTCAAGGCATTGAACACAGGTGGCTCAAAGGCAGCTGGAGGAGAAGCACAGAGCAGAGTCTAGTCACAGTCAAGATGTTCCATCTAGCCCACCCCCTTCTCAAGTTTTTGGGCTCAGGGCACATCCAGCTCTGCAGATCAACTCTTCCCCTGGCTCAGTTTTATCAATATAAAAGATAAGAAGCCTTCAGAGGGAAGGGAAACTTAAGCTCCAAGGGCAAAGACTGCAACAAATTACAGGCAACAACCCTGATAACAGGGCAGGAAGCCCAGCTCCTTTTCAACTTCTGCTGTCAGGTGGGGAAAATCTGACTAATCTGATCAATCAACAGAACAGAGAAGAAACCTCTTTAGGATAGGAGAGCCCAAATCCACAAAACCAGCACATAATGAGAGGAGTGAGACTATAGGTAACTACAGGGGGAAAGAAGGGGAGAAGATATGAGTAAACAACAGAAGAAGAAAAAAGAAATTACAATTGACAGCTTCAATCCAGGCAATGAACAAAGAGTAAATGGAACAGAGGAGGATCTAGGAACACCAAGAAAAAACACAGAAACTCCAGCAAATTGGACACAGGCTTTGGAAGAACTCAAAATACAATTCAGCACACAATTAAGAGAGGCTGAAGACGATTGGTAAAAGAATTTAAAAAGCAAAATAAATCATCTGGAAACAGAAAATAGTGTCTTGAAAGCCAAAATTAATTGGCTTGAAAATGAGTCAGAGGAGATGAAAAATGACCTCCAAAGAAAATCAGACCAAAAGGAGAAGGATGACCAAAAATCCAGAGATGAAATTCAGTTTTTAAAACTAAAATCCAACAACTAAAAGCAAATGACTTCATAAGGCAGCAGGACACTATAAAACAAAACCAAAAGAATGAAAAAATTGAGGAAAATATGAAAGACTTCATCCACAAAACAGAAGATCTAGAAAACAGGTCCAGGGGACACAACTTAAGAATCATTGGTCTAATGGAAGATCATGACAAAAGAAAAAGCCTGGTCATCACTCTGCAGGAAATTATCCAAGAAAACCGACCCAACATTCTAGAGAAAGAGGGAATGGTGAAGATTAAAAGAATCCACAAATCCCCTATACTTAATCTCTAACTGACAACACCCAGGAATGTTATAGCCAAATTCAAGAACTACCAGACCAAGGAAAAAATATTACAAGCTGCTAAGAAGAAGTCATTCAGATACCAAGGAACCACAGTTAAGATAACATTGGATCTGAATGCAGCTACACTGAAGGACCAAAAGGCATGGAATATGATACTCCGGAAAGCAAGGGAACTAGGTCTACAACCAAGAATCAACTACCCAGCAAAACTGACTATATTCTGAAGGGGAAGTATAGTCATTTAATAAAATAGAAGACTTCCAAGCATTCATAAAGAAAAAATTGGCCTTGAACAGAAATTTGATGCCCAAACACAGAACTCAAGAACAAAATTTTTAAGAAAACCAATAAGTTAAAAATGATTTGTATCCTTACAAGAAAAGAGTATATTGGTAACTCTTAAAAATTGTTATCATCACCTGGGTAGCTAGAAGAATTATACTTAGAGGGAACAGTGACAAACTGTATAGGATGAAATGCCAAGGCATATATATGCATGTGTGTGTGTGTGTGTGTGTGTGTGTGTGTGTGTGTGTGTAACTAGAGGTAGAAAAAGAGGTTAATACTAAGAGAAATGGAAAAAGAAACAAAATAGGGTAAATTTATACATCATAAAGAAGCACATGGTTGGAGTGGGGGAGAATACCAATACACTGGAAGGGTAAAGAGGTTGGAGACAGGAACTATTTAATTCTTACTTACATCGAAATTGACTCAAAGAGGGAGGAACAATCAGATCCATTGGGGCAGAAAACTGATTTGCACCCTCTATAGAGAAGTAGAAGGGTAACAAATGGACTGCTGGGGATGAAGGGATGGAGAGCATGGAGGATAGATTAAAAAGACAAAAAAAATAAGAGGGGAATAAGAAGGGATATGGGGGAAGGGAAGCAAAATAAGGGTGGGAAATAGGGGGACTGATTAAAAAGAAAACACTGGTGTAGAAGGAAATAGTGAAAGAAGAAAGGGCAGGACTAGGAGTAGAAATCAAAATGTTGGGAAATAAGCAGCTGGTAATCATAACTGAATGTGAAGGGAATGAACTCACCCATAAAAAGGAGGTAAATAGCAGAGTAGATTAGAAACCAAAATCCTACCATATGTTGCCTACAAGAAACAGACATGAAGGGGGTAGACACACTCAGGGTAAAGGTAAGTGGATGAAGAAAAATCTATTGAGCATCAACTGAGAAAAAGAAGGCAGGAGTCACAATCGTATCTAACAAAGTCAAAGTAAAAATAGGTCTAGTTAAAATAGATATGAAAGGTAATTACATCCTGATAAAAGGCAGTATAGACAATGAGGAAATACCAATACTCAACATGTATGCACCAAATGGCATAGCATCAAAATTTCTAAAGGAGAAACTAGTGGAGCTCAAGGATGAAATAGATAGTAAAACTATATTAGTGGGAGAACTGAACCTTCCTCTATAAGATCTAGACAAATCAAACCAAAAAATAAATAGGAGGCATGAGATGTGAATGAAATCTTAGAAAAACTAGAGTTAGAAGATATGTGGAGAAAAATAAATAGGGACAAAATGGAATACACCTTTTCAGCAGTACATGGTACATTCACAAAGATTGACCATGTACTAGGGCATAAAAACATTGCAAACAAGTGCAAAAGAGCAGAAATAATAAATGCAACCTCACATCATAATGCAATAGAAATTATAATTAGTAAGGGTACATGGAGAGGAAAATCAAAAAATAATTGGAAATTAAATAATATGATTCTCCAAAATCTGTTAAAGAACAAATCATAGAAAGAATAATTTCCTTGAAGAAAATGACAATGATGAGATATCCTTTCAAAATCTATGGGATGCAGCCAAAGCAGTACTCAGGGGGAAATTTATATCCTTGAGTTAATATATTAACAATTAGGGAGGGCAGAGGTCAATGAATTGGGCATGCAAATTAAAAATCTAGAAAGTGAACGAATTAAAAATACTCAAATGAAAACTAAATTAGAGATCCTAAAAATTAAAGGAGAAATTAATAAAATTGAAAGTCAAAGAACTATTGAATTAACAAATAAACACAAAGCTGGTACTTTGAAAAAAACAAATAAAATTGACAAAGTACTGGTCAGTTTAATTTTAAAAAGGAAAGAAGAAAACCAAATTAACAGTATCAAAGATGAAAAGGGAGACCTCATCTCTAATAAAGGGTAAATTAAGGCAATCATTAAAAACTTATGCTCAATTTTATATGGCAATAAATATGGAAATCTAGGTGATGTGAATGAATTTTTACAAAAATATAAATTGCCTAGATTAAGAGAAGAAAAAATAGAATACCTAAATAACCCCATAACAGAAAAAGAAATTGAACAAGCCATCAAAGGACTCCCTAAGAAAAAATCCCCAGGACCAGTTGGATTTACAAATAAATTCCATCAAACATTCAAAGAACAAGTAATCCCAATATTATAGAAACTATTTGACACGGAATAAGCAAAGAAGGAGTTTTACCAAATTCCTTTTATGATACAAATATGCCACTAATTCCAAAGCCAGGAAGACCAAAAACAGAAAAAGCTATAGTCCAATCTCCCTAATAAACATAGATGCAAAAATCTTAAATAGAATACTAGCAAAAAGACTCTATCAAGTGATCACAAGAGTTATTCATTATGATCAGGTGGGATTTATATCAGGAATGCAAGGATGGTTTAATATTAGGAAAGCCATCCACATAATTGACCATATCAACAAGCAAACCAACAAAAACCACATGATTATCTCAATAGATGTAGAAAAAGCCTTCGACAAAATACAACTCTTTACTATTGAAAACACTAGAAAGTATAGGAATAGATGGGCCTTTCCTAAAAATAATAAACCTTATATATTTAAAACCATCAGCAAACATCATCTGCAATGAAGATAAACTAGAAGCCTTCCCAATAAAATCAGGAGTGAAACTAGGATGCCCATTATTTAACATTGTACAAGAAACACTAGCAGTAGCAATTAGAGAAGAAAAAGAAAGGCATTAAAATAGGAAATGAGGAGATCAAGCTATTACTCTTTGCAGATGATATGATGGTCTACTTAAAGAATCCTAGAGGATCAACTAAAAAGCTAGTCGAAATAATCAACCACTTCAGCAAAGTTGCAGGATACAAAACAAACCCACACAAGTCATCAGCATTTCTTATATTTCCAACACATCTCAGTGTCAAGAATTAGAGAAATTCCATTTAAAATCACCTTAGACAATATAAAATACTTAGGATTTTATCTGCCAAGACAAACACAAGAACTATATGAACAAAAATACAAAATATTTTCCACACAATTAAAACTAGATCTAAGTAATTGGAAAAATATTAAATGCTCATGAGTAGTACATGCTAACATGTACTACTAAAAATGACAATCCTACCCAAGCTAATTTACTTATTTAGTACCATACCCATCGAACTATCAAAAAACTTTTTTACTGAATTAGGAAAAAACCATAACAAAGTTCATTTGGAAGAACAAAAGATCAAGAATATTCAGGGAAATCATGAAAAAACAGTGTGCAGGAAGGTGACCTAGCAGAGCTAGATCTCAAACTATACTATAAAGCAGTAGTCATCAAAACAATATGGCACTGGCTAAGAGACAGAAAGGAGGATCAGTGGAATAGACTTGGGGTAAGTGACCTCAGCAAGACAGTCTATGACAAGCCCAAAGATCCCAGATTTTGGGACAAAAATCCAGCATTTGGGAAAATTGGAAGACAATATGGGAGAGATTGGATTTGGATCAACATCTCACACCCTACACCAATATAAATTCAGAATGGGTGAACAACTTGAACATGAAGAAGGAAACAATAAGTAAGTTAGGTGAATACAGAATAGTATACCTGTCAGATTTATGGGAAAGGAAAGATTTTAAGAAGAAACAAGAGTTAGAAAAAATTACAAAATGTAAAATAAATAATTTTGATTAAATTTAAAAAGTTTTTGTACAAACAAAACCAATGCAGTCAAAATTAGAAGGGAAGCAACAAATTGGGAAAAAATATTCACCACAAAAACCTCTGACAAAGGTCTAATTACTCCAATTTATAAAGAGCTAAATCAGTTGTACCAAAAAAATCAAGTCATTCCTCAATTGGTAAATGGGCAATGGACATGAATAGGCAATTGTCAGATAATGAAATCAAAACTATTAATGAGCACATGAAAAAAGTGTTCTAAATCTCTTATAATCAGAGAAATGCAAATCAAAACAACTCTGAGGTATCACCTCACACCTAGCAGATTGGCTAACATAACAGCTATGGAGAGTAATGAATATGGCAGGGATGTGGCAAAATTGGGTCTGCACTGCTGGTGGAGTTGTGAACTGATCCAGCCACACACTGCTGGGTTTATACCCCAAAGAGATAATAAGTAAAAAGACTTGTATAAGAATATTCATAGCTGCATTCTTTGTGGTGGAAAAAACTGGAAAATGAGGGGATGCCCTTCAATTGGAGAACAGCTAAACAAATTGTGGTATATGTTGGTGATGAAATACCATTGTGCCCAAAGGAATAATGAACTGGAAGAATTCCATGTGAACTGGAATGACCTCCAGGAATTGATGCAGAATTGATACAGAAGCGAAGCAGAGCCAGGAGAACATTGTACACAGAGACTGATACACTGTGGTATAATTGAATGTAATGGGCTTCTCTACTAGCAGCAATGCAATTATCCAAGACAATTCTGAGTGATTTATGAGAAAGAACTCCATCCGCATTCAGAGGAAGAACTGTGGGAGTAGAAACAGAAGAAAAATTACTGCTTGATCACAAGGGTCGATATGGATTTGATTGGGGATGTAGACTCTAGATGAACATCCTAGTGCAAACATCAACAACACGGAAATAGGTTTTGATCAAGGACACATGTAAAACCCAGTGGAATTGTGCATCAGCTATGAGGGCTTCAGGGGAGGGGCAGTAACAAACATGATTCTTGTAACTGGGGGAAAATGTTCTAAATTGACTAATAAAATAAAATAAAAAAAACAATAAGAATGCCAGTATAGCTGCACCATAGTGTGGGAGAATAATTCATTAAAAATCTACAAAGGTGGGGGCAGCTGGGTGACTCAGTGGATTGAGAGCCAGGCCCAGAGACAGGAGGTCCTGGGTTCAAATCTGGCCTCAGACACTTCCCAGCTGTGTGACTCTGGGCAAGTCACTTGACCTCCATTGCCTAGCCCTTACCTCTCTTCTGATGTGGAGCCAATACACAGTATTGATTCTAAGATGGAAGGTGTTTATAAAAAAAAATCTACAAAGGTAACTTGGGCCTAGCTGATAAAAAGCTCTTACAAAGTGATAGATTTATGGAAAACAATTTGATTGTATTGGTGCAAAAGGCAATATTATTTTAAAAGACATTAATTCTTATGGAAGCCAGAGTGACTGAACCTACAGCCAGACTATAGAAGTAATTTAATAATTGTAGGTCTTCCAGAAGAACATGATTACTAACACAATCTAAATATTATACTTAAAAGAAACACTATAAGAGATCTGCCCAGGACTTCTGAATATCAACAAAAAATACTTATTAGTTGGAGTCATAGATCAACAATACAGGAAAAGCATTGATGCTTAAAACTTAACAGAGTAAGTTAACAGTTCCAGTGACAAATTTTGCAAGTATCCAAGTGACAGATCCTCAGCTCTGAAGGAAAATCAATTTGCGTAAATCAAAATTTCTCTTCAGTTCCAAGAAATAAATGAATGGAACTAGATATATAAAATGACAAAACATTCTACCGTTAATCCTGAATAATATTCTGCAAAGCCAAATCAACATCAACAGGAGAAAAAAAAATGGAACCTTCAACCAAAACCAGGTATATCAGGCCATTACTTAAAAAAGAAAACAAAACAGAATATCTGATTTAGAAACATTCCAAACAGGAGACAACATGAAGAAGACATGAGGAGTTGCAAAGGGAGGGCAGAGCGATAAATTCTGATGTTTTTAAACATCATTTTTTAAGAACCAAAATTTGGAAGAAAAAAAGGATCATCAAAGGACATAATTGTCTTAAGGATCTAAAAAGTTAAGGAAATCTGAAATAATTAGGAGGGAAGGAATATTTTTTTTTAAAAGAGACTAAATCCTGTCGTTTCCCCCAAGAGTAAATCCATATGCTTGGGAGCCAAAGTATGAACAGCTGTCATCTGAAGCAAGCAGCCTCAATCTGTGCCAACAACTACACGATGAAAGAGTTGTGGCAAGGATGGCTTTCAGTGTAATCCACATAAATTAGATGGTAGTGTGTGTTGATAGGGGCTGATAGGCTGATGGCATGTGAGGTGCCTCTGGAAAGCCTTAGGGCACTGCATCACATGTCAATTGGCCACTATTCAAATGAAGGGCCATGTTCAAGTTCCCTGGCTGCAGGAAGATTCTTATCTCCAAGTGATGGGGTTTCACCAAGTTTCAATACTGATCAGTTTTAAGATGGGATCACTGAGAAATAGCTTATTCCCAATGACTGTGGAATTACGTAGAGCCCCATTTGGGGCCCTTTGGACAAATGGCGAGCACTCTGTTCATGAGGGCTGTGCAACAACCATCTACCTTTAGCATACACAAATAGATATTGCTAAAATAAAGTGGGAGCTCCCCCCATATATTAGGAGGTTATATGAGTGGGAAGATGGAAGACGAGAAACAAAAGGGAGATGAAGATGTATCTACACATATTCTATAGGTGAAAAGATAACAAGAATGGTGAGGAATTGGAGAAACAATGGTGGGAATGCAGCAGGTTGTGGGAGTTAGGTTTCAGTCCTGAGTGAGGAAATGAAGGTTCCCTCTAAAGAATATTTCTTTGAGGTTAGGGAACAACATGGTCAAACCTGAACTTCATGAAGATCAATTTGATAGCTGAGTGGAGGAACCAAATAACAGAAAGCAATTTTGAAACCACTCTTTAGTCAAAATGTTTCTGGTGCCAAGATGGGGTAAGGGAGCCACTTTCCTAAGTAGCCCCCAATTTTCCCTGAATCCTAAGCAAAAGTCTCACACCAGATTTTGGAGAGGGGAATCAGCTGACCAGACCATGGCAGCTTGGAGAACCAGCACAAGAGGTCTGTCTCACTGAGGTGGGAGAGGAGCAGACAGCACCCAATGAGCCATGCAATGTCTTGACCCTTCAGCAATGATGCCCCAACCTGATGCAGACCTGACAGGCTGACTGGCCAGCAGAGGCACTACCCCTAGGGGCCAGCTAGTACTGAGGCTTCCCTTCAGAGGCCAACTACCAGAGAAGTTCCACCCCTGGAGCTATCCAGCAGCCCCTGTTCCTGGGACTATCCAGCAGTTAGTGGGCCTCAATACAAGCCTGCAGTGAGGTCTCTCACCAGAGCAGACAACAGAGGCTTCCCATCAGTGCAAGCCAGCAAGGAGACAAACTGGTACAAAACAGAAGCAAAACCACAAGCATAAGAAACATGGGACACCACCCTCTACAATCTGTAAAACAGGGCTTAACTTAAAAAGCAAGAATTAACAAAATAAATGTATATGAAATAAACAAAAAAGAAAGGATCCAATTCTAGACAGTTGCTATATAGATAAGAAGGTTAAAGATACAAACATAAAAAAGGACAACATTGACAAAATAGCTACATATGAAGTAGCAAAGAAAGATATAAATTCTTTGCAGGTCCAAAAAGATCTAACAATAGAGCTCAAAAAGGACTTTAAAAAATCAAATAAGGGAGTTAGAAGAAAAAATAAAGGAAAATGAAAGAAATTCAAGAAAACTATGGAAGAAGAATAGGCTTAGTAAAGGAAATTTTAAAAATGGAAAAGGATATCTAAAAATTTGCCAGGGGAAAACTTCTTAAAAAGTAGAATTGAGCTAATGGAAAAGGAGGTACAAAAATTCACTGAACAACTCCTTAAAAAGTAGAATTAGCTAAATAGAAAAGGAAGTAGATAAGTTTACTGAAGAAAATAATTCCTTAAAAAGTAGAATTTGACTAGTTGGAAATAATGACTCCATGAGGCTTCAAGAAACAAAAGCAAAAGAATGAAAAACAGAAGAAATTATACATTTCCCATTGGAAAAACAACTAATCTGGAAAAGATCACAGGGAAATATTCTATAAATTATTGGACCGCCTGAGAACAAAGAGCAAAAAAAAAGAATGTGGACATCACACAAAGAGAAATTATCAAGAAAAACTGCCCTGGCATCCTGGAATTAGAGGGTAATTTAGAAATTGATAGAATTCTCATATCACCTCCTGAAAAGGATCCCCCAAAAAAGAGATAGCCAAATCCCAGGGCTCCCAGACCAAAAAAAAAAAAAAACTTCTTCATTCAGCCAAAAAGAAATGATTCAAATATCATGGAGCCACAATCAGGATTACACAGGATTTAGCAGCTTCTACATTAAACAACTTCAGGGCTTATAATGTGATATTCTGAAAGGCAAAGGAACTAGAATTACAACCTGGAATTACCTATCCAGTAAAATTTAGTATACTGCTTCAAGGAGGGAAAATGGAAATTTAATGAAATTGAGAACTTTTCAAGATTTTCTAAAGACAAGAACAGAGCTTAATAGAAAACTTGACAAAAGTTTTGTCAAAAATAGACTCAAGTAGAAGATAAACAGAAAAGAGAAAATTTAAGTATTCAATAAGTATTGTTAAACTGTGTCTTCTTATATGAAATCATACTTATAACTCCTGTGAATGTTATAAATATTAGGAGGAATATACATGAATAGAAGGTGTGGGTGTGAATTGGCAGTAATGAGAAAATACACAAAAAACAATAAGGAAGAAGAAGAATACACTGGGAGAAGAGAAGAGGGAAAAAGAATGAGATGAATTACATCACATAAAAAGGGTTGAAAGAACTATTACATAGGAAGGGAAGATGGGAGCTGGTGGGCAATACTTAAACCTTACTGTGACTGGATTTGGCTCAAAGAGGGAATAATGTACACACTCAATTAGATATAGAAATCTATATTACCCTAAGTGGAAATAAAAAAAGAATGAGTAAAAGGGAAGGGGCATGACTTATAGAAGGGAAGAGAGATTGGGGAGATAGTGGTCAGAAGTAAAACACTTATAAAGAACAGGGTAAAAGGGGGAGAAGAACAGAAGGAAGGTAGGATGGAGAGAAATACATAGTTAATTATAGCTATAAATGTGAATGGAATGAACAGAATTGGTTAAAAATGAGAATACTACAATACACTGTTTACAAGAAACACGCATGAAATTGGAAAATGAGGGGATGCCCTTCAATTGGGGAATGGCTGAACAAATTGTAGTTTATGTTGGTGATGGAATACTATTGTGCTAAAAGGAATAATAAAGTAGAGGTATTCCATGGAGAGTGGAACAACCTCCAGGAAGTGATGCAGAGCGAAAGGAGCAGAACCAGGAAAACATTGTACACAGAGACTGATACACTGTGGTACAATCGAAGGTAATGGACTTCTCCATTAGTGTCAATGCAATTTCCCTGAACAATCTGCAGGGATCTAAAAAACACTATCCACAAGCAAAGGATAAACTATGGGAGTAAAAACACCGATGAAAAGCAACTGCTTGACTGCAGGGGTGGAGGGGATACGACTGAGGAGAGACTCTAAATGAACACTCTAATGCAAATACCAACAACATGGAAATGGGTTCAAACCAAGAATACATATGATACCCAGTGGAATTGTACGTGGGCTATGGGAGAGGTGGTGGGAAGGGGGTGGGGGGGAGGAAAAGAAAATGATCTTTGTTTCCAATGAATAATGTTTGGAAATGACCAAATAAAATAATGTTTAAAGTAAAAAAAAAAGAAAAGAAAAAACCCAGTTCAAAAAAAAAAAAAAAAGAAACACGCATGAAGCACAGAGACACACAGTAAAGGTAAAGGCCTGGAGCAGATTTTATTATGTTTCAGCTGAAATAGCAGGAGTAACAATCACTATCCCAGACAAAACTAAAGTAAAAAGAGACATGAATAATGGAGAAATCTTTTTTTGTTTTTGAGTCCTTACTTTCTCTCCAAGGAAGAACAGTGTGTAAGGGCTAGGCAATGGGGGTTAAGAGACTTGCCCAGGATCACACATCTAAGAAGTGTCTGAGGCCAGATTTGAGCATAGATCCTCCCATCTCTAGGTCTGGATCTCAGTTCACTGATACACTTAGTTGCACTGAAGGAAATGACATCTTGCTAAAAGGTACCATAGACAATGAAGTAATATCAATACTAAACAGATATACCAAATGGTACAGCATCCAAGTTTTAAGAGAAATTAAATTAATAACAAGAAGAAACAGTATAACTATTTTAGTAGAAGAACTTAACTGTCTCCTTAGAACCAAATAAATCTAAAAAACTAAAAAAAAGAAAAAGAAAAAGAAAAGCCAAGGAAGTAAATAGAATTTTAGCTAAGTTAGATATGATGGATCTTTGTAGAATGATAAATGGGAGAAACATTTTTTTTCATCAATACATGGCCTCTACACAAAATCTGACTATATTAGGGCATAGAAACCTCACAATTAAATGGAGAAATATTAAATGCCTTCTTTTCAGATCATAATGAAATAAAAATGATATTAAGATCCATGGAAGGAAAGATTTAAATATTAATAGGAAACAATAATCTAATTCTAAAGAAATAAGTAGGTAAAAGAACAAATCATAGAAGCAATCAACAATTTTACTAAGGAGAATGTCAATGGGGCAGCTGGGTGGCCCAGTGGATTGAGAGCCAGGCCTGGAGACGGGAAGTCCTGCATTCAAATGTGGCCTCAAACACTTCCTAGCTATGTGACCCTGGGCAAGTCACTTAACCCCCATTGCCTAGCCCTTACCCCTCTTCTGCCTTGGAACCAATACACAGTATTGATTCTAAAACAAAAGGTAAGGGTTATTTAAAAAAAAAAGTGACAACAATGAGATAACATACCAAAATGTATAGGATTCAGCTAAAGAAAGCAATGTTTAGGGGCAATTTTATATCTAACTGCTTACATCATTAAAATATGAGAAAGCATGCAAGTAAAAAAACCTAGAAAAAAATTAAAAATCTCAATTAAATATAAAATTGGAAAACCTGAAAACAAAAGGTTTTAATAATTAATTAATTAATTTAATTAATTAACAAAACTGAAAGTAATAAAACAATTGAACTAATAGATAAAACTAGAAGCTGGGTTTATGGGATGAGAGGGGGAGAAGCAATAAAATAGATGAACATTAGTTAATTTGATTAAAAAGAAAGCCAAACTCCCATTATCAAAAATGAAAGGGATGAATGTGCCACCAATAAAGAATAAGTTAAAGTAATTATTTATTAGAAGCTATTTTATCCAATTTTATGCCAACAAATCTGACAATTTAAGTGAGTTGGATCAATAATTACAAAAATGTAAATTGCCTAGATTAGCAAAAAAAGAAATAGCATATTTAAATAACCCCATATCAGAAAAGGAAATTGAACAGGCCATTAAGGAACTCCCCAACACCAGATAGATTCTGTGAAGGGTTAAATTTTGGGGGTAGGAGTTTGAACAAAAGCCAGTGCACAATTTATTAAACATGAAACAGTTTATTTTAGGAAAATATGGATAGGAAATAGGAAGGAGGAAAATGAAAGAAATCTTACAATAGCTTGTAACTATACCCCAGGTCCCAATCCTAACTAAATTTTTCTAGAAAACCCTAGGTGTATCTGCCTCAGAGGGCAGCATCTTCTCCTAGACCTAAGCCCTCACCTACTCTCCTATTCTATCCATCTACCTTATCTATCCACGTTAATTGATAATCAGTAAGGCTATTATGGCCTTAATTCCATTCTCTGTCTCCAACCAGAGAGAGTGCTAGCAGCATACCCTCTCTGCAGGAGACCCAGAGACAAAAAGCCTTTTGCAGCACTCTGCAACTCTGCTACTCTCCTCGGCCACACCCTTCTAACTGTTAAGCGGCACATCGGGGGGTCTCTTACTGAAAAACATTATTGCTCCTTTACCTCTTAAATATAAAAAAGGAGAAATTAACTGATAAGCGGCACATCGGGGGGTCTCTTACTGAAAAACATTATTGCTCCTTTACCTCTTAAATATAAAAAAGGAGAAATTAAAACTCTCTTAACACATTCCCCCTAAGATCCATTGGGAGACCAGTCTCCCCAATGTATCTTTCAAAAAAAACTATCCTATACTCTATATTATAAACAAGGAAAAGTACAGATAGGAAAAAAGCAAAAAATTCTTGCAACTTTGCAATTTGAGACTTTGCAAGTCTCAAATAATATACCATTCCAAATATTTACAGTTACAGAAGTTATAATCACAAAATTCATACTATACACATAAATAAAACCTTATTATGCTTTATAAAAATAAGAACCTAAAGATATTAATTCAAATGCACCTTATAATTACTATACACACAAAAAATTAAACAAGAACCTTACATACACATATTATATACCTCTAAAAATAAACAAGAACCTTAGATATACATTATATACATCTAATATGTACCTTATATATGTAATTTATATATCATATATATGTGTGTGTGTATATACATTTAGCATTATACATCTAATATATCCCCCTGAGATGGATTTTGTTCAATAGTTATAACACTTTACCATTTACTTATCATTTAGTTAATTTTAACTTTTGCTATAAAAGTATATTATACCTATAACTTTTTTAATTCTATAAAAGTATTATTATTATAATTATTTCTACATGGAAGTAATAAGTCCTATAACATAATATATAACAAATAACACAATAAAATAACATAACATAAATTATACACTTACCCATTACATTCCATTTCAAACCATTATGTATGAGAAATCTTTATTAAGACACAACGTTCAGTATCCTTAAATTAATGTCCATTTGTAGTAGTCCTTGTACTAATCCAGTGTTCTTGTAAATATTGTCCAGTTGTCCATTTGTAATCTTCTTCTTCTTGAATTTGAATGTCCTTAAAACAGTGTCCAGTTGTAGCTGTAGTCTTGTCCCTGATAGTATGTAGCTAATCATTTTCAAATGGCAGGTACCTGGAATGGGTCTTCCTAGGCTAGCTGAGTTGCTTCTGTCCACTGAAAGTTTTTTTATATAAACTGTATCACCTGTAAGAATCTTTACATTTCACCGATAGTTCCTCTTAATTCCCAAATAAATTCTACCAAATATTTAAAGAACAATTAATCCCAATACTATACAAACTATTTAGGAAAATAGCTAAAGTAAACATCCTACCAAATTCCTATTACAACCCAAATATGGTACTGATACTAAACTATGAAGAGCAAAACCAGAAAGAAAACCATAGACCAATCATGCTAATGCATATTGATGCAAAATTTAAAATACTATCAAAGAGATTACAGCAATATATCACAAAGATCATACACTATGGCAATGTAGGATTTATACCAGAAATGTAGGGCTGGTTTAATATTAGGAAACCATCAGCATAATTGGTTCTGTCAATAACAAAACCAATAGAACTCATGTGATTATCTCAATAGATGTAGAAAAAGCCTTTTGCAAAATACATCATTCTTTTCTATTGAAAACACTAAAGAATATAAAGAATTAATAGACCTTTCCTTAAAATGACAAATAGTATATATCTAAAATCATCAGCAAGCATTATCTACAATGGAAATTAACTAGGTGCCTTCCAATATGATCAGGGGTGAAGCAAGGATGCCTATTATCACTATTATATTTGATATTATACTAGAACTTATGATGGGGAATGCTATCCACCTCCAGCCAATAAAAATGACAATTCTACCTAAATTAACCTATTTATTCAGTGCCATACCAATGGAATTGCCCAAACATTATTTTACTAAACTAAAAAAAAAAATAAAATGCAGTTGGAAGAACAACAGGTCAAAAATATCAAGGGAATCAATGAAACCAAAATGTAAAATAGGGTAGCCTAAGAGTATCAGATCTCAAATTGTATTACTAAACTGTAAAACAATTAAATAATCTGCTACTGGCTAAGAAATAATGCAGTGGAGTAGCTTAGCTACACAATACATAGTAGCAAAAGAGCATAGTTTGTGTTTGATAGACGAAAGATCCAGGTTTTTGGAACAAAAAATCATTATTGGACAAAAACTGCTGGGAAAACTGGAAAAAGGTATGGCAGAGATTGGGTATAGACCAGCATCTCACATTCTCTACCAAAACAAGGTCCACATGAATTCATGATTTAGACGTAAAGCAAATTAGAGAAGCACATGGATCTAGGTAGATTCCTAAATATTTTACATCGTCTAGAGTGATTTTAAATGGAGTTTCTCTTTCTAACTCCTGCTGCTGAGTTGTGTTGGAGATATATAGAAATGCTGATGACTTATGCGGGTTTATTTTGTATCCTGCAACTTTGCTAAAATTGTTGATTGTTTTGACTAGTTTTTTGCTTGATTCTCTAGGATTCTTTAAGTAGACCATCATATCATCTGCAAAGAGTGATAACTTGTTCTCCTCATTGCCAATTTTAATACCTTCAATTTCTTTTTCTTCTCTAATTGCTACTGCTAGTGTTTCTAGTACAATTTTAATGATAGAGGTTATAATGGGCATCCTTGTTTCACTTCTGATCTTATTGGAAATGTATCTAGTTTATCCCCATTGCAGATGATGTTTGCTGATGGTTTTAGATATATACTGTTTATTGTTTTTAGGAAAGGCCCTTCTATTCCTATGTTTTCTATTGTTTTCAAAAGGAATGGGTGTTATATTTTGTCAAAGGCTTTTTCTGCATCTATTGAGATAACCATCTGGTTTTTGTCAGTTTGCCTGTTGATATGGTCAATTGATATTGAACCATCCTTGCATTCCTGGTATAAATCTCACCTAATCATAATGAATAACCCTCGTGATGACTTGCTGGAGTCTTTTTGCTAGTATCCTGTTTAAGATTTTTGCATCTATGTTCATTAAGGAGATTGGTCTGTAGTTTTCTTTCTCGGCTTTTGGTCTGCCTGACTTTGGAATCAGTACTATACTTGTGTCATAAAAAGAATTTGGTAGAACTCCTTTGTTTATTTTGTCAAATAGTTTGTAGAGTATAGTTCTTTAAATGTTTAATAGAATTCACTTATTTGGGGATTTTTTCCTTAGGATCTTTTCCTTGTTGGCTTGTTCAATTTCATTTTCTGAGATGGGATTATTTAATTATTCTATTTCCTCTGTTGTTAATCTAGGCAGTTTATATTTTTGTAAATATTTACCCATTTCACCATTTTTTCATGAAATTGAGGAAAAAACAAGATATTATTAAATTTTTAAGAAGTTATCAAAATGTCCATATCATCTGACCCAGATATCTCACTATTATATATATACACCAGGAATATCAAAAGTCCCAGAGAGTTTCCAGAAGCACACTGAGATTAGATGATTTGCCTGGGGATCAAGAAGTTACTAAGGGTCAGCAATAGGGCATCAAACTGCCTCCGTGCCTTTTACCTTATATTTAAATGAATTTTTTCTTTTGAATGAAGGAGGCAGTGTGGGTCTCTCTCTGGTGAGAGCACTGGGTTCAGATTTCACATTTGGAATTTACTACTTGTGTGTCCTGGGACAGGACATTTACTTTTCCTGTTCTTCAATTTCTTCATCTGTAAATTGTTTAATTGATTTATAGTCCTTCTTGCATAATTATGATGTAGGAAAATATCTTTTTGTGTTGTAAAGTTAGATTTTGGCATTATGTCGGTAATTTCACAGTAACTGTAAGTAATTAAAATTAGAGGTTTCTGTCAGAGACAAGATAGTTTTATTTTTATAAACCCTTGCCTTTCTTCTTAATCAATACTATGTATTGGTTCTAAGGTGGAAGAGCAATAAGGGCTAAGTAATGGGGGTTAAGTGACTTGCCCAGGGTTGGCTTTAGAAGCCTGGGTCCAGTGGTACGAAAAGTCGTTACACCTGGAGACTTCCTCAGCTGCATTGGATGGCCATGTTGTCCAGGATGTACAGATCACCAGAGCCATGAGAGGAGCTGAATGCTGGACAGACCACTGATTAGTTAGAGTGACTCTTCAAATGCACATTGCACCTCACCATCCAAAATGCACCCAGACAGTTCGCGCATTTTACAACGTGAGTCGTCTTAGAGATCCATCTAATTTGCAAATATTCCAGTCCTGCCTAGACAACAAGCTGCCTGCCAAGGGACCACTCACTGGAAGCTCAACCGAGAAATGGAACCAGTTCAGAGACGCAGTGGAGGAAACATCAAAGGCAGTCCTAGGCCCAAAACAACACAACCACCAGGGCTGGTTCGACGAGAACAACACTGCTATTGAAGACCTATTGAGCAAGAAGAACAAAGCCTTTATGGAGTGGCAAAATAACCCAAACTCTGCTCCTAAAAAGGACAGATTCAAATCTCTCCAAGCCACGGCGCAGCGTGAGATCAGGAAGATGCAAGACCGATGGTGGGAAAAAAAGGCAGAAGAAATCCAGTGGTTTGCTGATATGAAAAACTACAAACAATTTTTCAGTGCCCTCAAGACTGTCTATGGGCCATTAAAACCCACCACCACTCCCTTGCTATCCTCTGACGATGACACTCTCATAAAAGATAAAAAAGGCATCAGCAACAGGTGGAAAGAACACTTCAGTCAGCTTCTCAACCGACCCTCTTCAGTCGACCAAAGCACCCTTGACCAGATCCCCCACAACCACTCCATTGAACAACTTGATGTCCCTCCTTCAATAGAGGAAGTCCAAAAAGCCATTAAACAAATGAGTGCAGGCAAGGCACCCAGTAAAGACAGGATCCTAACCGAGGTGTAGAAGGCCTTAAATGGAAGGGTGCTCCAGGCATTCCACATAGTGCTGACCAGCATATGGGAAGAGGAAGACATGCCCCCAGAACTCAGAGATGCCTCCATCATAGCCCTATACAAGAACAAAGGCTCACGAGCAGCCTGTGACAACTACAGAGGCATCTCACTACTCTCCACTGCTGGAAAGATCCTCGCCCGTGTTATACTCAACAGACTCCTGTCATCTGTTTCAGAGCAGAACCTGCCTGAATCACAAAGTGGCTTCTGACCAGATTGCAGCACCATCGACATGGTCTTCACAGTGAGGCAAATGCAGGAAAAAATGCCTTGATCAGAACCTGAGTCTCTACATTGTCTTCATAGACCTGACAAAGGCATTCGACACAGTGAACAGGGACGCATTGTGGGTGATCCTTAGCAAGCTTGGTTGCCCAGCAAAATTTATCAAACTGATCCAGCTCTTTCATGTCGACATGACGGGGGAAGTCCTATCTGGTGGAGAGACTTCCGATTGCTTCAACATCTCCAATGGCGTGAAACAAGGCTGTGTCCTCGCTCCGGTACTATTCAACCTATACTTCACCCAAGTATTACGACATGCTGTGATGGATCTAGACCTGGGAGTCTACATCAAATACCGACTGGATGGCTCACTATTCGACCTTCGCCGCCTGACTGCAAAAACAAAGACAACAGAGAGACTCATCCTGGAAGCTCTCTTTGCAGATGACTGTGCTCTCATGGCCCACCAAGAAAATCATCTCCAAACCATTGTGGACAGGTTGTTCTCTACCGCAACAAAACTGTTTGGCCTGACTATCAGCCTCAGCAAAACAGAGGTGCTGTTCCAACCTGCACCAGGGAGGCCAACGAACCAGCCATGCATTACAATTGACAGCACGCAGCTTTCTAACGTCAACACTTTCAAGTACCTAGGCAGCACCATCGCCAACGACGGGTCCCTAGACCACGAGATCAATGCCAGGATCCAAAAGGCCATCCAGGCACTTGGGCGGCTGCGCTCCAAAGTCCTCCAACACAGCGGTGTAAGCACTGTGATGAAGCTCAAAGTGTATAACGCAGTGGTCCTCAGCTCGCTCCTGTACGGTTGTGAGACATGGACACTGTACCGGAAGCACATGAAACAGCTGGAGCAATTCCACCAACGCTCCCTCCGGTCAATCATGAGGATCCGATGGCAGGACCGAATCACCAACCAGGAAGTCCTCGACAGAGCCAACTCCACCAGCATCGAAGTCCTGGTCCTCAAAACCCAGCTATGATGGTCTGGACACGTCATCCGCATGGACCCACAGCGAATACCAAGACAGGTATTCTATGGTGAACTGTCAGCTGGACTCAGGAAACAAGGCCGACCAAAGAAAAGATTCAAGGATCAGCTAAAGTGCAGCTTGAAGTGGGCTGGCATGACACCAAAGCAACTAGAACTCGCTGCCTCTGACAGAAGCAGCTGGCGAACCCACATTAACCAGGCCGCCACCACCTTTGAAGATGAGCGACGTCGATGTCTTGCCGCTGCGCGTGAACGCCGACACCAGGCCACAACCACACCTCCCGTAACAACTGGCGTCCCATGCCCCATGTGCCACAAACACTGCGCCTCAGCCTTTGGACTCCAAAGCCACATGAGGGTACACCGTAGATGAAACTGCACAAAGACAATCGTCATTCTCGGTCACCGAGAGACTACCACTACCAGGGTCATACACAGGTATGAAATGTATGAGGCCAAGTACGACCTTAGTAACTCAATCCACTGAGCCATCTGGATGCTCCCAATATACTAAGTTTTTTAAAGGATGTAGATGCTGCAGGACTAAGGAGATCCCATAGTAGGAAGAGAATCAGGTTCAAGTCCCAGCTCCATCATTCAGTTTATACTCTAAGAAGTACATCATCTAAGCAAGATGATTTCAGAAAAATCCAGAAAGATCTGCAGAAACTGATGCAGAGTGGAAGAAGCAGAACTGGGAGATCAGTATACACAGTAAGGTAATATTGGATGATGATTATCTGTGAAAAATTGGCTCCTCTCAGCAGAACTTAGGATGGGGAATGCCATCCACCTCCGGAGAAAGAATTGTGCAATCATCTTGCTCTAGTGTCTTTATGGTTTTATTTCATTTGGGGACTTGGGTTATGTATGACTATGCTCTTACAACAATGACCAATATGGAAGTGTTTTTGCGTGACAATAAAAATATTTTTTTAAACAAGTTCATCATCTCTCAGGGCACAAGATCATGATTTGGAAAGGTCATCTAATCCATCTTCCCTCATATTAAAGAAGAACATGACCCTAAAGGTGATAAGTGACTCGCTTAAGTTCAAATACATAATAATAATAGTAGTAGAAATAAACCATTTATATAGTGGTGCTGAACCTATAAATATTAACCCTCTTTCATATATGTGGAAAAAACTCAGGAAGGTTAACAAAAAGGCTTCCAGTTAAGTGTCTCTGCTTGTGGCAGAAGGCAAGATTTGAACACATGCCTTTTGACTGTAGCATTTCCCATTATACCACACTATTTCAATTAGAAAAATAATCTGAACCTGACTTTAATTCTATAATCAGTATTCTTTTGACCACTCCCCATCAACTCTAAATTTTATGATTCTAATGAGTAAATTTAAGCATTTGAAGCAAATATCATAGGGGGTTTTTTGTTTTTGTTTTTTTACTTTAAAGATTGGTACACTCAGTAAGAAATAGGAAAAAAGAACAATTTGAGAGAAACTAATGAACATTTGGCCCTCTTGACTTTGTTTCTAACCATAGGACAAGGAAAAAAGTGAACATCCTTTCTTTTTTTTTTTCTGCTAACCCTAGGAGTCTATATCCAAAGGCAATTAATCATAGTAGAAGGGAACTTCTGACATTTTGTTAAATTGCAATAATTTAACTTCTATACTAATTTTGATCTCCAAGTGAAGCAATTAAGGTCAGATCTACTCAGATCTCATGAAGCCTGATTAACTTTTTTTTTTCACTGACCTGTGACTTAATTGGCACAGGAAATTTACCTTTATCAATATAGATTGGCATTAGCTCTGTAACTTTTTTTTTAAACCCTTACTTTCCGTCTTGGAATCAATACTGTGTATTGGCTCCAAGGCAGAAGAGTAGTAAGGACTAGGCGATGGAGGTCAAGTGACTTGCCTGCGGTCACACAGCTGGGAAGTGTCTGAGGCCAGATTTGAACCTAGGACCTCCCGTCCCTAAACCTGGCTCTCAATCCACTGAGCTACCCAGCTGACCCCTCTGCAACTTATTCTTAAGAGGTGCCAAGGGGGGGCAGCTGGGTGGCTCAGTGGATTGAGAGCCAGGCCTAGAGATGGGAGGTCCTGGTTCAAATCTGGCCTCAGACACTTCCCAGTTGTGTGACCCTGGGCAAGTCACTTGACCCCCATCGCCTAGCCCTTACCACTCTTCTGCCTTTGAGCCAATACACAGAATTGACTCCAAGACAGAAGGTAAGGGTTTAAAAAAAAAAAAAAGAGTTGCCCAGGGCACTGGGAACTTAAATGACTTTCCTAGGGCCAAATAGCCATGTTGTAAGGATTCAAACACAGGGGACTGAGGCCCCTTTCGCTAGTCATTACACCCCACTGTCACTCCAAAATGATCAAAGGTGTCAAACTGTACCCAGGCATTTGTATACATTTAAATGAAACATTATCCTTTAAAATGTATCATGCATTAAGCTATATTCACATTACTTTGCAAATTATGCTTTCCTTTCAAATAAGCTGCCCTCCACTGCAAGCCCGGCTGCTGTGAGCACACCTGCATGGCCCTTCGGTATCCGATGGAAGATATCCAATACTGCTACCCGGTTTCACTGCAATCCTGGCAGGTGCGGGAGCGAATGCTTTTATGTGTGGTCCCTAGGTTGGATTCGGGACACGTGTGGAAGTGTTGAGCTGTTTTTTCTAGGAGTAATAGGTCTCAGCTGATCCAACCTCTAGGACTCACAGGCTGTTCTTGTATGAAAAGTTAAGACCGTAGAAGAGAGTTCAATCTATCATGTGACCAATAAGCATTCCCTAAGTGCTGACGGAGGCCCCCTTCCCCACAGCTACCCCATCTCCAGTTCTGAAACCATGAACCATGCTCCAATCTGCTCTGGAATTACTCACGGAAGGAGTGTCAGCCTGCCTTCCTACATAACCTCACTTACTCTAACGAATGGGCCACAATTCCTCAGCATGAGCAGTTGTCCCCATGACAACACTGAAAACGAGGCCGGAGAACCCTTTGCATTCCAGTTACCTCCCTCTACCATGACCAGGGATGGAGTTCCTGTGCCGAATGGCCCCTTCTTGATCTGGCACTTCTCTATCCCCAGGACAGTCTCCTCTCCGTGCCTGTGACCTGCTCTCCTGGTTCTCATTCTACTGACTTGTCAGGCTACTCCTCCATTGTCTTTGCTAGCTCTTCCTCCTTAACACATAACTAACATAGGATGGGAGTCCCCCCCAAGGCTCTGTCTTTAACTCTCCACCCTGTACGGTATCTTGTGCTTTGAGATTGCCTCTGTTCCTATGGATTCCATGAACACTTCTAGGTAAATGATCCTTAGATATCCATCTAGACCTAATCTCTCCCCTAACCTCCAGCTTCCTATCACTAGTTGCCTATTGGATATCTTGAACCGGATGTTCCATAGCCATTTCAAATGCCACATGCCATGCCCCAAAATGAATCCAGTATATTTCCTTTGAAACCTTCGCCTCTTGGAGGCAGCTGAGTGGCTCAGAGAAGCCAGGCTCAGAGATGAGAGGTCCTGGATTCAAATGTGACCTCAGATCTCCTTCCTAGCTGTGTAGTATCATTTCTAAGGAGAAAGGTAAGGCTTTTAAAACAAAAACCTTCTCTTCAGAACTTCTCTAATCCTTTTGAGAGCATCACCCTTCTCCCAGTCACCCAGGCTTGCAACCTCATTTATCCAGTCTGTCACCAAGTCCTTTTTTACCAAGCTTTCTCTCTGTCTCCTTCTCTCTATTCACATAGCCAGTCACCTCTCACTTGTTGCAACAGACCTGGGCTTTGGTTCCCTGCCACAGATCGCTCCCCACTCCTGTTCATCCTCCATTCAGATGTGAAAGTAATCTTCCTTAGGCATGTTATTTGTGTTACGTTATCATGGGAATTCCTTTCATGTACAAGTTAGGCTGTGGCCACTGAGGTAATTCCAAGCTCTCAAAATGTTGTGGTTTTATAAAGTCATTTTAGAATCAGTGGAAATTAACAACTACTAATTAAGATATACCTAGAAACAAACTGAAGAGAAAGCTTCTTGCCAAGTATCAACTTTGGCAAAAGGCGCCTGAAACCTCATGAATATCATCTTTATAATCAAAACAGGGCCTTGTTGGCAATTCTGGATGATTGTTTTTCAAGACAATATTATTAATAATCTCTACATGTAGGGGAGATATAGTAGACCACACACTGATTCAATTCACATCACAATGCCACCACCTCTAAGACCCTCATCAAGGCACTTTGCTTTCCTCGATTTGAGTTTCCTTATTTGTAGAAAGATTTAGATTAGACCTCTGAGATTCCTTCCAGTTGTCAAATCTACAGGACATAATAACCTGAAACCTAAAGCATTCAGGAGGGACAAGGTTTCCCTCTTTTTTGTTGTTTAGTCATTTATCAGTTATGTCTAACTCTTATTGGCAAAGATACTGGAATGATTTGCCATGTCCATTTCCAGCTCATTTTGATGAGGAAACTGAGGCAAAGAGGACCAAGTGACATGCCCAGGGTTACACTGCTAGTAAATGTCTGAGGCCAGATTCAAATTCACAAGGATGAATCTGCTTAACTCTAGGTTTGGCACCCTACCCATTGTGCCACCTAGCTGTTCCTTTCCTCTTTTTGGAGGTCTTCAATAAAAGAATGGAGTCACTCATCAAGTTTGTTATAATGGGAATCCTTTTTGTGCACTTTTTGAACTAGAGGGTCTCTTAATAAAGTCCTTTACAACTCTAAATTCCATAGTTCTATGATTCAAAAATAACAGCTATCCTTCGCCCAATGGAGCAAATGAAAATGAAGAATTAGCCAAAGGTGGAAACATACAAAATAACCGTGTTTCCCACAATTTACTGGTTGGTTCTTAGCACTAAGGAACTGAATCTTTGAGGCAGAAAATGATAGAATCTATGGCATATAAAAAATAAATATATATTCTTCCATTTGTTCAACAAGTACTTATTGATTTCCTTTGATATGCAAGGCACTGTGCTAAGTGCTAAGGATACAAAGACAAAAATAAAAGTTCCTGTCCTTGACCCTAGCACATAATATAAGTATATACACACATAGACATGTATGCAGTTCTCAAACTGTGAAAAGAATTCTCATATTATCTTTTTTTCTTCTTTGAAAACTGAAATGTTTGTTGTATTTGTTGATGAATAATAAGTCCATAATATAAAAATCTTTTTTAAGTGTTCCAGGATCCTAGTCTTTTCCCCAAACAAATAAGCCAGAAACAACAACAATTAAGGTTTTAAGGATAATTATATATTTTATTGTAATTTCTTTACATTATTAAAAAAAAAGCTACTGGAGAACCAGGCACATAAAAAGGCTTCTACATTGACAACTCTGAGAGGACACTATCAAAGCACAAGACTCACTGATTCATAGCATTTATCTTTCATCTAATTAACAAATATCTGAGTAACTACAATGTGCAAGGCACTGTAGGAAACACAAAAATGACAAGATAGTTGTGTATCTTCACACTAGCTGGCATCATATGCAAACATTTATTAAAACTATTAACAACAAGGTACAGAGAATAGAGAAAAACAATTACAGTAGACATCCATTATAAAAAGAGACATTATTACTTAAGTTTTACAAAACAAATATAATTTAGCTTATAAAGAACATGGTAGCATCCCACCACACTGGCATTATTCAGTTTTTTATAATGAATACAAGTGTATCTGACATACAACAGCTAAGCTCCTGAAACAGAATCACCTTTTAAATACACTATAGATCACTAAAGAAATTCTTTTGTAAGTCACATTATTATAATGCAAAAAAGCTACTTTCAAATCTTATCTGTCCTTTTAAACCCAGACATTCTACTTAAAGAGTTTTGAGAAAATGAGATGTCATTTAGGATCTCTTTAAAGAAACATCACACCAGATATATATATATGAATATAAAAATTCAACTGGGTCAAAACATCAAATCTCTCTCTTAAATATTATACTGTTAATCTGTTCCTCATATTAGGGAAACTTTTTACCTCAACTAGTCTCTATTTTACAACAAAACTGTAAAAAGCACCCAAAAAAGTGGCACCGTAGTTATGACAAATTTGGGGGCTCCTGTTTCCCACACCTGTTCAAGACTACACTTACATAGGATTCAAAGCTTTTAGTAAGATAACCAAATTCAAAAACCCCAAATGCATAATAGCAGTATATCTACACTCTATCCTTACGTTTTCAAACACATAGTATCACATCCAGCTCTTCCAACACATAAACATGCATACATATACATAAACTTTCAAGGAATTATGACAATAGTATATGCATGACACCATGTACTATAAGAAACCAAGTAACTAACACCAAGGAAGAATTGTACATTGATTTGCTACTAAAAAGCCTTAAAACAACTTTTCTTTCTTTCAAAAGACTTCAGTGGCTTAAGACTGAGCATTTTAAAGTCTTTTCAATACAAATTTGGATGTATAGATTTTTTTCATGAAAGAAATGTACGTACTGTACCTTTGATTATGCCCCTGCAAATAGGGCATTTTCTTAGAGAAGGAGCACATTCTTTGCATACTACTAGGTGACCACAAGGAATAAATACAATAGAAACCTCTTTGTCCATACAAACTTTACATGTTCTTTCTTCTTGTAATCTCCTAAGTTGTTCTTCCATAGGAAGACCTAGAAAGAAAATAAATAATTTTAGACAAATTACAATTCCTTTTTTCCTCTTCATGTAATTTTAATTCCTGGTATGAGTGAACCATGAAGAATAAAAGGAGAGAAAAGAAAGTGAATTGCACCTAAAGTCTCTTAAGTATTATAATAAAGGCTTGATTGATTATAACAGCTTTACCTGAAACATCTTCTGTTGGAATATACTTCATGTTCTTTTCCACTAGAAAAAAATATACAAACATCACCATACAAAATATGTCTTTTTCTCAAAATGAGAGTATTTTCTGATATCACAATTGGAATAAATGAGACCCTGAGTGAATGTTATACTTATTATAATCACTTATAACTCATTTTTCAAAATCAGTTAAGCATGTTCTAAGTAAGGAACTATCGTATAGACAACACAGGCATAGATGTGGCACAGACCTTGCTCTCAAGGAATTTGTCATCTACTAGGGAAATATAGTACAAAACATTATGCTTTACAAAAAATACAAAGAGAAATTTGAGGGTGCCGAGAATACTTTCAGCTGTTAAGTGAGGAATAATAAAGATTTTAAAATATGGAAAACAAAATTGATTTTACCTCTTTCCTATTATCTAGAACAGCTGAAAGCACAAACAGGATGACAACACAGGCTAGAATAATCAAAACCAACTAGGATGCAGAGCATAAGAGAGGACATAAAACACTGGATCGTGGAGGACCAACACAGACTAAGTTTAAACTTTAGTCAACAGAAAATAAGTTTTGGGACAGGAGAGTAAAAGAGTGTAGTATTAAGAAGATTATATGACAAGTAGAATGGGTTAAAGAAGGAATAAACTAGACACAGGATCAGTTAGGTAGATATTAAAATAGTCTCCCCAAGGGCTTGAATTAGGGCACTTATAAACAAGTGCAAAGGTACAACAGAAAGCAGTGGTGTAGGCAAGGAAAAGAGTCAGAGGTAAATGGAGTCGACAGACTATAGGTGAGTGAGCCTGACTTCAAATTCACATCAAATTCTAGAATATATTCTTTTTTTCCTTCCTAGAATATATTCTTAAAGTCTAAATAGTGATCACAAAAGTTAGCACTGGTTGTGGTAGGCTAAGACAAAGATATATGTGTATGTAGATACACACATAATACATGTGTACATAGGTGTTTTTATAATAGCTATACACACCTACACATGTATATAAATAAAGCGTATCTAGATTTTAGCAAACTTTGCTAAAATTTGATAGTCTCAAACTATACTTATAAGGAAAACATGTGGGCTAGGTGACAGCAAAACTAGATGAATTTGGACTTGGTTAAATGACCAGAATTATAATCATTAATGGTTCAAAGCCAACATGGGAAATAGCTTTAGTGGAGTAATCTATGAGTAATCCTGTGTTTAGCCATGTGCTAATATTTAACATTTTTTAGCAATGACTTATATGACCCAGGGATAGCTAACAGGACTCAAATAATTCTGGGCAGGCTAAAACATTGGGTTAAATCGAACAAGATGTCCTTTAATGGAGATTACAAGAGGGAAATTTAAGGAGGCAGCTGGATAGGTCAATGGATTGAGAAACAGGCCCAGAGAAGAGAGATCCTAGGTTCAAATCTGGTCTCAGACATTTCCTAGCTATGTGACCCTGAACAAGTCACTTAACCCTCAACTGCCTAGCCCTTACCGTTCTTCTGCCTTGGAGCCAATACACAGTAAGGTAAGGTTTTAAAGGTAAGGATTTTTTAAAAAAGAGATTTAGCTGAAAAAAAATGCTTAATATAAAATCAACAGTGTAATATGGTAGTCTTGAAAACTAATGAAAAATCTTGAGCTATATTGCATCTAAAATGAGTGACAAGATATCCTGAACTCTGGCCTTATCAAACTACATTTGGAGAAACATGTCCAATACTGGACATCAGAGTTTAGTAAAGACAATGAAAAGCTAGAGAATGTGTAGTGAAGTGTTAATCAGAATGATGAATACTTTTTGGATGAAAGAACTAGGGATGTTTAGCCTGGATAAAAGGCAGGCAGGGGAAGAGGAGGCAGAGAAGAATGGGAACAAGAACATGGTAGCTATATTCAAGAATTCAAAGAACTATCACTTGAAAGAGGTATTATAGATTTGTTCTTATCTGGCCCCAAAGAGTAAAATTAAGAAAGAAAAAGGGAAATTTAAGCTTGATATAAGGAAAGTTTTCCTAACAAGAGTTCTCTAGAACTGGAGATTTATTAAACAATAATCACTTGGGTATGTTGCAGTAGGATTCTTGCTGAACTAGATAACCTCCAAGGTTACTTTCAATTCTGTAGAGTCTATGATTTATACTTTAAGGTTAAAACTGGGATGACTATGATAAAGATAACCCTGAGCTTCAATGTCCTAATATGTAAATGAGGAAACTGGAATTGATGGCCTATAAAGTCCCTTCTGGATCAAAAATGTATGATCCTTTGATATTATCAACAGAAATTCAAATCAATTCAACAAATTATTAAAAACCTACTATTTCTTGCAAGGTTCTCTGAATACAAAAATGAAAATGGCCAATCCTTGTTTTCAAAGAATTTATAGTATATATGAGTTGATATGGTGGAGACACAAATAAATATACTAAAATGTAAAGAGCATTAAAGGGAAAAGGAGAGACTTAGCCAAATCACTCTGGGGAAATTTGGAGAAAGCAAGAAATTTTAACTGGGGATAGAGCAAACCATCAAAGGATTCACAGAGATGGCATCACTTGAGCCAGTTCTCTGGAGGTAAAGATTGGAGGACAAGTTCAGGGAATACCCAGTAATTCAATTTAGCTGAAACAGTATATATGAGTAATAGTAAAGTAAAATAAGGATGAGAATATAGATGAGACAGGTTGATGAAGACCTTAAATGTCAAGCTAAGGAGTTTTAATTTTATCCTATAAGCAATAAAGAGACACTAAAGTTTGTTGAGGAGAGTGATGTGAAAACAGTTTTTCTGATAGATGATTTTGGCAGTTTTATAAAGGACAAACTGGTGGTGTGGGAGAATAGCAGCAGTGAAATTAAACGTATTAGGATAGTCCAGGTGACAGAATCAAATAGGAAAGTTAGACAGAAAGAGGAGCAAGGATAAAGATTTAGACTGTAGTTCTGGACATGCTAAGTTTTCAAAACCTGGAAGTTACCCAGGGAAAATACTCTTTAGGAAGTTGGAAATGTGTTCTGTACTTCCATAGGAATAGATAAGAATATCCCCAATAGTGGGAGAATAGAAAAAGAAAAGGACCAAGGTTAGAAGTGAGGAAAGCCACATTTTAGAGAAAGAATGAGGAAACTGAAGATAAGCCATAAAATTATGGGAGTAGCATCACTGAAGCCAATGGAAGAAAGCCTATCAAAAAAAGAGGTGAAGAAATCAAGAGGCAACAGAGTTGTCAAAGATGAAAGCTTTGAGAGAGGCAGCTAAATTCAAGAATCTGATGAGTTAATGAGCAATAAGAAAACTTGGCAAATGAGTATAGATGAAAGTTCAGCAGTGAAGGAGAGAAGAATGAGAATAGCTTGAAGAAATAAGCAGAATCAAAATAGAATTTTTAAATTATAAATTCAGAGGAAATATTCATTTTGGGGATATGGGAGATGAACATGTGCTTTGAGGAAAAATAGCCAGTAAAGAGGAAAAAGACTGAAATGCAAAAAATGAATGGGGGTAACTGATTAAGGTCTTAGAGACTATATCAAAGAAGCAGGTAGAGAACTAACTTTAATAAGATACTCATTTTTTCTTTGTCTTTAAGAAATATTAGTTATATGAGAGGACTCTCTGCGAAAAGTGAAGTATCAAGGAAATTGTTGGTGATATAAAAGGAAATCCAAAATATAGCAATAATTTTTGTTTTTTTTAATTTGCCTTTTCCCCTAATACTGGAAAGGAATAAAAAATCATTGGTGAAGAAATTTAAAACAGAAGGGCTACTGAAGGAATGAACTTTGAATAAACTCATTTTTTCAATAAAATAGAGTAGGTGAGGTCATTTCTTGAGACTAAGGTGGAACTGGGGATTCGAAGAGATTTGTAAGGTGTAATAGTTAATATGCCATAAATGAAAGGATTGTCATGTAGCACTGAAGGCTTAAATGATGATAAAGAGTATAATTTGTGGTGGATGCAATCAATAGAATTTCATGATTTCTTCAAATAGATTTCATCTGTTTGGGAAAAGGAATAGAGTAAATGGATGTTAGGAAGGGATGAAGATTTGCAGGTCAAGTAGATAAGAGAATTAAGGCTAGAAAAGGAAGACTACTGAAATGATTACTCATAAGGGGAAATTGACTGCAAATACGGATGAATCGAAAAGAATAACAAAAAAATCAAAAGATCAAAGGTCATGATGAAAAGAAACAATATAGAAGGAATATAGAGAAAATAGGAGACTTGAGAGAGTAAAAATTCTGAGTCTAAAACCTTTGATATGAGGAAATTTTAAAAGTTATGATGAGGTCTAAGCTATAACTACTTAAATAAGCAGATTCAGCAAAAAGATATTGTCAGAATTTGAGAAATTTAAGAATTTGTATAGGTTTTAGGTACATCATTAGCTGGAACAGTAAGGCTACATAGATGGAGAAGAAATGGATGGGAAAAGAAATAAGACAGTTAAGTAACAAAGCCATGGAAAAAAATGTAGAAAATTAATTCTGGAAATCAAGATATAATAACAAGAATCAGAAGAACATAGGATCATCAGATGGTAAACTTTCAAAGAGAGAGTTGAGTGACAGTAGCAGTACAACAATCTATAAGTGGAAGTGTAGAACAGAATATATTAATTCCATTTTTAGGCCCTTTGAAATGGAACAGTAGAAAAAGAAGCAATCAACACAGGAAAAGGAGGATGATTGAGGATCAAGCACACTTTACTAAATGAATATGGATTTCAAGACAAATAGCAAGAAAGCACAAGCAGGTGAAGAAGAGAAAAGATAAGAGTAAAGTCAAGACAACAAAGATGTCTATTTGGCAAAAGAATGAAATCCTTCTTACGTTATTTATATTAATTGATATAGATCAATGAAAACACCTCTCAACTGATCCACTGTTCCTAAAATAGTTTTTCTACAAACTTACCAAATAAATTATTATATAACACAGAACCAATTTCTCTGAGACAGTTTTTAAATACACTGGCTGCAGCATTTCCTTTGACTAAAATGGTATCAATCAGTTCTCTTGCTTGTAGAGACGTCTGTGTTTTTTGTTTAATAACATCATGTTCCTGCTCATTAATCACACCGGATGTTAAGAGACTATCCAGGATAGGAAGTACACAGGTCAAATGCTGAAACAGAGCCATTCTATTCTTCCGAATTAATGTCAGGTCATCTTTATTGAAAAGAGAAAAAAATCACATCAGACTTAAACCACACAAATTATCTGATTTCTAAGGGCAGAATTCCCAATGTGGGGATTTCTTCCACCAAGACAGTTGTAACTTGTGACCTGAAGCACAAAGAAATTAAGAAACTTGACCAGATGTACAAAATTTGTACCAAGGGGAAAGTAAGAATCTTGAGGTCTGCTTTATTCTCCTGGCTTTATTTCCCTCTCCATATACCTTCTTTTTTTGTCATCAATATCATCAATGTAAAAAAATCTCAGTGGCGAAACACCTTCTAAAATATAGAGAGAAAACTCAACTGCAATTTAAGTATAAATATGATAGGCATTTCAAGAAAAAGAGACAATTTTATTTTAATATCTCTGCCATATACTGCTTACAATATGTTGGAAAATCTTCCATAAATTAAGGTTAATCGAACATAGGACTTAAAATAAAACCCTTAAATATTAGCATTCTACCTTTACGTTTTGCTAATATTACTATATTATTATGTGTTATATGCCAATTCCTATTTCCATATTTCCGCTCAACTGCCAAGGAAAAATTTTTTGTTATTTAGCCTGACACAAAAAGGAAACCTTTTCTTACCTTCAAAATCACTAAAAAAACATATTTATATGGAATTTCTCTGCTTAATCTATCATTTATTTAATATATATATTTAATATAATTTAAAATTAAAATTGAATTGAATTAAATAATTAAATTTAAATAAAATATAATATATAAAATTGAAATTACTACTCTTATAATCACAGTATTCTACCATAATCAATTACTAAGTGTCATTCATTTCCTAAGCATACCTCCCTACCCAACACAATTTATTGATTGCATTTTTATAACAACAAATATTGAGGAAAAAATTTATGAAATGAAAATCTCAAAAAAGACTTCAAGGTCCTAAGAAACAGAAACTTCACAGTACAGCAAAGTTAGATGAAAAATAGTGATCAGAATTCAATAAAATGATAAGAAATCAAAGAATGTCAAGAGTTGGAAGGAACTTCAAGATGCAACCGGCCCAACTCATATCTGAACAAGAATTCCCTCTATATAACAAGCTCATTTCACCTTTGCTTGAAGACCTATGAAGAAGAACACACTATCCACCAAGGCAACCCATTTCACTTCAGACTTCCTTTAACTGTTAGTCAATCAATAAATATTAAGCATTGGATTCTCTGCAACTTTCCCTCATTGTTCCTAGTTCTATTCTCTGGTGTTAAACAAATCTAATTCCATTTTTGCAGGACAGAATTTTAAATACTCGGAAGACCACTATGATATTCCCCCAAGTCTTCTTTTCTCTGTATTAAATCCTTCAGCTGACTGTCAGACAGCATTAACTCAGGCCATTCATTATCCTAGTTATCCTCCTCTGGCTGCTCTCCAGCTTATCAATATTATTCCTGAAAGTTAGCCACTAGAACAGAATCCAATAGTCCAAATGTGGTCTGTCCAAAGCAAAATACAGTGTAATTATCACCTTCTTAGTCCTGGGACATGATGCCTCTAGTGAGGCCTAATAAAGCAGTAAAGCTGAGATTTGAACCAGGTTTAGATGTGATCCATTCTGGGGCGGATAGGGATCAATTCTGGAAAGATTAAGATAATTTCAATTTTTCTTTAAAGGAAGTATTACATACCATGCCACTTTAAGGTATGATTTTTTTTTTGGCGCGGGGGGGGGGGGGGGGGGGGTTCTCCCAAATTAAGATAGAAGTGATTTTTATAGTTACTTCCTAGCGTAAAAATGTCATGTGTCATTAGCAGCTCTTTGATATAAAATGTCTATTCGGCTGAACAGACGGAAGAAACCAACAAGAAGGTTCAACGGCTGAGATGACGATGCAGCAAAGCACTGTGGAGTGCTCAGGGCATGTTGGAGCACAAAAGACAACACGGCCATCCAATGCAGCTGAGGAAGTCTCCAGGTGTAACGATTTTTTGTGCCACTGGACCCAGGCTTCCAATGAGAGAGTGGGACTGTCTCTGTGCACCAACTTTTCCACTTAAATCTCCTTCACGCACAAGTGTCTTTGTGCACACTCATCTATCATAGATGAAAGCGCACAAAGACAATCTTCATCCTCAATTACCGAGAGACTACTACTAACTATGCTAGCATGAGATGATCAAATGAGACAGTAGATATAAATGGAATTTGAAAAACATAATGAAGTTAACAGATATATATCTCCTTAATCATTCAAGGTGTTGCTAAAAAGTCCTGCTCCTTCCAATAGGAACTACTTACTAATAACCTTACCCTATATTCCAATCACTATAAATTCTCTGTATAGCACTTCTTATGTTATTGTATGCTTGTTTGAACATTTTAAAATTGTTCCTATTTGCCTGTACAGCATTTTTTTCTTTCCAACTATATTTTAGGCTCCTTGAAGATAGGCACTTTGTTTTTAATGGTCTCTTAAACTCTTTGGGGACAATGTGGAAATGATGAAATAGCATTAGATCTGGTTATCAGAAGACTTGTTCAAAAATAACAGCTTTGCTATTTACAACTAGTCTATAACCTTGAGTAAGACAATTAAACCTCTCTAATCCTTGGTTTCCTTATCTGTAAAATAAAGAAAGCTGAACTACAGTATCTCCAGCATATGGTCCCATTCTCTAACCATCTCTACTCCTTAGGAAAATAAGACTGCATATTTGTAATATCTTTTTCTCTAATTTCAAATTTAAGCTCAGACTCTTACTAGGTATGTGACCCCAGGCAAGACATTTAACTTGTTTTTGCCTCAGTTTTAACTGTAAAATGGGGATAATACCCACCTCCCAAGGTTGTTATGAGGTTCAAAGGAGACAATAATTATAAAGCATTCAGCACTTAGTAATAATTACATAAATGTTAGCTATTATTATTATTATTATCATTTTCATTCTCTCTAACTCTGATAGATAAGCTTTCTCCTTTATTTTGCAAGGAACCAGATGTCTACTCACTACCACTTCCTATAGTCTCATCAATAGATCCCCATATGTTGGTTCCTTCTTTCTCACCCTTCTACTTTTTGGCACCCCTTTATATGATGTATTTATTCATTCATTAGAATATAATCTCTATAAGTGCAAACTACCTTGGTTTGTTGTTGTTGTTTTTTGTATCCTTGGAATTTAGCACAATGTCTAGCACAAAGTGCTTAATAAATGTTCACATTCAATATAAATATATGTGTGTCATCCATCCATCTCCAAGATCCCTTCCAGCTTAATTCCCAAGAATACAATAATCTATACCAGAAGGGTCAAAATTATGAACTCTCAAGTGCAACCAAAATCCAAACAGGAAGGTTTAACAAAAAAAAAAATACAATAAAACAATGTCAATAGTTGCTCTCAGAGATCCATTTCTTTTCTTTTCTTTCTTTTTTTTTAAAGAAACCCTTACCTTCTGTCTTGGAGTCAATACTGTGTATTAGCTCCAAGGCAGAAGAGTGGTAAGGGCTAGGCAATGGGGGTCAAGTGACTTGCCCAGAGTCACACAGCTGGGAAGTGTCTGAGGCCAGATTTGAACCAAGGACCTCCAGTCTCTAGGCCTGGCTCTCAATCCACTGAGCCACTCAGCTGCCCCCTCAGAGATCCATTTCTATTTGAGTTTAACACCATTATGCTACACAAATCCTTGTAAAAATCAAGGGCTAAAGGCAATTTTAATTACCTACTACAACTGTAACAGAAACTAATAAACAATACTACGATAGGAGCATAATAAATTGTGCTGAATAAAGCAAATTATATTATTTGGGGAAGAAACCTGGAAAAAAATAGTATGAACCTCATTATTGAAAATCTTATTCTTCAAGAAAAGGCATTTATAAGTACTAGTAGGGGAAAAAAAGCTACGAAGCTCAAGATTACTTTTCCAGACATTAAGGGAATTCAATTTTACATTAATTTTTTGAACTATAGATTGACTGCATGTGACTAAAAAAATCTAATACACACCTGATGCCATTTCTTCAGTTTGTCTCTCTTTTTCCTCTTTCCTTTTTTCATCTTCTGCATTGAGGAGATCCGATACAACCTCATTGACTGTTTTGTAATTTTCTCCAGTAGTTAAGATTTTACTCTGAACAATCTGTTTTACTAGACTTCTACTGAAGCCCATTTCCAAAGCAGCTTTAATCACTGGAGTGTTCATCATGACTGTATCTTCTGAATTATTTTCTCCAGGCCCAAAATGAATAACTGTTTGAAAATAATGTGTAGCAATACATTTAAATTAGAGACCAACAGATTAATTTATGGATTCATAAGTTAAACTACTATGAAAATACAGTCCACACTAGGCAAAGTGGTCAAAGGGAAAGAATACTTAACTTGAAATCAAATGACACAAGTCTCTTGCTCTGCCACTGATTAGCTATGTGACGTTGGATAAGTCACAAACTCTTTGGTTTTAAGATTTTCAACCTTAAAATGGAGATATCATCTGACCTGCTTCTCACATAACTGTTCTGATGATCAGAAGAAATCATGTACAAGAAAGCACTTAGTGAACTATAAAACTCTACAAATGTGTTAAGTATTATTTCAAAACATATTTCTAATAACATATCTAGTATCTATTATGTGCAAGCTCTATAGTAGGAACTATAATAGCTAAAAAGGCTAATGATCTCTCAATATAGAAGAAATAAGCAAAACTATAATCCAGGCAGAATATGCTAAATGTTCTAAGAGAAACTTAAACAAAGTTCAATGGAATTTCAGAGAAGGAAGAGAATGTATTTCTGGATGAAGCAAAGGAAGGAGGCAAAGCATATGGATGTGTTTGGGTGTTACAAGGGAATCACTTTAAAAGACTGATATATATTAATTTAAGGTCGCCAAGGAATCAGCTATGTAATTCCTAATTGAAAAACTCAAGTCAGCCGTCAGCCTTTTTTGGAGTTTAATTAAAATAGGAGCAAGAAAGGAATTAGAGATATATAGAGAGAGAGAAAGGGGAGAGAAGGGAATAGGGCTTAAATACCCCTTCTGTTTAGGCTGGGCCAAAAGGCCCAAGCCCTTAGATAGCTGGGGCAAAGAAAAGAGATCAGTCCCTATTACTCACGTGTCCAAAATGGAGAAACAGTCTCAGAGGCCCCCACCTTCAGCTTCCTTCAGAGCAAGCTTCCTCAGAGCCCAGCAACCACACCGACCAAAAACTCAAACCCCCTCCTTGAGTCTCCAGACCCTCCTATCTTTAAGGACACCATCCAAGTTGCCTCCCCTCAGTCCTCACATCTACCAATCACTCTTCATCAATTTCCCTGTCAATGGAGGCTCTCGCTTAACCCAGGACCGCCCAGAGGTTTCTGGCTTTTGCACATGTCTGTTGAAGGTCATATTTTTCAAATGATTAAATCTTTACTCCTTTGTTACAGCCCTTTCTAAATCCTGTTAACTTGAGTATGGTAGAGATTGGAATAATTAAATTTTGATCAAGGCTGCAGCCCTTACTCAATCCTATTAGGGCTGAATAGGGTGGAGATTTATTCCAAGTATCTCCATTGTATCAATTCTAAAATCAAGACTCAAAGAAATTCCTGTTCTATGCTTAAGCATAGGTCAAAGTCCTTTCCATTGTTCAGCAAAGGGTCTCTGTCCTAAAGCAATCTTAAGAAGGGAAGAGAAAGAACCTCCCATGCCAATGGGGTTCCCATTCCAATAGACTATCAGTAAGAAATTTTCCAAGTATGAAATATCCCAATGGTGAAATTTCAAACATTTATAAGTCTAAGGAAATTTGAGGTTTACATGGGGAATAACTAGTCTAGTATGGAACATAAGGTACTTAATAGATGGTTGTTTCATATAAATTGAATGTGGAAAGGAAGGGGCAAAATTGGATGTGGAAGGAAGAGGATGAAACTTAAAAATAAGCTTCTATACTGAATGGCCATCTTAGAACAGGGCTTTCTACAGACAGAAATAGAGCAATCAAGAGGAAAAAAGAGATTTGGGAAAAGATAAGCTTGATATCTGGCAATATTCATGACATCCTTGCTATATATCCAGTTGTAAATGAATAGTAAGCTATTATATATGCAGGTCTGAAGAGAGAATAGGCTGTGGACAAACATTTGTGAATCGTCTGTATAAGCAGAAAGGCAATATAGTATAATAAAAGTCAGTTGACCTTGAAAAGACTCATTAGAATTGTGAAGAGAGAATTAGACTCTCTTAGTTTATTTTTAATATAATCAATCAGCAACCTTTAATTTAATCAAATCAAGAACTTAAAAGTACCCCTACTTAGTAGCTAGCTAACCATTAGGGAAGAGAGTTCACAAGGCACTCACTAGTTCACACCCCCAAAGGCCACAAGCACTGCCCAAGGTGGGCAAAAAAAGGTTTTGGTGGATTGCTGGGATTTGCCCTTAGTGGGCTCTTGAAACCATTAATTTTAACCCTTACAGAATCCAGCTGGTACACTTATATAAAACATGGAATAAGTAATTTATTTTCCCTAGGTTACAGTTTCCTCACCTGCAAAACAGGGGATAGTATTATTGTGAATTACTTCTCTCATATTTTATAGGATTCTGGACTTAGGAGCCTGAAGAAATCTTTGGGGTTATTTAGTACAACCATGTCTTTTTAAGTATCAGAAAATTAAGGCCAAAAATAAGTGACTTGCCCAAGGCAAAACATATAGTAACAGAGTTGGGATGTGAACCAGGATTGTTGTAAGGAAATATGTTGTAAATTTGAGTGGTATAGAAATTTTGAATTGCCATCAGGTGATAGCTAAACCAAACTGTAAAATATTACAAAAGGAGAGAAAACAGAGGGAAGAGGAGAAAAGGAAGAGACTGAGAGGGGAAGAGAAAGAATGAACACAGAAAACCAAAATTTATGGGATAGTAAGAGGGAGATGATTCAACAACAAAGATTTTTGTACAGAATAATGAGAAAAAAGAGCCAAATCAGGTCAGAAGAGTGCCACAGAAGCCAAGTAAAGGATGGCTAACAGAGATATTGTAGAGAGATAAAGGAAACCAAAAACTGAGAATAAAAACACTGAATCTGTAGATAAGTAGTATGAGCTTGGAGAGAAGAGCTTCATTTACAAGGTCGAGTAGATAGATAGTAAGAAACATACAAACTAATATCAACAAATCTGGTGTTAAACTGAAAAAATAAAGAGGATATCCTGCCAACAGAGCCACTTGGTCAAAAGATAAGCCTCCCAGCTCTTCTATATCTAATCTAGTAAAACTCGAAAGATTGTATCATTTTAAACTAGGAAATTCAATAAGAAACTACACTGACAACTTCTACTTCAGGACAGTAAAAAAAAAAGTCAACTGTGGTCTTTCAGCAAAACTAGCATCAATGAGGGGTTGTATGGAGGCAATAAGAATGGACACTCTCCTAATGAAACTTCAAGGTAGCCAGAAAAAGCCCCAGGAGACACTTTTAAAATTGTATTTGTTTCAAAATACATCAAAAACAAATCTTTAGGTATTTTTTAAAAACAGAGTTCCAACTTCTCTCCCTCTTAAGGCAAGCATTTGCCATAGATAATACATGTATTGTAATGCAGCATTTCCTTATCAACCACATTGCAAAAGAAAATAAACCAAGAGAAATCCAAGAAAACTAAAAGAAAATTTAAAAGTATGCTTCACACCAAAGAGATCAAGGATAGGGGGAAAAGGTCTGCTTATACAAAAATATTTATAATAGCAGCTCCTTTTGTAGTGGCAAAAAGTTGGAAACTGAAATGATGCCCACCAACTGAGGAATGGTTGAACAAGTTGAGGTATATGATTGTAACAGAATACTATCAGACCATAAGAAATAGCAAACAAGATGGTCATACAAAAATCTGGAAAGACTTATATGAAGTGATACAAACTAAAATGAGCAGAACCTGGAAAATGGTGTACACAGTAACAGCAATAATGTATAATAGTCAACTGTGAATGACTTAACTATTATCAGCAATGCAAAGATCCAAAACAGTTTCAAGGGACTCATGATGAAAAAGACTATCCACCACCACAGAACAAACAATGAAGTCAGAATATACAGATTGAAGCATACCATATTTCTTTCCTTCATGAGTTTTTTTCTTATATAAGTGAATGTGTCTTTTTTCACAACACAACAAACAGAAATATGCATTGCATGATAGTACATATATAATCTGTATTATACTACCTATCATCTTGAAGGAGGAAAAGGGAAGAAAGGCAGAGAACATGGATGGCAAAATGTTTGAGAACAATTGTTAAAAATTCTATCTACATGAAAATGTACAAATAGAATAATAATAATAATAAAGTATGCTTTGATCTACATTCAGATTCCATCAATTTTTTCTCTCAAGATGAATAGAATTTTTCATCAAAAGCCATTGAGAATTGTCTTATATCACTGTATTGCTGCGAATAGCTAAGTCATTCACAACTGATCATCGTACATTATTGCTGTTAATGTACAGTGTTATCCTAGTTCTGCTAACTTCACAGTGCATCAAATCATTTTCTTTCTAGGTTTTTCCTGAAAGCATCTTGCTTATGATTTCTTATAACACAGTGATATTCATCCCAAGGGCAGCTAGATGACACACTGGACAGAGTATTGAGCTTGGAATCAGGAGGATGAGTTCAAAAGGGTCCTAGCTGTGTAACCTGGGCAAGTCACTGTTACAAGGGAATCACTTTAAAAGACTGATATATATAAATTTAAGGTCGCCAAGGAATCAGCTATGTAATTCCTAATTGAAAAACTCAAGTCAGCCGTCAGCCTTTTTTGGAGTTTAATTAAAATAGGAGCAAGAAAGGAATTAGAGATATAGAGAGAGAGAGAAAGGGGAGAGAAGGGAATAGGGCTTAAATACCCCTTCTGTTTAGGCTGGGCCAAAAGGCCCAAGCCCTTAGATAGCTGGGGCAAAGAAAAGAGATCAGTCCCTATTACTCACGTGTCCAAAATGGAGAAACAGTCCCAGAGGCCCCCACCTTCAGCTTCCTTCAGAGCAAGCTTCCTCAGAGCCCAGGAACCACACCGACCAAAAACTCAACCCCCTCCCCTCAGTCTCCAGACCCTCCTATCTTTAAGGACACCATCCAAGTTGCCTCCCCTCAGTCCTCACATCTACCAATCACTCTTCATCAATTTCCCTGTCAATGGAGGCTCTCGCTTAACCCAGGACCGCCCAGAGGTTTCTGGCTTTTGCACATGTCTGTTGAAGGTCATATTTTTCAAATGATTAAATCTTTACTCCTTTGTTACAGCCCTTTCTAAATCCTGTTAACTTGAGTATGGTAGAGATTGGAATAATTAAATTTTGATCAAGGCTGCAGCCCTTACTCAATCCTATTAGGACTGAATAGGGTGGAGATTTATTCCAAGTATCTCCATTGTATCAATTCTAAAATCAATCAAGACTCAAAGAAATTCCTGTTCTATGCTTAAGCATAGGTCAAAGTCCTTTCCATTGTTCAGCAAAGGGTCTCTGTCCTAAAGTAATCTTAAGAAGGGAAGAGAAAGAACCTCCCATGCCAATGGGGTTCCCATTCCAATAGACTATCAGTAAGAAATTTTCCAAGTATGAAATATCCCAATGGTGAAATTTCCAACATTTATAAGTCTAAGGAATTTTGAGGTTTACATCACTTAACCTTGTTTGCCTTAGTTTCCTCATCTGTAAAAGAAAATGGCAAACCACTCCAGTATCTCTGCCAATAAAACTTGAGGATACCCAGAGGGACAGAACTAAGATGGCAAAGGAATCCATCTGATTTCTACCAAATTACTCTCCAAAAAGCAATGATATAACTCCCCAAAATGAATTGTGGCATAGCAGAACTCACAAAAAGACAAGGTGAAGTAATTTTTCAGCCCAAAACAACTTAGAAGGGAGCACAAGTGATCTAATGCACCAAGTGGAAGTTGAGTGCAGCACAATAGAGCAGGTCCCACCTAGGCAACAAGGCCTTGGGTACAACTGAAGCAGCAGCTCTTAGCTATAGATGTGTGTGTGTGTGTGTGTGTAGTGGGGGGGGGGGGGGGGGGGGAGGGGGGATAGGCAACTATTCAGAAGGAGATTACAAGGGTCCCTTCTCTGGCTCTGGGTGCAAGACTCTTGTCTCATTACCCATATGCAAAACCACGTCAGAGTCCTGGGGCACAATCTCAGGGTGAAGAGGAGCACCAGCATAGATCAACATTTGCAGCCATAGGAGGGCAAAGGTTCCTGGTCATGGTTCCAAGGGGTAGAAGAGTGCTTGGGGTTACTCGATTACCAAAGCACAGGCCAGGAGAGTATCAAACAAACCTCTCCTCACATCATACCACTCTGTAAGAAAACAGACAAACCCCACTGCCAGCTATGAAAGCAGTTGCATAAAGAACCTGAAGTTTGAAACAGTTCCCCCTTTACCACAATTATAGAGCCCAACTTGAAAAGTTTTTTAAACTAAATTAAAAAGGCAGAAAAATGAGCAAACAACAAGAAGAAACACCGCAAAGTAATTTAGTTGATAGGGTAGATTCAAACACAGATGACAACAAAGTCAAATCTGCTGCCTCCAAGAAAAATATTAATAATAATAATATTAATTGAAAAATCATGAAGAGTCGACAGCTTGGTAAATTATGCCCAAAAAATACTGAAGAAATTAATAACTAGTCAGAATAGGCCAACTGGTAAAAGAGGCACAAAAATCCAAAGAAGAGAAGAACATTTTGAAAGGCAAATTGGCCAAATGGAAAAAAGATATAAAAAAATGCAGTAAAGAGAAAAACTTCTTGAAAGGCTCTTTAGAAAGAGATTCAAAAATTCACTAGAAAATAACTCTTTACAAATAACTCTTTACAGTAGAATTGGCCAAATGGAAAAGGAGGTACAAAAGCTCACTCAAAAAAAATCATGCCTTAAAAATTAGAACGGAGCGAATGGAAGCTGACTCCATGAGACATCAAGAAACAAAGAATGAAGAACTAGCAGAAAAATAACTGACCTGGAAAATAAATCCAAGAGAGTTTAAAAATTACCGGACTGCCTGAAAGCCACAAGCCAAAAAAGAACTTGGACATCATCTTTTGATAAGTCATCAAAGAAAACTGCCATGATATTCTAGAACCAGAGGACAAAATAGAAACTGAAAAAGTCCACCAATTGCCTCCTAAGAGATCTCAAAAGGATAACTCCTAGGAATATTGTAGCCAAATTCCAAAACTTCTGGATCAAGGAGAAAACATTGCAAAAGCAGGCAAAAAGAAACAATTAAAATATTGTAGAGCCACAGTCAGGATAACATAAGGCTTAGCAGCTTCTACATCAAAGGATCAGAGGGCCTGGAAAATGATGTTCCAAAGGGCAAAGGACTTCAACCAAGAATCACCCAGAAAAAAACTAAGTATAATCCTTCAGGGGAAAAATAAATGTGTATTCAATGAAATAGAAGACTTTTCAAACATACCTAATGAAAAGACCAAACTGAATGGAAAGATTTGCCTCTCAACTAAAAGTCTCAAGAGAATTATAAAAGGAAAACTGTAAAAAGAATCAAAAGGCATTAAATAAGGTTAAATTTTGTACATCCCTACATGGGAAGATGATACTTGTAACAGCAAGGAATGTCATTATTTGGGGAATTAAGGCATATATATAGAGGGCAAGGGTATAATTTGAATATGACTGGATGATATAAAAATAAAGTAAGGTATAAAAGGAATGGAGGAGAGCATATAAACCTTTTCCTCATGCAAATTGGCTTGATAAGAGAAAGGAGGATCAGTGGAATAGACTTGGGGTAAGTGACCTCAGCAAGACAGTCTATGATAAACACAAAGATCCCAGCTTTTGAGATCAAAATCCACTATTTGACAAAAACTGCTGGGAAAACTGGAAGATGGTATGGGAGAGATTAGGTTTGGATCACCATTTCACACCCTACACCAAGATAAACTCAGAATGGGTGAATGACTTGAATATAAAGAAGGAAACTATAAGTAAATTAGGTGAACACAGAACAGTATACTTGTCAGATCTTTGGGAAAGGAAAGATTTTAAGACCAAGCACAAGTTAGAAAAAAACCCCACAAAATTTAAAATAAATAATTTTGATTACATCAAATTAAAAAGGTTTTATACTAACAAAACCAATGCAATCAAAACCAGAAGGGAAGCAATAAATTGGGAAATAATCTTCATAACAAAAACCTTTAACAAAGGGCTAATTACTCAAATATATAAAGAGCTAAATCAATGGTACAAAAAAAAAATCAAGCCATTCCCCAATTGATAAATGGGCAAGGGACATGAACAGGCAATTTTCAGATAAAGAAATCAAGACTACTAATAAACACAATAAAAAGTGTTTTAAATCTCTTATAATCAAAGAGGTGCGAATCAATAATACCACTTGAGGTATCATCTCATACCTAGCAGATTGGCTAACATGACGACAGCAAAGGAAAGTAATGAATGCTTGAGGGGATGTGGCAAAGTCTGGACATTAATGCACTGCTGGTGGAATTGTGAATTGATCCAACCATTCTGGAAGTCAATTTGGAACTATGCCCAAAGGGCAATAAAAGACTGTCTGCCCTTTGATCTAGCCATAGCACTGCTGGGTTTGTACCCCAAAGAGATAATAAGGAAAAAGTCCTGTACAAGAATATTCATAGCTGCTCTCTTTGTGGTGGCCAAAAATTGGAAAATGAGGGGATGCCCTTCAATTGGGGAATGGCTGAACAAATTGTGGTATCTGTTGGTGATGGAATACTATTGTGCTCAAAGGAATAATAAAGTGGAGGAATTCCATAGAGACTGGAACAACCTCCAGGAATTGATGCAGAGTGAGAGGAGCAGAACCAGGAGAACATTGCACACAGCGACTGATACACTGTGGTACAATTGAATGTAATGGACTCCTCCATTAGTGGCAATGCAGTGATCCTGAACAACTCGGAGGGATTTACAAGAAAGAACACTATCCACATTCAGAGGGGAAAACTATGGGAGTAGAAACACCTAAGAAAACAACTGCTTGATTACATGGGTCGAGGGGGATATTATTGGAGATGTAGACTCTAAATCAGGGGTCCCCAAACTACAGCCTGCAGGCCACATTTGTCTGCCCCCCCCCCACACTTCCAGAAGGGGCATCTCTTTCACTGGAGGTCAGTGAGAGGAGCACTGTATATGGCGCCACAAAGCGCAGTGTCACTCACGTATAGTACTACTTCCAATGGCAATCCTTTGCATGGTGCCTTGTTCTGAGAGTAACTGAAGGAGAACGAGGCACCTTGCAAAGGATTATGGGGCTGCACAGTGGAAGATGTCAGCATGGTGAGCAGTGATCTGGGGGAGGGGATTCCACACTGTGTATACTGCTGCCCAGTATAGTGGTGGCTGTGGATGGGCCTGTGCAAGGTGTGACAGACCCATCACAGCCAGCGCCACAGCCTCCTCTATCCCAGACAGCAGTATACAAATTTGTTCATAGTTTTTTGTTGTTTTTTTTTAATCATCTGGCCCTCCAACAGTCTGAGGGACAGTGAACTGGCCCCTGTGTAAAAAGTTTGGGGACCCCTGCTCTAAATGATGCAAACATCAAAAACATGGAAATGGTTCAGATCAAGGACACATGTAAAATCCAGTGGAATTGCACACTGGCTATGGGAAGGGTTGAGGGAAGGGAGGGAAGGAAAGAATATGATTCTTGTAACCGAGGAATAATGTTCTAAATTGACTAAATAACATTTTCAAAAAAACGAACAAAAAAAATTGGCTTAATAAGGGAATACCATACAGGATCAACTGGGTATAGAAAGTTATCTTACCCTCAGGGAAAAGGGATAGGAGATAAGAGACTTAGGTGATAGAAAAGAGGGCAAATTGGGGGAGGTAGAGGTCAGAAACTAAACAGGAGTAAATAGGATGTAAAGTAATACACAGTAATCATCATGGTGCCAAAATAAATAAAGGCCTAGAGAAATCAGTTGAATATATAAGAATACAAGTCAATCCCCAGTTGATAAACGGTCACAGAGTGTAAAGAGGCAGCTCTCAAAGAAATTAAAGCTCTATAAGTTACATTAATATACTCTAAAACACTATTACAGAAATGCAAATTAAAACAACTCTGAGGCACTATCCCACATCTATCAGATTTGTTATTATGACAGAAAAGAAAAATGACCAAACTTGGAGAGGATGTGGAAAAACTGAAACACTAAGGTACTATTCAGGGATTGTAAACTGATTCAATCATTTAGGAGAGCAATTTGGACCTATGCCCAAAGGGCATACAAAACAATACATACCCACTGAGGCAGCAATACCATTAATAGGTTTGTATTCCAAAAATATTTTTAAAAGGCGGGGGAGAAAGGCCAATATGTACAAAAATATTTAAAACAACTGTTTTTTAGAGGAGCAAAGTTTTGGAAAGTATGAGGACACCTATCAACTGAGGAATGGCTAAGTATGTTATAGTATATGATTAAAATGGAATACTATTATGCTATGACAAGCAGGAGGAGCTAAGGAAAACCTGAAAAGACATACAAACTAAAGCAGAGTGAAATAAGCAGAACTAGGAGAACATTGTACAATGACAGGAATACTTTACAATGAACAACCTGTCAATAATAGCTATTTTCAGCAATACAATGATCCAAAAGTATCCTTAAGTTAAAAAAAAATGCCATCTATTTCCAGAGAAAAAGAACTGAGTCTGAAGCCAGACCAAAACAAACTTTTTTCACTTTCTCAATTTTTTTTTTCAATTTGAGTTTTCTTCCACAAAATGATTAATATGGGAAAATGTTTTACATTACATATGTAAAATCTATAGGGGAGGGAGGAGGGAGAAAACAAAAAAAGAGGGAAAACCCCAAAAGCAATCATGAAGTGTTGGACAGGACTGATTACTCAACAATAAATTCCATCATAAACATATACTACAATTTGTTCAGCCATTCTCCAATTATGGAAATCCCCTCACTTTCCAATTCTTTGCCACCACAAAAAAGAGCTGCTATTAATACTTTTGTACATAAAGGTCTTTTTCCAAAAAGAAAAATATGTAATGTAGGCTTGCAACCGAGAGCTTAATACCCTGCAGAGCTGAGTAGACTCCTAGAGAGGAAAAAAAGAACCTTTAAAGAAATAGACTTGCAATTATTTCTGATGAAAAGACCAAAGCTGAGTCTGAGATGAGGAGGAAGATAATACTATCAGGGAAGAAATGATCACAACTGAATCAAACTTCCTGATCCCAAAAGGGCAATTAAAAGTGGGAGGGAAACAAAAAGAAAAAGAATTTAAGAGGAGAAAGGAAGTTGCTTTAGACTGTCCCTGAGGCAACGGTGGCATATAAATGTAACAAAACATTACTGTGTCATAAAAAATGACAAAAAGAGACAATGTCAGAGAATCTGAAACAATATAGACATAGAGCAAAGTCAGTAGAATTAAAAATACTAACAATAAAAACCAAAAAAAAAAAGACAAATGAATTTCTAGTTGGAGGCAGGCAGAGAAAAGGATTTGGGGAAGGGGGCATTCAAGTTAGGACCTGCAATATCTTTATAGGAAGTGTGAATTCTAAAACTGCTCTCCACCCTACTCAGACCATACTTTAGAAGATTTGATTTAGCTATCTCCTGATTATAACAATGAAGACACTCTCTTTCACAGAATCAGGAATATCTTGTAGTACTTTACCATTACTCCACCCTACTTAGACATACTTTAAGGGAAGATAAAGTTGTAACCTCCTAATTGAACAATGAAGATACTTAGTTCTCACCTTATAGTGAAGCTAGAACTTTAAGCTAAGTCTATTTATAGACCTTAATATAAAAAGGTGTTAAGTAACTATAATGGTTAAATTAATCACACAAAGGTCAAGTAACTAACAAAAGGTGAACTTAAAGAAGTGTGAAGTAGCTCAAAAGATATAAACTAATCAAAGAAGGTGAGAACTAAAAGTATGGGCAGCCCTGGAGACAGCCTTTGATGTGATTGGTAGATGTGAAAATTTAGAGGAGATACAAGTGTGAAAAGTCTATATATTTGGAATTTTTTCATCTCTTTCCCCAAAAAGACCTCTTTCCCCAGAAAGTTGGATCTGGCTGATCACTTCCTGTGAGCAGCCTGGGCGCCAGTTCAATCCTGGAACTCAGTATGGAGGAACTCACTCAGACAGCTTCCTTGAGACAATCTCATGGTGAGTGATAAGACTGACATCCTTTTCCCTTGGGCTCAGGGAGGCCCCTTTGGCCAAGACCTTTAGCTCCTGCCTGGCTCAGGCTGAGCCGGAACAGTTTAAATTAACTCTGTTTCCTCTCCCTCTCTCTTCTCCTTAAATACCTTCCCTCTATATTAGTTAAGTTACCATAAATTTCCAGACTGACTTGGGAATTTTATTTGGCGACCATTTAAATCTAGATTTAAAGTCACAACTCTAAAATCATCTTTAAAGAAGAGGTGAAGTACCTATGGAAGAGGTAAGGCTGAAGATGGAAGAGCAGGGAAGGTAAAAAAGTGGCAAAGAGACAGAAGAGAACAAGATCAAAAGCACAGATAAAAAGGTTAGTCTTAGAAAAGAGAATACTTTATAGAGATAGGATAAAGGGAGGAATAGAAGAGTGGGATACAAAGAAGTTTTGTTGTATAGCAAAGGATTCAGAGGTGAAAAGGATCTTAGAGATTCTAATTCATTTTAGTTGAAGTCCAAGTTACTGTGTTTAAATTTGTATCTTATTTAAAGAGACAAAAGCAAGGAATAAGATTACAAAAGAGGCAAGACTGTCCCGAAGATTAAAGGAATACAATTTACAAGGGGCAGCTAGGTGGCTCAGTAGATTGAGAGCCAGGCCTAGAGATGGGGGGTCCTAGGTTCAAATCTGGCCTCAGACCCTTCCTAGCTGTGTGTCCCTGGGCAAGTCACTTAACCCCCACTGACTATCCCTTACCATTCTTCTGCCTTGGAACCAATACACAGTACTGAGTTTAAGATGGAAGGTAAGGGTTTAAAAAAAAGCAACATAATTTACAAATCAGATTCACTTCCTGGCAATGTGTCAAATTAACATAAACCAAACAGACAGTGCTCCAATTTCACAATTAATAAATTATCAATTCAGTCACAAAATGATAATAATGATAATAACAGCTAGCATTTATATACCAATATGTGCCAGGCTCTGTGATAAGTGTTTGCTTTACAAATATGATCTCATTTGATTCTCACAACAATCTTAGGAAGTAGGTCCTTTTATTATCTCCATTTTACTGATGAAATTGTGGTAAACAGGTTATATAACTTGCCCAAGGACAAACATGTATCAGGTTCTGATTTTGAACTCAGATCCTCAGTTTCCAAATCTATTGTTCTGCAATAAGATATTGCCTTAGGAAGGATTCACTGAATGGTCTGGGCATACTAGTGAAAGAGAAAATTAAAAGTAAGAGTCTACTAAGTCTACTAAGAATAAGAGAAGGAACAAGTTAATTTTGGAAACTAAGGAAAGTCCCAAATTTAATTTTTAATGTATTAATTTTTCACTGTACCAAATAAAATTTTTAATGTATTATTTAAAATAAATATGTCTAGAGATAGATACCTAAAATAAATTACTAGGGAAAAATCCTATCCCTACATTCAAAATATGACAGTTATATAATTCTTTAGATAATTAGATAAAAAGTAAAAAGTCATTTTACAGTCACTCCTCCATTAAAATACTGTATTCCTTTGCTTGGTATCTATACCTTTAATCTGACACAGCTAACAACACTAAATAATATTTTTGTGTGTTTGTGTTTTGTCTCTTCAACTACAATGTAAGTTGTTTGGTAAGCAAGTCCATGTTCTATACTTCTCTGTATCCACCATGCCAAAAAACTTGGTGCCGAATACATAATATAGGATATAATAAAAATTACATGCCTGATTCATCTTATTTTTAAAATAATTTCACAAATTATTTTTATAATTTCATTCTTAACATTTTTTCTAGACATTCCCAATATAAGTTCAAAATATTATTTCACATACTTGGTAGTTCAGCATTTTCATCTCCTGGAATATCTGAAGTTGATAATAGCTATAGAAGAGAAGATAGAACAAGAAACAATGTAAATTTCAAACTATCTGCATATAGCAAAAAAAGGGGGGATTCAAATAATTATATAAAATTTAGGCAAAACCTGTTTTTGTGTATGTCCCAAAAGTATGTGCTAATAAAACTTAAAATTACACTAAAACTTTTGAGAAACTATAAGTGTTTGTACATACTGTATGTGTATATGACATATGCATATTATATTTAATAAATGCTGAATTCTATCATATATCCCATTTTCAGCTTCTTTTAGGCCATACCTTCTACCTCAGAACTTATATTTTGGTTCCAAGTATTGGTTCCAAGGCAGAAGAACAGTTAGGGCTAGGCTATTCAGGTTAAGTACCTTGCCAAGGTAAGACTAGTACCCCACAGAGAAAAGGGGACTACCCTTCTAATTTAAGAAAAGTATGGAAAAAGATAAAATTAAAAGTACAAATATTTTCAATTAAGTTTAACAAGTCTTATCTAATTGATTTATCTTATACAGCTTCCAAAAAACTACCTACTCCAATTTATAGTAGTATAGAGCATGATCCTAGATTCTTAAAAGGTTACATCAATGAAACAAAAGCCCTGAAAGTCCAAGTTAGGATAGCCTTCTAATTTTTGTCCAAAGTCAGATTTTTATGTCATCTAAGAAACAACCACTATATGGGAAAGATTAACCACTAGGTAGATGCAAATTTGGGATGTTTACTTAAGGTATAAAAACTCTGTGTTCTGTTCATTAAGAAAGTAATGTTGATAAAACCAGCTATCTACCAAAGTATTTTTTAAACTACACACTCATTTTGGACCAACATGTCAAATCTGAGACAAAGTTTTCAACATTTTCTACCAAATTGGTATCATTTAAAAATAGATTTTTCAAAAAAAGAAAGCAAATGCTAATATCCTTTCTCCAGTCTTTCTAAAAAAATTTTAAGTTAGTCTATTCTGTAAGTTATTCCCTTAAACAAAGTTTAAGGAGTGGCAAATGAAAATTAGTCACTTAAAGAAAAAAAGTCATTATCAAGATTATGGCTTGATTCTATAACTTATAAAAATAAAATATAAATGTGGATACTCTCTCTACTGGATATATCTTGAACCCTGCACACATTCTCAAATTGTGTGTTTCTATAAACTCTTAACTCCTCCAGAGAGGGTTTACCCAATAATCGAGACCTTTCTTTTATTCTTTAAATATCAAGAACACCAATGTAATAGCACTTGATCTGCATTTGCTACAAAGGCTACTTCATTTCCCAATTTTCATGAAAATCTTTTATTTATGGATAAAATTGACGGCTGAGGCTCCCTGAAACTAAAATTCTCAAATTTTTATGGATTCCACTAAGTAAGTTTTATGGTATTCTAAGGGCTTAAAGCACAAATGTAAACAATACTGCTGATTTTTCTCTAAAAATACTAAAATCACAAGCTTTCATAATCATCACTCAGGAATTTGTGACTATAAGTATAGGCAATTGTAATAATTCCTTCTTACCTGTTCAAGGAGATGAGGGTACCTAGCTTGAACTTGGTCAACAAACTCTTGACCTTTCATTCGTATCAAGTACTCACACCTAAAGCATTAACAGAAAAAAACCATTAATTTTTTTTAATATTTAAAAATAAAAATACAAGATATGATTCTTCTAAACAATTTACTTCTTAGATCTAACCAGGATCTTTAAAAGGAAAAAATGTTTCAGACTACTTATATGATGCTTAAGAATAGTATGTATTATGAGATAGGTTTCACTTTAAAAGGTAACATCTAAAGTATTTAATATTTGGGGGTATCATTGTTTAGGAATAACATCTATAAGCCGGAGAGATTCCAAAGAGCAGATAAAATAGTGAAGGTTCTTGAATCTATGCCATATGAGAACTTATTGAAGAATTGGAGATGTTTAACTTAAGAGAAGAATTTGAAGGTATGACAAATTGAAATAGCAATAGATTTATTGTTTGTCCCCAATAAGATCAATGGATCTGAATAGATTTAGCTTTGAAGTTAAAAATGGAACAAGCTATTTTACAAGGTAGTGTTCATCCTTTCTCCTCCTATTAACGGTCTTCAAACAGAGGTTGGATTGTAACTTGTTGGTCAGGTTGTAATGAAGAATGAGGGGAGGGAAAGTTGGGGTTATACTTTATGACCACTGAGGTTCCCTAAAATTAAAATTCTGTGTAATTAGTGTATTTCTTCACTTTTGTGAACTGCAATGGGAAAAAAAATTATTTAATAGTCAACTTTTTATTGCTAAGTATCTGAATTTGTTAGGCTAGTCAACCTCTGGGGTAGTGAACCTTTTAGAGATCGTGTGCCCAACCTGCACCTTCAAAATATCTGTGAACCCCCTGCATTACCCCAGAGAGTGGAGGGAGGAAGGGAGCAGCCCACTCTGTGTCACCAGAGCATGCATGCCATGTCTTCACCAACACGGCTCTGGGCTATATATCTTTTCAGCTTCAAAGGACAGGCCAAATCTCAACTCATATGGCATGACTCAATACAAAAATCACCTCTGAAGCAGCAAAACAGGATTTTAATAAAAGAGGTATGAATTCATCCTAAACCTCCCTTCTCATCCCAACTAAAGTTTTCCCCTTTCAACCATCCATTATCCCTTCATCTACACTGAATAAGCTTACTATTGCTATTGCATTTGAAGAACAGATTTTGCAATTGGGAAAATAAAATATTTTTGAATTAATAAAAAAACCCAAAACCAGATATCATCAAAACTATCTTTTCATTGATTTGCTACAGCCTAAAACAGGATCTAGGTAAGAAGTGTCCAACTCGTGGTCCCAGAGCTGCAAGTGTAGCCAAAATAGATTAAAAAGTAACTGGGAAATGTTTAACAAAATAAACAAAAATAAAATACAACATAAAAATTTAAAATTTGTGGTTTTAGAAGTCAGTATGTGACCCATGGGAATCTATTTCTATTTGAGTTGAATACCATGGATCTAGTAGAAAATCAGCTATTTACCACTCCTCTGAATAGAGATGAAAATGACATAGAACCATAGCTACAAACTCTTATGTATTAAATTATACTTAAGAATCAACAGGAACCAGGATACTCAACTACATGTAGACAATTTTAGAAAAGATTTAACCTGAAAATATGAACTTCCAGCACTTGATAAATTTTCAAAATCACCTTTTATTATATTTACTTTCACAATTTACCCCCCTTTCTAGAATGGCACTTTATAAAGGGAAAAATAATATAGAGATATTGCTATAAAAAGCACTGAGTCCAGAAAGGAGTCTAAAGTATCAATTTCTCCTTTAAAAAGCTGCTGCAGATGTAACAAGCACAATTTTCTTCTAAAAAAAATATTTTTTTCTGATACTGTTGGAAAGACGTGAACAGTATTTATATCATTTACTTATAACAAAACTTCTGTGACTTCAACTTCCTCATCTGCAAAGTGACAGACAATTCATTTCATATTCCAGCTAAATAACAATTCCTATTACCTTAAGTCTACGTTCTTGGGTAAAAAGGTAGCGATTTATTTTGGGAAGAAGAGTTTTTCTTTTCTCTTCACAATAAGCAAAGACAGTAAATGTTGCTTTAACAATCTAAATCCTATAAAATCCAACCATCCTATTTTTGGCATTAGTGCTAAATTACTAAGTATTTTTATTAGATAGCACTATAAATATCTACTTTGAGAACTTTCTAATTAGCAAATTGCAAGAAAATATCTTCTAAACTAAGCATAATTGATAGTAAAAATACTAATTCACTTGCTTAGTATTTTAAGGTCTACAAAGCACTTTCTCCACAACTAAAATGCTTTAGAGAAAATTCAAAGACAAATTAGAATTGCCCACTATAAATAGTTTGTGATCTGTCCTAGTATACCTCATATCAGTAAGATCACAGATTCTGCTAAAATGTTTAAGAACAAATGTTGATATTTATGGGTTGTTTTAAATAAAAAACCACAAAGATACAAGAAGTGTCTAGGAAAAACCTAAACCATATCCTAAAGTGATTTTTATGCTTAGTTCTACTAAGCTTTTATCATCTTGGGAAAAGAAAAAAATCATATATTTTTTTCTTCCACATAGGGGTTTATTAGAGGGAGAGAGGCAAAGAGGAGAAAGTTGTAGTGTGTATGTATATGTCGGTCTATATGTATGTATGTGTATCTATGTAGACATACCAATGAGAAATATATAGATATACACACATATCTACATATATAGAAACACAAATTTGAAAATAAGACTAAAATAATAAATATTTTTTTCACAAGTAATATTTCACATAGAAGCTAATGAATAAGAAACCAAAGGTAGGCAGAAAAAAAGACTACAAAAGGGCCTATAAGATAAATTATCTATCTTGCTTCTCAGTTTAATAGCATAGTCACTATTGACTTTTTCACCTAGGCAAAAACAATCATTTGGTAGAGTGATTAAACTTATTTATCCATCACACTGCCTATTAAATTATAAATTTTACAAAAGTAAAAAAGAGCTACCTCTTTGGTTTATTCCTTGAATACCTGGCATAGTGCTCTACATATAAAAGATGTTTAATAATAAGCTGCAAGACATAAATTGACAAGCTGCATCATTTGGAACTCCCAACAAACGAATTTTCACAATGAAATAAGTGATTTTGTCATGTTTAAATTTATTCATTATACTACTGGTCACCTGATTTCCTTATTAAATTAATAAAATTATAATATTTTAGAACTGAAAAATATGACAATACACTCCAAAGGACAAGAATGCTAGACTTAAATTCAGCAAAACTTGGATTCTAATCTCACCTCAGATACTTGTGTACAAATCACTTCAACTAGAACTTTCATCTGTAAAATAGGGATAATAACAGTCTCTACCTCAGAAGTTTGTAGGATTCAAATGAAATAGGGTATGTAAAATACCTTGTAAACATTAAAGAACTATAGAAATGTGAGCTATTAATAGAAATAATGTAAACTAGACTCACTTTAGAGATAAAGGAAGACCCAGAGGATGATTTACCCAACATCACAAAACTTGTTAGTAGCAGAACCAAGAGAACCCAGTTCTCTTAACTCTAGGATCAATGTTTTTACATCATACCATAAAACCTCTAAATTACAATCTCCTAAATTACAGCAGACAAGACAAGATGGGCACATACATTCAAAATGTCAGTGAAATAACAACTGACATAACACAATAGTTTGGGGCCAACCTGTGAATCTTAAAACTACTCAGACTCTACTTCAGAAGATTTGATTAAGCTATTCCCCATTTTTAACAATGAAGATATTTAATAAGGAATGTATTGAGAACTTTTAAAATTACTCCACCCTACTCAGACAGTGCCTTAGGGGAAGATAAAGTTGCAAACTCCTGATTGAACAATGAAAAGTCCCTAACTCACACTTATAGTAAAGCTAGAACCTTAAGCTAGGTCTATTTTTAGATCTAATACAAAAGGATGTTAAGTACCTATAAAGGTCAAGCAACTTACAAAAGGTGAGCTTAACAAAAGAGGTGTGAAGTACTCAGAGGATTTAATCTAACCATAGAAGGTAAGAACCAAAGAAGATGAGAATTAAGAATGGGAAGTCCTGGAAAAAGCATCTACTGTGATTGGTATATGTGAAAATTTAGGGGAGGTGACATAAGAGAAAATTTCTTTAAAAGGAGAAGTCAGTTCAGGTAATGCGGAGTTTTGAATTGGAAGTTACTTGGAGTTTGGAGTTGAAGTGAAGACTGGAACTTGCTTGGAGACGATCTTGTGGTCAGTGATAAAGACTGACTCACTCTCCCTTAGGCTCAGGTCTAGGCCATTTTGGCCTAGATCCTTTTCTACTGCTTGGCTATTCTCTCTCTCTCTCCTTCCCTTAATTCCTTCATTTATATTAAATTCTCCATAAAATTCCCAGCTGACCTGGGTATTTTTCATATTTGGGAATTTCCCATGGCAACTACTTATTTTAGATTTTAAGTCAAAACACTAAAAACTATCCTTTACAGTTTGGCCAAAACCTTTACAGAGTTTGGCATTTTTCAGTTTTTAACATTCACCGTTTGGGCAACTACATTTTGGTGATTACAAATCAAACAATTCTACTTTAGGGCACTACTATATTAAAACAGAGTATAAATCAAGATTATCCTAAATCTCAAAAAGCAGTTTAATTGTACTTAGTATTCTTAGTTTCCTGTTATAATAAATAAGATAATATTTTAGGAAGATTTCCATAAAAAATGATTTGAATGGAAAATTGTTGCTAAATGGTAAAATAAATCATCTGGAAAACTCATACCCACAACATCTCACTTTGTCACCATAATAAATATATGAAGCTTTGATATGATTCAAGTAAGCCTACTTTTCTCTTAAGAAAAGAATCTTGTGAAGTGTTGTCAAGAGTACTTGCCTTGGGAACCATTTGGCATGTTCCACCCAAGGATCATCTCCGGATTCCCAACATCTCAGCCCACCATCACAGCAAAAGCACTTCACATCATCATTTCGACCTAACAAAATAAAAATTGAAGCAAAATGTTAATGCACTGAAAAAGTTTTAATTTACAGATTAAAACATATTTAATTAAATATTTATTCTACTGATTTGGGTTTCTTACCCACATAATAAAAGCCAGCATTTGCAAGCTGCTCTGGATGAACTGGAATTTGAGGTGGCCAGGTCACAAAGGTTTTCACACGGGCTGCATGGGTTTGCATGCTCAGATTAGAAACATTGAATCTTGATGTTTCTTGGATTTGACTCTCCAGGAAAGGACAGTGAGGAAAATGTCTTCGGTGCTCTGACATGGCATCATCTTTTGGTTCCCAGTTACTCAGTTTCCCACCACAGGCAAAGCAAGCTACCATGTCTCCAGGTCCTATATAATAAAAGCCAGCTCTTGCCAGATCTAATGGTGACAGAAATGTCAATGGCCATGCCTGGTAAGTAAGAATTCTGGCCTCTTCAGTACTCATAGAATAACTGTAGGGGCTGGTGTTCAAAGGGGACAAGTCCTCAACTCCTCTGGAAGTCACTGGCTCCAGTGGAAAACTGGAATAAGAACCACTGAAATATCCACTCTGTTCTGAACTGAGAGATAATGAACGTGTGGCATTATTCACTGAAGAAGAAAATGTAGACTGAGAAGATCCCAGATTAACTGAAATCAGATTCTGAATAAAGGCACAGCTAGGATATAGCTGTTTATGTTTGTCAATCGCATTGTCTCCTTGTTTCCAGTTATCCAGCATTAAGCCACAACAGAAACATTTAACTCTGTCATTCACACCAGTGTAATAAAATCCAGCCCGAGCAAGACTCCTTTCTGAGATTGGAACATTGACTGGGAAAGCAGAGTATGTAGACATTCTGTAGAGTTCACATGACAAATCATATTTCATTTCATGTGTATCACTACTCATCAAATGTGATAACAGCACACCGTCCTCTACCACACTCATAATTGAGTATTTGGGGAATAAAAGGGGACAAGTCTTTCTCTGGGAGGTAGTTTTGTGCGTAGGTTTGCAATGTTAGTTATATATTTAGCTAAAAACATACAAATGAATTTTTTCATCCTTTTACACTAAAACACAGATCTGAGTAGGTTTGTTCATTATTGGATTTCCAGCATTAGAATGACATGGGGTCAACTCTGTAAGAAGTGAAGAAATTCTCTCAAATCATCTGAATGGTATCTAGTATTTTACTTTGGATCTAAATAATTATTTCAGTATTATAGGGTGCTATTTTATTATCATGTTGCTCATTTATTATAATGTTAACTCAAAGGCCTGAAAGTTGATACACTTTAAAAGATGTATACTTTAAACCCATTTATGTTCATATAAGTATATGTACAAACAAGTATATATGTATATTTATGTATTTCACAAATCTTAAGAGAAAATCCAAATTACTTATCTTTATTTGCTTTTTGTAGGAAGCTGTGAAACCTGATCATTAAAAACTATACACTGTGATACAGAAGAGAAAAAAGATAATCTCTTTAGATTCTATTTAATTCTTATTTTCCTAAAGATATTTGCAAGAGACCAAAAATATCTTAAACACTTGAAATCAACTTTATAGAGTTAGAAATATTTTATATTGGTTAACTTTAAAGGCCATGCTTAAAAAGCTAGTGGTATACTTTGCAATCTAGCATTCATTTTATTTCACTTTTGAAGATCTGAACGTGCACAAACTTGGTATGAAGCCAAGCTTTTACTGACTAAAGATGGATATGGTTTTAAGTGACCAAATTTTGCTTTTCTTCTATATCCTGTCACTTATCAAATTGCACACAAATAGCTCCTCGTCTATTTTGAAGTAAGCGTTGCTGATTCAATGTTTTCTATAGTATTTTGGGTAGTCTGGTATTTCACTATAACTGATACTCATTCTCTACAATTTAGAATCACTTGATGACATTACACTTTACAGAACAAATTTTTCTATAAACTTCAAAAAGGTGTTTAATTTACAAAGGAGGCTTTTTTTGCATTTAAAAAATTAAATTGTAGTATGTTCAGCTAAGGACCACATATATAGAAGAGCTACCATATTTACTTAAGGATATACCAGGTCACAAATAGTTATAGCAAACCTTACAGAATAATCTTATATACTCAAAAATTGTTGCCCTACCAAAAAATTATTATATAGATGTGTGATACATTAACTCTGAAAAGGTACTTTTAAAGCATCCTTTATTAATCTCTATATTAAAGCACAAAACTACCTCCCAGAGTTTAGACCATGTCCCTTTAAGAATTCTAAGTCTCCATACTGGAATTTATTGCTCTAAAGAAGAAAATGAAAATGTCTAGAGAACAGAAAGCCTCTTCTTAGATGAAAGATCTGAAAACAAAACACATGAAAAGTATATTTTAGAAAACATGGCATTTGTTGGCATTACAATTAAAAGAAAAAACTGAAGAACAACAAATTCTAGGAATGACATAAGGGGGGATTCCAATTCCAATAATTTATCAGCAAAAATGTACTAATTGTTCACATGGGAAAGGACTATGGTAACTGTAGGCAAAAACAACAAAAAGCTGAGGTTATCTTGCTTCTAGAAAACATGGAAAACAGGAGGAAATCCTACTTGTCTGACACCTCCTTTAGGGCTCATTATTCATATGATGATACATAACTGTGGATATTCCTCCTGGCTTTTGCAGTACACCCTTTTCTCTTCTCCTTCTCTATCCTGTCACTTGCTAAACTCATTAGCTCTCCTGGGCATCTATCATCTCTCTCCTAGTACATATCCAGACCCACCTTCCCATGAGCTTACTCAACATGATTTAAGCTGAGCTCATTATATTTCTCCTAAAACCTTCCCTTTCCCTCTTCTAGTCACCTATTTCGCTGAATCAGGTTTATACTCTCAGCATAATCCGCAACTCCTCATCCCACCTACTCAATCCATTGTCAATCTTTGCTCTTTTGATCTTCACATCTCTTTCATCTGATCCATCTCTCACCAAGATTACTGCAACAGGTTTTCCTATTTCGATATCCTTTTGCATTCTATACTCTGCTGCCATAAGCACCCATTATGACTCTTCTACTTAACCAACTACAGAGGTTTCATATTGCCTTTAGAATATAAACTCCTCTAATTTATATTTTAAAGTCTCACAACCTAGCTTCAGCCTACCTTTCTGGCCATGTTAGACCTTATACTTCTTCCTTCACTCTGCAATCCAAGAAAAATTGGCCCTCTATTTTTTTACTATATTCAAGTGTCTATGTGTACCAGCTGTTGTTCCCTGTGCCTAGAATGCACATCTTTATATTCTTTCTCTTTCCTTAAAATGCACCATGTATAAGAACTTTTCCCAGGGGGCAGCTAAGTGTCTCAGAATAGATTGAGAACCAGATCTAGATAGGAGGTCCAGGGTTCAAATTTGGCCTTGGAACACTTGCTAGCTGTCTGAGCTTGGGTAAACCACTTAACTATCACTGCCTAGCACTTACTGCTCTTCTGCCTTGGAACCAATACACAGTATTGATTCTAATATGGAAATTAAAGGTTAAAAAAAAAAAGGAAAAGAACCTTTCCCAATTCTCCTCAATTGCCAGTACCCTCCTTTCCATGGTACCTTGTATTGAACTACTTTGGATGTCTGTCCATATCTTCCTGAGTATATATGTCTTTATTGTATTAACTTTATATTTGTGCAGCATATATGTTTTATATGTATTGTTTCCTCCATTAGAATGTAAGATCATTGAGTAAGAACCATTTCATTTTTTGTGCTTTTATTCCCAGCAACTAGCACAATACCTGGTATATAGTAGGCATTTAAATACTTACTGATATGGGGCAGTTAAGTAGCACAATGAATAAAATGCCAGGCCTAGAGTTGGGCTGGACCTGAGTTCACCTCAGATACTTCCTAGCTATGCGACTCAGGGAAAGTCACAACTCCAATTGCTTCACCCTTACCCCTCTTCTACCTTGAAATTGCTATTTAGTATTGATTCTAAGACAAAAAGTAAAGCTTAAGGGAAAAAAAAAGGATATAGCTGAGTCAGCTGGGAAGGAGAATAGTAGTTAGAGAACTTGGCCTTAAATTAGGAAGACCTGATTTCAAATTCAACCTCAGAGATTTACTAGCTATGTAAGGCTGGATAAGTCATTTGAATTCTGTCTGCCTCAGTTTCCTCAATTATAAATTGGGGATATCAGCATCTATCTCTCAAAATATGAGACATTACTGGCACATAGTAAGTGCTACTTACGTGTCTTCTTTGGGCACAAAATATTTCTGTGCCATGAGCTTGACCTTAAGTAATCACACTATTTGTTCAATCAACATTTATCAAACAAATGCTTTTTGTGTGCCATACACTGTGCCAAGCAAGCACTGAGTATACAATGATAAAGGCTAAAACTATATGTTGGCCTTTCTCCTTGAAGATAAAGTGATTTAGAGGAATGTCATATCCTTCTTACTTTCTTTGTGTCCTTGGAAAATTCACTTAACCTCTTTGTACCCCAATTCATCATATGTAAAATGAGGAAGCTGGACTAGATGGCCTTCCAGTTCTAAATCTAGGATCCCATCATCTCCCTATTATCCAAGTTATCATAGTTTTCCTTTAAAAAGATAAAAGAATTTGAAGAGATAAAGGGGATTTTTGACTTGTGCTGGGAGGAAAAAGGAAGAAAAACTGGACACAGAAGATGACAAGATAAACACTTTTAGCTAGTAAAAGATCATTGGGCTTTTCCCAGAAAGAGAGTTGGATCCTCTAAGGAATTGCAACTAAGGAATGATGATATGAATCCATAGTTGTAATTAAGACAGACATTATCTGAAGGAAGATAAGTAGTAGTAGTAGGTAGTAATTAATTCTCTACAGAAAGACAAAATAGATATTTGTCAACTTGACATTGACAATAGAGAAATCTGCAACTTTCCATGAGCAAGTATGCAAGGCATGACAAAGAATTTTATAAAATGTTAACCCCAAAAACTACAACCTATTTATGGTTGCATAAAACCAAAAATACTGTCTAAAGAATTTCTGAAAGCATTTTGCTGAATATTATGAAAGGTCCTGGGCAAGCTTTTTGATATTTTCAAAATAATTCATAATTATTGTTATAAGAAAGCATAGGTTTTAAAATACAGTAATGAACCTTTGGCAAGGGACAAAGTGCATATAACAAGTGTTGCTAAGAATGAGTTTGCCAGAAATCATGCAAATTTAATAAGCTGAAAAGATATTTCCAACAACAGCAGCGAGAATTAAAAAGAGAAATTCCATTTAAAATCACCCTAGACAATATAAAATACTTAGGAATCTATCTGCTGAGACAAACACAGGCACTATATGATCACAACTATAAAACACTTTCCTCACAATTAAAACTAGATCTAAATAATTGGGAAAACATTAATTGCTCATGGATAGGACAAGCTAACATAATAAAAATGACAATCCTACCCAAACTAATTTACTTATTTAGTACCATACCCATCGAATTACCAAAAAACTTTTTTACTGAATTAAAAAAATATAACAAAGTTCATTTGGAAGAACAAAAGATCAAGGATATCCAGGGAAATAATGAAAAAAAAATGTGAAGGAAGGAGGCCTAGCAGTACCAGATCTCAAACTATAATATAAAGCAGTAGTCATCAAAACAATATGGTACTGGCTAAGAGACAGAAAGGAGGATCAGTAGAATAGACTTGGAGTATGGGACCTCAGCAAGACAGTCTATGATAAACCCAAAGATCCCAGGTTTGGGGACCAAAATCCACTATTTCATAAAAACTGCTGGGAAAATTGGAAGACAGTATTGAGAGAGATTGGGTTTGGATCAAAATCTCACACCTTACACCAAGATAAACTCAGAATGGGTGAATGACTTGAATATAAAGAAGGAAACTATAAGTAAATTAGGTGAACATAGAATAGTATACTTGTCAGATCTTTGGTAAAGGAAAGATTTTAAGACCAAGCAAAAGTTGGAAAAGACTACAAAATGTAAAATAAATAACTTTGATTACATTAAATTAAAAAGGTTTTGTACAAACAAAACCAATGCAACCAAAATTAGAAGGGAAGCAACAAATTGGGGGAAAATCTTCATAACAATAATCTCTGATAAAGGTCTAATTCTCAAATTTAAAGAGCTAAATCAATTGTACAAAAAAAAATCAAGCCATTCCCCATACCTAGCAGATTGGCTAATATGACAGCAAAGGAAAGTAATAAATGTTGGAGGGAATTTGGCAAAGTTGGGACATTAATGCATTGCTGGTGGAATTGTGAATTGATCTGACCATTCTGGAGGGCAATTTGGAACTATGACCAAAGGGCACTAAAAGACTGTCTACCCTTTGAGTTTGTACTGCACTGCTGGGTTTGTACCCCAAAGAGATAATAAGGAAAAAGACACGTACAAGAATATTCATAGCTGCGCTCTTTGTGGTGGCAAAAAATTGGAAAATCAGGGGATGCCCTCCAATTGGGGAATGGCTGAACAAATTGTGGTATATGTTGGTGATGGAATACTATTGTGCTCAAAGGAATAATGAACTGGAAGAATCCCATGTGAACTGGAATGACCTCCAGGAATTGATGCAGAGCGAGAGGAGAACCAGGAGAACATTATATACAGAGACTGTCGTACAATAGAATGTAATGGATTTCTCCATTAGTGGCAATGCAGTGATCCTGAACAACTCTAATGGATTTACAAGAAAGAACTTTATCCACAGTCAGAGGAAAAACTACGGGAGTAGAAACAAAAGAAAAACAACTGCTCAATTACATGGGTCAATGGGAATATGATTGGGAATATAGACTCTAAATGATCACCCTAGTGCAAACATCAACATGGAAATAGATTTTTGATCAAGGACACATGTAAAATCCAGTGGAACTGCATGTCAGCTATGGGAAGGGAAATAATGATTCTTGTAACCAAGGGAAAATGTTCTAAATTGACTAAAAATTTCAAAAAATAAATTAAAAAATAAAGGCACTGATCTATATGGTTAAGAAAAGCTGAAAAGAAGGGAATAATAACATTTATATATATATATATATATACATACATACACACACACACACACACACACACATACACACATATGTATATCCCCCACCATTTCTGGAGAGTACCTACAATGTAAAATAAATAAAACAAGTAAAAAAACAGCATGTAATCCAAAAGGACAATATCCAAAAGAAAACAGCCTTCAATAAAACTTATGGTCTCAGCTGACTTTATCCAAATGCATAAAGTCTGGGTAACAAGTAAACAAGCTAATGCTGAGGGCAAACTCTGACCTGACAGGAATCACTGAAATTTGGCATAAAGTATCCCATAAATGGAATATGGCCATCAAAGGAAATACATTATTCAATAGGCATAAATGGAGTAGCACGGTATACTGAGAAGACATGAATATTCTTGTGAAGAAAAGAAGGCAAAGAACACTTGGGTGAATACCAACAGAGGGATCAAGAGAAGTGATACTGTCCTTAGAATTTACAAGAAACCACCAGGACAGGAAAAAGAAATGTCAGAGTAGAGAGGAAAGAGATCACAAGTATATAGAAGGTATGATATAATAGTGATAAGAGAGCTCAAATTTCTAGGTATTTTCAGTAGCTTTCTCTCTGCCCAAAACAATTCTGAATAACTTCTTGGCTTGCCTTAATAATAATTTATCCTTTCAAAAGATGAAAGAAATAACAAAGATTAACTTATTCTGGATCTAATTCTTACCAATATAAAGACTTCAACAAGGATATACTGTATTCAAAATGAAGTGTTTAACCTTATTCAATTCTTCCATAACACCATAACAGGAGTATTGCGTTCAGTTCTGGATACCAAATGTTAGGAAAAACTGATAAACCAGAAGATGGCAAACAGGATAGGGAAAAGTCTTGAAATTATTCTATATGAAAACTGGTTAAAGGAACAGGGGATCTTTCACCTGGAGAAAAGATGGTAAGAGAATAACTCTTCATGTATCACATGGAAAGATACCAGACTATTTGGCCCCAAAAAGCAAAACTAGGTGTAGAAAGTGAAAGCAGCTAAGACAAACTATAACTTGTAGGAAGGAAACACCTTCAAGGATTGACTTTGTGCTTTAAAAATAGGATGAGTTATATACCTCAGGAGTTGACTTTCATTGGAGATCTTCATACACAAGCTAATAAGGACTATTGTTAGGTAGGTTGTAGATCTCTATAGACTTCTTTTCTTCTAAATAAATTCTTCCCTGGGTTTTACAAAAACACTTTCTTCCTATCAGTCTCCTTTTGTTGGTTCATCTTCTACATCATGTTCCCTAATTGTAGTTTAACTGAAGGCTTTATCCTAGGGAACCCCAACTACTTTCATGGATTTTTCATCATTATAGAAATCCACATCAGTTCCAATTAGTTTCTTTCCACAGTGTCCACTCATTATGACCAACTCAAGGTCCTCGAAACAAATCTCAAATTCAACACATCTAATTACAGGACCCATTATGTGATTTTACTGAAAAGCTATCCCTTCTAAAACATTTCCTATTTCTGTTGGGTACCATCTTCCAAGTTTGTAATTTTGTTGTTCAGTATGTCTTGACTCTTTGTGACCTGCTTTGGGATTTTTTTGGCAAAGATACTAGAATGGTTTGCCATTTCCTTCTTCAGTTCATTTTATAGCTGAGGAATGGAGGCAAACAAGGTTAAATGACTTGCTCAGGGTCACACAGCTAGTATACAGTATTGATTCCAAGACAGAAGGTAAGAGTTCTTTAAAAACAAATAAACTCCACTGGCTTCCTATCACCTCTAAAATAAAATATAAAATTATATCTTCATAACCTAGACCTACTCCACTTCCACCATTTCAGTCTTTATCTACTCTACACCTCCCCATATGCTGGTCTCCTTTGCTCTCCTACAAGACAGGATCTCTTGACTGAGTATATTCTCTGGCTGTGCCCAATGCTTGAAATGATCTCCTTTATCTCTGCCTTAGGCTTCTCTGTCTTTCTTCAAATTCCAAATAAAATCCTATCTTCCTTAGGATATCTATCCTAATCCCTTTTAATTCTAGTACCTTCTCTGAGTAGATTATTTTCAGTTTATCCAGCTTGTTTGTACATAGTTTGCATAGTCTCCATTAGATGTTGGATTCTTTCTAGAGCAAGTTGTATTGTCTTGCCTTTGTGTTTCTTTGTATCTCCAGAACATACCACAGTGTCTGGCATAGGAGCTTAATAAATGTTTATTGACTAGGGAATTCTCAGTTTAATAGTAAAGTCTCTACTCTGTGACAAGCAATACCTGAGCAACTTGAAACAAAGCTATCAGATATGTGAATTAGTTAGAAGCTGTCATTTAAAGAAATCTTTAAGTAGGAATAATCTCACTGTCCTAAATGAAGACTACTCTATTATGGTAATATGAAATATTCCTCCCCTTAAAAAAATACATATATAACATTGTAGAGAACTGTCAGCTACAGTTACTGACCTTAGGCATGTTACTATAGTTTAAATTTTTTAAATGTATTTTTAAAATGTTAACTCTAAGGAAACTAGGAAATGGAACAGATGATATACAAACAGTAAATTATGATGATTTTAATTTTTCTCCCTGGTTAGTACAAATTCTAGTCAATAGTTTTTGGGAGAAAAATGTCAGACAATGGAGTTGGACATATCAGATCAATTTTATAAATAACGTTCAACAAAATTTCTGTCCTGGGTTCTTTTTTTTTTAATCTCCCTTGGAAATTGTTTCCATTATCATAGCTTTAATCATCAACTCCCAAATTTGTATATGCACTTTCACCTCTCTCCCAGAACTCCAGTCCTACATCTTCAACTACTTGTTCATTATTTCCACCTGGATGTCTCCAACTCAGCTTACCAAAACTAAATTCATTTTCCCCTAAAACCTTACCTAATTTTCCTTTTTTGTTGTGGTTGGTATTACCACATTCCAAGTCAATCCAAACTCATAAATCTTAAGAGTCTTCTTTACAGATATGCAATTCTATTGTTCCTTGACAGTATCTGTGACCTTTCTACACAAAGCTCACTATAAACAACCTCATTTCAGGTCTTCATTACCTTTTATCTGAGCTAGTATTTGCCTCCTAAGTGGTCTGCCTACCTATATTCTGTACCAGTGATTGCGAATATTTTAGAGACCATGTATCATACCCCCTCTCCCCTACTCAGACAGGAGAGGGTGAAAGGGAAGGGAATGGCCTGAGAGTTCCACTTAGGGGAAGGGGTAAGTGCAAAGGGACAGGGAGGTACAATAGAGAGGGGCAAGGGAGCAGTTTCCTCAGAGTCCCTCTGCCTTTCTAGTAACTAACTCTGCCAAGGAAGATACCAAACAGTTTACCATCATGATTCTATACCAAGGGGCCATGGAGTTACTACAAAAGATACACAAATTGGTATGCTGATCCATTGATGAGAGCAAATATACTTTCTGAAGACTAAAAAATGCTATATTATACATATATATACATATATATATATATATATTGCAGGGATATAGATATAGATAGATAGATATCACAGGGAAGGGGAGGAACAGTATACACCAAAATTATTTTATCAACATGGAGAACTCCCAGGGTAGAAATTCATTAATAAAGTTACCAAAGACAGAGTTTAATAGACTTGCCTCATGGTCACTCAGCCAGTATTTCAGAGGCAGATTTCAACACAGGTTTTCATGACTTCATATCTAGTCCTCTAATTTTCCTTTAAAAGTATATATACTATTTCTCAAATGTTTCTAAATGCTTGTGTGTAAATTTGTTAAGAAGCAGCATAAGAGGAATAGAGGTCTGAATGTGGAGTTAGGAGAACTGGATTCAAAATCTGCCGTAGACATTTACTAGCTGGTATGATTCTCAGCAAGTTACTTAACCTTTCCTGGTCTCAGTTCTTTCATCAAGTAAAATTAGGGGGTTGGTCTGGTTGGCATTTACTCACCTCTAAATCCATGAAAAGCATTTAGTAATGCTTTTCAATTCAATTCAAAGTAACTTTTGATATGTATTCTCTCCATCTATTATTACTAATTGTATTTAACTACTCTGTATATATTCTTAGTTATTAACTATATAATTATGTTGCATATAGAATGGGAAGGATCCTCACAGATATTTTCTTCTTTGTACTTAATTTGTACTTAATGTACTTAAATTCTTAGCATGTAACAGAGTCTGATATATAAGTTCTTAATACTTACTGATTATCAGTGACACTGACATTAAAAAGGATCCTCATGCCAAAAAGGCAAAGAATCACTAGTCAATCTGCCTAATCTAATTCAGACTCAATTCTTTAACCTAGAATTCAAGGCCTTCCATATCTAGCTCCAACCTGTTTTTCCAGTATTATTGCAAACTATTCCTCTCTCTACACCTGAAAAACTGGCCTACTTTTTCTCTATTTGTTTTCTGCTCTCTCATTTCAAGGCATTTGCATTTATAAATGCCTAAAATATATTCTCTCCAAATTTCCCCCAAAAAAAAATTTGTTAAATTTCTTCTTTCTTCAAGGTTCAACTCAGATGCCACTTCCTTTTCAAATTTCACCCAATACTTTACCTAGATTCTTCTTTATACATAATAAAGTATTGCTAATGTGTGCCTGTCTCCCCTCCCCCACTCAATTATAAGGTTCTCCAGAACTAGTGCAGTGCCGTATATATTAAGGACTTAATAAAAAAAGACTTTCATGTTTACATATTATTTTAAGGCATACAATGCACTGTTCCCAATAGGTAGCTCATGTAAAGTGTTATTGTCATTTTACAGATGAAGACATAAGTTTAGAGAGGTTAAGGAAGAACTGTTCAAAGTCACAAAGTATCAGGATTCAAATACAGGTCTCCAGGGTACAATTTCCTAAGTGTCTGGCCTGGCATAAAGTAAATATATAATAAATATCTTAAAATTTTTTTAAAACTTTACTTTCCATCTTAGAATTAATGTCATGTATGGTTCCAAGGCAGAAGGGCAGTAAGGGCTAGGTAATGAGGGTTAAGTGACTTCCCCTGTGTCACACACTTGTCTAAGGCCAAATTTGAATCCAGGATCTCCCATCTCTCTGGGCTTGGGACTTAACCGAACCACTTAACTGACTCCCATTAATTTTTTAAATTATGCTAACAATTTTACTTTAAATTACAATATGTATAATATCTTAAAAAGTAGTGTGTGACAAAAGTTCTGGATTTGCAGTCACAGGTCTTGAGCTGTACCCCTTTTTGTGAGCCAATGGACAACTCACTTCACCTCTTTGGCCCTCAATTTTCTCATGTCAGTTAATAAACGTTCATTAAGCAACTCCTGAGTGCCACAAAATCACAAGATGTCTTACTAACTTGGGATCCAAGAATTTTCAAGACTTTCCTAACCGCATTTCTATTTACTCAGCTTCCTTTACCATGCTCTGTATTTTGTTTTCTGCACTTAAAAAAGATGCGGTGTCCATAAGTTTCACCAGACTGTCAAAGGGGTCCATGACACACACCCAAGGCTGAAGACTTACCAATACACTACTACACGTAAATGATCTGAGGGGCCCTTCCATCTCTAAAATCTTATGAACGGTTATGGTTATCAAAAATAAAGGTTAGAGAAAGGACAAAGGGTTAGGGATGAGAAACCATTAATTCGAGGTCTACCACCAAACGAAAACTCCGCAAGCACCTGGAAAGTTGTCAAGCTGAATAAGCATTTATCAAGCACCTACAACGTGTGGGGGGTGAGGGGGGGGGACAAAAACGGTGCAGGGGACTGGGGGAAATTTTTTAAAATAATGTTTTTATTTTTAAAAAAAACAGGCAGTCGGGAAATGTTTAGGATCTTCGTATACTACAGTTTCTTCCTTGGAGGCAGCCCATTCTAGCTAGCTTGCCAGCCCTGAGGCTAGAAAACTGAGAAAACCTAGGGTGGCCCTAGGGAGAATAGGACGAGGGGTCTGCCCCGTCTCCACAGCGTCCCCAGCGACTCCCCAACCGACTCCCCAACCCCCACCGCGGCACTTCCCGGAGTAGGACCACACAGAGGGGCAGCTGCAGCCCCAACGCCCCCTCCCTCGGGACCGGGTACCCGCCTTCCCTCTCAACCCCGACCCGCTGTGATCGAAGGGGGTGGGGGGGGAACCGTACTTACTGCAGTCTCAGGGGGGCGGGGTTGGTAAAGGGAGAAACAGAAGCAAGTCCGGCTTCCAGGGCGACTTCTCACGGGCTTTGGCCCACAGTCTGTCCCGAGAAGCTGAAACAGTTGGGGGGCACAGGGCCAGGGGCAGCCGTTAGCCCCACACCCCTCCCCGAGATAGGGCCCCCAGGCCCTCTTCCCCGCGGACGCTGACGCAGCATTAACGTCATCACGCCCCCTCCGGCCTGGAGTAGAATGGGAAGCAGCTGCGTCAACACCACCCAGGGGCGGGGCGAGACTGAGTGTGGCTGAGCTGCCAGAAACTCCGCGAGGATGAAAGACTGTTGTTAGGGGAGAAGCTGGCTAAACTCGGTTAAGGTTGGGCTGGGAGTGTAAATAAAATCGACATCTTTTTCTGTTATGCCCCTTTCCTCCTCTGAGCCCCTCCTCCCCCCATTATATGGGGTCACTTCACAGCGTTTCGCTCTAGGCCTTTTTATTTTCATTCCAGCAAACCCTAGCCCGAAAGTAACGGAGGATCAATGTGGACCAGTGGCTTTTTAAAGGATGGCAAGAGCCGCCTCAGGGCAGGGCACTGACGCAGTGGCAACTGACCCGGCTTTTCTGACATTTGCGCATGCGCGGGGTGCTAGTAGAGACGTGGAAGAAACTGCTTGGGAACCTTTTCAGCAAAGGCCTGTGTTTAAGGCAGGCCTGTTCCTTGGCAATTTGGGTAGCCTTATCACTTATTCTTCCATAAAATAGCCCAATTCCTAGTTCATCTTCTTTTTGAGAATAAAGCAGACTTTTTTTAGGGGAGCTTGGTGAAGGTCTCAAACTGATAAGAGTTCCTGTTAGGCCTAGAGCAGTAACCAGCCAGCCAGGGGAATTCCAAGTCCCTCTACCATTTCCTGTTTCCTATGTCTTCTTCACTTAACATCCTGTAATAGAGGGAAAAGAAATGTCATATCTCCCAGTGAGTAAAAGTAAGAACCCCAACATCTTTTGAGAATTGGTTCAGAGTTTCATTTGTTAGATATAAAATACAAAAATACAAAAGGCAGTGGGGGCTGGGGGGTGGGGTGGCGGGAAGTAATAGAGAGCTAGAATACAGGATCATAGTGCTAGAAAGGGACCTTGGAGGTTATCTATACTAATGCTTTCATTTTATAGATGAGAAAACTGAGACCAAGAAAGAGGAAATGACTTCTTTGAATGTCCAGAAATGATGTTTATAGAAAATGATAGTTATAAATGTTTATAGAAATGCTGTTTATAGAAAGTGTTAAAGAAAACTATAAACCTAGGTTATATAAATCCTGTGTCCTTGCCACTACACTCACTGTCTCTCATAGCTTCAACTAGCTCCAGGTCTAGTTTCCCTTGTCAATTGGACTTCTCTGAGATATCCAACTGACAACTCAAATTTAACATGTCAAAAGTAAACTCACTGTCTGAATTTAGTATTTCATTTATTGGTACACATGTCATTCACTTTTAAAATTTTTTAAAATATTTGTCTTTTCCAGATTATGTTGATACAATTTTTAATAATCATTTTCTGACATTTTTAATCCCTATTCTCTATCCCTCCCACCCTTCCCCAAAAAGGCAGGCAATATGATACAGGGTATACATATATTATCATAGAATACCCATTTCTATGTTCATCATGTTGTGAACCAAGACATATATTGCTTATACTAAAGAAAAATTCATGGAGGAAATAAGATAAAGAATAGCATATTTCAATTTGCATTTAGACTCCCCTTCCTTCTATAGCAGTGGATATATTTTTTCATCATGGATCCCTTGGAGTTGTCCTGGATCCTTGCCTTGTTGATAATAGATATCATTCACTATTGCTCATCATATACTATTGTTTGTGTGTACAACATTTTCCTGGTTCTGCTTATTTCATTTTGTATCAATCACTTCATATAATTTTTTCCAGGTTTTTTGTGCATGACATCTGAGAATAGAACCAGTGTCTTCTTTGTATCTCTCTCAATCCCTAGAAACTCCCCTTACTATTAAAGCTCAGTAATTATTTGCTGGTTAATTGGCAGTTGCCAAAACAAGAAGCAGATCTACTCTTGTAGAGCCATTATCCTGTTAGTTATTAAATGCTACCTTGTAGAAGAAACAGAATTAGCTGATTCACTGACAAGGGGATCATTAAAGATCATTGCCCAAAGTCACAATTTTAGACCACCTAGAAGCTAAGCAGTCCTAAAAGTTTGTTTCATTACGAAGCATTCTCAAGAGCCAAAGCAAGCACTTTAACCAAAGCATTCGACTACTATGAGCTTCTCCCTAGATTCATACTTTTTTAAGACACCTCCCACCTTTTGTACTGTTACTCTGCTAGAATTCTCTTTATATTTCTTATTCTTTTCTATAGTGTTTCCCGTTATCTTTCTAGCTACCAAATAACTCCCTTAGAACTATCCTGGAACAGAGTATGAAGCTTTTTTTGCACTCCTTAAACCCCCCACAACCAACCAAAAATAACTCCATAAAATCAACACTAAAAGTGGCAAAAACAGGCATCTGGATTGAAGTTGAACAGCCAAAGACAACTAGGGAGGAAGGTTTCTGACTTCCCTGGCCTCAATCCCACCTCCAGGGCCAGGAACAGATTACATAGAGGGAATCCATGAGGCAGCCATAGAGGGCAGGATTAGCAGCCTCACCTTGTTTGCTGAGCCAGGAGAGTTTGCATCCCGGAGGATACTCCTAGTTTCCAAATCTATAGACAAAGGGCCCTGGGAACACTTGCAGCCTCAGCTCAGAAGACCCAGTGGCTTAGACCACTGATGGGGATGGAAGAAGCAGACACCTCTGAGTTGCAGGGTTCCAAGTGCTAAGGGCAGGAACTCAAGCCTCATTGCTAACAAAGGAGTGGCTTTGGAGACTGGAGAAATGGCACCTGGATACCTGCTCTGTAGGGGGATGATAGGAGAGGAGGAAGGAGGAGGGAGGACACCAGTGAGTGTTTGCCACAGCAGAAGGTGAAACTTGCTACTTACAATTGCAGTAGCAGAACTGCCTGTTGGCTCTGGTTGGAGCATCTGAGGAAAACTATAGACTAAGACCAGAAGTACATCTGACTGAACTATAAAAAACCTGTAATAACTAAATAGGACTCAGGAAAAATACACACAAATAATAATCTTGAAACCTGAAATATACATCAACACAACAGGAACTCGGGCTTCAGAAAAAAAGTTAATTATTAAGTCTATTGGCCTGACTTCTAAAATTAAAATAAATAAAAATGAACAAGCAAAGGAGAAACAACCTAATTATTGAGAGCTATTATTGTTACAAGGGAATCACTTTAAAAGACTGATATATATTAATTTAAGGTCGCCAAGGAATCAGCTATGTAATTCCTAAATGAAAAACTCAAGTCAGCCGTCAGCCTTTTTTGGAGTTTAATTACAATAGGAGCAAGAAAGGAATTAGAGATATATATAGAGAGAGAGAAAAGGGGAGAGAAGGGAATAGGGCTTAAATACCCCTTCTGTTTAGGCTGGGCCAAAAGGCCCAAGCCCTTAGATAGCTGGGGCAAAGAAAAGAGATCAGTCCCTATTACTCACGTGTCCAAAATGGAGAAACAGTCTCAGAGGCCCCCACCTTCAGCTTCCTTCAGAGCAAGCTTCCTCAGAGCCCAGGAACAACACCGACCCAAAAAAAACACCACCTCCTTCAGTCTCCAGACCCTCCTATCTTTAAGGACACCATCCAAGTTGCCTCCCCTCAGTCCTCACATCTACCAATCACTCTTCATCAATTTCCCTGTCAATGGAGGCTCTCGCTTAACCCAGGACCGCCCAGAGGTTTCTGGCTTTTGCACATGTCTGTTGAAGGTCATATTTTCAAATGATTAAATCTATACTCCTTTGCTACAGCCCTTTCTAAATCCTGATAACTTGAGTATGGTAGAGATTGGAATAATTAAATTTTGATCTAGGCTGCAGCCCTTACTCAATCCTATTAGGACTGAATAGGGTGGAGATTTATTCCAAGTATCTCCATTGTATCAATTCTAAATCAATCAAGACTCAAAGAAATTCCTGTTCTATGCTTAAGCATAGGTCAAAGTCCTTTCCATTGTTCAGCAAAGGGTTTCTGTCCTAAAGTAATCTTAAGAAGGGAAGAGAAGGAACCTCCCATGCCAATGGAGTTCCCATTCCAATAGACTATCAGTAAGAAATTTTCCAAGTATGAAATATCCCAATGGTGAAATTTTCAACAATTATAAGTCTAAGGAAATTTGAGGTTTACATTATGAGGACAGAGAAGATCTTGGCTCAAATTCAAAGGACAGTGAAGTAAAAACACCTACTTCAAAAGCAAATGCACACTGTGAATGTGAATGGAATGAATTCATTCATAAAACAAAAACAGATAGCAAGATGGATCAAAAATCAAAATCCAACAATAGGATGTTTTCAAGAAATACACTTAAAAATAAGAGGCACATATATAATAAAAAAAATAAAAGGCTGGAACATATACTGTGTTTCAGCTGATACAAAGAAAGCAGGGGTAGCAATCATGATCTCAAACAAAATTAAAGGTTAAAGATAAACAGGGAAATTGTATTATGTTAAAAGGCACCATCAATAACAGCATTATCAGTTTTAAATCTATATGTACCAAATGTTATAGCATTGAAATTTTTAAAGGAAAAATGAAATGAATTACAGATGGAAATAGAGAATAATAAATTATATATATTTACATATAAATGATAAAATAATAGCAGAGAACTTAAACTCTCCCTCTCGGAACTAAAAAAATCTAACCAGAAAATAAATAAGAAGTCAATGAGATGAATAGAATCTTAGAGAAATTTGTGTGAAGTATCATAGGTGTTACTGAGTCCAACACCCTGAAACTGTGTCCCTGCATAGTCAGTAAAAGTGGAAAGCATAGGTATAAATGGATTTTTTCATAAAATTATACAAAGCATCTACCTAAAACTATCAGCAAGTATTATCTGTAATGGGGAAAAGCTAGAAGCCTCCCTAATAAAATCAGGAGTGAAAGAAGGATGCCTATTATCACTAATATTATTTAACCTAGAATTAGAAATGTCAGCAATAGTAATAAGAGAAGAAAAATAAATTGAAATCAGAATGGGCAAAGAGGTAATAAAACTCTTTGCTGATGATATAATGGTATATATAGAAAATCCCAGAAATTCAACTAAAAAGCTAGTTGAAGCTATCAATAACTTTAGCAAAGTAGCAGGATATAAAATAAATCCACATAAATCATTAGCATTTTTATATATTACTGACAATGCCCTCCAAGAACAGGTATAAATACTCCATTTAAAATAACCAAAGAGAAGGCAGCTGGGTGGCTCAGAGGATTGAGGGTCAGGCCCAGAGATGGGAGGTCATGGGTTCAAATCTGGCCTTAGACACTTCCTAGCTGTGTGGCCCTGGGCAAGCCACTTAACCCCCATTGCCTCTCCTTTACCACTCTTCTCTTCTGCCTTGGAACCAATACTCAGTATTGATTCTAAGACAGAAAGTAAGGGTTTAAAAAAATGAAATAAAATAACCAAAGATAGAATAAAATACTTGGGACTATACTTGCCAAAACAAACCTAGGATTTACATGAGCATAATTATAAATACTTTTTAACACAAAGAAAGTCGCATCTAAATAACTGGAGAAATATTACTTGCTCATGGATGGGAATCATGGGAACCAATATAATCCAAATGATCATCCTTCCTAAACTAATCTACTTATTCAATACATCCCAATTAAATTACCAAAAAATTCTTTTGAGTTAGAAAAAATAATAAAATTCACTTGGAAAAAAGAAAAGATCAAGAATATCAAAGGAATTGATGGGGAAAAAAGTAAAGGAAGGGGTTCTAACAATACCAGATTTTAAATTGTATTTAATTATCAAAACTTGTCAGAGGTTGATAACTTGGAGCCCATCTAAGATAAAGATCTGAGTGCCCTCTCTCAAGAGGCCAAAAATCAGAATCTGTCTGAGAATGAGCCCAAGTACCCTCTCCCTCCCCTTCTTTAGGCCTCTTTTAGTAATACGTGTCTATTGCTGGCAAAGGTAACAAAATAAAACCATGTGCCCATGGCTAATATACCTGCTCAAACAGCCTGCTCCACCAGTGTCCCAACCCAAGAAGGAAAGCGCTAGCCACAGAAGACCTATCTATTTATTCCCAGACTACATCAACACATAATGGCAAGAAGTCAAGGCTCCTGGAAAATATAGTTCAAAGGCACAAGATTTCGAATTATATACCATTTACGTTTACTGTCCCTCCCCTTCCCTTTCATACTCCAGGTGACTCTTCTATCTCAGCACTAAAACCTCTCCCAGCTGTGATCACAACCTCTGCAGACACAGCTCCACTTATTCCTCTCCCTCCCATACTTTACCCTGCCTCTTCCAACTCAGCTGACTCCTATATCACTTAACTTGCTCTTCCTTGCCCACCTCCTGCCCATCTTCCACCCAAAGCTACTAAGACTACCATGGTTAAACAGGCTTTAGCAAGTGCACCTCCTGAGGAGAGAGTATAAATAATTGGCCTTCCCAGTCATTTCAAGAGAGAATCCTAAAAACCCTGAAGAAAGATGGGCAGAACACAAAACTTTTGAATTTAAGACCCCTAAGGCACTCAGGGATAGCATGGTCCAGAACTGGAACACAGCTCCCTTCACAATGGCGCTAATTAAAAATATCAACCAGCAATTACTCACACCAGAAGACTGGTACACACTAGCAGAATCTGTGTGTCTATTTAGATTGGAAATTGAAATTTCAAGATTTATGTAAGGAACAAGCAAAAGCTAACAGGAGAGCCAGAATAGGCATTTCATATGATGAATTGGTTGGAGAAGGTGAATTTGAAATTGTTGATAGGTAATTATTATATACAGAACAGATCTATAGTAAAATTGCTATGTGAAATTAATATCTGTACTCTAGAAATACAATTCCCAGCACTTTATGCTTCTCCTGCTGTTGCATGCTGATGTAGGCAGAATAGAAATTCTGTGTAGTTCTACTTCTTGCTCTCTTCCTGTGGTGGCAGCTGTGGACATGGGGTTTTTGAGTAGGTAGAAAAACTAGTCACATGGTTTTATTTTGTTAATTACCCTTTTATTCCTTTACTTCTAGTGATTATTAATATACTATATAAAACATAATACTTAGAGCATTGGACATTAATTTAAATCCTACATTATTGGCAACACGAAGTCTCTAATTCAGAACCTTTAAGTACTGAGGCTTTCCCCTCAGGGAGCTCTCCTCAGAGCTAAGTCAGGGGCTCTTGGACAAGAGGGATAAGTCCCTTCTCATGTCCATCTGCCTGTGCCTGTCTGCTTGAACCCCTGTGGAAGTTGAGCTACTGCTGCTACTGCTGATTCAGCCTGGGTGGTCCCTGCTCAGCCTGAAGCCTCTGCTTGCCTGTGACCAGACCCCTTGCTGTGAGCCTACACCTTGTCTTTTCATCACACAAGCTGGGAGTTCTTAAGAAGCAGGTGAAGTATAAACCCTTCTTTCCCTTGCATTGCTTATACCTGAGTGCTCCCTTGTTGAGGTCTGGAAGTATAGGTGCTTCTTTCAGGCAATAATCAGCCTAAGGAGACGCTTCCACCCTCTTAACTCCCCTGATGGCTACCCCTTCCTTCCATCCCCCAGCATGGGATAGCCACTTAAATTTCCAGCTTGGAACCTTAAGGGCTTTTTAGACTAGCAATAAATGCTTCCTACCCCATTTACCTCCAAGGTTGATTTTAAACTAACCCAAGAGGGCTTCCAGGCTCCTGGCTGTGGGGGGTTGGGACTGAGGTATTAACCCACATGGAGGTCTCCCATGCCAACCCTCTAGATCCTAACACCCAGTAGCTCAGTGGATTTAAAGCCAGATTTTAAGAAATTAGTCTCTCAGTTGTAACCTGAATTCCATACTCATACACCTTTTTGTTCCCCAAATCAGTTTAACTAAGCAGCTCTGAGGAGTTTTTTTTCTTCATTGTGCCTAAAATAGTGTTTTTTAAAATACTGTGACTGGGAAACTGCATCCCCCAGCATGCTCCAGGGGTCATTCTCCCCCCCCCCCCCCACACACACACACACTTCCTGGTGTTGGATTGGTCTTGAATGGACCAATCCTATGCTAGGGAGGGACCATGCCTCCTTACTTCCAGCATGGAATTGGTCTACATAAGGACCAATCCCGCACCCAGGAAGGGCCTTTGAATCTGACAAGATTTGGGATTTTAGTGGGAATAATCAATTTCAGGCTAGGAAAACTCTGGTGTTTTTTCATTAAATAAAGTTTTTGAAAGATCAAAGTGAGATGGTTTTCTTTCTTTCAGCTCTACAATAGAAAGCTTTTGTTCAACTTCCATAACAGCCTCTGGGTAAAGCCTTTCAGGCATCCTCCATTTTTTAAGACTAGCTAAGAGAGGTGTGTCTAAGAAAGGCATTTCTAACCATGTTAGCAATTAAAGAATGACTTTTTCTTACTCTAGATAAGCCTATACTGCCAAAGAGAGTTCCAATTGTTCAAAACTTCAGAATAGTGTTATTTAGCACTGTTCCTGGCAGGGCTCCTATTCATGGCATATTTTCTACTCGAGAAATCAACACAGTTACTTTGATAAACTACAGACTCAAATAGACAAACTTTAGGAACACTTCAGTAATTTTAAAATTCAAAAGGAAGATTCTTTTCCATTTAAAACTGTCCAGCCCATACCTAAAACTAATTTACTTCTATCTCTTATTGTGCAGCTTTTGGAAGCTCATGGCCCAACCTCCATCACCTTGCTCCTCCCCCCTTCCTTGACCTCTCCATCTATCTTTCTTTTCTCCCACCCAGGCCCTGCCTCTTCCTCTCCCCTACTTCCACTCCTGCCAGATCTCCTTTGCCTTGCCTCTTCTTCCCCTGCCCTGCCCCTTCCCCTGTCCCAATCCCTTCCCACTTTACCTGACCCACCCCCTCACCTGTCCCACCCCTGTCCTGCCCCTCCTCCTAAATCCCACCCCCATTCCTTCCCTGTCCCTCCTCCCAAACCCCACCCCCATTCCTCCTGCCCTGCCTCCCCAGACCAACCCTTTTCTCTTAGTCCACCTATACATCCCACTTCCCTTACCTGTTCCATAGCAACCCAAACATCCAGCCAGGAGACATAAATCACAAATAATTCAGTTAAAGTCCTATTCCCCTTAAAAGTACCCACTTTCAATAAAGTTGGAGAGGTGATGCCCTTAAGACACTATTGTAAACCTTAAAATTCCTTAGACTTATAAATGTTGGAAATTTCACCATTGGGAAATTTTATACTTGGAAAATTTCTTACTGATAGTCTATTGGAATGTGAACCCCATTCACATGGGAGGTTCCTCCTCCTCCCTTCTTAAGATTACTTTAGGACAGAAACCTTTTGCTGAACAATGGAAAGGACTTTGACCTATGCTTAAGCATAGAACAGGAATTTCTTTGAGTCATGATTGATTTTAGAATTGATACAATGGAGATACTTGGAATCAATCTCCACCCTACTCAGTCCTAACAGGATTGAGGAAGGGCTGCAGCATAGATCAAAATTTAATTATTCCAATCTCTACCCTACTCAGGTTAACAGGATTTAGGAAGGGCTGTAGCAAAGGATCAAAGATTTAATTATTTGAAAATATGACCTTCAACAGACATGTGCAAAGCCAGAGACCTCTGGGCGGTCCTGGGTTAAGCTAGAGCCTCCATTGGCACAGGGAAATTGATGGACAGTGATTGGTAGATGTGAGAACTGAGGGGAGGGAACTTGGATGGTTTCCTTAAAGATAGAGGGGTCTGAAGACTCAGGGGGGTGGTTGAGGAGTTGGTCTGAGTGGTTGGAGTGTGCTCTGAGAAGCTTGCTCTGAAGGAAGCTGAAGGTAGGGGCCTCTGAGACTGTTTCTCCATTTTGGTCACGTGAGTAATAGGGACTGATCTCTTTTCTTTGCCCCAGCTATCTAAGGGCTTGGGCCTTTTGGCCCAGCCTAAACAGAAGGGGTATTTAAGCCCTATTCCCTTCTCTCCTCTTTCTCTCTCCCTCTCTCTCTCTATCTCTAATTCCTTTCTTCCTCCTGTTTGTAATTAAACTCCATAAAAGGTTGACTGCTGACTTGAGTTTTCATTTAGGAATTACATAGCTGAATTCCTTGGCGACCTTAAATTAATATATATCAGTCTTTTAAAGTGATTTCCTTGTCACACTATACACCCTTTACCCCTTTAGATATTGAGAGATTCAAGCAAAATACTCATACTTTTGAAGATGAAAGTATCAGAGTAATAAAAAAGATTGAAAATATCTGTAAAATGTATGATCTGGTATGGCAGGACATGGAAATTTTACTGCAAGCTTTCTTGATAGAAAGAGAGAAAAATAAAATCCTCTCTCTCACTCATGAGACACAAGGAAGCAGTTCATTGGCCCTGGAAGGACCCAAAATGGAATTTAAATACAGAGGACAGTTACTTAAAACTATACCAGGCCAGAGATGCATTACTCACAACAATTAGAGCTTGCTTTGATAGGCCTGGGATATGGGCAAAATTCAAGGATATTAGACAGAAACAAGAGGAAAATCCCTCCCAGTTTATGGATAGACTTATTGAGCTGAGAGGTAGATATGTAGATTTAGACTTGTCCAGAGAAAGGGATGTTAGAAAAATACATAGGCAATTCATTAAAAATTGCTGCAAAGTTGTTAGAGACTATTTTAAGATTAGCTGCCAGAATTGGGACTCTGGATCTCGAGTAATTGAGGAAAGTAGCAGTTTATGTGTGTAAGGACTATGAACAGAAAGATGAGAAGAAGAGTACCTTAGTGGAGGATTTAAGGAGAGAAATGAAACTTTTAAAGGAGGAAAATAAAAGACTAAAAGAAAATCAGAGAGTGGCCATAGTCCCTTTTCAGGAATCCACAAATCAATCATTAATGTGTTACTTATATGGAAAAAGAGATCATGTAATGATGGTCTGTGAGAAGTGGAATCAGGTAATTAGAAATAATGACAACTTTAGAAATAATAATAATTACAGAAATAATAATTCAACTGAGGCATATGATAATATACAACAAAATACCCAACAACAATATATACAAAATGGGGCTTGTCCAAGCTATATAGTAGTAGTCTCTTGGTAACCGAGGATAACAATTGTCTTTGTGCACTTTCATCTGTGTTGTAGATGAGTGCGCACAAAGACACTTGTGCGTGAAGGAGATTTAAGTGGAAAAGCCGATGCACAGAGACAGTCCCACTCTCTCGGTGTTGGAAGCCTGGGTCCAGTGGCACGAAAAGTCATTACACCTGGAGACTTCCTCAGCTGCATTGGATGGCCATGTTGTCTTTTGTGCTCCAACACGCCCTAAGCACTCCACAGTGCTTTGCTGCGTCACCCTCTCAGCCGTTGTACCTTCTTATCGGTTTCTTCCGTCTGTTTGGTCGAAGCAGTCTTCACATGCTGGGTGAGCAAAGCCCTGGTTCACCAGGGGTTGATGACCTGATGGCCACCCTCACAAGGTTTAGCTGGCTTGTCAAAGCCATTGCCCGGGGTGTGGCCACTGCCGCATGCTAGCAGCTACTGGGAGCCACAAGTGAGAGCTGGGTGTCAGGTGGGGGTCAGAGGCTGGAGAGTTCCCTAGAAGGGCATGACAAGCCCTCCATACCAATGATACTACCCCTCCCTGAACATCCCATATACCCCAAGCCATACTCAAGGTGAAAATGCCCCTCAGTGTGGGGGACCTCAGAGAAATATGCAAGCATCTTTATAATGGGGGGGGGGGGAGGAGGGCACTAGAATCAAAGAGTGAAACCTTTGATTTCCCATACTGTGATGTTTCAATGCCAATTATTCCTATCCATTCACACATACCCTCATAGTGATGAACCTCATGTAATCCTAAAAGTTAGAAACTCCTATGATGATTGCCTCTTAGACACTAGAACATCCAGATCAGTATTAATGTGTAAACCTGATTCTGAATGCAATTCTATTGGCTCACTAAATGTAGTGGAGGTATCAGGGCCACCTCTAAAAGTACCAAAGCTTTCCACTTGAATGGTATCTGTAGGACCACTAACAGTAGAACATTCTTTTCTCCTAATGCCTAATTCCCCAATAAACTTACTAGGGAAGGGATCTTTTATGCAAGCTTAGAGCCACAATAACTTGCTCTCCAGATAATTCTATGTCACTAGAATTGCCTGAGAAATCCTTAACTTTACTCCCTGTACTTCTTTCAGACACTTAGGAGATGAAGGAGCCTCTTACCTTTGAAATCCAAGCTGATATACCTGAATCTCTTTAGGCCCCATCATCTTATGATGTCGATCTACTTAAATCAACTGTTCCTGTTCAGATTAGGATGAAAAATGGGCCACCTCCTTCCAACCTGTATGGATAAACCAATGGCCAATATCTGGAGAAAAGCTCCATCATATAAACAAATTAGTACAAGAACAGCTAGAATTGGGACACAATAGGGAAACAAACAGTTCATGGAACTTCCCTATCTTTATTATTCCCAAAAAGTCAGGAAAAATGGAGATTTGTTCATGATTTAAGGAAGATCAATGAACAAACGCTTAACATGTCAGCCAGACATTCCATCTCCTAGTCCAATTCCTATAGATTGGAATCTCAAAGTTAGAGATTCAAAGGACTGTTTCTTCCATATTCCTCTGTCTCTGGAGGACTATCACAGATTCACCTTTTTCAGTTCCAGCCATAAATTTTAATACACCTTTTAAAAGATATGAATTGTGTATACTCCCACAGGGAATGCAAAATAGAGTGACATTGTGTCAAAAATATGTAGCCCAAGCACTTGAAAAAGTGAGGGATAAATATGAAAAGCAAGATATATGCCAATATTTAGATGATATACTACTAGTAGCACCATCTACTGGCATAGTTCAGGAAATGCTAGTGGACACTAAAGCCGCATAAGCTAAGATGGGAATCTTTCCTGAGAAGATTCAAATTAATCCTCCTTATAAATATCTAGGCACCTGTATATGAACAGGAGATCAGACCCCAGAAAGTAGAGATTTGTAGAAATTGCTTAAAAACTCTAAATGATTTTCAAAAATTAATTGGTGATATAAATTGGCTTAAACTCTTTGTAAAAATAACCACAGGAGAATTGGAAAACTTATTTGATACTCTAAGAGGAGACATTTCACTTTCCTCACCCAGGGAACTTTCACCTGAAGCTGGAAAAGAATTACAAAAAGTTGAATCAGCTTTGTCAAAAGCCAGATTATTTAAAATTGACCCTTCTTTACCTTTAGTAGCCTCAGTTGTAAGCACAAGGTACATGGCCACTGGTGTATTACATCAAGGGGAACACATAATTGTATGGTTGCATTTATCAAATCAGCAAACAAAATCACTTAGTAGTTATCTAGAATAGAGTTGGTAGTAACTCAAATTAGAAAAAGATCTCAACAGCTAATTGGTTGAGATCCCAATACCATTTACCTCCCAATCACACAAGAACAAGTTCAAAATTTACTTGCACAGTCCCTACCATGGCAAATTGCTTTTGCAGATTTTACAGGAAAAACTGATAATCACATCCCTAGCAACAAAATCTTACAATTTGTAAAATTAACTCCAATTATTTTAAAAAATATATCTGTACAACCTATTATTGTTGTGAATATTTTAACTGATGCATCAAAATACGGCTAAGCAGGAAAGTTGTATGAACAATTGTGTCATGTTAATGCACACACAATATAGTTCTCCCCAAAAGGCTGAATTAGCAGCAGTCAGGAATGTGCTTAAGGACATTATAGAACTTTGCAACATTATATGTGATTCATTGTATGTTTATCTGGTGATTCTTTAAAAGCCACAAAAATTAAACTAGTGCAAGATACAGAATTAGTTCTGTTGTTTCACACCACACAGAATGCAATCTTGCAAAGCCAAAAGAAACATTTTATAACATACATTTGCTCTCACATGAATCTTCTTGAACCTCTGAAAGGTCACTGGCCTAGTAGCCACTACTTTTCACTCTTGTTTACAATAAAGTGCAAAATATTTTAAATCTCAATTTTCCATGACTATAAGACAAACTAGAGAAACTATTTGGCAATGCAAATTTTATGCTCCTTCACTTCAAGGAGCTGACCAATAAAGTTTTCAGACTTACACAAATGTGGCAAATCGATTTATTACAATATGATCCTTTGGAAAATTGAAACATATACATGTGATTATAGATACTTATTCTTCTACTGTATGGCCTAAAAAGAGAGATTAAAACATGCCATGTTATGGCACATCTTTTGAACACTTTTATATATTTGGACATTCCAAAACAATTCAAAAATTAGAATAGTAATGTTTATACCAGCAAGAGATAGGCAAAATTGGGCAAATTATGGAACATCTCTTTTAAGACTGGTGACCCAGAAAATTCTACAAAATAAGCAATTGGAGAAAGGGCTAAAAGAAATTTAAAAGTCTGAATTAAAAAACAAACAGGATATTATCAAATCATTTCTAACAAACTGTTTCTAAGAGGAAAAGATTTTAAAAGACCTAGTGAGGCTATCACTCGAGGATTGAGGTACTGCTTCTATTTTCACAGATATTAGAAATCCATGGAAGGAAACCAGAATCATCAAGCATTCCCAGAGAAGGTCAACCCAGAGAGCAGAGAAAGCAGAGGTTCAGCATCACCCACAGGACAACATCACAGTGACCAGACACCAGAAAAACATCAAATGAACAGCCAAGGCACAGACACTGACCTAAGGACAGGTCTGCCAAAGACTATTATTAATTTACTTACAGACATTTGATTCTAAAAGTCTATGAGTATTTGTAAGAAGACCAACTCTTTTCATGTATCTAAAATTTTCAAATTGTATTATGAAAAATGTAACTTGCCATTATTTTATTGGAATTGTTCCATATAACACAAATTTGATCAAAAAAACAAATTTTATAAGTGGAAATGTTATAACAGTACATTGGATACTGTTCACTTGCAACAGAAATTGTTTATATTTTTCAAAAAAATTTATGTGATAATTCTCTTAAACTGTTTATTCACAGTATAGGGAATATAATGGTTCAACTAGCAAATAGGAAGTTATGATTTTGGAAATCTTGGTTCTTTTTAGATTCTGCATTAATTGTTGTATTACTATTTTTTTAAAAAGCTTTTACCTGGTGAAAAATCTTGTGCACTCACACTGTGATTCATGGTCAAGTTAAAATAGGGAAACAGATCTCATTTTTGAGTGAGAAACCTTTGTACCACAACTCTGCTGGGCTAACACATTGCCTCATGGAATGTGAGCCATGAGCTTATAATTTTTATTATTAATCCTTTTACAATAGGAAATTTGATTTTTATCTTTTTTCTTTCCTTTTTTCCTATTAATTTCCCCATATTTTTAGTACTAAAATACATTGAAAGCAGTATTAATATTTTTTATTTTGAAGGATAAGTTTACAATATCTATAAGCCCTAATATCTATATATACCCAAAAGCTTGTGACTCTAGAAACTTGCCAGTGATTGTTATCTATTATGGGACTTCTACTAAGAATTGTGTCTGATTTCAGAGGAAGGGATTGCAAAAGATCCACTGCGCGATGCTAAAAGCCTAAGGTCTAAAACAGAACAAATATCCCTGTGGGAGTGATAATGTACAGCACCCATTTGCAGGTTTGAGGAGGTGGTGTTCTGACAAATCTCAGAGGCAGCACTTCTTTGTCCAACATGAACATTAGCATGACTTTCATCTTGGCTCCAATATCCCTAGGATTCAATGTAAAATCAGAACAGAGAACCATACTTCCCTTTTACCTCAAACTGTAGTCCCTTCTTTCTCTTTAAAGGTTTGGTAACTTTCTATAGTCCTGGCTACACATGGGTAAAGTGCTTTATTGCTTGTGGGGCATTCCATAAGTTAATTCGAGCTTGCTGATCATTCTAGCACATGTTTCAGAATTAAAAATTTTTTTAATCATTCTTTTAACTTAGAATCTTTTACTCATAAGATTTAATTTTATATTTTTCTATGTTTATTTCCCATTATAATTTCGATTTATATATACATATATATCTTTCTCCAGAACCTAATTTTTATCTTTTTTGATGTTTTCCTTTTTTTCTTTTCTTTCTTTTTTTTTGGATAATTACACTTTAATCATGACTTTAAAAAAATAATAAAGGGAGGAGGATATGTAGTAGTCCAGGCATAATCAAATCTCAAAAATATTATGTAAGTACTAAAAAATCACACTTATGAGCAATGTGCTCATTTACCAGCTATGCCCTTGAGTTCAAATTAAGACTGTAACTTTATGAAATTCCAACCCATCCCCAAGGCTACACTCTGGAAGACTGACTGAATTTGTATTGCCAATACCACTCATTTAGCATTTGTATCAGATAAGGTTTATAAGCCATAGGTCAAATGAACTCCTCATCTAGGAGTAGTCTTCACTATGGTCTTAGGATCCTCACTCAAGTCACTCAAGGTGAGCTATGATTTTTCAGAGCAAATACTCCTTTCTCTTCTTTATCTCAAGTAAAGGTTTATTGGGGAAAACAAGAAAAGATGAAGGATGGAGGTAAGAGGGGTGGAGGTTTCCCTATTATCTACAGTGAGCCTTAGGTTGGAGGATATTGAGAGAAATGGCAATTCAGTCACGACCATGAAACAGAGCAAGTCAGAGAGAGAGATATGGACTATTGTCCTTCTTCTTCTGTCTTCAAATCAGCCAGGCCACCTCCAACTTGATTACCCCAAGTCCCAGAGATAGACCCAGCTTCTTCCTTCAAAGTCGTCACCATCAGCCCAAAAAGCCCTCAGCCAAGTCCCAGAAAATCAGTCACTGTTGGCTTGGCTCCAAACTGCTTTTCCCAGTAACATTCCAAATGGAATCTTCCTTTGATTGACAGCTGATCAATCTCCAGCTTCATGTCTTGCTGCATTTTCTTATAATTTCTCTTTTCTCCACATACCTCAATAAAAGTCAATATGCAGGGCTAAGAGGAAGCTCTTTTCCACCAGAGCTAACTCCCTGTCAGGCTTATGCTACATCATCTTATGCTCTCCCTTCCTTAAACTTTAACCCTTCAACCCATATTCACTCAGTCCCTAGTCCCCCTTTTTAGGTTTTCTATCCATGAGGAACTTTAGTAAAGTTGGTGGATGGCTTCAGGTTGGAAGAGCAGGAAAGTTTAGAGGAACTATAAACAATGGTGAGGATGAAGGATAAGTTTTGAAGGATGCAGGCAGAGGGAGAAATGAAACTACAGGATCATGAATGTGACAGTTTAATGGTTATGGCAAAATCCAAAGTATCTCTATCTCTGTGGATGGCTGAGGCTTTATCATTAGAATTAGAGATTGATGACGTGGGAGGCCAGCATTTTTGAGGAGACATTAATATGCATATTAAAGTTCCTAAACATGAAGGCAAGGATGTGGGTGAACTTTATTTTAAGGAAGAATGACTTGGAGGCTGATTATAGTAATAAGGATATGGTCCAGGAAATAAAGGTGGATGGGGTAAACCTTGAAGAGACTACCCAGAACTGGTATAAATGATCAGGAATATGATGTCCATCAGAAAGCAGAGTTTCTCTGAGAATAAGGTGAAAAGTGCAAAAGAGGTTCAGTATGAAAGGAAGTTTATTAATAATAGAACAGGGACTACAGAAGGTATAGTAGAAAGGAAAGGCAAAAAACGGTAGGGATGGAAATGGGTAGGGTGGGATGAATTATAGTGAGCATGAAGGGGTAGTAAGTGAAGGGAGTTTACACTGTGAGATATGGTGATTCTGAATTTCAAGGGTTTGGGGTACAGAGGCTTGCCTTTATTAGCCTTAAGTAAAGAAAACCTTTTCAAGAAGAAAATAAAATGGAAGGGAAGAAGTAGAAAAGAATCCTAATCCATAGGAGGCAAGAATGTCATACAGAGAAGGGAGGGAAAAAGGGATTTTTGGAGTTTACTAATTCAAAAGGTGGGAGTTGAACAACTTTAGGAAGAAGTAACTTCTGCTTCAGGGAACGGTATTGTACATCCATAGGGAAAAGAGATCACTGATTCTGAGGCCCTGTTGAGGACTCAGGGACAGGCTTGGGAGTGAGACTGATGGAAGACAAAAGAGGTGGTAAATGGCTTGGTTGCTCCCCTTCCCTCACCTGAACTGTGTTGGAAGAATCTACAACCCAGTCACAGGAGTTTTGGATTGGGGGTTGGGGGAGGGGCTGATGGGGAGGTGGGAGGAGCCTTGTGTTGGGAACTTGTATATATTTAACCTCAATTGCCTAGCCCTTAATGCTCTTCTACCTTGGAACCAATATTATTATCAATTCTAAGCCAGAAAGTAAGGGTTCATTTAAAAAAAAACCCAACCCTCAGCTCAAATGTCACCTCATATTAATCATTCTTGGATTCTCCTAGTTGCTAGATAACTACTTCCAAATTACTTTGTATTTATATCATATAAATTTTATATATACTTATATCAGTACATTTATTTTCCTTGATGTTAGGAAATATCCTATGTTTATCTTTGTTAAGGAATGGCAAACCACACCAGTAGCTTTGCCAAGAGAACCCCAAATAGGGTCATAAAGAGTCAGACATGACTGAATGACTGAACGACCAAACAACAACAAAGACTTTTGTAATTACTTTACATTATTCCTCATAGATTCATTACATATGAATTGTCTTCCTATTCTATGCTTCAGTTCCTATTTTAAAAAGAGATAGATTTCCAGAAATATGAAATGCTAGGGGACAGCTGGGTGGCTCAGTAGATTGAGAGCCAGGCCTAGAGATGGGAGGTCCTAGGTTCAAATCTGACCTCAGACACTTCCCAGCTGTGTGACCTGGGCAAATCACTTGACCCCCATTGCCTAGCCCTTACCACTCTTCTGCCTTGGAGCCAATGCACAGTATTGACTCCAAGACAGAAGGTAAGGGTTTAAAAAAATAAGAAATATGAAATGCTGCATTTTTTCAGCATCCATTATTCCCACAGTATGCATAACATTGAAAAAGGCTAAATAATTCTCAAGCTTGTTCATTTACTAACTGCAACTTGTGAAACATTAAATTATTACAACTCTATATTCTATATTCCTTTCTTTGTCAGGTAGCAAACTATAATGTCTCCTCCCATCCTTCCACTTTTCTGACCTCCCACCCAATGTGTTAATGACACAAATTTCTCATAGACATTAAAGAGTAGTAATTCAATGTGATAACTTATTTTTGGCAGGAAAGAGAGGAAAACATACCAGGATAGGAGTCAATCAGGTATAAGTAATAACAATCTTTATTTCTGAAGGCTTAAGATAACATTCAAATTCCTTATCTATAAAGTTTAGAAAATTATTGATTTCTCTTTATGAAAGAAATGTACGAACTGTACCCTTGACAGTACTTCTACAAATAGGGCATTTTCTTAGGGAAGATGCACATTCTTTGCAAACTACTAGATGTCCACAAGGAATAAAAACAACAGATACTTCTTTATCCATACAAACTTTACAAGTTCTTTCTTCTTGTAATCTCCTCAATTGTTCTTCTATTGGCAAGCCTAAAAAAATAATGAAATACGATTTGTGTTTTCACATTAAAAACAAAAAGCCCATTAATGTTAGTTTTAAATGATAATAGTATTTTACCTGAAACATCTTCTGTTGGAATATACTTCATGTTCTTTTCCACTTGGGAAGAAAAAAAAATGAAGAAACTATTATCACACCAGAGATCTACTTCTTAAAATATAAACCAAAGAGCATATTTTCGCACAATATTGTAGTGGGAAGACTATCTAGTCCAACTTGTACCTAAATAAGAATCTCCCTACAAATTGCAGAAAAGTGATTTCTAATAAGAAAAAATAAGAGGGAATTCACCATCTCCACAGTATATGATTCTACTTTTGGATGATTCTAATTATTAAGCAATCTTTCCTTACATTGAACCTAAATCTGCCTCAATGAAACATCTACCCATGCTCTTAGTTCTACTTGCTGGTGTCAAATCTAATCCCTTTTCTACAAAATCATCTTTCAGTACTTGAAGGCAGCTGCCATGTCTTTCTTAAATATTCTCACTGAAGGAACATTTCCCCCTCTATCTTTGCAGAGTTGAGGGGAATATTGGGAAACATACATAAATGTGTTAGCCTTTTTACTATGAATTGGCTAGTTTTGCTGAACCTTCCCCCCACCTTTTTTTATTCTTTCTTAGAAGTAGGCTCTGTCCAGAATTTTACACAGTGCCTGGCACACAATAGGTACTTAATAAATGCTTATTGACTGATTGACTTTGGAACAGGGCAGAGGAAGAAATATATTAGATAATATAGATAGTGAAAAAACAAAATCTATGAATAGAATTTATTTTTTTTCTTGGATAAACATTCCTTATTCTTGCAAAGGATTGTCTGAAATTTCTCTGGTTCATCAATGTCCTTCCCAAAAGGTGGTCCCCATAACTTAACAGAATAATTAAGATCTGGCCTAAGCCTAGGGTAGGGTACAGAGGAACCATCACTTCTCCAAAGTGGAACAATTTAGGTTCAGGTAGAATATCAGAATTACTTATTACATTTAAATAAAATGTGAAGGGAATAAAATTCTTTAATTTTTGCCCTAAGTGAAATACTTAAACTATTACCTATTAGTTGTGTTAAATTGATCATAGATATTAATGAAAATATATGGCTAATAATCTCTAATGCTTTAAAAATACTTTTCTAGTAAACTTACCAAATAAATTCTCATATAAGACTGGGTCAAAATCTCTGAGACATTTTTTGAATATGTTTGCAGCAATATTTCCTTTAACTATAATGGTATCAATCAGTTCTCTGACTTGCAAAGATATTTGTGTTTTTTGTTTAATAACATCATATTCTTGTTCATTGATCACACTGGCAGTCAATAGACAATTCAGAACAGGAAGCACACAGGTCAAATGTTGAAACAGAGCCATTCTGTTCTTCTGAATTAATGATAAGTCATCTTGATTGGAAAAGAAAAAAAAGATAATAGATTTAAACATATAAGCTCTAATCACAAAACTTCTGTATTTTTTCTCTTTGTTTTTTTTTAGTTATAGAATTCTTAAGAATTACAATTGACAAGATAATAAAAATACCTTTTTTATGCAATCTTCATATGAAAATACAAAATAAAATGAGCAGAGATGGGCATCATGGTAAAAACAATAGATCTAGGTCTACATATAATGAAATTCAGATGTTATATTTAAGAATATAACAAAATAACAGATAAAGTATACAATTATATCTCTTGTCTCAACAGTACCTCAAATTCATGATATATAAAACCAAATTCAATATATTTCACCTAAAACTTTTTTTCTTTTGACATTTCTTTTTAAGTAATACCCCTAACCTAATCTGGGATGTTGAAACCTTGGTTTTATCATCACCTTTTCCATTTCTATTACCTCTCATAATTCTGTCAATTTTCCCTTCCCAATTTTAATAGCCAGAATCTTCATTTCTCTATTTCTACTGATACCATCCTAATAAAGTCCTCAACTTCTTGGCTACTACAATAGCCTTTCATTAGGTCTTTTCTTCTATATATATAACTGGGTCATAGATTTAGAACTGGAAGGGGTCTTAGAGACCATTAAGTCTAATCCCTTCATTTCTTAAATGAGGAAACTGAGGCACAGAGTGGTCAAATGTGACTTACCTAGAGTTATATACTAGTAAATGCCTATGGCACAATTTGAACCTAGGCTTTCCTAGTCCAGTGCCTTGTGCAGCACACCAGATAATCTTGCTTCTATTTGGTTTTGGTTATGTCAATTCTCTGTTTACAGTCTTTCAAAGATTCTTTGTAGCCCACCAACTAAAATTCAAATTTCTCAACCTGGTATTCAAAGCCATCTATAATATGGTGGCCATCTCCAGCCCTACCCTGAACTATCTACATACTCTACATTGCACCAAAACTAAATAACTTGCCCTTCTATATGACCTCATTTTCTTCCTCCCATAGCTTTTGCCTTTTGTTCAGACTATTCTCTTTGCTTGGATCATTCTCCCACTTCCCTCTACTATTATGATTTCCATCCATCCTTTAAAATCTGATTCAAATTGATCCCATACCAGAGTTGGTAATTCAGTTTCCCCTTTTCAGACTTCAACTAGTAATTTGTCTTCCTTTAAATTCTCGATGTTACTTTCTATTACTATGATTGTGTCATAAAGTCTAAAAGAGGATAAAACCTATACAAATAACTATAATAAATGCAGAAGACTATTGTATATGATAAAATTAATTTCCAAAAATACTTATGATGTCATAAGGTTAAAACAATTATGTATGGCTAACATTAAGGATTTAAAGTATTGACTATTCCTTTCCTTTCCCTCAGATTCCAAAATTGAAACATCCAGCACATTTGCTTAACTTTGAACTAGGGGAAGTTGGATTTCTATTACCTCCTTTAGATTTGTACTTTGTTCAAATTTATAAATCCAGTATTCTTCTACATTTATTTTTATAGTAATTTGATAAAGCCATTCTTGAGGGACAATATATAGAGCTAGGCTTAGAGTTAGAAAGATTAGTGTTGGAATCCAATTTCTGGTGCCTATTAGCTATGTTGTCATAAAATAAATCATTTATTCTTTCTCAGCCTGCTTCCTTATATATAGGAGAATAATGATAGAAATACTTATTTTATAAGGTTACTAAAAGAATCAGATAAAATACCTCAAACAAATGCTTTTATTGTTTTTATTTTTTCTACTATATAAATTATGTTGTAGTACATAGAATGCCAATGAGACTTCAGTGCAATTCTTGCCGCTGACACATAATGGCTGTGTAACCCTGGAAAAGTGACTTAATAGTGCCCTAGATGAAGACTGGAAGGTGCAAAGCAGATACTAAGCTGGAGTGGTCCAGGGCATTTCCCTAAGTTTTTTCCTATTTCCATAAAATCATCTGGTTCAAATAACTACATAACTTCATCCTTAACAACTGGTATAAAAGCATTTATTTAAATTCAAGGTACCATCAGCATTCATTGTAGCCTCTACTAGGCAGTGATCCTCTTTATAACTTGGACCCAATATTTTAAATGATGTATCTTTCTCAGTGCCTAACACAATACTCTACACAAAGTGGATACATAATAATTTCTTTATATATACAAATGATGATAATATAATGATAAACTTTGAAAAACATGAGAAAGATACAAACAAGATATTCCCCTCTATTAAACAGAACAAATATTTATTGAGTTACATGAAAAGCACTGGAAAGTAGGGGGGGAAATCAGCTAAAGCTTGAAATGGAAAAGATGGTAAATGAGCTGACTGAGTAGGATTTCAACAGATGAAGACTGAAAGGAAGAGTATTAAATCCCAAGGGACAGTACAATTAAAGGTATATTATGTTGGAGCCAGCTCCAGTGACTGGAGAGCCAACTGTTAAATTTTCAATGTGAACATTCACACCTTGAAAATCAGCAAATGCTACAAACCAGAGCTTGATTTATTATTTTGTTGGTTTTCTAGACCAGAAAGTAATTATGGAAATGTTAATAGTGAAGATTAAACTTCATAGGTTTTTTTTTTGTTTTTGGTTTTTTTTTACCTACAGAGCTAGCTATTACACATTTGCTAGTATACTGCTGTCTGGAAGAGACTTTAAAAATCACCTGGTCCAGTGGATCTTAAGCTTTTTGGTCTGAAACCCCTTTCTACTCTTTTTTTTTAAACCCTTATCTTGTCTTAGAATTGATACTAAATATCAGTTCCAAAAAAAAAAGAGGTAAGAGTTCAGGAAATAGGGTTAAGTGACTTACCCAAGGTTATACAGCTAGTTACTGGCTGAGGCCAAATTTGAATCCAAGACTTCCTATCTCCAGGCCTGATTCTCTGTCCACTGAGTTACCTAGCTTCCCCTTCTTTATATTCTTAAAACATTATTGGGGACCCCCTTGTTTATGTGGGTTACGTCTATTGATGCTTGTTGCATTAGAAATTAAAATGGATAAAATTTAAAATATTTCTAATCTATTTAAAATAGCAATAATAAACATATTAACACAAACAACATTTTTTATGAAACAACTATAATTTCAAAAAAAATAGTGAGCAGAATGGCTCTATTTTATTTTAGTTTTCTTTTTTCTTTTTCTTTTTTCTTTCTTTTTTTTTTTTTACAAATTCACTTTAGTGCCTGGCTCAAAAAATAAAAGCTTAATTTTCATATCTGCTATATAAAAACTGTTACAACATATTATTTTGGTTGAAGTGCAGGAAGAAAACATGGCCTAATACAGTTATATAGTTGGACAAGACAGTATTATGTTAATGTCTTGGAATTTTTATGGAAATAGCTCTGACCTTGAAGATCACCAAAAATGGTCTTGGGGACTTCCCCTTGAGAGACCACAGAGACCACACTTTGACAACTGTCAATCTAGACCAGCTATTCATTTACAGATGAAGAAACTGAATTTTTAGCTATGGATGTATTTAGGAATAAAAAGAAGAAATAATACCAGGGAAAGAAACAGAAAAAAAAGTATCCAGAAAGACAGGAGAACTAGAACAATATAACATGCAAATGCAGTCAACCTTCAATTAAATGTGGAGTGACACATCAAATAATTAAAACATCTTTACCCTTGATTTTAGGATGAATTTCATAAAAGAGGGATAGTAGGAATACATTTTCAAGTACTGAAAGTATTTTTTATACAAAACAAAGAAACTTGGAGCTAAGCTAAAATCAATTATAGTTATATAACTAGTGGCTCATATACCTGATTCTATTTCCTCAGCTTGTTCATCCTCTTCTCTTGTTTCATCTTCTGCCTTAAGCAAATCTGATACAAGATCACTGACTGTTTTGTAATTTTCTCCAGTTGTTAAAATTTTACTCTGAACTGTCTGTTTTATTAGCCTTCTCTGAAAGCCCATTTCCAAAGCTGATCTGACCGCTGATGTATTCATCATGACTGCATCTTCTGCATGGTTTTCTCCCAGTCCAAAATGAATAACTATTTAGAATGAAGGATTTTATGAAAGTTAGGATGATTTTAATGGTTTAATTTGCATAAACAGCAAAATATTATAAAAATATAAATCAGAATTATATAAATACTGACACTTTATACATTGATTATATTTTATTAAGTTAAATATTAATAATTAAATATGACTAAAATTTTAAAAAGAACACAGAAAATTCCCATTTCACAAATTCCATATATTCATATACAGTTTATTTTTTAAATATAAAAGGAGAGAAGGAAAATATTTTATTTTTACTCAGAATTGAGCTTCCTTTAATTTTATAACTATTTCATGTATTTATTTCTACAGTAATGTTATAAACCCAGACTTCACATACTCTTTTGACAGTGTAAAATAATGTTACTGAAATTTAAGGTAGCATTATTATTGTACATACTTGGTAGGCCAGCATTTTCATCCACTGGAACATCTGATGTAGATAGCAGCTGTTAGATAAAAAAGACATTAGTAAAAATAAATTTTAAATTGCCTTCTCATGGCAAAAATAATTACTTAATACATATACCACGTGCTAATATTAGCAAAATTGTAATTTTTAAAAAATCACAAATAAGGCACTAAAATATTTCATTTTTATTTATCAATCTAACTGTAGGTCTTAAAAGTATTAAGATTTTCTCCTTGTGGCTCTAATCAATGCTATCTCATATTATTTATCAATAAAGTAAGGAAAATAAAATTACTTTTTTTTAAGATTCCTTCAATAAATAATTAATAAGTCTAACTACAGTCACTAGATCAGCCGTTAGGGTAGATAGGTGGGCGTGCACACAAACACACACAAACATGAAAGCATCACCTCTTCAGTTAATGTCGATGCTATTTTTTAGTTTCCTAATTCTCAAGCTACTATGTCATTTATTCAAAAAAGCTAATTTTCCAAGAAGGATAGGAAGAACAGCAGATTCCTTCTCAAATCTTACCTCAAATCTACATAGGTTTTCTATTTATATTGTTTGCTTCTGATAGGTACTTTTTCCTCATAAAAATGGAAGAAACATATATGTGCCACAAAATTATTTTTCATGATCATGACATACTAGAAAGAATATTTGTTGGTCATAAAGTCAGAAGACCTCTAAAAGTCTCATCTCTGATAATTGTTGGCTATTCATTCATTTAGCCTTCCTGACCTATTTTCCTCATCCATAAAATGGGAGGAGAAACACTTATACTTATCTCACTAGATAGTCATGAAGATGCTACTTTGCAGACTTTAAAATACTATATAAATAATAGTTACAGATGAGTAGCATAGTGCTATTATTATATATATGTATAATATACAATTAAGTAGTATAGTGGAAAGCCTATTGTACCTAGAATCAGGAAGAGCTAAATTCAAATCCAACCCAGACACTTAACTATGAGATTCTAGTCAAATTATTTAACCTCTATTAGTCTCCATTTTCTTATCTGTAAATGAGAATAAAAATAATAGTGCCTATCTCACAGGACTGTGGTGGAGATGGAATGAGACTGACATGTAAAATGTATTATACACATGTATATACATGTTTATATGCTGGCTATTATTAAATTTGGAGTATATTTAAACTTTTTCTAATTCTTTTCTTGGATAAGTCTTGCTTTTCTAAATAATAACTAAAAGACATTTATAAAGAAAACATCTACTTCATGTAAAAGATGTTTTATTTCATTTGTGTGGGAATAATGTAGATCACAATCTAGTCACCGCTGAGTAGATTTTGCCTGAGGTTCATACAAGTCAAGGGTCTTGATTTACTGGTGCTCAGATGGCTATTTTCAAAGGGAAGAGTTGAACCTAGTTCTTCCTGACTTCAAGACTAGCATTTTATATAGCACAGCTTCTTGGATTTTTTTCATTAAGTACAGCTCGATTTTTGAACTTCCTAAAACTCCCTAATTGAAGGAAATCCTAAACAGTAGAGACAGTTACAAAAACTTCTTTATACCTGTTCAAGAAGATGAGGATAACTGGCTTGAATTTGATTGATGAACTGTTGTCCTTTCATTTCAATTAAATACTCACACCTAAAATATTAATGAATCTTTAAATTAATGTATGTAAAAGCACTTATTAAACACTTGTGTATTCCAATGTTAAAATGAATTATATATTGTTTGGGGAAATGGATATGATTAGCAGTGCTGAGGGAAGGTTAAGTATGCTTTTCTTTATAACAATCATATTTATTAAAAATTAATAAGTGTCACACATAACATTGGGTTATCAAAAATACAGAGAAAATACAAGTATCCTAAAACTAGTATACTAAAAATACTAATAATTTAAATTAAAATATTCTAAATAATGAAAAATGTAATTCTGTCATCTGAAGAAAAAGATAAAGTGGGTCAGCCTTGTCAAAGAGCCTTGTGAGCAGAAAGAAAGGAGGGAGTGGATGAAGATAAAAATGGTTTTAAAGTATGGAGAAGAGTGAAGAGAGCAGGAAATGAGGTCATCTGCCCCAGTGTAGGATAGGGTAGTCGTTTGAAATTTGGAACTGGAGAAGAGAGGACATTGATCAACCAGTACTGAGAAACATAATAAGTAGTTAGTAAGTCACCATCTATGTGCTTGGCACTGTTCTAATGTACACCAGGAAAGGCAAAAATCAGTTCCTCAGAATGTCAAGTAGCTCATAGCATAATGAATGATAATCAGAAATGAAGAAAAGGATTACTATATATTGAAGAGAAATCAATTTATAATAGATAGCATGAAGATGTAAATTTATCTATTTAAACATCTCTTCTCATTATTATAGAATTTTACAAACTAAAACTTTAAGTAATTACCTTGGAAACCATTTGGCATGTTCCACCCAGGGATCATCTCCGGATTCCCAACATCTCAGCCCACCATCACAGCAAAAGCACTTCACATCATCATTGCAACCTGGTGGGTGGGGAGTGGAGAGTAGGGAATGAGCCAGAACTTTAGTGTGAACAATAAGTTAAAAGAAAATTTATTGGCTAAGAGTTATGAATATTTTTTCTTACCCACATAATAAAAGCCAGCACTTGCAAGCTGCTCTGGATGAACTGGAATTTGAGGTGGCCAGGTCACAAAGGTTTTCACACGGGCTGCATAAGTTTGCATGCTCAGATTAGAAACATTGAACCTTGATGTTTCTTGGATTTGACTCTCCAGGAAAGGACAGTGAGGAAAATGTCTTCGGTGCTCTGACATGGCATCATCTTTTGGTTCCCAGTTACTCAGTTTCCCACCACAGGCAAAGCAAGCTACCATGTCTCCAGGTCCTATATAATAAAAGCCAGCTCTTGCCAGATCTAATGGTGACAGAAATGTCAATGGCCATGCCTGGTAAGTAAGAATTCTGGCCTCTTCAGTACTCATAGAATAACTGTAGGGGCTGGTGTTCAAAGGGGACAAGTCCTCAACTCCTCTGGAAGTCACTGGCTCCAGTGGAAAACTGGAATAAGAACCACTGAAATATCCACTCTGTTCTGAACTTGGAGACAATGAACACGAGGCACTATTCAGTGAGGAAGAAAGAGCAGATTGAGAGTTTGATTCTAGATTGTTAACTGAAGTCAGATTCTGAATGAAGGCACAGCTGGGAAATAACTGTTTGTGTTTGTTAATCGCATTGTCTCCTTGTTTCCAGTTATCCAACATTAAGCCACAACAGAAACATTTAACTCTGTCGTTCACACCAGTGTAATAAAATCCAGCCCGAGCAAGACTCCTTTCTGAGACTGGAACATTGACTGGGAAAGCAGAGTATGTAGATATTCTGTAGAGTTCACAAGAAAAGTCATACTTCAGTTCATATAGGTTGCTGATGTTCATATTTGATAAGAACATGATGTTTTCTACTAAATTCATGAGATTCTAAGAGCAAAAAATGGGACAAGTCTTTCTCTGGGGAGGTAGTTTTGTGCATCGACACTGGCTTTAGTACCAGGCTAAAAACCCAGAAGTAAAATTCTTTATAATGTTTCATGCTGAAAATTGAGGTTCATAGAGATGTCCTAAATTTTATCATGGCAGCCAGATGTCTAATACACTTTGAAGTTATATATCACTGTCTTTATAACTTTATATATGTGCCATTATGTAAATCTAATGATTAAAGGTGACTAACTTTGGAATTGTATAAAGTGTTTCTGGTCCCCAGTTAATGTTAGACATCAATGATTTCAGGTTACTAGGGTACAATAGCATATCACCAGCCTTAAATAGCTAACATAGTTAATAGTGTTTGACTTACATAGCATTTTTTGTTAGCTCTCTATGTTCAACAAATACTTCTATTTTATCTAGCTTTCAACATCAAATATCAAATTTGCAAAGTATATCTTATATTTTCTAGAAATATTCTCTATTTCAATTTTTCTTTCAGAATAAATCTATTTCTTTTCTCTAAATTTAACTTTTCATCCATCACTCTTCCAATGACTATGTGACTGAACTAAATCTCAGACCCTTTCAGTATCTCATAGTCTCAGTGTAATCTGTACCGATCAGACAACACCTGCAATGTTACTTTAAGCAGAGTTCAGTTCGCAGAAGACTATACGCATTACCTAGAACCTATCCTCAAATGGAATTGACACTCTTGGAAAGCAAATTGTTTGACTCACTAGATCTGTTCAGACAGAAGTCAAATGACCAGTGAATGCTATAGAGAAGGATCTCCTAGGCAGACGGGGTTGGATTAGGCAACCTCAAAGGTCTTTTCCAGGTCTAGAATTCCTTGGTTCTGTGATATTCATCATCTTACAGATTCTTAGACAACTTCTTTATGTAACATCACCGACTTCTTTGCCTTCTTTAAACTTTTCATGCCAGTTAAAAATTCTTGGTTTTTTAATTTTTTCATCCCAACAAATCTTTTTTAATAGGACACATGTGTTACTTGAAAATTTAGTTAACTTCACAAAAAATTTGAGACCAATTCCTTGCTCTAAAGAATTCATTTTTAAAATGTTCATTTCTCTTCACTATAGTTGTTAGCACTAGGTAACCTTCAAAGGATTATTGCTATATACCCTGATGTCCTTGATATGACCACTTATAATTTCTATTTGCCACACTGAAATAGGAATTTTCATCATATTATAGTTACCCCATTTATCTATGGACCGTGTTTCAAAATTTAACAATCATTAGGTACCAATAACTTTAATTACCTATTTTCTTTTACTCATGCACAAAACTACCTCCCCAAGTTCAGACTATGTCCCTTTTAAGGGTTTAGGTCTCCATACTGGTATTTTTGGTCCACAAAAGAAAATGAAAAAAAAAGGGAGGGAGGAGAACACAATTCTTCTTCCTGTGAAATCATTTAAGAAAAAAAGAGAATTTTAGAAATCAAAGTGTTCATAGGAATTGATATTAATATTATAAAATACAATTTAAAAAACTTAAACTTGAAAGTATAATTGAATTCTAAAAATCTGTCATATAAATTCCTATTCAACATAGATTATTAATACTATTATTATTTATTTATTATAATATAGCAATTATATGAATTTATATCAATATCTAATTACTAATAGAAAATAATTATCATATAACAAATTAATATTTAAAGTAATATTAATATATTAATTTGATAATGATACCATTATGTGACCCAAATCATAGATTTAATCTCACATGAATAAATGGATTTTGTTCTTTTGGGCCATCATGAAAGTATACATTACAGATCATAAGACAGAATGGGAAAATATACATGTGGAGAAATTCAAATTTATTACCATTACAGAAGGCGCCCTCATTTAGTCTCAGTATCAAATATTTGAGAACTGGCCTCAAAGGTAAGAAATAGATTCACCTCCTACCTCTGACACATCCTAGCTGTGTGACCCTGGGCAAGTTTTTTAACCCTTTAGTAATCCAAGCAAAACTTCAGAGAAGATCTTCTTGTATATTCATAGAGGGGACTTCTTTAGCATGAGCAATAAAATCACATGTTTAGTCTTAACCTTATCAAATATATGCCCTGACTGATACATGAAGGAACTCTGTATCAACTTTCTGGAGTCTGCAAAGAAGAGGCAACAGGGTAAAGAGTTTTCTGCAGTAAAATGGATTCTGAGGCTTTTGCTCTATCTCTAACTTTATAATTCTACCTCTGACTCCAGAAATAGTGGGATGAATTTAAATAAATACAAATTCAGTTTTCTTCAATTCAACTGTCTTCCTATAGATGAGAGAACTATGCTACTTCCTCCTCCACATCTATTTTCAGTACTAAGATAAAACACAGTATTGTGTAATTTCCTTTTTGAATACATCCCATGTATAGTCCTTTGTTCCTCCTTCACTCCTCCATACTAAGAGTCTGCTGCACAGGACTTATAGTAAGATAATTCTTTACTCTAACATAGATTATCCAATTGCCCATTGTAAGAAATAAAGAAATCTCTGGACCATAATTCTGAGCTGAAAACTGACTTTATTCATGGGTAAATAGAGTCAGTGGTCCATCACCATTCCCAATCTATGATGAAAGACATCTTATGGATGTTTACAGTTGTTTTTAATAGACTTTTGATAGTTGATCCAAATCATTGATTAGCAAAACCTACATACTCAAAGTATGTTAGCTATAGTTAATAAATTCTACTATAAAATCCAAGCACTCTTTTAAATCTGTCACTACTGTTTTCAGACAATATTTTAAGACAAGACTTATTGATATAAAAGATAATAACTCAGAAGAAACTTAAAGACACACAAAGTTACTTCTCTGAGATATAAAATCTGAGGACCCTACTATTGACATACATTCCTAGGAAAGTAAATACTATTCCTACTTTTACAACTGACTCTATGATTGCTTCTGTTAGCTTTATTTATAATCAGAAGATTGTAAAGATGTGTACTTAACATAAGAAGCTCTTTAAGCTAACTCTCTCCTTATCTATCACAGTTAGTTAACAACTGGACTAGCCTTTCTAACTTTCTAGTTATACATATTACATAAAGGATTATACGAGATGAATTAGTTTCATACTAAATGATATAAAAATAAATTATATGAAATAAATACAAGTTAAACTCTTCACCATAATTACATTCTTCCTATGGAAATACCTGTTTAATGCTGTGCTTTTGTGTGTGATCAATGATATCAGGCAGGATATATCAGTATTGGCAAAAGTTCAGAGCAAGGGCCCTGTTTAAAGTCAGTTAGTGTATTTAAACACAAATATAGAATAACCTGCTTTTTAGAACCAATTTAAAATGCTCACACTATGTATACTAGGCAAGGCCAGTCTAAAAGTTTATGTTCTTTTCTCTCAGATCTCCTGCATTCCTTTGTTGATAATCACTACTGGCAAAATGATTCCCAAGTCAGTATTTCCATCCCCAGCCTTCTTTCTCAAGCTCCAGTTTTGAATGTCCAGTCATCTGCTATACATTTTTCCTAAATGTGCAAACATATCTAAAAACCAAGCCCATTAACCTTTATCCTCAAGCCTAACTTCCTTATTTCTATGTTCAGAGTACTAACATCTGGCAAATAAACCTTCAACATTTGCCTCATACTCAATTGCAAGGCTTTGTCAATACAATATCTTTTCACTGATATTGTTTCTACCTCAGTTTACCCCTAGATTTCTGCAGGTGTCCTAATTAGTTTTTCTCTCTCAAATTTCTTCTCTTTTAATTTTATCTGCATATTGTTCCAGATGAACTTTCTGCTTTGATCATATTATTTTCTTACTCCAAAACTTCAGCCATGGCTTAATGCCTATGGAATAAAATGCAAACAACTTCAGCTCTTAGAAAATTCCGCCTGTCCTAGTGGGTAGAGAACAGAGGAAGGAACACTGGGGTTCAAGTGCCTCTTCTCACCCAAAGGGGCTATGTGACTAGAGGGGTCCCTGTCTCAGGACTTCTCACTACAAACTTTATTCCACACAACTGCTAAACTGATATTCTGACCACCAAACTGCTCTAGTCAACATTCCTGTGTCTCTCTCTCTCTATTGCTCTCAGGACCAAATACAAATGCTTCTGTCTGGGTTTTACTACCCTTCACAACCTTGCTCTGTCTACCTCCCCAATCTTCCTTCTTAGGCATTCTGTCATTCTCCTTTTCCAGCAGTAACTCAAACATTTCCTGTCTCCTTCAGGAGTAATAATTAATGATTCAGCTGCTGACCATATCACTCTCCTCAGTCTTACAAAGGCCATCCACAGGCCCTGAATTCTCTCCCTCTGAAACATCTCTTGGAGTCCTTTGTCTCTTTCAAAACCTTCTACAAGAACCCTTTCCAGATCTTCTAGTGCCTTCCTCTGATTACTTGGTTGATTGATATATTCCTGTGTGTGTGTGATGTCCACAATAGAATCTGAGCTTGATGGCCTGGGTTTTCATTTATGTTTTTGTACCCACAACTCCTAGTACAAAGTCTGGCACATTTGGTACATGCTCAATAAATTCTTGAATTATTTGCCTCTTTACCTTCTTCTATCTACTCCTGGCAAATGTTTTCCCCTCTGAACAACATTCCCAGGCCCAAAGGAACACACACACACACATACACACACATACACACACACACAACCCCTCCTCCTCCTGTTCTGGTGGTCACTGGTGTGGCATCCTCAGAGGGTACTCGGCATAAGAAGTGGCTCTAAATGGATAAGATCCTAGATTTTCCCTCATTTGTCATTCAGACCAATTTACATATAAAGAAACTGAGGCCTAGAAAGAAAAACTGAGTTACCCGAGGTGACTGGAGAGTAAGGAGCAGGGCCAGGGCTGGGACTTGAAGCCCAAGGCTCTTTTCACTAGAGCCTGTATGACAGGGCTGGTAAGAAGGAAAGGGATGGAGAGCAAAGGAGGCTCAGGAGAGGCACGTTCTGACAGTCCTTGCTCTGTGGGTTCAGCGGGCCAAATCCTTCCCTACTAGCTCTGTCACCCTGGGCAAGTCACTTCATCTGCCTGGGCTACAGTTCTCACCTCTGTAAAACGACAGCCTTGCTTCCCGGCAATCTCCCCCCCCCTCCCCCCCAGCACCCCACCTGAACTAGTGACTCAGCACCAGCTGGAAGCCTTCTCCATAAACCTCTGCGCTGAACGCTGCTACCCGGCCAAACGCGGCCAAGAAGGCTAGTCCGGCCGTGACGTTATAAAAGGCCTAAATCAGCACAGACCTGCGACTCCAGAGAGCGGCGTTCCGTTTACCGAGAAACCTAGTCTTCTGGGACCGCGCCAGCGGCCGCCGCAAAAAGTCATCCGCTGTTGGGTCTGGAGAAACTTTTTAAACAGTCTCCGTTTCCTCTCGGATTTAGCCCGCCCCTCGACCTTTGAAATGAAGGCCGGTGCTTTCCTCATTCTAGGGGAACTCCTAGGGCAGTAACCACTTCAGACTTCCCCTTACTCAGCGGCCGGGCGGCCACACGAGGGGAATTCCGGGACACTAAACCACCGACTATTTCCTGACTCTCCTGAATGCTTCCTCAGTAATACATAGTACAGCAGAAGAACTGTGATCAGAGATGGGCCACTGCTTCCCGTGACTAGAAGAACCGTCCTTTCTCTTCCCTCCTCCAAAAATATACTTTGGGTTTAAACATTATTTGGTTTTCCAATTTAAGTCACCACTTTTTCAGACCTTTCGGCATAAAAAACCCAGAACAAATTTCCTAATATTGTGGGATTTTTTAAAATGTCTTTTATCCCCCTACTTCTAGGCCCCATCAAGATAAGATTATGCGTGGGAGATTTGAAAAATTCAAAACTTAGATAACCAGAAGTCTACTATAATTATTTTGTAAAAATTTTTTTGATGCATTACGATTCTTTGATTTTACCATGGTAATTTATATCATTCCCCTTTTATTTTCTCCTTGCTTTCAGATTGTAATCAATTTATTTAATTGTCCATTTTTTTGCATACTAAAAGTGTTGCTTTTTTTAAAAGTAGGCTATGATTATTAAAATTGCTCTATTTTTCTCTTTGATACTAACTGGAAGCAATTCATTTGAACTGGTTTTTTGTTTGTTTTTTTACACACAAAGCTGAAGGTCTAGGAATTTGACCACAAGGTACAGTCTCCCCACTAAAATTTCCAATCTATTGAACACTTCCACAGTATATTACTTAGGTGGTGCTTGCCAAGGATAAGATAGTAAAGGTATCTCCTAAATATAAACTGCTATTGTAGTTATTATTACTTCTTCCTTCTTATCCTTTCAACTTTTTGCTGCCCCCCCTGCCAAAGAAGGAAGGATCATCTTGTATAGTTAGAAATGCCCCCAAATTCAGGGTCCTCCTGTGTCCTGCCTTTCAGAAATCCATCCTTAAGTGGAAGTCAGCAGGCAAATGGCCTTTTAGATACTCAATGGCTCTAAAAGTATGTATGTCTGGGTCTGTGTCAGTGGTGACCCAGGCAATCAATCCACTGCGGCTCCCTAGTGCCATATGACTTTCCATAGTCAATAGTATGATATATTTATGAGGGAATGAATCAGTTTTTAGTGTTTCCATTTCTCAGCTAGAGAAATTTCAGTTTAGTCTGTAACTCTCCACCCAGCAAGCCAGACTTCTAGGTTGCCCCTTGCTCTGGTCTCTTCAGGGCCCATTAGTTGAGTCCCAACTTTCAGGATTGTTTCATACAAAAATGGTACCTCCCGAAATACTCTAGCTTACCTCTAGTGTGAAATTACATTTGATAGGGGTTGGGAGGGCAGATTCCTTTTTCCATTCTCTTCCCATCCCAATCTTTTTTCCCATTTACCCTTTCAGTATATTACATATAAATCTGTGACACTTACAAATGCTAATCCTCCCCCAACTCTCATTGTCCCAGTTTTTTTTTTCTCTGATATCTTTCCAAAGTTAGGAAATGAGGAAAATGTGGTTTTAGAAAATGATATGGTGGACAACGCTGTTAATTTTCCATACGTATCCTCCACTCAAAATGAAACAAGCATTACTATGGCTCATCCTTTCTGCTGTTGGTCATATGTCATGGAAGGTGAAGAATGGCTTTTGCTGACCACTAAAATCTAGCTTTGCTTCATCTAAAGCAAGTCATGCCAAACTAATATCATAAAAAACTTTGACAAATCATAACAATTCTGTCCTTGGTCCATTTAAGAGGGTTTTTTTGGTTTTTTTTTTGTTTTGTTTTTTTGGTCCTTGATAAGTACTTAAGTCAGAAAAATTGGGCTGAGGATAATTTCATTGTCTGATAAATCTAAAAGGAGTTTCATTTTGAACTTGTATTTGTTTCCACACTGTACTTTGAGACTTATTATTCTAGATGAAAAATATTTTTATTCCTGAATTGAGGTGGTGAAATGGTATGGTGGATAGAACATTACACTTGGAGCCTAGAAGACCTGATATCTAAATCCATCCCCAGACATAACATAATTTATCTGTGCCTCAATTTTCTCATTTGTAAATTGGGATTAATAACAACTCAGGATTATAATGAAGACAAAATATGATAATATTGATGAAGTGCTTTACAGAACTTAAAGCTCTATATTAACATGAACCATTATTGTTGTTATTTTTTAAAATAGTTAAACAGATTATGCCCAGAAATAAATTATGTAGATGAGGCGATGATAAGAGATCAACCATCTTCCTTTGGTAAATTCAAGCTACCAGATCCTGAAGAATTACATTCTAGAGAACTAAAAAATTAAATGTGTTTGCTGAGGTCCTGTTATATTGGACGTGGAAAGATCATGGAGCATAGGAGGGTTGCTCTTGGGCCTAGAAAAGTACAAATATCCTAATATTTTTCTAAAGGAAATCTTGGCTACTGTTCCCAGAAAAAAAATTCTAAAATATAACTTTAAAGGGACAATCTATGAATATTTAGAAAGGGAAGCACTAAAAGCTATCATTGCTTAATCAAAAGTAAGTCATTCTAGATTAATCCCATTTCCTTTTTGACAAGGTGACTAGACTGGTTGATCCGGGAATGCTCTAGGCTTGCCATAACAAGATTTTAACAAAGAGTTTTGTAAAGACTCTGAAACTATAGTTGTGAACAAGATAAAGAGATGGGGATGTATGACAGGAAAGCCAGTTGTATTCATATTTGTCTCAAAGACTGACTGAATAATTGTTATCTTGGAAAGATGTCTCCAGTGAAGTATCCTAGATAGCTATCTTTGACTTTCAGCTGTTCAAAATTTGTGTGACTGATTTTGATGAAGGCATAGAAAGCATGCTTGTCAGATTTGCAGATTAAATAAAGCTGAGAGGTCTATGTTGGCATAGGATGGGATGATACCAAAAGATCTCAGTAGAGTAGAAAATGATAAATTAAATCAGATGTGAATAAAATTTAATGTAATTATGTTTAATATAAAGTTTCACATAATTTTTTTAAAATGTCCAGTGCAAGATTGAGAATATATGATTAGACAATATTACCTGTGAAAAAGATTTTAATTTTAGTGAACTATAAGGCCAGTTGAATCAATAGTGTGACATAGCACTCAAAAAACTGGGTTGCAGGGGCAAATACGTAGCACCATGGATAGAGTGCCAGGCCTGGAGTCAAGAAGATGTAGGTTCAAATCTAGCCTCAAATACTTCCTAGCTGTGTGACTCTGGACCTGTCATTTAACTCCAATTACCTAGTCCTTGCCACTCTTCTGTCTTAGAATTGGTATTAAGACAGAAGGTAAGAATTTAAAAAGAAAGAAAGAAAAGGCAAAATAAAGGCAAAAAAAAAACCCCAAAACAAAAAAAAATGGACTTCGTTAAGAAAAGAATGGTGTCCAGAACAAGGGAGGTGGTAGTCCTATTGTTCTTTGTCCTGATCAAACTATGTCTGGAAAATTTCATTCTGTCCTGACTGTCATATTTTAGAAAGTACATCAACAAGCTGGTGCGTGTCCTAAAGAAGATGACCAAGATGGTAAGATGACAATCAGGATGGTGGGAGAAGACTGAACACTATGCCATAGAAAGGCCAACTGAGGGAATTGGGGATGTTTAGCCTGGAGAAGGGAAGACCTAAAAGTGATTCATAGGTCTTTTCAAGTACTTGAAGGGCTACTATATAGAATTGGGATTAAATTTGTTCTGCTTGGGCTCATAGGGCAAAATTAGAAGCACAGTAAGCAGAAAGGAAGAGCCTTGATTGAATTTAAAATTTCATTCCAACCTCTCCAGAAGTAGAATTGGGTACCTTGAGTGGTAACAGGTATCCTGGAGCCTGGATGAATGCTCCTTGGTTATGCTGTAGAGGAGGTTCTTGGTTAAGGTACAGGCTGAATTACATGTCCTCTGAAGTTCCTTTCCCCTAACAGCAGAATTGAAAGTGAAACTTAAAGAGGGGGAACAGACTGTTTTAACTTCTAAGTACATTTTAATCATTGTGAATGATTGTTTGGAATTTCCCAGTGCTTTGACAGCCATGTAAGAATTTTCAATGAAATACAAAAATCCCTGACTCGATTTTTAAAACATATTTGCCAATTATATACTATTTAAAGGTCTATTATCTGAGAATGAACAAATTTTAAAGTTTACAAGGAATTATCTAACAAAAATAGTCATTATCAGTGAATTATATGATCTTACCAATATTAGTGGTAACCAACCATCTGTTCTAAAGCCATAATGTTAGACTTTGAGAACATGAAGGACCTCAATTTATCATCATTGTCTTCCCTGTGTAAATGGGTGTGCTGAATGTTTCATTGGGGATTATATCTGTTTCTAAACATATGTATCTCTCAGTGCCAAGTCATAGGAGCATAGGATTCTGAGCCTGAAGGGACCTTGACCTAGGTCAGTTTAGTCCAAAGTGCTTATTTTAAAGATAAGGAAAATGAGGAGGCAGAGAGATAATGTCTTGTCAAATACCTCTGACTCCAAAGGCAATGTTCTTTCCTAGTGAAGTCATAGTGTTAGTGTTAGCAATTGTCAGCTCCCTTGAGAAGTCCCCTGCCCCACTTACCCAGTGTGTATTCCAAGGGCACACATTTCCTGTGGCTGGATTTTTGTTAGAATGATATTCCTGGTGGGCAGCTAGGTGGCTCAGTGGGTTGAGAGCCAGGCCCAGAGATGGATAGTCCTGGGTTCAAATGTGGCCTCAGACTCTTCCCAGCTGTGTGACCCTGGGCAAGTCACTTGACCCCCACTGCCTAGCCCTTACTGCTCTTCTGCTTTGGAGCTAATACACAGCATTGATTCTAACATGAAAGGTAAGGGTTAAAAAAAAAAAGAAGATATTCCTGATCTAGATTCTTATGCCCCAATAAAAATGTGCTTTCCCTTTTGAGTAGTATTACCCAGACCAGTGATATCCACAATGGAGGTCCCTGCCTCCCTACTTGGCTATGACATGCTCTCAAACGTGCCATGTGCCAAGGTGTGACTTTAAGGCATAACCAGTTGGAGGAACTTGAGAAGGAAGAAAGGGTTTAGAAAAATAGCTGTGATAAGTGGGATAGAGGGAGATGTCAAAGAATTACCTTGCTTCAGTGAGGGCTCAGTTGACGTGACATAATGTAAATTTGTAGTGAAATCAGTTAGTTTCATGATTTCCTCCACTTTCATTTGGTAGAATAGGAGCCAAGGCCTGTGAGAGTCATTCATGGAAGCTTGGTGGGGCAAGATCAGTGATAGAGAAGGAGGCAAAGGATTCAAGAAAATAGGATGGTGTAGGTGGAATTGGTTCACTAAAGGGTTAATTAAGATGGGGAAGGGAAGAAGAGAGCAGTGGATGAATCCAAGGTCAGGGTGAAGATGAAAAGGAGACTAATCAGGAGGGAGCCTGGTCTCAGGGCAAGTCAGAAAATGAAAGTACAGGAAAGAAAAAGATTGACTATGAAAGCAAATTTGTTACTTATAGAATGGCATGCCAAACTGTACAATGAAAGGGCAGGTAAAAACCACAGGTCGGATCATGTCACTGCCTTACTCAGCAGACTCCAGTGGCACTCTGTTGCCTCCGGGATCAATACAAAGTGCACTTTGGCATTCAGAATCCTGTATAATCTAACCCCATCCTACATTTCTGGTCTTATACCTTACTACTCTGTAAGTACTCTTTAATTCAAAGACTCTGGTTTCCAGGCTGGTTCACAAACCAGAACCTCTATCTTGCCTTCTGGGCATTTTCTCTGGCTGTCCCCCAAGTCTGGAATGCTCTCCCTCTTCTGCTCCAATTACTATTCTCTCTGGCTTCCTCTAAGTCCCACTTAAACAGCCTACCTTTTCCAGGAAGCCTTTCTCAAGCCCCTCTGAATCCTAGTGCCTTCCCTCTCTTAATCATTTCCTATTTTTCTTATATATAACTTGCTTTACATACATTTATTTGCATGTTGTCTTCCTCATTACAGTACAAGCTCCTTGATGGCAGAGATTGGCTTTTGTGTTTTTTTTTCTATACTGAACACATTTAAATTGTTTGCAGGCACAGTACCTGGCACAGAGTAGGCACTTAGTAAATGTTAACGATTGATTGCAGGTAGTTTTAGAGGGCAACAGAGTTAGTTGGGTTTAGGGGAATAGAAATAAAAAGAAACTGACAGTAGGGGATAGAGAACAGGGTTTGTATAAAAACAGCTGGTAAGACAGAATCAAGATGCTAAAAACAGGAAGAAATAGTTTAATTCCCTAACCAACCACCTCCATAAAGATCTAAAAGATTTATTTCAGTGAATTCTGATTGGAAAATACAAGAAAAAGTCACAGGAAGTCATTTTTCCAGGTCATAGTGCTTTAAAGATTCAGAAAAGAAATTGTTGGATTCTAGCAATATAGGCAAAGTTAGACTTAAGGGAAATTTCATATCTTCTAAATGCTTTAATCAGTAAAAGAGGGAAAGTAGATCAATGAATTGGACATGCAATTAAATAAACCTGACAAATTAAAAGCACCCAACTAAACACTAAACTTTAGAAATCCTGAAAATTAAGGGAGAAATTAACCAAATTGAAAGTAAAAACAAACAAAAACCCAATCCAATGAATTAAGAAAATAGTACTAGAAGTTAAAAAAAAAATCCCAACAAAATAAATATCATTCATTAGCTGTCTTGATTTTAAGAAAAAATAAAAACAAATTACCAGTATCAAAAATGGATAAAATGTTAATTCACAACAAATAATGAAAAATAAGAGAAATTATTAGAAGTTATTTCACTTGATTATATTCTAATAAAACTGATAATCTAAGTGAATTAGATTAATATGTACAAAAGTATGAATTGCCCAAATGAACAGAATAGGAATAAAGTACTTAAACAGTCCTATCTTAGAAAAAGAAATTGAACAAGCCCAAAATGAGCTCCCTAAAAATCCCAGGCCCAGATGCATATACAAGAGAATTCTATCAGACCAGTTAAAAATCTTACTTCGAATCACTGTTCATGATGGGGAAACAAGACCCAAACTTAATATCCACAGCTGGACTCCCTTCAGCAGATTCTAGTTCTACAACAAGCACATATGGTAGGTAGCCAAATGTCTATCCAAGATTTGGTAGCCAAAAAAAGTAATAATAAAATAAAGTCAAAGAACATATACATAGGAGAATATATGCCAGATAATATACCAAGAAGGAGTTCTACCATTGGGAGCTAAATTACTCATCTCAACCAAGAAAAAGTTCTAGATCTCACTGAGGGGAAGTTTCCTGGAGTCTCTAGTGTAACAAGCCAGAATATGATGTAAATTGCTAGTTCCTCTCATGATTGCTTCTTCCCAGAATCTTTTCCTTCAGCAACCTGAAGCAGGGTTGGCATCTTTCATCTTCTCTCTTGAAGTTAGTAGCCAGAAGCACCTGAAGTCCTAAGACAACGAAGAGTCCCAAAGCAACTTAAAGAATCAAGTGACTGGAAGAAAACTGAAGAGTTCTCTCTCTCATGCAAGTTAACTCTCCATTGCAGATGTAGGGAGGGCATTGATATCCACCAAAGAGAAAAGAGTCTCATACGAATGGGCTTTGGGACTGAAGTTACATAGGGAACTGAATCAAATTTATAAGGTTGAGTCATTTCTCTATTAATAATTTATCAAAGGCAATTTATCAATAGGTAGTTTTCAAAGGAAGAAACCAAAGCTATGAATAGCAATAGGCTAGATGGGGGGACCTGCAGGTGATAGATAGGTAGAATGGAGTCTCTTTCTAATATCCTCCTAGCAGGAAAAGTCTACCCAGTAAACTCCAGTGGTTTCCTATTGATTCAGGTCACATCTTATTTTGCCCTTATAGTAAAATTTTCTGTTTAGATGTAAGTTTTATCATGTACATAATTATTAATATATATTCTATACAGTAGTGTGCAATTGAGAAAGTAGATATACCCAGATTGGAGTGTGTATGTAGAAAATATAGAGGGGTTCACCTCAGGGAAAATAGAAGAGAGAATAGAGGATGTAGGAGGAATGAAGTCAAGGAGATGTGAAATGAAGAGGCAGGGAAAAGAGGAAGTTTCTGGCAAATGATATTTTTTTTCAGTAAAGTATGAAGTGAGAATCTCAAAAGGGTGAGTGGATATTGTGGGAAATTTGAGAGACAGCATCTAAGTTGAGTGTGATAGAAAATCATTTAGGAAGGAAGGGGAGAATTGTATTGCTGCAGTGAGGGTCCAACTGAGATCATTCAATTTAAATTTGTAGTAGATCCACTGAATACAATATAAGTTTCTTGGCAGCTTTTTAGTAGCACATGAGTAAGAGCAAAGGAGGGATATGGGAGAGGTAATACAGGGTTGAAGTTTGGCAAGACAATAGGACAAAGGACTATGGCAGGGATCCCCAAGCTTTTTACACAGGGGACCAGTTCACTGTCCCTCAGACCATTGGAGGGCCAGATGATAAAAAAAAAAACTATAAACAAATCTGTATACTGCTGTCTAGGATAGCAGAGGCTGCAGCACTGGCTGTGATGAGACTGTTACACCTTGCACAGGCCCATCACTGCCACCACTATACCGGGCAGAAGTATACACAGTGCGGAATCCCCTCCCCCAGATTGTCGCTCACCATGCTGATGTCTTCCATTGTGCAGCCACATAATCCTTTGCGCAGTGTCTCATTCTCCTTCAGTTACTCTCAGAACAAGGCACCATGCAAAGGATTATGTCACCGGAAGTAGTACCATAAGTGAGCATTTGTGGTGCTACCACAGACAGTGCTCCTCTCACTGACCACCAGTGAAAGAGGTGCCCCTTCTGGAAGTGTGGTGGGGGCCTGATAAATGGCCTCAGGGGGCCATATGTGGCCAGCGGGCCCTTGGACTATGGGATTTGAAAGTACAGGACTGAGGTCAGAGTGAAGCCAAGATGGTAGAGTAGAGACAATAACTTAGCAGAACTCTCCAAAAATTCTTTTCTAAACAACTAGAAAAGAAAACATTAGATTTAATTCAGAAGTGGCATAAAAAACCAAAGTGTTACCAGGAGAACACTGTACACAGAAACTGAAACATTGTGGGACAATCAAATGTAATCGACTTTGCTACTAGTATCAATGCAATGATCCAGGACAATCCTGAGTGACTTATGAGAAGAATGCTATCCAAATCTAGAGAAAGAACTGTGGGAGTAGAAATGCAGAAGAAAAAAAATATAAGGATTTATCACTTGTTTTTATGGGTATATGATCTGGGGTTTTGGTTTTAAAAGATTACTTTATTGCAAAAACAAATAATATGGAAATAGGTATCAAGTAACAATACATGTATAACAAGCAGTTCCAGTTCCAGTACATGTATAACAAGCAGTTCCAGTGGAACTGCTTGACAGCTCAGGGAGGGGGGGGATGGAAGACAGGAGGAAGAGAATATGAATCATGGAACCATGGAAAATATATATAAAAATAAATAAATAAATTTAAAATAAAATAAAATAAAATATATGTTAGAAAACAAAATTTTAGAGTGAGATGTTTTTCCAGTCCAAGACAATGTAGAAAGTTAGCAAGAGATTCCAGGGTGAGGCTAGCCAAAAGCATACTTGACAGCACTACTGGGTTGGGCTTTGGGGCCAGCAGCAACAATAGGAGCTCTCAGGCCATCGACCATAATTGAGCTTGACAACTAATCAGAAAAAAGATTACAGGTGACCTTTTGCTGGCAATTGGCACAAGACCTGACACTCTGGGGAAACTTTATTGCCCATAAGCAGTTCTGAGTCATAATTTCAGCTTGGAGAGGTGTACTTGTGCTTGGTCACAAGGGGGTAGGGGCCCTAGACCCAGTTTCCCAGCCCTAAAGAGCACTATCACTTGTGACCACAGAGGAACAGGGTCCCATCTTGATTAAAAGCCAGAGTGCAGATCAGAAGAGCAGTGACTACTCCTCTCCCCAGATCACACCCCCTTGGAAGCTCTAAAAACTTATAGACTCCCAGAACTAAGTCTGAAAATTGTGGTGGGAAAAAGTCCAAAGCTTGGGACATTGCCTCCCACCCCTCAGGTGAGCAGAGTCCAACTTTAGCATAAAGTGAAAACATAGGCTGGAAAAAAGAACAAACAATAACAAAAGAGAACCTTGACCATAAAATATTAGTATGGTGACAGGAAAGATCAAGACACAAACTCAGGAGTTGTTAAGTGATTCAGTGAATTGAGTGCTAGGCCTAGAGATGGGAAGTTTGGGGCTCAAATCTGGACTCAGACACTTCCCAGTTGTGTGTCCCTGGGCAAGTCACTTAACCTCCATTGCCTAGCCCTTACCACTCTTCTGTCTTAGAGCCAATACATAGTATGGATTCTAAGATGGAAGATAAGGGTTTAAAAAAGAAGACACCAACGCAGAAGTGCTGGGAGCCTTCAGGCCATGATGTCTTGACAAAGACACTTGTGGAAGTCAGAAGGTCACAAAGTGACTCCTTGGCAGGATGGAATTGCCCACTCAGCCCCCTCTGTGTGACTTTTGTTGTCCTCTCCCTAGTCTCAGAAAAAGTAATATAGGAGCAAAATGTTTGTACACTATTTCCCTAAAATATTACCAAAAGATCAGACTCTCAAATCCAAAACCAAAAGACCATCATGGGTTAACTTTTGCTTAGGTACATAATTTCCAGCAAAAGCTGTGCCCACAAGCCAAGCCCAGAAAATCCCCTACTCCCCTGTATAGAAACTTAATCTCCTAAAGCCAGTCCATAAATCAATCATAAAGACCTGAGCAAAATGTTTTGGTACACCATGCTTCATCATGCCTCAGTGACTTGATTTTACCAACTAAAACTCTCCTTGAAAAACTCCCTAACAAACCCTGAAAAATGATCAGCCTAATATTAAATCTGAATTGTGTTCTCAATACCCCTCTGATCTCTCAACCTCACTGCTCTGACTGTTAATTGTCTTTATGATTTCTGATTGATTAACTCTTTTTATTGAAGGTGTAATAAGTAATTTTCCTTGATTGTCTGTAAGCTCAAAGCTCCTCACAGATTAATGAGAAAATTAAGCCACCTGTGATGAAATAATTTATCTTGTGTAGAACCTTTGTGTTTTCTGTCAGAATCAATAGTTACCATACAAATGTATAGAATGATCTCAGAATGTTAATCAAACAATTTGTTAAAAGTTAATGTATCACTTATCCAATTATCTTTACTCAAACAAGTATGTTGAATAATGTAATTGTGTGCCAAGAATATGGGTATAAAAATAAAGGCTAAACCTGGACATGGTGAAGCAGCCACTTCATGCAGAGCCTCGCCCCTGGCAGATACACACATACAGCTGCCTTTCATCTCTCATTTCTGCCTAGCCATTTGCAGACTTTTGTGGTGGGTCTGGTCTCTGCAAGAGGAGGCTCCAAGCTGGATGGAGAGTGATGAGGAATGCTGGCTCAAGCAGATGAATGGGAGAAACAGCAGGCAGTGGCAGGTGGCAGGGTGGGGCAGGAGTGCAGGCATACCCTGCCACCAGACCCTTGTGGTGAGCAGCAAGGAGGCAAACTTACTATATTTACTGTAAGGCTATCTGCTCAAAATTTTTTGATAATTTGTAATTCCTTTGTGGTCTCCAAGAATATAAAGATTAAAATTAATATATAACTAAATATTATATTTTACAAAGTTTTATTAACAGTAACTAAGGCAAAAGAACTTCCTGAATTCAGCTGGTCGCAGGTCAAAGAGAGAACGTGGGATGAGCATACATCCACTTAACTACCAAAAATGTAATTTTGCCAATGTGGAGACGCAGGAGAGATTATAGAGAATTTTGGGAAATACTAAGGTCTTCTGGGGAATGAAGTCAAAGGTTCAAAATCTCCATTTATACATGTTCTACATGCCAAGGACCCCCTGAAGCTGTGGGCTTGGCTGGATCCGAGACCGTGCCACAGAGAAGATGACAATATGAAAATAGCTTTAAGAAAGCCTCAGAGAAGAAATGCAAATCGAATATAAGCAAAACAAGATATTCCTAGAAGAGGTAAAGATAAGAGTGGTAGAAGAAAAATTTGGAAAAGAAATGAGCGATGAAAGAAAATTAAGAAAAGGAAATTAACTGGTTGGTAAAAGAGGCACAAAAGTATTGAAGAAAATAATACCTCAAAAAACAGAATTGGCTAAATGGTGAAAGAGGCATAAAAATTCCCTGAAAAGAACTCTTTTAAAAAGTATAATTGGCCAAATAGAAAAAGAGGTATAAAAATTCACTGAAGAAAATAAAAATCAAAAGTGGACAAGTGGAAAGTTAATCACTCCATGAGAAATCAAGAAACAAAACAATGTCAAAAAATAGAAAAAAATGTAATATCTCACTGAAAAAATAATTGGCTTAGAAAATATATCAAGGAGAGATAATTTAAGAATATTGGACTACCTGAAAACTATGGTTAAAAAAAAAAGAACCTCTCTCTTTCTCTCTCTCTCTCTGTGTCTTCAATCATTTCAGTTATATCTGATTCTTTGTGACCCCATTTGAGATTTTCTTTGCAAAGATCCTGAAGTGGTTTTCCATTTCCTTCTCCAGCTCATTTTATAGATGAGGATAGTAAGATAAGCAGGGTTAAGTAACTTGCCCCGGGTCACATAGTAAATGCCTAAGTTCAGATTTGAACTCAGGAAGATCAGTCTTCCTGACTATAGGCCTGATACAGAGAATAAAACAGAAATATTCAAATATCATGGAACTACAGTCAAAGCCACACAAGATTTAGCAGCTTCCTTATTAAAGAAGCAGTTAAAGGACTTATAATGTCATATTTGGATAGTTGAAGGAGGTAGGATTATAACTAAAAATAACCCACCCAGCAAAACTGAGTATTCTCCTTTAGAGAAAAGAAGTTATTTAATTAAATAGAGAATTTTCAAACATTCCTGATGAAAAAATCAGAGCTAAAAAGAAAAATTTAACATTCAAAAACAAGACTCAAGAGAGCATTAAAAAAAGATAAATATGAAAGAAAAATTATATGGGACTTCAAAAGGTTAAATGGTTTATATTCCTATATATGATGATGATATATGCAACTCCCAAGAACTTTATTATTATTAGGGTAGTTAGAAGGAGTCCATATAGATAAAAGGTATAGGTGAGTCAATTATGTTGGGATAATCTAAAAAAAAAAATTAAGAAATGAGAGAGAGATACACTAGGAGAAGGGGGAAGGAAGAAGAGGAATGGGGAAATTTATGTCACATATAGGAGGCATGTGAGGAAGTGTTTTAACAGAGAATGGGGAAAAGAGGAAGTAGGTAATGCTCGAACCCCACTCTCATCACAAGTGTTTCAAAGAGAGAAGATACACCCACCCATAACACACTCCACATCATTCAGTTAAGTATAGAAATGGATAAAAGAAGGGGGAAGTGAAAAAAAGGGAGTGCAGGATAAGGGAGGCAGTGGCCAGAAGCAAAACAGTCTTTTGATAAAGGATGGGGTAAAAAGAAAGAGAGAGAAGGACAAACAGAAGAAAAATGATGGAGAGAAATACATGGTAATAATCACAATTATAAATGTAAAATGGAAATGGATAGCAGAATAGATTAGAAACCAAAAATCCAACAGTATGTTATTTACAAGAAACACATCTGAAAAGAAAGACATACACAGACTTAAAATAAAAGGTTTGAACATAATCCATTATGCTTTAGCTGAGGTATTAAAAGAAGGCAGGGGTAACAATCATGATCACAGACAAAGCAAAAGCACAAATATGCCTAATTAAAAGAGATAACTGGGGAAACTATGTTATGTTAAAAGGAACCATACATAACAAAATAATGAATACTAAACATATATTCACCAAATGGCATAGTATCCAAATTCTTCAAGGAAGAGTCAAATGAATTACAGGAGAAAATAAGCAGAACAACTCTATTAGTGGGGAAATTCAACTTTCCCCTCTCAGAATTAGATAAATATAATCATAAAATAAATAAGAAGTTAAGGAGATTAATAGAATTTTGGAAAAGTTATATATGGTAGACCTCTGAAGAAAATTGAATGAGAATAGAAAGTATATGCTTATATGCTTTTCTCTTCTATACAAGTCACTGTCACTAAAAAATTGACCATGTATTAGAGCATAAAAGCCTCACAAGCAAATGCAGAAAAGCATATTAAAGGCACATTTTTTTTGGATCATAAAGCAATAAAAATTTTGTTAAGTACAGGGCCTTGGAATCAAAGATTAAAAATTAAGTAAAGGGGCAGCAAGGTAGCATAGTGGAGAGAGCCCTAGGCCTGGAATCAGGAGGACCTAGGTTCAAATCTGGCCACAGACTCTTCCTAGTTGTGTGAATCTGCACATATCACTGAACCCCAAGGGCCTTGGCATTGTTATTCCTCTGTCTAAGAATTGATAAACCAGTACATTAAAGTCATTCAAAGAGTAATCTAGTCAGCTTTTAGCAATTGCCAAAAGAGGAAAGAAATACTACGAGAGGAAAAAGTTGAAAGTCTAGAGGAAGTTTCTTAATTATAGAAAGGGATTTCTTAGGGGGCAAAGTGGAAGGATGCAGCAGATCTGGCATGGGACATAGTGGTGGAGAAGCCAGGATTGAAGTTGATAGGACAAAAAGAGCAAAGGAGAGTTGGCAATCCAAGATCCATTTATTACTGGCATGGGAAGTAATAAGAAACATGCTAAACCATTAGGAATGAATTGAGGCCAAGAGAACATAAAGGGTCAAAGTTCACCTGATAAAGGCAGAGGGTTAGAAGAATCAAAGTTTCACTGGGGCCCTCAGCTACTTAGGTAAGTCACCTGTGAATATCTGAGGGCATAAGCATGATACAGAGACTGAGAATCAAAAGGAGGAAAAAAATGGACAATATCCAAATGAAAGAATACCTGACACTATTAGCATAGAGTGTAAGGAAGAGACTATAACACCAGTGATATTGACAAACAAATGCAAGGAAATGGAATGCTGAATGAACCGTCAATCAATAAGAGAGAAGGAAAATTCCAAAAAAGAATCTGAGGAGGAGAAGGCAGCTGGAAAGCCAGCAGCTGAAGAAAATCACCTCTGCCCTGGGAGACTGGGGAAGAAGGCTGATAGACAGGCTTGTTCTAGATTCCTGACTACTCATTGACTCAATATTGAAAAGAGTGAAGCTTAGCTCTGAAGAACAGCTTAGCTCTGAAGTCTTTTCAGTTCATCAACGATATCCCCTCTTAGACAATTAATTTCATTTCCCCTGTATTTAACCTCATAGGAGGTTAGGGAAACCTGATATTCCATCTTTCCTTCTCCCTAAATTCCCTTATTCAAGAATAAACCCCTTTTTTCAGAAAAGAGCTATAGTGTGAGATTAGTCTTTTGAAACTGCTAGTAACCATTTGAGGAGAGCTGTTAGGATCAACTGTGAGAGGAACAGGAAGTGAGGTGGGAGGGAAGGAGTGCAGATCTTGGCCTTTCCTCTATCTTATTTCCTGGTGCTATTGCTCCAACTCATATCTACTATCATAAATATCTTAAAGGGAGCATCTATTACAAGAGGTACATTGTAGTTATGAAAATCATTTCTGCATCAGGGTTCACTAAATAGTCTGCCCAACAAGACCACAAGTACTACAACCCCTTGGTGCGGCAAAAGGTAAAGATCAGTGCTGTAATCTTGAAAGGATTAATGTGTGGCCACTGATCTCCAGAGGTCAGCTCTACTGACTAGATTTTTCCAAAGATATGTCCATGTAAGTCCTGTTATGTTATATAGTATAAAACTATGCCCTGTATTTTAACCTTTGTATTACTGATGCTATAAAAATTTAGAATTTTAAGTTTTGTCCTAGCAGAGGAATCTCTATTGGTTAGTTTACCTTTCTGGCAATTGATTGTAAATTAATACTATTATTTTCAATGTTATAACACCTCTCTAACAAATGTCAAGCTCTACTTGGAAACTATTATTTATGTTGTATTCACTAGGAAAGCCACTTAAAATAGTTCATTCCATCACATTTATTGGATTTACTATTGATATTCATCTTTAGCTTTCTTTCACTACAAAATCCCCAAATCACTTATGAATAGTCTCCATTCCAAAGGAAAAAAAATTGATGAGCACACATAATCAGATACTTTAATAAAGTTATCTTGGTAGTTGAATCTATCAAAGAATTCTACATGATCTTAAAATATTCATGGGAAATGCCTTGTTATAAAGAGCTACTGAAGCAATTTGACTACCAAATTGCATGATTTTTAAAAAATAGTCTACAAAAATAAGCACAGCAGAATTTTTTTTCTGTACTTTTTAGTCAAATGCATGACTATAAAGATGTGGTCTGTTATAGAATATCATTATAAAAGTCTGCCTTTGACACTGTTGAATTTCTCTCTACTAAAATAGTATAATATGTGTCTGTTTTGCTTTCCTATTTCCTTATAGTTACTATAAGGTCAGTATGGTCTTTAAATCTTCCTGCCTCTATTCATCTTTTTTCAAAAAAATTATTTGCTCTCTCCAACACTACTTTCTCCTTCTCTTTTTGTCACAATATATCTCAATATCAGTGCATTAACCAGAAGATGAATTTTGGGTCTTTTGCTCAAGAGATAGTTAAATTCATTGCCATATCACACCGAGTTCATATTTTTCTTTTTATTTCAGTTTTTAAAATTATATACTCAGTAACTACCACTTCCAACAAAAAGTATTTAAACAAATGCATTAAAAATTATATGTGCAAAACCACTACATTGTTTTCAATTTAAAAATATTTAAATTAAATATGTATGCTAATATAGACATCCTCTGCTTTTGAGTTCCCTTTGGATTTGTTTTACTTTGTTTTTTCTCTAGATTTTGTGACTGTTGTTTTTTTTAATGTAATCATAGTAATGTCTTATTCTTATTTTTTCTTTTTCATATCTTCATATATTTCCCTTGTTTCCCTTATATTTCCAATATTTGTTATTTTTACTAACAATATAATTTATTACATTCAAATATCATATATAAACTATTCAGCCATTTCTCCAAATCATTGCATTTGTGTTGTGTGTTGTTTCCAGTTATTTTGTCATTTCAAACAAAGTTTCCATGAATATTTTCATATGTACACAGCTTTTTACCTTCTTAATCATGCCCTTTGGGCCTAATCCTAGTAATATAGAATTTCCAGGTCAATGAGCACAAACAAATCAATAGCTTTTAATGCATATTTTCATCTTGTTTTCTAAAAAAACAATTCACAGCTGCTCTAGCAATGTAATATTAGTCCTGTTTTTCTATGTTCCTATCAGCATTTAATTTAATCAATTTAACCAGTCGGGTTCTCAGTTAACATACATCACCAAGACCATGTTTAGCTAGATTGGTCTTTAGATAGTAGAAACAATATGTGATCAGGATCATACTCTTTCTAAAACCAAGTCTTTCCACTTTATCCATACCCAGAGGAATTTTTGTTCTGCATTCCCTTAGAAATGCAGGATTACCTCCATTGTATGCTGAGTATGAAAGTAAGACTTTTATAGAATTTTTATGTACTCTAAGTCACAGTTGTCCTGCCAGAAACTTTGTTTGGATTATGTGTATGCTCAGGCTTAGAGCTATTAGTAAGTAGGTGTGTGTGGGCTCTCTATCTTATTTAACTTATCTAAGGTCCTATTCATCTCCTTAATGCCTTTCGTATTTATTTCTTTGGTTATGAGCTCATATTTTTCAATAATATTGTATTATTTTGTGTTTTATATCATTTGTTTGTATTATTTAATTAGATATTGTCTTTGACCAGGTTCAAACTAGCTCCAGGATCAAGTTCATGATCTGAAAAAAATGACTCAATGAATCGTCCAGCACCCCATATTTTACTGAATATAAGAAATCAATAAGTTTAAACATGTGCATCTTAACAGATTTCTGCTTAACTGGATGGACCCAGGTCTCTAGCAATAGTTCAAATGAGAATAAATAGTTTGTTGAATTGAAAGAGTTATTTTTCCCTTCTTATTGCTGGTTAATATAATGTTCTTCTCAGGCCTTAGTGTATTTAACCTGTTCCATTTCTGAGTCACCATGATAAGAGATAGGCAAGTACTTTAATACCAAGTAGCCCAATCAATCCCTAATTAGAATGTGTACAAGGTCCAGGCAAAACAAAGACTAAAATAGCTTCTTTCTACTTTCTTTTTTCAGGATTAGGTTAGGCTTTAAGACCTATAAAACAGTTCTGACATGAAGGAATATCATTTTTGGTCTCAGTAAGATCAAACAGACTCTTTAAGAAATGTATTCCTTTTATACAATTAAGGCAACTTTACCAACACCATTTATACAATGGAGAGGAGCAGTTTGTAGGGGATTCTTATTATTCAAAAAGACAAAAACATATGAGAGTTTAGGGTCAGAGAAAGAAATCTGGAAATTATGTATTTATGTATAGTAGCTAGTTCATTATGAACAGATGAATTCATAAAAAGGAAAAAGGTCAGTATTTGAAGAGCAGTAAGAAGAGAAATGAGGACAGAAAAGTGAGAGAAGCTATAGAAAACACAGTGTTTTAAAAGCCAATGATAGTAAGAATTTGAAGAAAGATGGAATGGTTGACAGAATCAAAAGCAGGGAAAAGGCAAAAAAGATGAGAACCAATAAGAGATAGTTGAATTTCACCTTAACTTAATTGATTGAATGGATTTTTCACAAGGACTACATAAATGTCTAGAAGAAATGAAGTAAAATATACAAAGTTAGGCAAAAACTCTGGAAGAAGGAATTGTAAAGAGAATAAAGAGTTTAGAAGAGAAACTGATAACATTTACCCAAGAAATGGACTCTCTGAAAACTAGAATAGGAAAGAAATATATAGCTCCATGAGTCAGCAAGAAAAATTAGAATGAAATCCAAAGACTGCAAATTTTAAAGAAAATATAATATCTTTTGAGACTTGATATCAAAATGAATAATATGGAAAAAAGGTCAATGTGAGATGAATATAACATTCACTGGATTCTTTGAAAATGGTAACAAAAAAAGAGAGAAATCAAACACTTTTCAGTGTTCAAGAACTCAAATGAAATCTTCTCAATTCTAGTAGAACTAGAAAACACAGATCATTTTTTAGAATTTTAGAATTCTTTGGAATCATCTCCTAAAAATAATCCCCAAAGGAATATTTCCAGGAATGTTATAGCCCAAATCAAAAGCTCCCATTTAAAGAAAAAAAATACTATAATAATGAAGAAAGAAGCAATTTAAGTTCAAAAGAACTACAGTCAAAATCATAGAAGACCTGGCAATTTCTGCTATAAACAAGAGAAGATGATGACATATACTATTCTAAAAGACAAAAGATATAAGCTTACAACTAAGAATAATTTACTTTGAAAATGAGTATTCTACAGGGGAACAAAAGGAACCTATAATGGAACAAAAGACTTTCAGATCAAGGATTTCTGATCAAAAGACCACAGTTGAGGAGTAAATTAAAATACAAACACAAAAGTCAATAGAAAGCTAGAAAGGTGAATTTTTTTTGAGCAATTGGAAAGGGATATGTGATGATATAGTTATCATATTACTGGGGAATGATATTTAAGAAAAACAGAGGACTTGGCAGTATCTTGGTTCTGTTCACAGGGCTGAAATAGAGAAAGAGACCACAAGCTAAAAGGAGTACCCATAATAAAAGGAAGTAGGGCATGCAATTTGTTATTTCTCAAAATTGGGGTAACAAGAAGAGTATACAAACTTGGAGAAAAGATGAATCTCATTCATATCTGAAATACACAAAGGAGGATTTAATACACATACATACAAATACAGAATTTTATCAAACTCAAAAAGAAACAAGTAGAGAAAGGGGGACGGTTAAGAGGGAGGATAATTTTGGGGAGAAAAGAGTCACACACAAGAAAGTAACCAATCAAACTTCTTGATCCTTAAGAGGGAGATTTAAGTGGAGAAGTAAGAAAAGTAAAGAAAATCTAAAGGAAGAGACTTAGATTGCTTCTTTGACATTTGGTGATGGCTAAATACATTGTGAAATATAAATATATATGCATATATATGTATATAAATGGAGGCATATATGACAAAAGATTATTTCAGAGAATTCTAGGTAGTATGAACTGATGTTGAAGTGAAGAGTAGAGTGAGAAGAACCAGAACAATTTATACAAAGTCAGCAATACCATAAAGAAAAACAACTTTGAAAGATTTAAGAATTGAGATGAATGCAGTGATGAACCAGGACTTTAGAGGATCTTGGATAAATCATGTTGTCCATCTACTAACAGGGAGGTGGCAGACACAGGTATTGAAAAGACATACATTTTTGGATATAGCCACTGTGTCAATTCATTTTACTTGACTATGCTTATTAGTTACAAGGAGTTGTTCCTTTTTTTGATAGGGATAGATGATGGAAGGAGGGAGATTAGTAATTATGATGCTCTCCTGAAAAGAGAGCAATTGAACTATTGTTTAATGCACAGAAGATATCAAGAGGTTCAGAAGGAAGCATAGATAAGCAAGGAAGTTTTGAAAGCATTGTGCAGAATTTGTTATATACTTTTAAAATAATGAACAGTATGAAATGAAGATTAATAGTTTAATGTAGAATACTATTTTTGTCTTCTATTGTTTATATGGAAATGTTCTTTTTTTGGTGTTAGTGTTTAGAATGAAAATAGATATAAAGAACTTATTCATTGGACAAAGATGATTCTAACTTGCATGGAAGAATACAGACTAATTTTCTTTTAAAAAGCAGTAGACTGGGGGCAGCTGGGTAGCTCAATGGATTGAGATCCAGGCCTGGAAGGAGGTCCTAGGTTCAAATCTGACCTCAGACACTTCTCAGCTGTGTGACCCTGGGCAAGTCACTTAACCTCCATTGCCTAGCCCTTACCACTCTTCTGCCTTGGAACCAATACACAGTATTGATTCCAAGATGGAAGGTAAGGGTTTAAAAAAAAGCAGTAGACTAAGGTATATGAGAGGTCAGATGATATAATAGAAAGAGAGTTGGCTTCAAAAACAGAAAGACTGAAGTTCCAGTCTTTCTTCTGAAGCATATTGGCTGTATATTTAACCTCTCAATATCCCAATTAACATTCTAAAATCAGAAGTTACAGAGAAGTTGCTAGCCTGAATTGGTGGAGTGGTTCTCCTCATCTGGGAGTTCCCTATATCAATGACATCACACATCCAGACCTCATTCATAAGCTAAAGAATGAGGCTGCATAAGTATGTGCTTCAATCTCTCTTTTAATGCTATTTTACTTAATTTTTCACTTGTGAAAAGACTGTACTTTGTGGAAGTTTTAATTGTATGTTTGGAGAAATGTTTGGTATGTCCAAACAAAATCAATTTACAAAAACATTACCAGACTTTAGAAAACTCATTTCATAGCGTGACAAAGGAAGGAACCAGCTGTAGATGATTACGGAAGATTATGTAGTCTTGACTTTTTGACTTTTGATAGTTAGTCTTAGGCAGATAGTTAAAAAAAACTCTAGAAAGTTGGCTTGAGCTATAGCTGAAAAGTAGTATGGTGAATATCTGGATATATAGGGCAGAAAGTATGAGGAATTAATAACCTTGGTTGTGGCAGAGAAATAAGGAAGAATGATGGGGAAGGAAATGGAAAGAGGCAGAAAGGTGGGGTAAAATATATTCTAATTACTCAATAGTCAGAAGAAGGCTGAATGTGATAGAAAGCAAATTAGCTAATAACAATATATGCACAACATATTACAAACTTAAAAACCCTATATAAATGCTGTGTGTTTAATAATAATAGCAAAATAATAGTAATAATCCATATTTGTAACATTGTCCCAACTGTAAAGGCAATAAAACGGGCCTACAGTCATTCAATCTGTTGATATCAAACTGAGTGAGATAGCCAATGCCTTTGAGAACTAGATTAAAATTCCGTTCAACATTTACCATTAGTGGATATGGAGAAACTGAAAAAAAAAAAGGAAGATTTGCATAAGCTAGCCAAAGGAAAGAAGTTAAAAAAATTAATAGACTGCAGGCTGAGTCAGAAGTATGAAGATGTGGCATGAGCCAGCAGCATGATATCATAGGAGCATGATCGCATACTTGCTGTAGAGAAGCAAGACAATTATTTTCCATGTTCAGCATTGGTCAAGCCCTTATGACTAATGTATTCAATTTTGAGCCATATAACTGAAGCAGGAACTTGGAAAAGAAGTAAGAATGACCAACTAAACCATAATTAAAAGAGATGAAAAATAGTTAATATAATGAAAGACCAAAAAAACCCTGCTTACTTAATGAAAACTAGAGTGAGTGTGTATTAAAACTAGTACTAGTCTTTAACACATTTTATATTTTTTAATTAATAAAAAAAAAAAAACACCTTCCTTCTCTCCACTCCCAACCACATCCCCAATACTCCAGCCCATTATCCCTAGTGTGAGCTCTTCAGGTTCTTTTTTTTTTTTTTAATATATTTTATTTGATCATTTCCAAGCATTATTCGTTAAAGACATAGATCATTTTCTTTTCCTCCTCCCCACCCCCCATAGCCGACGCGTAAGTCCACTGGGCATTAGATGTTTTCTTGATTTGAACCCATTGCTTGATAGTATTTGCATTAGAGTGTTCATTTAGAGTCTATCCTCTGTCATGTCCCCTCAACCTCTGTATTCAGGCAGTTGCTTTTTCTCGGTGCTCTTCAGGTTCTTGACCTGGGTTTGGATCTGGGTAACAATAAACTCCCACTGAACTCAGCTTTCTGGGAGACAAATGGGTGAGAGAAAAATCCATAGATTCCCTTTGGTCTTTGATTCCTGCCCTGGGGATCACTCTGTAGGCTTCAGATTGGGTTGGAGGCTGGAGCTGAGGATGCTGCCCCATTTCCAGGCTCTAAGCCGGACGACTGCCTTCCTTCAGTAGCCAGCCCTGGGCTTTCCACTATTGTTTGTTACCCAGGGATACCACTTCTCAGTGCAGGTACCTGTGTAAGTCTGCCCTGGATCTGTGACTCAGAATTGGGGAGTGAGGGACAAACATCTGTCCATGTCCAACTCCAGCCTGCATACGGCCAAGGTGCCACAGATGGATTTGAAACCACCACTGGCCACATACCTTCTCCTTTGGGCTGGAATCGCTTGTGTCCATAGAGCTCTCTGTCCCTCTGGCCTTATCTCAGATGGGAAAATGAATCATGGTGACTTTTTATTGGACTTCTCCCTCAGTGTTTAGTCTAGAGTGTTTTCTAGATCTTTTTGGAAGTCTCTTTTTTTTGGGGGCGGGGGGAGTTTGACTATACTTTTCCCTGCTACTCTCCTATCTTAGCTCTGCCTCTTCAAAGCCAGCATTAGTCTTGAAATATTTAAACAAATGAATGATTATATAAATTATGGTCGAGGCAAGACAAATTAAATTTTCAGTTTTAGCAGGACTAAAACATCTGTAAATTAGGTTGTAGGGTTTCTATCACCACTACTTTAAAAGTGCACACAATTATTTTATTAATGAATTGCCGATGTACATGCAACATGGTTGCATTCACATGAATTTGTCAAAACTTAGCTCCTAGAGGCACTTAAAGAGCTGTTATCTCTCAAGTCTCAAACACCTCTCTCCAAGGGAAATTGATTCCTGCCTTGGGTAAGCAGAAAACTCAGGTCATGAGGCTAACCCTCTCTGCCCTCTTCACTGGGGGGACACTGGAATAGAATTACATCTGTCTACCCCTCCCCCAATATTGCTAGTCTAAAGGAAATGGTTTTTACTATTCTTTGATGGAGAGGGAATGCCACAAGCAAATCCAAAGGTTTGAGACCATAATAAATACTGACTAGCAAATAAGTACATTTATCAAGCCAATATAAAACAGATTAAGAGAAGTTATGTAGATTAGAAAATAGCAGACAATACAGGGAGTGAATAAACTTTCCCACTGGAGATGAGATATCTCAACTCAACCAAGGGGATGTTATAGTAGAATTTTAACAGAAGCAGCTCTCTGAGCAACCTAACATTTATTTGCTGGGACATGTTTCCTGTCAATAAGTGGTCGGCCAGTGGCTTGCCTCCATTCATGCCAAACATTCTGAGCAGACAGTTCCCTTTTTATAGGGTTTTGGGGAATACAGAGCAAAAAGCAGAATGGGATAGATGACATCATGGGATTGAGTACAAAATGATTAGTTACAAAGCTAAGGCACAGGGAACATAATTGGATACAAGTTTGATAATGGGGGCTGACAACGATCCCCCTTCTCCCATGAGACTAAAACATACTCTTTGTTGGATTCCAGATGCAGATAGCAGCCCAGACTTTTGGACAACAAACCAGTTATCTTTGAAGGATAGCATGATGGCTAAAGATACCAGGTCCAATTCCCTTTCTTTCTCACACAGTCTCCAAGGCTAGCAAAAATTACTTGAGGCAAAAATATCAATAATTAGAAGGAGAATTGAATTTTTAAACTTAAAATTACATTACAGACCACCTGAGTTCTGTAAGTCCAGAAACAGAACTGTAACCTTACATTCTGACCCAAACAAAAAGTTCTAGGACAAATGCAATATAGGACAAACTCAATTACTTGTAAGTAAGATTGATAAGAACATTATACAGCAGTGATGGTGAACGTATGGCATGAGTGCCAAAGATGGGATGCAGAGTGTTTTCTGTGTGCACTAGGCAACCCTCCCTCCCCATCTCCCCATCCCCAGAGTTCATTACTAGAAAGGCAGAGGGAATAGGGTGGAGCTGCTCTCCCCCCCTTTCCACCATGCCTGACAACTTTTTTTTTCACATCCCCTGCCCAGCAGCCCAATGGGAGTGCTTTCTCCCTCTCCTGTGTGAGCTAAATGGGGGACAGGGCACACCCAGCATGTGGTGGTGGGAGGGGAATGGCATTCAGTCTCTGTGCAGGGAAGGCACTGCACTTGGTCTGGGGGTGGGGGTAGTGCCTAGCACTCTATCTCTAAAAGGTTCACCATCACTGTTATATAGATTCAATTTTAATTTTCTTAGGAGAAATAGAGAGTTCCTAATCTTATCCAAGGGGAAGTTTCCTGAAGTCTCTAATGAGATAAACTATGCAGGACATGTCAAGAGACCATCTTTTCTACCTCTATAGCTTCTTGACAATCTTTCTCTCTGTCTAGAAGGACCTATCTCTGAAGATATCCTGGAACTGTAAGTGTCATCTCTCAAAGCCAGAAGTTGGGAGAAAGATCTCTCTTCTCTCAAGTCCCTGCCAACTGTCTTCCCATCACTCAAGCACTGAATATTGAGTAATCATTCTGTTTACCAACAAGGAAATTCCGATGCAAATACTCAGACTAGAACCCAAGATTATACTAGAATGACTTCAGAAGAAAGATATGTTAATAATAGAATCTGAGTATTGGAAAAAACTTCAGTAGTCATTTAGTTCCACCCCATACTCAATCATAAATCCTTGCTATGACATTCTTGACAATGAACTTCCAATTTCTGCTTTAAGACCTCTAATGAAAAGGAACTTACTACTTACTTCCATTCCATTTTTAACAGTTATAGTTTTAGAAAGTGCAATCAAAATTTTATGGCAAGGGGAAGGAAAACTTTAAGTTTTGAAGTGAAATTAGGCATAATAAAGAACTGGTACCATCAGTCTCCAAAGCTTTTGAAAATATCCAGAAGTCAGAGGTAGTTTAACAGTGGAAAAAGAACTAGTCTCAGGGTTTAGGCTCAAATGCTGCCTTTGAACCTTATTGGTTATGTGATCATGGGCAAGTCATTTAACCTTTTCTTTCCTCAGGCACTAAAACTGTAAGTTTCAGAACAGTTGCCAATTTGCATTGACAGAGGGAATTTCCTCATCAGGGGGCTCCCAAGACAAAAGAAATCATAGATTCTGACCAAAACAAAAAGTCTAGAAGTCCCCTTCATAATCTCTACAAATTATCTCCATCGACCTCTTTATTCTTGTCTAATGAAATCTGTTTTCTTTAAGCATGAACACTGAAGAGAAAAAAAAAAGAAAAACTATAAAATCATAAGGCTAGGAGGGAACAATAATTCAATTGTATTTCTAAAGAAAACTAAGGCTTAGTTACAAGTTCTGAACCACTCAATGTGGTACTAGAAGTTCTAGAAATCCACTTCTTCAGTGTTGTTACTCTTGCCTGTTAATTAGAGAAGTCCTGAATTTCTTGAGAATGAGCTTTCACCCTACCATGAGGAAATTGTTTTTTAAAAAGCATTACTTGGGGGCAGCTGGGTAGCTCAGTGGATTGAGAGCTAGCCCTAGAGATGGGAGGTCCTAGGTTCAAATCTGGCCTCAGACACTTCCCAGCTGTGTGACCCTGGGCAAGTCACTTGACCCCCATTGCCTAGTCCTTATCACTCTTCTGCCTTGGAGCCAATACACAGTATTGACTCCAAGACGGAAGGTAAGGGTTTAAAAAAAAAAGGCATTACTTAACTAACATTTTACAATTGTCACAATAAAATATAGTTGAATTCTCACATAATTATAAGTACACATCTAATATCTTTTCAGTGAGTGTTCTATATACCAAGGAAAATGCACTGGACTTAATCCAAACAGAGCAAACTGCCCATTTATACAGAATAACTGGGGAAATAGGGTTTTCTGACTAATTTAACATTTGACCATTATTATATATAGATGATTAATTTTCAGAAATAGAATGTAATTCAGGATACATAAAAATCCATTGATCATAATTTAGTCTTTATTTCATTGATGAATCAAGAAACACTTATGAATCACATACTGTGTGGATCAGGCATCTGTGGATACAAAGATATAGATAACTCAGTCTTAGTTCCTCAAGAACCTTACCAAGGAAATACATTCTGCTGAGGGAGATAACACGTACGCATATAAATACGTACAAAATAGACACAAGGGAGGGAAATGATTAATACTTGGGTATGGGAGGGGAATGAAGAAAAATCTTATGGGGAAGATCACATCTGAGCTGAGCTTTTCTAGAAACCAAGATTCTAAGAGGTAGAACTGAGGATTGGACAGTGAAGAACAGCCAGAAAGGCTATTTGAATGGATGTTATTAGAGTGTGTAAAGGGGAGAAATAACAACAATAATCAGAATAACAATAGCCAACATTTATATCAGTCTACAAAGTTTATGAAACACTTTTATATTTTTAATTTCATCTGACCCACACAACAACCCTATGAGATGGATACTATTATTATCTCCATTTTACACTTGAGGAAACAGGTGGAGAAAGTCTAAGTGGTTTACAAAAGGTGAACCAACTAGTCAGTGCCTAAAGCAGGATATAAACTCAAGTCTTCCTTACTTTAAGTCTGGTTTTCTACCCAATAAAGCTGGAAAAAAAGAGTCTGAATCCAGAATGTGAAGACTAAATGTCAGATTAAGTTTATATTTGATCCTAAATGTAATAAAAATGGTTAGAATAATATTAAGCAAGTGAGGTAATAAGATTAAGTTTTAGGAATATCATTTTGGGATTTACAGGCTATGGACAGGAAAGGGGAGACCTTTGTGGCATAAAATTCAATTAGGAGGCTATTGTAGAGGTCTAGAAGAGAGGATATGAGGGCTTCAACTAGGACAGTAGCTCTGGGAACATAGAAAGGGAATGTGGGAAATATGGAGGTAGATTCAAAAAGATGGCAATTTGGCTAGATAGAAAGGGGAAGAATAAGAAGTTGATGGTAATGGTGAGGTTGTAAACCAACTGGAAGGATGGTGGTGCTCTTTAGGGTCTTATAGTTCTTGAACTCATCATTATCATTTTTTTTAGTATATGGAAGAAATTGTCCTCATGATAGTTTATTGTTCCTAGCAGAAAGAGTCAGTTAAATTTCCCCATATCATTCCTTTGTTAAGAAATTTTGTGAAATTGTGGGGTGTTCCTTCAAGCAAATAGTTAGTCATAAAAATACTTATTTTATTTTTCTAAATGATTTTTCTGTCAAAATTTAGCTTTAGGGGGCATCTGGGTAGCTCAGTGGATTGGGAGCCAACCCTAGAGATGGGAGGTCCTAGGTTCAAATATGGCCTCAGACACTTCCCAGCTGTGTTTAAAAAAAATTTAAACCCTTACCTTCCATCTTAGAATCAATACTGGGTATTGGTTCTAAGGCAGAAGAGTGGTAAGGGCTAGGCAATGGGGGTCAAGTGACTTGCCCAGGGTCACACAACTGGGAAGTGTCTGAGGCCAGATTTGAACCTAGGACCTCCCATCTCTAGGCTTAGCCCTCAATCCACTGAGCTACCCAGCTGCCCCCAATGGTTTAAATTTTTTAAAAAATCTAGCTTTAATTTTTTCTCAACTTATACATGTTTTCTTCCCATAAATAAAGCTAACATTTAAAAATTCTGCTAGAACTGTAATTACAGATATATAGATTAAAGAAAAATTAAAACGTCATTCTCCTTAGTCAAATGCCTTTTCACCATATTTTCAGTGGTCTTAATTTGAAATTTATAGAAATAACAACACTTGTTATATGTTAGCACCCTCGTGTGGTTAAGAAAGCAAAAATTGGTGATGGAGTCTGGTGAGGGATTTCTAACAAATCAAAATCTCATTTTCAGAGTTAAAAATTAGCATAAAGTTGTTTATATAGCTAAGTTCAAATGACTCATCTGCAGAAGTCATAATGTATTCTTTTAATATCCTGGTAGTTTATTGAACTGAACAAAGGCAATGAAAATCTAAACAAAAGCCTAAAACAAATATTATAAGGTAAACTCAGAACACAAATAATTCTCAATAAAAAGAATAAGATAGGGGGCAGCTGGGTAGCTCAGTGGATTGAGAGCTAGGCCTAGAGATGGGAGGTCCTAGGTTCAAATCTGACCTCAGACACTTCCCAGCTGTGTGACCCTGGGCAAGTCACTTGACCCCCATTGCCTAGCCCTTACTGCTCTTCTGCCTTGGAGCCAATACACAGTATTGACTCCAAGACAGAAGGTAAGGGTTTTAAAAAAAAAAAAAGAATAAGATGCTCTCTAGTTTGATTCTAAAAGGCCAGATATCTTTCTGAGTTTAGGGATTGTGAGTTTTTCACAATTAAAAAAAATATCTTCATAGGTCACTGTGATTAAACTTGATGGAATTTTATTAGTTTATATTTTTGTCTCAGGTTTTAAAACTCCTGCTGGTCTGGAATTGCATTTGTTTCTACTCATTAACTTTTGTGTAGCATTAAATATGGCTCCATGACCAATTATTCACATGATACGTAGTTTTATTGTGTTAATGATATAATTTTTCTGAGAACAGAACTGTGAAATCATCAATTCATTATGACAGTGGGAATACCAAATCTGAGAGTAACATTTCAACATTCATGCAGAGTTTCAACTCTTAGAACAATTTTTCTCATGACAAATTTCCTTTCCAACCCTGACTTCCATTTTATTCATGGGAAACCGAAAGTCTAGAGAGGTTAAATGATTTGTCCAAACTCACACAGCTACTAAATGTCAAGAGTGAGATTCAAAGCCAGTGCCTTTTTTTCATCTTCATGCTGCTTTTCGGTTATTTCAGTTAGAACTTTAAAACATATATTTAACAGAGGGCAATCCCATGGAGTCTGCACGCTGACTCTGAGTTGAGGATCTTGTATTTGGGATGGCAGCAATTCCTGATTTGTCCCCATTTGTACTGTCACTATTGGGGGCTGGGTCAAAGATGTTTGGCATTTGAGCCTGTAAAAGCAACATACCAAGTAGGCTATAAAAGGAGAGGACATCCTCTGTCTCTGTCTCTGTCTCTGCCTGCCTCTCTTTCTCTCTCTCTAGTTCCCTCTTTTTCTCTCTCCATAGCTCTGTCTCTCCGACTTGGTTTCTTCTCTTTGTCTCAGACTCTGTCCCCCTGTCTCTGTCCCCCCTACTCTCCACCTTTTGGTACTTCTGGGATTCTTCTAGCTCTATTTTGGAAAGTACAAGACAGTGAGAATCCATGCTTGTCTAGGCAAGCCTGGACCTCAAATGGCTGGTTGCCTTGTCAATTTTATGTTTCCTAGAGGCAAAGTTGACAAACTGCAATTCTGAGAAATGGATATTTCTAGCTAGTTCTAAGAAATGGATGTTTCTAGGATGCTTCCTCATGGGGAGGTATTTCCTGTGTAACAGCTGGAGCAAAAAATCACACCATATCACTTGAATCTAATACCTTTATCAAGTGAAAACATACCTCATATCCTAGGCCTGTGTACCAATGAATCAAAAGGTGTTTCAACTCGTTGCAACAGGATGTCTATTCATTAGTTAAGGATCTGGCTCTTATTTACACCTGGTTCCTAGCTCTGAATGATTCCATCCTTCGGGTTCCCATCTGATAAAGGTATCAGGGATCAGAAGGGTGGGGTGACTGTGACCCTGACTTTTACCATCCCCAGCTGGGCTGGCCCAAACAGATTACCCCACTGAGGAACATTCCTAGAAGGGATTCTGTTGAATCCATGTTAGGGGATACCCCAAGACATGACTCATATCTAAGCTTTCGGTAAGAGATTTTGCCTCGAGCTTTGGAAAAGGGGCATAATGAGGTAGAGTTTATGGGAGAAACCTGGCTCCCTCTTTTTAAAGTCAGTCTGCCTTCAGGAGGGATACAGGTCAGTCTGAAGCCAAAGTGGGGCTGCTTGTATCAGGCAACTAGCATTTATTAAGGGACTACTATGTATCAGACATTGTGCTATTTGCTGAAGATACAAAAAAGGGTAGAAAACAATCTCCAAAAGCTCACCGTCCAATGGGCATATGGTGATCGTTAAGAAAGCAATTAGAACACTATATTTTATTTTTTTCCATGGTTATATGATTCATGTTGTCTCCCTCTTCTTTTCTCCTCCCCTCCCCCCCCCCCAAGCAATTCCACTGGATTAGAAAATCTATTTCCATATCATTCGTTTTTGTAATAATCTTTTAAAACCCAAATCCCAAATCATATACTCATATAAACAAGTGATAAATCATGTTTTCTTTTGCATTAGAATAATATATTGAAACCACATGATTATATCTATGGATGCTGAAATACCTTTTAATAAAATAACACCATTTATTTATATTTAAAACATAAAGTATAAGACTATATGGACCTTTTCTGTAATGAATAAAAGCATTCACTTGGAACCAAGAAATCAGCATTCTATGAAATGGAAAAACAGAGACTTTCCCCAAAAGTCCAGGGGTAAAGCAAGTCGATACCTGTTCATGACTACAATTAAGCATAGTTCTGGAAAGTCTTCTCATGGAAATAAGTCAGGAAAAAGAAATTAAAGGATAAATGTTGACAAAGAGAAGCTGAAGTTTTTTCTACTTGCTGATGATAGAGTCATTTTTTTTTTAATCCAAGAAATTCAATGAGAGATAATGGAGATACTTTTTTTTTCTGAAAACACATAAAAATGTATTAGTAATCTTTGAAAACATTCAAATATAATTTCAGCAGAAGGAAATCACATTGTTTATCCTCTCAGATTCCACTGAGTCTAGGAATATTTCTTTCAGAACACCTACTTCCTCCATTATTTGGTCACTATGCAAATGTGGCATCAATCCTGACAATTGCTTCATGTAACTAAAAACAATTAACCATTTATTCCTTCATTTTTCAGCAATAAGATCCTCTTTCCAAAAGGGCTGCATAAAATATTACAATTTTGAAACTCCTTAAAGTTCCCTCAAATGGGATTCTACCCATTGAAGAAAAACAGAAAGACAAGAAAAGAGTGATCAAAAGACAGAGTTCAGAGAAACAAGTGAGATCAAATTTCGATCACCAAAATTAATCTGACAGTAAAAATAACAAAGGACAAATAACAAAAGGTTTATCTCAAAGATCTTGCCATAGCAAATTTTCATACAGTAATTCAATGTGTTCAGTTAAGGATTTCCAGAAGTTAATTAATGTTCTGAAGTGAAAAATGGGTGACACAAAGTAAATACCAAATGTTTGCTGCATATCACTCCAAATCATGTTAGGAGCAAGAGGGAACACAAGAAGTTATTATCATCTTTAAGACTGAAACGAATATTAAAAAATGTCTTAAATTCTTTGCCTTCCTTTTTTTTAGTGTGTGTGTATGGGGGGGGAGGGGCAATTCACTAATGGACAACTTCACCATCAAGCCTTGAAATAAATCAACCTTTCTTCCCACCCCCCAAATAACAATAATTAGCCTGAGGTATTTTAGTATGACTCTTACTTTCCTGGATTGATAATTATTAATTATAGCCTTAGTATAATAGAGGACACTGAGATAAATCCACCAAAAAATCAGCCTTTCTATTAATTAACAATAAAATCCAGGAAATAAATTTGAAGGAACAAGAAATACTATTTAAAATAATGACAAACCAGGTCGACTGGTGCAAATTTGTAATCTCTACTCCTAGGGAGGTCAAGGCTGATGTATCACTTGAGCTTGAGAGTTCTGAACTACTGTAAAAATTGCCTCTTGATGTGTGCCACTGACTCCTATGAGTCAGGGTTGAACCCCATTAACTCCTTGATATTTTCAAGAAGGTGATCAACAAATGCAGAAGTATGTTCGTTTTTTTCTTGATTCAAGCAATCAAACTTTCCCCATGCATTTGGCTTTTCAGATAACTGTTTCATAGCCTGCAATAGGTCCTCACAACATTTTCTGAGATATGACAAACTCATAGGATTTGCAAAATCAAAGTCACTATAATTTTCTGGCCAACTCGTCAGTGTGCTATCCTGCCTCGACTGTGCAATAAAGTTTTTGTGCCCTTGGGGAGAAAATAATTTGGATAAAAGGATCTCTACATCTGAAAAATATGGCTCATACAAATGAAAGGCCCTTTTCAGTTCTTTTACACAAGCATAAGTCTTGTTGATAAATTTTGGCACTCAGGGAATCCAAGTCTTGGGTGGTGAAGGAGTTATGGACCTTTACATGTAAAATGCCAGCATTGTTGGTGAGCTTTGCCACATCCCTTAATAGCATAATCTTATGTGCCCCTGATGTGCTTTTAGATGTAGTGTTTTGCTTAGTAGGTTAATGCTCAGATATATTTAAAAATTTGTGTGGATATTTTATTTTACTTTTTTAAGGCTAGAACTCTAAGTTATCTTGACTGAAGTACAGTGGCCATTCACTAGCCAATTGTACCACTGACAAACAGAATCTTTGACCGGTTCCATTTCAAATGTGGATCAGTTCAACACTCCTTCGACATCCTGGATGCCCCTTGCTCTCAGGGTTTCACCATTTTTGACTCCAGACTTGGTTGGAACCTTACAGCACCACAGAGACACTTAGACAAAAAGAGATAGAAGAGGTTAAGAACCTGGTAACAATTAAAACCTTTAATAGACAGACCCCACAATACCAACAAAGGGGACATAGGGACACCAGGAAATGTTTCCTATGTTCAAGGATTGGTCATATAGTGAAATTCTGCCCCCCAAAACAGAAATATGAGCAAAATCAAGACAAAAGACAATGGAGATACCAAAATTCTTACTCTTGGGGCAGAGTATACACCAACAAAAATTATGGGAAGCAAGAGTCCAATAACAAACAAACACTGTAGACTTAGAGAAGACACCCTAGATCTAAAATCTATGCAGCGAGCAATTAGTGCAGGAATTAAACCTCGTTATTCAGATGTTGTTGCTAAAAATATCCACTATGCATCATGAAGCCAGGCTCCAGCTACATTTAGCAAACAGGTAGTAGCAAAAAGAAAAAAAAATTACTTTGAACATTCCATAAGCCAAGATATACCACCTATTGAGAAGACTTGGTACCAACACTGGTATGAGTTCCATAGAGTAGCAGACAACAAGAAACTTTATAAGAGATCTCCACTCTTTCTCCCTTTCTCTTTTTACAACCAGACAAACTCCATATTACAGAAATAGATGAGTGGAGTAGATGAAATAAACATGAACTAGAACCAAATATTCAAATAAATAACAAATGTACATATCTCTCTCTATACATGTTTAATCACTATATATACATATACATAAGTGACTTAGTCAACAAATGGAGAAAAGACCTTAAAATACTATACTCATATGTAACCTCCTGTAGTTACATCTTAACATTCTTGTGGGTGGACACTTGTGAAGGAGATTGGAAACTGAGGGAATATGGATAAAGGAGAGAAAGAGAGAGAGATAGAAATAAAGACTCAGAGACAAGGAGTTAAAACATGAGGGATGTAGCAAGCTCCAGTGATGCTTCTTAATAGAAAAGAGACTAGTTTGCACGTGTCCCCAAACTTTTATTGGAGAGTTTAGGAATGTGGAGTGGGAAGTAACTAATGAATATGTGACATGGCATAGGTTTTAACATTGGTTGAATTGACAATCACGTAATCAAAGAGGAGGAGGTGTAAATGCCAAAATAAACTGTAAATGCCCAAACCGTAAGGATAATTTTTAGTGTTTTGACTTAAAATCTAAAGTAAGTGATCACCATGGGAAATTCCCAAATATGAAAATACCCAAGTCAGCTGGGATTTGTGGAGATTTTAATTAATAAAGAAAGAAGGAATTAAGGGAAGGAGAGAGAGAGAGAGAGAGAGAGAGAGAGAGAGAGAGAGAGAGAGAGAGAGAGAGAGAGAAAGAGAGAGAGAGAGAGAAAGAGAGAGAGAGAAAGAGAGAGAGAGAGAGAGAGAGAGAGAGAGAGAGAGAGAGAGAGAGAGAGAGAAAGAGAGAGAGAGAGAGAGAGAATTAATTTAAACTTCTCTAGCCCAGGCTGAGCCAAGCATTAGAAAAAGGCCTAGGCCAAAATGACTTTCAAGACTGTGAATTGCCCAAACTGTAAAGATAATTTTTAGTGTCTTGATTTTATATCAAAAATAAGTGGTCACTATGGGAAAAATTCCCAAATATGAAATACCCAAGTCAGCTGGGTTTTATGGAGATTTTAATTAATATAAATGAAGGAATTAAGGAAAGGGAAAGAGACAGAGTAAGAAGAAATAGTAGGAAAAGGCTAGAGCCTAGGCCAATGGCCTAGGCCTTTCTCTTTAAGAGAGAAACTAAGTCAGTCTTGTCACTCACCACAAGATCTTTCCAAGCAAAACTCTAGTGTTCAGAGACTCAGCAGTCTCCTCTGACTCCTGACCTCCAATTCATCTATCAAACTGAACTAAGTCGAACTAACCTTGAACTGGTTCCAACAGCTCCTTTTAAAGAGAAATTTCTCTTGTGTCACTGCCCCTAAATTTTCACATCTACCAATCACAGTAGACACTTTTCCTGGGACAGCCCATTCTTAGTTTTTAGTTTTCACCTTCTCTGGGTAGATTATATCTTCTGAGTACTTCATACCTCTTTGTTAAGCTTGCCCCTTACAAGTTGCCTGACCTTTTAGTGATTAATTTGACCTTCATAGGTACTTAGCACCCTTTTGTATCAGATCTAAAAATACACCTAGCTTAGCCTCACTATAATTATGGATTAAGTACTTTTTCCTTGTTCAGTCAGGAGTTTACAACTTTATCTTCCCCTAAAGTATGCCTAAGTATGGGTGGAGTAATGTTAGAGTTCCCAATACATTCCTGATCAAGTACCTCCATTGTTTAAATGGGGAATAACCTTAAACATAACCTTAAATAATGTTCCAAGGTAGAGTCTGAGAAATTTTAAGATTCACACAATCACAGTAGATTCTTTTTTCCAGGACTGCCCATTCTTAGTTTTCACCTTCTTTGGTTTTCACCTTCTCTGGTTAGATTAAATCTTCTGAGTACTTCACACCTCTTTGTTAAGCTTGCCTTTTGTAAGTTACTTGACCTTTTTAGGTACTAATTTAACCTTTACAGGTACTTAACACCTTTTTGTGTTAGATCTAAAAATAGATCTATCTTAAGGTTCTAGCTTTACTATAAGGTATGAGTTGGAGACTTTCATTGTTCAATCAGGAGTTTACAACTTTATCTTCCCCTAAGGCATTGTCTGAGTAGGGTGGAGTAATTTCCAAGTTCACAGAGGCTAGTCAAACCTTCGACTTGAAAAGGAATGTGGTCTAACAAGGTGTGAACTAGGACCCTCTGGCAAATAATGTCCTGCTCAGGAATTCCCCTGTCCCTTGGCCTGAAGATTTAGAAATGCAATAATCAATAAATAACATGACCATGATTCTGGCATATGAACACATAAGATACAATATCTTCCAAGATGCTAATATACCTGATGTGCTACATCATATGTTCGAAAAATGATAATATATATTGATTGACTGAATCAGCAAATGCAGAAAAAGTCTTAAAAATACTATACTCATTTATGCTAAAATCTATTTTTAAAAACCAGAGGTGGGGTAGCTGGGTGGCTTAGTACTTTGAAAGCCAAGCCTATAGATGGAAGATACTGGGTTCAAATCTGGCTTCAGTCACTGTGTGACCCTGGGCCAGTCACTTAACCCCCATTGCCTAGCCCTTACCTCTCTTCTGCCTTGGAACCAACACACAGTATTGATTCTAAGATGGAAGGTAAGGGTTTAAAAAAATAAGCCAAGGACTGAAAGGAACTATCTTAGGATAGTTGGAAAGGAACTTAGAAAAGAACTATGATACAATCACAAACATTTTAAAAGCTGTTTGAACAGAGCCCACAACAATGTCCACATATTCAATATTAGTCTCAGATATCTTCTTTTTTCTTAGTCTCTGATTTTGCTAGAACTATAAGCTAAGAAATGCATTAAAGACCTACATGCATACACAGAAAGTCACTTAATTTTACATCATTTAATTCCATAAGAAGAATCTGTAAGAAAACCACAGATCAGATTATTTATTCAAATAAATATTTAAAAATCTTGTTTCTTTTGTTCTCTTCTTACTATTGAAATAAGTATTATATTAGATGATATATATCTGTATATATGTGCACATGCATAAAACCAACTCTATATTAGAAGTAGAGTGACAAGAATTGAGCTTTTGGTGATGGAATGAGAGAGACTTACCACTGAGAAAGAAGGTGATTCCATATCTATCTTCAATATCCAAAGTAAATTTTCAAATATAAGTATTCCATTGCTGACTAATCATTGTATATATATATATATATACATATATATATATAGTAGGAATCTTTGATTACCACATGTAATTCCTATAGCTTCAAGAGCCAATTTATATAGCAGATGCATTCTTAAAGTTATCCCAGGAAAAGAAACATATATACATGACCCTCCTTTCCTCTAGGTGGCATTCCCATGGATCTCCTCCCTGTATAGGTATAAAGAAATTTCTTGCTAAACTCTACCCAATATAATCAGTATTTCTTATCTAAATATTTATCAGTATGTCAATATGTTCAAATGAGTTCAGCAAGTCAAAATATGGAAGCAGAGACAGAGATTAAAATCCAAATCCTTTACAAAATACTTTTTTTATAATTCATAAAATTTAAAAACTTATAAAATCTAAAATACCTGCAAAGCATAAAAGGAAACTATATGGATATAAGTACAAAATACTCTTTGTACAAATAAAAACAGATTAAAATAGTTGAAGAAATATTTGTTGCTCCTAGTCAGTTGAACCAATATAATAAAACAATAATACTACCTAAATTAATTAATTTATTCAATGTTTTAACAATCAAGCTACCAAAGCATTACTTCACAGAGCTAGAAAAAATAACAATATTTATCTGGATGAACAAAAAGGTCACGAATCTGAAGGGAAATAATTTTTTAAAAGTGAAAAAAGGGGTTCTTATAGCACCAAATATCAAACTATACTACAAAGTGGTAATCATAAAAATTATTTGTTACTGGTTAGGACACAGATCAGGGGAATAGATTGGAGAACAGTTGTTGTAAATAGAAATAGCCGGAAATGATAATATAGAAATGTTAAGGGGCGAAATTAGATACAGTATCTTTTACTGCTTGTAATAGATTGGGCAGGTGCCTAATAGCCTTTGGCTACTAAAGCTCCATGTAATTGTTTTGGCCTACACAAGGATAACTGCTGGATATAGATATAAAAAAACAAAACAAAACAAAACCTCTAATAAATATTGGAAAAGGTTTGAGGAAAGGTAAGGAAAGATAAGGAAGGTTGAGGATTAGGATTAATTCCCTAAATCTAAAAGGAGATCTAAACTTTTACCCACTCTCTTCTAGATCGTGAGAACTGTAAGGGGGGTGGGGAAGGGTTAATTTTTAAAGGATTGGACTTGATTATTTAAGAGTGTAGTCTCCAAGAATTTAATTAATTCCAAAGAGATTTTATTTACAATTTATTTACAAAATGTAGAAAGAGTGAAGCAAGAAATCAGAGAGAGGATTAGGTAAGATATCTAGCCTGAGCACTAAAGAATTTACTACCAGCCCCTGCAGGCAGGGAGAATTAGTTTCAGCCGACCTCTGCAAAACTGAGGACTCAGGAAGTGTCTCTCAAGAGGTCTTTCCCAAGGCTTCAGAGAAAAGCCAGCAGTTAAGAGTCAGCCTTTTCACTTTTCAGTTTAGTTAGCAGATCTTTCTGCTCCTCTTCACCAGCTTCAGCTCAAAAGCATGAAGAATTGCATCCAGCAAAAGTAGAAGTCCAAGTTGAACTCTGCTCTAAGAATTCCAGTTCCAAGTTGAACTCCACTTTTAAAGACATTTTCTCTTGTATCACTTCCCCTAATTCCACATCTACCAATCAAAGCTGATGCTCTGCTCTAGGACTTCTCAGAAGGCAGTTAGTTGATTCTAATTCATTACCCACTATCACACATGTGGGTCACAGACCTCCCACTTCATGATTAAATGGGATATTTGCACTTTTGGTGATTAGATCTAAATGGGCAGATCTTCATACTTAACTTTTAAGTACTGTGTTTGCACTTTTTGTGATTGAATCTAAAAATAGGCAGGTCTCCATACTAAACTTTTAAGTAAGGTGTTTACCCTTATGGGGATTAAAATCTAAAAATAGACATGAGTTACAATTTAAATATTCACAATCAGGGAAGAGCTAAGTACCTTCATTGTTACAATCAGGGTAGAGTTAAATTTAATCTTCACAGAACTTGATTCCTGCTTATGGCTCCTTAATCTATGCTAATTCCCAGGATCTTTACTAAATAACCTATGATATGTACTAATCCTTTTAATTATAAGCAAGTTACTGTCTATGAATATCTCTTAATTTGCCAACTGCCATTCTACAGACCAGATCAGGCTTCTGGGCCTAAACAGGTCTCAAAAATGACTTCTTCTGTCTCCAGTCACACAGAGGAAGAACACAGCCTCTTTCTGTCTCCTTAGATCTTATTCAGCTTTAAATCAGTTTGGTTATTCACTCTCTCTGCCCACTGCCAGCCCTTCCAGGCCTAGCTGGGCTTTTTGGCCTAAGCAGGTCACAAAATGGCTTGGCCCTCTCAGCAGTCTCACAAAGGGAATACAGCCTCTCTCTTTCTCTTTTCAGTTGATTTCCCCCACAAACTTATTCCAGAAACTCTAACCTGTTCTCCTCCTTCACCTGCCACTGGGTTTTTTCAGTGCTCCAGGAAACAGAAACACCAGCCTCCTCCTAGGGAAAAAACCTCTAGAACTCTGGCATTTGGAAAACCAACTGACTCCGGCTACCCAGAATTCCAACAGGCACCCTTTCTAAGATTCTGTCTGGCCTTAAAGAAACCTCGCCCACTATTCTTTACCCTGTCCTTAGCTGCTAAGATCCCAATTACTCCAAATGGTCCTCATTAGCCTTATGACTTAATTAATTCCAATATAGTACACTATATACCAAAGCAAATGGCACAATGATAGAGTGTAATAAATGGAAAGATCTCAGTTATTAGGATAAAGAATCCTTATCTGATGAAAACTCCTAGGAAAACTGGAAAGCAATCTGGCAGAAACTTGGAATAGGCCAACATCTCATATCATATGAGATATACTCCAAATGTGTACATGACTTGAACATAAAAGGTGACATCATATGCGAAGTAGAAGAGCAAGGAAGAAAATGCTGTCAGCTTAATGTGTAGGGGAAGAGTTCATGACCAAGCAAATGATAGAAAAGTTCACAGGATATAAAATTTTAATCATATAAAGTTAAATAGTTTTTGTACAAACAAAACTAACATACCTAAATTAAGAGAAAATCAGGTAACTGGGAAAGTAAAGCTTCCCAATATTTCTTTTTCTGATAAAGGTCTCATTTCCAAGATATTTAGAGACCTGAAGTTATAAGAATAAGGGCCATTACCCATATGATAAATGGCCAAAGAATGTGAACAGGCAATATTCAGAGAAATAAATCCAAGACATTGATAGCTATTTAAAAATGTTCTAAATTACTAACTAGACAAATACAAATTAAAGTACTTCTGAATTTTCACCTCACACATATCTTATTGATAAATTAATAAAAAAAAGAAAAATGACAAATACTAGAGGGACTATGTAAGAAAAAATTCATGAATATAATGTAAATTAAATTAAATTAAATTAAATACAACTTTGAACTGATCTAAACATTCTGAAAAGCAACTTGAAACTTCCCTTAAAAGTTACTAACTTGTGCATTCCTGTTACCCAGTGATACCACTATGAGCTCCATATACCAAAGGGATCAATGAAAAAGGAAAAGGATCCAAATGTACAAAAATATTGATAGCAGATTTTTTTTGGTGGGGACAAGAAAAAAAAGTAAAAAATAAGGGAGTATCTCGATTAGAGAGTGACTGAAAACATCATGTATATTAATATAATGGGATACTATTTACTGTAAGATAGGATTTAAAATGATGATTTCAGAGAATCCTAGGAAAACTTGTCTGAACTAATACAGAGTGAAGTGAGCAAAACTAGGAGAACAATTTCTACAACATTGTAAAGATATACAACTTTGAAAGACTTAAGAACATTGATCAATGCAATGACCAACCACAATTGATTCCAGAATACCCCCGATGAGTATGCTATACTCTCCTGACAGCAAAGTGAGGATGCTCTGGACATAAATTTTCTTTTCTGTAGAATGAGTGTGAATTTCATTATTTGCAATATCCCAGATAGCACAATTTTTCTCAGTGTGATTCCTGTGTACCCCACATGTGACACTTGGGGAACTCCTGTTCACTTATATGTGTGTGTGTGTGTGTGCACGTATGTGTGTGTGTGTGTGTGTGTGTGTGTGTGTGTGTGTCCAGTGCAGTAAATTGTTCTTAACTATGCATGTTGATTTCAAGGGTATTTTCCCCTTTCTTTTTCAATTGGATGGGAGAGGTAAGCAAGAGAGAGGAAAAAATGTATTTTGCCAATTAAAAAAATTAAATGTGAAAACCATTAGCAAATACAATCCATAGATAGACATATAAAAGTAATACAAGGCCTTATGTTGCTCTTCAGAGCTAGAAGATTTTAATCAGTTAGTTTGGTTTACATTTTAAGATAAATATTCTTTAATCAGTCTTCTGATTTTGTGTTCTTTATTTTCCCAGCTCCAGATGTTCAACCTAACTAATAGATAATAGAGATAACAGGTCAGACCATTGCAAAGATGGCTACCTGCTGCTATTCCTTCAGCAGCTCTAAGTTACTCTCGTGGCTTCATCTGCCCAGAATTTTAATGTATGACTAATGAAAACTGTACCATTTCACCTTATCCAGACTGTAAAATTTTGTTTATTAAAATATACTCTATTGACATTTTCTTTTTTGTACCACATTCACTTCCCAATAACTACTCACCACTACCATCATCGCCATATAACCACCAGTGTAAAATATCTTCTAGATAATGTCTTTTTTTGTTATTTTTTAAAATTTTTATTTAATTAGTCAATTTAGAACATTATTCCTTGGTTACAAAAATCATATTCTTTCCCTCCCCTCCTTTTTGTTATTTTTTGCATACAAGTTATTCTTGGTAGTATGTTGTAACCTATTTATGCCCACCATATGTCTTTCCATTGCTCTTTAGGTTATTTGAAATCTAGGTATTTCAGGGATTTGTAGAATTTCAGAGATTTCCATGATTCCTTACCAGATAATGTCTTTGGGCCATGGTTTTCTCATCTGTAAAATTAAGGGGTTGACCTCTATGACTTTTACGGTCCCTTCTAATTCTAACTCTATGACCCTATGTTTTCAATGTCTCTGAAAAGATAATATTTCACAGGATTTTCCACATAGCAATTAAGTTAACAGATTTAAATCCTTTTGTGAAGTCCATGAACATGGCTGTTCTCCCCATTTCTTTTTGCACCTGTCAGGGGGGAAAAATACTGTCTGTCATTCTGTAATGAGCATAAAAGCCACATGTACTCACTTTCTAGTAAAAACATTTATAGCATCGATAAGACATGAAGAAAATGGCAAAGGGTAATGCAGCAGTTACTGAAATTGAGAATTTTCGTCCAAGTTCTCTTACTAATTAGGGGTGCGAGTCATTTAGCGTCTCTCGACATAAATTTCCTGGTCTGTAGAATGAGTGTGAATTTCATTATTTACAATATCCCATACAGCACAATTTCTCTCTGTGTGACTCCCGTGCACCCCACATGTGACACTCGGGGAACTCCAGTATAGTCAGAACCAGTTTGTGTACTGCCTTCTTTAACCTCACAGACATCTGCGCATCATCATATTAACCTTTCCGTGAGGGAGCTGCCACCCCCCCCCCCCCCCAATGCTGCTTTATCTGCATAAGCCACCATCAGCCTCAGCCCCCTCAGATCTCCCCTGATGGCTGCAGTCCCTGCATTGCCATCAGACGGTTTTCAACTCGAAAATGCCTAGGTTTCTTTCCCACTGGCGGTCTAGTGTGGAATCCCAAGAGGATGAAACCACGCTGGCTGAATTTAGAATCAGCGAAGAGATAAGAAGCCACATTGCAACAAAAACAACCCCAAAGACCCTGCAGCTGTAGATCCTGCATCCCAATTCTAATACTTCCTCTCTGTGGTCTTAACATGATTGCTCCCTGCCTCCTCCATATACCCTCTTCAAAGGACTCAGAAACATAGAGAAAAATTGGAGGGAATAGGTAACAGGCATCTACACATCTACGTGATGGAGCCACAGGTCTCTAGCTGTCTCTTGTCATCTCTGGGGAGACTTCCAGGTCTTTAGGAGTGCCTAGAGGATTCTCTAACCATAGATGCTCTGCTTGTGGAAAAGTGGTTGGGATGGGCTGGGGAGTGGGAGCTGGAAATTGTGTGTTCCAGAGTTCAGTTCCGGATTGGAGATGACATCAAGGGGAAGCAGGTGATGGGTGGTGAGGGCCTGCCTCACTGTGTGCCAGGATTCTGAAGAGTCCTTTCACCTCCTCTGGCTTCAGGCTCTGCCTTTGTCCCAGGAGCCTAGGCAGAAGGGCCACCACTTGGAGTAGGCATCAGATCAACCTTTGCAGCCTGCTTGGAAGCCTGGCAAGTTGCAAGCAATAAGAGTTGCCTGATGACGTCAGGTCCCCACGTGATTAGAGGGCAAAGAAGAAGGAAGAAGGAAAGAAAGAAGAGGACCCCAAACCTGTTCTCACACATCTTTTATCCCACACTGTATAACCTTTCTCCCAACTCAATCCCATCAATTAGCTTCCTGTCTCTTTTGAAAACCTGGCTCCCAGTGATGGGATGCAGTCAAATATACCATTTCCTTTCTTGCGGAATCACAGCCCCCTTAAGTTTAGAGGAAGGTAATTCAAAAGCAAAAGGGAATGGCATATGCACAGATTATATCTGATTAGTTAGATAATGAGCCTAGAAGAAACCTTGCCTTTGAAGCATCTTGTATATTCACTTCAAGGCTGTCCTGTACCTAAACAGGATTGATCATTTACACTGCCCCCTTGCTAAAGAACATCAAATACCCATTAGACTCTTGACACACTGACTTGAGATGTATTTATTCTAGTTTTAAAGAGCTCAAAATGACTTCTCAGAAAGCCCAAGCACTAGGCAGAAACCTTAAGAGTCTGCTTACTCTACAAGTTTTGATGTTACTCCATGATCTTAACTTTTTAGCATAGGCTTTTAGTTTAGGTGGCCCCTGCTTTTATATGAATGGCAGATGTGAACATTTCATCTTAAAGAAGATTTCCCCAAAGCAAGGTCAGATGGCTAGTGTAGTATAATCTTATTGTTCATAACTGAAGCCATTCACTATGAACTCTCTCTTCCTTCCCCATTTTCTATCTCTCAGGTACCTTCTGCTACTCTCTTTCACCTGAATCACATAATGAAATTGTAGGAATAGAGAGTAAAGGATAAGGGAAAATGCAAAATTGTCTCTAAAAGGAGAGAGAGGAAAATTTAGCCATGAACCCTGGAAAAGATTCTAGAGGAGAAGGCACTGCAGAGGAGAGGTTTGGGAGTTAACTGTCACTTCACTGTTTTTCCTGTCCCTGAGCTGGAAGGGAGAACAGCTGCTCCATTGGCTCCTGTGACCTGAGCAGTTTTGTGGAGAAACTTGGAAGTTCTCGAGTTTGGAAAATACATAGAAGGTGAACTGGTTTCCCTACAGTGCTGTGTCAATTTGGCTGAGGTAATCCAAAGGGTTTAACATCTGGGACTTTCGGGGAAGGAATCAGTCCACCTGTGAGTCCATTCTCAATAGCCTGTTGAGAGACAATTACGTTTAGTTGATTAACAATCTGGGATACTTAGTCTAGATGGTTAGATGGTTTTGGGGGGTTATATAAGAACAGGGAACTGGTAAGAAGGTTTTTGGAAGATCGGAAGAGCTCTCTTGTGAGAGAGGTGTAGAAGTTGGGTGGAGATATAGCTCTATAGAGTCAGGGATATTTTGGATCTTAACTATCAGTTCCCTAACCTTAATAAGCAAAATAAACTTGTGTTTTACTATAGTCTTAAGGAGTTTTGTGCTTTACTGGCCCTGGAAAGGTCCTTAGGTGGGTTCTTTACCACCAATCCATCTGGGTCCTTCTCTATATACATATCTCCTTTTAGAGGACCAGTTCTTTATCAAAATGGCCTAACCCCCAACCCTCTACTTGTTTATGCAATTCTATGACATCCTATCTCCTTCAACAAATTGCCCTCATTCTTATCCTCTCTTTTTAAAATTAATTTTCAATCTCTGCCTCTTTTCTAGCTCATTTCCTACTGCTTACAAATATGCCTATGACTACTCTATCCTTAAAAAAATCAAACTAAACCAAACAAAAAAATCTCTCTTGACCCTTCCATTCTCACTAACTATAGTCCTATATCTCCTCTTTCTTTTGTAGCTAAATTCCTTGAAAAGGCCAGTTACATAGGTACTCTCACTCTCTCTCCTCTCACTCTCTTCTCAACTCCTTACAATCTGACTTCTGACCTTACATTCCACCATAACTGTTCCCTCCAAAGGTATGATCTCTTAATTATCAAACCCAATGACCCTTTCTCAATCCTCATTCTCCTTGACCTCTCTGCAGCTGTTCATCCTGTTGATCATTCTCTCCTCCCTAATACCCTCCTTGCTGGTGTCATGACACCACACTCTCTCTCTGTTCTCCTTCTATCTGCTTGCTCCTCTGTTTCCTTTGCTAGATCCTTCTCCAGATCACAGCCTCTAATAACAATCTCTTAGGGTTCTGTCCTGGCCTCTCTTCTCTTCTCCCTCTATCATATTTCTCTTGGTGATATCATTTCTATGCCAATGATTTACGAATCTCCCTGTCTTGCTGCAATCTCTTTGCTGACCTCCAGATTTGCATCTCCAATTGCTTTTCAAAATCTTGAACTGGACGTCCAGTTGTTAATTTGTTTTAGGCTTTTCCAATTCTTTGTGACCCCATTTGAGGTTTTCTTGCAAAGATATTGGAGTGGTTTTACATTTCCTTTTCCAGCTAATTTAACAGATGAGTAAACTTAGAATACTCCTGTGCCATAAGAAGAAATGAGCAGACTAATTTAAAAAAAAAACATGGAAAGAACTACACAGGATAATGAACAGTGAAATGAGTAGAACAACAAAAAAACGATGAGGAAACTGAAGCAACTAGGGTTAAGTGACTTGCCTAGGGTCACGGCTAGATTTGAACTCAAGTTCTCCTGATGACAGGCCCAGTTATCTAATGAGGAAACGTAGAGGTGTCTTGGAGACCCCGGCCAAGGTGACCGAGGGATGATTGTGGGTCCCAGTCTGTACAAATAAGCATTATGAGTCAGCACAAAGACATTAATTAGTCATAGAACCTGGGAATAGCCCAAGAGGGACCAATCATTGCACAACAGGTAACTCTGTGAGGCATGACTGGCTACAACAAGCGACTGTGTAGGTAAACACAGGAAGACTGTACACAAGGGATGGAAGACATCTTTCATAATGAGGTCCCTTGGACATGCAAAAGGGACATCAGGGATCTCAACCTTGGCCTCACCACTGGAAAAAAATAATAAAACAATGAGGTTTGGGTAGCCTGTAGTGTCCCATGGGACCCACACATCCCAAAGTAGGTTGCTCTTCTCATCCCCCACCAGGTGCCTGGGACCTTCACAGACTTTTCTTCTTCCCTCATCAAAATATTTTCTGGAAAGAATCTAAAAATCATTTACATTAAGGTTAAAATACTGACAACAGTCTGATATTATCTCTTCCAAAGATGTTTTCATCTGAATGGAGATCCAAGCCAAAAGAGAAACCTTAATTGTTTTACTTCTAGGCATCAGCTGGCTGGGGAGTAAGGAATAACTAGGACAGTGATGGTGAACCTTTTAGAGATGGAGTACCAGGCCCATCCCCACCCCCACCCCCACCCCACCCCCTAGAATGAGTGCCCTGCCCCCTCCCCCTGACCCTAGACAGAGGAGGGAGGAAGTGATCCCTTTGGCTGTTGGGCAGAGGGGTGGGGGAAGTGAGGAGTGGCCTCAGGCACATGGAGAGGGGGAGGAGAGCAGCCCAAGCACTCTGTTTCCCTCCAGCTCTGCATCACACTGTGAACTCTACTCTCCTCACACCTAGCTCCTCTCCAACCCCATCATGGGATCCACCTTCACCAGACTCAACAGGTTGTCATCTGTGCCTCCCCCTCACACAGTGCCTGAACCCCCACACCCACTCCCCAGTCTGAGTACCCCACCCCCTCCCTTACCCCAGACAGGGGAGGGAGGAAGTTCTCCCATTGTCTGCTAGGCAAAGGGGCAGGAAGTGAGGAATGGCCTCATGTACATGAAGCAGGGGAAGGGAACAGCTCTTCCTCAAGTTCCTATGACTTTCTCTCTGGTGGGTGATGGTAGGTGTGCCCACAGAAAGGGTTCTGTGTGCCTCTTTTGGCACCTGTGTCATAGGTTTGCCATCCCTGAACTAGGACATTACCATGATTTTCTCAACTACAAAATGAGGACTCTGGACTGGATGACGCTTACACTTGCTTACCTATGTCTAAGTGCCCTTAAAATCCCACTATGGAGGCAGTCTCCACTCTGCCTACCCTCAGGCCAATTAGAATATATGTGTGTGTGTGTGTGTGTGTGTGTGTGTGTGTGTGTGTGTGTACATATATATATATATATTTTTTTTTTTTTAACATTTACCTTCTGTCTGAGAATCCATACTAAGTTTGGGTTCCAAGGCAGAAGAGTGGTAAGAGCTAGGCAATGCTGGTTAAGTGACTTGCTCACACATAGCTGGGCCAGTCAGAATATTCTTAGGGAGTCTGATGGAATCACTATTGAAACAGTAGATTGTAATCTCTTTGAAGTCAAGTTTTATTTTTAATCTTTTTTATTGCCCAATCCTGGCAAATAAGAGATGCTAAATTAATGCTTATTGATTGATACCATGCATGGTTTTTGCTGTTACTTGATCCAGAACTAGATGGATTTAATCAGAAAATAAGACCAGTTATTTACCCACAACAACTGAAAGAACCAATCTGTCTATTTTAGCAAAAGCAGGGTACTTTCCCAAAACTTTTAGGAGAAATGCTTCCAACCTAAGGAACTTCCTACTTTTTAGTTGCATCACCTATAAATGGAAAAGTCAGAAGTGTTTGGCAACTTCTGTGAGGAAAAAAAAAGCCAATTAACTTTTATGTTGCCTTATTTTTATGAGTTGCAGAAAAATATAGAAGGAAAAAGCCATCATCTCCCAAACAACAATCAGGGCTCTGCATACTGTCCCTCCCGGGTTTGGTGGCATTGTTCTGCCTGTGCAGATTGAGAGTGTGGACAGACAATCAGACACTAGAAACGGCTCTTTCCTGTCCCAGGCCAAACAGCAGAACCCAATGAAAAAGCTGGAGCTCCTGCCTTTATTGCCTCTACTGCTGTTCTTCATTACCCCGAGTTATCCACTAGGTGGCGGGCTATGCGCAGCTGTCGGCTCTTCCTCCAGCCTTTGGAGAGAGAGGCAAAGCTAAAAGAGGAACAGGATCTCGGGGTTCTCACATTACATTCTATTTTCCAACCATCTGAAGTTGGCGTAACCCTTTTCTAAGCACTTGGCAAGCTAACTTCTACCTCTCCGAAGCGCTCTTGGCTTTCCCCCTGCCATCCCCGCCCCCCATTACCTTTCACCCAGTTTCAAATAAACCACTCATTGTTCAAGAGGGAAAACTTAAATTTGTTCTTCCAAAGTAATCCGTAAAGCAAGTAAAACATTTGTGGAAAGTTTGCAATTAACTAGCCGACTTGACTTCTCCATAAGTCCGGGGGTGGAAGGGTGCTGGAGGGATTGAAGTCGATGGGCAAAGGTGACTGGGGACAATTAAAAAAAAAAAGAGGAGGGCTGTTTTTCCGCTTTGGGACATTTCTGGCTTTGTTTTTGCCAGATTCTTTTAGAGTAAAGAAGACATTTCTCTGTGATCTTTACATTACTTGGATTTTTTTTTAAGTTTACTTGTGGCAAACCTAGAAACGGAGAAATAGTCATTCTTGGTGCATTTTGGTTGAATAAATATTTATTGAGCTGCCCTACGGAATCCCTCCCCAATCCATTAGAATTGCAAGTTTCTTGAGGGCAGGAGATATTTTAGCTTTTTCTTGGGTCTGCTGTGCCTAGTATACAATGACTGACACGTTGAAAGTTTTAATAAATGCCTGTTGACTGATTTTTTTTTTTCTGACTGATTTGTTGATTAGTACAAGGAGAATGCAAGGATAAATAAAATTCCTGCCCTCGGAGAGTCTAGTAAGCAACAAAACTATTTTGAGAAGGAAATTTGGTCCAGAGTACCCAAAAGTTGGTGATGTCTACAAAGATGGCATCAAGCACAACCTAATAATTAATAGAGGGACAGCTGAATAAACTGAACACAAAGTTCAAGATCTGAAAGATATCCCCTTGCCCTTCCACTTTTTACTTAAATTCACCACTTTTTCACTTTTGGCCATTGGGGTGCCCTGGGAAGTTCTGGTTGATAAAGCAACCATCAACAGATCTCACTGTTCCTGACCCATCTTCTTCCAGACAGATGTCCTTAATGTCTGCTAGAAAGGCTGCCCCTAACCTGGCAGGCGCCCCCAAATGTGCTGCTGTTACTTCTGGACCTCTGTGGCTATTCCCAGGCCACTTGGAATTTTTTAATCTCCTGCATCAGCCAGTGCCCAGTTCCTGCTGCTTTCTTCCCCAAACTTTGTCACAGACTTTCCCACTAAGCTAACTGATTCTACCAATTTGCTATCTTAGGCTCATGGATGGAGCCTTCATGGTGAAATCCTGCTCTCCTGGGGCACACAAAGAAGACAGGCTTGTCAAGGCCCCAGGCCAGGCACATGCCTAAATAATTTGGGGAAGGGGGGGGTCAGGAGGAGAGCAAAAAGGATGAAGTCAGCCAACCACAGGAATTCCACAGAAAAGCCACTCTGCCAAAGGCACTCTGCCATGGAAACAAATCAGGACACTGAAAACAATGAATGGGGGTGGTGACATGAGGCAAAGGCCATTATATACACAATAACCAGGGCCTAGAGAATCTCCCTGCCCTTACAGTGTTTTCTGGCAATGTGCAGTTGCCTTTGAACACTGGCTTAGGACAACCCACTTAACTAAATTCTACCACCTGCAGTGTTTTGGGGTTATCGTCATGGACATCTCCATTCGGAGGTATTTCTCATCCAAAAATTAAACTCTGTCCCCAGAGCATCATCTCCTATTTCTCGATGTAGGAGGATGCTCTTCTACATACACAGAATTGGAGCATATGGAGTTGCTAGTCAGAAAGCCTCTGTGGCTAGAGGCAGAAGGACCAGAAGGGAAGAACAGTTAGCCTTGAAATACGAATACCTAACTATTGAATTCCCCCATATTTCCCCCTGTTTTTGCAGGTTTTGCAGGGTCTTCAGAGCTCTTCCATGGCTAGAGTCCCTAGTTAAAATGGAGTAATTTCTGCACCCCTGCTGTTCTTTTTTTTTTACCTTCCATATTGGAATCAATACTGTGTATTGGCTCCAAAGCAGAAGAGTGGTAAGGGCTAGGCAATGGGGGTCAAGTGACTTGTCCAGGGTCACAGAGCTGGGAAGTATCTGAGGTCAGATTTGAACCTAGGACCTCCTGTCTCTAGGTCTGGCTCTCAATCTACTAAGTTACCCAACTGCCCCCTCTGCTGTTATTCTTACCCCTCACCCACACCCCATCCCAACCAACTGTCATAGCAATAATATAATTAGCAGTAATAATACTATTTTTTCTGTACTTCAGATTCATAGGTTGGCCCGGGAATCAAACCAAAGCAGCTTTCTACCTTCCTTGCCCCAACATCATTGTCATTTCATGATCTTCAGATCCCTCTCCCAGATTTCTCAATGGCCTTTGAACATCATTTACAGTCTTCCTCTGTACCCTATTTCCTGTCTTCATCCTTCAAATTTCAACCCTCAGATGGATGACTTTCAACAGCCAGGCCACACAATCCCTGAACCATACCTATACAATGATCTCCTTCTCATAGTTTATATCCTGGACCTCGAGGTGTCTTGGAACTTTTATACCCCCCAAGATTCTGAATTTTGAAATTCCAATCTCTTACCACAGTCTTCCATCACTCCATCTCCTACACTGTTACTCACACTAGAACTACTCCACCTTCACCACGACGTCCCGTTCCTTAAGCTATTGCTCTTCCTACGACGGGGCACTACTGTCTCCCAGTCTAAAGTCCTGGATTTAGGGCATAATTTCAAAGATTGGGGAAACAACTAATCTCTTTTGCTTATGCTTAACATTTAGAAGTAAATGTTTTCCAAACGGAGCAATGAATCTCCAGCAGCATGATCTCCAATAGCAGATAGTTTGTTCTAGTTTATGTAGAGAAAAAGTCTTACTTCTGAAATAACTTCTCAGCAAAAGTTTTGCCTCCAGTTTCATCTCAAAGGTTTTGGGAGCATTGGTTGGTCATGATGAGTAGATGAGGCTGAATTCACAGATCATTTTTTAAAATTAATTCATGTTTAATCTCTTAGGCTACTTGGATTTGGAACATATCCAACACTCTCAGCATTGCTAGACACGAGGGGCTGTAGAGCTAGATGGGATGCCTGTACTGATCATTTTCTCATCATCAGTTTAATGATGACCACATTCAGTAACCTTGGAAGGCAGCTATTATCTTAGAGTGGGCGTCTTGGATATGCTAGTAATTATCTTAAGGATGACCTTGGAAAAGCTACCATTAACTTAAAGTGTGTGTAGGGCAGGGAGGAGTCAGGGAAAGAACAAGAGATGTCCACCAGGATTTCTCACAAAGGTTACAAAGGGGAAAACACCTATTAAACAATTAAGTTAGAAGTCATTATATGTCAAAGAAACGATTGCTTCTTAATGTGTAAGCAAAAAAGATTATGATAGGTTACACTTAGTGCAGTAGGAAAAAAATCTCCCCAAACAGGGACTGATTGGCAGTTTCATAATATAATAAGTAATAAATAGTTCTAAGTCTCATTCAGGGGTCTTAATTACTAAATACATCTGGCACTCTGTATCATGAGGTGGGGCCATAGCAGTCATATGAGAAAAGAGCCAGTAAAAAGGCCAGCCATAGTATTATTACTTATTGCTCTGGGTTCAAATTCTGCCTATTACTTTCTTTGAGTATAAGCTTGGGCAAATTACTTATCCCTTCTTGGCCTTTACTTCCTCATATGTAAAATGGTGGTGGGGGGGCAACTAACATGATATCATCCAACTCCAAATCTATGATTATACTGTAGTACCCCCTCTAGGGCTATTTTCCCAAGTCCTAAGCTCATTGCTAGGCTGTGTCCCCAAAGGATGGCTGTTTCTCTCTCAGATTTTAGGGGTATCCCTGAGGGATGGGTTTCTAGTTTCACAAGCTGACACCCATGGATTTTCTATTGATAATTAATCCACCAGACCCTATTAGCTTTTAGAAAGTTGATCTCTCAAGCAGATGAATAAAAAACAATTGGTATAACCACTCCCACAAAAGCCTGTTGCATGTCCTCCCATGAATATACTATAAGAATTTAAATTTAAGTTTTTATGCTCATATGAAACTTCTAAAGTAATATTGTGGTCACTGATTTAAAAAATTAACTCTTAAGTCACAAGTCTGTTAGCCGCTCTTAACAATTTAGTTTAATAGAGATATAGTAAAAGAGAAATGTAGGAAGGAAGTAGAAAGTATTACCAACTAGATACTCTATAATTTCTGTCTGAAAAAGTCCAGTTCACCACCCAGCAAGGGCTCTCAAGTCCTGATCTCCACGTGGAGTTGTGGTAATCTCTTAAACCAGGAGTCCTGATGGTGTCTTCAGCAAGGGTTCTATCAACACAGCCTCCTCCAGGAAAGGAAGGCCTCTCTGGAACCAATCTCTCCAGAAACCAGAAAAGGAAGGCTAGCTACTCACCCAGCAAGCTGAGGCAAGATCCAGGGAAAGAATCTCCTCCTTCAGTCTGGTTTACCAATGCAGTGTCCAAAGATGAACTCTAAAGAAGTTCAAAGGAGAAGTCCTTTGGACAGGAAGTTCAGGACTTTGTATAGTCCTTTTTCCACATAATTTCCTGTCCCTTCCCCTCTTTATGGAAACCAATCATAGTCTTTCAATTTGCCTAGCACTCCCCAGGGACAGGGCAGTGGCCTCTGGAATTGTCACCCACTCTAGCAAGTGACTTGTGAACCCTCATAGTGACTGGTAATGTATTAAGTAGGGTTACTTGAGTTTCTGATTGATTAATTTAAAAATAGGCAAAGGGAGAGTTAATCCTAGTTTCACAATTCCCCCCTATGATTCTTTGGGAAACTAGTCTCCCCAATGAATCCATTAAAATAACTAGCTTATACCTTTAACAATCTTCTAGCTAAAAGTGCATACAATATTGCACTTTCTAAGAGGAAACTATAATAGTTGGAGATAAGAGGGAAATAGAAGAGAGAGAGCAAAACCAATGTTTGCTAGGTGCCTTGACAAAAAGCCAATTAGGGGATAGTTCCCTTTGGCGTAAGAGTTTACATTCAGAATAAATGTGTTCAACCCCCAATCAATTACATCCCAAAGTTCATTCTGGATCTTCTGATGCAGTGATGGTTTCTTTATGGTGCTTTCTCCAAACAGTTCATTTCCTTGATTCAAGAAATTAGCAAGCTTCTTTTCCTGAAAATTTTCCCCCCAAAATTTTAAGTCTTAGATTTTACAAAAATTATACAATGCACAGCAATAGCAAAGCATGCATGCATGTAGAGAATATATGTTACAAATGAGAAAAAAGGAATTGTTCTGTTCACAGAATTCTCATGAAGTTTCCTCTGAGGGTTGTTGCCTTTGTAGATCCTTTAGCTAGTCCTTCTCTCTGGGTCAAGGGATGATGCTTCTTGAGACTACTTCCTCCTTCAAGTGACAGTCTTTCTGCATCCATCTTTGTCCAAGGTGCATCTTTCTATGGCCTTAGGTGCTTGGATTGTCTCTCATTTGTCCTATAGTCAACGGTTATGGGGTGGAAAGGAAAGGAAGAAGGAAACTATTCCCTCATTTATCTCTTCCTGGATCATCAACCCCCTCCAATTGAAATCCTCTGTGACTGGAGCTCTTTCCCTGCTAGACTGGTTTGTCTCTTGAGTGACTTGGACAGTTTTATACATAGGCCCAACAGGCATAATTGATCCTTCCTGGACCAATCAAAGAGATTCATATCTTGTAAAGACATTTTAAGATGTAAATTATTTTGTTAACACATTTGTTTAAAAATTGTTGAAGCCACAGATGGATCGATTCAATTGAAGTGTCTGGGTCTTTTGTGATTGTATTAACGAATTATAATTCTATGATCCCATAATGTTCTAACATCCCCAATCTGTTCATTCTCATGCCTGGGAACTACCATTCTTGATTTCTTTACTCTTACTGACAGGTTGATGAAGTCAGTCACAAAAGCAAAGAATTTTCTTCTACTACAAATATATGGTATATAACCTCAGCTAGTCACCCACAGCTGCTCAATGGTCCTTTTTATTCTTGCTGACTTCCTAGTTCATTCCCCAGATCAAGCTTCCAAAATTTTCCCTCTTCTCCAAGCTCTCTAACATGTATAGTTGGAAAATCTTGAACCCTAGGACTACGTTCCCCAGAATTCCTTTAGTATTTCCCAGCATCCTTTTCCCTTCATTTACGTTTGTGTTGTTACATTATTGTTTATGAGTTTTGGTAACTCCTCCCTTTTCCTCTTCTCTTGGGACCACAGCTTGAGTCAGATAGCTCCTCTTTAATTCTAGTTTTTATTTTAATAAATATTATAAATATAATACTTAAGTTATTATATATTAATTTTAATTCTCACAAACATTTGCTTCAGTAATTGACCCATCTCATATATCTTCAGTCTTATTGCTATGGATTTCTTCCCACTTGCCTGCAGTCATGCTCCTAAACTCCACATGAACCTTTCTCTGACCTTCCTAATCCAACCAGCTACTACCCCATTTTTACCCTCCCCTTCACTGCAAAATTTCTGGGGAAAGTTTTCTATGTCCTCAATGTCTTGATCTTGTCCTCATGGAATCTAGTAAGCAAAAGAAATTCTTTCTCCCTTCCTCACCACACACTGCCTCTTCAACACTTCAAAATCTAGTTTATGCCTTTCCCCATTCTACTAAAGCTCCACCCTTAAAGATGACCAATGAGATGATTGCCAAGTCTCATTTTATCTTTACATTTTTTATTCTTGACTGAGTTGACACATCTGATACTTGAATTGAATCCCTTTTCTGCCTTATAGTATACAAGCTTATCTCTTGGCTTCAGTAGATACTATATCCCCTTTCTTCCTTCCTTCTGTCTAATATATCCTTCTATGACTCCTTTAATGGTTCTTTTTTTTTTTTAATTTACCACCACAGTGAGAAGTCTCTTGTAAAACAATTAAATAAAATTAGTTATATAGGGAACTTATTTGAAAATGCATGCAATATTCTACATCTATGGAATCCCCCCAACTCTCTATTTTTAAATTGTTTTAAAATTCATCTAAAATCTATTTTCTCTTCCTCTCAATTTTTACCCCATTGGGAAAAAAGGATAATGAATTCCTCATAGCAAATATGCTTGTCAAGGAAAACAAATGCCTTTACTGACTCTACGTAAAAATATAAACATTTCATTTGTGCACCTTGAATCTATCACTGTTGTCAGGAGATGGATAGTATGTTTTAAATTGGTCCTCTGGAATCATGGATGGTTATTACATTGATCATAAATCTTATAGCTTTCAAAGTTGTTTGTCTTTATAAAGTTGTTTTATAAATTGTTCTCTTATAGTTCTACTCATTTCATTCTTCATCAGTTTAGAAGTCTTCAAATTATTCATTTTTGTAGTATTGACATTATAATATAAAGTGTTCTCCCATTTCTGTGCGAATTTTAGATTTACTCCACCCTGCTTAGTCTTTAGAATTTTAGCAACCAGGAATGTATACACCCTCAACTTAAGGATTAAGTGTGGGGGAGGATGGTCTCTGATCCATGTGTGCTAGCAAGTGACAAATCAGAAACAACTGACTGACCCCCTGGACTGTCCTAAGCCAAGTTTAAGTCACCATTGGTATATGTGAGACACAGGAAGTGATGTAAAGAACTGCCTTTATATTTTGCGTCACTTCCTATGAGAGGGACTTTGGTGGGCTTTTTGAGGTGGTTCTTGACTTGGAAGGCTGGAGCATGGAGACCTGAGACTGCTTTCCTTAGGCAACCATGTGGTGAGTGTTAAGGCCTAATCCTCTTTCCCTGGCTTTCTGAAGGCACCAGCCTCCAAGGAGGCCACTTGTCTTGGAGGAAGCCTCGTGGCTGGAAGTTGAGCTAGAATTAATCTTCTGGGAAGGACCCTTGGCTGAGGCCTCTGAATTCCCCCTGGCTCAGGCCAGGCTGGAGTAGATCTTCTACCCTTTTCCCTCTTTGTTCCTCATTCTTAATTTCTTCCTTCTGTAAATAAACCTCCATAAAATTCTATTCTGACTTGAGTATTGTGAATTTTTGTTTTACTCCACCCTGCTTAGTCTTTAGAAATTCTAGTAACCAAGAAAGTATACACCCCTACTTAAGGATTAAATGTTGAGGAGGATGGCCTATGACCAACATGTGCTAGCAAGTGACAAATAAGAAACAACTGACAGACCCCCTGGGCTGTTCTAAGTCAAGCTTAAGCTACCATTGGTACATGTGAGACACAGGAAGTGATGTAAAGAATGGTCTATATATTTTGTATCACTTCTGTTCTTGCTCTCTCTTGTGGAGACGTTGGGCTCTTTCAGCATTGGGAGATCGTGGTGGCATTCTTAGCATGCTTGGTGAGTGGTTTAGGCTGATTCCTCTTTTCCTTTACCTCTTAAAACGCTATCCTCCTAGGAGGCCCCTCATCATGGAGGAGGCCTTGTGGCTGGAAGCTGAGCTAGGTTGAGAAGGCCCCTTGGCCTTGGCCTCTGAACTCCTATCTGGCTTGCCAGAGCAGTTCAAGTTCCCTTTCCTCTCTCTCTTCTTCTTAATTTCTTCCTTCTATTTTAATTAAAACCATCATAAAAATCCCAAACTGACTTGAGTAATTTATTGGGATTGAATTAATCCCTGGTGACTACTAGTTTAATATATTCAGTCAACAACCCTAAATTTTACCCCTAACGGTATTTCATTGGTATTTAGAATTTAAATCCCTGGTGACCATTAAATAATATATTCAATCTCAACCCTAAAAATTTACCCTTAACATCTGCTTACTTCACTGTGTCAGTTCATATAAGTCTTCCTATGTTTGTAAAAATTGTTAAACTTCTCCATTTCTTACAGCATAATATATTTAAATATATTTCTTAGATGATGTATATCTCCTTAGTTTCCAGTTTTGAGGCTAAAAGAACTGCTAAAATATTTTGTACATAAGAGATCATTATTTCTTTGATCTTTGGGTTTGGTCTAGCAGTGGTATATAGCTGGGTCATACATATATGGGTATATAACTGTTTAATAACTTTTAATGTATAATTCCAAATTTCTTTCCAGAATAGTTATATCCATTCACAGGTCTACCTGTAATACATCAAAGTGCTTGTTTTCTCACAGCCCCTCTGTTATTTATCATTTTCTTTCTTTCTTTTTTTTTGTCATCTTGTTAATCTGATGGATATAAAGTAGAATCTCAGAATTCCTTTAATTTGTATTTTTCTAATTAGTGTGAGAATTGAATACCAGTTTGTATCCCTTTTCTTAGTACTCTAAGGTTAGTCTTGGGGGTGTTAAAAGGAAAGTTTCATATTGAATTTGAAAAATCCATTTGCTAGTGAATTCGGTTTCCATTCAGCCCCAACCCATTGATTGGATTAAAAACAAGTCCTGAAGATTATCTGGTAAGGAGGACACACAGGCACATTCTGGAAGGATGCCAGAAGCCTCTTGGCTCCCAGGCAGTAAGGGAAGACTTGACTGATCCAGACTGAGATCTTCTGTCCAATCAGGGGAACCCAGAAAAAGTGATGTCATGGAGATATGTTATGGATTAAAGGAAGCTTGGAAGACTCCTTTCCTGGCCAAGCAATGGTCTGTTTTGGCAAAGCATGATGAGTGAATTTGGGTGAGCTAGGTGACCAACCATGTGACATAACCACTTTTCACTATTTAAATAATTATACAGTCTCCAGAGAATTTTAATCTTAACAATTATAGTGATTTGGAGCATTTTTCCATTCTGCTGTAGGTTGCCTGAGTTCCTTCTCTTGAGAATTGCCTCTTCTTTTTGTTAGACCATATTATCAATTAGAGTACTGATTCTTTTTCTAATACATTTTAATCAGTTTCTTATATATCTTGTTAATGAGATCTTTATCAGAGAAACTTGCTGCAATATTAGAATTAATTATTCTTTGAATATTTGGTAGAAGTAATTTCTGAATTTACCTAGTCCTGAATGGACTAAAGTCCCCCCTCCCCCCTTTGGAATTTCATTTATGACTTATTTAATTTAAAATTCTCTATTTCTTTTTCAGTTAAGTGGGATATTTTATATTTTTATACATATTCATTTATTTCATTGAAGTTATTGATTTTATTGGCATATAGTTAGGCAAAATGCTTATTAATAAAATTTTTTATTTCTTTTTATTGTGAATTCTCTTTTTACATCTTTGAAATTTCTGCTTTTGTCTTTTTTAAAAAAAATAGCTATAGTTCATTAGTTTATTGTCCCCACACACAAAAAATCCATTTTTATTGATTAATTTAAATTATTTTGTTTTCAATTAGGTAATCATCTTATTTGTCTTTCCTGGTATAAATCCCACTGGGTCATAATGAATAACCCTCATGATGACTTGCTTGAGTCTTTTTGCTAGTATTCTATTTAAGATTTTTGCATCTATGTTCAGTAAGGATATTGATCTATAGTTTTCTTTCTGTTTTTGACCTGCCTGGCTTTGGAATCAGTACCATATTTGTGTCATAAAAGGAATTTGGTAGAACCCCCTCTTTTTTATTCTGTCAAATAGTTTTATAGTGGTGGGATTAGCTTTTCCTTGAATGTTTGATAGAATTCACTAGTGAATCCATCAGGCCCTGGGGATTATTCTTAGGGAGTTCTTTTATGGCTTGTTCAATTCCTTTTCCTGATATGGAATTATTTAAGAATTCTTTTTCTTCTTTTGTTCATCTAGACAATTTATATTTTTGTAAATATTCATCCATATCACATAGATTGCCATGTTTGTTGCCATATAATTGAGAAAAATAGTTTTTAATGATTGCCTTAATTACCTCATTAGAGGTGAGGTCTCCCTTCTCATCTATGATACTGTTAATTTGGTTTTTTCTTTTCTTTTTTTATTAGATTGACCAGCACTTTGTCTATTTTGTTTGTTTTTTCAAAGTACCAGCTTCTAGTCTTATTTATTAGTTCAATAGTTCTTTCATTTTCAATTTTATTAATTTCTCCCTTAAGTTTTAGGATCTCTAATTCAGTTTTCATTTGGGGGTTTTTCATTTGTTCTCTTTCAAGTTTTCTGGTTTGCATGTCCAATTCATTGACCTCTGCCCTCCCTAATTTGTTAATATATGAACTCAAGGATATAAAATTTCCCCTGAGTACTGCTTTGGCTGCATCCCATAGATTTTGGAAGGATGTCTCATCATTGTCATTTTCTTCAATGAAATTATTCATTGTTTCTATGATTTGTTCTCTAACTGATTTTGTAGAATCATATTATTTAATTTCCAATTAATTTTTGAACTGGCTCTCCATATACCCTTACTGATTATTATTTTTATTGCATTATGATCTGAAAATGTTGCATTTATTATTCTTGCTTTTATTTATTTGTTTGCCATGCTTTTATGCCCCAGTACATGGTAAATCCTTTGAATGTGCCATGTGCTGTTGAAAAGAAGGTGTATTCCTTTTTGTCCCAATGTATTTTTCTCCATATATCTTTTAACTCTAATTTTCTAAGATTTCATTCACATCTCTTATTTCTTTCTTATTCATTTGTTATTTGATTTATCTAGATTTGATAGTGGTGAGTTCAGATCTCCCACTAGTATAGTTTTACTATCTATTTCCTCCTTCAACTCCACTACTTTCTCCTTTAGAAATTTGGATGCTATACCATTTGGTGCATACATGTTGATTACTGATATTTCCACATTGTCTATATTGCCTTTTATCAGGATGTAGTTACCATCCCTATCCCTTTTAATCAGATCTATTTTTAGTTTGGCTTTGTCAAAAATCATGATTGTAACTCCTGCCTTCTTTCTCTCAGTTGAGGCCTAATAGATTTTGCTCCAATCTTTAATTATGACCTTGTGAGTATCTACCGGCTTCATGTGTGTTTCTTGTAGACTACATATGGTAGGATTTTGGTTTCTAATCCACTCTGCTATTTGTTTTCATTTTATGAGTGAGTTCATCCCATTCATGTTCAAAGTTACAATTTCCACTTGTGTATTCTCCAGCATTTTGATATCCTCTCCTAATACTGTCCTTTCTTCTTTTGCTATATCCTTTAAATCAGTGGTTTGTTTTTAATCAGTCCCCCTAATCCCCACCCTTAATATGCTTACCTTTCGGCTCCTTCCCTTTTTTCCCTTCTTATTTTTTTAGGGTCTGTTAAGTTCCCTCCTCCCTCTCTTCCCCTCCCTTTATGTACTCCCTATCCCCCTCCCTCCCTTAGTTTTCCCTTCTCACTTTCCCTATTGGGTAAGATAGAATTTGATAGCCCAATTGGGTCTAGATTCTCTTCCCTCCCAAAATTGATTTCACTGAGAGTAAAGTTTAAGTATTACCTACTAGCACTCTCTTCCTCTCCTTCTTATAAAAGTATTCTTCCCCTCCCCTTCCCATGTGCCTCTTTGTGTGATATAGATTATCCTTTTTGTCTTATTTCTTCAAGTTTTTCTTGGTGCTGTCTTTGATTCCCTCCTCCCTTTTTCTTTTTTTTTTTCATATCATTATACCACTTATTATTCCAATCTCTACCTGTGAATAATTCTTCTAATTACTATCATAGTGAATATAAATTTTGAGAGTTACAAATAACATTTCCCCCTACATTAATATAAACAATTTGATCTTAATGAAGCTGTTAAAGAAGAAAGTTTGAATAAAAAACAACATTTTCCCCTTTCCCCTCTCTTTGTTATTTACCTTTTCATGTTTCTCTTGATTTTTGCATTTGGATATCAATCTTTCCACTTAGTTCTGGTCTTTTCTTTAAAAATACTTGGAAATCTTCTATTTTGTTGAATGCCCATACTTTCCCCTGGAAGTATATAGTCAGTTAGATGGATAGGTGATCCTTGGTTGAAGACTCAATTCTCTTGCCTGTCTGAATATCATATTCCAAGCCTTGCAGTCCTTTAGTGTGGAAGCTGCCAGGTCTTATGTAATCCTGATTGGTGCTCCTTGCTATCTAAATTGTCTCTTTTTGGCTTGTAAAATTTTCTACTTAGCTTGGAAGCTCTTGAATTTGGCAATTACATTCCTGGGAGTTGTCTTTTGAGGATTTAGTGTAGAGGGTGTTCTATGAACTCTTTCAATGTCTATTTTGCCCCCTTGTTCAAGAACATTAGGGCAGTTTTCTTGGATAATTATTTGTAGTATGATGTCAAGATTTCTGTTTATTTCTGGGTTTTCAGGTAGACCAATGATTCTAAAATTGTCTCTTCATGATCTGTTTTCCTGATCTGTCATTTTGTCAGTGAGATATGTTATGTTTTTTTTTTTCTCTTTTGTCAGTCTTTTGACTTGCTTCATTAATTCTTGCTGTTTTGCAAGATCATTGGTTTCTGATTGGCCAATTCTGATCTTTAAGGCTTGGTTTTCTGCTATAATCTTTTAATTTTCCTTTTTGGTTTGGTCTATCCTGCTTTTTTGTGTCTCCTAGCTGTTTCTCAAATTGAAGTTCTTGTCCTTTAAACTGTTATTTTCTATTTGAACTATCTCCCACTTTTCTTGCTAGAAGGCTTCCATCTTTTTGATAAGATCCAATTTAAATTCTTCAAGAGCTTGTGGCCAATTTCCATTTTTTGGGAAGGTTTTGGTGCATTTACATATATTTCCTCTTCTATTTCCTCTGTAGTCTGGATTTTTCCTCCGTAAAAATTATACAGGGTCAACCCCTTCTTCTTGTTTTTCTTGGTGTTGGGAAGTTGTTCCTGGGCATTGTTTACCATCACTATGGTGGTTTTTCTTTTCCTTTTGAGTCAGAAATCTGAGTGGACAGGCTCTCTGTGTATAGAGCTAAGGAGCAAGGATTTTGCCTGAGGCCACCTCTTGAGTCTCTGCAGCTTCTACTGTTTGCTTCCCTTCTCTGTGTTATCTCCACATGGGTACCCATGGTTTGCACTCTTCAGCCTGCTGGGGTTTCAGGTTTATTTGCTCTCAGGGGTAGGTCTTTAGTGGTCGTAGTCAGCTGCCAAGGACCTAGAGGTGCCCCTCACTTGCTCTAGAGAGTCCTCTCGCTCACTCCCTGATTCTAGCACACGCTGGCTCTGACTCTGGCTCCTTAGGTGGGTTGAGGGAGGGTAGATCAGCTCATGTTTTGGTGGAAGCTTTTTCACCCCATTATAGTGTGGAAATGCCCAAATCCCGTGTGCCTTCAATGCTGTTCCCTACTGTAGAGTCCCTTCATTCATATGAGTTTTTTTTTTTGCCTTTTGAGGTAGTCTATATTGGTAGGCGGTGAGGAGAGGAAAAGTCCTGCATCTAGACTGCCACCATGTTTACCTGGAAGTCCTGTAGCAATGAAATTCTTTAGTTTTCATTTTGAGTTTTTTTCCTGGGGGTGATCAGTGGCTTCTATCTATTTTCAATGGGCTCTTTTGAACTATTATGGATTAGGTCTAGACCACCACTGTCTAAATCCCAAATAATCAATTTATCGATATTTGGACTTCAGCCCATTTTTAATTTGGGGATTTTCAATTGCTTGTTTCTGAGGAAAATAACATTGAATTATAATAATTTCCATATGAAATCTTTCTTAAACAAGGATTTGGAAACCACTCTGCTTCTGAGATAAAGTAACTCATTCCCAGGTCACAAGACATCTTACTGGGCTAGCTTTTGTTAGAGGCAGGATGGAGATCTGCTCCTTAATTTATATATAAACAAAAACTCTCTTAGGGAAGGGAAGTCAGTAAGCTCTAGCTATTGAATTCTTCAGTCACAGTGGCTGAGGAAAGCTTATGCTGGTGTCTTCTTTGTAACATCTACCTCTCCTGTGATAAAGTAATGAGGGAGGGTTTGAAATCTTTAAGTTCATCTCCTTTATTGAAACATCCACCAATGTGGACCAGTGTGTTGAGGGGATCTTATCCCCTCTCCCTCCTTAGTTGCGAATCCAGTTCTTCAACATTCCTCACATAACACAGTTATGTCTGTGAATGTCTGAACATCAATAAAAGAAAGTGGGTAGAGCATACCTGGGTCTTTTTGGCACAGATGGCTGGTTGGAAGGGACAGATGAGGGGGAGAGAAAAGATACCAATAGAATAGAGACATGTGGCCTGAGAACTTAGAGTAAGGAAGAGATTTAAATCTATGCTTATCTACCTTTTCTATTAACAAACCTTATGAAAAATAATAACTGGTACATATATTAATTTTAAATATAAGACCAGCAGGGTAAGTCCTAAGATACACCTGTGTCAGGCCAATCAGAAAGAACACACAACTCCCTTTATAAGCCAGAGACAGGACTTGATCACATTTTTTTCACTCATAAGGCCAGTCAGAGAGCCATTCATTGTTAGCAGATGCATATGCCTATTAATAAACAATGTTATTCCCAAAGAAATGAACTCATATTCTTTATTGGGTAAATCCAAAGGCTATGCTTCACTTTTGACATAACATAAGCAAAAGTTTTACTTTTAGTTTACCCTTGAAGATTTGAGAAGTACACATGGCTGAACTCATTACCACTCTTTAGGAACACATGCTTAATGGATGCCATAAGTGGGTATGGAGAAACTAATGGTTGAAAGGTCTTGAATGCTATGATTAGTTTACTTTAAAACTAGGGAAGAAAAGTGAACAGCGCATATCTATGAAGAATTAATTCTATTAAAAATGCATTTTTTCCACTCTGGCACAACAATCAACTTTCACAATTTGTTGTCCTTTCTGCCAGTAAGTCCAGAAGCCATCCATGTATTTAAAATAAAAAGAAATTGATGATGACAGTAAATTACAATGTTGTGATTGGTGAAAAAAATAGGAGATTCTATGACAAACAAAAACAGGTGGAAGCAGGAAAAAGGAGGGCAAAGATTAGAAAATTGAGCCTTCAGCTTAAGAAAAGTGAACATTTGTCATCACTGAATAAAATAAACAAAGGAAAGAAAACTATAATTATCTACCCTTTTCATAATTTAAACCGTTCAACACCCTCTAAAAACTAAACAGTAAGTTTTGGCTCCAACTCTTACAAGTTTATTTTTAGGTGCTCTTCCAGAATGAAAAAAAAGGGAGGGAGAAGTTTCTCTGAGTCCTTACATGTCTTCTCAGGTCTCCAAACTTCATCTAAATCCAGAGACAATGTGATATAATGGAAAGAATGTTGGATGCAGAGTCAGAAGATTAGATTAGAGTCTCCCTTGCTGATACTTATTGGTTGTATAAGCCTGGGAAACTTATTTTTCTTCACTGACTTTTAGTGGCTATATCTGTGTAATGGGGATAACAATATTTATAGTACCTATCTCCCAGAGACACTGTGAGGAAAATTTCTTGCAAACCTTAAAGTGCTATAAAAAGGTGAGCTACTGTTATTAGCCCCCATATCATTTGTGGCACAAAGTAGATGCTTAATAAATGCTTGTTGACTTGACTTTACACTGGAAATTGCAACTGGCAGTACATTCTCAGGACTGTTTACACAGGGCAGCTGTGGACATGGCTCCTCTTTGGAGAAAGAAAACAAAAAAGCAATCAGATGTTCAAAATTAAAGACATTTACTAGCTGTGTGACCCTATGCAATTTATTTAACTTCTTGGGACCTCAGTTTTCTTATCCAAAAAATAAGGGTATTGGGCTCAATATCTTCAATCTCTAAATCTAAGATCCTATGAATAGATTGGAGAACCAAGGATTGCTTTGAGGGAGGCTTCCAGACACTGTGAAATAAGAATGATGGATAGCTTTATTCACTCTGATATTCTTTAGCATTGTCCTAGATAAGTCACATTTAGAAATAAAGAAATCAAGAGTTGCAAAAGTCATCTCCTATGGTGTTGTTCATATTTTCCCATCTGGTTTAGGAAGAGCAGTTTCTTCAACCTAAAGGCATTTTTCCATGATTAGTGTCTCCTCTGACAACTGCTCTCATCCAAGCTCATGGAGGTCTAAGCAAACATGAGGACAAGGAGAAGGGCCCATAGGCCATGGAAATAGAAGCTACTTCTCTGAAGGCTTAGCACAGCTCTCTGAATTTCAGATTCTGATGTAGCTAGAAGTTAATTTCTTCATTCAACAAACATTTATTAAGTGTCTATTGTATGATGGGTGCATGGGGAGATGTAAAGTCAGGAGGAAAGGGTCATTCATTCTTGAGCAGGACAGTAATGATGCAAAGCATCCCATGTGCCACTGTGAGGACCTGGCACACACCAGAGCATCCCACAGAAATTCTGTTTTGGTGGGACTCCTTTCAAGAAATACCTAGAAAACCTATACCTTGTCCTGTGATTGTGTACCTGACCAGTGAGACCCTATCTCTTAGGGAACAAGTAAGCAACTATACTATGCTACATTCCTTACTACCAAAGGGTAAGGAAGAATAATAAAATAGTCCCATTAAAGTCACAGAATGGGAAGGACTAATGACTCAGCGGTTCCTTAAAAACTCATCCTCTGTCTCTGTTTCTGTTTCTGTCTTTCAATCTTCATCTCTCTCTCTCTCTCTCTCTCTCTTTCAAATCTTATCATCATGCTGATTATCTCAGCTTTGGGCACTCAGTACCTCCCTATCTCCCTCAGTCTTCTCTCCCCTCAAGGGCTGAAGGGTGAAGCACAAATCCTCCCCAAAGCTTTCCTTTATAGAGGTGGGGGGGGGATCCAGACTTTCCAATTATCTTCACTTTCAATCAGCAACAACACTTAGTTTGGATTTTTCACCCATTCCAGGATCCCCTAGGTACCCTAACCTTTCAAGTGTCCTTTTGTGCATGATCTCTCCCATTAGATGATAAACTCTTTGAGGGCAGGGACTATTTTTTCCTTTTTAAAAAATCTGTATATCCAGAACTTAGCACAGTGCCTGACACATAGTAGGTACTTAGTAAATGCTGTTGAATCAAATTAAATTAATAGTACCATTTGATTTTATCGCTGAGATGGCAGGGTGAGAAAGCTGCTGCCTTTCTCATCACCCCAGAAATATTGCAACGGCTTCAACGGGCCTCTGACTGACTCTTCTTTGTGTTTCTTTAATTGGTCATAGGTGACCACAAATACTGAGATGGACATGTATAGTCTTAGAGCCAACCTTGTGAGTTATAGAGGTTGGAAATCTTTGCATACCTTGGCTGAAAGCAAGAAGAATTTCTGTATCAGAGAAGATGACCACCACCAAGAGCCCAAGCCCCAGGCTAGCTCACCAGAATATAGTGTATAATTATTATTATTTTAAATTGCAAAGCTTAAATTCTTTTTGAGAGTAATTTTAGGTTAAGAAACATGATACCTCTCTGAATCCAGAAAATGAACTTTTTGGAGAAGGCACCATGAAGATGCCTCCACAGACCACAAGCTGCACCAGGAGATCCAGAGTGAACTTTGGGATGTGGTGATATGAACTGTGTGAGGTTGAATGCATTTATTTTGTATGTGTACTCTTATGTCAAAGGGGACTGCCATCTAACTGGCTTTTTGTCAATGTGCCTAGCAATCATTGGTTTTGTTCTTTTTCCTCTTATCCTCAAATTATTGTAATTTCAAAGTTGGTATGTTTACATGACCTATTGGAGAGACTAGTCTTCCTTGGCTCTCAGGGAGAAATGTACAATTGAAAAATCTGTTACCCTAAAAAAGAACTACATTTCCCAGGAGCCCACTGACTTTTTGTCATTATGTACTTCCTTAGATAGGGTATATTAGGTGGGGATGTGGAAGGTCCCACCTCTTTACTTCCAGTCCTGAACTTGGGGATGGTAAGGTGGGTGTTTGAACTGGCTGATCAGCCATGGGCATGTGGTCTTTATTTTATATCTTCTTTATTCCTTGGTTTCTAATGATCTTTAATAAACCTCATAAAATATAATATTTTTATTATTGAGATTTAATTTTAACTTTTACAATAGGGACCTGGAGGAAATTGTTTAGACCCTGTAGAACAGAAGTGAAATGTAAAATGTCTGATTAGCAGTGCTTCCAGATGCTTTTATCTTTGGGTGGTTTAAGTCTCAACCTCCTCAAGGACTATAGCAGTAGTTGTTTTTGCCAATTGTCTCAAGTTTTAGTTATAATAGGTGACCAGATATATGATTTTTTGGTAGATACTGGAGCCAGTAAATCAGTTTTGCAAAGTCTTCCTAAAGATTGTAGAATTATTTGCACTATGGAAGTTATAGGAGCTACTGGAAGACCAGAGAGAGTAGCAAAATTACAACCTCAAATGATTACTTTAGATCCTTTATCTGTGGAGCACGCATTTCTTCCTATGCCAGATTGCCCAATGAATCATTTTGGTAGGGATATATTGTGTAAATTATGAGCAACAATCCAATGTACTGATACTGGGGATATATCATTAAATCTACCAGAAGAATCTCTGAAAGATTTTCCATTGCTGTTCTTAGATTCAGTCAGTATTGAGGATGAGTTAGATTCCATCTATCCTATTCCTGAGGATATCCCTGAAGAATTATGGTCAAAGTCTTCCATGGATGTAGATCTATTGAAATCAGCTACTCCATTAAAGGTGAGGACTAAGGAAGGACCAGTTCCTTGTGTACCTCAATATCCTTTAAGTAAAGAAGCAATAGAGGGTATCAGACCTATTATTGAGTCCCTAATCCAACCTTGCTTCTCAGAATACAATACACCTATACTTCTAATCAAAAAGCCAAAACTCAGTCAAAATGGCAAAGTTGTCTACAGATTCATCCAGGATCTGAGATCTGTAAATGATCATGTGGTAAAGACACATCCTATTGTACCAAGCCCAGCTGCTATAATCTCTTACATTCCAAGTCAGGCAAGATATTTCACCGTGGTAGATTTATGCTCAGCGTTTTTCTTGATACCAATCAATGAGGATTCTCAAAAGATGTTTGCTTTTGCCTGGGAGAAAACAAAAAGGACATGGACTCGTCTGCCCCAAGGATTCAGCAATTCCCTGAGTCAGTTCTGACAAATTTTGAATAGAGACCTTAAAACCATAACATTCAAGGAAAGTAAAAATAGTACATTTGGTTGATGATATCCTCTTAGCACCACCATCTTCTAAAGTGTGTCTAAGAGATAACAAGATTCTTTTGATTGAATTATATAAACATGGGCATAAAATCTCCAAGGCAAAATTACAGTGAATTTTGCCTCGATTTGAATATCTTGGATTTGTGTTGTCAAAGGATTCCAGAAGTACCACACAGAAAAGAATAGGAGATATCCAGAAACTGAGTGCACCTAAGACCAAAAAAGCAACTCAGAGCTGTTCTTGGAACAACTGGTTTCTGTATACAATGGATACCTGGATATGGTGAAATAACTAAGTGTCTAACAGATCTAACCAGGAATACAGAGCCAGAACCTCTGAAACTAAAACCTGAACATCTGCAAGCCTTAAGTAAGCTTAAGGAAGCAATTTTAACTGCACTAGCTTTGGGTATCCTGGACTATACAAAACAGTTTCAACTGTTTGTAAATGAGACAAAAGATATTGGTTCTGGTGTACTGACACAAACTTTAGGACAAAGTTATTGTCTAATTGGATATTATAGTTGTCAGCTTGATCCAATAAGTGCTGGTACAGTTCCTTGCCTAAGGGGTGTAGCAGCTACAGCTGTGTTAGTCCAAAAGTCATGTGATTTAGTTTTGGGATATCCATTGATTGTATATTGTTCATATCAAATAGAAGCACTAATGAGGAAATTTTGTACTCAAGCATATTCAGACCAATAAATATCTAAGTATGAACTTATACTTCTAAGTAGTGAAAACATCGAGTTGAAGAGGTATAGTGTATTAAATCTAGCTACAGTTCTTCCTGATTTGCCAAAGAATAGTGAACCATTACATGAATGTGTAGACATAGTAGATCTAGATGATATACCTAGGATGGATTTAAAAGACACTCCAATTGAAAATCCAGACTTGGTCTTATTTACTGATGGTTCTTCATATTTGTGTAATGGAATTAGATATACCATGGCTGCAGTTGTCATAAAATGAGACACTGTGGTATGGATCATTACCTAGTAACCTTAGTTACTTAGTTACTCTGCTCCTCAAGGAGCAGAATTGGTCACTTTAAAGCAAGTATGTCTTCTGGCTGATGGTAAAAGTACAAATATTTATACACTCTCATTATGCTTTTTCAGTTTATCATGCTACAGGACAGATCTGGAAATGAGGTTTTATTACTGCATCAGGAAAACCAATTGCTTGGGCAGAAATAATAACTGAGTTGTTAGATGCTATCCAGAAACCTAAACAGTTAGCAGTGATCTGTTGTAGAAGTCATACTTATGGCAGAGATTCAGTCTCTAAAAGAAATCATAGGAGCTGATATCATTGTAGTATTTGCTGCCAGGAATGCTTCAGTGTATGTAATGAATTTGTTAACTATTGAATCTTATGATCTAGAAAAAGCTCATGCAGACTCAAAAATTCAGAAATGGAAGGAGAAGTTTGGAGCAAGGAAAGAACATGGAATGCAGGTTGTAGATACTAGAAAACCGCTATTACCAAAAGTCTTATAAACCTATTACAAAAGGTAATTTTGGTATTTAAGCTGTAATTGACTCTGTAAAGAGGCAATGGGTAGCTCCTGGAATAAATACTGTAGCTAATAAGATCTGTACAAGTTGTTCTGTTTGCCAAAAATTCAATCAAGGGGCATTCAGACAGAAAGGTTTAGGTGGTAGACCTTTAGTATACTGTCCATTTGAGAGTATGCAAATTGATTACATCAGCATGCCAAAAGCTGGAAGATACAGATTTTGTCTGGTAATAGTAGACAGATTAACTAAGTGACCTGAAGCATTTCCATCAAATACAAATACGACTAGCTTTGTGATAAAAGTGTTGATTAAGGAAATTATTCCTAGATTTGGAGTACCACTTATCATAGACTCTGATAAGGGATCTCATTTCACCCAGGATATCCTAAAAAAAAATCTATGAGAATCTATGAATAACATCCAAATATCATGTTCCTTATCACCCACAAAGTTCAGGTCAGGTGGAGTGTGTAAACAGGGAACTTAAGACTATGGTGGGGAAGATCTGTGCTGAAACTCATCTCAAATGGCCAGATATTCTTCCCATATCTTTGTTTTACCTATGTACGAGACCAAGAGCAGATTTGCATACATCATTCTATGAAATGCTTTTTGGAAATGTTCTAAAAAACCTGTAAGGCAAAAACTTGTAAGACAATCTATATATCACTCTTAGGAGGAGATTGTCAACTTGCTTCTTACTTGAGTGCTTTACAACAACTCAAAGAATTACATGATATGGGAGTATTTGTAGTCGAGGCAGGGCCTCCTCTTACCTTTGTTTGTCTTTGCTTTAGACAAAGATGTGGATTAACCTTTACCCATCCCGGGACCAAGGTTGGAACAGTAAACATGAAGGAAGCAGGATAACATTTATGAAAAGTAAATTGTGATAAGGTGAGTGCCTCTTCCCCTTGTTTTCCCCTCTTCCCCTTGTTTGGATTTGCATTAGACGAAGATGTGGATTAACCTTTGAACACCTGCCTATCCCTGGACCAAGGTTAGAGTTTCTGGAATGTAAAGTCATAAATTCCTATGGGTTTTGTCTAAGTAGTCTTTGCCAATAAAAGTTCTGTGTGAAGCAAATAAATTTGGCACTATTTCTCTCTTTCATATAGTGTCTGTCTTTTCTTTTATTACTCCTCATTTTTCGTTACCCCAAGTACGGTCACACAGGATTGGCCAACCCTGCAATGAAGTCTTACAAGCCGTAGAGTCTTACAAGTATTAATTCAATCTGGTCCATTGGATTATTCTCTCCATAATTTTAAACCAGGTGAGATGGTATATGTTAAAAATTTTGCTAAAACATCAGCAACACAAGAGAGTTGGGCAGTTCCTTACACAATTGTATTAGTTTCTCGATCTTCAGTAAAAGTTTTGGGTAGAGATTCATGGTATCATTGATCACATATAAAATTAGCACATGGTATAAATAATGAAAATGTACAAATCATCAAAGAGGAAAATGAAGAAGAGATTGTAGAAGGTTAGAATCATCAGGCAAATTAAGTCTACATTCAAAAAATCAATAAGGAGAGGATAATTCCAGTGGAAGAGGATAGAAGAGGATAATGCAGATCAAGAGGACGATACAAGAAATTAATGGACATTGTTAAAACTGAAAACTTATAAATTTAAAGACTTTGAGAAATTTGCAATGTAGAGGATCACAGGATTAATAGACTAATAAATTAATATTTTGGGGTAATGTATTATAACACAAAACAATGTAACACATTCACACAAACAAACATAAATATATTTACTGCCATGGAGTTGGAGAAGAAGAATTATTCATTCAAATGAGATGAGAAGAGAAGAAAGGATTTAAAGTAGTGGTAAGTATATTGCATGCAACAGTAACATAACACTAACATAACAGTAGCACTGACATGACACTAGCAAAACAACATGACATAAAGTAACAACATAAAACATAGACACAAAACATAAACATGGTTAGGTTACATTGAATTACTACTTGAATGAAACAATGTATAGTTAGGGTACTAACATTAGCTATAGATTAGTTAGTCACTAACAAAATTTAGTGAGCTATTTAGATAATTAGTTTTAGTATAGAAATTTAGGTAGACAGAAGAATTTTGAAATAGAGATTTGGTTAGATAGGATTAAGTAAATAAGATAAGATTAAATATTGACTTGCATTACAACATATACAACAACATACATTACATAACACAACATAAAATCACATATCAAACAAAATTGTAAAAACAGATGTAAATATATGTAAATAGTGTGTATAATAGGATGGTTAATGCTATTATAGTGTATGTATATATGTAACATATGTATAAATATGAAGTATATATGCATATGTATAGCATACATGTATATATTGTATGTACTATATATGTAAATTATGTACATAGCTCACTTATATCTATTGTTACATGTATTTGCATGAGTTTAATTTTTGCTTTAATTTCTTTGTAAAACTTATGCAATGTTGTGTTTATTGTTAGTTTCAAAAATTTTTCTCTGAGTTTGATGTTAATGTATTACAATAGTATTAGAATGTTCTGTATTAGCTGATAAGAGTAGTATTTGTGAGTTTAGTGTTTGCATAGAAGTTGTATTCATCTATTGCTTTTGATATTATTTGTTTGTAGTGCTTTTGCATATGTTTGAAATTTGTACTTGTTCATTATTTAATTCCTTTTTCCCTTTTCTTGATAAAATCCCTAGGATAGGATAGTATTAGATAGGATAAGATAGTTGAGTGTAAGTTGTTTGTTATTTTGGGTAGATATCTTAGTGTAGACAATTTATAAGTAATTTGGGTTGTGCACAAACGCCAAAATAGTGTTTTCAGCATGATAGGACATAAGAGTGATTGACAGGGCATAGAATTAGAATTTTCCCTGGAGCTGGTGGAATAGAAGCCCTAAGAAACATATAAGCAACTGACACAATCTCTCTGAACCTGTATGAAGGAGGAGGCAGGTGTATTTTCCTGAAGCAGCTTGAGAAACCATCATTCAAATTACAAGCTTGGGAAATCTTTGGCTGTGGATAAGAAGGCAGTCTTCATTCTTCTGCTGGACAGATAGAAGAAGCTGACCAACCTGAGACAGATCACCTTTGGATATTTCTCTTGGGATCCTTGGACTTTGCCCACCAAAAGACACATTTGTAAGATTACTAATCCCTAAAGACTGCCTTTAGTGTACTTAGAAATAAGATAGATTGAGACAGATCATAATTTATAGAGTAAAATAAATAAGATCTCTCCCTTTCCCCGCCTTCTATTTTTTACCTTCCCTTTCCTTGTTTAATAAAATCAAAATATTTATAGGTTCCCTCTATGTTTCTTCCCTAAAAACTCCTTCAATCCTATTATGGTATTTTGGGTGATGATAGTGGTAGTTATTATTGCCAATTGTCTCAAGTTTTTGTGAGTCCATTTTTGGCACATGTTCTGGAGCTACTTTCCCAACATCTAGAAATCTCACTGGCAATCTGGGTCCCCAGAGGGTGGTGGCTTATGGCTCATGTGCTCCTATTGACTGGTGGGATTCCTTTCACTCTTCCCCTCAGTGAATTATCCACCTCCAGCAATTACCAATTGATAGCAATTAATCACAGATTTTGAGGGTAACCCACAGGCCTCAAACCTGTCAGTGAGTTAGGGGTAGGTCTACTGCAAGCATGTGAAGACCTCCTCCAGAAGAATGAGTGGATGAGAACAATTTTTCCCAATGACCATGAAAACAGCTGAAGCAGACACTGTGGAGCAACTTAAAAGCTTGGTCAGACATCCAAGTTTATCTGCTGCATCGTGAGTCATGGCCAGTCATTCTGACCTTTGCCTTGCCACTAGAGTCTTGAAGAGGGAGACCCACTGACCTTTTGTAGCCCTGACTCACTTATTTACGTGCAAGTCAAGCCGTCATCCCATGAGGTCATCAGATCTCTTAAAAAACAAACGAGGAACAACCATTAGCTTTTGTTATGGGATATTTACTAAGGTAGGATAGTAAGAACAATTGGTACAAAACATCCTCTCAATAATCGGTGATACAGTGTCCCATCAGTATGTACAATATCCAAGGAAATTTGGCCTCCAGCTTAGAGCACATTGTGAATTTTAGATTTACTCCACCCTGCTTAGTCTTTAGAATTTTAGCAACCAGGAATGTATATATACACCCCTACTTAAGGATTAAGTGTGTGTGTGGGGAAGGTCTATGACCTATGTGTGCTAGCAAGTGACAAATCAGAAACAACTAACTGAACCCCTGGGCTGTCCAAAGCCAAGTTTAAGCCACCATTGGTACATGTAAGACACAGGAAGTGGTATAAAGAACTGCCTTTATATTTTGCATCACTTCCTGTGAGAGGAACTTGGGCAGAGGAACTTGACATGGAGGAGCTCTAGTATTAGACCACAGACTGCTTCCCTTAGACTGTCACATGGTGAGCACAAGGCTTAATCCCCTTTTCTTGGCTTTCTAAAGGCACCAACCTCCAAAGAGGCCCCTCATCTTGGAGGAGGCCTCGTGACTGGAAGCCAAGACCTTTGACCTCCTGCCTGTTATCTCTCTCCCTTTCTCTCTTTCTTCCTTAATATCTTCTCTCTATTGTAAACCACCATAAACCACCATAAAATTCCATTCTGACTTGAGTATTTCATTGGGATTTAGAATTTAAATCCCTTGTGACCACAAAAAATATATTCAGTCTCAACCCTAAATTTTACCCTTAACAGCATCCTACAAAAGGAGAAACTCTCAGCTCCTGGAAGTCTTTTTGATATTCCTTATGGGGATGATATAGTCTTCTGCTGGGCTTCTTGCTGAGTCCCAAAGCTTTCTTTCCTTAAATACATCTAGCTTGTATTTGGCTCCCAATGTAGAATATGCCAGGATTCTGACGAGAATACAAATTCTTTAACACTCCAAAATTCACAAAGGTATATTTTTGGTCAAGGGCGGGAGGGGGTGTGGGAGACAGAATACCAACACTCTCATTCAGGAGCTCTGGAGAAAAATTATTTATAAAATAAATTTGGTTCATTTCTATGGTTTCTCCTAAGTGGGGAGCAGAAAAGTATTCAATGTTTGGAATGACTCAGAAATGGTGACAATTATTTATTTTTGCTATACAAAGGGAATACTTACTATAAAAGGTTCTTACAAGGACTGGTAGTTTTAAAATTTCCCCCTATGATTACATGTCAATATAATTTTCAACAATCATTTTCTGACATTTTGCAAACCATGTTCTCTCCCTCCCTCCATATCATCCTCTCTCCCTTCCCCAAGAGGGCAGGTATTATGACATATGTACACGTGTCATCATCTAATACGCATTTCCACCTTCATTGTGTGGTGAAAGCAGACCATTGACCTTCTTCATATTCACACTCCAGCTCCTCACTACAGGCATTTTCACTGGCTCTTCCCCAGGGTCTGGAATTCTCTTCCTCCTTTCCTCCAACTCATGGGCCATAGCATTGTTGGCTTACTCCAAGTCTCAGCTAAAGTCTCATCTTCTGCAAGAAGCCTTTCGAAGTTCTCCTTAATCTTAATGCCTTCCCTCCGAGAGTACCCCCATTTTATCTTTTATATACCTTGTTTGTACATAGTTTTCACCAGTTTTTTTTTTACTTTGCACATTGTTTTCCCTATAAGATGGCGAGTTCCTTGAAATGAGGGACTATTTTTTACCTTTCTTCGTATCTTCAGCTCTTAGCACAGTGCCTGGTACCTAATAGATGCTTAGTAAATGCTTGTTGACTTGATAATGTATAGCAAAAAAAAAGTCATTGAAAAAACTGGCGAATAACACAGGGCTATGGGCACAGTCATGGAATGCTCCACTAAGAAGCTCTCTTCAGCATAGCAATAATGATGATGATGATGATGATGATGATGATAATTAGCATTTATATAGTACCTCCTATGTGCCAGGAATTGTGCTAAATGCTTTGTAAATATCTCATTTGATTTTTACAACAACTCTGGGAGATAGGTGCTATTATTTTCCTCAGTTTACAATTGAGGGAACTAAATAATTTGCCCAGAGTCGCACAGCTAGTAAGTATCTGAGCCCAGATGGTATCAGTCTCTACAATATTACTCTTTGGGTGGGATCATTCTCCCAGTCCCAATTGTTTTGCCCTGGGTGGCTCCCTTTCCTTGCCTATCCTTAGTCCAGAATTTAATCAATTCTTAATTCTTCTCTTTTTCTTTGATAAATAATGAATGGTCATAGCATCCAATCAACCCAGGAAGAATGTATTTTTTCTTGTAATGAATAGTGTTTTCAGTTATGCCAGTAAAAGTAAAACAAATATCTCCAAACAGTCTGTATTTATTGGCAAATAAGAGAGAATTCATTCATACATTTAAGAGTGTGTTCTACTAACCAATACAAACAAAAAGTTAATCTTGTATTACCCAAATATCAATTTACTATAGGCCTAGATATATTATTAAGCTTTTGGCTGTTGTCAATTTTGAAAACTAGACTATGGTAGATGTGTAAAGGTTGCTATGGGGAGCCAGTTGGCCTGATAGCAACAGGCTTTTGGAGCCTAGTTAGAAGGAATTAAAATGGTAATCCCAAAATTTAGCTTTAGGACTTGTCATACTATGCTTTGACTCAAAATTTATACATTCAAGTATCAACTTTCTAGGCATCTTAAATTTAAATACAAGAGGCTCTTGGCCCATTCTGATTTGTGATATCAATTTGTGAATTGCTGGGTATGGTCCCCTGATTTCTCCAGTCTCCCTGCCTCCCCTTACCCCTACCTGAAGCAAGGACCCTGTTTTAAGGAACCTTAAAGGGTTTTTGAAGCACTAGCAAAGGCTAGGAGTGGGCTTTAGACTAGGTAGGGAATAACTACAATGTTTATTATGTTTCTTGAATTCCTCAAGCTCTGAAAGGAAAAGCCAATCCTAGGCAGGGTTGGAGGTAGTGGAAGAAAGCAGGTAAAGAAAGAGCTCTGAAAACCCTCCTGCTCCTCCAACATCTCTTCTTTCTTTTCTCCTTCCCCTCCTGGTCCATGACTATAGTTATCACTAGCTGCCACCAATAAGAGATTCATGTGCACTAACTCCCTTTTTAAAAGATGCAAATATGAAGAGTGCACCAAGCCTCCTCCACACCTTAATGTGAACTGCTTTAATCAGAGCCACAGTAGCGTTCGAGGTCTAGGGGATTTGTTTGGGTTGGGAATGATGGTAAACTGTGGCACTGGAAGGTGAGGGCTAGTTAGGATTCAATATTTAACTTAATTGTTTGGATGTATTCTATTTTTATTCTACAAACATTTTGGGATAAAGCACTTACTTCCCCACCTCCAATTCCATGTGAACCCCAATCATGTAATAAAGAAAAATATTTAAACAAAAAAACCCAATATGATGATTGTCTCGCAAGAAAAACAATATTCTGCTCAATGATACCAGCTTCTTCACTGACAGAACATGGGTATGTTTCATTACTTGTTCTTTGGAGACCAAGATTGGTTATTAAAATTATTCAGATTTTGTTTTCCTTGTAACGTTGGGGTTTTTTGCTTACATTATTATAGTCATTGTGTTTGTAGTTGTGGCTACGAGTGGTGGTAAGCAGGGTTGTTCAACTACTCCTATTTTCTCTTTGCTTTTCCCCCCCTGACTCTACTCTGGATTTATTACTTATATGGGCTTCTCAGGATAAACACTCCTCTGCTCTGAGGAGTTGCAGGAAAGTATCTGTAATTCTCTTTACCTAACCTGATATCCCTTGAACACAATTCGCCCAATCTCCCTGGATCCCAGAGTCCAATGTAGTTTTCTTGGACTACATTACAAGATAATATAATAATATCAATATATGCATCAAATGGCATTTCGTCTATGTACTTAAGGGAAAAGCTAATCAAATTACTGAGAGAAATAGATAATAAAAGTACACTTGTTAGAAACTTCAATATGCCCCTTTTAGACCCAGATAAATTTAATAAAACAATAATTTCTAGTAAGAAGTTAACAACCTGAATAGAATTGTACAAAATTAGATATATTAGATTTCTAGAGATTATTGAATGGGAATTAGAAGCATAAATATTTCTTAGTTGTGTATTGCCTGTGGGATAGGGTATAAAAACTATATAAACAAAGACAGGAAAGCAAAAGTAGTAAATATAGCCTTAATGAACACAGCTCAAGAAAAAATATAGTTAAAATTATTATGAAGAAAGAATTCAAATTTAAGTGGAAACTAAATAACATAATTTTAAAGATTACATGGGAAAATATAAATTAAAACTATATATATGAATAAATGTTCCAAAACACTATTATAGAAATATAAGTTAAAACAGCTCTGAGATACTACCTCACACCTATTAGATTGGTTAATGTAACCAAAATGATACATGTTGGAGAAGATACAGGAAAATGGGTCACTAATACACTTTTGGTGGAACTGTGATCTGATAGAACTATTCTGGAGAGCAACGGACAGAACCACATCAAAGGGCTATAAAATTAATGTAGATCCTTTGCCCCAGAAACACTAATTGGTCTGTACTCCAAAGAGATCAGAGATAGGGGGAAAGGATCTACTTATACACAAATATTTATAGCAGCTCTTATATATTATAGTAGTAAAGAATTTGAAACTGAGGGAATATCCATCAATTGGGGAATGGCTGAACAAATGGAATACTATTGCACCATAAGAAATGATGAACAGGATGAATTCAGAAACACCTGGAAAGACTTACATGAACTGAGGCAAAGTGAAGTGAGCAGAACCAGGAGAACACTATATATAGTAACAAAAATATTATATGATGATCAACTGTGAAAGATTAAACTATTATCAGCAATGCATAGTTCTAAGATAAGCCCTAGGGATGCATGATGAAAAAATGTTTTTTTGCAGCCAAAGAAGGAACTGTGAGAGTCTGATTGCAGGCCAAAGCATTCAATTTTTCATTTTATTTTCTTCCTGGAATTTTCTTGTATGTGTGATATATGTCTTCTTTCATACCATGAAAATAAGTATTGCTTGAGGGTATTGGTATAACCTATATCAGACTATCAATATTTACAAAATTATAAAATGCCCATAGTAACATAACAAGTAATAGAGAATTGAAATAGTTCAAACTCAGAAAAAGAAATTAAACAAGAAATAAATTAACTCCCCAAGAAAAAGAACCTGAGGACCAAACACAAAATTAGTTCAAAATCAGACAAAGTAGAAGCATAAATATAGAATCTAAAAGCTACTGATCAATGAGTTTGATTTTACTTTATGGTAAAATTCTAGGATGTATTATTAAAGGTCTGGCTAAGTGGTAATTACAAAGAAGTGGTACAATTTCATCAAAGAATGTCATACCAACCTCGCCTTTTCATGTGTTGACCATGTTCCTAGTTCCTAAAGAGAAGGCTATAGATATATTTTACTTAGATTTTAGCAAAATATTACACTCACCTGTTTAGGGATAAACTTGAGGGGAAAGTTGGATAGACAATAGTACAAAGACAGTACAATAACAAAGCAAAACTGAAAGGGATGGCTAAGAGGATAAAGAACAGAATTCAAAAGGATTTTGACAAATAAATGCTAAAATAATGGTCTTGGATCCAATAAGTTAAAATTTAAGAGAAATGAATGTAAAATCTTATACTTGGACTCAAAGAATCAATTTCTCCAAATGTATGATGAGAGGCAAGTCCTGAGAGTAGTTCATCAGAGAATTCCTCTGGGAGTTTTTTTCATACTGCCAATTCATTGTAAATCAATAACTATAACCAAAAAGTGAACATAATCTTAGAATACATTGAGAGGTAGTGTGCAAGACTGGAGAGATGATAATTTTGTTGTTGTACCTGAAGCAGAAGAAAAGTAATAGGAAGAAAGACTCTACCTAAGGATTTCTTTGGTGGATGAATGGCAAGGAATCTGAATGACAAAGGAACTGAAATAACACAGGGGCTTTAAACTAAAAGAGCTGATAAGACAGCAGAAGACCTTGGAAGTCTTCTTTTGAAATCAACTAATCCTGTGCCAACAGAAGAGAGGCCTTATATGGTATTAGATTTGTATCCAAGTCGCACAGACTGAAAACAAGCATACTCTATATTTTTACAATCACCATTTTGAATTTTTAAAAAATCTATGAATTTCCATGGTTAAACTTGGTTTTAGATATTGCTTTTCTAATAGTCCTCTCAAAAGTAACAGTAACTGAAAATGGTGGCTTAGTAACATTGAAAGCTGGAATTGCTCTGAGAATCCTCTCAAACCAACCTTAAAGTAGTGCCTCAAAATGATTGGAGTCACAGAACCAACAAGAGGACAGAGTGAAGTAACTAAAAAATAATCAGTAACTGAAAAAAGATCAATCCTAGGGGGAGCAAACAATGTGTCTGTCCAGATGCACTCAGTTTAAATTGGGGGCAATAGTTTGTAAGACATAATGGACTGGTATGTGATTTAGTGAGGTTTCATGTGATAAGTTTCCCATAAATTTTGAATAGAAGACTCAAGCTCTTGTCACCTATTTTCAAAAAAGAAAACCCTGCCCTTTTATTTGGAAAATGTATATATTTTTATATGTCTTTGCCTCTCCTCTAGTAAATGGACTGGCTAATAGAATACATGTCAAAATTACTCATTTTCCCCCATTGACATAAAGCACCTATTTCATATTATCTTTAAATGAGCAACTATGACCTATGGAAAGGCGGGACATACTTAAGAGAGATACATCCTGTAAAAGAGGCATGAAAGAGAAACTGGGATATGTGAGAGGTGTATGTTTCTGAGGAAAAAGATTAATCCTTTGATCATTCTGAACATTTTGGTGGTCTTTTCTCTAACAAGTAAAAGAGTTGAAAGCCAAGAGTAAGAAGGATTGTTGTGACTCTTAGCTGAAGTTCTGGCAGGGTAGAAATTCCTTTTCTTTTATTTTTTTCCTTTTGCTTTTTTCATTACTTCTCCTTCCCACCTCCCCCTCCCCACCATCCCATCTCTATCTTTATACTTTAAGGAGAATGCTAGTCTTATAACACTCAGAGTTTGGCAAGATTTCCTAGGGGAAAAAAAAAAAGAGATTCATCTTAATTTGTTGGGTTCTTGAATGGTATGATTTGCATACAATGGAAGAATCTTGCCTCCTAAATTGGGACTAGGGAGAGGATCTTTGACTTTACTGAGAGGTGAATAGAGCAAAGGAGCTAATTCTTTATGGGGTGAGGACAGGCCTGGGAAAGGGAAATAACATGAGAGGAGAGTACAGAAGAGCTAGAGGGATGACTCTAGCCTCATAATGGCAAACCTATAGCACGTGTGCCACAGACGGCATGCAGAGCACTTTCTGTGGGCATGCATGCTCTTGCCTACCAGAGTTTGCTATTAGAAAGGCAGAGGGACTCTGGAGGAGCGTCTCCCTTCTCTCTCCACTGTCTGAGAACAATTTTTTACTTCACCTTCCCTCTGCCTAGCAGCCCAATGGGAGCGCTTCCTCCCCTCTCTGGGTAAGGTGGTAGGGGAGGGGGCTGGTACAGCACACTAGTCTCTGGGTGGGGCGGGGCACAGTACACTGTCTCTAAAAGGTTTGCCATCACTGCTCTATACAATGCTTGTCCTTGCTTCTTTTCTCTTCCCTTGTTGGCACCCTCATTGGATTAAAATATTTATTAAGAATCAACTCTGTTCAAGGAATACAAAGAGGAAAACAAAACAGCTCCTACCCACAAGGAACTTGCATTCTATTTGGGGGGAAACACAAAAATGAATACATATAAATATACTCTAATGAAAACTGAAGAGGTAGAGATCATTAACAGGTCCCTAATACAGCATAACCCTGCTCCTTGGGACTCTGATAGTCCTGCCCTACCACCTCTATTAGTTTTATTGATTGCAAATTCTTTCAGAACAGAAATAATGCCTTCTTTCAGCTTTGAATCCCCTAAATTGAGCACAGGATCCTGCCCTTAGCAGGAAGGTAATTAAAGTTTAATTGACTTAAATAATGCCTTCTTGAACCCAAGACAGATGCTGCTTTACATTTTCCCTAGAGACTGAGGAGCAGAGATCCCTGGGCAGGATGATGTCCTCTGACATAGATGCTGTTTCTCCTTGCAGAAGAAGGATCCAGGATGTGTTTTTCTGAGTGTCAGGGAAAAGCCAAAGCAAGAACCAGATATGTTGACTCTATGTCTTGTATTCTCTCTCCCACTCCACTGCCGTCCCACTTCCTCCCATTGTGGGAACATTGGCAGATTTGGGACTGAGAGATGCTACCTCCTTAGACCCTCCCCAGGAGAGGAACTGCCAGGACTAGGGACCAGGACCTCAGAATGGTGGACTCTGAATTCGACTCTATTCTGGTAGGAAGTCGGACTTAAAAAGCCATGTCCTAAGAGGGCTGAGCCAGAAAGAGAGATTGGAATCGGCACAATGCACTTGGCCAAGGGGAGAGAACTTGAATTCTTGACCCTTTAGTCTAAGTTAAACTAGACCAGAGTACAAGTGAAAATCTGAATGGAGAGCACAATCAATGACTAATTGTCTCCAATGTTGTTTAAAAACAAACCCACAGGAAAAAAAAACAACAAAACTTTTCAGATTAATAGATGACAAACACGGATTTCATCTAACTTAGAACAAAGGGGGAACAGACATCCTGCTGACCTGTTTGAGGCCCTCACTGCCGCGGGCCCAGACTCACGTCTGGACTTGAAGCCTCCCTGATGGCTAGTCGACACCTTCTTTTGATTGTGCTGCAATGTTCCAGGGGAGGAGTGCTTAGGAAATGGTGATAGCATTTTTTTATTACTTCCTGTCTTCCTCTGCCTGGTCGTGAAGGTGAGCAGAGAGGCAATTTTGGGGAAAAGATGCTTTACAGCTGAAAGGGATCTCAGGAGCAGCTTTCTCATCTTATACATGGAGAAGCCACGACCCATAAAAGTTGTGATCTGCCTAATAATAATAATTATAATCATGATCATAGAATAGCTAACATGTATACAGTACTTCCTGTGTGCCAGGCACGACGCTAAGCGCTTTACAAGGATTATCTTAATCCTCACAACAACTCTGGGAAGCAAAGGTAAGGGACAGAGCCAGGAAGTGAACCCAGTGCCTGTTTCCCGGGTCTGATTCCAAATCCAGGGCTCATTTCCATCCAGGGTCCATGCTGAGTCATGGACCAAGAGATTTTGTTTTGTTTTTTTGCAAGTGAGCAAAAAGTATTAGTGTTGGGAAGGGCCTAGCTCCAAACCAGAAAAGGTCCCGTGGAAGCCCACTCTCCGTTCCCAGTTCCCCAGGAACTGAACAAGATTATCACAAGTTATAAAATGGAGGCCCAGAGAGGATCTGGTGTGTGACTTGCCCAAGGTCATACAGCTACTTAGACAAAGCCAGTATTAGGGCCCAGGCCTCGTGCCTCAGAGCCTTGAATTCTTTCCACCAATTTGCTCCTATACCATATGCTCACACAAGGGAGTTGATGCCAACAATGCTCTTGGCATTACAACTTCTCCAGACTGGAGGAATTAAATGGCCCCGTGGCATGTTGGAACTTGGAGCATCCTAAAATGCCTTTTGGCTTTGATGGAAATTCTCAAATGCAGCTGGATCTGTGGAGGAGCCCAAAGCTGGCCTGGGTCGGACAGGAACTCTCGATGGGGAATGGCAGGCGGGCGCAGTGACTTACTCGGGCTAATTACTTGACATTGGAAGAGTCCTCCCAACCCTGGGAGAATGGCCACTCTGAAAGGGTGCTCCGAGTCCACTCAGGATTAGTCACTTTGTAAATCCTTCTAGATGGCAAGAGTCCACGGGCCCCTCTGCAGGGCAGGGAGCTCTGGAGGCCTCGGTGCCATCACCAGGAGGGCAGAGGCCACACAGCTGCACCAGATGCACGCCTCTTCTGGGCCCCAGGAGCCTTCTCCCCTCCCAGGCCTCTCTTCTCCAGCCCCTCCAACTGGGGATGGTGCTCCTGTGGAGCACGAGACAGTCTGGGCAAATCTTAAACCTGGGGCAAGCTTCACCAGCCTTGCCCCGAGGGAAATACAAGGAGAAGGCAAGAAGTTCCAGGGTGGGCTGGGGGAGTGGCGGATTAGAATTTTCTAAAAGAATTCTTGCCAAAGAAATCCTTCCTATGTCTGAAAACGCTTCTTGGCCTACTGTTTTACTGCCTGAGGAGAACAAATCCAGGTCAGGTTGCCACATGGGAGGTGCCACACAGGCTTTTTGTACCCGTGCACATTTTGTTTGTTCCCAACATGGGAAGCTTGTTTCCCCCCATCTCTGTGGCTCATTTGGGCCCTGAACAATGAGTCTGCCGTACAATTTTCTGCTAACTGGGCATTTGGAAGGGTCTTTGGAATTGTATTGTCAAGTCAGTTTTTCAAGCTCATGTACAGTTCACTTGACTCTCGGCCCCAAAAGCATCTTGTCCACAAAGACTGTACGTGGTCCAAGACTCCTGGGCCTCTTGGGGGATGGTCCTTGTCCTGGGAACTGGGAACCACCCTCTATCCACCGCCACTCCTTGCCTCCTCCAATGCAGACAGCACTGTGCAAGGCCCTTTAAGGGACAGGGGCCTTTAAGGGCTATCTTGGCAAGGTGCTGAGGATGGCAAAGTTAGGCCTTCTTTCCACCTCCTCCCGATTCCGACTTTAAACTTCACTATGAAACTTGACCTTTGAAAAATCCATGGCAATGATTTTTGCATGATGCTTATGAGTTTCCTTTTTAAAAAGAACAGAACAAAACATAGAGGGAAACTTCTCTCTGATGTGGGGAACCATTTTTTCTCCCCAAAGGAACATTTCCTTCATGATAATTACATAGGAAAAGGTCAGAAGGTAAAGATGGGAAACAGATGACAGCATACGAAATAAAGAGACTTTGTTTCCCCAATTTGATTAGTTAGAAAGCAGAGATAGGCTTCTGAGTCAAATCCCCATGAGAGTTTATAGGGATTCGAAATGATTACTCTGGTTACCCTGGCTGAGCTGCTGTTCATTTATTTATCTCCTGTTGAGTGATTTGCATAGAAGGCAACTGGCACATTCCCTGAAGAGCCATTCCTCTACCAGCTATGATCATCAACTCATAACCTACACATTTTTAACTATCAAATGTAAATTTTTAATGAAAACTAGTGAAACCCTCTACCAAACTTAAAGGGAAATAGATATCATCTTGCACATATGCTCAGAATTGGATGGGATAGTGGACGCCAGGCAGCCCAGCCTCTACCTGAACAAAGATGCTCTCTACACCATAAATGACAAAAGGTTATCTGCCCTTTGCTTGAAGACCTTCAGTGAGGAGGGATTTACTGCTTCCGGAGGCAGCCCATTCTGCTTGGGCAGAGCTCTGTTATCAGCAAGCTTTTCCTTACATCAAGACTAAGTTGGTCTCTGTGTCATTTTTCCTTGTTGCTCCTCATTTCTGCCTTCTGGGGCCAAGAAGAAGTCTAATCCCTTTTCCCCGGGAGAGCCCTTCAGATGCTGTGAGACAGCTACCGTGTGCATTCCACAGAACAAGATTGTCTTGAGATACAGCTATAAATCAATGAGACGACAAATGTACCCAAATTGAACTGCCAGAAGAATGGGGATGTTTCTGGAACCCAGTTCTACCTAATCTGCAAAGTTGTCAGCCTGGGAACCAACATAATAATAATGATGATGATGATGATAGCTAACATTTGTATCAGGGTAGGTAGGTGGTGTGATAGGTAGAGTGCCGGGCCTGGAGTCGGAAAGACTCATCTTTGTGAGTTCAAATCTGGTCTCAGATGCTAGCTTTGTGACCCTGGATGAATCACTTAACCCCGTTTCCCTTAATTTCCTCATGTGTAAAATGAGCTGGAGAAGGGAGGGGCAAAGCACTCCAGTATTTTTGCCAAGGCAACCCCAAGTGGAGTCACGAAAAGATGGACATGACTGAATGACTGAAAATCACCACCACCATTTATAAAGTACTATGTTGCTGGATTGTGCTAAACACTTCAATTAATTTCTCATTTGATCTTCAAAACAATGCTGTGAGGCAGGTGGTATTCTTATCTCCATTTTATAGATGAGGAAACTGAGGCAAATAGAGGTTAAGTGACTTTCCTAAAGTCACATGGCTAGTAAGAATCTGAGATCAGATTTGAACTTGAACTTGTGGCAAGCTTGACTAACTTTGCTCCTAGAAAAATGCTGTGGAAGGCAAGAAGTTCCATGGTGGGTTGGAGGAGTGATGGACTAGAATTTTCTAAAAGGATTCTTGCCAAAAAAAAATCCTTCCTACATCTGAAAATGCTTCCTGGCCTCCTAGAATTCCAGTGGGGTTACCGCTGCTTAAAACGCATTTGAAATGTCTCTGGAGTCAGAGGAAGTGGGTTCAAACTTCTCTCTCTCTTTTACTTGTTATCTAGGTGACCTTGAGAAAGCAATTTTAGTTCCTGGGTCTGAATTTCCTCATCCATAAAATAAAGGGATTTGGTTAGATAACCTTCGAGGTCTTTTCCAGCTCTAAATCTGTGATATCATCTCTATTCCTATCACTAAAGGAACTTCCTACCACCAAATGTAGACTCTCTCCCTACTAAGGAGAAATTTAAACAACAACAAACTATTAGTTTGGGGCCAGTAAACTCACAAAGAACAGCTAAAAATTCCAATCCTTTCAGAAAGTACAACAATTAGAACCCATATGACAATGTGCAACTATAGCTGATGGAATTCAACATCTAACTGACTCCTGTTACCCAAGCTTAGAAACATGCCCTCCAAATCATCCTTGGCTTCTCCCATTTCTTAGTCTTCTACTTTTAGCAACCAGGTCCTATATGTTCCATCTCCCCAATCTCATTCATATGGGTGTCCTCTTCTTCATTCCGGCCACCACCACCCTAGTTCAAGCCATCATTGCCTTCAACCTGGACTTTTTCAATAATTGTGTAATTGATATTACCACTTTTGACCTTTCCCTATCTGCAAAACTATGGAATCTTAGAGTTGGAAGGAATCTCGGGTCAGCTATGATAGTCCAACCTGTACCTGAACAAAGATTCTTTCTGTGCAATGCCTGATAAGTGGTCATCTAGCCTCTTTGTGAAGACTTTCAACAAGGGAAAAACTTACCGTTTCCTAAGGTCATACATTCCACTTTTGGACAGCTCTAATTGTTAGGAAGTATTTCTCTGTCTAATGAAGTCCATATTCCTTAGCTTAGTATTTGAAGCCTTTACACAATCTAATTCTAATCTGCCTTTCCAATTTTATCTCATTCTACTCAATCTCTTATATTCTATAATCCAGTCTAACTGGAATTTAAGGCCTTCTACAATCTGGCTTCCTTCTGTTTTTCTAGCCTTATTTCTGACTATTCCCTTTCACATATTTTCAGTTCTAGCAAAACCGGTGTTCCCCAAACTCAACATTATCTTCAACCTGCGTGCACTTGCCAGAACAGTCCTCTATTCTGAGAACATGCTCCAGCCCCCCCTGCACCCCTCAGAACCCTTCCCTTCCCTTAGAGCTCAGATCACTTACCACCTCTTCCCTAAAGCCTCCCTTCTCAGGTGACTGAAGTGGTCTCTCCTTCCCGAAGGTAAACAACTCCTTGGAATCATCAACACCCAGGACAGTGCCTTCAACAGTTCATAAATATTGTTGAATTAGATTGAAGTGATTTTCACTGGAATCAGTACTCATAACACCCCCTATCTTTATTATGTCCTCATTTCTGGCTCTCTCTGTATTGCCATCCTCACTATCCTTCAAGGCTATCCATGGTCACCCCCTCAGTGAAACGTGTGTGCGTGCGCATTGGGAGAGTATGGGCAAGCAGGGAGAAGAATCGACAAATATTGAACTGGTTTTCTGAAAAAAATATTGTAAATGACACTTTCTGAGTTTAATCTGCATCCTTAACATTTTCTCCATCACTTTCTTATGTCTTAGACAACCAACAAGTCAAAACAAATCAAGCTCTGATTTGCAACCTTTGTGGATTTCTTAGGTATATTCACATTGACAATTTAACAGTCGGCTTTCTAGCCAGTTAGAGGTGGCATCAGCATACTTCCTGCCTAGGTTAAAGTTATTTGTGCTCATGTCTAATCTCCCTCACTAGATAGTAAGCTGGTGTAGTTGGAGTACTAGAACTATAAAATGAAGATAATAATTTCACTAGCTATCCCACAAAGCTTCTGTGAAAAGAGTGCTGCTCTGTGAACCTTTAAATACCAGAGGATGAATGATTATTATTATCTGGAATCAATTAATTAATTGGAATTAATCAGGAGGCCTGGTTCTAACTCTCTTTGATACTTTGGGTAAGTCTCTGAGTATCAGTGTAAAATGAGGGGGGTTGCAGGAGATCATTTCAAATATCTTTTGTATCTATATGTCTTGTGCTCTTATGATCCTTGAAGGCAATGACTATGGTTTATTTATTTTTGTATCATTCCTGCCGTCCCATATAGTACCTTAGCACATAGCAGGCATTTAAGGAATCTTTGTTGAAAAAATGAACAAATTATTAAATGAATAAATGGTTACTATAATAACTGTGTGGGGCTAATAGTAACAGCCAAAACCCACTGACTAAACTTGAAGGTTGGTCAGCTAACCTTGAATTTAGTCATTGTATCCCATAGTGCATAGACACATGTACTTCAAGAACCCCAAAACTCTATGTCAAAAACTCATGATTATAAAAGTATCAAGTCTTATTTCCTCTATCCCCAAAGTAAAGCCTGCAGAAAGGTATGATTTTCTTATTTAGTTTTATTTTACAACTGTGTTGTCTCTGATGTTTATAACACATGACTATGTGAATTTTAGATTTACTCCACCCTGCTTAGTCTTTAGAATTCTAGCAACCAGGAATGTATACACCCCCACTTACGGATTCACTGTGAGGAGGATGGCCTATGATCAACACGTGCTAGCAAGTGACAAATCAGAAACAACTGGCAGACCCCCTGGGCTGTCCTAAGCCAAGCTTAAGTTACCATTGGTACATGTGAGATACAGGAAGTGATGTAAAGAACTGCCTATTTATTTCACATCACTTCCGCTCTCTCTGTTGGAGATGTTAGGCTTGCTCAGCTACCTTGGGCTCTTGTGGCTTGTTGAGGTTGGGAGCTCCCGGTGGCGGTTTAGCATTTGCGCCTTGGCGGTGAGGTTACTGGGAGAAGTTTTGTAGCATGGTTTAGGTGAGGCATCTTTGGGTGAGTGGCTGCTGATTCCTCCTTTCCTTTACTTCCCAAAGCACTATCCTCCTAGAAGACCCCTCATCTTGGAGACCTTGTGGCTGGAAGCCAAGCTAGATTTAATCTTGGAGGAGGCCTCACGGCTGAGGCCTCTGAACTTCCCTTAGTTTAGGCTAGGCCAGAGAAATCTTATACCCTTTACTCTCTCTTTTCATTTCTTCCTACTATTGTAATTAAATCACATAAAAATCCCAAACTGATTTGGGTATTTTATTGGGATTGAATTTAAATCCCTGGTGACCACTAAAATAATATATTCAGTCAACAGCCCTAATTTGTACCCTTAACAACTGGATCAGCCTGGTTAACTGCTGATCTCCCTGTCCTTCGCCAGAGACTCCCGCACTCTTGGTTCTACGCCCCTCCCACCCTAAGACCAGAATCCATTGCTGCAGGTCTCTTTATTGCTGCTACTTATAAAGGTCTGATGGCAAATTGGTCATAGGATCATGGTGTATAGAATGTTGCAGATTTTAGATACTTAATAAATATTATGAAATTATATTAAATAGGATTTGGTACAGGAAAAGATTTTCTAGATAATAATAATGGCTTTTACTATGTGCCATGTGCTGTGTTAAGTACTTTACAATGATTATCATTTGATCCTCACAACAGCCTTGGGGGCTGCTGCTGTTACGATCCCCATTTAACAGATAAGGAGACAGGCAAACAGAGTTTAAGTGACTCACCCAACACCACAAAATGATCAGACTATCTGAGGTTGGATTTGAATTCCTGATTCCAGGCCCCATTCCTATCCATTAACTTTCCATCTTATAGAGGAGTCAGTGAGACCCAGAGAAATGACTTAACTAAGGTGAAAAAGAAAATATGGATAGAGCCAAGACTTCAACCCTCATTTTCTTACCCCATATCCGGTGCGCTCTCTCATCTACCTCTTGGGGGATCTCAGGCCCTGTTCAATTCATCAGCCATTGAGTTACTGACAGGATAAGAGGAGAGGTCAGGAATGAGCCAGAATGGGATTTCGTTTCTTAAGCCTGGCTAGAAATAAAACAGAGAGCAGCGATGTTTTGTGTATATTTTCTAGTTGTGCCTGTCTTGGAAGAAATGCCTTAACTCCTCAACAGCACGTCTCCTCCAGCTCTAGACAGAAGCCTGATAGCACTGCCTGCTGAAGAAAAGCTCTTTGTGGCCACTAGCCTGGATCATCTCCTGGAAGGTGCACCGGGCTGTCCTTGATTCACCCGCGCTTTCCTGGACTATGAACAGAAACTTACATTTTGGACGGTCAGCTGGCAGGAAAAATACCTGTGAAAACCCTCACCGGTCCCAGGGGGAAGAAAAAAGGCCCGGAGGAAAAGTTAGAGCTGGATGAAAGGGAGAGAAGTCTAAACACACTTGCGAACTTGAATCCTGCAAAAGGCAAAGTCACACAGCGATGGCGAAGGAGCTGGCTCGAGAGCCCCGCTGGGGGACGGATTTATAATCTTATTTATGTAGGGCCTGGATGCTGGCACATCAGTGGCGAGTTACGGAAAGCACATTACTGTGGACTCCGTTCTGAACCCTGTCATTAAGCACAGCACAAATCACGTTTCCCATCCAAATACACAGTAACTTAATGCTGGGGCTTGAGAAGTATGCAATTAACTTTCACCAGCACTGGGCAGGGGTTTTAAATTAAACAGATGTGATGTATATTAATGGCTAATGTAACTTCAAAGGAACAGGTTGGGCTCCCGGCCCCCCTCTCCCTTTTCTCCAGATGAACTTTGATCTGGCCCTTCTCTCCTACTGCCAGGATTAGACCAGGATGTCTAGAGGCTCTGCTTAGAAGTTGCCTGCCCCTTCGGAAATCCCTGCTGCTGCTGGGGCTGCTCCCCGCCAGCCCAGGTTCCTGTAGAGAGCCCCAACCATCCCTCGTGCCCTTCAAACAATAAGCCCCACCCCCGGCAAGATGATGGCATGAAATCGATAGACACAAGGGGAAAAAACAAGGCTCCCCCCATCATTTCCCAAAGTTCGTCATTTTTTCCAATGTTTCTAACATTTCAAAAAGCTATGAGTCAAAACAAAGGAACCAGAGATTTAAAACTCGACAAGACCTTGGAATGGGCCAAAGAAGTAAAGCGACTTACCCAAGGTCACACAGGTAGTAAAAAAGAAGGATTTTGGAAGGGGAGTAAACCATCCAGGCAAAGGAAAATGGAAACAATTGTTCCACTAGACACAAAATGCCAGCTGGAACTGCATCTCCCCCCTCCCTCCTACTCCTACCATATTTCCCTCCATTCTCCTGACTTTATGGAAGTGTTTGAGAAAGATGGAGAGGAAGTTGGGCATATACCACCCAGAACAGAGAGAAAAACCCCAAGCCCCTGGAATTGGGACCTATTCTAGAGTCGCTGTGCGTGGGGCAGGGGTGTGGGAGAGGAAGTTCTGATGGCACAGACTAGGCTCCTGGCACTTGCCCTATACATAAAACCTTGCTGCAATCCATTCATTCTTTTTCCTGTCACTTCTCCTGGCTCGTGAGCCCCTGAGCATCGTCTCTCCAGCCTCGAGGAAAGGTCATTCTTTTCATCCTTCCCAGACTCAAGCACATAGTGGGACTCTCAAAACTACAAGAACTGGCCTGAATTCCACGGAGTTGAAAGAGAAAAGAGGAAGGAGCAGGAGCAGGATCTGGGAAAACACTGTGCCTGGTCAAGAGGGGATGCCAAGGCGAGTTTTGACTGAGGATTTTCTTTGCTTGAACGTTGGGGTTTAAGCAGGTTTTGTGCGGGGAAGGAAGGAAGGACTGGTCCGCTGCTAGAGCTCCAGCTCTTCTTGCCTCCAGCATTTCCCACCAGGACTGGAGGTCCATCAGACCCCCACAATATCCAGGGGAAGCACACTGACTGACCTGGTCCTTGGGCTAGTCTGCTTAGAGGGAGCGACCAGAGTTTGTGACTGGGTGCGTAACTGAAGCACCGCCATGGAAGCAGGAAGGAAATCAAGATCAGGAGAAAGTCTACTGAGGGGAGCCTTAGGTAATGAATGGACTGAGTGTAGACACCCTCCATTCCCTTTACACAGTCAGTGGTTGGTTGCTTACTAATGCTCCTTTAATTCAATATTTTAACCCCACTGTGGGGAAAACCACCTATTTTATGCCAAAAAGTACTGTCTATGGGAAGAACTGAGGCAGGGAAAGAGAAGTACATAAAAGAGGAATCAGGGGTTCTTTCTTGATCCCTCAGCCTGTAGCTGTAAAAATGATGAATGCAATTAAAACCCCAGAGGAGATTCCTGGCAGCTGTGGTTGCTATTTTAAAGAAGAAAGTGGCTGGGTGGGGGTAGAGAGAAGGAATTATGCGAGGAAACATTTTTTTCTTGATTTTCTTCTTTTAAAAAAAGGGATGGGGAAATAGCGTAATGGGGAAAAGATAGGATAATGATGGTACATACCAAGACTAGAATTTTGTCTTTGTGGTATAATTACCTTACCAAATAAGAATTAAACAAAGCTTGAAGGGAAACACAATTGTTGCATATGCAGCTTATGTTACTTTTCTTTTCAGTAAAATATTGTTTTGCAGATAACCAAACACATACACAGACACAATGAGGACAATATGCCTTCTTTTTTGTTTAGCATTGAAATAAAATTTTGTTTCAGGACTTTGGTGATTCAATCTCATCTTAGAATCGTAGATCCTAACTATATTGGCTACAAGGCCATCTCATCCATTTCCCCTATTTTACAAATGAGGAAACTGAGGGTCAGGGAAGTTCAGTGACTTGCCTCAGGAAACAAACAATAAATGTCAATGGTAGAATTCAAACCCAGATCCTTTGACATTAGAACTAGGGACCCTTTGATAGTACCAGGTTGCAGGAGAATAATCAGTCTTTTAAGACTATTCATTTGATTTTGATCATGAGCTCAGAGCCTGCTGACCCACCCTGAGAAATTCTTCTAGTATAAAGCCTGGAACTTAAATATTTATTCACTGATTCTGGGTTCTGTTTATATGACAGAACGGGAATTAATGGTCGAGATGCTCAAGTTCAACACTCATTTTACAAAGGAGAAAAATAAAGAATCTGAAAGGGGAAGTTATTTGCCTAAAATAATGCAGAAAAATTGTGGTATAGCAGGAATTCAAAGTCAAGGGCTCTGTCTCCAAATCAATATCTTACACTAAATAAAACCCATTGCCCCCACCCCCACCCCCCATCCTCCATCCTTGCTTCTACAAATGTTTTTGTCTCTCCCTTTCTTTTGGTAACTATGAAGAAATTAGATTTGGAAGTAGATCTCTCCTCATCAATGACTTAGATTTCAGTGAGAAAAACGATTCCCATCGTTTGTAGACACTGATTATCCACATGAACAAAAGAATTATTTGCCCTTGTAGGGATCAAAGTGTAAAGTAGCATATAATTTTCGCCGATTTATATGCCATATGACGGTAGGAAAATCCATCTATCTCCCAAAATATAGATTAAAGCAATGCTGGTATTCCCTTCCCATTCCTGTTCCTGTTGTTTCTCTCTCCCACTCCTTCCTCTACTGGGGGAGGAGAAAGAAAAAACCAAAACAAAATTCTTGTGACAAGTATGCATAGTCAAGTAAAACAAATCCACACATTTGTCATGTCCATATGTGTGTATATAGCATAGCTATATTATATATCCATATATATGTGTGTATACTTGTTGATTGATTCTTAAGTCTCAATTTTCCTGTTACATTCTTAAAAGCTAAATTAGATTTTCTTCTGTCCTTTCCTCCCTTTATTTTTGCTCTTGATTTCACTTGGAAGGAGGTTCCATCCATCTTATCTCCAACAACTTTTTCCTATTACTAAAAATAATTAATGAAATACATTTAATTTTATACTTCTGAATTTACATGATCCAGTAACCTTTTTATTAAAGATTGGAATTTTAAGAAGCACCAGACAGTCAATAGGCATTTATTAATCCCTCAGTAAGTGCCAAGCACTGTGTTAAGCACTGAGGATACTGAGAATGGGAAAAACATTGATCCCTGACCTCAAGGAGCTCACATTTCAAGCATCACTTTTTTCTTTCCTTTTCCCCAACTCCCATCCGTATTAATTTATTAAGTTACATTGGGTGCTCTGCTCTGTGACCCTGTTTGGGATTCTCCTGGCAGAGATGTTGGAGTGGTTGGCCATTTCCATCTCCAGCTCATTTTAAAGATGAGGAAACTGAGGCAAACAGGGTTAAGTGACTTGATCAAGGTCACACAGCTAGCATTTGAGGCCAGATTTGAACCCAGGAAGATGAATCTTCTTGACAACTCACACTCTATCCATTGTGCCACCTAGCTGCTCTATCCTTTTTAATACATGCATTATTACTTTTGCGAATTTTAAAATGCCTTTTAATTTGTGGATTGCCAGGGCCAAAGAAGTCATCTAGTGATCAATCGAGCATTTTGATATGGTAGAAATATTCCTGGCTTTGGAATCAGGAGACTTGGGTTCACACAGATCCTGACACCTCTTGCCTTTCAATAACATACTTAACTTCCTCAGACTTGTTAGCTCAATTCTGAAATAGTTTCTGGGACACTTGGGTGTCTCAGTGGCTTGAGAGCCAGACCTAGAGATGGGAGGTCCTGGGTTCAAATTTGACCTCAGCCACTTCTTAGCTGGGCAAGCCACTTAACCCCCATTGCCTAGTCCTTAACCACTCTTCTGCCTTGGAACCAATACACAGGACTGATTTCCAAGATGGAAGGTAAGGGTTAAAAAAAAAGTTTTTGGATTGGGCCTCTGAAGCCTCTCCCAATTCTTACTATGCACTTTCTGTACTTGGCTGGTGCTAGGGCACTGACACCATCTGCCTGTGAAATCTTTCCATCTTGCTAGAAAACCTGCCAGTGCTTGCCCAAGGTTGGACTCCTCTTCAGGGGGCCAGGGTCACCTGAATGCTCTAATGAGGCATCAAAGAAGGATTAGTTTTAACTTTTTTTAGTTAATTAAAACATGCTTCCATCTCAAACCCTAATTTTGCTCCAGTCTCACTAATAAAAATCCAATGTACATTATTTCATGATCTTCAGTATAGTGTCAGGCTGGAAATGTACTATTGTTGTTGAGTTCTCTTTCTGTGGATTCTGAATTCCTCCACAACTGCTTATTGGGATTTTTTTTTTTTCATTTGTGGGTTTTTGTTGATATAAGCTTCAATGTCTTGTTGGTTTTTGAAAGACATCATCTCCCTTTCCTGTAATATTTAAAAATGTGGGACAGGTAACTTTATGCCTTTAAATGTGATTTTTTTTTGCCAGATTTTGCCATCTTTCCTATGTTATTACTAAGAAACTAATGACCATTCAAAAATGCTTTTGATGCTCAAGGAATCTTTGTCTTTTACACTTTAGTAATTATATCCCTTAAAGACATTCAGCTTGGATTTCTCCATGCTAAGTTCTTTTTTGCATTTTCTAATTCACATTGGGACTTGTTCTCCAATTCTTTTCTTTTATTTCATTCTTTAATAGACTATCCAGCATGCCCTTTGGAATTCCAATTAACATAAATTTCCATTTTGTTGGTGTTGTTGCTCTATCTTCTGATCCTATTGCATATCCAGTTTTTTCTTAAAAATAAAAAACCAAAAACCCTTACCTTCTTAGAATCAGTACCAAGTATCCATTCCAAGGTATTAGAGCAGTAAGGGCTGGGGAAATGGGGATAAGTGACTTGGCCAGGGTCACACAGCTGGTACCTACGGGCAGATTTGAATCTACAATGAACCCTCTCTAGCTCTGGCTCCCATTGAGCCACATGGCGCCTACACTTTGCTTTCAAATTCTAGTGCCCCTGTGCTTTTTCATCAGCTTTATTCTGGAATCTTATTCAATTATATCCTCAGGACCCTGGGGGTGGTGGGAGTGGCAGAAGCGGAAATGACTTCACTGTCCCTGCCATCTTCATGCCTGTAGCGCCACGTTGGATCGTTATTATGCAGGTGGGTGTCTGTGCCTGTGTAGCGTTTGGTGCTCTTTAGCCCCAGCCGACTCTTCACCACCACAGAGCCCACAGGGCATGTTCCCTGCAAAGATATTGCAGTGGTTTGCTATCTCCTTTGACAGTGACTTGATCAGGGTCATGCAGCTAAGCTGAGTCTGAGGTCACATCCAAACTGGGGTCTTCCTGACTCCAGGCCCAGTTCTCTAGCCACTGAGGCGCCTAGCCGCTGTATATGTGCATATATGTGTAGGCATGTATCTATGTGAATGATCTTATCTGCTACAGATATATGAATACACACATGTGGCAGATCCGTGGAGCTTGCTTTCTTCTCATTCTTTTACTTAATTCCACTAAATTCAGTAGCAGTCCTTGGCTGGTTGATTTTTTTCCTAGTCTTTTGGAAACACTTTGTTCTGAATTCTCAGAATGTTCCAAATGGAGGGAAGGAGAAGGCACTTGGAATTTGACACTGCCCTGTCCTCATAGCCTTGTACAGAAAGAATTATTATCCCCATTTTACTGTTGTAGACACCAAGGCACAGAAGTTAATTGGCTTGCCTGGGGATACACAGCTAATAAGTGTCAGAGCCTGGGGTGGAACCCTGTGGATTTCTCCATCCATTTCCTGCCAGAGCCACCATGTTTGAGCTGCCATAAGGACTGTTCTGCCTTGTACACAAACTCTTGGCTTTCCTTCTAAGCAGGACTGCATTCTAGAAGAGACAATACCCCCAATGCTCCGATTCTCCTTTGAAAGCACCATTCTTGCTCTGGGTAACATGTCTGTAGGGATCTGAGTCTCCATTCCCATTCATTTGGGAACCATCCAGAGGCAAAGCCTGCCAAATGGGACATGGTTCCGGAGCCAGATGGGTCATGGGGGACAATTTATAAAGGGTGGGGGCTCCATGGAACGCCGTTTCTAAGTATTCTGTGACTTCCCAGGTAAATGTGGTTGTGCTGTCAACCACTCAGCCTTAGCATATCCAGAGCAGAGTTCAGCACTCTTCTCCAAACCTTACCCTGAGTCAGCCCAGCTCATGGCCTCAGCGGGACCCCTGCCACCTGATCATTCTCCTTTCTCTCTGCCCACACAGTCCACCTGCTGGGGCTGCCTTCTCTCCACTCTGGTGTAGACCTCATCAGTGGCATGGAGCCCTGAGCGCACCTGCCCCAGGAGGCCTTTCCTGATCTTCTACCCCAGAGCCTTCTCCAGAAGAGCACTTCTAAGCCTAGCTGTCGGAGTGCTTTATAAATGAGTCTGCTGGCTATTTCAATTAACAAACCCATCTTTTCATTTTAAAACACTTTTCCACAGTCGTCACTGGAGCCAAAGGAGTCCTTCAGCGAGGGGAGGTTAAGGATACCTTCTCTAAGACAATGTACAGGGCAGTGGGGCAGGGACTGGCTTTTGGCAGCTACTCTACTTTGCTTCTCAGACCTGGGATGAATGGGCAACTTCTCACATTTTCTCCTCTGTTATTGGTGGGGGAGGTCCAGCTCTAGGTTTAGCTTTATGAGTTGAATGTTGTCTGCAAGGAACACAATGGGTAAGAACAGGCTAGTTGCCGAGGGTCTTCTCTTCCATAATCCTAACTTATCAAGGTGAAGAACAGGCACCACAAAAATCAGGGTAGGCTGGTTGGTGACTACCACATGCAGGCAGTTAGGTGGTTCAGTGGTTAGAGAACTAGCCCCAGAGTAAGGAACACTACAGAATACAACCCTGGGCAAGTCACTTTACCTCTGAGTTTTCTCACCCATAAAGTAAGGACGATAAGGATTTCTACCTCCCAGGCCTATTATGAGGATTTATTGCTGTTTAGTTGTTTTCAGACATATTTTACTCATTATTACCCCATTTGGGGCTTTCTTGGCAGACATGCTGGAATGGTTTGCCTTTTCCAGTTCATTTTCCAGAGGAAACCATGGTAAAGGGTTAAGTGACTTGTCTAGGCTCACACCACTAGTGACTGAAGCTGGATTTGAAGTAGTCTCCCTAATTCAAGACTCAAGCATTCTATATCCTGCACCACTCAGTAGCTGCTCTGAGGATAAAATGATCTGTTTATAAGGCAAGCACCATACAAATGTTAGCTATTGTCTGGATTTTCTTCTAGAATTAGAATTTATCGATCAAAGAAGAAGAGAGAAACATCTTTCAGTTCATTTTAAGCACATTACTTCTAAAGGTACCTTTGAATCTTTGGTGGGGTCTTATACCCACAATAGGGGAAGTATGAAAACCACCACTAAAAGTCAAATTCCATGACTGCTATACATGCAATTCTCTTTTCTTTTTTGCCCTATGCCTGGGAGGTCACTTCAGTTTGAGGACAATTTATTCCACAGTATGGTCAAATTCACCTATCATTTTATAGGATTATGTTACAAGAATAATTAAAAACAAAACACTGTAGCATTTAAATGTAGTATAATGACAGTTTACAAAGAATCAGCCTTAAAATGAAGAACAAGAGAACTAATTTCTTCAAACTTGAACCCTAGAGCTTGAAGATCTACAATCTAAAAGATCTCCCATAGCAACCTATACCATTTTCAGACAGCTCTTTTTAATTAGAAATTCTTTCCTATGATTGATCTGGAATTTGTCTTTCAGTAACTTCTCTCCATTTGTCTTATTTCTGTAGTTAAGAAGTGTTCAGTTCAAATTTTCCTTTGGACATTTATGAGCTGTGTGACATGCTGAGCTAATCATTGAATTTCTCTTAACCTCCATTTCCTCATTTGTAAAATGGAGATGCTAACAATTCCACACACAGGATTGTTGTGAGAATAAAATGAGGTAATGTTTCTACAAACATTGCTTTGCAAGTCTAAAAAAAGGCCTCTTTCGTGTCTGCATATGATAACTATTACTAGCTTAAAGGAATAAAATATCAATAAAAATGCAATTTGACTTCAGAGTTCCAAAAACCATACCTTACATATCAGAATGGTTTTAAGTATGGCCAAATGATAAAACAAAATGAGTTTAAGTATAGGACACACACAGTGCTGCCAAGTTTATTACTGCAAGTATGGGTCGTATTTTAATAACAACTCTACTTTCCCATCCTGAACACTATCATGCTTTAAAATTTCCTCCTAGATAGTAAGTATGATGACTATGAACACTCACAAAACGTGTTCTAAGACTGTGAATGGAATCTGCCTGATACCTAGGACTTAATGATGTCTTGGTATGAACAACTGAAAGGGTCAGTTCCAATCACTAAACATTTAGAGTTGCTAAAAAATGGTACTAAGCATCTAACACGAAGCTTCAAAACTGCTGAGGCAGCGGGAATGCTAGACCCAGAGTGTGGGAGACCTGGGTTCCTGTGCGTCTCTGACACATTCTAGTGGTGTGCCCTAGAACAAGTCACTTAACCTCTAAGTACCTGAGGGAGCACAGTAGGACCATCTATGAAGTCACAGACCAGTTATCCTTTGAGCTAATGGAGGGAACTTTCCCACAAGAAGTGTCTCATATTGCTATGACAGATCCTAGACATATTTGTGAATTCAAAATTAAACAAATGGATGTATGGATGTACATGCACACACATACAAATATGCATGCACACTACAGTGATTCAACTTTAAGAATATCAACCACATTATCTTCCAAGTTAAAGTTCTGGACCTGCTATTTAAATTCTGGAATGTCTTTATTAATAAACCTATGACAGACATTTGGAGCTGAGAATATGCCAAAATGAGGTATTCACTAATGTAAGTGTGGAGAAATTCCAAGGCAGTAAGAGGACAGTTTGGGGAAATAAAACTACAGTTTGTCACAAAAAGGCATAATTACATTCTTCCCAATTTTCTTGTGTTGTGTGTTATATAAGTGACAGCACCCTTGCCTGCATGGGCCACTATGTGATGAGTACAGAGGTTTAAAAAAAAACAACAACGACAAAACAAAACAAAACACAAAACAGAAAAACCCACCATGACTGGACTTAAAAATTCAAATGTTATCTATACCTAAGAAACCAAAACAGTTTTAAATATTATCAACTGTTAAAAACAACAAAGGTGAGTTTAAGCATAAAGTATATATTTATACCACATAAACAAATGAAAAAGTATTACATGAAGAAAAATAACGTAACAGTATTTATGTAGGTACCTAACATACTGGCATGCTCTTACATCTAAAAACAAAAACGTAACATTTGTACTATATATATATATTTGACAAGTGTTCATTTAATTCTCTAATATAAAACATTTAAAATGTGGAGAGTACTTTTTCAAGATACAGAAAAGTTTTGTTTAGATAGGCACACCCACTATTCTTATAAAAACATGCTTACAAAGTGAAATTCAACTGAGCACTCATTTCCAAGATGTGCAAAAGCTATTTAACTGTTTAATCGTTTTGAAGTTGTCTCCCCTTTTTGCATTGCTTAAGCTCCAACACTGATCGGCATGATTTATTTTTGTTATATAATTTACTTTCATTTCCCAGTTTTTCCTGTCAGAGTTCATTACACAGTGCAGCCATTTAATGCTGCGCATGTATTCAAGACCACTCAACTTCTCTGATTAAAATATTATTGCTTTAATTAATCAAGTTTTTTAAAAAAAGGTATTTATGCTTTTAAAAAAAAATCTACTTCATCAAACATTTTCTTTTGACCACCAGAAAAAACAAAGTAATTTGGATCATCAAGCAGACAAACGGTTTGGAAGAATTTTTCTGTCTGTTTGAAAAAAAAAATGAGTGTTAAAAGGCTGATAAACCTAAGGGTTACAAAATTGGTTTAGTGTTAAAAACAACTCAAGAATACCCAGTTAAGGTCAGAACCCATATTAACGCTATCCCCAATCTATCAAGAAAAAGTTCTAAGTACTTAAAAAAAAACTATATAGGAAAAACAAAATCTTAAAAGTAACATCATGGATGTGATTTGAACTCCAGGAAGAAAGAAGCCTTGTTATTTATTCACTCTAGCACACTAGACATCTGACATCACGCTACAGTGAGATGTGCCGGGAAGCTACAAAATTAAGGTATAAATTGGCAAGTTAAGGTAGAAGGGAAATAAAATCTAGATATTCTTGTTTTGTGATTTTGTATCAAATTCTGTAAATATCTTTAAATTTTGTAATAATATTCTTTTAAAGACCAAGTGGCAAGATAGGGTAGGAAGGGAAGAACCCCCCCCCCCAAATCTCTGTATCAAGGTCCCATTAACATTACAAGACCCCCACGTTTATGTGCTACTACTGAAGATGAAACATTAATCTGTGAATTTGGCAGAATAGAATTTTAATTCTCCTCAGAGTAGCTTTGATCTTATGCACATTTAAAAATAAACAAACATGCTGTACCATCTACATACTATATTGTGCATTCTAAGTAGTATTCTATTGTTCTAAAAGATCATCACACCTACACAGTGCATTTTCCCCTGTACTCAATTTCTCCACTGCTTTTTTGCTTAATAAAAATCCCTAAAGTCAACTGCTAGGAACCATCAACCTGGAAATCATTATATACAACACAGTGATTGAGTTTCTGGAGCACTGATATTTTCTAACATTAAACTTCTTGCTTTCATTTTTATACTCTTTTAAGTCCAAGGGCCAAACTACTCAGAATGCATAATTAGAAAAAAAAAATACATATCCTTTGAGCCAAGACTTTTCAAATCAAGCTTCAGCCAGGATTTTTTTTCCCTTAATGGCTAAGTTATAAAACCCTTGAAAATAAGGGCTTATCATGGAAACATTGACAGACCCTTAATTATAGAGGTGCTAGCTGGTATCTCTATAAATGATAAACAAAAAAATTACCTCATAGCTTATACTGAAGAGTTGATTCATTGCTCGTTTTGTTCATTAAAAAAATACTCTTTGGAACTGCCATTTTCTTGCAGACAATGCAGTTTAACATCTCTTCCTGTTAAAAAACAGATATAATCACACCCCTCTCTATCGCTGTGCTTAATTCATCTACCAAAATGCACTGAATTAATTACCTGATCCCTTTGCCAGTTAACACATAGCCTTATAGTCTTCTACATTCTATCTAGGGCAAGATTTCCAGCACAGAGGTTCTTGTATTTCATAAGGACAGTCTGGTAATTATCTTAAGGTGGGGACCTTTTATGGTCCAAATTTTAAAATTCCCTGGTGTTTAAGCTGTTTCCTGTATATTGTAGGTAACTTCAGTAGACAAATGCTTGTTAAATTAACTGCATGAAAACTTTCTTTCTAGCACTGTCTTCCAAGATGAGAGTAAGGAAAAACTTAATAAAAAACTCTTCTTCTGTTGTGAATATTATTTTTCCTTACTGATTTCACCAGGATTTTGAGAAGCCCATGTGGGCTAGAGCTTAGACAGGCAGAAAAGTATTCTTTTTGTTTGTTGTTTTAAAACAGATCAGATTGTAGGTTTGGTTTTGGTCTTTTTTTCTTTTTTGTTGCCTACAGAGTGCAGGGCACTGATGCAAGACTTCTGTCTGGAACACCCAACTCCCTTTCTCCCCAACCTCTACATACCTTTGGACTGCCCTCAACCAGTTTTAAACTACACATTTTAGTAATAGGCATGAAAAACAAGCCACTGGTCATGTTTTCTAAGTGGATACATTCAAAACTACCTTTAAAAAAATAAACTGAAAAGTTACAGGGAAAACATATAAAACTATATATTTGACTATCAATCTAACATAAACATATGGTAAGTATATATATATATATATGTATAAAAAAGGGCAGACAATCAAGATTTAAATAAGACTGTGAAACTAGGAAATGTAGATTTCACCATAAAGAAAACTACAATAACCCTCCCAAACTATAACTACTATGTTCACTAATATGATAAATTGTCTCATTTCTGACAGAGAAATTAGCTAGAATATGTGGCAATAATTCATGTGTTTCTATAGAAACTGTCCCATGCCTTTTAATATCTTAAAGTAGAATCCAGGGTACTCTGTGACTTATGACAGAGCTCATAGTGGAAAACACAGGCCATTCAACACAAGTATCACTCTTGGTTTGAGCTGTACTCTCCTCCGTGTCAGTGCCGAGTTCTTTTGATCAGATACATCGTTTGGGGCTTGTCAGACCAGTAAGTCATGTTTTTCCACTTGCCACAGGCAGCTGAAGAGACAACTACTTGAATAAACTACAAGCTGTGACATGTAGAATTTAACTCACAAGTCAGAGCACTTAGCTAAAATGATAGGTGAACACATAATTGGGCAAAAGGAATGGTATTCATCAGCCAAACAGGCTCATTTCCCCCAACCCCCAAAATGAACAGTAGTTGCAACAGCAATAGAAATTAAAGATCAAAACCAAAGTTGTTGATTCTTCAGAGCCAACTGTAAAAGAGGTCAGCAATATATAACAGCAGCAATGGACAAGGAAGAGCAAAATATGAGGATGAAAGACTCTTGCTGGATGTTGGTTCAGTTCTAAGTAAGCCAAAAGTCGGATACACTGGGCTTATTTGGAAAATTCAGGTTATACATGTCTTATTTCTTTAGATCCTTCACAGATGTAGAATTCAGTCTCCCTGAGGCTTCTATAACCATGTAAGAAAGCTCTCTTTATCGAGCTTGGTGGCAGCCAGAACAGATTCCATGTCATTAAGGATGTCAGAACTCAAAGCTTCCTGAAGACTTGGCATTAGTTCTTCTCCTTCTATGTTCATTCCATCTCCTTCCAATGTCCCAAGGTCCACGTTTGTCCCTGGAATGGCTTCAAGGTAATCTGGGAAACGGTTTTGCTGTGAGGGTATGTTGCTTTGGCTAATACTATCACCTAATTGGGACAACAAGAAAAAAGGTAGTCAAGTTGTATGGAAAAGGAAATGACGTCAAGCTTATGCTTATCAGACAAACACTTCAAACAGACACATGTAGAAAGCAGCTCTGAATTCATCTTCTAGTTTGGTGTTCTAATTCTGTTAAGAAGACATTGAAATATACCCTCTTCCCCAATGGAAATCAATGAAACCAAAATCTACCAGTAATCCCTAGAGTTCATTTTAGATTTTACAGGCATTCATTCAACCAACAAACACCTATTGGGTATCTAATATAAACTTGTTAGCCTAACAGGAGTTAAAAGGAGGGGAGGAAGGGTTTTGAGATAAAAAAGGAATGCAAGGCCTCTAAACCTAAGGTATGTAACATATCAGGAGAGAAAGGCCATTCATGTATATGCATAGAACATTCAAGTCACATTCCAAGAAACCAGTGTGGACAAGTGTCAAAATTAGAGAGACACTTTTTTAAAACAAGCAAACAAACAAACAAACAAAAAAACCTTTAGATGTCTTTATTAAATACTCTGAGGTTAGAGGAAATGATGAAGGGGAAAGAAGTTAAGAGATCTACCCTCTCTCATTTCATTCCATTCAACATACAAAACATATAAATCTATACATAAGAATAGAATTCAGTGGGCAGGGCAGGGACGTAAGGGATAAGTGCTATAAAAATTAAAAAAGAGAAGAGAGTTGTCAAGAAAACTCTGGAGAATGTAGGACCAAATTAGAACTCAAAACTTTGTTTGGATTTTAATCAGCAGAGACAAGAGGGATCCACGTGTGGAAGACCAACATGAGAAACATCTTGGAGATATAGCACACTTTAGTGACATTATCCACTAAATATTCAACTGGCTTATAGCAGAATCGACTGGCTTGAGTTTTAGTTTTTCTTTTCACTGGTGTTTGTCCTTTGTCAAGGATATTAATTAAAATTTAGTGACAGGTGTGAATTTTAAAACTACCCCACCCTATTCAGACCATTCTTTAGAAGATAGGATTTAGCTATTTCCTGATCAATAACAATAGAGATACTTGGTATAACAGAATCAGGTCTTGGAAACAACATTTTCCACCCTACTCAGTGTAACAAGATTAGGAAGGGCTGCAGCAAACTCAAGATTTAATTATTTGAGAATATGGCCTTCAACAGACATGTGCAAAAAGGACAGACCTCTGGGTGGTCCTAGGTCAAGTTAGAGCCACCATTGGCACATGTGAGACACAGGAAGTGAGGTAGAGAACAGCCTCTGGAGTTCTCGGGACTTCCTGTGAGGAGGCAGAGAGTCAGTTGGAGGCTGGTGCTTGGAGTTGGAGGAGCCCGCAGACTGCTTTCCTTCAGATTGGTCACATGAGTGATAAGGTCTGATCCCTTTCCCTGCCTTGGCTAATCCAAGGTCTTAAAGCCCGCTTTGGCTTAGCCTGAGCCAGAGTGGGGTCTGAGTTAAACTTCTTTCCTTCTCTCCCTTTCCCTTCTCTCTCTCTCCCCCTTTCCCTTCTCTCTCTCTGTCTCCCCCCCCCCCCCAATAATTTCTTCCTCCTGTTTGTAATTAAAACACCATAAAAATTTGGCAGCTGACTTGAGTGTTTCATTTAGGAATTACATAAGTGAATTCCTTGGCAACCTTAAATTAATATATATCAGTCTTTTTTAAAAGTGATTTCAATATCACACATGGCCACCAGGTAAGCCATAGAAAAGTATGTTCCAGGCACTATACTAGGCACCAATATATAAAAACAAAAAAGGAATGATTGAGTAATCCACCTGTAGAAAAATGAGATGTCTAAATGTTTCCCCTGCTAGCCATCAGGTGCTTTTCCCCTTATCTCCCTAAAGACTTTTGCAATTGTTAACCAGAGAAGCTATAAGCACTGGGACCTAGCTCTTCCTCATCACCCAATAGCTGTCAACTATCAGAGAAGGAAGGTAGGAAGAAAAGCCTTGTATAACTCAGAGCTTACAGTTAATCACAGTTCTTTTTTCAAGGATCATTTCAAGTTCTATCTCCTACAACAGCTCTTTGCTCATTTTCCAAGTTGCTAATGCCCCTCCCCTACAATTACAATGTATTTATTTTGAATTTATTTTCTGAGCATTGGATATTTCCCTTTCATATGCTTTCTGGAGGCAGGAATCAATTATTTCTAGTTTTTGTATACATGGTTATAGTTATAGTATAGTTATTAGAGTAGAAACAAAACCACACTTTTTTTTAAAAAGACAGCATTATGGTATGACCAGAAAACCAACCTGTATCCATTTCATCAACACTATTGAGGAAGTCATCTGGGGTTCTGGGTACACTATAGCTGCTCATGCTCAGTCCACTGTCTGTACTCTCATCTCGGGAATGATAGGTGCCACTGTAAATAATAAGGGCTGAAAGTTAATGTAGGATATTTGGGATAGACTTTAAAAGCAGAAACAAGCCTATTTAGCATCAACATTCCTCTAAAAGAAGATTGGAGAAAAACTCAGTTTAGCAACTCTGGAAATCTATCCGTTAGACTTTAGATATAACCATAGTCAGTAGTGTGAAACAGACAAAGGAATTCTAATTGAAACTACCAGCAAAAAGGAAACCAACTGTCCTCAAATCCCCTCCTCTTCTGCCCCAGATGCCCATGGCCAAACTTGGGTCCAGGGGCAGTAGGAAAAGCCTGGTTTTTAAAAAAGAAACAGTCATCTATGCCATACCAACCAATCCGTACACAAAACACTCAAGTTTCTCAGCCACTTGATAGGTTTTCCCCTAAGTATAATTTTTAAGGGCCAAGACAGATAGTCTGAAAAGCCTAGCTCTACAGCTGGCTGGCATCAGATTGTCTTGATTCCCTCAGGGGGCATCAGCACAAACAAGAAGTCCCAAACACTGGGGTGTAGGTGGCAGGTACTACAGGCCTGCACTAGACTTATGCTGAGTGCTTAGGAACTCTTGCGTAGAATTTGAGCCAAAGAAAAAACAACCCAAAATAAAGAGCCATCATTCCTTCTGGGAGGAAGCTAAAATAAATGAGTCATTCAACACTACCTTAAGGGAAAGCTATAAGTTATATATATATATATATATATATATATATATATATATATAAAAGAGCTCAATCTCTTGTTGGGGTTAATCTTTTGGTTTTAAACAGAACAGAGAAGCTTAAAAATACGGGTTTGGAAAAATACCTCAGTGAATATTCCTTTGAGTAAAAGTATAGGAAAAGAAAGGTTTTTCTTTATGCTAAATTAAAAAGCTTTGAAAAATAGATAAAAGTACAGCAAGCAGATTATTATTTCTATAAACAGTGCTGTTGGTAAACAAGAAACATTGAAAGTCCATTTGGCTGCCTATAGAAGCTGTGACTGAAGCAGTTTAACTGTCAAATATTAAGTCTATGGAAAAGTCTATGGTCCAATGGTAATTGATACTGCTATTTTTAACTGTCTCTGAAGAAGAATATGGAGCCCTTATTTTTCAATCAAGAATCTAGTTCAGAAAAAACAAGAGGAAAAAAAAGAACCTAGCTTGAGGAACTACTCAGATGAAAAGCATGGCTTTAAAATATTTTCTATAGCCATTCATTGAACTATCCTCATTTCTTTATCCCTTTATCCCTGCCCCTGATCAGACTCTCCACTTATAAACAACGATAGACTTAGATCTCATGGAAAAGAATTCCTCATGCCAGGTTTTAGTCATATTCACATTCACAAACAGATCCAGAAAAGTAAAGTTAACCCTTGAGCACAACTACATGCAAAATGTAACAGTTTAGGAAAGTATCTAAAGATTGTCTAAAATTGTCTATGAGATTTTTCTTACTCACATTTTATCAATATACATGCTTTGGGGGAAAAAAAGCCAAGAATTCTTATGCTTATGGTTCAAAATAAGAAAGTTCACTGAACTTGCAGTCCTTTTGCAGATTCCTAGATCTCAGTTTCGTGTTAACACAATGAGTCGAATGCAACTTAAAAAAATATAGATATATATATTATCCTTTTTCTTACAATTTTTCACTTGTTTTATAAAAAAAAAAAAAAACCAAACCCCAACAACCACCACTTCATATTTCCAGGCTTCAAGGTTTCAAACTTTGGGATCATCTTTGGTTTTTCATACTTATTCACCCCTATTTGCTGTCCAAATCCGGCCCATTGCATTTCTTGTCAACTTGACTTCTATGATCTCCAGTTTTCTGAGTTCTCTACTCACACTGCCAGGTTTTGTTCTTTATCACCTTTCACCTAACTAATGCAATAGCTTCCTGCTATTCTCTGTACCTAGGCCTGCCACTCTCCAATCTATCCTTCACAAAGCTACCAAAATACTCTTTCCAATGCACAGTTCTGTACACACCACCCTCAAGCTCAAAAATTTCAAATCTCTCTACTGCCTACATAAAAAATACAAATTCCTTAGCTTGCCATATCATGCCTTCCAATCTTACTCCAATAAACAGAGACCTACACAACTGTATTCCACACTATTTCACATATTCTTTGTACACTTGAGTCAAACTGAATTGTTAGCTCTTCTGAACTTTATCTCATCACGTGCCTTCCCACCTCTGTCCATGCAAATATCCCATTCTGTAATGCTCTCTCTACATTTTTTCCTGTGACACCCCCCATCCAATCAAGGCTTAGCTTGAGTGTTGCCTTATCCATGAAGGCTTTCCTGATCTTCCCAACTGGAAGTGACCTCTTTACCTAATTTATCATATTACTTAAATCTCCTTTTTCATTATGATATTCTTTGTGTCATAGAGCAGGTATTTTTTCTTTATTTCTTATTTTCCCCTCGCTATACTGCAAATCTCTTGAGAGTAGGGGATGGTTTAGGGGATGGTTTTTATCTTTATATCCCCAGCATCACCTAACACAGTGGGCTCCTAGAATCACACAATGGCTTGATAAAGATTTGTTGAATTTCTCACATAAAAGACATATAGTGCATTTATCCTGGGATAATACATGTAGAAGAGTGAACTATTACATATGAGGCAGCACAGTACAATGGAAAGAGCTGGATATGGGATCAGAGGCTGTGGGTACAAATCTCAACTCTTTCACATACTAACTGTGTGACCTCAGGCCAAGTTCCTTACTGTCTATGCCTCAGTTTATTTATTTGAAACATGAAAAGGTTGGACTAGATAGTTTCTGAGATTTCTTTTTGCCCCAAATTTATCTCCTTTGGATCCTATAAAATATCAATGCTCTAGTCCACACCACTGTTTTTGTTAGTAAACAAAGTAGATGATCTTCCTTTTCCCATCTTTAGGAGGGAAATGTGACCAAGTTATCCATATGTAATAATAATAGTACTATTCATATTCATGGAGTACTCTAATTCATAGAGTACTATTCATATAGTACTCTAAGGTTTGAAAAGTGTTTTACATATACTATCTCATTTGATCTTCACAACAATTCTGTAAGGTACTATTATTAGTACCATTCTGCAGATGAGGAAATAGGCTAATGGCTAGGTGACTCAGCGACTGTTGCAAAGTAACAACAACAACAAAGTTACTACAGAAAAGGAGGCATCTGAAAATGGGGGCATATATCTTAAAAGAATGAACCGAGACGCCCGTTGTCGGTATGCTCATCTCTAGAGTAGGCAGTGGGACTGGGGCTAATCCTCCTAGGGACACATTAGTTATAGGGGAAGCCATTCCCTGTCTTGCCTACCACCAAAGGGGTCATTTCTCCATTTCACTCATAAAGAGAACGCAGAAGGCAAGGAGAGGAAACATGCAGGGCAGCACGTGTGACCTAGTCTAGGAAAAGCAGAAATAAGGAGGTGATAAGTACAGCCATTCCAGAATGTTCTACAGTGTCATTGGCTACTCTCAGGATGGCTGGCTCTCCCCCTTTCTCTCTCAGATATATTCTCCTTAAAGCTCACGCCATTCCTCAGCCATCTAGCTCACCAGGCATGCCTGGCACAGGGTGCAGAGAACATGTCTGAACCAAGCGCAGCCTTCTGCCCCTTTATGACTCCCCACTCAAGGAGACGGGCAATATGCCTCCACCACACCAAAACCCTTAATCTACTTTCTTCTCCTCCAATTAAATATATATTTTTCTCTTAAGTACCAGCACTAAATACAAATTAAAAATAAAACCACTTTGTAAGTTTTTCTTTTACATACTGGCCATTTGACCCTGGGCAAGTCACTTAAACTTTTTAAGCAACTCCAGGTATTCCCTATATCCATGAAATCACAGGCTTAGTCCCTATTCCCTATTGTATGGTAGTAGTAGTATTTACTGTTTCTTATTATATTTCGTCTCCCGCCTACACCACCAGCAAAGGCTGCCCCTGTGCCTGGAACAATCTTCCTCCTCACCTGTGTCTCTTGGAACCACTAGCTCCATTCAAAGTTTAGGAAAAGTCTCACCTTCTACACAAAAGCATTTCCGTTTTCTCCCATTTCGCAATCTTTTACCTCCTGAAATCATTTTAAGTATATTTTATATTTGTTCTTTAGTAATTTGCTATGGTAGAACCTAATCTATGAAGGCAAGTAGATTATATTTTGTCTGAATTTGCACCCTTATGATCTATTTTTTAATTTTATTTTTAAAAACCCTTACCTTCTGTCTTGGAATCAAAACTATGTATTGGTTCCAAGGCAGAAGAGTGGTAAGAGCTGGGCAATGGGGGTCAAGTGACTTGTCCAGGGTCACTGTCTGAGGTCAGATTTGGACCTAGGACCTCCCATCTCTAGGACTGACTCTCAATCTGCTGAGCTACCCAGCTACCCTTAACACCCTCATGATTTAGCATAGTGCCTAGCACATAGATGCTCAATAAATACTTGTAGAATTGAATTGTAGGTAAAAAAGGCTTTGACTAGCTATCCCAAGATAATAAATGTTCTCTCTAACACCACTGGAAACAAGATCTTCATCAGAAATAACTCACTCACAAATGTAGTCACTGAACCTCTGCCCTTCCATTTCCTCCCATGTTTTATAAAAAAAGGAAGTCAAGCAGACACTAAAAAAGTATATTTATATAGTTCTTTAAAGTATATAAAATACCTTTCTCAAAATGAAAATCCATTCAGAGATGAAGAAATGGTTTTGGAGAGATTAAGGTCATACAATTAGTGTTAGAACTGGTATTCAAATTCATATCTCTCCACACTTCAATTCCCTGCTTTTTCCATAAGGCTTCCCTTTAGGGGCCTTTACAGCAATAGTAATTCAAATCCATACTTTAAAACTTCTGGGATATAAATTAAGTTATAGATATCCTGAATATAAGGTCCTTATAATGTCCTCAATTGATGTTAGAGAAATTCATTTAAATAAAGGATTAGATGTATGCATTATTTTTACACATACTCCATAACAATGAATTTCCTTCTATCTTTTATAATATGTAGGAAAAAAAACCCACCAAATTTTGGTGGATGCACATAATCAGTTGATTTGGTTCTAGGAATAAACTCCTTTTTTTAGTAAAGTAGTTGCTCTGCTTTGGTAATTAATTGACTAGATTCCATCTAGGACTTAACTTTCTTACACCAAGTAGGATATCAAAAGATATTTTTCACAAAAATTGGAAAGTCCATAAAATCACACTGAGCATTTGCTATTTTCTTTGTAATGGAAATGAAGTTTTTTCATGTATGTAAGTATTAACTTCTATTTGGGTAAAACTGTCTCATCCTAAATAAACCCAAGATTCAAATCAGGAATATTTTCTTGTGGTCAACACACTAAAATAGCTGGCAAGGATATATATTCTTTGGTACTAGGTAGTATGTTAAATTGGAAGTGGGGGGCTGACTTGCTCTTGTTTAAATTTGAAGGGGGGAGGATATAAAAATAAAACCATTAAGCCTAGAGAAAAGTATCCTTTACAAAGAAGCATATATTTTACATCTGTGATAGATGGCATTGGAAATTGACAATTTAACCAAATTCATTAATAAAAAAAGATAAATAATGCTATTGCACTGAAAATTTTAATAATTCCAAACAATTTATGTTTTTTCAGATGAAATAAATTATTTAGTTCCAAGTTAAGAGTTGATAAGGTTTCATATTATCCTCAAGAAAGCAAAACAAGTCTCTAAACAGTAAGACAAAACAAAAGAAACTTTGGCTCTTTAAATCTATTTAAGAAAAATCAAGACCATCAAGATAAGATTAAATGATCAAGTGCCAGAAATATTTCCTTAAGACTAAACAGCTATCTGAAACTCCACAGATGTTTTTAAACCTGGAAGGGTAAATCGATTTAGTCAAACTTTGATTTAAAATGCCCTTCTAGGCAAAGAATATGACTTGTTTCAGCTTGTAGTCTAATTCCAGAAGAGTACTACTTAACAGCACTTATGTAATCTGTCAGAAACACTAGATTTGTGGTAACTAAGCAAAAAAAAAAAAAGTCCTTAAGCTAAAGGATTTCCAAGTCCTGCCATTAGTCTTAATGCATTCTGAAAAAAGCAGATTCCTACATTTTCTCTCCTTGAACTACAATCTTTAGAGGATACAATCATATCTAGGGCTAATGCAAAGAGAGCTGAAAATCTCTATAAAAATACCTGTAAATAAACCTCAAGATACAGCCCAACCTATGTTTTGGATGCAGCTCATTTGATCACTTAGAAAGGAATTCACATGTCCTTTCATGATTCTGTAATTTTAAAGAACTGTTAGTCAACAGATTAGGCACAGGCAAACATGTTCTGACTCTAAATAAGAATCCATTCTACAAGTCTGAACAATTTACTTCCTCTCACAGGAGACAGCTTTTAATCCTCAACTTCTAGTGGACTTGCCATTTAAGGAGAGATTCATTTACAGCTGTGGCTTTTGGCACACACAGATGTTCAAAATAGACTATTACAAGTACTGAGCAGAATGATCTTAAAACCATGATCTTTTCCTTATTTTTGCCAGTGGCTACTCCTACAAACCTGTTGAGAAAGGGATCAGAACTATTTGTAGTCATTGTTCTCAGTTCCTGATTCATTCCAGGAGAGGATACTGGATTCTGAATTCCACCATCTTGTTCCACTGTGGGTATTTGGCTCCGGATAGCTATTTCCTATAGAAGCAAAAACAAGATACCAGTCCATTGATCAACAAATAGAGCATTTGTAAGAAAGATTAGAAAACAAACACGATTCCTTCCCTCATTCATCTCCCTTTTAGAATCAGATGTAGAAGGACAAATGGGTTTGAGGCGTATGTTATAATTAAAAACAGAAAAAGATCACTCCAAGTCAGGAAGAACCAATTTCTCTAAATCAAGTGGATGAATACTAACTTAAATGATATAAATTGTTAAGATTGTAATCTTAAGGACAGGGACTGTTCTATTTTAAATTTCTATATATTTATTTTTTTAAACCCATATTGGTTCCAAGGCAGAAGAGTGGTAAGGGCTAGGCAATGAGGCTGGGCAATTAAGTGACTTCCAGCTGAGAAGTGTCTGAGGCCATATTTGAACCTAGGACCTCCCCTCTCTAGGCCTGGCTCTTAATCCACTGAGCCACCCAGCTGCCTCCTCTGTATGTTTATTAGAGTAGAATGGAAGTTTCTTGGGGAGTGGAGCCCATTTTAGCTTTTGCATACCTAGGACCTAGTCTAATGTTTGACACACCTAGTTGATTGAATCCATTAACATTTGTTAAAGTGAAATTAATAATATAAAAGTTTATCTATCAGACTCATATCTTGTTTCTAGGTTCATTCTCATTCTCTCTCTCTCTCTCTCACACACACACACACACACACACACACACGCACACACGCATGCACACACACAGCATCCTTGTTACCTAAGCAGGCCAAATTCTTAAATGGGCTAAGAGTCAGTGCAGTGTAGTAGAGGTTTGGGGTTCAAATCCCACACCAGACATATTAGCTGTCTGATCCTCAGGAAAACATTTAATTTCTCAGTTCTTTGGGTAACTCTTTTAAGACTATAGTGACAGAAGTGGTATAGACATTCACTGTTATATCAATAAAAGTACGGGTATGGCTCCTCTCCCATTCTCTACTAGCAAGTCAATTAAGTCTTTAAGCAGCAAGAACAAGAATAATAACAAACATTTATATTGCACTGATGTGCCAGATACTGTGCTAAATATTTTATAAATATTTTTTCTTTTGAATCTGATAATATCCCTTCTAGTAGGTGATATTATTATATTCATTTTACAGATGAGGAAACTGAGGCAAACAGAGGTTAAATGTCTTGCTCAGGTAATAAAGTGTCTGAGATTTGAACTCAAGAAGATGAGTCTTCCTGATTCTAAGCCTGGCACTATCCACTGAGTTGTCTAGCTGCCTTTTTAACATTAGAAATTATTTAAAAATTAACTTCATTTTGCTTCCCAGTCATCTGTTGGATCTTGTAAGTTTGTAAATGTTCTTATTTATTTACAGCAAAAAAAAAAAGTGAAATTCATAAAGCATGTTTTTCCCTTTTAACAGGGAGCACTGAACAAAAGATACTAATGAACCCTTCCTGAATTTGATTTGAAGCTCTTCATTTGGCATTAGAGGAGCAGTATGACATAGGAGAAAAGGCCCTGGAGACCTAGGTTCTAATCTCAGTATGCCTACCATCCTCTCGAATGGGACAAACGATTTAGCCTCTCTAGGTTTTGATTTTCTCATCTATGAAGCAAGGTGACACTAAGTTCTTTAAGGTTCCTGCTGGTTCTAGACCTCTTAAGATTGCATGTTATTTTTTTGTCTTCCATAAGATTAAGGAGATAACTCAGTTTTCAAAAGAAAAAACACGGCACACAAATTTCTCCACAATTTGAGAAGTTTAAGGTAATACATAGTTTCAGTTTATACATGTTTAGAGATTGCAGAAATCAACCACTCATTACCATTTACTACCATAGACTGAGTGTTAAGACCCTCTTTAAAAATTCTCCTTTAATTCAAGCAACTCAAAAAAGGATTTTATCTGAAAGGACGCTACTTTTAAATGGCTAGCATGGTCACCTGTTTCCAGTTAGTAAAGGCTAAAGCATCCCCCCAAAGCTTTGGCTATCTGAAACATAGACTTAAAAAGTTTAATGAAAAATGACCGTGTTTATCTTTAAATTACATCATGTGTTAAAATCAAATGGATATGATATAATCATTGCATGATTATTAGGGGATTTTGTATTGTAAAATGTGAAACAAGTGGGAAGTAGCAGCGGCGTGTGTGTGTGTGTGTGTGTGTGTGTGTGTGTGTGTGTGTGTGTGTGTGTGTGTGACACACCCGCTCCAGCTGGGTGGCTCAGTGGATTGAGAGTCACGCCCAGAGATGGGAGGTCCGAGATTCAAATCTGGCCTCAGACACTTCCTGGTTGTGTGACCCTGGGCAAGTTGCTTAATCCCCATTGTGTGGCCCTTACATGACCAATCTATAGAACCGATTGCAAAATGGAAGATAAGGGTTAAAAAAAAAAGGGGGGGGGGGAACGAGGTTGAATAATCTAATCTCCAAGGTCCTCCCCAGGCTCTGAAATTCTGGAAAGTTGGGGATTTGTGTGGAAGATATAACCTGGCATTCTGAGGTTTCTAGCTCTATCTGTAGGGCAGGCGGACAACATTAATCCCAAGAGGTACTGAGATGTTCTACAGTTTGGCAGCTAAGAGAGCAGAGGAGTGGGAAGTCCAGCGAGCTCCACATCCCTCTGTCCCACAATTTCTCCAATGGATCTAGAAAACACACCAGTCTGAATCCTAGTGGGAAGACCCCAGAAAACATCCCAGCGAGTCATTTTCCCAGGACAAGTCAACATAGGGAGACAGAGGAAGCCCACACTATGTCATGGAGCATAATTCCAGGAGATGGAGAGGCAAGGAGAGACCCCAGACACAGTCCAGGAAGGGGTTCCACACTGGCATACAGGGAAGGGCGGCTTCCCTCTGGCTCTGTCAAGTACTCCTGGTTCCGAAGCAAAGAGTTTGCCATTTCCTTCTGTGGGGGATGAAGGTGGAGGTGAAGTGACTATTGTGTTGTAAGAAACAAAGGGGCTAGATTCAGAGAAACCTGAAAGCCTTAGAACTCTGATGAATGTCAAGAACAATCATAATTTCAAGACTTGTGATGGTACCCACTTGCCAACAGAGAGGTAGAGAAGGATTTAAAGGGCAGGAGCAGACATATTTTCTTAGATAAGGCCAATGTGGCTATTTTTTCTCAACTCTACTATGTTTATAAAAGGAATTTTGTTTTTCTTTATCAATTAGGAGGAAGGGAAAGTGGATTTTTACTAATTAAAAATGAAAATTTAACAATAATACTAGTAATTTTCAGAAAGTTAAATGATTTGTTCAAAGTAATCTAACAAATGAGTGGTCAGAATGAGATAAAGTCCTCCCCCCCCTCCTTTTGGCTGTGATTTCCCAAATGCAATCTCCTTCAGGAAGATTTAGCTATGGCAATAAAGCTGAGCTAATCATCAAGGAACAGTAGAGCTTCATAACAAGAAGAGTCCTAAGAGATTATGCACCTTGACAATGGATAAAATATTATTTTTACACACCCATTATAGCTATTTTGGTCTATTATGAGCATCAATACATCATTTTAATACAAAATTTGGCAATACATAGCCAAGTGTTAGTTTTAGCCTTAAGAAATAAACTGAAGCACCACGGCATAGTAAATAACATGCTGGCTCTGAACTCAGTTAAGGCTACAGGGTTCAAATACTGCCTCCAATACTCCTATGTGACTATGGCAAATAATTTAATCTCTTTGTTTTCTTATCTATAAAACTGGGGTAATAATTATACTGTATGAGCCAGCTAGGCAACACAATGGAAAGGGCCCTGGGATAGAGCACTTGAGGCCTGAGTTCAAACAGAGCCTCAGACTCTTAATAGATGTCTGACTCTAGGTTCTTGAGTGCTCTCAAGACATAGCTAGCACCATTGGCTTAACTTGTAGGCAAAGAGATTTACTACTTCAAATATTTCTCAGATTACTCAAGATTTATGAGTAAAATGGGAAAAGCCTCCTCATTTTTGTATCATTGCACAAGAAAAGAAGCTAAAAATATTCACTTTATGTATGAAAAGGCAAACATGGAAAGAACTATTTGGCCTCTGAGATTCAAAAACAGAGGCATGATTAAGTTTTGGCTTAAGTTCCTATTACTTGTTTGTTTCCCTATTTTTGAAAGTATGTCAAACTATTCTGACTACCTTTGGGAAAACAGAAGCTTAAAAACAGTACTATTTTTAGCTCAGTGTTCTAATTTGGGGCATCATGTACAGGATAAAAAAGTCACTAGCTCCTTAGAGAAAGTTGCAATTCAATGTGATTCAGTTTTTGTAGTTTCTGGTTATATATCCCAAGACTTAGTTATATCAGATTTGAACAATTAAAAATCACATCCAAAATGTGTTTTTTAAAAGCACTATGGATCACAAAAGTCTAGTCTTGCTTTTCAAATCTAACATGCTTTAAGAAAAAAAGGAGGGGGGACTGATATACATTTTATTTATATCAATCAAATTATACTGAAGCTTAATTAAACTTAAAGAGTATCCTTCTCACATGTGAATGTCATCTTTTTTTCTTCTTCTCTTAGTAAAAGGCTCACAAATCAGCTGCCCATAAGCCTCTTTTCCAGTGCCTTACTTAAAAAAAAAGTTAGTTTAAACCATTGTTATTCACTTTTTGGTTGTATTCTCACTTATAATCCTCAGTCAGGAATGCAAAGAATTACGAGCTTACTTACAATGCAAACTCAAAATCTAACTAACTTTGTCCAGACCCGGGAAAAGATCAGGTGACTTCTTTGCTTTCTTAATCTATTACTCTATATTTCATCCAAACTCGTCCAGTCTTTGTTTCTATTTGGTGGAATCAACACACATACAATACTGATAGTTAAATCATGAAATGGCATACTTTATTTAATAAATTATTTTGAGGACATTTCTCCCCCTCTTCTTCTAAATAAGACTTGCCATCTTAAGGATATTTAAATACAAGTGTTTTGGAAGGTATAATTTAAAAAGGAATGAGGTAAGAAGTTAAAAAAAATTGTATTATATATTTAAGGATAATGAAGGAAGGGGGAAAGAAGTTAGGTTGTTCCATTTATATCCAAATTTCCTCCTATTCTTCACTTTTGATTAGTTTTTATTCAAACATATACTTAGGTAAAATATTTTTCTTCTCAAATTTTCAACACAGTAAAATTTAATGCATTTATATGAATAGGACATTAGATAGTAACCTCAATAGACATAAGAAATAAAGATTTGAGAGTCACTAAATGGTTCTGAATACAGTAGGTATTTCCACAACAGTGAGATATGGAAAAGTATGTATCTATTTTTTGGGACATGGCTGGTGGAAGATACTTTTTTGCAAATGACTTGTTCAAGAAAGTTTTGTTTGGTAAATCCAAACCCCAAATTTGGAGGCACTTAGTAGCTCTAAAAATACATATTTCATAAATAGTTTGTCTGGTAAGTTTGCCTGGACAATTTTAAAAATAGACAATGCTACTTCTTTTAACAGTCCAAGAATGGTCCATTTCTACATTAGAGGTTTAACTAATGGTTACATAACATTTGATCTGATTCTACAGTTGTCAAAATACTCCACCTATTTGGTTTGGAAATAAACATTTTTGATATTAGCTAAACCTACCATTTCAAGTCCACTTTTGACCACTCTGTGAATCTAAGATATAAATGTGAGTTTGGTTTTTTTTTTTGGTAATCAAAGAATTAATTCTGACAACTACATTCCCAAATAGAATTATGTTGGAAAGACCTCCACGAACTGATGCAGAGTGAAATGAGCAGAACCAGAAGAATATTGTACACAGAAAAGGAAACAATGTGGCATGATCAAATGTAATAGATTTTGCTACTAAATACAATGATTCAGGACAATTCTGAGGGATTTCTGAGAAATAATGCTATCCACATTGAGAGAAAGAACAGTGGGAGTAAAAATGCAGAAAAAAACCCATATGATTTATCACTTGTTTACATGGATATATGATTTGGGGTCTGGTTTTTAAAATATTACTCTATTATAAAAATGAATAACATGGAATTGGTATCAAATGATAACATAGGTATAACCCAGTGAGCAGAATTGCTTGTCAGCTCTGGGAGTGGAGAGGGAAGAAGTGAGGGAGAGAAAATCAATCATGTAACCATGGAAAAATATTTAAAAATAAGTAATTTTTTAAAAGAAAAAAATGTAGAAAATAATTTTTACATTGGGGAAAAATAAAATAAAAATTTTTAATTTTTTCTTAAAAAAAATTATGGTCTGGAGCTTCCAGCACATCCAATCTTTTTCTGACACACAAAGCTGGAATTTTTGTCTTTTATAAAACACGACTTTCCCTAGGATACAAAATTCTCCTATGCACACATCACTTGATAAAAAAAATGAAATTTCAAAAATCTTTGATCCTCTGAAAAATATCCAAAAAAAGTCTACTTTTCACTTAAGAGATGGAATGCAAAGAAATGGTAGACAATCTCAGGACGGGGTAGGGGTGATTCAAATGGGGTCCTGCCACAACTTTCCAAGTCATTGCTAACATAAAATATAGTCAAGAGAAAAAAAGGCCAAATTCTTTTGCTAGTTGCAAATTCAAAAAACAAGATTTGATGCCAATAGTACAAATGTTTTCATATCGCTACAAAGAGTAGTATCATTTTGCTCTGTTTAACTTCCAAACATAGACATTTGAATTTCAACACAGAGGCTAATGATGTAGCACAGAATCTGTCCTGACACTAATATTAAGGTTTTCATCACATATTAAACCAATAAATGACTGAATTTAGCTCAGATTTATTACTCCCAATAAGGACTCCAGCCATGCAATTTCAAAAGCCACAGAGTATTTATAGCAGCAGTTCCCATGAAAGCTGAAGCAGTTACTTTGCTCTGAAGACAAATTAAATCCTCCTATTTCACATTTGGTTTACCTTTAGCTCACCCTTCCTCCTTCACTTACTCTAAGGTTTCAGTATTAGGTCTCAGAAGAACTCCCTTTTACCACCTGCAACTATATACACTAAAGTAGCTGAAATCTCCAAGGCAGATTTGAAGATTGTAAGGAGACTTCTTAGAGATTAGTCTTCAGCTGGCTCATGATGGAAATGAAGGATTTGCACAAAGAGGAGGAAAGGCATTCTGTGTGGGGTTAGCACAGCAAGGCTGAAGGCACAGAGACAGAGGATATGGGGGATGTCAAGGACATCTGCTAGACTGGAGTAAAAGGCTAAATTTGGGAAAGGAAGTTAAAGATGATGCCAGGTGGTAAGAACAACTGATAGATAACCTTGAATATCAAACTGAGGAAGAATTTGGATTTCTGATCCAGTGAAACAATGTACATTTAAAAATAGACAAGAGAGGGGAATAGAGTTAGAGAAAGGCGCTTTTGGCAAAAACTAAGCTTGAACTACCTTTTGTTATTGTTAGTCTTAAAAATTAACTTACAGGGGGCAGCTGGGTAGCTCAGTGGATTGAGAACCAGGCCTAGAGACGGGAGGTCCTAGGTTCAAATCCGGCCTCAGCCACTTCCTAGCTGTGTGACCCTGGGCAAGTCACTTGACCCCCATTGCCTAGCCCTTACCACTCTTCTGCCTTGGAGCCAATACACAGTATTGACTCCAAGACGGAAGGTAAGGGTTTAAAAAAAAAAATTAACTTACAAAAAAGCAGATCCAACACATCTTCCCCATAACAACAATTTCTTAAATTTGTGTAGCTTTTATATTTACAAAGCTTTGTCTTTACAACAAACCAGTAAGGTAGTTGGTGTTATTGCCATTTAATAACATAAGTATTATCCCCAGTAACTTCAGATATTCAAGATAGCCAGATACATTAAAAACAAAACAACCCCCCCATCCCAGAAACATCACATATTTATCTAAATCCATGAAATTATAATAACATTTCTTATTTTTTAAAAAAATTCAGGATATAAGAGGCATTTCCAGAAAAATGACAGGGACAAGTTTAATTTTCGAAGTAGAGACAAGCTAATCAAGAATATACTAGCGAATTCTAGTACTGGGAACCCATTTTCTAACTAGAAAGACCCTTGGATAACTATCTTATAGTATATTCTGGAAATGAATTTGACTACATAGGCATATATTTAATATCTTGGAGTTTATGACTGGATTTGTTCTTTAAGTGTGCATTTGACTCATCTAAATGAAAACAGAATGACCATTCAGACAAGTCAAGGAAGGACAAAAAAAGATAAATCTTTAAATCAGCAGTTTTCAACTTTTTCAGAATTATGACAATGGTCTTTTGTTTCATGACTCCCTCTTCAAAACTAATATACAATGAAGTAACATAATGAAATTTCTTTTTATGTATATCTTGTGAAAATAAACTCAGTACTTTTTTACTTGTATCTCATAGCAAATGTACTCATGTATTTTCCCTTTCCAATATTTTACAAAGTCAAAGAAGTGTTTTGCTGGCATAATTCCTGTCTCTCCCCTGAAACTATTTTTTTTTCTTCTTTGAAATAGCAAATACTGCTGCCAAAAGAGTGTTCTCTAAACAGAATACATTTGGTCCTTGCCAGGATAGACAACAGTTATAGGATCATAGGAAGGTACTTGCAAGGTCATCTAATCCAACTGGTTCATTTTACAAAGAAACCAAAACCCAGAGAAATTGAACAACCTGCCTTAAGTCACACAGGTGAAACATGCAGGAATCAAACCTTCGTCTCTAATTTGGTATGCTTTCCAGGAGGGCTGGTTTCTTGTCACCTATTGTCCTTACATCTACTTCTCCCCTTTAGCTCAGTCTCTTTATTTCTATGTCCCCATTTAAGCTGGTAGTTAGTTCATCTATTCTGCAATTTAAAACATGGGGTATGGCAACCACTTGATTCTTCTTTCTTCCTCTGGCCCAAATATGCTTTGATGAAAAAACTCTGAGATAAGCATTTCAAATGGCAAATTACTAAAAGGCCCAGAAATTGTCAAAGAAAGGGGGAAAATGCTGCACCATCTAGGGATGATAACACTAGAACTGCCTTTTTTATTCTTAGTATGTCACTGAGCTTTAGTAAATATGGGTGAATAATTCAAAGATGAAAGGCTTTTAAGAAGTATAGAAGTTCAAGAAGAGAAAAGAGATTGAAGTATCTCTGCCTCAACTCCCTCATGCTTGCTGTAGCAGAAGATATTAAGGTGAGAAGGAAAAATTTACAAGTCAATAATGTCAAATGTAACTTTAATTTTTTAAAGTAATTCTCTACCTATATAATCTTTTTAGTGATCTTTTTCCTCCTGCCACTCCCTTCTCAAAAACCTGCAATGGTATCCAGATGCCTACCAAATAGAACAGAAACCCTTTAGCTGGACAGTCAAGATTCTCTGCAATCTAGCTCCAACTAATCTTTCCGGCTTTTGTTCCAGGTAAAGGAGGCTGGTCTCATTTGGGCATGTTACTACCCATGCCTAGCAGAAGCTCTCTCACTCCTCTTCTTCCTGGGGCTGAAACCCCTGTCTTCCTTCATGGTGCAGATGAAGTGCTACCCCTCTGCAAAGCCCTTGGACTCTCCTCTCTCAAGCGAAAGTGAATTCTTCCTCCTCATCTTTATGGTGCTTTTCCATCTGACTCATTTGTTTTTTCTGCTGGTCATGTTCTACCTTGCGTCCTAATTATTTATTTGTGAGTGCATAGTCTCCCTTGCCCTCATTTGAAAATATCTTGAGAGCAGGGACACTCAAATCTCTCCTTACATCTCTAAGGTCTAGGGCAGTCAAGAAAATCATTCACAATCAGGCCCTGAAGGAAGAGAAGGATTTTAGCCAAGCAAGTAGGAGGAGGGCATGTATTCAAGGAATGGGGAGATGGAAGAGCACAGGGAAAAATTGGGAAGTAGCTTCTTTTGTTGGGCAGAGGGAGGCATATAACAACCAAATTATGATGAACCTTAAATGTTAGTTTGAGGACTTGGAATTTCATTCTGCAAGACAGCAACAGGTAACTATTAAAACATTTTATATAGACAACTTTTACTATGAGACTTGTATATTAAGAACATTAATTTGGCCTGGAGACAGGAGGTTCTGGATTCAAATGTGACCTCACACTTCCTGGCTGTGTGACCCTGGGCAAGTCATTTAACTCCAATTGCCTAGCCCTGATAAGGCAGAAGTGCTTCTGTCTTGGAACTGGCAAGGGTTTAAAAAAACAAATCAAAACCAAAACATTGTGATGGGGGGGGATAGAGATTAAAGACATGGAGGACAGCTAGAAAGCTGTAACAAAAGTCCAAGTTCATAAACATTTTTTGTGTCATGGACTTGTTTGACAATTCAACGAAGTCTATGAACCCCTCCTCAGGACAATGTTTAAAAGAAAATAAAATACATAGAATTATAAAGGAAATTTATTGTATTGAAACAGTTGCCTAATTAATAAAAAAAAAAACAAGCCAAAAAGATCCCAAATGAAAAATCCACAGTCTAAGTAAGTTTGCACTTTATATGGCATAGTAAAAGACTGGGGACTAAAAAAGGCCTTAGATGTCAAGCCTGGATCCCTGGAAGGATATCAACCACATCAATAGAAATAGGGAGATTGGGGAGACAAACCTATTTAAGGAGAATGAGGAGTTCAGTTTTGGACACATGAATTTGAACTATTCATTTAAACATCCATCTCCTGGTTCTCCTTTTATTTAGGGGCTCCTTCTGGTTTTTAATTCTCTTCCCAACTATTTACCATGGCTATATCTCCCAAGTCTTTCCTTGAACACCCTCTCTTGCTTCCATGATAGCTACCACTTCAACTATCATGGACACCTTTGCAATACACTTAGTCCTGACTGCTTTCTCTTCTGAGATCCAGATCAGCATTTCCTCTGTACTTCAGTCTTGACATGTTCAAGACTGAATTCATTATTATTATTTTTTTTTTAGTATATAGTTGTTGATAAATGTTTGGTGAATTTTTTCCTGAGTATACTGCCATTTCTATTTCTGTCAATGGCACTGTTTTGACTTTTTCTTCTCCCTTTGTTAAATTGTTTTCAGTTATGTCCTACTCTTTGTGACCCTATTTGGGATTTTCTTGGTAAAGGTAGTGGTTTGCCATTTTCTTCTCTAGCTCTCATTTGACAGAAAAGGAAATGGAGGCAAATCGGGTCAAGTGACTTCCCCAGGATTATACAGCTAGTAAGTAAGTGTCTGAGGTTGGATTCAAACTCAGTTCTTCTTGATTCCTGGCCTGGAGCTCTATTCACTGCACCACCTAGATTTTCCTTATTTTATATCAATCAATTATTGCATCAGAGGTACATCCTGAGCACAAATCTTCACTAATCTAAAGCCATCCATCCATTATACTTCATTGCCTTTAATAATGGCTGGACTTGTGATTTCATTTGAATAGGGAATTCAACATGAGCAAACTCTTAAAATGCAGATCTGAATTTGTTCTGAAATCAGAGTTTTAGAGTTTCATGGTTCTGAGATCATTTCTCTATCCATTACCATGTTGCTTCTTAAAGTAAAACTATAAAATTTATTTTAAAAAGCATGCTTTAAAAATAAGGATTAAAATATTAAATGATACACTTGGGGCAGTAACATGGTACAATGAAAAGAGCACTTGATTTGGAGAATCTGCCCTCAAAATTTCACCTCCAGGAATTAAACCCATATGATTGTGGGCAAGTTATTAATTGCCCTAGGAATCAGTTTCCCTGACTGCAAAATGAAACATTGGATTAGAAATTCCCTAAGGCCCCTACTAGCTCTTAGAGCCAGGATCCTAGATATAAATTAAGAGGTTCTTTGGAAGACCACTAGGATTAGAAGAATCATGCTAAAATATCTGAGGTACTATGATGAACACACCATATTTTAAAAGTACTTGAGACCAGTAAATCCAAGACAGTTTTTGTCACAAACTTTCCTACACATAGTAATTAGGAAAAAATCATTCTCTCAGTTTTGCTGCTCTCACTTAAGAAATGCTCAGGAATGGACTATACCTGAATACTGCTTGGAATTCACAACTCATATTTTTTCCTCTCCAAAGTCTGTTCGGGAGAAATATCCCAAAATGATTTTTTAGATAGTAGCTTCAAAGGTCAAAAATAATTTATTTGTAAATAGTTTCCTTGAAATATGCAAAATTCAAATTAGGGATCTGATTAAGGTCATCCTTCTATAGAAGTACATACATTTCAGGGACATGTAACTTTATTTCTAGGTGGTGATAAAATAAGTTTTGAAGATTCACAGAATTGCACAGACTTTTATTGCTAGAAGATACCTCAAAAGTCATCTGGTTCAATCTAGCCCTGAAAAGAAATCTTCTCTACAGTGGTTTAGATGAGTGGTCTCCAGGCTACAAGTGAAAACATTCTTCCTTATGAGTGCAGAATATCACTATTTGCTTCTTTCCAGGCAGCCCTGAGGCCCACTTTGGGATAGTTCTCTTAGTATAATTTTCTTTTTACTATGGATCCTCACTCAATCTCTTTGCAAGTTTTCTACTTATCACTTAGTCCTGCTCTCTTGAGCCAAACAGAACTAGTCTGACTCTTTTTTCCCTATGCCAGTCATTTCAGTCACTTCAAGAGAATTATCATTCCTCCTCCCACTACAAATTCCTCTAAGTTAAACACTGTTTCCTTCAAGTGATCTTTCTGGATTCAGAGCCTCAGATACTGACAAAATAGACATTTTCTGTTCTTACTTTATAAATTCTTCCTTGTGAATACTCTCAAAAGAGTTCTTCTTTCTCATGAACACCATTCATATTTATAAAATATGCAATTATCCTTCTAAATATATATTTAGGGAAAAGGCAGAAGGCAGGAAAAATAGTTGGATTGCTATGTAAGTGATTTAAAAACACACTTGCTTTGGAGAAATACCTAAAAGAAAAAAAAACCAACAACTACTAATATAGGACTACAGAAAAAAACTATCAGGACAGTTTTTCCAAGATAGCAGGCTGTGTTATGTCTTTTGGGGAGGGATAGGGATGGGCGGGGCTGGTCTTCAGACACTTTTAAAAAGTGATTAAGAATTTTAGAATATTCATGACTTTAAAAACTATATAAGTATATTCTGGGACTAAGTAGCACAATGTGCAGTAAAAAGAAAATGTTAGAAATTTGGAAAAATGATCTTCCCTAAAAGTCAGAATGGAAGATCAGTCAAAAGGGAAGTTTTTTTTCACTATAAAGACCATGACACTCTGCTAACAGATCCATTAAGCATTTCAGCAGAATAGTGGCTCACATATGTGTTACACTGCTACTTTTCCCTGAGGATGGCTACATTGAGCAGAAACTTTCTCTCTTGGCTATTTTACTTTAATACCTTATTTTTTTCTTATGCTAAAACATCAGTTAAGAGCCTACCTGACGTTTTGGAGAATTTGCTGTGCTGGGATTGACATTCCGCAATGCCTAAGAGTAAAAAATAAGATGGACAAAAATTACTTGAAGCCACATGGTTTGGCTGTGCAGGCTGACTTAACAAACACCATCCAGTCACATCTCCATAGCACAGAATTCCCATGATAGCCCAAGAGGAGACAGGTTGAGGGAGGTAAAAGCCAATGGAGCCACCACATTATCAAAACTAAGAAGTTTTTATAGCATTTGAGGAAAGGACAGGAAAAAAAACCCCAATAACTTGCCTTTTTCTTTAGGTACAAGAATTAAACTGCCATTTGGTAATCATTTTTGTGGACTTTCCCTTCTAAGGTTGGCAATGATCATAAGATCATAGATTTAGGGGTAGAATGGACCATGAAGGCCTGGAAGTCCAACTACCTCATTTTATAGATGAGAAAACTGAGGCACAGAGCAATTAAGTGACTTGTCCAAGGTCACATAACTAGATAAGTGTCTGTATCAGAATCTGAACTCAGATCTTTCTTATTCCAAGTACAGTGTCCTATACATAACACCATCCTGCCTAATTTCCTATGGCTGAGATTCTGGTTTTTAAATAGTTTTAAATAGTTGCTGAAAGAGAATAGAAAGCATCATTGATATTTTAATTAGATTTCTTACTCATGGAAAGTTTTGAAGACTTCATCCCATAGAAAAAAAAACTCCAAAAAGTAGACTATTAGTATGAAGGAAGAGTAACCATCTTCCCTCTTTTTCTCCCCTTTCCTTAAGCCCCATAACAATTTAATATGGAAGGTGATAATGAAGAAAATAAGGTTGTTACCTTTAAGGAAATTAAATTACTTTTTTCAGGACCCAATACCCAGAGTAATAGTGGAAAGAACAAGGTTAAGAAAGATGTTCTGGAAGGAATTTATAACAGCAATATTTTCCCACATAAGACACAGGCTAACCTATTATTGACAGTAAGTGACAGATAGCCCACTTTTATCTTTGAAAAGTTGTCTGGAAAGGAAAGCATTAATAGTATTTTCAAAGGAACATATTAAATAATTGATATTTTCTCCCTACTTGGTTTACTTTTAAGGGCTTTGCTTTTCAAGGAACTAAGATTTATAAAATGGTTCAAATGGCATATTTCATATAATAGGCTTAAACATTTTTTTAACCCATAGCTTCCATCTTAGACTCAATACTGTGTGTTGGTTCCAAAGAAGAAGAGTGGCAAGGGCTAGGCAATGGGGGTTAAGTGACTTTGCCCAGGGTCATACAGCTGGGAAGTATCTGAGGCCACATTTGAATTCAGGAGCTCTTATCTCCAAGGCCTGGCTCTCAATCCACTGAGCCACCTAACTGCTGCCACATAATAGGCTTTTAATAAATATTTTAAAAAATGAACTATGCTATTCAGGACCCAAGGATTACAAAATGAGAAGCAATCAATGAAAAAAAGATTGATTTATATGCTAATGTACTACTTTCTCCATCATAAAAACACAATTATAACCTTGTTGGAATTACCTTTTTATTAATATTATAGCATCATTTAACTGAAAAGTTACTTTTCCAGAGGAGTGATAGAAAATCACATTTAGGGAAATATTTAATCTTGTTAACTTCCTCCCTTTTTCCATCCTATTAAGAACAGATGGAGAAACATTCCACTTAAAGTACTTCCTGACATCACATGTTGTCATAAAGTTTGCCATTCTGTTAGTTATCTGACTGCCATACTAGAAACACATTAATACTGTGTTTTCCCTAGAGGAGAATTCCATTTAAGGTGAGTCTGTCTGGGCGCTTAGGCCAACACTGTTCCTACAATGTAAAAAAAAATCTCTTCAATTAAGTTCACTTATAAAGTAGTTCTGTGTCATGGACTTCCCAAACATGATATCATTGGATTAGGTTATAGAGTATTTCTAATTGATAATGATGCACTGTAAAAAATATCAAGGTATTATTTAAAGAGAGAATAGGAAAAAAATGGATGAAGTTTACAAATTCTTAGCTTGTATAAGATAATAAAAAGGCAGCAGTGTAACTCTGCAGTAGACGAATAAAAAGAATTTAAATTTTGAGGAGGGTTGATCTGTTCTTGTGGACAGTAAAGGCCACATGCAACTTTTTGAAAGAGAAGTGATGGGAGCTGTAGAGAAAAATTCTAAGCTCTCTGCTACTCTCTTCTTCTGGAGGGAAAACAATTTGAAGGCACTCTGGAATCTTCTGGCATTAGAGATATAATGTTCTTTAAAGAAAAATCTGAATTTTTTTCCCCACAAATGCTGAGAAAGTAGAGACTACAATATTTAGGATGATGTGCATGTCAATCACAGGGAAATAGGTGTTTCTGCTATTACACGATCAATTCGCTTGAGGAGACAGATTCTGCTTTTTCATAATCTCAGGCTCTCTATTCAGTCTTGCATATAGAACAATACTCAAATGCCACCTGGACTCAAGAAAGCAAGTCTTATGAGATTCTCTAAGATGACGAGCTCCTGGCCACTGACATGGCATAGATGTGACTAATGTGGCCCATCTATATTGTCCAAAGAAAGGTCTACAAAGAAGGGAGTAGAGAAAAGAGAGCATTCTTTCTGTAACAGGCGCAAGCATTATTCACACTGCTAAAAGTTAATCATGCCCAACACCAGAAATTGGAGGATAAAAAAGGGGAAGACTGGTTTCTAACCTGTGGCCTCACCTGCCGAAGCAGTTCTTGGTGCTTTAGTCGAAGTCTCTCTTTTTCCAACTGTAGCTGTTGCAGTCTTATCTGTTGCTGTTGATTGGAACTACCTCCACCCAGTACACCCCCTTGAGGACTCTGGGGAGCCAGGGGTGGCGGCTGCTTCACAGGAGCACTTTGACTGATTCTCTGGTTCATAGCTGAAAAGGATAAAAGAGTGATCCTGAAAAATCTAACTAGGGAAAGGAAAGGAATGTCTCAATCAAAAGAAATCTGTGGGGGTGGTAGCAGAACTTGTCAAATAATCATCAGCTATGCTTCTAAGGAAAATCTAGTGGAATGTGAGTTAGTAATCCATGACCATAAAAAGGACGACATCTATACCATTCAATTCAACACTGACTCAGTGGAACCGAGAGGTGACTTTTGTACTGTATTAACCTATGCTACCATTGATTTCCCAGCAACTGCAGGGAACAACCCTGAGGTTTTATCATGTGAGAGATAAAGAATAAGTTCATCTTTTTCACTTAAATGCTTTCTGTCTCTCCCCTTTCCTCCTTCTACCTTTTGTTCTCTGACAAGATGAAGTTGAATTCTTAACTATTTGACCTTATTGACCTTACCTAAAACAGAGGTTTTAGGAAAAATGGTTAGAATAGTCGCATAAACATAAAGAAAACATATTAAAAATACATGTACATCAAAATTTGGCTGCCTTACATAACAAAAGACACAAAATCAATTCACCTTTGTAGTAATCTCACCTTTGGGGAATACAGTTAAAGGAAGTAATTGGAAAGAAGGGGGAACTATTTGTACCAAGTTTATGGCTAAATTCAATATAAATATATAACAGTATGTCATTTTAATGTCTAGAAATAACCTTTAAATATAAACCAATGTTACATATGAGAAACTAAAAACAAATGCTCAGCAGTTGGGGAATGGTTACATTGTGGATCATAATTGAATACTATATACTATCATAAGGAATGATAAATAAGAACAACACTTAGGAATGTAAAAAATCTATGAAATGAAAAGAATAAAACAATCTAAATATACACTTTATTAAAACAAAATAAAACTGCACCTCAAATTTCCAAATTCTGATTTAATTAATAAAAAACCTCCATTTTAAAAGCAATTAATTCAGGAAAGTTTCAACTGTACATGATAAGAAGAGACTGAACTGCTCTACTATTAAAGAATAGAAGTAAATATCTGTATAGAGTTGAAAATGTTTGATTCATTATGCAAGTTCATAAGTCATTGAATTATAATGAAATATAATTATCTTCTTGATATGAACATTTGTGGTTCTTTTGTTGATTAGAATCTGTATTAGTTAATAACTGAGAGCTGCATTAATATTATTTCCTTTAAAAATAAGTTTTATAATGGGTATAAAAGATATCACTGAGAATGAAAAAAACAAAACCTTTGCAAGGTAGTGAAAAGAACTTCTTGTTAAAAAGGTGAACTAGGAGATGGAGAGAAGTAATATAAGTGGGGATAATATAACCTTTCAAAACTCCCCACACAAATAAAAAGGCAAAAATCTCCCTTTCTTGTGTCAAAGAAGCACAATCATGCAACACAAACTCACATATGAGCCATGCTTGAAAATTTATATCTTATTCTGCATTTCATGCCCATCAAACCAGGACGTAAATAGCATGCTTGCCCCTCTGAAATCGTGGCTGGCCACTGCACTCATCAGATCTTTGGTGTTTCAAAGTTTTTCATTTATTTATTTAAAACAATATTGTAGTCCTTGTGCTAACTCTTCACCTAGTACTGTTTGTTTTTACTTCTGGTTCTGTTCATTTCATTCTGTAATAAGTCTTACCATATTTCTTTGGCTCCATTACTTTCATATACCATAATTTGTCCAACCATTCTTATAGAATGGATTTTTTTCAATTCTTTACTACCACAAAAAGTACTGTGTGTGCTCTCCCCCTCGCTCAATGGAAAGATCAGAAGAATGCTCCATCTTAAATTCAGAAAAGCATTTCAAGTTTCTCATGCTCTTTGAGGACAAGATACTTTTGTGGAGAATATGGACTGGATGACTATACAGTTAGGTTGATTCAAGGCTGTTTGAATAACCACATCTAAAGAATGCTAATCAATCCAGGTAAAAGCTGTATTTAATAAATGCTTGGATAAATGCATTGAAAGCATATTTGTGAAAATTGCAATAGCACAAGTTGGGATGAAGAGTTAACAAACCAGGGGACAGTAAGTAAAATTTTACAAACAGGTTTTTCAAAAAAGGGGCTGTGTGAATACAGGACGGGGAAAAAAAACTGGCCTGTGTTTTATGTAAAAGTAGCTAAGAATCTAATTTTATTTGATCATGAGTTTGATGAGAATAATTTCATTTTAATGGATTCAGCCACTCCTCAAATATTTCCAGTGATTAGAGAATTCATTATATCACTTCCATTTGGATGTAACTTTGTAAAGGAATTCTTCCTTATTCAGAAAGAACTGGAAAGGCCTACATGAACTGATGCAGAGTAGAATAAACAGAACCAAGAGATTACTATATGCAGTTTACAACAATATTGTAGACTGATTGACTGACAGGCTTAGCTATTCTCAGCAATACAATTACTCAGGACAGTTCTGAGGGACTTATGACAAAGAATGCTATTCACTTCCAGAGAAAGAACTGTTGGAGTTAGAATGCAAATCAAAGCATACTATTTGTCATCTTAGTTTGTGTTTTTGATTTGGGGATTTTAGTTTTATGAGAGTATTCACTTACAACGATGAACAATATGGAAATATTTTGTGTGATAATACACATATAACCCAGAATGAATTGTGTGCCAGTTTTGGAAGGGGAAGGGGAAGGAAGGGAGGGAGACAATTTAGATCAGATAACTTCAGAAAACTTATGTGGAAATTTGTTATTACATATAAATGGCAAAATAAAATATATTTATAATAAAAATAATCTAAAAGAAAAAAGGAATTGTCTTCCTTATGTTAGAGTTGAAGTATGCTTACTTAAAATTTCATCCATCAGTGGCTTAATGTGACATTATGTCTAAAAAAGCTAATATAATCTTGAAATATATTAATAATCAAGTTTCCAATAGTAGAACATAATACTGCACTGCACTGTGTAAAATACACCTGGAGTATTATATTCATTACAGATCCCAAGATTTTAAGATGTCTATTCATAAAATATAACATGTCAAAAGGAGGGCCAACCAGAAAGATTTCCATATGGAAAACATGTTGTACCAAAAAAGATGATTATCCCAGAGAAAGAAGATTTTAGGGAAACATCATTGCCTTCATGAGGAAAGATTAGTTATGTGTTCCTCCAGATGATGCAGTGACAAACAATGGATGGAGGTCTTAGGGAGGAAATTTCAACTCAATATAGGAGAGTGATTTCTATTATTTAGAGAAGAGGTTGCTTTCCATCAATGGAAGTTTTCGAACAGTGGCTGGCCATCTTGAAAATATGTGTTGAAGGGATTCTACCTTTCAATGGAAAACTTTATTAGAAAACTTGAGTTTCTGGATAGACATAGTTCTGTGTATATCAAAAGTTTTCCAAGACAGAACGTTTATGTGCCAAAGAGGGGAAAATGACCAAAATTTATCCCAAATAAGTAATGCAATCTGTCAGCCATGGCATATAGCCACATTTAATTATGTTTATGACAAATCTATAGAATACAAATAATCCTTTAAGGTGTCTGGGTCCACAGTTTATTTTAAGTGAGTAATTTAAAGGCAAATAAACCTTGTTTGTCTTGTGGGAGTCAGCATTTTACCAGTTTCTTGAAGCATCCTTTTCTTTACTTTTTTTCTTGTGTTAAGCATCTGAACAGCACACAGGGTTGGTTATGCACCCACATGGAATATATATAGGAAAGACCTCACAGGCAGGCAAGAAACAAAACAGGCTTTGTTTGAGATGGCAGAAAAAGGGATGGGCAGCTAGGAAAGTAGAGATAATAGCATTATCCTTTCTTCCTTTTATATTTAGTCACTAAAATACTTATTTTCAAAGTTATTATAAATACTTAAAAATATAAAACCTCTCATAAATATTATGGTATCCAGGGTAGGTTAAGAGCTAGAATTGTTTAAAATCTATGTTTTTAAATTGTTCTTGTGTCTGTGATATCTGAGCTGCAAAATTGCTTTAGTTTTACTTAAAGACACAAGCCTGCCTGTTTTGGCTTAGTAAATGAGCTACCTGGCAGTTATATAAAATAAACAAGAGAATTCTCAAATAGGAAAATGGGTTAGCACTGTTGCTCCCTAAGTATTACTGCTTACTTTAAGCATTTGAATTTTTAACAGTAAGAAGATTTTAGTGTGTTTTCACAGATGTTAAATAACTTATTTGAAAATTTTGGGGATCTGGTTCTCTAACATGCCAAGCTTTTAAAGAACTTCTATCACATTTTGGTATATGTTTTAATAATATTATTTTAACTGTCAATTTCAACAAGAAGACAACAGAACTGTTCAAAATGTATAATAAGTCTGTACAAGGTTTCATGGGATACAAGGCTAAAATAAAAATTGTTACTTTCTTTTGTCTAAAATTTGCTTAAGGCCTAGTTGTCACCTATTAAGATATTAAACTACCTGTACTTTTAATTTATATTCTTAAGCAATAATTTCATTTCACTAACTTTACCTACAAATATAATCAGCCGATAAAGCAGTAAATGTATTAAACCAAAACATGGCATTAAAAAACATCAAAACTATTGGACCATCCGTACATTAACATGGCCAACATCTAAGATGATGACGATGATGATGACAATGACAGTTTTTATGTAGTATTTATTTGCCAGGCACTGTGCTGAGCTCTTTACAATTATTTTTATCTTAATAACTTTTACAATTTATAAATGATCTCATTCAATTCTCCCAACAACTCTGAGAGGTCAGTGTTATTTTTATTCCTACTTTACTGATGAGGAAATTTATACAAACAGAGGCTGTGTGACTTGTCCAGTATCATAAAGCTAGTAAGTTAAGTATCTGAGGCTGGATTTGAACTTGGATTTTTCTGACTGCAGGTGAAGTGCACTATTTACTGCACCCCCTAGTTGCCTTCATGATGATGATGATGACTGCTGGCATTTATATGGTGCTTTAAAAGTTTACAAAGCACTTTCCATTATTATTTCATTTAATTCTCATAATAACCCAGGTATTGCTGAATTGAAATTCTATTGATTTAACTGAAGTACTTATCTCCTTGTTCATATTAGAAATAATTTTATTTTGGAAAATTAATTTATTTCCAAACAATGTAACCTTCTTTATTCTATAAACTCAATTATATTACAGGACTACAATAACATGGGAATCTGAGAAGGTTTTTGACATTTAAAAGGGGAATACCTACTTGAAAAAGTTAGGAACTGGTATTCTTAGATGTTAATTTTTTTTTTACAAAAAGTGAACATAATAATGAAATTATATTAGAAGAACAATGATGAATACCGTTTTAATCATAAAATAATAATCAGATTACCCCTAGTGACATTTCTTTCTTTTAGTATACTTTATTTTCAAAGTCAATTCATAATGACTAAATCTTTTATATTAAGAAAATCCATCAGATTTCATATCCTAGACATTACTTCTAGGTAAGGTTTAAGAAATGTGCCAGCTTTCCTCTCTCTCACCTCAACCTTCCAAATTATACCCGCTCTGTGTTATTAGTTATAATTTTTACTATATTCCATGGAAAACAGAATTTTCTGGCCTGAAAAAAGATGGAGCATGTAAGTATACTTCATTCCATCAGCTGTGCTTTGTATTCAGCCTTACTGCTCCTCATCCCAGCTCTGCCTATGAAAAACAACTTTTTATATTTTTATTGATCTTATGAATAATTGTAAGTAGTTCATCCTGTCAACAATCAAACACTTTTTATTATACATAAATGTTCAGGTGCCCACTAAGCATTTAAAAAAATAAAACCTTACCTTGTGTAAGAATTGATACTAAGTATCAGTTCCAAGGCAGAAGAGCAGTAAGGGCTAGGCAACTGGGGTTAAGTGACTTGCCCGGATCACAGAGCTAGGAAATGTCTCAGCCCACATGTGAACCCAGGATCTCCCATCTCCAAGCTTGGTTCTCTATCCACTGAGCCTCCTAGCTGCCCCTCTAAGCATAGTTTTAAATAATACTTACAGGAATTGTTCCTGCTTATACTTCCTTTAATGTCATTTCTGGAAGAAAACTCAGAGAGCACTGAAACTTCCTTGTTTTTTCTGTCAGTATAAGCTAGTACAAAACCATAAATAAAGGACCCACTGGCATTGAAACAATTGTGTTTAACTACCTGTTCTATAAAATAAGCATTTTAAAAAATCAGTAGAGGTGGAGGCTCTAGTCCATTCCTGAAAGAATCTAGACTCTGTAGAAGTAATTCAAGAGAAAATGCAAGGTGACAGACATGACTACTCATGTTCACAGATGTAGTTCTGGGTCAAGCATTCAATGGACAAGCCATCTTCTATTCTCCTCTACTTTTTCCTACCTCAATTAATTAATGAAAGTATCAAAGTTTTGTGACAGTTCAAAGACACTGATCAATACTATTATTTACATCCATCTAGAAACATGTTTCTTCCATTACCTGGTTAAACCAATAGACACTGATGAGACCTGTTTGTGATTTAAGGAATTTCAAATAATATGACACGGAGGAAGAGAACATTTTCTTCTCATCACCTCATTTAGCAGTTTGGGTCAGGACACAGGGGTTGCTAAATGAGGTGAGGGGGAGAATGTGTTCTAACCAGTTATCAGTTTCATTTCTCTAGAGGAGGAGGATTTACCACCTGAAAAAAAATCATTAAAATTCACTTTAGGGAATTCAGGTAAAGAAGCTAATTAGGGCAGTTCCTTTAAGATAGGGAAGTTAATTTAAAAAAGATATTGATTACAGAAAACCCACAATAAATTAACTAAATAAACATTTAATAATAATGACTTTGAAAGTAGTCTTTTTGAAGTTCCAATCTCTTACAAATTTTCTAAATTGTTCAAAAAATCTTTAAGTTGCTTAAAGAAGGGAATTTCCTCCTGTGTGTGTGTGGGGGGAAGGCAGAGAGAATAAGTATAGCTTCAAGCTGTACTATTCTATCTGATGAACACAAATGAACCATAGGAAGTCATATCTAGAGCCAAAAGAACTTGAGAAGCAATTTGACCTAATTTTCTCATTTTGAAGAGTGGAAAACTGAGGGGTGAGAGGTTAAGTGACTTGCTTAGTCATATGGTTAATGTCCCAGTAGGATATGAACCCCAGTCTTCCTAACTTTTGAATCTAGTACTCTAACCATTACTCTATGTTGCCTCCATAAGAAATGAACATTTATTAAGCAGACTTTGTTTTAAGAGGCAAGTATTGGTAGTTAAGGAATATTTTATTATTATTGAAATAAGGTTTGCCCTGAGGGAGTTTACAGTTTAGTGTAAGGGATGACATGCATTGGGCCTTTATTTTTACTGAAGATTTGTTACAAGATCTACTTAAGTAGCAGCTTGTGATAAAAACTTCCAGTCATTCATAATAGCAAGCATAAACAGAATTTCCAACCTAAGTTGAGGAAAATGGTTTTAATCAGCATATTGCATTTTTGATTACAAAAACATATGCTGAATAAACAAATCCTTGAATTACCTTGTCAGATGACCAGGAAAAAAGAACAAAAATGAATTTTAAAACATCCATTAACAGAGCTTTAAAAAAATCTTTAAAGGAGGGCATGTCGGTTTTATTTTGCCCATTTAGGAAAGCCCTATAATTACTGTTTTTTCATTATATATGAATCACTAAAACATTATAAAAAGACACCACAAAAGGGGAATATTTTGTGATTTTTTTCCCCCAGCAATTTTTCAAAGATATACTTCCTTAAACACTTCAAAAGATAATATGATTTCAATGGTGTGGTTACTCTCTCCACTGGCATAGAGTACAACCAATCTGTGCCTAATTAGGTAATCTTTATGAGTTTCTATACTGAAAACACTTTTGATGTGTTGGCTAACTTAATGGTGATAAAACTTCCCAAATTAGGTAAACTGGTTCCTCAGGTGACAAGGAACACAATACATCATAATGATCACATTCAGTTTTTCCAGTTTGATTTGGTAATGTCATATCTTAAAAAGATAAACTTTGAGGATTCAGTGTCAGCTCCAGGTCATGATAGAGCATCAAGAGTAGAACTTGAACAGAGCTTTCTAATATATATGTATGTCAATACACAACTATGAGGACAAAAACCCTTTTTTAAAATGTGTCAAATGAAAATGAATGTGTTTTTCAAAGAAATCAAAGGTAGTCTGTAGTTGCTCTTCTCTACCCTGCACCACTGTTAATAAATTAAGCTACTAGTTAATTAAAAATCTTGTCTAGTGATTTAATTACTTTTTAGCAAAATTTCTAAGATACTCGAGTATTAGATATATAGCTTAGTTGGGCAAATGATTACAAGACTCCACCCCTCATGATTTATTCTTTTAATCATTTCTTTTTTCTCCATGGAGGTACATTTCCTAAAAGCAATTTTATGATTATCTTCATTTATTTACCCTTCGTGAGAAGGGAAACAGCTACTTCCAAGTTATAAAATATTTGCTAGTTCGGTTCTAGCAAAGTTTTGGAAATAAATTGCTGAATTGAAATTCTATTGATTTAACTGAGGTCCTCCTCTCCTTGTTCATATTGGAAATAATTTTATTTTGGAAAATTAATTAATTTCCAAACAATGTAACTTTCTTTAAACTCAATTATCATTCTACCTCCTTCCAAGGAAAATGTGGTATGGACACAGTAACAAGAATTTCATCTATAATGCTATAAATTCAGGGGTAACCTTTAACTGTGCACCCAAGTTTAAAATCATATGGTTATTATACTACAAATGATTATGAAGTCAAAACTTTTTATTTGTTAAGTTTATTGGGGCACATTTCAGATTTTTTTTTCTTCTAAAGAAGCAATATAAACAACTCAAAACCCCTCTGTAGGAAGAGTACAGATGCTTCAATCCTATTAACATTTAACATATTTAAAGACTTTTATTATGTTGATATGAATTCCTAGGATTATAAGGCCAAATTATTGTAGACAGTATTTCCTCTGATACCCAGTTTATCTGTCTGTCCTTATGTGATAAACCTTATCTACACAGTGATTTCCTCATCCACAATTCCAGTGCTTCTAAGGAAAGCTAAACTAAAAGACAGAAAAAATGGTTAGGAAACCTAAGTTCATTCAAACCAAAAGGCCCATTTTATCTTCACTCTAAACTGACCTGTTCTATTTGAGCAATAATATTAGATTTGATTTTAAAAGTGAGGACTAAATTTGTTATTTTTCAAATCCTCAGGGATTTTTCCTATTCATTATTATTTCTTTAATGGTTCTGCAATGAAACAGTAGGAAAGAATCAAAGAAAGGGAGAGAAGAGGAAAACAGCAGTTTGGGAGGGAAGAAAGTTAGAAATGTGCACCAAGAGGTCTTAATGGAATAACATGGACCTCAAATTCCTTTAAGGCATTTCATGAGGGGCTTTTAAGGCTGTGCTGCATTTTTGCAAACATCAGCATGAATAGGGTGACAGTTTTTGGTAATTTTCCTGTGGGATGGATGATATTTAGTCAGTTTAGTCAGTCAACCCTCCAGGAGAGTCACAGGATTGAAAGGAATCATGAGACTATGTATATAATCAACCCATGCATGAAAAATGGTCATCCAACTTCTACCTAAACACCTCCAATGAGGTTTAATACCTCATACCTAATTAAGTCTAATTAAGCAGTAAGTCTAATACCTAATGACTCCCAAAGCAGCCCTTGCTATTTTTGGATAGGTCTTAGCTCTGTCTTTAGCAGCAAAGCAAAACAAGGCTATTCTCTCTTCAATATGATATCCCTTTACATACTTGAAGAAAGCTATCATGCTCTACCTGTCTTCTATTTTCCAGATTAAGCATCCCTATTTCTTCCATTATGTGGCATGAACTTGACGACCTCCATGATACTGGTTTTCTTCTTCTTGGCACTCTAGCTTACCAGTGTTTGTTTGTTTGTTTGGTTTTTTTTTAAAGAATGTGGCATCTACAACTGTGAAAGACTTAGCACCTCTCAGCAATACAATGATCCAAGCCAATTCTGAAGGCCATATGACGAAGAATGCTACCCATCTCCAGAGAAAGAACTGTTGGAGTTGGAATGCAGATCAGTACATATGATTTTTCATTTTATTCGTGTTTTTTGGGGGAGGCTTGGGTTTTCTAGGAATATTCCCTTACAAAAATGAACAAAGTGGAAATAAATTTTGCATAATACACACAAAACCCAGATCAAATTGCTTTATCATCTCTGGGTAGGGAAAGGGAGGGAGACAATTTGGATCAGATAACTTTAGAAAATTCAAGTGGAAATGTTATTACATGCAACTGGTGTAACAAAATATCTTTACAAAAAAATGGCATCTAGATCTGCTCTAACTACAGGAGAATATAAGGGTCCTAAGATCTCTCCAGCCCTGGGAACTATGCCTCTCTTAAGGCAGTCTAAGGCAGCACTAGCTTTCTTGGCAGCCTCTTCACACCACTGGCTCATCTTGAGAACTTGGGTCTATTCAAACAATAAGATAATTTTTGAACAAATATGCTGTACAGCCAGTACTCCTTTATCTTAAGATTATATACATTTATTACTACCAAATTTCATCTTAATGTGATTAACCCATTATTTATATAGTACTTTAAGGCTTGAAAAGCCCTTTAGTTAGAGCAAGGAGTACCTCAGAGTTCTTAATTTTACAGGTGAGAAACAGAGGCCTAGAAAGGTTAAATATGCTACTCTATTCAATTCACATAGCTGATAAGTATCAACAGGCAGGATTCAAACCCATGTCCTCTGAACTCCAGAGCCACTGCTCTTTCTACTGTACCATACTGTTATTAAGTTTTCATTTGATCTTGCTAACATCCTTTGAGATAAGTATTATTCTGCTCAATTCCATTTTACACATAAAGAAACTGAGGTTTAGGGAGTTAAATGACTTGTTCAGGATCAAGAAGGGATAAAAGTGTCAAAGGTAGGCCTTCTTTTCTCCCAAGACCAGAGCTCTGATTTGGTCTAGTATTCTAACCTTTCAAGATAATTTTGAATCCTGATTTTGTCATCCAGTGGGTTAACTATCCCTTGTAAGGGAAGTAGGTGGTAGTGTGAAAAGACCACAGGCTCTGGATTAAAATTCCATCTCAGAAATTTACTACCATTTGTCTGATTTGAAGCAAATCCTTTCAATTTAAATTAAACAATTTTAAAAATGTATTAAAACGTCTATTGTGTGCAGAGTACTGTGCTAGGTGCTAAACAGTCACGAAGTTTAAATAAGCCAGGTTCCTTATTTCCCAGGGCAGTATAAGAAATGACAGCATATTTAGTATAATTGGTATCATATGGCTTACTGTCTCAGGGAAGGTGGAGGGTAGGGAGATAGGGTGAAAATGTGGAACGTACAGTATTAGAAAACAAATGCTGAAAAACATATAAGGGAAAAGTGATGAGGGTGGGATGGGAAAGGGAGCATAATAAGATCTAACCACTAGGAAACCCCAGGTTATACTAAAGTTCCATCTCCTACACCCAAGGGGAGATAGCATTTGAGTAAAAGTTCAAAGTTTAAGTAGGAATTCAACAGGTGAAGAAGAGGGGCAAGGGAGTCAATCGAATAAGAACAGAGTAAGCAAATATACAAAATGCACACTTTTAGGAGTGTAGAAGGCTATGAAAAGGGAAGAAATGAAATATAATAAATATAAGAGTAATATTTGTTTTCTTTGAAAAAAGGCTATTAATTATTTGAGTCTTTGTAATTTAGATGGATAATAGCTATTTCATTTTAATCACATTTCTGAGAGATGAAAATATACTAGCTGGTCCAGTCTACTAGACAGTATGTAATTAGAATTTTCTCCCTAGGTACTCTCTCTCCCAGCATCCCATTTATGTATCTATGTTATGAAACTAACGTAGGGAAGATATAAGTTTTGTATAGCTTTGCCCCCCCTGCTCTTTGCTCTCAGGGAATGCAGTTGTGGCAGTTGGGTGAGTGCCAGGCAGAAGAATTTTACTCAACATGGCTTTACTTAGACTTCTGCTTTTGTTCTTGTATTTTTTCTACTTCAAGTGATTATTAATAAATCTTATAAAATATAATACTTGGAATTATTGGATATTAATTTAAATCTTACAAGAGTAGCACCTGTATGACAGATACCATTATGGAATTATCAAATCATATTCTTATTTAAAAACATTCATAACTTAAACTATATAGGTTGGCATCATTGCTTACTGTCTCAGGGAAGGTGGAGGGTAGGGAGAGAGGGTGAAAATGTGGAACGCACAATATTAGAAAACAAATGCTGAAAAACATATTAGGGAAAAGTGATGAGGGTGGGGTGAGTAATGGAGCATAATAAGATCTAACTACTAGGAAACCCCAAGTTATACAAAAGTTCCATCTCCTATTCCATGTAATCAAAAGAAAATCACCAAAGGAAGAAATGTGATGGTACACAGAACTCTCTAATGAGATCATATTAAAAAAAAATTTTAAACCCTTATTTTCTACCTCAGAACCAATACTTTGTAAGGCAGAAGAATGGTAAGGGCTAGGCAATGGGGGTTAAGTGACTTGCTCAGGATCACACAGCTGGGAAGTGTCTGAGGCCAGATTTCAACCTAGAATCTCCCATCCCTAGGCCTGGCTCTCAATATAGTAAATTGTCCAGCTGCCACTGAGATAATGTTTTTAAAAGTAACATACAAAATATTTGACTCATGGATCCATGCAGAAGAGTGGCATGGACCTAGAAGAAAGTCAGGAAGTTCCAGAAAGCTCTAAATAACCTAAGAATTTCAAATGCTAATAAAAACAAAATTATCTGTTGTTCCTATGTTCAAAGAAAGAGATAGGCTAAACTGCTTGGAGGCATATGATAGAGAAATGATGGGCTTAAAAAGACCAATAGGTTGAAATGACATGGTGAAAATAACAGATAAAATTTAAAAGAAATATCAACTGCAAAAGTTGGAAAAGACCAAGAAAAATTCCTGAGTTTTTCTGTTGACTTGAAGATCAGAATGAACCATTGGTGTTAAAATGGTTGCCTAAAAAAAAAGGTTGCCAAGCTAACTGCAGTCAATGGATAACATTATTAGAGATAGAATACCAAGACAAAGAGATAACAGATCCTACTATATTCTGAATTTGTCAAACTATATCTTGAGTATAGTATTTAGTACTGAGTACTTCATGACCTACAGACTGGAGTACATATCAGAGTATGACCAATAGAGTGAAAGGTCTGGAAACTGTAATTTGTTAAGAATAAATTAAGTTGCTGTGGATGATTAACATAATTCAATAACAGTTAAATGCCTACTATTTGGGGAACAATTAGATTTTTGAGGGGAGAAGGGGATAATAGTTGGTCTTCAAATAATTTGCAGGGATATCAGACTGAAGGGCTGTGCAGTATCAGAAATCAAAATTAGGACTATTAAACTGAAATGACTGGAAGACAGTTTTCAGCTGAACACAAATAAAAACTTTGTAACAATCAGAGCAATCCCCAAATAGAACAGACTGCCTTGTGAAGTAGCAAGCTTCTTTCAGTGGAAGCACTTAAGCAAAAACTTGACAACTGACTGCCTATTAGGGAATTCTGCATGAAGTGAAAGATTAGATTACATAGTGGAAATACACTGTGTCCGATTGGAATGGCTGGTCAAATTATGTTATAAGGATACAATGCAATATTATTGTGCCATGAGGAATGATGAATGAATTATATATTCTCTGATAGGAAATAAGGAGAATAGGCTGGCATCTATCTATCTATAATCTATCTATCTATCTATCTATCTATCTATCTATCTATCTATCTATCTGTCTGTCTGTCTGTCTGTCTGTCTGTCTGTCTGTCTGTCTGTCTGTCTGTCTGTCTGTCTCTGTCTCTCTGTCTGTCTCTCTGTCTGCCTTCCTGGGCAACCAAACTCTGGAAAACTGCAACAGAGTCAATACTGCACTGCCAAAATTTAAGGCTATATCCTTTCTTTAAGTCAGTCAGCAGCAACTTTAACTTTTCTCAAAGAATATACTGTAATGGGGCTTGCTTTCTTTTTCTTTGGGTAAAGTGTTATATAGAAAGAAAATAAGATACTTTAAAAAATGAGAACAATTTTAAAAAGTTAAACAACTTGCAAGACTGATTTTATGACTATACATTTCTTAGGGTGACTCCCTCACAGTGGATCATGTAAGAAAATATGAGCAGATTATTTGCTGAGTCCCTTCCCTCCACTGTAACTGGCGTCATCCAAAGGAAACGTGTAGATGAAGGATGGAGAATAGTCCATCAAACACAGAGATCCCAGAAAGAAAAAAAAAAAGAGTGCTTTTCTTTAGGTATAGTTTGGATTAACCAGCCTCTGAGGGCCAACTTTGAGATTTGGCAGTTTGCAATCTGGATCATAAGTAAAATCAATTTCCCCCAAACAATGAAGCAAATCTGTGCAGAACCAGGTTCAATGCACAGTCTTTGTTGATGATCTTTAATTGACTTTGGCTCCTAAAATGCTTATCGGCTCCCTACAGCTGCCTCTACATGACAAGTAACTTACTGATAAATAAACAAACATTAGAGGACTTGGGGAAGCTAATCCTTTTGTTATCTTAAAAGTTAAAAGAAGCAAGGAGGAGCAGGGGAAGGATACAGGAAGGAGAGGGCTATGTGATTTTTCTGAGTAGGGTCACCATGTAGAGTTTAGTTTATAGCAATGCACCTGTAAGAGGGAACCACACTACCATGACAGCACTGCCTGGCTGGCTGGCTTTGTACTTCTTGTCTAGCTCTACAGCCATGTCTGAAGCAAGCAGGCACAAACAACGAATTAAATATAGCAATTAAATCTTGCCAAACTTCTGGTCTTCTTAGAAACAGGACAAAGATCTCTATGACAGGAGGTTACAGAGGAAAATGTGGGTGGTTTTTGAGTCACTGGGAGAGACAGGGAGAAAAAAAAGACAACTTTCTGATGCTGGCAAATTATTGCGGTTTGGAGAGACTTTTAAAGCAGAAAGGGACTATGTTCAACCTCTTACTTTTTTTTTTTTTAATAAACCCTTACCTTCCAACTTGGACTGGTTCCAAGGCAGAAGAGAGGTAAGGGATAAGCAATGGGGGTTAAGTGACTTGCCCAGGATCACACAGCTGGGAAGTGTCCGAGGTCAAATTTGAACCCAGGACCTCCCATCTCTAGGCCTGGCTCTCAATCCACTGAGCTACCACGCTGCTCCCCAACCTCTTACTTTTGAATGGAAAGGAAACCATGGTTCAGAGCAAGGGGAAATGAATTGCCTAGGAAATGAATTGCCACATGGATGATACTATCAAATGTTTTCACTGAATTCTCTCATAAGTTTCTTATTGTATATCCTTTGGTAGCTTCTCTCCTTTCACTCATTCTTCTTTGTCCCAAACTCATGAAAAAAAAACCCCAACAAAACCTTACCTTCTGTATTAGAACTGATACTCATGATCAGTTCCAAGGCAGAAGAGTGGTATGTTGGGGTTAAGTGACTTTGCTGATGGTCACACAGGTAGGAAGAGGCCTGGTTCTATAGCCAATGAGTCACCTAGCTACCACCAAACTCATATTTAATAAGGCTTTCACACATATTAACTCATGGGATGCTCACAATAACCCTAGCCAATCACCTGAAATCTCATCATCACATTTCCAATTCAATCTTGGATACTCAACACTTTCCCACCTCCCCCAGCCTCCTCTCTCCTCTGATTGGAGGGCAGGTTGAGGGTGGGGCACCAAATTCCTCCCAAAGGTTTCATTTATAAAGAGCTAAGCTCACTCTACTTTCTCATCATCAGCTCTGCTTGGTTTGATTATCCCAGAATATGAAGCCTCTGCACCAAATCCTCCTTAGTCCCCAACCCTCCCTTTTGTGCACTGCCTTCTGATATTAAGTTATAAGCTATTAGAAGGCTGGGAATTTCTATTTTTTTCTTTGTATCCCTAGAGCTTAGAATACTGCTTGGCATATAGTAGGTGCTTAATTAATAAATGCTTACTGTATTGTATTATAAGACAGATAATATTTTAATCTCCACTGGATATATGAGGAGCAGAAGCTAAGAAGGTATGCATCCTGGACAAGGCTATACACCTAAATGGCATAGAGCAAGGATATGAATCCAGGTCTAACTCCAAATCCAAATGTCATGCTGCCACTGCACAAAGCCTGTCACATACTACTAACTCTTCTACTTTGGGAGAATCCAAGAGGGTGATCTATTCTTAGTCTATCTAGCCATTACATGACAGCTTAGGCTCATTATTAAAGGCTTAAAAAGTCTTTTCTTTTTTAAGATAATACATTGCTTTTTATGTGAACGATTCATGGCAATTTTATTCAGCAGATTTGTGAGCAGGTTGTTAGTACTTCCACTACCTATAAATTCCATGAAATAATTTATATTTTCTAGTCTCCAAGACCCTGGGTGGTTTTATAGTATGGTAAAGTGGGCAAAATTTCAGGTATTAGTTGGCCATAAAGAGCAATTTTATCGAAATGAAAATGTTGTTTTTATTTGATGTCACAGCTATTTAGTCCCTGAGAAGTAACTTATACTTAAATTTATTAACTACTTTATTACTCACAGAAAGAATTTTGTTCTGATAATTGAAGGAGAAACTGGGGAAAAGCTGTGGCCTTTAATACTAACATTAAATCGACTCCTTTTTAAAAAGAAATATTTTGGGGTTTGGGGGGATAATTTGACATTAATTTCTATCAATGATTATCTAATCACTGATAATTAGATCCTAACATTGAAAACAACAGTTTGAAGCTATGTAACAGGCATGAGGTCTTTCCTCTCTTCTGTGAGTTTTAAAATTAATATTCAATAACTAAGTATTATTTTAAAAGTTTTATTAATAATAACTAAAGTAAAAAAAGAACTAGTTAAGAAGGTGCTAACCCAATCTGCTTGCAAAAGAAGAGGGAGCGGGGGATGCGGAGCTTTAGAACTTATACAAATGTGACTAAGTAAGGTGGTGGAGAGATTAAAAGGAATTTTGGGAAATACTAAGGGACTTCTGGGGGATGAAGTCCAAAGGTTCAAAAAGTACATTATTATATTGAACATATATGTATTTATTGTTACCCTTCTGGTGCTATGCAAACCTATTTCCAGAAGCACAGATCACTAATATTAACACTTACATTGTATAATTCATCCTTTTACATAAACATTAGGTACAATAACATTTCATATATGAACAATTTATTAACTGTTAATGTTTTGGCCACTGTCTTTTATCCTGAGAAAGAATTTCCTAATGTTTGTGTTTTCATTAGCATTTTTTTTGTTACTGGAGTTATTCAAATACTGACAAGGAAAAAAAAATCAGAATCTCCAAAATGCAGAAGAAAATGTTTATCTATATTTGAAGTTGTCTTGATGATACATATTAGAACAAAAGTCGTAAGAGAAAAGAGGAATTCTCAAATTCAAAATAGAGAAGTTTGATATTTTACATTATTCTCACAGTTCATCATGCACACTTTATCTGTTAATCAAAAATACCTTGGATTCAAAATAGGGGTAAGGGTGTTATAAATTTCTCAATAAAGTCTTTTGAAAAAGAACCATGGGAATAATACATCACTTTTAGGCAGAGGGTCTTTCATGAAAAAAAATAGCAAGTGCTACAACTAAAAAAATGGTAATATTCACTGATTTGAATTTTTCTTTACAAAGAAATGGAGATTTTAAAAAGTGATTCATAAATGAGGAGAAAGGTAAGTTTCCTGGTACAGTTCTTCAGAAGAGAGGAAGAACTGAACATTGATTGATAAAGGGTTCCAAGTCAGTTTCTTGCTTGAAACTAAATGGCTACTGTAGAAAGAGGTTTACTGTATTTATGGATCTATGAAGTTGTCCAACCTTTATGAAAAGCAGACTGGAATGTTAAGAAAATGACAAAATGTCCATTATCGTTTTTACCCAGAGATCTGACTGCTAGACATAAACCATAAGGAGGCCAAAGACAGGTAAAAAGGTGTCATATTCACAGCAAACACTTTTTTGTAGTGGAAAAAAAAACTGAAAACAAAGGAGATGTCTATTGATCGGAGAATAGCTAAACAAATTGTGCTGCGTGAATGTAATTATAGAAATTTTGTATTGTAAGAAAGGATAATATGAAAAATCAGAAAAGCATAAGAGATGAACAGATACAGAATGTAGTAAAAAGTGTCAGGGAATAACATATACAGAAACTACTAAGTATTAACTAAAAAGAATCTGAATATAAATATACTGGAAAAGCTTGTCTCTTCAAAGAAGAGAAAAATCACACTTGTTTGAAGAGGTGGAAGACTACTGGGTGTGAAACTCGGCTTCTGTCATTGTAGTCAGGAAGACAATTTCAAATCTAGTCATATACTGTGTGAACCTAGACAAGTCACTTAATTACTATTTGCCTCAGCTTCCTCGACTGTAATATGTGGGATAATATCAGCATCTTCTTTGCAGGGCTGTAAAATATTTGTAAAAGTGTTTAGCAAAGCAAAAGTGTTTGGCTCATGGTAGGTGCTATATAAAAATGATTATTCTCCCCCCCCCCCCCTTCCTGGTTATGATTCAGTTAATTTGAGTTTTGCTGAACTGATTTTCTATCTCCTAAAAAAATTCATTGGGTTTGTTGGTGGGAGGGATATAAATGATATTAACATAAGAAGGAATTGGTAACTTCTAATTTCTTAAAATGACACTTATATGGACAACTTATATTGTTTTATTATTGCTTTGAAATTATAGTAAATGGACTTCTTGAACACTCAAAAACAGAGAATTACAAATAATACACATGGACAAAGGAGACGGGCAATGACTGGGAAGGCCATATATGACAAAAGAGAGCAGCATCTGTGTGTATGCTCCATTTCAAACTCCAAAGCTATAGGTCTACATTACCCAAACTATAGCTAATAGACACTAACTATTTGAACATAGAAGTTTTGGGAAAATAGGTAAAATTATTCCTCTAAAATTATAAACACAAATGTACTATTTATTATTATGCTGCAGTGACTAAAAAGGTCAAAAAGCGGAGTGGGCCAGAGGGAAGGGAAAGGAACTCTTTATATTTCCTTGGCAGAAATAATAAAATGTAACCCATGATACAATATGCACAATTCCAGATTTCAAGGAAAACTCCTTCAAATTCAACAGCAGCTAGCAGCTTGTCTCTATTTGCCGTCACTCTAGATCAGAGAAACCCACATGCTTTTTTTCTATTTTACCCCTCCCTCCCCAACCCCCTCTAGTTACACTTGAGCTCTCTGACTGAAAAGGTCTGGAACAGATTAAAAGTCGGGCCACAAAATAAAAAGCCTTGGCATGTTGTCAAGCCTGTCTGGGATACACATACACAGTGGGCCCGAAAAGGGAAACTGAAGACAGTAAGAGAACCTCGTGAAGCTTTTTGGACGTTTCTAGTTGGAAGGGTTGGCTTTTGTTGGTTGAAGATGAGGTGGTTTGATGGCGGAGAGCAGAGGGGGAGAATTTATTTTTGAAAAAGGAAGGACCATCTCATTTTAATAGTTAATGAAACTTTGCAATGATCACAGCAAACTATTTCATGCCACTCCTGCAGTTGAAATCATTGCTTAAAAATGAAATGTTTTGTTCTAATTCATGACCTTTGTTGCTTAGCTAAGATTTTATTCTCACTCTATTTCACAAATGCTTAAGTTGAAAAAAATGCAACACAGTAGAGTGTTTTGTTTTGTTTTGTTTTTAGTTTTAAGACATGGAAAAGCTGAGTCTATTTCTTCTAGGATGATTTAAAGAAACAGGGCCTGGTATCCCTGGTCACTACATTTATTATCTCTCATAGTTCTTTGGTTTTCTGTTTCAACCACAAGGTTTTATTCATGTAATAAACAGAATTCAAAGTTGCAAATTACTAACATACTTACATTACTTGTACAATATACAAACAGGTCTGCAGCTTAAAGACTAGTGTTTAAGCCAACTGTGTATCTATCCAAACTGACAGCCTCTGAGTATGCTCCACCTTTGACTTTACTTGAATAATGAGTTCAGCCTGTCAACAAAACTGGTCAGTCAGTTTAGGATCCTCTGTATTTCACCTAAGGGTAAATGAAGATCTGACTTTTGCACCCTCCTTCTTGGTAAAAGGTACCCACATAGCCCGATGAGATTTGTAATATTTTGAACAGCTTAACTATTAACTATTATTAACTAAGCAGACCTCAGTTTTTCCAGGGCTGAATTTAGATGGCATTCACAGAGTTAATGCCTTTTTCTCCTAAGGGCCCCCGCCAGTTGTTGTTAGATCAACTCCCGTAAAGCTTCAAAGATTTTTTATCCTCTCAGCCTGACCTACTCAGTGATCTGCACACTGTTTTCATTTAGCTGCACTGAGTCCAAGACTAAAGCTTCAAAACCACAATGATCTGCTCCTTTTTATACTTATTTTTCCATAGCTCTGGAAAAATACCTCAGAAATCCAACTTAAGAAATTGAAAATAGTGAATTATCAGAATAATAAACCAAGAGCAAACTTGCACACCATTATCAAAACAATCACACTTGGGGGATGGAAAAGATCCTGATTTGGAAGGGGGGAATTGGGGAGTGGAAAGCTCTTGACTTGGGGTTGGAATGGGGAGAGGATGTGGTGGTCAATAAAATAACTTGATTTTATTATTATTCTTGAATTATAAAGTGGGAAGAGATTATGTAGTTTCACAAAGTCACATTACACTCATTAATCCAGTTCTAAGGTGATTGGCTGATATTTCATTTAAAACATAGGGTTGGCTTGACATGGGTTGGAGTAGCCACCTCAGTAGAAGTGAGACATAAGAATCTGTTGATAGCATCACAGAGAAGAGCTGGAATTATGAGCAGGTAAGCAGGCTTCAAATGTTGCTTGACAGCCTGCTTATTGTTCTAATTTGGAAAGACCTTTAAGTAAGGTCAGTGTGTCTTCACAAAAATTTGTGAAAAACCGTGTTTTGGATCATTTAACCCCAGGATGCCTGGCAAACTAAAAGGCTTGGTTGAATAACTAATATAGACTTCCAAAATTCCAAAGTTTAAAATGACAAATAAAAGTGTGGAGAAAATAGTACTTAAAAAAGTAGAGTAGATTCTGCAGAGTTTTTTCTAATTAACTATTAATGTTGTTTACATTTAAACACATGCACACAGAGAAAGAGTAGTGAGAAAGATTCTAAAACATTTGTCTGAGATGAACCTTTACCAAAACGAGGGTCAAGCCTTGGGTCTAGCCAAGAGGTGGTCTTGTTCTTATGGTTTATGTAGTAAATTTCTCCATCCTGGGTCATGGCTTGTTCCCATCCATCGGGAAGGGGCCCTGAAATATATAGAAGGAATTTATTGTTGGTTCTTTATTTGCTACAGCTGAAAAACTGGTCTATTAAGAAAAAAAAAAACTTCACATATAAAATAGTTCATGAAACTGAGTTAAGTTTACGTATGTTTGGAAAGAAAAGTCATGATGACCTTGACACCCATCCATTAAACCAAGCAAACAAACAAAAGAATTTATTCCTTTCTTAATAATTTTATTTTAAAAGCCGTATTTTTACATTATGCTTTTTGTCCTTTATTATTTTTTTAACCTTTAAACCTTTACCTTCTGCATTGGTTCCAAGGCAGAAGAGTGGTAAAGGATAGGTAATGGGGGGGTTAAGTGACTTGTCCAGGATCACATGGCTAGGAAGTGACTAAAGCCAGATTTGAACCTAGGACCTCCTGTCCCTGGCTCTCAATCCACTGAGTCACCCAGCTGCCCCACCTTTATTGTTATTTAACAAATTTTCTACTTTCCAAAACCCTTTCTGGGATCCTGAAAGAAATCCCTATTATGTTTGAGGATAGTAGTGATAAATCAGGTCTATCAGAATGAAATTAGCCTTAATATCAAATATAACAAAGACTAAAGCCACAAATATTTCTCTTACTTCAGTGGATGACTTAATTTTAAATACTGCTCCTGCTCAAGCAACTTTTATAAATATCAAGGACTCCCCTCCCCAGTTAAGAGATGTATAAAATCATAAAACACATGATATTAAAATTTATTCACTCTCTCCCTTTCCCCATTAGATATATCTGAGTGTTATCCCATTATTCTGGTCAAAATACAGTGGAAAGATCTTCGGATTTGTAGTCTATAAGACCTAGATTAAAATTCTAGTTCTAGCACCAAATGGTTATTACTCTGAGCAAATCACTTATTCTGAGCTCCAGCTTCCTTTTAAACAGAATTAGAATAACAATATGTATACTATTTACAGTAGTGTTTTGTCAGGAGAAATACCAATATTTCTGAGTGGAGGAACCAAAGGATATGGTCATTTTAAAGCTGCATGGGAAAGCAAATATAAAAATCTCTCCTTTCAGGGAAGGCAACAGATACTTCAGATCCTAGTTGGCTAAGCAGGCACCACAAACCGGGTAACTGCCTTGTGGGGGAAGCAAAATAATGAAGCCTATGAAGACAATGAAAACCTCAAATAGATTTCAGTTAGGGATCAATGGAGGCATGGAAAATGAAACAACACTGAGAATATACTTGTTATTTCTCCATAGAGGGCACAACACATTTATCTTCAAATTCAATAGAACCAGAGATGCTTTTGTGACCAGTCTTTCAGTGGTACTTCAGAGCAAACAAGGGACAGTAACTTCCTTCCCCACCACCATGTCTCCATGGGTCATTCCCAGCCACCTTCTTCTAGAGGATCTAGAGTTACACTGAAGTGCATATACTCTTAAAACAACATGGGTTTTAGCCTCTTTTCAATTTGTCAAGTGGTCTTTGAGAGGCTCTATGACCTAAAACTTGGTCCCTCTCCAGCCAGCCAGGTGATGATACTCTCTGACTTGCCTCTTGGATAAAACACATCACCACCAGGCTCTTTCTAGCTTTAGCCTAGCAGAGAGCTCCACTACCTTTAGAAACCCAGGGTCAGCTCCAGGCTGATAAAGGGCTAGAGGAGGATTTCAGGTGATTCATCCCAAATACACCTGAGTAAAGGATTGCTCCATATTTAGCTGAAACCTGGTATGCAACACACACTCAAAAATAGAATCATAGACCTTTAGGGGTCACAGAAGTCATCTTGTCCAATCCATACTATAACACACCTAACAAGGGGTCATCCAGCCTCTTCTTGAAGACCTCCAACGAAAGGGAACAATTGGTCAACAAGTATTTACTATGTACCATGCACTGTGCTAAGTGCTAGACACAAAAAGGCAAAAACATGGTTCTTGCCCCCAAGGAGAAGGAGAGACAACATTGACATAATGAGGTACACAGAAGATACATACAGGGTGGATAAAAAAATTGTCAGAAGGGAAGGCTCTAGCAACATATGAAGAGATTAGAAAGGAAAGATTCTGAAGGTGGGATGCGAGCTCTTTCTTGAGGGAAATCTATTCTATTTTTAGCTAATGATTAGTAAATTTTTTAAATCCTAGAGGAATTGTGCCATAAAAAATCAGGTCAGTTTGTAGCCATAGTGTTTCACCTGGGCCATAATGTAACCCCTCATTGTGGCAGAGGAACCCAAGTGGTGCAATAGGAAAGTCATGCTTTCTTGCAACTATGGCCCACACTCCTGTATCCTACTCTTTTCTTCCTTTACCATACTAAATCATATGTGTCTGGGGTTAATCTTGGATTGAGGCACTCTCACTCTTTTTTTTTTCCTTTTGGAAATAGAATCTAAATCTAAACTGAAACTGGATTTAGTCAGAGGACTTGGTTCAAATCCAGATCTACCACTTATTTCCCTCAGTGACACTGGGTAAGTTCCTTTACCTATCTCTATTGCCTCATCTGTAATGTGAAAGGGAAGGTTGTACTCAATAGCTAGCTTTTATAAAGCTCCTGAAGGTTTAACAAAGTGATGTTTGAGATTCATTATCTCATTTGATTCTCATAGCCCAGTATGTAGGTACTATTATTTTCAATCTTGTTTTATAGATGAGGAAACTCAGGATGAGAGAGGCTAAGTAACTTACCCAGGATTACATGGTACCTAAGGCAAGATTTGAACACTCTTCCTGAGTCCAAGTCCAGTGTATAATGTCTAAGGTTTCTTCCAGTTTTAAAGATATTATCCTATAATTCTACTGCTAGTTCAACCATGGCCCACAATTCACCACTTGTTTTATTGTATTTAAAAATACAAAACAAGCCTGGCTGGTAGGATTTGGCTTTTTGCCTCCTGCTTGTTCAATATGTCTTTACAAATGCCCAATGCCACCTAGAAATTGGCTAATAAGTAACTTCATTACATTTTAGAAATATGTCATGGTAAAGGAAAAAGATGATTTATCTAAATTAGCGTACTCCACATCTTGATCTACAATCTCAGAATTTCAGATCTGGAAGGCCAGAGATCATGTAGTTCAAACCATATCCAAAAAAAAAATCCCCTCTACCACACACTTACCAGGTGGTCTGCCTTTGCTTGAACACCTTTGGTGAGGGTGAACCACTATCTTTCAAGGAAGCCCATTTTACTTCTGCATTCCTATGACTATAAAGTTCTTTCTTATATTAAGACTACGCAACTTCTACCTAATACTCCTAGTTTCTATCTTTTGGGACCAAACATTAAAAGTCTAAACCTTCTTCTACATGATAGGCCTGCACATACTCAAAAATTGTTATGAGGTCTTCTGGGAATCTCCTCTATTCCATCTCCCTGTCCCCAAGCTATATCTTTTTTTCCAAGATCCATATTCCCAGTTCTTTGAACTTTGTTATCAAGCTGACCACTATTCTTTCTAAAATGCTGTTCCCAGGGGCAGCTGGGTAGCTCAGTGGATTGAGAGCCAGGCCTAGAGATGGGAGGTCCTAGGTTCAAATCTGGCGTCAGACACTTCCCAGCTTTGTGACCCTGGGCAAGTCACTTGACCCCCATTGCCTAGCCCTTACCACTCTTCTGCCTTGGAACCAATACACAATATTGATTCCAAGACAGAAGGTAAGGGTTTAAAAAAATAAAATGAAAGAAAATAAAATAAAGTGATTCCCTAAATGGAACATCATACTTTCAGATGTTGTTGGGTTAGTATAATTGGAGTAGTGTAGAGCAAAACTATCATTTCCTTCTTAGTTCAGCCTTAGTTCTTACTGGCTTTCTTTGATGACAAAGTACATTGCTAACACACTGAACAAGGTACAAACTTATTAAGTCTTTGAGATCTGTTTATAGATCTGTATTTATAGTCTTTCCCCATTTTGCTTTTGAGTATCTAGCACAAGGATTCTGGAAAGAGCACACACTATCCTCTATTTCTCACTTCCCTGAGTCATTACATAATGATAATTGACTATCACACATCAGCAAAAAAAAAAAAAGGGAATTTTTAATAAGCATAACATTGAAAAAGTGTTCTTCATAGGCATGGAGAGGTATAATATGAGAATATGAGAAATAAAGCAAACTATAGACATTTGGTTAAAGGTAGATGACAGTTTATGTAATATGCTATGAATGAAATATAACTGATAGTCAAATTTGGATTATTTAGTCTTTGTGGAAAGCATTACATTACTATTGGTTGGTAGGTGGATTGTTTGGTTGCTATGGTAGAAGCTCTCTCTTCTTACAACGTTAAAAATAAAAATAAACAAAACTCCAGTCAGAATATGGTAGGTGACTTAATATTAATGTCTCATTCCTGATTAAGGACCCTCTTAGAATTAGAGATAACACTAAAAATAAACAAAAGCTTAATGAAACAAGAAGGTCTAGAGTTCTTTGGAACTCATGGAATCAGGCCCAATTTTTTTTTCCTGTCTAAAAACTTAGGAACAACAACTAGGCCACCAGAAGAAATAACTTCTTGCCTTAAGGAAACCATTATTATGATTAGTTACTTTATAGTGTATCACTAGATGAAAGAAATTATCAGAGAAAATAGACTAGATGAACTGAATCCATTAGCTCTCAAATTCTGATTCAACACATTTATGATTACAAATTTACTTGTAAAAATGTCATTTGCATAATTACAATTTACCACCTTTGAGATAAAATAGACTAGTTTGAGATTTCTCTTTAAGTTCCCTATTTTACAGAACTCATTTAATCCCATAGATGCAACTAGGCAACACGGTGAAAGGTAAAGAATACCAGTCTTGGAATGAAGAAAGAACCAGATGTGAATCTTGCCTTTAAAAAGCCTACCATATGTGTGACCCTTGGTAAGTCACAACTTCTATGTGCCTACTCTATGAAAGATGAGGATTAAAACAAAATAGTCCCTGGTCCTCCAGGGGTTTATTGGAGTCTCTCATTTTTTAAACGGGGACAATAATATTAGCATCACCTACCTTAAATAGTTGTCATGAGGAACTTTGTAAAATGGGGGTAACCAATCTCCCAGGAGAGTTATGAGATTCAAATCAGATATTATTAGGCATCCCAAGAATCTTAATATGGTTTTATGTCATTAAAGTTTAAAGCTTTGGGATACCTTGTATAAATGAAGTATTTTCCAAACTTTAAAGTGCTATATGAATGCTAATTGGTTATATAGGCCAAATCATAACTGTACCTACCAAATGTCTTGCAGCATCACTAAAAAGGAGTTATCCAGTCTTTACTGGAAGATTTTTTAGGAAAGGAGAATGAACTAAATGCCTAGCTATCCCATTTTACTTTGGGACACCTATAGTTGTTAGAAAGAAAATTAAGCCTAAATCTGTCTTGTCACTTTCCAAAACCTCCACCCATTACTCCTGCTTCTGTTCATTTTAATTCACAAGCATTTATCAAACAACTAATACAAAGGCAAGGAAGGCATTGTGCTAGGTATAAAGAAAAAATGAAAGCCATTTCTTATCCTCAAATAACTTACTTTGTAATAGAGGAATACAACATTTAAACAGATAAATACCTAATTTAAAGAGAAAAAGAACACAAACAACAAAAGAGATGAGAAAAGGCTTTCTGTAGAAGTTGGCACCTGAGGAGAGGAGAAAGGGAGGGAGGCATTCTAAGCAGTGGAAATGAAGTTTTCCTTGCCCTCTCTAAGCCGAGCCTCCATGGCTCTCTGACTATCATCTCATTCTCCTCCCACCAGAACCTGGACTCTGCTTGGGAACTGAATCTGCATCTGAATCAAGTCTCCCTATCACTCCCAGACCATTTCCAAATGATGTTGCTGTAAATACTCCAACTCTACCTCCTTAACCCTACTGTCTTGTTCTCAGCTCTCATTAATATGCTATTTTCTCTGATAGAATGTAAGCTTTTTTTTTTTCCCATTCCTGCAGAAGACATTTATTAAGTACCTAATATATTTCAGATATGATGTTAGATGCTGGCTGAGGGTAATGATTTTAGAAGTCAGGCTGAAAGTCAGTCATGGGTAAATCAAAACCAGAGAGACTTCCTACTCTGCAATCACTATACAACTAGCTTATGTTTCAGAATGTCAGCTTTTTGAGGGTAGAGACCTTTTCTTGCTTGTATCCCAGCACTCAACACAGTGTACCCATAAGTACTAAATAAATACTTTCTCAACCATTCGTTCATTCATTCGAGGCATGGAGAATAGCCTGCACAAAGAGCAGACACAAGGGCAAATGTGCAAGAGATGGAATGACAAATTTTGAGGAAAACCAAGTAGATTTGTTGGTCTGGAACTGAGAATATGTGAAGAAAGGTAAGTGTCAAATAGTGATGGGCTTTAGAAGACAAGATTAGCAGTTTGTAAAGTAGTAAGAGAATGATGTGGTCAAACACCAGAACTTATCAAAGCTAGCTGACTGCTTTAGGAAGGCTACTTTGGCTTTTGTGTGTGGGATGGAATGGATAAGAGAGAAAGCAGAATTGGGCAGTACCATTAGGGAACTACTGTGATACTACAGGAAGAGTAATGGGGGACTGGACCAGAAGGATCAGACACAATGGATGCTACCGAGATAGCATATAGAGAATGGAGCATATGGTCAATATGGAGAATCGGACAGAAGGAAGTGTTATGATGACTACAAGGCTGTCAATCCAGGAGACTAGAAGGATGCCCTTAAAATAGTGAAGTTTGGACTAGGGACAGTTGAGACGTCTATGAAACATCAAAATAGAGGTGTGCAATGGGCAGCTGGTTATATAGAGTAATTCTACTTCTTCTTCCTCACCATAGTTCATCAAATAATTCAGAACAGTTGCCACTTCTTAATGTCTTTTCCACCTCCCCCCCCCAACATATAACCCAAGTCTCTTCTTTGCCAAAACATGCAACTCCAGTTTTTTGGGCTGATTTTTACATGGTATGGTCTAAAGGGCAATCTCCCTCCTGCTTACCCCTCATTTAATTATTCTTCATCCATAGAAAACTCTCCCTTCTGAAATATGGTACTCAGTGGGATAAGCTAACATGGACGAAAGAAACAGGATTCAATAATATAAGCTGGCTAACAATGCTCAAAACAACTGTCAAAGTCTTATGAGATGAAATTTAATGCAGAGATATGTAAAGTCTTGCACTTGCTTTGAAAAAACAAAAAACAAACAAGCTTCCCGAGAAAGGAATAAAGGAGGCATGGGTAGATTGCAACAATTCCTATGAAAAAGATTTGGAGGTTATATTAAAACTACAGATTCAATATTCAGCATGACATGGAAACCAAAACCAAAACCAAACAATGCAATCTTGAGCTTTACTGAGTAGAATGCCCTTTTTTCCTTTTCCTTTTTTTATTTATTAAAGCTTATATATTTAATTGAATTAGAATATTTTTCCATGGTTACATGATTCATGTTCTTTTCCTCCCCTCCTTCCACACCCTTCCCATAGCCAACGAGCAATTCCACTGGGTTTTACATGTATTGCTGATCTAAACCTATTTCCATATTATTGCAATAGAGTGATCTACGTCCCCCAATCACATCTTCATCAAACCATGTGATCAAGGAAATGATTTTCCTCTGCGTTTCTGCTCCCACAGTTCTTTCTCTAGATACGGATAGTGTTCTTTCTCCTAAGTTCCTCAGAATTGTCCTGCATCATTACATTGCTATTAGTAGAGAAGTCCATTATGTTCAATTGTACCACAGTGTATCAGTCTCTGTGTATAATGTTCTCCTGGTTTGGCTCCTTTCGCTCTGCATCAATTCCTGGAGGTTGGTCCAGTTCATATGGAATTACTCTGGCTCATTATTCCTTTTAGCACAATAGTATTTCATCACCAACATATACCACAATTTGTTCAGCCATTCCCCAATCAAAGGGCATCCCCCATTTTCTAATTTTTTGCTACCACAAAGAACATTGCTATAAATATTTTTGTACACATTTTCTCTATTATCTTTTTGGGGTACAAAACCAGCAGTGCTATGGCTGGATCAAAGGGCAGACAGTCTTTTAGTGTCCTTTGGGCATAGTTCCAAATTGCCTTCCAGAATGGCTAGATCAATTCACAACTCCACCAATAATGCATTAGTGTCCCAATTTTGCCCCATCCCCTCCAATACTTATTACTTTCCTTTGCTGTCATATTAGGCAATCTGCTAGGTATGAGGTGGCACCTCAGAGTTGTTTTGATTACTATTTTTCCGATTATAAGATTTAGAACACTTTTTCATGTGTAGAATGCCCTTTTTGAAGAAGGTGAGAATTTTGTTGCACTCAATAACTTAGATCACATTTGGGGTCCTGGGTTCAATTGTGGGTGTCACATTTTAGCCTTCTCTCTATCTTAGATCTTTAAAAATGGATTGAGCTTCCTGTTTAGGTAATAAATTCTCCATCATTGGAAATGTCTGAGCAGAGGTTATAAAGGAGAGATTCTTATAGTATATATAGATCAAATTAGATGAATTCCAAATCCCCTTAAAACTTTAAGGTGCTATGATTCCATATAAACAGCCATATCTGAGAGTGGTGGTACAAACCTGTATCCCCTGCTTCTAGGGAGACTTGGGCTGGTAGATGCTGTGAGGTCCTGGGAGCAGAGATGACCTGGAAGCCTAGAGAAGGATGAACTAACCAGGTATGTTGGGATAAGGATACAGGTTAAAGTTTCAATGTTGATCAACATTGGGATTGGGTCTGTGAGTGACTATTGCATTTCCAGCCCAGGCAAGAAAGGGAGATCAAGTCTCTTCTCCCAACACCCACTTGAACTTGAACAAGTAAATAAGAGCCTATCACCCCTTGGCAGAAGATGGCTCTCCAATTCCAATATAAATCAAAGGACTCAGAACTGGAAAGGGCCCTGGATATCATTAAGCTTAACCCCCTTACCTCACAAATGAGGAAACTGAGGTCTCAAGAGACTAACTTGCCTAAGCATCACTAGTTAGCAGCTAAAATCAAGATCTAAATATTCTTCAGAGAGAAAGATCCAAGTCAGAAAAGCAAATGGAACTCTGAACTCACTCTTTTAGGCCTCAATGGTTTTTTAAAACAAGGAACCATCTCGTGTTAAATTAATCTCCAACATACTTTCTCCGATTATAAATGTTCATATTTGTAAACTAGACCTTTGTACAATAGAGCTTAACTATAGTGTCAACTCTCAATCAAGTTAAAGTCCCAAGTAATCTTGTAAAAATGTATACCATAAATGGTAAAATGGAATGTTCTTAGAGATTGTAAAATTCTGCATCATACTTTCCCACCATAACAACAAGAAGATTCTTTAAGATTCTGAAATCAGAAACACATGGCAAAACTTAAGAGGCAGCCTGGTTCAGTGAGAAAAAAAAAGTTTTTAGAATCAGAGGACTTGTGTTCAAATCTGAGCTCTGAAACTTTCTACTTGTGTTGTTTTAAGCACAACACTTAACTTCTCTGCATTTTTGTATCATTTTCTGTAAAAGAATTAGAATCTAGATGATCTCCATGGTACTTTTCATCTCTAAATCTAAATCTAAAGCTCCTATAAGCCTATGTCCATGGCAAAAATCTAGTTAGTAGAAAGTTCTTTTGTAGTTGAGATGTAAGCCAAACTGATTTAGGTTTTAGCACTTCCTAAATCTATTTCTATCACTTCTTGGGCTTTTATACATATATGTTAGGTCCTAGATTTCATATAGGCAGCCAGATGGCACAGTGGATTGGGGGCTAGGCCTGAAGTTTAGAAGATTCACCATCACTCGGTTTTCTCATCTATAAAATAAGAGGGGTTGACCTTTGTTGTTGTTATTCAGTTGCTGCAGGCACATCTGACTCTTTGTGACTCCATTTGGGTTTTTTTCTTGGCAAAGATACTGAAGTCATTTATCATTTCATTCTTCAACTCATTTTAGATGAGAAAACTGAGGCAAACAGGATTAAGTGACTTACTGATAGCCATACTGCTAGTCAGTGAATGAGGTCTTATTTGAATTTGAATCTGACTCTAAGTCTAGTGCTCTATCCACAAATTCACCTAGCTGCCTAAGAGGTTGACCTAGAAGACCTCTAAAGTCCTTTCCAATTTCTAAACCTATGATCCTTTGAACAGCTATATAAGCTCAGATAAAGAACAGTCATATCTTAGGTGCTAAGAAATATATCTACAACCTGTAACTGATTTTTATATTAATTACTAGAAAATGACACCAATATTCACTGTTTGAACTTTTTTGAACAAGCATATTCAAAAGTACAAAAAACTTTAAGTAACAATCTTTGAACTTGCTGATTTGTAGGCTGATATTATAGGATGGTAATGATAAGACACAAGAACCTCGGAACCTGCTGATTTCCAGACTGATCTTATAGTATGGGAATTACAAGATGTTAAGAATTAAAATAAGCTGATATAAAAAAGTCTTGCACAAAATGGGTAATAATCTGCTTGGTCAAAAATTCAGAACTAATCTTGGTTCCAGTGTATTTAATAAAGATTTGATTTGAGTAAGGTAGAGAACTAAGAGGCTACTTTAGGTTCAAAACAAAAGAACATCATTCTCTGGAGGTTATAGTTCTTGTTTGTATTTTGAACATGACTTCAGAGACCCAAAGCTACTCAATGACACAGGGTTTAGACTCACAGCACTATCCTTATATGGTAGTCTATGAATATCATTTTATAAGAATTAACATCTTGATCCTTCACACAAATATTCTTCCTATGAGTCATAATATGATTGTAGCAAGACAGTAACCAGAAGAATTTGGAAATCACTAAGGAAAATGAAAATTAAACTTTTACCAGTATAATTCCCCAAATCATCAATTTATTTATTTTCAGTCACTACAACAGAGATTCTTTGATGCATACTGTTTGTTCTCTCAAGACCACTTCAGAAGAACTGACTAAAATTTCTTCTTAAATTTTTATACCTTTCACATGCCTTTTGAGAAATCAATGTGCCAACATAAAACAAGGAAGACAAGAAAGAATTAGCTTCTCTGAAATAAGCAAATAACCAACAGCATTTGAAACAGGCATAAATGCTGTAATAGGAATGGGGGCTTTAATTCTATAAAAATATTTAATGGGCCAGGAGGTTAGAGGATCATAGACTGGATGCTGGAAGGGATCTTAAGAGATCATTTAGTTCAACTCCTTCACACTCCACATAAGGAAATGGAGGCCTAGACAGATGTAGAGACTTGCCCAAGATCATAAGGAGTAAGTAGCAGAGACAGAATTTGAAATCCTATTCTAAGTCTCCAGTTCAATTCTTTCTATCATTCAACATAACCAGACTGAATATATTCATTAATTTAACAATGATTTGGTTACCTTTTAATGTGCAAGGCACTATGTATACAAGTGATAGTGATACAAAGAAATTTAATATATTAAAAAGAGAGAGACATGGGGGCAGTTGGGTGGCTCAGTGGATTGAGAGCCAGGCCTAGAGACGGGAGGTCCTGGGTTCAAATTTGACCTCAGACACTTCCCAGCTGTGTGGCCTTGGGCAAGTCATTTGACCCCCATTGCCTAACCCTTACCACTCTTCTGCCTTGGAGCCAATACACAGTATTGACTCTAAGATGGAAGGTAAGGGTTTTTAAAAAGAGAGAGACAGAGAGATAGAGAGAGAGAAGGGGTATGGAGATTAGTTCCATTTTGGACATAGAATCATGCTTCACAGTTTTCAGCATTTGGTAACAACCCACAAAATGCTGGTTAATATTGGAGTGAAGTTCAGGATAAAGATTACATTTGGATATGTGGATCTAGGAAATAAATGCATAAAGATAATTGAATTCCTAGGAGCTAATGAGATCATTGAAAGAAAAGATAGAAAAGGAAGGGCCAGAATAGGCATGTAAAGTTAGGAGGTATGCCATGGATGATGATGCAGTACAGTAGACTTAGGGAAGTGGTCAAACAGGTAGGAAAAAGAAAAAACCCAAACAAACAAAAAGTAATGACACAAAAATCTAAGAAGGAAAAAGTTTCCACAAAGAAGAGGTGGTTAGCAACATCAGTCAAGAACAATGAAGACTGAGAAAGGATTATGTGATTTAGTAGTTAAGAGAAGACTGGAAACTTTGAAGATATTTTCATTTGGCCAAATGAGACTGGAAACCATCTTTAGAATTGGCTGAGAAGTGAGCTACAGAAGAAGAAATGGAGGAAATGAATGTTGTATATAGACATCTTTCCCTAGGAGTTTGGCTATAAAGGGAAAAGAGATATAGCTTGAGGGGAGAATAGTGTGTGGTAAAGATTTTTAAAAGAAGGAGAAAAACTGAGTATAATTATAAGCAGCAGAGAAAGGGGCCAGCAGATAAGAAAAGAACAAAGATTAAAGATGTTTGAGGTTACCTAAAATTCCAAACTAATTATAGGCTGATAAGGTGATGTAGTTGAGCAGCAATAGGAATGGGGTCAATCACCCCTGAACTAGGATTTAAGAAACTGAACTGGGGGGGGGTGTTATATAGCAATCTAAAGCATTAGGAGAAAGAAATAGCAGAGCAGAGCTGTGGTCAAGAAGAATCAGAAAGGCCAACAGCCACCATAGGCATCTATGTAGCAGCAGAAGACAAGCTAAAATCACTGTTTTTTTTTTTTTGTATCCTTGTCTTCAAGGGCTGAAGAAAGTTTCAAAAAAAAGGTACCTATACTTGTGAACAAGAGGAAGAGATGAAAACAAAATGCTCAAATGTCACTGATAACTATGAATTAAAACTATCATAATCCCATGAATAGAATTCATTCATTATCGGAACATGGAAATGGTAAATTTCTAGTATTGCACTGAAAAGTACTAGGTTTTACATTCTATAGTCATCCCCAAACCAGAACAGACTATCCAACTCAGTTTCTTTCTATATTCTAAGGATTTTTTTCCCCAGTGCTCTCTTGGAAGACTACTTGAGGATCAAGTCTTGTCCCCTCTCTTCTGGTTACTACCTTTCCCCAAAGAAATTTCTTTAGTAGTCTCACCAGATACATCCTATACTCTTATTAGGCTCCCCACAGCTTTACACACAGCCTGTTTCTGTCATTTGTGAGGTGGGCCTCCTGGAACCTCAAAAGATAACATTCAGCCTCTTTCATAAGGTTAAGAAAGAACCTTGAACAGTCTAATTGCCTCTCTCCCTCAACAGACCTCTGCAATCATTGATACACCCCCTCAATAGTTAGCATACTTCCATCACCTTATACTCTACAGACCCCAGTGATTTTCACCCCCGATGCTCACAGATAAATCCTGTCCCCTCCCAACTTGTTTCTTTATACCATCTATCTTATCCCCACAATGTCTAATTACAAATCTGCCCATCCCTTCCACTGTGTTTATCTGGAAAGTCAGCTCCATAAATAACAAACGTCTCTTCAACAAAAACCTTTTCCTTCAATATTCTGGAAGTCACTAAGGTCTAGTTCTCTTCTGATAACTTTATACTTGATCACCATTTTTCAGTACTGACCTCAATTTTACTGATGCCCTCAATTTACTGGTTTGGATAGAGGAGATGGAATACTTCCTTCTTCTCAATTTCCCATTCAGATCCTCCCTAATCATCTATCACTCAACAATATCTCCTCTTCTGTGGGGCATCCTTTGGATTGTCATCCAATACAGATCCTGGTGGCTCTTATTTGTTGATACCCTACTGTTCTTCCTCCTTCAGAGAATTCAGCATTTGACTGTCTCTCCACCCCAAATCCTATCTTTATGCTAGGGAAGCTCAACAAACATATTAAAGCTTTAGATACCTTAAGGTCTCAGTTTCCCATTCTCCTCAATCACAATGACTTTTTCCTCTGTGCTATCTCAGCTGCATACAGAGAGTCAAAACTTCAATCTTGCCATCACCTGTAATTGTTTTACTTTCATGTTCATAATCTCTGACATTTCTTTATCTGATCATAATTTTCAATCATTCCCTCCTTCCTTATGCCTTGTGATCCTTCTTTCTATTCTTCATTCTCATTGTGATTTCCATTCCATCATTCCTTATTTCTTTCCCAGACCATCCTGCAGTGGCCACACTCTCTTCTCTTCCTTATCTTGATCCCAGGGTGAACCAGTTCAACTCTACACTGTCTTCAATGATTAAATCTCTTGCCTCTGATCCTATCACCAATCATGCCTGGACAAATTCCAAGCCTGGATTACTCCCACGGGGTATTCACTCCTTCACAGGTGTTCACATGTTGTGAACAAGGGTGAAAAAAACATCAAAAAATGCTGACTAGATCCACACAAATTTGTTACAAAAATCCCACCTGGGTCCATCTTTCTTCAAAATATTCCTTTTTTGTTTCTATAACTGATTTCCTATCCCACTTAATAAAACAATTATTCCAAACATATTTATCCTTCCTCAACTTTCCCATCAATATCTTTTCCCCATCCTCTCAGCTAAGGATCTTAAGACATACTTCACAGAAAGAAGTGAAGCAATTCATGGAGGGCTTTCCTGTGCTCATCTAGAATGATTCAGATACCTTCCTCATTATCTCTTCAAAATCTCTTTGAAGAAGAGGTGACCCATCTCACCAAGGCTATTTTGATTTCATCCCATCTCACATTCTCCAGTAGATTACTTTCACTATCATCCTCATTCTCTAATTTTCAATGTCCCTTCAATCACTGGCTCCTTTTCTGATTCCTCTAAATATACTTATGTCTTTCTTTACAAAAGCAAAACAAAACAAAAAACAAAAAAACTTATTACTTGATCCAGCCACACCAACCAGTTATCAGCCTGTATCTCTCCTTTTTTTTCCTCAGATAAATTCCTTGAAGAAGTCACCTGTACCAGTTATCTCCATTTCTTTTCTCCACAATTTTAAACCCTGTTTAATTTGGCTCATTATTCAACTGAAACTTCTTTTTCCAAGGCTACCAATAAACTTAAAAAAAAAAAACACCCTTATCTTCCATCTTAGAATCAATACAATGTATTGCAGAAAAGCAGTTAAGGACTAGGCAATTGGGGTGAAGTGATTTGTCCAGAGTCAAACAGCTAGGAAGTATCTGAGGTCAGTTTTGAAGGAGACAGGAGAGCTCTTGTTTCTACATCTGACTCTCTATCCACTAAGCCACCTAGCTGCCCACCCCTTTGAAATCTAAAGGCCCTTTCTCAATATTTATCCTTTTTGACCTTTCTGAATCCTCTGACTCAGTGGATCATCACCACCTCCTGGATTTTCTCCTCTCTTTAGGTTTTTGATATGTTTTTCGCCTTATTATCTCCTATATCTCTGACTGCTCCTTTTCAGGCTTCTTTGCTGGATTTTCATACCATTAATCATTGGTATCCTCTACAGCTCTATCCTTGGTCTTTCTTCTTTTCTCTTTCTATATTACTACACTTGTCAGTGTTATTGGTTTCAATTAGACTCATTTATCATCTCCATGTAGATGATTCTCAGATCTAGCTCCAAGTCTCTTTTCTGAACTGTGGTTCCATATCACCTATTATCTTTTAGTTATCTCAAATTAGATATCTTACAGAAAATTCAAACTCAACAATTCCAAAAAGAACTATACAATTGTCCTTCTTCCCAACTATGGAGGCCACCATCACCTTCTCAGTCATATAGACTTAAAGTCTTAGTGCCATCCTTGACTCTTGACTAGAATTCACCAGAACTTAATCAGCTGACAATTCTTGTTCTTTATGCCTTTACATCTCTTGTATATGTCCTCTAATCACTTGTAAGAGTTGACTGTCAGATTTTCAACATAATCATCAAAACCCCAGAAATCAGCCATTTTACAGACTGGGGGCTTGATTTATTGTTTTGTTGATTGTCTAGATTTAAAAAAGCATAACGCAGATTTGACTTGTGTGTATGCACACACATGCTCCATCTGGCCTCAAGACAGTCCCTAGCTGTATGACCCTGAGCAAGTCGCTTAACCCCAATTGACTAGCCTTAACCATTCTTCTCCCTTGAAAATAATACTTTTATCATTTTTATGATATCAATTTTAAGACAGAAGGTAAGGGTGTCCTCCCCACACCCTTAAGTATTTCTGCATTGTTTCCTCAGAGACCTGTTGTTAAAATACTTACCAGTACACCCCTGAATTTCTCTATAAACATTGCTTGAACTATGTATCAGTGAAGTAGAAGGTTCAGGGAATGAAGACCTCTAGTCTGATGATAGCAGGCTAACAATAAGGGTGACAATGCTAACTGTCATTTATATAAAAATCTAAGATTTGCTGTTCTTTGTATACATTATTTCATTTGAGCCTCACAATACTCCTTTCCATTCACATAAACATTTCCTTATATAAGCCTCTTATCCAGGTTATTACAAAAGCCTCCTAAGTGACTAAGTTTACCTGTCTCAAGTCTCTTCCCCTCCACAATCTAGCCACACTGATCTACTCACTATATCTCACATATGACATTTTCTCTCTCAGATCTGTGCTATGCACTGGCTATTCCTTCTCCCCTTCCTATAATATTCTCCTTCACTTCTTCCAATTTCACTTTCTGAAAGAAACCTTTCCTAGGTTTCTCACTGTTAGTGCCCTCCCTTCTCAGATTTACTTTCCATCTACTTTGGTTCTATATTCTATTTAATTATTTACATGTTTTCTCTCTCATTAGAATGTGAACTCCTTGAGGGCAGGGAACATGTTTTTGTCTTTGAGTCATTGGCCAAGCACAGTGCCTGGCACAAAGTAAGCACTTAATAAATGTTTAGTGCCTGCCTGACTTATTAGGGTCTTTTCTGGCTATAAAATCTATATGCCTCTGTGTTACTAAGTACCCAAATGCCTACGATGTATAAGATTGCCAAATGCTATAAAGTCAGCTTCTTTCCCCCTTTGCTATATGTGAAATGCATGTCTTTTAACTACATGAGCTGCCTGTTTTTGACAGGGAAACCCTGATATCTTCATTTTCTGAACATCCTTATTCTCAATACCCTTTTACTGTATATCACATTCCTTTGTCAGTATGTCTCTCTTCTTCCCTCCTTCACCATAGTCTCTTAGCATTCAGCAGCTATTTACAGCAGCAACAAAGGGCTTGGGTGCAAGCTAACAAAATTTTTTACTATTTATTTTTGCATCCCTGCCTAGCCCTGATCAGTCTTTTTTTAACCCTTATCTCCCATCTTGGAGTCAATACTGTGTATTGGCTACAAGGCAGAAGAATGGTAAGGGCTAGGCAATGGGAGCCAAGTGACTTGCCCAGGGTCACACAGCTGGGAAGTGTCTGAGGCCAAATTTGAACCCAGGACCTCCCGTCTCTAGGCCTGGCTCTCAATCCACTGAGCTACCCCCCCCCCCCCATCAGTCTTATTCCATGGTAGTGCTTAGTAGAGCACTTTCTTCTGATTTGCATCAACTCATTTGACAGGGCATTTTCTCAATCAATGAAGTAACTTCAGCTTTTCCTTTCAGGGAAATGTCCCAGGAAATCTGCGCTATTTTCGCAACACTGAAAACTAACCCTAACCTAGCAGAAAAACTTGAAAGATTCTCCTTTCATACATGCTAATTCTAATTCTAATAGCCCCATCCAGTAATTTCCTATTTCTGTTTTCCTCCTTTAAATCTTAAAAGTGCTGTGTAAATATAAGCTGTCATTGGTTATGTTGTGACATTATTTCTTGTTGCTGTAACTGATGTACTCTGGCTTGTGACTAGAGAGAGCTGCTACTAAGTATGGGGACATACCTGAGGGTTGCCTGTATCTAGCACAAAAAATCACCTCCTAAAAGGTTGTCTGGGCACAATGGAATCAACAAGAAGGTATGATCTATGGTGAGAGGACCTAATTTAACCATAGTGCTTTTGAGCTCAGGGACCTGCTGTATTTGTCCCGTTGCTCCAGCTACAGAAACCACACCCCCTATGTCGGTATCTTCTGGACATCTTTAAGACAGATTTTGAAGCACCAGTATCTAAGAGAGCCTTGTGGTTTTTCTTTCCCACCAAATTAGTACTCTTGTCTTTGCTACCATCTGCCAGCTGCATATGTAACCCAGTTAATTCTTTTCTGTTTGATCCATTCCCAATGAAGTCTACAGTGGAACATGAACCTTCGCTTTGACCAGATACCCCTTTGCCCCTTAGAATGTCAGATTCAACTGAATCCTTGGTTGTTACTAAACCAGGCATTCCAACCCCAGATTCAAATTTAACTGAAATGTCACCTCCAATACTTTGAATAGGATAATTATTGTGTTCAAAAGTAATGTCAGCTTCATTTTCAGTTAGTTTTTTCTTATCTACATCACTCAGTGCTAGATGGAAAGTATGAGCTTCTTGATTCAAACTAGATATATTTTCTAAGGGTACCTGTGCCACAAAACTTTACAGAATTTAACTAAGTTTGGTGGGACCTGCAATTCTGTGAATGTTTTTAAAACATTGTCATCTTTAGCAACAGTAACCTTTAGGAAATTGAAATTATGTGTATCTGCATCTGTCACAAATTGACATTTGAGTTCTTGTGACTTTCTTTCTTTGTCTTATGCATAATTCAATCCCATTATCCACTCTACACTGGAAAAAGTTCTCTGGGAAAGATTTGATTTCCTTTACAGGCTTTTCCTGTGTGGTTACTATATAGGTCTTATCAAAGTCCCTTCTCTCATTTACAATTTGAGATGTTATTTCCTTAATTTCAGCCTTGGTTACTTTAATCTGGCTCTGCCTTTCTCTTGCTTCATTGTGATGGCTATCATTCACAGAATCACTTTCTTGCACAGAATTTTCACTATTTCCCAAGTTTTTTCTACTATTTTTCACCTACAGCCTCTTTCTCACAATTTCTTCTATCTCCAAGTGTCACACTAAACAACTTATGGGCCTGGCTTCATAACTCTCTTCTAAATACTTGGGTTTTGCTCAAGTTTTTTTTATAGCCAGTTGCATTTCATTCAAGTCCGGAGATTGCTGTGAGGACTTTAACTTGCAATGTGAACAACAAGTGGACTTCTTGTACCTAGTCTGTGCATTATGTTTGTCTTTGTTATTACTCTTATGTTTCTTCTTCAAAAAACAGCTTCTAATCAAGTGACCTTTCCTGTGACAAAAGAAACACTCCCTAGTCTCTCTCTGCACTGGTCTTCCCTTGTAACTAGGTTTTGGGAAACTAGATGTTTTGCAAGTCCTAACTGTGTCCAGATTATTAATTTCATCAATTTCCTTTTGTTTCAAATCATTTTCAGTCCTCTCTAACTTATCTTTCAGATCTTGAACTTGTTTAGTTTGGTCTGAATTATTTTCAAATAGGTAACCAGCAGCCTCTCTCAATTCAATCAGGGAAAATGAGTCATACTTAGGGAAATAGTTTTTGAAAAATGTTTTCAAATTAGGTGCATCTCCTTAGAAATCGCCTATGCACGTGTCCAGCTCTTCAGTATCGGCTTCTAGACCTATATAGCAGCATCTCTCTATCTCTGTAGTACATTATCTCCATTGTAACTAAGTACCCTCAGGTGTGTCCCCACGTGTGTCCCCATACTGGTATCAGCTCTCTCTAGTCACAAGCCAGAGTACATCAGTCACTGCAGCAAAAAGAAATAGTTTCCAAACAGATTACCATTTCTATTTCAACACACATGTAATCCCTTCTACTAGGGGGACTCAGGCTGGTGGATCATTTGGGGTTGGAAATCTCCCAAAGGGGTCCTGAAGAGTTGGACACAGGGGAAAACTACTAAACAACAAATGGGAATAGCCTGGGTGAGAAAAGGGATCTAGCCTCTTCTTTCACTAATACATACAGAAATCTCATATTGTTCTATAATTTCTATGATCTCAATAATGAACTGGTAGACAGCACAGTTCATCAATGTTTTCTCTTCCTGCATAGCATCTTTCCATATCTTCTTATAAACCACCCATGTCGCAGGATTTCCTATAAATCTCTTCTTGCATGGATATTTATGGAACATGTCAGTCTCTCCATCAGTTGCCTCTTGAAACATAAGCATGCTTCCTTTTCCTATTGTACATCTATCTGATAACAATACTCTTTACTAACTTCTATGCAATCTTTCATCAGTATTCTGTTGTAGACAATTTAGTCTCACCATATACTATACCAGTTTCCTTTGAGAATCTCACTATTTTAATCATTCCAAAGCTATGTATTCCATGATTTGAAAATTAGAACAGAGGTGGACATTTGTTTCATAAATAAGCTTGGAGATATTAAAAGTATTTTGTGTAGCTATGTAAACCTGGGCAAGTCACAATTTAACACAATGTTGATTCTAAGATGACTAACAATTTTTTTTTTAAAGCACCATGTGGGAACAGTCAGTGTTGGATGGGGTTGTAGAAAGGTATACCAAATACACTGTTGGTAGAGCTTAATCCAATTCTGTAAAACAATTTGGAATTGCATTAAAAAGTGACTAAAATGTGCATACTCTTTAATTCAGAGATTTCAGTGCTAGCTATATATCTTAAGGACATCAAAGAGATAATAAAAATTTCATAGTAGCACTTTTTATAGGAACAAAAAAAAAAACTCCCTGCAATTTGGTTATACAATCAGTGATTGCAGAATAACTAAACAAATTCTGATTCAGGCAAGTCTGTAAATATTACTCCACTGCTGTGACTAAAGAATACAAAGAAGTATGTGAAGATTTGTATGAACTGATAGAAAGTGAAATAAGCAAAACCAGGAAACCAATATGCCCAGTGACAAACTCAATGTCAGTTGAAAGACCAATAACCAAAACTGAAGATGAATATATAATTATAATGACCCAATTTTGTCACCAAAGAGAAGAAAAATTATACCTCCCCCTCTTTTTTTTGTAGGAGTAGAAATCTACCGGTATGGAAAATTTCATGGACTGTCAGAATCATCTGACGTGTAGTTAGTTTGGCTAAACTGCTTTTCCTATCTTTTAAAAAATACTTTGTTTCAAGGGATGTTTCTGGGTAGATGGGAGGCAAGGATATCACTGGAAAAGATGTTGCTACAAAAACAAAGTATAGCAATATTTTTAAGAGTATAGCTCAATTTCTGAAAGGTAACCTGTTTCTCTCTCCTTTCATTAACTACTCTAAGGGCTATCTATCCCACTGCATATCATAATCAGAAACTGGCATTCTTCAATTTGTTGATTAAAAAACAAAACTTGTGGAGAGTAAAGTAACACGCTTTTGAGTGATATTGGATCTCATGCTCTAGAATTTCATGTGATCAATACATGCCATTCTTAAGACAGAAGCATCTGGAGTACTTCATCTCTGGAGCCCACCATCTATAAGGAATCTCTTCCATTTCAACTGTCTTCTTGACAGTTCTACAACTTCTAATACAATATTGGCAAATATCTTTGGTGCTCAAGATCTTGTTTTATGCTTTACTTGATATACAATATCAATAATCAAAGGGTAAAATAAAGTTCTCTTAGGGTATGTCTTACCTTTCAAGAAATTTTTGATTTAAATATTTATTTATGGTAGAGCAGGTAGTCCTTGGAATAAGGCCTTCAAGGAAACAATTTGATCTATTTGCTAAAACCAAATGCTTTTTTGTAGTCAACCAAAAATTAGCACAGTAGGATCTTATCTTCATTGTGCCTTTCAGTCAATTATGTAACCTTATTGTATTTGTTGTTGGCTATAAAGTCTCCTTGTTGATGCATGTATAAATTAGTTCCATAAATATTTATAGATATGAGAAAGAAAAAAAATTGGATTGGAACTTATTAATATATTCTCCAAAACCTTTTTTTCCCTAGTAATAAAAGTCTAAAGATTTTTTTCAGTTTGGGGAGTTTTCTTGTTTCATATATCATAACTGACCCTACAAGTCCTCAAAATTGTGTCACCTTTAGCATGGACTTCCCTTGTACATATGCTGTATTGCTGATTATACACTGTTCTTCCCATTTTGCTTTTCTTAAATGCCATTTCTATTTCTTTATGGAGTACATCAAGCACTAATGTGAAGAATCTAAATTTATTGGCTCTACTGCCACTGATGAGAAATTTTAGACATTGAAATCTATAATAGATTTTTTAAAAATTCTAGATGTTCTTTGCTTCTCAATTTCATCCCTAAATTCTCTCATGGGAGATGGTGATTAGTTAGGTTTCTCACCAAACTTTCATAAATCTGTTTTTCCTTGCACTACTTCTTGCTTATGAGATGACAGTGCTCAAAATCTTCTACCGCCTTTTTTAAAAAAAGTTTTCTAAGGATGCAAAGAGTTGCAAGGTTTATTGTATGTCAATATATTTAATTATTTTACGTTGTCCCAAGTAATCCACATACCACTACAGTTCCTGGGAACATTGTTAGAAATGGGCAACTACCATCTTCTTCCATAATATTTTAGGAATCAGTTTAGTCATCTCTCAGTAATTTCTCATTCATTGGGGTCCAGTTTATCCATTTATCACCCTATCTTGATTGGTTAGTTATCTACTTAGTCTTCTGGAGGCAATCTCTTCTTTTTGTCTCTCTCCCCTTTTCCCCAACTTTATCTTCCTGGTTTACTCTATCAGGATTTTGACCTCAAAGGAAGACAGGTTCTTGACTGAAACAATATGGGGTCACCAGAAAAGTCAAATTACATTTCTTATTAAGTGAGGTTTTAAAAACTGTTGTCAAAGTGTTAATGAAATTCTTTGTTTCATGAATGTACAGTATAAGATACAGTTCTATACTCTTATGGTAATTTTCAAGATAGAAGATCTTTTTTTATTTTTATTGATTTTAAAAATATTAATCATGGATCTCCCCCTAAACCCTAACTTAAAGTCCTCCCTCACAATGTGTTGTAGCGTATTCAACTGCAATACTTAATTTCAGTTAAATAACTGAAACTTTCTTATGTACCCAAGAAAAAGGTTTAGATTTTTATTTGGTCATGGCTTTATCCCATATTCCTAGAAGCTTTGGAATCTTTAAAATAATGCCCTTTCAAGTGAAATATTTCATTATATTATTTCACTATAATTATTACTGGATACTGCAATATTTTGAAGGATCTGTTATCTTGTGAATGCTGATATTACCAATGGAATATAAACTCATGTGTCCAAATCTGACTCCTCTGTTGAACCCTGCTATCCAACAGTTTATAACTTCAAGTAGACTCCATCTGGAGTCTGGAAATTTGGAAATATCAGCTGCAGAAGACTTGCCTTTACTGTCAGACTTTGCTGTCTATCATTAATGATTACCTATCTGGTCCCCTTCTTTGATACACTGAGGGGTTCCAACTGGGAGAAGTCATTTGCAGAAGGCACTTTCAAAGAATATGAATTAGGATCCTGGAATCAAACTTAAGTCTACAATTTTCTCCATAACCTGCCCTACAGATAACAAATTCCAATTGCATGCTCTACTGGCCGCTTTGATTCAAAGTCAACTCCCAAGGTGAAGAAGCAAAACAAAATGTTTCCTCCTTGCTCCTACTGCCCCTGTTTTCATCCCTAATTCACCATTTTCTGCTCTCTCACTCCCCAATAGCTTCTAACAGCCAGCTTTATTAATAAATTCGCTCATTATTCTAGATATCTCATTTCTACATTCCTTTCTTCTTGTACTCATAGAAACTGGAATCTCCCTTGAATAAGATTCTTCCCTGAAAACTTTGCCAGTGCTTGCCAGCTCTCTCGCCCCACATCCCAACACAGAGGACAAGGAAAGTTACTTGCATAAGTTAATGTTCCCACTGCTACTTCCAGATTCCTTCTGCCTGCATCTCTCAGTATTTATGATTCCATAATCTTTTCACTCTTTCTTTCTATTTTCACTCTTTCTTGTCTATTTTCCTGTAACCATAATATAATTATGACTCCAGGAATATATGATTCCCTTCCCCAAAAATCTTCAGTTACTCCCTAACTACCTCTATCTAACATTTACGCATCTCAGCCTGGCTCTCACCTACCCTTCTAGCTGTGTTCACATTACTACCTTTCATCTACACTTATGGTTTGCCCAAATTGACTACTAATTATTACTCAAATTAGACATTCCATGTATACAGTGACTGACACACTGTGGTACAATCGAATATAATGGACTTCTCTACTAGCAGCAATGCAATGATCCTGGACAATTCTGAGGGACTTATGAGAAAGAATGCTATCCACATCCAGAGAAAGAACTGTGGAAGTAGAAATACAGAAGAAAGACAACTGCTTGATTACATGGTTTGATGGGGATATAGACTTTAAAATTTAGTGCAAACATCAACAACAAGGAAATAGGTTTTGATCAAGGACACATGTAAAACCCAGTGGAATTGCACATTGGCTACTGGGGCGGGGGGAAGGAACATTTTTCTTGTAACCGGGGGACAATGTTCTAAATTGACTAATTACATAAAATTTAAGAATTTAAGAAAAAAGAAAAAAATTGAATAAAACAACTTTCATAAGAGCAAAAAAATTAGATATTCTAACTGCTACTTCTTTACGTTTACACAAGCTGCTCCCTATGCTTGGGAACTCGTCCTTACTCATCAATACTTTTCAGAATCTTAACCTTATTTAGGGGCTCAAATGCTCAGGTGCCACTTCCTGTGTTCAATCTTGCCAGACATCTCCCTTGCCCCCAAATTAAAACTTTTTTTACCCCCTCAAATTTTCCTAGAGCCTCTTCTTATTTGTATATTCCCCACCTCAATCACTCATTACTTTGTACTGTACTTATCTGTGCCTGCCATATTTCTCACCGCCCAGCAGAATGTCTGCTACTTGAAGGCAGATACTAAATCTGTACCTGGCACATAGTAGCACCACCTCCCTTCTCCCCACTGCCTGCTGAATGAAGTAATGTTCAATTGCATAAACTAGTACACTCAAATAAACAGTCCTTATATTTTGTTACTATGGAGAGATGGTAACTTTTTAATGACAGTATCAATTACAAGAAGCCAAGATTAAGTCAGGTGTGTCTTTTAGTATTAGTATCATTAGTATTAATACTTTTTTTCTTTTATTGAACAAATAGCTACTTGACCAAATAGCAAAGTGTTTGCCATACAAAATGAGGACATATGAAGAACAAAAAGAGTTCAGTAATAATAATGATATTATTATGTAGTGCTTTATGTAGTAATTATATAGTGCTTTAAGGATCACATTATCTCCTTTTCCCCCATAAAACAACCCTGGAAAATGATACTATTATATCCATTTTTATAGATGAAAGGACTCATGATACACAGTGGTTGAATAACTTTTCCATAGAATCAGACAGCTAGTAACTGTGTGAGATGGAATTTTAACTCATATGATCATGTGTAAAAATTAAATTTATACACATCGAGTCAATATATATGATAGGCATTATGCTAACCACTGGGTGTATTAGTTATTTTTTAAATGATTGTATGAGTCAGAAGTTTTTCTTTTGCATCACCCGAGGAATTTTAGTAATTGAAACAATAAAAAATCTTTATCTCAAGGTATATGCATCATAGCATGGCTCAAACTCATAATAACATTCAAAGGCCCACTCTGCTTATCTACCTCTGCCACCAATACTAAATGTAATAAAATTAAAACATGTCCTCAAAACATTCATTTGGAAGATACTCAAATACACCAATCATATACTGCATATAACAGTATACAAAAGGTTCTTCGATTTCTTTTATAACCAGATGCTAAAGCAAGTTTGTACTTAACATTTAGATGTAGGAAAACAATCAGAAAATGCTTGTGATGGATGTTTGGTTTTAAACACAAGACTGAGTCCAAACTATCCACATATATTAGAATATTGTGAAATTCAAGGGAGAATGGAAAAGTGCTAAAATAAGGCTTGTTTCAAATGCCAGAAAATTCTGGTTTCCATTACACACACGAATTTGTTGATAAGCTGAGTCATATGTAATATAGCAATTGCTTAAAATCTCTAGTTTTAGACATCTAGAGAATCCAACTTTAAAAAACTTGACCTGTGGCACCAAAATTGCTTTGTCCAGGTTCTGTCCAGAAATTACAAAGAGCAGGGATTGTACTAGGGGTATGAAAGAAACTATAGGGCCCTGAATCAAATATCTTGCCTTTTCTAATCCCTTAGTGGAATGCCTCCTCTGGAAGTCAATCCAGGCCAATATATTCCCTATTTAGGTATCTAGCTCTGTATCCCACTCTTCTCCCAGTTAGTTGCTACAGATAAAAATGCAGTGAAACAGAAATCTTTGCTGTGATCCCATTTCTAATGATCTACCTCTGGTGTGGAAAGGTGGTCACAAAACTCACCATGGGAGATAGCACTGAGAGAGAGTATAATCAGAATACTACCAGTACAGTTTTTAGATGATGATAGAAACCAGACAGCCTTGAATGTTGAGGTAAGGAAAAAGATAGGCTGTTTGCCATATAGCATTATTCACCAACTCAAAGAAATATGTTCCCCTATAACACAATGAGAGGGAATCCAACAGAAAACAATGGAAAGAACAATGGGTTCTGCCTCAGGGAAATTGGGTTCAAATGCCAATCCTGCTATATAGTACTTATATGCCTTTAGATAAGCCATCTCCTTTTGGAGGCCTCAGCTTCCTTATATGAAAATGAGAGGACTGGACTAGATCATCATTGAGCTTCCTCTCAGTTTTAATCTATTAGTCTATGCTGCTAAAACACTCTCTTGTAGAGAAGGATAGATGTAATCACAGTTATCTTTGATTAATTACATAAAATGTCTTTAATATAAATTACATTTCCAATATGGATGTGGAAATAATCATTGAGGCATGATAATACTTGGTAAATTTTGTTGTGGTGTTGTGTGGGTTTTTTTTTTTTGGCTGTTGTTTGTTTTGTTGTTAGTTTGTTTTTGGTATTCCGGAGACTTCTTTTTGAAATCTTTCTATTTTCAAAGTTAAAAGAATTTGCTCTAAGTTCCTCATGATTTTTAATGTTTCCCTTTAAATGAAGATTAAAAAAAAATTTGCCAACTAATTAATTAGTGATGGTGTGAGGTATAAAATAAAATATACATTCAGCATATCACAGGAGTGAGATAGTACAGAGAATGAATATAAACATGCAAATATGAATTTCTGACTGTAACAAGGTATAGAACTTCTTTGAATATTTTTTAAAGAAAAAATTTTAAATAATAATTGTTAGCACTCAACCTTTTCTACAGAATTATAATACTTGTAAAGATTTTTAGATTTTCCAGACTTTTTAGAATTTTAGAATACTAGACTTCTCAATGAAAACATAATATATAACCAATTTAAAATTGACAAAGGATAGTATCATCATTTTGTATCTTGTTTTCCTTATAGGCGATCTGTAAAGATTCTAATGGTATGCCCCCAAACAACAACAAAATAAAAAGCCTTATGCTTCTGCAGGTCACAGCAGTTTACAAAAGGAAAAGGAACAAGAAATTAATTTCTATATTAAGAAAATTCTGGAACTATGTCTGCTTGCCTGCCTCTGTACCCAGAGTACAGCATTAGGAGAAATAGGCAATGGAAATCTCAAAAACAGAAACTACTTCAGCATTATAAAGTTCTGCAGTTCTTAATTTAGTTACCAATTAATTCTGAGGTTTGGACCTGGGACATGTACAACACACAAGCATTCTGAGGAAAGAAGCATTTCTATTGCCCTCTAGTGATTCTTAGGGTGGAATAAATTTCCGGAAAGTCAGAAGAAACAATATACCTTTGCTTTTTATCCAAACCACCAAAAGATGTGGGGAAACTTCAGTTATAAGGCTTAAACACAAAAAGTGAAGGGGAAAAAAAAGAGAAATTGCAGGCAAGGCATCACGATCCAATTCTGAGTAGGATTTGGAGGCACCATTTTGTCTTTGGTAGGATGTTTTTTTTTTAAAGTAACTGCATTGGAATTTTTTCTTTTAAATAGCTAAGCTAGTTTATGTTACCATATTGATACAGGGTTTAGATATAAAATTATGCTAGAATTATGGACCTTTTGGCCCATAGTTGGAACCAAAAAGTGAAATGCTGTATCTCCTGATTTTTGTGGGGGAGATGGAAAAAGGGAGTGGGGTGGCCCATTCTACAGGGGAAATGGTGTCAATTTAGTTAAAAGCTTGAATCTCCAAGGATTTAATGATTTAAAAATTCTAAACATAGGGTAATATTTGAAATGAATTTATATCATCAACTCAAAGGAGAGTTTTAGTTTTTTAAAAAATAAGAAGTTTGCAAATGGTGATTAATGCACCCTTTTAATCACACTTCACTTACCAGAGGCTGAATTCATGATGTTTTGTTGGACTGGTGGACTGGTGGGAGCTGTAACATTCATCTGGGAAAGCAATGCCTTCCTGGGGTCCTGCCATGTTGTTGTCTGATCGATGTGACTAAGACAAAACAAACCACTGAATTAGATAAGAATATTTCAGGTCTTCACAATGATTTTCCTTAAAAAAAAAAAAAAGATAACACTGAACAAAAGATCCTAAATTAATTCTTTGCATTTTGTCCCTTCTACTATTTGATTTCAGTCATGTCCATTCAATAACCTCTAAACAGGTTTGGCATTAATTAATTACCTTGCAAATTCTATTCGTGAAAGGTGTGGAAAGTTATGCCTGAAATTTCAGGTAAAAGGAAATTCTTTGTCCTCATAAGTGACTATTTACAATCATTAATAATCTAGTGGAAGAGTACTATGTTCCAGTGATCAGAGGGCTAACTTTGGAATCAGGTTCAAATCCTGCCTCCAATATATGGTATCTCTGGTCCTGGTGATGCCCCCAGAAATTCTCTAAGACTGTAGGTTCCAAATGAGGTACAAATATGTATGGCTGGAAGAAATGTTTATATCAAGAGTTCCTTACATTGAAATCACAGGTTGGGATAATAATAATCCATCTTTATTATTAATTTTAAAGTATTTTTATGAGTGCTAATTAAGAGTATACATAATAGCAAAAACTCAAGATCCATATATAAAGAATATAACTTTACACTCCAGCAAGTAAATAACTGATATAAATTTAAATGCTTAAAAACCATCTAGATTAAAACCTTTAAAAATAGAAAACTAAGATTAGTGAAAACCAGTTAACCCAATTGTCAGAAATCTTACTATTTGAATATAATTTAATCAATTATGAAAATGGCAATCAGTAAGTAACTTTTCCATGTTAAACAGAAACTGGTTTTCATTTTCCTCAAGGAAATATGCTAAACTTACCAAACTTTATGACATTATCTTCTTCAACAAATAAATCTTATATTTCAACTCATGGAGTAAGTAATATCTTATACTCAGTCAATATTTAGGAAATAAAATTTAACTTGATGGTGATGCTTTTCTCTTAATTCTCCTTTATATGAGGAAAAAATGTTTGGTTTTTTGTTGTAGCAAAGAATTAGAAAAAAAAGTGAGTTCTCAGTATCTGGATGCATTGCTGAATGTTATGAAAGTTATAGGAATATAATGGAATATTGTTGCCCTGGAAGAAATACCAAAAGAGATGGATTGAAAGAAACTTGAAGACTATATAAATTAATGAAGAGTAAAGTGATGGCAAGAACAATATATATGATAACAAGACAACAATAATGTAAAGGAAAACAACTTTGGAAAACTTAAGAAATTCTAAGTGATGCAATGTCTGGTGATGACAAATACTTCCTACATCTTGGCGGAAAGGTAATGGACTACAGGTGTAGAATAAGACATATGCTTTGAGAGAACCAATATGCCTTTTTGGGGGGACGGTTTAAATATATTTTGTCACAAAAGAAGCTTTTATTTTTAGAAGAAATGGAAGAAGAGAATTGGGACAATAGTGACGGAGATGCCAGAAAAGAACAAAGAGTGTTGATGAAAAAAACAAAACAAAACAAAAAAAACATTGAACAGAGTAGAAGGAAGTATTGAAGGTGACATAACAAGAACACATTTGAATACTATCATGTTAAATTTATTATGCACTTTAGAAAACTATATGTAATTCACAGTTCATAAACTCATTTTCTTTGTATATTGAAATTCAGGTTCGGGCTATGTTGTTTAGTTCATAATAATAATAAAAATTTAATAATAATAATAAATTTAAAATATTGAATTTGGGATCAGAAGAGTGCAGATGTGCTAACTGGCAAGTTATCTATTTAATCTCTCAGTCTCAGTTTCCTCATCTCTAAATTGTGGGCATTGGATAAGATGATCCCCCGAGGTTCACTCAAGAGCTATCTATCTATCTATCTATCTATCTATCTATCTATCTATCTATCTATCTATCTAAAACTATGATCCTAGGAATAACAAATCAAACTTCTATACACTCCAAAGGAGTTGGCAATCCATGTTGAAGAGCCAAATCCCAATGCTCTTGTACAACCTGTGATTTGAGAATTGTTTTTACATTTAAAAAATATAATAAAACTTTATTTTAAAATGTCAAGACCATTTTTAGCTTAGTCAGCAAAACCAGAGGATGAATTGGCCCATGACCTCTACTCTAAAATATCCAGGCAAAAGTAGATAAATTAAGGAAATAACCAAAATTTTTTGAATGAAATTTGACATATGCTCCAGTTTTTTAGAGGTAGTCTCAAGTAAGCACTTGTCAGATGAGCTGGGTTTGAATCCTGGCTCTGTTGCTTTCTACCTGTGACCTAGAAGAATATCATTCAATCTTTCTGGGCTTTAAGTCTTTCCATGTGTAAAATGAAGAGGGTGGCTCCTGTGGAGAAGGATAGATAGCATTTTTCATCATGAGTCCTTTGGAGTTGTTTTAGAATCCTGAAGTAATCCTGAGAATGGCTACGTAATTCATTGTACAAAATTACTGTTACTGTGTACAATGTGCAATGTTCTTATGGTTCTACTCACTTCACTTTGCATTGGTTCCTGTAAGTTTTTCCAAAATCATTCTAGTTGTTGCTTTCTTCTAACATAATAATATTCCATTACAATCAAATTCCACAATTTGTTCATCTATTCCTCAACTGATGAAAATCTTTTCAATTTTCAATTATTTGTCATCACAAAAAGAGCTGTTATAAATATTTTTGTACACATAGATCCTTTTCCTTTTTTTTTTTAACTCTGGAATACAGAGCTAGTAGTGGCATTGCTGGCTCAAAGAGTATGTATGGTTTTAGAGCCTTTTGGGCACAGTTCCAATGTTTAGCTTTATTAAACATAATAAACAGTTACATTTGAGGATAATGATCACATCTTTCATATACTCTGTATGTACTATAACATACTGAGGCATTCAATATACTTACATTTTTAACTTGGAAAGTTTTTTTTTAATTAAGAAGTCATCTAAACCATAAATAATTTTTAGGCTGGCAAAAAAACCCAAATATTAAGGCAAAGAAAAGTTTTAGATCTAGTTTTCTAACCACATACTGGATATAATCTTTAGTTGCAACCTGATAAACACTTTAGGGTTGATGCCATTTCAGTATTACTAAACAGAGCTGAAAGACAGCCATTCAAAAAACCTTTTGATAGGGAGCAAGGAGATATTAGCCTCTGGGTCAAGGGTTAATGTGTTTGGTGTGAAGGGAAAGGGAAATGGAGGATTGATACTCTTAACAGTGCTCTCTGCCCTGATCTGAAGGAATAGTGCCATAATCAAGGAGGATCACATTAGCAAATGAATCTTGGTGTCAAGCCGAAAATATTACTTATTTGGAGTAAAAATAAACTGCTGTTCAGTTTATTTTCTAAGCAGCTGCCTATTACCTCTCATTTCTAGACAGGTTAAATCCAGTTGGTCTTTAGATGGAACCTTTAGAATTTGATCCAAATAGCCTAGGCTAAACCAGAGGTAAGACAATTAACAATTAATCAGCATGTACTTATTAACTGACCAGTGTGTGCAAGTTCTGTACTTGGCCCAGACAATAAAAAGACAAAAATGAGATAAGTCCCTTAGTCAAGAAGTTATTACTATCTTATACATTACACAACAAGAGAGTGTATTTAAGATACCCAAGGTATTAAGTGGCAAAGCAAAGATGTGATCTTATGTCCTCCTAAATCTAAATCCATACTCTTCCCACAAAGTATATTGTGTGTGTGTGACACATATATGAATTTACTGATTAGGGTCTAGATAATAGATTTCAAATTAATTATTATCTGATAATTCATTTTTAACAGTTTAAAAGTTACTTGATCTAAGAATAGTTCCAATCTTGGAAAGCTCTAAAAGCCTGCTAGACTCTGTGGTTCTCTTCATTTTCTTAGACCTGTTCTGTTTATATTTCTCAGGGTTTTTTTTTGCTTTAATTCTTGAGAAAAACTGCCTGAGATGATACACTAACACATATTCAAGTTTGATCAAAATACAGTAAAACATGGTAGAATTTGAGAAATCTAAAATACTATTATTTCTTTCCTAGAGTCTAGCCTTTTCAAGGTTTTAATATAAAGAACAGAGGAAACTGCCAACAGCTGTGCAAACCATGCAGCTGCATCATATACATTTATTGAATTTTGAAATTCCCTACAAAGTCAAAATACTGCAATGTGAAGCCCTCATAATTTGGTTTTTTTTTTTTCCAAGTCCATTTTCCTATAAGTGTTTGACATTCTAAATGTCTTCATTTTATTGGGTGGTGTGGAGATTTGTTAATATCATCTTAAGAACTAAATGCTTCCTGATGAGGAAAAAAGGTAGCTTTTAACATGTGGTTTCCTATAATACTTAACTAATAATAAAACATAATGCTCAAAAAAAGGAATATAACTGGTTTATGGTCTGACATTAAAAAATATTTCCCGACCGGATTTTTATACTAGAAACTCAGGTCAAACTATTCCTAACTAGATCAAAAACCAGCACAAAAATAAGACTACAGATTAAGAAAAATAGAAGAAATATCTAAAATATAAATATGTAGAATAAGACTATATTTCTATATGATTCCATTAATATAAGTGGGATATGTCTCTTCTAACTAATGCCATTCATCTAGTTAAAGTAAAAAAAAGTGTGGAATTCTACAAGTTCCTTAAATATGCACAAATTATTCTCTTCCCTTCTTAAAAGAAAGATTTATGGCCAAGAGAAGGCTCTGTGACCTCAATCTAGAATCAAGTTGAGAAAGAATTAACCTGACAGGACTCCTATTAATTAACTATGTGATTTAACATTTATTGTACTTTGTATTTGAAGATGACTATTGCTCATAGAGGTGTTATCAAGGTGTGGTTAAAACTGTAACCCATAGTCCTTCCAGTCAATGGGCGTAGAGAATGTCCTTAGTTAGCACAGTAGTTATACCCTGCTCTTCAACAATGCAATTAAACAAAGTTTTACCGAAACTATTAAGTATAAGGTACTAGGCTCCATGGAATATAGTTACCTCACAATAACTTTATGACATTATAAAATCTGATTTTGTATTCAAACAAATATGTATGAATGGCAAAGTTATGCTAAAATCCTCAAGAGAGCCATTATCAGATTGGTTTTGATTATGTTTATATTTCTTTTCTCAATCCTTCTGCCTTAATTAAAGCCATTTCCCTGGATAAGGAACTGTAGTGCCCCAAAATAGTTCAGAAGTATGGCATTCTAGTATAAACTGAAAGCTTTCTGAAACTTAATGCTCAGACTTAAAATTCTCAGGATTTCCAATGTTTCTGAAGATCTGAAGGACAGATACTAGTCTAACTTCCACACCAAAGAATATAAGTTGGAAAATATATATAAATATAAATAGAAGTTGGAGAAGGCAAGAATCTTAGTCCCCAACTATATACTATTTCAAAGTGGGAAGTTTACTAAGTCTTTCTAAAACCCTTACTTTCTGTCTTAGTATCAATACTATGTATTTGCTCTAAGGCAGAAGAGTGGTAAGGGCTAGGCAATGGAAGGTAAGTGACTTGCCCAGGGTCATACAGCAAAGAAGTGTCTTGAGACCAAATTTGCAGCAAGAACCTCCTATCTTCTGTCCTGGCTTTTCTATCCATTGAGGTACCGTCTTGCCCCCAGAACTTACTATTTTTATAAGAGATCCCTATACCAGAAGTTGGAAAACACATCACCCTCAAAATCTAAGAAACACCCCAGGGTTCCTGTATTAAAGTAGTTGAGTGCCACGTACTACTTCATGTACTTAACGGTATGAAGTAAAGTATTAAAAGGTTTCTAATAAATTACACCACCTATACCACCAAGATTTAGCATTCAAGGGTGGGTTAAGAACAATCCAAAAGAATACCTAAATTATAATAGATATTTCCAAAATACATGCCAGGAGGCTCTTGTCCCCTAGGTAGGCGCACAGGAATAAGGGAATATGCATTTTATATACAGCCTACTATGTGCCTCCAGGGTGTATGAGGTGCTCAGGGAGGAGTAATATCTCTGGTATGGAGGGCTTGTCGTGCCCTCCTAGGGCAGCTCTCCAGCCTCCGACCCCCACCTGACACCTAGCTCTCACTTGTGGCTCCCAGTAGCTGCTAGCATGCGGCAGCGGCCACACCCTGGGCAACGGCTTCGACAGGCCGGCTAAACCTTGTGAGGGTAGCCATCGGGTCATCGACCCCTGGTGAACCAGGGCTTTGCTCACCCAGCATGTGAAGACTGCTTCAGCGGAACAGGTGGAAGAAACCAATAAGAAGGTTCAACGACTGAGATGGCGATGCAGCAAAGCACTGTGGAGTGCTTAGGGCATGTTGGAGCACAAAGGACAACACGACCATCCAATGCAGCTGAGGAAGTCTCCAGGTATAACGACTTTTCGTGCCACTGGACCCAGGCTTCCAAAGCCGAGAGAGTGGGACTGTCTCTGTGCACTGACTTTTCCACTTAAATCTCCTTCACACACAAGTGTCTTTGTGCACACTCATCTACATCACAGATGAAAGCGCACAAAGACAATCACCATCCTCGGTCACCGAGAGACTACTACTAACTATGTACCTCCACACAGGGAATTGGGAAAACTACAAAAGACGAGGAAGTCCTTCCATTATTTAAAATAGATAGGTATTATAAATAATTTGTAAAAGCTATTAAAAGATTAAAACAATCACCCTAATGCAAATATTAATAATATGGAAATAGGTCTTGATCAATGGCATATATAAAACCCAGCAGAATTGTGCATTGGCTATGGGAGGAGGTTGAGAGGAGGGGAGAGAAAGAACATGAATCATGTAACCATGAAAAAATATTCTAAATTAATTAAATAAAATTTTTTGAAACAAAAAAAAATATAAGCCCCCTTCTCTTCTGACACTGCTATCTGGTCAAAGCCCTCATCATCTCAGCTCTGGACTACTGTGACAGCTTGCTGCTCAGGTTGTTTCCTCAAATCTCTCTCCACCTCACTCCACTCTCCACTGGCTACTAAAGTGATTTTCATCAAGCTCCAGTCTATCATATCCCCTCTTACTCAATAAACTCTGGTCATTCTCTATGGCCTTCAGGAGCAAATTCTGGCATTCAAAGCCTTTTATAACCTAGCCCCACTCTAAGTTTTTCACTCCCCTATTCTTTGATCCTGGTTGTTCCACAAACAAAAAGCTCTATTTTTCTGCTTTGGGGATTATTGCTGGCTGTCCTCCATTCATATATGACACTATATGAGCAGATTGTCAAGTTCATTAGCAAACCTGTCTTGGACAAGTGCCACAGATAAGACAATGAGGAGAGCCTGCACTGAACAGAACAGGGAGATCTACGTGGCTGCATCACTGTTGGGAAACTTATTAGTGATCTTAGGGATCCTAAGTTACTGGTTAATGTAAAAATCCTTCTTTTGAACATAAGATTTTCCTGGTGGTGATATATGGTTATAAATCATGGAATATGACAAGCCCCAAAGAATTAAAATGTAAGACATATGGTGGGTAGAAGGAAGTCACAACATATTGCTAACAATGATTTGCACATGAGAAGTGGCACAAGAGCATTATTAAAGACATGACCAGAGAAAGTAGAGTAGTAATTTACTGAGAATAAGTATACATGGATGTTTTACTATGGCATGGCTATACTCTTCTCTCCCCATTTCAGGTCTTTATCACCTCTCCCTCAGACTAATGAAATTGCCTCTTAATTAGTTTAGCAATAACAGATCAGTCCCTTCTTCAATACAACTTCCACAATACACCAGATGGATACTCCTAAATACAGATCTGACCATTCCACCCTTACTCAAAATCCTTTAATGTTTCCCTCTTGCCTCTAGGACACGGGATAAAACCCTAAGTTGGGCACTTAAAGCTGCCTACAATCTTTATTTGCAGTCTCATTCCATGCTACTTCCTTTCACGTTCTCTCCTCTGCAGGAACACTGGCCTGTGAACTAGGGCCATCTTGTAGCTCTGTGCCTTTGGACAAGTAGTTGGTTTGTCCAGCACAGCTGAAACCCACCACTTCTTATATAATCCCTACTTCCTTCAAATCACAGCTCAAATGCCACTTTCTACATAAGGTCTTTCCTGTTCATCACATTATGACTATTCTTTCCCTCTTGAAATTCCCTCATATTACTTTGAATTGTATAGATGTTTTATTCTCCCAGGGAGATATAAACTCTTGGAAGACAAGGACTTTCTCATTTTTGCCTTCTTATTTCCACCATCTAGCACAGTGCCTTCCACAGAATAGGAACCTTTGTTAAAATGAACTATTTATTAAATATTAGGTAAGAGGCTAGCTTTTACCATCTTTAGTAGATCTTCAATGGAGAATTTATGAAATGATATCGACAGAAATCCTATGTAATAAGAAAAAGACAAAAGAAAAGACAAAATGAAATAATAGATCTATCAAAATATTAATCCATTAAGGTTTTCACAGTTAATTAGAGAGAATTGGAACTGGATTTTTTCCTGATGCTAAGATATGAAAGAATACATTCTGCAGAAACTTTTTTATAAAAATGAGTTTGTGAAGTTCTATCCCAATTAAACTCTAAATGACACATAACTATCCTAAGAAGAGTTCTCAGAGTGTACTGTTGTCAAATGATATTTGAACTCGAAGTCATAAGACCTAGGTTCAAATTTTGACTGGACTCTCTACTTGTGGGACCTCAGGCAAATCACATCAGTTCTCTGGGACACTTAGTTTCTTCATCTAAAAAATGAAGAGGTTGGGACAGTTGACTTCTTATGGTCATGGCTCTAACAATCTGATTTTCCTCCACACAAAGGAGTTCTTTACTAGATTACAAATAACTAGTTGCACAAGAATATACATTTATGACAAAAGAACTAACTTCTGCAGGAGCTGAACCAACAGCTCCAAAATTTGGGCTTGCCTCTACTCTGAGCAGTGATATTCAAGAAGGAAAAGAGAATGTTGATGGAAAAGAAGAAAGAAATGAGGCAAACAAATGACTGGTATAGGAGATTAGTTGACTTAAACAGAAATTAATGACCAGTCTACTGCCTCATCTCCTTCAATGGATGACAGGTGGTGTTTTCAGATCTAGCTTGATAAGATTCAAGACAAAAGCTCTTATTTTGTGAGCAAAACTGATTTGACTACAATGTCTATATAATATTTCCCATAAAATTTTGTAAGATGGTATTTGAGATTACTAAGTCAATGCTAGTCAGCATTTATTAAGCACTGTGCTTAAGATACAAAGAAAGGTAAAAATAGCCCAAGTTCTTAAGGAGTTCACAGTCCGATAAGGGAGTCAACATGCAAATGACCAAATACAGACAATATTTTTAAGTTTTCAAATTCTTTTCTTTTTTTTCTTTGAAATTTTTTATTTAATTAATTAATTTAGAATATTTTTCTATGGTTGCATGATTCATGTTCTTTCTCTACCCTCCTCTCAACCCCCTCCCATAGCTAACAAGCAACTCCACTGGATTTTACATGTATCTCAATTTTTTTTCTTTCAAAGCAGTCCTTACCTTACCTTACTCCTTACCACTAAACTAGGTTGAAAATAATGCTTCAAATACATGTTGCCTGTTGGGAAAGAGGTACTTTTGTTAGATTTTAGGAAATTAATTGCTTAAGGCATATCTTTCAAACTCAAATCTTTCAATGGGATGATATACTACATTCCAAAGAGGCAAATAAGGTCTATACAGGAATAGATAGGAAGCAATTTTTTCCAGACTGCACATCAATTTGTCAACATATTTACAATGAAGAACTTGTAGTCATAGACTATCTCCTATCTTTATTTTCCTATAAATAAGAGAGAGGTTCGATATCATGCTAAAATTATTTGTTTTCAGTAGAATGGAGAACAAAATAATTACTACAAACGATCAAGTTATTCCCTTGTCTAGCAATGCCAATTACCTTTTACATTTATGTTACCAATCATTAACATACTATATCATTTCATAGTTGTGGTAAAGATAGCATTGTTATGAGGGCAAAGGCTAAAAACTTGTTCGAAAGTCATCAGTCTTATTAGTCACTGACCTGAAAAAAAGGAATAGATAGATGTCTTAGGCTCACTTTTAAAATTGTTTATTCTTCCTATGAAAATGATACTTGTAGCTAAAGTGAGAGACCACTTTCTTTCATTCACATATTGTCTTAATAATATTCAACATCTGACCACGGGAGGGAGGGTGGGAGGGAAAGAACATGAATCATGTAACAATGGAAAAATATCCCAAATTAAGTAAATAAATATACTTAAATAAAATAATAACAATAATAATATTCAATATCACTGTGGCACAAGAAATCTTAGAAATTCATCAATGGACAGTTAAATAATTATTTAGTACCTCCTATATGTAAGATGTTGTTTGAAGTGCTAGGGGTTACAAAGGCAAAAAAAAATTGTCATCTGTCTTTGAGGTACTTATAACAGTGAGAGGAGACATATATAACATAAGATAGGAAGCAGTTAAAATGATTTAAAATTTTATAAGAAAGTCATTTTTTGGTCACTGAACAAGCCTTTATTAAGTACCCACTGTATGCCAATACTGTGCAAAGTGTTAGGGATCAAAAGAATGTCAAAACATAATTCATGCTCTCAAAGAGCTCACAGTATAATGTGAGAGAGAACACTAATAATTGTAGGTAGCCTAAAGGCTTCCTTAAATAGGCAGCACCTAAAACTAACCCTTGACTCAGGTACTGACCCCAACCTTCTTAGAGAAGGTGAACCCTGAGCTGGATACTGAAGCACAGGATAGAGAATGGCAGAAAAAGATGAATAAGGATAACCAGGGCAAGAATGGTAGTAGAACTAAAGAAGCAGAGACCAAAGGACACATATGGGATATTTTCAAGTGAATAAAACTACCCTGATCACAGTACAGAGAATAAGCTAGATAAAGATGAATGGGGAAAGGGGGGATGGATGATATAGGTTCTTCATAGATAGGCTGAAGGGTTTAAATTTTTCTTATAGGCAATAGATTTATCTATTCTGCATAGTTTTCAAATAAAAGTAAAGAGCCACAAGAGGTCTGAGCAGGAGGAATGTTTTTTCCCCTTATCCTGGTGAGAAAAACAAAGCAAAGAAGCCTAGAAATGCCATCAAAAGAGAAGGATGGAGGGACACTGGGTGGGAGGGAGGAAGGGAGGGAGGGAGGGAGGGAGGGAGGGAGGGAGGAAGGAAGGAAGACCTTCTGGTGAGAGTGATTTGGTTTATAATGATGACAGACATCTTTCTGAATTCACTACAAGTAGTCTGGCCTTGTGCTTACAAACTACATTATGGAAAGGGACTTTAATTTAGTATTTATTCTTTTTTTTTTAAAGTCTAAAACTGAAAAGGAAAAATCTGATGAAATTATAGAAACTATGTAATAGGCTTTCATGCCAGCAATATCTAATGCCACCATAACCACATCAGCAAAGAGAAAATTGCACTTGACAAAACAACCAAAAAAACCCCTAAGCCTTTCTTTTGAAATCAAATAACCAAAGAGGATGTGATGTGGCTTTCTATTAAACAAGGTCAGTTTCTCCAAGTGGGAACAAAGAACAAGATAAAATTGGAAAACTTAGAACCAAAACATTTGTGAAGAATTTTTAAACTTCAAACTTTTATTGTTCTTAGAGTCTCAGGATACTATGATGGCAAGGCTGGTTCTAAAATTCAGAAAAATGGGCAGACCGCCCAGATTTATGGCTCACTTATCAAGCCCATGTTTGTTGTGCAAGTATTATTTATAGTGTCACATGCTAGAGGCTGTTCCCAAGCTAGCTAAACCTACATGCTTAATTGACTCTAGGAACAATACTACATTGTTCAGTCTAATCCCTCTATGAGCTACAGTTCCAAAGCCACAATCCTATGCTTTTTATATTTGTAAACTTCTACCCTGGGCTATTTTTAGAACCTTCAAGTAAAAGTCCAGATATACACACACACACAACAATTCCTCGATAAGAATGGAAGACTGAATGGAACACTTTGCCTTTCTGATAAGATTCTGATTTCCTGTGACATACAAAACTATCTTTAGCTAACGATAATTTAAGTCATTGTGTTGGCCCAAAAGAATGTGAAAAAAGTGAGTTGAAGCTATGCATAAACACATGGACTGACAAATACTTGAAAATAAAAACCATGCCATATGTAACAATTCATTATACATACCATTGGTAGAAACAGTACACCAAGTTGTTTGTTACAAGTGACTTAAATTGAAAAAATTAAACTTTTTTCAGTCATTTCTGAACTCTTCATGACCCCATTTGGGGTTTTCTTGGCAAAGATACTGGAGTAGTCTGACATTTCTTTCTGCAGCTCATTTTACAGATGAAGAAACTAAGGCACAGTTAAATGACTTGCCCAGATCACACATGTGTCTGTGCCTGGAATTAAACTCAGGTCTTCCTGACTTCAGGCCCAGCACTCTGTCCTCTGCCCCATCTAGCTGCCCTAAAACATTTGCTAGCAAGCATAAAAATCAATCTAAATACTGATTAACCATCAATGGCAATAAACACAGAGAAATCTATACAATCTTTGCTTTTATTAATTCCTAAACCTCAAAGGATAGTTTTCCTTGAGAAAAAAAAAGTGAGGTGGGGTGAGGGTTAAAAGAATCAATACTATCTCCCAAACCAAGTTCAAGTAGTTGAGAGGTTGTATGGAACAACAGAAAGCTGGCCCTAGTATGAGGTAGATCTGGGTTCAAGTCTTGCCTTAATTCAAACTGCCTCTGCACCACAGGGAATTTTATCTGAGCCTCTAGATAAAACTGCAAAGAATATGCTGAACTAAATTTACACAAGAAATTTCTTCATCTGGGAGCTCCCTATGTTAATGAATTCATGGATTCTAGTTCCTAGTCTCTACTCCCTTTATTTATAATTAGCAATGAGAGTCTGTCCATGAAAACATCATCTATATTTATTTAGTGCTTTTTTTGAAGAATCTCAAAGGGTTTCAAAAGTCATATTATGAATCCTTGCTCTATGAGGTTATGAGGTATGAGGTATGAGGTTGGTTTCAGCATTCCTTTTGTACAAGGTGAACTATAGGAGAAAGAAAGAATCTAACTAGCTATAAAACACAGAAAAAACCAAAAAACACTACATTTCATGTCTCTTGACCTGAATTCCAGAAGTACAAGGCTATCTCCACTTGTATAATAAATAGACCACATCAACTTCTGTTTTATTTTAAAATTTAATTTTAGAGCCACTATGAAATAAGCAATTCTCAAAAATTCAGTGCAATTCAAATACACTTACAAATAGAAATAGCAGCTAATTATAGGTCTCTGAAATATTTATTAATAAATCAATAACCTTATATTCAAAGATAAGACTTACTAAAAATAAGAAAATTTCCTTATGGGAATGGGGATCATCACCTATACTCCTTCCCCCTTTCAGTATCTATCCCATCTAATCTAAAATTAGCATAATGCCTGACACACAATAGTCACTTAATGTATACTTGTTGAGACTGTTTCCCCCCCCCAGAAAGAAAGCAATCTAATATAGATATTACATGTACTATCATATAAAACATTTTTTGATAGTTATTTTATGGGAGAAATCTTGAACACACAAAATTTTTTAAAATAAAATATATTGTGTTTTGATCTGCATTCAGAGTCCATTTCTTTCTCTAAAATGAAAAAGCATTTTTAATCGTAAGTCTCTGGGATTGTCTTGGATCACTGTCTTGATGAGAATAACTAGTTAATTAATCAAAAAATATTGCTGTTATTTGTATACAATGTTGTGATTCTGCTTACTTCACTTTAAATCATCAGTTCATATAAATCTTTCTGGGTTTTTCTGAAATCACCCTCCTTGCCATTTCTAATAGCATAATATTATTCATTAATAATAATATACCACAATTTGTTCAGTTTTTCTCAAATTCATGGACAACCTTTCAATTCCAATTCTTTGCTACAACACACACGCATTAAATATTTTTAAATATTTTTGTATAAATAAGTCCCTTTGTCTTTTTTTAAAAATCTCTTTCGGATACAGATCTAGTAATAGTATTGCTGGATCAAGGGGAATGCAGTTTTTAGAGCCCTTTGAGCATATCTCCAAACTAGTTTCCAGTATGGTTGCAATCCCAGCTACTTTTCAAATAAAAATGAACTTTTCCTCTCATGACTAAAGGATGTTAATTACCTTCTATAGTGTACCACATACATGGCCAGTTTTGTCCACTAATTTTTACCACAACTAGGGGAGAGGAGTAGGTAATGGGAAAGGTTGTGAAGGTAAGAAACAAACACTAACTCTAAACTCATTCATCATTCATCAAAACTCAAGTGAGAGGCCTTTGACATAGGCCCTGTTAGAGGGACAGGTTTAGGCAGTCACACGAAAACATAATCAGCATTCTTGTCTCAGAACAAAATAATTGAAAGTGTGTTCAGATCAAATTAATTTTTGATACATTGGCCAGAAAAATAGGTTTATGTATACAGCGTTGTATATTCAAGAAATTGACAACAGTACCAGAACTGAAACTATATTGGCATACAAACTTCCTAAATATTAAAACTATCTTAATGGTTTTATTTAGTGCTAGGCAAATACTTATATTGCAAAAGATAAAGTATGCCTGAAACTATTAAATTATAAATATAAGTAAATGGAAGTCTTGCCTATAGAAAATATACTCCACAATTTTGTGATGATCGTTTGATAAGATTAATACAGTTTTAAATATGACCTCTAATAATACTAATAATTTTCAATCCTGAATTGGTGATAATTGTTAATTTACCATCATTTATCAAGGAATGTTATGAAATTCTTCAAAAGGCAGGAAATAGACAAATTTAATTAAAAACATTCTAAATAGTACTCTCAAAAAAGCCAGTGAATCAATATATTAGGAATAACAAAACTATATAAATATAAAAAAGTGGCATATGACATTTAAGTTTTATATTTCATCATAGAAAATTTGCATGTTGTTTTATCTTTGAATGTTGATAATCTAATTTATAAAACTGTATACTATACATCAATGGGCATTGTCGTTATGAGAGCTAACCTGGTGTTAACAGAAAAAAATACCTGAGATGTGAGATCTAAACTACTTTGTTGGGAGCCAAGATGGCAGAGTAATCCTCAGCAGCTCCATGCCACCATGAGAATCCTCTCCAGCCAAGATTAAAATATTGCCACAAAATGAATACAGTGGTGAAAGAACCAATGAGGAGACAGAGTGAAACAACTTTCAAGAAAAGAAAAACCCAAAAGGTAAGTAAAGAACATTTGGGGCACTGGGATGAGAGAACAGACCCAGCAAGAAGCTGTGGCAAGGAGGGAAGAACAAGTCAAGAGTGAGTGCCCCAGCCCCATCTGCTGTCAAAGGATTGGGAACCTATGCCCAAGCCAACATCCAGACCCTGAAACCCTGCTTGAGCAAATAGTAGTACGAGCCAACCCATACCCCTTGAAATTTCAAACCTGTGGAGAAGTCTGGAACCCCAGCCCAGGGAATTAAAAGTCTGGGATTGGGACAAGGGCTTAATTCACACTTTGAGGTGGATGATAATAGGAAGTACTAAGTATTAAGTACTGATCTTTTTGCCTAAAGCTCAGGGTGGAGCTCCAAGACAGGGCAATCAAGGGTGTGCCTGACTGGATCAAGTACAGAGTGAGACAAAAACTTGAGGATAGAATTTGACCAGCCCCTGACCTGATCAAGATCAGAGTGAGATCAAAAGCTTACACCTAAGCCTGAGGCAAGTCTTTAAGCTATCAGCATCACAAGGGCCAATTGAATCAGCTGGGAGAGGGGGCTCCCAGAGCTCTCAACCCTCAGACCATCATATCATCCCCCAAACCTACCTATAATTAGATAGGAAAAATGATCAAATAACAAAAAAGCACCTAACTCTAAAGAATTTTATGGTGACAAACAGCAAAGTACAGACACAGAAGGGGACAGTGAAAGCAAAGGAGACATACCCAAAGTCCAAAAGAAAAATATGAATTGGACACAGACTTTGGAAGAACTCAAAAAAGGACTTTAAAAAACAATTAAGAGTCAGAGGAAAGGGGATAGAGAAATGAAAGTGATGCAAGGAGAAAAGAAAATGATACAAGAAGAAATTAAAGTAATGCAAGAAGAAATGAGCCAATTGAAAAAGGGGAACCAAAATAACTGACAGAAGCAAATTAGGCCCATAAAATCAGAACTGATCATCTAGAAACTAATGATTTCATGAGAAATCAAGAACTAATAAAGCAGAATCAAAGGAATGAAAAAGTAGAGTAAAAAATGATATATCTTATTGGAGAAAAACAAACAAACAACTGACCTAGAAAATACCTAGGAGACAAGTTGAGAATTATTTGAATACCTGAAAGCAATGGTCAAGAAAAAACCTTGATCATCATATTACAAGAAATTATCAAAGATAACTCGAACAAGAAAATAAAATTAAAGTGGAAACAATTCACAGATCACCTCCAGAAAGAAATCCTCAAATGACAACTTGCAGGAATAAAATAGCTAAATTCAAGAGCCACCAAGCCAAGGAGAAAATACTTCAAGCAGCCAGAAAGAAACCATTCAAATACCATGGAGCTACAATCAGGATCACATAGGATCTAGAGGCTTCTACATTAAAGGACTGAAAGGCATGGAATATATTATACAGGAAGGAAAAAAATGAGTCACCTATCCAGCAAAACAGAGTATATTCTTTCAAGGGAAAACATGGACATTCGATAAGAGAGAAGATTTCCAAGCATTCCTGTGGAATAAGCCAGACCTAAACAAAAAATATGAAGTCCAAATATGAAACCAAAGAGAAGCTCAAAAACTTAAGTAAGAAAGAGAAAATTTAAGGGATTCACATTAAGGTCAAAATGTTTATATGTCTACATGGAAAGAGAATTTCTATAATTCTCAAAAATTACTCTTGGTAGTAGGGAAGATAGAAGGAAATTACTCAGAAAGAGGGTGGAGAAGTAAGCTGATTATGATGATATGATGTATATGTAAATGTGATGATATGGAACAATATGCATGCATATGAATGATATGTTACAAAAACAATCAAGAGCTGAAAGACAGGATTGCACTGAGAGAAAAGGGAAGGAAGAGATAGAAAGGAATAAATTATATAACATAAAGAAGCATGAAAAATCATTATAGAGAGGGGAGGATAAGGGTGGTGACAGGCAATGCTTAAACTTTACTCTCACTGAAAAAGGCTCAGAAAGGGCAAAATACTCAGTGGGGTATTGAATTCTATCTTATCCTACAGAGAAGTAGAAGAGTTATAAGACAAGGGAAGAGGGAGGTAATTGAAGGGAGGGAAAAGTGTGTGTGTGGTGTGTGTGTGTGTGTGTGTGTGTGTGTGTGTATGTGACACAAAAACAAAAGCAAAACACTGGTGAGGAGGAACAGAGTGAAAGGGAATAGAGCAGAATCTAAAAGGGAATAATATGATGGAGGGGAATACAAATTTAGTAATCATAATGCTGAATGTGAATGGGATGAACTCACCCACTAAACAGAAGAGGATAGCGGAGTAGATTAAAAACCAGAATCTTACTATATGCTGTTTTGAAGTAATATCAATACTAAACATTTATGCACCAAATGGCATAGCATCTAGATTTCTAAAGGAAAAATTAACAGAGATCAAGGAGGGAAATAGACAGTAAGACCATATTAGTGGGGGATCTCAACCTTCCCCTTTCAAAACTATATAAATTGAACCAAAAAATAAATAAGAAAGTAGTAAGGGAAGTGAATGAAATGCTAAAAAAATTAGAGTTAATAGATATCTGGAGAAAATGGAATAGGAGTAAAAATGGAATAGGAGTAAAAAGGAATTTGTTAATAGATATCTGGAGAAAATGGAATAGGAGTAAAAAGGAATTTACTTTCATCTCAACACTGCATGATACATATACAAAGATCAACCATGTAGTAGGGCATAGAAATATTGCAAACAAATGCAGAAAAGCAGAAATAATAAATGAATTTGCTATTGATTAACTCTGACCTTACATATGTTGGTTTCTTCATTTATAAAAGGAAGTGGCTGAACTTAATGTTCTCTAATACCTTCTTATCTAAGACAATGTGGGTACACATTGATTAGAAGTTAACTGAACCTATGCCATGAGAAGAGCGATAGGAGGAATTTAGAAGGAAGAGTTACACCAACTGATGCAGAGAAAGAACACATGAAGAAGAATACACATCAAAAGGCTGTGGAACACCAATTAAATGCTCACCAATGTTGGTTCCAGAGGACAGATGGTGAAAATACATTTCCTCTCTCTGTTAACAAAGAGGTGTGGGAGTGTCGGGTGGTATAGCACAGAATGCCAAATGCACTGTGTAAGAGAGGAAAGCAGATTCATCATGCTGGAAGACCAACTCAAGTGGGGGAAGGGCAGGAAGGACAGAGTATTCCGGTGAAAGAGCTGAGAGAATACAAGCAGTTAACTCACTTCTCTTTAGGGAGCCATCCAAGAGAGGTTGAGCTCAGAGAACATCTGAGATTTGATTATCCTTCTGTGAATCCAGACATCCTGAATCCAGCAGAGGACAACAGGAATGGAAAGGATTTTGATAAAAAGTTATCCATCCCAGGAAGATCTCTCTCCCTCTAAAGTAGTCCTTGAAATTTCGTAATTAGGACAGTTAGAAGTCAGGACAGCTATCACAACTAACCCCAGAGGGTCAGGCAGGCAAAGCCTGACCCTGCAGGATTTGGGGAGAAGAGGTTCAATTGTTAATCCTTAGGGACTTCCTATTTTCCACTTTCCCTTTACCTTATCCCACAATCTACTTACTCTACCTTTTGTGTGTTCCTGAAGAATAAATAGCTGTTCCTATAGATCAAGTGCCTGCTCATAATATTTAAGGAGAGGGACCTGAAGCTTTGGGGAGGAGAACTATATTTTCTTCCCAAGGAAGAAGTAGTTCAATTCTGGATTTTACTTCCATCCAGTCTCTCAAGAAATTAGTCTGTGAATCTGAAGACAGCCTGTGGGAGGTTTACTAGAGAAAGAGGGGAAAAACAATCTGTCTCCTCTCTCCACCTTTTATCTCCATTCCATCTCTACCACACTCTAGTACTGAATTGAGTAGTGGGGGACTCCGTTTCTCCCCCTCCATTACAACTGTAAATTCACTGATCGCCACTTTGTCCATTTTGCTTCCTGGATTTTCTTAGTAATAGGCTAGTATTTTGGTTCTAGGAGATCTATCAGGAAATAGTTTTGTTCTAAAAAAAGGAAACATTAACAGAATTTAAAAACAAGGTCCTCCCCCATACTAACTTGTAATATCTATCTTGAGCTCTGTAAAGCACTATCTTGAAGTTAAGAATCTAATTAGCTCATTAATGACAGCTAAAAATGTTTTCCTTAAAAGCAATGCCTTTTTAGCCACCTTCAGAGAAAGAACTGATGGAGTCTAAATACAGATTGAAGCATATTTTTTTTTAAAGTTTGTTTTTGGACTGTGTTTTCTTCTTTTATTTATTATAAAGCCTTAGAATTGATTCTGAATATTGGTTCTTAGGCAGAAGAGAAGTAAGAACTAGGCATCTGGAGTTAAGTGATTTGACAGGTAGGAAGTGCCTGAAGCCAAATTTGAACCCAGATCTTCCTGACTCCAGGCCTGGCTCTCTTGTTCACTGAGTCACTTATCTGCCCCATGGTCTTTAGCAACCTGGCTATAACATGGAAACATGTTTCATATGACTGTACATGTATACTCTATAAAATTGGTTGCTATTTCAAGGTGTTTGGAGAGGAAGAAAATTTGGAACTCAATTTTTTAAAAAATGAATGTTTAAATTGTTTTTACATATAATTTGTAAAAAAAGTAAACATTAAAAAAAAGGAATTTGGTTATGTTAGTAACCTGAATAATTATGCCATAAAACCCAGTAAAGAATTAGCAGATTTATATATGGAACTACCACAAATGAAACTCATAACAACTACTTATAAAAGCTTTTGGAACCAGACCTGGAGATGAGGGAGTTGGTGGTGTTTGATTCTTTAAACTAACTATGAGGCAGGAACCAATCTTAGATTGATACCATTCTTCCTTTAAGTACTCTTATATATTCATATCATGCTGATAGGAGAAAATGCTTGAGAAAAATGAATAGGAGTTTAGTCTAAGAACATCTATCTAAAAATAAATTTACTTTGTGAGAGCTGGATTAGTTAAAATAACTAATAGAGAATCCACTGTCACTGCACTACAACCCCAGATTAAAATTCCATCTTTTCTGTCTCTTCTAGGATTAATTTTTCCCTAAAAGAACTTTGTTTTTGTATATGCCTTAGTACTAAGACTCCAAAAGATGCTGGTTAAGCTGAAAAATGTAAAAAAAAAAGAAAGATCTTACAGTATGAATCTAATCAGAAAAGCACCCTTTCAAAGAATATATGAATAGGAATATGCAGCTAAATAATATGTGATCTAGACATATCACAGAATGCTACCCCATCTAGTCTTATTACAGTAATTGCATTAATATATTAGCTATAAACTCTCCCTTAATTAAGTTGGAGATATTTATATCATTTTCCCATTGATACTTAGTTGAAACATTGAAACAAGTTTTGTTCCTATCCACCAAAATCATTTCAATCCAATCCCATCTAATCACCATTTATTAAGCCCTGGCTATTGTATTACAAAAGGCTCTCTGTTGGATAAGCACCAGTAATTAAAGATAAAATGAAAACCTGTCTTAAATAGTGGGCAGAGTGCTGGACCTAGAGTAAGAAAAAAACCTGACCTCAAAATCTTATTAGCTGTGTGATGCTGGCTAAGTCTTGACCTCTCTTGGTTTCCTCATATATAAAATGGGGATATCGAGGGGATCAAATGAGAATATTTGCAAAGAAGTTTGTTAACCTTAAAGTGCTATATGAATGCTATTATGACCTTCTCTACCACCAAACCTGCACTTATTCCCAACCTGAGCTGAAGGAAAGGTAAGCATAGATATTACATTCTGGAATTTTAGAATTCATCTTCAAATGTGAAGGAGTTCATAACATTCCTTGAAGCCTAGAGTTCAGCAAGGCATTTGACAAACGAAGATGTGACAGTCAGGCGGATTCAGAATTAGTTGAACAAATGGGTCAAAAAAATAGTAAATAGTGAGATATCAATGTAGAAGGTCTTTAGTTTTAATTGTCCCAGATATCTATTCCAGTTACCTGTGTTGTCATTTTTTACTGATGACTTGGATGAAGTAAGCACGTTTATCATATTTACAGATGACACAAAACTAAGAGATAGTTAATATCGATGATAGAATCTAAAACCAAAATTATCTACATTCTAAAATAATTTGCAAACAAAAATAAGGTAATAGAGTCTTAAACTTGGACTCAAAAAATCAACTACATAAACATAGATTAGAAGACATCTGTCTAGGTAATAGTCCAAGTGAAAAAGACATGAGTTTAAAAATAAAGAAAGAAATACAAGTTAAAAGCTTATTTGACCGCTAGACAATTTCACCCATTTTCCATGAATTAAATACTTCTTATTTTTTATGGAACATAAGTTTTATTTTCTTGCACTAAAACCCAAACTTAATTTACAATTCTTCATTTTCCAACTAGCTGCCTGGCATATCTACTTGGAGGTCCCATAAGAGCCTCAAAAGCAAAACTAAGCATTTTCAATTCCTAAAATCTACCTTCCTCCCAATTTCCTTATTTCTATTGATTGTTCCATGTTCCTCCCAGTCATCAAAGCTTGAAGCCGTGGAATCATTTGAATCTTCTATCTCTTAGGGCCTACATCCAGTTTCTAAGTCCTGTCAAATTTAGAATCAGAAACCATTATACTCTCATAGCTATTCAGACATTCATTACCTTTCAAAAGTTGACTACTGTAATAGCATCCCTATCTCCACAGTCTTCCCCCCCACTCTATTCCATCCTTCCACTAGCTGTCAAAATAATCTTGCTAATGCCCAACTCTGTCCATGTCACTCTTCCTCAAAGACCTTCAGTGGTTTCCCTATGAACTACAGGATGAAACACAAACTCCTTAACTTGGCATTTCCAACAAAACCTACCTCACTAGACATTTCATTCTATTAACTACCTTTCAATCAGAATACATTCCAGTTAAACTGGTCTAACAATTGTTCCCTGATCTCTTCCTGTGGCTTTCTTACTTTTAAGGATTTTCTCAGCATTCCCCCCATGCCTGAAACACACCCTACTCCACAGCTCACTCTTGATATCTTTTTCTTCCTTTAAGTCCTGTTCAAGGACTGTTTCCTCGTAAAAGTGATATTTTCTCTATAAATTTCTTATAAGTACTTTGTTTTTGCCTTTATTAAAACAAAACAAAACAAAACACACCTTTCTTTAAACATTTACACCTTAGAAATCTTCATCAGTTTTTATGGCTGAAAATAAGGCATTCCCTTGTGACTATCCTCCTGGTAAAGGGCTTTGCTGAATTTAGTTAGGCTGGTTTTCAGAGAGATAACATATCTGGACTATGCCTCCAGGCATAAACTCCAAGCCTTTCTAGTTTGATAGAATTGCCCCAAATTCCATAGTCCTCAAGAGCCCAAGGGCACTGTATACAATTATGAGTTAACTGGAATAAGAATTTGGTGAAAAATAGATTAAAAGGTCATGTGGGTTACAAATATAGATGGGACCAAGAAGTATTTAAATAAAATTATGGATAATACACAAAGAAATGAATATACACAAAATATTAGAGGCAAAGTTTCACTGTGAACATTTTAGACTAATAGAGAGTACAACTGCCATTTCTTCCCTTCAAATATCCTTTCCCACATACAAAAACATTTTGTTACATAAAGTACTAGTGTGTATGGCATTTTCTTTTGCTTTCAAAAAAGTTTTATTGATGCCCTTTTTTAAAATGGGGGCTATTTTGGGAAAAAAAAACCCACATTATATAGCTATTTGGATGTGTTTGGGTATCTCTCCCACATTGCAAGGATTAGTAGCATGGTACCCCCATGATATGGAAAATCTACATAGAAAGTTTTGGTCCTCCCTTTGTACCAGGCTGAATTTTTTCTTTTTCTTTTATGGGTTTTTTAAGTACCTTATTATAAAATCTATATTAAGTATTTGGTCACAGGCTATATGTAGACCAATGTTAAGATATCTCTAAATTTCCAGCTTTTGTATGTCATCTGCTGGCTTTCATGTACTTTTTGCAATCTTTAAGGTTTTATACTTATTTTAAAACATAAATTGTGTATATTTGTAGTATTAAAAGGTAAAATATGTTGATGTCATGTAATACTATACATATATTTTATGCATTTCTAAACTTCTGTATTGTTTGCTAGTCTCCAGGTTTTGTCTATAATTTTTGCAAAACACTCCCAAAATTCCCATGATGGGGGAAAGTCTCAATTGGGAAGGGATACCTGTACTTTTAAAAAGGTAGTAATTCTCTGGAAACTTCTATTACTCCATTAGTATGTTACTTAGAAAACAATTCATAATAAATTAGAATAAATATGCTTATCCAAGAGAAACAAATTCATTACATTAGCTATGTGCAAAAATCTAATTCTTTTTCTCCCCTTTCCACTCCTTTCCCTTCTCCATGATGCCTGTGACTTTTTAAATCAATTCCATTACTATGTTCCTAAAATGGATAGGGATTACATCTGTCATTTCATTGGTATATATAGGGAAGCTAACTCCTAGGGGAGGAAACTCCCATTATTAATGTAAGCTGGCAATGTCTCAGCCACTATAGAAAGTTGCCTTGACAGGTTAAATAAAAGGGTCACATGGCCAGTGTGTCAGAGGCAACACCTGAGTCCAGGTCTTCTTTTCTTTGAAGTTACACTCCATCTACTATGATACACTGCCTCTCTTAAAAAAAAAAAAATTGAAGAATTATTGCCTCTTGTTTTTACAGGCCATTTCCTATTCTATGTTCTACATTTATTTCAAAAGTCAACCTTCAAACCCTGATGACTCAGAATGAAGGTGCTTAAATTCTTAATAATTGCTTTGAATAACACTGTTCTGGTTTACTACAGATCCAACCCAAATAAGAGGCAAAAAATATAGCAAATATATTTGGCCTCATCCCAATTAATCAAGAGAATAACAGCATTTTACCAAGAAAATGAGGCCAGACAGATTAAGGGAAGGAAAGTCAAAAGACAAGTTTGGTATGGGACACAACAACAACAAAAATAAAAAGTTTTTTTAAATTTGTTCATTCATTTGGTTCTCTTTTGTTGAATGCTTAGGACTTATTCATCATTTTATGCTTTGTTTTAAATACCATTTTATTTTGTTTAGTTAAGTTTAGAAAAAATTTTAAATGTCAATTTTGCATCCTGAATCTTCTAATAAGAATTTAAATCACTTCATCAGACAACAAACATTGGTTACAAGATATTAAAGCACAGTAGTGCCAGTTCATTACAACTATCAGAAAGCCTGGCTAATAATGAATAGAAATCAAGTTAGTAAAGTTTCTTCTGAAAAAAAATCTTCCTCTTTCATAATGCTAACAATAAATTGAAGTCCTTTGCTTAAGAATTCTCAAACTTGCTTAGAGACATCAATAATTTTTTGATGACTGTATGCCTACTTCCTAAAGCAGGTTTATCATTTTAACAGCACAGTCACCATGACAGATACTTTTGTGGAAAACTAGATAGAATCTGACATGCTCATCAGGATTGGATTAACACAATACAAATCAATCTCAAATCATATATATGCAGTGATGCTGAAATAATTTTAGTGTCTATAGAATGAGTTGTACCAGATGATCTCTAAGGTCCCTTCCTACACTAATTCCATGCTGCAAGTTTTCACAAATTGCCAGTAAGCAACAGATCTATAGGAGGCAAAAGGGCAGAGCACAACAAATTCAAGGTACCACATTTTAAGACACTTGAATTTCTGGAGCAGGGCAACAAGTGTGGCAAGAGATCTGGAAAATCCCATTCAAGAAAAAGTTTAAAGTAATAAGGGATGTATGGCTTGGATTAGAAAAGAAAAGAAGAAGAGAAATAATAGCTATCACCAGATATTTGGAAATATATGGGAGACAGCTCCAGCCATGTTTCATTTCACTCCCTCTTCTATGGCTACCTCCTACACAACCATTTTAGCTAGGCCCTACCCCAGAAATCATGCTTTGGAAGCACTCTCCAACATAATACATCCTGCTATCTTGATTGGTGATTCCTTCTCCCAGATCACTCTTTTAAGAAAGCCCTAGCCATATGTGAGTTCAGTTTCCTTTCCTTTTTCCTACACCTCCCCATCACAGTATGTCTTTGGTTTTTGATAGTCCTATTATTCTTAATAATCTCTCACTGACCTGTTTTCCAGGTCAATTCTTTTTATAATGTTTTTTAATAAGAGACACCTGACTTCCCACCCCCCACCCCCACTTTTTTGGCCATTTGAAGATTTTTTAAAAACTTGTATAATTTAAATAAAGCACTGTAATCCTTTGTGAAAGGGCAGAGACCTTGAAGATGCAAATATTTCATAATCATTGAATGGACTAATTTAAATACAGTTTTTATTCTGGATGATAATTGCTTTCCTCCCCTGATTATATATTATATGCTGTAAAGGCCATGATTTTTTAAGGAAGGTGCTTTCCAAGTAAATTACAACACAGAAAAATCATACCTACACATTTATTGAATTGCTCTTCTCATCTACAGAAACATAAGAGGAAATCAATGAATGAATGGATAAAGGAAGCAAGCAAGGAAAGTTCTTTATTAGGTCTCTGAACAGGAAAATGAGAAGCATCAAAATTTTTCATGTGAAAAATAACTGTGTAGTTGGTGCAGTGGATAAATAGCAGGCCTCAGAGGCAGGAAGAACTAGTTTCATTTCCAGGACTCACACATACTAGGTTGGTGACTTGGGCAATTCATGAATTCACTTCTCTCAGTGTTCTAAGCAACTCTTAAAGTCTATATCTTTGCAGAGAACAGGCTGACCTGAACCTGTGGAGGGAACTTCCTCAACTCAAGTCCCCTGCACCAATGAAATAGTAAGCACAGTATCCATACCCTACAGTTTGAGTTTTAAACACTCACCATCTGGAAGAAGGGTTGAGAGAGACCCAGTTCCAAATATGACTGATATAAAAACAAAAGGCATCAATAAAATGTAGTTTTTAAAACTGTGTTTTAAAACTCTAAACCCAACTTTTCTTCTCATTTGAAAATTTGTAATCTTTTATTGGGCAAAGATCACTACAACTTCAAGATTTTCGGACTCTATTTGGAAGAGAGACTGAAAAGCAATGAACAAGAAGTAATTATTCATATCGGCTTTTATTTGCCCAGCAGGTTGCAAAACATTGGTTAATAACACCCAACATCAATTCCCATTTACTGAAATGAAACCTGAAAGATGTTTACTCAGATTGTTCTAGCTATATGTGGTGCCAATTACTAGACGGGCCTTTAGAACACTCATTAGTGGCATGAAGTATCCAAAAATGGCCTTCACATCAAATAGATGCATGTCAGGCACTGTGGCAAACCTATTAGAACAGGGACTCTCAGCTACAATGCCCATGTAAAGGGTAAGTGTGCACTGCCTGGACACCATCTGTAAGGCCATTATCATCACGAGGGCCACTAATAAATGAAGGCATCAGGGCTAGTTTGATGAGGACGACTCAGTGATTAAGAAACTACTAGCAGTAAAGCAATTTCATCAGCGTCTTGGGAGTTCCTCATGACCAGGATAAGTCACCTATAGAAAACTGTGTCAAGATGTGTCAACTGGGGAATAATTCATTTATGTATCATCACAAGAGAATAAACTATTTGCCCCACCAAAAAAAGTTAACTTTCCAGATAACTGGTTTACTTACCTATACCTCTTAAATGGACACATTTTTATAGAAATGCCCTAAATGGAGGGGGTGGGGTGGGGGAGGGGGAGGTGGGTGGCTCGGTGGATTGAGAGCCAGGCCTAGAGCCAGGAGGTCCTGGGTTCAAATCTGGCCTCAGACACTTTCTAGCTGTGTGACCCTGGGCAAGTCACTTAACCCCCGTTGCCTAGCCCTTACTTACCACTCTTCTGTCTTGGAGCCAATACACAGTATTGACTCCAAGACGGAAGGTAAGGGTTTAAAAAAAATGTCCTAAACAAAGTATGCTATCCATTATTATTCCTCGGTGACTCAGGATTATACAGACAACTGTTACATAGTCACGGTGTTACCGACTGCCTCAGAATGGAAGACTGTTTGCTTTGACACTAAATGGTTCCAGAGTACAACACCTCTTCAGTTTTTCTTTTCTCCTCTGAGAGTGTAAGCTGTTTCTTCCACTGTATCTTCATGGTTTCTAATTTACCATATTTTACAAATGGCTGGTGCAAAGGGCTTATTTACCCACCATTCTGTCTTTTTTTGAGTCTAGTGCTTGCTTTTAGGCTCACAACTGACGACGTTAGAGGGGAAATATGAGGTCGCTCTTTGAGGCCAGGAAGAGTTTTATTTTTTGGTTTTTGTAGTACCCAAGACTAGCATAAAGCCTGATAAATGAGCACTTACTAAACGTTTGTAGAATTAAATTCCTGTCCATGTGAGGTCCAGAAAAAGTTATAAAAGGATTTAAATGTCACAGAATTTTAAAACTTCAAGCATCCCCATCATTTTATATAAGGGGAAAAACAGTCAGGAAAAAGTGATTTATTCAAGGTCTGAACACTGCCACCCAGGTCTCATGACTTCCAATTTAGTGGACTTTCTACTATACCACACTGAATTGTTCTGCACCTATTCTCTGTCTCTGGGTGTCTGCTGCTTGTTAGAATAGTAAAGCCAGAAGTGCCATTTAGGCTTGGGAAACAAAATTCCAGGGAAATGCTAAACACAAAGAGTAGAGATTTAAATTTATTTTATACATGTAAATTTATTTTTGCTTACAAAAAACAGGAATATACTTTTATCAACTAACAAATCAAGCCATTATAGACAAAAGAAAAATCAAATAAAATTGTATACAGTTTTATTGAACTTATATAAAATTTCATTGTTTAAATTTTAAGCACTCAGTTCTCACTGCTAAATTCTAAGTAAAGAGTGCTTAAAACAAACAAAACACTATCCTGTTAAGAAGCACAAGGTCAGTAAGTCAAACAAGGTAGGATATCTTGGCTATCAGATCATTATCAGAGATAGCTGCTGTAGATTTCCCTCCAATTAGCTGTTTTCCTTCTAATTCTACCCTGCACTAATTTTATTCATGCAAAACTTTTTAAAATTAAGTAACTTAACTGAAATTGCTTATCCTTTTTTTAAAATCACTCTTTCTTCTGTTATTAATTTACTAGCTGGAACTAGGAAAGGTACCTTCTCTTCTATAATTTTTAAAAAGTTACATTCTTTTAAAATTTGGGTCACATACTTATTTCTTTTAATCATGGTTATTTTTACCTTGTGTTGTAGGAGGACCATCACAAATGCCCCTCTTATTTTTCTGGGTTCAGTTGAGGTATATAGATTGAACTCAGCCCCTCATTTTAACTATGGGAATTTTTATATAGTGGGTGCATCGCCTAAACAACTTAATGTTCTATTTCCTTTTTGGATCCATTGTGTTAAAACCCTTCTTTGTTTTGTTGAGATAATCTCATTTTCATTGAGGGTGAGGATTGTTGGGTTTGCTTTTCCCTTTATCATATATATTTAAAATATTTCTTCTCTCTTTCTCCTACCCCTTCTTTGCAATGAAAAAGGAGCAAGGGAAAGAAAGGGAATGAAATTTACTCTAGTCATCTATAAAAAGGATGGTTAAATGCTAATCCTCTTCTCTCCTTGTTTTCACCCATCCTGGGTCTTAAATAGTTTTTGCTTTCTTTTTATCACCTCCTTATAATCAGCATCCCCCACCAACTTGGAAGCTTATCTGGGATTATTCCTTCTCTACTTTTACCTTCTCTTAAACCCAGTTCTTCTGATCCTTGCCTAATTTCCTATTTGCTTTACTGTATTTCTAAACTATACTTTACTCCACACCTTCCCTTGTCCAGCACATAACATAAAAGTTCCTGAGAGGTCTACTCTCACTCTTCTACAATACCCTCCCCAATTATGAGAAATTGCAACCTAAACTTCCATCTCCTCATCAACAGTTTGTTGACCATCTTCATTTGATGCCTGTTTCCACTGTTGCTCGAGTGGACCTACAAAAATAATTCTTTACCCTTTTTGTGTTGTGGATCCTTTGGCACTCTGGTGAAACCAATGGACCCCTTCTCATAATGTTTTTAAAGGCAAAAAAATCAAATAAGATCAACAAAAGAAGCCAATTATATTAAAATAACAGCTATTGAAATATTTTTTTTAAGTTCAGAGACCCTAGGTTATGAAATCCTCTGTTCGAGAGGGAAATGGAATTGAACTACAAACTTTTACACTGGCTTTTCTGAGGCTCAAGACTCCTCTCATTTCTCTTTATCCTATCACCATAGTGATTCTCAACCTTTGTGAAATAGGCAAAGAAAAAGAGTACAGACTTTTAAAAATACACTACTAATATATACTATACATACATTTGGCTATTTAACATATATAAAAACAGATTTTGGTGATGGGATTTGAGACATGGTCAAGCAACAGAGCAAATACTTTCTGGAAAGGTGGGAGTGAGAGCTATGGCTGGAGCAACAGATGTTAAAGCCATAGAATCAGAGACAGGATACTATTTTAATGTTGGGGAGAGGGGAAAGAGGAGTGAGGAAGGGAGTCATTGTCTTGCTATTAAATAGTAACAGGTAGACTAAAATTCAGTCATATTCAGGGCCTGACTTTAACTTTGGTGAAACAAAAATAAATAATAAGCTAAAGTACAGATATTAAGCTAGAGATCTGTATTATGCAGAAGAGCTCAGACTATGTCATTAAAAATCTATGTAATATAGTACACATATATATGTTCCTAATGTATATCTATCACCTCCATTTTATAAACCATCTAGAATGTCCAGGAGATGGGAAGAACCACTCAGCACTGAGAATGCCCTATTCATTGGTCATGAAGTATCCTGGACGGATCATCAAGGGAAAGAAAGAAGACTTACTACCATAAAGAATGCTCTCTTCCCTTCCCCCTTTCCCATGTCTTCTTAGATGCTCAGGTCTTAAATGAGAAGGCAGTCAACAATTCCAGTCATCCTAATGACTTCCAGGTACTATATTTTGCTCTTTCCATTCTTTACTAAGTTCCTCTGTTCTCCCATTCTTCCATACTTTCTGGTACTGCTATATTATCTCCTTATGTAACTTAAGCACTATCCAGGTCTTGCTATCTAAACCAACACTGACCCTCCTTTGGGCTTAATACTCTTTCCATCTGCCCTTCAGGTGAACTTGCATTCATTCCATACTTCATTTGCATTCTGCTCTCCCCATTAAGAATAAATCATTATAGTAGCCCTAAAGCACTATCATGAGATGGCCTCTACTCCAATCCTTTCATAACTGACTGCTGCCAAAGTCATAATTCATAGATCTCTGAGAGCATTTCTTTAATTTCTTAAAAGGGAAATTTTGCTGAAATATTTTCATTGGCTCTTTGTCAACATCTTTTACTTTTTATGACCAGATAGTTATCTTCATTAAGAAATATAAGATGATCATACTCTCATGACTTTTCTCTGCTTTCTATCACAACCAAAATCCATGACCAAATTTTTCCATTTTGCCTACTTAAGAAGACCCTTCATTGGGTGCTCCAAGTCCTGCCTTTAAATTGGAAGTTCCATAAACCTGATACTCATTATATTCCAAATACATGAAAAAAGTAAGGAGATGACATTCAGACTTCTAAATGCTGTTTGAGTGGATCCCATAAAAACGCTTGATACCTTTAACAAACCTGGGCTTTGGCAGCTACTAAACAAGTTTGGCGAGTCAGGGAGGCGGAATGAAGTCTTTTAAAGATGCACTGAAGCAAATCTTCAAACAATTCATCACAGCCAAGGGCTTCTGGGAAATTCAAGCACTAGACAGGCCAGCCTGGCATGCAATCAATCAAGAATGGGGCTGCTTTTTTTTTTTTTAAATAAAGGCTTTAGGACTTACTCTTTGTCCAAGAGGTAGAGCTACAAACAGAAACAAGCTCTTTAAATACTAGCTTCAGGTACAAATCAAAGAGAGACTTGGAAACCTTCTCAGCACAGAAAAGGCAGTTAGTTGGATTGGCACACCACTAGTAGTTACCAAAACGGAACAAAAAATATCTACTAAGCATGGAGGTTCCCAAAATGGTAGGCAATACAAAAGTAGCATAAAATAAAGCTATCCTGAACCTTATTCCCTGACAAGAGCTAGCTAGTGTCTTCCTCCCTCCATGTACAATATTTCAAAAAATATATTTGGCATTTACTTTTCTGAGTTCATGTTGATTCCTACCAAGAGACTGGAAGACCCCTGGGGGCTAAAGGAATTTAATTTTAAGGCTTTGTACCTCTGGCACTCAGCACTCACCTATAGTAGGTGCTTCATAAAGTATTGCTGAATAAATGTGAAGCTTTACCTCATTAGGGAAAGACTAATATGTGTGAAACAAAAAATAAATCCAAGAAATCATGAGTATTTTAAACTGTGCAACTCAGATCACAACTGCTAAAGACAAAATACCACATATATAGTTCATCTAAAACAATATAGGGCAGCGAATCTCAAACTTTTGGGTCTCAGAACCAGTGTACTAACTTATGTAGATTAAATCTCTCAATATTTGCCATATAAGAAAGTAAAATATTTTAATATTATTTTGAAATCTTGCAGACCCAATGAAAAGGTCTTGGGGACTCCCAAAGGTCCTTGGTTCATACTTTGAAAACCACTGAATTAGAGGGAAGACTGGGAAACAAAAGTTTTTTTATATTTTATTGGCATTTTATTTTTTAGCAGTTTCTTATGCCAAGATACTTGGGCACAGTGCCATCATCTAAAAAATTCTAAGAGATTGATTGGCAGGGACTCTGATGCTTGGCTAGCGATCAGAACAAACTTAGAATTCTTGCTTTCTAGATTAGAATCAAGGGAACACTAAAAATGACACCTCTAATCTCTATGAAAGGAAGGGACTACCCTGAGTTCTCTCCCCATCTCTGGTTTGTCTCTTGAAGTGAAAATATCCACAACTTCCCCATTGGGTTCTATTAATTTTGTTCAATTATCACTTTCTGAACCAACAGAGACCACGGGACTGCAGCATGACACTTACTTTGATTGGTTACTCTGGTATATCTGTCCCTGTAGATGGCTACTCATACATAATTCTCCCCAGTGCAGATTCTGAGAAACATTCCCCTTTGCACTGCATATAGTATGAGCATGCTGTTTTACACTACTCTAATATACTTATGTACCATTTTTGTATTAAATTTATCTACATATTCATCAAATGTTGTTAATAAGAGTATAAAGTTCTATAGAGACAAGGACCCTTTTCTAATTCAACTCAATATTAGGTACTTAACTAATTTATGAACTGAACTCCAAAATATTCTGTTCACATAAAAATCACCTGTAGTTATAAAGATCAGATCAGCAAATATTTTGATGTGAAATAATCTAGAATGATTTTAGTAGGGCTACTTTTAAATTGGAATGAATCAAATAACATTTTATCCAAATTGTTTTCAACTTTACCTTTCCTATAACATGGAAGAAATTGAGGGGGGGGCAACAAGAGATCCAGAAAAAAGTCATTCCAAAAATATGTTGAAAGGGAGTCCAGTCAGTCAAATTTCATTAAGGCTAATATTCAAAACAAAGGAAATGGTTCCATGAATATTTTCTAAGACTAACACAATTCTACCAACTCACTCTTTCTACTAAAGTATTTTAAAGGATATGGTATTTTGATACATTGCTAATTGTTAGAGATTTGACAATTGTTTAGATTAAATGACAATCCCTGAAATAGAACTTCTGAGAATAAAGGCTTTTTAGAATGTTCACAAACTGTTGGATCTGTCTCCCTAAAGACTACTAGCATTCTAAATGGGAGAGGCTCCACTCTCTTTGACTTGGAACAGTTCAAAACAGAAATGTGATGTCAACTTTTTATAAATAGTCATGCCATCATGTCTCACAGACTAACTTGGCTCCTAATGCCTCAAAATAATTCTACCTTGAATACTATTCTTCTTAGCTTAATCTTACATCAAAAGTAGTCTCAAAGAACTTTACAAAACTTCCTTGGTACTTCTTTTCTAGATAAAGGAATTAAACCATATATTTAAAATATTCTGTTGAGTTTTAATTGGTTAATATGTCATATTTAAGGAGTGAACTGTCACTTTCCTTCTGAGGCTTATCATGAGTTCAATATAAAGATGAAGCAAAAAAACCCTCCAAAATATAATTAGGTATCCATATCAATTCTGATAATTTATAATATTACAAAAACATTTTTGCAGAAAAAGTTGTCTCATTCTTACCCTTCCATCAATAAAGAATTAATCTACTCAAAACACATATTTATTTTGGGATTTGGACCAACTATGTGAGAACACTGTGAACATTAAGCTGAATTCAGATCATGATGTAGGGGGCATTACTATTTTTAGGAAATGGCAACAATTTGGTTCAATTGGCCATATGCCTGGTCTCTGGATCAGGAGGTCAGTTTCCAATTTCACACAAGGACTCCAAGTTTACAATGATTACTAGAACTAATGCATAATATTAGAATACATTTAACGAAGTCTCTTTCATTTGAAAAATTATAGTCGATAAAATTCCTAACCTAATATAAAGAAAATCTTAATCTTTTCAGAGTAAGGCCATAAACCTAGTATCTCAATCCTTCTTAAATCAAGTACAAAAGCTAAAAAGTTTGTACAAGGATATAAGTATTGATGCAACAAATTATATTTTTGCTCTGCTTACCTAACATTGGGCATATTAAAAAGACTACAAATCCCATCCACAGAAGTAAAATTCTTTTCTTGAAATATTTTTTTATAAAAATTAATTTTATATTTGAGTGGTAGAGTAAAAATTCAGAAAAATCTATATAAATGAATACGTAATTTATAGTTCTTTTGTGTGATTAATCTACTTTTATAATATCTGGGATGGTACAAAATCCTATATAGTTTCATTTCAATTCACAGCAATGAAATCCATGATTATTCAAAAGAGATCAGGCTATAGGATTAAACTAAACAGATGAAAGAAACATCCCTATTGTCTAAACTATGACAGATACTTGAATGGCCAGTTCACTGAGTAAGTTACATCAATTCATATATCTGGGAGAGGCACAGCTGATGGACAATGAGTTTAAAATTCAACTCAATAAGCAAAAAATGTGTACTATGTGCCAGGAATATAAAGACAAAAATAAACGTTTTTGCTTCTAATCTTAATGAGGAAAAAACAATACACAGGCAGTAATAAAGCAAGTACAGACTATATGCAAAGCAAATGAGAAATAATTTTGTGGCTGGCATGTGGGGATACCAGTTAAAGCTTCATGTATTCCCAAAGGCAAAGGTAAAAAGATGGAATTTCATGTAAAAAGAGAAAGCCTTCTAGGTATCACAGCTAGAGAAAAGGCAAAGAGAAAAAAGATGGAATTTCATGTCAAGGAAAAGCAAGAAGACCAATCTGGCTAAGAAGTAGTATTGGAAGGCTTGAGGGAAAAAGGGAAGAGTAACAAAATTAGTATAAAGATAACTTTTGAAGCGTCTTTAGCAGGGAAATGACCATAACTGGGTTCTAAGAATGTCATTTTGGCAGGTATATCAAAGATAGGTTAGAGTGGGAAGCAGAGATCAGGTTATAAGATCTAGACAGTTAGGTGGTGCTATGGATATGGCAACAGCCCTGGAGTCAGGAAGATCTGAGTTCAAATATAGCCAGATTTGACTTATTAGTACTATGGCTCTGGGCAAGCATGTAACATCCATTTGCCTCAGTTTCTCATCTGTAAAATGGGGACACACTAGAAAGAAATTGCTAATCATTCCAGGATCTTCACCAAGAAAACTTCATGAACCATAGGTGAGGAAGAGTTGGACATGATTGAATAACATCCAGGGAAAAGACAAGAAATTGAGTGGGATCAGAGCTGAACCCAGAATGGAGTAGGATGAAGAAGGCAATATGGATTGCATTTGGGAAACTGCCCAGTGTCTTTAATAATCCCAAACTGTTTCCAGGGGCAAGAACCATTTTTCCAACAATCTATGTCCTCCTGGTGATACTATATAGTTGTCAATATTGAAAAATACTATCTAGCTACAAGTGACCCATAGGGCAAAAAACAAAAACAAACAAACAAAAACACATTGGTAAGCTAATGAAAGTTTAAAGTGTATTCCTAATGAGTACTTATAAATTTAAGTTAAAACTCATGCAAAAGATATATCACTGATGAAATCTGTTGTCAGGAAAGGTGGTGGATGAGCCAATTGTGATGAGAGCAAACAATTAGATGGACAACTGAAGGCTCTGCTAGAACTAGAGAATGTCCAAAAGGACAGAGAAAGACCTCTAACCTAGAGGGCAGATTCTCTGCAAGGAAACTATAGAAGATCATGAACAATGATCAAAGCATGAATGGGTTGCAATCTGTACTAATGGAGAGAAAAAATCATGTTGATGTGATACAAAAACCTCTCTTGAGACTTTCTGAATTAAAGTCCTGAAGTACATACCTGGCTTTTCATGTAAAATATGCTGACTTTCTGAAAGTAAAGGCCTATTTTATGCCTTGTGAGAGGCAATCCCATAAATATCAGGCACATCTCATTTTAACAAAAACTAATAAATTTCTGAAAAATCATAAAGTAACTTTCCATAAGTTAAGCCTTTAAAAAAATATTACCTTTCAGAATTAAATTGAAGATGTGTTCCCATGGAGATATTTTTTTTAGTACCAAGTTAAAAACAGACTACATAGTAATGTTCATTATATCATAATTAGGAGAAAGTGACCTTTAAATTCAATTTCTGGACTCTCTCAATATAATTATTATTTTTTAAAAATTCAACCAGAATTAGCTTTTTAAATTTTTTTTAATTTTTAAAAGGGGATTATCTGGACCTATGTACTTTTAATATTCTTGCACTACTCCAGGGAGTGGCTATTGTTACAGAATTGCAGATAGTATAGGATCTTACTCTCTATTCATATCCTTCCATATGCCTGGAACTGATTTACTCCAGCCCGAAACTGTGCCAATTGTATATAATGTACTGGTATTGTTTTCTTTCAAAAGCCCAAATCAGATGCCATCTTCCACATGATTATAAATATCATAGATCTGGAAGGGAACTCAGGCCATCCAGCCCAACTTCCTTACTTTATAATGAGGAAATTGAGACCAGGAGAGAGAAGTAATCTCCCTAAGAAGACCCAAAAGACAGAACCAAAACTCAGATTCAGGTCCTTTGTCTTCTATATTATATAGCCTCACATGACATCATTCTCCATCCATCTCAATACCAGTAATCCTAGAATTTTGTGCTACTCTTGTGTCTCATCCTCAAAAATCAATCATATTCTAATTAACATTGGTTATCTGTACATACCTCATATCCCCTCTACTGTACTTGCAGGAGAGAGGCTGTTTGATTTTTGTTTCTCTAATTCTTAAGATGATGCCTTAGGAGTAGGAATTTAATAAATATTTTTAATTGAATTAGAAAGCATTTTCAAAGGTTATCTAGTCCAACCTTCCATTCAATGAATAATTTTCCTTATGTTCCTTAATTGATGATCATCAAACCTCTAAATTTGTTTAAGAATGTATAATACAGTAAAGGTCAGTTTATATCTTGTACTATTTGAAATGACCTTTGTAATAACATTTCCAGAAATGGAAATTTCTACTTGGCATGTCTCCTTTAAATAAGTTATAGACTTACAGAGATAAACATGAGAAGGCAGAATGAAAATTTTTACTTATCAATTCAGACTAATTTCAAAATAATCATTAATATTCTAGGGCCCCAAAGATACCAAATTCTAAGCTAATAGCCTAGGAGAACTCTGGTCATTGCCATGTTAGGATGACACCTCAGAAAACCAAGATGATGGCACAGAGACCTTTTAAATATAAAGAAACAGAAACAACTCAGGAGTTGCCTGACAGAATGAAAAGAACAATAGCTTTGGAGATGGAAGACCGAACTCCTACACATGCTATTTGTATGATCCTAGGCAAGTCAAATGAGGCAAATCTGGGCAAAGCCAATTTTCTAAACCATTAGTGCCACCAAGCAACCAAAACTAAAAATCACAGACAAGCTGGCCTATATGCAATGGCACAGGGTGTTTCCATACCCAGAGATGCCTATAGTTGAAATTGTAGATCTAGAACCTCTATCCAACCCAAACAAAGATAACACTAAAATTGAAACTACTTAAAATGTTAAATATCTGATGAACACAAAGTTCCTTTACCAATAGACTTATTCTAAGCAATATACAAACAATAGTAATTATTAGTGGGTCTCCAAATTGGAATAAAACTTGTCTACCTTTTCTTGCACATGTATTTGTCAGAATTTTTTTCTCTTATTCAATCCTACCAATATGAAATGAGTATCTGTGTTTAATAAATTATACTAGGCACTGAGCAGAATACCAATTAGAAAAAGACATGGTTCTTCCCCTTAAGGAACTTACAGTTAAGCAGAGATAACTTAGTTTCTCTCTACCAAGAGTGGAAAAAAGAAAAGGGATGCCAAATCCAGCCTTCATTTAAATTTCATTCATACTGCTATGTGTGTGTGTGACAAAACACAGCACTGGGTAATGGAAAGAACACTCAGTGTGAAGTCAATAAGCCTCAACCTAAATCCCAGCTTTCCTACTTATTAGTTTCTATATGACCTTGAGTTAGTCATATCTGTTTCTTTATTTGTAAAGTAAGGGGGGGGTAAAGAACAGATGATTTCTATGATCCTTTTACTCTAAATCCTTCGAGTCCAGTAACTCCAGAAAACTTCCTGTCCTAGTAAATTGGCTATCCTAATTATTCCCAAAACATATAAAAGATTTATAATCAAGACTACAAAATTCAAAATTAGTGATAAAAATACAAAATATAAAAGGTCTAGAACTTTTGAATTTCCCAAATGTATAATGCTGTGATAAGAGTAGCAATAGTTCAGAACTTGAGATTCCCCCCCTCCCTTTACCTAAGGCTTGTCTTTTTAGTCTCATACTTTGTTTTTATTCCTCTTCTCTTTCACAAATCTTTTAGATGGACTTACTGTGCAATTTCCTGAGTATTTACTTCATAATTCTTAATTTTAAGAAACATTTGAATTACACATTTTATGTTTTTATTCAGCAGTTTATTTTCTTCTTTTTAAATAAAATATTTAAAACACTTTAAATCCCCACAACAAAAAATCAACTATTTTTAGCAATGAGGGTCTAGATTTTTCTCTTTATGTGTCTGAACTTTTCTTCTTTTTTCAATCCTTACTTTCTGTCTTAGAATCACTATCATGTATTGTTTCCAAGGTAGAAGAATCGTAAGGGCTAGCCATTTGGGATTAAGTGACTTGCCCAGGGTCATACCGGTAATAAGTGTCTGAGGCTAAATTAGAATCCAGGGCCTCATGTTCCTAGGCCTGGCTCTTTCAATCCCCTGAGTCACCTATCTGCCCCCATGTGTCTAAACTTCTTGATAAGAGAGAGGGGGGAAAAAGGTCATCATGGTTTGTAGCCAAAATATAAACAAGATATTTAAATAGTGACAGTGCACAATTATCTAAAGAATAGTATTCAAAAGCAGAAGCGAAATGATCTTTTCTCATACTTGTTCCTTACTGTTGATTATATGAACAAGCCATTTTATTTCTCAAAAGTATATTCTTCCTTTGTAAAATTTTGATTACAGAGAAGAACAGAATAAAAAAAAAAACTTTAACAGAAGAGGAAGGGCAGCTAGATGATGCAAAGGACAGAGCCTTGGACTGGAGTCGGGAAGACTCTCTTCATCTAACCCTTAGTTTCCTGAGGGGGGAAGGGGCTAGGGAGGGAGAGAACTTGGATCACAAAATGTCAGAAAACAATTATTTCTACATGTAATCTGGAAAAAATATAATAATAAAACAACTGAAAAGGACATATTAAATAAGCCCTATGGCAATATCTAAGTAGAACATCTACTCACTTCAGAACTTACTCATATGTGGCCATTAGTGTTTGAGGGGACCTTTAGCAATTCATTTAACTTCTCTGAGACTCAAATACTAATCTACAAAAGGAGGATCTGGATCCTTTCTGTACCCTGAAATATAGGCTTAAAGAGCTATTGTAATGATCAAATATAGTTTATCTATAAAGGAGCATATCAATGCAAAGTATTTTTATTATTAAGAATCGTTTAAATATAACACACACACATATATATACACATTCATATATATAAAGTCTCATCTTTTATAAATGACACATTTTTAGGGGAGGAAAACAAGGAAATAACTGTAAACAATCACTACATGATTCTTAAACTTTGATTAAATAACCAACCAAATTAAATACAACATGGATCTGATCTGCATTTTAGAGAAAGGGTATTAAGAAGAAGACAAAATACAAATTGTATTGTCTAAAAGGAAGTAACATTAAGGGTCTTGAATTATAAAAGTAAACTTAAAATTCATTACTTCTTTTACTATTAACAATGAATATCATACTGCTATGAGTCCAAACTTTATTTTTATCTAAGTTTAAGTGACTTTTATAACATTAATTAAGGCTAAGTCTTTAGCAGAACCAGGTTTTTACTTCTGTAGATATCTACAGGATGGTGTTAAGATGCTTTTGTCTCCCCTAAAAGACATAACCTCCTTGAAGGAAGGGATAATTAAATTGTTGTCTTTGTATCTCCATTGCTTAGCACATTGCCTGATATATCAATAGGTATGTAATAAATACTTGTTGAGGATTGATTTTTTAAAAATTGTATTTAAAATATTTATAGTCAATTCTCTATTTTCAGAAACAATGAAGGAAAAGGTTGGTAAGGAAGATACAAATGGCAAATACAGGTAAAAATCATATAGAACTCCCACAAGACCTTAAGATTTTATTCTTTTAAAATATTTCTAACAATTTGTTCATTAAAATTACAATCACATTTCTACTGCAGGAGTTGAAAAAGAAACAGAGAAAAATCTAGCTTATCAAACACTGAATCTATAAATGGAAAGGATGATTTCAAATCTCATAAAGCAGGAAGGAAGTGTCCTATATACATTATAGTTATTTCCTTTTCCCACAAATTTCTAGATGGTTAAATAAATGTTTATTGAAGTGAACAGAAATTTGATAGATATTTGGGAAGTTTATGTGAATTCTTCTGCAGTGCAGGATGATTTGGGTAGAAGAGTTAACAAAATAGCCATTATGAACTGTTGATATAAGATATACAGTCACCTTCCCACAGGTTAAAATACATTTCATCAGGTAATTTCATTATCTTCATTATCAATGATGTATGCTGCACAGACAAAAAGCAAAAAAAAAAAAAAAACAAACTTACTGTACAGACTATTCACACGTAGACATCAAAGTAGGGAATTTGGTAATTGAGTTAACATCATGCAGAGAACTTGGAACTTTGGAAGCATGCAGAGATGCTTTCAAAAGCATCTATTATTACTAATCCAAAAATATTTGACTATGGATTTTTATACTTCCAAATAAAAATTGGTATGACTACCATTCAGAAAATTAAATTAATATCTAGGTAACAAGCATTATCACGTGCCTACTATGGGCCAGGCATTGTGCTAAGAACTAAGGATAAAAAGAAAGACAAAAAAAGTCTCTGCTCTACAAAGCCCAGTCTAATCAGGGTATGCCAAAAATTATGTACAACCAAAAAATATACATAAAATAAACTGGAGATGTTAGAGGGAAGGCATCAAGATTAAGGAAGTCTGGGAAAGGATTCTTGCATGATGGGTCTTTAGCAGGTGTCCACCCAGAATAGGGCTCTGAGGCTTTGAGGATGGAGGGCTTAGAGTCAAATCCCAGGTCAGCAATTTAATACCTGTGTTACCTTGAGCAAGTCACTCACCTCTTTAAGACTTAGCTGTCTTAAGAGCAAAAATAATAGCATTTAACTAGATAATTTTAAGCGCCTTGCAGCTATAGTAATTGTTGATGAATGATACATTGTTCCCCAACTTCCTATTCCCTACCTTATTTCTGATATAAATGAGATAGTATCACCTCTCAAATGCCACAACTTTAAGCTAAATGCTATTTCTCCCTCTGTAAACTTGCTTTCTAGGGATATTGGAAGCAAATGCCTTTTTTCCCCCCCAAAAAAGGAAAACCAATTTCCTCTTTTTTTCCAGTTTCTGCTGGGTAACTAATAGAAAAATATTTATATTTCCAAAGGGATTACTTCTACTGTTATTGTAATATTATAAGCAACTGAATATAAGCCTTCCCTCAAATTCACCAAAAATCAAATACACATTAGCAAAATTGAGAGGTAATTGTCTAGGGCTACTTTCAATGATCAATATTGAATTAAATTGAAGTGCAAAAAAAGAGAAGATAAAAACATTCTTTTTTTACATATTAATATTACATGAGAAGGATCAGAAGAAAATTTTCACATAATCAGCATTTGTAGTATGCACAATAATCACACAAGACTAAGAAAAAGCCATATTTTCCATTTTAAAATGTAATATATATTTTAATCATTCTACTGTTTCAAATTTTATTTGTTTTTAAGCATGAATTATACTAGGCAATGCCATAGTCTCTAATCAATTTATCTACCTTCAAAGTCTTCTAAAATATGAATTCTTAAAACCTCAGTATTTCAAATCTAGAAAGAACTTTATCAATCACTTAGTCTAATCAATTCAATTTACAACCAAAGAGCAAGACAGAGAGGTAAAGTGATTTGCCTAAGGACATAGAGCAGCAAAGCTAAAAGTAGCACCCAGATGAAGAGGCCAACTCTGAGGTCAATGTTCTTTTCACCATAATAATTCTCCTGTCTCCCGAAATTATAAAAATAACAAAACGTGTCTCATCTCCTCTATTAATTAGGTTGTAAATTCGATGAAAATAAACCAAAAAAAGAATCCATCCTTTTATCTCCACACTATCTTGTATATGGTAATTGCTTAATTAAGGTTTGCTGAATACCTTCCTACCACTCTCCTCACAAGAAGCTTTCCCCCATTCACCTCACTGGCTGTAGCATGTGTTGTTGCACAACTTCTAGAGGTCAAGAAGATCTGAATTCAAAACTAGCCTCTGACATCAGCACTATGATCACAGGCAGCTCTCTAAGCCGATACTTGTTAAAGATGGGGTTGTACCTAGGAAAGAATAAAAATCTTAGAGAATCTTCTCTGCAGCACCACGGCTGACAAGTAGGTGGTCCATCCAGATTGTGTTTTTAAGATCCCCAGTGAGAGAGAGATCACAATGCAGCCCTAGCCACCTCTGAATACTGTAGTTCTAATTGCAAGGGAGTTTTTCCTTATATAAACCCTAAACTCTTCTCTTTATAATGTCTATTCACTGTTCCAACTTTGGGTTAAACACAACCAAATCTATTTCCCCTTCCATGTAACAGCCTTTCCAATACTTGTAAATGAACTATCACATTCCCTAAGTTTTCTATTTTCCCATCTAAAGAGCCTTTTGCATACAGTTCTCTCATGTCATGGAGTTTGGACCTTTGCCATCTTGTCCCACCCCGTTCCTCCAACCAAGAGTCTTACTGGAATGGGGACCCCATCTCAAAAGGCACATTTTGAAAGCTACATTTCAAAGAGTTTCCATTCTGATGAAATCATAAGTGTCTTGATGTACTGACATGACAAAACAGAGATTAAGGCATGCGTGCGCACACACACACACACACAAAATAAGTACCCCCTTTAACTTTTGCCTTTAAGGCTGCAATACTGTATTTATTTTTCCATTATATTAACTAATAAAAATCAGATCAGTTTTAATGCATCACAAAAGCAAATTTTAGAAAAAGGATTACCTGATAATAGCTAACATTTACATAGAGCTTACTACATACTAGGCACTATGTTAAGCACTTTACAATTATTAGCTCATTTGATGCTCACAATTTTGGAAGGCAGATGCTATTACTACCTCCATTTTACAAATGAAAAAGCAGAGGTCAAGTGATTTGGTCAGAGTGAGTATCTGAGGCTAAGTTTGAACTCAGATCTTCCTGACTCCAGGTTAAGCAATCTACCCAATGCACCATTAAACTAAAATCTTTATTTAAGTCTTACACAGAAGCTTACAAAAGTCTTCTAGTAATGTATCTAAGGGAAAATAAGTAACTTAAACAATGCCTATGAAATGCCACAAAAATTATTCTATTAAAGAAAGGTCACAACCACAGTTTTTCTCCATTTAGTTCATGTAAATTTTGTAATAGGTACTCAAATATTTCAGTAAAAGAAGTGAGTTCTCAGAAAGTCTGAAAGCACCATCATTGTCTTTATGTCTTTTGTTGTTGTTCAGTAATGTCCAAACTCTTTGTGAACCCAATGACCATAGTATGTCCAGGCCCTTCTGTATGCCAGTATCTTCCAAAGTCTGTCCCGAGTTCATGTTCATTATTTCCATGACACTATCCATCTCATCCTTTGTTGTCCCCCTTCTCCTTTTGCCTTCAATGTTTCCCAACATCAGGGTCTTTTTCCAGTGAGTCCTGCCTTCTCATCATGCGGTCAAAGCATTTAAGCTTCAGCTTCAGTATTTGACCTTCCAGTAAATAGTCTGAATTAATTTCTTTAGTACTGACTGATTTGATCTTCTTGCTAAGGCACTCTCAAAAGTTTTCTCTAGCACCACAATTCATAAACACTCAGATTTCCTTATAGTCCACCTCTCATGGCCATACATTGCTACTGGAAGAACTATATAGCTTTCACTATACAAACCTTTTTTTCTTTGTGCCTTTCAATTTTTAAACAAACTAAAAATGACCTTGTTCTACCTCCAAATAAAAGAATGGTAATGTAAAAGTAAGATCCCTATTTAGTGTAATAATTAAAATAGTTGGTTGTTATAAACTGTAGTGATTAAATAGTGGAAGACTTAGATTGTAGTTGATAAAGAGTGGATGAGTAAATTGTGATTGCAGAAAATATGTTTTCACTACAGTGTCTTGTTTTTAAATCAATATATAAGGTGGTCGCCAGGGAAATATTCCCAATTATGAATATACCCAAATCAACTGGGTTTTATGGAGATTTTAATTCATGCAAATGAGGAATTAAAGAAAGAGAGAGAGAATAAGAAAGGAATAAGTATGAAGGACCTTAAGCCAACGTGGCCTAGACCTCGTCTTAAGAGAGAGATCAGTCAGTCCTTAATCACTCACCAAAAGATCTATCCAAGCAAGAATATAGACACCAGTTCAGCCAGCCATCCTTTTCCAGAGAGGGATTCTTCTGACTGTCCTCAAGAGACTGTCCCAAGAGCCTGTTTCCAGAGCTCTTTCCCAACAGCCTCCTTAGAGACTGGTTTTCTTAAGAGCCTGTCATCTCCTTATATAGGGAATTTTCTCCTATGTCACCTCCCCTAAATTCTTCCATCTACCAATCACAGTAGACGTTTTTCAAAGGACAGACCATTCTTAGTTCACACCTAAGAAGGTGTAAACTTTTGAGTAATTCACAACAGGAAAGCTCTGAGTAAGTTTCTCAGCTCTTTGTTCCTTGTAAATTCACAAGTTGCTTGACCTTTATAGGTCCTTATCTTAAGAACTTTTTGCCTTATTATAAGTATGGGTTTAAGTACTTTTCATTGTTCAGAAAAGAGTTTACAACTTTATCTTCCCCTAGGGCAGACTTAAGTAGGTGAAGTAGAGTTCTCACATTCCTGATCTAAGTAGAGTTCACTGCCCAAATGGGGAATGGTCTTAATCCAATCTTATGAAGTAGGGTCTGGGAATTTTTTAACATTCACAAGTCTGAGAAATTTCAAGATTCACCTTAGGAGGGAGCATCTGGGTAGCTCAGTGGATTAAGAGCCAGTCCTAGAGACGGGAGGTCCTAGGTTCAAATCTGACCTCAGCCACTTCCTAGCTGTGTGACCTTGGGCAAGTCACTTAACCCCCATTGCCTAGCCCTTACCACTCAAGACGGAAGGTAAGGGTTTAAAAAAAAAAAGATTCACCTTAGGAAAACTGTTAGACTTAGCACAAATAAAAATTATATTAAAAACTTCATTACTATTATTACTAAATAACTACTAAATAAATAAAAACCATTTATTTTAAAAGGCTAGACTTGATATTTTAGGAGGGAATAGGAATGGGGTATGGATACATACAACTTTCTCCATCTTTACAAAAACTACTCCTTCTCTCTGCACTCCAGTTCCACTTTTTAAGTATTCCTTCCTCTACAAACTTCAAACATTTTCACTACTTTTCTATTGTTTCTTCACTTCTAATAGTCCTTACTGCTAATTACCAATGAAATCTGTTTTTAAAAATTTCTTCCCTTCTTGAGATTGATAAATCTAGAGGTAAAGGTGCTCTGATAGTAAGCATATCATTGAGGAGATATGGTTTTATTTTTGTTTGTTGTTTTATCCCAAGTATTTGGCAGATGCCTTGCACACAGTAGGCAATTTGCAAATGTTTGCTGATTTAGTGAAATGCTTCATTTTAATATCCTTATGAAGTGATTTCTTAAGTTTTCATTTTATATACCTATTATTTAAAGATTTGTGAGTTATTTGATATGTGTGCTCCTTATACTCAAAATAAAAACCTTTCAGCATCTTAGTAACTAGTCTTTTTGAGTTAATGTTACTTAACATCAACACTCTTGCCAACTTTCTGATGACGAATCTTTCCAAATATAGGTAGGCAAGTCCTTAGGCAAAAGACACTATCAGTTGTACTTAAAAGTCTTTCCAGATCTACAAGACCTGCCAGAGCTTGTGCTTTAGAGGAATAGATCTCAAGAAGCCAGGATCACCACGATGAAACAATACAGTGTTCACAAAGGACTCTAGTAAAGATTTAGGTACTCTTAATTCAAATTAATCCAAACATTGAATAAGAACCTCTTTAAATAATATATATCATATGTAATTTTGAACACTATAGACCCTTACATCAAACAGAAATGGCATAAAAGATAATATAGCAGCATATGAGCAAGTATACACATTGGAGGTTGGAGCGGAAGGCAACAAAATTATGAAGACATTAAGGAACAGAATTAAAATATAACTGAAAGGAAGTAAAGTAGCAAGTGCCTGGAAAACTCATGGACTTTATTATTACCTATAAATTGCATGTTAAAACAATTATTAAGTGATTGCTTCATATTAAGGAGAACTGAAGTAGGAAAGTTAACAAAAGCAAGTAGCAAGAGCAAAGGATATTAGATGAACAGCCTATATGCCCATGGAACACCAAGAGGACTTTGAGTAGATTCCCTGGATGGCTTTATAGAAAAAAAGAGCCAGAACTCATATAGGAAGAAAAGGCATGGATTGATTACAAACCAGATGAAGGAATGAATATTTATATCAATAAGATCACAGATCTATAGAAGTATTATACAAGGCATTGTACTAGACACTGGATATTCTAAAGATAAAAAAGTCTTCAAGAAATTTATAATAAAACTGGAGGGATACAGGCAAGACATATACATATTCAGTATGAAGCAAGGTATATATGGATCAATAGCTATAAAGAAGAAGTCTACAGTGCATAGAAGGTTCTGGATTATGGAAGGGGTGAAATTGGTTAAATCCTCTTCTCATTTTATATCAGAAAACTGAGCTATGGGTACCTTTTTTTTTTCTCCCACTGGAAGTAGAGAGCTAAAATTTCTGTGTCATCAAAATAAAATGTTTCCTTTGACACTAATATGCGATTCTAATATTATGGATTTTTTTGTAGGAGAGGTGGGGGGTGGTGGAGGCATCAACACAGAGATAAGAAAAACTTTTTTTTTTCCAAATGTTAGAGAACTAGAATTATTCTTTCAATTTCCAAACGCCATGGAAAAGAATTGGCTGAATAAATTCAGCTTAGTATAACTTTTAACCTAATTAGTCAAAACCATGGATATCATTTATATAATACTTTAAAGTTTGCAAAGTGTTTTACAAATATAATGTCACTTGATCCTTATAACCACATGGTGAGTTAAGTATTATTATCCTTATTTATAGATAAGGAAACTGAGGCTAAGGGAGAGAGGTTAAGCAACTTGTCCAGTTATATAGCTAATAAGTGTCTGAGGCAGGGTTTTAATTCAGGTCTTCCTAACTCCAGACCCCAAACTGTACCCACTCGGCTTACCTAGCTGCCTTAATTTTTATTCATTGTTCAAATGCTAGCCTATAGCTCAATTCTTTCATTATAGTCTTTCCTGGCAAATAAATCCTATTTCTTTCCACTCTCATAATACTTTAAATCCATCACTTAGTTATATATTATCATCTACCTTTCTCTAATTGTCTTATATATGTTATCTTCCTAACTAGATGGAAAATATGCTGAGTCCATGATATATATGTTTAATTTCCTGATTTTTTTCTGCTTCACAAAACACAGGCCCAGGCACACTGTAACTACTCAGATGACTCAGTTAAAAATAAAAAATAACCACCACATATTTCCAAAATAGAAAAACTGAAACTCCCTTCATTGACCCAAATAAAGAACATCAATATGACAATCATGCACACAGAATATGCTTAATGAATATGGCACAGAAGAGCTGGACACAGCTTCTAAAAGCAATTCTACAGAGACATAGGGGTTTGTGGGGATGTTCAACAGTTCATAGGTCAGAAAAGTCAGTACAACTGTTATAAACAGAACTCCTCGAGACTCTCTCCGTCCAACCTAAGGACAGATAGTCTGATTAAAAACACTCCTAAAAGTCTTCACTGCATCAGTCAGAATGAGTGGCATTAAGAATATCTTCCTACCAAGTCAAAATGGGATAGTCCTGGGTTATAGCAGACTTTTTTTCATTGCTAGCAACAAAGCTAAGAAGTTCTCTTCACTTATTTTAAACATGAAACTCAAGATGATGGTAGGTTATAGAATGGAGAAACATTAGCCCCAAAATATTACTTGTAGGCATTAGAGAATATCTGTAATGCAAATTCTGGGGACATCCTATAATGGTATAGTAGAATCTCTGTTCCTCCCCCATGTACCTATATACTACCATTGATGCACAAGCAAATTTATTTGGAGGAGCAGGGAAACAATGTGGGAAAGTATAATTTAGAGGCTAAACAACATAGTATTATTGGAAAATATTGGCTTTTTAAAATTTGTAAGTCCTGTATGAATTTTTTAACATATATTAATATATAAAATACATATCCCAAAAGTTTCAGTGCAGTGTTAAACTTAAATGAGCTAAAACAGTGGCTAGCTACCACTATTTATCAATAAATTATATGATATATGGATTTTTTAAAATGTACTGTTGCACAAGACAAACTCTAGGTACCTGAATGTTAAACTGACAAATGTTCTCACTAGAGTTAATATGAAATAATTACTATGCTGTGAACTTAACAAATTTTTTTAAATTAAGAGCTAAATGATTTCAATAAAATATTTTAAAAGTTAACTACAATTGTACTTATTTTAAGTTAAAAAATAAGCAAACTAGTGATGCCTTCACTGGTTACTATGAAGTTGCCTTCCTTTTTAAGAGATAATTTTAAAAAACACAGTAGCATGTGTACATCAAGACTTTTTTTGTTGGAAAGTCTTTGATAGACAACTCCTAACATCTGTTTTTGTGACCTTAAGCCAAACTGTTGGAAAAGCTCTGCATTTGATAAGCTGACTTTAATCAGCAAGGGGGAGGGGAAGGAAATAACATTTTTTATTCTTTGATGTTGAACTATTTCCAGCGAACTAAAACAACATCAACAACAACATGTCCTTATTAACCACTTAATAATTTGGCTGTTAACAATTTGGGCTTACAGAATTTTAAAATCCCTCCTCCACTTTAAAAAGTCAGCAATTAAAGAAAATTTAAAAGGCCGAAACTTTACACAGCAATGGTTCTGAACTCCTACTCCAGCGTGACTGCAGGGTGGAAGAATCAATTACCACTGACATGCCATCACTGACTTGCTCAGCAACTCTGAGCAAGGATTCAAATTGCAGGCCTGAGGAAAGGCTCCATAAATAGCTGCTCTGTCTCCCCCACCCCCTTCTTTAAAAGTCTCCTCCTAATCCTGATAGAACTCTACCACCAAAAATGGAGGAGTTGCCATAGATTTCTTACCCATTCTCAAGAGAGGGCTAGGGATATCCTGCTGATCATGTTACTCATTTTTAGAAGCATGAATCATAATACTGAAATTCAATTCACTGGAAAAATTCAACTTTTATTCACTGTTTAGTTACTATAAAAAGTAAAGATGTACCAAATCATTTAGTTTGTGCAATCATTCAATTAGGCAGAAAAAAAGGCAAAATGGGATCTATATTATCAAGAGGATTTTTTTTAAAAGGACATATTCTAAGTTAAACCTATTTATTCTTTACTAAGTTAAACCTATTAAGTTTTCATTACTCCAAAGGATGAAGTACTTGTTTTAATTGAGCAGAGCAGCTCATTAGAAGCCTTAAAAGAACACCTAATAAGAAGCAGGTCTATTTTATTAGCAATATATGTCCAGCATTTCACTTCAGGGTGGTATTTAAAAAACAAACAAACAAACAAAAAAAACCGCTAAAGGACACACTAATGCCTTTTTATATACATTCTACATCAGTGGCATTATCTTTTAAGGAGAATATAATACTGCCAGTGATTTCATGTAAGTTATAAATTTATTATCTGTCACCGAAGGAACCTAATTAAAATACAAAAAAGCCATTCTTCTTCACTAGGAAGCCCCAGCCATTGGGTAAACAGGTGAGAATCAAGAGACATAGGGAAAAATTTCACTTAGACTGTACTTGGTTTTCCCACTTACTGCTGAGCTACTTCACTGGGGTATGTGAATCAACATAAAAATATTTTCATCTAACTCTGTGATAAATGAATCAAAAGTTTAAAACTGCATAAAATAACAGTAAGCTTTAGAATAAAATTATCATTGGGCATCCAATAAAATTCATAACCTTAAGAACCAGTTTTGAAATGTGAACAAGAAATTATACTGTTCTTAAAAAAGAAATTAATGTTCTCCCTGTCCAACAGAAAAACTAGAAAAAAGACTTTCTCTAATAAAGATGAGACTATTGATCACTAAACACTGGTTTACAAAATATCTACTTATTTTGAATTCCTTGAAAGAAATACATCAAAATTTGCATTCTTTATTCAAAATGAGATTTAACATTTTAATAACCTAAGTGGGTATGGTATTGGTAAAGGCAAAGACCCAAGTCTTGACATCATAGCTCAAGTGAAGTTTAATCCATCCTAGCCTTGCCATTTTATTTCTACTTTCAATTCAATTTAATTCAACAAATATTTATTAAGCCCCTATGGAGTATAAGGTATTGTGCCTAAAGAAACAAAATGCTTAAGTCTTGAAACCGTAGAGATAACAATACCATTCCTACCCCCAAAGAGCTTATATTCTACTGGGGCGTCAAAGGAGTAGGCCATAAGTAAATATGAGGTAATTTGAGGAGAAAGGGCATTTAAAATTAAATATTTCCTCCATATACAAGACCCAGAAGAGAAAGAAAACAAGTAAAGTCCCCTTCCAACAAATAGCATTACAAAGATAATGTTGGTATAAAGATTTTTGAGTCCTAGGCAATGGTAGATTTTTTTCATTCTTTATAAAGCATATTTAATACAAAGATTTCTCAAAGCAAAATAAAAATACAGATTCTCCCTTCCCACAAATTATAATGGTATTTGATTTTTTTCCCTTTTTTATATATGTCTCTAAAAGAGGGCTCATAATATTGTTGAGAATGGAGAAAAGGAAAACCTTGATGTTAATACCCCTATGAAATAGAAATAAGACTAGACTACAGAATAGTTACATGCAAATAGTATCTATAAAAACTCAGAAAGTAGTCTAAGATAACTTCTTTCCATGTTTTTTAGCCTAATACTTATGAACATTTTCTTGAAAAAAGTAAATTTAATTTCCTTTGATGTTATGAAGTAGTTTTATATAGAAATGTAAAAGTCAGAAGCCACTTTGCCTTTTATACAAACAACAGGTTCTACAAGCATGTGGCTTTGAAAACTGATATTCCATAAACTTTAATACACTTGGCCAATTCAAGCACAGACATGGGAGAAACTCTAAGCAAAGTTACTGTCTAAACCATATGTCTTTAAAATAAAAGGGTGCATGAATTCTTTTATTTAAATCCTCAGCATCCAGCATATAAGGATAGAGCAATATGACCCCAAATAAAAGGGAACTCATCAGAATTAATTGGGAAAATATGAGTCATACTTTTATATTGTTCCCATAATGAAGATATGCATGCAGTTTATAATATTGTGATACCTTGGAGCCAGGGTTTTTTTTTTGTTGTTGTTGTTGTGGTTTTTTTTTTTTTGGCAATTTAAGTAGAAAAGAAATAGGCTTCCCCAGCAAATCAATTCCAATGGATAATTAAAAATGGAAAGGGAATCCTTGAAACAATAGCATTACTTAACTAACTGCAGGGCAATTTCAGATATATACTTCCTATAGAAAGCTCTATATAAATCTGAATTTTTTTAAATAGGCAAATCAGTAACAGTAAATGACCTCTACTTGACTCAGTCTTAAAATCTTGATAGTCAAACACACTGATGTCCAAAAACAAACCTTTCTTCTTTAATAATTAGCATTCCTGAAAACCTTAGGGTTTTTCCCCCCAACGAGATATTAATTCAAGTTTAGGTAAAAGATTCAGATCTTTCACTATTTCAACAAAAGGTTTATTAATGAAGTTAAAGCAAAGTCCAGGATTGTTTTGAAGACAAAGTTTGGTTTCCATAGAAATAGGTATGGCTGACAGTGCAGTTTTCTAATAGTCTTGCTTCACAATTCTTTTTAATAAAGCTGGCTAATAAATGAGTGCTGAGTTATTAGATTTTTAGCCAAATGTAAAAGAGGGGTAAGCAATTACAATTGTCTTATAGGTTTTTAACTAGATCCTCCAAAATTTAGTTTTTTTATTTAAAAGATTTGTAATCTTAAAATTAGTGTTTTTTGTAGTTGTGGTTATAGTTGAATCAATGGTTCTAAAACAATTGCAAACAGTGCACTAAGTTCAGTTTTTAAAGTCAAATTTCACTAAATTGATTGTGTGGTAATAATCACTACTTAAAAAAAGATCCAAAAAACTTAATTTCCATAATTCTATTTCAAAACAAGATAAAAATTAAAATCCCCAAATTTAAAAATAAGAAATCTTTGACCAACATATCTACAAAATGTATTTGTCGTAGAAACACAAAGCAGTAAAAATTTGTAATAATATATAGAGATCTCATATGAATATGTACAACTTTACTTAAAAGAATAAACAATCCAAAAAACCCTTGACAAGCATTTAAATAGCATGTGATCTTTGTAAACTTTAAAAATTCTACCAATTACATTATTGTTGTATATGGAATTTTGTTTTTTATTTAATTCTAAGCCTATCTAAAATTCATTGTACAAGAAACATACCACAATTCTGTGCCCAGAGTAAAATCAATGTCATGAATCATCCTAAAAATTAGTAAATATTTGACTTTAAGATTTCAGGACACTAAAATGTAAGGAAGTCTATGTATAATGTGAAATTCAGAAAGGATTTCCAAATTTATAACACTGAGTTCAGAATATATAATTATTTCTTTTTTGCATTTGCAGATAAAGATGTAGACAATCAAAATATGGGCCAAAGTAAGGTCTTTATACCCTTCAGGCTTGAATCTGTCAGTGACATTTTATCTGGTTTCATGCATAATTTTTAATATGAGCTAATATTGAGAGGCAGCTTAGCATACTGGATAATTCTAGATTTGAATCAAGGGAAGATCTCAGGACAAATTCTGCCTTGACACTATCCATATGACCAGGGTCTTTCCATTTATCTGATAATTACTGCTCTATCTATTAAATGAGGATGTAGTAACTACTTTACAGGATTATTGTGAGATGAAAATGAAATTATATGTAAATAGCTTTGTGAACTTTAAAGTACTATGTAAATGTCAGTTAACAATAATATTGCTATTATTAATAATAGCTAACATATATATGTATATATATCACTTACTATTTACCACGTACTGTGCTAAGTGCTTTACAATTATTATTTCATTTAATTCTTCCATCAACCCTAGGAAGTAGGTGCTACTATTATCTCTGTTTTACAGATGAAGAAACTGAGGCAGATTAAGTGACTTGGGAAGAGTCATATAGCTATTATGTCATATATAGTCATATAGCTTAAGTATGAGGACAGATTTGAATTCTGCTCTTCCTGACTCTAGTCTTAAAGCTCCCTATCCACTGGCTTCCCCTGGTTGTTGCTGTTATTAGATTTAAGCTTGTTTCATTAGAGTAGGAAAATCCAAATATAAAAACTTCCTCTATGATCTGTCTATAACTTAGAGAGTTGCTGAGTACAATGAAAGATAAAATGACTTGCCCATGACCACATGTGTCACAGGCAGGACTAAATCAAGATCTTTAAGATTGATCATACTATGAACTATGTCATATTGCCTCTCTGTTGTTTTCTTGGTACAATTCTTACAGCAAACAAAACAATGGGATGATATATACTTTATCTTGTCCCCCATGGCCTTGACTTATTCCATTAAGTCTATATATTTCAAAAACTTTTCATTCCATATCTAGCTTGGAGTCTACAAGTAGCTAGTATAATGATACTATTAAACTGTTTTTCTTAAAAAATTTTATGGACCCATGTTATGTTCAGGTAATCATGTTTTTCTATATGTGATAATAGTCAAGTTCCAAAATAGTTCATCTATAGAATTCTCAAGGCTATTTTAGCATCTGTAGTTGTAGTATGAAAATTTGCCTTTTGTCCATGAAAGACAGCAGCTAGCTTTGAAACTAGCCACCACAACACGCCTTGCTAGGTATTGGCTACTCTTTGCAGTCTACAGTGATATGTTATTGGAATGATTACATTAAGGAGTATAATAGGATGACTAATAATGTAGTCTTGAACATAGCCAATCCATAAACACAAAACCAATACTGGCTTCATTCCAGCTCCACAGGACAGAAAATATGTCAAAGATGCAATAAGCCAAAAAGACACCCAAGCAGTTGCAGAACAACTTTTTGGTGACCTCTAAAAAAGATCATTGGCAGGATGGATGCATAAAATATATTAGGAACACAAGAATTCGAGAAAAAAATCAACCAATAGGCATTTATTTATTAAATACCTCAACATGCTAGAGTCTAGGGTAGTGATGGCAAACCTTTTAGAGATCGAGTGCCTAAACTGCAATCCTCATGGTACATGTGAGCCCCCAAGCTTATTCCAGACAGTGGAGGAAGTACTCCCACTGGGCTGCTGGGCAGAGGAGCGAGTGAAGTAAGAAATGTCCTCAGGCACAGTGGAGATGGGGAAGGAAGTGGTCTCCTCAAGCACACATGCCATAGATTCACCAACACAGGTCTAGGGTTACAAGTACAAAGAATGAAAGAACTCAGATTCTAAAGGGAAAAACCAAATACATATACAAATAAAAACAGTATATATAGAATATAAGTAAAAATTTATACACAATCACTAAAGACAAAGAAAAGCACTTGGGCATGGGGAAATTGGGAAAGAGTTCATGCAACAGATGGGAGCCAAATATATTTTAAGAGAAGAGAATGACTGAAGCAGAAGTGAAGAGTGAGTATGTTCCAGGAATTTGAGATGCACAAGAGTTGTTAGAAAGAGCAATTAACTACAAATGCAACAAATAGGTCAAAAAAGATGAGGACTGATTAAAGGTCATCAATTATGTCAATTCTGGATAGACTATTTTAAATCCAGTGATGAGATTAGAAGTCAGACTATAAGGGAAGTAAGAGAAAAGAAGAGAAATAAGGAAGCAGAGACAGTGGATGGAGATAACTTTTCCAAGGAATCTGGCTAAAAGAGGAGACATACCTTAGGACAACAGCCTATGTATTAAGAAGTTGTATAGGAAGGGGTTTTAAGTATGGGGAAGATTTGGGCATATTTGAAAGTAATAGGGAAGGAACCATGAGAAAGGGATTTTTGAGAGAGTAGAGATAGTTGAGGATGCAATTGGTTGAGAAGAAATTAAAGCAAGTGCAGATGGAGAGGGTTCCATCTTGGTATGGCAACCTGAAGGGATTTTGATATGAAGAGACTATGAAGAGACAGCTCATGTTGAATGACCTCAATTTTCTCAATAAAGTCAATGGCAAGTTTCTCTTTTGAGATGTAAAATGCTTAGGGAAAGAAGAAAAAGTTTGCAACACCTTCTATGGGGAGATAATGACTCAATTGTTGTTGTTTAGTCATGTCCAATTCTTCTTGACCCCATGGACCACACCAGCCAAGGAGTTTTCTTAGCAAAGATACTGGAGTGGTTTGTCATTTCCTTCTCCAACTGATTAAGACAAACAGAGGTTAAGTGACTTGCCCAAGGTCAGACAAATAATATGTGTCTGAAGCAGGATTTTAACTCGGGTCTTTCTAACTCCAAGCTCAGTGCTCTATCCACTGAGTCATTTAGCTGTTTCAATCAATTAGTCAATCAATTAGGAAAGAAAGAATACTACCATATTACATGAGGATCCAACTGACACAGGATAAATTAATTTGTAATGTATCCATTCAGTACAGTTGTGAACAGACGTTATTCAGTTGCACCCAAAAGCTCAAGGAGGAGAGGAGGCAAATGGCAGTATTAATCCAGGACCAAGAATTGAGTAAGATATGAGTAAGATAGGATAGGGGTAAAGGACCTGAGATTCCTTTTAAAGTATATAATAAATTCATCACATAAGTTTAAAGTTGTCCTGCTTGTCTATGTTTCACTCTGAACTTTCTTCTGTGGATTAAACAAGAATTCTCAGTGACACTTTTCTTCCTTTCCTTTTGTTGGTAGCATTAGCATAGTCAATAAACATCTATTAATAAACACCTACTATTTCCAGGTATTGTGGTAAGCCCTGGACATTGTGACAACTCCTCCAAAAAGAAACAGTACCCTCTCTTATGACAAATAAGTTTAGTAAAGGAAAAACGTATGTACGTACATACAAATCATGTCCAAAAATGTCTTATTCTGTATCTCTAATCCATTATATCTCTGCCAAAAGGTGGGTAGCATCCTTCACCATCAGTTTTTTGGAATCACTGTTGGTCACAGCATTGATCATAGTTCTTATGTCTCTCAAAGTTATTGTTTTTTTTTTTTAAATTGTAGCTATTAAATCAATTATTTTTCTGGAGTTTTCATTACCCATGTCTCTTGAACTGACTTTCTTTTTTTTTTTAAACATTATTTTATTTGGTCATTTCCAAACATTATTCATTGGAAACAAAGAACATTTTCTTTTCCTTCCCCACCACCCCCACCCTATCCCATAGCGGACACTTGATTCCACTGGGTATCACATGTATTCTTGATTCGAACCCATTTCCATGTTGTTGGTATTTGCATTAGAGTGTTCATTTAGAGTCTCTCCTCAGTCATATCCCCTCCACCCCTGTAGTCAAGCAGTTGCTTTTCCTCGGTGTTTTTACTCCCACAGTTTATCCTCTGCTTGTGGATAGTGTTTTTTAGATCCCTGCAGATTGTTCAGGGACATTGCATTGACCCTAATGGAGAAGTCCATTACCTTTGATTGTACCACAGTGTATCAGTCTCTGTGTATAATGATTTCCTGCTTCTGCTCCTTGAACTGACTTTCTTGCCAAGATTTTAGGACATGGAAGGCCACGTTTTTCTTTTTGAACTTCATCTTTCAAAATCAAGGGCTCCATCATAAATTCCAAGATTTCCACTTCAATAAATGGTTTCTACTTCCTGTGTTAGTAATTTCTAGAGCTTTTCACTATTGTTAGTGATAGCAAGTTAGAGGTAATAGTTGAAAAAAAAAAAGCTTTCAAACACAAAGTGTGGAAAATGTCTGCTGGTCCCATAATCTGTTCAGTCACTCTAACTTGGGGTCAGCTTCAAATACCAAGGACAATGATATTAATTTATTACCAGTGCCAAAAGGCAACAGTTATTTCCTCATCCACAAGGAGAAACTAGTACTGGTCCTAACAGGAATATCTGCACACCCACTAGTTATGAGGGGTTAAAAAGGATTTGATTACATCACCTGGATTCCAACCAAAATTCTAGAGGAAACATAGTCTATATTGGTCTGGACATGTGTATTATAACAAGAGAAACCTCTGTAATTCAGCCAATTCTGCTGTATAGGTATTACCTTTGCTTTTAAAAAGTTATCCCAGTGTATTTGATCAGTTTCAAAAGGTGACTGAATCATTAGCAAAGCATTAATTCCCCACTGGGCTCCAGTGCACATCTAGAGGCAGTGAGGTAGTACAATGAATTGAACTTTCTGAAGTCAGGAAGACCTGAGTTCAAATTATAGCCCAGATACTTAACTAGCTCAGGTGGGTGATTGAGCAACATACCTGCTAAATTGTCTGCCTCAGTTTCCTCAACTATAAAATGTGGATTAGACTAACATCCATTTCCCCAGGTTGTTGTAATTATCAAATAAGCTTGGCACATAAACCTACTCTGGATTGGATGCCTCTTTACCGATAGACAACATCTCTAGAAGCATAAGGTAAAAATAACTTCCTTTACTTTCAGCGAGAAAACCCAACATTCTACTAATCTTCCATTTCTTCTTCTTCAAAAAAAAAAAAAAAGCTTTCCTTCTGCCACTTCTCCTTTCCCCCATTAGCTAGCTATCATCTATAACATTATAGTATAGCTCCTCACTGAGTATATGACAGATAAATTTAATACCTATTTTTTCTCAGAATCAACATTCCTCTCCCATGATAAACAACCTATTAGTATAGTATTTCTGGCTTACTGGAATGAGAGCCTCCTGAATCTTTATTTTAGTACCTATGAAACCTACTGAAAAACTGGTAGAAAAGGGCCTTTAGCCTAAAGATTGCCCTGTTGACTTACTTGGAGGTGATAATTCTTTTAACGTTCCTCTGTGCCTTTTTCATGTGAACTCCCATCTAACCATGCTGCTTATCATCAAAGAAATATATTTCTATAAGGAATATTCTTTTTATTTAACTAAGCAAGATAATCTTTGAAAAGGTAATTCAGCTTGCCCCAGGACAAGGGTAACACCAAGGTATCACATATTTCCTTTCCATTTCTATCACACCAACTATGCCTATATTTACTCTAATTTAAATCCAGATCCTCCTGAAACTGTGATCTAGTTCCTAGCACTGTTTACTTTTTCATAGGATGATATAGTATCCTTTCTAGGTAGTAAATACTCTCCTTAAAACACTCAAGTTGATGTATATCTAAGGCTGGGTCTTTTCAAGATAAGATGGCTTAGAAAAGCAATCTTCCCAATTGCCTTTAGGGAAGAGGAAGCAACAATTTAAGGTCTGTGAGGACAATGAGTTTTTCATATATTGACATGTGTCCAGCACAGTGGTAGGCATGTTAAGGGCTCAATAAATGCTTACTGAGCTATATTAAGGGTAGTGTAAAGATTATTTATTTTATTATTCCATGTTTCTCTGAAAAGATAATATGTTTGTTTTTAAAAGACTGGGCTTGTTAGTTTTCTGCTTATATGTGCTTTCTTTTAAAGTACTAAATTTAAACTGCTTATAATAAATAGGAAGACCCACAAAAATCATATACTCAAAGATGGAAAAATCTTTAATATTATAGATACAACTATGGTTTAGTTGCCCAAATGCAATTACCCCCATTTGTTCCACTAGACATAATTAAGGTTCTCTTTAGGATACATATCCTGTGTGATACAAAGCCCTTGGACCATGTGTAAAGTGAACATGTCTGTCAGATTTCAGGGAAAAAAATGTACTTTTAACAAGGCTTGAGTGTCTTCTGTCAGATTACATATCTCGATTTTGAGTTTCAAAAGTATAGTTGCCTTCAGGTTACACATTGATTTCAAATCCTGAATGAGAACATTCAATTTTATAAAGAAAACATTCAAAATGTGAAAATAAAACTGGTAAAATAGGTTACGATTCCACATATTATAATAATTTTTCAGAGATTCACTAAAAAATTCCTTTAAAAAGCAAACTCAGTATATTTAAAAGAACTAGATTTATACAAATTCTACTTAAAGACAATTATTCTCTAAAATTAGACACTCCTATATCAATGACAACATTTCCATGAACATGAGATAAAAAATAACTCCTCTCAATTGCAGAGATTCTGCTCATCTATCATATCTTCTTTTACTTCCTGCCCACAAATGCCTGCTAGATCTGACAATCACTTCTCAATAATCTGGGAACTTTATTTCAAATCATTTTCTTCTCTATTGTATCAAAGAATTTTGTATCCTCACGACAAAGCAGTTTTCTTCAAATAATATTTCACATGCTTAACAAAAATATAACTTTAGACATCTAAATTCAGTTGTTGTTGTTTTTTTTAAAAGCAAAGGTATCCCAAAACATAGGGAGAAGGAATAGGTCACTGACTTAATCTCCTGTCCAAAAAAAAAAAATAAGAAAGAAAGAAAGATTGCAACAAATCAGGTCTGAAATGGTTCAAAGGAATTTGATAGCACAGATGGGACTTGAAAAACTACTCATAAACTGACTGAAAAATTACACCACAAATCAGGATAAAGTCAGCTAATAACACTAACCACAATTGTTGCATAAAGAGGCTATAAAGGGAAGGAGAGAGCCTTAGAATTTTAATAAAACTTCAAAATTACCATAATTTCACTAATTTGCAATGTTAGCAACAAAGGTCTATAACTTAATAGGCTATAGATCATAATCCTTCCTATGCCATAAACCAAATGAGGATTAAAACAATTGAATCAAGCACTTTTCCTTACTTCTAAGAATGTTAAGGCAAGGAGAGAAGAGTGTTGTGATTTATACCAAACTTCTTTTGTTTGCCTTTGGAAAAGGTCAAGCCCTGAGCAAATAAAAGTGCTTCCATGGTGGCAGTACTTGTTCCCAGGAAACTCAGTGCTTACAGTACTTGACTGACCAGAGCCATGAAGCAATTCTTCTTCATAAAAACAGTAATGTCCCTTTCATGGTTTGAAGTTCTTATTAATCCTGGAAGCAGAAACCCTTTTCTGCAAGGACTGCCTCATTTAGTCACTGCTGTAACCAATCTGCATTGCTCTTTAAGAGCTCCTATTGTTACTTGCTTTCAGATAATAATATCTTATCAAACTTTCATGCAACAATAAATGGTTAAATTATGCTACTATTGGAGACACTAACTAAATTTGAAGAAGTTTGGGCCAAAGCACAAGTGAAAAAATAATGATCTTACCTTGATTTGTATCAAGTCTAAACTAAAGGAGTTACATGTGATTTAACATAATCACTTGAAAAGACAAATGAATCCTTTTAGATTTTGTTTTAAAAATTATCTATGCTTTTAAATATTTTTCTAGTTACAAATTTTAAAAAACCTTTCATTATATTATTATTAAAGAATGATCCAAAGCTACGTTTTTAAAAAAACTTTGAATTTTAAAAAAATCACAAATTTGCTTAATAGTTAACTTTCTAAAGTTTCCTTGCCGTATGCAGGCATTTGAGCTTACTCTCTTTGAATATCTATGCTACCAATTAAACTTTGTATTGCTTACACTAACATAGTTACTACTTATTGATTTAGATTAATTATGTGTCCTATTTACTTAGTCACATCCACTATCTTCAGACTGTTTTTCTTCTTTCACATGAATAAAAAAAAAAAGAGCATGACAGAGTATTCAACAGTGTTCTTCTAGGGTTTTCCCCCCTAAATCAGTGTGGTATTGTGGCTCACTCTCTCCATTGATGCCCACCCACTGAGCTGACTGTAAGCACACTACAGAGAGCTAAGGGTACACTTTCATCTCTCTCCCACTCAGTCTCAATACCAAGACAAATAGGAGGAGACTTTCCCTCCCCTTATATATGGAAATACTTTATGTGATTGCAAGTTGAACTGTTTTTGCAATCCAATCAACATTTAATGGCCAAATTACAGTCTTCATTTTTAAAGGGAACTCATACAAGTTACATTTAATATAGCACACTTTAATTACATCAGGACATAGAAACTTCATGTAACAGCTAAATCATTAAATATACAAAACATACTGTATGTGTTCATAATATTACTACTTGGCAAGTAGTAATGGAGGAAGCACAAAAGTCTGTGTCAAGAATACTCACAGGCCAGAATATTTTATTTGGCTTTCTCAATTTATACACATTTACAAAAGTTTGCAGTAGGCAATAAAAATCTAGGCCACCTTTCTGAAGTAGAATAAAGTATTAAAAGACATTTTGAATTTCAAGATGCAATTAATATCTAAATAGTACTAAGCTCTATACTGGTAAAGGGCCAAAAAAAGCTGAAAAGTAGTTAATGCTGAGGACATGAAATCCGAGTTGTACCATGTATCATTTTAATTAACAAAACCTTTTCTTTGACATTTGTATCTATCTTTTTAGACTGATTTTACATTACTTTCTGACAGTTATTCCTTCCAATACATGACATTCCACTGTTGTGGAATAGTTTCCCTCATGCCTGAAATCCTCTCCATCCCCACCTTTTAAAGTCCCATGCTCAGTCCCAAGGCTCAGTTCAGGTACCATCTCCATCCCGCCCCCCCAGTTCACAGAATAAAGAATTTAGAACTGAGAGAAATTTAAGAGGTCATCTAATCCAAGATCTCAAAGTGACTAAATCCAATGCTCTGTATTATTATACTTTGGGTATATTTTGTATTTATTTACCCAGAGTGCATGATGTCCGTCTCGTCTTCCCATAGATAAAAAACATTTAAATGAGAAAAGAAACTCAAAAAATTTAACATGAGAATAATTCTAATATGCTAGTACTTTTACGTATTTGGTTTGAGATCTGAAAAATTTGCATTAATTTTGTAAATCATAAATACCCATAGATCGTGATTTTTTAACATTTTGTTATTTTAACAAAATAGTAATTTTAACATGATAAATGACTATAAAAAATATCTGACGATAAAAATTAATCTCAGTAGATAAATACTCATCTCACCCATAGATGATACTGAAAACTAAATCAGGAAGTCATTCAGCAGTTCATAAAGAAATAGGAAGTTGTTGACCAACTACTTGAAGAACTATTTCCTGGAGGGAAAACTATAAGACAGCTGGGGTGAGCAATATTTATTTTCAGAATAGTGGAAAGATTAGTAGGATTGTTGAGATTTGGGGGCTGTTTTTTTTTGGCATCAATTCCATGTGTTACAATCTAGAGAAGCATTGAGTTGTAAAGTAAGTAAAACCAGACAAATATGATTATCTGTACTGCACATATTTATCAGGTATGGGTGATATACAAAAAAAGAGAAAAGACTACTCGTTACATTCTAACTACCCCTCCATGATAACTTTTGTTAAGATAAGGTAGAAGCCTTGTTCCATGAAAGCTCACTCCTTAAAATTTCTTCTAGATATCTTTAAAAATACTATTAAATACTATTTGAAAATTGTTTAATAACTCTGTAGTGTAAAGGTGGGAAAATGGAAAAGATCTTGAAACCAACTAGTCTATCTATGGTAGTATAATGGTATATCCAGAGCCAACTCCTTTATCCATTCAAACAAATCCCATCACTTATTAAGAATTCAGCCAATTTACAAAAATATCTATACACTAAGTTAACATCCCTCTAAATATGCTTAAGTTTTAGTTAACTAAAATGTAGTTTTATCCAAGTTAATCAAACAAAATTATATAAGAGAAAATTTTTGTTGAAATGAATGTATTTTATGAATCTACCCTGAATTTTCTACATTGCTATATCAATAGTTTTCTCTTCAAATATCAAAGAAGATGTATTCTTTATGCCATTTTTTTTGTTGTCATGGCTTCTAACACACTGGGAAGGAGACTATGCTTTTAAAAATGAATAAGCATAATTGCTAGGTTTTTAATTCTAGCATCCACTGAACATTTCAAAATTTCAATTTATTTTCCTTTTCTAATTCTAAACTATTAGACATTCTAATCAATATTCTATAAATAACATTACTTCAGTAAAAGGGAAAAAAGCATTAAAAAAGTGAACTTGCTGTTGTAAAACTGAAATTTTCAAATAATTTGCCACTAAACCTTCAACACTTTAGATTCTCTCAATTCAGACTGGCCTTGATGACAGATATTATTAAGTTATCTCTATCCAATCAACTACTATTCTGAGATGCCATAAGCATCAATTCATATATCCTAGAGTGATTCCCGGTGACTATACAACAATCACAGTTTAGTTACAGGGAAATTAGAAAAGTTTAACATATAAATGACCTTGCTTCCCAGCCTCCACCAACACAATACACAGCACAACACAATTCATTAAGCAAAGAGATGCCACCTAGGATATTATATAAATTTAAGAGCTGGAAAGAATCTTAAGAGATCATCTAGCTCAACTTTTACTGCAGGAGTCTTTCCAACCACATCCCAGATAAAGTGTCATTTAAGTCTCTGTTTGGATACTTGCAATATCAAGGAACTCAAACTCACAAAGCAAGATAAATTCCTTTAAAGAAAAAACAAAACAAAACAAAACCTGCACCAACACTCTTACACCAATTCTATATATGTTTCCTTGTAATTCTTACTACTGGTTAAATTAGACTCTGACCTTCAGAGTTATATAGAATTGGTCTAATCTCTCAGACAAGAACCCTTCAAATATCTAAAAATAGTTGTATATTCCCTCTAATCTGCTTTTCTTCAGTCTTTGCTATAATTTCCATTTCCTTTAACATTTTTCATTCATTTTGGCCTCTGGATCCCTTCATCTGGATGTAAATTGCCAGTTACCCCCTTCTCTGGACATAAAAGCAGTTGTTTCAAAGTCTCTCTTAAAATGTGACCAGAAAATTTGAAAATTAAAAGTAGAAGAATATTATCTTCCTTTGTAATGAAAAAACTTTTCTTTAAAGTTGCAAATGTAATTAAAGTATTAAAAGGAATAATTAGCAAGTGGGTATTTCTAGCACCTAAGAAAGATATTTGACAGTTTCCACTTCAATTAAATTTATGGCTAACATAAAGATATCAAGTAAGCTGTTCTGAATAAACATCCAGTGTCCTCAAAGCATTTATATAAAAAATTCAAAATAATAGTTTTACACCTTCTAACTTATATAACAATAGACTGACCAATTTACAAATATTATAGGATGCAAAATTACTAAGAGACTATTAATGTCATCCTTTAAGTGTGAACAGAACTCCCCATTCTCCCAACAGCACCAACCAAGGAAAGCAGAAAGCAAACAGCCTATTAAGCTGTTTAAAATCTCCCCAGGTCAGCATGTGACCCAGCAGGGAGAGGTTCAAAAAGTACAGCCTTTATTTTTCTTCCTAACAACCTGGTTTGTTTCCACTCCTTTCCCCTTCAAGACCCATCCTTCACAGCTAGCCGCTCTTTCAATCATTGACTTTGGATGTCTGCTAGAGAACAAGCGGTCTGGACCATGCAGATGAGTTTGCCAGACTTGTGTGTACTTTCCAGTCTCAGGCCCTTTATTGTTCTTGTTGAAACCTGACCCTTTGAAATGGATACCAGGACACCAAGAAAAGGACAAAAAAAAGAAAAAAAACTTGTGGAGAAGAGGAAAAGAAACTGTAGAAACTCTCCAAGATCAATTCATTTCCTCTGCTCTTCACTTGAATGAGTATAAGAATAAATTGCCAAAAACTTAAAAACTCATTTAGCAAAAGGTCACTTAAGAGAGCAAATGTGTTTTGTAAGATGGAAGATAACAAAAAACAAACCACCTAGAGATAATATCAAAAAGTGAATATTAAGGCACACCCACATAGTAAAATCACTGTAATGAGTGTAATTATCTGAAATAAAGAATAATTCTAGTAGTTCATACTACAAACTAACAATCACAACGTAGGTTATTTTTTTATTATCTTATCAAGACTCAAATAAATCTAACAAAGAATGTTATGGGTCAGGTGATTTTTGTAAAAATTAATATCAAATTGCCTAAATATTATATATCTAAAAGAGTAAGTTTCCTTCAAAGAAACTCTAGCCATTAATATTCGGGGTATGTAGAAATACTTTGCATAAGATTTGATTCAAAACACATGAAGCAAAAAGGTTAGAGATGTTATCTCATTTCAAATACTGATATATTCAACTACACTTTTCATATTTTCTTAAAACACTTCAGGGTCACTTCACCATCTTGGTGGAGACCCATTAAAAAAAAGGCAAGTCTCCTGAAATCTGAAGTTAACATCATCAGATTTTAAAGAAAACCACCCATTTCCAATGGCTTACATATCAAAAAATAATTTATGTGAAGATTTCAACAAAAGATACAAACTCAGAAATTAAATCCACAAACTCAAAAAAGAACAAATCTGAATACTCTTTACAATATTTCTCCTCTGACAATATTTACTCTCAAACAGAAATAAATTTAGTGTTGTAATACTAATAAGATATACATTTAATGATTGTTGGTTTGCCCATAATTCTTGCCATTTGAAAATAACATAGCATACATTCATGTTTTTGTCTGAGGTAAGTAGGTTTGAAAAACAAGAATTTCAAAACTGCTACAAAGAAAAAATTTTTTTGCTTTACAAAGCAAAAACCTTTGTAAATAAAAATCCATCAAGCTCTTAAAATATCACAAAACTAAAACACTTTTTTTTTGCAAAGCATCGCAATAAAGAAAATGATCAAGACATACAAAAGCTCAGCTATGAATCTCATTGGGTAATTCCTAAAAGGACATGTGTACATATATATGTGTACATGTATATGATAATATAACATCCAGAACATATTTCATACTATATATAAAATTTCATTTAAATTTTCATTTCACATTAAGCATCTGCTTTATGAAAGTATTGGGCACACACAGATGGAAAAAATAATTATTGCCTTCAAAGAGATTAAAATCTAATAGGTGAAATAAGGCACAAATAAATAATACAAGGCATATAATTCAATAGGGTAAAGAAGAGAGTCAGATAAAGTGCTCCAAGAAAATGTGGTAAGTTCAATTTAACGGTGAGAGAGAGAATAAAGGTGGGAATTCAGAGAAGACATAAAAGAGTAAGTGATATCTAGGCTGAGGAATAAAGGAAGAGATTTCAATAGGTAAATGTAAAAATGTGTTCCATATCAAATATAAAGAAGAATACATAAGATATGATGCCGAATGAGATATCAGAATAATGTTATATTCTCATTAAACTTAACTTTTAGTGAGTGATGGAGAAGAGCGAGAAATTATACTAGAAAGGGAGGCTAGAACCAGCTTCAGAGGCATAGGAGAAAGGAAACTGGATATCTGAATTTGAGTCCCAGTTGTAACACTAGTTTGGCCTATTACCATATACTGAATAACTCTAGACCTCAGTTTCCTCATCTGTGAAATGAACCTACTAAACTACTTAAAGCATCTACATCAGGAAAGACCAAAAAGGTCAGAGATAAATCTTGGTTGAGCTGTTTTTGTGGAGGCTTTTAAATGTCAAGCTAAGGATCTCAGAGTCTGAACAAGGGAGGGACATGGTCAGGCCTGTACCTTGTTTTGGCATGTAAAGGATAGATTGGAAAAGAGGAGCTAATCAAAGAGGCCAATGAAATACTCCAGGTAAAAGGTCATAAGGCCCTTAGATAGGGTAGTGGCCATGGTTGTCAAGACAAAGAAAAGGGAACAGAGAGAAAATATGTTATCACATATATATATGGTATATATATATGTAGAAATGTCACAAAAAGAAACCTGCAAGTTGGCATAAAGAACAGATTTTGAATTTAGGATATAAATGATAGTTATTTATGTAAAACTGGAATGAAGGAAGAGCCCATCCAGGTGCTGTTATTTGGGACTTTAACTGGACAATTTCACCAGGGGAAGAGAATGGGCAAAAAGACAAGAGCCTTGGAAACCACCAGGACTCAAGGAGAAGGAACAGGAGCAGGAGGAGGAGGAGGAGGAGGAGGAGGAAGGAGGAGAGGCACTGGCTAAGGTGATCAAGAAAGGACAGCCAGAGATGTCAGAATCAGAAAAGGAGAAAGTAGGGAGGAGAAAAGAGTGCTCAGTAGAAACCACCTCCACAGCAACATCAAGGAAGCTAAACTTTGAAGAAATACAAAGACCACTGAATGTGGTTATCTTACCCTATGGTGGGCAACCCTTGAATCTTCCTCTCATCAGATGTGGCTCAAAGAGGGGATAACATACATACTCAGATAGATAGAGAACTCTATCTTACCCTATAGCGAAGGAGAAAGGGATGGGGATAAGAGAAGGGGAGGGGGACATGGACAAAAGGAAAGATGGGTTTGGAGAAACATTGCTCAAAAGTAAACCACTTATTAGGAGGCACAGAGTGAAAGGAGAGAAAAAATACTAAACAGGGTAAAAGTATGAGGGAGGGAAATATATATAGTTAATTATCACCACTGTAAATGTGAATGGGATGAACTTACCCATAAAACAGAAGCAGATAGCAAAATGGATCAAAAACCAGAATCCTACAGTATGCTGTCTATAAGAAACACATCTGAAACAGGGAGACAACACACAAAGAGCAAAGGAGGGCAGAAACGATTACGTTTCCATAATTTCACTCTAAGTAAATAGACAAGGAACAAAATATATCAAATTATACAGAACTGGGGAATATATTGGTGAAAAGTAAAATCAATAAGTGCCTATTCTGTGCCAGGCACTAGAGATACAAAAAAAAAAAAGGCAAAAAACCAGAATCCCTGTTTTCAAGGAATTGACAATCTCTTTGGGGGAGATAATAAACAACTATATACAAACAAGATATTTTTCAGGTAAATTGGAGTTATTCTCAGAAGGAAGGCACTCAGACTGAAGAGAATGGGGAAGGCTTCTCAGAGAAGGAAGCCAGCAGGTGATGGGAGGAGATGAAGAATTCCAGGCATGAGGGACAGATATGGAAGTCCTGGAACTGGGAGACAGTGCCATGAGGGAAGGAGAGCAAAGAATACTGTGCCGCTATATTGCAGAGTATATTGGGGGTGGAGGAAGGGAGGAAAGGACTAGGCTCTAAAGGGTTTTAAAAGTCAAACAGGATTTTAGACTGGATCCTAAAGGTAAAATGGAGTGTGTCGGGGATCAATCTGACAGCTCAAAGAATAGGCCAAAGGAGGAAAGACTTGAGACTAACCAGAAAGTGACAGCAACCAGACACGAAGTGTCTAGGGCCTCCACCATGCTGCTGCCAGTATCAGAGGAGAGAATGGGGCAGATAGGAAGAGATGTTAAGTAAGGCAGAAATGACAAGACTTGAGAATAGACTGGCTGGGGGTTGGGGGGGTGTCCTGTATTAAGGGAGTTTGTATGAATAAAAATCTGAGGATGATACCTAGGAAAGATAAATTCAGTTTGGAAAATGTTAAGTTTGAGATGTCTACAAGACATCCAGTTTAAGATGTCCAACAGGACATCATCTGGTTAGAGAATTTGGTCAAGAGAGAAGGGCTGGACAAAGATATTTGAGAATTATCTCTATCAAGATGATGGTTCAATCCATGGGAGCTTATGAGGCCACCAAGAGTATTTCAAAGCATAAAAGAGAAGCAGTAAGAGCACACTTATTTTTTTCTAGAAGTTTTGCTAAAGATTGAAGGGGCTGGCATAGTCAAGGCAAAGTTAAATGCATCTGAAGTTTTATTTAAAAAAAAAAACTGAAGATTTCTTACCTCTCCTATCCCTCAATTAGTTTTACTTACTTTAAAAAGTATCTCTGGCCAGATGATGTCTTGGCCATCTCCCAGCCTGCTGGTAGAGGTACATCATCTGGGATCTCAAAAGAAGACTGTCTAAGGTGTTGGCCAGTGGGTGCAGCTCCTGGGCCAGAGACTACTCCAGAAGGGCTAAGTGTCCCGGGTGAAACAGCCCCTAGTTGTAACGAGGCTGGAGAGGAATGGGCTCGAACATGCTGAGGAGTCAGGGCTCCTGCAGTTCCTGCATCAGTGCTGGCCTGACAGAAATTTAAAAAAAAATTGCTTTCATTAGAATATTATTCCACAGAAAAATATTAGTAACATGTTATGATACTAAAGGAATTTTCAGTGGTTAGTACTTGACCCAGGAATAAATAATGCCTGCAATTTCTATAGTGCTTTATAGATTTGAGAGCATTTTCACATACATTCTCTTACTTGATCTCAACAATCCTGTGAAGTAGGCAGAACAATGATCTTCTGGTCTTTTTGTTTTGTTTTGTTTTGTTTTTAAGTGAAGAAATTTCAGCTCAAATAAATTAAGTGACTTGCCTAAGGTTTACCAAGTAAGTGACACAGCTATGACTAAAATCCTAGTTGGACTTAGGGAAAAAAAAACTGTATAGCATTCTTATAAAGATGTTGTACGTCATCTGATTTAAATCTGAACTTTAATAAATACAAAGTTTAGTTCAATCTAAAGTGGGACTTTACCTCTTTTGTATGTCATAAATTATCAGTAAAGCCTATGGACATCTTTTCAGAATGATGTTTGTAAATATATAAAATGAAAAAAAAAAGCTTAGCAAGTTCAGGTTTAAAACTCCATATGTAAAGGAATAGTCCCTTAGTAGTATTCTAGATCTATGATGATATGAGCCCTACAACTACCTCAGAACTTTACATACAGATGAGTAGCTTCTTGCTCACACATGAGAACACACTAGAGTTCCAATCTATAATTTTCCTCTGGCTGTCCCTCATGTCTGGAAAGCAGTCTCTTCACCTCTAATTCTTAGAATTCTTTGTTTCCTAAAAACTCAGCTCAAGCACCACTTTCTATGTGAAGCCTTTTCTATTCTCAGCTATTTGTTGGGTTTCCCCAACTCCAAATTACCTAGTATGTATTTATATGAATGCATGAATATATGATAGATCTTCTATCTACCTGTTAGAATAACTAGCATTTTATACAGCACTTTATAAAGTTTGCAAAATGCTTCTCAAATATATTATTTGATTCTCATAACAAACCTATGAGGGAGGTGCTATTATCATCTCCTTTTTACACATGAAGAAACTGAGTCTGAGAAAGATTGTCCAGGAACACATAGTTACTGAAATGGTATTTTTAACTTTACAAAAGTCATCCTGATACCAAATCCAGCATTTTGTCCACTGTGCCACCTAACTCAAGAGAAGGAACCTCTCTAAGGATTTCATTTTTGTTTATATCTTAAGCATCAAGCACAATGCTTGAAAAATAGTAGCTGCTTAATAAATGCTCATTTGACTGATAAGGAAGCAGGTCCAAAGAAGTGAAGTGATTTGTATAAGGTGCTCAATTAGGTGGCAGTCTGTTTAGATGGTCCACCAATTCCACCTCAGTGCCCTTATATATGTTTAATTCATATTATAAACTTTTAAAGGGCATATTTTATAAAATAAGCCTAAAGTAAAAAAGGCTTTTAAGAATTTAATTAAAAAATCAGAAATAAGATTAAAAAAAGGTGTTCTTTTCTTTCAGAAAAATTTAAGGTACCAGTGGCTACTCAAGATCTCAGTATTCAAATAAATTGTTTTTTAATCAGCCATTCCTCTCCAGTAGAGCAACAGTCTGTTTTTACTTCCACATTATGAACAAATTCCAATCAATAAAGTAGCACAATTAAAACAACTTTTAAACAATGCTAACATTGTTTCTGACAACAGAAAATTCATTAACCAAGTGAAAAAAACACCCCAAATTTGAAGCTGAATTTAAATTAAAGTTATTACCACATCTCTGCACCTAAATAATGAGATACTTGGCAGCTTGAGTCCTCAGTTTCCTAATCTGTAGAATGAGGGAGTTGAAGTAGAGGACCTTCCAGCTCTAAAACTAGGATCCACAGGATGCTTAAAATGTTAATTTAGTTAGTTAGGAACATATAATGTAGAACTGATCAGAGATCACAATCAGGTAAAATTTATGAAATTTATTACCCAGTGCCTGGAATTTCTTAAATTCCTATGGGCAATGAAGGGAAAAGGAAGAAATTAGTACAATATAGCATATGCCTTAAATTAGAACTAGCCTTTAAATTTCAATTCATGGTCAGTGTGAACTTTTCTTGATATGTTAAGCAGCAACAAGACAAAGCAAATTCACAACAGTTATTAACCTTACTGAGGTCCAATTAATGATTTTTGGATTATAAACTGGGTTATAAAGCCAATGCATCCAAAAAACAAACTACCAGAAGCAATTATTGTAGTATTTAATTGGCTCATATATTGGTGTGGTATTTGGAGGACAGACCATTTGCAGCTCCACTTCTTTTTAATAAAAAGTTATTATAGGATGACTTTAAAATAGGGAATCTATTCTGCAGCTTTTTCTATAATTTTTTTGGCTGCCAGCTGGATATTGCTAAAGGGTATATAAATATATAATGAATTCATGATAAGATGCACCCCTAACTCCACTTTTCACAACTTGTCTACTAAGGCATGTAGTTATTAACAACTTTTCCCTTCCTTTTCTTTACCAGAACCCCCTCCCCCCTCCCAGATGTTCAGAGGCTTGAGAGCTTTAGATACCAAAAAGGCCCATATCTACTGCATTCTTCTAGATAGTTTTAACTAAGGTTAAATGGAAGTACGGATATGAAAGATAACTTCTTTATATTAGTTACTCAAAGGCCAACTACAAACCAGTATATGGAAAACAAATTAGATTTTGGACAAGATAGAGAGACACACATACACAGAGACAGACAGAGAAAGAGAGAGAAGTGAGGAGGGGGAGGTAGAGAGTGAGAGATTCAGAGAAAGAAAAAGAACCTAGGTTTAGCATTTTTAACGCAAGGTAATTTAATTACCTTATAGTTAATTCCATTAGAAAGCACCTTTAACTTTTTGGCTTTGAAATCTCCTAAACAATAAATAATGCAGTGGGGTGAATATTTAAAAGCAGCTATGTTCATATATATCCCCAGTAAGAATTAAAAAGCAATGGCTATCCTAGAATTAGTCATCGCTTCCCAAACATTTAACTTTTAATCATAGTTGGACTTTGTAGGAAAGGCTGAACCTATGAGTCAACCTGTATAGCATTATATCAAAGGCTGCCTGTATTAAAAAAAAAATTGTGAAAAGCAACTCCAACAAAAGTAGCTCATTCAAAATTATTTCATCAGTGCTTTAATTTAAAAAACTGGCGAACTGAATGTGACTAACTTAAAAGTGAAAGGAACTAAGAATCTAAGGCACAAAAGTGCTGGAGGGTTAGCAGGGATAACTCCATAAACAACTTTCAGGAAAAGTCTCGGAAGTCTCTGGAGTGGAAGTTGCGTTTCATAGGTCTGAAAAGTGCTAAGACTGAGAAAGACGGAAATAAATGCTTTTCTGGGGTGGGGGTGGGGGTGTAGAACGGGAAGAGCAGAGAGCAAGAGAGAAAGAGTAAGAAACTAAATGGACTGGTTCAACCCCCACCCCCTAATCAACGTTGGAAAACAAGAGAACAATTATTTGACTCCCCAGGAGACTGATGTGGACTGAGAGGCCCCGAAGGAGAGGGGGGCCCAGAGCTCAACTTCACAAACTAGGCTGCCGCTGGCAACTCACCCACACACAAAATGCCAGACTCACCCCCTCCCCCTTCTCCTCCCCCTCCCCCTCCATCCAGCAGGGGAAGGAAGGAAGGAAGGTGCGGAGGGAGGGGAGGTGCTCGCATTGTGCAAGCCCACCAAGTAGCACAGAGCTCTCAGCAACTTTACCCCACCCCCCCTTCCTCCCTTCCCAGCTCCTTCTCCTCCCCTTCCCGCCCCCCCACAAACATCCCCCAACTCCTCCCGCCAACCTGAGAGAAAAAAGGGTAATGGAAATTAAAAGGGGGGCCTCTCCAAAGTCCTACAAATCTCAACAACCCCCAGAATTGTCGCTGCTATATAGAACCTGTGGGGAACAATCGGGGGGTGGGGTGGGGGGAGGAAACAAATCTCAGCTCAGAACAGCAGCAGCAGGGAGGGGCCGGAGGAGTGTGAAAGTCGCCCGGGAAGAGGTTTAACACCCCCACCCTGGTCCCGGCAATTCGTTTCCCCACTCTCTAGTCTCTGGTCCCACTCCGATCTACAGTGCCTGGAGAGCCCCCGGGACCAGCCCATCTGGGCCAGGCCATCAGGACCATGCTTTCAAGCCCCCATCCCCACCCCTTGCAAGCCCAGAACTCCTGGGTCTCCCCCAGTCCTAAGGTGGGGCTAAGTTTTCGAAAACTGAGGTGGAAGAGAAGGGAAGCGTTGTTACCTGTCTGGAGTGCGACTTGGGCTCCGGCTGCTTAAAAAAGGAATCGGGTAGCTTTCTGAGGCGCATGGGGACTGTCTGGGGCACGTTGGCAGTCTTGGGGTTCATGACCGCGTTGAAGAGCGCCTCCAAGTCGGTCTCCGAATCCCCCCGGACATGCACGATTTGATGCCCAGCTGGGGGCGGCGGCGGCGCAGCCTGGGAGCCGGGAGCCCCCGGGGGCGCCGGCTGCCCAGGGCCAGTCGGTGGTCCCTGACCCTGACCCTGGGGGGGCTGGGACGGAGGCTGCCCCTGGCCCTGGGAGGGCGGCTGCGGTGGCTGCTGGCCCGGATCCATGGCTCTCCCACCCTGCACTTCCCTTCCCCCCGCACGCACCCCCTAACCCGGCGAGGGGAGGGTTCCGCCTGCCCGGGACAGCCCCGGACCCGCAACTAGAGAACGAGGGAGGAGGAGGCGACGAAGACCGGGGCCCCCACAACGAAGGTGCACCCCCTTTCCTTCTTCCTCCTTCTTTTCTTAGTCTCAAAACTGGGGGTCTGTGGGGCAGTGCCGCATCCCCGGCAACGACCCCTCCGCCCCTTCTGGGGCCCCCGGGCTCTTCTCCGGCCGCCGCTCCAGAGTTTCGGGAGTGGCTCAGTCTGGGACTTTAGCCGCCAGAAAACTTATTTCTCTGAACCCCCTCTACAGAATTCAGGCTGGTAAAATCCTTTCTCTTTCTTTTTTCCTTCCCTTCTTTACTTCCTTCCTCCTTTTCTTCCTTCCGTCCTTCCTTTCTTTTCCCGGCGGCGGCTGCGCCCGACTGAGACCTAAACTCTCAGCAGACACCAAAACTAAAGTTTTGGAGAACTGCCCTACCGAGCCGGCCGCCGACTCCGCCTCCTCCTGCCTCTACGCGCCCGCCCGCACCGAATCCGCGCCCAAGGGAGGGGGAGAGAAAGAAAAAAGGAAAAGGGGGGAAAAAAAACTTTCCCCCGAAGTTCCTCCTTCCCAGCCACCTCCGGGACCTCCAATTTCTCTCCCTGCTTCACGTGACTACCCAGCGATGGAGATCTCCCCCTCACCCTAATCCTCCCTGGTTGCTTAAAGGGACAGAAACTCTGGCCACTTCTCAGTGTTGCTTTTAGTGGAAGGCAGCACTTTGGCCCAAGTCTGGTTTTAAAATCGCTTTTCCCTCCAGGGATTAAGGTTACTTTCAACTACAGGATGTCTTTGGGTGCATTGTGAGGTCCACTCCCCCCAGAGGAGCCCTCTCCATCTCCCTTTCATACACGTAGCCCTCCCTTCTTATTTTACTGTGTTCGTTTTGGTTTTGTAAAATCACTTAAGTTGAAAAGAGCCACGGAACTGCACTGATTTCCGAGCCCTTCGTGTATTAAGAAGTTAACGCAGCAGCCTTGAGACTATGAAACAATAATTGCTGCTAACTCATAAAACAGACCGGGCTTGCCCTACCTAGTCTTTATGGATATTTTCACATTTTGAGTAAAGGTCATTTATAAACAAAAATCTTTATTTTTCCCTAATTTGTATCTATCCAATCGAAAGGAAGTTACAGAATAAGAAAATTATCTGAATAATCTATTGAAAAAGGAAGAGAGGTGGTTTGGGGGTGCCTGTATACTTATTGAAGATATCAGATTTACTTTGTTTATGACAATTCATCTTAATTTATCAAAAGCTGCTTTCCTAAAGAAAAAAAAAAAGGCTAGCCTCAACTTTTTAACTATACCTGAGACATTGTTACAAAAATCGCATGATTGTTAAAAATCACCAAATAGTTTTGTTGCTGCGGCTTCCTCTTGCAAATGGACCTATAATATGATCCTGGCATATGTGTGGAGAAACAGTATCTTCAAGAGAATTTTAATTTTTTAAAATCTATTTTCCAAAGATTTACAAGAGGCAGAGATCATAGATTTAGAGCTCCAAGGGACCACTAGTTTTATAGATGAATTAGGCAATCAACAAGCATATATTAAATATTTACTCTGTGTTAAGATCTGAGGACACACAAAGGCAAAAAAAAAATTCCTCACATTCTCATGGAGATAACATGTAAACAATTGTATATACCAGTTGTATACAGCATAAAGGAAAGTTAAGTTCAGAGGGAAGGTTCTAGCAGTGAGGGTTAGGGAGCACAGAGTAGGGGGATTTAGGAAAGGCTTCTTCCAGGAGGCAGGATTTAAGCTGAGTCCTGAAAGAAGCTGGGAGGTAGAGCATTCCAGAAATGGAGGTCAGCTAGTGAAAAGGTACCCAGACAGGTAAAAGAACAGCAAGTAGGCCAGGGTCACTGGATCAGAGACAATAAAGTGAAGGAAAACTGGAAAGGTAGGAAAAGGCCAAATTATAAGGGGATTTAAAAGCCAAACAAAGGATTTTATATTTGATCCTGAAAATAATAGAGAAACACTGGAGTTTTATTAAGGAGAGGAGATGACAGTCACATCTGCTTTTTTAGAAAGATAGATTTGACGTCTGAGAAGAGGATGAACTGGAATGGGGAGATTTGAGGCCAACCAGCAGGCTATGGGAGTAGATCAGGCTGAGGAGATGAAGGCATGTTCCAGAGTGGTTTACATATATATAATATATACATATATATTATATATATGTATGTATGAAATATATGTGGACATTTGGAACTAAGCCTTAGGAAGGTTAATTAACCTCTGTGTGTGCACGCGCGTAAGTTCTTGTAAGAGGTATGACTATTTCCTGACAAGATTCAGTCCTTTGAGCCTATTTTCTATCTGCTTCCAATTCAACCACTTGTGTAAGTTTGGTGCTACTCCTTGTAGCCATGAGTGCCTGAGTAGCTGTGTGGTGACAAAAAGTCTTCTGACTGGCTGAGGAGCCAGAAGGACTGATGACTCATGAGTGGTTGAGTCAGAAGTGAATGTGTGTACAAAAGGAGTAAGCTGCTGGGAGCTGCCTTGTTGAAGAATGGCAACAAGGTATGCTTGTTCCCCTACCTGGCCACCCTGTGATAGTAAACCCCCAGCTTCTCTATTTCTTTTCCTAGTCCTGGGTGAATATAGATCCTGAGACACAACTGGCCAGGCTACAGGCTTGGGAACTCACAAATTTCAGAAGAACCCACCTTCAGAGGTGCCAATGGCAACTGAAGTGAATAGCAGGGAGCACCATGAGTGAAAACAAGGGATGATGACAGAGGAAGTGCCAAGAGATGGATACGGAAGGACAGACATGTCAAGGAAGGCAGCTTTGGGAGTCATGTCCCATCAGAGGGGGAGAGGAGTGCAAACTATGGACTCTACAAAAGTATCAAGCTGGAGCTCAATAGAGACCTAAATGAAATAAAGGAAAAAAGAACTCAGGATCCAGCAACTATAAATTAAGTCTTTGCCACATGCATCCTCTCTTTCTCTCTGTTTACCTATTACTGTAGTTTAAACTTAAGCCCACTTTCTTGTTGAGTGTGCAAAGGGAAAGAGAACCTCTGGTTTGGGGGGTATTGTTTTGATCCAATGGTTCTTGCTCTATGTGAGAAAGTAACCTTTCTAAAAGTTAATCAAATGAGTTAGTGATCAGTGGGAAGAACCCTGAGGAGGGCTGAAGATTATTAGAAATCTCCAGTCCCTGGGGGTTACCCTGAGAGAGAATAGTAATCAGCCACCCACTGGGGACCAGGTTGGCTCTTTTGAGTAGGAGTTGGAGAATCAGCTCTGGAGAGGGCTCAACATACAACTAAGTAAGTACACGTCTGGCCATTGACTTTCATCTTTGGCTTTGTATGCTCACTGCACAGCACAGTGCTTGGCACTTAGTTGTTGTTTTTTTTTGTTTTTCTAAAACCTGTACCTTCCTTCTTAGAATCTTAGAATTCTTAGAATCAATATTAAGTATTCATTCCAAGGCAGAAGAGCAGTCAAGACTAGACAAATGGGATTAAGTGACTTGCCCAGTATCACACACCTAGAAGTGTCCCAGGCTGGCTTTGAACCCAAGGCTCTTATCTCTAGGCCTGTCTTTCTATCCACTAAGCCATCTAGCTGCCCCTTGCCCTTCTGTTTGTTGTTTGTTTTTTTTTTAAACCCTTACCTTCTGTCTTGGAAACAATATTGTGTATTGGTTCCAAGGAAGAAGAGTGATAAGGGCTAGGCAATGGGAGTTAAGTGACTTGCCCAGGGTCACACAGCTAGGAAGTGTCTGAGCCCAGATTTGAACCTAGAACCTCTCATCTCTAGGCCTGATTTTCTATCCACTGAACCATCTAGCTGTCCCTTGCCCTTTGTTTCTTGAAGAGGACCAGAGGAGTCAATTTGAGGCTCAATAGATGATTGTTGATTGATTGCTCAAGGTTATAGAGGTGCCAGAGCCTGTGAATGAATTCAGGTTCTCTGATTCCAGGGTCAATACTTTTTCTATATTGAAGTCAAGAAGGCCTGGCCTCAAATCCTATCTACAATACATACTGGCTCAATAACTAACTTGGTACAGTGGAAGAGCTATTGGATTTAGAGTCAGAACCTGGCTTTTAATGTTGGCTTTGCCATTTACTACCATGTGATTCTGAACAAATTACTTAACATCTCTGTGTTTCAGATGCTCATCTGTAAATTGTAGGGACTAAACAGATGCCCTCTGAGGTCTCTTCTAGCTCTAAACGTGTGATCTTATGATTCCATGATGACACATAAACTACTTAATCTCAGTTTCCAGGCAGCTCTCTCAAACTATAAATGACAAATAAACTGCTAATCTACAATGGTGGGGGAAGTTTCTGTACTGGGAATTCCTTAAAGTGATCCCATCACAGGTCCAGATTCTCATACTCCTCCCCAGGGTCTAATTTTAGCATTTTATTCCAATAAGCATCGAATGCAGAATTACAAAATTGCAGATAGTATAGAATACAGAAATACTGAAGTGAATTAAGCTAGGAAAAAGATGCCAGAGGAAGACCTCAAACACTTCCAAAGGACACAAATATTTTTGAAGCTCTCATGAAGAAGTGTGAATATTAAAATCATATTGTGATAGAATCAGAAGAGAAAGAATCAGAAATCATCTGAAAAAAGAATGCCCTCTATCACACTGATGGGAAACTAGGTGGTGCAGGGGACAGAATGAAGTCTGCATGTGAGGTCAAGAAGACCTACATCAACTCCTATCTCAGACCCTTACTAGCTATGGGACCTTGAGCAAGTCACTTAACCATTGCCTGCCTTATTTGTATGACTTGTAAAATGGTGCTAATAATAGCACTCCTACCTTCCAGGGATACTGGGAGGAATAAAATGAAAGAATTCCAGTTTCTCTTTGAAAATCTCCAGTAGTAGGGATTCACCACCTTTCTTATAACTAAGTATTTTTTAAAATTAAAAACTGATCTCCAAAACAACACAGATTATAATTCTCTTGCACTTTGTAGTCCAATTGCTTCCTTTTTCAGACAATTCAGATTGTCAAAGAATTCACAGATTTAAATATCTAGAACTAGAAGAGATCTTAGACAAGATGTAGGCTCACCCTCCCAATACCTTGAGCAATTAATTGACTTGTCCAGTTACAAAGGTAATAAGATCCCGAGGGAGGCTTGGAATTCAGACCCTTTGACTCAGGATCCAGTGCTCTTTCGACTTTACTCTGACGCCATGATGCTTAGCTGGTCTTCCTCCTAGAAATGTTCACCATGCTCCAGCCCAACACAATAAACCCAATTCCTTTTTTCCATATCACAACCCTTCAAATATTTAAAAGTTACTATAATGTTCTCCCAAATCTATTCATCTCTAGGCTTCAGTTCCCTAGTTTCATTAATCATTTATCTTTTAGGGGGACAAAGGGAGATAATACCTCATTGTTGGCTCATATTAATCTAGCAATCAATTGGCCAAAGTCTTGGCCACAGGAGTAATGGACAGAAGAAGACTGGACCTGCACAAGCTGCTTAAGCCTTTTAGAGCTCAGTATCTCATTGCAGAAGGAACATCCTTTAGAGACAGGTAAGGTCATGGCTGATAGAGCTCTGATTTTGGGGTGGGGAAAGCTGAGTTTAAATCTGATCTCAGACATTGCTAATTTTGTGAAGACCTGCTTTCCACTCCTACCTGAGGCCCTTCCTAGCTGTATGTCCCTAGGCAACTCACTTAACCTCTATTTGTCTCAGTTTCCTCAACTGTAAAATGGGAACAACAATAGTGCCTACCCCACAGGGATATTGTGAGGACCATATGAGTTAATATTCATTAAAACCTAAAAGCATTTAGCACAGTGTAAGTAAATGCTTCCCCAGTACTTTCTCTACCTCCCAGAGTTTTAAGGGATCAAATGAGGTAATATTTGTAGTGCTTAGCACAGTGTGTGGCATACACTAGTTTGTGCCTAACAAATACTCTCCTGCTTCCTTCCTTCCACAAGGGGTCTTTATAAGAATCAAATAAGACTGCATTTGAAAGAATTCCATACTTGGTTTTTGTCTGGACCTGCGCTTTCCCTGATATATGTACTCCCACCCTGAATCCAGCTATTAAAGTGATCTTCCCAAAGGACAAGTCTGACCTTGTCACCCATTCTAGTCAATAAATTCCATTGGCTCCCTATTACCTTCAGGATCAAATATAAAATCCTCTGTCTGGCTTTTAAATCCTTTCATAAACTGGTTCCTTCTTGCCTTTCCACTCGTCTTGTATCTTATTTCCTTCTATTTGCCCTCTTATTCTGTGACAGTGGCCTCCTTATGATTCTTCTCTTAAGACACTCCAATTTTCAAATCTAGGCAATAAGAAAAACCACTCTTACATTCTGTCTTAGAATGGATACTAAGTATTGGTTCTAAGGCAGAAGAGTGCTAAGGGCTGGACAATAAGGGTTATGTGACTTGCCCAGGGTCACACAGGTAAGAAGTATCTGAGGCCAGATTTGAGCCTAGGACCTCCTGACTCCAAGCTTGACTCTTTAGCTACTGAGCCATATAGCTACCCATCAAATCCATGTATTTTTAATGACCATTCTCCATGCCTAGAATTTTCTCCGTTTTCATGTTTGTTTTCTGACTTCCTTTAAGTCTCAGATAAAATCCTAACATCTATCAGAAACCTTTTCTGAGTCTCCTTCCACCACCAGTGCTATTGCCTTCCTTCTGAGATTGTCCTCACTTTTTCCTGTTTATATCTTGTTTGTTTATGGTTGTAACCTCCCAATGGCAGAGATTGCCTTTTATCTTTCTTTGTATCACCAGGGCTTAGCACAATGCCTTACTTATGGACTGAATGTGGCTAAGAAACATGGTTCAAAGGAAAGAACACTGGCTTTCAAGTCAGATAGGAGCAAATCTTGCCACTGGTACTTTCTGCTTGTGTAGGCAAATCACTTAATTTTTCTGGATCTTAGTTTGCTCATCTACAGAACTGGGAGGTTGGACTAGATGGTCTCCAAAGAACCTTCTAGCTAAATCTAGAGATTTATTATCCTCCAAATCTAGATTTTCCTTATGTTGAGGCCAGCCTACTCTCTACTACTAGATCAAGAATTAAGAGGCTTAAGTTTGAGTTCCAATTCTATCTGTAACTAGCTCTATGCTTTTGGAAGAGTCAAATTTCAAATCTCAACACTGAAAGATAATTCAAAAATTCAGAGTCTGCCTCTGACACATCAACTAAATCAAAGATGGGTTGTAATATGTATTAGAGAAGGGAGAACCCACAGTGGCAGTTTCCTACTAACAAAACCATAGATCATTTAGATTTTTGCCCAAGTAACAACTTAGAAATTAGTAGAAAATAGTGGGATTGTATTGTTTTTACACCTCTGCCACAATATTCTTGTGAATTTGTATTACAATAAAATGGAATTATCTTTCATGGTTAAAAAAAAAGGAAGGAAAACTTTTAAGGGACTAAAGAGATGAAATGGTAACAGAACAAGATTAGGAATCTTCTTTACTCCCAGAAAGATGAAGACCGAGGTCTGTGGTCAAAAGAGAGAAAGAATTTCTTAAAGTTGCTTTAAAAAGGAAACTCAGAGGTCATCTAGTTCAATCTATCATATAGTGCAATCTATACATGATATACTCTATTGATCTAAAGTATTCACCTTTCTAAATCTCAATTTCTTTATAAAATGAAGGGAGAGAGAGAGAGAGAGAGAGAGAGAGAGAGAGAGAGAGAGAGAGAGAGAGAGAGAGAGAGAGAGAGAGAGAGAGAGAGAGAGAATGACTCTATATTCTCTAAGGTCCCTTTCAGCCAAAACATTTCATGATTTTTTTTTTTACCTCCACCATTATCTTAGCTGGCATTTAAAGTTTAGATAGTAGTAATCCAGCCTCAAATGTGTTGTGAAGTAGGTTCTATAAATATTGTGTCCCCCATTTTACAGATGAGGAAATTAAAGTTCTGAGAAATTCAATCACTTGTCCAACGTTGCAGTAGTATTTCATTTTAGAGTGAGTTTTGAGCCCAACTGTTTCTGATTCCACACTCTAGATTTTAGCCACTTATTAAAAGTTTTTATTTTAAATTATTAAAAAATTTAGCCAGTTATTTAAAGAAAGAAAACAAAACCAACCTTGAAAATTAGCAGGAAAGATTTAGTCCAAAAGATTTTCCCTCTAGATGTTAAGGTGATTGAAAGCCTAGAGTTGTGATGGAAGGTGTCCCTGCACTACAGCTTTTACTATAAAGAACATTATAATTAAAGGACTTAGGATGCAGAGGATGTTGCTTTGTTCAATATTGTCTCACCTGCCTTTAAAATAAGAACAGAATTACTTTGACAAGAGGAGAGGAAGGTGGTTTGGTGTGATTTTATCTTCTCTAAGTGTCTGTTACATCTTTCAAGATGTTATTTGTAATAAAGTTTCTCAGTTGAAATGTTTCAAACGGATAAAAAAGGGACAGAGAAAACTTAGACTCAAACCTTTCTTTCTTTCCCCTTTCCATTTTCTAAGCTAACACCAGATTTACATTCTTGGTACGAAATATGGAAAACTAGAGGAAGCCAGTACTTACCTTTGAAGAAGAAGGTGGTGACAAGACTTCTATATTTCAGTTGCATTTAACCAAATCTTCTCTGTGGAGTGCTTTCGAGGATGTGAAGAACTAGCAGGTTGAAGATTGAGGTCTGTAGTCAAAATTGGCAAAATAATGTGAACAAAGAGGAGAAAGGATGATGACAGATTTGTTCACCAAAAGTAAGAGAATGATAGCCCTTGAACTTGGTAGAATTAAGTTTAGAACTGAAAAAAAGTACTATTTCACTTTTGGAAGGTAACTAGAATTCATTATTCTTAGCAGGCATTAAAAAAAAAAACAAAACGAAAATGGAAACCAGGGAATGGAGCACCTTTATTGTGAATTCATGAATGACATGTCCAAATTGAAAGGCATCATGATGGCATGTAAAGAATTTTGGATTTACTTAAGTAAGGAAGATCTGGTATTAAATCCCACCTCTGATACTTAACGTCTTTAAATGTTTCCTCATCTATAATAATAGTTACAGACTCCCCCTTATAGAATTGCTATGAAGCTCAAATGAATTAAATGTAGAGAAAGAACTTTGCAAACTTAAAGCACCATAAAAATGTAAGTAGTTATTATATTATGGATTGTATACACAGATGGTTTGGGGTACCTAAACTTAAAAGCTGACATGAAGAGGGATAAATAAATTATTTTGTTGCTAATATACTTCTTGGAGCTACTCTCAGAGATACTGTACTCTCAGTGGCAACTATGTCATTGCTCCTTATCTAAGAGGCAGTCCTCTTTCAAAAGGACTTTGATAGGGGCAGTTAAGAAGCTCAGTGGTTTGAGAGCCAGGCCTAGAGACAGGAGGTCCTGGGTTCTAATTTGGCCTCAGACACTTCCCAGCTGTGTGACCCTTGGGCAAGTCACTTAAACCCCATTGCCTAGCCTTACCATTCTTCTGCCTTGGAACTAATGCACGGTATTGATTCCAAGACAGAGGGTAAGGGTTAAAAAAAAATGGACTTTGATAGTTTCAAGTTGCTAAACGTATCTCAAAACAATCATCTTTGTTATTGTCTTTTTCTTTTTGGAAAAAGGAAGATTGACATTCATATGACTTTCTTCTGTGTATACAGTATGAGGAAACTGAATAAATAACAAATGTTTATGAACTGATCAAATATACATACATATTAGGACTATATGCATTGAAGAAGAGATCATCATTACAGCTTTTATTATATAAATAGGAGATTAATCCTTGAGAGCACAGGTAATTTCATTTTTGTCTTTTAATCTATACCAATTAAAATAGAGTCTGGCACACAGTAGGTGCTTAATAAATCTTCATTGAATGAACACATTTTTAAATAGCAAAAAATTGTTTTATAGGTTTTATATATACATATATATGGTAATTACCTTAATTATTGGAAGCCAGGACATTGATTCTCTCAAACACTTAGGGACTCTTTATCTATTTCTTAAATATCAGTATCAAGGATATATCTTGATGCTTCCTAAATAGCCCAAGGGATAAATAGCAATTAGAGGCTTCTGCAGGATTTAACTGCTTTTCCCACACAGCTGTTTGCCTTCCCCCAATATGTATAGACTCTAAAAACATGGCTATCTGATTTACTTTCCAAACAGAGACCAGGCTAGGAGTTGAAAAGGTATCTTTTAAAATTGGGGTACAATAAGGTTTCCTTTAAAAATTGCTTTCTATAAATGTTACAAATATTTTAAATGCTGAAATATTTATCTCTATAGTACATAGACATGTGTTTTATTTTATGTCAGTGTTTCTGGGAAAGAGTAACACACAGGGTCTGAAATTTCCAATTGGGAATCAGGAAAGAGGGGAAATTCTCAAATCCTACCTAGGCTGAACAAATGTTTTGACTTTTCTTTCCTTAATCTACAGGTCTTCTGCTCAAAAACCTTGATTGTCTCCTCATTGCCCACCAAATTAACCTGATATTCAAGTGTCTTCACGATTTATCGTCAATTACCTCAAAAAGTTACCTCCAAAAACTGTATACTCATCTTTTACACTTATATAAATATTTTAATGGAATTTATCTATATCAATTATACCTGGCCCCTATTTGATGATGAGAATTTGGGACCATTTCTTGCTTATCTCATAAAGTACATTACATAGTAGGTATTAAAAAATACCTTTTCTGAGTGATGCTTAGTGAAAGTTTATTTCCTTGCTTTCTGGGCTGGCTCAATCATTCTTTGTTGTTGTTGTAGCTGTTTACTCATTTTCAGTTGTGTCATGGCAAAGATACTGGAGTGGTTTGCCATTTCCTTCTCCAGATAATTTTTTGAGGAAACTGAGGAAAACAAGGTTAAATGACTTGCCCAGGGTCACACTCAACTACTCTCAAATGGGCAGGTCTTAGTTTCCATGAGATGAATCACCACTATACACTACAATGCAAACTAACTTGAGGTCGTAGGGCTAACCCCTTTGTGGAAGGAGTCTTCTACTTGCCATTCAAGTTCAACAAAATTAACAACCACAGAACTATTATTTTTTATTAACAATCCATATGAAACAATAATTAATATGTCACAGTCCACACATGTCAATACCTTCCAGCAATATCTACAGTGTTCATGGGAGAGTGGGCACACACTAGAAGAAATTTTTGAAGAAATTTGCTCTATGTCCTGATGTCGTTGGTTCCTTCAGAAATAATCTCCACATAAGCCACTTCTCTGCTCACTTCTCCCTTCTGGCCTTCACTTGTTCTCCTGTTAGATAAGTGTTCTCTTGAAGTGTTTTATTTTAACTTATAATCACCTTTAAAGTGGCACTGAAGAAAATTGCATTCTATTGTAGTGACAAGCTTGTCTTTTAAGTCAAATAATAATGAAGTTATTTTTTAAAATTCAAAGATATTTTATTTTTTCAATTACATGTAACAACAATTTTCAACATATGTTTTCCAAAATCATAAGATCCAAATTGTCTCCCTCTGTTCCCCTCCTCAGAGATAGTAAGCAATTTGATCTGGGTTATACATATATTGTCATGCAAAATATACTTCCATACTGAAGAGAATATTTCTTTAAAACCAAAGGCTCAGAATTAAACCATAAATACACTAATGTGAAGTTATGCTTTGATCTGCATCTGACTCCAACAGTTCTTTCTCTGGAGGTGGATAATACTCTTTGTCATAAATTCTTCAGAATTGTCCCAGATAGTTCTTTTGATAAAAGTAGCTAAGACTTTCACAGTTAATCACTGTATACTATTGCTATTATTGGGTACAATATTCTCCCAGTTCTACTTATTTTACTCTTTGTCAGTTCATGTAGCTCTTTCTAGCTTTTTCTGCATCATCCTGTTCATCATTTCTTACACAACAATAGTATTCCATCACAATCATATACCACAATTTGTTCAGCTGTTCCCCAACGGATAGACACCTCCTCAATTTCCATTTCTTTGCTACTACAAAAAGCACTACAATAAATATTTTTGTACCGGTATGTCCTTTCCTCTTTTTTATGATCTCTTTTGCATATCAGTAGTGGTATTACAGAATCAAAGGGTATGTATAGTTTTATAGTCCTTTTAAGTGCTCATTTTCATAGTTATTCTGTCTTTGGAAGTATAGATGTGAAAGATAGATATGAATGGCTTGTGATTATGCTCCTACTTAGAGGAGAAAAAAAAAACTCTTTGTGTGAAGGTTGGTATGTAAGCCTCATCCTGGGAAACATCATTGTCTCCTGTATGGTTCCCAGAGCTCTCCTGTGCCCTTTCGCCATGAACAAAGTGATACAAAGAAATGCAAAGAACAGGGACAGAAAATAAAATTATTTCAGTCATAGTCAATGCTTAAAAATGAGATCCAGTCCATCTGAGCTAGAGGAAAGTAGAGTAGGGGATACTCTACCAGTTCCTCTCTGAGCTGGCTCAATCACTCTTTGTTATTGTTGTTGTTGCTGCCAGTTCTTCCATAGCAATTTTTGTTTTCTTGTTTTTTGCTGCTCACTGCTTCAGTCATCTGAGGGAGTACTTGCTAAACAACAAAATAGTCTCATATGTTATTGCTTATGCCTTTAACTTCTGCCTCTCCAGTCTCCAGAGGAGGTATTGATTTGAAGATAGAAACTGCCAATTGTACTACTAATGACTGCTTCTGTGACCATACTTATGCTCTGGATGGCCATGACAGAATTCCTCATTGGAGCAAAAAATTCTACCAACCCATCTTGATCTTATATTAGTTACCTACCCTGAGCTGTACTTAAGCCATTTAGGGCCCCTTGTAAGTAAGCCAGTCCAAACTTTGCCCAAAGGACTATTGCACCACTACAACCAAAGAGATTTTAGTTTTTGTAAAATGCTTTACACAGACTATTTCATTTGGTCCTCACATGTCCAATGTTATTATTAAAAACAGATTAGATTGAAATTCAAAGAGGTAAAATGACTTGCCCAAGATTGCCCAGGGGACAAGTTTTTAAGGTAAGATTAAAACTCAGATCTTTCTGACTCCCAAGTCCATTTCTCTATATTTTATGCGACCTAGAGGTCAGCTAGGGTCTGCGTGAAGACCTCCAAATAGATGGTACCTGCCAGATTTCATTCTGTTTACAGATCTCTCCAATTGTTTTGCTGAGATCAATCACAAATATTGCTCTTTGACACCTTCCCATTTTGCTACTGGTTTTGCCTTCTGGTCCCAAAGAGAACAGAGTCCTGGACATTATGGATCCCCCCCCCCCCAGACAAAGGAAGCAGCATGAAGAAATGAAATTGGTCCTCACAATGGCCTATCCAATCACCAAAATACAAATAGAATTCAAAAACCAGAGCAGGAAAAAAAAATCTCTAGTAGCTCATTTTCTGCCACATATGCCTCATGTAAGTGAACGCCTGATGAAAAGAAGTTTAAAGTCTGATGACCTGAGATATTTGACATCTGGGTAGCTACAAGTGCTAGTCAATGACCCCCCACTCCTGGGTAGAGAGCATGAATGAAGAGACAGTTCAGCTGTTTCTCATTTGAGATGGATTGAATGCAGAACAAGATAATGTCGTTTAACACAGAAGATTTTAACTGGCCTTGCTATAAGTTAGCAGAAATTCATGGCTAAGAAAATGCATATGAAACAAAACAGGATGCCCATCAGAATAATGAGCTTAAATTTCTTTTGCTCCTGTGTTTCTACCAAGGCTGATAATCATTAAGATGGTGCACGTATGCAAACATGTGCACACACAATAAGTATTTGTTTTATTTTTTTTCTAGATTACATGATGATACAATTTTTAATCATTGTTTTCTGACATTTTGCTGTCTACATTCTCTTCCCCTCTCCCCTTCCTTCCTCCTCTCTGAGACAGCAGGTAATATAATATAGACTGTACATATGCTATCATGCAGTACACATTTCCATGTTCATCATGTTGTGAAAGAAAATACATATTGCTTATACTAGAGAAAAATTCATGAAGGAAGTAAAGTGAAGAATGGTATGGTTTAATTGGCATTCAGTCTCCGTCAGCTCCTTCTATAGCATCATGTACCCATTGGAATTGCATTGTTGATAATAGGTAAGTCATTCACAGTGAATTTATTATTTATTATATTTTATTACATATATTATTATTGCTATTACTATGTACAACACTCTCCTGGTTCTGCTTACTTCATAGTTTATGCAAGTCTTTCCAGGTTTTGTGGGGGTTTTTTGTGTTATTTTTTTGTGATCATCCTATTGTCATTTCTTATGGCACAGTAGTATCCCATTTACAACTATATACTGCAACTTGTTCCGCCATTCCCTAATTGATGAACATCTCTTCAGTTTCCAGTTCTTTGCCACCACAAAAAGGGCTGCTATAAATATTTTTGTACACAAAGATCTGTTTTCTCTATCTTTGGGAGATATAGATTTAGTAATGGTATTGCTGGATCAAAAGGTATGCTAGTTTTATGGCTTTTGGACATGGTTCCAAATTGTTCTCCATAATGTATGGATCACTTCACAGTGTATTAGGGTCCCAATTTTTCCACCTCCACTCAAACATTTATCATTTTCTCTTTTTGTCATATTAGCCATTCTGATAGGTGTGAGGTAGTACTTCAGAATTGCTTGAATTTTTATTTTTCTAATTAATAATGCTTTGGAGCTTTTAAAAAATATGATTAAAAAGAGTTTTAATTTATTCATCTGAGAATCAGTCTCCTTTGACAGTTTGCTATTTGGGGAATGTCTTGTATTCCTATATATTTGACTCAGTTCTCTATATTTTTGAGAAATGAGGTCTTTATCAGAAACACTATAAAATCTTCCCCAGTTTATTGTTTCCCCTTCTAATCTCTTTACATTGGTTTTCTTTGTGCAAAATAAAAAAAAAATTAATGTAATATTATGCCATATATTATGCCAAATAATACTATGCCATATTTGGACTTAAATCCATCCCTCACCCACAGGTTTGACAGGCAAACTATTTTGTGCACCCTTAATTTATTCATGGTATCACCCTTCATTTCCTAACTCATTTATCCATTTTGACTTTATCTTGGTACATGGTAAAAAGTATTGGTCTACACCTAGTTTTCTGTCATTCTGTTTTCTAGCATTCCCAGCAGTTTTTGCCTAATAAAGAGTTTTTCCAAAAGCGTGGATCTTTGAGTTTGTCAAACACTAGGATACTGTGGTAATTTACTACTGCACAAAATCAGTTTTAATTACTGCAAGTATCTAAGGATTCATTTCCAGGAACTAACCTCTGTTTCTTAATATATTTTAAAGTTTTACTCATGCCACTAAAATTCTGCCATTTTAATAAAATATGATTACAAAAGGAAATAAATAAAACTTGGGCCACTAAAAACTGTGATTGAGAACAGATGATAAATTAATTTAGCTTAATTTTTTGAGGCACTAAGTTGAATAAGATTTCTCCATCAATTACATTTATTCTTGATTATACTTGTAAAGAAGAAAGTGTATACAAGTTATTGGTTTTTTTTAATCTGCCTGCCTAATAATGAAATTTTAGCTTTTGGTCATCTGAATCTTTAATCAGTTTTCAAACTTTTGGCAATGCTGATTACTCAATATTAATTTTTAGATTTACTATTAACATTGATCTGGCAAATACAGCCTACTCTCAATGAAGAAATAATGAGTAGGGAAAAATGTATAGACTGTCAGATATGGTCATTAACAGGTGTTTTTGCTGAACTTTTTGGGGGGTTACAATAGAAGGTGTAATTTTGAAAGGAGGGAATAAATGAATAGAATGTTAAAACAAAAAAATTAGGAAGATATTCTAAAGCATTAATTGGTTTCAGAGTTTCCTTGAACATTTTGTGTGTAATAAAAATTAAAATTTTGTTTAATAAATAAAAATTCAAAGACACACAATTACCGAATAGGATAGGATTGAAAGGGGAAATGATGAGTTCAGTTGTTTTTTTTTGATGAGTTCAGTTTTAAATGTACTAAGCTTGAATTACCAATGGCAATGGAGAGATATATCTAGTAGTCAAATGGAAATGTGAATGAGCTTCAAACAGAGTTAGGATTTGACTAGAGATGTATAGTTGGGAATTGTCTATAAAGAGAGGATGTGATATTAAATAAGGGGTAGGGTACAGAGATGAGAAAAATGGGTCAAGGATTGATAATAAGGAATGTCAGCATTAAGAGTTCTTCAAGAGGGGAAAAAAATCAATAAAATAGAGAGATACAACAATGTGAAGGGAGGAGAACCAGGAGATTGTGGCATCAGAGGAACCAATGTAATAGAATCTTCTTTGTAATTCCTAGGCCACAGAGAGGAGTTTTCTGTTATAAATATTTAGGGGTGCTGGAAACACTAAAAGAAAACCAGCTAGGAGATGGATCCAGATGAAGTTATCACATAGTGAAAAACAAGAACTTACTCTCCAAAGGCTAAGTCAAATAGTATGAAGAGTTTCAAAAGAATTACAAACTAACAATAACTGTATGATATTTGGCTCCAGTTCTCTAACAATAAGAAACACAAATGAAAATAACTGATAATTATTTTGACTCCTAATGAATTGGCAAAGATGATTGGGGGATATGGAAAGAGATACATTGATATATTTCTGGTGGAGCTGGGTAGTGATCCAGTCATTTTAGAAAACAATTTGGAATTATGTAAGAAAAATTACAAAATGCTCACATCCTCTGATCCAACAAAACAAGACCAAAGAAAGAAAGGTACCAAGTTCAAAATTGTTTATAGCACCACCTGTGATAGCAAAAGCTGGAAAAAATTGGATGTCCATTAACTGAGGAATAACTAAACAAATAGTATAAGTACAGCACCAATACAATATCTGGAACAGAATGAGTAATAAGTGGTTGTTGATCCACTAATTAATCGACTAGTATAAGGGCTTGCAACAAAAACAAGAACAGAGCATAGATGAACAATATAATTTTTTTCCTGAAGACTTTAAATTGGAATGGTATTTTCCTATTGATTACTTCTAATTTTCACTATAGTCATAAAGAAGGAAGTATATCTAAAATTTTTTTAAACCCACCTGCCTTATGAAATTTCATGATGTTCAACATTTTATTGTGTTTAGAGAAAGATCTTGAAATAGAGGATTTGGTCTTCACACACACACACAGATAGATAGATAGATAGATAGATAGATAGATAGATAGATAGATATAGAGAGAGTATAGATAGCTCTCTCTCTCTTATTGAAGGGGTGGTAAGGTACTATCCAAATGGAAAAGACTGATGCTCTAGCTTCAGGTAGTCTAGGAAGTAATCCTAATTGTAGCAGGCACCTGCCTCTTCTCCCTACCTTGGTATAGGTTTCTTTCAGCTTGACCTATATTTTTTAATGAAAAAAAATCATTATTCTTATATAGTATTTCACAAACTTATTGCAACCTTTGCCTTTTTTGGAAATTACTCCAGAAAAATCTCCAGTGTAGCTTTGGGATAGAGCGTGTCTATTTATTTCTCATTGAGATTATTCTCTCCTTCATAACTTCACAGGAGCAAGAAGGAAATACAATCCATGTGGTTTAAAATATATTTACTACAATAAAGAGAAATTTAATAAAAGAGTAACGAGAAATAAATTAATGTTTACTTGTTCACATGAAGTACATTCTCATGTCCTCTAGGCCATAGATGACCCTTGGACTAAGTCCATTACATGATATACTCACTTGAGGGGGAATTTCTAAGGAAAAACTTGTGCATATAATTATTTTTAAAGGGTGTAGATTATAAGTTATTAAGGCATAAAACTTCAGTAAGCCTTTTGGAATACTCTATTCAGAACTGTAGAAATTGATTACAGATAAAGGAGATCACTTTTTTTTTTGCTCAGAGGATATTGGACATGCAGATAGCATCAGTTAGATCGACTAATTAATGTCTATGAGTTCAGCTTCTCAGTCTGAGTCTGAATCAGGAAACCTTTGAATTTCTCAGTGTAAGATCCCTCTACTGCAAAAATTGAATTTCTCAATGTAAAATCGCTCTGCTGCTAACATTTGTGGGTCATACAGAACCAAGTGTCAGACTGGATCAAAGTGGTTTCCCGGGATTAAGTCTGCAATGGTGAGATTCAAGTAAGATAGGGAGTGCATATCTCATACCTTTTCTGAATGAATGAGCTGGTCTTCTAAATTGACTTGTATAGACTAGGGAATTGGCAAACTATGACCATTGACCCAATTTGGCCCACCATCTATTTTTTATAACCTATAAGCTACAAGTGTTTTTTTACATTTTTTTCTTCAGTAGCTTTATTTTTTCCCAATTACATGTGAACACAATTTTTTTTGTCATTCGTTAACATTTTGAGTTTCACATTCTCTCTCTTTGTTGCTCCCCTCCCTCTTCCCTTAGATGATAAGCAATCTTGATATTGATTATACATTTATTATCACACAACACATATTTCCATATTCATCAAGTTGTAGAAGACAACACATTAAAATATCATGAAGAAAATAAAGTAAAAGACGGGTATGCTTCAATCTACATTTAGACTGCATTTGTTCTTTCTCTGGAGGAAGATAGCATTTTTTATCATGAATCCTTTGGGATTGTCTCAGTTGATTGTATTGATGAGAATAGCTAAGTCATTCACAATTGTTCATCATACAGTATTGCTGTTTACTGTGTACAGTGTTCTGGTTCTGTTCACTTTACTTTTTACCAGTTCATGTAAGTCTTTCCAGGCTTTTCTAAAATCCTCCTGCTCATCATTTCTTATTGCACACTAGTATGCCATTACTGCCATCCACAACAACTTGTTCAGCCATTCCCCATTTGATGTACATCCAATTCTTTGCCATCACCAAAAAGAGTTACTGTAAATATCTTTGTACAATAGGCCCTTCTTGCTCTCTCTGTGTCTCTCTCTGTGTCTCTGTCTATCTCTCTGTCTGTCTCTCTCTCTGTGTCTCTGTCTCTGTCTCTCTCTGTGTCTCTCTCTGTCTCTGTCTCTGTCTCTCTCCCTCTCTCTCCCTCCTTAACCCTCCCCCCCCTTTTGGGACACAGACCTAGTAATGGTATTGCTCTATCAAAGGGTATGTGAAATTTTATAGTCCTTTGGGCATTGTTCCATATTGTTCTTCCAGAATACTTAGATCAGTTCACAACTCAATTAACAGTGCATTAGTGTTCAAATTTTCTCAATTTAAACATTTGCCATTTTCCTTTTTTTATAATATTATCAAATCTGATAGCTGTGGATAGTATCTCAGAGTTGTTTTATTTTTTTAAGTATTTTTCCATGGTAAATTATTTGTTTTATCTTTTATCTCCCCCCAGCTGTCAAGCAATTCCATTAAGTTATACATATATTATCACTCATAGTTGCTTTAATTTGCATTTATCCTATATCAATGATGATTTGGAGCATTTTTTCCACATAACTATAGAGAACTTTGATTTCTTCTGAGATCTGTCTGTTCATAAGCTTTGACCATTTATCAATTGGGGAATGACTTGTATTCTTATAAATTTGACTCCGTTCTCTATAAATTTGGTAAATGAGGCCTTTGTCAGAGACTTTTGGTGTAAAATTCACTCTACCTGCTCAACCCCCCACCCCCAGTTTTCTGTTTTCCTTCTAATTTTGGTTACAGTGATTTTGTTTCTGTAAACCCTTTTAAATTTAATGTAGTCAAAATTATCCATTTTACATTTTGTTAGTCTCTTTCTTGTTTGATCATAAATTCTTCCCTTATCTATAGATCTGACAAGTAAATGATTCCATACTCTCCTAATTTGCTTGGCTTTTACATTTTAAATCAAGTTTTATTTGTATAATATAATGTGCTATTTAGAAATACTATAGTTTGATCAGCTTAGGTTGAGGCTTTGTCTGAGTTCCTTAAATTGTCTGACTCTCCTGGAAAAGTTGTGCTATGAAAGTGCTGGAAAAGAGCTCAGAAATTAGTCAAATCCCCAAACTTTACCAGTGAAAGGGATGAGGCCTAGAGAAGTAAAACACCTTGTGTAACATGGGTATCCTATTCTTGAAATTCTACTTGTCTCTACAAACTTCTTTTTCATTATATTTATTTTATAGTATTTATTTATATGCCTCTTGCCTCCCCCAATAATATGTAAACTCTTTGAAGATAGAGTCTGTCATTTTTACCGTCAATCCCTAGTACCTACCACAGTGCTTGGCACATAGTAGGCACTTTCCTATACCCATCAAGGGTATTATGATCCTCCTAGTCACCAGTGTGATAATCTAGTGTTTGTCCTGAATTCTTTGTTCTCTCTCTCTCTCCACCCCCATATCCAATTTGTTGTTAAGCTTTGTCTAGTCTTCTATCTGGACTATTACAAGTGCTCGCTGGTTGATCTTTCTCTCCCAATTCTCTTACCACTCCAGTCCATCCTTCTCTTAGCTATTGGATCAACACTAGTAATTTCTGGTTCCCTCCAGGAATTAAACATAATATTCTCTGTTTAACATTCAGAGTACCCTCCAACCTTGTCAATTTTCTTATACCTTGTCCTCCTTCCCTCTACATGATCTTTGATCCAGTGACACTGCCCTCCTTACTGTTTCTGTCTTCTGAGTAGTTTCACTACTTCATAATTTGAATTCTCAAATGGGAGCTGTTAATTCATATATACTTTGTGTGATATTGACTATGCTCCTGTTAGACTTAAATCTATAATCGATAGGAACAGCTTCTACCTCCCCCCACCACAATAAGCTAGAAACAACTATGAATGCTACAGTAGAGCATCAATATCAATAGCAATGATTAACAATGATCACATACTTTCTTTATTCCTATTTATTATTGTTTTACAATAATGTAAATGGGTAAATGTAGGTAAATGGGAATCTTGGATTTAACTTCACTAAAAAATCATCATCATAATCATGTGTTCTCCTCTAACTTATCCCTCAATCTACCTCTCCACAAAATGTTTGTTTAAAACACAGATATACTTATTGAGAAATTGATCTTCCTCCATAGACAGTAACAAAACAGTTTAAAAACTGGTTTACTATGGGGGCAAGTGTTTAAAGGCCCAAAGCACAATGCCTCTGAGGATTAAAGATAAAAATTTTTGTGAAACCAAATGAATGTAAAATTAAATAGACTACTGTTAAATTTGTGATATTAAGTGTGGTCAGGCTAAAACTTATCTTGAACTTGTCTGGAATAAGTGTTTGTTAAGTAAATGAGGAAAAACCTGGTTTAACAGAGGCATGATTAACCTAGTTAAGAGAATAGATTGGAAGCACTTAAGAATTAATCATTTATGTAACAGGTTTCTGCTGGCACATTAATATTCTATCATGACTTTATCTTCCTGATTTAAATCCAGAGATTCATTGAGCTTTGAAAGACAGAGACAGAAGGAAAGTGTTGTCAGAGAAACAGTACATAAAATTTGAATTTAAAAGAGAAGAAAACACATGGACCATGGCTCATAGAATTTAGAGATTCTTCCTAGGTCAATGAGCAGGTTATTGCAATAGTCTAGGGTTGAAGTCATAATGACCTGGGCCACCATGGTAATGGTAATGTTAGGGGATGAAATATTATAATAGGATTGAAGGGATTTTAGGGAAGAAACATAGAAGGAATATAGAAATATTTTGATTTTATTAAACAAGGAAAGGGAAGGTAAAAAAAGGAAGGAGGGGGAAAGGGAGAGATCTTAATTATTTTGCCCTCTAAAATACAAGCTATCTGACTAAATATATCTTATTTCTAAGCACATTAAAGGCAAAGTCCTTAGGGTTTAGTAATCTTACAACAGAGTCTTTTGGTGGGCAAAGTCCAAAATCCCAAGAGAAATAATCAGAGGTGGTCTGTTCTCAGGTTGGTCATCTTCTATCTGTCCAGCAGAAGAATTAAGACTGACTGCCTTCTTTTCCACAGTCAAAGATATTCCCAGGCTTGTAATTTGAATGATGGTTTCTCAAGCTGCTTCAGGAAAAAGCACCTGCCTCCTCCTTCATCTAGGTCCTGAGAGATTGTGTCAGTTGCTTAACTGTTCCTCTGGGATTCTATTCTACCAGCTCCAGGGAAAATTCTGATCCCAAGATCTGTCAATCACTTATGTCCTAAACCTTATTTCCTATTGCAATAGGGAGAAAAAAAGAGCATACACAAAAAACACATACACAAGGGAGTGAGGAGTTGTGAATGACACCTAGATTGTGGGACTGGGTGACTGGGGTGATGATATTATCCTTAACAATCATATGGAATTATGTAGAAGTTCAGAAAGGGAGAGGTTTTGGTGAGGAAGATGAATTCAGTTTTGGGCATGCTGATTTAAGATGTTTCTAGGGCATCTAGTATGAGATGTGCAGCACATAGTTGGAAATGCAAACCTAGAAGTTAAGAGAGAGATTAGTAGGATAGCCAGGCAGCACAGTGGATGGAGCACTAGGCTTAGTGTCAGGAGGATCTGGGTTTAAAATATGGCTTCTGCCATTTCATAGTTGGGCAAGTCATCTAACATAAATTGCCGAGCTGTTGACACTATTCTGTCTTAGAATGGAATAGAATTATGTAAGAGGGTTGTTTTTTTTTTTTAGAGAGAGTTCCAAGAGGAAAGATGATAATTGGCATAGAGATGATAAATGAATCCATGGAGGTTAATGAGATCAATAAATGAAATAGTCATATAGAAAATATAAGAGGGCCCTGGGACTCACCAATAAGCTGTCAGATTATCCCAAAGCTATTAAGGATGAAACTAGAGGAAAACAATCAAAAGATTAAAAATTGGAGATAGTCTCAAGATTTTATAGTAATATATTTTCCATCAATGATAGTGGAATCACCAAATCTGGATTCTAACATCAGGATCCCTGATGTATCCCCATGAGAAAAAGAAACATTTACTTTGTCCAGGATCCTTTTCTTTTCTTCCTCTATATTATTTCGCTTGGTGACATCATTAGCTACCATGGATTAAATGACCACATCCTGATCATTCTCAGTTCTACTTATCTATCCTTATCCTCCCAGTCAATTTCCATATTTGCCTCTCCAACTGCCTAGTAGACATTTCAAATAGAATATCCTATAGACATCATAAACTTAATATACCTCAAATTGAATTTATCTTTTCCCCAACTTTCCTCCCTTCTTAATTTCTCTTTGGCTCTAGAGGATGTCACCACCTTTGCTGTTATTCAAATTTAAAACTAGGTGCCAGACTCAAGACTCCATTCTTTCTCAGCCCCCATATCCAATATGTTGCCAAGTCCTGTCAACTTTATCTTTGTAGCACTTCACATATCTCCCTTTCTCTCCTCTAATGCTGGCACCACCATGGTGCAGGCCCTCACACCTGGATGATAGCAATAGCCTTCAGGCTGATCTCCCTGACTTGTCTCTCTCCACTCCAGTCTTTCCTCCCCTCAGTTGTCAAATCTTCCTAAAGCATAGATATGACCAGGTCATTTCCCACCCACCTAGTTCTTTTTTTTTTCTCCCCCTTCCCAAATTAAATAAATTCCAATAACTCTCAACACCTCCAGAATCAAATATAAAATCCTCTGTATGGCATTCAAATCCCTTTACAGCTTGGCCTCCTTTTGCCTTTCAAGGTACCTCATGCCTTACCACCCTTCCACTGTGCTCTCCTCCAGACTCCAAGTACCCTTTGATCCAGGGACACTGACCTTTCTGTTAGTTCTTGGACAAGATGGAAAAACACTCTATCTTCTACCTCCTGACATTTTTCACTGGCTGTCCCACATGCTTAGAATACTCTTCCTTCTTCATCTCTGCATCCTGGTTCCCTGACTTCCTTTAAGTCCCAACTAAAATTCCACCTACTAAGAGAAACTTAGTCTCCTTAATGCTATTGACTTACCTCTTTTGATTATCTCCAGTTTATCCTTTCTATATCTTGTTTGCATGTAGTTGTTTTTCATGTTGCCTCTCCCATTACACTTGGGAGCTACTTAAGGGCAGGAACTTTTATATTTCTTTGTATTCCCAGTGCTTAGCAGTTTGGGCACACAGTAGGTGCTTTATAAAATTTTATAGGTGGACTGAATCTTTGGAATGAGAGTCAGAGGAAATGGGTCTCTCAGCTCTGCCACTACTGCTTTTGTTATCTTTGATAAATTACTTAATATTTCTAGTTCTCATTTTCATTATCTAAAAATGGAAGATTTGGAACAAATGATTTCTAAGGTCTCTTCTGGCTCTAAATGTATTTATGATATTAAGTTGAAATCACATCAAACATATGAAAATGAAGCCCATGCTTTAGGTGACACAACTTTCAGGATGTTGAAGAATAGGTTCGCATAATTGGTAAATACAACTATTTAGAAAAAATTAGGGACTTTTAATTTCTGAAAAGAGCAAAATAAAGAATATTAGTAACTCATGACTGTATTCTTACTTCCCATCTCTACAAAATATTTGTGAGAATATATGTGCATTGAGAGCAAACTTGGGTCAAGTACAAGAAGGAAAAAACCAAACAATATTCTTCAGTAGACCACAAATTCCTAGAAAAAGAATTGACTGCTAGTCAACAAGCATTAAATGATACTTATGTTTCAGACATTGTACTAAGTAGTTGGGAATACATATATAAACAGGAAGAAAGACAGTTTTGGTCCTCAAGGAGCTTAAATTTGAAAAATATTTTATTTTTTCCAATTACATGTAAAAATTTTTAACATTCCTTTTTAAAAAATTTGAGTTCCAAATTCTCTCTTTTCCTACTTCTTGCCTTTCTCCTTGAGGCAGCAAGAAATTGATATAGATTAGACATGTGCATTCATACAAAATATATTTCCATATTAGTCTTGTTGTGAAGACCAAAAAAAGTCAAGAAAAATAAAATAAAAAATATGCTTCAATCTACATTCAGATCCCATCAATTCTTTCTCTGGATGCAGATAGCATATTCTACCACAAGTCCTTCAGAAATGTTTTAGATCATTGTATTGCTGAGAATAGTTAAGTCATTCATAGCTGACCATTGTACAATTTTGCTATTACTTTGTACAGTATTTTCCTGGTTCTGCTTACTTAACTTAGCTTCAGTTTATATAAGTCTTGAGAGTTTTTTTTTTCTGATTCACCTCTTTTTTAAATTTAATTTTATTGATTAAGAAAATTTTTCCGTGCATGATTCATATTCTTTCCTTCTCCTCCTCCAACCCCCCTGCCATAGCCAGTGCACAATTCCACTGGGTTTTTACATGTGTCATTGATCAAGATCTATTTCCCTATTATTGATATTTGCACTAGGGTGATCATTTAAAGTCTACATCCCCAATCATACCCCCATCGACCCATGTGATCAAGCAGTTGTTTTTCTTCTGTGTTTTTGCTCCCACAGTTCTTTCTCTGGATGTGGATATTGTTCTTTCTCTTGAGAGGTTTTTTGAAAGCATCCTGTTAGCCATTTCTTATAGCACAATAGTATTCTATCACAATCATATATCACATCTTGTTTAGCCATTCCCAGCAAAATGGACATTCTCTTAATTTTGAATTCTTTGTCATCACAGAAAGAACTGCTATAAACACTTCCATATTTATATATCCTTACCTTTTTAAAAATCAGTTTGGGATATAGACATGGTAGTGGTATTTCTGGGTAAAAGGATATGTACAGTTTTAGCCTTTTGAGTATAGTTCTAAAGTGCCCCTCAGAATGATTGATTATGAGCTTACACCTCCACCAATAATTCTTTAGTGCCCAATCTTCCTATATCCCCTCCAACATTTATCGTTTTCCTTTCCTGTCATCTTAGCCAATCTGATAGGCATTGGGTAGTATCTCAAAGTTGTTTCAATTTGCATTTCTCTAATCAATAATGATCTGGAGCATTAAAATATGAAGATAGATAGCTTTGTTTTCTTCATCTGGAAACTGCCTGTTATATTCTTTGGCCATTTTTCAATTAAGGAATGACATGTATTCTTATAAGTTTGACTAAGTTCTCTAAATATTTGAGAAATTAGGTCTTTATCAGAAAAACTTGCTGTAAAGACAACCCCTCCCCCAGTTTTCTGCTTTCCTTTTAATCTAGTTTTATTTCTGCAAACCCTTTAAATTCAATGCAATGAAAATTATTCATTTTGCTTTCCATAAAACTCTCATTCTCTTGTTTGGCCATAATATTCCTCCTTTATTCATAGATCTGACAATCCAAGTACTCCATACTCCTCTAATTTGGTTATGGTATCACTCTTTGTGTCTAAATCATGTATCCATTTTGACTTTATCTTGGTGTATGATGTGAGATGTTAGTCTATATCTAGTTTCTCCTAAATTGCTTTCCAGTTTTCCTAGCAGCTTGAATCTTTGGGTTTATTAAATACTAGATTACTGTGATCATTTACTCCTGTGTTTATGTACTGAATCTGATCCACCTCTGACTCACCACTTTTTTTCTTAACCAGAACCAGATTGTTTTTGATGATTATGACTTTGTAAAACAGTTTGAGACCTCATGGAGCTAAACTACCTTCTTTCACATTTTTCTCATTTGATTCTTTGATATTCTTAACTTTTTGTTCTTCTAGATGAATTTTATTGTTTTTTCTAACTATAAAATAATTTTTGGTAATTTGGCATGGCACTAAAATAAGTCAATTAAGTTAGGTAGAATTATCATTTTTATTATATTGGCATTCTTTGCCACCAGGAACTAATGTCCCTGCACATACTAGTTCCTCTATTCATCTAGGATTGCAACCCAGAGCTACCTATAGGCAATGCAACAGGGTCCTGCTTTCAGTGCCAGCAAAGGGTCCCTGCAATCTCCTTCTGACCAATTATCTGATTCTTTTTACAGCCTGTGGGTTGAGAGCTCTGAGTGGTTTTTCTCACTGGTAAGATGTAATACCAGTGAAACAGTTGAGTAGACCAAGTAGGGAGGGAGATATGAGGATTGAGGTGTGAATTATAGATGGAGGGAAGATGGCAATGTCTCTTCCTCCCTAGAGATAGTTGAAACCCAAGCTTAAGGCAACTTCTAGAGAAAGACAGAAGGAGATTATATCCCTGGAGCACTAATGTAGGCACAAGCTGAAGGCAAAGATGTATATTTCCCTGTCAGCTGTTTCAGGGCATGGTTAGTGGCCAACCTTCCTCTATGGAAAATTCTAACAGACTTAGTCTAGTTGTGTCACAGACTGTCCCCAATTTGCCCAACCCTTCTCTTGTTATGGAGACAGGCCAGACCCAGATCTGACTTAAACTAAAGTCTTTATTTTGAAAGTGAAACATAAGGTATTGAAGGGAAAAGGGAGCAGGATGCCCTGTCAAGCTAAAACCCCCAGCAGCTGAATCAAGAGGGTAGAGTTAGAGCCCCAAAGGACTCAGACCCCCCCCCCCTTTCCACTAGTCTGTGTTCTTTTCTTTCTATGGAATATATTTTTATCTCTAAATCTAAATCAATTCAAGGAAGGCAAAGAGATATGCAGAAAGAAGTAAAAGGGCTGGCTCAGTTTTGAGAGAGTCCAAGCTAAAACTTCTTCTGAGTCAGTGTATCTTATTGGCAGATGGAGGAAAGCAATAGAAGGTTTCCTTGATGAAAACAGTTTCAAGGATACGCAGGAAAGTCTGGGTCTTCTCTCTCATGGCTTCAGAGTGTCCTTCAGCCACTCAGAAACAGAACTGGTTAGCTTCCAGTTTAAGGCTAGAAGACCTGGGGCTCACCAGAATCTTCCTCAGCCAATAATTCTCTTCCCACAATCCTTTGCTGTCCTAAACTATCACCTTAGTGCCTGTCTGTCAAAACACAGGGTTCTGCCATCCTTACAGAACTTGATAACATTTGTAAAGTTTCACATGTATTTATGCCAAATTTCTCTGTAAAACAAAGGTTTACTTTTTGAAACATCAATATTTTTCTTGTGTTTTTGAATATTTGTGAGTCATGGAATACTAATCTCTGAAGAATTAAAGTTTCATATCATACAATGGGTAATGGAGAGTTAAATGATGTACATAAGTAGATTTTATCATATTTCCATCTTAGAATAGCAAAACAATTATTCAAATAGGTAGGAAGCATTTCATTGGGATCTTCTCCACAAAATCATCCAAACAGACCCAGAAAATGTACTAGACTGATTCCTGATGGGGAAATCTAGAAAAAGTCACAGTGAGTCATTTATCCAGTCCAGCATGGCACAGGGAGACTGACAGGGAGGTCTACAAATACTGGGGTGAGGTTGGGACAGGAGTACACTGTGCCCAACTCCACTGCCTATACCACACATTCTAGCTACCCCAAAATAGCTGTACACCAGGGCAAGGAGAGGTGCCAGACCATTCTGGGGCTCCACCAGACCCATATCAGTGCACAATTATGGAGACAAGAACAAATTGGTGGCTTTGATGTCCACTACCCAATTCTGGGTCATAGGTCCAAGGCAGAGTGAGAAGGGAACCTGCATATGGAGGTGGCATTCACAGGCAGGGGGGCCCCTGGGCAATGTACCTAGAAAGAAGGATATTCAGAAACCAGCACCAGTAGCCGCCATATGTTTCAGAACCCAGACTCAGAGTAGGGTCCTACATTCAGCATCTAGCACAGCTTGTAGGAGAATAACCAAGGTAGGAAACAAAAACCAAAAAACTGAAGAGGAGCCTACAATCCTGACATTCTGAACCAACAAAGCTTTCCTCCTGGCTAATAGGGGCAGAGTCCAGGAGCAGTCTACTCTTGCATAGACCCAAACCTGGATCAAGAACTTGAAGAGTTAGATTGGGGTGAGAAAGGAGCAATCAAACTGTGTCCTAAATGAGGAGCACTGAAAACGTGTAGGTCCACAACTTATCCCTTAGAATACTTAGAATAATATACCACTCAATACACCAAGAAAGTAGCATATAGACGAGCCTAGACTTTCTCTCCAGAACTGTGTTAGAGTACAGTACTAACATTAATTCTGTAGTTAAGAAGTAGGCTGGAAAAATGGGCAAACAAAAACTAAACCCCAGCATAAGGAGCTATTATGATGACAGAAATACTCAAGACATAAATGCAAAAGAAGAGAATGATTTCAAAACATCTAAAAGTAATGCCTGAGGGGAAAAACACAATTTGGGCAGAAACTCAACTAGAATCCTAGGAAGAGAAGAAGGTAGAGTTTAAAAGATATTTTATAAATGTAATAAAAGCTCTCAGAGAAAAGATTTTAAAACAAATGAGATCTCTAGAAGAAACATTTAGAAAGGAAATTGACCACTTTGCACAAGAGGTATAAAACTTCAATCAAGCAACAAACAATAAACAAACCAAAAATAATCCAATAACATCTTGAGGCATCAAGAAATATCAAAACAAAGCCAAATGGTTAAAAATAAAATAATAGGCATATCATAGCAAAAGCAACAGAGCTTGAAAATAGATTGAGAAAATATATAAGAATCATTGAACTATCTGAACCCTATAACAATAACAACAAAGCCTATATACATTTAAGGAAATCTTAAAAGGAATTTCTGACCTCTTAGAACTAGAAGACAAAATGGAAATTGAAAGAATCAACTGGTCACTTCGTGAAAGAAATACCCAAACTCCAAGGAACATCATACTCCAAACAGAAGGGAAGCAAGAATTCAAGTATAGAGGAGTACTACTCAGGATCACATATGATTTAGCAGCTACTACTATAAAGGAGTAGAGGACCTGAGGTGTTCAGAAGGCAAAGGATATGGACTTATAGCCAAGAGTAACTTACCTAGAAAAACCGAGTATAATGCTAAAGAGGAAAAATTAATCTTTCATGAAATAGAGGACTTCCAAGCATTCCTGATGAAAAGACCAGAGCTGAGGAAACTATGAAGTTCAAACACAGGAGTGAAGAGAAACAAAAAAAGGTAAACATGAGTGATCGGTAATAAAATATTAAACAAGAATAAAATGCTTATATTCAAATATGGGGAGAAAATACATCAATTCTCCTTGAACACTATTGTCATCAGAGTTCATAGAGGAAGTCCAATTAGACAAGGTCTGAGAGGGGAAGTGAAAGGAAAGGAATGTTAAGGGAAATTATTTCACATAATCAAAGTTCATAAGTAGACATCTATTCAAACAAGGAAGGAGATGGTGAGTACCTGACACCTGAACCTTACTGTCATTTGAAGTGGTCAGAAGAAGGAAGGATATACAATACACATACACATACACACACACACACACACACACACACACACACACACACGTACACAGAGTTGGGTAAAGAAATATATTTCACTCAACATGGAGAAGGGAAAAGGGATATCAGAAGAAGGGTAGAGTTAGAGAAGGATTATTCCTAAATAAAGTAACCTCTAAGAATATGCAAAAATAATAGTCCTTTTTTTCAGGTGGCAAAGAATGGGAATCTGAGGGTGTGCCCTGAAATTGGGGAATGGATGAGCAAGTTATGGTATGTAAATATGAGGAAATATTATTGTGTTTAACTTTTATCGGTGTAAAGACCAACCAGGAATATAGAAGACTAATGATGAAACATGCTATCCACCTCCTGATAGAGTAGAATAAAAAATGAAACAAAAAGATTTTTTAGGATACAACCAATGTAAAATTTTGTTTTGATTGACTATAAATGAGGGGGAGGAGAGTGAGAAGGTAGATAAGTAAAATATAAAAAAAAACCAACTAAGAAGGTTTCAGGGGGTGGGGTAGATATCTGTATTTAAAAAATAATGTATAACCAGAAAAGGAATTGGGCCAGCTGGTCATATAACAAGAGTGACAGAGAAATGATGGACAATCCACATACTCCACAGGTATCCATAATTCCAATGAGTCAAGAAGCCTAAAAAAGTGCCTCAACATATTGGGAGGTTTTATGAATAAGAACTGCACAGGGGAAAAATGTGCTTGGGCTGTAATCGGTACCTTTTAGAGAATTCCTGCAACAATGAGATCATAGATCCATCAAAATATTGAGCTCCTTAATGTGACGGACTGTTTTTTTGCTTTTTGTTTTCATTTTTGTCTTTGAATCTCTGGTGCCTACAGAGGCTACTGTATGTGACAAATAAGCATTTAAAGAGAAGTGGTATAGAGGATGTCATGAATGTATACATGACAAAGATCTGCTGGTCATATGGCAAGAGAAAGTTAACCAGTATTGACGCTGTGTGCTACATTTGGCATCCTTGGAATTTCAGGGAAATGCAAACAAGTTCACTGGCATGATGAGTACCCTCTACTCTGTTTTGAATTTATGTGATGAAATTGAAAGGAGTTGCACAAGATAGGGGAGATTCAACATATGCATGAAATAATACAAAGGGAATTCATGAATGCCTTATAGTCTATATCACTGGAAGGAATGCCAATATTAATGATGCCACATTTCCATTTGAAAGCATCCCATGTGTTTTGTACACAGTAGGGGCTTAATAATGATTTGTTGAATGGAATTAGTCCCAACATAGATCCCACATGTTCACCAAATTAGTTTTGTCATCATTAATTTTTATGCTTTTATTAAGAGAATGATTATAATTTGCATTTAGGCTAAGTACAAGCCAGATTTGGTGAACATATGTGACCTATATTGGGAATAATTAGGTACAAGAAAGCAATAAAACTGGATTTCCTTTAAAACATTGTATAATTAAAACTTTTCCCTAATTTATAACATTCTTCCTGCCAACTAATCCAAATCAGTGAGTTTTTACTGTTCTAATGATCAGTAACATCTTGGATGGTTTCTAGTAACATGGGTACTTATGAAGGTTATCTGGAAAATATTTATATACAACTACTATGAATAGAGGCTGCTACCAGTGTGAGCCAGGTCGCTAATAAGTCAGGTTGCTAACACTTAGCTCATTTAAATCCAGATGCAATATCTAAAGCACTTCTCTGGTTTTCAGTCCTATTTTGTGTTTTTGCATTTGGGGGTAGGATGGCTGGGTGGGCAACATTTGTCTGGACTTGTGATTTCATTGATATCCGGAACTTCTAGTGAAAAATTCCTATTAAAGCAGACCAACAACTGTTCTGCCCTTATACTCTTAGAGAGCTATGTGGGGACCCTGAGAATTAATCTCTTAGCAGGGACCATAGAGCTAATAAATGTTTGAAATGGAAATCCTTTCTTGAATCCATAATTGGCATTTTCTGGTGCAAGGGACCATACTTCTTAAAGCTGCTTCCTACCCTGAATGTCCCCCCACCCATATCTCTCTGTGTCCATCTTTGTTCTTTCTGTCCTTCCTCAACTGCTTTTCATTCACTCCATATATCTTCCTTGCAGCCAGTTATTTAAATGTTGTCACTTCATTTAGAATGTTAGCTCCTTGGACTGTTTTTGTCTTTGTATCTTAGCACTTGGTTCAGTGTCTGATGTGTAGTAAGTAGTTAATAAATAATTATTTATCTACTATTGTCTCTTGTTGGTACCTTCTCTCAGCAATGGAGTGATGAGAAAGAGAGAAAAATGAGACAGAAAGAAGAGAGGAAGAAACTATCTCTTATTTGGCCTTCCTTGAAGAAATATTCAGTGCAGCTGGGTGACTCAGTGGATTGAGAGTCAGGCATAGAGATTGAAAGTCTTGGGTTCAAACATGGCATCAGACACTTCCCAGCTGTGTGACCCTGGGCAAGTCACTTGACCCCCATTGCCTAGCCCTTACCACTCTTCTGCCTTGGAGCCAATACACAGTGTTGATTCTAAGACAGAAGGTAAGGGTTAAAAATGTTTTTCTTTGAACCTGGAGTCCTTTACTACTGAGATGGTTTATTTCCTCTTTTTAAGATACATTTTTAAAAAATTTCTGTTTTTTAAATCATTTCCAATATCCTTCTTTCAGAGAGCCATCCTATGTAACAAATATTTTTAAAGAATAAAAGAAATCAGCATAAGTAATTGATAACATTGAAAAAATCTGAAAACACGTGCCAAGTGTAACCCTTATAGACTCCTCCACGTAGAACATATATATAAAACGCCTATAACAACCTTCACAAAGGGGTAGGTTAGAGGTGGTGTCATCTCATACCTCTTTATTCAAGTCCTGCTTTATATTTATAATTTTGTTGTATTAACTTCTGATTTTGTGTGTGTGTGTGTGTGTCCATTCTTTCCACTTATATTGTTCTGATTGTTGGGTGAATTGCTTTCTTGGCTCTGCTTCCTTTACTCTGCATGAGTTCATGTAGATATTCCCATGCTTCTCTATATTCATCACACACATGCATCATTTCTTACAGAACAGTAGTATTCTATTACAATTACAATTTGTTTAGTTGTTCACCAGCTGATGGGTATTTCTATGGCTTCCAGTTTTTTGCTATCAGAGTAAGTGCTATGTAAATCTTAGGTATCAAAATCATTATCACAAAATGTGCTATTACAAATACTTTGGAATATGTATATATTTTCTTCTTATCAATGGCTTCCTTGGGTATAAATTCAATTATGGGGCCTCTAGTTCAAATTATATGGATATTTTAATCACTTTATTCATAGCTCTTACCAAAATGTATTGGTGTCTATCATTCTATCACCTCTCCAACATCTATGATTTCCATTTTTGGTCATCTTTGCCAACTTACAGAATATGAAATACAAATTTCAAAGTTGTTTTGAATCACATTTCTCTTAATATTGGTGATTTCATGTGGTTGTGAATACTTTTCAATTCTTTTGAGAACTGTATATTCATATTCTTTGGCCACTTATCTATTACACTCACATACAACACCCTTCCCACAGACACAGAGATACACACACACACACACACACACACACACACACACACATTGTTTATATAACTTGGATGCCAAACATGTATCAATGAAATTTGATATTAAGATTTTTTTCCATTTGATTCCATTCTGATCTTAAGTGCATTAATTTTGTATGTGCAAAAAGCCTTTCAGTTTCTTTTAAACAAAAGTACAATTTTTATCTTTTGTAATTACCTCTACTATCTTTTGTTTGGTTAGGGATACTTTACCAATAGCTGTGAGAGGCATGAGATCTGCTTCTCTTCTAATTTTTTATAGTATGAGCGTTAATATTGTGTATCCATTTCTAATATATTATGGGAGATGATGTAAGGGGTTGATTTAAGCTTAATTTCTGTTAGACTACTCTCCCATTTTCCCAGAACTTTTTTTTAACAAATAATTTTTTTGAGATCCATTCACTCTGATTCTCCCTTGCCCAGTCTGTTCCACTGACCTACAGTTGTAGTTCCTTTAACCAATACCAAATGGTTTTGATGATTTCTGCTTTATTATATCATTTGAGGTGTGGAAATACTATTGTTTATTTTTAAAAAAAATTCTTTTGATAGTCTAATTCTTTTGTTTTTCCAAAATGAATTTTGTTGCAATTTTATCAGGTTCTTAAAAATATCCTGTTGGTAATTTGATTGGTGTAGTATTAAAAGTATGAATTAAGGGGCAGCTAGGTGGCTCAGTGGATAGAGAGCTAGATCTGGAGATAGGATGTGTTCAGATTTAGCCTCAAATACTTCCTAGCTGTGTGATCCTGGGCAAATCACTTATTCCCAATTTCTTAGCATTTACTGCTTTTTCACCTTGGAACTGATACTTAGTATTGATTCTAAGACAGAAAGTAAGAATTGAAAAAATGTAAATTAACTTTGGAGGTATTGTAATTTTTATTATATTGGCACAGCCTACCTATGAACACTGAATCTCTTTCCAGACAGTTAAGTTGTTCTTTAAGAAGCACTTTGTAATTGAATTTAGTCATTTTTTATGTGTTTCAGTAGGTCGACCTCCAGACATTTCATGTTTTTTTGTAGTTATTTGGAATAGGATTTTTTCCCCTTTTGCTTCTTGGGTTTTAAAATGTATTATATTGATATATTATTTTTCAAATCTAATGTTTTCCCCATTCATTTAACTACTTCTGCTGAAGGTTTTCTAGTTTCTTTTTCTTCCCAATATCTTTAGTAATTTCAGTCAAACTTATCTGTTCATATGTATATCTATCTATGTCTGTCTATCTATCTTGTTTGTCTAGAGTTGTTTGCATGTTATCTCCCCTATTAGACTGTGAGCTCATTGAAAGCTGGGACATTTTCCCCCCAAAGCTTAGCAGAGCACCTGGTACATAATATGCACTTAATAAATCCTTGTTGACTTATTGACTTAGTCTACCACTTTACTGAACAACTGTTAAAAGCTGTATTTAGTTGATTTGGTTAATCAATTGGCTATTCCTTCCTCGACCTAATTAAAGAGGAATTACACCTGATAAAGGAAACAAAGGGGTAGACGATATTGTTTATACTAGTAAAAATCTAATTGTGTTTGGTGACTAACTGATGTTTGGCCTCAAATTCCCTTATTTAGTAGTCTATAATTTGGGCCTTTGGAGGGAAAGCTCACCAGTATATTGTCAGGACCTGGAGCCAAATCACTTAATCTGTCAGGGCCCTAGTTTCCTCTTGTATAAGGCAAGCAAGAGAATGGTCTAGATGACCTAGAAAACTCCTTTCAGGTCTAAACCTATAATCATTCAAAACATTTATTAAGCATCTACTACATGTCACAGAAGACCCCATCAAGAAGTAGACGATCTAATAGAAATGACTGTATGTACACAAAACCAAAAATAATACGAATGAAAACATAAACCTGTGGCACAAGGTTAGTACAGTAGGGAAGGCAGGCCAGCTGGCCTGCTGATGTGGGGAAGGAGCAACTATGGCCCATAGCCCTGGGGAGAGGACTGGCCTCTCACCTAAACCAGAGCTGACCTGCTTTGGTAGAGGGAGTTCCCTATAACAATGAAATTAAAAGGCCAGTCCCAATCCTTTGTAAACAAATACAAGTTTTATGGAAATAGGTTTTTTTTAATGTTTGTGTCACAAAATTTCATAATGATTTAAAAAAAATACCACCACTTTTATCCCTTTACAATTTATGGTGTGTATATATAATGACTAATTTGAAAATAGTTATGTTAAATTCACAATAATGATAAAATGGATTTGGAAAAGGACCTTGAAAAGTGGTTTCTTTCAGATGGAAATACTCATACTAAATGACTACTGACAATAATAGTAATAAGAAAACACAAAAATATTCCATTTTATCAGTGTAGGGAACTTCCAGTGTAGAAACTCCCTCTGCCAACACAGATAACAGCCCATCTGTGAATTACTTTAAAGGAATTGCTTGAATCACATAAAGATTATGGAACTTGCCCTAGGTCTCATAGTTTGTAATAATAGAGGCAAGACTTAAACTCATGATTTCCTGACTCAAAGTCAAGTCAACCAACCATTAAGTACCAACTAGTACAAGGCACTGTGCTAGGTCTTGAGGATATAATAATTCAGTCAATAAGAATTGATTAGGCATTTAATATAGGCCAGGCACCAGTATTGGGGAGACCAAGAATGACAAACACTAGCCCTTTCCCTCAAGGAGAATATTTTGAACATGTATAGTCACTTCTATTAGATCCATCTTCTATCAACCCATCCACCCCTTCACCTATCTATCTATCTATCTATCTATCTATCTATCTATCTATCTATCTATCTATCTATCTATCTATCTATCTATCTCTCATTCAAAACGAGCCTATGAGATGGTAAAAGAACTATTATCCTCATTTTACAATTGAGGAGATAGAGAGAAGTTACATGACAAGATCCCTTTCCTCCTTTACAGGTAGTTAATAATTAGCAATACTATTCTTATTTTGAAAGTTTTCTTTAATGGGGCCCTAACTTGGTTACACTTGAAACTCTATTGCTATTATTTTTATTTTTAATGCACTCCTAATTCAGGTGCTGAAAATTTAAGAACTTAAAATTTTAACCAATTTAAAAATAATTCTATTTTGAGAGTTTCATCAGGCTGTCCAAATCAATTTAACCACACAAGCATTTATTAAGTGCCCAGTATTTTTGATGCAAAATTCTAGGGATATTGTAGAGAGACAAAAGCAAATAAGTTCTTGCCCTCATGGGCTTTGTTTTAAGAGGGAAGGAGAGAGGTAGGAAAAAACATAGATTGATGAGTAAATATAAAACTTAGAAAAATAAATATAAGGTAATTTGTAGGGTACAGGGAGGCAGATCATTAACAATTGAGGGAATAAATCAACCTACTCTTTTGAAACTAAGCTTGAGAATCACTTCATAAAGAATTAATAGAAAAAAACTAACTACCGCCCCTTGATGCCTATTTCACTGTTCAGCAAACTTTTGTGTCAAGAAGTTCTTTTTTTTTTTAATTTTAAACATTATTTTATTTGGTCATTTCCAAACATTATTCACTGGAAACAAAGATCATTTTCTTTTCCTCCCCTCCCCCCCCTCCCACCACCTTTCCCTCTCCCATAGCCGACGCACGATTCCACTAGTTATCACATGTGTTCTTGACTCGAACCCATTTTCCTGTTGTTGGAATTTGCATTAGAGCGTTCATTTAGTTTCTCCTCAGTCATATCCCCTCCAACCCTGTAGTCAAGCAGTTGCTTTTCATCGGTGTTTTTACTCCCACAGTTTATCCTCTGCTTGTGGATAGTATTTTTTTAGATCCCTGCAGATTGTTCAGGGACATTGCATTGACACTAATGGAGAAGTCCATCACCTTCGATTGTACCATAGTGTATCAGTCTCTGTGTACAATGTTTTCCTGGTTCTGCTCCTTTCGCTCTGCATCACTTCCTGGAGGTTGTTCCAGACTCCATGGAATTCCTCTACTTTATTATTCCTTTTAGCACAATAGTATTCCATCACCAACATATACCACAATTTGTTCAGCCATTCCCCAATTGATGGGCATCTCCTCGTTTTCCAATTTTTGGCCACCACAAAGAGTGCAGCTATGAATATTCTTGTACAAGTCTTTTTCCTTATTATCTCTTTGGGGTACAAACCCAGCAGTGCTATAGCTGGATCAAAGGGCAGACAATCTTTTATAACCCTTTGGGCATAGTTCCAAATTGCCCTACAGAATGGCTGGATCAATTCACAACTCCACCAGCAATGAATTAGTGTGCCCACTTTGCCACATCCCCTCCAGCATTCATTACTTTCCATAGCAGTCATGTTAGCCAATCTGCTAGGTGTGAGGTGATACCTCAGAGTTGTTTTGATTTGCATCTCTCTGATTATAAGAGATGTAGAGCACTTTTTCATGTGCTCATTAATAGTTTTGATTTCTTTGGCTGAGAACTGCCTGTTCATGTCCCTTGCCCATTTGTCAATTGGAGAATGGCTTGATTTTTTGTACAATTGATTTAGTTCTTTATAAATTTGAGTAATTAAACCTTTGTCAGAGGTTTTTATGAAGATTGTTTCCCAATTTGATGCTACCCTTCTGATTTTGGTACCATTGGTTTTGTTTGTACAAAAACTTTTTAATTTGATGTAATCCAGATTATTTATTTTGCATTTTGTAACTCTTTCTAATTCTTGCTTGGTTTTGAAGTCTTTCCCTTCCCAAAGGTCTGACATGTATACTATTCTGTGGTCGCCTAATTTTCTTATAGTTTCCTTCTTTATGTTCAAGTCATTCACCCATTTTGAATTTATCTTGGTGTAGGGTGTGAGGTGTTGATCTAAACCTAATCTTTTCCCACACTGTCCTCCAATTTTCCCAGCAGTTTTTATGAAATAGTGGATTTTTGTCCCAAAAGCTGGGATCTTTGGGTTTGTCATATACTGTCTTGCTGAGGTTGCTTGCCCCCAGTCTATTCCACTGATCCTCCTTTCTGTCTCTTAGCCAGTACCAAATTGTTTTGATGACCGTTGCTTTATAATATAGTCTGAGATCTGGGACTGCAAGACCCCCTTCCTTTGTATTTTTTTTTTCATTATTTCCCTGGATATCCTTGATCTTTTGTTCTTCCAAATGAACTTTGTTATGGTTTTTTCTAAATCAGTAAAAAATTTTTTTGGAAGTTCCATGGGTATGGCACTAAATAGATAGATGAGTTTGGGTAGGATGGTCATTTTTATTATATTGGCTCGTCCTACCCATGAACAGTTAATGTTCTTCCAATTGTTCAAGTCTAGTTTTAGTTGTGTGGAAAGTGTTTTGTAGTTGTGTTCATATAGATCCTGTGTTCGTCTCGGGAGATAGATTCCTAAGTATTTTATTTTGTCTAAGGTAATTTTGAATGGGATTTCTCTTTCTAGTTCTTGCTGCTGAGCTGTGTTGGAATTGTATAGACATGCTGATGACTTATGTGGGTTTATTTTGTATCCTGCAACTTTGCTAAAGTTGTTGATTATTTCAATTAGCTTTTTGGTTGAATCTCTAGGATTCCTTAAGTAGACCATCATGTCATCCGCAAAGAGCGATAATTTGGTCTCCTCCTTGCCTATTTTAATTCCTTCAATTTCTTTTTCTTCTCTAATTGCTACTTCTAGTGTTTCTAGTACCATGTCAAATAGTAGAGGTGATAATGGGCATCCTTGTTTCACTCCTGATCTTATTGGGAATGCATCTAGTTTATCCCCATTGCAGATGATATTAGCTGATGGTTTTAGATATATACTGTTTATTATTTTTAGGAATGACCCTTCTATTCCTATGCTTTCTAGTGTTTTTAATAGGAATGGGTGTTGTATTTTATCAAATGCTTTTTCTGCGTCTATTGAGATAATCATGTGGTTCTTGATAGTTTGCTTGTTGATGTGGTCAATTATGTGGATGGTTTTCCTAATGTTGAACCAGCCCTGCATCCCTAGTATAAATCCTACTTGATCATGGTGAATGATCCTTCTGATCACTTGCTGGAGTCAAAATATGTTTTCTAAATTATGAGATCTAAATTGTCTTCCTCCCTTTCTTTTCTTCCTAGTACTGGAGATGGTAAGCAATTTGATCTGGGTTTTACATCTATTATCATGCAAAACATACATCCATATTGGTCACTGTTGATATAGAATACTCATGCAAAACTCAAACCTCAAAATAAAAACAAATAAATTAAAGTGAAAAATAGTATGCTTTGATTTGCATTCTGACTCCAACAATTCCTTTTCTGGAGGTGAATAACATTCTTTATCATAAGTGCACCAGAATTGTCCTGAATCATTGTATGCTGAGAGCAGCTAAGTCTTTCACAATTGCATATATATATAAATGAACTTGAATCCAGGACTTCAATCCCCAGAAGTCCTTGGTCCACTTCCCCAGAATGCTTTGTAATATCACTGAATTCTCACCTGGGCCGAGATCGAGAAGGGGTATTTAACCTGATTGAAAAGGCTTTTGTGGGTCTTTCCTGTTTCCACTTGCAAGCAGAAGTGGCTCTTTTCATAATGTAGGTGAAGTTGTCTAGGCCCCTGGGCCTAGACACGTGCTTTCTTATCCTGTATTTTCTTTAATCCTTAATCTTCAATAAACCTCTAAAAATATAATACTCCTTGCAGAGAGAAACTAAATTTCTACATGCCTCAGTTTCCCAAAATTTAATTGTTACAGTTGGTGACCTAATGGGAAAATGAAATACTCTCAATCTTCTGATTCTTTTCTTTACTAATCTTTAATTCAGCTTTTCATAGCTACTGCCTAGAATTTTTTTTAAGCCACGTTTCTCCAAGATTTTTTTTTAGAAAACCATCTTGATCAGCTTTTGCTGGCAGCCATCCACTTCAGACTTCTTGAGCCCTTCCCTCCCACCAGCTCAGCCGCTTCTCCCTGCCTGCCTGAAGCCATCCACTTCAGACCTGTTTGCTGTTTGACCCAGATTGCAACTCACCTGCCCACCCCCACTGCCTGCTCCGGCTCCCGGCCCTGCTGCTTGTCTGCGTTCCTGTCCTGGCCCTGCCCACCCCGGTGTTCTCTCTTGCTCACCTGGCCCACCTGATTCAACCTAGATTGCAATCACCTGGTGACCTGCCTACCCAACAAACTCTAGCCTTGGAGCAGATTTGCTCATCACTCAAGATTCATTTCTTCCAGCTGGTAACAAATGGGGGTATTGGCTCCACGTGGATGGATTGGGCTCCACGTGGGTGGATTGGAGTGTAGGAGGGAGAGAGACAAGAGGGAAAGAAGAAAGCATTTTTTCAAGCAGGAACTTAAAAGCATGGTTATTTTACAAGGATATCTTTTAATTGCATTGATCCTTTTATTGACTTCACCTGCGTGTCAGGGAAAACATTCAGCTCTGTACAACCTTTTAGCTAAGTTTGGGGAGACAGCTGGGTATCTCAGTGGACTGAGAGCCAGGCCCAGAGACAGGAGATCTCTGGTTGGAATCTGGCCTGAGACACTTCATGGCCATGTGGCCCTGAGCAGATCGCTTGGACCTCATTGCTTACTCCTTATCAATTTGCCTTCAGACAATAGACATTTAAATGGATAATTACCCAAGGAACTTTAAAGACTGGAGGTTATATAATTTTAAGGCATTTCAGACTCCAATGGTTTATACAAATCTCTGTATTCTATTGCATTTTACTATTTGCTTTGTTTAAGGTTTAACTTTGTGATTTTAAATTCATATATTACTGCATTTAATATTATTCTGTTACACTGAATCATTTTAATGTACTGGGGTAACTACTGTTAAATTCTGTTGCTTTTCCCTATAACCATATTGAGATCATTGTAATTAATACCATATATGAAAAAACAGCCTTTCTATTTTTGCCTTTGTAAATTGTCACATAGAGGATAGATGGACTTCATCAGAACTGGTTACAATTGTATAACAACCTTTGGAAAAATTAATATGCTAAATATCTCAAATTGATTTTAAGAGTTTTTTTTTAAACATGATTTTTGGAATTTTTTTTAACAATCTGGTTATTTTGCCTGCCCCTACCACGAGGTGTAAGGCCCATTCTAGTAGCTGAAGTAAAATACATTTTATAATCCCCAACCTTCCCGCATTTCTAAATATGTGAATGGAAATTGGGCAGTTAATCTCAGGGCATTTGTACCCCTAAAAAGCCTCCAAAAAAGGAGCATCTCTCATTTATGCTCTTCAGCTCACCACTTTACTTCCACCAGAATGATATTTCTTGATTATGTTCTTAACCCAAGATGAGTTTTTACTTTGTTTAAAAATATGTTTATTACCAAGGTTGAAAGATTGCTGATTGTTTGTAAACATTGTGACAAATATCCATCAATTCATAGGCTCCATAATGCCATACAGCAACTTATGTGAAATATGATAGTGTGTTTGTTTGCTATTGTAATTAATTGGACTATTGAGAATTTTGGGGATATTGATACCACATATTTGTACTACTATTCTTTAAAAATGAAAAATTGTTACCTTGCTCAATTCATTTGCCTTACACTCACAGTGGACCATGGCCAGATTTGAAGAGGAAATCGATCTCATTTTTGGTGAGAAAGCCTTGTATTCTATATTTTCTTAGCTGACAGAGAGTGTCAATGATTATAAGCTATATTTTTTGAAATTTTAAAGACTTTTATTATTATGTTTTTCTTGCATGTGCAATACACTATTTCAGTTTTTTATTTTTTTCTCTCTTTTTTTATATTTGAAGCACGTCACCAGCATTATGATTTTCTTTAACTTTTTGATTTTTCAGTAATATAAGTTTAAAATACATTTGCTAATGCATACCTCAAAAGCTAGAGACTATAAAAATGATGCCACTAATTATTTTTTAAAAATATGGGACTTTACTTAATGATTCTGTCTGATTCCAGGACAAGATACACACAAAAGAGCCATTGCACAGTGCCAAAGAAGCACAAAGCTAACTGCATAGTGCCAATTGAGCACAAGGCCCAAGAGACCAACCAATCCTGGTGGGATTGATGTAACTTTGAGCCTAGACAAAGAGGACTTGAACGTGTTTGGGGTTTGAGGTTGCGGCTGTTTAACATGTGTTAAAAGCGGGTCTTCCTTGTTCCACATTCTACCAAGTATCTCAACCTTGGCTCCAACCTTGGCTCCTATAATCTGGTCTCCTTTTCTGCCTTTCATAGTGTGGTAACTTTCTGTAGTCCTGGATACTGACTGGGTATATGCATCATTGCTTAGATCATTTTGATTGGGCCCTGATTCAAGGACCTGTTATAGATTTATTTTTTTTTCTTGGAATTTTTACACATAAGACTTTGATAGTCTATATTTTCATCCAGAAAATTTTCTTTTTCATTTGGATTTTTCTGATGTCTTTAATTTCTCTTACCAATTGGTACATATACCTCATACCTCAGTGATGCATTCCTAAGTAATCATGTAATTTTCAATCACCCTCTTAATGGGGGAATGTAAAAAATATTATTATTTAAATTACAAAGTTTAAATTACTTTTAGAAGAATTTTAGGTAAAGAAGATGCTACCTCTCTGAATCCAGAAACTGAACTATTGGAGAAGACACCATGAAGAAGCCTCCAGACCACAAATTGCACAAAAATGAACTTTGGGTGTAGTTGATTGAGCATTTATTTGTATGTATACTTTCATGCCAGAAAGGGGACTGCCCCCTAACTGCCTTTTTGTCAATGCGTCCATCAGTTACTGGTTTTGTTCTTCTCCTCATCCTCAAATTATTGTAATCTTTAAGTTGATTATGTTTTCATGATCCTTTTTGGGGAAATCTTTCCCAATAAGAATCAAATGGTGAAATGTAAAAATGGACTTGAATCCAGGACTTCAATCCCCAGAAGTCCTTGGTCCACTTCCCCAGAATGCTTTGTAATATCACTGAATTCTCACCTGGGCTGAGATCAAGAAGGGATATTTAACCTGATTGGAAAGGCTTTTGTGGGTCTTTCCTGTTTCTGCTTGTGAGCAGATGCAGCTCTTTTCATAATGTAGGTGATGTTGTCTAGGCCCCTGAGCCTGTATTTTCTTTAATCCTTAATCTTCAATAAACCTCTAAAAATATAATACTCCATGCAGAGAGAAACCAAATTTCTTCCTGCCTCAGTATCTCCAAAATTTTAATCTTTATATATAATATATATATATATATATATATTTTAAACACTTACCTTCTATCTTAGAATCAATATCATATATTGGTTCCAAGGCAGAAGAGTGGTAAGAGCTAGGCAATGGGGGTTAAGTGACTTGCCCAGGGTCACATAGCTGGGAAGTATCTGAGGTCAGATTTGAAGCCAGGACCTCCCATCTCTGGGGATGCCTCTCAATCCAAGGAGCTATCCAGCTGCCCCCATCATCATATACTATTGCTGTTACAGTATACAAGGCTCTCCTGGTTCTACTTATTTTACTCTGACTCATTTCATATAGGTCTGTGTGGCTTTTTATGAAATCATCCTGCTCATCATTTCTTATAGTATAATAGTATTCTATCACCATCTTATACCACAATTTGTTCAGCCCTTCCCCAATTGATAGCTATTCCCTCAATTTCTAATTCTTTGTTACCCCATAAAGATCTACTAGAAATATTTTTGTACAAGTAAGTTCTCCTTCATCTTTTTAAAAAAATCTATTTATACTATAGACCAAGTAGTGGGATTGCAGGATTAGAAGTTATGCACAGTTTTATAGAACTTGGGGCATAGTTCCAAATTGCCCCCCAGAATGATTGGATCAGTTCATAACTCCATCAACTCTGCATCAGTGTCTCAATTTTGTCACATGTCCTCCAAAATTTTATCATTCCCCTTTACTGTCATATTGTCCAATCTGATAGGTATGAGGTGGTATCTCAGTTTTTATTTGCATTTCTGTAGTCAAGAGTGATTTAGAACATTTTTTTCATGTGGCTATAGATAACTGAATTTTTCATCTGAAAACTGTTTGTTCATATCCTCTGACTATTTGTCAATTAGGGAATAATTTGTGTTCATATATATTTGACTCCATTCTCTAGATATTTGAGAAATGAGACTTTTGTCAGAGAAATTTAATGTAATTTTCCCCTTACTTTATTGTTTCCCTTCAAATCTTGGTTACATGGGTTTTGTTTGTATAAAACTTCTTTAAATTTAATATAACGAGGAAGTCCTTCTTAATTGCTAACTCAAATCCATTTTCTTAACATTCCGTCTCTTTTGGGAGAGCAACTAGATACTGTCTTTTGAATATGAACCTTTCATATGTGAACACTATTACTAAGTCTTCTCTCATTTTTTCTAAGGTAGGCTAAACAATCCCAATTCCTTTAACCTTTACTCAAAGGTTCTATTTTTCTACCTCTTTGATCATCTTTTTGCATTCCTCTGAACTCCCTCCAGGTATCCCATGTACTTCTCAAGTTGTTGAGTTCACAGATATTCTTAGTTTAACACAAAATGCATTAAACATTGTTTATGATACTGGTTAGATAGATAGTAAAGTGATTAAGCTGTTTCAAAAGCTTCCTTTTTTATTTTCTGCAATAATGACTAAATAGCAAGTCAATAAACATAACAACATATGAAACATAACAAAGGATACTGTGAAGATAGAATTATCTCAGTCAGCAATGCTTAGTTTAATCAGCTGAAACCTGAAAACACCCCTACTTAACACTTGACCAGTCACTAGGAGGAAGAGTTAATAAGTCAAAAACTCTCATCTCCAAAGGGGACTGCCAAGCTCTGGGTAGGGTTAAGCAGTTTGGAAGCTGTGATTGGTTCCTGTGAAGAAAGGAAGAGACAGGAAGTGACATGGAAAAGGGATTATAAAAAGACCATGGCTTCCTGGATTGGGGACTGTTTCTTCTTCTCTCTTTGGATCTTCTGGCTTGGAGTCATTCCTGCCTTGGTGCTTGAAGAGATTCTTCCCTTGGATCCTGTGGTGGTGAGTGGAGTGATTCCCTCCTTGGTTATTTGATGAGGACACTCTCTCTACTAGTTGGTATTTTGATGGGACACTCCCTTCAGCATGAGTTCTGGTGAGATTCTTGAAGATCTTAGCCTTGTGTACATTGAAGGTTCTGAGTAGTTTCTTCAGTGTCTCCTGGTTCTTTAGATTTTGGCTTCCTAATTAGGACTTTGGATTTAGGTGAGATTTGCTTTTGGATTTGCATTTGCGGTCTGGAGACTTTAGGATTAAACTTAGGATATTTGTAGCTAGTGTAAACCTTAAAATTTCCCAGACCCTACTTTATAAGATTGGATTAAGTCCATTCCCCATTTGGGCAGTGAACTCTACTTAAAGCAGGAATGTGAGATTTCTACTTTACCTACTTGGGTCTGCCCTAGGGGAAGATAAAGTTGTAAACTCTTTTCTGAACAATGAAAAGTACTTAAACCCATACTTTTCTTAAGCTAAGTACCTATAAAGGTCAAGCAACTTGTGAATTTACAAGGAACAAAAAACTGGAAAACTTACTCAGAGCTTTCCTGGTGTGAATTACTCAAAAATCCACACCTTTTTAGGTGTGGACTAAGAATGGGCGGTCCTTTAGAAACATCTACAGTGATTGGTAGATGTAAGGACTTAGGGGAGGTGACAGAGGAAATTTTGCCCTTAAAAATAAGAGCTCAGGGAAGAGCTGGGAAGTCATTCTGAAACATTCAGATTGGAGAGACTCATTCTGAGGAGACTGATTCTGAAACATTCAGATGGAGGAGGGAGCTGGTGAAAGCAGCTGAGATGCTGCTGGCCTGGTGTCATTAGAAATCCTTACTTAGACAGATCTTATGGTGAGTTATAAAAAACTGACTGATTTCTCTTTTTAAGACTCAGGTCTAGTCCATCTTGGCTTGAGGCCCTTCATACTTATTCCTTTCTTACTCTCTCTCTCTTTCTTTGATTACTCATTGTATTGTTAATTAAAATCTCTATAAAACCCAAGTGACTTGGGTATTTGAATAATTGGGAATATTTCCCTGGCGACCACCTTATATTTGATTTAAAAACCCAAGACACTGTAGTGAAACATATTTTCTGCGGTCAAATTTACTCACCCTCTCTTATATCTATCACAATTTATATCTTCCACTATTTTAATCACTACAGTTTAAGACCTCAACCATTTTAAATCTCTCACTAGGTAGTAATTTCTGTCTCTTTCTTACATTTCTCACTTTCACTCTTTCCTACCTCTCTGTAAATAAAGCTGCTAAAAGTAATTTTGACTTAAGCTATAATATTTTTAAATTGGTAACTACAGCATTACTTTAGAATTCTCATATTTAGCTAAAAACCCTAAATTTACTCTTACAATACAAAACTTTTAGAGGCATTCAGTTAGAACTGTGTATAATCTTAGAGATGATGTACAGTTCAACCCTCTCATTTTAGAGATGAAGGAATTGAAATTCTTGGGAGGAAGAAACAAATGTGTAAGAATTGCTCAGTGCTGACAACTTAATATCCTAGCTAAATTTTCATTCTCAAGGCAGTTTCTGGTGTCTTATTAAAATATGCAGGTTGTTTTTATTTTTTTTTAATTTTAATACATTAATTTTGAAGATGAAAATGATTACTTTTTTCTTTTTATTAACATAATATTTTGTTTTTCCCAATTATGTGTAAAAACAATTTTTACCATTTTCTTTCTAAAATTTTGGGTTCCAATCTCTCTTCCCTCCTCTCCCCTCACCCTCTCTAAGATGGTAAACAATTTGATACAGGTTATATATGTGTAATCATGTAAAACATATGGCCACACTGGTCATGTTGTTGAAGAAGACTCATATAAAAAAATGAGAAAAATAAAGTGAAAAATAGTATGTTCAGTCTGCATTCAGATTCCATTAATTCTTTCTCTGGAGATGGATAACATTTTTTTTTTATCAATAGTTCTTTGGAATTGTCTTGCATCATTGTATTGCTGAGAATAGCTAAAGTCATACATAGTTGATCACTGTACAATATTGTTGTTTTACTGTATATAATGTTCTCTTGGTTCTTCTCACTTCAATTGGCATCAGATCATGTAACATTTTCTAGGGTTTGATGAAAGGAATTCTTGAAATGAACTAGTCCAACGCCCTCATATTATAAATGAGAAAAGTAAACAAGGTAGTTTGCCTATGGTTAGTGGCATTTCTAATGACCCAAAGTCCGAGTATCTTATACTATGACATGGTGCTCTTTATAATACATGTTTCTATTCAATTTGATTAATTAAATCAAACAGTCATCCTACCATGTTTAAAATAACTAACAAAATACTCTAGCCCCAATACCTTTATTAGGTATAAACTTCTCTACTGAATTAATCAATCAATAATGCAAAGGCAACAAGGTGCCCTATGGGTCTTCTATGAAAAAAGACAGTTTCAGACTCAGCATTTGAGAGTTTAGTAACTTAGAGGAAGTTGTATTTCACATCAATCCTGTAGGAAGGAATTGCTTGGGAGAAAGGGGAAAGGATAAAGCCTCTGTCCCATTTCACTCTTGATCAATTTGAGAATCTCAGAGGGTAGGATGTCACTCCTCAGTGTTTTAGCAGTGTCTCTGGAGCAGCAGTGTGTGGAGAGAGAATTAGACTCTCTTAGTTTAATTTTGTAATCAATCAGCAAACGTTAATTTAATTAAATCAAGAACTTAAAGTACCCCTTGGGCAGTGCTAGGCAAATTCGGAGGCTGTGATTGGTTCTGCTGAAGTGGAGGAGAGAAAAGAAGTTACGTGGAAAAAAGGAGAATAAAATGCCAACCCCAAGGACCGATTCATTCACTCTGTATTGGTGAGCCAAGCTGAAGGGAGATTTTTCTTGGATTCAGTCACATTGTCCTAGACTTGTCCTTGACTGGAGCTTTCTATACTGGAGAAGCTTGCTGGGTGAGTGACTCTGGCTGAAGGAAGAGGCTTGGATTGGTGGGTTTCTGGCTGAAGATGCCACCTGGATTTCCATGTGGAGATTGGGATTTGAGGGAGCCCTTGCCCGGGGCTGAGCCAGACTTCACTGGATCAGCACCTCGACTGGTAGGCTAGACAAGACTCTGTCTCCTTCCCACATTTCCCACTTTCAATATCTCTACCTTGTAAATAAAAGCTGCTAACAGTCATTTTTTACTTCAGGGAAAATATTTTATAAACAGTGATCACAATCTCACTTTTATAATTCATATTGAGTCAAACCTAATTTTAAATCCTATAAGTGTCTGATGGTAGTGAATGGGAGCTGAAGAACAACTAGACACACACATCAGAGTCCTCTAAAAGGATGCCAGGAGAGCTCCATAATGGGGAGAAAGTGATTTTCAGGAGTTGTGAGTTACCTTTTTACAACATTTGTTCTCTAAGCTTTTCTGTATTATTCTGTATGAAATGTGGGAGAGTATTCTTCAGATTTGGGGAAAGATGTTTTGTACCAACTATTCTTACTATATACTTCCTTAGTAAAAACTCCTTTATAAAAATCTAATTAAAGAAGTGTTATTTTTCACAAAGCCTTGAGAAACTTAGTGTGGTGGTGAGAAAGGATACTTAAGTCCTAGAGATTTCACAGAATTCCAGTATTTTGGCATTGGAATGGAAGTCAGAGGCTTTTAGGTCCCAGCCTTACCTGATCAAGAATCTCCTCTTTACACTACAACTGGGTCATCTAGTTTTCATTTGAAGTCCTCTAGTAGCTACCAAATAGCTTCTTTCAGTTGGGGTAGCCCATTTCACTTTGAGTTAGGAAGTCTTTTCTTTTATTCATCCTTAATGTGCCTCTGTCTAGCAGCTGACTCTCACTACTGATTTTGTTCTTTGGGACCAAGTAGAAGAACTTTAATCCCTCTTTGGACAAGATTGCCTTTCAAATACTGACAATCAAAGAAGCGCGAGGAGTTGGATATATCTAAAACACCACTACAATGTTTGCCATAAGTCTTCATTTGGCTAAATTATAAAAATCTCCAGTTTATTCAACCTGTTTTCATATGACACTTTAGGTCCTTACCAGTCTAGTTGCTCTACAATTTCACAATGTTCTAAAAATGCAGCACCAGGACCTGAATAACATAATCTGAAATGTAGTTTGACCAGGGAGAAGTACAGAAAGATTATTCTGTCTTTTATCTTTGCAACCCTGTACCTAGTATAGGGCCTCAGTAAATGCTTATTGATTGAATGACTGATCATTTCCTCTCCATTTCCACATACTTTAGCTCTCTTAATTCAGGCTAAAATTATTCTAGAATTTTTTTGCAGGGTAAAGTGGGGTGGGACCTATCATATTCCATCAGAAGTATATAAACTACTTGAAGACTAAGTCTATGATTGTCATCTTTATAACCTGAGGTGCAAAGAACATTGCATTTATCAGATAATGAATACATGTATGCTGGAAACAATATATATTTCTCAACAAATACCCAAATATTCTCTTTCCTGCCCCTTTCCTGAACACAGTTTAGCAAAATTGCTTTATAATTTATTGATAGTATATTCCACTTTTCATTTCTGTAGTTTACAGAAAAATAGATATATTTAACTTATAATATGATACCAATGATGTCAATCCATTGTATTTGATGAGCTATGCTGTATCTTAATGCTGTCTTTATTTACATCATTATAATCGTAGGTTATATTATTCCTTAGAGTCCTTTATTCTGCACCACTTCACAGAAATCTTCCTTTGAATTTTCATATTCATCATTCCTGATGTATAGTTTCATATCATTACATTCAGAAGCAACAATCTATTTAATCATAACAAAAATGTTAAACATAAATTATTTTTCCAAGTTGTCAATTAATAAACTTCTTTTATAAGGGTCTATGTGGGGCAGCTAGGTGGCTCAGTGAATAGAATGACCAATATAGATTGAAGAAGACTCATTTCCCTGAGTTCAGATCTGGCTTTAGTCATCCTGGGAAAGTAATTTTACCCCATTTGCTTCAGTTTTTCCTAATCTGTAAAATGACCTGGAAAAGGAAATGGCAAACTACTCTAGTATCTTTACCAAAAAAACCTTAAGTGGGGTCATGAAGAGTCTGAAACATGACTGAAATAAATGAACAAAGGGGGAAACATATGGAAAAGCAAGTCAGTTCTTTTTCTGAGAACTACTCATTCTTGTTCTTTGACCATTTATCAACTGGGGAATGGCTTGTATTATACATTTGAATCACTTGTCTTTGGATTTGAGAAATGAGACCTATTAGAGAGACTAGTTGTAAATTTTTTTTCACCATTATAATTACTATGCATTACCCTCCATTCTATTTCCCCCCATTTATTCTATTCTCTCCTTTCATCCTATCTATCCTCAAAAATGTTTTGCTTTTAACAACTATCTCCCCCCAATTTGCACTCCCTTCTATTTCCCTTCCCTTCCCTCATTTACTTTCTTGTAGAGTAAGAGATTTCTGTATTCAATTGAATGTGTATATTCTTCCCTCTTTGAGTCAATTCTGATAGTAAGATTTGAGTACTCCCTTTCCCCCATTTTCCCCTCTACTGTAAAAGCTTATTCACATTTTTTATGTGAGATAATTTACCCCATTATAACTCTCCCTTTCTCTTTCTCCCAATGAATTCCTCTTTCTCATTCCTTTATTTTGTTTATTTTTAGTTATTATTCCATCTTATTCAACTCATGCCCTTGGCCTCTATCTATATATACTCTTTCTAATGGCCCTAATAATGATAAAGTTCTTAAGAAGTTACAAGTATCATCTTCCCATATATAGATGTAAACAGTTTAAACTTATTGAATCCCTCATGATTTCTCTTTCCTGTATATTTTTTATATTTGAGAGTCAAATTTTCTGATCAACCCTGGTCTTTTCCTCAGAAATGCTTGAAAGTTCTTTCTATTTCACTGAACACTCATTTTCCCCCATGAAGGAATATCCAGTTCACTAGGTAGATGATTCTTGGTTGTATTCCTAGTTCCTTTGCCTTCTGGCCCTCTGATCTTTTAATCTAGAAGTTGCTAAATCTTATGTTATTCTAATAGTGGCTCCACAATATTTGAATTATTTCCTTTTGACAGCTAAAAATATTTTTCTTCTTGACTTTGGTGTTCTAGAATTTGGCTAAAATATTCCAGGGAGTTTTCATTTGGGAATTTTTTTTTCTGTAGGTAATTGGATGATTCTTTCAAGTTCTATTTTATCCTTTGGCTTCTAACATACCAGAGCATTTTTCCTTGAGAACTTCTTGAAAGATGGTATCTAGGCTCTTTTTTCATCATGGTTTTCAGGTAGTCCAATAATTCTTAGATTATATCTCCTGGATCAATTTTCCAGGCCAGTTGTTTTTCCAGTGAGGATACAAAGACAAAATGAAATAGTCCCTGTTCTTAAGGAGATGACTATTTAATTGAAAGAGACAGACTTAGAAGAATGTATTACCTTCCCCCCCCAAAAGAGAGAAATACTTGCTGAGATCATTGGGACTAGATTTGTAAATAGACTTTTGAGGACATGGTCAACTGTTTCATGTATGTATTAGAACTGACTTATGCAGACCAAAGAAGCTCTTTATATTTCATATTGATCTTAATCTGGTAGGCTTGGGAGCAGTCTTATATAAGAAATGTGAGTGTCATCAGAAATTTACTATATTTTCCAGAAGAGGACATAATTATAGTGAGATTCCTCCTATACACAAACCATAGGTTTTGGGTTTGAAGCAAAATATCACTAAGAAATTCTGAGATTGTATGTATGCAATTCAACTTCAAATAAGTATTCTTAATAATTAATTGACTTATTTATATACTTTATCAAGATTAAATTGGACAATGCCTATTAGAGATGGATAGAGTTACCAATTAACTATGAGTTAGGATGCACTATAAGCCAGGGAAGAGTAATATGTATGCCAATGCCCAGTTTTGTAAGTCATATGGATTTAAGGTTGTGGGGTTTCCATAGAAGGTACAATCTGTCTTAAACAGAGAGATAGAATTTTGTTATATGAATGAACAGCTGAAAGTCTGGGACTTCTACCAGATAGTGTGCCGCCAGTGTTTTAATACTCTGCTTTATTTAACCAATCCTCTTTGTCTCAGTTATCCTTGGACAATAAGAGACAGGATTAACCACATGATGAAAGATTATGAGAAATAATACCAATGATGAAGCAAGAGAGTGACCCTCAGGGAGTCAAGCATCCTTCCATAGAGGGTGCCTTAGTGTTGAAATAATGGCAGAAGTTGGAACTCTGCAGTGAAGTGCTATACTTGACTGTAATAGCATGAGGCACTTACAGTGCCAGAGAGCAGTAAGTGCTACCCCTACCACCTTGGATACATTATGTTTTAACTTTAGGCATTTGAATCAAGAGGAAACATTTGTATTAGTAAGAAACAGATTTTTACTGGCTAAAAATAGCAATGGAGATCTTTCAGAAGTGTGAGGTTTGTGCTTGATTAAAGGAAAATATTGTCAACTCCTACTACTTTCTTTGAAAGTATAAGACAACTAATATTCTGGCACTTTTGTGTATAATTTTTTTATCTTAGAAGGAGTTAGGAAAGATAGAAGCAGTACATATAAAGATATAATATGTAAGGCTACTCTAGTGGAGAGTATTTCACCTGGTATGCACAAGCATTCTCAAACAGGAATTAAAAAAAAATTTCAGTTGCTAAAATGTTGTAGGAAAAAATGTTTCTGTATATGGCTTCCTAGACAGGATCCATACTGAATAAAGCAGAGCCTTTAACAGTAAACTACTTGGAGAGACACTGGCCTTCTCAGGAATCAAGTAATCTAGAACCATTAGATATCGTTTTCACAGAGACCAACATTCACATACAGTGAAACATGCTCTTTATCCTTGAGGCCGTGGCAGAGAGTTCAGCTGAGTCAAGATGTAGCTTTTCTAGTGAATATATACAATGCCAACAAGAATGATGCTCTAGGCTTTATAACATACCTACTGATGTTGGGCAAGAGCCAAAATTGCCTATTGGCTTGCGCATTGAGGTCTTAGACAATGGAAATGGCACAGGTGCTCAGAACCAGTTTCAGTTGAGAGATTTATAGAAGAAAATGTTTTACTACTTTGCTGAAGTCTAAAGTCAGAGAGGATCAGATAGAACCAAACAATAGTATGAAGTTCACCTATGTTGTCAAGATATTTAAGGTAATTGAGTTCTAAGAAATTCCAATGTGCAGAAAACACATAAATTAGTGGAATGATGGAAAGTTATTCCATACTATGAAGCTATATACCATGTTGAAAGATGGGGTAACTTTACAATCTAAAAATTAGCCCCAGAGAGTAGCCAAGAGGTTATAATGACTCACTGCCTTTTGAAGAGTTATTCAGATTCTCTGGTTAGGAAGAGAGGAGCAGGGCAAGATCATCCAAGAAGATTCTCAGAAGTCAATAACTTAGAAGAAGACACTTAATGCAGGCATTCTTCCCAAACCTATATTTTTTCATAGAGAGAATTAATCTGGAGGAAGCCCCTTTCACAGCCTTCACAGGCCTGAGAGATAGCTGGGTTAGCCACAAGCTAAGGAAATCATAGGATCAAAGATCTGGAATTGAAAAGGACCTCAGAGACCAGATAGTCCACCACCCTCATCTCCTGGATGAGGAAACTGAAAACCAGGAAAAGATATACAAGTAGTAACAGTCAGGGCTAAAATATAAACCTAGGTCCTGCAACTGCAGTACCAAAATTCTTTCTGCTCTATCCTGCTCTCCTTGTAAGGTTTTAGGCCCATTTGGACAATGGCCAAGCCTACAAATATGTTTGCATTTCTCCCATCTTCAAAAAACTCTCACTTGATTCCTTCATTCATGCTAGTCTACTTGTCCTGTCTCTCCTCCCCTTAAGCCTGAGATGGCCTTCTAGAATATGTCCCTCCATTTCCTTTCCTCTCACTTTCTTCTTAACTCTCTGAAGTCTAGCTTCCAGCCTCCAGGCAACTGAAATGGCTCTCTCCAAAGTAAGAAGTTAATTTCTTGTGAAATCTATGGTCTTTTCTCAAACCTCATTCTTCTTGACGTCTGCAGACTTTGAAACTTAATTCTTTAATTCATGGCACTGCTCTCACCTGGCTCTTCTCCTCCATGTATGACCATTTCTTCTCAGGGTTCTCTGCTAGATTTTCATCTAGGGCACATTCTCTAAACATAGAAGTCTTTCAGCCATCCTCTTGTCTTCTGTTCTATTCTCCCTTTCCCTTTCCTTCCCTCTTTCCCTTCTCTTTTAATGCTATTTCACTTGGTGGTCTCATCTACTCCCACAGATTCAATTTCCTTCTCAGATTGACTTACCCTAATGTCTTCCCTGAGCCTTAAATTCACATCGTCTATTGTCTATTTGATATCTCCATCTAGATACCCTATAGACATCTTAAACTTAGCGTGTTCAAAACTGAACTCATCATTTTTCCAACCTTCCTATTTTTTTTATTTTAATATATTTTATTTGATCATTTCCAAGCATTATTCGTTAAAGACATAGATCATTTTCTTTTCCTCCCCCCCAGCCCCCATAGCCGACGTGTAAGTCCACTGGGCATTAGATGTTTTCTTGATTTGAACCCATTGCTTTGTTGATAGTATTTGCATTAGAGTGTTCATTTGGAGTCTATCCTCTGTCATGTCCCCTCAACCTCTGTATTCAGGCAGTTGCTTTTTCTCGGTGTTTCCACTCCCATAGTTTATCCTTTGCTTATGAATGGTGTTTTTTTCTCCTAGATCCCTGCAAGTTGTTCAGGGACATTGTATTGCCACTAATGGAGAAGTCCATTATGTTCGATTATACCACAGTGTATTAGTCTCTGTGTACAATGTTCTCCTGGTTCTGCTCCTCTCGCTCTGCATCACTTCCTGGAGGTTGTTCCAGTCTCCATGGAACTTCTCCACTTTATTATTCCTTTTAGCACAATAGTACTCCATCACCAACATATACCACAGTTTGCTCAGCCATTCCCCAATTGATGGGCATCCCCTCGTTTTCCAGTTTTGGGCCACCACAAAGAGCGCAGCTATGAATATTTTTGTACAAGTCTTTTTGTCCATTATCTCTTTGGGGTACAGTCCCAGCAGTGCTATGGCTGGGTCAAAGGGTAGATATTCTTTTGTCGCCCTTTGGGCATAGTTCCAAATTGCCCTCCAGAATGGTTGGATCAGTTCACAACTCCACCAGCAATGAATTAATGTCCCTACTTTGCCACATCCCCTCCAGCATTCATTACTTTCCTTTGCTGTTATGTTAGCCAATCTGCTAGGTGTGAGGTGATACCTCAGAGTTGTTTTGATTTGCATCTCTCTGATTATAAGAGATTTAGAACACTTCTTCATGTGCTTGTTAATAGTTTTGATTTCTTTATCTGAGAACTGCCTATCCATTTCCCTTGCCCATTTATCAATTGGAGAATGGCTTGATTTTTTGTACAATTGATTTAGCTCATTATAAATATGAGTAATTAAACCTTTGTCAGAGGTTTCTATGAAGATTTTTTCCCAATTTGTTGTTTCCCTTCTGATTTTAGTTACATTGGTTTTGTTTGTACAAAAGCTTTTTAGTTTGATGTAGTCAAAATTATTTATTTTACATTTTGTGATTCTTTCTATACTTGCTTGGTTTTAAAGCCTTTCCCCTCCCAAAGGTCTGACATGTATACTATTCTGTGTTTACCCAATTTACTTATGGTTTCCTTCTTTATGTTTAAGTCACTCACCCATTTTGAATTTCTCTTGGTGTAGGGTGTGAGGTGTTGATCTATTCCTAGTCTCTCCCACACTGTCTTCCAATTTTCCCAGCAGTTTTTATCGAATAGTGGATTTTTGTCCCAAAAGCTGGGGTCTTTGGGTTTATTGTATACTGTCTTGCTGAGGTCGCTTTCCCCCAGTCTATTCCACTGATCTTCCTTTCTGTTTCTTAGCCAGTACCAAATTGTTTTGATGACTGCTGCTTTGTAATATAGTTTTAGGTCAGGGACTGCAAGGCCCCCATCATATGTGTTTTTTTTATTATTTCCCTGGATATCCTTGATCTTTTGTTTTTCCAAATGAACTTTGTTATGATTTTTTCTAAATCAGTGAAGAAGTATTTTGGTAGTTCAATGGGTATGGCACTAAATAGATAAATAAGTTTGGGTAGGATGGTCATTTTTATTATATTGGCTCGTCCTATCCATGAGCAGTTAATGTTTTTACATTTGTTCAAGTCTAGTTTTAGTTGTGTGGCGAGTGTTTTGTAGTTGTGTTCATATAGTTCCTGTGTTTGTCTCGGGAGGTAGATTCCTAGGTATTTTATTTTGTCTAAGGTGATTTTGAATGGGATTTCTCTTTCTAGTTCTTGCTGCTGAGCTGTGTTGGAGATATATAGAAAATTTGATGATTTATGTGGGTTTATTTTGTATCCTGCAACTTTGCTAAAGTTGTTGATTATTTCAATTAGCTTTTTGGTTGAATCTCTAGGATTCTTTAAGTAGACCATCATGTCATCTGCAAAGAGTGATAACTTGGTCTCCTCCTTGCCTATTTTGATGCCTTCAATTTCTTTTTCTTCTCTAATTGCTAGTGCTAGTGTTTCTAGTACAATGTCAAATAGTAGAGGTGATAATGGGCATCCTTGTTTCACTCCTGATCTTATTGGGAATGCATCTAGTTTATCCCCATTGCAGATGATATTAGCTGTTGGTTTTAGATATATACTGTTTATTATTTTTAGAAATGACCCTTCTATTCCTATGCTTTCTAGTGTTTTTAATAGGAATGGGTGTTGTATTTTATCAAAGGCTTTTTCTGCATCTATTGAGATAATCATGTGGTTCTTGTTGGTTTGCTTGTTGATGTGGTCAATTATGTGGATGGTTTTCCTAATGTTGAACCAGCCCTGCATCCCTGGTATGAATCCTACTTGATCATGGTGAATGATCCTTCTGATCACTTGCTGGAGTCTTTTTGCTAGTATCCTATTTAAGATTTTTGCATCTATATTCATTAGGGAGATTGGCCTATAGTTTTCTTTCTCTGTTTTTGACCTGCCTGGTTTTGGAATCAGTACCATGTTTGTGTCGTAAAAGGAGTTTGGTAGAACTCCCTCTTTGCTTATTATGTCAAATAGTTTGTATAGTATTGGGATTAACTGTTCTCTGAATGTTTGATAGAATTCACAGGTGAATCTATCAGGCCCTGGGGATTTTTTCTTAGGAAGTTCGTTGATGGCTTGTTGGATTTCAATTTCTGATATGGGATTATTTAAGGATTCTATTTCCTCTTCTGTTAGTCTAGGCAGTTTGTATTTTTGTATATATTCATCCATTTCTCCTAAATTGGTGTATTTATTGCCATATAATTGGGCAAAGTAATTTGTAATGATTGCCTTAATTTCATCTTCATTGGAGGTGCTGTCCCCCTTTTCATCTTTAATGCTGTGAATTTGCTTTTCTTCCTTCCTTTTTTTACTTAGATTGACCAGTACTTTGTCTATTTTGTTTGTTTTTTCAAAGTACCAGCTTCTTGTCTTATTTATTAAATCAATAGTTCTATCACTTTTGATTTTATTAATTTCTCCCTTAATTTTTAGGATTTCTAATTTGGTTTTCTGCTGGGGGTTTTTAATTTGATTTTTTCGAGTTTTTTCATTTGCATTTCCAATTGATTGATCTCTGCTCTCCCTTGTTTGTTAATATAAGCATTCAGGGATATGAATTTACCTCTGATTTCCGCTTTGGCTGTATCCCAAAAGGTTTGAAAGGATGTCTCGCCATTGTCATTTTCCTCGATGAAATTATTAATTGTTTCTATGATTTCTTCTTTAACTAAACGGTTTTGGAGTATCATATTGTTTAATTTCCAATTGGTTTTAGATTTGGTTTTCCATGTACCATTACTAATCATTATTTTTATTGCCTTGTGATCTGAGAAGGCTGCATTCATTATTTCTGCTTTTTTGCATTTGTGTGCTATGTTTCTGTGACCTAGTGTATGGTCAATTTTTGTGAATGTGCCATGTGGTGCTGAGAAGAAGGTGTATTCCTTTTTATCTCTATTTATTTTTCTCCATATGTCTATTAATTCTAATTTTTCTAAGATTTCATTCACTTCTTTTACCTTTTTCTTATTTATTTTTTGATTTGATTTATCTAAATTTGATAATGGTTGGTTTAAGTCTCCCACTAGTATGGTTTTATTGTCTATTTCTTCCTTCAATTCTCCTAGTTTCTCCATTAGAAATTTGGGTGCTATATTATTTGGTGCATACATGTTGATTAATGATATTTCCTCATTGTCTAGAGTCCCTTTTAACAAAATATAATTACCTTCCCTATCCCTTTTGATCAGGTCTATTTTTGCATTGGCTTTATCAGATATTATGATTACCACTCCTGCCTTCTTTCTATCAGTTGAGGCCCAGAAGGTCTTACTCCATCCTTTAATTCTGACCTTGTGGGTGTCAACCCGCCTCATGTGTGTTTCTTGAAGACAACATATGGTAGGGTTTTGGATTCTAATCCATTCTGCTATTCGTCTACGTTTTATGGGTGAGTTCATCCCATTCACGTTCAAAGTTATGATTGTCATTTGTGGACTCCCTGGCATTTTGATTGCCTTCCCTAATTCTAACCTTTTCTTCTTCGGCTCTACCTTTTAGTCCAGTGATTTACTTTGAATCAGTCCCCCTTGTCCCCTCCCTTGATGTTTCCCTTTTTAGTCCCTCTCTTTTTCTTCCCTCCCCCTCCCCCCTCTCTTTCCCTCCCTTTTTGTTCTCCCTCTCCCCCTCCCCCCCTTGGTTTTCCCTTCTCCTTACCCTTGTTGGGTAAGATAGAATTCAAGATCCCAATGGATCTGGATGTTTTTCCCTCTCAGAGTTGATTTCCCTGAGATTGAGGTTTAAGTAACCCCCCCCCCCCTCTTCCTCTCCTTCTTATAGGAGTTTTCTTCCCCTCCCCTTCCCATGTGAATCTTTGTGTGAGAACAATTATTCTATTTGGTCTTTCTTTACCCCCTATTTATACATTACATTTTCCCCACATATTAGTATACATAGATTGATATAAATGTAGTCCTTATAGAAGAGAGTTTGAGTAAAAGAAGAAGATAACATTTTTTCCCTTTCCTTAATATTTACCTTTTCAGGTATTCCTTGCTCTTTGATTTTCGGTATCAAACTTTCCACAGAGCTCTGGTCTTTTCTTTGCAAAAAGTTGGAAGTCTTCTATTTTGTTGAATGCCCATACTTTCCCTTGGAAGTATATAGTCAGTTTTGCTGGGTAGCTGATTCTTGGTTGGAGACCCAGCTCTCTTGCCTTTCTGAAGATCATGTTCCATGCCTTACGATCATTCAGAGTAGAACTTGCAAGGTCTTGTGTGACCCTGATTGGCATTCCTTTATATCTAAATTGTCTTTTTCTGGCTTCCTGTAGGATTTTTTCTTTTGTTTGATAGCTTTGGAATTTGGCAATTACATTCCTGGGAGTTGTCTTTTGGGGGTTTAGTGTAGGTGTTCTGTGAGCTCTGTCAGTGGCTGTATTGCCCCCTTGTTCTAGAATCTCTGGGCAATTTTCTTTCATTATATCTTGTATCACCATGTCCAGTTTGGTGTTTATTTCTGGCTTTTCTGGGAGTCCAATTATTCTTAAATTATCCCTTCTCCCTCTATTTTCCAGATCTATCACCTTGTCGGTGAGATATTTTATGTTCTCTTCTAATTTCTTGGTGTTTTGGCTTTGCTTTATTAGTTCTTGCTTTAAAGCCTGGTTTTCTTTTACAGTTTGGTCAAACTGGTTTTGTAGATGCGTGAATTTCTTTTGCATTATTTCCCACTTTTCCTCCCAGAAGGCTTCCATCTTTTTGGTCATTTCTGATTCAAATTCTTCATGGGTTTGTGGAGAGTTTCCATTTCCTTTGGAAGATTTTGGAGCATTTTCTTGTATATCTTCTTCTATCTGCTCTGTATTTTGTATTTTGGCTCCATAGAATGTGTCCAAAGTCGCCCCTTTCTTCTTATTTTTCTTGGTATTTTGGGGCTTCTGTGCTTCTGTGGAGTTTGCCATCTCTGAATGTGGAGGATTAGCTTTTCTTATCTCTGTCTGGTGATCAGAGGCTTTAGTCCTGGGCAGATTGTCCGTTCTATGAGCTTTCCCTGGGTTAAACTGAATATGCCTCACTGGAACTGGAATGGAAGGGTCGGACCACGTTGCTTTCCGGAAGTTGCCTTCAGAATCGCTGGCCGTGAGGCTGTTTCGTCGGCCTGCGGGGGGATGGGCTGCAGCTTCCCCAAGCTCCGAGGGCAGGGACTTTCACTGAGACTTGGATAGCAGGATCCAGCCCGTGAGGCTGTCTTGCTCCAGGCAGTGACTTTCACTGGGACTCGGATAGAAGGCCCTGAGGGTTGTTGTTCCGAGGACCCTGCTCTCTGAGCCGGGCCGGGCTGCGGCTTCCCGGAGCCTTGGACTCTGCGCTCCTACCCCTGAGGTCCGAGTGATCTCGGGTTCTGGCTTTTGAGGGGAGCCGTACCTTTTGATCCGGGTCCAGGTCCAGGAGGAGGGTTCCCAGGGTCTGTGCTGTTGATCGTTTTGAATTTCCGCGCCTTAGGAGCTTATAGTTTGAGATAGGTGGGAAGGGTTTTCCGGAGATCTGAACTTTAGCTTTCTCTATGCCGCCATCTTAACCGGAAGTCCCAACCTTCCTATTAATGTTAAGGGAACCACTATTCTCCCCACATCCCAGGATCACAACCTAGGCATAATGCTCCACTTTTCAAGTTCTACCCATTCTGCCTTTGACATATCTTCTTGATATACCCCATCTCCCCATCCCGAGCCCTCCACTCTGGCATAGACTCTTGCCATCTCCCACCTAGGCTGGGTCAGTCAGCCTGCCTCAAATCCTTTGTTTGGCTCCTAAAGCCCTTTATCACTGGGCCTCTTCCTTGCTTTCCAGGATTCTTAGACCTTCCTTCCTTTGCCTGTCTCCGTCCTAGGGTCTTCCTTCTGGGGCTATGTACCCAGCTCTAGCACACAGTAGGTATTTATTGATTAATTGGTCCTATATAGAATCTGGTTTGTACATGGTTGTTTATAGGTTGAGAACAAGGCCTAGGGTGTTTCCTTTTTGCCTCTGCATCCCCAGTGCTTAGCACAGCATCTGGGACACAGTAGGTACTTGATAATGCGTGTTTACCTCAGGAGGAAAGGATGAAATGGTGACTCAGCTAGCCAGATGGCTCCTAGACTTTGAGGGCATTTAGTGTGTCCTTTGTATATCACCATGATTATGTGCTATGACTTACGTGTTTGGAATGCAATATGCTATTATTGCTGTCATGTGTCATTGCTCTAGATGCTAGTAATAATAATAATAGCTACCATTTTTATAGTGTTTACTTTGTGCCAGGCACTGTGCTGAGAGCTTGACAATTATTTTCTCATTTGCTCCTCACAACAACCTTGGGGTATAGGTGCTATTATTATCCCAATTTTATAGATGAGGACATTTAAGCAAACAGGGTTAAGTGACTTGCCCATGGGCACCCAACTAGTAAGTGTCTGAGGTTGGATTTGAACTCAGAAAGCTGAGTCTGTAATCCACTGTACTATCTAGTATGCCACATTGTATTGTTCTAGTGAGCAATGAATAACATATTTTTAGTATGTGATTTATGTATTTGGACATAGTATTCAATTTTGTTATGTGATACTATTTTTGCATTGTATGAAATTTGTATATTTGCCATTGTTATACTGTTTGGTGTTATGTATCATGTTTGCTTCCTGCGATTTGCTGCAAGCAATTCTGGTGTGAATGTGATACATTAGGTACTTAAATATCCATTTATTAGATAGTTGGTATGACAGCTATCAGTGACTTGGTAATAATATATGTTATGATGACTGCGAGGTATGTTCATAGACATTTAAGTGTACTCCATGTAATTTCCAAGGACTGCAAGTGTTTTATGGTTCAGAAGATGGGCAAAGAGCACATTTGTTAACTAAAGGGCAGATAAAATTCAGATCACTTGGGGAAAAGTAATGAGACAAGGGCTGTTTTGTGGGGCTTTTCAAAATTGGATTAGAGATGAGCTAAAACCTTTATTATATGTTCATTATGTGCCAGATATGGTGAGCATTTAAAATACAAATTTTTAAAGAAATGATAGTTTCTGCTCTTCCAAGAACTTAAATTCTAACAGGGAAGACAACACGTAAAAGGAAGCTGAAAAACAAGGTGATTTGTGGGGGCGCGGAGCTGGGAAAGTACCTACATAAAGGTAATGTGGAAAAATAGAGTCAGAAACTGATCCAGGTTAGAGGAGAGCATGGAGTCAGTTTGCTTTTCATCCATCTTCACCTGATTTCCTGTGATAAACTATTTTAGTACATTTTGTTTTGATATCACCCACAATTTTCAATGCACCATCCCCTGCCCTGAAATAAATCCCTATATCAAAAATAAATGAAAGGAGGGAAAAACTTTATTAAAACTGACCAACATTTTGGAAAATGTAGGACAGTGTATGTAGTTTTCCACAAACACAGTCCTCCCTGCATTCATCCTCGGACCTGGCATGCCTGGAACTCACTTAGATCCCCTACTTAGCAGATAACTCCTTTCTCACAGGTATTTGGAATTGTGCATGAATGGAATTATGCATTCCATTAAAAATCCTTAATAAGAACAGTGAGATGGCTAAAACAATGCAGAATTAGATACAGGCTGAGCAACAAAGCAGCTTTTAATTTCTCAGAAGTAGAAGGCAAAGATATTTATCTGACTTATCACAAAGTACATTTCATTTACTTTTAAGTCAATTAATGGTGAAGAAAATGTAAAATTCTTAGAAAATCAGATGTGTTGATAATGAGTATATATTATCTAAATCCTAAAAATGTAAGTTGTGTGGCTTAGAGGAAAGAATGATGGACTTGGAGTTAAAGAGAAAATTCTGTCCAAAATTTTCATCTGTTACTATGGTGATAGCTGTGTGAATCAGGTCAAGTCATTGCCTTTTTGAATTGCTTTTTTCCTTATTGGTAAAATGGGGATAATGGAATATTTGCATACTTCATCTTGCACAGTGTTAATGTAAGGGTGTATGGAGTGCTCAGGGAGGGGTAGTATCTCTGGTATGGAGGGCTTGTCGTGCCCTCCTAGGGCAGCTCTCCAGCCTCTGACCCCCACCTGACACCCAGCTCTCACTTGTGGCTCCCAGTAGCTGCTAGCATGTGGCAGTGGCCACACCCCAGGCAAAGGCTTCGACAGGCCAGCTAAACCTTGTGAGGGTAGCCATCGGGTCATCGACCCCTGGTGAACCAGGGCTTTGCTCACCCAGCATGTGAAGACTGCTTCGGCGGAACAGACGGAAGAAACCAATAGGAAGGTTCAATGGCTGAGAGGGCGACGCAGCAAAGCACTGTGGAGTGCTCAGGGCGTGTTGGAGCACAAAAGACAACACGGCCATCCAATGCAGCTGAGGAAGTCTCCAGGTGTAACGACTTTTCGTGCCACTGGACCCAGGCTTCCAACGCCGAGAGAGTGGGACTGTCTCTGTGCATCGACTTTTCCACTTAAATCTTCATGCACAAGTGTCTTTGTGCACACTCATCTATCATAGATGAAAGCGCACAAAGACAATCGTCATCCTCGGTTACTGAGAGACTACTACTAAACCTGCTGCATTAAATATGAGTTGTTTGCCATGAATATATGTATATATCTAAGTGAAATAGCTATATAAAAATAATAAAAAAGTAATGTATTCAAAGAGTTTGCTGAGAAAATATTTTATTACTTTTATAAAAATAGCTTTAACATAAAATATGTGGAGTAAATAAAGATTGAATAAGATTGAAAGTATGTATCTAATTACAGACTAAATTTTTCTTACAAGTAATTTTCAAGAATAAATCCAGATTTCATTAGTATTAAGTGGAAATGTAAGATGGAAGTCTATTCCTCTATTAGTAATCCAGAAGAACAGTAATCCATCACTAAAGATTAGGATTTTATTCTCTTTTTTTGAGGCACACAACATTTTATGTGAAGTAAATTATAAACTGAATTTTCTCAGAAGTTGAGTTCTCTACCAAACAACTCATAAACTTTTATACAAAGAATAACAAAAAATGGAAAAATAGCTGTACATATACATGGGATATCAATTAGAAAGACAGTTCACCTACACCAAAAGAATGATACAAAACATTAATGTGACGTTTTAAAGGATCCACAATAAAGTAAGCAAATGATTGTTCATGATTTTTTTTTGAAGGGTAGCACATATCATTTTCATCCTAAGAAAACAAAAATAAAACCACTTAAGTTACTATACACATGAGTGAATTTGAGTTTTATTAAAAATGGAATTTTAAATTTTTATCAAAGTACCATGGAATATTCAATATAGAACTTTATCAAATAATTAAAGGGGTTATCATTTAACATTTATTAACAACATTGTGTGCTAGACTTTGCATGTGAAAAATGAAATTCTTGTTTTCAATGCATTTATATTCTAAATTTGTTGTTCAGTTGTTCTCAGTTTTGTCTGATGCTTCGTGACTTCATTTGGAGTTTTCTTGGCAAAGATGACTGGAGTGGTTTACTATTTCTTTCTCAACCTCATTTTACAAATAAGGAACTAAGGTAAAAAGGGTTAAGTTACTTGCCCAGGGTCACACAGCTACTAAGTGTCTTAGCTTGGATTTGAACTAATAAGGATGAGTCTTCCTGACTCCAGGCATGGCACTTTATCTACTGTGCCACATAGCTGCAAATGATATTCTTTTGGAAAATGGTAGGCCCTAAGATTATTTAATTTCTAATTTCTTTTACTTTTTGTTCCTTTTAGGTTGGAATGTAGGCAGTGCGATTTGATTCATCTTACTTTGATAACAAACAATGCTTTCTTCAAGGCAATAATTTTAGGTTATTGAAGTCAGTGCTTAAATGTATTTAGGGTTTTAAGACACATCTGGCATTCTAGAATGTGTGACTGTAAAATTATGATTAGATACCAAAACAATGTGATTGTCTGCAACTTGGCCACAGACTGATTTCTGAAGTAAGAAATGTCAGGAATAGGTAGCAGGAGTGATGAGAGAAAAATAGCAAAGAAAAAATGCAAATTTATAAAAGTAGATGACCCCCAAAGAAGAGCCAGATTTATATGTAGCTTTAGTCTCATCACCCAATTCTTATCTCAGTCTTGCAGTAATCTCACAGTGATCAGTCAAATTCACCTAATCAAATTCAGACTTGAACATCTTTACAATAAATCCAACAAGCAGTCATATAGCCTTTGCTAATAGATTTCTAGGAAGGGATATAATTTCTAGTTCTTTCAATTAATGCTCATATGGTATTATTCAAGCTTCTTTCTTATTCTGGTTGCCCTCTCCTGCATACTTAATTTTGCAAAGTCCTCACTAAAATGTGAAATCCTCAAACTGAACATCATAACTCAGGAGTATTCTGTGCATGGCCTCCTTTGTCCCTGGAAGTCCTGTGTTGATGAAATCTAGGATCAAATTATCTTTCTTGGCAATATAACACTGTTGACACATTTTGTGCTTATAGCCCACTATTAACTCCCTGATCTCCGCTCCTTGTACCAGACCTTTATATCTCTCCTACTTGTGAAACTGGTATTTTTTTCTTAACCCAAGTGTAATATTTTATTACTTTTTGTCTCATTATATCTATTCCACTATTTGAATCTACTGGTATATAGATCTATATGCATTTTTTTACCCTAGGTTTTCTATCTATGGTCTTAGCTATCTGTATCATCTCAAAATTTGAGAAGCTTGCCAGTCATATTTTTATTCAAATCATTGATAAACTATATTAGATAGCATAGGACCATGCATGAATCTGTGGGGCTACTGCACTGGAGACCTCCTTTCAGAATGACACTGACATTAATGAGCATTCTCTGGGTCTGAATATTCAACCCAGTTCTGAATTCATCCAGCAGTACTAATAATACCTATTCTACATTCCTCGAGACTTTCCATACTAATCATGGGAATATGGGTTAGGAATTGAGGTTTTTGCTATGCTCTATTCTCATTTTTTTTAAATCAGGAAATTTGCTCTTTTTGAATCCTATAGAAAATCTTTGATGCTTCAAAGATCACTGACACAATGCAATTCTTTCAGCATTCAAGGATGTAGTTCACCTGGATCTATCTGACTATCATTGAGGGCAATTTTGTGGTCTCTTTCTATTTCCCTGCTGATCTTAAGCCATTTTTGTTTTTTATTCCTTTATAGTCTGAAAATTGTTCTCCTTGGTAGACAAAAAGAAGCAAAATCAGAATTAAGCAGTTTGGCTCACATGTCATTACTCCTTATAGTTGACTACTCTTTTTTTGGTCTTAGTGTTTCTATGATACAGCTTTTTCCTTCTGCCATAGAGCTTTTAAAACACCATTTCTAGCTAAGATAATGTAAATCTGCCATGTCCTCCTGAATTGATGTTGTAATATCTCCTGCCACCTCTTCCTTCTTTCTCTTCCCACTGAAGTCATCCTCACTGTTTCATCTAGACTATGATAACAGCATCCTGTCGGGTTTCAGCTTCTTTCTTCTCCAGTTCATTTTACATAGAACTTTGCGATTAATCTTTTCAAAGTACAAAACCCTTCATATGCACTCTAAACAAATTCCTTCACCTGGTATTTCAGGTCTTGTCTTTTCTGTAGCTGACCTTATATCAGCAAGGCTATGGAAGAGAGATCAGACTTGTTCTGTCTGGCCCTCGAGGGCAGAACTTAGAACAATAAGTGGAGTTATAGAGAAGAAGCAGATTTTGTTTCAATGTAATGATTAACATCCAATAATTATACCTACCCAAAGAAAAATGAGTTACCTTTTGGGGTGGTGGGCTCACTCTCATTAGAGGTCTTTAAGCAAGTACCTGGGGACACTTATTGCCTATGTTATAGGGGGATTCTTGTTCAGGGATGCAATGAATTAGATGGCCTCTGGATTCCAAATCTGTTTAAACTCTGATATTCTGAAACCCTTTTCCCAGTTCTCTCTCCTCCTACTCTTAATCTTAGCTTTCTCATCTGTAAAAATGGAGACAATGGTCGAACCTCTCTCCTAGGGCTGTGAGGATCAAATGAGATAATAATGTGTGTAAAGTGTTTTGTAAACTTTAGAGCTCTCTGTGATGGTAGCTGCTGAACTGAACTAGAATGTGAGTGGCAGCTCAGTGTAGCAGAAAGGGCCTTGGATTTGGAGTCAGAGGAAGCATTTGAATCTTAGCTCTCTGTGTAGACCTTGCCATGTCACAACCTCTCCAGGCTAGTTTCCTTCTCTGCTAAATGAGGATGAACTGACTGATCGTTAGGGGCCTTTCTGGCTCTAAATCCTCTGGCATCCGAAGGTTGCCTAAGAAGGGGCCCAGGATTCTTCTCCACCCCAGGAGATGTCACCATCAGCACTGAGTAAAGAGCACATGAGGTGAAAAGAGTGTAAGAGCATGCTCAAAAGTACCTTTCGATTTTAGGAATCAATTCATGTTTCTCCTCCAATTTCTGACTACTGAGCAAATTTTCCTCCTCTATTGCCAACATGATACAAAGTTGAATAACTGTTTCCTCTGTTTCTTGAAGTGGATTCACTTATTCTACTCATGCCCATTCCCCTCCTTGCACATTTCACTATTCCTTCTGACCAGCCCAAATCCTTTATTCTAATCAACTCCTCTTCAGCCTCAAGCTTTTTAAAAATGTTCTCTCCATACATTCTATTTACCTAAAACCCGACTTGCTTCTGAGGATGCCTGGTTCATTCACATGACGCACGTTGAGAGTTCATGGAATCTCAGCATTGGAAGAGACCTTAGAGGCCATCTGATCTGGTCCAGACCTGACCAAGAATGCCTTCTACAACAACCCCCCAAAAGGGTTCAGCTAGATTTTGATTTTAGACTTCCACTCAATGAAACATTATTCACTTCTCTGGCAGCACATTCCAATTTTGGATGACTTTAAATGTTAAAAATATTAAAGAAGCAAAATAAGAGTTGAGTTATTCCACCTTCTCTCCTGTATAAGGGAGGTGCAGAGTTTGTCTTGCATTACAGTTACTTGCATCACGCTCCAGAGGAAATGGTAGTCTTCTTAGAGAGAGGAACCATGTCTTACCAAGCTTAGGCATAAATGACTGAATGCTTATTCATAAACATACATATACATCTATAAATCTCTCACATATGTAGTATTTTGTAGACATAAAGACATTTTATAAAGATTTTATCTGTCTAATTAGTGGATGAATGAATAAACATTCTTCCAGCACCTACTACTCCAATTCCATAAGTAACAAGTATCTAAATGTTTGTTTATCCAATTTTCCCTCAATCCAATTAGTAATGAATGGATAAAAACCAGCAGAATAGGACTTACGTATGCTGCAACCTTAAAGACAACAGAAGAAACACGTATATTTTTCGTTTGAGGATCCTTTATAACACTAGAATCAAAGAAAAAAAGAAAACATATTTTAGATATATCTATACATACTCATACCTTGTTATTTACCCAGTTCTAGTCAACAGTAATTACAAATTTAGGTACAAATTATCCTTTTCTTCATTCTGCTCATAGAAATAATACAATATTATGAACAATCCATGATGTTGGCATATGCCACATATCCTTTACCAAAGTATGAACGTCTACAAACAAATATTTACTCCTCCCTTCCCCAACACTGGAATTATAGCAAGATTTCACACCAAGTGGTCAGTCTACAGCTCCTAAACAGGTCTCAAATAAAGTGGAGTCCACCACTGGTTCTAAAGGAAGCAGTGGGGTTGGGGGGGGGGTAGGGAAGTGACTTGTCCAGGGTCACACAGCTAGGAAGTATCTGAGGCTAAATTTGAACTGGGGACCTCCTTTTTACAGTTGAAGAACCTAAGGCAAACAGAGGTTAAGTAATTTGCCCAGAGTTACAGCAAATAAGTATCTGATGTGGATTTAAACTCAGCTCTTTCCAGTCCAAGACTATTGTGCTCCCTAGCTGTGAATGCAGCATCTTTGAAGAGACTGAAAGCAAACAACCTAACTCACTGAAAGTTAATTTGAGATTCCAAGGAATACATACATATATATTTTCAATAGGGAAAACTTGAAATAGATCTTAAAGGAACTGGGACATTAAAGAGGTATGTAATGCCAGAATTGCTATTATGAGCTAGTTGAGAAGCTAATTTTTCTGTTCTTGTTACTAAAAAAGAAATTTTAACATAAATTTAAAGGAAGTGGTGGTAGGGGAGGGGGGAAAACATATAGGAGAGACCAAGAAAACGAGATAAATGCAACTATAAATGTCTTACAAAAAAAAAAAAGGATTTGTAGACTTGTAGAGTTTGCACGTTCCAATGAATCTCATAAACCATGCCGAAAACTTATAATAGATACAAAATTAATTAAATGACATTCCTTCTAAGTATAAAATATAGTTTTACTTTTAATTAAGAGAATTCAAAGATTCCCCCCACCCCAAATACGAGTTTATGGGTATGGTGGGGGGTGTATAGGTAATTACTGCAGATTTGGATATGAGTGGAGCACTAGATCACTAGATATGGAGTAAATGGTTGGTCAGGGAGAAGGGGAAAGATATCTGACTGTGGTAAGTCCAGCAATACTTCAGGCCAACATGGCTTGTAGTAGTAAAAGTAGAAGGAATGAGTGTGTGCCACAGAGGTGCTATTTTTAAATGATCACAAATAGACAACAAATGGACAGCATGCAGAGTTTTGCTTATGTTGTCATTTAATCTAACATCAACATAGTATAGTCTAGAAATATTACCTCACAAGGTCCTTATAGATCATCTTTGTGGTTTCTAGATATGGGTCAAGTATATCTTCATATTGACAAAGAATCCCACCAAGGCAAAGATGTTTAAAAATACAAAAAAGAAATTCTGTCCGATCTAATTCGCTGAATATCTCATATTTTTCCGAGTCTTCCATTAGTAAAACCTTATACAAGATGAGAAAATATGGTTTAATCTTAAGGTAATATTGGCTTAAGAATTTTTGAAATGTTTTTGAAAATATGTGTTCAAACTTTTTTCTAATAAAGATTTTTTTTAATAGATCACATACAGTTATTAGTGAATTTGTTTAAATTCCTGCGTGAAGACCAAAAGCCAGTGTAATTTAGATAAGTATCTTAGCTGTTTTCCTTCTGCCTTATCATTAGACATTTCACTGAAGGACTTCTCTAGCACCTGCCACATATAATTTCTCTTTATTCCTACCTTAAAGGAAGTGGCTGTATCATTTTAAAATGCTTTTTGCTTATTCTTGGTATTTAGTTTACTTTGTTCCCATCAACTTGTCCCTTTAATTAGTCTCTTCATTTATAAAAGGAAAGGGTTAGACTAGATGACCTAAGATCCCTTCCTACTGCACCATGTTTATAGGTAAAATTTACATGCTGATCACTTGTGGATTTGTTATCAACTTGGTTGTGTATTTATGTTTGTGTGTGTATATGTAACATGTAATTAAAACATCTTTGACATAGTTAAATGAAATAGAATTCTGCTATTGATTTTACATGTTAAAATGTATTTTCATATTTTATTCTTTCCCCCACATAGAATATGTTTATTATGTATGTATTTTTCACAAAAAGAAAAGGAAGGCTAGAGTGCTGACCCTAAAGTTAGGAAGACCTGCTTTTGATACATTCTGGCTGTGTGATTCTGGGCAAATAATTTCTCATCAATCTAGTCAAATATCTAAGAATATATTTTGTAGATGAGGTCCTGACCTATATTGGTAAAGGGAGGTTTTTTAATCTGAATTCCCAGTACCATTGATATCAACAAGCCTAGTCCTTATCCCTGTCCCTACATTAAAAAGATAGAAGTAAAAAAAAGATAGAAGTATTTGTGAAAGTACACACATATTACACGTCATGTGTACATACACAAGTCTATATGTCTACATACATATTACATGTCACATGTACATGCACAAGTCTATATGTCTACACATGTGTATATATACTCATATGTGCATATATGTGTATAAGGTGAAATATATGTATATGTAGAGAAAAGTGATGTGAGAGCATTTAAAGAATTAGTTTCTGTGATAGAGGCTGGCACTAGAGAAAAGTGCCAGCCTCTATCAAATTTCCAAATATATGGTGGTATAACTAGTTAAGCTGGGATAAACAAGATCACAGGCCTTAAGAAATCATTTGTCCCAACAGAAACTGAGTCTAGAGAGGTTATATGACTTGTACATGATCACATATACTAAGTAAAGAATCAGAAACTGAAAGAAGATCCTCTGATTATAAATCCAGTACAGATTTCTCTTAAATACTTATTCTATTATGTTGAATTTATTATAAATTGACCCATTTGTACTTAGGACCTGCCCTAAAACAGAACATCTTGATTCAAAGTTTTATGTTTTGGCATTTAAAAAACATTTTACCAGTTAAAATATATGTATATATATACATATAAAGTATATGTATATATATGCATATATATACCCATGCATATATTATATATAAACAGTATTAATTAACTCAGTGAGGATGTTTCTTTTGTTGTTTTTATTTTAAGCATCACTAAACATATTGTGTTTTTATTAACTTGTTTGTTATTATTTTAAAACTGATTCAAGTCTTGGCCCTGTCACATACTGGTTATATGTGATGGGGCTAAATTTCTTCTTTTGTAAAATGAAAATATTATGATCATCATCTGAAAATCAATTTATATCATTATGTAGGTAGATAAATACATGTATATACATATGTCTGTCTTATGTATAAGAAAATGCTTTTTAAACTGTAAAGTACTATTCTAACATAAGGTAATATTATAAACATAATAAAATGCTAATAAGAGTCATTGTTTTTAAGCCTTGGATCAAGCTGTCCTACCTATCTACAATTTACTCTGTTTATTCTCCCCAAAAGTCCCAGCACACAGTATTTGCTTGATAACTGCTTGTTGATTGAATAGTGTATCTACAGACATAGGTATATGTATACAGGTAAAAAATGACCAGCAAGTTATAAGACTGAAGAAGTTAAAATTTCCCTTCTCAGCCTAATGGATTGTTTAAATGACAGCTATGGTGAAACATCACACAGTAGAAAGAATGGAGAATTTGGAGTCAATGCCGCTGGATTCAAACTCCAACTCTGGAAAGCTGCAGTTAGGAGTATTGTTTTGATTATAAAGGTTATTGTATTAATGCAGGGAAAATTGTAATTTAAGGAAGAACCTAGGAAGAGAATGGTTGTTATGGCATTTATTGTGATAATGTTGGCATATTCTGCTAAGAAAAATATAACTAAGGGCCCTGCAGTATATTCTACATTGAAGCCCGATACGTGTATAACCTTGGTCAACTGACTTCAATTTGCTGTATCTACATTTCTTAGTTATAAAATGCTTGGGTTGGATTACATGGCCATAACTAAGGCTCCAATTAGCTCTCCATTTATTATCTATGATGCCTGATAGAAGCTTCTTATCTTACAAAAATAATTTTGTTGAACCTGGAAATATAATATTATGTTTGTCTTCCAAGGCTAATTGCTTCCAAATAGTCTTTTGATGTTTCTAAGGACAACAGTTATTAGTTAATAGAACAAATACAGTTCATTAATCAAGCACCAACTGTGCACAGAGCATAGAAATATGAGAAGAGAATTATATAAAAAGGGGAGAACAAGACTATCCGAATAGGTAAAACATGTTAATTTACTGTGTGGACATTAGATACTTCACAGATATGACATGTGTGTAAAAGGTAGAACATGAAGTAGCACATATCAATCAGTGCACAAAGTATGAAAATTACTCTCCAAAATGCTCTAAAATATTTACTACTGTACTTACTTTTCTTAACTCATCAGAAATAACAAAAGGATCACAAAAATTATCCAAACACTTAACAATATGTCCATTCTCTCTAACAATTTCTTCAGAGTATAATCGGTCAAAAAAGGCCATTGAAATTTGTGTGCAGGGAATATGTATGACTTCAATTCTCTTTACTTCTTCTCCTGAAAGATGATATTTTTCAGAAAATAAAATAGATTCATCTGTTATCCTAAATTACTTCCAAGGGTAAAATTCTCAGATTATTACTAATAAAAGCTATAATAAGTAAATTAGAGATACCAAATAATCTACCAAAATGAAATTATGTATAAAGACATTTCTCTAAAATTAATATTTAATTATTAATAATTCCTACTATATTTCACTTTTGTTAATCAATTAACAATAGCAAAAGGTTAAAAAATACAGGCTAATTAATTGAAGAGAATTTTAATGTTATTTGGAAAAAACCTGAATTACAGAATGTCTGAAAGAGATACAATAAAGATTATGATTTCAGGGATTATTTCCATAGTAACCTACTAGAGAATGGAATGAATACACTCATAAAAATCAAGAGACTAAGAGGATGAATTAAAAAATAGAATTCAACAATATATTGTTTATAAGAAACACACTTTTAACAAATATTTACATAGACTTAAAATGGGGGGGGGGTTGGAGGAGAATCTATTTATTATGCTTCAGATAAAGAGAAAAAAGCAGAGAGTTACCATGATTTTATACAGTGTCATAGAAATAGGGAAATGATAAAAAGAGATAAAACAAGCAAATTACATTATGCTTTAAGACACAATAGATAATATATCAATACTCTATGTGTATATGCATTGAACATCATAGCATCTAAATGCTTAAAGAAAACTTAATTGAATGTGAGAGCAAAATAGATGGTAAAACTTTAATAGCCATGGACCTCAATGTAATTCTTTCAGACCTAGACAAATCTAACAAAAAGATACACAAGAAGTCAAGCATTTTAAAATTTTATTTCTCTAAATGCTTTATTAACAAAAACAGAGAAAGAATAAATCAATGAACTGGGCATTCAACTTTTAAAAAATAAGAAAAGCAAGTAACATTCCCCTAAAGCCTAAATTAGAAATTCTGAAAATCAGAAATTAACAAAATAACAAATTGAACTGGTAAATAAAAATACGACCTTAAAAAAACTAATGGAGGAATAATTAACATGAATTTTTAAAAAAAGAAAACCAAACAGTAAAATTTACAAGTGAAGAGGCAATAAAAGAAATTAGCAGGAGCAATTATATGACAACAAAACAGAAAAATTAGATGAAATGAATGATTATTTACTAAAATAAACAACCAAATTAATAGAAGAAAAACTTCTTTTAAATAATCCAATAAAGGAGAAATAAATTGAGTAAGATGTAAATGAACCTATAAAGGGGAGAAAAATGAACACTCTAGGACCAGAAGGATTTATAAGTAAATTTTGTCAAATATTTAAAAGAAAATTAATTGCTATATTATATAAACTGCAAAAATTGGAAAAGAAAGAATACTTCTAAATTCTTTTAATGGTATAAACACTATCTTGTTACCTAAGCCAGGGAGAGACAAAGAAAGGTATAAAAGAAAACTAATGAATACTGTTACAAAAGTTTTAAATAGAATATTAGCAAATAAGTTGACAACAAATTAAAATTTTTATATACAACCAGTTTGGAGTTATACCAGGAATGCAGGGTTGGTTCAATATAATGAAAAGCATAAACATAACAGACCATATTAATAACAAAAGTAATAAAAGACATCTATAAAAGATACTAAGACTTTTGACAAAATTCACTTGTTTCTGTTAAAAAAAAAACATTAGAAAGCACAGGAATAGACTGTTCCTTAATATAGTAAATAGAATCTATCTAAAATCCAGGATAAACACTATATCTAAGAGAGAGAAAATTCACTGCCTTTACACTAATATCATCATTATTAACATGTTGTTAGAAGGCAGCAATAAGAAAAAGAAATGAAAGGATAAATATAAGCAAAGAGTAAACAGAGCTATCACTTTTTGCAGGAGTTAGGATAGTGTATCTAGAGAATCCTAAAGCATTAACTAAAAATTAGTTGAAACAATAAACTTAGAAAAATTCAAGATACACAATAAATCCCCATAAATCATCAGCAATTCCATTCACTACCAACAAAACCAAATAGGAAGAGACAGAGAAATTATATTCCAAATAACTATCAAATGCATAAAATATGACTCTATGAACCAAATCTCACCCAGGGAACACATGAATGCAACTACAAAATATTCCTTAAGATGAAATATAGACCTTATTAATTTGAGAAATAACTTAATTGCTTGTGGATTGCTCATACCAATACAAAAAAGTATGATCAAAATGCTTTAATTAATTTATTTAGTGACAAGTCAGTCAAATTACCAAAGGATTATTTTGTAGAGCTAGAATAGAAAAAAATGAAATGAAATTCATCTGGAGGAAAAAAGGTCAAGAATTTCAAGACAAGTGATATCAAGTGACACCAAGTAATCATCAAAATGATCTTGTAGTGATTAAAAAAAATAAAGAAGTAGATTAAATTTGAGGCAGAAATAGAAATTGGGTCCAATTGAGTTACATTAACTTAGTTACATGTTTACATCTGAGGGAATTTCCAGACAGTTATCTATCTAAATTTCCCATCATTAGTTATCTTTTTATTTCATTTCTCAATTGCATGTTCTTCTTGCCACTTTCTAGCATGTATTTCTGAGAAGGCGGAGGGGAAGGCAGAGAGTAAGGCATGGGAAATGAGAGATAAAGGTAGATGAGGAGGAACAACTTAAATCTATTCCTTACACTTCAGCCCTCTGGGCCAATGATTTTTGGTTGTAATAGTCTAATGGTGATCTTACTTCTTTACCTGTCATTTTCTTTCTTTCACTCTAATTCCTTCTTTGGACCTTAGAGTTAGCTTGTATTTCCTAACATTTAATCAATAACTTTAAGACACCTCAAAAGTCACTAGGCATAGTTCAGCTCAGTCTATGTATGGTCTACTAACGCTGAGATGCATTGAAGTAGGATCAGGGGACTTGAGCTAACATCTCATTTTCACAAAAAGCCATTTTCCAATTTAGTCACAATGTCCCAATGACTCCACAATTCTAAGATTCTCTTGGGATTTTTCTTTAGCATTTCATGGGCATCTCATTAAGTAATTAGGATACAATAAAAATCATTTCACTCCATGATGACATGAAGTACATAGCAAGTAAACTAACAATAATGTAAGTGTTTCTAATGAATTTTTTGACAGTGGGCATAAACAGTTTATCCTCTATTTAATTTTTGTTCCTCAAAAATTTTTGTTTTATGTACTAAAGAGGGATTTTCTAGGTAAAGATAAATTTCAGTCAAGTTATGACTTGAATGACTATCATAAGCTCTTAGTTGTGGTAAATGAGGTCTTATTGTTTCACAATTTTACCTTTTCTCCCTAGACCTTTTTACTTCCCGAACTTCTTCCCCATTCATTCAATTCTATATCCTGAGTATCCCATTTGTCCCTTGAAAAATGGATCTTGGAAGGGGTGGGAAGAATTGAAGTTTTGTGATATGAAAAATGTTGTACTTGCATTCAGGAAACCTGAATTTGGAACTCAGCAGCCACTGGCTATATATTCTTAGGTGAATCATTTTACTTCTATTAGACTTCAGTTTTCCCATACTTAAAACAAGGAGGTTGAAGTAAAAGTCCCTTTCAACTGTACTTTGTATTATGACCTATTATTAGAAACAGCAAGGAACCCCATTCAGTTATAGAAAGATATCTAGGATAAAATGGAACTTATTGTTTTCAATGCAGTTAGTTAAATAAATTCTATTTGTACATATCATATAGTAGGGATTTTCTTTTTATTTGTGGTGTTAAACAACAGAGATTCAGTGTTCTCCTGCAATCCCTTATTCCACTGATACTTTTATTTCAGACTCCTCTTTTGCCCTAGGATTGGATAATGGCAGTGACAGCAGTTTATGCTCATAGATTTAGAATGGGAAGGGACAGTTTTGCATTCATCTAGTCCTACCCGTCCCTCCTTCTCTCCCTCCCCCCCCCCCATTTTATGGATGAGGACAACGTGATTCAGGGTGGTCAAGTGATCTGTCCATGATCAGATTTACTAATGATCACATTTACTAAGATTTTACTAAGTGTCATTTACTGTACTATGCACTGGGAAAACAGCTAGCAAATAAAAATAGCTAATAGCTAGCATTTTATATAGTTCTTTAAGGTGGGAAAAGTACTTTTGATCTTTATAATTTGTAAAAATACTTTATAAATTATTTGATCTTCACAGTAAATGCTGGAAAAATAATATTATCCCCATTTGAAATGGGGTTAGAGTTTGAGTGTCCTCAGGGATGCATAAGAAGTAATTTATAGCAGGCAGAATTTGAGCCCAAGTCTTCCTGACCCTATGAGACTGTTCAGTCTCTGACAATGTCGCCAATCCTATACTGCCCTTGGGTGAACTGTTCTGGAAGTAGTAGGAACAGCATTTCCCTAAGAGTAAAGCATAAAGTATTCACTAAAAAAAGGGTGCTACTAGACTAATAAAACACAACCTTCCATTATTTCCCTGATAAAATCATCTGGTTTTGTTAGGAGGTAGCTAAGACCCACAGTCTTACCAACACAGAGCACAGTTGGCAGCCTAGTAACCAAAGATGGGGCTGGAAATAGAATTACCTGCTATAGTACTGCCCAAATTGATTACATATTTATTAATGGTAATTAGGAGAAAGGGTGGTTATGATGGAACCACACCTGCCTGTTACTTCTTTAGAGGTACTGAGTGGACAGAGCACTGGACCTGGAATCAGGAAGACATGAGTTCAAATCAGACTTGATAAATGACTAGCTGTGTGACATTGGGCAAATCCCTTAACATTTGTCTTCCTTGGTTTCATTTGTGAAATGGGGATAAGGATAGCACCTATTTCTTCAGGCTGTTGTAAGGATAAAATATGATATTTACAAAGCATGTTGTGCTTAAGTACTATATAGTATTAAAGCACCATATAAATGTTAGCTATTATTATTACTACCACTTTAATTTATGTCTGATGCATAAAAAGGGAGGACCAGTAGTACTGCTAATCCAGTAATTCAGGCATGCAATGAGGAAGCCCTTCACCAGGGTGATGACATTGTCAAGATGACTGAAGGGAAATGTTTTCAAAGATACAACCAACAAAACTTGAGAGAGAATTAGATATGAGGGGAAAGGGAGGGAGGGAGGGAGAGAGAGAGAGAGAGAGAGAGAGAGAGAGAGAGAGAGAGAGAGAGAGAGAGAGAGAGAGAGAGAGAGAGAGAGAGAGAGAGAGAGAGAGAGAGAGAGAGAGAGAGAGAGAGAGAGAGAGAGGTCAAATATGACACCAGGTTGTGAGCGCTGGTGACTGGGAGAATGGTGGAGTCACAGGAAAAACTGGAAGAGGGTAGGGCTTGGAGGAAAAAGAATAAGTTCAGTTCTGGATATGTGGAGTTTAAGGTGAACACAGGACATCTAGCTTGAGATGTCCATAGGGTAGCTGGAGATAGAACTGGAGGTTAAGGCAGAAGTCAAGGCTAGACAAATAGATCTGAGAATCAAAACTGAATCATCTCTGATGAGATCACCAAGTAAAATAGCATAGCTGGAAAGAGGGCCCAGGACAGCTCTGGGAGACTCGCACATTAGAAATCATGACCTAAAAGAAGATCTAGCAAAGGAGACTGAGGAATAGTCAGACAAGTGGAGAGAAAAGGATGAGGGTAATGTCATGAAAACCTAGAGAGAGAATATTTAAGGAGAAGAGAGTAATCAATAAAGTCAAAGGCTACAGAGAGATCAAGAAGGAGGAGGCAATAATGGCTGGGTAGGAGTTTCAGCTGAACGATGTAGTTGTAAACCAGGCAGCAGAGCTTTTAGAAAATGAAAGGAGAGTGGAGGCATTAATTGTAGGAGGTCTTTTCAACAAATTTAGTCATTGGAGGGCAGGTGGGTGGCTCAGTGGATTGAGAGCCAGGCCTAGAGACAGGAGGTCCTGGGTTCAAATTTGGCCTCACACTTCCCAGCTGTGTGACCCTGGGCAAGTCGCTTAACCCCCATTGCCTAGTCCATAGCACTCTTCTGCCTTGGAACCAATACACAGCATTGATTCCAAGAAGGAAGGTAAGGGTTTTATAAAAAAAAAATATTTAGACATGAAAGGAAGGAAAGACATGGCATGATGGCCATGGGGAATTATTAATGGCATTTAGGAGAAAGGGTGGTTATGATGGAACTCTTCTGTCATTTCTTGTGATCATGTGAATTTTTGGAGAACGTGGGAGACCATTTTCTAGAAGCATGGAAAGAGCCAGTAGACAAGGAAAGATTGAATATCAACTAAGAGGGGGGATGAAAGGAGGGGCAATCTACTGAAAAAGACAGGATGGAATGGGATCAAGGAATGAGGTTTGCCAAGGGGTGGAGGAGATAACTGAAGGTATCTGAATTTTATATGAGGGATAAGAAGGAGCTCTCAGTGAATGTTTCTCTCTCTCTTTAAAGAGAAATGAGAAAAGATTTCAGCTAAAAGTGATAAGGAATAGTCATGGGAGATTTGACGAGATATAAAAATTTTGGGAAAGTGGCCCTCGGGGATACATAACTATTAATTAGGGAAGTATAAAAAGATTTACCTGTAAGGCAACTTTACATCTGTAACTTGGAAAAGGACTGTCTTGGAACAATGAGGACTCAGTTGACATTTTGTAACAATTAGGTAGTGGAAACCATTGGCAGTTTTGTGATTTTCTCAGCTTTATTCAGCACCAGGAGTGAAGGCAGCAGAGGGTGGAAGTAATGCAAAGCTGGGGCTTGGAATGGCAAGACTGGCAACAGGATGAAAGGGCAAGTAATTTGAGAGAAGAGTATAGGGTAGAATTATATTAGTTCATCAAGGATCAAATGGGGAAAGGATGAAGTGCAAGGAAGATGGCCTGGAATGAAGTGATGGGTAGAGGGATTAGAGGTCTTGGTGAGGATAAAGAAAAGGATTTGGAGTTATAAGACAGAGAGAAAGGTAGGATGATAACATATTACAATTAGGTTCATGCACCTACAAGTGGAATACTTGTGGGTGATGGTTAAGATGAAAGGTATGACCATCTGTGAAGCTGATGTGGGGTGGAAGTTATGTCATGGGAGATATGTTGAGGAACTGGAAATTTAGGGTGTCAATATGTATGCTGAAGTCTTCCTCTAGTTTGAGGACAAGAGTTAGGGAGAAAAGAGACTGTGAAGACTGTGAGCTAGATGCTGATCCAGTTAAGGAAAAGAGTGTCAGGGAGGTCAGTAAATAATAGCAATCAGGATCTTGATTTGGTGATAAATAAGTATTGACTGAAATGCAAAGCAGTAGAGGCTAATGTGTATTCTCTTAAAGTTGTTTTTTTTTTTTAAAGACTGTGCAAAGATAAGGAAATGCCTCAAAGAGATTGAGCAAGTCCCTTGTAGAAGATTTATGGGAGAACATAAACAGTAGTTTCATTGGATAAGAAAGTATGGATGGATTGAGATCTGCAGCATTGGAGGGGAATTTCCTCACTGATAAGCTCACAGAGTTATAAAAACATTGAAATATTGAATATAAAAGTATGAAATATCAATTTATGTTCATTTCATACTTCACTAAACAATTTGCACTTAGGGCTCTATTATAAACAGGATCACAGAATCTCAGAGTTGGAAGGGGCCTTGAAGTCTACTTTTAGTAAAATCTATCACTGAGAAAGAATTTCTCCTCCAACATACTTAACATTGAGCTTCTGCTTGAGGACCTTCCAAGGAGGAAAAACCCTCAGCCTCCTGAAGTAGCCTATTCCACTTTGGCACAGTGCTAATGGTTAGGAAGATTATATCAAATTAAATCTTATTTGATGAAGTGTCTACCTAATTCTCCTACTTCTCCCTTTGGGGCCAAACAAAAGTGTAACCTTTCTTATTAGGTAATGGTTCTTGACCACAGCTCTTCTACAACTACCTTCTCCAAGTATTCTCGTCTCTAGTCTAAATATCCCAAATTTCTTCAACTAATCCTCATATGGCATAATTTCAGGGTCCTTTACAACCTGCATACCCTGTAATCTCCAGGTTATCAATGTCCTTTCAAAAAGGTGGCAACTCCTAGAATTGAACGCAAACTCTAGATGTGGGCTTACTAAAGTGGACTAGTAGAGGAATAAAGCTCCACTTATTGTGGATGTTAGGCCTCTCAGAAAACCTTAAATAAAATAATCCTATTTCACCTACATTAACAAATTATCTGATTATTACTCTATGTATGACATTATTTTTATTTATCTAAAAGTTAAAGAAGGAAGGAGAGATTTTACTTCTGTCTACCATGCTTAGATGTTGTAGTATATGTAGCAACAATGAATTCAATTCAATAAAAGTTTAAGACTCTTATGTTAGGCACTTGTGGTACAGAGAATTAAACAAGTTTATAATCTTCTAGGCAGATTATAATATAGAGAAAAATAAGTACAATATGAAGTAAAATTTCACAGGGACATAGAAGAGAACCAGACAATGCACTAGAAAATTTAAAGAAAGCAAACACTTCCAGTTGTGCAACCAGGGAAAGTATCATGGATGAAGTTGAATTAGCCTTGAAACGAGAAGAGATGAGATTTTAATAGTTGAGCCAACTCCAGCATACCCAAACAAACGTTTGTTGATAGGGGTATGCTGGAGTTGGCTCAACTATTAAAATTTTAGTGTGAGAATTTACACCTCAGAAATCCAGCATTGATTAACTGTCTAAATATAATGATGGCAAAAATGTTAATATATGCAGATTAAACACAAGAGCCTGTTTTGTGTTCATTTTTTCCTTTTGAGATCCAGTTGTTAAACATTTACTAGCACATCTTTAATTTGTTTAGGAACTGATAAAAAAGAAAAACTTTCTAAGAATGAGGGCTATCCAAAAATGAAATTGATTGTTTATGGCAGTGACCTCTCCCTTACTAGAAGTATAAACTATATACTAGAAGCAAAAGCTGGATGATCATATGGTGCTGTGGTTGGGACCCTTGTTCAGGTAAGGATTGTGCCAGGGTGCTTCTGAACTTTTCAATTCAAAGATCCTACAATTCTGTTTGGATATAACATTTATTTACATAGCCTTTTATGGTTTGCAAAGAACTTTAGAGTTATTACCTCATTTTATCCTCAAAACTATCCTGAAAGGTAGTGCTTTTATCATTCCCATTTTACAGGTGAGGCAGGAAGAGATCAAGTTACTTGCCCAAGGTCACAGAACTAGTAGGTGTCCAAGGCCAAATTTGAATTCAGGCCTTCCTGACTCCATTTTCCAAAGGGTATTCACTGTTTTACCTAACTTTTGGGAAATATAGATGTTTTAAAAGTAGATCATATCACTCAGAAAGTATAAAGATAAAAGAGGAGAGATAAAGAAAGAGACTAAGTAAAACCCATAATTTAGGTCAGAAGGAAAATGTGATGGAACAGGGAAGGAAATAGTATTTAAAGTCTTCAAAGTAATGATGGTAATGCTTGGGGATGAGCAGAATAAACTTCTTTTTTATTCACTATACAGTAGAAGGTTTTCTGAGTTAGAAAATGTAGACTAATTTTCTGTTGAAAATTTTCTCTCCCAAGTCTCAGTAATTTGCTATCTAAGAAAATTTAATAAATCTAATTCTAACTAATCTAATAAAATAAGAAAAGGAAGAAAAATATTGCTATAGGGTATCAGGATCATTAAGATTCTTTGCAGCTTTAAATTCTATGATCTTTATCCTATTCAGGTAAATGGGATAGCTAGTATTCTCAATTTCCAGAAGGTAAGAATAGTGACAAGTTTGGGAAATTTTACTTGTCTTTTAGTAAAGGAAGGAAAGAGCATTAGCAGAGTGATTTTTCTTTTAGTTGGACATGAGATTTTATTAGTATAGGAAACTCCCAGCATGGAAACTCTTTTTACTACTGAACTGATATAACTAAGAGTCTAGAAAGATGAACAGGTCAGGGTGATATGGGAAGGATTATACACAGTTCATATGTTGGAAAACCAAAATCAAACCTAAGTATTTCGGACTCTATTCATTATTCCATGTTGGCTATCTAGTAGATTGATGTGTTAGTTATTTCACCAAGGCAAATATTTACATTTATCTGTTGCTTTTATTCACAACATAAATGAAGAAAAAATTTGAAGTAAAATCTTCTACTTTGAAAAATTGGAAAACAGTTACAAGGAAAAAATAATACTAAATTATATTTATTTACCTAAGTTAATCCATTGTCCAGAAAAATCTGAAAGTAACTGCAAATTTGAAATAACATTTGGGTCTCTAAAAAAGGCCTAAAATATAAAACAGGAGAAAAAATTAAGCATTTTATCATTAAGATAATAATAGAAACTTAATTTCTAATATAATTACAGTAACTGACATTTCCATTTAAACTATTAAAACTTTTCATAAAAGAACTAGAATATTAAACATCTCTAAAAACAGGAATTAAAATTAAATTAGTTAAAAGTCTGGTAATTTTTAGAGTTAAAGTTTTATTAATTTCACAAATATAGAGTAACAAAAAAGCTAACAAAATTTCAATTATAGTTTTTTAAGGATTTAATGATAATAATTATATTTGGCTAAAATGCCATGTTTATATATAAAAGTTTCTTACAAAAAACTAAATGAAAACAATTCTCTTCTAGCACTAATTGGAGCAAAAAACTTCCCCATATAATCTTTGTATTTTAGTGAAAATGTTACTTTTGTGTGATGGCTTTTCCCAAGTCCCACCCCACTTTATTAGTGTCCATTTTTACCTCAGTTTACCTTGTATTATACTTATCTGTGCACGACTTTGACACAAGTGGTACTTAAGGTCCTTAAAGGCAAAATTTTGGGGGCTTTTTTGTTCACTTATCTCCCATTCCTACAAAAGTGTCTTATACTTGGTTTGGGAACTGACCAAATAATCAGAAACTATAAATTATCAGAGTTCAAATTGAGATTTATATGTATTTGTTCTTGATGACATATAGTAGTGATAGCAGTGATAAATTGTTGACATAATGTTGGAGTAAAATAGTGGATCACAGCTTGTCTTTCCAAAGAATTGGATTTAAGTGAGATAGAGTTGCATGAAATCAAACCTCATTCTCTCTTCCAGAGAGTCATTCAAGTCCAGTGGCAGGATAAAAGTCAAGAGGACTGGTAGTGGCCTGGAATGAAGTGGATGACCTGGGCATCTTCAATGTCTAACCAAACTCAAAGTGCTCCATAGCACCGCTTCAGCAGATACCATGGCTGTTTGAATAAATTGTTCCCTTCTGCCCATTCTGTCAGGAGGCATCTTCACATGCTTGGGGAAGGTAACAGGTCTCAAAATCATGAGTTAGGGGGAATCTCAATCTGGTAACCTTCCTGTAGAAATGGGTTTACTGGGGTGTGGCTGCTGCATGTTATAACTTCTTGGAGCCAGAGGTTAGAACTGAGTGAAAGATGGACACCAGAAGTGGACAAGTAGCGCTAAAGGGTGCTCAGCAAACTTTCACACCACTGGTGCTAGTCATGGAATATTCTCTCAACACTTCATATACTTATGTGGTGAATAATTTCAAATTATAAGAGTTTAGGAAGAAGTTAACTAAGTAGGTATCCTTGACACTGTGAATTTAGGGTCATTATTTAATTAGTTCCCACATTTACAAGCTTTTGGAAAAAGGCTGCTAAAATCACTAGGAATATGTTAGAATTCACAAATAATGGGTTTTGACCTTATTGGGGGGAAAACACAAGAGATAGCCCTGTTCAGCTCCTTGTATTCTGGAGAAAATTTAATATAATTGTGATGATATTATTCAACAGTACTTGTAAATGAAACAATATGTTACTGTACTCTGAAATACAGTAAGGTAAAAACAAAAGGTAAGCCTAACAGAACTGATCTTTCTTTTCACTGATTAGAATGATAATTCTGGAACAGATAAAAAATAAAAACCTTTTTTTTTTTTAACAATATAAGCTGAGAAAAAGGGTTTAGCAGTTAACTGTCCTTAGTACATGGAAGATCTTCCGGGTTTCAATGAGGAATTTTTAAGGGAAAATTCACGTACTTCAATTGAACCTAGAATTTTATTGAATTTAGGGATTGGGTGGATACAGATTATAAACTATAAAGTAATATGGAAAGGTTTTAAACAACCAACAACCGAAAAACCTTACCTTCTGTCTTAGAATCTTATTGGCTCCAAGGCAGAACAGTGATAAGAACTAGTTAAGTGATTTGTGGTTAAGTGACTTGCCCAGGGTCACACATTGGAGGCCATATTTGAACCAAGGATCTCCAGGTTCTATGCCTGGTTTTCTGTCCACTGAGATATTAGCTGCCCCTGAAGTTTTTTAAAAAAACATACCAGAACCCAAATACATTTTGTACATTCCAAAGAAGTTATATTGGAAGCCTATATACTAACTTCAACAATACCATTTTGTGGAACGGTAGAGCACTGAACCAGAAGTCAGGAATTATGGGTCTTAGTTGTGGGTTTGGCACTTAGCAGTTTTGCATCTTAGAAAAATTACTTATATGTGAAATTAGAGAAGAATTAGATGCTTTCTAATATATAGAATTTTATGGTTAAAATATTTTTGACATTCTTTTGTTTTAGGAATAAGACTGATATAGATTTTAGGAAAATATTGGACTTGATTTTTTTTTAAAAAGCCACAATTAGTTCAGAGGTACGTTTGGTAAAAAAAGATGTTTAGTACAATTTTTAGTTAAAATCAACAACAAAAAACAACTGAAACCACAGTATAAAGAAGTTGATTTTCTTTGATGGCTTTTATACTTGCTTCTAAGGCAGTCCCAGAGGAAGAATTACATATACCACATGTTTTCCAAATCTGAACAACAGTACTGTCATGGAAATAAATGTATATAACATATAGCCTCTTAAGGTGGCTACTTTAAAGAACACTAATTTGGATGTAAGAATTCTGGTATATATTAATATTTTAAAATATCATTAGTTAGAAGGAAGATAATGAATCTTTTGTAATTTTTTCTGTCATGAAAGTCTCATCAATAAGCATCTTGTTGGCAGCAGACTTGCTGCTTCTTAGAGTTCTACACCTCATAATAACCTGGCACATTGTTAGTTATAACTTAATAGGCTGACACAATATTTTAAAGTTTACATATATGCTTATTAATGAAACTCACTTCTACATCCACATTGGTTAAATATTTAAGCATTTTTGACAGAGCCAGATTGAAAGCTGCTTAGGACAGGTGATACTAGAATTCTTAGATCTCTGGACTGGCAGGCCACATTCCTTAGAGACAGACAATTTGAAAGACAGACAATTTATAGAAATTGCGGGTAGCATTCTACCAACTTTTATTGATGTGTCTTGGGATCTTTTCTCTTTATTTCTCTTCTGTTCTTTTCTCACCCCCTTTCCTAATTTTTCTTATTCAATTTTTGAATGCCCGTTATAGGCATTGCCAGAAAAGCTCTCCCACACAGCCACAAACAAAATGCAGCCCCTATGTAGACCCTCCAGCAGCTCCCTCAGTTAATGCCCAACTAAAGTCTGCTAATTCTTGTTGAGGCTGGAAATCAAAGACAATCGCACCAAGAAACCTAGGCAGGACAATTTCTGAGCAGCATACTTCAGGGCTAGGACTGGTCCTCCAGAACTGAAGAACAGAAATTTCTGTTGTATCTTCCCATTTCCCTAATCAGGATTCCTTCCCCAATCCACCCTTTAACCGAAAATTCCTAATATACACATTCAAGGTCCCCTTAAGGATTTCATTTGTGGAACTTGAATCGAATCTTTGTTGGCAGTTAACTAATAATTATCAGTAGAAGCTGGAGGGTCGGGCAGCTTCTAGTGTACCTGCATTTTAAAATGCTGGTGAGGACATTATCACACCGAAGACCTGAGGGTTCAATGATGACTAATCTGGGTTTATATTATAGGGGTCTAGGTGGACAGAAGGACTGCATTTTTTTAAACCTCTGGGGGGAGTCAATGAGCGAAACTTAAAGTCCGGAGCTTTTAGGGGAGACCAGACCCTGGAGATAACGGAGACCCCACGTTTCCATTAGAGGGCCTGGGAGAATTTAATTTATTGAAACGTTCACAATGCAGGGAAACGTTAGGAGTTTTTCGTTTTAAGATGCCAATGGTGAGATTCCCCTCCCTCCCCCTTTATCCTCTCTCTTAAAGAAGGGGTGTGTGTGTGTGTGTGTGTGTGTTATACACCTTATTCTCACACAAGTGTGTCTAAATGTGTATATAATATAAACCTTAACCTCACTTAAAAATAGTGTACGTGTGGGGGGGAAATCACGTGACCCCGAACGTGAACATGGGTGCGGGAGGTCCAAGGCGGATTTTACCATGAAGAAATCATCTTTGCAATAGGCCTGGAAATTCTCGTCAAACCCGAAAGCTTGCACCCTGAGTCTTCCTTGCATCGACCTGGGGCAGAGGGAAGAGACGTGACCGGAGGGTCAGACCTGGCCAGGCTGCCTGCCCCCGTGCCTCCCGGCCCCCCGCGCGTCCCGGCCCCGAGCCTCCCCGCGCCCTGTCCACCTTCCTCTCACCATTTCCGCAGGCGCTGGACTACGTCGGGATTGCTCAGGAACTGGAAGGTTCTCTGAGGAAGGAACCTGAAGGTGAACTTGTTGGTCATATCCCCACACTGCTCAGCCATGCTTGCGCTCTATCTTACTCTGTTTGAGGCCACAGGTTGTGTTGTCATGGAAACGAGGTCCTGACTCTGGAGAGGCCCCGCCCTTCCTCTCCGCCCCGCCCTGCAGTGCCTCTTGCACCTTAGAGCTAGAAGTTCCGCTGCTCTAAGATCCATGGATGAGGGTGGGAATGGGGGACGACAACCCTGCAAAATGGGAAGCCTTCCCCTCCCCATATCCAGAATACGGCCGTTTTTGACTTGGTGTCGAATAACTGGAGCTGATCTGCATGCCCCCTAATCATCTCGAACTCAACCTATCCAGAACACAACTGTTTTTCTCCTCTCCTTCTCCGGGCTGCCACACCTCGGACCTGCCCTTCTATCTCCCCAGTCTGGTACCCCTTCCCATCCTGGGATTTTTTCAATTTCCTTTTATGGCTTGCCCTCCTGGTAGAATGTAAGCTCTGTGAAGGCAAGGGCACTTTTTCTTCCTCCTTGCATTTGTGTCCCTAGTGTTTTGCACAATGCCTGGCACACAAAGGCACCTCCTAGGTGTGGTCTCTCCTCACCGTGTCCCTAACGCGGTCTAGGTACTAGTCACTCAGATCCTCGGTCTCAGTGACGTTGGGCACTCCTCACCATCCTCCACGGCCAGCAAGCAGCTGCCAAGTCTTGCCTCCTTTGCATTTGACACCTTCCTTCCACACAGCTACCACCTAGGGCAGACCATCAGCTCTCCCACGGACTATTGCAATAGCAGGTTTGGTCTTCCTATCTCAATTCCCTCACCATTCCGGTTCAGCATCCTGCAGCCAAAATAACTTTTCCAGGTCTAACCGCATCACCCACCTCTCCTGCCCAGAAAACGCTAGTGGTTCCCTAAGTTAAAATGTTAACTTTGCGAAGTTGGTATTTCAAGTTCTTCACAAAATGGCACCTTTTTAACCCCACAATCGATTGTGGCCAGCCAGTGGAGTGGATAGAGCACTAGCTGGAGACAGGAGCAAACTGATCCAGCTTCAGATCCTAGCAATGTGACCCCGGACAAGTCACGTGGCCCGGTGTGCCTTTGTTTCCTCATCCGTAAAATAAGCTGGAGAAAGATAGGACAAACCACTCCAGTATATCTGACAAGAAGCCCCCCCCCCCCCCAAAAAAAAAAGGTCACAAAGCTTGACACTTGACTGAAACGACTAAAACGACCACCACCAGTACTAAGGTTCTTTTCAGATCTAAATCTTAAAGAGTCGATGGGATCACTTCTTCCATAGAGAAAGTAAAAAGAGGAGGTAACCAAAAAGAAGATGGAGAATGGGAGGAGCTATGGAGCACGTGGCAGAGCTGTTTTCATTCTTTCTCGGATGATATGTAGTGAAACTAAAGTATTATTGAAAAAAAAATAATAGTTCTTTCTCCACTGAATCTCTGCGTGTGTTACCCACGTATAGCTGCTTTCAGGCCATTTACTGTTAAAATGTATTGCTCATCTAATCCCAGGCTCGTTCCCTACAGTTAGCTCCAAAGCTCTTCCTTTCCTGCTGTAAATGTTTAATAATTGGCTGGGGGGAAGGCGGACACAAAAAGTCTAGGCACAACACACTTTTGAAAGTTTAGTTTGCGTTATTTAACATTCTCATTTCTGTTTTAAATCTAGATTTTTGTTATTTGTTGATTTCTGATTCATGCACTATGTGTGATCCTTGCACTGAAAATTCAAGTCAGCTCTTGCTTGGTTCAAACTGGATCCAGCATATCGCTCTTCCCAGATCCCCTATTTTTCATCTCCACTTAAACTTGATTTTGATTCTTGCCTTATATACAAGAGTGAGACCATAAGCATGACTTTCCTTTCACATCTTTCTTTTACTCCAATCATACTTACTCCTTGAAATTTCAGAGGAAAAGAAGTCTCTTTGTCTCCCAATTGAAACTGGTCCTGCATTTCTGATCTTATATTTTTCTGTTCCCCAAAGAATCTTCATATCTCCCTTTCCAGTATTTTTCTAACTCTTTGGCTTCACTAGCTTCTTTTCTTCTGCATCAAAGTAAAAGTGTGTTCTCAATCTTCAAATAAACAAAAAACAACTCAATATAATGCTATTTCTCCCCCTCAGTCAATTTTTTAAAGAGAATGATGAATAAATGGTGAATTCATGTCCCTTTCAACAATTTTCTGTGGATACTTGCATCTTAGTTTCTACCTTCTACCAATTACTCTCTAATGTAACCAATGACCTCCTCTAGCCAACTTTCAGTTGGCTTTCTCAGTCATCTTCCTAGCACAGGGGTTCTTAACATTTGTGCATAGATACGTTTGTTAGTTTAGTGAAGCATTTGGAACCTAGTCTAAGAAAAATATTTTTAAATTATTGAAGAAATGCTAAATTTCTGTTGGTGAAATTCAAGTGCTCCTTCTAACATATACTATGTGACCTAGTCAATTCATTTAACCTCTACCACTTTAAGGAAGTTCTGAGATTACAAATTATAGATGAGCTGCTCTCCACACAAGTAAATTCAAAGATCTGAATCTCCCTACCCTAAGGGAAAAAAGTTCATAACACCATCTTAAAAGGATTGTTGAAAAATCTGGACAATGACTTTATCATCTTTTTTCATTATATTACATTAAATCTATGAATTTCCCTGAGATTAAATTCTGAGATCAAAATGATGATAAACATAGCTATTTAAAATTATTACAATTTGTTGAAAATTATTTTTGTTTAATTATTTGGAAAATTTGGAAAAGTATATTGGATTTTCAATGATTAAATATTTTATCATTTTATTATATTTTTCAATATTTATAGTTCTTTCAATATTTATTGAGAAATCAATGGACACTAAAAGCTTTAGTTTTTTCATAGCTACAAAGTGAGTGTTACAACTTTTGTAACATCAAAATGGGTGGACTAGTTTTATGAATTTCTTTCAACATTCTTCTATTTTTAGTATCTTCTAGTTATTTTATTGTACTCTGTCAAAATCTTTCATGAGTCCATTTTTATTTAACAGATGTGAAACTCTTTACCATAGCTATTCATATTTCTACTTACTTGCTTCATGATATATATACATATATATCAATCAGGTCCTGTGTTTGTTTGGGTTTTCTGAAGCCACATTCTGGTTTTCCTATTCCACAACCAGCTCCTTTTTCCTCAAAAAAAAAAAAAATAAACCCTTACCTTCTGTATTGGAATCAATACAGTATTGATTCCAAGACAGAAGAGGGGTAAGGGATAGGCAGTTGGGGTTAAGTGACTTGGCCAGTTGGGAAGTGTCTGGGATCACATTTGAACTCAGGACCTCCCAACTCTGAGCCTGACTCTGTCTATTGAGCCACCTAGCTGCCTCTCCTCAAATAAATTTCTAAGATTTAATAATATATTTTTCTCAAGAATTCTGAAGAGTATGGCAAAGTTCTGCCTCTACACATTCTCTTTCAGTGAACTCATCAGCTCCCAGATAAGGGGACTTCCAGATCTATATATCTAACTTGGGTCTCTTTCCAAGATTCAGTCCTACATCACCAATTACTTATTAGACCACATTCAAGTGGATGTCCTGGAGGTAACATACCCCAAACAGAATTTATTAACTGCCCTTCACCCCTGAACTTCCCTAGTTCTATTGAGGGCATTACTGTTTATCCAGTTAATGTTTTTTAGTCTTAGATTCTTCAGTCTTCCCTTACTCCATTAATATGTATGTGTATATATATATATATACACACACAACCTGGTTGCCAAATCTTGTTAATCCTACCTCAATAATATCTCTCTCATCCTTTCTCTTCTCTACCCCTCACATGGCCATGGCTCACATTCACTTTAAATCCTCTCTACATTGTGCAGAAATAGACATTTCACTTTTAAAAGCTATATTTCTTTCTAATCAGTCCTGGAATTCTCACTATTGGGCTTGGGACTTTTTTTTGCCCCCATTTCACAGTTGAAAACTGTCTTGCTATTTCTTTTCTATGAGTGGTGCATCATGGTGCAGAGGAAAGTATACCAAATCTTGGCCTCAACTCCTCATTCTGTTCTTTCTGTTTGACTTTGTCAACTTCCTCTCTCTGGTCTCAGTTTCCTCATGTATTAAATGCGGATTGTATCAGATGGCTACTAAGGTGCTTTCCAATGCTAAACTTGTGATTGTTAATATCTGAGAATATGCTTGGTGCTGACTCAGGACAGATGGCACCAGTGGGCACATAGATGACTGGGCTGGGAGTCTGGCCTGGGGTACCACTAAGCAACAGTGTGTTATCCACCAAGAAGCTGGGTATATACTTACTGGTGAAGCTGCTCAACATATCTCGTAGGCCTAGGAGAATGATCTCTACCTATGACAGTTTAGTGGTCCAGTTCCTTGTTATCTACATGGTTTCCAGCTGCTTAGTTTGCTGGTCCTTCCGCTGTGGGAACACTGAGCCTGAATTTATTCCAAAGAGTTAAGCTGTGGGTAGACTGCTGGGCCCTCTTGACGCACTCCATGTGGGTCTTGGTGTTCTGCCCATTTCTTTCCAGTTCTGGGAGAAGTGAGTTCCTTACCAAGAGTCAAGGGCTATAGTCATAGCCTTGGACAGGGTTTTTATTTTTTGAGATTTATTAAATTTGTTTTTTTAAATATGTTTGTAGGACCAAGTTTTGGAGTAGGGGGTCCCATTATGTAGTTTCACTTTTAAATGTGGGCTTCTCAGCTCTGCCACTCCTTCCTTGGTTGAGTCAACTGGCACAGGTCAGTGCTAGCGATTAGATATGCTTATGATTAGAGTTGTTTTCCACACTGGCATAGGAGATACATCTAAGCATATTTTTCTGTTCTCTGTGTTGGACCACAGAGATTGGGGGTCTATAAAAAGCTTTAATCAAATTGGATGGAATTAAGTATTATAATTGTTGCATTTTAACTTGTTGGTGCCAAGGCAGAAAAACATCTAGTGTTCATTAAGCATTAACTACGTACCAGCCAGGCACTGCGCTAAATGGTGAGGCTTCAAGTAAAGGCAAAAAAATAGTCCCTACCCTCAAGGAGCTCACACTATTATGGGGAAGAAAATATATAAGCAAATAGATATATACAGAGAAAATGGGAGGCAGTCTCAGAAGGGAAGGCGCTACTAACTGGGGAGACTTGGAAAGACCTCCTGCAGAAGCTGAGATTGAGCTGGAAATTGAAGAAAGCCAGAGAATCTCAGAGGAAGGAAGGAAAGAAGGAAAGAGATCCTTCCAGGGATGGAGGGAGGCCAGAACAAAGGCACTCAGACAGGCACTGGAGGTTCATATTCGAAGCTTAAGTAGGCCCTTGTGGCAGAAGTAAATGTAAGAGGACTGGAAAGGTATGAAAGAACAAAGTTATGAAGAACTTTAAACACCAAGTAGAGGAATCTATATTTGATCCTGGAGGTGACAGGGAGGCTCTGTAACTTGCTGAGAAGAGGAATGATGTAGGCAGACCTGCACTTTAGAAAAATCAGTTTTGCAGACAAAAGGAGAATAGATTTGAGAAAGAAGATATTTAAGACAGGGAGAATAATTAGAAGGATATCACAGTAGTCCAGATGAGAGATGCTGTATGAGTGGTGGCTCTGTGAATGCAAAGATGGATATAAGATATAATGAGAGACTAAGAGCATTCAGGAAGATGGAGAAAAAACAAAGAGAGAGCAATTTCCTGAAAACACAGAGAGAAGAGAATATCCAGGAGGAAAAAAATGATCAACAGTATCTAATGCTATAGAGAAGCCAGACAATCTCTAAAACGAAATTACAAATAAGTCGTTAACTTGGAACAAGGGATGACATTTCCACATGGATAGTTTCCTATACTCATGAAATTGTAGGTCTGGACCCACATTATTGTGTGCTTTAATTTAGCTAAGAACATTAACAATTGCCAATTTCACTTAAAGTTGATTTCTGAAATCTTTTTAGAAGAATATAGGTTAAGTCTACAAGTGGTTGAAAATAGTAAAATAAATCCATCTTCTGCTTGTAGTTTTGTCTAGAGGATGCCAAAAATCCATGATGATTTTCTCACAGAATTGTAGTCGTTTTGATATTTGTTGTAGGAAGAGGCAGACAGCCTCAATTATAACAATAAACTGCTGCTTCTGAAAAATTAAATTTTAGCAATTTTAATTTCTCCAATTCAAAAAGATGATTTTAACGCTAAATTACCACTAAATTAATGGAGCAGTACAGCAAAAATAAAAAACTTACTTCATGAATGAGTGGGGGGGGGGAAGCAGCTGAGAAAGAAGATAGAGAAAATAGGAATGGGTTAAGTCAGCCTTTTGTTTCTGATCAAGTGTTGAGGGGGCGGAGCCATGGCACCAGGAAGATATAAACATGTAGGGGCTGGAATGTGTCTCTGTTCTCTGGCAAGATGCCTGTCTTTGACGTTAATTTAAAGCTTTCTGGGGTTGGCGAGCAAACCAGTTAGTTCCTCTGCTTTTTTAAGGGCTGGGTACAAGGTCATGTGAGTCTTTGTTTGGCTTCCATAAAAATAGTTTTTATTGCAAAATCCTGTTTTTTGTTTACACTTGTTTAAACAAAGTTTATGAAATGTTATAAAGCAAGGTACCCCAATTTCCTGCTCAAATCAATCTGCCAGGCCTCCAGCACCGCATGATAAGTCCCAGCTTGGGACCATAAATACAACTCTTCTTTCTAACTGCTATGTAGGGAAAACTAAGGGTATATGTTCCTTGGGATGGATACACACACACACACACACACACACACACACACACACACACACACACAAACACACACCTTCATTGTGGATACTTGACTCACATGACTTGTGAACAAACCTCTGCAATTCTGTGATAGACTTTTAATATTACACATGCTTTTGTATAGACTTCTTTCCTGATTTTGGTAGGGCAGCTCTCTAGCCTCTGACCCCCACCTGACACCCAGCTCTCACGTCTTCGACAGGCCAGCTAAACCTTGTGAGGGTAGCCATCAGGCCCTCGTCGACCCCTGGTGAACCAGGGCTTTGCTCACCCAGCATGTGAAGACTGCTTCAGCCGAACAGATGGAAGAAACCAATAAGAAGGTTCAACGGCTGAGAGGGTGACGCAGCAAAGCACTGTGGAGTGCTCAGGGCGTGTTGGAGCACAAAAGAAAACACGGCCATCCAATGCAGCTGAGGAAGTCTCCAGGTGTAATGACTTTTCATGCCACTGGACCCAGGCTTCCAATGCCAAGAGAGTGGGACTGTCTCTGTGCATCGACTTTTCCACTTAAATCTCCTTCACACACAAGTGTCTTTGTGCACACTCATCTACATCACAGATGAAAGCGCACAAAGACAATCATCATCCTCGGTTACTGAGAGACTGCTACTTCTACTACTACTACTATAGTCATTCAAGTAGTAAACAAACTTTTACTGGTGCTATGTGTAATATACTGATAGACAGGCATCTACTATGTACCAGGCATTCTCCTAAGTACATCTCATTTGATATTCAGAACAATCTCAGGAGTAGGGATTATTTTTATCCCCATTTTTCAGGCAAGGAAACTGAGGCAAACAGTAGTTATGTAGTTAAGCCCAGACTCACAATTAGTAAGTGTCTGGGACCAGATTTGATCTCAGGGTTTCCCAACCCCATGCCTAATGTCCTATCCCTTCTTCTACCTACCTGTCCCTGGAAAGTGTTCTAGAAACTCAACTTCGTAGACCATCAGCTCACATTAGTCAATATTTTGTGATTATAAAACACTTTGCAAATATAGAATTTGATCTTTACAATCACACTGCAAATTAAGTAGCTTCTGTGTTATGCTCCCCATTTTACAGATGTAGATTCAGAGGCTCAGGTTAAGTGTTCAAGAGTACACACCTATTAGTATGAGACAGAGCCAAGAGTCAAGGTCAGGTTTTTCCATATCAAGTTAAGTGGTCTTTCCAGTCCACCATTCCTGCCCTCCTCTCATGGTGCTTTTCTCTTAACAGATTTCATTACTATGTTTGTAAAAATCTGGTGGTGACAATCCAATGCTGAGTTTTCCTTTTCTTCTTCCTTCCTGATAGTGCTTATTGGATCTCTAGCCCTAGAGTCAGGCAGATCAGAGTTCAAATCCTTACTAGCTCTGTGACTCTGACCTAGTCACTTAATCTGTCTCCTTTAAATTTCTTCATCTTTTTTTTTTAAAAGATGGGGATAATAATACTACCATCTACCTCCCCTTTGTGGTTATGATGATAAAATGAGATATTTGCTAAATGCTTTGTAAAACCACATATAAAACTATTATTAACCTTGTAACATTAATTTATCCCAATTCTTTGTTTTTGACATTTTATTGATGCCTTTTGGTTTTCTATCTCGGTTACTTCTCCTTAGATTCTCCTCAAATTGTCTCCTTCCTTGAAAAAAACAAGTAAAATCAACCCAACGTAACAATTACATCTGATAACATTTATGATATTTCCAATGGATATTTTTTCACTTTTCTGTTGATGGGGGAAAAGTGTGTTTCAGTATGTTTTAGAGGAGCAAAATTATTCATTTCAATTAATCAGGATTCTGTTGCCTATTTTTGTTATTTTCTTTTATATCATTATAGTCATTGTGTATACTGCTTTGATTCTACTTACTTCATTCTTGTTAGTTTATACAAGCCTTTCCTTATTTTTCCAAATTCCTTATATTCGCCCCCCTTTTTTTTGCAGTACAATAACATTCTAAGACATTTAAATATAATTCTTTTAGACATCACCCTATTGACTACTGGTTTTGGATTCAGGAAGACCTAGGTTCAAATCCTATTTCAGGTACGAGCTGTATGACTAGTGGTGTGTGTGATTTTTAGAGCTCTTTGTAACATTCCTCTACCCCCAATCCCACACCTATCAGTCTTTTTACACCTTACTTGGCACCAGTCTGTACTCTTTGACCCAGTGAAATTGGCTTCCTTGCAATTACACTAACAAAAGGCACTCCATCTCTTGGCTCTGGATAGCTTCTTTGCTGGTTTCCCATGCCTGGAATGTTCTTCTTCCTCATCTCTGCCTACTGGAGTCTCTAGCTTTCCTTCCAGCCCTAGCTTTTATAGGAAGCCTTTCCTATATATCCTGCACATAGCTTGTCTGTATATATTTGTTTGCTCATCTCCCTCATTAGACTATGAGCTCCTTAAGAGCAGAGACTATCTTTTTACTTTTTCTTTAAATTCTTGCACATAGTAGACACTTGTGTATTGACTCACTGTCCCTGGGTAAGTCACTTAATTGCTCTGTGAGTGGGTTGGACTTAATGATCTCTATGTTCCCTTTCATCTCTGCTTCTGTGCTGGTTTTGTTTCTAGTTTTTTGCTACCACAAAGAGATTCTATAAATATTTTGATATGTATGGATTTGAATGAATAGATGAATAAAAAAGCATTTATTACTATGTGTCAGGAGCCCTGCTAAGTGCTGGAGTTACAAATACAACAAGCTGTACCCCTAAAGAATTTATATTCTGAGAAGACAGCACATATGCCAATATGTGGTGGCCATTGTAGTAGAGGCATGGAGAGAGAGAGAGAGAGAGAGGACTTGTAAGCCAAGATGCAAGAAACAAGCTGAGAACCTAACCTTGCCTGTCAATCAAGAGGAAGGTTCCAAACGGGATGTTCCCAGGAGTGGCAGTTGGGGGGTTTCTGACCACAGAGAGAAGAAGGAGTAACTTGGCTTTTGAGTTGGTTGTCTCTTTTGAGAGTTGAGCTGGCCAGGAGAAACTGAGAGACTTTGAACTTTGTTTCTCTTTTGGGTTAAGCTGAGAGACTTTGCTGACTTTGTGAAGAAGAAGAATGAAGATTTTAAACAGCTGTTGTCTTCCCTCTCTCTAACTGTCTTAGAGTCACAGTTTGTGACTGGACTACTTTCTCAAACCCTCAAATTCCCCCTCATTTTGGATTAGGGACATCCTCATCCCTCTTACCTCAGTTTCCTATCCTGTTATCCCAATAAACCCCTTGACTTGAAAAAGGAAAAGAAAAGATTATCTTTATAGTTCATTCATGGGGGAGTGAAGAAGCCAAAGGCTTCAAGAAGAACTGAGAGGTGAGGGAGGCAGAAAGGAGAGGGTTGGAGAAGGGAGGGAGTGAAGGGGGGAGGAGGTAGGAAAGATACATTGATCCATCAGTCATCAGTAGGGATCAATAGACAAAGCCCAGAGCATTCCCCAGAGCAGTTCCCCTGTGTGTCAGCATCCCTGTACTAGCATCCCTCAGCATTTCTCATTCCTACTTCCATTACAACCAAGCAGTTTCAGGTTCCCCTTAGCGGCTTTCTCTAGTCACAAGCCTGCCAGAGTAGTCATTGCAACAAAAGAAACAGTTTCATCAGTTTACCTTCTCTATTTCAATTGACAGATGGGACCATTGAGAAGCATTTTAGATAAGGAAGTCAGAGAATCTGATGAATGGAGTCATGGGGTAATTGATTGACATGTCCTTACCAGGATAGTGGTATGGATTTTGTTATTCCTTGGCATATTAACTCTTTCAAGCTGCTGAAATTCCATTTAAAGATGCAATAAAAATTATTCCTTCTTGAATACCAGATTTCATACCTGAAGGAGTAGAATTAAGGACGAACTGGTAGAAGGTACAAGGAAGCAAACTGGCTCAAAGTAAAGGAAAACTTCCTAACCTTTAGAGCTGTCAAAAGCTCCAGGCCTTGAACAGATTTCATTGAAATTCCTGTCTCTGTTAGTGAGTTCTCAGACTTTGGAAAGCTTTTAGTGAGCTCTATCAAATTGTTGAGGATGTAGTAGAGAAGAACTGATTAGGGCAGGGGTTAGATTGGATGTTTTTTGAGTTTCTTTCTCAATTGGAGATTCCATAATTCTATGAAGAGATTTGATACAGTTTCTAGTTCTCTTTGGGATTCTATCCAGAATGGAACTATTCTGATCATTTACAAGGCTTGTGATCTTTTGTAAGCAAATAGCTCTGTGCCTTACTCCTTTGGGAAGTAAAGAACTTATCTCTTTATGCAAGTGTAGTTTGTCATCTGCCAACACTTCCTAGTTATCAAAAATAATATTCAAAGTAACTGTAGTATATAAAATTGGACAAATGAAATTCATTCCCTTTGGTCAGATGGTTCTCATGAACTCTCTATTAAAACTGTAACTCATTTTAATTTTCCCAAGGAGCTCCTATTAGGATTAATTAAACCATAGGGCTAATAAGGATCATTTGGGGTAATTGGGATCTTAGCAGCCAAAGACAGGGTAAAGAATAGTGGGTAAGGTTTCTTTAAGGCCAGACAGAATCTTGGAAGGGTGCTTGTTGGAATTCTGGGTAGCTGGAGTCCATTGGGGTTTTTTCCAACCGCCTACAGCCTCCTGGAGGTTTTTTCCCTCAGAGGAGGCTGGTATTTCTGTTCCTTGGAACACTGCAAAAACCCAATGGCAGGTGAAGAAGGAGAACAGGTTAGAGTTTCTGGAATAAGTTTGTGGGGGAAATCAACAGAAAAGAGAAAGAGAGAGGCTGTTTTCCCTTTGTGAGACTGCTGAGAGGACTAAGCCATTTTGTGGCCTGCTTAGGCCAAAAATCTTAGCTAGGACTGGAAGGGCTGGCAGTGGGCAGAGAGAGTGAATAACCAAACTGATTTAAAGCTAAAAAGAGATCTAAGGAGAAAGTAAATTTAGATATATAACTAAGACGATTAGTAATTAGCATAGATTATTTAGCATAAACCCTGGGTTTTTAGTGATAGTTTTAAGGAAGGTTTTAAGGAGTCTCAAGTTCCTAGAGTAGGAAGGAAGCATTTTCAGGCTAGTGGTGGGGGAAAAAGCTTAGACCTCTTTAAGATTAGGAAATCAATCCTAATCCTCAACCTTAGTCACCTTTCCTTACCTTTCTTCCAGCCTTTTCCAGTATTTATTAAATAGAGTTTTTTTAAATATCTACCTCCAGCAGTTATCCTTGTGTAGGCCCAAAAACAATTACACAGAGCTTCAGTAGCCACAAACTATTAGACACCTGCCTGATCTACTACAAGCAGTAAAGAAGATAGTGCATCTAATTCTGTACCCCACCCCCCCCAACATTCTTATATTAACATTCCTAGCCATTCTTATTTGCCACACTCCTACTTACCTTTATTCTTGCAGATTTCTGGAGTTGCAAAAACTGGTGACTAAAGTTATTTCCCTTTGTTAAGGTTTTGTCCTCATAAGTGACATCTATACATTTCCAGATGTCTTTTTCTCTCTGTATGCCATAGATGAACTATCATAAATATAAGGGTTAAAAGATTATGGTTGGACTAAATATATGAGAATGTGGTCACTGAAATTAATATATCTCATGTCAAATGACTTTATAGTAGTTTTATTTACAAATTAGAGGGAAAGAGTAAGTTAGAGAAATGAGAAAGAGGATAGAGTAAGAAATCTAGCTAGATTAATGAGTTAAATATCTGTTCCAGTGCCTGGCTTTGTTCTGGTAGGGCTCTAGAAGCCCAGCCAGAGGACCCAGGGGTAAATTAGGTATCACCCACGAGACCTCTGAGAGGGAGGCCTATCAGATGTTAATTTCTCTAGAAGTCAGGAAAGGAAGGCCAGCTTTTTCCAATCCAATCCAAAGTAAAGAGCAGTCTCACCAAATGATCCTCCACCAGCCTTCACAACCTTGAAGGAGCTCGAACCATTTCCTCACAGGAAGTTGCAACTACTTTTAAAGACCCTTCTTTTTGTCACTTCCTGTTCCTCCCCCCACCCCCACTTTATGGGGACCAATTGTAGTTTATAAATTTTCTTAGGACTGCCCAGGGGGCAGTCAGTTGTTTCTGAGTTATCATTTACTTTAGCACATGAGTTGCAGACCTCCCCCCACTTAAGTATAAAGTGGGGGTATATACATGCTTTTGGTAATTAAATCTACAGGTAGGCAGGGGAGAGTTAATCCTATCTTCACATATGGTTAATTATGATTAACAGAAATCAAAATTTTGACACATATCAATCCTGAATTATCACCTGCTTGTATAGAATTATAAGCATTTCCTGTAGTATAAAGCATTCTATTTCCCTTGAAATTCCATGCCTCAAACAGATTTCATAGAAATTCCTAAGACTTGAAAAATCGGAAGCTGATCTGTCCACATGGCAGGTTGATTGAATCCTGGCATCAAAGACTTCTGGGGAGAAGGAAAGTGATTTTGGGGAAAGGTAGTGGCACCTGGGGTATGAAGAAGAAAATAAATACCTCAGACCCTTTCTTCCCAGCTACCCAGAGTGGTCTGAGAAAAGGTGAGATGGTAAAAATTCCAAGATGATATCCCAATGTTCTGGAAGCAGATCTTCCTAAAGTTTTGGTCTGACTATGCCAAAGACATTGTCATCATTCAAGTGAGTACTGTTAGATGATTTCCCTATTGTTCCTTTCAAGGTGAGATCTTATCTCCAGAGTGTATGTTGTGAGATTGTTTTCTCTGATCCTTTACTCTTTTAGTTCCAATAAATATTTTTTAAAATATATTTTTCTGTTTGAATACTTTTGTTTTAAAAATACATTAATTTCTAACTATATTTGCCCCACACAACATAACAGCCTTCTCTTGAAGCAAAATATTTTTTCTAGGTCCAAAAGCATTTAAATTTTAATTGAAGAAACCATAAGTAGGCAATTATGAGATATTTATAATGAAAAGAAAGTAGCATTTGAGCTATATTTTTAATTACTTATTTTAAGTATTTTTTTCAAGGTTACGTGATTCATGTTCTTTCCTTCCCCTCTTCCCTTTCTCCTCCTGGATATGACAAGCAATTCACTGGTTATACATGTATTATCACTCAGTATCTACTTCCAAATCATTCATTTTTGTATTAATCTTTTAAAATCAAAACCCTAAGTCCTATACCCATATAAACAAGTGATAAATCATATATTTTTCTTCTGCAGTTCTACTCCCACAATTCTTTCTCTCATTGTGGATAGCATTCTGAAACAAAAGATTTTTAAAGAGAAAAAAAACATTTCTGCAAACTAACATATAAACAACGTTTGCCAACATAAGAGCTTCTAGTGGAGTTTTATGGAATATGAGTAATGACTGATGGGAGATAGCAGAGAGAACCACCAATAATGTTCTCTCACTATATCTCCTTTCTGCTCTTCTCATCCCCCCAGCCTTCCTAGAAATGTCTCCTTCCTCTTTTCTTTCCCAGCTTGATGTAGATCCTTATTCTCACTCTTGGTACCCACTCCTCTGCTACCTTTTGGCTCCTCCCTTACCTACAGTTATGGGATTAGCCTTTCTAGCAAACCCTCCTGCTGTGGGGCAGGAAAAGGGGCATGGAGCTCCCATAAAGGGATTAAACACTTGGAATTTATTACTCAAGAGTTTCTAGGTCATTAGGCAGTGCCACCTTAACTTGCAATACATAAGAATCTCAGACAAGCTGTCTGGACTCATGTCACAGTAAGGTATGCAGTCTAGGTCTGATAAAAATAAGATAAAATTAACATGGATGAGCTCCCACTGTGTGCCCTAGGTGAATTTTTTGGTGCCAATATTCTAAGGAGGCACTATATGCAACTGCTCACATCAACTTCCATATTTATAATGGATTCAGTGATTATATATCAGTTCTTTGGGATTCAGTCATGCAAAATTATACTAAAGAAACTGGTATGATTTGTAAGAGGGAACATCAGAAAACTGCCAAGTTAATATTTAAAGCAAAAGACACCCCCCACACAAACACTCTTAATTTTTCTTTAATTTATTAAAGGAACTTCAAGAGCATCCAGGAAGGGACATTCTAGATTTTCTCTAGTAGGTGCCTAAAACTTACTGGAGAACCATTTTGTAATAATATTTTTATTTGCCCCTCATTACATATAAAAATATTTTTAACATCCTTTTTTGTTTTTTAAGTTTTGAGTTCCAAATTCCCTTCCTCTTTCTGATCCTCCCTGCCTTTCTTCCTCCCTGAGACGGTAAACAATCTGATATAGATCTTACATGTGTAATCATGTAAAACATTTTTCCATATTAGTCATTTTGTGGAAGAGATCTCAAATTAAAAAAAGACAGTGAAATATAGTGTTTTTCAGTCTGCATTCAGACTCCATTGGTTTTTTCTTGGAGAGCAGATGGTATTTTTCATCATGAGTCTCTGGGATTGCCTTAGATCACTGCATTGCTGAGAATCACTAGGTTATTGCTAGTTGTTCATCCAGAAATATTGCTGTTATTGTATATAATGTTCCTCTGGTTCTGTTCACTTTGCTTTGCATTAGTTCATATAAGTCTTTCCAATTTTTTTCTGAAATCATCCTGCTTGTCATTTTTTGTAGCACAATCATATTCCATAACTAGTATATACCACAACTTGTTCAGTCATTTCTCAATTGATGGACAACTGCTCAGTTTCCAATTCTTTGCTATCATAAAAAGAACAGCTATAAATATTTTTGTACAAGTAGGCCCTTTTCTGTTTTTCATGATCTCTTTGGGATACAGACCTAGCAATGGTACTGATGGGTCAAAGAGGAGAACCATATATTCTAGATTTTAGGGGAGAATCCCATTTTGCTACCACCTCAACTCAGCACCCACAGTTTTGTAGATTAAGTCTCCAGGGGAGGCAAATATTCCTGCCTAATGATATCAGAGCTGAATGGCAACCCTGATGGTTAGGCCTGGTGTTCCTTCAGCTCACCAGAAGAATTATGGTTGTGGGTGACTTCTTGCTCACTGAAGGCATTTGAGGAACTATATTTGTTCAGTAGGTTAGGGTCCTGGTTGAGTCTGGGTAAGCAATGGGTCAGATTGGGGCCTTTCAGGTAAGGGGTCCCAGGCTCATTGGTGGGCTCCACCTCTGGTAACTATATTTTTCCAAACATAATTATTCTGGATTTCATTACTTAGTCTCTAGTTATGTATCTTTTGCCCATCTTTTTCTTCCCCCTCGTTCTTTTCATTCCTTCTTTTCTCCTTATTTTCCTATTCCCTCTCTCATGTGTTTCCCACTTGTGTTCCTGCTCTCATTGTTGGCATTTTTTTAAATCCTTACCTTCTTTCTTAGAACCAGAAGAGCACTAAGGGCTAGGCAACTGGAGTTAAGTTATTTGTCCAGGGTTATACAACTAGTGAAGTATATGAGGCAGATTCAAAATCAGGACCTCCACTCACTATCCTCTTAGTCACCTAGCTGCCCCTGGCATGTGATTCTTCAGGACCCAATATCCCTAGTGCATATGAAATAAGGGATAGTTTTTGTTATATACTTTGCTGTTCTGTTTAGTAACTGCCTTTTTATTTTGAATTAATGGATCTTCTGCCTTGGTCTGGTAAAAGAGAAATACTGACAGGAACTTGTGAGTTGTGGTTTCAAAACACATACATACATACATACCACAACCCCCTGAACCTTTCTCCTTCCTTGCTTCTCCCTCCCTCCTTCTCTCTTTCCTTTTTCTTTTTTTCCTTCCTTCCTTCCTTCCTTCCTTCCTTCCTTCCTTCCTTCCTTCCTTCCTTCCTTCCTTCCTTCCTTCCTTCCTTCCTTCCTTCCTTCCTTCCTTCCTTCCTTCCTTCCTTCCTTCCTTCCTTCCTTCCTTCCTTCCTTCCTTCCTTCCTTCCTTCCTTTCTTCCTTCCTTCCTTCCTTCCTTCCTTCCTTCCTTCCTTCCTTCCTTCCTTCCTTCCTTCCTTCCTTCCTTCCTTCCTTCCTTCCTTCCTTCCTTCCTTCCTTCCTTCCTTCCTCCCTTCCTTCCTCCCTCCCTTCCTTCCTTCCTCCCTTCCTTCCTCCCTTCCTTCCTTCCTCCCTCCCTTCCTTCCTTCCTTCCTTCCTTCCTCCCTTCCTCCCTCCCTCCCTCCCTCCCTCCCTCCCTCCCTCCCTTCCTTCCTTCCTTCCTTCCTTCCTTCCTTCCTTCCTTCCTTCCTTCCTTCCTTCCTTCCTTCCTTCCTTCCTTCCTTCCTTCCTTCCTTCCTTCCTTCCTTCCTTTCTCTTTCTCTCTTTCTCTCTCTCTCTTTCTCTCTTTCTCTCTCTCTCTCTTTCTTCTTTCTTTCTTTCTTTCTTTCTTTCTTTCTTTCTTTCTTTCTTTCTTTCTTTCTTTCTTTCTTTCTTTCTTTCTTTCTTTCTTTCTTTCTTTCTTTCTTTCTTTCTTTCTTTCTTTCTTTCTTTCTTTCTTTCTTTCTTTCTCTTTCCTTCTTTCCTTCTTTCTTTCCTTCTTTCCTTCTCTTTTGTTTTAGAATTTATACTAAGTATAATTGTAAAAGTTAGGCAATTGGGGTAAGTGACTTGCCCAGAGTCGTACAACTAGGAGGTGTCTGAGGTCAAACTTTAACCCAGGTGCTCCAGACTCCAGGCCTGGCTCTCAATCCACTGACCCACCTAGATGTAATGCAGCATCTTTTTTTCAGGGCCATTTCTGGTCTTTACTTGCTGGAAGAAGAAAGAGGAAGAAGTTCAGGGGAAACCAGGGGAACCAAAGTGCACATGGAAGCAGACCTTCCTTGTTTATAAATTAAGAGGTTAGACTTTTAGCAGCAGTTCTCAAAGTGTGATCTGAGGCCCTTTGGGGTCCCTGAGAACCTTATAGGGAGTTCCATAAGATCAAGCTCTTTTCATAAGAATAATAAGACATTTTTATTTCAAACATGGTAAATAGTAATAGATATAACTATCCCCCACCCCATACCAAAGCTCTTGGTGGAGGGTCTTAAATAATTTTTTTTTAGTAAAAAACCCTTACTGAGTATTGGTTCCAAGGTAGAAGAGTGGTAAGGGCTAGGCAATGGGGGTCAAGTGACTTGCCCAGGGTCACACAGCTGGGAAGTGTCTGATGCCAAATTTGAACCCAGGACCTCCCATCTCTAGGCCTGGCTTTCCATCCACTGAGCTACCCAGCTGCCCCCTTTAAATAATTTTTTTTTAAGTGTAAAGGAGATTGGAGACTGAGCCATTTGAGAAACATTAGACCTTAGTAGTCCCTTCCATCTCTGACACTTTATGTTTTCAGGTCATCTCCAGCCCCTCCATTCAGAAGATTATAGAATCATAGAACCTCAAAGTTTGAAGAGACCTTGGAAATTATTTCATCTAAAGCAGACCTGGAAGATCAGAGGATCTGGCTTTAGAAAAGGACTTTAGAAGCCATCAAATCTAATCCTGTCCCAGAGGAGAATTCTTTCTGCCAAATACACAACGTGTGGTCATCTGGGCTTTTGTTGAAGGCCTCCAGTGAAGGAAAATCCAGCACCTCCCATGGCAGGCCATTCAGCTTTGTTCATGTTCACGTTGTCTCCTCCAACTCATCGTTGGGAAGATTTTCCTGCCTCAGAGGTTCAACTAATCTCATGGATCTCATCCATTGAGGAGTTCTTTCCAATGAAGTAGCTTTTAACCCTGCTCATCCCGTGTGGCTTTGGTCCATGCGATCACAATGAGGAGAATCTCCTCAGGCCCAGAATACACTTCATCCTCACTCCTATTTCTTAGAATCTCCAGTTTTCTTCAACACTCATCTTAGACACCATCTTCTCTATATGAAGACTTTCCAGAGGCTCAAAGTCTCCACTAGATGAGATTGGAGACAATTTTTTGCCTCCTTTTCAGTTTCCTAGCACTTAGCACAAAGCGGCACATAGTAGGCACTTCATAAATATTTATTGATGGATTGATTGAAGGAGCAAGTGGTTTCTGCCACCACACCAATGACTTTGTATTTATTATTTTTATAATATTTGTATGTTTACAAGTTATCTCCCCCAACACTAATGTAAATTCCTTGAAGGAAGAGAATGCTTCATTTTTGTCTTTCTTTTGTCTTTGTCCATGCCATTTTTTAAAATTTCTCTGTTCTAAGAGCCTTCCCAGCCCTGATATCCCCCATTCTAAGACCCCTCCGAGCTCTGACATTCTCTGGATCTCTGACTCTATGCCCACCCACCCTTGGCCACTTTTGTATCCTTGTGAGGTGATCTTCCAGTCGTGTCACGCTCTTCTGTGAAATCTCACTGATGTCCGTGGCTGGTGCAAGGACAAGAATCCTGGGGCCGATTTGTCAGGGCCATCTGGGACTCCTTCTTCCTTCTACTCTCCCAGCCCTGATCCACTAGTGATGTTATAACCAAAACCTCCATCGCCGTTTCCACCGAGTTCTCTTTTTAGGAAAGAATTGCCTGGTTCAAACCACTTACTTTTCCTCCATCTTAGACTGCATCTGTGAGTCAGTGCCGTGCTGTTTGCCACTCATTAGAGGCAGAGGAGGCCCTCGTAGGAAACCTGCTCCCATTTCTATGAGGACTCTCTTTAGGCAGCCTCCATTTACATAAGGAGAATATTCCTTTTCCTGCTTTTTAGCTGTGTGATCATGGACAAGTCGGCCCACTTCTTTGGGCTGCCAATTTTTTTAGAATCACAGGATTAATATTTGGGGATTTGGGCTTTAAAAGATCACACTGTTGCAAATATGAATAATATGGAAATAGGTTTTGAGTGATAATATATGTAAAACCCAGGAGAATTGTTGTCAGCTCCAGGAGGGAGGGAGGAAGAGAGGAGGGAGACAACATGAATCATGTAACCATGGAAAAATGTTCTATATAAATACATAAATTAATTAAAAAATATTTGGGAGGGACACATGTAGCTACCCAGAAGAAAATCCTGCTAGAACATATCCTATAAGTACTCTTGAAGGATTGATTGAAGCAGCTAGTTCTTCCTGCCACCACACCAATTACTTTGTATTTATTATTGTTATGATGTTTGTATGTTTACATGTTGTCTCCAGACAATGTCTATTTGAAGACCTCCAATGAGTAAAAGGCCACCATCTTGAAGGAGTCTCATCCTCTATCTGGATAATATCTCTGATATTAGGAAGTTTTTCTTTTTTCCTCCCTTTCTTCCCTTCCCTTCCCTTCCCTTCCCTTCCCTTCCCTTCCCTTCCCTTCCCTTCCCTTCCCTTCCCTTCCCTTCCCTTCCCTTCCCTTCCCTTCCCTTCCCTTCCCTTCCCTTCCCTTCCCTTCCCTTCCCTTCCCTTCCCTTCCCTTCCCTTCCCTTCCCTTCCCTTCCCTTCCCTTCCCTTCCCTTCCCTTCCCTTCCCTTCCCTTCCCTTCCCTTCCCTTCCCTTCCCTTCCCTTCCCTTCCCTTCCCTTCCCTTCCCTTCCCTTCCCTTCCCTTCCCTTCCCTTCCCTTCCCTTCCCTTCCCTTCCCTTCCCTTCCCTTCCCTTCCCTTCCCTTCCCTTCCCTTCCCTTCCCTTCCCTTCCCTTCCCTTCCCTTCCCTTCCCTTCCTTCCCTTCCTTCCCTTCCCTTCCCTTCCCTTCCCTTCCCTTCCCTTCCCTTCCCTTCCCTTCCCTTCCCTTCCCTTCCCTTCCCTTCCCTTCCCTTCCCTTCCCTTCCTTCCCTTCCCTTCCCTTCCCTTCCCTTCCCTTCCCTTCCCTTCCCTTCCCTTCCCTTCCCTTCCCTTCCCTTCCCTTCCCTTCCCTTCCCTTCCCTTCCCTTCCCTTCTTCCTTCTTTTCTTCAATTCAAAGGATGAACTTTTAACCTAAGCTAGCTTGCTGGCACTGGACAAAAGAAATGAAATATCCCTAGGATTATAAACTAAATACACAAAACAAATTGTGACCACTCTTCTGTGAGGAGAAGCTGCCAGCTGCCAATGGCTAGCATAGCATTAGATTCAGAAATTCAACAAAGAATCAGTGGATGACAATAGTCCAGAAGAGAATCATCAGTATAGGACTTAACAGGTAGGAACATTGTGGGGAAAAACAAACAAACAAACAAACAAACAAACAAACAAACAAACAAACAAACAAACAAACAAACAAACTAAAACAGTCCAACAGATGATTCCAGAAGATCACTGCTCAATGGAAAAGTTAGCCTAGTAGATAATATTAGTAAGTAATCACCAAAAGGACATAATTTGCAGTGACTCTGGAGGCAAAGAGGGATTCTGCTTAGGACTTAAGACTTAGGAACATGATTTTCTTTGGCTATGAAAATTCATTGATAATGTATTTTCTCAGGTCCCTTTCTCATGTGTTTCCTACATGTGTTCCCACTTGCATCCTTTAAAATTCGACTCATTTCTATATATTTGAGAAATGAGACCTTTAATCAGAGATACTTGTAAAATTTCACTTACCCCTCTCCCCAGTTTTCTGCTTTCCTTATAATCTCTGCTGCATTGGTTTTGTTTTTGTAGTAACTTTTAAATTTGGTGTACACTAAATTGCCAATGTTGCTTGGGGATAAGTACTTCCCTTTTTCATAAATCTGACCAGTAAATTTCATGACCTATTATTTGATTATACAATGGTATCACCATTTACATCTAAATGATGTACCCATTTTGATCTTATTGTGATCTATGGTATAAGATTTTGATGTAGACCCAATTTCTGTCAAATTTCTTTCCTGGTTTTCCCAGCAATTTTTGGTCAAATAGTTTTTGTCCCCGAATCTGGGATCTTTGGGCTTATCAAAAACTAGATTACTATGGTCATTACTATATATTCTGTACTTAATCTAGTCCACTGATCCACCACTCTCTTAGCCAGTATGATTATTTTGATTACTGCTTTATAATACAGTTTGAGAGCAAGTGCTGCTAGGCTACCTTCTTTCACAAATTACATTATTTTTCATTAATTCTCTTGATATTCTTGATATTTTGTCCTGTAATTTTGGGGGGCTCTAGTTCCTTAGATGGAGAAATAAGGGTTGAAGGCATCGAGGAAAGGGTTGATGAAATGGTTTCCTCACTACCCCTTCCCAAAGTCCTCCCGATTACTTAAGAGGAGACAGAATGAAGATCTCCCTTTGGTGAAGGCTTGCCCTTTGAGGGATGTGCCAGTCCTCAAAGGCAGTGGGGAAGTCTTCTCTCCAAGGAGAGGTATCTGGGACCCCAATCCAGATATGCGTTACTTTGGAACGCTCACAAGCCTCCCTCTTGAGTCTTCTTGAAAGCTGGCAGCAAGATGGAGTCTGCCAATGAGCTTACTCTCTAGATGTAAATAAACAAGATTAAATTCACTATCTGATTGCTCAATGTGGTTTATTTGTGAATTGGGGGCAAAGGAGAAGTAGGTAAAGTATGGGGTTGTGGTCACCCCTAATTTATAACTAGTTGCCCCTGTTAGTTGCTGTTAGTTCTGTAGGCTAGGGAGAATTAGAAAGGGGGAGAGAGTACGACTCACCAAGTTGAGTCCAGTATCTCAATAGTTCATGGAATGAAAGTCTTCAGAGAAGTTAGGGTTGGTTTCACAGGAACCAGCAATGTTAGGATTTCTGTCAGAGACAGAAATCTCCAAAGGTGTCTTGAAAAATGGCATAGAGAAACAACTCTTCCACTCCCTTCTGTGTCTCAGCACTCAAGACCCCCTCCTTAGAATTTCCCAGAAGTCCTTGTCCAGTTTCCAACTGCCATTCCTGCCTCATGCACTGTAGAATGCTCAACATCCCATTTCCCCTGACAATTCTTTTTTCTTACCCCCCATCATTACAGTCCTTTAAGATGAATTGTTATTTTTTTCTAGCTCTATAATTTTTTATAGTATAATCATTATGGCATTGAATATTTAGGTTAAATTGTAATTTTATTATATTGGGTCGGCCAACTAATGAGCAATTCATATTTTTCTAAATGTTTGGATCCAACTATGTGAAAATTATTTTGTAATTGTCTTCATACAATTCCTGTGTTTGTCTTGGGAGTTAGATTTCCAAGTACTCTATTGTATACAATTATTTTAAATGGAATTTCCCTTTCTATCACTTGCTTTTGGAATTTGTTGGTAATATGAAGATGATTTATGTGGATTTATTTTACATCCTGCAACTTTGCTAAAGTTATTTCAAATAAACTTCTATTTGAAATATCTTCTTTTCATTTTCTAGGATGCTGTAGTGTAAAAAGAATATCTAAATGAATTGATAAGGGATATAAACTGCTTAGACACTTTGTTTGCTGTGCTTACAAAGTATCTTCAGTTTATATAAGTGAAATAAAGCTCATAAGCGAACTCTTCAGAGTCAGGTGCAAGGATGATAAGGAGATTCTTATTATTAAAAATAAACTATTTATTGAGAATATAAGGATATAAAAGGATTTCTAACTCTAAGGGGTCCTAATTCTACCCAAAATAAAACTCCCTGGTTACGCAAGGAACTGCTTCTCCTGTTTCCACAGGCTACACTGATCCTTCCTGATCTGACTAACCCAAATTTTCCCTATTCTACAATAAACTAATACTATTATCCGTTGTCTCCAGTCATAAAAATAACAAAGGCCAGCTGGCTGAGTTTCAGCAAGAACTAAGTTAGGACTCTGAGCCTTAAGCAGACTTAGAGTCCAAACCAAAGACCAGGTCTTTCTTTGGTCTCCTTAGAGATAAAACAATTTATGAAACAGCAATAGACAGTAGTGTTTCCCAAGTTGTAAAAGAAAATAACTTAGTTCCTTCAGGTTTTCCCCTCCTTTCCTTCTACCTCAGACAGTGAGAAGAGAGAGAAAAGATGTCACCTCCTCTCAGCACTCCAAGAGAGACCAACTTTCAACTCCCAGAGACTAACTGCCAACTACCTCAGAGCAATAGCCGCACCCAGAGAGAGCAACTGCCACAGAAAACCTTTACACCACCCAAACACACTGTCAACATTTGAAACTGACACTGTCTCAAATTTGTTTCAAATTCCAATTCTTTCTCAAGTCAGCTTCTTCACTTCTCTTATCTCTAAACTAATGTAACAAGACTTAATTTCTAATATCATCCTTATGATTTCCCCCCTTCGAATATATGGAGAGAGAAAAAAATCTCTCCTGTATGCTCACTATTCTATGTAATTCTAATGCTATACCTAACCTTATTTTTATTATATTTCCAAAAATATAGTCTTAATCTTACAGTTATCTAATCCTATTCTTATTGCTACACCTTATCTATGCTAATCTGCACAAGGGATATAAATCAAAGAAAAGAAAATTACAATGAAAATAAACAATGAAAACATGCACAAATGCAAGTGCAAAACATATAATTACAGAATTTCAAAATGCAAACAAAAACATTTTGAAACAATAAAATAGTTACAAAAGTAGGTATTATATAATTTGCAAAGATAGTTGCTTCCTTACTACCTGTTCTAAATTTTCTCTTATTTCTATAGCTGGAATTTCTAGTATAATACTGAATAATGGTGGTGATAATGGGCATCCTTCTACACTGGCCTTATTTGGAAGGCTTCCAGCTTATCTTCATTACAGATAATGCTTGCTGATAGTTTTAGATACCATTGACAATTTTATAGAAAACTTCAATTATTCCTATGACTTTATGTTTTTAATAGGAATGATTATTAAATTTTTCAAAAGCTTTTTCTGCATATATTGAGATAATATATGATTTTTGATGGTTTTGTTATTGATATGGTCAATTATGTTGATAGTTTTCCTAATATTGAATCAGACTTGCATTCCTGGTATAAATTCCACTTGGTTATGTTGTATTATTTTTGCAAAACATTGTTATAATGCCCCTGCTAATATTTTTGTTTAAAATTTTTGCATTCATATTCATTAGGAAAATTGGTCTATAGTTTTCTTTCTCTGATTTATCTCTGCCTTGTTTAGGCATTAGCACCATATTTATGTTGTAAAAGAATTTGGTAGGCTTCTTCTTGGTTTAGGGATCAACATACTTGTGTGAAATATTTCCATATAATTTTTGTAATATTGGAATTGTTTATTATATGTTTGGTAGAATTAACTTTTGAATTTTAGGATTTAAATTAATGTCCAATGCTCCAAGTATTATATTTTATAAAGTTTATTTAATAGTCACTTGAAGTAAAGGAATAAAAAGGAAATAGAAGTATAAAAATGTAATTATCTAACCAAAATAAGACCACATGAATAGTTCTCTCTCTTCTCCCAGAAAGCCTGTTTCAGCCAGCCAAGATCACAAGAAGAGCGAGAGAGAAAGAGAGAGAGAGAGAGAGAGAGAGAGAGAGAGAGAGAGAGATGGGGTTACACAAAATTTGTATCTTCTCTACATCAGCATGTAACATGGGAAGGTAAGTGGAATGCTGGGAATTAAAGTTTTAGGGTTCAGATTCTGATTACACAACCCCCCACCAATATGATTCCCATGGGAAATGAGCATATAGAAATCTTCCAAATTTACATGTCTAGTTTCCCCATGGAATCAGTACACATAACCAACTTATATTGCTAAAGATCTTTAGCTGGAGGTACATATAATATTGTACTTTCTACGGGGAAATTATAATAATTTGGGGATTGTAAAAATTAAATTTAGTCTTTAGTAATAGCAATATTATATTTTAAGAGGTTTATTAAGGATTATTAGAATTAAGAAATAAAGAAAATACAAAATAGAAAAACCATGTGCCTAGGGCTGATTAGCCCATTCAAAACCCCCATGCTTAGCTTACCCACTACATCATTGCAATGGAAGAATGCGAAGTAGGAGTTGCTGCTAGTTAAATACTCATTGTGATCTTGCCCAGGTAAGATTATAGGGAATTCTGGGAAGTACCAAGGACTTCTGGAGATTGAAGTCTAGGGTTCAAATCTCCATTTTACATTATCCCCCTGAGGCCCTTAGGAAGATTAGTCTCTCTGCTGGGTCTTGTAAACATACCAACTTTGACATTACAATAATTTGAGGATAAGAGGAAAATTGTTAGATGCATTGACAAAAAGCCATTTAGGGGCAGTCCCCTTTGGCATGAAAGTATACATACAAATAAATGGTCAATAAACCACACCCAAAGTTCATTCTTGATCTTTCTTGTGCAGCTTGTGGTCTATGGAGGCATCTTCATGGTGTCTTCTCCAAATAGTTCAGTTTCTGGATTCTGAGAGGTATCATGTTTCTTAACCTAAAATTTCTCTCACAAGGAATTTAAACTTTGCAATTAAAAAAAAATAATTTTACATTCCCCCCCCTGAAGAGGGTGATTGAAAAACACATGGATCATTTAGGGATGCATGGCTGAGTTATGAGGTATATAAATCAATTGGCAAGAGAAATTAAAGACATTAAAAAAATCCAAATAAAAAATAATTTCTGGATGAAATATAGACGATCAAAGTCTTATGTGTAAAAATTCCAAGTAAAGGAAAAATAAATCTATAACAGGTCCTTGAACCAGGGACCAATTAAAATGATATAAGCAATTAAGCATTTACCCAGTCAGTAGCCAGGACTACAGAAAGTTGCCACATTATGAAAGACAGAATAGGGACGAGATTATAGGAGCCAGGTAGGAGCCACATTTTGGTACTATCTGTAAGTATTTTCACATACAGTGTGGATACAAGGAAGGTCTACATCTTAGCGTATGTCAAGCATCGCAACCTCAAGTCTCACACTAGGTTCAGATACTTTGTATTGGCTTAGAATTTTCATCAATCCTATCGGGATTGGTTAGTCTCTGACCTTGTGTTTGATTGGCGCTGTGCAGTTTAGATTTGTGCTTTTTTGGCCCTGTGCAATGGCTCTTTTTGTATCTTGTCCTGGAATCAGACAGAATCATTAAGCAAAGTCCCATAATTTTTTTTAAACAATTAGTGGCATACATAATTTTTATAGTCTCAAACTTTTGGGGCATGCATTGACATTATAGCAAGTATATTTTAAACATATTACTGCTAAATCAAAAAGTTAAAGAAAATCTTTTTTTAAATTTTATTTTATTTTAACATTGTTTTATTTGGTCATTTCCAAACATTATTCATTGGAAACAAAGATCATTTTCTTTTCTTCCATCCCCCCCTCCCCCCCTCCCATAGCCGACGTGTAATTTCACTGGGTATCACATGTGTCCTTGATTCGAACCCATTTCCATGTTGTTGGTATTTGCATTAGAGTGTTCATTTAGAGTCTCTCCTCAGTCATATCCCCTCAACCCCTGTAGTCAAGCAGTTGCTTTTCATCGGTGTTTTTACTCCCACAGTTTATCCTCTGCTTGTGGATAGTGTTTTTTAGATCCCTGCAGATTGTTCAGGGACATTGCATTGACAATAATGGAGAAGTCCATTACATTCGATTGTACCACAGTGTATCAGTCTCTGTGTACAATGTTTTCCTGGTTTTGCTCCTTTTGCTCTGCATCACTTCCTGGAGGTTGTTCCAGTCTCCATGGAATTCCTCCACTTTATTATTCCTTTTAGCACAATAGCATTCCATCACCAACATATACCACAATTTGTCCAGCCATTTTCCAATTGAGGGGCATCCCCTCATTTTCCAATTTTTGGCCACCACAAAGAGTGCAGCTATGAATATTCTTGTACAAGTCTTTTTCCTTATTATCTCATTGGGGTACAAGCCCAGTAGTGCTATGGCTGGATCAAAGGGCAGACAATCTTTTATTGCCCTTTGGGCATAATTCCAAATTGCCCTCCAGAATGGACAGATCAATTCACAACTCCACCAGCAATGAATTAGTGTCCCCACTTTGCCACATCCCCTCCAGCATTCATTATTTTCCACAGCTGTCATGTGAGCCAATCTGCTAGGTGTGAGGTGATACCTCAGAGTTGTTTTGATTTGTATCTCTCTGATTATAAGATATGTAGAACACTTTTTCATGTGCTTATTAATAGTTTTGATTTCTTTGGCTGAAAACTGCCTGTTCATGTCCCTTGCCCATTTATCAATTGGAAAATGGCTTGATTTTTTGTACAATTGATTTAGCTCTTTGTAAATTTGTGTAATTAAACCTTTGTCAGAGGTTTTTATGAAGATTGTTTCCCAATTTGTTGCTTCCCTTCTGATTTTAGTTACATTGGTTTTGTTTGTACAAAACCTTTTTAATTTGATGTAGTCAGAATTATTGATTTTACATTTTGTGACTCTTTCTAAAAAAGAAAATCTTAATACTGGTGACATGTGCTTCAAATACAAAAAGGAGAGAAAAATAAAAGACTGAAATAGTATATTGCAAATGCAAGAAAATTATAATTATAAAAGAGTTTTAAAATTCAAAAATATAGCTTATAATCATTGACACACTGTGTCAGCTAAGGAAATATAGAATATCTGGCCATAATCCACTGTGAGTACAAGCAAATTATTTTTACAAGGTAACAGTTTTTTTTAATATAGTAGTACAGCATGTACAATATCCCCAAAATTCGCAATAGTCCAGTTAAATACAATAGCAAACAAACACACTATCATGTTTCACATAAGTTGCTTGGCATTTTTAAAAGCCTATGAACTGATGGATATTTATCACAATTTTTTACAGATGTAGCAAATCTTTCAATCTTGGCAAATACAGTTTTAAACAAAGTAAAATGTATTTGGGTCTAGAACATTATCAAGAAATCTAGACATCATTAAAAAATGTGGCAGAGGAGTCTAGGGAAAAAACCCCAAACATCTGTACTGTTGACGTTGGGTAAAGTGAGCTGAAGAGTTATAAATGAGAGATGCTCCTCTTTTGGGAGTCATCTAGGGGTAGTATGTCCTGGGATTACTTCCCAGCTCCTTTGGTATGAGACTGTGATGTCCCATTTTATAAATGTGGGAGGTGGGGATTAAATATTTATTTCACTTCAGCTACTAAAATGGACCTTACCTCCTATTAGGGGCAGGCAAAATGACCAGATGTTGTTTAAAAAATTCTAAAAATCATGTCTAAAGGACCCCTAAAAATCAATTTTAATTAAATTAAATTTTCCAAAGGTTGTTATACAATTGTAATCAGTTTTTTATGAAGTCTATCCATCCTTTAGGCGACAATTTACAAATTCAAAAATAGAAAAGGCTGTTTTTATATATGGGCTTATTCAATATTTGTTCAGTATAGTTATAGGGGAAAAGCAACCGAATATAACAGTAGTTAAAAACCCAGTACATTAAAATGATTCAGTGTAACAGAATAGTATTGAATGCATTAATATATGAACTTAAAACCAATAAAATTAAATATTAGACAAAACAATCAGCAAAATGCAATAAAATACAGAGATTTTTATAAAACATTGGAGTCTGAAAAGTCTTAAAAATATAACCTCCAGTGTCTTTAAGGTTCATTGGTTTTGTTTTTATATCCATTTGGATGCCTATTGTCAGAAGGCAGAAGATTGGTAAGGGGTAGGCAATGGGGTTCAAGTGACTTGCCCAGGGTCACATAGCCATGAAGTGCCTGAGGGCAGATTAGAACCCAGGACCTCCCATCTTTAGGCCTGGCTCTCAATCCACTGAGCCACAGAGCTGACTTCCCATAGTGAGGGTGGATTTTTGAATCTCAAATTGGGCCAAAGAGTTGCAGGGAGATGAATTTCTCCCCTGAATCTCAGGTGAGATAAGTAACAGAATTAGTGCATTCAAAAGATATCCTTTTAAATAAGCCATGCTTGTAACTTCCTGTTTGGAAAAGTCTCTTCCTTTTCCTCATTGTCCCCTCCCCCCCTTTGGTCCCCTGCCACCACGTGGAGGCTAATTGTAGCCTAAGGAAAGATCATCACCGTTTTTACCAGCTGGTATTTGATTCCGAAGACACAAGGGGCAGCTACCAGCAGCCTGGGTCCTGGGGTGATCTGGCTCAGAGGCTAGAGATCAGCTGGGGCTTGGCTGGGGTGGGGCAGGGTGGGATCAGGAGAGCAATCTGGGTCAAGCAGGTCCAGAGCAGATGAATGGAGCACAGAAGGAGGCAGTAGGAGCGAGTTGAATCAAAAGGCTTTGCTGAAAAGCCTTTGAGAAAAGTCGCTTAGAAAACATTATCTAGGCTATCTTTAAAAAATTTGAGAAGTTCTCATCCAAATCTTGTGGTTGCCATAACTGTAAGATTAAATTTAGTCTCTAGTAATAGAAATATTATATTTTAAGAGGTTTATTAAGGATTATTAGAATTAAGAAATAAAGACAATACAAAATAGAAAAACCATGTGCCTAGGGCTGGTTAACCCATTCAAAACCCCTGTGCTTAGCTTACCCACTATATCATTGCAATGGAAGAAGGCAAAGTAGGTGTTGCTGCCAGTTAAATAGTCATTGTGATCTTGCCCAGGTGGAAACTCAGGTGAGATTATAGGGAATTCTGGGAAGTACCAGGGACTTCTGGGGATTTAAGTCTAGGGTTCAAATATCCATTTTACAGGATAAGAGGGAAATAACAGAGAAAGAGAACAAAACTAATGATTACTGGGCGCATTGACAAAAAGCCAATTAGGGGGCAGTCCCCTTTGGCATAAGAGTTTATATTCAAAATAAGTGTTTTCAACCCTCACACTTCAATTTCACTACCTTCCAAAGTTTATTCTGGATCCTTTGGTGCAGTGGGAGATTTTTGTAGGCATCTTCATGGTGCCTTCTCCAAACAGTTCACTTTCTTGATTCGGGGAGGTAGGAAGTTTCTTATCCTAAAATTTCTCTCAAACAAAATTTTTTAATAAATTTATAATTAGACAATTGTACAAGCCCCCTCTCCCTTGAGGAGGGTTTTGACAAACAAATGGGTCACCCTGAGATGCGTGGCTGAGTTATGAGGTATGTGAATCTAACTGTTAAAAGGAAGTAAAAAAACAAGCAAACAAAAAATACAGAAGAAAAGAAGAAAAAATCAAAATTAAATTTGATATAAAAATTCTTAATAAGCAAGAATAAGCCCATAGTAGGTCCTAGAGTCAGGGCCCAATAAAGTGATTTATAGCCCCACAAGCCTGAAGGACCATTACAGCAATATTCACTTACCCAATCAGCAGCCAGGACTACAGAAAATTCCCACAGTATGAAAGACAGAAAAAGGATTAGATTTTTACAGTAAATGGGAAATATATTTCCCTGTTCTGATTTTACCTCCATTCTTAGGAACAGGGTAGCCAGAATTATAGCCAAACCAAGGGACTTTGTCTGAACCTGGCACAGGAAAATTCTGCATCTGATGTTGTCAAACAGCCACTTCCCCAAACCCCAAAACATGTGCTCTATCTTGGCGCAGATTCTAATCAAACCCACTGGGATTAGTTGGTCTCCTTGACCTTATGCTTCTTGGCACTGTATAATGGTGTTTTTGTGATCTCTTCTGGAATCATACACAGTCATTAATCAAAGTCCCATAATATTTAACATCAATGGCAGGTTTCCATAGTCTAGAGCTTTTGGGTATGCCTTAATATTAGGGCTAATGGATGTTGTAAACTTAGTGCAAAACAAACAAACAAACAAAAAACATTAATACTGGTAACATATGCTTCAAGTAGAAAAAAAATGAGAGAGGAAAGAAAATTCAAATACTCTATTGTACATACAAGGAAAAACTAATAATTTTTAAAAAAATAAAAAAGTATATACTTCACAATCAGCAACACACTGTGTTACCCAAGGAGAGGCAGAATACAAAGGTTTCTCACCCCCAAATGAGATCCATTTCCCTTTTTAACTTGGCCATGATCGACAGTGTAAGTGCAAATAATTTTCACCAAGTAATAGCTTTATAAAACAGTGGTATAACAGGTAATGCACATTCAAAAAGTACCCAGATCACAAGAGCCCATTTAATGACAATAGTAAACAACATGAATACTTGTCGCAAGTTCTCCATATCTAGCTAATCTTTCAACCTTGACTGAGATATTTTTAACAAAGTTTGCTACTGCCATCATTCAAAAATTTGGCAGAGGAGCTCAGAAAAATGCAAAGCTCTATACTGCTGATGAAAACCTTTTGGTTCTAAAATGGCTACAAGAATCTAGACATTCTGGTGGAAGGGTAGAGTAAGCTGAAGAGTTATAACTATAAAAATCACCCAGAAGTCACTAGGCTTCATGGGAAATGTTCCCTCTTAGAAAACCTTCCCACCTCCCAGATGAAACTGTAACAGCTGTAAAAAGCATGCTTTTATATGTCTCATCCATTACATTTTTATAAATGTGGAGGTAGGGAATACAATAGTGTTATTCACTCCAACTACTTCATTTCAACTATTAAATGGACCCTTATCTTTTTTATAAACAATACAAAGGTAGGCAAATGATCTGTCAGAGGTAGTGGTGCTTCTAGATATCCTGAAAAATCACATCTGAAGACCCCTTAAAATCAATTAAAATTTTTAGGTCATTAAATTCCTCAAAGGTTGTATACAGGTTGTGACTAGTTTGATAGTCCATCCATCATCATCTATGTGACAATTAACAAAAGCAAAAAGGAACAAAAGGCTACTTAGGCAACATGTAAGCTTGATGTATCTACTGACAAATCCAGCATCCATAAGGACCTATGGTTTTGCTACAGAAAAGGGTTTGTCCAAGTTGACTATGGGCTCTTACAATGGTTATTTTTTTCTAGTTCAGTCATAGGGGAGGGTACAAATAAAGACAATGTAACAGAATATATAGCTAATAACCAAAACACAGTAGCTGAAAATAACACAGTGCAACAGAAGAGATAATATTAGATCAATATGTGAACTTAAAACCAAAATTAAATCTTAAACAATTAGCAAATACAATATATATGACAGGATATAGGCAGTGAATTCAAGAGTCCTTTTCTTCAATTCCAATAGCTGCATTACAGAGACTTCTTCACTATTTGGAGGGGAACAAACTGGAACAGTTAACATTAATAAAACAATGGAGTCTGAAAAGGCTTAAAAATTCACCTCCAAACTCTTTAAAGTTCCTTCCCTGCCTAAGTATCATCATCCATCTAGATTCCTTTGGTCACACTTCTGAGGTTCCCCATACCTGCATTGGTCATAGTGTGGACAAACCCCATATTGGGTGTGTTGCAGAGACTGGGCAGGCCAAAATGGCAAGGGGGTATAGGGAGATGAATCTCCCCCCCTGAATCTCAAGAGTACTCAAGCTATTAGCTGTGATGTATCCAGTCAGAACACCCAAGAAAGGTAGCAGGAAAAGACACCCCAAAACTCTGAGCTGCACAAGCTTGGTAAGGCTCTCCCACAAAGGGAGTTGTTTGAGATAGGCAGGATACTGGGGGATGCTTGCAATTCTACTTATTAAGTTGATTGCAAATTTATTTACTGTCTGTAGGTGGCACTAACCTGGTATGTACTGGCTAGGAGTAAACGTAAGACTAACCTTCCTTGCCCTCCTCTCAGGGGTATAAATGCCAGGGGACACATGCTACCAAGTGGGAGTGCTAGGGTATTAGCTGAGGGGTGCCTAGACCCTGGTGCTTTAGACACTTAGAGGTTTAGGAAAGGCCTTAAAGAGAGAACAAACTTCTAGGAGTAAGATAAGGATAAACTTTTTCAATTTAGCCCAATAATTATTACCTACTAATAACAAGGAAAAAAACTGAGCTGAAATTATTAACTTCCTCCATCAGTCTGCGATTCTGGGCTGTGAGATGGTAACTTGTTGGGGGAGGGGCAGGGTTGCTTTCCCCAGGTGAAAGGAGTCAGGAAGCTAATTGTTGCTAAAAAACAAAACAAAATACCTGGTTTACCAGGCTGCAGCAAGCAATGGCTATCCAGCTGCTTTCAGTTTAAGAGGAGAAAATGGGATTTCAATCTTACCCTTCGGCTTCCAAACAACTCTCAGGTGGGCAATCAGCAGTTGGAGGCAGCAGCAGTAGAAAAATGGCATGGATGGTTGAAGCAGCCGGAAGTGGCAGGAGGTGGTAGGGCTTCTAAAGCTTTATAGTCTTAGATCAATGTCGGTGGCCTTGAAGCTAATCTGTCCTGCTCTACTCACTTAGAGAGAATAATGAGTATTTGTTAAGCAATAAAATATTATTGATAGGTTAGTTATAGGTGGATGGAAAGCTGAGTTTGAGTTAGCTGGATTTCTTGAAGTCAGAGTGGAATCTTAAAAGGATGATGGGAAGAGAACTGTCCCAAGGAGCCTTGGGAAAGACAGTTGAACCAACAAAGATTTCTCTTTGGACAGTCCTGAGACTGTCTGGGAGTTGGAGAAGATCTGTTGATTCTCACCTGGAAAAATCTTATCATCAAGAAGAGACAGAAAGTGGTGGTGCAGTTCCTCTGTTTCACCAGTAGGTGACATTATAGAGCAACTGCTGAGTGAAGCTGTCAGGGAAGACTTCTGACAGGCTGAGTTACATCTGAGCAGAAGAAGAAATCCAATTTTATCTATTGCTGTTTGTAAAATTATCTTTTACTGTTGAATAGAAAGATAGATAATTGGGGGATTTAGTTAGTGTAGAATAAGGAGGATTAGCTTTGGTAATCGAGAAGAAGCCTTTTTTTTCTGCAAGGCAGATTTTGGGGAGAAATATAGATTAGATTTTATTAGTGTTAGAGAATATTTTTACCATAATTATTTCTGTTTCCTTTCCCTTTCCCTTTCTTACCATTTTAAAAGTTATAATAAATAGGGTTTTATATAACAAATCTGAGCAGGATTTTTCTTCAACTGCTTAGAACAACCATCTTTTCTCAACTGTCAACCCTGGATCATATCAATTTAAAAGCCTGTCCATATCACTAACAACTATTGGTAAATACAGATACCAAGAAATAATAAGGGACAATATACCTTATTACAAGAGGGGTAAGGGCCCTAAACTCCAGACTTCAAGTTGTCAAAATGTAGGATTTAAATTAATGCCCAATACTCCAAGTATTATATTTTATAAAGTTTATTAATAGTAAAGGAATAAAAAAGTAATAGAAGTATAAAAACATAATTATCTAACAAAATAAGGTTATGTGAATAGTTCTCTCGCCTCTCCCCAAAAGCCTACTTCTTCCAGCCTCGATCACAAGAAGAGAGAGAGAGAGACAGACAGACAGACAGAGACAGAGACAGGGGTGGGGGGTGGGGGGGCAGGGTTACACAAAATGTATATCCTCCCTACTTCAGCACATAACATGGGAAGGAAAGTAGGATGCTGGAAATTAAAGTTTTAGGGTTCAGATTCCGATTACACAGAATACATCTGGTCCTGGGATTCTACTCTCCCCCCTTTCCTTTCCATTTCTTCTTAAACCCAACTAAGTACTAGTTTCAAGATAGAAGAGCAGTAAGGAGTAGGCAACTAGGGTTAGGTTGCATAGCTAGGAAGTGTCTGAGGACAAATTTTAACTCAGACCTTCCATCTCTAAGCCTGACTATTCACTGAGCCACTTAGATACCCCTTTTGGAAATTTTTCCTTAAGGAGGTCATTGTTGGCTTGTTTAATTTCTTTTACTAGATAGGGATATTAAAATATTTTATTTCCCTTTCTGTTAATCTCAGCAATTTATAATTTTTGTAAATATTAATTTCAATTATATTGTAAGATTGACACATAATTGGCATATAATAACTGTTTTCATTTCCTCTTCATTGGTGGGGAATTCATTCTTTTTATTTTTGATACTGGTAATTTGGTTTTCTTTTTTTGAAATAAAATTGAACAATAATTTATCTATCTTTTTTTTCATAAAAGCAGCTTTGTCTATTCAATTGTTTTCCTTCAATTTTGTTAATCTCTCCTTTGAATTTTACGATTTTATTTTGGTGTCTAATTGGGGATTTACATTAACTTTTTTTAGTTTTATTTGCATATACAATTCATCGATCTGCTTTTTCTCTATTTTATTGATGTAAATGTTCAGAGATGCAAATTTTCCCCTAAGTACTTCTTTTACTACATCCCATACATTCTGATATTTTTTTTATCATCATCTCTTTAATGAAATTGATTTTTCTATTTGTTCTTTGACCATTCAATCTTTTTTCCAAAGTCCTTTTATTGAATGTAATCTTTACTGCATTATGATCTGAAAAGAATACATTTAATATTTCTGCTTTTCGGTATTTGATTGTGAGGCTTTGATGCATTAATATGTGGTCAGTTTTTTTTATAGGTGCCATGGACTGTTGAGAAAAAAGATATATACCTTTCTTTTCCCAATCTACTTTCACCAGAAGTCTATTATATCTAACTTTTCTAATATTATATGAACCTCCTTAACATCTTATTTTTTGGGTAAGATTTATCTAGTTCTGTCAGGGCAAAAGCTGAGATTCTTCATGAGTATAGTTTTTTTTTTCATTTTTGTCTAAGTCTTCCTATAATTCATTTAACTTCTTTAAATATTGGATGTTATACCACTTGGTACATATATTGAACACTGATGTTTCATTGTTTATAGTACTTTCAGAAAAATGTAGTTTCCTTGTTTATCTTTTAAAATTAGATCTATATTTGCTTTTCATTTGTCTGAGATAATGACTTGCTCCTCATTTGTTTTTTATTCAGTCGAAGCATAATAGATTCTGCTTCAATCTCTTATTTTTCTGTGTCTGTCTGCTTCAAGTATTTCTTGTATGCAACATAGTGTGGGATTTTAGTTTATAATCCACTCTGCTATCCACTTCTATTTTATGGGTGAGTTCATCCCATGAATTCATTCACAATTATGGTTTGTTCTTCAGTTGTTTCATTTGTGTCTGACTCTTTAGGACCTCATTTGGGGTTTTCTTGGCAGTGATACTGGAGTGGTTTTTCATTTCCTTCTCCTGCTCATTTTACAGATGAAGAACTCAGAGCAAACAGAGTTAAGTGATTTGCCCAGGGTTACACAGCTAGTAAATGTCTTGGGCTGAAATTGAACTCATAAAGATGAGTCTTTCCAACTTCAGGTCCTATATTCAATCCACTGCACCACTTAGCTGCTCCATAGTTATGATTACTAACTGCATATTTACCTCTATCTCATTTTTCCCAATTCTCTTTCTCCCCTTCTATCTCCTCCTCTCTCTTTCTCTCTCCCTTTCCTTTCATTCTGGTCATCCTCACAAATATTTTTTTTTGACCATCAACCAAATCCACCTTCCTTTCTATCAGTACCCCACTTCTCTTCTCCTCTCCTCTTTTTTCTCTGAAGAGTAATTAGGATTTCTATACCCAAATGAATGCGTATATTATACTGTCTTTGGGCCCAAGCTGATGAAAGTAAAGTCCAAGAATTGTTCATCCCCTCTTTTCTTCTCCTCCATTGTAAAAGCTCTTTCATGTGAGATATTTTACCCCAATTACTCCTCTCCCTTCTTCTGCTGGATCCCTCTTTCTCACTTCTTAATTGTATTTTTTCTTTGATATTATCCCATAATAGTCATCTTACACCTTAGATCCATACCCTCTGTCTATGTATATTCTAAGTGCCCTAATAGTGATAAAGTTCTTAAGAGTTACAAGGATCATCTTTCCATGTAGAAATGTAAGCTGTTTAACCTTACTGAATCCCTTGTGGTATTTTTTTTTAAACCTTTATCTTCCGACTTGGAGTCAATACTGTGCATTGGCTCCAAGGCAGAAGAGTGATAAGGGCTAGGCAATGGGGGTTAAATGACTTGCCCAGGGTCACACAGCTGGGAAGAGTCTGAGGCCAGATTTGAACCTAGGACCTTCCATCTCTAGGCCTGACTCTCAATCCACTGAGCCACCCAGCTGCCCTGTTTTCTTTTTCCTGTTTATCTTGAGTCTTATATCTGTTCAGTTTTGTTCTTTTCATCAGGAATGTTTTTTAAGTTATCTGTTTCATTTTACAAACACACATGTGAGGGAGAGGAAAAAAAAGAGAGAGAAAGAGAGAGACAGATAGACAGACAAAGAGAGACAGACAGAGAGAGAGAGAGAGAGATCTCCCTCCCCCAAAAGGATTATACTCAGTCTTGTTAGATTATTCTTGGTTGTAATCCTAGCTCCTTTACTTTCAAGAATATCATATTCCAAGCCCTCTGATCCTTTAATGTAGAAACTGTAAAATCCTATGTTATCCTGACTGTGTTTTGATATGAAAATTATTTTTTTGGATACTTGCAGTATTTTCTTCATACACCGAGAGCTCTGGAATTTTGCTCTAATATTCTTGGGAGTTTTAATTTTAGTATCTTTTTTATTAGGGGATTCTTTAAATTTCTATTTTATCCTCTGGCTTCAGGGTATCAGGGCAGTTTTTCTCCATAATTTCTTGAAATGGAGTGCTAGACTCTTTTTTTGATCATGACTTTCAGGGAGTAAAAGAATTCTTTCTTCTTTTAAAAAAACACTTACCTTCTGCCTAAGTGACTTGCCCAGGGTTACACAACTAGGAAGTATCTGAGACAAGACTCTAACCTAAGGTCTCCCGTTTCTATACCTGGCTCTCAATCCATGAAGCCATCCAGCTGCCCCCTAGTCCAGTAATTCTCAAATTGTCTCTCTTGTATTTTCTAGGTCAGTTGTTTTTTCAATGAGATAGTTCACATTTTGTTCTATTTTTTCATTCTTTTGTTTTTGTTTTGTGTTTTTGATGTTTTATGTAGTCATTAGCCTCCACGTGTCAAATTCTAATTTTTTAGGAATTTTCTTTGGTGAGTTTTTGTACCTCTTTTTCCATTTCTTGTGTTTCCTTTGCCAACTTGATTATTTTTTCAGGATTCTCTTGTATCATTCTCATTTCTTTCCCCAATTTTTCAACTACCTCTCCTATTTGAGTTTTAAAATATCTTTTGAAAGCTTCCACTAATTCCTTATGTGTTTAAAAACAAATTCACATTTTTCTCCAAGACTATGCCAGTAATTTTTTGACATTAGTATTCATTCCTGAGTTTGTTTTTATTCCTTATCAACATAATAACCTTCTATAGTCACATTATTTTTTATATTTTTGTTCATTTTTCCAGCTTATTTTTAAAACTATGTTAAAGTTAGACTCTGCTGCAGGGATAGAGAAGGCACTGTTTCAAGCTTCAGGATTTTTGGGCAATGCAACAAAGTATTGCACCTTATGTCAGTAAAGTATTCTCAGCTATCTCCTTCTGACCAGCTATCTGGTCAATGTTCTTTTGATTGTGAGCTCTGAAAGTCATTGCTTCTTAATCAGTTACCACAAGGCCTGTGCTGGCTTACTGGGGGATGTCTATTACTGGCTTGCATTGGGACTTGGGGCCTTGATTCTGGCTTAGGTGGAATGGGATTCTTCAGCAGAATGTGGTTAGAGCATATGGGATGAGGAGGAATTTTTCTTGTTATTTAATTTGTTGGGCTGTTTAAATAAATATTTTTAGGTTTAAATTGATTTGTCTTCTGTCTTGACCTGGTAAAAGAGAAGTACTGATAGCAATTTGCAAGCTATGTTTACAAAATAGATGCTGACCCAATAATCCCTGGAACCTGGGTGTAAATTCGTAACGGAGGCAAGGAAGGCTGGACAAACATGCGGAACATATATTCAAATAAGTGTTTTTCAAAGCACTCACCTAGAAGAGCCATATATTTATTCCATAGATTTATATATTCCATATATTTATTACTCAAAAACAGTTTTGGAATTCTTCTGGAACAGAGAATATAGTATTTCTCATAGTATGTAATGTCAAAATTGCCCTGGTAGGTATGTCCTAAGCTTTTAAAATTCACAAAAGATATTTTTGGCTCTGTCCCAACTGTAAATATTTGTTTCTAGAGACCTGCTCCTATTTGCAGTGACTCTAATATGCCAGACTAGTTTCAGACTTAATCTGCAAATCTTGGATGGTTCTAGCATGATCCTTTCTAGTCCTATATCAGATATTCTATTGTCCATCCAGTAGACAAGTGACTTGAAAAAGAAAGCTAAAAATGAAACACCCTTATATTTTTATCTAAGCAGTTTGATTAATTGGCTTACTTTAAAACAGGTTTTAAGAACTTTACTTTTTCAGAAAATATACTATTTTTAGTCTATTATTTATGGCAATAAACTATAGAGGCAGGGGAAACCTATAAAGCAAAGAGTCATTTACATTTCCCTAATTTAAAGTAATGCCTTTGAACAGTTTCCAAGTCTTTTTCTGGAATGTTCTGATATTTTGAGTATTTTTTTTTCCTTTTCAGTCCATCTGGAAATAGACCTTTGGAAAATTTTATACATTTCAGGTAGTATGCACATTTGGAATTCTATTTAAATCAATACAATGGAATATATTTTGCATTATGAAGAGATCAGTTTTATCTCCTATGAATATCTCTACCATAAGCCTAAAATGTTATTGTCTTTTTAAACCCCAACAAATACCAGCTATCCTTTCCACTTCCCCTCCATAAGCTAAGGACATTTTCAAGCCACACTCTGTCTTTTTAAGAAAAATCATTTTCATGAAATAAAGATATCTTAGAACAGTGTTTTTTCCAATTTTTTAAAATAGTTTAAAATCATTTATATACATAATATATTAATACTGTTATATGAAACTTTTAACAAACAATGCACAGAAATAATGTTCCCAAGGGGCTTTTCCTCTTATGGTTATTTTTCTAGCATTGAATCCTGTAAGATTGAGCAGGGTCTAATTGGTCAGTGGTCAAAAAAGTTCTTTTTTAACTTTAGGTTAGTAGCACTAACAACATCACCTTTGACTAAAGGAAACAAGTGCTTGGACGTCTCTGTTGGAAGATGGGATTTCTTGCTTTCTTTCCTCCCCTTTTTATCTTCCTATTTCTTCCTGTTCCCTTGCTTTGATTTTAAGCCATTCTGAAAGCTTGCTTGTGCAATTTTTTTGTTCAAAAGCATACATATCTCTGAAAAAAAGGCATCATGAAAGTCTACTAAACATTCAACAAATCCTGAAGTATATTAAAAATGGAAAAACATTCTATTTTGATGTTTAATCTGAAATACTTCTAAAAGCTTTTTCACAAATGCTACCTGCTAAATCTTGATATGACCTTTATCTTAAATCTTAGAATATTCTATTTATAGCAGTAAGCTTTTAAAAGATTAGAGAATTGATAATGATTACTCAGTAGGAGCATTATTATGACACAATCCAGTTGCCACAACCTTAGAACATCTTGAAGAGAACCAGATACTATATTGTTCTAAAAGCTTTAGTTTAGTTCAGGTGAAGTAGTTCTTTAAAGGCAAGGCTTTAATATTAGGAAGTGTAATATGTGCCTCTCTAGATTCCTCCATCTCTTGTGTACCAGGTTTATACCACTTGTGGAATGGGAGACAGTCAATACTGCTACTCAATTAGGATATGATTCCCTGTTTTGGGGAAAGTATTCTATATTTCAGGGTGACTTTGGGGTGTTTTCTAATTCTTTAGGGGAATGGTTAGGTGGTTGCTCCAAAATATTATCTAATTTTCTTTAATCCTGTTGAATATCATTTCAAAGGTATTTCAAAACATATAAAAGTATACTTTATACCTCTCTATATGTCCATAGCCTAAAAGAAATGGCTGGATCAGGATGAGGCTAAAAATAGGTTGATTCATATAAACAATTGATTCCTCGACACTTTCTGAATTTCAGCTTTTTAATTTCTTCCTAATTTTCCTAGCCCCGAAGTTCCTCCCAGTGACAAGGCCTTCCTGCTTTTTTTTAGGCATTGGATTTTATCACAATGTAATCATTATAATACAAAACCAGTTATGCATTATCATTTGATGCTTGTCTTCTCTGATATTCAGATCCCTGACTTCTGGGCCCGTAGGAGTAGCCTGTCTAATAGAAAAGGAGATTTCCAGATCCAATTGTTTACCCTCCAAATGGGCACAACACCCACATGGGAGGTTGTCAGTTTCTCTTGCAATTCTGCTCCCATGTGCATGAGACTTGCTGGATAGTGCCTAGCCAGGCTGACATCTCTGCCATACCCTTTAGGCAGGGGGTCTCATGGATCTATTCAAGACCTTACTCATGGTTTTCTGTGAATACTGAGGATCATAGTTGTGACGTGATCTCAATATTGTTCAGTCACATGTAGTATGTGCTCAGATCAAAGACTTAGTGAGACTCACAGTAAGTGTATTGCAATTCTTTCTAACTTCTCTTTGACCTTGGATGAGGTTAGTTTTTTTTTTTATGGACATTTTTCTATTAGGACACTATCTGAGTGGTAGTAGACAAATTGACCAAGAGAGCTCATTTCCTTCCCCAGGCTATGCCTCTTACTACAGCTGAGGCTGCCTGCCTGTGTCTGAAGGATATTTTCCAGCTGGACAGATGCTGCTGTTATTTTACCCAAAGCAGTAGTCTCCAGTTTTCCTTGCATTTCTAGTTAGTTCTTTTCATCTTATATTTATTACGTATCTATATTATTGATTTAATTTAATTATTTTATTACATTTGAAGTTTAAATGAAATATGAAATAAATTAAAATAAAATATTCAATACATCTTATTTACTCCTCTTATTTATATTTATTTATAAGTTGTATCTCATCAGTAGATTTTAAGCTCTTTAAGGACTGACATGGCTTTTCCCTGTGTCAGGATCTTTTATTTTAGTCTTTGTATTCCTGGTGCCTAGTGCTTTGCACATGGTTAAGTGCTTAATAAATGCTCCTTAGATTTAAATGAATTGGATAGATGAATGGATTTATTATTCCATAACACATCATAGCCAGCCCTATGGGCAGAGCACCTGAACTGAATCATATATCCGTATTTCTTTCATCATCAGTCTGAGTGGGTTGAATTCCTGACTGATGAGAAATTCTGTTATGACAAACTGGTCTAGTCATTCATCCAGAATATACTTTCCTATGCAAACTACATTCAATTCAATAAGTATTTGTTAAGCACCCACTATGTGCCAGACACTGTGCTAAGTGCCAGAATATAGTTTTCATATGTATATTTATTCTCATTTGCTCATCCCATGCAATGCAGTTCCCAGCAGCATCAATGATTATGTGACAGTTGGAGACCACAAGTAGCACACACACATAGGGGTCCAACCACCATTATACCCCTGAAGAGCCCTTGATTATGGGGTGCTAAGTCTGGCTAACCTTTTGCAAACTATGTTTTAGTAGACTTTGCTTAAAGGGCAATGCCCTTTTTCTTTATTCAGATAGTCATTTCAGTGGTCTATTGGCAAGGACTACACTTTTCAGTTAATCAATTGGTCAAACAACCAACAAGTATTTATTAAGTACTTTTTATGTGCCAGATCCTGTGGTTGTCACAAGGGGTAAATGTAGAAAAATAATGAAATAATTTTTATTTGAAATAAATATTTTTTCTGTCAATTTTTTCAATGAACAAAATCTTTTTTCTCCACTTCCCTTCCCCTGAAAAAAAAAAGACCCCCCCCCCACCTTAGGACAAATACGCACAGTCAAGCAAAATTATTTCCCTCATGTACCATACTCAGAAACATATATGCTAGTCTATGCCCTGAGTCCATCACTTCTCTGGTGAGTAGCATGTTTCACTATGGGTGCTCTGGAATCATGGTTTGTTATGATATTAATCAGATTTCCTTAAGTTTTTCAAAGTGTTTGTCTTTATAATTTCATTGTCAATAATTAATAATAATACTTATATTATTGAATAATTTATGATGATTTTGTTCACTTCATTCTGCATTAGTTCATACAAGTCTTCCCAGATTTCTCTGAAATCATTTCCTTAATCATTTCATAAAGTATAATAAAATTTCATTACATAAATTGATCAGGCATTCTTCCTTAGTTTCTAGTTCTTTGTCGCCACAACAAAGCTGATAATGTCTGCATAGTGTTTCTTTCTCTCTCTGTCTCTTCCTCTTCTTCCTTTTTTTTCTTTTTGGATCTCTTTGTGCTATAGACCTAGTAGCAATTGGTAAAAGGTATGCACTCTTTAGTAACTTGTTAAGTATAGATCCAAATTGCTTTCCATAGTGGTTAGACAAATTCATAGCTCTAATGTAACTAATGGACCTGTTTGTCATTTTCATTTTTTTTGGTCAACTTTGTCAATCTGATAGGTATGAGATGGAACTTTCAAGTTGTTTTAATTCAAATTTCTCTAATTACTACTGATTTGGAACATTTAAAAATATGTGCATTTATAAATTAGATTTATTTCTTTGAAAACTTCATCTTTATATCCTTTGACCATTTATCACTTGGGTAATGGTCTTGGAAAAGAGACCCCTGTCAGAGGAATTTGTTGCAAAGTTATTTTAAAAAAAATGGTAATGTTTCCCTTCTAATTTTAGCTGCATTTGTTTTTGTTTGTGCAAAACTTTTTACATTTTATTTTATAAAAATTGTTTACTCTATTTCCTGTGATCATTTTTATCCATGTTTGTTCTTCTCCTATCTATAAATCTGAAAGATAGTTTTTCCTTGCTCCTCTAGTTTATTTATGAAGCTATCCTATATGTTTGTCATGTATCCATTTATTATGAGATACTGTACCTAGTTTTTGCCAGACTTCTTCCCAGTTTTTTTCCAGCTGTTTTTATTGAGTAATGAGTTTTTATACTAGTACCTGGGGTATTTGGGTTCATCAAACACTAGGATACTGTGCTCATTTGCTTCTGTTTGTTATGTACCCATTCTATTTCACTAGTTGGCCTATTTCTTATCAAGTATCAAATCATTTTGATGATTACAGATTTAAGTGACTTGAATATAAAGGATGACTGTTCCTCTTTATATATTCCCTCCCTCTCAATTACCTGTCAAACTTTGGTTCCTGATCCCCCGGTAGAACAGTTTTGACACCCCAGTTCCAAAGAAAAAAATCCATCTTGGCCAACTGAAAGGGGGCTGACAATTGGAACCCCTGAATAAGGGTAGCCATCTTTGGGGTTCAATTGAAGAGATAAATTGAAGGCAATATGTGGCAATTGTTAATTTGGGCTTCTATCATTATGATCCTAGGCATATACTGGACTTTCTGCTTAATTTATAACACAGTAACATCAGTAGTGATGAATACCATTGAACTGATTTTGAACATTACCTCCTTTGTGATGATGATACCTTTTAACAACTCTGTAATGTGGCAAGTAGAAACCCAAGTGTATGTTATCCTAATGGCAGCAATTCAGACTTTAACTTATGTGAAGACTGTATTGAGAATGATCTTGCCCCCAAAACAAGCCCAGATCTTAGTCCTTGACAACAAACTTGAAGATTTAGTTAAATAGCTCTGCAATGAATATCTAGCTAAGAAAAACACAAATAAAGATAGTGGGATTAGGACTGAAGAAACAAAAAAGGAAGATGTTACTAACATAGAAAACTGAGCAATAATACAGATAAGTCTGACTCAATGGTTGAAGGCACTGTAGTTAACAATTCCAAAGCAGTTAGTAAGCAAGACAACACCACAACATCAGAAGTCACAGGGGCACACAAAATTATGCCTCTTTGTGGTGTAGTCAGGCTAACTGATGCACAAATCATTTATTACACAAGACCTGGAATTTCTGAAGAAGAGATTTCCAAAATTTGTCTCTGAACCACACAAATGTGTCAAAGAACTGAAGAGAGCATTTAAAGTGTATGAACCTGACTTTGAGGATGTGAAATTAATTATGGGGGGAGGTATTCAGTCCTAACAAACAGAAACAGTTTGTTCATAAGACCAGACAAGATGATATTTTGATAGGATAATTCAAAATCAGAATGAACACTCAGCAAGTTTTATTGGATTGACAGAAAATGTGGAGTCTATCCTGGGGATTAGCCAAGATTCCCAAGAGTCTGTAGTGCATGTCCATAGGCAGTTCTTAAAAGGGTGTAATCACCAGATGAGAAACTTTTTCAGGAACTTTTCCCCAAAGTTTGATTTCATAACAATTTCTGAATTAAGAGACATTGTCTCTATGAAAACCAAAAAGAACAGGAAAGATGAATTGAAGCAGAAACTACAAAAAACAATAGAGATCTTGAAAAAGAAAGAAATTGAAGAAGTCAAAAATCTTAATACCATCAGAACATATACTAGATTAAATTACCAATCACAACAAAGGGGTCATAGGGACACTAGAAGATGTTTCCTGTGCAACAATATTGGGCATATTGTAAAGAATTGTTCTCTGAAACAAAGATATGAGCAGGGACACAACATAAATGTGAAATATCAGACAAACACCCAAAACAGAAGTTATTACAAGAACTATGAGAGAAATAACAAGAGCTGCTGTGATCACTGCAGATTGAGAGAATCAGAAACACCAGATCTGAAAACAATGCAGTCAGCTATCTAAAAAGGGGAGAAAGCTCACTATTCAGAAGATGTAGCTAAATGACAGAGATACACAGCATGAACCCAAGACCCAGTTTCATTAAAACAAAAGACTGTATGTGGGGGAAATGAATGGACAGTAGTTAAAAGGAAGAGACAAAAGGGATTAGACATAAAATACAAAAAGGGTGATGGTGACAAAAGGGTGGTATCTACAAATGTGATTTTAGATTCTGTAAGAATTTTACCAAAAGGGTTGAAACAAAACATTTTAAAGCAGTGAGAAGTTATGGAGATGGAAAAAGAGATTCAGAAGGTTGTAGAAGAGATACAAGATATAGATGATTCAAATACATAGAGGATAACAGGGAAAGAGAAAACCAAAGAGCAAGTTAAAACATATCTAGAAAATTTCTTTGCATGTAGATTTGGTTTAGGGATTGGACAGAGAAGGAAAAGTTATAAAAACTTACATCAACAACAATATGAGATTATATCAGTAAAGAGAAAGCAACATCACAATTATCTAAACCATTTCAACACAGTAACAGCAAAGAAAAAACTTACAATGAAGCCTACAACTGATGAAACACAATACAAAGTTGATAGTTTTACAGAACCAAACCAATCCATACAGGGACTAATTGAAACAAGCATAGAATATTTAGGGACTACTCCTGAGGAAAAGAAGACTAGTTTGAATTCAAAAGCAAAAATATTTTACCCATTACCATTTAAAGGAGAAAATTCAAATCTTAGTAATTGTAAACCTGGGAAAGGGGGTTGACAGTACTACACAATCTCACAACCAAGAAATGTTAACCCTAGTACCAGAGTATACAACAGAAACATCTGAAAGTATGGGTAGAATAGAGCAAGTAACAACTGTCAATGATGCTCAGTGTTCAAATAGCTTCCATTTCCCCAACATGCTAAATGCAGGACTTATGTATGACCTCAGACTACTGGAAGAGCAGGCATCTGATCATGGTCCTGATTCAAGATTTCCTACCATACAAGGCATGGAACCAATGCAGTTAGTGAGAAACAGTCAGGAAATGACTTAAGCCAAGAAATTTCAATTAGTCCAACCATACGGTCAATAGCTGATGTAGGGGCAGTGCAAATTAACAGAATAACTGGTTCAATAACAACTGATACACCTGAACCATATGTATGGATTAAAGTGGGGAAAAAGGACTACAATACTCTCATTGATACTGTTGCTTCTAAGTCTGTACTAGTCATTCCCAGGGTATATTACCATCAAGGATATGGTTTCAGTGGCAGGAGCTACTGGGGAAATACAACAGGTCCCAGGGCTCAAAAGTACAGTGGTAAAAGTAGGTCCTCTCTCCATTGACCATACATTTCTCTAATTTCTGGATGTCCGGATAACCTTTTGGGATGCGGTGTTTTTTTTTTTTTGGGGGGGGGAATTGGAGCAACTTTGCAATGTGAACAATTTGGGAACATATATTTACATCTTCCCAAGCAGTCTCTCAAACACTATTCTTTATTATACCTGGAACAACTAGAGGAAAAAAACTGAACAGCAGCAAGCAGTAACATCAATGTATGAAATTCCTAATGACATACCACAAGGAGTATTTGCAAAACACAGGAATGATGTGGGTAGAATTAAATCAGCAACACCAGTAAAAATAGAAGTCAGGGATGGCGTACCTCAATATAAGCTCAGTAAAGAAGCTATTTTAGGCATTACTCCTATTATCAATAGTTTACTGGAGCAAGGCATCAGAATTTAATAGCCTAATCTTAGCCATCAAGAAGAACAAACAAAATGCTGATGGGTCATTTTCCTGGAGATTTGTGGAGTATCTTAGAGCAGTCCAACTTTATAAAGAAGACACACACCATAACACTGCCACCAAAATGATATCATCACAGAAATTCCACCCAGTGCTCAGTGGTATATTGTGATAGAGCTGAGCAATGCCTCCTTTACAATACCATTACACCCGGATTCACAGAACATTTTTGCATTCTCATGGGGACAAAATAAGCTCTGCTGGACTCATTTAGTCCAGGGCTTCTGTAAAAGTGAATCAATTTTTTTGCCAGTTGCTTAAGGGTGACCTAGAAACAATCAAATTCAAGCACATAAAATTGGTACATGATGTTGATGAACTACTACTTGCATCACCCAATCCAAAAACATGCTTGGGAGATTCAAAAAAGCTTCTGATAGAGCTTTATAAGAGAGGACTTAAGGTCTCTCAAAAGAAGCTTCAGTAGGTTCTCCCAAAGGGTGAGTACTTGATGTTTATCCTGGAAAAGGGCACCAGGAAAATCTCTCATAAATGAATTGCTGATATCCAAAAGCTATGAATCCCAAGAACTAAGAAACAACTAAGATCATCCTTGGGATTGCAGGTTTCTCTTGGCAATATGGCATAGGGTATTCCCATAAATTTAAATGCTTAACAGACTTGACAAAGAATGATGTGGAAGAACCATTGCAATTAACAAAAGAACACCTCCGTGCTTTGTCAAAGTTGAAACAGGCAATTCTAACAGTCCCAGCATTAGGGATACCAAATTATGACAAGGAGTTCCATCTACATGTTCATAAAGCTCAGGGCATAGCTTCTGGGGTGCTAACACAATATCTTGGACTTAAGACCTATAGCATTCTATAGTATGATCCTAGATAAGATAGCACAGGGAATGGTACATTTCTTGAGGAGTATAGCTGCAGCTGTCCTGATGGTGAAAAAGGCAAATGACATAGTCCTGGGATGCAAGCTGCATGTATATTCTGCTCACCAAATTGAAAAACTCAAGGTCATAGAATATCTATGTATTCACATTTCCTAGGCTATCTCAGTATGAAATCATTTTTCTAGGAAATGATAATCTGACCATTTACAGATGTGCACCTCTAAACCCAGCAATTCTGATTCCTGATTTGCCTTTAGGAGAAGAACCATTACATGACTGAATCCAAGTTACAGAAATGGCATACAAACCAAGGGATGACCTAAAAGATATACTTCTTAGTGAACCAGAGATTGAGTTATACACAGATGGCTCCTCATACATCTTTAGAGGACAAAGGGTCACAGATGCAGCAGTAGTATAAACTGTACTGTAATTACTGTACTGTACTGTAATTAAAAACTCCATAAAAGGTTGACTGCTGACTTGAGTTTTCATTTAGGAATTACATAGCTGAATTCCTTGGCGACCTTAAATTAATATATATCAGTCTTTTAAAGTGATTTCCTTGTCACAGTAGTGACCAATGACAGGATGCTATTCTCTGCCTGGTTATGTTAACACCCAGGGTGCTGAATTAAAAGCTCTCATGCAAGCATTCAAATTGGCAAAATGCAAAAGAGCAAACGTGTTCACTGATTCATCTTATGCTTTTGCAACCCTGCATGCTAATGTGTATACATGGAAGAACAGTGGTTTTGTAACAACAGCTGGGAGGCAAATTGCATATCCTGCCCAATAGCATTAGTAGACCTGCCAAGTGAAGTAGCTGTAATACATCGCAAAACACACACTTCTGGCAAGAACAATGTATATCAGGGAATCAAAGGGTAGATATAACAGCAAAATATGCAGCAAGATTTGGTTCTTACCATGTTCTGAATCTTTCTCTGATGGAAAAACATGATATTACCAAAGTGTACCATAGGGATGAGATTCAGTCATGGCAAAAACACCTAGTAGCCAAATTAGTGAAAGGAATATGGCTAGCAGAAGGAGGAAATTCCATACTTCCCAGAAAACTTTATCATCATCTATATAATATGGTTCACCCCAAAGGTCATTTTGGAGTACAATGAATGCTGGATGAAATAAGGAGATTTTGAATTGCCCTGGGGATATCTACAAACACTATTAGAGTTTGTCAGGCATGTGATATATGCAGAAAATTCAATCAAGGTTATTTCAAGAACAAGGCACTAGGAGGCAGACCTTTGAGTTATATATACCTTTCCAATGTTTACAAATTGACTACATTAATATGCCTAGTGACAAGGGATACAAATATGCACTTGTGATAGTGGATCGTATGACTAGATGGATAGAGGCATATCCGGCTAAAAACAACAACAGCAATAGTAGTGAAAATGCTTCTGAAGGAAATAATTCCTAGACATGTCATACTTGATGTTATTGACTCAAACAGGGGATCTCATTTCACATCACAGATATAGCAAGAAGTATATAAGAACTTAGGAATCAAAAGTACTCTACACTATGTGTACAGACCTCAAAGTTCAAGTCAGGTGGAATGAATGAATAAAGAATTAAAAACAACTATAGGAAAACTGTGAACAAACACATCTAAAGTGGACAGATGTTCTTCCTTTAGCTTTATTTCACCTTAGAACTAGACCTAGAGGAGACTTGCATATTTCCCTGTTCGAAATTCTATATGGACAACTGTTGTGGCATGGATGAACAGATAAACCATTTTACATATCCATGTTAAGAGGAGAATGCCAGCTTCACACCTATCTAGTAGAAATACAAAATAGGTTGGAAGAACTAAGGAAGCGAGGATTGTTAGTCCAAAGGGTACCACTTGACTTCTCACTACACAATATCAAGCCAGAAGATAAAATGTTTATGAAGAATTTTGTCAGAGAAACATCTACTGAGCCTGGATGGAATGGCCCACTTGAAGTAGTATTAACTACTCCTACTTCCATCAAAATATTAAGAAAAGATCAGTGGTAGCATACCTCTCACGTGAAACAGCATTATGCCCACAATACTGGTAGCACAATAAAAAGTTGAAGTAATACTAAATGCCCCAGAAACAATTGAAATTGTCTCTACAAATGAGAACAATGAGAGTAAAGAAGAAGAAATAGAATAAGGCACTGCACAAAAATATATGGTAAATCTATATCTCAAGAAATATCTCCATATAGCAACACGAATCTTTGCTAACACATAACATCATAAAAAACTCTGCTAAAATCAACAACATAAAGTTAAATCAAGACTAGAAGAAAATATCTATCTCCATATCTTAAAATCATATCCAAATCTCAAATCCAGATCTCACAAACCTATGATATATTTACAACAAACTACAAAAATGACATTGCATACACTCATACATGAATATTTCCACAGTAAAAGACTTACATACATGCATGAAGAAGATATACATGCATACATACATGAAGAATCATACTTACATGCACATGCACACATGAAAAAATAATCTTACACTCATTTACACAATAATCTCACACACATGCATGATCCTGTCTTTTAAAGTCATCAGAGAACACAGGACTTCAATCCAAGTGAGACGACAGGGAAGTATGCATGCTGAACAGAGGAAGTCACAGGACCAGATATTTACATCAACCAACACCAAGGACAGCAAAAGAACTTTAAAATAAAAAACTGATGATAATGGGCCACATAAAATTATTCATCGCACACATTCATTTCACATAGAGGGTAATGCATCCACATACACATTAGAATCAAAACAGAAAGGATGATAGATCTTCAGGCAACATATGAAGAGGATTCCCTGAAGGAGTGTAAGTATGCATGAAACAATACATAATTAGCACATAAACATTTATTCATACTTATATTTTTGGATTGCATTAAGATCAACCCATTTCATAATTTACACTTGAACTTCTTGAGCTTGAATTTCTTCAGGACTCATATAGGCAAGAAAATACAAAGATTCTTGTATGAATGATTTCTGGTCAGGAAGCATGTAAAATGTAACATAGTTGTAGATATGTAAAGTTGGTACAGAAAAATAATGTACATTTGTATGATACTAATGATCTAACATACTAACATAGCTTAAGGAAGACTAATATATTAATCATTAACAAATAGGGAGAGATTAGCTCAGGGAAGTTTGGAACTAGAGATAGATTAAGGACAGAATAATATCATATCTTGTTTTAATTTTTAAAAGAAAAGTTATTATTACCATAGAAGTTAGTAGAATTAATAAGAGTTCATAGTTATGATATTTGTAATTGTTCATTGGGATAGGAAAATTTAGATTGTTACAGAAAGGGTTACATTGTTGAAATTGTTACTATGTTCAAAATACCTATATATTTGAAATACTTTCCTACCTTTTACATTCCTATAATCCTGATCGTAGACATAGAATTTAGGTAGATTAGGATATTTAGGATAGATTAAGGTTTTTATTTTGGGGGTGGAGGAATATTTAGAATAGTATATTTTACATGATAGATAGAATGGAATGATAATGAATAAGGTAAGTACTGGACTTTGGTACAGATGTCAGACTGACTGTACAGCAGAAAAAAGGGGAGTAGTGAAAGAGAGAAATACTAAAGGAAATACAAGGACTGGATTTGCAGTGTTATCTCATGAAAAAAGGATATAGAACTCTGGCTGCCAATGGGGGATGGGAAAAGCAGAGGGAGAAGTTGGAGATTAAGCTTCTTCCCTTTTGAACTGAGAAGAGGAAGGAACATTTTCCACTGAGCCTATCTTGCTACAAATACCTCATTGAATAGAAAAGATCCAGACTAAACATCTGTCTCATAGTGGTTGGATAGGACTTTTTCCCTTTGGGAGAGGCAATAGTCTATCCTTCAGAAGACTCCTTCAAAGCTATATCTCTGTGCCAACAAATACAATCATCTTGAATATACAAAGATACTAAGCTTGTTTGGGACTTTGTCCTTAGACTTAAGCTTCAAACCCCTGAAGAAATTATAAGAGGAAGATAGTTCAGGGACTTCCTATTCCCTCTTTCCTAACCTATTATATCAAACCCCTTATATAATAGATATTCTAACTAAATGAGACAACAGATCTTCTTCAATGTACTAAGGGGATCATAGATAAAAATCATCTAAAGAAGAAAAAAGGAACAGAGATTGAAGGGGATTTTCTATTACCCTTCAGCTCTGGTCAGATCTAACTCTATTTTCTTTAGGACAGCTTTAGCTGGGAGGGAAGTGGTGTTCCTCTTTTTCTGTTCCCTCCCTCTCAATTACCTGTCAAACTTTGGTTCCTGATCCCCCGCTAGTACATTGTTATGTACCTATTCTATTTCACTGGTTGGCCCATTTCTTATCAAGTATCAAATAATTTTGATGATTACTGATTTAACTGACTTGAATATGACTGTAAACTAATTAGAGGAGCAAGGAAAAACTACCTTTCTGATCTGTGGTTAGAAGAAGAGCTCATGACCAAACAAGAGATAGAATCATAGAAAATTAAGTGAATATTTTTTATAACACAAAATTAAAAATGAACATTGTTTAAGATAAACTTAAATTCTAATGAAGAAGACAACAAAATGTATAAAACCTATAAAGCATAAATTTGAAGTAGATAAACATACAGAATAATTTAAAACAAGGTAGTTTGGGAGGGAGTACAATAGCAGTTGGGGAAACCAAGAAAAGCTTCATGCAAAAGATGATGTTTGAATTACATCTTACAGGAAGAGAGGGACTATATGAGGGGCAGAGGAGGTGCTTTCTAGTCATGGGGACAAACAGAGCAAAGGTGCAGAGATGGGAGAAAAAGTGTCAAGAGTGAGGAATAGTGAGAAGATCAATTTAGCAAGATCATAGTGTGTAATAATGGGGTAGAGTAGAGAATATCTAATGAGACTGGAAAGCTAGGTTGGGGGCCTGGTTATGTATTTTAAAACGAAACAAAGAAGTTGATATTTTTCCTAGAGGCAACTGGAAGCCATTGGAATTGGTTGAATAGTTGAGTCAAATCTATTTTTAAGGAGATTTACTCTAGTAGCAATGTGTAGGATGGTCTAGAGTGGTGAGATACTTGAGGCAGAGAGACAAATTAGGAGGCTGTTGAAATAATAAAGGCGAAATGTGATGATTGGTAGCTCTGCAGGTGGAGAGAATGGTAGGATGGAATATCTGTTCCAGATATAAAGGTATAAATAGCAAGATTTGGCAAATGATTGGACATGTGGATTGAGGGGGAGTGAGAAACCCAGGATAATACTGAGATTATTAATAACCTCCATCAGCTTTTGCTGCAATGGAACTACCTTGGTTTCAACCATCAATGTTAATTGTGGGTAAGAAGTAATCATTCTATATACCCTCAATTCATGTAAACAAAAGGACTTATGTGATATGGAACCTAAATATGTGACAGGGGAACCAATATAAAATATGCACATATCAGAATTGGTAAAGGCCTAATGCTAAAAGTATTACCCCAAAACTATTATTTTGATAATTGGGGAGGTGTTCTGGGGATAATAATGTTGACAGTCTGATGGCAAGAAGAGAAATCAGAAGGAAACTTTACAGGGGGCAGTTGGGTGGCTCAGTGGATTGAGAGCCAGGCCTAGAGATAGGAGGTCCTGGGTTCAAATCTGTCCTTATACACTTCCTGCCTGTGTGACTCTGGTTATGTATTTTAAAACTAAACAGGAGTTCATATTTTTCCTAGAGGCAACTGGAAGCCATTGGAATTAGTTGAATTTCAGGTCACTTGACCCCCATTGCCTAGCCCTTACCACTCTTCTGCCTTTAGACCCAATACACAGTATTGATTCTAAGATGGAAGGGAAGGGTTAAAAAAAATTTTTTTAAAGGAGGCTTTACACATAAACACATTAGCACATCATAGCTGGCCTTGATTTGGATTGGAGAATACAAGCTACTAAAAATAAACAAACAGAACCCAAAAGGCACTCCTTGGGTTTTCTTGATACTCTCTTCCCTCTAGGTTTTCAGGATGCCACTTGGTCCTAGTTTCCCTCTTACCTATCTGACTGCTTACTCCTTCACTACGTCTTCCTCTAGATTATACTCTCAAATCAAAGGTAACTCTTAAGAGTTCTATCCAGGTCCTCTTCTTTTCTCTATGATCTCATCAGCTCCCATGGATGCTTTATGCAGAGGAATCTCAAATCTACCTGTCTTGCCCCTGACCTCTCTGCTGGTTTTTAGTATCACACATCCAACACATTTCCTACTTCACACATCTCAAACTGGATGTCCAATAGACATCTTAAACTCAATATGTTCAAAACACAACTCATCTTTCTCCCTAAACCTTCCCTATTTCTGTAGGGGCAAGACCTTCCTCCCAATGCCTCAGATTTGCAACCTAGGAGTCATCCCAATTTTCTCATTATCTCTCATTCCAGCTTTCACCTTTGCAATTTCTCTCAAATATGCCTTCTCTCTGATACTGCTACCACTCCCATCCACCAATGTGATCAGTGATTTAGCCTCCTCCCACCTTCCTAGTCTTTTTCAATCAAGTGATTCTGGCTATTCCATGAAAAAGAAAGTCCAGGTCTTGGACACAGGAATTCTTTCTAGGTCTCTCCAATGTCTGGAATGCTTTCCCATCTCTAGTCTGACTACTGACCTCTCTTCTCTTAAGTCCCAATTAAAATCTCACCTCCTACTTCCCCAACTTCTTTTAATTCCAGGGAGCTTTATATATATATATATGTATATATTTTTTTTGCATGTTGTCTCCCTATTAGGATTGTTATTTCCTTGAGGGCAGGGACTATCTTTTGCCTCTTTTTGTATCCCCAACATTTAGCCCCAGTGCTTGGCACATAGTGGGCAGTTAATAAATGTTTATTGATTAATTTCAAGTTTCTAATTTTATATGAACTGTCTCATCTCTGAAGCACAACCAGTTAATTTTCCTATTAGACTTATTTAACCATTGTTTCATAACATTCTATGATGCACCATGTTATGATTGCATTTTGGTTCTCCCAAACTGGACCCTGCCTTTTTGTACTACAGACAAGAAAGCTTTCCCAGTCTTTAGGAATTGCCTAATTACTGGCCAGCCTTGCCTTTTCTATACTAAAACCAGTCAACATTTATCTTTGAAGGCATGTATTCATATCAAAGCTTGATCGACACAAATTCAGACAATATAACCCCTGGCTTACAATAACTTTGTTATTGTATATCTAGTATATATCTAGTGCTATTATACCATGTAATACTCTCCTATTACTTGATTAAGATTCAGCTGTAAGTCTCTAATCATAGATAAGAAGTGAGAATATCTTATGCTTGCAGGCTGTGTGTGTGTGTGTGTAATCTTCCACTGATTTACCAAATTGGAAACATCAATCCTTCCTCTGTATAGCATTGTGTCTAATTCACTAGCAGGTGGGATATTATGTTCAATACTCCTGAATGTGGGATAGGGCAAATTTTTGCCTAGCCACTTGTTTTCTACTTCTTATACTTCTGCATTAAAGCAGGACTTGAAAATGTTGTCTGTTAAATGTTGGCTGTAAAATGAATGATTCTGGTCTAGAGTAGAAGCCGGGAGGAGGGTATTGGATTTTTTTTTCCTTCCTAGCATTACATGACTTTCCAAAATAACATAACAAAGAGATTGCAGAACTGATATTCCAATCTAGGACCTCCAACTCCAGACCCAAGACTCTTTCTATGTGGAGGATTTTTCAAGTTTAACTTTTCTATTTCTCTGAAGGACTAATAGACAAAAGTCACAGACACAGCTTAAAGGAATCATAATAATAGTTCACATTATAATAATGAAGTCTTTAATCCTAATGATTTTTACTGAGCCTGTGATTTCAAAAGTATAGTATTAAAGAATATATTTAAGTAAAAAGTAGTTCTCCAAAATGACCTGACATCAAGGTTATGGTAGTGGAGTAGTGGAGCTCAAACTCTGGAAGGATCTACCAAGCCAGAAAGGCTTCACAGATAAGCCCAGCAATAAACTGTCCAAAGAACTAGCCTAGCTAAACTGTCTGAGGAAGTCTAACAAAACTGAAAAAATTCATCATCATAAGCCTGACTACTAAATAATGAACTTTTTGGCTAGGTGATCCATAAAATTGATCAAAATATAGAACGACTTAATACTCTTCCACATGTGCTGTGTTAGTGATGAAGTGACTGAAAATGCCCAGAGGAACCTAAGAACCACACAGTTCTTATGTCATTTACTAAAATTAATCTAGTTGTGGGTACTATCCATGTGCACTTTTTGTTAAATGGCCTGACTTATCACTGGAAGAATAAACCACATCTATACTAACATTCTTTCTAAACATAAGACCAGAAGACATCAATAAATTGTAACTAAATATATGTACATCTCATAAGTTCTTCTCAAAACGTCAAGGAAGGGAATTGATGAAATTGGTTTTATTATGTATTCAAAGTCAACAAGAAATGATTTCATGGACACTGGATCAACTTGGCCCAGATAAGGACTCTATCATCATTTCAGAGAGAGCTAATAAAATGCTGGGCATGGAATCAGAAGGCTCAAATTTAAATTCAACCTCAGACACCTACTAGTTCTGTGACCCTAGGCAAGTCATTTAACTTCTGTTTGCCTCAGTTTCTTCAACTATAAATGGAGATAATAATACCACCCACTTCACAGGATTGTTGTAAAGATCAAATGAGGTAATATTAGTAAAACATGGTTAATGGAGTGTTTGATGTATAGAAGTTCTGTATAAATGTTTTTTTTCTTCCTTTTCCTTCTTCTTTTTCTTCTTCATCTTCCCTTTCTCCATTTCTCAGGTAAGTTTAAGCAATGCAACACAATTGCTTCAATAAGAAAGTCTAAAGATCATAGAGATGGCCTCGGACAATAAATACACAATTTCTTTGCCAAGCAAGAAAACATCGTTATTAAGAGAGGGAAACTCTGTAAACTATCAATATAAACTCATATGCAAAATATTATGGAGAAGAGAAAGTATGAAAGGATTACTATCAGGATTGATAGTTCAATATTGATAAGTTTGTAGATATACCAAAATTAAAATATATTTTACATATGATGTTGAAAAATTAAATTGTACATATAGGCCATCTAAGTTAATTCATGGTAATTTAAAAAAGTGAATGATTTATGGATTCTCAGGTTAGTCCATTTATCTTATTTATAATAATCTAACACAATATTGTAGGAATGCTGTATATTATGTAGAATGCATGTTCTCTGGAGCCATTAGAGGGCAGTATATGCACCACCTTGAGTCCAGTAAGAAAATATAAAGGAAAATAAGCAGAACCAAGAGACTGTTGTACACAGTAACAGCAATATTGCGGAATGATCAACTGTGATAGACTCATCTATTCTCAGCAACACAATGATCCAGTGGAATTCTGAAGGACTTATGACAAAGAAGACTATCCACCTCCATAGAAGGAGCTGCTAGTCAAAATACAGATGAAAGCAGCAATTTTTCACTTGTTTATTTGGGTTTTGGTTTTATATGATTATTCTCTTACAAAAATGAACAATATGGAGGTGTGTTTTGCAGGATAATACATATATAACCCAGACAGAATTGCTTGTCAACTGGGGAGGGGATGGGGAACAGGGAAGTAGGTGGGAGGGAAATAATTTGGATCTTATAATTCTGGAAAACTTATGTGGAAATTTGTTATTACATGTAATAGGTAAAATAAAATATCTTTATAAAATGTAAAAGGAAATATATGCTTTATTAATTGATGACTTATTAAGCGCCTTCTCTGTGCACAGTAATGTTCTAGGCTTTATGGACAATACAAAGATAGTTAAGATACACACACACACACACACACACACACACACACACACACACATACAGCCCCTGTGTTTTGGTAATTGAAAAATATACAAATATTCAATAAGAGATGTATGTTAGGGCTAAGTTAAATGCCAAACAAAAGGGTTTATATTTCATCCCAGCATTAATAGGAACTCAGTGTATTATTTTTATACTGTCTAGCATAGCGCCTTGAAAATAATCACATTGTGATTTTCCTTTTTTTTTTTTACCAATTTTGCCAACCTGATGGATATGAGGTGGCACCTCAAAGCTGTTTTAGTTCACCTTTCACTAATTGTTAGTGATTGAGAACTTTTTTTCAATATGGCTAATGAGAGCTTGGCTTTTTTTCCCTCTGAAAATTGGCTGCATATGAATATTCACTTTGAGCATTTGTCAAAAAGGGGAAGACTTTAATTTACATTTTTTTTTGCATTTTATTTATTTTTATCTTTATTTCATTTTAATAACAAATTTGCACATAAGTTTCCCAAATTATATGTTTCTATTGTTTCCCTCCCTTTTTCCTTTCCTCCTCTCAGAGTTGGCAAGCAAATCAACCTGGATATTATCATGCAAAACATATTTCTGTTATTCATTTTCATAAATGAATAATCTTATAAAACCAAAACCCCAAATCACATACCCTAAAAATCAAGTGATAAATCATGTTTTTATCTGCATTTCTACTCCAACAGTGCTTTATCTGGAGGTGGATAAAATCACTCAGCTATAAATATTTTTGTACTAACAGGTCCTTTCCCATTTTTAAAGATCTTTTTGTGATACTTACTTAGTAGTGGTATTACTGGATCAAAAGATATGCATTCTTTTATAATCTATTGGGTATAATTCGAAATTCCTCTCCAGAATGGTTAAATCAATTCACAACATCACCAGCAATGCATCAGTGTCCCAATTTTGCTATATTCCCTTCAACATTCATTATTTTCCTTTACTGTCATATTGGCCAATCTGCTAGGTATAAGGTGGTACCTCAGAGTTGTTTTAATTTGCATTCCTCTAATCAGGAGGGATTTAGAATACTTTTTCATATGATTATTGATAACTTTGAGATCTTCATCTGAAAACTGTCTATTCATATCCTTTCACTATCAATTGTGGAATGAGTTGGATTCTTATAAATTTGACTTAGTTCTTTCTCTATTTGAGAAATGAGACCTTTATCAGAGAAATTTATTATATAATTTTCCCCGAGGTTGTTGCTTCCCTTCTAATCTTGGTTGCATTTGGTTTTTGTCTGTACAAAACCTTTTAAATTAAATAAAATAAAAATTATTAAATTTACATTTTGTTATGTTCTCTATCTTTTGTTTGGTCATAAATTCTTCCCTTCTCCATAGATCTGACAGGCAAACTATTCTATGTCCCCTAATATACTTATAATATCACCCTTTGTTTAAATCATATATCCCTTTTGACCTTATCTTGGTATAAGGTGGGAGATATTGATCTAAACCCATTTTTGCCATACTATTTTCCAATTTTCTCAGCAATTTTTGTCAAAGAGTGAATTCTTATCCCCAAAGCTGGGATATTTGGGTTTATCAAACATTAGATTCCTGAGTTCACTTACCCCTAGTCTATTCCATTGTCCACCCTTCTTTCTCTTTGCCAGTACCAGATTGTTTTGATGATTACTGCTTTATAGTACAGTTTAAGAACTGATACTGTCAAGCCACCATTCTTCAAATTTTTTTCATCAGTTCCCTTGATATTCTTGACCTTTTGTTCTTCCAGATGAATTTTGTTATTATTTTTCTAGTTCTATAAAATAGGTTTTTTGGTAGTTTGATAGGTATGGCACAGAATAAGTTAAATTAATTTAGGTAGGATTGTCATTTTTCTTATATAAGTTTGGCCTACCCACAAGCAATTAATGCTTTTCCAATTGTTTAGATTTAATTTTTTTATGTGTGAAAGGTGTTTTGTAATTATGTTCACATAATTCTTATGCTTGTCTTGGCAAATAGATTTCCAAATATTTAATATTGTTTAGAGTGATTTTAAATGGAGTTTCTTTTTCTAACTCATGATGATGATTTTTGTGGGAAATATATAGAAATGCTAATGATTTATGAGGGTTTATTTTGTATCCTGCAATTTTGCTAAAATTATTTCAACTAGTTTTTTAGTTGATTTTCTAGGAGTTTCTCTAAGTATGCCATCATATCTACAAAGAGTGATAGTTTAGTTTCCTTATTGCCTACTTTAATTCCTTTGATTTCTTTTTATTCTCTTATTGCTAAACCTAGCATTTCTAGTACAATATTAAACAATAGTGCTGATAATGATAATCTTTGCTTCACTCCTGATCTTATTGGGAAGGCTTCTAACTTATTCCCATTGCAGATGATGCTTAATGGTTTTATTCTTATGCTTTCTAGTGTTTTCAATAGGAATGGGGGGTGTATTTTGTCCAAGGCCTTTTCTGTATCTATTGAGATAATCATGTGATTTCTGTTAGTTTGATTATTAACATGTTCAATTATGCTGTTTTCATAATATTAAACCAGCCTTGCATTCCTGTAGAAATACCACCTGGTCATAGTGAAAAATCCTTGTGACATATTACTATAGTCTCTTTGCTAGTGTTTTGTATAAGATTTTTTGCATCAGTGTTCATTAATGAAATTGGTCTGTAATTTTCTTTCTTGTTTTTGGTCTTCTTGACTTAGGTATTTGTGCCATAAAAAGGATTTGGTAGTATTCCTTCTTTGCTTAGTTTGCCAAATAGTTAGTACAAAAATTCACTGAAGAAAATAATGTCTTAAAAATTAGAATTGGGTATGTGCAAGCTAATGATTCCACGAGTCTCTGAGAAATAATAAAACAAACTTAAAAGAATGAAAAAAAAAGATAATGTGAAATATCTACCATTTGAAAAATAATGACCTAGGATATAGATGAAGGAGAGATCATTTAATAACTACCTGAAAGTCATGATTAAAAAAAAAGTCTAGACACCATCTTTTAAAAAGTTATCAAGGAAATCTGTCCTGATATCCTAGAACAAGAGGGTAAAGTGGAAATGGAAAGAATCTATAGATGACTGAAAGAGATCCCAAAATGAAAACTCCCAGGAATATTATTGCCAAATTTCAGAGCTCTCAGATCAAGGAGAAAATATTGCAAGCAACCAGAAAGAAGAAATTTAGTTAGCCAAAGTTGGGATAACACAAGATCTAGCAACTGTTACATTAAAAGATCAAGATGACTTGGAATTTAATATTTTGGAAAGCAAAGGAGCTAGGTTTACATCAAGAGTCACTTATTCAACAAAACTGAGTATAATCGTTCAGGAGAAAAACATGTTTAATGAAATAGTTCTCTTTCAAATATTCCTGATGAAAAGACTAGAAGCTGAATTGAAAATTTGAATGTCAAATACAAGACTCAAGAGAAGAATAAAAAGTGAACAGGAAAGAGAAATCATAAAATTTTTATTTGATAAGGTAGGTGTGTATACATTTTTACATGGCTAGATGATACTCATAACTCCTAAGAACTTTATCTTTATTAAGGCTGTTAGAAGTATGTATATTAGACGTAATATATCTATATCTATATCTATATAGAGGCTATGGGAGTGAATTAAAAGCCAATTAATGGACAAGAAAGAGAAATGCACTGGGAGAAGGAGAAGGGAGAGATAAAATGGGGTAAATTATCTCACAAAAAAGTATGAAAGATTTTATAGTGGAGGAGAAGATGGGGGACAGTGTTTGAATCTTACTCAAGGTGGAATTGGCTCAGAGAAGGAAGAATCTACAAGTATAAAAATCTTCCTCTAAGGAAATAAATAGGGAAATAATATAAAGGAAGGGGTGGTAAAATAGGGAAAGAATATAAAGGAAGGGGTGGTAAAGTCTGATAGAAGAGAAGGTGAATTGGGAAAGGTGGTAGTAAGAAACAAAACATTTTAAAAGATATACAGGGTGAAGGAAGAGAGAAAGTAGAATAAATATGGGGAATATAGGATTGAGGGAAATACATAGTAACCATATCTGCAAAGTTTTGGGAGGAAAATACATAGTAAATCATTACTGTGAACAAATTTGACAGCATGTTTCTCTGAGAAAGTTTTCATTTCTCAAATATAGAGAACTGAGTCAAATTTATAAGAATACAGCCCTTAGTCAAAAAATGGTCAAATGATATGAACAAGTGGTTTTCAGGCAGAGTGATCAAAGCTATCTATAATTATGTAAAATCCCCCTGACAACAACAAAATTATTATTGATAGGAGAAATGCAAATTAAAACAACTCAGAGGTACCACTCCAACACATCAGATTGGGCTAATATAACAGAAAAGGAAAATATCAAATGTTGGAGGGATGCCAATGTACTGTTTGTCGAGTTGTGAACTGATTTAACTGATTTAACTATTCTGGAAACTAATTTGGAACTGTGCCCAAAGGGCTATAAAATTGTGCATACCGTTTGATCCAGTTATATCACTACAAGGTCCACATCCCAACGTGATAAAAACAAAAAAGAAAAGGACTGTTATGTACTAAACTTTTATAATAGCTCTTTTTTTATGGTGGCAAAAATTTGGAAACTGAGGGAATGCCCATGAATTGGGGAATGGCTGAACAAGTTGTGGCATATGATGGTGATGGAATACTATCATTTTATAAGAGAGCCTTTCATGAATTGATGCAAAGTAAAATAAGCAGAACTAGGAGAATATTAAGCACAGTAACAACAATATTTTAAGAACAATTGTGAATGAGTTATTCTCAGTATTACAATTCAAGACAATTCTGAAGGATTTAGGATGAAAAATACTCCCAGAGAAAGAATTGATAGACTTTCAATGTAGACAAGTATATTTTAATTTTCTTGTTTTTTTAGAGGGGAGGTATTTTCTTTCACACAATGACCAATATGGAAATATGTTTTACATGATTGTACATCTATAACCCATATCAAATCACTTGCTGTTTCAGGGAGGTGAGAGAGGATAGAGAGGGAAAGAATTTGGGCTTTGAACTTTTAAAAATCAAATGTTGAAAATTGTTTTTTACATGTAACTGAGAAAAATGAAATGTTAAATTAAAAAAAGATGATGACTTTTTAATCTAGTTTTAAGAATTAGTACTGCCTTTTCCCCTACTTTTTTTAATGAATTCCCTTGATATTTATCTTTTATTCCCTTAATTTTATTATTATTTCTTTCTAGCTAACTAAAGTAATCCTTCAGGGGTCTGATTGGTATGACATAGAATATATTAATTTAGTTAGGATTGGAATTTTTATTATGTTGATTTGAAACATTTAGAATTTATATTTCATACACATATATATGTAATATGTCTATAGTACCTTTAAGAAAATGGAGTTTCTCTGTTTATTTCTTTAATTAGGTCTATTTTTGCTTTTTTGCTTTGCTTGAAAAACTAAATGCTAGCCTTGCGTTTAGGTTCTTCTATATGGGTTCTGCTCCAGCACTTTAAAAAAGACCCTGAATTTCTTTTTATGTGTTTGTTATAATCATATTTTGTTGGATTCTAACTTCTAATCTGTTCTGTTGTTCTTTTCCATTTTATGGCTGAATTTAACCTATTAACATTCAGTTACAATTTCTAATGGTATATTTTCTCTCCCCAATTCTATTCTTTTACTTTCATTCTTATTTTTTCCTTCCTTTCTGAATGCTTTGCTTCTCATTTCCCCCTTAATAAAGCATTCTTATTTTCCCTCCTTTTTCCCAACCTGTTTCTCTATAGAATAAGATATAAGTCTATACATCTTATAAAGGAAGTTGCAAAGGATTGATTGACAGTCCTCAATCCAAGGATTCTACAAGAGCTGGCTGGGTCAACATTCTAAGCTGTTTGAAGGAGCAGTTTTCAACTGGAAGTCTGGTGCTGGAGTTCAAGCCTGAAGGTGTGGATCTGGACTCTCCCTGTACAAACCCATCTATCAAGCTGCCTGCCTTATATTAACATCAAGTAAAGGTGAACAGGAAGTTCCCCATTCATTCTGGTGCACAGAGTGATTTGGAAGAGGATTTCTATCTCTCTCTGGAGCTTCTAAAGACTATAGCTGGATCTCTGCTGCTTGACCCACTAAGGACTTTGTGAGAATCTGGGCTTTTTGAGTGGATTTATCCTTAGCTAGTTTTAGTGAAGTTTAGTTTAGACAAGCTTAGAAAATAACTATAGTGTGTTAAGTATCTGGGGTTAATTAGTAAGCTAGTCCATTATCCTTTATCCTTCCCCATCATCTCCTATTTGTTAATAAACATATTTATTTAACTGTGTTCTCCCTTTCCTAAGACCCTTTTCTCCCTTTTCTTTAAATTCCTTATAACAACTGTATGTATATTATCCTTACCTCTAATCTGTACAAATGAGAGTGAGGTCCAAATGTCACTACTTCCCCCTCAGCCTTTTTCTTGTGGTCTACATTCTTTCTTGGAACCCAATTTACATAATTTCCCCTAATCTCCCTCACCTTCCCTCCCTGCTCCCAGTGTTTTCATCTTCCTCGCCTTTTCTGTTCTTCTTTTTGAGATCATCAAAACATTATATCAGAAGCACTGTGCCCAAATGAGACTCCCTCAATCATCCCTGATAATAGAATTCTTTGGGGCTACATGTATCATCTCTCTATACAAGAATGAAAGTGGTTTTACTTTTTTTTAGTACTTTATTACTCACTCATTAGCTTTATTTTGCTCCTCTTATTTCCTGTGTTTGTAGGTTAGATTTTCTATTTAGCTCTGGACTTTTCATCAGGAATACTTAGAAGTTCTCTATTTCATTAAATATCCTCCTCCTCCCATAATTTTATATTCATTTTTATTGAATAAGTTATTCTCAAACATAAACTTCAATGTTTTACCTTCTGGTGTCTGCTAAATCCCATGTAATTCTAACTGGCTCCTCAGTATTTACATTCTTCCTTTCGGGAGGCTTTTATTATTTTGATTTTGATTTTGGAGCCCTGGGGTTTGGTTCTAATATTTCTAGGAGTTTTAGGTTAGAGGGTTTTTTTAAAGGATGCAATTGGTGGATTTTATTGCCACTTTGCCCCATGATTCTAAGGTGTCTGTACATTTTTCTTCTATAATTTTGTAAAATATGACTAGGCTAATTATTTTGGCCAAGATAATCCAATGATCCAAATTCCAGAGAGTTATTTTCTTGGGTAAGGCTTTGTTCTTATTATTCCAAGTTGTTCTTTTATATATACACATGTTAGTGACAGAACTGACAGATGGCACTTGTTCCTGGAACCTGTAAATGCCTTAAGGATTTCTTCTTCCCCAGGCGATTCCTGCCCTGATACCCAGCTGATTTTTTCTTTGTTGCAGGGTGCAGGAACACTCCATGTGGCTTGTTCCTGCCCAGAACTAGTGTCTTTATACCTCTCTAAGTTTCCCTAGGGTAGAAAAATAATTCGTTGTAATTTTTTCTTGGATTTCCCAATCAAAATTTGGTCAGGTGAGCTGCCTAGACCTTTGTGGAGCAGTTTTGGTAAATGAGCTAGGTTATATTTCTGCTTATTCCACTGTTTTGACTGCCTCAGGATATTCTGCAAATGTATTGGGTCAGAAATATATTTTTACCTCCAAGCATTTCTAAATCTGATGTTTATGAATGCTATATTAGATTATTAACTCATTTATGTCAAACTTATTTCCAGTGTTCTCTGTAGTTTTTTTTTCTTTCTGAATAGTGTGTTTTCATCTCAGAAGTTTGGGATTAGACACTTTCAGTTAATCCAGCATTGGATTACTACTGTGCTCTTTTGATTCTGAATGCTTTGTACTTAATTTGTCCAATGATGCACCTGTTTCCTCATTGGCTACAAACCATTTTGGTGATTACTGCATTGTAGTAGTATTTCCATTGAGATTCTTTATCTTTTGTTCTTCCAGATGAAAAGAAGTTGTTGTTATTATTCTAGTTATACAAAGTAATACTTTGGAAGTTTGATTGGTTCTGCACTGAACAAGACAACTTTTTTAGGAAGCATTTCCATTTTTATTAAATTGGTTTAACTGACCTATGGGAGAAAAGGGAATAAACATTTATATGGCATCTACTACATGCTGGACATTATGCTAAGGGCTTTAGAAACATCTCTTTGACCTTGAAATCAACCTTTTGAGGTAGGTGCTGTTACTACTTCCATTTTACAATTGAGAAAATTGTTGTTAAGTGACATGTCCAGTGGCATATGGCCATTTTCTGAAGTTAGATTTGAACTCAGGTCTTTCTGACTTTAGACCTTAGTGCTCTATCCACTGTACCACCTAGCTGCCCTATAGCTATTCCATTATGCCTATGATCAATAAATATTTATCTAATTATTTGGGCATGAATTTGAGTAAAGAGTTTTTGTAGTTTTATTCATATAGTTCCCGTGTTGGTAGTGTAAGGGTTAAAAGTAGAAGTTCGACAAAAGAAAGGCGAGCAATTGAATAAAAACACTTGTTTTAATTTGATTAAAAAGTACAGATAAAAAATAGAAAAAGAGGAAAGAGAAATCATTATCCTTATACCCTAAAAATATACCTAAAATTCTTAATACTATCTAAAATTTCTAATAACCTACTTCTGTCTTCTGAGGACAGTTTTTCTTGCTTGGCAAACACCAGGCCTACTCTAGCCTACCCTATCTATAAATGATTCACTAACTACCTAACTTCCTAAATAATTAGACTACAGTTTTCTATAACCCAACTGTCAGTAGCCAACTGCCAGTAGCCCTTGCCCCAGAGACAGACCTCCTGCTTTCTTGAGACCCAGAGGCAAAAGCCCCTAACTGTTCAGCTGCTTCCTTTTTTCTCTATCCTGGTCTCCCTGGTAATGAAATCTTCAGCTCTGGCTCACTGACTCTTGTCAATTCTGATCTACTTAGAAATCCTGCTCTCTTTCCTCTTAAGGAGACTTGAGGGAGAGATTAAGAAAATCCCTTTAACAGTAGATACACTCTTTTGTATTTTATATATTCTTATTGGTAGTATGCCAAAATGTTGAAGACATTTATGGATGTGTTTTATATCTTTCAACTTTGCTGAAGTTATTGTTTCAATTAATTTGACTTTCTAGGGTTAACTAAGTAAATCAACATATCATGTGCAAAAAGCAGTAATTTTACTTCGTCTTTGCCCATGCTTATTCCCTTAATTCCTTCTTATTTGTGATAACTAGCATTTCTGTCATTATATAAAATAATATTGGGTGTCTTTGTAACTGAAAGACTTCTAGTTCATCCCTATCATATGTAATACTAGTTTTTAATCTTGGATATTAATCTTATTAAGGAAAGATATATTTATTCCTACATTTTCTAATCTTATTTTTAATGGAAATGGGTTTGGATCTTGTCAAAAGCTTTTCCTGTAGCTATTGATATATAAATGAGATTTTCTTGTTTCTGCTATTAATATGGCCAATTATATTGGTAGTTTTTTTTACTATTGAATCATCTCTGCATTCCTGGTGAGAATCCAGGTTAGTTGTAAGGTAAAAACTCTGTCAAATGTTGCTATGGTTTCCTAACTAATATTAAAAAAACAACCCTGTGTCACTGTGTAGTAAGGATACTTGTCTATAGCTTTCTTTCCATTTAGACTTTCCCTGGGTTAAGGATCAGCACAATATTTGTATCACAGAAGGAATTTTTGTAGGATCCTTCTTTTATTATCTTCAAACAGCTTATATAATACTGAAAGTAATCATAAATCCATCTGATCTTGGGGATTTTTTTCTTTGGGGGCTCATTATGGCTTTTTTCAATTTCTTAGTTTATTCTTCTGAGATTGGGTTACTTATTCATGTTTGTACCTGTTTTTATATTGTGTAGGATGAAATTTGTGCATTATTTCCCTGTATGTAGATTACTAATAGTAATCATAGATTGGCAACTTCCTATAGAAAAATAGTGAAGTTAGGTGCCCTCCATTAGGAAATATTAAACTCACCTTTTGAAGAAATAGAAAAAACAACCTCCCTAAGCAGTTTTATACATATATATACATATATATATATATATATATATACATCTACATCTATATATATTAGTATAGTCCTTTGATATTCTTCTTAAATTAGCTAAGAGACTGCACACCCACCTTTTTCTATTCCCATGGGAAGAAGTTTAGGGGTGGTCTAATTCCTATGAGAGAAATCTCAAAACTTACAATTTGTAATGCTATAATACCAAGAAATGTTTCAAAGAGTGTTTCAGCCTGAATTGTTGCAAACTAATAAATCCTTGGACAAGCCTAAAAACCTGACTCAAGAAAAAAAAATGCAAACCTAAGGAACATTCCCATATGCATGGAAATGTCAGAAATGTTGGGAAGGATTAAGGAGGATAGAAGAAGGGTAGAATAAGATACAGATGATGGGAAAGTGGAGATAGCATTGTGTTGGATCCCTGTAAAATCTGAGCAAATCTAGGCATCTATGCCCACTGTTTCTGAAACTTCAGACTCTTCTCTCTCTCTCTCTCTCTCTCTCTCTCTCTCTCTCTCTCTCTCTCTCTCTCTCTCTCCTCCCTCCCTCCCTGCCCCCCTCTCTCTGTCTGTCTCTCTCTGTTTCTCTCTCCCCTCTCTGTCTGTCTCTCTGTGTCCCTCTGTCTGCCTGTCTGTCTGTCTGTCTCCTCCCACCCTCTCTCTCTCTCTCCCTCTCTCTCTCTCTCTCTCTCTCTCTCTCTCTCTCTCTCTCTCTCTCTCTCTCTCTCTCGCACAGGTAGTATTGCCTCACCCTTGCCCCCTGCCCCCTTGTAAGGATACTGTTTATGCCCAGACAGTGTTTCTTCACCTTATGCCCCCCCCCCCATGAATAAAATCATGTGAACTCTGCCAGCATCAAGTCTCCTGTTTGCTCATTGGAGTGATTTTGTGGAGTATGAGCCCCACTAGAATTTCACTCCACACAATATTTCCTTTATTGTTAGACTATGAGACTCCTGATGGTAAAGGCTATTTTCCTCTCTTTTTTTGAACCCTTAATGCTTAGTATAATTAGAAAGGCATGATAGAGTAGATGCTTAAAATATTTGTCCTCTTTTTCTTTTGTTAAACTGTGTATTTTTTATTTTTGTAAACATTCATCTATTTAATTGTATTGGCATGTGATAGTTTCCAGTGGTTTTTTGTTTCTTCTTTATTTGAATTCCCCTTTTCAATATTTTGTACTGGTAAATTAGTTTTTCTCTCTTTTTAAAATGAAATTTTGCTAATTGTTTAATCTATTTTATTGATTTTAGCAGCTCATACTTTACTTTTTTCTTCCATTTTTGTTAATTTCTTCTATAAGTCATTCACCCATTCTGAGTTTATCTTGGTATATAGGGTGTGAGATGTTAGTCTAAAATTGGAAAACAGTATGGGAGAGATTAGGTTTAGATTAACATCTCACACCCTATATTCCAAGATAAACTCAGAATGGATGAATGACTTGAACATAAAGAAGGAAACTATAAGTAAATTAGGTGAACATAGAATATTATACCTGTCAGATCTATGGGAAGGGAAAGATTTTAGGACCAAACAAGAGATAGAGAATATTACAAAATATAAAACAAATACTTTTGATTACATTAAATTAAAAAAAGTTTTTGTACAAACAAAACCAATGCAATCAAAATTAGAAGGGAAGCAACAAATTGGGAAAAATCTTTATAACATAAACCTCTGACAAAGGTCTAATCACTCAAATTTATAAGGAGCTATATCAGTTGTACAAAAAATCAAGCCATTCTCCAACTGATAAATGAATAAGGGACATGAACAGGCAATTTTCAGATAAAAAAATCAAAACTATTAATAAGCACATGTAAAAGTGTTCTAAATCTCTTATAATCAGAGAAATGCAAATCAAAACAACTCTAAGGTATGACCTTATACCTAGCAGATTGGCTAACATGACAGCAAAGGGAAGTAATGAATGTTGGAGGGGGATGTGGCAAAGTTGGGACATTAATGCATTGCTGGTGGAGTTGTGAATTGATCCAACCATTCTGGAGGGCAATTTGGAACTATGCCCAAAGGGCGATAAAAGACTGCCTTCCCTTTGATCCATCCATACCACTGCTGGGTTTATACCCCAAGGGGATAATAAGGAAAAAGATTTGTACAAAAATATTTATAGCCTCACTCTTTGTGGTGTGGAAAAATTGGAAAATGAGGGGATGCCCTTTATTTGGGGAATGGCTGAACAAATTGTGGTATATTTTGGTGATGGAACCCTATATTGTGCTAAAAGGAATAATGAACTGGAGGAATTCCATTTGAACTGGAACAATCTTCAGGAATTGATGCAGTGTGAAAGGAGCAGAAGCAAGAGAACCTTATACACAGAGATGAATACACTGTGACACAATTGAATGTAATGGACTTCTCTACTAGGAGCAATGCAATGATCTAGGACAACTCTGACGGACCTGTGAGAAAGAATGCTTTTCACATCCAGAGAAAGAACTTTGGGAGTAGAAACACAGAAGAAAAACAACTGCTTGATCACATGGGTCAATGGGGATATGATTGGGGATGTAAACTCTAAATGATCACTCTATTGCAAATATTAATAATATGGAAATAGGTCTTGGTCAATGACATGTAAAATGCAGTGGAAATGCTTGTTGGATATGGGAAGGAGAAGGGAGGAGAGGAGGGAAAGAATATGAATCATGTAACCATGGAAAAATATTATAAATCAAATAAAATTTTTCAAAAAAAAAGAATGCTTAGGAGTCTTCTATTTCATTAAAGATTCTTTTTTCCCTTCCTCTTTGGATTATATCAATTTTACTGAGTGTTATTCTTGGTAGTAATTCTCTGTTTTTCCTCTTATACTAGTCTATGACTTCTGCTCTTTTATGGTTATGGCTGCTAAATATTGTATGGTTTTTCAGTTCTTTTCAAATTGACAAATATGCTCTAGATATTGGCAATGATATTCATGGGAGTTTTCATTTGGCGTTTCTATCAAGATGTAACTATTGGATTCTTCCCATTTTTGCTTTGCCCTTTGGTACAAGGATATCTGGGCAGCTTGCTTTAATAATTCCTTGAAATAACATATCTAAGTTTATTTTGGTCATGGTTTTTCAGGTAATGAGTTATTGCTGTTGTGTAGTTGACTAGTCATGTCCAACACTTTGTGACTTCATTTGGGGTTTTCTTAGCAAAGATACCAGAGTGGTTCACCATTTCCTTCTCCAGCTCCTTCATTTTATAGATGAGGACCTGAAGCAAACAGGGTTAAGTGCCTTCCCTAGGTTCACACAGCTAGTGTGAGGCTCAATTTGAACTCAAGTCCTACTGATTCCAGGGCCAGTGATCCATCAAGGTGTCCTCAGGTTGTAATCCTTAAAAAAATTTAGCTCTTCTTTGATGTTTTATATGTTAGTTGTTTTTAATATTAGATACCTTAAAAATTCTCCTATTTTTCAGCTTTTTAAATGAAAAAAATATTTATTATCTCATGGCATTATTAAATTCTATTTGTTTATTCTAATTTTTTATGTAAATACCTTTTATACTAAGCTATTTTCCTTATAAAATTTTCTTCCATGACTCTCATTTCTTTACCAATTCTTTCCTTTGCAATATTGAAACCAAAATATTAAATACTAATTTAAAAAAAGATTGTGGTCACTGTTTATAAAATTAACTCTCAAGTCAGGAATCTGTTAGTAGCTCTTTATAATTAAGTTTTAATGAAAATGGAGATAAAGTAAAAAGAGGGAAATGTAGGAAGGAGAAAGAAAATATCACCTAGTTAAAATGCCCTAAGCCAAATCAGGAAGCTGAAATCTGAAGCCTGCCAAGCTACCAAAGCCCATAAAAGCCCTTGAGCTCATAGCAGGCACCAGAGTTCCTGCTCTCGACTGTGTTCCACCCAAGCACCAACCCTGAGAGAGCTCTGCTGCCTCCACCATACATTTTTCTTTCTCTCCTCCATCATGCAAAGTATACACGCAAAATGGGATGTGGGGTAGGACAAGCTCGGGAAATATGAGCCTGGAGAGTGGATTTTAGCTACACAATATCCCATTGATTCTATTGGGAGATAAGCATGTTAAAATCTCCCAGATTTACATGCCTAGTCTCCCCAATGAATCATTTTAAGTAACCATCTTATATATCTAAAGATCTCTTACTAAAGGTGCATACAATATTGCTCTATCTAAGTGGAAAATACAATAATTGGAGTTAAGAGAGAAACAAAAGAGAAAAATAACAAAACCAATGATTGGTGGGTGCATTGACAAAAAGACAATTAGGGGACAATCCCCTTTGGCATAATAGTTTACATTCAAATTAAATGCATCTAACCACCTAGAGTTCCATTCACTACATCCCAAAGTTCATGCTAGATTTTTTTATGCAGTGTATGGTTTCTGTAGAGTCCTTTATGGTGCCTTCTTCAAACAGTTCACTTTCTTGATTTGGGGAGTTAGCAAGTTTTTTTCCCCCTGAAATTACTCTCATAAAAATTATATCTTGAATTTTACAAAAATTATTTACCCCCCCCCCCCAGGAAGGTGTTGACCAACACCAGAATCACCCTGGGATATATGGCTGAGTTATAGGGTATATGAATATATAATTCTAAATAATCAAGAATAAACCTATGACAGGTCCTTAAATAAGGGCCCAATTAAAGTAATATATGTCCTGTAAGCCTGTAGGACAATTTTACAATGTAGCACTTACCCATTGGTAGTCAGAACTACAAAAAATTGCCATGCTATAAAGAGAGAAAAGGGACTAGATTTTGAAGCAAAAGAGAAATATGGCTCTGATCTGCTTTTACCTTCACTCTCAGGGAGAGAGGAGCCAAAATGGTAGCCAAACTGAGGTACTTGTCGGAAATCTGGCACGGGGAAATCCTGCGTCTGATGTTGTCAAACAGCTGCTTCCTCGAACCTCAAAACAAGTCCCCTGTCTTGGCACAGATTTTCATCAGTCCCATTGGAATTGGTTGGTCTCCTTGACCTTGTGCTTCTTGGCACTGTACAGTGGCTCTTTTGTGATTCCTTCTTCTGAAAGGAGACATTATTCAAAAACGCATAACACTTGACAATTAATGGCAGGCTTCTATAGTCTAAGTCTTTTGGGTATGCATTGATATTAGGGTTAATGGATATTTTGTACTTATTCTTTTGCAAATAAAAAGAAAAAAAGTAAAGTTTTTTAAAAATTAAAAATTCATAGTTTCCATTCCATAACAACCTGTCAGCCAAAACAGTGTTCAACTTGTCTATGGACTTATATCTCCAGTCCAATCATAGGAGGAGTAAAAAAAATAGACAATTGAATTACAGGATACAGTCAATCAGTGTTTATAGAAGATGCCCATTTCACATGTGAGCAATGAATCCAAGAATCTTTTTCTCCAATTTTGATAGATGTAGGAATGGTTCTTTATGTACACCTTATCTCCTGGGTGTAGGTCATGGAATGGGAAGTCTATAGGTCCTGCTTGTATAGCAGCTCCAGATTCATGGAGTTCTTGCAATTTGTTCTGTAAATCCTATATATATATATATATATATATATATATATATATATATATATATATATATATATGAAGCAATAGAAATGTCAGCCCCACCCCCCAATAATGATGTGTATGCAGGAGAAAAAGGCTTAGCTGTATAGAGGGATGTCCAAAAAGCATCTCAAATGGTGAGATGTGTAGATTTCCTCTGGACCTGCTTCAAAGATAAAAGAATGCTAGAGGGAGAATTTCAGGTCATTTTAAGTGAATCTCAGTGTGCAATTTTTCAACCATAGTCTTAAGATCTCTATTCATTCTTTCAACTTGGCCTGAGCTCTGGGGATGATACGGCACATGGAATTTGGGAGTAATCCCCAAACAAGAGTAAATTTGAGACAAAGCCAAATTGGTAAAATGAGATCCCTTGTCTGAATCAATATATTCTGGCATGCCAAAGAAAGAAATAATCCTTTTAAGAGCACCTTGGCAACAAAAGCCACTGTTGCTCTGGCTCTAAGATATTATGCTTCTGGCCATCTGGTCAACTGGTTCACTATGATTAGACAAAATTTATAAGGTCTAGCCTTTGGTATAGTGATAAAATCAAAAGGTGTGTAAGCCAGAGGATGTCCACCAAAAACTTTGCCATGAAAGGTATGCTAATTATAGGCTTGACAGATGGGGTAGACTGCACACAATTTAGAGGCTATGATAGTTATACCAGGGGCTATTCATACTCTTTTAACTGAGTCTACAATGCACTGGATGCCAAAGTCACCATTTTTTTATGAACTGATAAACATATTTGGTGATCTTCTAGAGAGTAGGGGTTTTCCTTCAAATGACACCCATACTCCAATCATTTGTTTAGCTTTAAACTTTTCTTTCCATTTTTCCACTTCCTTTTCATTATAAGAAATGGATAAATTCAAGTCATTACTAGTTGCCAAAGTTAAAATTAACTCTGGTCCTTCTAAGGCAGCTAGCTTTGCTGCAGTATTGCTACACAGTGGCAAATTGTGTGACTACAGCTGCTCCAGTGTGGTGTATGCTATCCCTCATGAAAGAAGAACCATCATTGAATAAAACTAAATCTGGGTTGTCTAAAGGAGTGTCCAGGGGATCTCAAGGTTTTTCAGCCATGGACACTAAAGATTCACAATTGTGTAATGGTTCTCCTGACACTAGTAAATCTGGAAGCTAGGCAGCAGGATTAAGAACTATACAGTGTTTTAAGTTAATATTTTCATTACCTAACAAGGTTTCCTTGTACTTTGGGAGTCTTTGATCAAGAAATTCCTGTGTTCTATGCCTTAGCAACAATGCTTTGACCTCATGTGGGCACATTAGGGTTAATGGGCATCCCAACACCAAATAAGTAGATTGAGTTACTAAAAAGGCTGAGGCGGCTATGCCTCTAAGATATGGTGGACCTTCTGAAACTACTGAGTTGAGCTGGGCCAAATAATAAGCAACTGGATGTTGAACAGGTCCTAAAGTTTGAGTTAAAACACCTGGAGCTACCCCTTTTTCTTCATGTACCTACAAAGTAAATGACTTTTTGTAATCTGGAATGCCTAGCATGGGGGCAGACATGGTTTGAAAGAGCTGACAGGTGTTCCACCTCTAATCTAAGTGCTTCAGGGCCTGATTTTTTTTTGTCAGAGCTATAAGGGGTTTAGTGATATCCCCAAAGCAAAATATCCATTGCCTAAAAAAAACCCTGTTACTCCTAGAATTGTCTTCAACTATTTCTTAGTGGGGGGGATGCTCAATTTCTGAATATCCTGAATGTACTTAGGGGAAATGAAGTAGGTAACAACAGTTAAAATGAACCCTAAATATTTCACTCTAGGGAGACACCACTGAACCTTTGCCTTAGAGATCTTGTGGTCTCTCTTATGTAGCAATAAAAGAAAATGTCTACTATCTTCCTGGCATATTGTGGCATTTTTTGAGACCAAGAGCAAATCATCTACAAATTGTATCAAAGAGCTCTCCTGAAACCTAATATTTCCTAAATCCTGTATTAAAATTCATAAGAACAATGTAGGACTGCCCATTAACCATTGTCATAACCAGGACCAGGTCCACTGAGAACCTTTCCATGTGAAGGCAAATATATTCCTAGAATTTTCATGAATAGGAATTGAGAAAAATGTTGAGCATTGATCTACCACAGTAAAATATGTGGCTGTGTCTGGAAAAAAGGAGATAATTGTGGCTGGGTTGGGAACCACAGGGTGTCTTTGTACAACGTGATTATTTACAGCCCTTAAATCCTATACAATTCAATATACAGGTTTTCCATCTGTGCCTAATTTTGACTTTTTTTACAGGTAGAATAGGTGTATTATATTCAAATTTGCATGGGATTATGATTCTTTGCTCAATCTATAATTGAGGTAATTCCCTCAATTGCCTCTTTTCATAAGGGATACTAAGGAATGGAAGGAGGTGGACCATCTTTTTTAATTTAAACAGGAGAAGCTGATTGAGGAGGCCTACATTGGAAGATAATGTGGCCCAGAGAGACAGGTATGCCAGCTGGGATTTCAAAGGTGGGAGGTTCCTTCACCTCCAGACTGTCTAAAAGAAATACAGGAAGTAAATTTAAGGGTTTCTCAGGCAATTATGGCATCATCAAGGCATCTTGAAAGCATGTCATTGTGACTCTAAGTTTGCATAAAAGATTTAACAAATTCATAGGGGAACCAGGCATAAAAAGAATGTTCTACTGATAGGGGTCCCACAGACACCATTCAAGGGGAAAGCTTTGGGACCTTTAGATGTGCTCCTGATACACCTACTCCATTTAAAGAGCCAATAAAATTGCATTGAGAATCAAGTTTACTCACCAATACTGATCTGGATGCTTCACTGTCCATGAGGCAATCATAATATGTATTTCCTAACCTTCAGAGTTACAGGAGTTTCATTATTATGAGGGCAGAATGGACTAGTATAAATGAGGTTAAAACATCAGGGTCTGGGAAATCAAAGGTTTAACTCTCTGATTCCAGATCACTTTCTCCCCCTCACAACTTTATAAAGATTCCTGGCTATTTCTCTGGGGTCTCCTGTGCTGAGGGGAATTTCCACTTTGAATATAGTGTGGACAAGCCTCATTTGGGGGTATTTTCATGTGAGTAATCATTTGCCTCATTCAAATTATTATTTCTAAATGCATTTATATTATTATTATCTCATTAATTGTTGCTTTTTCTATTTGCCTGATTCCACTTTCTACAGTTCATCATCATGTGACCTATTTTTCCATAGAAATAACATATTAATGGTTGATTTGTGGATTCCTGTAAAGGGGCTATGACCACTCCTTGATATGCATTTCCTTTTTCAATGTTTTCCATTAGTACTTTTATTTCCTTCCTTAATACCTACACTTAATCACTATTGTCTTCATCTTTCTTTTCATGGCCATTAAAGACAAACTGCTACTCTTCTCAATTCCTTGAGTTACATATTAGCTCAGTTAGTTTTAAAATAGTCTTTGACCACTTTAGAACATCTTTTAAAACAAACTGTCTTCTTAATTGTCTGACATCCCTTTCTCTCAAAAGATCCAGGTATATATAATCTACCTCCCAGTTCAACAAGTCTATCCATAAACTGGGAGGGATTTTCATCATTTTTTTTCTGGAGATTTAAAAATTTTGTCCATGTACCGGGCCTATGAGAACAAGCTCTCATTGTTTTTAGCAATGCATTTCTAGCCTGTTTCAAGTAATTTTCCTATTTATTAAAATTCCATTTTGGGTCTTCCTGTGGCCAATGTATTGCTCTCCTTCCCTGGGTCCAATTAACAAGAGGAACAAATTATCTTATTCTCTTTCCATTAAAAAGGCTTGGAGCAAATTTTCCATGTCAATTCACCCAGGATCATAAGTATGGTAATTACTTTCTAGCTTTTTAATAATCACAATAGGCTCATCTTCAAACAAAGGAATATTTCCCTTAAATCTCTCAATATCTTGTGGAGTGAAAGGTATTGATATCTAATGGTCACTAAATCTCCACTTTTATTGGAAATGGTAACTTCCCTTAAAGGGAATAGACATTTAACTAAACTATTTTCAATTTCTGTTGCTTAGCTTGTTGTTTGGGTTGCAATGGAGTAGGTAAGGGGAGGGAGAGAACTAGGTGAGCTGAGAGTGAGGGTTGGGTCTGGGGGTGGGGGGTAGGGTGAAAGGATCTGGGGTGGAGGATGGGAGGACAGGAGGAGTGATGAGAGGTAGAGTCAAGGGAGGGAGGGGGAGAGGAAGGGTTGGGGACTGGGACAGTAAAGTAGAGGTGACAAGGGGAGAAGTTGAGTGAGGGGGAGTAAAGTGTGGGTTTGGGTAATGGGTGGGGAAAAGCTGAGCAAGGTAAGAGAGAAGGTGGTCATGGTAAGAGCAAAGGTGGTCAGGATGAGGTAGAGGCTGGGTAGGCTTAGATGGTAAGGGGATGTAGGGTGATGAATCTTCCTTCTTAATCTTGAGATTACTCAAGATTTTCTCAAGGTTTTCTGAGTTTTGAGATCAATCAAGCTAACTTTCTGTTCTTTTTTCCTTAAGGAGAAATATATAAACTACAAAGGAACCCTATTAGTATTAGCACATCCAGGAACAGTACTAAACAAAGCCATTCTGAAATTGTGAGCTGTTTGAACTCAGTAAAGTTCCCCAGTAATAGGAGCTGTTTCAGATAGGCAGGAAACTGTTCTCTAAGAGTGTGGGCCATCCTTGTCAGCAGCATACTCAGTTGCCTATTTATTTTTAAATCTAATTATTAAATTGCTAGCAATTCTACTTCTTGTCTGTAGGTGGCACTACCTTAGTATGTACTGGTTAGAGGTTAGAGCCTCACAAAGTTAGTGGGCTGGGTGTTGTAAAGACTTTAGAGAAAAATGGAGGGTGAGTAAAAAGCCTTAGCCCAAGACTAAATTTAGGAGGGACAACAAGAAAAAAGCAAAAGCTTTCTACTTTAAGAGGTTTGGAAGAGTTTTCTTCCTTCCCTTCTCCCCCAGTGGTCACATGCTTCCACCAGCATGTGGGGAAGAGAGCTGTTTCACTGATATGGCTTAGGAGGGCAAAAAGTATTTGAGTACAGGATGTGGGCTGTTGAGAATTTTCCCTTATTAATAGTCTAAATGCTTCTCAGGATTAAGGGAGTTAGGTGTAAGATAAGGCTAAATTTTGTCAATTTAGCCCAACAATTAACACTTTCTGACAATCAAAAAAGACTGAGCTGGTCCTATTAACTTACTCTAATACTGTGGAATTCTGGGCTGCTGGATAGTAGCTTGGAGGGGCAGGATAGTTTCCCTGGAGGCAGGGAGTTAGGAAGGTGGAAGTGTGTCCCCAGGTAAAAAACCTTGAGGAGGCTAATTGTGGCCTAAGAAAAACACCTGGTCTCCCAGGTAGCATCAAGCAATTGTTGACTCACTCAGCTGCTCTCAGTCACCCATCATCTCTGAGCAAGCTCAAGGGAAACAAAAAGGGACCAATCTCACCATCAGTGCAGGAGGATTAGACAATCAGCAGTGTCAGTGAGGGGAGCTACAGGAAGCTGCAGGAGGCAGCAGGAGCAAGGGACGTGAGGCTTGTAAAGCTTTTTTGTATGAGACCAATGGCTGTTGCCTTGAGACTAATCTGTCCTTTTGCCTAATTCAAAACTGCTCTACCAATTTAGAGTGGAGTGAGCTCCAGAATTTAACCATTAACTGACTTAAGGAGAGTAAAAAGTGAAGAAAATTAAAGAAGACTAAGGGTCTAGTTTTATAACAGCATCACAAAATACTGAAATTTCATGTATTTATATATACATATGTCTATATGTCTATTTACATTCCCATTCAGATGATTCCAAATCCTAGATTCTTGAATATTCAGAAAAGCAACTTTTGTTTTATAATTTCCTGATCCTTTTTATATGTTTTGAGAGACAAGCATTAGTACCTATAATTATTAGGCTTCTGTTTATATCTTTTTTTTTTTTTGCAATTTAACTTCTCTGTAAGTTTAAATGCTAAGGTTGCTTGCTGCATAAATTTCATTATATTGTTTCATGTTTATTGCTCCTTTAAGTATAATAGTTTTGTGTTTGTCTCTCTTTATAATGCAAAAATTTATTTTTGTCTTTTCTGATATGATTGCAACTCCTGCTTTTTGGACTCATGATGCATAATAAATTCTGTTTTAGTCTTTTGTTGTGTGTTTTTTCCCTTTGCATATAGCAAATTGTTAAATTTTCTTGCTGACACACTTTTTTTGTCTTATTAAATTATTTAATCCATTCACATAAAAGTTGAGATTGTTAGGCTTTTCTCTTTCCATTTATTTCTATTATGTTGATTTCAGTTATCTTCCATATTTGATTTAGTATGTTTTCCTTGCCACTTGTTTTGCTTACATTAATTTCTTTTCAGTATATTTGACCAACTTCATCCATTTCTCAACCCCTTTTATCTTCCCATCTCAAGTTCTTGAATTTAAATTGTTACTTTATTTCCCCCTTCTTTTGACCTTCTCTTTGCCCTCAGTGGTTCAAAATCTTCCCTTTCTATTTACTATCCAAACTATTAATAATTTTTGCTCTTTTCAAGAGATGCTAATTTGTTTTATCCTTGACATTTCTTTTTCCTTCCAGTTATTTCTGAATTTTATTTTCTGATTCATGGATATGTACAAGTATCCTTTATTCAAATCTTATTCTATCTCTTAAGAAGGCAAAGTTTCTAAAGTACCAAATTGCAGTCCTACGTTTGTGTTTATCCTTTCTTTTCTGTTTTGATTTTGCAAATATCAATTCATAAAGGAAGCAATTTTCAATGGAAGTAGTGTTAGTGAGAATCATTCTGTATCCCAAATCAGGAGGCCTAGTTCTGATCAGTTTGAAGTCCTGTGTTATATTGTTTGTGGCTTCATCTTCCCCCTATCTACTTGATTGCTAGCTGCCCTTTGAGAACTCAATAATCCCTCTCTTGGGAAGGGACTGGTACAATAATTTCTTACACAATGTAGTCTTATAAAAGTCAAATTAAAAAAGACAAGAACAATTATGGTGTCCCTCTCTTTTAATGAAAATATAAATCTCTTCTGTGGGAATATTCATTAGCATTCCCCTATGCTTTCTCTACAGCTCAGGACCCAATCATCTTTCTATTTCACCCATCCTAGTACCTACACATTTCATTACTTTTATTCTATTCTTCCAAAGTCCATAATGCTACTGAGTGACTAAAGCAATTATCTTTTAACTGTATTTCTAGAAATAGTAGGAGTCCACCACCATTTCTGTTGTTACTTCTCCTCTCCCCATTTGCACAATTTCCCACTCTGTCACTGATTAACATTATTTACATTAGGGGTTTTCATTAAACTCTTCCTTGTTCTTCTGATTTTTAAAGTTCTCCTTTTATATTTGGCCCTTTTGGTTTCTTAATGAGCCATACATATTCTTTTACCTTATAAATAAAACTCTTTTGAAATAGTTTGCAAATATGAGAAAATTTCATTCATCTTTTTTTGAAAATTGGACATATTTAGCTTGTCTTCCTATTGCTTGGGGATGTTTGCAAATTGAATAATTGGCTTACCCTTCTCTTTTTAAAAGGGAAATGTCATAAATCCCTCCTTTTTGTTGAAAAAACAATTTTCATTGGTGACAAGGTTCACTTTTATAGATTAGTATTTCATGGCCTTGTGAGCTCTTTAACTTTAGGAATATATTATCTTTATTATTTTCTATCTTAAAGAATATATTATTTTTATCTTCTACCTTTAGGAAAAAATTATCTTATTTAAATTCTCATGACTATAGAATAATATTTTTATTCAAGTTGCCTTTCCTTAATATTCTAAACTTTTTTCTTGACTGCTTACTAAATTTATTTCTTGTCATTAATGTTGTGATTTTAAATACTTAAACCCTTCAGAACTTGTCTCTCCTACACTGATCCTTTCCCCTGAAGCAAGGTTTCAGTTGGTTAATGTGTTGTCTGTATTGAAAAGTTATGAGCAATTTTTTTGTATTGTTTCCTGAAGTTTTCTATTTGCTTTCTTCCTCAAATTCTTTGATTTCTCATTTTCTTTTTGTATGCGAAGTATTTTTAAGCTATCTTTATACTCAAAGTCAATCTTTGAACCAAAGGGTTTATATAGGCTTTGAATATTGTTTTTCCTCTTTTTGTCCTTTTGCTTCCTTTCTCTTAAAGTTTCTATTTCTTTGGAGAAGTCTCCATACTGTATTCATTTTTAAAACTGCTCTTCTACTTTTAATTTAAAAATTACATAGTCAGGGTTCTGGTATTTAGCATTAAGCTCTTCCTTATACATTTTTTAAAAATGCTTAATCTGAGCTTAACTAACTCTTAGCACATTTACACCAACCTCTTTGCATGTGTGTGTGTTTTTTTTTCTTTCTCCAGTGGAAGTGAAAGTGAGGTTGATATGTAGGGAAGCATAGCCTACACCATCTTGGTACATTTTTCTTATACATGCTCATTATGTAATATAGTAAGTACCATTTCCTTCCTACCACTTACTCTTATACTTTTATCTTTCTTCACGATATAATGTAATGTCATTTAATGGAAGATTGTGATTGCCTAGAGGGACAAGGGGAGTCTGAATGAAGGAGATGCCATTAGGATGCAGTGTGGTGGAATATAAAGAATGTGAGATTTGGGTCCATTAAGGGTCCTTAACTGGAATCCTTGAGATTCTATCATTTATTATCTATATAACCTGAAGAAATCCCTTAACCTTACTAGTCTGTTTCCTTATCTATAAAAATGAAGGGGTTTATGCATTTCTTCTACCTTTGCTTCTAGCATGAAGTCATTATGAATTTACCATTATATGAAGTGGGGTTTAAAGGAGAATAGAAATTTAATAGATGAAGATATGTACATCTTAAAGAACTATAAAAATGTTAGCTATTCTTTTCTTCTTTTTCATTTTTATTATATCAGGAATAAAGAACAGATTGATTGAGGACAGTTAAGTGACTCAGTGGATTGAGATATGGGAGGGTTAAATGATTTGCCCAGGATCATATAGCTATTAGGTGTCTGAAGCTAGAATTGAATTCAGGTTTTCTTGAATTCGGGCCTTAAAAATTCTAGCCACTGTGCCACCTACTACAAAAACAGGATATTTATTACCCATTTCTGTTGAGTAGTAGAACATATACACAGACAATCAGATAGATATTAATTTTTTAAAAACCCTTACCTTCCTTTAGAATCAATACTATATTTTAATTCTGAAATAGAAGAGTAGCAAGTACTTGGCAATGGGGTCACCCAACTAGGAAGTATCTTAGATATAAGGATGATATTAGAAATTAAGTCTTGTTATATTAGTTTAGAGATAAGATGTAGAGAAGCTGGCTTGAGGAAAAAATTGGATTTTGAAGCAGAGCTGAGACAGAGTGTCAATTTCAAATGTTGACAGTTTAACGGTTTTCCTGCAACTGTTATGCTCTCTGGGTGTGGCTGTTACTCACAGGGAGTTGGGAGTTACTCTCTGAGAAGTAGTGAGGAGTTATTCTCTCTCTCAGAGTCCTAACTTGATTCTTGTTGCGACTCAACCAGCTAGTCTTTGTTATTTTTATAATTTGGAGGCAAAGTTAAGAATTATTAGGATAAGAGTGTTAGTTTATTGTAGAATAGGGAAAACTTGTAGACACAGGAGAAGCAGTTCCTTGTAGAACCAGGGTGTTTTATTTGGGTGGAGTTAGAATCCCTTAGAGTTAGAAATCCTTTTTTTATCCTTATATTTTAAACAAATAGTTTATTTTTAATAACAAGAATCTCCATAGCATCCTTGTACCGGGCCCTGAAGAAAAGTTCATTTATGAGCTTCACTTCACTGATATAAACTGAAGATACTTTGTGAACGCAGCAAGCAGAGTATCAAAATCAGTTTATAAACCCATAATAAAATCCATTGCTCTATTAGCTTTTACACCTCTTATTTTTACAGAGGCCAAATTTAACCCAGGACCTCCTGTCTCAAGCCTGGCTCTCCATCTACTGAGCCATCTAATTGCTTCCCCCTACCCAAATAGATAGCAATTTGAGGTGAGAGTGAACTGGAAGAACTGGGAGGATCAGAGAAGCTTCAATGAAGAAAGGATGACTAAGTGGAGCCTTAAAGGGAGCAAAGTACTTTTGGAGGCAAAGATGAAGAAAGAAATGCATTCCATGAATGGGGTCCCTGGCTCAGCCCTGATACTTAACACCTATAAGATTCTGGACCATTTATGAAACTTTCTGGACCTCAGTTTCCTCTTATGTAAAATGAAGAGGTTGACCTCCAAAGTAGATCCCAGTTCTGCTTCTGTGATGTATCTCACCTTACTGGTGAGCTACCCTCAGGATGTACTGCTGTTCACCCCAGTTCTGTCCTTTTGATTTATTAAGACAGCAACAAATGCAGAGCATGACTCTCCTCTGGCTTCATTGGGGGCTATTGCTCTGTGGGCACAGTGGGTCCTGTGGAATGGAATTTGTGAATAATTCTAAGATGGGATTAACATTTCCTCTACTGTATTGTAAATAATGCATATTCAAGGGGGGATAGGGGTAGGGCAAACAATGCAAATATTTTATAGACTTTAGGCTAAATAATGTATATATTTAGAAAAGCAACTAAAATATTTCATACATAGTAGTGCAGCTCCTTAGCCTAAGTTGCTGAGACCCCCAGACCTCCTGAGCTTAGGAAGAGTGTGAAGAGTGTCTGGATGTACTTGGGGAATTTTTTGGAGTGTGTGAGGATGGATGTAGAAGAAAGTACAGCTAAAATCCCTTTATCTAAAACTCAGACAACTGGAAAATTCTAAAAGCTTTCCCCCCGTTTTGGCATATTGTGGGTTCTTATAAGAGACAAATTTTAAGTAAACAAGTTGACATCAGGGGTTTGTTTTAAAAGTAATTCTCTGAAGTCCCAGCCCTTTGCCCAGCAGCCCAATGGGAGTGCTTCTTCTCTCCCCTATTTGGGGTAAAGGGGCAGCTTATATGCCACGTGAGGGTTGTAGTTTGGGCACTGTCTCTAAAAGGTTTACTATCAGTGCCCTAAAGTCTTTTAATCTTTTGCCTTGATCCTTTTTTTATCAAATAACTTTCTGATACTACTAAATCATTTTTCAAAGCCTGAAGGTACTAACCTGTGGGCACAAGCACTTTGCTCTATTTGACAGTGTTTTCAGAGTAAATTAATAATTAGTACTGTGGATCATCAATCAGTGTCTTGTGTGTTTGGTAATTGCTAACTAGTATTCAAAGATCTAAACATCCCTGAATGAATATGAATGAAAGGATAAGAACCACTCTGAAATTGTGGGAGAGACAGAGGCAGAGACACAGTGACAGAAAGAGATTGAGTAGACAATCAGTTGTTTTCCCTTTCTATGACCCTTTTAAGTATAAAAGAACTAAAAATCAGAAAACTGTACAATATCTTTTACAAAATTAAGAGAATTTATTAGGAATTTCAGAAAAACAAAGTTTTAAGAGTATAGCTCCCACATAATCTGAATAATAAAATATTTTTTCTTTTCTTTTTAAAGTGAATTAACACCCAGTAGCATGCTAATTAAAAAATGAGGTATTTCCATTCATTTAAAATGCATTTAACAATAAAGTGCATAATAAAGCAGAATCGATATAAATGTAAACTAGTTTGTTAATATCCATTACTTGCCTTTATTTTACAATTTATTGTATAGTGTTTAAAATGGTTATAGTATTCAGGAATATATTATATATTTACAAGATAATTTCAAAATAAAGGTTCCATCTAGTAGTTGTTAAATTCCATTAATATTTTCTCTGTATTTGGGATTGAACTTCAGTGGATATACTGCGGCCTATAGATAAGGAGGTTGTCCATGGCTGACTGTTCTGTAACATAATTAGTTTATGAAAAACACAGTGATATAATATTCTTAATCTAGGATTTAACATATTGTTAATCAGATGTCTCCTTTTCTTACGTTAACATAAAGGGTATCCATATATTTATGATTTAACTCAAAATTCTGAGAATTCTGAAATGACACTCATGTAATACTAGTCACAATTATGTTTACATTACATTAATGCTACTGGTAAGACCTCTCTATCCAAGAACTGCTGTATAAAAGTGCAACTTGCTAATTTTTCTTTTTATAAGAGCAATTCATTTTAAATTTGCACGTGTGTCAGCAACACATAACCAGGCATGAGAAAGTGTGCTAAAGTAACTCGCATAGTGGATAAGTATATACAATTAAAAAAAAAAGAAAATTCTTTGAATTGAAATTCTTATTCCTGGTATTCAAAGTCAATATTGAAAATCATAACCCAAAGGAGGCAGAGGTCCTAAGGATGCTTACAGAATTGTTTGTAGATCTGAATCTACTTCAAGAGAGATACAGTTCTCAAATGGGAGGGAAGAATGGCCCAGAGAAGAGGCTGTTCTTAGATACCACATTATCCCTTTTCTTTCCCCTAACAGAACACTGAGATAGGAAGGAGTTAAGCTTATAGCTCAACTTTATTAAATTGTCTACTGAGAGACTCAGTTCTATGGTTCAGTTGTAGGGGCTGTGAAAATATCATCCTGTTTGGTTATCTTTAGATATTCTGATTGGATGTGATCTCATCGATGCAGGTTATTTTCTCCACTGGGGCAGATTTCAAGTTGTCTGTATCTTCATGAGTCACTATTGCCAAAAAAAGATCATCACTTGGTGACCAAACCCTCTTGTGATGAGGCCCCTCCCACCCTCCTAAACTTAGCTGGGCTGGTTGTCAAATAGAAGACAGTCTGTTTCTAGGCCTGTATTTGAGGCTTTTGTAGCTTGTTAGAAATCTGCCTAAGATTTTGTGGCACCAATAACCTCTGAAAAGCCCATCATTTCTGTCCCAATATCAGAACTTTTATAGAGCAGTGTTTTATAGGATAGGAAACACAAGCACACAGAAAGTAAGTTGGAATTAAAAATAAAATATTTCACATATTGCAGACTGACACAATAATTGATGATCATAAATCTACAGATCACTCATAAAAGAGAATATTCCAAATGTTTAATAATTTATAAGATGCTTACCATGTATGAGTCTGCTATGTACAGTGGGGGATGCAAAGCCATAAAAACAATTTCTGCCCTCAAGATGTTTATATCATACTTAATGGTATTTGAACAACTGGGAAATATACATATGAAAATAAAATAATACAAAAGGAAACAATGTGAAAAAATGTTAAATGAGTGATACAGATATATCCATATATATGATATTTCTCTTGATTTAAAAAATATTTAAGATCTTTTATCCATGGAATTCCTCAGATCCTACAGATTCCATTTTTGTTTAGGTGACAGTTAATTTATATATTAAAATGGAAGCCTTTTAGGGTTAACCTAGAACTTCTCAATTTCCCGATTCTTGAAATTATGATTCAATGTTAACTTAGAAAGATGTCTTTAGCTATAGGTGTAGTATATTGTGTGCCTGACTTGGAATCATGAAGATCTGAATTCAAATTTGGCCTCAAATGTTTAAATTCTCTGGCTCAAAGCAAGCCATTTGATCTCTGTCTACCTCAGTTATATCACATATAAGGATAATAATAATAGCATCTATTACCTCCCAGTGGATAATCTATACATAAAATATTTTTATAAACTTTAGGGTATTGTACGAATGCCATGTATTATTATTATTATTAATTATTGTATTTAGTGAAATGACCCAGATATCTATCTTTGATCTTATGATGTTGGAATTTTATGTTTATGTTTTAAGTTTTTGGCATTCTTTTGATCTTTCAAATTAGTCATGTTAAAATAGGAAATGAGATTAATATCATGTCTAATCTGTGAGATGGGAATAAATTATACTTGAACTGTCTACTACCTGTATCAGAAGGTTTTTATGAGGATCTAAAGTGTAGTATATGTGAAGAATTCTATAAACTTTAAAGTGATACATAAATGCTTACTATGATTACTAACAGTATGACTCTGGATGTGTAATATAATCTCTGATTCTCTTTTTACTTTCTTATAAATTGGAGATAACATTAATGTGAATATCACAGGATTATTGTGAGAAAAATGCTTTGTAAATCTTTACATACATAAATGAGTTATTATTATATTATATTAATTCTTTATGAGCAAAATTAGACACTGGATAAGGTCAAAGAAGAGAGTAATAGGGCTTGTTTAAAAAGAGCTAAGAATGAAAACATCAGGTGTTTGTTTAGATTATCAAAACAACAATTATTTTGGGGACCTTGCCAGGTACATTTTTAAAGATTTCAATATGCTTAAAAATTATCAGGAAAGTGAACAATTTTTGTTAATTAGTTTTAGCAGCTAGGAGTAACATTAATTTTTAAAAAAAGAAAATGGGAGAGGATGAGATACATCTTTTATCCTTTAAATTTCAGGGCAGAGATAGCAATAAATGTAGTTGGAATGTATATTTTCTTGTGTTGTAATTAGGAGATAACATGAAGTATTACTTGAAGGGAGAGGAATATGTATTTGTTCAACATCTACTATGAATCCTTGGAGGTAGGTGCTATTATTATTTTCATTTTATGGATGTGGAAACTAAGACAGAGGTTAAGTGATGTGCCCATGGTCATATGACTAGAAGGACTCAAGTTTCCATAACTCTAGGCCCAGTGCCCTTCCCCGCCGCACCCTGGGCCACCTAGTTGCCATGACAAAAATATCATCTTCATCAGAAGCTGCAGTACCTGAAATTTTACCCTTGTCATTTCTAGTTGTCTTTAAAGAAGTGAATATCACCAAGGAGTGACTCAGTAAGTTCCCAACATTTTACTGTTAATTAGTTTATTATATCACCATCTTTCTTCTAAGTACACATATTTCTCTCCTACTGGATAAGCTTCTTGAGGGCAGAGACTATATTTTATTAATTTCTGTTCCTATAAGAGTCCCCTGTATATAGTAGAACTTTCATACATGTTGTTCAATGAACTAGTATTTTCCAAAAGGATTATACGACTTTGTAAACTGGTGGCTGCTGAGTAATGACTTTGCACAAATGATGGCTGGCACCTCATGTACTTTTCCTGCTAAGCAATACAGCTTTAATTTGCATCTTTTCAATAAACTCTAGGCTAGACCTTATTCTAATTCATGAGGAAATCTCTTCAGGATTCAAACATGAATTTGGTAATAATTACTGTGTATTTCATTGAGGAGTTCCCAAACTTTGGGATGCTGAATTCTAGAAAAAACCATGATAGGAACCCAAGACAATTGTTACTGAAAACTCCATAGGGAATTCTTGATGTAGCTAATGTTTACCTTACCATGAAGACCGACATTCTGATCTGTATGTGTCCTCCCACAAAGTTTTTTTTTATTGAAGTGTTCTAAATGTAGGAGTAAGTCAGCTGCTTCATCATGGTAGGGCATTCATTCATTCTAATGGTAGTAATGCCCTTATACTTTGAAAGCAGGATATAAGTATGGGGTAGTAGGTAGAACACTGGATGTGGAGTCAAGAGGAAAAAGATTACCATTCTTCTTTTGCTCATTACTACCTCTGTGATCTTAGGCAAGTGATCTACCCTTTCTGGGCTTCTGTTTCAAATTAGAGGGTTGGACTGGATGATTTCTAGGGCCAATTCCTGTTCTTCAAATTTGAATTCCCATGAAAATTCTTTCTATATTTGGGTAAGGGTAGGGTTGTCATTTTTCAAAATTAACTTAAAGTCATTGCTAATATTGGAGAGACTTAGATAAAATCAAGAGGTTTTTTCCTACATGAAAAACAACTAAAATAGTTACTAAATACTTACCAGAGGAGATGCTATTTGTAAAATACTTTTGATTGATGGGTTTTTGTAAATGGCTTCTTGGACATCTAAAAAAATTTCACAATAATAATATTACTATGGTAATGTATATTAAAATAACAGATGTATGAATAGCAGTAAAGAATATTTTGTAAATTTCATCTGCAACAGTAATACTTAATGTTAAGTGGGGAATGTTCTCTATAAACTTAATATGCTTTTGGGTTAGTGAAAAAACAAATGTAAAATCCTGTAATTTGCAGTGCCAATTAATTATGCATTTTTTACTAAGGGACAAAGAGAGAGTGTATGTGAAGTCTATGTTTAATTTTGAAGCATCATATATGTTTAAAATACTATTTTATCAAAATTAGTATTAGCATTAGACAATGCAAACAATCTAATTAAAATACATATAAATTACATTAGTAGAAATGTATGATTACTTAAGAGATTTGATAATAATAAGCTATTCACAAATATTAAATTTTTATAAAGTGCCTTTTACCCTAGGAGAATCACTATTCAAGAAGATAAGAGCAGGTTCTGTTATTCCTGTTTTGTTGCTGAGGCACAGAAAGCTGAAGTAATATTCCCAACGTGATGGAATGGATTAGTGGTAGAGCCAGGAAAAAACAGAGGCCTTCTGACTTTTAGGTTGTGTCTACACAATACCAAATATCTGGACAAAAATGAAAAATTCAGTTAGTCATCCAGATATTTTCAAATAATCAAATGGTCAATGACAAGAAACAAACAAACAAAAAACATCCAGATGACTGATTGCATTTTTCATCTGGATTTTTTAGTAACAACATCATTTAGTCAACACCATTTAGTATGATATGCTTTTTATTGAAACCAGAGAAACACGTTCTCTTTGTCATCTACATTTTCAGGCAATTAGAAATTAAGATTGTAATAGCTATATTCTTAAAATAAAAGAAATAGTCTGGTAAACTTGAAACAATCTGTTAAAGTGAATTAAGTGGTCAGCCTCAAAACACATTTCATTTGAGAACATGATAACTCAGATACAATCTATCTTTAGGTTAATAAAACAACCTACTTCAAAAAATTTGTAATTTCATCATAGTAGGCTCTCCTTCCACTGATGGAGATCCCAACTCTTCCTCAACCTCTTGATTTTTTCCTGATCAAAAATGCACTGCCTGGTGGCTAACCTCCTGGTGAAAGTCCCCCTTTTACTGAACTTAGCTAGACTAGTCCTGGGGCAACAGATGCATGATCCACTTTTAGGTTTATCCTTGAAGCCTTTAGAGCTGGTAGAATCTGTTAGCATTTGACACTTTAATGACACAGCCTTTGAGAGCACAGGGTCATCAATATATGACACTGAATTAAAATTTTAGTAAAAGGTTACTGAAATTGTCAAAATATTCAAAATGGTGTTCAGTATAGCAAAATTATTCAAATGCTTACAATGTAATCTTTGATTGAGGTGATTAAGTGACTCTAGAATCTTCTGTTCTTCAAAAGACAGTGCACCAATGTTTAATCGTTGTGTCTTATGTAAAGGAAGAGTTGATTTGTATGGCATGGGTTTCATGGCAGTTAGAATTTTATCCTCAGAAAGTGATGATTTCACTAAGTTTTCAGCCATCAAAAACTGGGCAGTACTTTCTGAAACTAGAGAAGTTATGCAAAGCATTTACAAGTTGATTTTTTCTTACAGTTGAAACATTTAAAACATACAGATTTGGTGTTATTTTATGAATTAGGTATAAAATCCCTATCACATGTCAATCTTTTAACTAGAATTCTACTATAATAATAGTCATAATAATGCTAACTGAGATAATGTAAGTTTTTTAGGTCTTCATGAATAAAATTAAAATTAAATTATGCTCAGTTATAGTTAGGTTAAAATTATTTTTGTTTTAATTCATCAATCTTGAGATTGCACAGAAAGCAGATGAATGGGATCATCTTTCCCACAATGATTAATACATGAAGGATATGGATAGAAGAACAAGAGAAAGAATCAGAAATAAAGTTATTTATTCTGTTTTTTGAATGATTTTACAATTAGTTTGAGGTAGCAGCAAATGTATGTAGGAAGACATGTCAGTAATCAAAGTAAATTTGTAAGAATAACTTGAATACGGGCATCTAGGTAGATAGAAAGCCAGGCCTCAAGATGAGAAGTCTTGGGTTCTTCCTATGTGTGTAACCCTGGGCAAATCACTTAACCCCAATAGAAGAGCTCTTACTGCTCTTCTGCCTTGGAACCAATGTATAGTATTGATTCTAAAATTGAAGGTAAGGGTTTAAAAAAAGAATAATTTGAATAAAATCAGGTAGAGTAAGACAGATTTGAAAATAACCTGTCAACATAGCAGCATGATTAGTTCATGAGAGTTAATAATAAAAAAGGGAAAGAAAGACATGAAAAATCTGTGAAGAGGCCAGGGGAGAGAATATTAAAATTCAAGCATACCTTCTTCAGTATGAGAAATACCACTCAGACTTTGTACTGGTTCACTTGTACTTAGTTGTAGAGGATGTATTATACTCTGTAAAAATTGAAAAAAATTAGAACCATTATTTTGAATTTTAAAAAATATATAAGTAATATATTAATAAACTTCAGCATTTAATTGAAATGAGTATTTTTGGATTCAACAGGTATTTTAAAAAAGAATATTTTTGAGTGGTAAGAATTAACTGAAGTTGTATGACATTGTTTAAAGAGATTTCTACAAAATTTTGGAATCCAAGAACTGGAAACTTGTAGATTGCCAGAACTAGCTCTGAAGGCAGTTATGCAAAGAATCTGAAACTTGAGACAATGTCCCCTTTGTTACAGGAATAGAGCCCTCCTATAAGAGTTTTTTAAAGTTAAAAGAAAAGAGAAAATGAGGAAACAACAAAAAAGAAACTCACCACAGAAAGTTATTTTGGTGACAGGGAAGAAGAAAACAAAGTCAATACTGCTGCATCCAAAGCCTCAAAGAAAAATATGAATTGGTCTTAAACATAAATATCTCATTGGAAAAACAACTGACATGGAAAATAGATGCAGGAGATGATTAAAAAAGAGAGAGAGAGCCTAGACATCATCTTTTAAGAAATTCTCAAGGAAAATTGCTCTGTATTCTACAACCAGAGAAATCCCAAAGTGAAAACTACCAGGAATATTATAGCCAAATTCTGGAACTCCCAGTTCAAGAAGAAAATATTGTCAGCATCCAAAAAGAAACAATTGAAATATCACAGAGCCATAGTCAAGATAATACAAGATTTAGTAGCTTAGTTTGGAGTGCTTGGAATATGATATTCTAGAAGGCAAAGGAGCTAGAACAACAACCAAGAATTGTCGACCCAGAAACACTAGGTATACTCTTTTGGGAGAAAAATGGATATTCAATGAAACACAGGATTTTTCAAGCATCCTGATGAAAATACTGTAGCTGAATAGAAATTTTCATTCTCAAGTACAAGACTCAAAGGAAGCATAAAAAGGTGAACAGGAAGAGAAATCATAAAAGATTCCATAAGATTAAACTGCTTATATACACATGTGGGGAGGTGAGAATTCCTAAAAAAATTATCACTATTAGGGTATTAATAGACAGAGGGCAAGGGTATGAACCAAATAAGATGGGATGATATCTAAAAATAAAATGGAGTGAAAAAGAGGAATGAATGCATTAGGAGAAGGGAGTGGTAAAATGAGGTAAATTATCTCACATAAAAGAGGTACAAAATATCTTGTAAAGTGGTGGGGAAGATGGAGGAGGTGGGGAAGGGAATGCTTAAATCTTACTCTCAGCAATTCTCTCAAGGAGGGAAGAACATATGCACTCAATTGGGTATAGAAATACATATTAACCTAGAGGAAAGTAGGAGGAGAAGGGGAAAAAAGAAGAGGGGATTGATAGAAGGGAGGGCAAACCATAGGTGGCAGTTTCAGAAGTTAAAACTCTTTTAGATAGGATGAAATGAAATGAGAGAGTAGGAAAAACGGGGAAAGTAGGATGGAGGGCCATATATAGTAATCATAAAAAAGATTACAAGCCTCTTTAATAAAGGCCTCATTTATCAAGTACATAGAGAAATGAGTCAAATTTATAAGAATACAAATCATAAATGAAAGGATATAATGCAAATTCTCAGAGAAAGTAATTAAAGCTAATTATAGTCATGTGAAAAATGCTCGAAAACACTATTAATTAGATAAATGCAAAATAAAACAAATTCAAGATCCCATTCCACACCTATTAGATTGGTTATTATGACAGAAAAGGAAAATGACAAAACTTGGAGGGGATGTGGGAAAATTGAGACAATAATGCAGTGATAGCAAACCTTTTAGAGACCACATGCCATGCCCCACCTCTAGACTGTGTGCCAGGTCCTGCCCTCTCAGACTGTGTGCTGTGCCTCCCACCCCTAGACCGAATTGCCCCCTCCCCACATTTCATGGCACAGACTATGTTCCTAGCTGGCTCCTGCATTCATGGGGACCTACAGGCAATCTGAGGCCGAGCAAGGGGGCTGCTGCTGAGCTTTGCTGCCATTCTCAATTTTTTTTTAATTGATTTGTTATCCCTGGTAGGTATCATTCAATCCGTTCTCTCACTTCTGTGGCCAAACTTAGTAAGGACAATTACAAATGATGCCTCCACATTTCCCCCCCTTGCTTTCTTCTTAAGTCCCTTCAGTTTGGTTTCTGACCTCATCATTCAACTGAAACTGCTCTCTTCAAAGTTGCCAATGATCTCTTAATCAAAAAGCCCAATGACTTTTTCTTAGTCATCCTTCTTGACTTTTGTGTAGCTTCTGACACTACTGATCACTTTTGCCTCAATACCCTCTTCTGTCTAGTTTTATGTGTGTGTGTGTGTGTGTGTGTGTGTGTGTGTGTGTGTGTATGAGAGACAGAGAGAGAGGGGCAGAGATAGAGAGTCCTATATCCCAAGGCTTCGACATGATCGCTCTTTACTTCTCTCTCTTGCTTAGTGAAAAGCTCAGCATCCATGGCTTGATTGAACTAAAATTTCTATGCTAATGACATTTATTTATTCAGCATATATTTATGCAATGGATATCTCAAAAACTCTATATAGATATTTTAAAGCAGCATGATTGAAACTGAACTCATATCTTCCCCTAAATCCTTCCATCTTTGTAACTTTTCTGTTACTGTGGAGGGTAACATCAGGAGTCACCTAGGCTAATAACCTCAATATTATCCTTGACTACTACCTTTCTCTCATCTCCCATATTGAAACTATTATGAATTTCTGCCTTTTCTAATTTTGTTATATATATATATAAATATAATATAAAAATAAAAAAAATATAAATATATATTTTTTCTTCTGATATTACTAACACCCTGGTGTCCATTTTATTGCAGTATAACCTTCTGGTTGATCTTCTTGCCCTAACCTCTGAATAGAGCAATGGGATTGGAATCAGAAGGACCTAAGCTCAAATGCTACCTCAGACACTACCTGTGCTACCCTGGGCAAGCCACTTAACGTCTGCCTGTCTTTATTCTCTCATTTATAAAATGAGAGCACTTTACTGCCTGGGTTGTTATGATGATAAAATGAGATTTTTAAAAATCACTTGGCAAATCTTAAAATGCTATATATACATTATTGTTATAAACAGTAAGACCTCATTTTATGCCAACAATGCATGCAAATTCAGATATATGTGAATCATAAAGTCTCACAGCAGTTTATTTACCCAATGATACTCATTCCTGCTCTGAGAACATTAGTATGAATCATTACACTTTTTTCAGCAAAATTAATTCTCATATTAGCCTTTGTCTGGAATTCTTGCTTGTAACAAGTCATGTTTGCATTGGAACACTGCTTTTTATTGTTTCATTAATGCTATTTAGTTATTAATAATGGCCCCAAAGTATAAAACCAGTAAAATGATTGCTATAATAAGCCTAAGAAAAGTCATAAAGTGCCTAGGTATGTTCATATAAGAAATACTTATTAAGTGATAGGGCTTGTTATTATGCGTGCTTTTCAACTTACAAGAAGGTTCTTACAATGTATTGCTCCCAGATCCTATTCTATTGTTGTTGTTTGTTTCTATTATTATCTATTCAAGCTTTCAAACAGGTCTGACCATGTCATTCTCTCTATTCAATAAGCCCCAGTGACTACTCTTATCACTTCCACAATCAAATTTATATTTGTATGTATGTATATGGTTCTCTGGCCTTCAAAGCCCTTTCTAACTTCCTTTCTTTTGTTGTTACTCAGTTATTTCAGTCATGTCTATCTCTTCAAGACTCCATTTGGGATTTTCCTGGGAAAGATTTGTTTGTCATTTCCTTCTCAGCTTATTTTACAGCTGAGGATCAGTGGAATAGACTTGGGGTAAGTGACCTCAGTAAAACAGTCTATGATAATCCCAAAGATCCCAGGTTTTGGGACAAAAATCCACTATTCAACAGAAACTGTTGGGAAAATTGGAAAACAGTATGAGACAGATTGGGTTTAGATTAACATCTCACACCCTATATACCAAGATAAACTCAGAATGGGTGAATGACTTGAACATAAAGAAGGAAACTATAAGTCAATTAGGTGAACACAGAATAGTATACTTGTCAGATCTTTGGGAAAGGAAAGATTTTAATACCAAGCCAGAGTTAGAAAAAATTACAAAATGCAAAATTTTTGATTACATTAAATTAAAAAGTTTTTGTACAAACAAAACCAATGCAGTCAAAATTAGAATGGAAGCAACAAATTGGGAAACAATCTTTATAATAAAAACCTGTGATAAAGGTCTAATCACTCAAATTTATAAGGAACTAAATCAATTGTACAAAAAAAATCAAGCCATTCCCCAGGTGATAAATGGGCAAGGGACATGAATAGGTAATTTTCAGATAAAGAAATAAAAACTATTAATAAGCACATGAGAAAATGTTCTAAATCTCTTATAATCAGAGAAATGCAAATCAAAACAACTCTGCCCTTTGACCCAGCCAAAGAGATAAGGAAAAATTCTTGTACAATAATATTCATAGCTGCACAGTTTGTGGTGGCAAAAAATTGGAAAATGAGGGGATGCCCTTCAATTGGGGAATGGGTGAACAAATTGTGGTAGATGTTGGTGATGGAATACTATTGTGCTCGTGGAGGAATTCCATGGGGACTGGAAGGACCTCCAGGAATTGATGCAGAGTGAGAGGAGCAGAACCAGGAGAACATTGTACACAGAGACTGACACGCTGTGGTAAATTCAAATGTAATGGACTTCTCTACTAGTGGCAATGCAATGATCCAGAACTAGTTGGAGGGACATATGAGAAAGAATGCTATCCATATCCAGAGGAATAACTGTGGGAAAAGAAACAGAGAAGAAAAACAATCTCTTGATCACATGGCTCGGTGGGGCTATGAGTGGGAAGGTGGACTCTAAAAGATCACTCTAGTGCAAATACTAATCATAAGGAAATGGGTCTTGATCTATGGCACATGTTAAACCAGTGGAGTTGTGCGCCATATATAGGAGGGGGGCAGGGAAAGGGGAGGGAAGGAACATGAGTCTTGTAACTATGGAAAATTATTCTAAATCATCTAATTAAATAAAATTTAAAAAACCCCACAGGCCTAGAATAGGTATTAAAGGTGATCATTTTGCAGTTCAATTTTTCCATCTTCTAAAATGTGGTATCTTATTGGAAATAGTACAAAACTGTAAAAATTACTATTGAATCACAAAATTCAAGTGCATATCAATAATTTTGGTCATAAAACAAATAAAGCATGTCAAATATAAATATTGCTTAGGAGGCTATTATTCAAATACTTTTTGTTTTGCCTACTCCAATAACTAGATCAAGAATTTTAAAATGTAAATAGTAATTATCAATGTTATCTGTATAAAAACAGCATATGTTATATAAGTTATTATAGGGTTATTGTTATTTGTAGATTTCTACAGTTGGAAGAGAGTTTATAGGCCATCTAGTCCAATTTCTTTATTTTACAGCTTAAGAAACTTGTTAAAGATCACACGGGTAAAAAATGGTAAGGAGGATTTGGATAGAGTCAGTGTCCTTTCCTGTGTACTATGTTACCATTTATGAAGAGGTTTTCAAACTGTTGCTAAATAAAAATTGGTTCTGAAGAAAAGAACAGAACAATTAGTATATTACAATGTTTTGAGAATTAAGCAAGTAGTATAACAATATTAGGTTTGATATTTAGTTAGGGTAAGTCTAATTTTTAATAGTTTTTGATATGTAATGAGAGAGCCATAAAAGCAATGTTTTATTTCATTATCATAATCTCAATATTAAACGAATATTTTTATTTACATTTACCTGTGGCTGTTCAAAGGGCTTCTGTCTTATGGAATTGGAGAGCTGTCTTCTTTGCTCTAAAAGAGTTTTTGGTTTATTGTCATTACTTTCAAGATTCATTTTTCTTCTTATACTAGTAGAATCTTAAGACAAATGCCAGAAAAAATAAGTCAATTATGCAAAGCAGAATAATATTTTTGTAGTTATTTTATACATCAAGAGACTTTAAAATAGTATAGCAAATTTTATGAGATGATAGTTTATTTCACAAAAGAGGAAATTTAAATCATTCTGATATTTAAAATTATTAAAAAAAACCCAGTTACTTCCTAAATATGAGGAAAAAATGATTTGACATGTTATCTTTTGGGAGAAAAAACTCTTAAATATGTAGTTTCCTGTGTGAAAACCTTTGGTAACAATTAAAGTCTTATAATATTTCAGATGCTTGGAACATCTTTCCCTATCTTTTTAAAATACCTCCTCTTTCATTAGGGAAAGTTGAAAATTTCACATTCTCTAAAAACTTCCTAGATGAAGTGAACATGATATACTGCTAAAATTTTTAATCTCTCATTTTATTCCAGGGTAAAATGCTCTGAATCCTTTTTTTTTTTAACTACCATTTTGATTTTTTATCTGCTTCTCCTCATTAGTCAACTTTTGGTTTAAAAGGAAAATTTCAGCAGGGCAGGATCTGTGTCTAATAAAATTAGCTTTATTTATAGAGTGATAATGAGGCATAGTAGATGAAGGGCTGGCCTTAGAGTTAAAGAGCACCCGAGTTCAAATTTTGTCTTTGACAAACATTAGCTATTTTACTATGGGCAAGTTTCTCTTTCAGTGTCTCAGGTAACTCTCTAAGAATATGAGTTACATAGCAGGTACTAAAAGGTATTGGTAGAGGGAGTTTCCTCATCTGGATTCCCATATATTAATGAATAAAAAATCTAATTCCTTCTATCTTATCCCTAAAATGTGTAGCAGCACTTATATATCTAATAATTAGTTGTTATCTGAGGGTGTGTATTGAAGTCAACTGTTTTTAAAAAAACTTGACATATAATAAGAGGCATTAAGTTCATTAAGTTTGAAATGAATTATTATTGATCCATGTCCTTCACATAAAACTACTGAATTCCTATAAAAGGTTCTTATAATTTAGAATCATATTAAGTACACATAAAATGGGAAAACCCCATTAGTGTCATTAATAGAATCTTAAAGATGGAAAACTTCTTAGAAGTCATTTGGTCAAACTTCTCCCCCCTTGCAGCAATGTTTTCTTTATTACAAGGGATTATGAATCATTTGCTTCACATTTCTAGGGACAGAAAACTCATTACTTCATATGGCAGTCATTTCCATTGTTGGACAATTTAAAATTTAGAATAATATTTCTTATGTTTATAGTATAATGTCTCCCTGTAACTTACATCCATTGGCCCTAAGTTCTATCTTTTTGAACAAGAACAAGTCTGCTTTTTTCCCCACCTGATAAGTCCTCAAATAGCTGAAGATGGCTATCATCTCCTTTGCTCCCCACTAATGACACTCAATTTATTCAGCAATAACAATATACAAACACATCTATTAAATATCTACTATTTTTAGGTTTACTATTTTCATATTAATGTGATAGGTATTGTAGAGGGAAAGAGAAAAGATTCTTAATCACTATTAATCATATGACAACTTCTAGAATACAGAATCATTAAATTTGAAGTCACCTAGGTTAACTTGCACCTGAAATACTTCTTAGAAGAAAATGTCTAAATCCTGCTTGAAAACATTCAGAGATGAGAAACTTGGTTACAGAATTGGCTCATTATGATTTTGGATAGCTTTTGGGAAGAATTTTTTTAAGTGAAACCCAAATCTGCCCCTAATATCACACATTAATTCTATGAGTAAGACTAGTTCTCTAAACAATTTACCAAACAACTTAAAATTTCAAAAACATATGTACAAAAGAAAAAACAACACATGTATTAAAAGTTGAAGAAAAGGCAGGCAACAAAGGATAAATACAAAAGTGTGGGAGAGTTTTGCAAGAATAGTTTCAGGAGGGCTCACAATGAAGTGAAGTTGGGAAGGAAAACTAAGGATAAAAAGTTTTTTTTCCCAGTTAAAAAGTTTTTTTTTTTTTAGATTAAGGGGGGCCGGGGAGGGGGGAATGTAAAGATAGGATTGTTATTCAAAGTAAACATGTAGATAAGACATCAGAGAGAAAATTGAATTTCTCAAGTTTTATTTTATTTTATTTTATTTTATTTTATTTTTTGCTAAGGAGAATGATCTTTGGACTGGAAAGTAGAAAGTAGTGGATAATAGTAAATTGACACTCCAGATAAGTAGAGAGATAATTGAGCACTTAGTTGACCTTATTGAGTTCAAGGCTTGAGGCACAGATTTATCTATGGCAAATATGAGCACTGTACAACTTCAGTGATCTTCCAAAAATTGGTGAATGCTATAAATATTACAGGATTAGAGATGGTCAAATACTGTCCCCATTTTTGAAAAAGGGCAGGGAATTAAGTACACAAATTAACTAAACTTTATTTTGATCACTATGAAAAAATTCTACAACTTACTACTACTAATAATTATTCCTTTAATCAAAAGGAAGATGGGGTCACAAAGGCACAGCAGTTTCATCATACCTGACTAACTTTATGTCCTTTTTTGATAAGGTCAGTAGATTAGTAGGATCATAGGATTACAGATATAGAGACCTCAGAGTTTATCTAGTCTAACCTCTTCATTTTATAGATGGAGAAAGTGAGGCTCAGGGAGATTAAGTGTTTTGCTTAAAGTTACACAGGTAGTGGATATCAGAATGAGATTTGAAGACAGTTCTTCTGACTTCAGAGCCAGTGACACTTCCACTATGCTATGTTGCTTGCTTTGATCAGTTTACCTAGATTTTAGTCAAGTATTTGGCAAATTTTCATGTTAGTCTTATAGACAAAATGAAGGGATATGAACAAGATGAGATTATAATAGGGTGACTTCAAAACTAGTTGAATAGCAAGACAAAGTCATTAATGGTTTCATGTAAACTTGAAATGAGTCTCTACTGTAGTGCCACAGGTATTTATTGTACACTTTGTGCTGTTTATATTTTAACCAATGCTTTGGATAATGCATAGATACTTATCAAACATGTGGACGACAATGTTAGGAGTCATATCCAACTAAAGTTCTGGATAGGAGTCAAAAAGATCCTGATTGGCTAGGATACTGGATCAAATTGATTTAGGATGAACTTGAATATGTCATCTTACACGGATTCAAAAAATCAATCTGTAAAGTATAAGAAGAGAGAGGTATGGCCAGTGTTGCACAACCTTAAAATTGAGTTAAAAGTGTGACTTCTTGTTTCCAAATGCTTATGCAATTTTAGGCTGTACTAGACTTGGGAATCAATAGTTTTGTTTCCTTGATGGACCACAGACAAAGCTGTTTTTAGTTTAGTTTCCTGTATGGGAAGAAAGAAATTAACAAGCTAGAGCATATGAAAGAAAAAATAACAAAAATTATGAGGGGAATAGAAAACCTAGGCTATGAATATCATTTGAAGATATGTTTAGAGAAGATTAAACAAAGATTAAAGATTCATATGTTTAGAAAATTCAAGAAGGTCATTAATTAAAGTTTTCTTCAAGTATCTATAGGTCTGTAACATGGAAAAGACAAGTTATTTTGCTTGGCATCAGAGGGCATATTTATGAACAATAGGATTTAACTAAAGATAGAGGCATATTTAAGCTCTATGGAAGAAAATTAAAATATCCAAATATTAGAGCTATTAAAAATTACAAAGGGGTGGTTTGGGAGATGCCAGGATGCTCCCCACTAGAAAGAGTGTCTTCAAGCAAAGACTAAACAATCACATGTTATTGGGCATGTTACTACTCAGTACATTCTTTTTCAGATTTGCTTTGTAAAAGGCCTCTGAGGTCACTTCCAACATAATGATTCTGTAATTCTATGAAGAGTATAGCTTATGAAACTGAGAAGCAGTGGAAGGAAAATTGGATTGCATAAAGAAAATATAGCAAGAGGCCAAACTAAGTCAAATCATCCTGAGGGCATTTTTATGTGAAAATATGAGAACAAATAGATGTGAAATAAAATAAATTTCCCAGTACCTTTTTATCTATTTTCATCATTGTCAACAGCAGAAAACTTTAGTACTCAATGTACAAGGTGAGGCAACAATTCAGAAAATAAAATAATGAAGATTGACCAAATTTACACTTTGGAAATCAAGGTAAGAGAAGTCAGTCTTAATTTCACAGACACTTAGGGATCAGTTTTCAAGCCAACTCAAGAAAAAAAAAGTAAAAAAGAGTGTCAAAGCTCACATATTATATTTTTAACTCAAAAAAGGGGCACCAGAAAGTTATCAGTAACTACCAACTCTACTATATTTTTATGAAAAAGATGAGAGCTCTTCTGGGGTAATGACTTGCCTTTATGTTTATGATTTCTTACATATCTTAGAAATAAGAACCTTATCACAGAAATATGACAGAATTTTAACCCAGTTCCCACTTGTCCTTCATATTTATGCTTTACTGATTTTTGTTTGTACAAAAGCCTTCTAAATTCACATAATGAAAATTAACTATTTTATCTTATGTAATTAACTCTATCCCTCATTTAGCTAAAAATTAATTAGTAGGCAAATTCTTAACAAGGAATACAGGAAACCATAAAAGGGAAAAAAGTAATAAAATTAAAGTGATTTTGCACATTTAAAATAATGTAAACAAAATTTTTGATGTGGAATGGAAGGTATTTGTATCAATTTTACTGATAACTGTCTGATATTCAAGGTGGAGAAGCAATAGAAATATATAATATGAACAGGATACTAAACTTTTTCAAAAGAATGCAGGTTACAAATGACCATGTAAAATATTCTTTGAATCACTAATAGTAGAAAGACACAAATTAAAAGTTATGAGGATTCACCTTGCTCCATGTCAAAAGAAAAATATGACTAAAAAAAAATTAGGGACAGTCAATATTGGAAGGGCTATAGGAATACAAGCAAACATTTTCAGTGGATTTGTGAATTGATCCAACTGTTATAGATAACAATTTGGAATTATTTAAGAAGAGTAGTCAAAATTTTCATAACTTTTGACCCCCCAATCCCACAACTGTGTATAAACAGGAAACTGCCAAGGAAGTAAAAATAAAAACCAGAAACAAAGTTCCAAAATAAATAACAAAATATTTATAGTAGCACTCTTGATGGTAGCAAAGAACTAGAAATAGAGTCCTTCATCAATTGAGAAATGACACAAACCCTTAAACAATATGGCATATGAATGTAGAAGAATAACATTGTGACTTTGCAGTAAGAAATAATAAAAATGAGTAAATCAGAGAAATGAAAGTTTGTATAAATACAGAATAAAACAATCAGCACCAATAGAACAATATGCACATGGATTACAGCAATGTAGTTGAAATGGTCACTAAAAGGAAGATAAAAAGTAAATGAAAAACCAGTGAAGGTCCAGGAGAATAGATAATGAAACCTATCTCCCTACTTAAAGAAGAGAAGTAGAGGACTATTAGGATAGAACGTTATATACATTAGCAGATGTGTCTCGGCATGGGATTTTCCCCTCTTGGTTTTTAATTCTTTATCACAATGGAACTTTAGTCTGAAGAGGGTCTTTTTTCCTTCCCCAAAAATAACTATGATACAAAGACAAAATACTTCAACAAAATATTTTTTAAAATTAACTTCAATAAAATACTTTTTAAAATTAACTTCAAAAGTACAAGATGTTGGTGTATGGCTATATAGTAGTTCACCTGAAAAAAAAGTTAAGGTATTTTGTGTTCTTTATTTATTCATTCATTCATTTATTTATTTTTAAAAACCCTTACCTTCTGTCTTGGAACCACTACTGTGTATTGGTTCCAAGGCAGAAGAGTGGTAAGGGCTAGGCGATGGAGGTTAAGTGACTTGCCCAGAGTCACATAGCTGGGAAGTGTCTGAGGCCAGATTTAAACCTAGGACTTCCTGTCTCTAGGTGTGGCTTTCAATCCACTGAACTACCCAGCCACCCCCTTTAAATTTGTTTAGAATCAACCAAGAAGGCTTTGGTCTTATATTTCTTCTCCCTTTTGTGGCTCCGCTTTCTGAGAAGGCTATCTACAACTGATATCTCCAATTCCATTCCTTTCACTTCAATTCTGAAATCTAGCTTTCAACTTCTTATCATTCAAGTGAAACTACTCTCTCTAAAGTTACAATTGATGCCTTAAAGGCTTTTCTCTGTCTTCAGTCTTGACATCTTTGGAGCCTCTGACAATGGATTACCCTATTCTTGATACTTAAATTTTTGTGAACAATTCAGTTCTGATTGCTCCTTAGCTTCCTTCCTTTGCTCCATCTTCATCCAGGTCACTCTCATTAACCAGTTTATATCTTAATGGTTTTTCTTAGGCCCTTTTTTCTTTACTGGACTATTTCACTTAGTCATGTCATCCACTTCCATGGATTCAATTAACATCTCTATGCAGATGATTCTCAGATTTGTTTAGCCCTAAGCATTCGCCTGACCTCCAGTTTCCCAGTCTGTTACTTATTAGATGCTTCAAACTCAATGTGCCACAAAACTAAACTATCTTTCTTCCCCAAATTCTCTCTTTATAACTTCCCTGTTATTGTTGAGGGTATCAGTATCATCCCAGTCACCCCAGGTCATAACCCAGGTGTTATCCTCCTCACTCTCTCATCCCCCATATTCAATCTGTTGTCATCTCTTGTTGATTCTACCTTTGTAACATCTCTTGTATATGCCCTTATTACTCTTTGTATGCCATCAGTGCTCTGGTATAGGGGTCTTATCACTTCAACCCTGGAAAGCTATAATAGCTTTCTGGGTGGTCTCTCTCCCTCAAGTCTCTTTTATGTCAGTTCATCTTTTTGCTAAGCTTTCAGATTGATTTTCTTAATACACAAATTTCTGCACTGAGTAAACTCCAGTGGTTCCCTGTTACTTATAGAATCAAATATAAAATCTTTTATTTGGTTTTTGAAGTTCTCCATAACCTGGACACTTCCTACATTTCAAGTTTTCTTATGCCTTACTTACCCCCAAATGGTTATTTAATGGCATTGGCCTTTTTTGCTTTTCCAAGCACATATCACTTTTCATTGGCTTTCTCTTATGCCTAGAATCCTCTTTCTTCTCATATGTGCCGCTTGGGTTTTCTGACTTCCTCCAAGTCTCAGCTTAAATCTCACCCTTTTATAAGCAACCTTTCCTGATCCCTCCTCCCCCTTAATCTTATTGCCTTCAAAAATTATCTCGAATTTGTTCTGTTTGTACAGAGGTATTTGCATAGTTTCTTTCCTTAAGGTTATGAGCTCCTTGAGAACAAGGGCTGTTTTCTGCCTTTTTTTTTGTATCTGAAGGGTTTAGCACAATACCTGGCATATAATAGGCACTTGGTAAATGACAGCTAACTAACTAATGTGATGTAAGGCTCCATCAAGAGAGAACATCCAAAATAGAAGGCAATAGTTCTGATGTACACTCTCATAAGACCACAAACAGTATTGCGTGCTGAGTATTGTATTTTAATAATGACACTGATCAGTTAGAAAACATCTTGAGAAAGGGAACCAGGATTGTAAAGGCTTTTTAAATCCTGCCTGCCAGATGAGCTTCTTTTGAGGATGTGTGTGTGTGTAAGAAATTTATCCTGAAATAGAAAAATATTAACAAAGATTCAATAGCTTTCTTCAAATATTTGAAGGGCTGTTTTGTAGAAGAGGGATCAGATATAAATACTTAGCCTCAGAGGACAGAACTACAAATGAGTCAAAATTTTTTTTGTTCAGACATTTTTCAGTTGTGCCTGACTCTTCATGATTCCATCTGGGGTTTTCTTGGCAAAGATACTGGACTAGTTTGTCATTTTCTTCTCCAGCTCATTTTACAGATGAGGAAACTAAGGCAAATTGGGTTAAGTGACTTGCCCAGGATCTGAGGCCAGACTGGGAAGATAAGTCTTTCTGATTTCAGTCCAGGCACTCTATTGTGTCACAGTGTCCCTAAGTGGAAATTGCAAAGAGCCAATTTTAGACTATGTAAAATTAACAATCAGAACTATTCGAAAGTAGAGAGTTGTCTCAATAAGAAATAGGTTCCCTCTTGGCTGGAAGTCTTCAAATAAAGGTCTTAATTCTAGAATATGTTATGGTTTGGATGATTGTTTAGGTAGGAGTTGAACTAGATAAGATTTTAAAATGAAATCCTTTGATTCTGCCAACCTTGATCTCTTTGTAACTCTTGATAGGATTTCCTCCTTTACAATATAATTTTTCCTCCCCAGGGTTCAAAGATAACATTTTATTGGCTTCCTTTCTTCTCTAACCATTATCTTTCTGTTTCATTATGCTGTTCCTATATTATGTATTAAATAGATATTCTCTAAAGTTTTGTTCTTAGCTTCCTTCCTCTTATTCTCTACTCTCTTCCTTGACAATTTCATTCACTCTCAAAGCTTCAGTTAGTGTATCTATGTAAATCACTTTTTACATCTCTAGTTCTGATCTTTCCACTGAGTACTAGTTGCATTTACTTGACATCACTACTGGCTGCCCTACAAGTGACACAAAATTTAACATGTCCAAAATCAAGTCCATTATTTTCTCCTTAAACCCGATTATTCTTCTGATTTTATTATGTTTGTGACTTTATTATGATGTTACTCACTTTTTGCTATTTCTCAATCTATACATCGCAATCAGATGCCAAATCTTGCCACTGCTATCTCTCTAGTATCTCTCATTATTGTTCTCTTTTCTCTACTCACACAGCCACTTTCCTGGTTTGTGTCCATCACCTTTTTCATAGACAATTGAATTGGCATCTGATTTCCTTTTCTTGTCTCAAATATGTCTTGAAAATAATCTACCCTTTATATAGCTGCTAAAATGATCTCCCCAAAATGCCCCAGCTTCCATCTCTTTCTTACTCAGAACATTTGAATAGCTCTCTGTTGTCTACAGAATCAAATATAAAATGCTCTGGATTTTAAAGTCCTTCACCACCTAGCTCCAACCTTACTTTTTTATCATACATTTCTCTCATTCACATATTCTCTGGTTTAGCCAATGGACTTTATGCTCTTCTACATACAGGATACTGTCTTCCATCTCCATACCTTAGCATACTTTACTCTTTGTGCCTAGAGTTCACTTTCTTCTCATTTCTTCCTTTTCTTGCTTCTTTAAAAAAAACTCAGTTCACGAACCACCTTTTTCATAAAGTCTTTCCTGACCCCCTAAACCCCCTGCTGCTAGTGCCCTCCACACAAAATTACTTCATTTTGCATATGTTTATCAATATACATGATATATTTATTCCACTACCCCACCTTTTATAATATAAAATCCTTAAGGAAATTGACTATTGCATTTTTGTTCTCATATTATCAAAGTGCCTAGTAATAATAAGTAATTAATAAATGCTTGTTGATTAACTGATTTATCTGCCATTTCCAGTTGGTAATGATTTCCCCCTTAGAATTTACTTCACATATTTTGCTTTTCATCTCTACAACATATTTATCAGGTAATATTGTGTTATATTTATATTTGTATCATTCCCATAATAGTTTGTAAACTATCACAGCAGATACTGTGGATCACTTAGCAGTAAGTATATAAATACTAGGCATATAGTGAATACCTAATTAAATCACATACTAAGAGAACTTACCTCATTCACTTGAGTCATCCTTAATGCCTTATTTATATAATGCCACAAGAAGGGAAATTTCAAGTACTAAGTAATGCAGAGGCATTCTACTTATTTCTTTTAAGCCAGAAGAGTCTTACCAGTAGTCTTCTCGTTTTGTCCTAGGGCACTATGTTCTCCTTTCCATTGAATACCAATTTTTTCTTCAATGGGCTTCAAAGAGTGACTATTTTCTTCATAAAGAGGACTTCGTGTGAAAATTGATGAACAATCTTGCTGGGCAATCATCTGAGTACTTTTCATAGTATAATTTACTTTTGCAGATGTTTGGCAATCAGACGTTCGATAGGAAGGTAATGATGGCATTTGAGTGACAAACTCAGAATTATTACTGTTCCAAAGTGAAGGACTATTTTCTTGAGAGAGGTGAACAAAAATGTTCTCTGTTGGTAAAACATACCTTGAACCTAGGTTTCTACTATTTATAGTGCTGCTTTGGGATTTTGTAGGTATCACTGATTGACACTGAGAATCTTTTACAGTTTTATTATTCCTATTATTTGTTATAGTTTTATAAGGAGGGTGAGGTGCAGTTAATTTGCCCTGAGTTGTTATAATCTTGTTGGCTTCATGTGTTGACTGTGGTCTAATGTCATTGCTTTTTTTGCTTTTAGATGCAATACCTGATTGGACTTTGGGAGCCCTTGTTCTTCGAATTAGCTTTATTATCCCACTCCGAGGAATAGTCTTTTGAATTTTAGAGTCACTACTATAAACAGGGAATTTACCTTCCTCTTTTTTTGAGATCATCCAGGCTTCTTTTGCAAAGCTTTTACCTGAAGGTACAAAAGCATCAAAAGACAAATTTTCTGTTTCAGGCATTTGTGTAGCAGTGGTTTTTTTAATAAGAGGATTATCCTTGGGGTTTTCATAACTAGAAGAATTTATAGCCCAAGGAGGAGCACTAACGTTGCTGGTAGTGTTGACTTTGGTTTGAACATAAGTAGGCTGTGATGATGCTTGTGGTGAAATAAGTCCAGTTTTCAATGAATTTTCTCCACCTTCTTTTTCTATTGGGCCAATTTCATCAAACCATCTAAGTTTTTTAATGCTCTTTTGCATTTCAGAGGCCTTTCCCTTTCCTTTTGTCAATTCTACACTATCTCTGATTGCTGCTGCAGTTTGATTTCCCAAGTTGAAGCCTCGATTTATAATTAATGCCTTGAAACAATCATTTTCATATTTGGATTCTTTCTTTAATATGCTTTTGAGTAATTTCACTCCATTTTTTTCATGATTAGTATGTTTAGTTTTTTTGGGTTGTCCAATTAAGTCAGAATTAGTAGATAGTGATGGTGTGGTTCCAATTGCTTTCTCGTTTTTATCTTTCACTGCCATTTGATCAGAGTTGTTAAACATATAGGGAGAATTAAGTGCATCTGGAAATAAAAAAGGCAATGCCTGATAGTTACTTCCAAAGTTTTTTATCCTTTCATCTTTTAAATCTTTCAAAATGTCTATCCCATCAGTACACTGTATTGGGCAAATTTCTTCTAAGTGCATATTATTCTTTTGCAAAGAACTAGGTGAATGTATAGTATTAAAAGTACTTTTATAGTTAGTCCATTGACTAGAAGGTAATATTAAAGGTGTTGCCATAGGCAAATTTGAAGCAAGTACTGAAGTGGTTTTATTTAGTTGAGTTAATTCAGGACATTTCTCATGTTCTGAAGACTGAATTATTTCTTTTATAGTAGAAGATGAAGTAGTCCAATTTTTGTTGAATTTAAATGTTGGACTCTCAGTAATTAATGGTTTCTCTCTTTTGGATATTCTAGAAAATTGAGAGTCAACTTTCCATATACTGCAGGTTTCTGAGGTCTTTTCAGCCTTTTTATCTTGTGAAAAAGTACATGGGCTATGTATAAAGGCTACTGTATTATCAGAAGCATCTGTACTTCTGTCAGCAACCTTGTTAAAAGCAAATGATTTTAGTTTTGTATTATTAAAATGTTCATTATGTTTATTTATAAAGTCTGGAAAAGGAGAGGCTGTCTGTATATTTTGATCACCCAAGTTTATTAGCCAATTATTTATATGTTGAGTTTTAGAGAGATGCAATTCACCTGCATCAAAATTAACCTGATTTGTTGGTTGTGGACTCTCTGAACTGTGAGATACAAAGTTCTGCTGGATTGCTGAAGATGGAGCTTTACCAAGTGTTGAATAGATTTCTTCATGGTCTCCAGCTTCAAGACTGTCTATACTTGACAGAGTTTCAGAATTTGTTAGTTGATTAACTTCTTCATGAAGATCCTGAAAAAAAGGATGCAAATTTACCTTTAAGATATCTTAACTTTTAATGTCAAAATTATTAATTATAACTGAGGCTAATCTTCCTGGACACAAAGGAGTTTACTAGGGCAGGTTAGAAGCTTTGTAGGGAAGCAGTGTGATAAAATGGAAAGAACAATGAAAGTGGAGTGCAAAGACCTGTATTTGAATCTTGGTTCTGTCACTATCCATAGGTGACTTTAGGACTCCATTTCTGTGGATTTAAGCTTTTTCAACTCTAAAATCAGGAGCTTGTATTAGATGACTTCTAAATTCTCTTCCAGCTCTAAATCTGTGATCCTATGAAGTTCTTGATTTAGGAGAATACAGTGGGGAACAGTAGCTAAATACAATCTTACTTATAATGCCTGCGGTTAAAAAGCAAGGAGGGAAATAAATTGAAGGTTTTCATAAGAATTGAATTTTGGCTCCATAACTTTATTTTCTAATAAAATTTTCAGGTTCCCAATGTTCATTACCCTCATTAGGAGATAACAGAGGCTGAAGAAATAGTTTCAGTCAGAAAAAAAGAAAGATCAATGTGATTCTGGTTTTACTAATTGAATCTTTGAATATTGTCTGAGAAGCACAGTGTATAGTATGTGCTTAATAAATATTTGTTGATGATTACATATTGAGGCAAATTATACTATTTTCCATATCCTCAACTCTTTCCTAACTTTACACCTTTGAGTATGCTTGTTATATCCTGTTATATCCACCCTATGCCATTCTAGGCTGAATTCTTACTCATCCTTTAAAGTGCAATTCAAATGCACACTCCTTAACAAAATCTTTCCAGATCATTCACTTGTAAACTACTGTCTCTTTGGCCACATATAGCAATCTCTTCTGTAATGATCTAAAGTACTTATTATGTATCAGTTACATAAGTAAAATCATGTCTTACATTTTTCTCTGCATATGCCTCTCTCCCCCCCCCCCCCCATTAGACTATAAGCTCTGTGATGCCAGGATTAATGTCTTTCCAAATTTCCTAGTTCTTCCAGTGCTGAGCATAGAGCTCCGAACATAGGTTCTTAATGAAAAGCTCTTGTTACTGAGGCAGTGCCAATCTTTGAGAAAAAAAAAAGCAATCTGACAGCTTTTCTCAAAAGGGATTTTCTACTTTATGAGTAAATTGGCCCAAACACTAATGTTCTATTGTTATAAAATCTATCAAGTTTGATAATAATTTTCATGATAGATATTCATTTTCCTTAACCATCATAATATGTATTACAAAGGCATGGGATAAGGGGCAGACAAGGAACTAGAAATCTTGACATTCTAAAGGGACTTTGTTCCTGAGTTACACTTACATTCTACCCAGAAGTTTATGTTGTTCTTTTGAAAAGGTGAACAATAACAACCAGCTTAGGCAAATTCAGGGAAGTGTTGGAAAGGCATGTAAAGAGAGAAGAATGGTGCTAAATCTTGATAAAATACAAAATATTACAAAGATCATACTTTTACAAAACAGGAGGATGCTCCCACTTGTGATTCATTGTCATAGTCTGTTATAATTACAAAGACAATATGATGTATATTTTGACCTAATTAGAAAAAGAAGACTCAACCAATGGCTTGAAAGATACCTGTTGGTCTATTTTGATATTCTTAGTGGAAAATTGGAGTTATAATTTTGAAAATTTCCATGTTTAGACTTCAAGTCTGAAATATTGGTTTAAATGGTAGTTACAAAACAAGGAATAAGTACTTTCTCTAGTATAAACACAAATGAATCTTTTAAAGTCTTACTTATCTGAATTAAATTGAAATTAAAATGAAATGTATTAGAAATTTAATCTAAAAGTTCTAGTGCTAAGCCCAATTGATTCTATAGTTGTGGTATATTAAAATAATACTAAATAGGAAAAGAAAGAATGGCCAAAATCCCTTCAAGGAACATTTTCAAATTAAGACAAAATATATTGGTTTCTTCTTAATAAAGTGTAATCAGAAGATCTTAGGTTGCCCATTAACCACTTTATTTTCAATTACTTATGTCTTTAACTAACTTCTGCTTGAAACTGACAATATATGATAAATGTTTTTTTTTACTTAAAAATCTGACTTTCTGTGATATTCTGTACTAGTTTCAACCTGAATTTTACTATCACTGTTTGGAACTGATTTAAAATATAATTAAAAATCAAATAATTTAACCCTCAAAAAACTCTATTTGTTGCTTTTATTTGTTTCGAGGGAAAAACAAAAACAAAAATTATTCTTTACTTTAAAATTATGCTTCTTAATTTTTCACATTAATTAAAAATTTTTTTGAGATGCAAATTCTCTCCCTTCTACCTGCTCTTCTTCCTCCACCATTTAGAAGACAAGCAATATGACATATTATTCATGTGAAATCATGCAAAACCTATTTCAATATTAGAAATATTGAAAAAAGCAAGAAAAGTATTCTCTACTTTCAACAAAGGAGAAAAACCCCCAGAATATTGGACAAGGAAGAAAATCAGTTATCACTAGAAGAAAATTAAATTTAATAAAACTTGATCTTTTATATTTTTCTAAACTTTACTAGGGTTCTAAGTTTAAATTACAACACTATAGGTATATAAATGTTGAAGGTATTAGTCTACTTAATACAGGATGAAAGAATGTTAAAAATGAAAGGGGCATTTAGTTCAAACTTTTCATCATATATGTATGAGAAAAACTGAGACTTACATAAGAAAAATGACTTTCTCTAAGTCAGAGAACTAGTCAGTTTCATGGCCAAAGTTAAAACATTTGCAGCCAAATCAGTGCTCTTTTCATTGTGCTGTAATCAGCATTTTCCATTATTAAGTAAAGAGTGGGAACATTTTAAATAAATCACATTTAGTGACTTACCCCATGAATATTTATCTAGGAATTTATGGGTTCAAACATGATTCTAATATTCAGGTTATTTTTTGAAGTCTTATAGGGCCATCAAGCATTTATTTGTTAAAGCTTTTATTTTCCCCCCTCTCTGCCAAATCATCCTTCTTGACAAGATCAAGTGTTTTCTGCCAAAGGTGGTTTCTGGGCTTTTTTAGTCTTCTTGAGGTGACTATTTTAAAATATATACATTTTTTTCAGATTATGTGTTGGCACAATTTTTAATAATCATTTTCTGATGTTTTGCAATCCATATTTTATCTCTCTCCTGTCCACTCATTTTCTCTCCCCACAAAAGGAGGTAATAGAATAGGGATTGTACATGTATTATTAAATTATATATATTTTCATGTTCATCATGTTGTGAAAGAAGACACATCACACTGAAGAAAAACTCATGAGGAAACAAGGTGAAGAATGGCATAATAGGGCAGGCTTTTTTTGGGGGGGGGCAGGGTAAACAGGGTTAAGTGACTTGCCCAGTATCATACACCTAGTAAGAATCTCAGAAAGATAAACTTTTCTGACTCTAAATGCCACCTAGTTGCTCATGTGTTGACTAGTTTTTAAAAATGGATTAAATTCTTCATATTACCATTTCTTAGAAATGTGAAGTCTTTACTTCACCAAAAGCATCACCAGAAATATAATTACATATGTATGTATATTTCTGGTGATGCTTTTGGTACTCATTCCATCCAGTTACAGATACTTTTCTTAAAGAAAATATTCATGATAGACAGGCAAGAAGCTTCTGAAAAGCCAATAAAACCCTTGGTTTCTCCCATTTATCAATCCTCAGTGACATTTTCCAACACATTTTGCCATCTTCTCTATTCAGCTTCATAATGAAATAATCAAATTTTAAGATCTGATATGAGATTTTGTTATTTTTCATTTTTCTATTTCATCTGAGATTTATTTTCTTGTAAATTCCAAGTGTCAAATTTTTATCAGAAATAAACACGCACATTTCCTCCCAATTCTATCTTTTCTTATCTGAACTGCATTTATTTTGTGTATTCAAAAGCTTTAACATTTTTCTAGTATTGAAAATCATCTTTTTGCCTCTTGAAATATTCCCTCAGAAATAAATGGAATTTTAGAAATTTATCTTATATATCACTTGTTCTGAACCCCAAATAAACAGAAAACTTCTCAAACTTTCTAATGGTATGAATTTTAGCATAACTACATTTTGATATATAGTATGAGATTTGATATATATTATGAGATGAGAAAACCAGTAAGCTGATTTTCAACAAACTACATAAAATTTTCCTGGTAAATCTTGCTGAACAAAGAGTTTTATCTAAAATTTTGCATTTTGGGATCTCATAGACTATATGACCTTTGTATTTCATATTGTAGTCTACTGATTAATTTTTCTATATTTTAAAACTATTAATAGATTGTTTTGATAATAACTACTTTAAAATATAATTTGTGAACTGGGAGTGCCAATCTTTTATTCACATATATATATATATATTGTTTTTATTCTTCCCATAGATATTCTCAATTCTTAGTTCCTTCATATTCAGTTTATTTGAATTCCATAAAACTAGAAAAGCTTTTCCAAAGCAGAAGAGCTAATAATTTCTAGACATGATGTAATAATAATTTTATCTTTAAAAAGGTAGTGGGAACCACTATTGGAAACTGGTATTCTAGGCATGATCCTCAATAAGAAACTAATTTAATTAATTTAAAATTTGAGAGAATTCAGAAGTGATTATTTGATTTTATAATTTGTGAGAGAAGAGAGGAAAGCTGGGAATGGTATTACATGCACTATAGATTTTTAGAGAAAATATTTCTGGGGGGTTGGAGGAAGCATAGATTGGATATTAAACATTCAGTCTAGGAGGTCAGAAAGTCAATCTAGGAAGGATGAAAAACTCTAAAGAATCCTGGAAAATTTCCCTCAATAGAAAATAAATAGTTGTCCAAATAAGCCAATGTGGATGGCCAAGGATTTATAACAACCATCAAAGACAGAGAAAAGGATGATGAATAAAAAAGTGAGAATAGTTTCAGGAAGGCAAAAGTTCAGACCGAATTAAGCCTGATGAGGCGAGTTAAGGACATTAAAAGGATTTTAGATAGTGGGAAAATAAGACTAGGGCCAAATAAAAGATTGATGTTCAGGTTGGGATGATTATAACCAAGCAACTTAAATTATTTTCCTTTTTTTGCCTAGGAGAATAATCTTTGTATTTAATAGAAATAAGCAATATTTAGAACAAGGGGTTAATTTTTAGCATCAATATATTGTTTAACAGACTGGGTTAGAGATGCTGATAGAAATCCTCTCAATTTAAAATACTTTGTCATCACAAAAAGAGTTGCTATATATTTTAATATATTCTTTTCCTTTAAAAAAAACCAGTCTCTTTGGGATATAGATCTGGTAACGGTGATGTTGCTGGGTCCAAGAGTATGCACAGTTTTACATCCCTTTGGGCATAGATCCAAATTGCTCCGCAGAATGGTTGGATCAGTTCACAACTCCACCAATCAATCCATTAATGTCCTGATTTTTTTCTATCTCTTCCAACTTTTGTAATTTTCTGTTTGTCATGTTAATAAATTTCATACATGTGAAGTGTTTTTAATTTGCATTTGTCTAATCAATAATGGTTTAGAGAAATTTTTTATATGACTATAAAATATCTTTGATTTTTGCCTATTTCTATCCTTTGACCATTTACCAATTGTGGAATTGCTTGTATTCTTATAAATTTGACTTAGTTCATTATACTTGAGAAATGTAAAAAAAAAACTTCTTGTAAATTCCCATCTCCCCCCACCCCCAATATTTTGCTTTCTTCCTAATCTTGGAAGCATTGGTTTTGTTTGTGTTAAACATTTTAAATTTAATTTGTTTGATCATAATTTCTTCCCTTATGCATAGATCTGATGGTTAACATACCCCATGTTCTCCTAATATACAACACCCTTTATATTTAAATAATGTAATCTACCCTGGCATCTGCTTCTATTTTAGGGGTGAGTTCATTCCTTTCACATTTATTGTTATGATTATTGGGTAATTCCCTCTATCCTACTTTCCTGTTTATCCTTCTCCCTCCTTTCACCCTTTCCATCCTCAAAAGTGTTTTGCTTCTGACTACTACTTCCCAATTTGCCAATTTGCCCTCTCTTTCCTATCAGACTCCCCTCCTTCTCCTATCCCTCTTCCATCCTACTTCCCTGTAAGATATATTTTCATACCCAACAGAATGTGTATGTCATTCTCTCTTTGAGCTGATTCTAATAAGGGTACAATTCAAGTTTTGCCTTGCCACCCTCACCCCATCCTACCCTTGTAAAAGTTCTTTGCCACCTCTTTTACATGAAGTAAAGGAAAATTACCCAATTCTACCTTTCCCTTTCCCCATTCACCCAGTGCATCCCTTTTTCTCACTCCTTAGTTGTTTTTTTTTTGACACTAATGATCATAGTCTATTCATATCCATGCTCTTTATGTATATTCTTTGTAACTGCTTTAATAATGGTAAAGTTCTTAGGAACTACAAGGATCATATCCTCATATAGGAATGTAAACAGCTAACTTTTTTTGAATTCCTTTCTCATTTACCTTTTTTAGGCTTATCTCGAGGCTTATATTTGAAAGTTAGCTTTTCTATTTTCTATTCAGTCTTTTCATCAGGAATATTTGAAAGTTCTTTATTTCATTAAATATCTATTTTTCCTAGAAGGATTTTATACTGAAGATTTCTGGGTAGGTGATTCTTGGTTGTAATCCTACCTCCTTTGCTTTCCAGAATATATCAACCTCTCTAATTGTTTAGTGTAAAAGCTGCTCAATATCATCCTTAATAGAGTTCCACAATATTTGAATTATTTCTTTTTGGCTGCTTGCAATATTTCCTTCCTGGCCTGGGAACACAAGAATTTGTCTATATTATACTTGAGAATTTTCATTTTGGGATCTCTTTCAGGAGGAAATTGGTGGATTCATTCCATTTTTGCTTTTGGTTCTAGAATGTCAGGTCAGTTTTCCTTGATAATTTCTTGAAATATGATGGTCAAACTCATTTTCTTCTGATTGTAGCTTTCAGGTAGTACAATAATTTCTAAGATTTGTCTCTCAACCTATTTTCCAGGTTAGTTGTTTTTTTTAAAATGAGAAAATTCACATATTCTATTTTTGTCATTATTTTTATTTTATTTTGTTGTTTCTTGATGCCTCAAGAAATAGCTTCTACTTCCCAATTCTAATTTTAGGAAATGATTTTCTTCAGTGAGTTTTTGTACCTCCATTTTCATTTGACCAATTCTATTTTTTAAGGAGTTTTTTTCTTTTCAGTGGATTTTTCTATTTTTTTTAACCATTTGGCCTGTTTTTAAGGTGTTATTTTCTTCATTTTTTGGTACTTCCTTTATCAAACTATTGACTTTTTTTCATGATTCTTTTTGCATCTTTCTTTTATTTTGCCATTTTTCCTTTACCTATCTTATTTGATTTTTAAATTCCTTTTTGGGCTCTTTCAGAAATTTGTTCTGGGCCTGAAACAAATTTACATTTTTCTTATAGGCTTTGGATGCACATTTGGCCTTTGTTGTCTTCTTCTGAGTTTGTCCTTTAGTCTTCTATATTTGCTCATTTTCTCAACCTTTTTCTTGATTTTTAACTTAAAGTTAAGCTATGCTCTTAGAGTAAAAGGCTCACCTTCCCAAGTTTCATTTTTTTTTTGTGTTACTATTTTCAGAGATAGTTATGGGGTCTCAAAGTTTTCAGTTCTTCTAAGGTAATATGATCTAAGAAGTGTGGTTACTGTTCTTTTGGCCTGTGCTATCATCTATGAATGACCACAAGAACTCTTTTCTATAATGGATCTGTTGCTAGCTCCTTCTAGTACTCCTCCTTACCATGGGACTGCAATTGAGAACAATGTACAGGAAATGTAATGCAGTCTTTCTCCCAGTGCCAGCAAAGGGTCCTTTATAATCTCCTTCTGATCAGTTGTCTGACCCCCATATAGTCTGGGAAATGAGAGCTCCAGAAGCTACTGTTACCAATTCAGTTGCCTCCAAGGTCTGTTGCTGCCTTACTAGGCACAATTTGTGCTGGTCTGTTCTTTGCTCTCATCTCAATAAAACAGACCTTTCTTGCTGACAGTCCAAGTTGTCTTGGTCAGGAAAATTGTTTTGCCTCATCCTTTTGTTTGTTCTACTACTTTAGAAATTGTTTTCATTTTATTTTGCCACTGTTTGGAGGATTATTTGGGAGAGCTCAGGCAATTCTCTGCCTTTACTGCACCATTTTGGCATCCCCCTTTGTCCATAGTTTTTCAAAAAAAATTGTGAAGGAATAGAATAAGGCATAAGGCAAATGTCCTAATTTTCAAAAAAAGGAGAAAGTTAATAAATATTTAGTAAGTGCTTATTATGTGCCAGGCACAGACAGTATACAAAAAAGCTTGACTTTTATTCCTAGTGAAATTCTAAAATATTATTAAAGGAATTGCCATTGAACTACTTAACAGGGAAATGGTCACTGCAGAGAACTGGTATGGCTTCATCAAGAACAGGGTTATACAAGACTAATTTCATTTCTTCTTTTGACAGATTTACTAGATTAAAAGATAAGGGGAATACTATAGGTATAGTTTATCTAGATTTCAGCAATCATTTGAGAGTCTCTAATAGTTCTTTTACTGATAAGATGGTGAAATATGGCCTAGAAATTGCAATGGATTGGATTTGTAACTGTTTAAATGACAAGATCTAAAGAACAGTCATTGATGTCAATTTGTAAGGTCTTCAATGGCATGCTCTAGGCACCTCTACTAGGCCCTATGGTATTTAATGATTTAAGAAAAATGTGGATAAAAGAATAGATGGTCTGTTAATCAGATTCATAGGTAACTGGGAGAGATGGCTAACACTCTGAATGACAAGAGTCAATATCCAAAAAGACAATGGCGGCTTAGAACAAAGAGTTGAATGGAGGAAGATGAAATTAATAGGAATAAATGTAGACTATTAGCCTTGGGTTCAAGCAAATTAATTCTAAAAGTGTTCAGGTGGAAGAGGTATGGCTAGATAGTGGTTTGGAAAAGATTTGGGTTTCTGTGTGTGTGTGTGTGTGTGCATTGCAAGTTCAAACATAGGTGTGTATATCTGTATCTATATATCTATAATGTGATAGGGCAGCTATGAAAGCTTATACAACTTTATATTGTTGCTTATTTCCAGAATAAGAGTGTGATAGTCCCCCCTATACTATGACCTGGTTAGAGACTATCTGTAGTCATTTCTGAGTGCTACTCTATAGGAATGACACTAATAAACTGGAAAGTATTCAGAGGAAAATAAAGAATTGTAAAGAGTCTCAAGATTAAAACATGTGAGGACTTATTGAAAGAATGACTTATGTTTATATGGGAAAAGAAGATGTAGAGGAAGAGGAAATGATAACTACCTAAGAATTTTAAATGCTATCTTCAAGTACTTTATTTGTTCTACTTAACCCCAGAGTGAAAAAAAAATAGGCAAAATGGATAGAAATTATAAGTTGGAAGATTTAGGCTTGATGTTACAAAAAGCTTGCTTAAAAAGTTATCTAAAAGTGGAGTGCCCAATCTCAAGAGAAATAGTGATCATCAAGAAAAGGCTGGATGACTTTTGAGCATATTGTAAATGGTATTCTTGTTCAGGTATAGAATGAATTGGATGACCTCTAAAGTCTCTTTCAACTCTAAAATTTCATGACTGTATTCCTTCCTTCAGTGGGTTTTTGTGGGTGTTTACCACAACATGTAAATACAAAATACTTAGATGTTAATCTTAAAAACATTTTCTCCTGAGTATTATTATTGTGCACATAGACCTTTTAAAATAGTTCAATTTTTAAAAATTCTGGTTTTAAGATAAATACTTTCATATAGAAGAACAAAGAGGATTACACACAAGTCTGCAAATCTCTATTAATTACAACTTACTTTTCTTTTTAAAGTATATATAATAAATTCAACATGTATACTTTTAAAGCAGTCTTGCTCATTTGTGGTTCCTTTTTTATCTTGTGAATAAAAATACTTCAGAGAATTTTACATTGCTATCTTCCATGTTAGCCTTCAAGTATATTGGAGAAATTTTGGAAATAGGTATGATGGATCTTGATCTATGATTATTTATTTTAAAAGTGATTTGTTATTATTTCAATTTAGAATTCAAGCTTGCATACCAATGTAGTTGATTTTTTGGTCTAGGAAGTTTGAATGCCATTATTAAAAGAAAGCAACTACATGTATTGGAGTATACTTCATTTATTAGACCATCATGCAAAGCTTATAATTACATTTGGGGTTACATGTTTAAACAGGCTCAATTTGAAAGGTATCTTTCAATTTGACTAAAAAACGAATCTTAGTAAGTAAAACAAATGTAATTGCTACCTCTGATGGAGATAATCAATCAACAAGTACTTATTAGGTGCCTACTTTGTGCTAGGTAGTTTATATACATATATACACATACAAGAATTCCTATTTTCAAGTGACTGAAGTGACTTGTCTTCCATGACAAGTTAATGTCACTAGACTTATCTCCAGACTCTTTGCTAAGCAATAGGTTTATGAAGAAAGGCAAAAATGGTTCCTGATCTCAAAGAGTTCATATTCTAATTAGGAAATAAAATGTAAGTAACTAAGCAATATAAGATATATACAGAAGATTAACAGAAGTCTCAGAAGGTAAAAGCCCCTAGTAGCTGTAGAGACTGGAAAACACCTTCTGAAGAATGTAGAATTTGGGTTGAGTCTTGGAGCCAGCAAGAGAAATTAGAGGTGGAAGTGGGGACATAGAAGATGATATCATGAGGTACAGGCAGTGGAAAGTCATGAAGGTGGGAGATGGAATGTCATGTAAAAACAAAAAGAAAATAGACCAGTGTAGCTGAACTGTGGGATGAGATAGAAAAAAGCCAGGGGCTTATTGGTGAAGAATTTTGAATGTCAAACACAGCATTTATTTTTTATTCTGAAGATAATAGGGAGCCACTGAAGTTGTTTGATTTGGGGAATAACATGATTATACATAATGATTCTGTTACATATTTTCAACCATGGCTAACTATGTTTGTAGTGCAAAGAGCACTATATTTAGAATGAAAATATTTACTTTTGAATCTTTGCTTCCAGTCAATAAACTGTGATAAAAGACAATCGTTAAACCACTTAATGACTTATTTCTCAGTTGCCTATTTCATGGGAATTTGTGAGGAAAGAACTTGTATAAAGGTAAGTTACTATTATTATTTTCCACCTCATTAATTAATTCATCTTCTTTCTGCTCTAGTCACCTAAGGCATTATAGTTAATCTTTGTTTTACCTATACCTGTTTCACTGGCAAAACCATCTACTCACAGAAACAAACAGATAGAAGGGACACTGCTTTGTTTAAAGAGCATCAGTAAGTGGGGATAAATTACCTCCCAATTTTTTTGATAATTCTAATTGTTAGGAAGTTTCCCCTTAAATTAAAACTAAAATTTCTTCTGCAATTTCTAAAATTTTTCTCCTATTTCTTCTCTTTGGGCTAAAAAATAAATCTAATTCTCTTTCAAGAAAGCTATATTAATCTCTGTTGAAAACTGCAACAAATAAAGTAGGTTCTGCTCACTGGCAAAGGGATAGAGTGGATGTACTCTTCAAAGTTATAGTCCTAAAAAACTAAAAAATAGTTATTTTGCCTGATCCTAGCCTTCTCTTCTTGATAAAATCCCAAGTTCTTTCAATTGATCCTCATAGAGTTTTGAAAACATTCACTACAACTTCTTTTGGATATTCTCCAGTTTTTAAATGTAATTTCTAAAATGCATAGGTACCCTCTCAGAGCTTCATCCTACTTCCCTTTGTCTTTGTTGGCAAGTTGGGGGGAAAATACCTTAAACGAAAAAGAATACTGCAAAAAAAAAAGACTCATCTCCTAATGAGAAGGAATACCAGAGATACATAGAAACTTCCAAGTTTGAACACAGAGATTACAAGAAATATAAAAAGTAAACAATAATGAACAATAACAACAAGGATAAATAGTTTATATTCTAACATGGGGAGATCATGCATGTGTCCCTTCTAGACCTTATCATAAATCATGAGTCATAGGAGTTTAAACAAGTCTTGGAAGCAGTTCTTTTTTATTTTGATGATCTTAAAAGAAGAATAGAAAGAAAATGGAAGAGGAATACATTAAGGGTGAATGAAGAGGAAGGTTGGAAAAATTACTTCACATAATTAGGGTGAGAATAGAAATCTATATTTACTAGAAGGGAGATTTGAGGGTGTAACTGATCCTTGAACCTTACCCTCATCTGAAATAGTCAAAGGAAGGAAGAATACATACAGAGTTGGGTACAGAAATATATTTCAATAGATGGGTAAATAAGGAGGAAAAGGGAAGAAAGGGGAAGGGAAAATTCAAGGACAGTGTAAGAGAGGGATTATTTCTAAGCAAAATGAACTCCAGCAATATGCAATAATATAACTAACTCTTCAAGATGTCAAGGAATGGGATTAAAGGAGGGCAGCCACAAATTGGTGAATGGCTGAACAAGTTTTGACATAAATGTGATGAAGCATTTAGAATAATAGTATGCTCTAAGAAAATGATCAAGAGGTTTGCTTCAGAAACACCTAGGAAACCTTATATGAACTGATGTAGAGCAAACAGAAGCAGTAAAAGTTTGTAGAATAACAACAATATGGTTAAAATAAACAACTTTGAAAGCCTTATGATTTCTCATCAATGTAATGACCAACTTATGATTCCAGAGGTCAAATGAAGATGCTACCCAACTCTTGAGAGATAATGATGCAATAAAACAGAATTATACAAATATTTTGGACCTGCTCAGTGCATAAAATTGTTTTTCCTTCTATGTATAGAACCTTTTCTTTCATTTTTAATTGGTCATAGGAGTGGACCTGGGGATGGAGAAGGCCGATTTTTGTTTATTAAAAAATGCAATTTAAAAAAAAATAAAGAGTAATGGGAAATTAGGGAAATTAAGATGAATTTATATCAGGAATGTAGGGTTTAGTTCAATATTAGGAAAACTATCACTATAACAGACTATATTAATAATAGGATCAACAAAAATAAAACTATTAGATGAACAGAAACAAACAAAAAAAACTATACCCCTGAAGTCACTGAATTGTGTATAGTCCTTGACTCAGCAATATCACTACTAAGCCAATGCCTTAAAGAATTTAAAAAAGAAAAAGGCTTATAGAAACAAAAGTGTTAATAGCAAAATAATATAGTCATAGTTATATAAATATGGCAAAACTCTTTGATATAGTAAAGAACTAGAAGTGAATGGGGTATCCTTCAATTGGGAAATGGTTGATGATGGTATATGAATGTAAGAGAATTATGAAGTTGTGAGGAGTGAACAAAGGGGCAGTTTCAGAGAAGCCTAAGAAGGCTTGCATAAAGTGATATAGAGATCAGAACAATGAGAACAATTTATATAATAACAATACTACTGTGAAGACAAACAACTTTGAAAGATGTAAGATTCTGATTATTCAATGACCAATCATGTTTCCAGAGGACTGATGATGAACCATGTTATTCACCTTCTCACAGAAATTTCATGGACTTAAAATGCAGAATGAAGTATAGTTTTAGTCATGGTCAAGGTGAAAATTTGTTTAGTTTGCTTCTCTATATCTGTATCTTAAGAGTTTTTTTTTTAATGGTGGGGATAAGGTGGGAGGGAGAAAATAAATGTTAAGTAACTTAAAAGTGAAATAAATTTTACAAAAAAAGAAAATTGAAATTAAGAGGGACATAAGAAAATGATGTCAACAAACAAGAAGGCAGAAAAAGGAACCCAAAAAGATGCCTTTGTATTTAATGACAGTATAAGCTGTAACCTACTATCAATTCATTTTTTGAAAAATATTTCTCCAGGAGTGATGGATATTAGGCATAAACAGGTACTTTTTCTATTACATGATTCCACCTTGGGAACTGATGTTATATACTTCACCAGGACAAATATATTATATATGAATATTAGAATAATAATATTATTGATTACAGTGATATTATTCAGAAATTCAAATTTCATACCCGTATATTGTTTAGATTCAGTTCTTCTAAGAGCTGCTGAGTTTCTTCAAGATTATGCTGGAAATTGTCTTCCTGGCCAACAGTTAAGTTTATTTTGCTATTTTCCTGCATTTCTCTGTCACAGTTAGACCAGTTAACCCTGGATGAGAGATGTCTCTGATACATGGGCTCTATTCTTGTCACTACAGAAGCCACAGCAGAATCTATATTTCTTGAAATAAGGAAAAAAAAGTTAACTCTTAATTTTAGATGCTATTACTGTTCCCTTCACTTTACTGTTTGTATCTGCTCCAACCCCACCAAATTAACCTTTTATTCATGGTTCCCTTTAGATTTAACAAGTCTGGCATCTGACACTCAAATAGCACATATCTAGTCTGCAGGCAGCCCCATACATAAATTCTTTTCAGTTTGGTAGAAACTGCTAAATGTGTACTGATAACCTTGATACCTTAGCAGGACTCTCATATTAGGATGAGACATGAGAACAGGACTTTTTCTAATATTAGTAACAACACAGAAATAACTAATGAATTAAATTTGTTTACTTTTAAAATAGTCTCAAACTATATACCTTATATAGCAAAATATTCACATATAAGAGTATCAAAAGAATATACATGTTGGTGACTTTTTGATATAAGGTAGCACTCATATTAAAATGATTATGCAATTGTCTTACAGTTACATTGAAGGTTCACTTTCTTTTTTAAAAAATTTCCCCAATTTTTAATAATTGTTTTCTGACATTTTGAAAGCCATGTTCTCTCCCTCATGCTCTTCTCCACCCCAAGACAGCAGGTAATATGATATAGGTTATATATATGTTATCATGCAATACATTTTTCCATGCTTATCATGTTGTGAAGGATGACAGATATTGTTTATATAAGAAAAAAAACTCATGAAGGAAATAAAGTGAAAAATGCTATGCTTCAGTCTGTATTCAGAATTCATTAATTCCTTCTATGGTGGTGGATAGCCTTTTTCATCTTGACTTCCTTGGATTTATCTTGGATCTTGCATTGCTGATATCAGCTAAGTCATTCAGTTGATCACCATGCATTATTGCTGTTACTATGTGTACAATGTTCTCCTAGTTCTGCTCACTTCATTTTGTATCACTTCTGGAAGTCTTTCCAGTTGTTTTTTTTTGGGGGGGGGATAGTCTTATTGTCATTTCTTATGGCACCATACTATTCCATCATAATCATATACCACATCTTTTTCAGCCATCCCCCAATTGATTAACATCCCTTTAGTTTCTAATTCTTTGTCACCAGGAAAAGAGCTGCTATCAATATATATTTTTTACAAGTTAGTTCTTTTTCTTTTTCTTTGATCTCTTTGGAATACAGACCTGGTAGTGGTAATTCTGGGTCAAAGGGAAGAATTTCACTTTCAATACAGGATCATTGCTCCCCAAAGAGCATAGAAATCTGTCATAAAACCTACAGATACAGTTCTTAGGTACTATACCAATACATAGTTTGCTAAAATCTCGGGAAATTCTCTTTATTCCTATAAAGTCAATAGCCTATTCCTTTGACATATTCCTATAAAACAGAGTTACTCAACTACTTTTGTATCATGGACTCCTTTGGCAGTCTGGTGAAACCTACAGACTCCTCAGAATACATTTTTTAAAAAACATTTGGTTTTTTAAAAAAAATTTAAGTCCTAAATTCTCTTCCTCTCTCCCCTTCCCCCTTGCTGAGATGGTAAGCAATCTGAAATATTTTTTTAACCCTAACTCTAAGATAGAAAGGTAAGAGTGAAGAAAATGGAGTTAAGTGATTTGCCCAGAATGAGCTAAGAAGTGTCTGAGGTCATATCTGAACCCAGGTCCTCTCAATTCCAGGCCAAATACTCTAACCACGGTGCAATTTACCTGCCCCTCTAATATAGATTTTACAAGTACAATCAGGTAAAATATTTTTATTACATTAGTCCTTTTGTGGAAGAAAACTGAAAAATAATTAAAGAAAGTAAGTGAAATGTTTGGCTTAGATTCATATTCTATCAGTTTTTTTTTTCTGGAAGCAGATAGCATTTTTCATTATGAGTCTTTTGAGTATCTTGGATCACTCTATTTCTGAGAGTATCTGTCATTCCCAGTTACTCATCAAAAAATTGTTTCTGTGTGTAATGTTCTCCTGGTGCTGCTCACTTCACTCTGCATCAATTCCTATATGTCTTTACAGGTTTTTCTGAAATCATCCTGCTCATCATTTCTTAAGTATTCTATTACAATCATATATGATAATTTGTTTAACCCTTCTCCAATTGAAGAGCATCCTCTTGCTTTCCAATTCTTTGCCACCACAAAAGAAGTGCTATAAATATTTTTGTACACAAAATTTTTTCCTTTTTGTTTTTAGGATACAGCCTCTTTGGGATACAGCCTTAGTAGTGGTATTATTGGGTCAAAGGGTATGTATGGTTTTATAGTCCTTTGGATGTAGTTCAAAAGTACTCTCTAGAATTGCTGAATCAGTTCACAACTCCCACAACAATGCATTAGTGTCTCAATTTTCCCATATCCCTTCCAACTTTTGTTATTTTCCTTGGCTATTTTAATAGTCAATCTGATGGGGGTGAAGTGGTACCTCAGATTGTTTTCATCTACAATTCTCTAATAGTAATTTAGAGCATTTTTCTACATGACTATATATATATATATATACATACATACATATATATATATATTTGATTATTTCCTCTTAAAACTCTGCTTATATCCTTTAATCATTTATCAATTGGGGTATGACTTTGTATACTTATAAGGTTAACTTATTTCTCTATTTGAGAAATGAGTCCTTAATTATAGAAACTTGTTTAAAATTTTTTTCACTATTATACTGTGTATTACCCTCTATTCTATTTATATCCCATCCAGTTTATACTACTCTCTCTCTCTCTCTTTTCACCCTGTTCACTCTCAATAGTGTTTTGTTCCTAACTACTGTCTCCTCCAAACAATTCTCCCTTCTATCAGCTCTCCCTCTTGTTTCCCCCTTCTTTCTATTCTACTTTTCTGTAGGGTAGGATAGATTTCTAAACCCAATTGAGCATGTATAAGTTATTCTCTCTTTGATCCAATTCCTATGAAAGAGTGCTTCTCTCCCCAACTCCCTATTGTCCTCTCCACTATAAAAGCTCTTTCATTCTTCTGTTATGTGAGATAATTTACCCAGTTCTATCTATTCCTTCCCTCTTCTCATAGTGCATTCCTCTTTGTCACCCTTTAACTTTATTATCATCTCATCATTTTTAACTCACATTTTTGCCCTCTCCTGTGTATACTCCTTATAATTGCTCTAATAATTATAAATTTACTAGGAGTTACAAGTGTTATCTTCCCATGTAGGAATTCAAACAGTTTAACCCTATTGAATTCCTTATAGTTTCTCTTTCTTGTTTACCTTTTTAGGCTTTTCTTGAGTCTTGTATTTAAGTCAAATTTTCTATTCAGATCTGGTCTTCTTTTATTCAGAATGCTTGAAAATCTTCTATTTCACTGAATATCTGTTTCCCACTTGAAGGATTATACTCGGTTTTCATAGGCTGTTAATTCTTGGTTGTAGTTCTAGCTCCTTTGCCCTCTGGAATATCATATTTCAACCTCTATAATCCTTTAATGTAGAAGCTGTTAAATCTTATGTTCACTTGACTATATCTCCTACACAATATTTGAATTATTTCTTCTCAGCTGCTTGCAATATTTTCTCCCTGATCTGGGAGTTCTGGGATTTGGCTATAATATTCCTGCTTAGGCTCTTTTTTTGGATCATGATTTTCAGTTAGTCCAATAATTTTTAAATTGCCTCTCCTTGATCTGTCTTCCACAATTGTTTTTCTAATGATATATTTAACATTTCCTTCTTTTGATTTTGTTTCATTGTTTCTTGATGTCTCCTGGAGTCATTAGCTTCCATTTGTTCAATTCTGATTTTTAAAGAATTATTTTCTTTAGTGAAATTATGTACCTCCTTTCCCATATGGCTAATTGTATTTTTAATAAGTTTTTTTAGTGGATTTTTGTGGTTTTTCTACCAGTTGGCCTATTCTCTTATTCAAGAGATTATTTTCTTTAAATTTTTTTATGCTTTCAAGGTATCAACTTTTCCCCATTATTTTCTTATGACACTCGTTTCTTTCCCAATATTTCTCAAGCTCTTTTTGAGGTCTTCCAAGAATTTTTTTGGGGCTTGAAACCAATTCATATTTTTCTATGGATGTGCATTTGTTGTCTTCTTTCGAGGTTTTGTATTTTGTTTTTTCCTATCATTCAAATAATTTTTTATATTGAATTTCTTTTGTTTGTTCAATTTCCCACACTTTCCCTTTACTTTTTAAATAAATATTTAAATTGGGCTCTGCTCCTGAGGTGGATGGGGCACCATCCCAAGCTTCAAGATTTTTGTGTAGCTGATTTTAGAGCTGGTTCTGGAGATCTATAAGTATTTAGTTTTTCCATGGTGGTATGATCTATGGAGAAGTGTGTTTACTCTTCTCCTGTACTATGTGCTGGTCTATGAATAACCATAAGTACTTTTTCCCATCCTGGATCTATGATAAGCATTCTCTGTTTTCCTATGGTCACAAGCACTAGTGTGCATTATAATGCTCCTTCCTGCCCTGAGACTGTGTGATCTGGATCTGGGTAATGCAAAAGAGTTCTGCCTCAGTGCCAACAAAGGGACCCCTGTAATCTCCTTCTAATCAGTTGTCTGACCCCTTTACCATCTGTAGGTCTACAGTTTCAGAAGCCATTGCTACTGATTCAGTTTCCCTCAAGGCATGTGCCAGCTTACTGAGGTGGGGCCTGTCCTAGCATGCTGGTCTTTGCTTTATTCCCACCACAATTAACAGATTTTTCTGCTGACCTAAATTGTATTTGGATAGAAAATTGTTTCACTGTCCTTTTGTGGGTTCTGTTACTCTAGGATTCATTCTGAGATGTTACATTAAAGTTGTTTTGATGGTAATTTGGGAGAGATAAGGTGGGGCTCCACCTTTTTTTCTGCCATCTTGGCTCTGCCCTTCAGAAAATTTTAAATGCATAAAATATACAGCACTACAAAAGAAACCATTTTTATTGAAAAAGATATGGAAAACCTAAAAAGATAAGTTTATGAACTCTGGGTTAAAAACCTCTGATATAAAAGATAGAAAATAACTACATTGCTTGTTCTACATTGACTGCATGGCCAGTGTAGATCCGCATTACTATCAAGGAATTGAATGTAGTCCAGGAAGACTTAGGGCAAAGGAATGGCCCGTGATTTCTATTCTCTTGTGTATGTTTGAGAAACCCAAATATTGCCACCATAAGTATATATTTAGAATATGTTGCTATTTCTGATGTAAACAAAGTATCAATAAGTCACCATATATCACTCACTCTGCTGCCATACCTTTATTAGTAGGTGCCTCATATACTTTTACACATGCCTATAAATTTCAAAGGTGTATGTAAAGACTTCTTATAAGTTCATCACTATCTTTATGTATTTTTCTCCAACTCTACCCCTTCTCCACTGGGCCTGATGACATTTTTTTTTCACATCCCCTGCTTCTCTGCCCAGCAATTCAATGGGAGCACATAGGGGCTAAGGTGGGTGACTTAAGGTGAAAGAAGAGCATCAAGTATATTATAATACTATTTAAAGTCTTATAATGTGCTGAATCTTAGAAATATTCAAGATTAAAGTGTAAACCTCAGCACAAAGTTTTGGGAAATAAGAAATGTAATAGTAGCAACAGTGGCTTTTGTAGCAAGTCTTGAAATATGATGCTCAAGACTTAGATGGTATGGATATGTTTTGAGTGCCATATATGTATATACCCATCTCCAATATTCATATGTATATCTTTATCTATATCATTAGACAACATAGCAAGTCCTTACTATTTCTATGGCTATAGATCAGAGAAGGAACAAGGATAGAAACAAAGAACACCATTTACAACAAATGTCAACCCAGCTCTTAAAGTGCTAAAATGGAAAACCTTTTCCTATTCTCTCAGAATGCTTTCCCTTTTCTATCCTTACCCATTTCCCCTCCCCTTTACAACACCCTCCCCATAAAAAAATATTACTAGGTAGCTAATAAACTCAATTTGTTTACCTTTAAAGTTGTTGTCTCAAATTTTTCTTCTCTATTCCTTTCTTCTCTACTCCACTTTCTTCTCTTTTCTTCTCTACTTTCTTCCCCCAGTGAGAAGGAGTGAAGGGATGTACAGAAATGGAAGCAGAAGCAGGCATAGAAGAAGAAGGCCAAGGCATGGAGGAAGAGGAAGATACATATGAAGAAGGAATAGGGATTGGTAAAGAGGATGGAATAAAGGATGAAGGAGCCAAGCAGGAAGAGTGACTTGAAGAAGGCAAAGGAGGAGAAAAAGGAGTAGCAACAGAGGAAAGCATGGATGGAAGAGTAGAAATAGAAGGGGGAGGAGATATAAGGGGTGGAGGAGAAGGTACTACAGATGAAGAGGAAGAAGATAGTATGGGAGGAGATGGAAAGGAAGAAATACAAGTAGAAGGAGAAGATGATGTGGAAGTAGATGGAGAACTACAGGGGGGTGGACGAGGGACAAATGAAGCATGAGAGGGAGGTGGATAAAACAGCAATTTGGTTTGCTGAGGAAAAGGCTGTACTGATTGAACAAGATTTGGGCTGACAGGATGCTGAGGCAGTTGGGAGAGACAGCCAGGAATGGGAGTTGGTGGGTAAGGAAAATAACTTGCTGAACAGGAAGGCATCAGAACTGGCAGGAGAGGTTCTGAATGAATAGCAGAAACAGCCAATCTAGATGGAAGGGAACGGCGTACAAGGGCAGGTTTTAGAACTGATGGAGTTGAGAACTGAGTTGGATGGGAAGGATTGGGTCTGGAAGATTTATAAAATAGCTGGTTATGTGGGATAGGATCAGAGATAGTAGATCTTTGGGGTGGATGGGGTAGGTAGCTAGGTGGGCCAGAAATAATTGGGGCAGGAAGATGAGGGAGACAGCTGGAAAAGCTAGATGTAACTGCAGTTGGAGGACGGGGGAGATAGATGGTTCGATAGGAAGGGGTTGAGGCACGTAAAAAGGAATCAGGAAGATCAGGGGAGACAGAAGGACAGGTAGGCATGGTTCGTAGCTGATGAATGGGAGAAAGAATTGGGCAGGTTGGAAAGGTTTGGGAGACATGGTAAGGCATAGGGGCCAGTGGAGAAGACAGCTGATCAGGGCTGGAAGGAGTGGACACATCTGGGCAGGCAGGAAGGGATCTGGATGGTAGGAAGGCATTTTGGGTAGGTAGGTAGAGATAGCCTTATTAAGTTGCTTTGTTTAGATCATCAACCTGTCTGATCTTTGGTTTATATTTTCTTCTTAGGGCCTACAACTTTTCATTAATCAATAACTCTCACAAGGGATATCAATATATGGGGGTGGGGATAGAAATTTCCCTTCCTCTCAGCTTTTCCTTTCAGCAATTCAGAGAATGTTGGTCATGAAGATAAGGAGTGTGGTAGGCAATAAAATTTGGATCAAAGGAGATGAGTTTATGTTCCAAAGTAGAATAGTTGTTAAAAACCCTTTTCATAGTAGGCAATCCTCCCTCCCATGAGCTGTTTGTAATGGCTGCCTGACCACATTAAAAAAAAATCAAACATATTGATATTGGAGATAGGTATATGACAACATTTTGCAAACTACAGATTTAAAATGAGAGAGATTTCAACTTCCCAAGTCCTTTACCTTATCAGAAGGAAAAGGGATTCAATTAAATTTGCTTATTGATTTGAGCTAAGGGTAACTTATATTGTGGGTGTCTAGTTGAAAAGAAAGGTAATCTGACATATTTTTACTTTCTTTTGGGAAAGGGAAGGTTGAAGTACTATCATAATCTCTATTTAAATTAAAGTTTATATGAAAGGAGAAAAATAAAAGCATAGTTATTGGATTTAACATTGAAATCTGATTAATTTTTAACATAACAACATATACAAATTTGGTTTGTTAAGATTTCTGTGTAGATAAGAACTATATACTTTGCATAGAGATCATATGATTATAGAATGAAACAGATAGTGAAAAGAAATTGCTATAAATTGTACAAAATACAATTCAAACTTGTCTTTTATTTGAATGTTTTAAATTCAACAATTTTTCTCTCAGCCTAAAATTCTTCTTAGTTTTCTGAGTTACTTTCTTTAAGGTTAATGTGACTGATCTAACACAAAACATTTTCTTTATTTTTCTTAAGTGTTTACAAAACACTAGATACGTTCTGCCTTTTCTTCTTTTTTTGACTTTCAGCTGTGACTTTACCAACATCTTATATTGTTTTATATCCTTCATAATTGATGTTTTCCTTTATATATAAGCTTTCACTCGATTTTGAATTTAGTGTAGCTATCTGGGAATTTTAATACTATATGCTTTCTTAATACTATGATAAGTGGCTAAGGTTTATAGCATATATCATGCCTAAAATCAGCAGGATTAATTATTTTTTTCCAATAATTTGTCATCTAAAATGATCCTGAATATCTTATATTTGCATAAAGCTTTACATTTTAGAAGATATTCTCACCTACATTATGTAATAGGTTAGAAACATATGTAAAGGAAGCAAATTTATCTCTTGAATTCAGTATACTATATCATTTCTGTCTAAGGATAAAATATATTTTATTTTTCTTTTACCTATTATTACATGGTGAATTTTTTAAAGGCATGGATTGTGTCTTATTTATATTTATACCTTTCTAAAGACTTTATATATTAGGCAGTAAATATTTGCAGGATTAAATTAATGAACTAATACATAAAAATCTATGCATTTAATTATTAACATAAAGCCATATGATAGTATTATAATATTAACATTTAATTGTAGTGAAAATAATTTCACAAAAATATATATGTGTGTTTAATACAAACATATATATGATAAAACCAAGAATTCTAGATTTTTTCCTTTTTCTGTCATTCATTTGTTTTAATTATGTATTATTTTCCTATTTGGAAGTCAGAATTATTTTGGCACTTTCGCTCTTTTAAGACATAAAAAGAATCCCTAATGTTAAGCAGGAAGAGTTTATATATTTCCAACAATATTATATAAAATCTCATTAATGTAGTTTTAGACTGTTAGAAACTTAAGAGTGAAGGGGGAAAACCTCAATATATCTTTATTATATTGAGTAGTTTGAATCATTTTATTGAGCAAGAATAATAATTCCTTTATTATTTAGAATTACTCAATTCTAACTAAGAGACATGAAAAATTAGATATCTTAGTCTGCTCTTTCTTCAGTGACAAAGATTATCATACTACTAGTATAAAAAGCTCTATCATCAGTAGACAATGTGCTTTTATCCATTTTACTAGTTGTGAATTAGTATTGATCCATCATCATGCCAGCATAATTTCTATTGTGATCAATGGCACACAATTATGAAACAAATCAATAATGATAACTTTTTCTAAGTTTACTTGTAGCTATAAGATCTTGTCCAAACAATATCTGAAACAAAAATCTTACATGTATGTCTTATTTCTCCAACTGAATTGTGATCCTCATGTAGCTTAGAATTATAATGCTTATGTTTAATTTTCAAATAATGTACATATTTCCATGAACATTGATAATAGATATGTAATAACAGTTCAATGAATAACTGAATGAAGAGCTTACGTATTCACCCTCTGGCAGGTTTCATTTAAATCATTCTGTAAAGAAGTACATCGTGGCCTCTTCAAGAGCTCTTGGTTAAGATCTACAATGGCTGACAACCCTTACTAGAAAACTTCCTTATGCCCTGCCATATTTCTCAAACTATAATTTAATCCAATTTTTCTTTTTCTGTTCTTATTGGAGATGGATAGACTCTTTTAATTTTTCTAATAATGGTTTTTGATAACTAATATTGTCTTAAGAATAATTTCCTTCAGAAAGTATTTTAACATTAGGTATTTTAAAATTTTGAATTCTAACTTGACTATATCAAATGCACAATTCACATTCCATTGTATTTAAATCTCATTTGTAAAAAAAAGGAAATATTACTGAGCTTCATAACATAGAATAGCAAATGTAGTGACTACAAAAATAAAATAAATATGAAGTGATTTAACCAAATAATATTAATAATGCAAATTATAATATTAAAAATACTTACTTCCAGTTCATTGTAGGTCTATTGGAAGAGGAATAGTTAAATTCTGGTTTCAAGCTGAATCTCTGAATTTGTTCAAGGGCCTCTTCTAAACGGGGTACTGTTTTTTGGTTAACTATATGGATCACAAATAATACAAAATGGCAGAGAATCAATCATAAAATAATCTGTCTGTTTTTTCTATTTAATGCATTATGTAGTTTGTAAATAGTACAAATACTACTTTTATTTATTAACAAGAAATATTTTTTCAAGTTTCTTTGAATTAGCTGAAATATTTTTATTTAAATACTTATAAATAAGAAGTGTTATCACAAATTTATCATGTAAAATTTCATGAAGAGATAATACAAATCACACCACACAAATGTCTTCTCTCTATTAAAAAATATTCTGGGAACATTTTGGCCATAATTATCCTTGAGCTTCATCAATATCTACACCTTGTATTATATTTGGGTTTTATCTTCTCAGTGAAATGTAACTTATTTGAGAGCAAAAACTATAATTTTCATAGTAATAATAATAATACACCTAACATTTATATGGCACTTTAAAATTTACAAAGTTCTTTACAAACTTTATCTTAGTTGAGCCTCACAACTTTGTGACTTAAGAACTATTATTATATCCATTTTGTAGAAGAGGAATTAAGGGAGGTGACTTGCTCATGGTCAAATAATTAGTAAGTCCAGGAGGCAAGATTTGAAATGAAGTACCCTTGATAATTGTAAATTAATCTATTTCTTTTATAACACATTTGCCTCCTTATCTATTTCCCCATTGCTCAACATATTTCCTCACCCACTATAGGAACTTAATGAATATATGCTAAATTACTTAATTTAATTGTGAAGTTCAATTTTTAAAATAATATCCCAAGTTCCCAGTCTATCATTCAAGGTCTTCCCTAATGTAATCTTGTATTATATATCCAACCATATTTTCCCTTTTTTTCAGAATTACAGAAGTTTAAGTCTATTAAGTATATTATAATGGAAAGAGGGTTAAGCTTGGAGTCAGGAGAGACATAGGTTTGAGTCTTGACTGATACTAGCTATGGGACCATGGATGAATCATTTCATATCCTTGTTCCTTGGTTTCCTCATATGTAAAATGGCAGTAATAGCACTACATACTTACTCTCTAGGATTATTGTAATTCTTAAATTAGATAACATATGTATAAAGGGGTAGTGGAATCTCTCATCAATTTTATGAGTTTCTGTATCGACCTGATGAGATTATAGGTTATAGGCTTTTGTGCGGAAGTGTTCATGACCACCAACACCCTCCTTAGAAGACACAGACAACTCCTATGATTGAGGCTTTCTCTAAGATGATGGGTTATTTGAAGTATTTTGTTATAGAAATAGATCTGCTCCAGGAGCATGTCCTTAGTGAGATCATTTTGTGCTCTCTTTTCTTCTATTTTAGACTTTAAGAATGAAATGTCCACTTTACATCAGAGCAGACTCATGTACATTTTCTTACTTTACAGAATGGTGATGTAAGACAGAAATGGATAGCAGAGGTAGAACTGTTCTTGTATAACGCCTGGGAAGTGGGTGTATGTGAAGTAAAATGCTTCCATCCAGAGTCACGAGTCATGGCTGCTGATCTCATGGCCTGATGTGAGGCCTGGCAGCCTGGTGGAATATCGCCCCAGAAGCCAGGGCAGACAGCATGACCTTTGAAAGCCAATGGCTAAGGGAAAGGAGAAGGAGCTTAGTGCAGGAAGGGGAGTGGGGCTTCTTACTTCCCTACCTGTCTCTGGGCTGGCGTTTTTCTCTGAGCTGTTATCTTATCTCTTAATCTCTGGCAAGCAGGGAGCTGGCTGTTAGGGGGACTGGATCTTTACCTAAAGTTAGAAAGGCTTTTTATCTATCTTTCTCTTTACTAATAAATGCTTACAAATCTAGTAATAAGTCTCTGGATTAATTTTTTATTTATAATAGGGGACAAGTTATGAGGAGATTTCAAAGCCAAGGATTTTATATTTGATCCTAGGGGTTTTAGGGAGCCAATGGAGTTTATTGGATAGTGGAGTGACAAGGTCAGACCTACATTTTTAAGAAAACCACTTTAGTAGATGAGTGGAGGATGGACTGCGGTGGTTAGAGATCTGAAGCACAAGACTATTACAGTAGTCCAGACATGAGATGATTGATGAGGGCCTCCACCAAAGCTATTGCTTTATCATGGAAAAGAAGAGAGAGCATAAAAAAAATGTTCCAAAGGTAGAAATGATGGAAAATGGCAGTAGATTGAATGTGGGTAATAAGAGATAACATAGAGTGAATCATTGGCATATTATGCATTTTCTATGGGGATGAAATGAAGGCTGTACTGTACACAATTGGTAGTTGCTATCTTGAGTGCTTGTATGAGAACTGGTAAACCCGTTTATCTATATTTGGGGACACCGCCACATAAATATATGTATATCTGAATTTTCTTTTGTGGCTTTTTTTGGAATAACTCTAGTTAGGGGACAACAAACCAAAATAGGATTATTAACTCTTAAGGATCAAGCTCCAATGTCTATGTGAGCCCAGGGGCTTTGTGTGTTTTGGAAAAGGGAGGGGCTAGGCTATAGTTTACATATATAAAGTACTGTACACACCTTGAAATGTTAAATGTCAGATATTACCTGATTTAACATGCTTATTTTATAGATGAGGAAACTAAGGCCTAGAGATAGTTAGGGGATTTGTTCAAGGTCATAAGCCTAGTTAGTCAGAGATGGATTTGGATCCCTGCTCTCCTGATTCCTAGTTTAGTATGCCACATTGTTTCTTACCAAGAGAGATACTATTTAAAAAGTGCTTAGCACAGTGCCTGGAGCATTAGAAATGTTTATGCCTTCTCTTCTACCCTTTATTAACATGAACCTGCTAACCAGGCTGGCTTCCTTATATTCTTCAGACTCATTCTTGCTTCTGAACATCTTTGCTAATGAACTAGCCTAGGTTGTACACTCTTTTGCTGGCTTTCTATAGTAAAATCTTGCTTATTATATCAAGGTTTCTTCTCAAGCTTTCTCTACTTTTTTCCATGAAAACCTTATCATATATATTTGGTAACTGTTTTAACATTTTACATTTCAAAGATGAAAATTAAAAAACAACAACAACAAACAAACCAAAGCTTCTATGCCAGGACCCAAAACAAAAACCCCTAAAATATTTTGATCCAGATGCAAGAATAGAATTCTTAATGTTATTAATTATTGGGGCAGATAGGTAGTACAGAGTCATAGCACTAGGTTTAGAGTCAGAAAGACCTGATTTCAAATCTAGCCTCAGATATTTACTAGCTATGTGACAAAGGGCAAGTTACTTAACATCTCTACATCTCAGTTTTTTCATCTGTAAAATGGAAATAATTAACAGCACTTACTTCCCAGGGTTATTGAGAAATCAGGCACATGATGCTGTTGTTGCTGTTCAGTAGTATGGCTGTGTTTGATTCTACTAAGCCCATGGACTTTGCTTATGGGGTTTTCTTGGCAAAAATACTGGAATGGTTTGCTAATTCCTTCTGCAAAGTGTCCCCATTTTACAGATGAGGAACAGAGGCAAACAGTTTAGTGATTTGTCTAGGGTAATGCAACTAGGAAATATCTGAGGCTGAATTTGAATGTAGGTCCTCTACACTCCAGTACTCTATACGTTATGCCACCTAGCTGCTGGCCTGGGACATAGTAAGTGCTATATAAATGCTATCTATCATTATTAGAAAATCAAAATATTCTCTAACCTCACTTTCTGATGACTAAATATATGATTAATATAGTTTTTTAAAGATATACTGATCTTTTTTAATTGATATGCTTTGTCAATGTATTGTTAGTTTCAAGCAAAATAAAAATCTGGTGATAGCTTTCAGTTGTTTTGTTAATGTATTGGAAATTTATAAACCTGTTTTCTTGCGCTGAGGAGGGATATGAGCACGTTGGAATTTTTCAGTAACTTCTTCAAGTTTCTGTTTTCTTTGTTGAAGAATTTGTTCCCTTATCTGGTGTTCCTTTTCTTCTTCTTTTTTGCGTTTCTCTTCAAAAGCTCTACATTAAAAAAGCAAATATATGACAAGAATTACTAAGCAGTAATATTTTAAAATTCAAAAGAAAAATAGATTCAGAGAATTTCATATCTCAAAATTTTACTTTCTTAGGAATTAAAAAAATTCCAAACTTCTACAACCTTTTTAAAGTTACAATGAGTTTGAGTTACTCCAAATTTGATGAAGTATATCATTTGGTAGAGTTAGGGGACATGCATTTTTAAGACTTTCACAACACTAGAATATTATTTAAATCACTATTCTCATAATATGAGTTGATTTAAGAACCGAGGAGAATCTGATTGCATAAAATTTCTATTTTGGCTTTGGGTCTTCCTGAGAAGGGTCAGATATCACTGACTAGAGTTTGAAGTTTAAAATGTCATACCTAAGTTTAGATTGAATTTAAAATAATGGACTGAGGTAACATTAAAAAAAATTGATAATCTAAACTGGCACTTTCAACTCAAAACTCCCCTGACATTTTTCAAGTGTGATGTACATATTATAAATAGTCTTGTAAATTAATTGATAAAGTATGATAAATCTGATGTATTGTGATTCTAGTAGGAATTCTAATAGAGAACACGAAAACAATGGTTCTTAAGAGTTGTGTGGGCACATGAAGTGTGATTCTGTTTGGTTGATGATTCAGTTAAATGCTTCAAACCTGGGGTGACTTTCTCAGGAATGAGAATGAAAAAGGAAAAAGATTTGTGGAATACTCAAAATTCTTGCACTTATTATGAATATCTTTTGGGAGCATTAAAAGGTTTTAGGCATGGTATCAAATAATATAACAAAAAATTAAATTTGTTCATTTTTTCCAGATTGGCTCCTCTGGTGGGGCTGTCTTCCCCTCATTCCTAGAAATATTTTAAAGATCAAGAGTAAGATCATAGGAACCTCCAGAATTTCTGGGGATTTGGCCTAGCCTACGGCAGGCAAGTGGCTCACCATAATTCCAGAATAACATTTTGGGGGAGAGGTAAACCCAAAAGAACTATACCCTTCAAACTTACTAAAATAACATTAATAATCATCAATGAAAACAGATAGTTAAATACTGAAGCTAATACAAAAAAAGGCTAAAAAAAGTAAATTAAGCTATAAATACCTCTTTTTAATAGTTTGGCTTAAAAGTGTTAAGTAGCTTTCACATTAGTTAACTAGTTAGATAATTAACTATCACAAGATAGTGAAACATCTTTGTTTCTACAACCTTTTTTGAACTTTTTTCTTGCTGTTATTATCCTGTAAATGGTTGTCATCAGTGTGTATATTACTCTTTTGGTTCTGTTTAATTCATCTGGCATCACTTGATCAAGTTATCCTGGTATTTTTCTGTATTATTCACGTAATTGTCACTTCTTCTGGTACAAAAATATTCCATTATATTTATATACCATAATTAATTCAATCACTAGAAAAATGGGTTTACAGTTTCATTTGTTATTAAATGTATAACCACAGTGCATATTTTAGTATGTCTCTATAATTATCAATGGGGAGAAAATTAGGTGGCACAATCAATACAATGCCAACTCTGAAGTCAGGGGACTTATCTTCCCGAGTTCAAAATCTGGACTCATACACTTACTAGTTGTGTGACCCTGGGCAAGTTTGCCTCGGTCTCATCATCTGTAAAATGAGTTGTTGAAGAAAAAGGCAAACCTCTCTCATATCTTTGCCAAGAAAACCCCAAATGGGGTCATGGAGTATTGGACATGACTGAAGTGACTATACAACAAAAACCTCTCCATTAATTTATAATTGATTAAGGAATTAATAATGTTTTCCAAAAAAAATAAACATGTATTTACCCCTTTCATTTGGCAACTAAGACAACTGGTTAAAATGGTGATACAAAATTTGTCTTGTGGCAACTAGCATCTTGGTTCAGAACTGTGCCATTTTAATTGCTTTCACTGTAATGATTCGTCTACATCAGAAGATTCCCAGAAATCAATAGCTATTTTGTATCTGCAACTTTTAAAAAACAAATTGACAACTATTTACATAATTAAAGGAACAAATGCTCTCATTTAAACTCTAAGAATATCTAATTAAGTGCCCATGATACATTATGAATTATTGTACTAAACAATAGACCACAAGAGTATTTGAATGTCATAATATGGAGCAATAGACATTTTTTTCCAGTCTTCATGAATTTTTCACCCCTTCCCACACCAAACAGGAATTAGTTATATGAGATACAGCAATTATAGCTGTCTCCACAGGGCAATATGCCAAGAAGCCAAACAAACTGACAAACTGATTAATTAATAGCTGAGAGGAAACTACCTAATGTGCTCAACTTATCATTTTCTTCTCTACCAACTTCTATGCTCTGGCTGGCCTGCTACAACAATCCAATCCATTGGCTTAGGCTCTGGAAAACAGCAATTTCCTTGCTATTGTCTCTGTTGTCACACCTTGCCCCTATCTTATACCAGCATTCTTGTAGCAATAAGCAACAGACCTTAACATTGCCTACTTTTTGTGGAAGAGGGAGAAGTGCTGTATAGGAAAACAGAATCAAATTCAGTCTAGGGTAGAAGAACATTTCGGTAGCACTCAGCTGGGCCAGGGTGCTAATGTGTGTCTGGGGCTGTGCCAAGGCCCAAAGTAAAGGGGAATACCATCTACCTGGAGCTAGTTTTCTTTTCCACAGTCCCCAAATTACTAAGAGCAAGGATAAAGCTAATGAAGAGTAAATTCTTTAGTGTGAGAGGTTGAGAAAGGTTAGCAATATATCAAAGAGAAAGGAGTCAGAAAGTGAACAATTAGTAAATACAAGGGGAAAAAAAGGCTGAAATTAGCAAAGATCTCAGGAAAAAGAAAAATTAGTAAGGCTAAGAGTTCAAGCAGATTAATCAATAAGGAATATATTAAACTAGAATGGAAAGTGGGTACCCAGACATCTAAATGTAGCTAAATGTTTCTAAGTAAATATTGCAAGAGAAAGGGAATTGAATCATCAAATTTGATCAGGTGGAATTTTTTGGATTTATAAGAGAGCATGGAGTCATAGGAGGAAAATTCCTGTAGAGTTCAAGTGAGGGTGCAATAAAAAATTTGAAAGCAGAAATTAAGAGAAAAAATGGGAGCATTTTAGCTTGCAGAGCAAATAGAAAAAACTTGAATCCATGTTGACAAGTTTCTCCAATGAAGTAGAAGACAGAAATGAATAATAATATAAATATAATGAGTGTAGGACAATCTGGAAGAAGAGAAGCACAATGCTTCGGGCAAGTCATATTGCTTTTGTTTAGTTTCTCATCTATAAAATAATTTAATAATATAATAGCATCTACCTCCCAGTATTGTTATGAAGATCAAATAAAATAATATTTATAAGTGGACCTAGTAAATAATAGGCCTTTTATAAATGCTAGATATTTATTATTATTATTATTATTATTAAAGGTTAAAAGAACATATTGTCTCCATGTAAGCAAAACATAAGACAGGATGCATAAAGACAATCTGAAAAGTTAAAAAACCTATGCAAAAAAGAAAAAAGGAAACTGTAGAGAATTTCTGAATATAGAAAAGTGTCAATTAAAAATACCCACAAATTATTTCATGAAAAAACCTATGCTACAAACTATAAGAAACATACATTTAATTTAAGTCAAACAATTCCAGCAATGAATAAAGAATACTGCAAGAGATCATTAATAAGGCCATTAAATATATATTCACACATACCTACACATATATACCCAATTACACACATCTATTGGCTACACATATATGTCAACATATATGTATAGAAAAAGGAAATGAAGTATAAAAATAGACATTTCTGCAGCTACCAGAAATCATAGGAGTGATTAGAATGATATATTCCCCAAAGCAAAAGACATCTAGAAAAAAACCAAAAGTGGTGACCAATGGGTAAAAAAGATGGACATTCAAAGCATTCTTACTTAAAACAACAAAAAATATGACCAAATTATTTGATTTACAAATACTCTAGACAACAGAAAACCAAGAAATATAAATAAATTAAACTGCCAAGGAAGGTGTCCAGTTATCTAAATGAGTATCTCATTTCTAGAGACAAATAAAAGAAAGAAAAACCTAGAAAGAAAAACAATATCTATGGAGTAAAAAGCAACAAAAATTCCCAAATAAAAGAGGAATATTAAGCGATTTTTTTGAAATGTACATGAAGAAACAAAGAGAATGTAAATAAGAGAAATGATTATAGAGAAACAGGCCTGAAACACTATGGACTAAATTTCACAGCTTCTAAATCATTTACAAACCTCAGACAAATGGAGAAGGGAGAGACTGAGATTGAGGCAAAAAGAACCTGGGAGAATAAGGTTTCCTTAATGTAGATTAATCAGTAATAAGTGAAAGACAAAGCACTACCTTTAAAGAGGAAGAGAAAGGAAAAATCAATTAAGGGAAAAAAGGGAATATTAGGAATAATGGAGAAAAATATAGCATTAAGTAGCCACAAGTAGTAACCATCAACACTGTCTACCCTGAGGTGGAAGAAAGGAGTAGGCTAGCCTGGAGTATAGCGTACTTCGATAGCTCTCAGAAAACTAAAGAAAAAAGGGAAAACTGAGGGAGTGCCAGGGTGAATTGAATCTAAAGGAAAGAGTAATGTCATATGGCTGAGGCAAGTTCTGTTCTCCATTTCCCAAAACCTCTTCCAACATGTCATTTGAAGCTGCTACCTTGACTAGAAAAGTTAATTTTCTGTTGAAGGAGAAGGCTGAGTCAGTTTAGGGGTCTAGTCCCAAGGGTATATGTCATCAAAGGCAAAAACTGAGTGATGGGGGATATAAATTTTGGATAAATGTAACAAGGATATAACAAAAGGAAAGATGAAGATTTGAAAAAAAAATCCTGGAGGAACCAGAACTAAATTAGGATCTATGGTGTCTTCTAAATGGGATGACTAGAAAATGTGTCACAGAATATTTACAAAGATTAAACATGTCTTAAGGCACAGAGATTATGCAAGTAAATGTAAAAATGCCAAAATAGTAAATGTCCTTTTAAAATCATAACAATAAAGATAGTAATCAAATAAATGAATACACAAATAAAAAATACCAATCCAAATGGAGATTTAACAATGAAATCTTAAAAACATATGGATGAAAATCATAAAAGCAACTGACAAATTATATGAAAGAAAGTAAAAATTATGAAAAACATGCCAAAATTTTTGAAAGTCAGAACAGTCCTCAGGGAAAAAAGTATATATATTGCAAAACATACATGAACAAAATAGAAAAAAAGATTAGTGAATTGAACATGAATTTTTAAAATAAGAAATCCAACAAATCAACCTAATATAAGCACAAAAGAGGACATATTCAACATTTGAGGAGAAATTGAAAAATTGGAAACCAAAAATTCATAGAAATGATAACTAAAACTGAAAGTTTTCAATATTATAAAAGTATAGAGCAAAAAGCAAGAGCAAACATTATAAGTAATAGGGATACATTAAAAATTTCCAAATAAATAAAGAATATAAGGGATAATACTCACTTTTCCTGCTATTATGTAATTCTAGAAATTATAGCAATAGTAATGAGAGAAAAATTAAAGGTGGAAGTTTGGCAAGGATTAGATAAACTTAACCTATTTGCTGATGATAAGGAAAATCCTAGATAATGATTAAAGATACTAATACAATAGCTTTAGCAAAGTTATAAGCTATAAAATAATAATAAGAATCAACAACATTTCAATATTAATTAACAAAATTGAGGCATTAAATAGAAAGAAACAGCCCATTTCAAATAACTAAAAAGTTAAATAATAATAAAATATTTTAGAATCAATTTTCCAAAGCAAACAAAATATTCATATACATTCAATTGCAAAGTACTCCAGTAGTGTCAAACTCAAATATAAATGGGAGTCACTAAACTATAAGTAAGGATTTCTGTGGACTGCATTTTGAGTTAATTGTAAAATATAATATATATGTATTATTATAATTTTATTTATTTTGTAAATATTTCCCAATTGCATTTTGGTCCATTTTGTACCATACTCAGATCCATAATGTGGGCCATGTGTTTGACATCTCTGCTTTAAAGAAATAAAAAAAAAAAACTAAATTGCTGGAGGACAATTCAGTGCTCATGGCTAGGCCATGACAATATAATAAGAATGATAATAGTTAATTTACAGTTTTAATGACATACATATTAAACGATCACTTTCACAGAACTCCATAGTAACAAAATTTATTTGGACAAACCAAAATGTATCTAGACTATTAAAGGAAAGAATTAAAAAGGTAGCACTAAATGGGGAATAGCACTTCTAGACTGTGTTTTTTATTACAGTTACAAAGCAGCAGTCATCAAAATTATTTGGAATCAATTAAAAATTTGAGAAGTAGATCAATGAAACAGACTAGATTTGAAACAATGGAACTCAATAACTCAGTTTGAAAAGAAAACAAAATACTTAAGAAATAACTCACTATTTGATAAAAATTGTTGGGAAAATTTGAGAGCAGTCTGGCAGAAATTGGGCTTAGAGCAACATCAAATGCAATGTGGCACAATAAATTTAAAATTTATATGTGACATTACTATTATATCCTATGCCATAAAAATTAGAATATGTGTAAAACACGAATTCTTAACCAAACATGGGATAGAGACAATTACAAAAGAAAAAAATTAATTTGATTACAAGAAATTAAAAAATATTTTGTACAGACAGACTTGATATATCTAACATAATAATGGGAACAGTTGAATTGTAAAAAAAATTATACCAAGTAAGGGTTTGATATCTAAAACTTTTATCTATATCTAGCTATATACATACATGTATATATTAATATATGTGTACATGTCCATATATATATGTGTATGCTTAGATAAGAACAAAAGTCATTTCCAATAGAGAAATAGTAAACAGATATGACCACACAATTCTCAAAAGAAGACCTGAAAGTTAGTAAGAATCTTAGGAAAGAATACTCCAAGTCACTAATAACAAGAGAAATACAAATAAAAATAACTGAGATTTTATTGCACGACATAAAAATTAGCAAGGATAAGAGACTAATAGTCAATGAGAGAAGACAAGCAAATTCTCTTACTATAATAGGCACTATTTGATGGAAATGTGGTTCAGGAAAACTATTTTGAAAAGCAATTTTGAATTATTCAAATAAAGTGACTAAAATATCCCTATCTACAATATAATATTTACAGTAGCACTTTTTGTGGTAGCAAAGAAATAGAAACAAAGAAGAGCTTTGCCAGCTGGGGAATGATTAAGCAAGTTTTGGTATATTATCAATGGAATTGTGGTATAAGAAGCAGAGTAGGACAAATGCTGAGAAGCAGGGAAGAATATACATGACCTGCTGCAGAAGGTAGTAAGAAGAGCCAAGAAAACAATATCCAACAACTATAAAAAGAGATAAAAAGAAAGAAATAACACATAATAATCATGTGAATATTACAAAATTATAAAATATAGCCCAAAGAATAAATATAACACATTTTGCCCTCCTGCTTTGCAGGGGCGAGGTGGGGATGAAGTTAATGAGTGTGAAACAATGCACATATTTATTCTTGGACTTTTTGGATATATTGTTCAATTTTGCTGAATTTTTTTTCTCTTAAAAATATTCTTTGTTACATGTGAATGGATCTTGAGGAGGGAAATGAGAAGGGGAAGAGATACTAGATGAAATTTAGGTGATATAAAAACAAAATATATTAAATAAAGTTAATTTTAAAAGATTATATGAGATCATATATTAAAAAAAGGCAGAACTGATTGGTATGATCACTATGGGATGCAATTTTAATTCTAGATGGGATATTTTTGCTTTAGGTATTTTAAATTCTGAATTGAGAAAGTGAAATTTAAATAAATAAATTAGAAAAATCTTACCCAGGAATAAAAGTAACTCATTTTAGAGTGAAGGTGGTGATTTCCTCAAATAGGGGCTCACTATCCCTTAATCTTCCCCTAAATAAAAAGGCAAGAATTTGAACATTATAACCTGTCAATGGTCTTTAAAAAACTTGATAAAAACTTGCCTAACAGTTTATTTGAATATTCACTGGCTGGAAAAGGGACATATATACACTATTCACTTATTCACTGACACTCAAAATACAAAATACTAAATAAATAATACATTAGATTAGCCAATTTCTTGGCATTCATTTGATAATAAATGCAAACACCTAAAGAACTTAGAATAACAACAAAGGCTATTTTAAAACAACCACCACCACCAAAATTCCAAAATTCTGATTTAACCAGGCAGAAATGGTTATTCTATATATATGATAGAAAATATATAGTAATCAAAGGAAAAATCAAGTTGGTGGAGGCAGGTGGTGGCAGGAAGAAATACGCTCCCATCCCCCATCAGTCATCCAAACAGATCTAGAAATCATTTGAATTGTCTTGACTGGGAAATCTAAAGAAAAAAAATCATGGTAAGTCATTTTTTCCAGCCTATGTAGGCAGTCTGATAGAGTAGTCTGTAGACAGAAGGAACAAAATCTAGTTAGAAAAGGCTGGGTAAAGCATTCCAATATAGAAAGATGTGTAACAGGACAAGAAGTCAGTCTTGAATCTAACAGAGAGAGCTCTAAACTTGTGCCTGATGTAGCATCATATGGAAACTGTCCACTTTGTTGCTCACTATCCAGTGCTGGGTCACAAAGCCAGGCTGACCAGAGAGGGGATATGTGCCTAGGAATTGTGTTCCAGGGTATTACAATTAAATTACAAACTCCAGGTTCTTGGTTTCCATAGTTTATTAAAAATCACATAAAATAGAGAAACAGATATATAGAGATTAAAGCCTAATCTAATTTAATTCTAACCACATGTTTCTCCACATGGCTGTCTCTCTCAACGATGATCCTTCATGCCCCCTTGTACTCTTTTCTTTATCCTCTCTTAATGTCTACATGCATCCCCTGTGTGTTTACATGATGTTCAGTCATTCAGCATAGGCACGCAGATAGAATGAGCTGGGTCAGATGAGCTGGGTTGGACAAGCTAGGTCAGATGGGAAGGAAGTCCACAACCCTGGGGGGAGGAGGTTCTATTTATACAATCCCCCCATTGATTCTATTGGGAGATGAGCATGTTGAAAATCTCTCCAATTGAGGGTTTTGGGAGATTAACATGCCTGGTCTCCCCAATGAATCATTTCACATAACCAGCTTACCTCTAAAGTTCTCTGGCTAGAGGTGCATAATTATTGCACTTTAAAAAGTGGAAATTATAACAATTTGGGGATAAGAGGGAAATAAAAGAGAAAAAAATGATTGACAGATGCATTGACAAAAAGCCAATTGGGAGCATTCCCCTTTGGCATTAGAATTTACATTTAGAATAAATATGTTCAACCCCTTTCAGGTCAATTCATTATATCCCAAAGTTCACTCTGGCTCTTTTGATGCAATGTGTGGTTTCTGCAGGCATCCTTATGGCACCTTCTCCAAAAGATTTGCTTTCTTGATTTGGGGTATTGGAGATTTTCTTTTCCTAAAACTTCTAAAGATTTTAAACCTTGGATTTTAGGATTATTGTACAAGGGTGAGGAATGGACTCAGGATCTACCCACATACCAGAAAACAAGCAAGCTCAGAAGTGAGCAGCAGTTGGGTGGTTTGGGCCCAAGGAGGGAAGCACTGTCTCAGTTCCAGCTTCTAGCTCAATCTGAAACTTCTAGTGGGAAAATCAGGATAGAAATCTCGGACCAAAGGGAAGCCTATAGATCTGTCACTACACAAGAAGAGCTTTGTAGTTAATTAATAGTGGCTAAGCTTATCAGAGTTGACTGAAACTGCATATGGATTAGTTACACATCCAAACCTAGGTCAGGAACTTGTAGACAGTGATGACACTTTGCCCTGCATGCCACTTTGGGTACACTGAAATCTTACAGTTCTCCCCAGTCTGAGTTGTTCCTGAGGGATGAAAGAGCACCATACTCAATTTATAATAAGGCTATACTCCTTTGAATATCTCCATCATGCCCCAGAAATATCTTTACCTAGAAAATAATTTCAGTCCTATAACTCACACCTCAGAAGGACCTTCTGTCCATTGGGCAGAATAACTGAAAGGGATAAAGTTGATCCCAGAACCTCCATTTAAGGTTATCGAAAACAGACATCTCTTCATTTTGTATGAAGCTATATGTCTATGAACTTCTCCATCAAGCTCCCACGTTGCATCTTGCCATTTTGGCTCCCTTTCAGTTTCCTTTTTTGGTTGTTCACCCCATTAGATTTAATAGCCCTAACAAAACATTATCAGAACCAGTCCAGAATTTCCTACAACAATACAGAAAGTCCAAATCTGACATTAAGTCCAAATTCAAAATGTAAACTGGAAAAATGAACAAAAAAAGAAGTCCACAATAAAAATCTATCTTGGTGATAGAGACATGCAAGATACAAACCCAGAAGGAAAAAGCTCTAAAATATTGACAGGGAAAGCCTCAAAGAAAAACACAGTATAGGTACAAATTCAATAGAATTCCTGGAAGAAATGAATTTAAAAATTTAGAAAAAAATGTTCTTATAAATGGAATAAAATCTGTAGAGGAATGAAATGAGAGTTATGGAAGAAAGAATTAGAAAGAGAATTACGACTTGGCACAGTAGTATAAAACTTTACCCAAACAACAAACTCCTGAAAATAAGAATTTGCCAAACAGAAGCCAATGAAGCCAATAGTCTTTCCCTATCATAAATCCTGTAGGCTTGTCTCAGATCATTGCATTGCTGAGAGTCTTTAAGTTTTCAAAGATAATCATTATCTAATATTGTTGCTATTGTATATAATTGTTCTCCCAGTTCTGCATATTTCTCTCTGTATCAGTTTCTGCAGATCTTTCCAGGTTTTTCTGAAATCATCTTGCTTATCATTTCTTATAGCACAACATTATTCCATTACCAACATGCACCACAGTTTGTTCAGCCATTCCCCAATTGATGGACATTCCCCCAATTTCCAATTCTTTGTTACCACAGAAAGAGCAGCTATGAATACTTTTGTATAAGCAGGTCCTTTCCCTTATTTTGTTATCCCTTTGGGATACAGACCTAGTAGTGGCATAATCAGATCAAAGGATATGCACAGTTTTATAGCCCTTTGGGTATAGTTCTAAATTGCACTCCAGAAAGGTTGGATTAGTTCACAATTCCATCAACAATGCATTAGTGTCCCAATTTTGTCATATCTCCTCCAACATTGACCACTTTCCTTTACTGGCTTATTGGCCAATCTGATAGGTCTGAGATGGTACCTCAGTGCTGTTTTAATTTGCATTTCTCTAATGAAAAGTGATTTAAAACATTTTTTTCAAACAACTATTGATGGATTTGATTTCTCCATCTGAAAACTGCTTGTTCAATCCTTTGACCATTTGTCAATTGGGGAATGACTTGTATTCTTATAAATTTGATTTAGTTCTTTATAAATTTGAGAAATTAGATCTTTATCAGAGACATTATAAATTTTTTTCTTAGTTTATTGTTTCCCTTCTTATCTTGGTTAGATATGGTTTTTTGTGCAAAACTTTTTTTAATATAATCAAAATTATTCATTTTACATCTTATAATATACTCTATCTCTTGTTTGGTCACAAATTCTTCCCTTCTCCAAAGATAGGCCAGAAAAACTATTTTGTGTTTCCCTAATTTAGTTATGGTAGAACCCTTTATATCTAAATTATATATCCATTTTGACCTTATCTTGATATAGGGTGTGAGATATTGGTCTATACCTAGTTTTATCATACTGTTTTCCAATTTTCCTGGCAGTTTTTGTTAAATTGAGTTCAAAAAAGAAAATAAGGGACATAATATACTGTTGAACTATAAACTGATCCAACCATTTTGGAAAGTAATTTGGAATTGCATCTAGAAATTTATAAAACTGTGTAAACCCTTAGATCCATCAATCATATTTCTGGTTTTTTTTCCCCAGTGAGATCAGGGAAAAAGGAAAAGAACTTATATGTTCTAAAATATTTATAACAGCTGTCTTTGTGGTAGCAAAGAATTGGAAACTAAGAGGATATCTACCAATATATTGCATTTCTCTAATCAGGAGTGATTTAGAATACTTTTTCATGTACTTATTGATAGTTTTGATTTCTTCATGTGAAACCTGCCTATTCATGCCCTTTGATGACTTGTCAGTTGGGGAATGGCTTGATTTTTTGTACAATTGACTTAGCTTTTATGAATGTGAGAAATTAAACCTTTTTCAGAGAGTTTTGTTATAAAAATTTTTCCCAGTTTGTTGCTTTCCTTCTAATTTTGGTTCCATTGGTTTTATACTTTTTAAATTTGATATAGTCAAAAGCATTCATTTTACATTTTGTAATGTTCTCTATCTCTTGCTTGGTCTTAAAATCCTTCTTTCCCCACAGAACTGACAGCTATGCTATTCTATATTTTGGTGCAATATTATTAATACTTCTATGGTTGATTTTTTGAATCTAAGTGTAAGACTTTAAAATTGTTCTTATTAAATTTCACCATAGATTTTTTCCTACTGGACTACAACAGATCTTTTTGAATCCTAACTCTGTTGTTCAAAGTATTATTTTCATGTCTACAAATTTGATAAATAAAGCCATCTGTGCTTTCATCTAGTCTCAATGAATACCTTATTCCCACTGATGTAAAAAAACAACAAAACCCAAACAAAAATAACTGAATAGCAAAAGACCTGTAGATCCCAAGTATTACACTAAAGATCTCCCTCCTAGGTGACACTTGCCCATTAATGACTACTCACGGATCCAGTAATTTAATATTCTAATTACCTACCTGTAATTCCTTAATTTGTGCCTGTAGGTTTTATTAAAATGTAATGCTTTACCTAAAATCAGATATTCTATGTCTGATGTATTCCCCTATTATAATTAGATATTCTACATCTGCTGTATTCTCCTAATATAGCATTAGAAGGGACCACAATAGTCATGTATATAGTAAATCTATTAATGAAAGAAATTGTCACTATAACACACTTGAAAAGTGGCCATCCAACCTCTGCTTGAAGACCTTCAATGAAGATGATCCTATTACTTATCAAAGCTCCTTTTTTCATTTTTGAACAGTTTCTATGCTTAGGAATTTTTTTTTGATATTGTCTAAAATTACCTCTCTACAATTTATATTTGTTGTTCTTGGTTCTGCCCTTGGTAGCCAAAGAGAACAAAACTAATCTCTCTTATGACAGACTTTAAAGACTTAAAAGACAATTATGTTCTCCTATAATTCTTCTCTTTCTAGGATAATACCTTATAAATTAACCTTAGGGGTACTATCAGAGACTAGGCCTCACTGTTTCATTTGTCATTTAACTCAAGCCTTTCATGATTTGGCTCCAAGTGAACTTTCCAGGCTTATTATACATTATTTCCCTTTCCAAATTTTAGGTCTCTTGCTGTTCCTTGAATGTGATACTCCATTTCCTTTTTTTCATGCTTTTTCCATTATCTCCCATCCCTCATATACACTCCCCTCTTCACCTCTACCTCTTAGAATTCCAGGGTAGCTTTAAAGCTTAACTAAATTCACATTTTATATTATTATTTTATTTATATTTATTTTTACTATATTAATTATAAATAATATAATATAATAAGATTATATTAATTTTATTTATATTATATTAGGTCATTCCTGATCCATCTAGCTGCTAGTACCTACTCCTTTTGCATATATTTGTATGGGTAAATTTTTCCTCCAAAGAAAATAAGCTTCTTTGGGATTAGGTTCATTTCATTTATTCTTTGTTTATTTAGCACCTAGCTTAATGCCTTCCAAGTGGAAGGCACTTAATAAATACTCATTTATTGACTGATTTCTTTCACATGTCCTCTGAATTAGCTAGACCACCATATGGTCTAGATGCTAGATTTTTTAATACTTAAAAGCTCTATAATTTTTTCAGTTTGAATAATCCTTCCACAGACATGGATTATACCTCTTCTATAAATTCAATAGATGCCTTTGACAATTGTTGTGATTAAAACCACCTTACAAACCAAATTTAAGATGAGCTTTTCTGAACTTAGTCTGACAATAGACAATTTACCAATAGCACCATATTCAAAGAATTCCTAATCTGGTAGGGCCTGTCTGAATTTGTTTACCTGATGGTATGGCTTTTAAGAATTTGAGTCACTTTAATGATAGGATGAGGCATCAGAGTAGTGATTAATGGGTAATATTAACTTTATTTTTGCCAAGTACTTTTTTAATTTGACAAAGTTGTAGATGTCCTAGTCCTTCTAGATTCTACTCTTACAACATTTAGGTCCAGTCTATTAAGTCAATATCTTGCCAGATACTGTAAACCTTAAAATTTCTTAGACTTATAAATGTTGGAAATTTCACCATTGGGAAATTTCATACTTGGAAAATTTCTTAGTGATAGTCTATTGGAATGTGAACCCCATTCACATGGGAGGTTCCTCCTCCTCCCTTCTTAAGATTACTTTAGGACAGAAACCTTTTGCTGAACAATGGAAAGGACTTTGACCTATGCTTAAGCATAGAACAGGAATTTCTTTGAGTCATGATTGATTTTAGAATTGATACAATGGAGATACTTGGAATGACAGAACCAAGTCTTGGAAATTGCAATCTCTACCCTACTCAGTCCTAACAGGATTTAGGAAGGGCTGTAGCAAAAGATCAAGATTTAATTATTTGAGAATATGACCTCCAACAGACATGTGCAAAGCCACAGACCTCTGGGCGGTCCTGGGTTAAGCTAGAGCCACCATTGGCACAGGGAAAATGATGGACAATGATTGGTAGATGTGAGAACTGAGGAGAGGGAACTTGGATGGTTTCCTTAAAGATAGAGGGGTCTGAGGACTGAGGGTTGGTTGGAGAGTTTTGGCTCTGAGTGGTTGGAGAGGTGCTCTGAGAAGCTTGCTCTGAAGGAAGCTGGAGGTGGAGGCCCCGGAGACTGTTTCTCCATTTTGGTCACGTGAGTAATAGGGACTGATCTCCTTTCTTTGCCCCAGCTATCTAAGGGCTTGGGCCTTTTGGCCAGCCTAAACAGAGGGGGTATTTAAGCCCTATTCCCTTCTCTACCCTTTCTCTCTCTCTCTCTCTCTCTCTCTCTCTCTCTCTCTCTCTCTCTCTCTCTCTCTCATTCCTTTCTTCCTCCTGTTTGTAATTAAACTCTATAAAAGGCTGACGGCTGACTTGAGTTTTCGTTTAGGAATTACATAGCTGAATTCCTTGGCGACCTTAAATTAATATATATCAGTCTTTTAAAGTGATTTCCTTGTCACAATACCCACTACTCTCTGGAGGTGATATGGTTCATAAATTGCAGACTTTTTCTTCAAGACCTGGCTATTCAATGCTGCCTTCAGCACAATATCCCATTTATATATTTTCCTGTTTGAAACAGGTATCCCACAGAAGAAAAAGCAGTATGGTAGAGTCAAGATGGTGGCATAGAAACAGCAAAAGTAGAGTCATCTGTTAAAACCCTTCCACACCAATCAAAAACAAAGCACTTTGAAGGGTACAACAAAACCAAGTTCAAAAGGACAGTGCTGGGGGACCTTCCTGCTCGATTTAACTTAAAAGGTATGTGGAGAAGGTTGAATTCTTGGGTTTAAGAAAAAGAATGAAAGAAGGTCCCAGGACCCTTCCCCTATCTACTGTGCTGACACTCCAGTGGTTGCTGGGATCTCAGGGTGAGAGCTCCAACCTGGAGGGAGTGCCTTGTTACCACAACTAAGCAAGACTTAGGGCTCTGACAACAGCTGGCAGGGAGGCAGCTGGAGGACAGGGGCAGTGAGGAGGGCAGTTTGGTTGCAGCTTTCAGCCACCTCTCCTCCATCTTGGGTCTCTGCCTCTGGAATTTTTGGCCTCAGGGCACATCCTGCTCTGCAGATCAACTTGGCAGTCTTAATCATCTCTATCAAGTGCAGATCAGAATCCTTCAGAGGGTAGAGAAGCTTAATCTCCAACACCCACTTACTGTGCTGAGACCAGTGGTAAGAATCTGGCTGACTGGGATCCCAGGGAGAAGGCTGCAACCACAACAGAGTACCTTGGTACCATCATGGGAAGCTCAAGGCTCTGACCAGGCAGTTGACAGGAAGGAGGCTGGCAAAAAGGAATAGAAGAGGAGCCTCCATACCTTCACCTTCACCTTCAGTTTCTGCTTCCATCTGAGGAAGATCTGGCCTCAGGTCTCATTAATAATACAGGTCAGCTCCATAAACCTAATCCAGTTAATTAGCAGGGCAGAGTAGAAACCCCTTCAGGACAGAAAAGTCCAAACCCACAGATCCAGCAAATAAACAGAGGAGCAAGAATATAGTCAAAGAAAGGAAAAAATATAAGTAAACAACAGAAAAAGAAAAAAAAAGAAATTACAATGAACAGTTTCCAGTATTCAGTATCCAGGTAATGAACAAAGAACAAATGGAACAGGGGACCACCAAGGAACACCAAACAAACACTCAGGAACTCCAACGAATTGGACACAGGCCTTGGAAAAACTGAAAACACAATTCAAAAAGCAATTAAGAGAGGCTGAAGAAAATTGGGAAAAGAACTTAAAAAGCAAAATATATCACCTGGAAATAGAGGCACATGAACTAAAGCAAGAAAATAGTTTTCTAAATGCCAGAATTGACCAGTTTGAAAATGAGGCAAATAAAGTGAAAGATGACCTACAGAGAAAAACAAACCAAAAGGAAAATGACAATCAAAAAGCTAGAGATGAAATTCAGTTTTTAAAAATTAGAATCCAACAACTAGAAGCAAATGATTTCACAAGGCAGCAAGAGTCTATAAAACAAAATCAAAAGAATGAAAAAAATGAGGAAAATATGAAACACTTCAATGATAAATAACAGACGTGGAAAATAGATCCAAGAGAGACAATTTAAGAATTACTGAACTACCAGAAAGTCATGACAAAAGAAAAAGCCTAGACATCATTTTACAGGAAATTATCCAAGAAAACTGCCCTGATGTTCTTGAACAAGAGGGTAAAGTAGATTCTGAAAGAATTCAGAGATCACTTCCTACATTAAATCCTTAATTGGCAATGCCCAGGAATGTTAGAGCCAAGAAACCATTCAGATATCATGGAGTTAGTATAACATGGCTGCATCCACACTGAAGAGCCAGAAGTCATGCAGTATGATATTCCAGAAAGCAAGGGAACTGGGTTTACAATCAAGAATTAACTACCCAGCAAAATTGACCATATTCTTGGTCATTTAATAAAATAGAAGACTTCCAAGCATTCCTGAAGAAAAAGCCTGACTTAAACAGAAATTATGATGCCCAAACACAGAACTCAAGAGAATCACCAAAATATAATTAGGAAAGGAAAAAAAAATTAAGGGGCCCAATAAGTTCAAATGATTTGTATTCTTATAAGAAAAGATGATATTGATAACTCTTAAAATTGATATTATCATAGGGTAGATAGAAGTAGTATACTTAGAGGTTACAGGACAAACTGTATAGGATATGTCAAAAATATAAAAAACTTGGAGTAAAAAAAAGGGATAATACTAAGAGAAATGGGAATAGAGAAAAATGAGGATAATACTAAAAGAAATGGGAATAGAGAAAAAATGGGGTAAATTTATATTTTGTAAGGAAGCTCATGGGTGTGGTGGGGAGAAGACCAATACAATGGAAGTGTAAAAGAGGTTGGCAACAGGTAATACCTAAATATTATGGGCACTGAAATTCACTTAGGGAAAACCAATCAGATCCATTGGGGCAGAGAATTGTATTGTGTCCTATAGAGAAGCAGAAGGGTAATAAACAGGCTGGTGGGGAGGGGAGCAATACAAAGTAGGGAAAGGTTAGGGAGTAATTTAAAGGGCACTATAATAAGAGAGGAAGAAATAAGAGGGAAGGAGGTGGGAAGGGGAGTAAAATTAAGGTGCGGAAATGGGGGAGACTGACTAAAAGGGAAGAGAAAAGGCAGAATCAAAGTAGGAAGTCAAAATAGAGGGGAATACACAGATAGTAATCATAAATGTGAATGTGAATGGGATGAACTCAACAATAAAAAGGAAGTAGATAGCAGAATGGATTAAAAATCAAAATCCTACCTTATGTTGTCTAAGAAACATGCATGAGGCAGGTAGACATACACAGGGTAAAGGTAAGAGGATGGAGTAGAATTAAATGGGCTGCAACTGAGACAAAGAAAGAAGGATTAACAATTATGATCTCCAACAAAGGGAAAACAAAAATAGGTCTTATTAAAAGAGATAAGGAAGGTCATTACATTTTGATGAAAGGCAGTATAAATAATGAAGAAATATGAGTACTTGACATATATGCACCAAATGGTATAGCATTCAGATTTCTAAAAGAGAAACTAAAGGAGCTTAAGGAGGAGATAGATAGTAAAACAATACTAGTGGGGGACCTCAACCTTCCTCTATCAGAACTAGATAAAGTGAACCAGAAAATAAATAAGAAAGAAGGGAAGTGAATGAAATGTTAGAAAAATTAGAGCTAATAGATATCAAGAGAAAAATAAATAGGGATGAAAAGGAATATACCTTTTTTAAATCAGCACATGGCACATATACAAATGTAGGAAAACAGAAATAGCAAATGCATTTTTTCAGACCATAATGCAACAAAAATCATAATCAATAATGGGTTGTGGAAAGGAAAACTTATAATTAATTGGAAACTAAATCATCTAATCCTTCAAAACTGGTGGGTCCAAAGAAGATGCCAAAGAAAAAATTATGGACTTCATTGAAGAGAATGATAATGATGAAATAATTTATCAAAATCTATAGGATGCAGCCAAAGCAGTACTCATGAAAATTTATATCCCTGAGTGCATATAACAACAAATCAGAGAGGGAAGAGGTCAATGAATTGGGTATGCAACTTAAAAAAAAACTAATAAGAGAACAAATTAAAAATAGTTAGATAAAAACTAAATTGGAAATCCTAAAAATCAAAGGTGAAATAATAAAATTGAAAGAAAAAGAACTATTGAAATAATAAATAAGAGTAGGAGCTGGTATTTTGAAAAAAAAAACAAATAAAATAGATAAAGTATTGGTTAATCTAATAAAAAAAGAAAATCAAATTAACAGTATCAAAGATGAAAAGGGTGACCTCACCTCTAATGAAGAGGAAATTAAGGAAATAAAGAACTATTTTGCCCAATTACATGGCAATAAATACAACAATCTAGGTGAACTGAGTGAATATTTACAAATATATAAATTGCATAGATTAACAGAAGAGGAAATAGAATACTTAAACAATCCCATCACAGAAAGAGAAATTGAACAAGCCATCATGGAACTCCCTAAGAAAAAATCCCTAGGGCCAGATAGATTCACAAGTGAATTCTATCAAACATTTAATTTAAAGAAAAACTAATCCCAATATTCTATAAACTATTTGACATAATAATCACAGAAGGAGTTTAACAAATTCCTTTTATGACAGAAATATTTTACTGATTCCAAAGTCAGGTAAATAAAAAGAAAATTACATACCAATCTCCTTAATGAACATAGACGCAAAAATCTTAAATAGAATACTAGCAAAAAGACTCCAGCAAGTGATCACAAGGATTATTCACTATGATTAGGTGGGATTTATGCCAGGAATGCGAGGATGGTTTAATATCAGGAAAACTATCTGCATAACTGACCATATCAATGACCAAACTAATAGATCATATGATTATCTCAATAGATGCAGAAAAAGCCTTTGACAAATTACAGCATCCATTCCTATTGAAAACACTAGAAAGCATAGTAGTAGATGGGCCTTTCCTAAAAATAATAATATATATTTAAAAGTATCATCTACAATGGGACTAAATTAGAAGTCTTCCCAATAAGATCAGAAATAAAGCAAGGATACCCATTATCATCTCTATTAATTAACATTGTACTAGAAACACTAGTGGTAGCAATTAGAGAAGAAAAAGAAATTGAAGGGATTAAAGTAGGCAATGAGGAGATCAAGCTATCACTCTTTGCAGATGATATGATGGTCTACTTAAGAAACCTAGAGAATCAACTAAAAAGCTAGTGGAAATGACTTTAGCAGAGTTGTAGCATACAAAAATAAACCCACACAAACCATCAGCATTACTATATATTTCCAACTCAACTCAGCAACAAGAGTTAGAAAGAGAAATTCCATTTACAATCACCCTAGACAATAGAAAATATTCAGGAATTTATTTGCCAAGACAAACACAAGAATTATATGAACACAACTGCAAAACACTTTTCACACAATTAAAACTAAATCTAAATAACTGGAAAAACATTAATTGCTCATGGATAGTGTAACCTCAAAATTTCTTAGACTTATAAATGTTGGAAATTTCACCATTGGGAAATTTCATACTTGAAAATTTTCCTATTGATAGTGGGTCTTGACTATTGGAATGTGAACCCCATTGGCATGGGAGGTTCCTTCTCCTTCCCTTCTTAAGATTACTTTAGGACAGAAACCCTTTGCTGAACAATGGAAAGGACTTTGACCTATGCTTAAGCATAGAACAGGAATTTCTTTGAGTCATGATTGATTTTAGAATTGATACAATGGAGATACTTGGAATCAATCTCCACCCTATTCAGTCCTAACAGGATTGAGTAAGGGCTGCAGCCTAGATCAAAATTTAATTATTCCAATCTCTACCCTACTCAGGTTAACAGGATTTAGAAAGGGCTGTAGCAAAGGAGCAAAGATTTAATTATTTGAAAATATGACCTTCAACAGACATGTGCAAAGCCTCTGGGCGGTCCTGGGTTAAACTAGAGCCACCATTGGCACAGGGAAATTGATGGACAGTGATTGGTAGATGTGAGAACTGAGGGGAGGCAACTTGGATGGTTTCCTTAAAGAGAGGGGGGGTCTGAAGACTGAGGGGGGGGTTGAGAAGTTGGTTGGTGTGGTTGGTGTGTGCTCTGAGAAGCTTGCTCTGAAGGAAGCTGAAAGTGGGGGCCTCTGAGACTGTTTCTCCATTTTGGTCACTGATCTCTTTTCTTTGCCCCAGCTATCTAAGGGCTTGGGCCTTTTGGCCCAGCCTAAACAGAAGGGGTATTTATCCTTCTCTCCCTTTTCTCTCTCTCTCTCTCTCTAATTACTTCCTCCTATTGTAATTAAACTCCATAAAAGATTGACTGCTGACATAAGTTTTCATTTAGGAATTACATAGCTGATTCCTTGGCGACCTTAAATTAATATATATCAGTCTTTTAAAGTGATTTCCTTGTCACAATAGGATGAGCTAATATAATAAAAATGACAATCCTACCCAAATTTACTTATTCAGTGCCATTCCTATTAAACTACCAAAATTAAATAAAATTAAGTTTTTATACAAACAAAACCAAATACAATCAAAATCATAAGGAAAACAAACTGAGAGAACATTTTTATAACAAAACTCTTTGACAAAAGTTTAATTTCCCAAATATATATGGAACTAAGTCAAATTTACCAAAAAATCAAGCCATTCTCCAATTTACAAATGGTCATGGAACATGAATAGACAGTTTTCACAGGATGAAATAAAAACTATCAATAAACACTTGAAAAAGTATTCGAAATCCCTCCTGAGTAGAGAAATGCAAATTAAAACAACTCTGAGGTACAACCTCATAACGTGGCAGTCTGGCCAATATGGCAGCAAAGGAAAGTGATAAATGTTGGAGGGGATGTAGCAAAATTGGGACACTAATACAGTTCTGGTGGAGTTGTGAATTGGTTCATCCATTCTGGAGGGAAATTTGGAACTATGTACAAAGGACTTTAAAAGAATGCCTACCCTTTGACCCAGCCATACCACTGTTCGGTTTGTACCCCAAAGAGATAATAAGGAAAAAGACTTACACAAAAATATTTATAGCTGCACTCTTTGTAGTTGCAAAAATTGGAAAATGAGGGAGTGCCCCTCAATTGGGAAATGGCTGAAAAAATTGTGGTATCTGATGGTGATGGAGTACTATTGTGCTGAAAGGAATGATGAACTGGAGGATTTCCACGTAAACTGGAAGAACCACCAGGAATTGATGCAGAGTGAAAGGAGCAGAGCCAGGAGAACATTGTACACAGAGACAGATACATTATGGCACAATTGAATGTAATAGACTTTTCTACTAGCAGAAGTGCAATGACCCAGGACAATTCAGAAGAACTTATGAAAAAGAATGCTATCCACATCCAGAGAAAGAACTGTGGGAGCAGAAACACAGAAGAAAAACATATTATTGATCACATGGTTGGATGGGGATATGATTAGGGTTTTGGCATTAAAAGATCACTCTACTACAAATATGAAAAACATGGAAATAGGTTTTGAACAATGATACATGTATAACCCAGTGGAATTACTTGTCACCTCTGGGAGTGGGGAGGGAAAAGGGGACAGAAATCATGAATCATGTAACCATGGAACAATATTCTAAATAACTAAAAAATCAAAAGTATTAATAAGCACATGAAAAAGTGTTCCAAATCTCTCATAATTAGAGAAATGCAAATCAAAATAACTCTGAGGTAACAATTCACACCTAGCAGACTGGCCAATATGACAGGAAAGGAAAATAATAAATGTTGGAGGGTATGTGGCAAAATTGGGACACTAATACAGTGCTGGTGGAGTTGTGAATTGGTTCATTCATTCTGGAGGGAAATTTGGAACTATGTGCAAATGACTTTAAAAGAATGCCTACCCTTTGACCCAGCCATACCACTGTTCGGTTTGTACCCCAAAGAGATAATAAGGAAAAATATTTGTACAAAAATATTTATAGCTGTACTTTTTACAGTGGCAAAAATGGAAATAAGGAAGTATTCCACAATTGGGGAATGGCTAAACAAAAAATATAAAAAATATGTGATGGTGATGGAATACTATTGTACTTTAAGGAATGATTTAACTAGAGGAATTCTATGTGAATTGGAAAGACTCCAGGAATTGATGCAGAGTGAAAGAAGCAGAACCAGGAGAACTTTGTACATAGAGACTGATACATTGTGGCACAATTGAATGTAATGGACTTCTCTACTAGCAGCAATGCAATGATCCAGGACTATTCTGAGGGACTTAGGAGAAAGAATGCTACCCACATCCAGAGAATGAACTGTGGGAGTAGAAACACAGAAGAAAAACATATGATCAAGTGGTTTGATGGTAATATGATTAAGGATGTTGACTTTGAATGATCAGTATTGCAAATATTAAAAATATGGGAATAGGTTTTGAACAATGAAAAAAAAAACCAACAGGTGTTCTTTATGAGGTCTTCCTTACTAGGTATTCCATTAGCATTTTTTCCAGACTTCCTCTGGTTCCCAGGAACTTGGTAAGACAGAGTCAGCAAATGTGCTTTCATCTCATCTTTCTTCATGTTCTCTACTCCTGAGATTCAGATTGATTTTATATTCATGCAACTTTTATGAATGGAAGTTTTTCAGATTTTTTATTTCATAAGAACAAAACTAGCTAGTAAATATGGAGGATAATGTAAAACCAATTATGGATAGGGTATTGTACTCTTGTGCTTCTAAAATTATAGACCTGTGAGGCTGATGATAATCATTGATTGTATTTCTGAAGAAACAGATGTTTTGTGGGTACTTAAATGTAATCATAAGTCCTGACCAAAAAAACCTTATTTTCTTTTGAGAGAGAGTTTCTAGGTTAATAGAGGAACAGAGATTACAGTAGATGTAAGTATATCTAGATTTTAATAAGACAATCAATCACTAATATCTTTTATGACATCATCAGGGGCAAATTAAATGAAAAAGATTTGATATGAGTACTATTAGGAGGATTTATAAACAGTTGCACAATTTTACTCAAAGTAAATTTATTAGAACTTTATCCAAGATTACATCCTAGGTCCTCTTCTCTTCTTCTTTTATCCTAGCAATTCTTAACTGAAGTTTGTGAAATTAAAAAAAAGAATTTTTAAAAAATTTGTGCTTAAATATAATTAGTTTTCCTTGTAATACTATGTAAAAATTTTATACACTTAAGAATATTATTTTTAGGGTTTATGGATTTCACCGGACTGCAAAAGTGGCCATTGATAGACAAAGGGTTAAGATTCCCTGCTCTATTTTGTGTCTTGGTAGCCACATTCATTGTGTACCATTGATTTAACTATCACCTCTTATGCCTTGTCTATGTAGATGTCTGTCAGACTGAAATATTTAGTTCCAGTTTCTTTCCATGGGATTGAATCCCACATTATTAATGGCTAGTTGGACATTTCAAACTGAATATTTCATAAACATCTTTAACTCAAGATATCTATAACTGAACTCACTATTTTTCTCACTAAATCATCCCCATGTCCAAAATTCTCCATTTCTGTCAAATGTACTATCATCCAGTTTTCCATATTCATAACCTCAGCATTATCCCAGACTTTTCATTCTGTCCATATTCATATCTCACATATCCAATAAATTTCCAAAATTTCCAAATCTTGTTTCTATTTTTACAACTCTTGCATATATGACACCTTCTCTCTAATCACATGACTACCACCTTAGTCCAGGTTATCATCTTATTTCAGCTTGATTACTTCATCAGTCTCTTAATCATTCTCTCTGCCTCAAGTTTCTCCACTTTAGTCGATCCTACATATTGCTGCCAAAATAATTGTTCTTAAGTGCAGACTTCATCTAATGGATCTCCTACTCTACTAACTACAGGGGCTTCATATTACTTCTAAGATAAAACACAGACTCCTCTGTTTAATTTTTAAAGAGTAGCAAAACCTTGACCCAATCTCTATTTCCATTCTCATTATATATCCTACCTACATCTTACTCCTAAATTCAGCCAAACTGGCCTTCTCTCTGTTCCTCCCATACCACACTGTCTCCAGTGCCTTGGCACTTGTCAGTTTTTATTCCTAGAATGCATTCTCCCTTTACCACTACTTAATATAGTTCATCTTTCTTAAGAAGCAACTCAGACAGTATCTCTTCTGCATGAAGCCCTTTCAGATTCCAACTGTCATTGCTCTCATATCAATCTACCATATGTTTAAGCACTTTATGTGCATTTCTATTTACTAGTTTTATATCTTCTATATTTTATGTGTACTTGTTATTTTTACCTTTAGCAGAAAGTAAGGGATATAGTACTAGAGCTTAGGAGATAGATGCCCAGGTTTGAGAATCATCTCTCAAAGAGCTGATAATCAAATCCATGATAAATATAATGAGTTCCAAAACAGGATTTAGACAGAAAGTCTTATAGCCTGGTCCTCTTTTTGATTCAACCTACACATTACTGCTAAATTAATCTCTTCAATGTACATGAAGTATAGGATTTCAGAGTTGGAAGGGATCTGAGCTGCTACCTAGTCCAAATCATATCCCCATAAAAATTCCCACTGAAACATATGTAACAAGTGGTAATTAAACCTTTGCTTGAAGATCTCTAATGATCAGGAACACCCACTGTCTACTTAAAGAAGTTCTAAAACTTTAGCCTCCAATTCACTTTTCTGATCTTATATGATATATTCTATTTGCATATCCCAAATGCTTTCCAAATTGGACCATTTCTCAAAGATATCCAGTCCTTTTTAACCTTTGTCCCTTTTTAATACCACATTTACAATGCTTTTCTTCTTCTCAATTCCACTCTTTTAAAGTCCTACATTCTCATCAACATTATTCAAATAAACTGTATTCCAGTTAGAAATCTTTTCCTTCTTTGGAATCCAAAGAGCACTTTCCTTATACTTCTCTTAGACTCAAAAGGGTTATACAGAACTCAGAGAAAGAAAGAAGCACATCATCTAGTCCAGTCAAATAATTTTTAAAGCTAAGGAAACTGAGGTACAAAAAAAAAGACTTGTTCAAAGTCATGCTAAGTATCAGAGTTGGCTACCAATTTAGATCTTTATTCCAAAAACTACTACACCACTCTAATACCTTATGCATTTAGTATATTCTATTTTTGTATGTGGGTTATTTTTATCCCTTAGTTAATTATCTTATTTATCCTTCTTTACTTCAGTATTTATAAAATCATTTTCTTATAGGAAGACAAATTAAGGGGCAACTATGAGAGCACTATGCCTGGAATCAGGAGGACCTGGATTCTTTGTCTGGCCTAAGACACTTTATAGTTATATGACCCTGGATATATAGTCACTTAACCCTGACTGCCTAGCCTTTGCCATTCATCTGTTTTAGAATCGATAGGTTTGAAAGTAAGGATTTTTAAAAAAGGCAATTTTAGAATTTGAAGGGACTGCAGGCTACCTATTCCAATCCTCTTATTTACAGATCACAAATATGAGTTGCATAGATGTGATGTAACCTGTCTAAGATCACTCAGATAGTAAGCAGAACAGTCAAAACTTGAACCTAGCTGACTCCATATCAACAACACTTTCCCCAGTGCAACCTAACACCTCCTAACTAATCTATGATTCTGTGATAAATTATGGCTCTTTACTAGATGTTACCTCATAATTATCTGTGTCTCTTATCTCACTTCCATTCCCCTACTCTACAAAACCATTTCTGGAGAAGCAAATCAAAGTACAAGTTAAAAAGCAAGAAGTAAAGAATATTTACCTATTTGACAGGATTGTCCCTTAAGTCTAAAAAGACTAAATTACATGATATGATATTTTCTTGAGAACAACAAAAGAAAACAAGAAGAATGTAATTCCTGAGGGTAGAAAGAACAAAAAAAAATTAAGAGAAGAAACAATTTCTCCTTAATTGTGTGTGCCCTACTGTTTCAAGTTAGGGTTTGAAAATCTGTCTTCAGAATTCATCCAATCTGAGTATGGTCAAAGGTCAATTATGTCTATGGATACCTGAAATCATATGCAGATGAAAAAGAACATTTCACTTAAGTTATATGAATGCTTTTCCAACATAATGCTAAACATATGAATGTTTTTAAATATTTGGATAGTTGCATTTTCATTTAAAAGATTTTGAAATGATTTAAAAGATTTAGAAATGTAGATTGTAATTCTTAGACAATAAATCTTCTAATAACCTCTTGGATATAGCTAATAACTCTTTCTAAAAGTGATAGTTTAAGAGCAAGGAATCTAATTTCTCTCCCAAAACACCAATTCTTAATTAACTTATTTACTCTATTGATTCATTAGTTTCATTTGTCAGCAGCTTTCTTATCTTACAGTTACATTTTAAGAGGTTCATACTGACACTGGGAATAATAAAATGTGATTTTGTCTGGCATTCAGAGTCATATCATCATCTAGCCTTACCTTATTTCTCATTACTGCAAAGCGTGAACCCTATTATTAAATTCAGCAAAGGAGACATTTAGATAAAGTATAAGAAAATTGAAGATACAGAGATCACTTTGTTAATTCACTTTGAAAATCTAAATCCCATATGTCTCTTAGATAACAACTATTTATTTGGGCTGGACCTATAATTTTATTTATATAAGTTCCTTATATACTGGAACTACCAGTGAGGAAATTACCCTCTAGCAATGCAGATTAATTAAAGAATCAATCAGAATTTATTAAGGACCCAACATACCCCAACATCAAGCTACAAAGGCAAAAATGAAATAGAATCTTATCAAGGAGTATATACATTACAATCATGGTAACAACGTATCTATACTTAAGTTTACCAGAAAGATCTCTACAGAACAAATTTAAAGAGAAAGGAAGGTAATTTTGGGATAAAGAACACTTTGCTAGGGAGATTAGGAAGGCTCAAGTTTAGGGTATAAGTTGAGCTAAGTCTTAAAGGAAATCAGATTCCAAGAGATAAGATATAATGATTCTAGGTATAAAAACAGACAATGCAAAGGCATAGTATGGGAGCCTAATGTGTGAGGAACAAGTAGACTAGTTTTCTGAGGAACTTGGAGGTTAAGTGACTTGCCCTAGTGTCAAATAGCCAACATGTGTCATAGTCACACATGTGCTTTTGAAAATTCTCTGATAGCTGCATAGAGAACACAGTAGATAAGGGAAAGATCAGTAGCAGGAAAAACAATCAAGGAAATAAAAGATGAAAGTTTGAATTAAAGTGGTAGTCATGTGAGCTCACAGGAGAGAGCAGAGGCCAGAGAGTGGAGATCCTGGGGAAATAAAAACAATAAAAACGACATCTGATTAGCTGAGGTGAGAGGAGAGAGTAATTGAGGATAATCTCAAGATTATATGATTTATGTGATGAATGATAGTGATTCTCTTCAGAGAAACCGGGAATTAATAGGAATTGTGTATTTAGTGATAAAGGTAGGGAGCCCTGTTTTGGACAAGTTGATTTTGAGAGTTTTACAAGGAACGAGGAAATGTTCAATGGACAAGTTAGTGATGCTGAACTAGAATTCAGGAGAGAATCAAGAATTGGATAGATCTCAAGATCTGATAGAGATTCACACAAAGATGATAACTAAATCCAAAAATTGGGTGAGGTCACCAAAAGGAATAACAAAAGAGGACCAAGTACAGGGGTTTGAGATATACTCATATGGGGGGGCATGGAAAATATTCCAACAAAAGAAACTGAAGATAACCCCACAAGGAGAAACAGAAAAGCAAGATGTGAAAACTTAGAGAGGAGAAATCATACAGGAAGAGAAAATGATCAGCAGTATGAAAATGCTGAAAATGATAATTTAGACTTTCAATTAATAGATCATTATTAATTTTGGAGAGAATAGTTTCATTTGGATGATGAGATCTGTAATAAGGGAATTATTTGTATGGTAAATGATAACTAAAGATTAGGAGTGTTAATCTCCTTCCTTCCTCCCTTCCTCCCTTCTTCCTCGCTTTCTCCCTCCCCCCTTCCTGTTGATTTTATTGATTCTCTCATCTCAAGGGTAAGTTTATGATATCTCAAATGAAATACTCTTTCTCTTCTCTAAATTAAGTAAGGGATTTATTGGGAAGAAAGGAAAGATAAGAAATGGAGGGGGAGAGGGTTTGGGTTTTCCCCAAGACTAAAATAAGTCTTAGGTTGAAGTATGGTAGAATACAGTACAATTTGAGAAAATGGGCTGACAGGTCTGGAAGTTCAGTCACTATCACAACAGAGCAAATCAGAGAGAGCTGGATTTTGTTCTTTCTTCTGTCTCCAAAAGCCCAGAGAGAAAGAGAGTCCTGACTTTACTGTCTTCAAAGCCAAAGAAAACAGACTTCTTCTGTTTTTCAAGGCAAAAGACATAACAGACTCCAGTTGGTCTGCTCCTTCCTCCAATTGCTTTTTTCCCAGTCACATTCCAAACAGAATGCTCTTGTTTGAATGACAGGTCATCAGACCCAGATATTCCTGCCTTGTTGCAAGCTTTTCCAATTTCTCTCATCCAGAGATCTCAAGCATGATTGCAAAAGGTTGTGAAGTAAATGAAAAGACAGCTAGTAGCAGCAATAGGAGTAGATATGTTTTTTTGGAGCTTGGCTGTCAAATGTAGGAAAGAAATAGCATAATTCCTTAAGGGCCAAGTGAGTTTTTAAGGATACATAAGACCCAGGTGTATTTAAAAATATTGAGGATGGGGGAAGTTAGGTGGTTCAGTGGAATGAGAGCCAGGACTAGAGAGAGGAGGTACTAGGTTCAAATTTAGCTGTAGACACTTTCTAGCTGTGTGCCACTTAACCCCCATTGCCAATCCCTTACTGCTCTTCTGCCTTGGAACCAATACACAGTGTTGATTCTATGATGGAAAAATAAGGGTTTAAAAAATTAGAGAAGGAACTGATAGGGAGAGAGTGAAGATTAGATAGGAGGCTGCTTGTGGTGAAAACCTCCTTGGGGTATAGGGAGGAAATGGCATCAAGGATACAGGTGGCAGATGGGTGGGGGTAGAGCAATTAGATTTTGGTAAGGATAAGAGTCATTTCTTCAATAGCCTGGAATAGAGAAGATAAGAATGGAGGATGGTATGAAGAGATTATAATATATATAAAGAAGAGAAGTGAAAGTTCACAGCAAATGATGTCAATTTTAAAAATCAGGAATAAGGTGAAATCCTCACTTGAAAGATAGAGGAAGCTTTTCTGTTACTGCTTAGGATACCACCATATGTCCAAGCACACAGATTCACTACCTAGATGTCATTCTTGTCTCTTTGCCCCTACTTATCCAAAATATCTAACGCAATTAACAAATCCTATAATCTTTCCACACAAGCTGTCCCATACTTTCCCACTCCTTCCTACTCACATAGTTACCATGCCAATTCAGTCTCATTATCACTTTTCACCTGGACTATTTGTCTCTATGCTTCAAGATGTAACCCACTCTAATTCCATCATCTACATAAAGCAAAAGTGATTTTTTGAAACACAGGTCTGAATAGGTGATCCAATTACCCCACAAACTCTAAGGTAAAATATAAAATCCTTATTGCAGCTAAAGCAAAATATAAATTCTTCTGTTTTATATTTAAAGCTCCTCATAAAATGATTTCTTCCTACTTTTCCTCATTTTGCACTGTATTCTAGCCATACTAGAACTACAAAACAATGTTTTACAATTCATAATACACTTTATATTTCATCTTTGTGACTTTGTACTTGCTGCTTCCCACACAAAGAATGAGCTTTTACTTCACCTGTCTCTTGGCAAAGATTTTCTGGTTTTGTTCAAGGTCACCTCAAAATATTACCTTTTTCAAGAAGCATTTCTTGATTCCCCTCTACTTATTACTCCTTCCCAAAACTACATTTTATTAATTTTATATCAATTCTATGGATATTCATATATGTACATGTTGTCTTTCCTATATAAGAATGTAAGTTTTTTGAGGCCAAATATGGTTTCACTCTTGTTTTTTTATCCCCAGCACTAAGGACAATGCCTTGAATTAGTAAATGTTTAAAAAAGTGCTTACTTATTAGAATAGATTAATAGGTTGAAAAAGACTAGAGATCTAAAGTGTCAAAGAAGCCTATTTTAACATTTATAATAGTAAATGTAAATGAACTGAATTCACCAGTTAACATAAAAGTGGTTTCAGAATGTATTAGAAAGCAGAATTTTAAATTGAAAGTCAAAGAACTATTGATTTAATAAATAAGACTAGAAGCTGATACTTTGAAAGAACAAATAAAACAGACAAAGTACTAGTCAGTGTAATTAAAAAAAAGGAAAGAAATAAACCAAATTGACAGTATCCAAGATGAAAAAGGAGACCTCACCTCTAATGAAGAGGAAATTAAGGCAATCATTAAAAACTACTATGCCCAATTATATGGCAACAAATATGGCAATATAGGTGATATAGATGAATACTTACAAAAATATAAATTGCCTAGACTAAAAGAGGAAGAAATAAATGACCTAAACAACCCCATATCAGAAAAAGAAATTGAACAAGCCATCAAAGAACTCCCTAAGAAAAAATCCCCAGGTCCAGATGGATTCACAAATGACTTCTATCAAACATTCAAAGAACAACTAATCCCAATATTAAACAAACTATTTGACAGAATAAGCCAAGAAGGAGTTCTACCAAATTCATTTTATGACACTAACATGGTACTGATCCCAAAGCCAGGCACACCAAAAACAGAGAAAGAAAACTATAGACCAATCTCCCTAATGAATATAGACGCAAAAATCTTAAATAGGATACTAGCAAAAAGACTCCAGAAAGTCATCACAAGGGTCATCCACTATGACCAGGCAGGATTCATACCAGGAATGCAAGGATGGTTCAATATTAGGAAAACCATGCACATAATTGACCATATCAACAAGAAAAGTGACAAAAATGATATGATTATCTCAATAGACACAGAAAAAGCCTTTGATAAAATACAACACCCATTTCTATTGAAAACACTAGAAAGTATAGGAATAGAAGGGCCTTTCCTAAAAATAAAAAACAGTATATATCTAGAACCATTAGCCAACATCATCTGCAATGGGGATAAACTAGAAGTCTTTCCAATAAGATCAGGAGTAAAACAAGGATGCCCATTATCACCTCTATTATTTAACATTATACTAGAAACACTAGCCGTAGCAATTAGAGAAGAAAAAGAAATTGAAGGTATTAAAATTGGCAATGAGGAGACCAAGCTATCACTCTTTGTGGATGATATGATGGTTTACTTAAGGAATCCTAGAGAATCAACCAAAAAGTTACTCGAAATAATCAACAACTTTAGCAAAGTTGCAGGATACAAAATAAACCCGCATAAGTCATCAGCATTTCTATATATCTCTAACCCATTTCAGCAGCAAGAATTAGAGAGCGAAATACCATTCAAAATCACCCTAGACAATATAAAATACTTAGGAATCTATCTGCCAAGACAAACACAGGAACTATATGAACACAACTACAAAACACTTTCCACATAGTTAAAACTAGATCTAAACAATTGGAAAAACATTGATTGCTCATGGGTGGGACAAGCTAACATAATAAAAATGACAATCCTACCCAAATTAATTTACTTATTTAGTGCCATACCCATTGAACTACCAAAAAACTTCTTTACTGAATTAGAAAAAAACATAACTAATTTCATTTGGAAGAACAAAAGATCAAGGATATCCAGGAAAATCATGAAAAAAAATGCAAAGGAAGGAGGACTTGCAGTCCCAGATCTCAAACTATACTATAAAGCAGTGGTTATCAAAACAATTTGGTACTGGCTAAGACACAGAAAGGAGAATCAGTGGAACAGACTTGGTGTAAATGATCTTGGCAAGACAGTTTATGACAAACCCAAAGATCCCAGCTTTTGGGACAAAAATCAATTATTTGATAAAAAACTGCTGGGGAACTTGGAAGACATTGTGGGAGAGATTAGGTTTGGATCAACACCTCACACCCTACACCAAGATAAATTCAGAATGTGTGAATGACTTGAACATAAAGAAGGAAACTATAAGTAAATTAGGTGAACACAGAATAGTATACATATCAGACCTTTGGGAAGGGAAAGATTTTAAAACCAAGCAAGACATAGAAAGAGTCACAAAATGTAAAATAAATAATTTTGACTACATCAAATTAAAAAGGTTTTGTACAAATAAAACCAATGTAACTAAAATCAGAAGGGAAGCAACAAATTGGGAAACAATCTTCATAAAAACCTCTGACAAAGGTTTAATTACACAAATTTACAAAGAGCTAAATCAATTGTCCAAAAAATCAAGCCATTTTCCAATTGATAAATGGGCAAGGGACATGAACAGGCAGTTTTCAGCCAAAGAAATCAAAACTATTAATAAGCACATGAAAAAGTGTTCTACATATCTTATAATCAGAGAGATACAAATCAAAACAACTCTGAGGTATCACCTCACACCTAGCAGATTGACTAACATGACAGCTGTGGAAAATAATGAATGCTGGAGGGGATGTGGCAAAGTGGGGACACTAATTCATTGCTGGTGGAGTTGTGAATTGATCCGTCCATTCTGGAGGGCAATTTGGAATTATGCCCAAAGGGCGATAAAAGACTGTCTGCCCTTTGATCCAGCCATAGCACTGCTGGGTTTGTACCCCAAAGAGATAATAAGGGAAAAGACTTGTACAAGAATATTCATAGCTGGCCAAAAATTGGAAAATGAGGGGATGTCCTTCAATTGGGGAATGGCTGAACAAATTATGGTATATGTTGGTGATGGAATACTATTGTGCTAAAAGGAATAATAAAGTGAAGGAATTCCATGGAGACTGGAACAACCTCCAGGAAGTGAAGCAGAGCGAAAGGAGCAAAACCAGGAAAACATTGTACGCAGAGACTGATACACTGTGGTACAATCGAATGTAATGGACTTCTCCATTAGTGTCAATGCAATGTCCCTGAACAATCTGAAGGGATCTAAAACACACTATCCACAAGCAGAGGATAAACTGTGGGAGTGAAAACACTGATGAAAAGCAACTGCTTGACTACAGGGGTTGAGGGGATATGACTGAGGAGAGACTCTAAATGAACACTCTAATGCAAATACCAACAACATGGAAATGGGTTCGAATCAAGGACACATGTGATACCCAGTGGAATCGCGCGCTGGCTATTGGAGAGGTGGTGGTGGTGGGGGGGGGTTGGGAGAAAAAGAAAATGACCTTTGTTTCCAATGAATAATGTTTGGAAATGATCAAATAAAATAATGTTAAAACAAAAGAAAGCAGAATTTATCTTTGTTCATTCATTTCAGTGATATCTGATTCTTTGTGAACCCAGTTGATGTTTTCTTCACAAGAATACTGTAATAGTTTGCCATATCCTCCTCCAATTCATTTTGCAAGTGAGGAACAAAGGAAAACAGTTAAGTGATTTGCCCTAGGATATGGTTTTAAGTGTATGAGGCAAGATCTCAGAAAGATGAGTCTTCCTGCCTTCAGACTCTGCATTCTATCTACTTGCTGCTCTAGTAGGAAATACATTTAATTAAAAATTATTTTCAAAGGCAAACTATAAGGCTGAACTAACATTTACCATGTTTCTGACAAGCTCAGGAAAAGTGGAAGATACTCTGAGAGGGTAGAATATATCCTTAGCCTTGCTCATAATAGGTATACAAGTATTAAATGTTTGCTGAGCAAATTAATTGAAGTGAATCATTAAGGGTATTATGCTAAAATTTATATAAAATTAGAACATAGTCACTTTAATTTCATGTAAATATACTATGCATATAAACATAAACGAGTATATATATATATATATGTACCTAATATATCTATGGAAAATTTTATGAAGGAAAAGCTTGCAAGCCTGTGAGATAGTTTTAAGAAGTAGTTTGAGATCTTTTAACACTTCATTATGAGAATGATAGACATTACAAAAACAAATAAGAAAAAAAGCCCACAGGGATGAATTAAACCAAATCAGAGAGAATTCAGTGGAAACAACTATGAATGTACATTTTTCCAAGTACACATGAAATGTAATACTTACAATATTTAAAATAATGAAACATTTTGTTTAAAAATAACTACAAAATGCTTTATTTAACCACACTTATAAGTATTACAAACCCCATCACAAAGTATGCATTGTTCATACATAGGTTAGCAGCATAATGATATAATAGAGGTATAGAATTATATAGAAACTAAAAATGATTTATTAATATATTATGATGCCTAATGAAAGAAGTTACTTTAAAAGCTTACATAAGAATTATTTAAGAGCTTATATATAAAAGTTATAATGTAACTATTATATATCAAAAGCTAAGGGATATAATTTAAATATCAAGAGGCAAATTGATAGTAATTAAATTATTTTAGTAATAAATTAGAGAGAGGAAAATTGCGAGCTCAACCTGTACTTAAATTTAGAAAAGAGAGCAATAAAAGGAAAGAAATAAGAAAAAGAGGTGTAACCAAAATAATATCAGTGATTTAAAAAAATATCAAACTTCTGATGCTTATTACTTGTATAAACCCAGGCAAGTCATTTAACTTCCCCAAGCTTCAGTTTCCTCATCTGTAAAATGAAGGGATTGGATTAGGAGACCTTTGAAGTCTCTTCCAGTTTCCATACCTATATATATATAACTTCTTTGAGAACAAGAACTGTTTTATTTTTGTCTTTGTGTCTCAAGCAATTAGCATCCTGGCACATAGGCAGCTGTTTATGTTGGTTCTGTTTAAATAAAATAAGCTATATTCTTTAAAAGAATAATAAAAGTAATAATTAGCAAGTTTATTTTCAAGAGTGAGAAAGTAAGGTCTAAAGGACATATTGCATCAAGGAGGAAAGATTACTAAACATACCTCTGACAATATATTTGAGGATCTAAAAGAAATGGATGATTTATAAAATTATAGAGTACCCAAATTAACAAAACAAATAGTTAATAATCTCATTATTCTAGCAAGATGTAGAAGAGTCCTACATAAAGAAACTTCAAAATAATTATAACAGAAATCAAGAAAGAACTAAACAAATATAGGGTTATCTCTTGCTTGTAGTTAGATGACATGAATATAATAAAACAGTAAATATTTTTCAAATTAATTTACAGATTTAATGTAATTTTATGAAACAGAATTAAAATGTAGAGAGGAAAAGTAGCTCAGAACACAGAGGACTGGCCCTACTATCTGAAGACCTAGGTTCAAGTCCAGCTTCTGTCACACACTGGCTATTTAACCCTGGGCAAATACTTTAGCCTTTCAGTACCCTGGACACTTGTCTAATATGATGAATTACAGGTAAGCTGATAAGCTGAATAAGTGGAAGTAATTTCCATAATGAAAAAATTCCATCATTGAAGTTACAGGTCTAAATTTCCTCCCTTCACCCCCATAACATGCCAATCAAAATACAAAAAGTCTACTTCAGAGAATTAGATAGACTTTAATTTTTTTTTTATTATTTTCTTAAACCCTTACCTTCCATCTTAGAATCAACCTTATGTATTGGTTCCAAGGCAGAAGAGTGGTAAGGGCTAGGCAATGGGGATTGAGTGACTTGCCCAGTAAGTCACACAGTTCTAAGAAACATATGAAGCCAGATTGGACATAGATGCTGCTTTCTCTAGGCTTGGCTCTCAACACATTGAGTCAACTAGTTGCCCCCAAATTAGATAATCCCAATTATTTTTAAAAGTCTGGTTGATGCTGGTGGGGAAAACACATAGAGAAAGAGATTGATAGAAGAGAAGGGAATATTCTCTACAGAATCCAATGAAAAAGAAGTTCGTAATTAATGAACTCCTGTTTAAAAAACTGCAAAATGCAATAATAATTAAAAAATTGGGGAAAATATAATTGCTTCATGGCACAAATAGTTTAAATAAATACCTCACATCAGATGTTAAAGTCATTAAAATTAGAAAAATGGATAATATATTAAACTCAGTTATGGAGAGGAGAACATTTTTTAATGAAACTAAAAGAAATTATTGGAAATAATTTATGGCTTCAATTATAAAAAATAATAAAAAATATTTTGCAAGAAAAAGTTTCTAAAGTAAAAAAGAAAGAAACTGGGAAAATATTCACAGCAAGTAGATTAAAGTCCAACTTCTATAATTTATAAAAAAATAATACGTATTCAAAAAGTAATAAACATTTACCCAGAAGACAATATTTAAAGGACATGAACCAACAATGTTTTAAGGAGAAAATGAAAATTGTTAATTCTCATATGAAGAGATACTCAAATTTCTTAGGAATCAAAAGAATTACAAATCAAGACAATCTTAAGGTATCACCTTATTATTACATTATTAGATAGCAAAAAATGATGAAATTGAGTTCCATTAATACTTTAGGGTCATAGATGTTTTATTACATTATCTGTAGAACTGTGGGCTGATATAAGTTTTAGGTGAGTAATTTGGGATATATCAGAAAAAGTCAATATGAAGTATATTTTCTGACTCAAGTGATTATATTACTAAGAATTCATCCTATAGGTATAAAGAAAAAAGTGACTCAGTGGTTAGGTACATGGTTAGGTATTCATAGGTACATGGTAAAACCTATCAGAACTTGTACACTATACCACAATAAGATATTTGAGAAACATAGGAAAGGTGCTAGAGATCATAGATATTATTGGCTTAGTGTTCTAAAATTTTTATAATGTCCCCTATAGTACTGTATTAAGTTATAATTATAAAAGCCAGTTCTGGGGGGAAAAAAAGGTTTCACTTTTAGAAATTTACAAGCAGATTCTTCTTTTCTGCAGTGATTCATAGTATCCCAAATGAAAGATTATCATGCATATCTTTGACAATATTGTAGTTTTGTAGGTAAGATGACTAATTACCAGGGTGATAAGCATGATCATGCAAATGTGCATGTTTATAGAATCAGATGAAAATTTGTAAGAGTTTGAAGTTGAACTTTGAAGTTATCTAGTCCAATCCCCTCATTTTACAAATGAGGAAATTAACACATAAAGGGGAGAAATGACTTGTCCAGGATGTGGTTGAGCTGGGTTTTAAACCTAAGTACTTTGAAATCACAATCCAGTGCTCTTTCTATTTTGCCATGCTATGGGAGTCAGTTCTTAAATATTTCTAAAAGAAGTGAAATACTAATTTATAAAGAGAGCAAACAATATGCTGTACCTATGCTCAATCTTCCCATTAACTTAAAAAACAGAGGAAACATGTCAATAAAAAAGACATTAAGGCACAATAAATGAAACAAAGGAAGTTAATGTAAAAAAGACAATATAACAAAGAGAAAAAAAAGATGAATAATTTTGTCATCCCCAAGAGGGATTTGTAGTAGATTCATTTTGATGTTATTAAGACGTTCTAGAGATATCTAACCAGTCATATATTGAAGATGGAGTAAGTAGAAAAATCAACAGTTTTTTTCTAAAGGACTTTAAAAATCTAGTCCTAAAACCAATTTAAAAAGCACTACTAGAAAAACTGGAAAATGCCAAGGAATGAAAAGATACCAAGTACTTGTACTTCACTTTGTCTCCTTTCTTATTCGTAGGTTTTGATATATTTTAGGTTTTTCATTTAATTACATATGACTCCTAATTTGTTACAAATAACCACATGTACACTTTCTCTTCACATTTCAAATTATATATACATATGTAATCTTTATTTTTAACTTAAAATTTTTATAACTTTAAATACAAACCATACACACATATATACCCATTTGTGTGTATTCCTTTGGTTTTCCACATGGTTGAATGTGAGTGATACAAAGGTAAAGAGTAAGTAATGCAAATCAAGCCATGTTAAAGATTAAATGTTAAGTTCTTTAATTATAAAATGTTGTAAAAATAGGAATGGAAACTTTATTGTAAAAATTATAACATTACCATAATTCAGGTAATTCTAAAGACAACTTATCAATTCCTTATGATTTGTGAAGAAAGGTAAAAATAAAAAAAAAAGTAAAGATCTGAAAAAAATTTAAAGTTAGTGTTCTAGTATTTGGGTCAATAAAATTCATCTCTCCCTTTTTTTAAGGGCAAAAGTTTCAGTCATTTAGTATAAAGCCAGTAAAAACTTTTAAAGTCCCAGACTAAATTTTAATTACTTACTTTCTTCTTCTGTTTGATTCTATAGAATATTTACGTGCTCGACTTCGACATATTCTTTGTTCCTGCAGCAATTTCTGACGTTCTTCTTCTAAATTTCTTTCTAGATGGATCTTCATATTTCTAGTCATGGTGCTAAATTAAGGAAAGTAGCTTATTTGAATCTTTCCTCAATGACAAATGCACATTCAGCAAATATTTCTCAAATACACACAGTTTGAAGAGGACCAAATTAGGTTCAGGAAAAGATGTCAAGTTTTAGATGAGACATGGCTCCTGCTTTCATGGAGAACAGAGTCTCCAATCCATCAAAAATATCAATGAGGTCTCTGTCACATGCAGACTTTATTGAAATGTATTTTCAATAATAATAAATGAGATTAGTTCCCAAATTCTAGTATAAAGGATATAATAATTACCATTATAGCCAAGTTTTGGCATAACTATATGAAGAACCAGTTCCAAATGAATAGAAGAAATTGGTTTTGTTACCTGTAGATTTGCATAAAATATTCTCAGATGATAAAAAAATCAAAAGTATTAATTATAAAACTCGTTTACTATTTATATAAAAATTCTCATGTAGTTATCATGATTCAATACATGTGTAACTTTGCCATAGGAAATAAGCTAATAATGATGAATTATATTTCCAAAATAATTCATTATTAATTCAAAAGGAAATATAGTCATTCCTTCCTTTATAGGCTATCCATTTCAGGTGACTTTCTCTAAAAATTTTGGATCACATGATCTTATTATTCCTTTGAACGCTGAAATTTATTTTCCTGAAATACATTGTACACGTCAGACCATTTTCTCTATTTCCCTAGCAGGGATAGTAGAGGAGTCAACAGAGGACAATAGATATTGGAGAAAGGGTCTAGCCAGGTATTTGTGGAGACTTCTAACATAGCTGTGTTCCATTGCAAATGAAAGTCCCTGGTCTTGTGAAGGTAGTAGAAATAGGTACCTAATGGCAGCCCTATTGCTCACTAACCAATACTAAGGCATGGATTCAAAGTGGACTGAGGATGGGACCTTAATTTAGGGCAATATTCAAGGCAAGGAGAGTTCACAAGTTTTAGGCTGCAAACTGAGAGAATAGCATGTACCAAAGCAAGTAGAAGCTTTGTGGTTCTAATCCCAGGAATGGAATAGTTTCTCTAAACTAGCAGCTAGGCCAGAATGAAACCTACACAAACATAACCAGTAAAGATCAAAGGGGAGCCCACAATTCTGTCATGCTAGACCTCCAGAGCTTTCCAGCCAGTTTAAGGTGGCTAAATTCAAAAGTAACCTAATAGTCCTCTAATGAGGGGGCAGTTCCCCAGTTGTGTTGCTCTGACCCAAGCAAAAGTCAGAAACTTGCAGAACTCAGACAAGGAATGCTACATTCAGACCTTGTTTTGGATCAGACTACTTTGGGCACTCTTAAAACTTGCAGGTTCCCAACTTAAGCTGTCCCTGGGATCCTAAAGTCATCGAATGCACAATACCTTGGGAATACAACAAAAGGATCTAAGAGGACATTCAACAAGACCAACCATGCCCTAGTCATTCCCTTTAGAAGTGTATGCAGCTTGATTTTAACAACAAATCCAAAGTTAGGAATAAGATTCAAGAAGTAGTAAAGAAAAAACAATATAACCATTAGGAGCAATTCTTGGCAATGTGGAGGGTAAAGGAAGAAACCTAGAAGAGAATGACTCTAAAAAATCTAAAAACAAAGTAAAAAAAAAAGTACAGCTTGGGCACAAGTTCAACTTCAACTAGAATTCCTAGAAATGATAAAGGGTTTTAAAAATTATTTTTTAGAAATCAAATGAGAGTTCTACAGGAAATAAATGGAAAATAAATGAGAGTTCTAGGGATAAAAATGAAAAGAAATTAGAGATAATGGAAAGAATATTTTGAAGAGAATTATCAGATTGAAGAATGAGATACTTAACCTTATCCAGTCAAAACACTTTGAAAATTAGAATGGGCCAAATAGAAGTTAATGACTCCTTGAGGCAACAAGAAATAATAAAACAAATTCAAAAGACTTAAAAAAAAACAAACAAACCAGAAGCAAAGTATCTCCTAGCAAAAAACAAAAACAAAAACCTGACCTAGAAAAGAAATTGAGGAGAAAAACATTGACTTACCTGAAAGTCATGACCAAAAAAAAAAAAAGCCTAAACATCATATTCAAGAAATCATAAAAAGAACTGTCTATATTTCTTAGTGTCATGAGGCAAATTAAAGAATCCACTGGTAATCTTCTGAAAGAAATCTCAAAATGAAAACTAATAAGAACATTATAGTTAAAAATCCAGAGCTTCTAGGGCAATGAAAAAATATTGTAAGAGATTGGAAAGCAGAAATTCAAGTACTGAGCAGCCATAGTAGTAGTAGTAGTCTCTCGGTGACGGAGAATGACTATTGTCTATGACTATGTGCATACTGAGCAGCCATAATCAAGATTATACAGCATTTAGTAGCCACCAATAATGAGTGTAGATGTTGGAATACAAAGTACAAAGAAGGCAAAGGATACAGGCTGTTGATGAAGAATAACTCACCCAGCAAACCTGAATATAATACTGTAAGGGAAAAATGGATCTTTAATTAGAGAACTTTGAAACTTCCTGATGGAAAGACAGGAACTGAGTAGAAACTTGAATGTACAAACAAACGAAAAAACAACTAACCATAAAAGGGTAAATATGAACAATTATAAGGGACTGGAAAAGGATGAGTTAGTGTTTGTATTCTAGGAAATGACAAAGGGGCTGATTTCAGAGAAACTTTTTAAAGTCTTGTATAAACTGGTACAGAGTAAGCAGAACCAGGAAAACAATATATCTATCTATCTATCTATATCTATCTATCTATCTATCTATCTATCTATCTATCTATCTATCTATCTATCTATCTATCTATCTATCTAATAACAACATTGTAAAGATAAACAACATTTTAAGACTTAAGAATTCAATCTATGCAATGACTAACCATGATGCCATAAGACTAATGATGACTAATGCTATCCTCCTACCTGATAAGAGATGATACTCAAATTCAGAATGAGATATACATTTTTAAATGCCCAATAGGAGAATCTGTTTTGCTTAACTAGGCATATTTATATTTTATTTTTCTTTCTTCTTTAATGGGGGTGATGGAGAGAGGTATTTCGGGAGAAAAGTGTTAATTGAACCTGTCTGTCAAATACTTGCAGATATTATGCTTAGTCATATATAGTTACATATATGTGAGGTAAAGGAGGGAAGTTTGAGCCATCATTAATCAATACCTTTTCATTTATTTAAAAATATAACAGAAATATAGTAACTATAGAAATATCAAATGAAATAATTATAAGTATCTGGCACATAGGGGCTGTTCAAGTCTTCCATGGACCCCACTAGAATTGAAATTTTTCTTAAAGAATAAAAATATTTGCAAACTTTGTGGCTGATGTTTGGCCTCAAGAAGCTTACAATTTAAAAGAAATAATGGCAAATTTACTACTGACTTGCACAACCAACTATATTGACAAGTCAAAGTCCCTAGAGAGAATCTCATAATTATTTCTGTAAAAAGGCACTAGCAGAAAAACTCTGTTCATGTCATTCAGTTTTTCAGTCATGTCCAACTCACTGTAAAAGGGTTTCCTTGAAAAAGATATCCAATTGATTTGCCATTTCCTTCTCCAATACATTTTACAGATGAAGAACTGAGGCAAATGGGGTTGAATGGCTTGCCCAGGGTCATGCAGCTAGTAAGTGTCTAAGGCCATATTTGAACTTTGGGAGATGAGTCTTTCTGACTTCAGGTCTGGGATTCTATCTATTGGGCCACCTAGTTGCATTAGAAAAAGTTTATGACTAATTAAAGAAGTAAAATATACTTTACCAACTTGCTACTTTTACTTAATATTCCTTTAGCAAACTACTATAAAGGTAATGACATAGACATGGACAATGGAGAAAAAGTAGAACTATTCAATTCTTATTTTGGTTCCATTTTCTCTGATAGAATAATCTGGGTTAGAAAGAACAGAACAAAAAAGGCCAGTAAGGTACTGAAACTAAGTATCAACATAGTGTAGCACATGGTTTTTAAATGTAGAGTTCACAAGAATTTTAAAAAAGACTTGAGAAGTACTTAGTCATAATTGTTTTCTTTGTGATCCTATGTATTTTATTTTTGCATTTAAAAACATTCTTCTGAGAAGGGGTTACTAGCTCTCCCTAGACTACCAGGTAGAAGGAGGAGGTCTTCTGGGATAAAGGGGATTCTCATTTAGGTATGAATTATACTAGATCACCCCTGAGATGCCTTCTCATTCTAAGACATTCTCTGATTTTCATCATATTGAGGAAGTCTACCAGGCTTTAGGGATAAGCCTTAATATTTTAAAAATATAATTATGGCCACCAATAAAACAATTTCTGTAAAGAAGGTAATATAATTGCCATAAGACCATAGATCTTGAGCAGGATGGAAACTGAGGAAACCATCTATTTCAGTTCCCTAAATTCTGTATATAAAGAATTGTGGGCCCAGGAAAATTAGTTGACTTTGCAAAGGTCATTCAGTTAGCAAATGTTAGCTTAAGATTTTAACCTCCACAAAAAATCAGATGCCTTTTCTACTGTACAATGCTTTCCTTCCACATATTTCAGTTCACAGATAAACCAGTAAGGGTGGTTACATGGCAGTTCTGAGTCCAATGAAATGGGAAAACTCTGGAATGTAGGGAAACAAGGAAAAGTTTTTTAATTTTTGAATTGAGTCAATTAAACAGTTGAATTTTAAGTGAATTTGTGACAGATTAACTTATATTAAACTTATAATTTCAATGAAATTGCCTAAAGTTCAGAATAAAACTCATTTTGAGATTTTAAGTTTAATAGTTTTAATAACTATTCAAATGTGAGAAATAGCATGGAATAATGCATAGCAGGCAGGTATTAAGGTCAGACAGACATGGATTCAAAGTCTACCTCTGACAAATAGAAATTGTATGAAGGTAAGTTAACTACCTAACCTCCCATTGTGTCACACAATTTTCTAAGACATAAGTAATGGAGAAGTTGCCACTTTGCATCCTAGGAGAAATTTCCATAACAAAGTACCTGATGAAATCATGGGTTTGGGATAAATAAAAACACTTGTACTTGTAATTATACTTTACAGATAATATCACTTTTCACTTAGAAAAGTCAAAGGCTTATCATAAACAAGATCCCTAAAAGAAAAAGTATGGCTGGTATTTAAATAAGACTTCCATACCATAATCTACCTCAACACCATAAAAGGAACACTATGAAGCAGTATGGAACAGTATGTATTTTTTTAATTCAACCATTCCTCCCTTCCCCCATGTCTCTAAAATTTCAATTTGTCTAAGGTAAAATACTCAATTTTTGGGTTATCCAAGTTACTTTCATCTTCCCTTTGCCAGCGACTGAAACAGTTTGTGGGCATGAGATGAGAAAAATGAGTAGTGGTGAACCTTTGCATCACATTTTGGTAAAAAAAAAAAAGGCAGGTGAAAGAGATACTAAGTTGGTAGCAGAAATTGGTTCTGGGGTTACCTATAGGTTTTAGTGCTCTGTACAAGTTTTCTTTCCTAAAAGCCTACTGAAGAATTGAAAGCTATAAGAAGTAACGGATAAAAAAGTAATTTCTGTGCCGGGAATTAAAACAAATAAGAAACCATGAAGAAATGTGCTTCTGAGACAGAGATTTAAAAATGCACAAGAATTAGCGAAAAGAAACAAAACTTGGAATATCGACGGCAGAGGAATAATCTGCCATAAAAATGGACACAAGCATAGTCCTTATTTGCAAGGACAGGCAGGGCAACGACAACACTGAGATATTTGTGACAGCCCCAAGAGCGGTGGGGTAGGGATTAGGGTAGGTCCTGGGTACTGTCATCATCATTCATTCAGAAACACAGAACTAATTATCACCCATCACCTTTTTAGAAGCGGTTTGCAAAGGAAGGATACTGATAGAAGTTGTTCCCTTGTAGTAAATGGCTTCTCCGTTGGGGGCCCGGGGAGACAGGGACAGTGCCTGGTCCCCGGGCTGGGCTCTTGGCCCCAGGCCGGCCCGTCAGCATCTCTCAGCCCAAAGCCTCCTTGACTCTCTGCCGACCCCCAGATGCTTCCCTCATGTCAGCTGCGCGGTGCCCTTCTGTCCTCCCCACCCTCCCCTCCCCTCCCCTCCCTCCCCACTTGTCCCCCACTCCCTAGATCCCAGAGGCCTCGAGTTACGAGTGCAGCAGGGTGGGCCGCGCCAGCCCAGGCTCCCGCGCAGCGGTTCTGCTGGTGGTGTTGGCGTCGGTGGCGATGGCAGCAGCTGCAGCAGCGGCGGCGGCGACCCCGCCTGGCAGCGGCAGCACCAGCAGCAGCAGCAGCAGCAGCCCTGCCGACTCCGCCGCCGCCGCCATCTTGACAACCAACAGACGCTGCTACCTTCGCAACGGAAACCAGGGAACGAGAGTTGAGGGAGCTTGGCGAGGCGGGGTGGGAGGTGGGGGAGGAGGGGAGCAAGGACACAGAACGCTGGTTAGTGGGTAGGGGAGCAGGGGCGGGGCCATGGACGAGTCAGCAGCCAATCCAAGGAGCCAATTCGGCCTCGCGGGGCTCATGCGGGCTGGGGAGCGGGACCTCAAGGGAGTTTCAGGGTAGAACAGAGAACGTCCTGGAGGAGCACTCTCTGTGACGGAGTTGGGTCACCACTGCCCCAGAGGAGCAAGATGTGGATGTGTTGTAAAATTGTCTGATCTCCACCCCCACCCCTCTCTCCACCTTGCACAGCTTGACCAACCTTTGAATCTCTCCTCAGAGATGATGACACAGATATATATGCTTTCATTCTAGGGACCTGAGATGGGTTTTCAGCCATTCAGATAAACGCCTCTTATCTTAAGAGACATTTACTGAAATGGACCATTCCCTCCCAGTTCTAAAGCTGTATTTCTGAGAGTTGTTCCTGCCTTTACTGCAGCCAGCCTCACCTAATGTCCACATCCAGTTACTAATTTAAAGTGTCACAAGGTTGTGATAGTCTCTGCCTTTCCACTTTGAGGCTGGCGGCCATTTATTGTCTCCGATCGATATTCTAAGACCTGTGGGGTGCGCTTTTAAAAAATAGTGAGACGACCCATCATCCAGAGAAGGTCAAAGAAAGATTTAATTTACAGTTATAAGTCAGATTTTAAAGCATGGAATTCTGATCCATCTGCTTGTTAGCTAAACTATAATATAGTATATACGTTTTGGTGAAAGAAAGTCTGAAAGCATTTGTTGGTTCCATCATAAGGTCATATTCAAATTCTGACTGATTTTCAGCTGATTTTCTTGCTGAAAAGTTCAGAGATTTAGAAACATAATAGATAGAACAAATATAGATTACTCACCCACAGTTCAAATGTCTCTGGCAGTCTATGCAGTTTTTTTGAGTTGAAACAAAGAATAATGTTTCCCGTTGACATTATTAAAAAAATACTTCCTCCCCTGCCAAAAAAAAAGAGAAAAAAGAAAGAAAAAGAAAGAAAGAAAAAGAAAAATAAAGAATATGACTAAATGGAATATACCAAAAAGACTGGCATTTTAAAAGTATCACATCTAATCTTGTATTGATTAAAGCTAAATAATAAACATTCAAAGGCAGCATGGTCTAAGTAGATAGAGGACTCTTCAGATTGAGAAGACCTAGTTTTGACTGATACTAGCTGTGTTACCATGGACAGTCACTTACACTTATTTTTTCAGTGTTCCCAAACAACTTTAAAAAAATTATAGGTAACTAAGTTTCTGATCTGCTTTAAGAGAGAATTTCTCTACTGATGAACTAATTGGAACTAATAGTAAACAAACACTGCTTTCCTGTATGTAGCATATCAAGGGGATAGAAAGTAGATGTAACAGGTTGATTGTCTAGGGAAAAACTAAGTGTGTCATACCAATCTAGGTATTTAGAACCGATTGTAGTATTTTGAACCTGAAGGTAGCTTAGAGAGATCATAGATTTAGAGCTAAAAAGGACCTTAGAATCATAAAATCAAATCCCCCCATTCTAAAAGATAAGTCCAGAAGGTGAAGTACCCAATATAACAGAACTTTTTATGCCATTACTTCACAGCTCCCTATTACTTATTACTGTTTTTATTACTTCCTTAGTAGAAGGAATAAGAAGTAAAACACAGGAGTGTATATATATATATATGTATATATATATATATATACATATATATATATATATATGCTTAGGGCGTGTTGGAGCACAAAAGACAACACGGCCATCCAATGCAGCTGAGGAAGTCTCCAGGTTTAACGACTTTTCGTGCCACTGGACCCAGGCTTCCAATGCTGAGAGAGTGGGACTGTCTCTGTGCATCGACTTTTCCACTTAAATCTTCATGCACAAGTGTCTTTGTGCACAAAAACACACAAAGACAATAGTCATCCTTGATTTACCGAGAGACTACTACTACTACTATTATATATATATATATACATATAATATATATACATATATATATGTGGAAAAGAATTGTCATATGAGGATCATTTGGAGAAAATGAGGGGTTTTTTGCCTGGAGAAGAGAAGACAAAGGAGGGATGCAAAAAATATCTTCAATAAATATCTTGAAGATATGACTTGTGAAGAAGAGGAGATTTATTCTTTTTGATCCCAAAAGACAGAACCAGGAGTAATGTGTGCAAACTGCAAAGAAACAAATTTAGGCCTGAAGTCAGGGGAAAAAACCCCAAAACTTTTCTAACAATTAGAGATGACCAAATGTCACCTTAAGAATTGATAGATAATAGCCTTCTCGTAGGTTCTCCAGGTCTTTAAGCTGAATCTAGAGAATCATTTGATTTGGACTGATTAACCCCAAGGTCCCTTCCAGCTCTCAAATGTTATCTTTCTATGAAAGAAGACGGTAGATGATGTTGCTATAGTTTTAGAATATTTAAGCATTATCTGGCTATCTTGAAATTCTAGGATTTAAAACAGTACTTCTTACTTTTTATTTGTTTTGTATATACTTATTTATGTACATGGTATCTTCCTTACGTTTCTTATGAACATTTGTACCTTTGCCTTCAATTTAACAACCTAATGCCTACAAGTCTGATAACATATTTGAACTTGGGTCTTGAGCCGCTGCCTGCCTTTTTCTGTTTCTGGTTTTCTTTTCAGAGCTTAGATGACCAAACTGTGATCCTGAAATGGTCATTTCCAGCCTTATAGGTAGACTAATGAATCTGAGAGGTCAGCTTCTGAGTCTTCTAGTTGAAATTGACTGGCAGCAGGATGAGTTTACACATTTGAGAGGAAGATCACAGCAGAAGGATGAACTTATTTCTTGGCATGGCTTATCAGAAGATATGAGCCTAGAGGTAATTGTTTAGACAGAGCTGAGATGAAATGTGAAATGCTGATTCAGCAGTCCCATACATTGCTTTCTGATTTAAAGTCTATATCTCCTAAGAGAATGTAAAAGTCCTTAAAGTTATGTCTGTTGCTTATTTTTGTTCATGTGTACTTGTGAATCTTTTACATTAAGCATTTCTTTAGCATGGAGGAAAGAAATCGCTGTTCTACACCTGATTTATATTTTACATTCAATATCTTTTAATGCCCCCCCCCCCACCTCCTCAACACATGCTATTTACTAGACCTAAACTTTGAGTAATTTTCTCTGTGGTTCCAAGGCTGAAGCATAAAGAGCCAGAGATAATGAAACCAAAATCAAGGAAAACTCCTGAAGTTGCTTTTTAGAGGTTAGGCTCCTCCCAACTGAATCTCAAAGTATGTGACTGAGCTCAGTGTTCAAGACAGACCTTTTGGTGAAGAAGAAGAGGTCTAGTGTTCTCAAGTCCTCTGGGTCCAGCAGTGGTAGTTTTTTATTAAAATTATATTCTGTTCCTTTATAAAGTTTAAGAGCTGAAGTTACAATAAAAATTTCTTGATGCTCACTTAGGCTAGTGGCCTTTTCAGAGAGACATATTTTCACATGACATCTTCTAAAAACATTTGATAGCTGTCTTTTGCCCTTATTCCCCCCCCCTTCAAAACCCAAAGATTGTTCTCAACAGAGAAAATGAAATCAATATGAGAGTCAAATAATTCTTTCTTCTCTTAAATACAGTATTTGGCCATAGTAGACACTCAATAAATACATATTGAATGAACCCACTGTCATCATTACATTTAATCTTTTAGCAGCTTTGACTTTTATATCATATACAGGTAACTTCATACTTTCTGTATTCATCATCCATCTTAGCAGTTCTGACACTTTTTGTGGACTTTTCCACAGTATCACATTCTTTCTCAGTTATCTGATCTTGCCTGCATATTCAACATGTCTTTTAAAAATCATTAGGAGATTATTTACTTTTATAGTCATATCAATATTAGAAATCATCATTTTTCCACAATTAGAGTAATTCATTTTTGGGTTATCCAAATTTCATTCTGATAATAATCATATTCCAGTTTGATGAACTTTCATTATATACTTTTAGATCATTGGCTCCTACTAATTCTTTCTCTGAGCTATTTGAAATTTTCTCTTTAGAAACCTGAGGTGCACATCAGACTTATTGTTATAAACTCTCAGAATCAGGTCTGACACATGTGTAAGTTCCTGAGAATGGAAGGGCAATTCACATCTGGTGATAAGAAAGCAGGTCACAAACTGGGTGAGCAAATTTAAACTGAAAAACAAGACATGGCTGATACTACAGAGTTAGATGTCAGTTATTCATAAAATTAATTTTCCTTATATTCAGGCCCCAGAGTTAATGTCACACTACAAATCCACTAGGGACTAGATTGTAATTGTTATATTAATGAGCCAAAGATTTCCCAAGTAATACATTCATTTTGCCTATTCATAATTAGTGATGAATTCTTTCATTCTTTCAGATGAATAACTTTGATATTTTCCCCATTTTTCATTCTCCTTCCCACATACATGTAATAGTTGACATTTCTGTCTTTATAATATTTCTTGCATCTGACTCCTTTCCCCTCCTCTCAAACCTTGGTTTAGATCCACAACACTTTTTTTTCAGAGATATGCTGAAGCCAATTAAAATTTCAACATAACCTTTTATGTCTCAGAAATTGGCAAATGTTATAAATTGGGGCTTGGTTTATTCTGTTAATTGTCTTGAATTTAAAAAAAATGATGAAGAAAATATTGAGTTCATATTAAATTTAAAAGTATTCCATGCATTTGTTTTTTAGATAACTGATTTTTAAACATTTAGAAGTATATCTTTGCCTTTTCATCTAGATTACTTGAATGAACTTTTAATTCTTCTTTTTGCCTCAATTCTTTCCCACCCTTAGTGAATTCTCCACATTGCTATTCAAGAGATTTTCATTAAAAGCTGTGCCATTCTTCTACTTCATTTACTACAGTGATTTTCTATTGCCCCTAGACTCAAATATAACTGCTACTGTTTAACTTTAAAAGACCTATACAATCTTGCTTCAACGTATCTTTCTTGCTTCATTATACATTACTCTTCCTCAGAGATCTAGCCAAATTGGCCTTCCTTTTGCTCCTCACATGATATTCCATCTTCCAGTTCTGTGCCTTTTTACTTGCCACTACTATACCTGGAATGTACTTTTCCTTCAGCTCCATCTCTTAGAATCCCTCTTCCTTCAAGACACAAAATAATCTGCCTCAGGCCACTCCCTCAATTGGGCACTAGCATTCATAGTGTTGATGTTTCTAGAAAACTTTTATGATTATTACTTTTAGGATTGATCCCAGGAGGCAGTTCTGAGGGTATGGTTTTAATATTTTTGTTCCTGAGGCCTTACCTGAGTGCTTCCCATTAACAACCAAACAGTTGATTAGCTTTTAGAAAATAGATTTGCTAAAAAAAAAAGTATTATCAAGGAGAGTTGGTACAAAAAATTCGCCTTCCTCAAAATGTAGGCAGACTTTTCCCTTGTACAAAGAAGGTCCCTGCAGAAAAGTGAACTCAGACTTAAAGTACAAAACTAATGAGGCACACTTGTAGAGAATATGGGTGGGGCAGAAGAGAGACTTGCAACTTCTGAAACTGGGGGTCCCTTTGTGTAGTCCTTACCAAGTTTTCCTTGCTGGTTGGGCAATGGGGATCCCTAGGTCTATGCATATATTGAATATGTAGTTGACTTATTGAAGGACTCTGCTCTTGGAAGCATGATGATTATCTCATTGCAAATATTTCCATTGCTATTGGCCATTACTTGGTTAGTTGATCTTTGCACTCAAAGAGAACCAAAATGATATCACTGGTAATGCCTTTTAACTCTAGCAAAAATTGTACTTAAATGAACAAAGTTGTTAGCCTTACTCTCCCTTCCAAAGTTATTAAAATCCAGTGGCAAGACAAAAGTTGACTACTGGTGATAGTTTGGGGTGCCGTGGATGAACTTGACTTCTTTAATGTCTAACCAAGTTCTAAGCACTCCATAGCACCTGCTTCCACTACCTTAATGGCTGTAAGAACAAATTGTTCTCATTTGTTCCTTCTGCTGGAGGAAATCTTCAGATGCCTGGAAGAAACACCCCTTTACTCACCAAAGGGTTTGAGGCCTACCAGATACCCTTAACTTGGTTTAACCCAAATCATATAGCTTCTTGGAGCCACATTTGAAATCTGGGTGGCAGATACATACCAAAGGAGGAAAGCAACCCTGAAAAGAGTTCAGCAAGCCCTCATATCAGAGGTACTAGTTTTTCTGGAAAACCCCAAACAATCTATTACTATGTTATGGTCACTGCTACTTTCTAATATCAACTCCAATGGGACCTCTGATGCAACTTCTGGATTTCTAAAACTCCCAAATTTGCCTGGACACTTCCATCTCAGAATAGTCAAAGAGGAAGAGGGAGCAGAGTGTTTACAGCTGCTAAGGCTGGGTAGGAGATAGGGAAGCTGATATAAAATAGTTTATTTGATTTTCAGGATTTACTGGAAGTAGTTCTGCCTCACTTGAAGCTGCAAGGGACACTTTGAATAAATCATGGCTAAAGCTTTCTTCATGAAACTTTTCCTAAGTTGTTCATATAAAAGTATTCTTTCTCTCCTCAAGTTTTCTTAGAGAGAATGTGATCTGTTTCCGAGACACAAAGTCTGGGTTATCTTTTGTCAAGTGTATTATAGAGAAGGTTTTTGTTCAAGTCCTGGAAGAACTAGATAATGTGAAGGTCTCTTCTAACTTTGAAATTCTGTAATTTTTTATTCTCAAATTCTACCTGGCATTGTATTTTTACAAATACATGTCATTCTCCTGCTACTGGATAATAAACATCTTGAGGACAGAGACTATATATTTTGAAAAAATCTTTTTGTCCTCAGTACCCAGCATGGTATCTTATGTGTTATAGGTACTTAGCACATATTTGTTGAATTTAATATTTTGTTCAAGAATTTGGAAACTGAACAAGGGGATGACCAGAAACAAAGAAATTTGAAGTTTGAAGAAATGCATCAGAAGAGGAGCAAATGGAACTTGCTCAAAACAAAACCTGGGGGAATGGGATGGAATTCCATCCAGGCTCAAAATCAGTTGGAGGAGAAAAAACAAAGTTCTTCTTATCTGAGACTCTTTGGAGCAGGGTTGGAGAACTACAAATCTCTAAATCCTTTGCTTGAACAGAAGATCTCAATTCTCAACTGGAGCCAATCTTTGGGATAAAGATACTCTTTTTCCCTTAGGGGAACACAGAGCTTATTCCTGAAAAGATTTTCTAGGTCAAACCCTCAAAAGCTATATAGGAAAGAAAATCTTAGGGACTTCCTCTTCCCTCTGTCCTTTCCTTACTCTTTCAACCACCTTATACTCTCATAAATTAGATATCTTGATTTATGATAGAACTTGAATCAGAGTCTATGTGTTAGGAGGGGAACTTCAAATGCATCAGTTAAGAAAGGAGGATGAAGGGAAACAGATTTACCCTTTAATCTAGACTGACTGACTCCATTGGTAACAGTAAGCATAGAGAAAGAAAGAAGTGTCACATAGTATCCAATCCCCAACAGCTGAACATTAATTCCTTCCTTTTCAAAGTCCCCATCTCTATAACAACTGCTAACTAAAATGTTGGCACCAGATTCTGCTTAACATTACTATAAATTCCAATAATAGTAGATGAGGTAAAAAAAATTAGTAATTGAGAAAGCAAATTGAAAAGAACAGTGTTGGTTTCTGAAAGTGGCAGTAGACTAGGACCTGGTTTATTGTGCATAATTTCTTCCTTTCCCTTTGATTTAGATTTAAAACATTGAGGGAAATGTGGGAAATTATATGAGTAAATATGGTATATTCAGTGGTCTAGGTATTCAGATTACATTTTTTGCTTTGAAGATTAATATTTGAAAGTATTTATATTCAATCCACAGGGACTTGTGGTGAAAAATGTCATCTACCTCCAGAGGAAGAACTGATAGAGTTTGAAAACAGGCTGAAATTTACTATATTTCCCTTTTTTCATTTTTTTTTGTTTTGTGTTTTTGTTCAAGTACTCTTCCACAAAATGAAAAAAAATATGGAAAAAAGTTTATATTATTGCAAATGCAAAGTCTATATCAAATTGTTTGCCATCTTAGGGAGAGGAGAAAAGAGAATTTATCTCAAAAAAGTTTTTAAATGAAGATTAAAAGTTGTTTTTACATGTAATTGAGTGAAAAATAAAATATAAAAAAGAAAGTCTCTAATGAGAAATCATTTTCTTTGCTTACCTCTAACCTGCAATTAAGATAAGAAAGGAATGGACGTGGTATACCCCAAGACTATATAAATATCTATACTTTTACTTTTTATTTTTAAAACATTTTATTTTTTCCAATTACATGTCAAAATAAATTGTAACAATAGTTTAAAATAATGTTTTGAGTTTCAAATTCTCTTCTCTTCCTCTCCTCCTTTAACTATGTATGTAACAGTGCTAACAAATTGAGACTTGGAGTGCCAATAGGCAGTGATGATGCATTTCCACAATTACGTCAGTATTTAAAAAAAGTATTTAATCCCTTACCTTCTGTCTTAGAATCAATTCTGTGTATTGGTTCCATGGCAGAAATGTGGTAAAGGCTAGACCATGCAACTTTTATTGTGCAGGGCTATATGGCTAGGAAGTGGCTGAAGAAGGGATGGAATCAAGATGGTGACTTAAAGGAAGCAGAAGCTGAAACCTCTCTGACTATCCGTCTATACCAGTCTTAAAATTCTTCAAAAAAGACAGAAATCCAAACCCAATAATAAGATGGAATCATGGGGCTCTCCTACTGAACAGAATTTGAAAGGCAGGCAGAAAGAATCAATTTCCCTCCCACACCTACTGCACTGAGACCTGCAATAAGACTCAGGATGACTGGGATTTCAGAGGGAAGGCTGTAACCATAATCGAGTATCTTGATAACACCACCTGAAACTCAGGACTCTGACTGAAGCTGGCAGGAAGGATGAAGGGAGTGGAGAGGGGCAGTGCAGCTGACTCTGCAGCAATGGGTGAAGATTAGGACTCAAGGCAGATTAGCTCAGCAGGTCAGTTTTACCATATAATCCAGTATACCAGTAGAAGAGAAAGAAGACTAAAGAGTCCCTTTAGGGCAGAGTAGCTCAAACATGCAGGCCCAGTAAAAAAAAAACAAAACAGAGGAGTGAGTGTATAGTTCACAAGGAGGGGGAAAATGAGTAAACAACAGAAGAAAAAGAAGGAAACAATGATTGAAAGCTTCTATGGAGATAAAGATCAAAGAACAAAACCAACAGAGGAGGATGGGATCCAAGGAACATCAAGCAAAATGTCAAAAAATCCAGGGAATTGTACTCAGGCTCTGGAAGAGCTCAAAAAAGAATTAAAAAATCAAATAAGATAGATTGAAGATAATTGGGAAAAGGAAAACAATAGCTTAGAAAGCTAAATGGGACATCTGGAAATAGAGGCATATTAATTTAAACAAGAAAATAATGTCCTAAAAGCCAGAATTGACCATTTGGAAAATGAGGCAAAAACATTAAAGGGTGAAAAGAATGACTTGAAAAGAAGAATAGAGAAAAAGGATAAGGAGGATCAAAGGGTCAAGGAAGAAATCCAGTCTTTAAAAATTAGAATTTGATAATTCAAGATGAATGACTTCATGAGAAATCAAGGAACTATAAAAAACAAAATCAAAAGAATGAAAAAAATAGAAGAAAATAAAAACACCCAATTGAAAAAAATGACCTAGAAAATAGATCCAGGAGAGACAATTTAAGAATTATTAGAATACTTGAAAATCATGAACAAAAAATAAAGCCCAGACATTATATTGCAGGAAATTATTCTAGAAAACTTCCCTGATATCCTTGAATAAGAGGGTAAAATAGAGATTGAAAGACTCCACAGATTACCTCCTGCATTAAATCCCCAAATGACAGGCCCTAGGAACTTTATAGTCAAGTTCAAGAACTCCTAGGCTAAGGAGAAAATGCTACAAAAAGTATCTGAGGTCACATTTGAACCTAGTACCTCCCATTTCTAAGCCTAAATCTCAATCCAATAAGCCACCTAGATGCCCTTCAGGATTAAATTTATTTACTTAATCACCTATCCTTCTGCCTATAGACTGTCAATGAAAAATAATTATTCAATGTTTTGAATTTGTACTATGTGGAGATTCATGGTTTGTCTTGAAACAGTATTAGACCATTTTATACCTTGGTATTCAAGAAATATTAAGAAACATGAAGTAAGATCTTTAGAACATTGTATATGCCTTCTGTCAATGATTTGTGGAAAGATAGGAATAAGAGTTGCTCAGGGGGCAGCTAGGTAGCTCAATGGATTGAAAGCCAGGTCCAGAGATGGGAGGTCCTGGATTCAAATCCAGCCCCAGACATTTCCTAGTGACCCTGAGAAAACCACTTATTGCCTAATCCTTACTGCTCTTCTTCCTTGGAACCTGTGCACAATATTGATTCTAAGATGGAAGGTAAGGGTTTAAAATTTTAAAAGTTTTACAGATATGAGTAAGCATGAATGGTTAGAAATCTGTATTCTTCTGGGGAATCACCTATTTATTAGCTTTGTTAGAACATTAATCTATTAAAATATTGAAGTATTAGTTATAGAGACACAGATATGCATTTAATAAAATATCTAAGAATAAAATATTCAATAAAAACTTTTCAGATATGACTATGAATTTTAAAAATAGCTTTCTTACTATATATTTTTTTCACCTAAAATGCTTCATTTGACAATTAACTATCTGGAATTTGCCTGTGTGCTGTTTCCTTAGGCCATCTGTTTCTGTCTATGACTAATTTTGGAATTGAAACCAGTTTGAGCTTGGCTGCCCAGTTTTCCAAGATGAGCTGTTATTGTCCACGTGTACAACTCTATTCTCAGAGAAGTACACCTTAAGAACACTCAGATTTATGCTTAATCAGATATACCTATAGGAATTTGTTCTGACAGGGGAAATGGTAACAAAATGATTTGCAAGACTGTTAATACGTTTTTCCTGTTGGAGAATTCTTCTGCTTTCATGAATCATCCTAATGCTAATAATCCAGAAAGTGTTTGGATATAGAGTCTATTATGCAATAGGCATATACTGTAAAGTGGTATATAAATGTAAGTTGTTAGAGAAAGGTAGAGGAAATGGATTCAGAGCTGTTTACTTAAAACCTATTATAATTTGTTGAGTCAATGATGACACCTACTTCTGATTTGTACTCAATCTACATAGAAAAAAATTAGAGGTTATATAGTTAAAATCAATGTAAATGAACTGAAATAAAAATCACATTCAAGAGCCTATATTACATACTCCAGATGTGAAGGTTGATCAAATTAAGTAATTAACTTTACTCTGGGCATGATGGATGAAACTCATCTGGTTCTAGTATGATTACAGGATCATGGAACTTATAGATCAAAGAGTCCTTAGAAGTCATCTAGAACCACCTCCTCATTATACAAATAAAGCAACTGAGGCCTATAGAGGTTAAGTGATTTTATAAAACCAGAGAGTCTCAAAGTAGGAAGTGACCTCAGAGACCACCTAATCCAAATTCATTACTGAACAGGAATCTCTTCCATTTACAAAAGATCATTGTTTATCTGTCCCATTATGAACATATTAATTTCCACAGATACAGCTTATCAGAGAAATATTTTCCCCAAATGCATGAAAGGTATACTTTTGACATGTAGACATTAGGAGGAGATTCTGTCCTAAGTATTTTAATTTTTTGGTTAGTACTAGAAAGCTTTGAATACATAATAAAAATAGCTTTTATCTATATTATAATTGCATTACATAATTTAAAATGATGAAAAGAAGGCAATATCTTGTATTAAAATGCTGGTAGTGTCATTTTTCAGTTGTGCCTGACTCTTCATGACCTCTTTGGGGCTTCTTGGCAAAGATCCTAGAGTGGTTTGCTACTTCCTTTTCCAGTTCACTTTACAGATGAGGAAACTGAGGCAAATGGGGTTAAATGATTTACCCAGAGTCACATAGCTAGTGTCTGATGAAGTTTTGAATTTAGGAAAATGAGTCTACTTCCTTCCAGGCCTGGCAATTCATCCCTTGTTCCTTAGCTGTCCTATGCAAGTGCTAGGTTTTCAAAATTATATCTGTTAGAATGTCAAGCAGAATTAATCTTACTATGTTTTTTTTAGATGTGGATTTCAAATGTTGATGAATTATTTTCTGTTCATGTGATATAGAAGTGGTAGGGATGGAATGACATATCCAGTAACATGTCTTAAACAGGTTCATGAAACTCTAATAAGTCATCTACTTCATACTTTTGCAGTTATTCCTGAGTACCAAATCAGGTGCCTGTGTTTTTAAAATGAGTGGTGTTTTAAATGTAGGAACTAAAGAATTGGGGTGTTGGCTTCTATTTGTGTTGTACATCTTCCAAAAATTTTTAACTGAAGAGTCTGTGCACTGCAGTTTTTTCCACAGAGCTGGAATTTGAAGCAGTGTTTTCATTTCTTGAAGAAAAATATGGTACCTTTAAGCCTAACTTCATCAATATGCCTAAATATTTGCATTTTTATATGGGGAGAAAATGTACGTGGTAATTGCATACAATTTTCTAACATGGTAAGTAAATTATATTCCTTTGATAAGAAGAACCTGTTTAGGTAGTTTTCACAGAATAATTTCTACATTTGCAAAAGCTGTTTTTATAACTAAATTTCATTATAGATTATTGAGTTTCTTTTAAAAAACTATTAAGACTAAATTTTGTGACTATTATTATTACTATATTTAGAACTCATAACTTAAGTGGGAATTTGACAGTTAAAATAATTTTCAATACATTTAAATTTGTTTTTAAAAAACAATTGTAGGACAGGTTAAAATGTGACTCATGTCAATAACTAAGTTAAGGGAATATCTGATTGGGATTAAGTATGTTTCATTTTAATGAGCTATTTTTATCTGTTATGTAATATTTTATATTTAATATTGTATTGTTTTATCAATAAAGCTAGGAAGTATAACCCATGAGAAAAATATCTATTACATGTATGCATATTTAGATTTCCTTATGTTTGTATAAATCTATTTGAACTCTTTAATTAATATTTTAAATTCCATCTTATTCAAATGTAAAATGCATTTATTAACTGCCAAACCAGAAGTGTGAAAAAATAAGTGAATTATATGAAAGCTAATGAAATAAAACTTAATTCTTTTAGGCTTTTCACATAAGCTAAAATAAAGCTATACATAGCTGCATATTTTAAGTTTTCTAGAATATCTATTTTTTCAGTTATTACCTTTCCATGATGCTAAGAAAAATGAATTTAAGAGTAACTAATTCTGAAATATAAATTTTGTCTGGGTAATTGTAGATGTACAATTCTGACTCATATGAGGACAATAGTAATACAAAGGTACACATCATAAATATGAAAGAGAGGCCTAGCTAAAGAATGGCAAATTTTATATTTCTCTGAGGAGTGGATCAGGGAAGACTTTGTGGAAGAGGTGGCACCATGGGTTGTTGACTATTTTCATTCCTTGGAGATCAGCAAGGGGCAGAGAAGGCTTGACTCTGCAAATGGCATCCCCCTCCCTCTGCCTTTTCCTGTTCCTTGAGTAGGGGATTTCTGGGTAATTTCTCTGTTTCTTTAAGCTGTTTTTAATTTATGGTTGAGCCTGACTTCTCCAAGATGTCTACCTATGTATTGTTTACAGATGTGATTGTAATGGGGGAAGCCAGTGAATAGCTTGTCAGAGAGAGGTAAAGAGTCAGAGAGGACCTTCTCCAACTGACTATTGCAGATAATAGGGAAAACTTTTTTCTTCCTATTACCTGATTAGAAGCTGAGCTGAATGAGAGAACATACTGTTGTTTTGATTATAGAAATGACTTAAAGTAAAGCTCCTAAATAGCAAAGATAGACCAACTGTGTGACTTAGGACCATTTTCCAATTGGTTATGGAACAGATGGTTTAGAGTGTTAGGTTTTTCAGTGAAATTTCTGACCTTCAAAGTGAGAGACATAATAGAAGCTTAATAGAAGCTATATAATAGAAGACCAAAGGAATATCACATCCCCTAGGCCTACCAGAGACAGGAGAAAGGTGTGGTCAGGGAAGCATGGCTATACTCTAGGATAGGGGTTCTTAATCTTTTTCTGTATCATGAAACTTTGTCAATATGAACCCTCTTCTTAGAAAAATGTCTTTAAAATTTTGAAAACAAAACATATAGGAAACTGATTATTTTGAAATAAAGATGTAATTTTTTTCCTATCCAAATTTCTAGAATCTCTGAAATCTATTCATAAATTCCAAAAGATAGAGGGCTACTTCCTCACCTACATTACTAAACTCTGGACCACAGTGCCATCTGCTGTAAATAAGTAAAATCTATAGTAAATAAGTCCTAGGACTAGAAACCCTATCTTCCATCCATAATGGTATATTGCCTTGACAAGCATTATCTTATTTTTAGTCTAGTTTTCAAAATGGTACTTTATACAAAGTTTTATTAACTAATTAAATTTTTTATCTATAATTTGTAGTTATTTTATGAGAAAAATAATATATAAATCATATAATAATAAATGGAGGAAACTGGGACCTTATGTGCATAATGAAATATCAATCCATTATTATTCATTATTCATTAATTCATTCCATTTTCCCATCCCTGTATCCTAAATCCCATCCCAGCACTTGCAGAGGGATCTAAAGTACCCACTTCATTTTAACCTTTGGGCCCACTCCTCCATCCTTTTCCAAAAATCATGGGCTTTAGGGACAGTGTTATTCACATGCTTTCGGTGCACTTGAAAGCCACTGACTTTAATCCTTACTGTTGGAGGAACATTGGGTTTTTAATGGCTGCTCTGCAACTGAACCCTTAAGGACCACTGGGTCTTACTAGGTGCTCTATCATTATATACTCATAAAGCCTGGCCATTTGCTTTTATGCAGTTATGGAGCCCAGCAATTTCTGTTTGTCTTGCTGAAGACTATTGAAAATTTGGGATGATTTTAAGATCTTGCTATCCTGTCACTCTACACTAAGGACCATCCATACTGCACCCATACTTTCCATCCATACTGTAGCTGAATGTTTCCGTATGTTTCATCTCACTCAATTGGAATGTGAGCTCCTGAGATAAAAAATCTTCCTCTTTTCTATTTCTATCTACAGTAGTTAACAAAGTGGTGGGCACATATTAAGTTCTTAATAAATGCATCTTAATTAATTAATTGATTAATTAGTTGGCCACCCAAAGAGAGGTAAAGCTTGGAAATGGAATGCCATTCATTCTTTAAGAACTATAGAGAACTTGACATTTCCTTAGCACTTTTGCTCATCATGGAATTTCCAAAAACAGATGCATCCTGTTGAGTAGTATCAGATTGATTAGCAATGCCTCTTGGTTGCTACAGGACTTTTAAAAAGGTATGTTTAGAAAATATGGATACAGCAAATTGAGAGAAGAGACAGTATCATGACAGTCAAGGGAAGAAAGAGTATTGTAAGAATATAAAATTTAGGTTTTTATGCTAATGTGAAAGTTCTAAAGTAATATTGTGGTCACCAACTTAAAAATATTATAGCTTAAGTCAGAGTGACTTTTAGAAGCTTTATTTAAAAAGAAGTGGAAAGAGTGAAAGTGGAAAAATGTCAGAAGAGGTTAGAGAAATGTCTAGCCTACCACCATAAGTATTGCTCTGGTGTCTGGCTCAGCCCTGGCAGGGCTAGGTAACCTTCAGCTAGAGGACCTGGTGGTGTCTTCAGCAAGGTTTCCACCAATGCAGCCTCTTCCATGAAAGGAAGGCCTCTCTGGAACCAATCTCTCCAGAATCCAGGAAAGATAGGTCAGCTACTCACCTAGCTCACAGACATAGGGTCTCTAAAGATTAACTTTCAAGGAGAAGATCCAAGGAGAAGTTCAAAAGGCAAAGTCCTCCAAAGAAGCAGTCCAAAGGAGAAGCTACCTTCAAAGAAGTCCAAAGAAGTCCCCCAGAGAAGTTCAGGACTTTTTATAGTCCTTTTCCCACATCATTTCCTGTCCCTTCCTCCACTTTACAGGAACCAGTTGCAGACTTTCAATTTGTCTAGCACTGCCTAAGTGAGGTGGCAGTAGCCTTTGGAGGTGTGAGCTTACTCTAATAAGTGAATTCTCTTGCTTAGTGTTAAGTGCTTAAGTTAAAAGTTGTTGATTGATAGTCAAAGAAAGTTTGATTCACTCTTCACAGTATCCAGGAGCATGAAGTGATTGACAGAATCATAAGCTTTAGACAGGTGAGGAAGAAAGAGGATTGGATAAAGATAATTGCACTTTAGCAGTTAAGAGACCGTTGCTAATTTTGCAGAGAGTAGTTTTAGTGAAGTGATGGGGTAGGAAGATGGATTGCATGAAACTAAGAAGTGAGTGGGAAGTGAGAAAAAGGGAGTGATGAGTTTAAAAGCCTGTTTCTAGAAGTGTGTTGAAAAAGGGCATTAGGGAATGGCAAGGTAAAGGGAAAGGTTTTAAGGATGAAGGACACCTAGTTATGCTTCTTTCTAACAGTCAATCAATGAATCAATCACAAGCATTTATTAAGCACCTTCTAGAAGATAATAAAGGAGGAAAGATTGAGATTGAGGATGAGATAAAAAGAGGAACTGGTCAATGAGAACATCTAGAAGAGCTGGGGTCAGGAGCACCAGGAAAATGGATAGCAAGGAAAAATCACTCTTCATTAGACTATGGGAGAAAGAAGGAGAAACTGGAAAAACACAGAGAATGGTTTCCAGATATAAAGTAGGGTGAAAAGGGAATGCTAAGTAGACATGCTTTATTTTCTCAGAAAAATTGGTGATGAAGTCTTCTATAGAGAAGGGAATAGGATAGTAAAGGAGGTCTAGAGAGGAAAAGAATTGGGATAATTCCTATGGAGAGTGTGATATAAAGACAATCAGGGAGGAATAAAAGTTCTGAGTAGTAGAGATTTTTTTGGGGGGGAGATAGGACCTATGAATTGACTGGCATGACATGCTAATAAGGGAATTTCCAGTAAACATGTGCTCTACAATTTATAGTCATAAAGATCTGCCTGAAGAGAAGTTTAAGTGATTTTTTTATCACTATTATGTCATTTGATCCCCGCAACAACCTCACAAGGTAGGTATTATTATTATTAAGTTAGTTCTACAGTTGAGGAGACTGAGACAAATAAAAGTTTTAGTAACTTGCCCAGGGTCACACAGATAGTGAGTATTTGAAGGGGGGTAAGGTTTAAATTTAGGTTTTATACTAAATATGAGAGTTATAAAGTAATATTGTGGTTGGTGATTTTAAAATATTATAGCTTAAGTCAAAATGACTTTTAGCAGCTTTATTTATGAAGAGGTGGAAAGAGTGAAAGTGGAAAAATATAGATAAAGAAAGAGATTCTAACAAGTCTATCAGCCCTTCTCCAGTGAAGTTAAGCTCAGCCCCAACAGGGGCTTCCCCAAGTCCCTTGTCTCCACTTGGATTTCCCAGTAATCCTCAGCCAGAAGTCCCAGTGGTATCTTCAGCCAGAGTTCCACCAACTCAGCCTCCTGTAAAGTTGAGGAAGGAATCTCAGTCACTCACCCAGCAAGCCCATGCAGGATCCAGGGAAAAAGTCTCCTCTATGCCAAGGCAGGGATCTCAGCCACTCACTCCAAACTCCAGGAAAGGAATCTCTGAAACCAATCTCTCCAAACGCCAAAAAGGAATGAATGCTAGACCACCCTGTTCTCTTCTTTTATGCATCTTTTTCTATGTCATTTCTTGTCACTATCCCTTCTTCACAAAAACCAATGGCAGTCTTTCAATTTGCCTAGCACTAACCATGGCAGGGGCAGTAGCCTTTGGAGGTGTGAGCATACTCTAGTAATTGACCTGTGAACTCTCATACTTAATGGTAAGTAGAGGTACTTTAAATTTTTGATTTGATTAGCTAAAAATAGACAAAAGGAGAGTTAATCCTATCTTCCCACCACCCCTGTGATTCTTTGGGAGACTAGTCTCCTCAATGAATCTTTTAACATAACTAGCTTATACCTCTAAAGATCTTTTAGCTAAGGTACATACAATATTACATTTTTAAGAGGAAACTACAATAGTTGGAGATAAGAGGGAAATAGAAGAGATACAGCAAAACCAATGTTTGCTAGGCATGTTGACAAAAAGCCAATTAGGCGGCAATCCCTTTTGGCATAAAAGTTTACATTTAGAATAAATGTGTTCAACCCCCTTCAATTCAATTAATTATACATCAAAGTTCATTCTGGATCTTCTGATGCAGTGTCAGTTTATTTATGGCACTTTCTCCAAATAGTTCACTTTCTTGATTCAAGGAATTAGTGAGCTTCTTATCCTGAAATTTCTCTCAAAAAGATTTTAAATCTTGTATTTTACAAAAATTATATAATACCCCCTAAGGAGGGTGTTGACCAATACCCAGCTCAACTCAGGATATGTGATTGAGTTATGGGGTATATGAGTGAAGTGTCAAAAGAAAAACCAAAATCATAAGAAAAAAGAGAAACACAGAAGAAAAAAATAAATTTTGGGAGAAAAAATTTCAAAATCAGAATCAAAATATCAATCTTAGAAAGGCCAAGTGACTTGCATATGATTCTTGAATAATTATATGTACATTATGAGTTAGAGACAGGATTTGAACTCAGGTCTTCCTGAATAAAAGGCTACCTTATTTTCTCTATGTGTTACAACATGCTTCTCTTCATATATATGTAATCTACATAATATTCTATATTTTTCTTTGTATAATGATGTGGCAGGATTCTTCAGCTATCAACATTCTTGAAGAATTATCCAATCCAGGAAGTAAAAGTAAACCTAATGCTACTATAAATAAGGAAAACTGTGGCAAATCATGTTCAAGTCAAACTAAAATGATACGAGAAGAAAAACATTTTATGTGTAGTAAGTAACCTTTGAAATAAGCATCTATAAGTTGCTGAATTTTTTGTTATAAATGAAAATATTTGTCCCATTTGTAGGTTGATGCTGGGTAATTTTATCTATATTCTGCCTGCCTATCTTAATACTATGGCCTTGCCAATTAAATTTTATGGGCTTCAACAAGTACATGTGTGACTTGATATTATGCAAACTGCTTATTCCTAATCTATTGACCAGGTAAAATTTTCCCTAGGCCATAAAGTGAATAAGAAGGCAAGATGGGAAAAAAAACAACAAGCATTTAAGCAGATATTAATTTAGTACCAATACTGTACAAGACCATTTCATACTTGGGGGCTAAAGGATGCAGAAAAAAGATCTTTTTCCCTTATTATTAAAATTTTTCGAGGAGAGGTTAAGAAACCATTTTTCAAAGATTTTGTAGAATTGATTTATGCTTTAACAAAACATTAGGTAACTCAGATTCAATTAGATTTTATGAAGTGAAATGACTAAAAATAAAGTACAATAGCAATTATTCCTCACATTTAGATATTACTTTCCAGTTTTCAAATCTATTTTTATATATTATCTTATTTGAACTTCACGAAAATCTTTTAAAAGGGGTAAGGAAGGAAGATATTGCTATCCTTATTGTACATCTCAGGGAATAGATTTAGGGATTGTGATATTTAAATCACTTTTAAAGATTGATATAATATTAATTTATGGTTACCAAGGAATTTACTTATGAAATTACTAAAATAAAACCCTCAAGTCAGAATGGAGTTTATGGTGGTTTAATCACAATGGGAGTAAGAAAGAAGGAGAGGGAGAGAAGGAAAGAAGGGGAAAAGGAAAAAAGGTTAACTCAACCTTCTGGCAGAGCCAGACGGGGTTTAGGCCCGAAGGCCAAAGTAGAAAGGAGAATCAGTCCTTGACTCACATGACCCATCTGAAGGAAAGCTGTCTGTGGGCCCCCTCCCTGCTCAACTTCCTAGAATGAACTGGCCCCTAGCTCTGTCCCCAGGAAGTGAGTGAACTCCAGAGGCTGCTCTCTACATCACTTCCTCTGCCTCACAAGTGCCCATGGTGGCTCAAGCTTGGCTTGGGACAGCCCAGGTGGGCAGTTAGTTATTTCTGATTTGTTATTGACAACAAATGCCCATGTAGTGTGGGTATGCACAATTTTGGGTGCTAGACCAAGAAAGATGGAGATGTAAAAATCACAGGATGTTGTGACTTCTTCAAGGTTACTCAACTAATAAGCAGAAAAGCTGATACTCAGACCCAGGTCCATCTTCATATTCTGTGCTCTTTGCATCTCCAGTGCTTAACCCAACACCTGACATAAAGTAAGCACAATAAAATGCCTATTAAAAGGCTTTCTACTATAACATGAGCTTCAACAAATCAGAACGTGGTTACCAAATCCTTTGAATAACAAGAATTTCTCATCACTTTTATGAGAAGGGGGAGATAAAACAAACAAATAAGCAAACTTGATTGCAATATTATATACAACTAAGCAACTTCCAAGATATATTCTGGTCTTGATAAGGAGTCAGACCAATTTCCTACTTTTTCAATATTTGAAACCATATGTAATGGGAACTCATATCTCTTCTATCTCCTGAATTAAAATTTAAGTAACATATCTAGAAAATAATTTTTCAAGTCTCTGAAGTATCTTTTATGGAAAAGTTTTTAATAAGGGTTAAAGTAAAAAAGGATTAACAAGAAAATTAACCATGCTAGGACACTATACTCTATTTGTATTAATCAAAGTTTTACTAATTTCACATTTACCTCAAATTCATGAAATTCAAGACTTTTCAGTCTAATAGTTTCTTCATCATCATAATAATTCTCAATAATTTTATCATCCTTTAAGGGAATTTGCAGAGTTCCATTGTTTCCTATACAAGAAACACCAAAAAACTTCTCAGAAATATGATGGATGAACAACAAGCTTCTTTGGATTATCTATCTAATCAGGTGCTTGCTTATTTTCTTTGTTGGGAATAATGCCTACTTTTAAAATTTTATTTGGAGCTAAAAATTATCATGGGCTTGAAATAAAATTTAACATTTAATGTTTCCTCAAAATACCAAGGAATGCAAGCCTATAGTATGTGCTTATCAAATACAGAAATATAGGTGTAATAGCCTGAGTGACAAAGGCAGAGGAATCTGAACTCAGAGGCACCAGAAATATATTGAAATATAAATTTCTAGATGTGGTTTTCTCCCTTCTTTTGGATACATAGGTGAATGAACTTATGAATAGAATCCTTCTTTTGAATACGGAAGTTTTTAGAAAACATTTGGATCCCTTTCCTCATCGACCAGTTCAGGCACATGGTAAGAACTTTGCCTTTTCTGCCATTTAATATCTTTTATCTTTTAGAAGTGCCACATATAAGGCAATGGTATTTCTTTATTTTTAGAAGAATAATATCAAATCCTTGTTGCCTAATAGAGTATGAGGGAGTAACACTTGCTGCCTTTGTCTTCTGGTCATGATGCTACTTCTGCAGGTTACCACCCTATTTGTCTCATGTGGCAATTGTTTCTGCTAGATTATACCAGGAATGAAATCTCTGTCACTAATCTTCCAAATTTCTCTTTGTTTCTAGCATCTAATTTCAGCTAGAATATTTAGCTAGAATAATTAACTGGGATGATACCATTTTATTTTCTTGTTGAATAAGCTCTGTCACTCTCAGTTTAAATTATATGGACTTTACACCTTTAACAAGCTTTGAATTTCTCTGATTATTATCTTCATTTCTATTGAAATGTAACATTAAATTGTCCTGTATTTGTATCCTCAGTACATAGAATAGAGTTAGTGCTTAACAATATTTGTTAATCTGCTTTTGTGGTATCAGGAAAAGAGAAAGAAAGATTCACTTCAAATCTATTAGCTTATTGCTACAATCCTAAGAGAGGTATTGTGGGAGAGGCTTGAAGAAATATAAAATAAATAGTGATAAACATTTTTTGTATTAAATTTTCAAAATTGGGAGAAGAGAAAGGAGAGAGATTGTTTTGGGAAAAGTATTGAAATAAAGATTAGTACTCATCGAAATCAACCTGACTCCCTTACCATCAGCAACCTCAGATGTCATGCTGTCATTAATGGACAGAATATTCTCTAATAATGTTTTTTTTTTTACCCCTTGGAAAGCAATGCAGGTTTGCCCATTCTCCCTGTTCTTTATCTTTCTCTGATTTTCAGAACTGAGATGTTTTTGTCAGTGATTAAAAATTATTATAATTTTCCTGAAAAGAAATTCCCATGTGAATTCTTTTATTCTCATTTGTTCATCTTAATGTGTTAGGATACATCTTTCTAAAAATGCTGAACTAGAACTCTTTTAATTGTCCTTTAGGTTTGGATTGTACTGATATTAAAGATACAATCGGCACTGTAACAAAAACTCCAAGTGGTTTATACATAATACATCCAGAAGGTTCCCATTACCCTTTTGAGGTAAGAGTCTTCTTTCACATGTAGCATAAGATAGAGGGAAATCATAGAGGTAAAACGTATGATTTTTGTGGTGTAGGGAGCTTCTGGTAAGGAATTTCCTCTACTGATCCACATTGGCACTTTCTCTGAAACTCATAGTCTCATATAGTTGCTAAGAGCACTGGAAAGTCAAATTATTTCACAGGGTTATTGTATATTTTAGAGGGGAGAATGGTTTTCAAGGTTGGTACTCTACTGATTCTCAAAATAAGTAAAAAATAAGTATGTAAATTCAGAGTTCTAATTCAATATATATTTGATTCATTTATTTTTTAAGACCCTCACCTTCTGTCTTAGGATCAATACTGTATATTGGTTCCAAGGCAGAAGAGTGGTAAGGGCTAGGCAATAGGGGTTAAATGACTTGCCCAGGGTCACACAGTTTGGAAGTGTCTGAGGCTCAGATTTCAACCTAGGATCTCCCATCTCTAGGTCTGACTGTCAATTCACTGAGGCACCCAGCTGCCCCTTAATTCAATATATTTTATAATATAATCCTTAAACATTTCTTAGTGTATCTATAAGAATTCTGGTTTTAATCCTATTGGTTTATAGAATTCTAGTGTTTAATGGTTAAATAAAATACATGCTGTTTTTTAAATATGAAATTTTACAATTTTACTTTCAAAGTTCATGGTTTTTGGCTTAGAGTAAATCAGTTTGTTTCAGGATCTTTGTCACAATAGCAGTAAGGAATATTTTACTGATGAAAATATGACACAGTAAGCTCAGGTCTAGGACTTACTAATGGATAATAATTTTGATTATCCTTCATTATGATCTCATATGTTTTTGGAAGTTAAAAATGAGAAAGCAACCAATATATAAATATAAAAAATTTATAATTTTTAATAGTAGTAGGGAAGGTAGAGAAAAATCAATCTATTTCTGCTTCAGTTTACATGTAATGAGCTACTCAAGAAAATCCAAATCTTGTCTTTGAAAAATATCTAATGTTAAATATATAATAAGCACTCAGGCATGCTTACTTTTTTCATTCATTCATGTATTCATATAGGGTGTTAAGATTTGCTAAATATTTTCAATTTATTATCTAATGTAGACCTTACTACCTATCTTCCAGGGTTGTAAGGATACGTGATACTAGTTGCAAAGTACTTTGCAAACTATAAAGAGCTATAGAAATGTTAGCTATGCCTTTGTTTCTGAACAGAGCTGAAGAAAATCATGTAGCCATGCTAACTAGGTCATTACAAATTTACGATGAAATCTCAACTTGACTCTTACAGAATTAAGGAACTTGAAATTTGCCTAATAGATCCTACTTCTCATTTACTACCGCAACCTGCAGCTATGCCAAAACATTTAATTCCCCTAAACCTTACTATGGCAATCCCTCCTCACCACCTGCTGTCCATCATTTTGCCTCAGACTTCACTGAAAAAGGCTATTCTCTGAGGGTTTCTTCTTATTTTACTCCTCTTCATCTCTCATCTTCCTTTACTTTTTCCTCATTCATCTGTCTCACATGAATAGTTGGCCTTACTCCTTGCCAAGATGAACCATCTGAGGTACCCTTCATACCATTCTATTTTATCTTTCTCAGAAGATTGCCTCTTTTCACATTCCTGCTTTCGCCAGTCTTTGTCTGCTCATCAACTGTCTCTTTTCCTGCTTCCAACAAATCAGTTCATGTCTCCACTAACCTAAAGAAACAAGCAAAACCCCTCATATGATTTAATAATCCCTTATAGCTATGAACCTGTAACTCTTCCCCCTTTCATGGCTAAATTTGAAAGAATGGAGGGAGACCCTGGGTTGATGATACAGAAGAGTGATCAGGAATTTTGAGCAACCTGACCTGTCAGGGTATTCTCCTCCAGAGACAGAGAGTAAAATGGTTACTCTCTGCCTTAGGCCAGAGCACTTTGGTGGACAAGCCATTACAGCTTCTGTGCCAAGACAGAGAACACCTCAGGAGGAGGGTATGATCAGATGGCTAGGAAGTTTGCTGAACTTAGCCTCTACCACGATGTCCCTTTTCTGCACAGAAAGCTGCCTGAGTAGAGCAGTAACAGTGGATCCAGGAGTTTAACGTAACCTGGAAGAAAGCTCTCCCTCTCAGACATAAATCCTCCACCCATCAACCTTCTTTCTTCTTGTTGATATTTTTCTGATTGCTTATTATAAAACTGATATTTATTTGGGGACAGGACAAGGGTGAGGTTAGGGAAGAGTTTCAAACAGGGTTTCCCTATGCTAAAAACACAGTCTGATGGCAGGTCCTTTCAGTCCTAGGCTAACCACTGGAGCTGGCCTGGAAGCCCTCTCTGTCTGCTGGATCCTCCTATGCTAGCTAACCTAAACTAAAATAAGAAACAGCAATGTCTTTAGGTGCAGCTGGCATGGATAAAGAAGTTTAGGCTTTGGGACTGACCCAGTCTGCCTTCTCAAGCAGCTAAATGTTTGATCAGTCCACACAGGTCTTGAATTCATAGAGACAGGATCAGTAAAGAGTCACAGTGGGCTTTGGATATGACAGGGAAAATACTCACGAATGGGGTTGTTCCAATCCTGAACTGGGTATAGGAGCTATTTCTCTCCAGGGTTCAGAAACTGAACTTCAGAGTTCATTGGTCTCCCAGAAATCCTTGCTCCAGAACATTCCAGCTGCCCCTGTCTGTCATCTCTGCTTCTCCTGCATTCCATGTCATATCTATATAGAATCTTCAAATTCCTTGAGAAAACCACCTAATTTGGTGGCCTATACTTCCTCTCTGTCCCTTAACCTTTTACAATCCTGCTTCTGATCTCATCATTCAATTGAAATGGTTCTCTCCAAAGTTACCAATAATTTCTTATTTACTAAATCCAACACCTTCTCCTTAATTCTCATCTTTTTTTTTAACTTTTTAAACATTATTTTATTTGATTATTTACAAACATTATTCATTGGAAACAATGATCATTATCTTTTCCTTCCCCCACCCCCTCCCACCACTTCTCCCATAGCCAGCTCACAATTCCACTGGGTTTCACATGTGTTCTTGGTTCGAACCCATTTCCATGTTGTTGGTATTTGCACTAGAGTGTTCATTTAGAGTCTCTCCTCAGTCATTTCCTCTCAGCCCCTGTAGTCAAGCAGTTGCTTTTCATCGATGTTTTTACTCCCACAGTTTATCCTCTGTTTGTGGATAGTGTTTTTTAGATCCCTGCAGATTGTTCAGGGACATTGCATTGACACTAATGGAGAAGTCCATTACATTTGATTGTGCAGCAGTGTATCAGTCTCTGTGTATAATGATTTCCTGGTTCTGCTCCTTTTGCTCTGCATCACTTCCTGGAGGTTGTTCCAGTCTCTGTGGAATTCCTCCACTTTATTATTCCTTTTAGCACAATAGTATTCCATCACCAACATATACCACAATTTGTTCAGCCATTCCCCAATTGAAGGGCATCCCCTCGTTTTCCAATTTTTGGCCACCACAAAGAGTGCAGCTATGAATATTCTTGTACAAGTCTTTTTCCTTATTATCTCTTTGGGGTACAAACCAAGCAGTGCTATAGCTGCATCAAAGGGCAGACAGTCTTTTATCACCCTTTGGGCATAGTTCCAAATTGCCCTCCAGAATGGATGGATGAGTTCACAACTCCACCAGCAATGAATTAATGTCCCTACTTTGCCGCATCCCCTCCAGCACTCATTACTTTCCATAGCTGTCATGTTAGCCAATCTGCTAGGGGTGAGGTGATACCTCAGAGTTGTTTTGATTTGCATCTCTCTGATTATAAGAGATGTAGAGCACTTTTTCATGTGCTTATTAATAGTTTTGATTTCTTTGGCTGAGAACTTCCTGTTCATGTCCCTTGCCCATTTATCAATTGGAGAATGGCTTGATTTTTTATACAATTGATTTAGCTCTTTGTAAATTCGAGTAATTAAACCTTTGTCAGAGGTTTTTATGAAGATTGCTTCCCAATTTGTTGCTTTCCTTCTGATTTTAGTTATATTGGTTTTGTTTGTACAAAAGCTTTTTAATTTGATGTAGTAGAAATTATTTATTTTACATTTTGTGACTCTTTCTATGTCTTGCTTGGTTTTAAAGTCTTTCCCGTCCCAAAGGTCTGACATTTATACTATTCTGTGTTTACCTAATTTGCTTATAGTTTCCTTTTTATGTTCATGTCAGTCACCCATTTTGAATTTATCTTGGTGTAGTGTGTGAGGTGTTGATCTAATCCTAATCTCTCCCACAATGTCTTCCAGTTTTCCCAGCAGTTTTTATCAAATAGTGGATTTTTGTCCCAAAAGCTGGGATCTTTGGGTTTATCATATATTGTCTTGCTGAGGTCACTTGCCCCAAGTCTATTCCACTAATCCTCCTTTCTATCTCTTATCCAGTACCGAATTGTTTTGATGACTGCTACTTTGTAATATAGTTTGAGATCTGGGACTGCAAGGCCCCCTTCCTTTGTATTTTTTTTTTCATTATTTCCCTGGATATCCTCGATCCTTTGTTATTCCAAATGAACTTTGTTATGTTTTTTTCTAAATCAGTAAAGAAATTTTTTGGAAGTTCTATGGCACTAAATAGATAGATGAGTTTGGGTAGGAGGGTCATTTTTACTATATTGGCTCATCCTACCCATGAGCAGTTAATGTTTTTCCAATTGCTCAAGTCTAGTTTTAGTTGTGTGGAAAGTGTTTTGTAGTTGTGTTCATATAGTTCCTGTGTTTGTCTCGGGAGATAGATTCCTAAGTATTTTATTTTGTCTAAGGTGATTTTTAATGGGATTTCTCTTTCTAGTTTTTGCTGCTGAACTATGTTGGAGATGTATAGAAATGCTGTTGACTTATGCGGGTTTATTTTGTATCCTGCAACTTTACTAAATTTGTTGATTATTTCAATTAGCTTTTTGGTTGAATCTCTAGGATTCTTTAAGTAGACCATCATGTCATCTGCAAAGAGCAATAGCTTAGTCTCCTCCTTGCCTATTTTGATGCCTTCAATTCCTTTATCTTCTCTAATTGCTACTGCTAGTGTTTCTAGTACAATGTCAAATAATAGAGGTGATAATGGGCATCCTTGTTTCACTCCTGATCTACTGGGAATGCATTTAGTTTATCCCCATTGCAGATAATATTGGCTGATGGTTTTAGATATATACTGTTTATTATTTTTAGGAATGACCTTTCTATTCCTATGCTTTCTAGAGTTTTCAATAGGAATGCGTGTTGTATTTTATCAAAGGCTTTTTCTGCGTCTATTGAAATAATCATGTGATTTTTGTTGGTTTGCTTGTTGATATGGTCGATTATGTGGATAGTTTTCCTAATATTGAACCAGCCCTGCATCCCTGGTATAAATCCTACTTGATCATGGTGGATGACCCTTCTGATCACTTGCTGGAGTCTTTTTGCTAGTATCCTATTTAAGATATTTGCATCTATATTCATTAGGGAGATTGGTCTATAATTTTCTTTCTCTGTTTTTGGCCTGCCTGGCTTTGGAATCAGTACCATGTTTGTGTCATAAAAGGAGTTTGGTAGAATTCCCTCTTTGCTTATTATGTCAAATAGTTTGTATAGTATTGGGATTAACTGTTCTCTGAATGTTTGATAGAATTCATTTGTGAATCCGTCAGGCCCTGGGGATTTTTTCTTAGGGAGTTCTTTGATGAAATCCTGTTGGATTTCATTTTCTGTTATGGGATTATTTAAGAATTCTATTTCTTCTTCTGTTAGTCTAGGCAGTTTGTATTTTTGTGTATATTCATCCATATCACCTAGATTGCTGTATTTGTTGCCATATAGTTGGGCAAAGTAGTTTTTAATGATTGCCTTGATTTCCTCTTCATTGGAGGTGATGTCCCCCTTTTCATCTTTGATGCTGTTAATTTGCTTTTCTTCTTTCCTTTTTTCAATTAGATTGACCAGTACTTTGTCTATTTTGTTTGTATTTGTATTTGTCTATTTTGTTTGTTTTTTCAAAGTACCAGCTTCTTGTCTTATTTATTAAATCAATAGTTCTATCATTTTCGATTTTATTAATTTCTCCCTTAATTTTTAGGATTTCTAGTTTGGTTTTCTGCTGGGGGTTTTTAATTTGATCACTTTCGAGTTTTTTTATTTGCATTTCCAATTGATTGATTTCTGCTCTCCCTAGTTTGTTAATATATACACTCAGGGACCTCTGATTACTGCTGGCTGCATCCCAAAAGGTTTGAAAGGATGTCTTGCCATTGTCATTTTCCTCGATGAAATTATTAATTGTTTCTGTGATTTCTTATCTAACTAAACTATTTTGGAGTATCATATTGTTTAATTTCCAATTAATTTTTGATTTGGTTTTCCATGTACTGTTACTGATCATTATTTTTATTGCCTTGTGATCTGAAAAGGCTGCATTTATTATTTCTGCTTTTCTGCATTTGAGTGCCATGTTTCTGTGACCTAGTGTATGGTCAATCTTTGTGAATGTGCCATGTAGTGATGAGAAGAAGGTGTATTCCTTTTTGTCCCTATTTATTTTTCTCCATATGTCTATTAACTCTAATTTTTCTAAGATTTCATTCACTTCTTTTACCTCTTTCTTATTTATTTTTTGATTTGATTTATCTAAATTTGATAATGGTTGGTTTAAGTCTCCCACTAGTATGGTTTTATGGTCTATTTCTTCCTTCAATTCTCCTAGTTTCTCCATTAGAAATTTGGGTGCCATATTATTTGATGCATACATGTTGCTTAGTGATATTTCCTCATTATCTAAAGTCCTTTCTAACAAAATATAATTACCTTCCCTATCTCTTTTAATCAGGTCTGTTTTTGCTTTGGCTTTATCAGATATCATGATTGCCACTCCTGCCTTCTTTCTGTCAGTTGAGGCCCAGAAGGTCTTACTCCATCCTTTAATTCTGACATTGTGGGTGTCTACCCGCCTCATGTGTGTTTCTTGGAGACAACATATGGTAGGGTTTTGGATTCTAACCCATTCTGTGATTCATCTACTTTTTATGGGTGAGTTCATCCCATTCATGTTCAAAGTTTTGATTGTGACTTGTGAATTCTCTGGCATTTTGATATCCTTCCTTAATCCTAACCTTTCTTCTTTAACTCTAACCTTTTAATCCAGTGATTTACTTTAAATCAGTCCTCCTTGTCCCCTCCCTTGATATGTTTCCCTTTCTAGCCCCTCCCTTTTTTCCCCTCCCCCTCCCCCTCTCCTTCCCTCCCCTTTTGTTTTCCCTCCTCCCCTCCACCCCCTTGGTTTTCCCTTCTCCCTACCCTTGTTGGGTAAGATAGAATTCAAGATCCCAATGGATCTGGAGGTTTTTCCCTCTCAGAGTTGATTTCTCTGAGAGAAAGGTTTAAGTAAAAACTCTCTTCCTCTCCTTCTTATAGGAATTTTCTTCCCCTCCCCTTCCCATGTGAATCTTTGTGTGAGAAAGATTATTCTATTTGATTTTTCTTTTCCCCCTATTTACACATTACATTTTCCATATATTAATATATATATAGAAATTGATATAAATGTAGTCCTTATAGAAGAGAGTTTGAATAAATGAAAAGATAACAAATTTCTCCTTTTCCCTTTCCATCATATTTACCTTTTCAGGTATTCCTTGCTCTTTGATTTTCGGTATCAAACTTTCCACAGAGCTCTGGTCTTTTCTTTGCAAAAACTTGGAAATCTTCTATTTTGTTGAATGCCCATACTTTCCCTTGGAAGTATATAGTCAGTTTTGCTGGATAGCTGATTCTTGGTTGAAGACCCAGCTCTCTTGCCTTTCTGAAAATCATGTTCCATGCCTTATGATCATTCAGAGTGGAACTTGCAAGGTCTTGTGTGACCCTGATTGGCATTCCTTTATATCTAAATTGTCTTTTTCTGGCTTCTTGTAGGATTTTTTCTTTTTCTTGAAAGTTTTGGAATTTGGGAATTACATTCCTGGGAGTTGTCTTTTGGGGATTTAGTGTAGAGGGTTTTCTGTGAGCTCTTTCAGTGGCTGTATTGCCCCCTTGTTCTAGAATCTCTGGGCAATTTTCTTTGATTATATCTTGTATTACGATGTCGAGTTTGCTGTTTATTTCTGGATTTTCTGGTAGTCCAATTATTCTTAAATTATCTCTTCTTCCTCTATTTCCCAAGTCTGTCACCTTGTCAGTGAGATATTTTATGTTCTCTTCTAATTTCTTGATCTTTTGGCTTTGCTTTATTGATTCTTGCTCTTTTACCTACTCGTTGTCTTCCAGTTGCCTAATTCCGACCTTTAAAGCCTGGTTTTCCTTTTCAGTTTGGTCAAACTGGTTTTGTAGTTGCGTGAAATTCTTTTGCATTAATTTCCACTTTTCCTGCCAGAAGGCTTCCATCTTTTTGATCATTTTAGATTCAAATTCTTCAAAAGTTTGTGGAGAGTTTCCATTTCCTTTGGAAGGTTTTGTCGGATTTACTTGTGTTTCCTATTCTATCTCCTCTGTATTTTGTATTTTTGCTCCATAAAATGTGTCCAAAGTTGCCCCCTTCTTGTTTTTCCTGTTGTTTTGAGGCTTTTTTGCTTCTGTGCTGTTTGACATCTCTATCTGAGTGAGGGGGGCTGGCTCTCCTGTTATCTGTCTGGTGTTCAGTGGCTTTAGCCCCAGGCAAATTGTCTGTCTTCTCCAGGAAGCCTGGAATTGCTGGTGTTTTGGTGTTTCAGTGTTACTACCCTCCTCTGTTCCCTCCCGATGCTTCTCTGTTGCCTTACTTCTCTGCTCTGAGCCTGGCTTGACACTCTCAGATGTATTTCAATGCCTTTGCTGGCCAGAGGAGCCTGCACTCTGAGGGGGAGGGGCTGTGGCTTTCTGGAGCTCCAAGGGCTGGTGATAGGATTAACCTCAGACTGAGTATGCCCTGAGGCAGGGACCTTTGGTGAGATTCAGATGGAAGGATCTGGTCAGGGGGTTACAGGCTCCCCCCTGTCTCTCTCTGCTTCCCTGCTGTCTGGGTGCCCCCTCGACTGGGTTAGGTTGCTTTCAGGATGTAGCCTTCAGAATAGCTGGCTCCCAAGGCCCTTTTGCCTGCCATGAGGGTTACTGTTGTTTCAGAGGACCCTGCACTCTGAGGGGGAGGGCCCATGGCTTCCAGGAGCTCTGAGGGCTGGTGATAGGATTAACCTCAGACTGAGTATGCCCTGAGGCAGGGACCTTTTGTGAGACTCAGATGGAAGGACCTGGTCAGGGGGCTACAGGCTCCCACCATCTCTCTCTGTTTCCATGCTGTCTGGGTGCCCCCTCGACTGGCTCAAGTTGTTTTCAGGGTGGAGCCTTCAGAATAGCCAGCTCCCAAGGCCCTTTTGCCTGCCCTGAGGTTCCTGCTGCTGCCTCGGATTCAGTGCTCTGTGTTGGGGGGATGGGTCCTGGGACCTTCCTTCTGCCTACCCCTTAGATCCGAGTGATCTCGGGTTCTGACTTTTGGGGGGCCTTACCTTTTGATCCAGGTCCAGGAGGAGTGTTCCCAGGGTCTATTCTGTTGTTTGTTTTGAATTCCGGTGCCCTAGGAGCATTCAGTTTGAGATTGGTAAGGAAGGGTTTCTGGACCTCTGAACTTTAGCTTTCTCTAAGCTGCCATCTTGTCTGGAAGTCCCAATTCTCATCTTTTTTGACCTTACTGCAGCCTCTTTTGCTTCTGGATACTCTCTAATTTCTAGATTTTGTGACATTATTTCCTTCTTACCTAGCTGATTGCTGCCTTTCAGTTTATTGGATTTTAACTAGATCCAGTTAATGCCCATTAATGGTAATAAGGTAAAAGGTTTGTCTTCTCCCTCTAAATTATTTAATGCCATAATCTCATTAATTCTCATGAGTTCAGTTATCATTTTTATTTTGGTGATTACTACATGTATTTATCCAATGAAACCTAAACTTTTTGAGTTGCAGTTTTACATCACCAGCTGCTTCTTGGATATTTTGAATTGGTTCTACTTTAGACAACTCAAAATATCCAAAATAGAACTTATCTTTCCTCCTAAGCCTTCTCCTTTTCCCATTTTCCTATTATTGCATATTGTCCTACCATTCTCGCAGTTATCCAGGCTCATGACCTAGGTGTTATTCTCAATTCTTCACCTGTACTCACCCCTGCACTTTTTTTGCCAAATTTTGCCATTTTTATCATTATGGTAGTAGCCTTCATCACCCCAAGACAATACTATTACAACAGATAGCCTTATCCATTGGTCTTCCTGCTTCAATTCTCTCTCCAACCCAATCTATCCTCCACTCAATTTTCAAAGTGATGTTTTGTAAGGAAGAGGTCTGATCCCTTTACTCTAAAAACGCCAGTGGCTCTTTATTTGTTCCAGGATCAAAAAGAAAAACTTCCTCTTTCATATTTAAATCCCTTTACAATGTGGCTTCTTCCTGGTTTTCTAGTCTTCTCTCCCTTTATTCCTCTTCAGCATATTCCACCATGAAATGTTGCTGATCTTCTTGCTCTTCCTTGCATGGGATGACCCATCTCTCAAGTTTTTGCCTTTTCCCTGGATTTTCCCCCAATACCTGGAATGTTCCCCCTTCTCAATAAGAAAGTCTCTTGACTTCAATAGCTTCATTCAAAACTGTTCATATCCCACCTTTTGCAGGAAGTCTCTCCAGTTATTTCATCATTTTCATTCCTGCCACTCTGAGGGGAAGCTGGTGACACAGTGGATAAAATCCCAGAAGCCAGGAAGACTTATTTTCCTGAGTTAAAAATCTAGTCTAAGACATTTAATAACTTTGTACCCTGCACTGGTCACTTAACCCTGTTTGTCTCATCCATAAAATAAATTGGAGAAAGAAATGGCAAAACATTCCCCTATCTTTGTCAAGAAAACCTCAATGAGGTTATAAAGTCAGCCACTTCTGAATAACAATAGCACTCCTTGTGACTTTCTCCTAAGATTATGTTTTCTTTATATTCTATATATCTTGTATATTAATTTTTTTGTTTATCTCCCCCATTAGAATGTGAGCTCATTAAAGTCAGGGCTGTATTTTCCTTCCTTCATACCCCTAGTACTGAGTACAATGTGTGGCTCATAGTATGTCCTTGATGAAATTTTGTTGACTGAGTGCCTGCATTTAGGTAGTTTGATCTCTGTATTTACGGATAGATAATCAGTCCTTGGGTTTGCACTCAAAGCCTTTATAGGTTATTCATTATAAGATGTACTCAAAGCCCTGATAGTTTTGAAAGGGTTTGAGTTGACCCTGTCAGGATTTCCATAGTCTTCAATAGCCCAGCCACTGCTAACCATATATAAGATATACAAGATAAGACAAATTTTGTATTTCTGAGAGTCATAAAATACATAAATGCATGAATTAAAACTAGTCAGTATTTTGCTTTTAATAAGTTTTTATTATATTACAAGTTTCTTTCCATTAAATATATTATTTGTAAAAACATTTAGTCATAATACCCTGTTGTCATACAAATATATTAGATTGAAAAATAAAATTCAGTCAAAAGGGAGTTTTAAAAATATGAAGATGGAAAAAATATGGTGCAATGATATATTGCTAAAATTTTCTGAAATATTTTTATTTTAGGTAATGTGTGATATGGATTACAGAGGAGGTGGCTGGACTGTGATACAGAAAAGAATTAGTGGAGTAATTGATTTCCAAAGGCTCTGGTGTGATTATCTGGATGGATTTGGTGATCTGTTAGGTACAAATTTTGCATATTTACTTTCTTAATTTTGGTCATTTTTAAGTCACTTCTATAGAAAAACCCTCTGTTGGTCATAATTTTGCTGATGTAGGTCATGTTCCCAATAAACTTTGTTATTAGTATTGGTAACAATGAGAATGGGAATAGCTAGTAGTCTATTTAGTGCTTTATAGTTTTCCAAGTGCTTTTCTTCTATTAACTCATTTTATGCTTCCAACAACCCTGTGTGAAAGATACTACCACTATTATCATCTCTGTTTTACAGATGAAGAAACAGAGATACAAATAAATTAAGTGGCTCACCTGTGATTACATAACTAGAAAATATTCAACATAGGATTAAGATTTCAAAGCTTTCTTGACTCAAAATTTAATGTTTTTTCTAATACTTTGGGGAGTATTTTAAATTCTTCTAAAATGTGTAAGGACAAAAATAGTGAGCAGAGGCCAAAAAAGAAGCCAGAGGCCAAGCACTCTGCCTTGCTTAAGCCTAAGCCCCAAACACACACAAATGATTCTTAAAATATAAAAGATCCTTTGGACTTAGATATTTTTATTTAGAATGCCTGTTGACCCTCGAATGAGTACCTGAAGTTACACCCACATGGCCTCCTCCAAGAAGGGAAGGCCTCTCTGAAAATAATCTCTCTCCAGACACCAGGAAACGAAGGCCAGTTACTCATTCATCCAAGAGACAGTCCAAGTCCCAACTTACCTCCAAGAGGCAGTTGAAGAAGACTACTGAAAAAGATGATGACAATGACTATCTCCAGAAGATTGCTTGCAAAAGACTCTTTTCAGCCATCAAATTATATATATTAATATGTGGGGAAATGTTTTGTGTAACTCTCATAAATTGTATCATCATAAGAGTAGTTAGAAGAAACATGCATAGGGAAAGATTGGGGCATTAAGAAGATTTGGGGAAAGTGGGGGCAAAGAAAGGAAAAGGGAGGGGGGAACCGTCGATAACACTAAGATTTACTTCAAGAAATAGGGGGGGACTTAATAGAATAATCTTTCTCATATAAAGATACACATGGGTAGGGGAGGGGAAGAACTCTCATAGGAGGAGAGGAAGAGAGCGTGAAGTGGAATTACTTAAACTTTACTCTCAGTGAAATCAAATCTGAGAGGGAAGAACATCTAGATCCAGTGGGATCCTGAATTCTATCTTATCCAAAAGGGCAAGAAAGAAAGGAAAATTAAGTAGGGGGAGGGGGAAGGGAGTACAAAAAGGGAGGGAAGGAGAGGGGGGAGGGGAAGGGAGCATAAAAAGGGAGGGCCTAGAAAGCAAATCATCTCAAGGGAGGGGACTAGGGGGACTGACCTAAAGTAAATCACTGGTTCAAAAGGAGATAGCTAAAGAAGAAAGGTCAGAACTAGGGGGAGATATCAAAATGCCAGCGAATCCACAAATGACAATCATAACTTTGAACGTGAATGGGATTAACTCACCCATAAAACGTAGACAAATAGCAAACTGGATTAGAACCCAAAACCCTACCATTTGTTGTCTTCAAGAAACACATATGAGGTGGGTTGACACTCACAAGGTTAGAATTAAAGATTGGAGTAAGACCTTTTGGGCCTCAACTGATAGAAAGAAGGCAGGAGTTGCAATCATGATATCTGACAAAGCCAAAGCAAAAATAGACCTGATCAAAAGGGATAGGGAAGGTAAATATATTCTGTTAAAAGGGAGTATAGACAATGAGGAAATATCACTAATCAACATGTATGCACCAAATGGTAAAGCATCCAAATTTTTAATAGAGAAACTAGGAGAATTGAAGGAGGAAATAGACAGTAAAACCATATTAATGGGAGACTTGAACATACCACTATCAAATTTAGATAAATCAAACCAAAAAATAAACAAGAAAGAGATAAAAGAGGTGAATGAAATCTTAGAAAAATTAGAATTAATAGACATATGGAGAAAAATAAATAGGGACAAAAAGGAATACACCTTCTTTTCAGCACCACATGGCACATTCACAAAAATAGATCATACACTAGGTCACAGAAACATGGCACTCAAATGCAGAAAAGCAGAAATAATAAATGCAGCCTTTTCAGATCACAAGGCAATAAAAATATTGATTGATAAGGGTACATGGAGAGCCAAATCAAAAATTAATTGGAAATTAAATAATATGATACTCCAAAGTCGGATAGTTAGAGAAGAAATCATAGAAACAATTAATAATTTCGTTGAGGAAAATGACAACGGCGAGACATCCTTTCAAACCTTATGGGAGGCAGCTAAGGCAGTACTTAGAGGAAAATTCATATCCCTGAGTGCATATATTAACAAATTAGGGAGTACAGAGATCAAGGAATTGTAAATGCAAATCAAAAAACTTGAGAACGAACAAATTAAAAAACCCCAGAAGAAAACCAAACTAGATATCCTAAAAATTAAGGGAGAAATTAATAAAATCGAAAGTGACAGAACTATTGAGCTAATGAACAAGACTAGAAGCTGGTACTTTGAAAAAACAGACAAAATAGACAAAGTACTGGTCAATCTAATTTTAAAAAAAGGAAAGAAGAAAGGCAAATTAACAGCATCAAGGATGAAAAGGGGGATCTCACCTCCAATGAGGAGGAAATTAAGGCAATCATTAAAAACTACTTTGCCCAACTATATGGCAATAAATATACCAACCTAGGTGATATGGATGAATATTTACAAAAATATAATTTGCCTAGACTAACAGAAGAAGAAATAGATTTATTAAATAATCCCATATCAGAAAAAGAAATCCAACAGGCCATCAAAGAACTTTCTAAGAAAAAAATCCCCAGGCCCTGATGGATTCACCAGTGAATTCTATCAAACATTCAAAGAACAGCTAACTCCAATACTATACAAACTATTTGACATAATAAGCAAAGAGGGAATTCTACCAAACTCCTTTTATGACACAAACATGGTACTAATTCCAAAGCCAGGCAGGCCAAAAACAGAGAAAGAAAATTATAGACCAATCTCCCTAATGAATATAGATGCAAATATCTTAAATAGGATACTAGCAAAAAGACTCCAGAATGTGATCAGAAGGGTCATCCACCATGATCAAGTAGGATTTATACCAGGGATGCAGGGCTGGTTCAATATTAGGAAAACTATCCACATAATTGACCACATCAACAAGCAAACCAACAAAAATCACATGATTATTTCAATAGACGCAGAAAATGCCTTTGATAAAATACAACACGCATTCCTACTAAAAACACTTGAAAGCATAGGAATAGAAGGGTCATTCCTAAAAATAATAAACAGTATATATCTAAAACCATCAACTAATATCATCTGCAATGGGGATAAACTAAATCCATTCCCATTACAATCAGGAGTGAAACAAGGATGCCCATTATCACCTCTATTATTTGACATTGTACTAGAAACACTAGCAGTAGCAATTAGAGAAGAAAAAGAAATTGAAGGCATTAAAATAGGCAAGGAGGAGACCAAATTATCGCTCTTTGCAGATGACATGATGGTCTACTTAAAGAATCCTAGAGATTCAACCAAAAAGCTAACTGAAATAATCAACAACTTTAGCGAAGTTGCAGGATACAAAATAAACCCACATAAGTCATCAGCATTTCTATATAATTCCAACACAGCTCAGCAGCAAGAACTAGAAAGAGAAATTCTATTCAAAATTATCTTAGACAAAATAAAATACTTAGGAATCTATCTCCCAAGACAAACACAGGAACTATATGAACACAACTACAAAACACTTTCCACACAACTAAAACTAGACTTGAACAATTGGAAGAACATTAACTGCTCATGGGTAGGACGAGCCAATATAATAAAAATGACCATCCTACCCAAACTCATCTAGCTATTTAGTGCCATACCCATGGAACTTCCAAAAATTTTTTTTTACTGATTTAGAAAAAAAACATAATAAAGTTCATTTGGAAGAACAAAAGATCAAGGATATTCAGGGAAATAATGAAAAAAAAATACAAAGGAAGGGGGCCTTGCAGTCCCAGATCTCAGACTATATTATAAAGCAGCGGTCATCAAAACAATCTGGTACTGGCTAAGACGGAAAAGAGGATCAGTGGAATAGACTGGGGGCAAGCGACCTCAGCAAGACTGTATATGACAAACCCAAAGATCCCAGCTTTTGGGACAAAAATCCACTATTTCATAAAAACTGCTGGGAAAATTGGAGGACATTGTGGGAAAGAATAGGTTTAGATCAACACCTCACACCCTACACCAAGATAAATTCAAAATGGGTGAATGACTTGAACAGAAAGAAGGAAACTATAAGAAAATTAGGCAAACACAGAATAGCATACATGTCAGACCTTTGGGAAGGGAAAGACTTCAAAGCCAAGCAAGACTTAGAAAGAGTTACAAAATGCAAAATAAATAATCTGGAATACATCAAATTAAAAAGTTTTTGTACAAACAAAACCAATATAACTAAAATCAGAAGGGTAGCAACAAATTGGGAAGCAATCTTCATAAAAACCTCTGACAAAGGTTTAATTACTCGAATTTACAAAGAGCTAAATCAATTGTATAAAAAATCAAGCCATTCTCCAATTGATAAATGGGCAAAGGACATGAATAGGCAGTTCTCAGCCAAAGAAATCAAAACTATTAATAAGCACATGAAAAAGTGCTCTACATCTCTTATAATCAGAGAGATGCAAATCAAAACAACTCTGAGGTATCACCTCACCCCTAGCAGATTGGCTAACATGACAGCTATGGAAAGTAATGAATGCTGGAGGGGATGTGGCAAAGTGGGGACACTAATTCATTGCTGGTGGAGTTGTGAACTCATCCATCCATTCTGGAGGGCAATTTGGAACTATGCCCAAAGGGTGATAAAAGACTGTCTGCCCTTTGATGCAGCTATAGCACTGCTTGGTTTGTACCCCAAAGAGATAATAAGGAAAAAGACTTGTACAAGAATATTCATAGCTGCACTCTTTGTGGTGGCCAAAAATTGGAAAACGAGGGGATGCCCTTCAATTGGGGAATGGCTGAACAAATTGTGGTATATGTTGGTGATGGAATACTATTGTGCTAAAAGGAATAATAAAGTAGAGGAATTCTATGGAGACTGGAATAACCTCCAGAAAGTGATGCAGAGAGAAAGGAGCAGAACCAGGAAAACATTGTACAGAGAGACTGATACACTGTGGTACAACTGACGGTAATGGACTTCTCCATTAGTGTCAATGTAATGTCCCTGAACAATCTGCAGGGATCTAAAAAACACTGTCCACAAGCAGAGGACAAATTATGGGAGTAAAAACACTGAAGAAAAGCAACTGCTTGACTACAGGGGTGGAAGGGACATGAATGAGGAGAGACTCTAAATGAACACTCTAATGCAAATACCAACAACAGGGAAATGGGTTCGAGTCTAGAACACATGTGATAACCAGTGGAATCTTGTGTCGGCTAAGGGAGAGGGAAAGGTGGTGGGAGGGGGGGCAGGGAGGAAAAGAAAATGATCTTTGTTTCCAGTGAATAATGTTTGGAAATGACCAAATAAAATATTGTTTAAAATTAAAAAAACGTATTTTTGGTAGTTCGATGGGTATGAAATTAAATAAGTAAATTAGTTTGGGTAGAATTGTCATTTTTATTATGTTAGCTCATCCTACCCATGAGTAATTAATGTTTTTCCAATTATTTAGATCTAGTTTCAATTATGTGGAGAGGGTTTTGTAGTTGTGTTCATATAGTTCCTGTGTTTGTCTCAGCAGATAGATTCCTAAGCATTTTATGTTGTTTAGGGTGATTTTAAATTGAATTTATCTTTCTAGTTCTTGCTGCTGAGATTTGTTGGAAATATATAGAAATGCTGATCACTTATGTGGGTTTATTTTGTATCCTACAACTTCGCTAAAGTGGTTGATTATTTCTACTAGCTTTTTAGTTGATTCTCTAGGATTCTTTAAGTAGACCGTCATATCATCTGCAAAGAGTGATAGCTTGGTCTCTTCATTGCCTATCTTAATATCTTCAATTTCTTTTTCTTCTCTAATTGCTACAGCTAGTGTTTCTAGTACAATGTTAAATAATAGAGGTGATAATGGGCATCCTTGTTTCACTCCTGATTTTATTGGGAAGGCTTCTAATTTATCCCCATTGCAGATGGTGTTTGTTGCTGGTTTTAGGTATATACTGTTTATTATTTTTAGGAAAAGCCCTTCTATTCCTATGCCTTCTAGTGTTTTCAATAGGAATGACTGTTGTATTTTGTCAAAGGATTTTTCTGCATCTATTGAGATAATATGATTTTTGTCAATTTGCTTGTGAATATTGTCAATTATGTGCATGGTTTTCCTAATATTCAACCATCCTTGCATTCATGGTATGAATCCTACCTGGTCATAGTGAATAATCCTTGAGATCTCTTGCTGGAGTCTTTTTACTAGTATTCTATTTAAGATTTTTGCATCTATGTTCATTGAGGAGATTGGTCTGTAGTTTTCTTTCTTTGTTTTTGACCTGCCTGGCTTTGGTATCTGTACCATATTTGTGTCATAAAATGAATTTGGTAGAACTCCTTCTTTGCTTATTCTGCCAAATAGTTTGAATAACATTGGGATTATGTGTTCTTTGAATGTTTGATAGAATTCAATTGTGAATCCATCTGGACCTGGGGATTATTTCTTAGTGTATTCTTTGATGACTTGTTCATTTCTTTTTCTGATAAGGGGTTATTTAGGTAGTATATTTCTTCTATTAATCTAGACAATTTATATTTTAAATATTCATCTATATTCCCTAGATTGCCATATTTATTGCCATATCATTGGGTGTAATAGTTTTTAATGATTGCATTAATTTCCTCTTCATTAGAGATGAGGTCTCTCCTTTCATCTTTGATACTGTTGATTTGGTTTTCTTCTTTCCTTTTTTAAAATTAGATTGACTAGTACTTTGTCTATTTTATTTGTTTTTTTAAAGTACCAGCTTCTAGTCTTATTTATTAAATCAATCTCTCTTTGACTTTCAATTTTATTAATTTCTCCTTTGATTTTTAGGATCTCTAATTTAGTTTTCATCTGAGGATTTTTAATTTGTTCACTTTCTAGTTTTTTAATTTGCATGCCCAATTAATTGACCTCTGCCCTGTGACAAGGAAATCACTTTAAAAGACATATATATATATATGTATATATATATATATATATATATATATATATATATAAATTTAAGGTCGCCAAGAATTCAGCTATGTAATTCCTAAATGAAAACTCAAATCAGCCATCAGCCTTTTATAGAGTTTAATTACAAACAGGAGGAAGAAAGGAATTAGAGATAGAGAGAGAGAGAGAGAGAGAGAGAGAGAGAGAGAGAGAGAGAGAGCGAAAGGGAAGAGAAGGGGATAGGGCTTAAATACCCCCTCTGTTTAGGCTGGGCCACAAGGCCCAAGCCCTTAGATAGCTGGGGCAAAGAAAAGAGATCAGTCCATATTACTCACGTGACCAAAATGGAGAAAGAGTCTCAAAGGCCCCCACCTTCAGCTTCCTTCAGAGCAAGCTTCTCAGAGCACACTCCAACCACTCAGACCAACTCCTCAACCACCCCCCTGAGTCTTCAGACCCCTCTATCTTTAAGGAAACCATCCAAGTTCCCTCCCCTCAGTTCTCACATCTACCAATCACTGTCCATCAATTTCCCTGTGCCAATGGAGGCTCTAGCTTAACCCAGGACCGCCCAGAGGTCTCTGGCTTTGCACATGTCTGTTGAAGGTCATATTTTCAAATAATTAAATCTTTGATCCTTTGCTACAGCCCTTCCTAAATCCTGTTAACCTGAGTAGGGTAGAGATTGGAATAATTAAATTTTGATCTATGCTGCAGCCCTTCCTCAATCCTGTTAGGACTGAGTAGGGTGGAGATTGATTCCAAGTATCTCCATTGTATCAATTCTAAAATCAATCATGACTCAAAGAAATTCCTGTTCTATGCTTAAGCATAGGTCAAAGTCCTTTCCATTGTTCAGCAAAAGGTTTCTGTCCTAAAGTAATCTTAAGAAGGGAGGAGGAGGAACCTCCCATGCCAATGGGGTTCACATTCCAATAGATTATCAGTAAGAAATTTTCCAAGTATGAAATTTCCCAATGGTGAAATTTCCAACATTTATAAGTCTAAGGAATTTTAAGGTTTACAGCCCTCCCTAATTTGTTAATATATGAACTCAAAGTTATAAATTTCTCCCTAAGTACTGCTTTGGTTGCATCCCATAGATTTTGAAAGGATGTCTCATCATTGTCATTTTCTTCAATGAAATTATTGTTTCTATGATTTGTTCTTTAACTGATTTTGGAGATTTGTATTATTTAATTTCCAATTAGTTTTTGATTTGCCTCTCTATGTACTCTTTCTAATGATTATTTTCATTGAATCGTGATCTAAAAAGATTGCATTTATTATTTCTGCTCTTTTGCACTTGGTTGCAATGTTTTTATGCCCTAGTACATGGTCAATCTTTGTGAATGTATCATGTTCTGCTGAAAAGAAGGTTTATTCCTTTTTGTCCCTATTTAGTTTTCTCCACATGTCTACTAACTCTAATTTTTCTAAGATTTAATTCACTTCTCTTACCTCTTTCTCATTTATGTTTTGATTTGATTTATTTAGTTCTGATAGAGGAAGGTTCAGGCCTCCCACTAGTATAGTTTTTCTATCTATTTCATCCTTGAACTCCACTAGATTCTCCTTTAGAAACTGGATTTTATGCCATTTGGTGCATACATGTTGAGTACTGATATTTCCTCATTGTCTATACTGCCTTTTATCAGGATGTAATTACCTTCCCTGTCTCTTTTGACTAGAACTATTTTTACTTTTGCTTTGTCAGATATCATGATTGAGACTCCTGCCTTCTTTTTCTCAGTTGATTCCCAATAGATTTGACTCCATCTTCTTACTTTTACTCTATGTGTGTCTACCTTCCTCATGTGTGTTTCTTGTAGACAACATATGGTAGGATTGTGGTTTCTAATCCACTCTGCTATTTGCTTGCATTTTATGGGTGAGTTCATTCCATTCACATTCAGAATTATGATTACCAGCTCTGTATTTCCCAACATTTTGATTTTCACTCCTAGTCCTGCCCTTCTTTCTTTCACTGTTTCCTTCTATACCAGTGTTTTGTTTTTAATTAGCCCCCCTAATTCCTGTTCTTATTTCACTTCCCTTTCCACCCCCTCCCTTCTTAATTCCCATCTTATTTTCTTTAAAGTCTTTTTAAACTACTGCCTCCCCCTCCCCCTCCCTTGTATTGATTGCTTTCCTCTCCATCAATCCATTTTTTTACCCTTCTACTTCTATAGGGATCAAATCAATTCTCTTTCCCAACGGATTTGATTGTTCTTCTCTCTATGAGTCAATTGCAATGCATGTAAGAATTGAGTATTTCCTATATCCAGCCTCTTTACCCTTCCAGTGTATTGGTGTTCTCCCCTCCTCTGGCCACGTGCTTCTTTGTGATATATAAATTTACCCCATTTTGTTTCTTTTCCCATTTCTCTTAGTATTAACCTCTTTTTTTACCTTTAGTTTTATCTATCTATCTATCTATCTATCTATCTATCTATCTATCTATCTATCTATCTATCTATCATGCATATGCTATCTATCTATATCTATATTTATGTCTTGGCATTTCATCCTATACAGTTTGTCACTAAATATTTCATTTTCTTGATTCAAGGAGTTATGGAGCTTCTTTTCCTGAAATGTTTTCTCAAAATAGAATTTTTAAAATCTTGAATCTTATGAAAATTATACAAGGCACTGATGGTACTATCAAAACTCAATAGACCAGTGATTTCATCAATGTAGATGTTCCCTAATTATACAGATTGAAACTCATCCATGTTTATTATCCCATGCAATAGAATATCCTATATATTGCCTCCTATAAATTTGACACAGGGGAGCTAACTAATATGCTGGAGCCTTTCTCAATTTCTCTTGATATTTTCACAATGCCAGTGAAAAACATAACGTCTTGTACATTGCTCTCATGATATAATCAAATCAACTTATTTTTCAATGATTTATTTCTTTGCTAATGGTATTGTTAAATGTAGCTCTTATTCATAGTTTTTTTTAAATGTGTTATGTATTGCAGCCTAATCACTCACACCATGCATGTCTCCTTTGCCACTTTACTGATTGTTGTTATTGAGTTGTGTTTGACTCTTCATGACCCCGTTTGGGGTTTTCTTGACAAAAATACTACAGTGATTCATCTTTTCCTTCTTCTGCTCACTTTACAGATGAGGAAATTAAAGAAACAGGTTTAAGTGACTTGCCCAGGGTCACATAGTTACTGTCTCAGATGAGATTTGACCTCAAGAAAGTTTCTGCACCCAGGACTAGCTTTCTTTCCCCTGTGCCACCTAGTTGTTTTGTTTTAATTGATATTCATTTCAAATTTTTCAGACTCTACATTATTACATGACATGTAGCTATATAACATTAGTATAATATTGAAATTAAAAAAGATAGGGGCTTTGTTTCTGGGAGCAGTTTAGGATCATTACAAAATTTTTGCAATTTCCAAAAAAATCCAACCTGCATTTTCTTTCCTTTATGATTTTGGAATTTCTGACTCATTTGCATGGTTGGCCCAAGATATGTTGATTAATAGAAGAGCTCAATACATTGCCCATTTGAACATGTGTCATAATCTGGGCAGTAGACACTTCATCATTTTTTTTCTGTGTAGATAATTAGACCAGATACTTTTGATTAGTTATGTATCCCTTCCAAAGAGTCTGCAATATTTTCAATATTTTAGAGATTAATAAAACAGCATGATGTTTCCTGCAAACAGGCCATCCAGAGGACTTTTACCATTCATAGGGAATTTCTCTTTAACTTCAGTTAAATCCTAAATATCTTGTACAACAAAGTAAAATCCTTTGATGAGTTTATGTCTCTGTTTAATTATCTGATATTAATGATCAGATAATAATCAAAGTTCTTTTTGTAAAGACTTAATGGAATTGTGAATAATTTTATGTATGATTGGGAGACACTTTGTTAGAAATGAGATTTTAAGGATATTCACCCTACCAAATCAAAATTTAAAAATAATTAGCAAATAATGCTTGCAGTGGAATATTATAATGCTTTAAATCCTTCTGTCACTTGTGTTGGGATAATATTATGAATTGTGGAGAAATATTGCTTATAAATATTTATACTCCCTCCTAACATTATAATTGGTTACATGATTCATGATTTTTCCCACTCCTCTTCCCTCCTTAAGCTGAAAAGCAATTCTACTGAGTTATGCATGTATTGTCTAACATTATAATTGTGTATGTCCTCTATGCACATATAAATTATCATAAAATTTTTCTCCAGATGAGAAAGTAGAAGTTGTTTATATTCACCTGATTGACTTCTTTTGGTCTTAATAAGGTCTGAGAATTTTTCCAGGGTCTTGATATCTTCTTTTCCTTCAGGTACTTTGTGAATATATTCCTCAATGTCCTCACAAATGTTCCACCTTTATCATGAATTAACTTTATGTACACTTGGCCAAATCCAAATACTTTCTCTGTATGTTTTCTTTAAGTGAAGTTTCTGTCTCACTTGTCTCTGATAATGAAAATTTTTTATGCCTTCAAAAATATTTGTTATAGATTATCTCTCCTATTTCCCTTCTGTTTGATTTTCCCTTTCTATTTAAAAAAAATTATCTTTGGAATAACTTTTCTTAATTTGGTCTCTCACTAAGTCTTCTTTATATTGATTTTACCCTTTCTTGCTTTTCTTTGTTTTTTGAGGTGATGCTGCTCATAATCTACAAACTTTCTCAAAGATATTTTATAAATGAGTTTTTATTCTAAACTAGTACTGCCCTTAGCTTCTTGGCAAGAAAGTAAATTTATTTGCCAGGGCACTTTTTAGTCTCTGTTGGTCTCCTTGTTATGACAATTATTTAATTGGTGTCCATGTCCTTTCCACTATCTTTATACCACTTTTCATTATCAGTACCTTTTTCTTGAGGCCAGAATGTAATTGTTCTAACTGCATGATGTGACAGAGGTCTGAACTCAAGGAAGAGGACAGGCTGAGGTGCTGCTGAACCTTCTCTCCTCGACTGGGAGAGGGGCCCCAGGAGGTCTGGAATCTTAAGAAGAAAAAAGGTTCTGACTGCAGTCAGTTAGGTCTCTCAGCCTTGAGACAGCCAAAGGAGAAGGTCTTGTTAAGACTGGATCCTGAGGAAAAGATTCAAGTCTTTCCCTTGGTGCCTGAACACCACCCCCCACTGATTTCCCAACTGAAAGTGATGAGTCCGAGAAGAAACAAAGCAGCTAACAAGATCACCTCACAGCAGGTAGTGCCCTGGGTCTGAACTGTGTTCGGTTGTGACCAAGACCGGGCCATTCAAATTTTGAATCTCTCAGGGGGCCAAAGCTGCCAAGGCCTGGGTTCCCCAACTTGTGGGGGAAGGAAGGCATAGCCAGTTAGGGACAGCTTTCTGTCTTTCCTCACAGATCCTTCCTTACAGCCATTTCCTTGTGTCATTCCTGATGTTATTCCTAGAATAAACTTTGTTGTTTTCTCCCAAATGAATCTAGTTTGAGTGGGGAAACAGTTCTAGCTGTGGGAGAGAGAGAATACTCTCTCTCTCTCTCTCTCTGAGGGGAGAAGCTCTTGTATATAATAGTAATAGAAGGGAACTCAAGGGGCAGTTTGGGTGGGTAGCCATAACTGAGAAGAGGCTGAAAGGGGGGAACTACAGACTCACTTCCCCTTTCTCTCCCTTGGCCAAATTAAACATCAGCTGTCCCTCCTGAACCCCAATTTGAGAAAGTGAAGTCTCCACTCTTTCTCCCTTTACAATCAGACTAACCCTCTATTACAATGATATATCTTTTTTTCCTAATAATAAAGAAGAAAAGTCTGATTTTAAGAACAAAGAAGCTCTTTTGCTCTCTTTTAGATTGCGTGCATATTATGCATTCATTGAACATTTTTTTTCCAGCTCTCCACTTTTTTCCTGTCAGGCAAGTTTATTTTTACAAGTTAAGAGAAATGAAGTCTGTTAGATCCTAAAGCCTATCATATACCCTTGAATTGGTACTTAATATTGTCTGATCCATTTTTTCTAGAGTTTTACTAGAAACTTGGCTCTAACCTGTGCTATACCCTTTAAGTGCTTTCTTTTTGGTAACATACCTTATCTGTCCTGGAGTAGATTCTAAAGTCTCTAATGCTGCCAAAGGGTTCATATAGGTTGAGTATATACAACATGCTGAATATAGTCAACATCTTTCTGATGTTAAATTGAGCCACAACACAAGTCCACATGGAGCTTTAGTGTTTTGTTAGGCAATGAATTGTCAACAATATCATCCCTAGACTTTCTGTATTCCTCTTCCCCCTCACCTCAACTCTGCCTGGAACCTGTCAGCTTATCCTTAGCTTAGGGAGTAACATACTTCAGAATGTGAGTATAGGCATACTGGGTATGCAAACTCTAGCCCTGAGGTTACATTGGAAATAACACAGAGGATGCCTAGGATTCACACTCAGAGTTCACTGGTGGGTATATGTCCTTAGATGAAAGACATTTTTGGTGAGACTAATCATTCATAGTTTGAAAAGAGAAGAAATAGTCATTCTGACCTGGTCTAGAAATTTGATACTCTTGCCTTGGAGATCTGAAAAACCTGCTGTTTAGCAGTTCTAGGAATGCCTACCTCCAACCTATGAACTCTATAGTTCTGTTTCTGACTCCATGATCACCAATGTGAACTATTGATTTTTGTTCCATAGATCAGCTAGATGGATCATACCAAATAAACATTTGTTAAGAAACCATAGGACAATAAGACAGAGAACATCCATATTTGAACTAAACATTTTCAGGAAGGCTTGAGGCAACTTGAGTTGGAGAGAAGGCATACTATGTATGATTATGTAAATGAATTTATTATTATCATACTGATGTGGTCTAAGGAATTTTTAAAGTAACTTCTAGTGTCCTTTGGGATTTTCATTTATATTTGTCTCTGAGGCAAAATATTGATAACCAAATCAAGTTAAAAATTAAAACAATTATATGGACAATTTAAACTAAACATTTGGGCAAAGATTCCCTCTTTCTCTACCAACTTTTCAACATAAAGCCTCTTGGCTTCTGGCAGTTGAGATATAAAGTGGTCAAAGAGTAGTTAATTTTGGGGGCAACTAGAGAGCTTAGTGGATAGAGAGCCAGATGGAGATGGGAGGTCTTAGGTTCAAATATGAATTTTGATACTTCCTAGCTGTGTGGCCCTGGGGATGTCACTAATTCCAATTGCCTAGCCTTTACTACTCTTATGCCTTGGAACTCATACTTAGTATTGATTCCAAGATTATAAGGGTTTATATATGTTATATATTATATATATATATATACATATGATTATATATATGGGTTTTAAAAACAGAAATTATTAACATTTTCTTTTTATAATCTAAGACCAAGTATTTTCTCTCTACAGGAGAATTTTGGCTAGGATTAAAAAAAATATTTTATGTTGTAAATCAGAAAAACACCAGTTTTCTGCTATTAGTGATGCTAGAATCTGAAGATGGCACATCTGCTCATGCATCATATGAAAACTTTTGGCTAGAAGATGAGACAAACTTTTTTAAGATACACTTAGGACGTTATTCAGGAAATGCAGGTAAAATTATCCTTCTTAAAATTATGCCAGTAAATACAAATATAACATAAAACTTAATGAAGGCTAATATATATACATATATATGCTATTATGTGGTATTAATTGTAATAGATTTCTTGGTGGTTGGTGGTAGAATGGGCTTGAAATTTTAAAAATGTGACTATATTTTTAGTTTCGATACTTTATATTTGATATAATAGTACCTTAATTTTGTATGCCTTTCAGTTTTCAAAGTGCTTTCACTGAGTAGAGTAGAGAAGGTATTGTTATCTTAATTTTACATATGAGAAAACTGAAATTCAGAGAGATTGAAATCACATGTCTAGTAAAGATATGAAGCCAGAAATCAGGTCTTTTAACTCCAACTCTTTCATTCTTTATAGATCTTTCTATACTATTCCAAGCTATTTATGATAGTTTAAATGTATGAAGGATTTTTTAAAACTCCAAATATGTTATTAAATTAATTTTAAGGGGGATTGAATTGAGATATGTTTTTGTCTTCACACAATGGATTTTCTGTGCCATTCAAATGCTGAAGTAAGATATAGTTTGTGATCCTGTGTGTTGGATGTCCTGGAAGTGACATGAACCATAAGTAAAAATGACACACATGACATTAGAAATATGTCCTTAATTTATGCGAGATTTTTTTCAGCATTCCAACTTTTAATTTTATAACAATATGCTATTCTCCCTATACAAATATGATTTTACTGATGGTTTGAGTTGATTTTTCACCAGCAGTCATATATTTGGTTATTCATTGATACTCCCTTATTTGGGCCTTCTTTATAATCATTGCAAACCTTTGTAACATAGATAATATTGGAGGTAAACTCATTCATATGGAATTGGGAACTCTGACCTTGGTCTCATGAGTATTCTACTCTAATGATTTTATATATTATAACGGTAATGATGAAAACTCGAATCTCCTTGTGCCTCAGTTGACTCATCTGTAAAATGCCTTCTAAGGTCTCTTCCAGCTTTACATTTATGAGTCAACAGGGTGATTTTGTAACCAAAAAAGCTAATATAATTTTAGCCTCAAATAAGAAAGGCAAAGAATATAGGAGTAGAAGAATAAGACCCATTATCTTTCCCTCTGCCCTGTTCAGTTCATATATGGAGCATAGAATTCAGTTCTCACCACATTTAAAAATAATTGATAATCTGGAGACAATCTAGAAGAGGCTAGATGTAGAGAGGTCTCAATTTCACTCCATGTGTGAATTGGTTGAAGTAACTAAGTATATTTAGCCTAGAGAACAGAAGATTATGAAATTAGAGAAATGCAAGGGAAGTTGGGTAGCTATCTTCAAGCTGGAAGGTCTGTCATATGGAAGAGGAATTAGGATCATTCTGCTTGATTCTAGAGGGTATAACTGGGACAATGAATAGAAATTTAAGAGAACCAGATTTATATGGAATTGGAATTGGCTGACTTGGAAGATGGTGTATTTCCCTGTCATTTGAGGCCTTTATACAAAATCTGAATAACAATTTATCAGTTGTGTAGTAGAAGTGATTCTTGTTCAGGTTCAAGTTGTAGTAGACCTCTGAAATTCCTTCCAGACTCTAACATTCTGTTAACTATGATATAGGGAGATAGTGGAATTTGAGGAGACATTTGTATACTCATGATAATTGAAATCAGGGAATATATATATGTATATATATATACATACATATACATATATGATTGGCAAAGGGATAAATATAAATGGTATAGAAGAAATCAAGGAAAGAGAATTTGGGGCACCCACAAGAAAAGTTAGGGCAGCTACTTGAGAGAGAATTATTTAATAGCCACACTATAGCATAATTATGAGAAATATTGTAGGGTGTTCAATATTGGTTAAATGTTGGAAAATGATCAAGGAGGATGCTAAGAAAAAAATTTGGCAATTAAAAATAATTGGAATTGGGGAATGACAATTACATCATATAAATATGTCATAAAATTATAACATGATAAGAAAAAATATGAAAAATTCAGGGAAACATTATAAGATTTATATGAAGCAAGGCAGAGCAAAGTAAGCAGAACCAGTATGACAATATGCATAATATTGGTAAGTTATAATATTGTAAACAAAACCATTAACAAAAGGCAATTAAATTATTAATTGTGATAACCAATCTTTGCCATAGAGAACTGCTAAAAAGACCTTCTTCTCTTAGTAGAAAGATATGGTACTTTAGATATGAAATGTAGTACTGTATACACTGTCAAACATGGACCCTGTAGTGTGTTTGCATAAATGATTTTTGTTGTTATGAGAATTTTCAGTGGAAGGGGTGGAGATGTGGATAAAATAGAAGTGATTGTGATATGAAATAAAATGTAATAAGAAATAAAAAAGAACATTAAAAAAGTCACTAGTGACCTTTGTGACAGCATTATCAATAGAGTGGTAAGGGAGAGTAGTGTAATGGATGGGGGAATGGAGTCACCCACTATGCTGAATTTGAAGCTAGAGAATTAGAGAGATGAAATGGAGTCAAAAGGTGGAGAAGGGGATAGATTTTTCTCCCCTCTCTTTTCTTAGTAAAATCCACACTAGTTGTCTTCAGAGTTACAGACTATATTTCTTTAGAGACTGGGTTATATGTAAAGTCCAGGACTGAACTGATTCTCCCTCCTTGAGGAGAAAGTTTAGGTCTCTTCCCCAAGCTTAAGGTCTCTTTCTCTCCCTAGATATTATGAGGCAGGCACTTGATCTAAAGAAACAGCTATTTATTCTTAAGGAGCACAGATAAGATAGGGTAAATTGGATTGTTGGGTAAGGTAGTGGGAAAATGGGATGTAGGGAGTCCCTAAGAGACTAACAATTGACCCCCTTCTCAAATCCTGAAGGGCCAAGCTGACTGCCTGACCCTTCTGGGTCAGTTGTGGAAGCTGTCCTGTCTTCTATCTATCCTAGATATAATATGAAGTTAAAATGACCACTTTAGGGGATAGAGAGGAAATCTTCTTTGGGTGGATAGCTTTATGATAAAGTCCTATTCACTCCTGTAATCTTCCACTGGATTCAAGGAGTCTGGATTCACTGAAGGATGATCAAGGCTCAGAGTTCTCTTAGACCAACCTCTCTGAAGGAGTTCCCAAAGAGAAGTGAGGGAACTGCTTTTGAATTTTCTCAGCCTTCTGTTCTTTCCCAGAATTCTCTGTCTTCCCTTGCTCCTCCCCTGCTGGGGTTGCTTTTCTTGCATGTTGAATCTGTCTTTCCTCTCTTACAGTAGCAAGATTATAAAGTAGAAGAAATAGTGCTGGAATGTTAGAAATATAGGAGGAAAATTTGAGGGCATTTCAATGTGAAAAAAGTATATATATACATGCATTCATTATGTATACATGTACTTTTAGGATAGTGGAATTCTGAGCCTATCTGTAGTGTAAGGAAAAGATCTAGTAGATATAGACAGAATATCAGAGCATGGTTCAAGATCCACATAGCTGAGTTTCAAGCAATATTAAGCAGGTTAGAAATCAAGGATACAGGTAAGGAGGTTTAACAATAAAAATGTTTAAGGTAAAAACCTTCCTTTTGTTTGTATTCATCATACTGCATTGTGAAAAATGTGTTCATTTTAATTTAGTCCCTTGTTCATAGTCAATAATAATGACTGATTGATTTGAAATTCAAAAAAGTTTTCTGCAAAATGATGGCAGTTTTACATATAACATTTTCATACTCATATTATCTGATTTAGTGTTTACAAAATCTAAATTCCAGCTATCATCTTTTTGATATTTTTTGGAGCTGGCTTTAGAAAGATGCTTAAAGAATTCTGAAAGGCATTAATTTTTTTTTACGTAATGCTACCTGAACAGACACTGATATATGAAATATAAAGATTATATGGTAGTTTCTCATCAGTTTTTACCTTTAAAGTATTCATTAAATTTCAATAACAAAGCAGACTGAAAATAATCAACTATATTAATGACACATTTTCATCTGTTTTATTTAGGTGATGCATTCCGTGGTCTAAGAAAAGAAGAGAATCAAAATGCAGTGCCTTTCAGCACCTCTGATGTTGATAATGATGGATGCCGTCCAGTATGCATGATTGGTGGTCAGTCAGTCAAGAGTTGTAGTCACTTTAATAATAAGACTGGTTGGTGGTTCAATCAGTGTGGCTTAGCAAATCTTAATGGTGTTCATCAATACCCAGGAAAGTTGCTCTCATCTGGAATTCACTGGGGCACATGGGCTAAAAACAATTCATGGGTCAAAATTAAATCTGTTTCAATGAAAATACGAAGAATTTACAATCCGCTTTTCAAATAATTACCCATACAACAGTAATATAGTAGTCATACTAGTTGTTCTGGATAAAGTATAATATTATCTTATTAAAATGTTTGTATTTCCACCCAAAAAATATAAGAGCTTACCTTTATATAGTACTTTATGATATAATTAGCATTTTTCTCAAAAGAATTCTGACAGTTAGATTATCATACACATTTTATGGATACAGAAACCACATCTCAGAGAGATTAAGAAACTTTCCAATTCAGAAATTATACTTAACTAATTCAGAATTATAGTGGAGACTTGAACTGAGATCCCCTTATTCCAAATCCAAGGCCTTCAATTATGTAATATTAGCTAATGTCCAACTACATGTGGAATCTTCTTATTATGGATTCAAATCTAGTCTTATGCCTCAACTTTTATAAGGCAAAAGTTTGGTCCAATATAGGATGTGACATCTTAATAGAAAAATTAGCAATATATAATTAACTCCTTTTAAAATGGTTGTTCATCCTCCACTTAACTTATGCTATTGTATCCAGTGAATTTCTGGATTTTCTTACTTCAATCCTCTTTAAATACTGAAGTAGAACAAATAAGACTATTTTCAAAATAGCATATGTCTTCAAAATAGCATTGGAGGGGAAAACATCTTGAAGACCAGAATCATGTTTCTTCTTTTCTTAGTGCCTAGGAAAGAGTTTCATACAGAAATATTTATGGATTGAATAAATTAAATGTTTAAAATACTTGAGATACAGCAAAGCATTCCCCAGCTTTCAGCCCTCTCTCATTGGCTTTGTTTCCAATTCCACCACCTATCCCCTCAGTAACGATGACGGAACAGGCCATCTCCTTTGCCAAGGACTTCCTGGCTGGTGGTATCCCTGCTGCTGTTTCTAAGACCATGGTGGCCCCCATCGAGGGAGTCAAGCTACTATTGCAGGTGCAGCATGCAAGTAAACAAATTGCTACAGATAAGCAGTACAAAGGTATTATGGACTGTATAGTCTGAATTCCAAAGGAACAAGGGAAGCTTTCCTTCTGGAGGGTAACTTAGCAAATGTCATCAGATACATACTTCCCCACATAGGCCCTTAACTTTTCCTTTAAGGATAAGTATAAGCAGGTGTTTTGGGGAGGAGTGGACAAGCACACCCAAATTTGAAGGTATTTTGCTGGCAATCTTGCCTCTGCTGGTACAGCTGGAGCCACTTTTCTCTGCTTTGTCTACCCTTTGGATTTTTCGAGAACCTGCTTGGTAGCTGATGTTGGGAAATCTGGCACTGAGAGAGAATTCAAAGGCCTGGGAGACTGCCTTGTGAAAATCACCAAGTCTGATGGAATTTGGGGCTTATATCAAGGTTTCAATGTCTCAGTGCAGGGTATTATTATCTATAGAGCAGCCTACTTTGGAATCTATGATACAGAAAAAGGTATGTTTTCAGATCCTAAGAACACTCATATTGTGATAAATTGGATGATTGCACAAACGCTGACTGCTGTAGGAGGTGTGGTTTCCTATCCCTTTGATACAGTGAGGTAGAAAATGACGATGCAGTCTGGGTGCAAAGATGCTGATATCATGTACACTGGGACAATTGACTGCTGGAGGAAGATTGCTAAAGATGAGGGTGGCAAAGCTTTCTTCAAGGGTGTCTGGTCCAATGTTCTTAGAGGCATGGGTGGAACTTTTGTACTTGTCCTGTATGATGAATTGAAGAAAGTAATCTAAGTACATCCTACCTAAAAAGGGAAACAGTGAATAAAGGTCATGTAGAATACGTAACCATACTTAGTATTTTGGACCATTCACCTTCAAGAAATTCCTGTTGTCTTTTTATCCAAGCCAGATCATGTTTGTAGAGGAGCCAGGAAAAGCTCTTAGAAAAAGGGACTCATTTTTTGTGATCCCTTATTCACCCAATGGAACTGATGATGATTTAGTAAATTGATTCTATTGGTTTTGGGGAAAATAACCTTTACTGTGGGTCCAAGGAGACAGAACAACTTAGACCATTGAGTTCAATGCTATTTTGTAGGACCATAAATTTGTGTTTAAGTAATTTATTTAAAGAAAAAAAAAATCATGTCTCCCATTTGTACTTACGCACTATATATGCTATTTTGAACAGCTGACTATTTGGCAGTTACGATGATCTGTGTTGGTCATTCTTCTGTAAAACAATAAATACACAGAACACTCTAAGCCTCCTGATGTAATAACTATCTTATCAGACATGGTTTGTGGTGAGTTTTTTGGGGCTGTGAGCACATGCTATAGATATAGAATTTTTTTTACTCATCATGGTAATACAAATTACTACTGAATTCATTATACTAGGGCATATGTTAAGATTTATCAAAAATAGGTTGCTCTCGTGACCTGCCTAACAGCTTAAATACAAAGAAGTGATCTTAAAATGAAAATAATTAGTTGAGTGGAAGAAATTTTAGCTTTCTGACTCCTGCTACACTTGCTTGAGTTGCACAGCTGCTTTTATGCTACAGTTCAAAAATAAAATCTGACCATGATCTTTTATAGAAAAAAGAACACCTAAAGAATCACAGAGGTGAAATGATAACAGTAAAAAAATAGCTGAATCAGAACTGGGGCTCAAATCTAGTACTTTCAACATACTACGGAAGATCTCTACTTATATGAATACAAGTATAACCTTTGTTACATACACATTTGAGTATTATCCAATAGTTACATTTCTGCAGTTAGCTGCTCTTTTTTTTTGGTCTTCAGTACTTACCTTAAATTCTTCAGAAAGATATCATTCAAGGCTTCTATCTAGTCTTCCCTACTGTTCTGATAACTTTATACTGCTGTAGCACTATTTATTATTCTATTTCTTTTTGTTATTCTATTTTTATTCTGTTTTTATTATATAATATATAATATAATAATTATTCTATTATTCTATTTCTTATTCTGTAGCAAATGAATCTTTTTAAAATGGAAAGGGAAAACAATTGCAGAGTAATTCTAGATACTGTAATTGATAATTTGAGTAAAGTGATCACTAGGAAGTGCATAAATTTATCAAGTTATTAAACTAACATTTCTTTTAAAAATACTTGAAAGCAAACTTTTCAAGTATCCCTAAAGACTTGATGGGGGCCAATTTATATTAAAATTATATATTAATTAGATTATTTGTTTATTCTGAAGGAATGAGTTTTAAAGGACCTCTACTAGGTGATAGTTTGAATTTTGTTAACCCACTTTCAGCATTTGGAAATGATTAACTTGTATTTCTTTAAAAAGTATTCTTCATTTCACTCTCTTTACAAATCCAGACTAATTTCCCCACCCTCCACATAAGTAAATGTTATTGAAGTTATACTGAATTCAGATATGATTATAGAAATTTGTGATTTAGAGGGAATGTTTTTCCTTGACAGCAAAATATCTATAGTGATTTAAAGTAACTTAATAAAAACATTGTGCTTCTTTTTGTGGCTGTCCTCTTCTACAAGTTATTAAATGAACAGGCAATTTCTGTTGAAAGACTCTTAAGGAGTAACTTGTGTGTCAATTAATACCTTAAAAAACCTGTCTTTTAACAGTGTCAATTTCTGTGTCAATCCCATATACTGGGGTAGGAATAGGTTTTTCATTATTAATAAAAAAGTTATAAACATTTCTTTCAGTCATATCCACCTTTTACAACCATTGAAGATTTTTCTAATGAATTTTTGTTTTCAATATTATTCCACATTTTAATCCTGATTGGTTATATGACAATATACTGTTCTCTCACTCCTTCCCCCCTCCGCAGTTTTTTCCCCCCTTTTAGACATTATTTTATTGGGCCATTTTCAAACATTATTCCTTGGAAACAAATATCATTTTCTTTTCCTCCCCCCGCCTCCCACCATCCCTCCCATAGCCGACACATGATTTCACTGAGTATCACATGTGTCCTTGATTTGAACTCATTTCCATGTTGTTGGTATTTGCATTAGGGTGTTCATTTAGAGTCTCTCCTCATTCATGTCCCTTCCACCCCTGTAGTCAAGCAGCTGCTTTTCTTCAGTGTTTTTACTCTCATAATTTGTCCTCTGCTTGTGGATAGTGTTTTTTGGATCCCTTCAGATTGTTCAGGGACATTGCATTGACACTAATGGAGAAGTCCATTACATTCGATTGTACCACAGTGTATCAGTCTCTGTGTACAATGTTTTCCTGGTTCTGCTCCTTTAGCTCTATCACTTCCTGGAGGTTATTCCTGTCTCCATGGAATTTCTCCACGTTGTTATTCCTTTGAGCACAATAGTATTCCATCACCAACATATACCACAATTTGTTCAGCCATTCCCCAATTGAAGGGCATCCCCTCATTTTCCAATTTTTGGCCACCACAAAGAGCGCAGCAATGAATATTCTTGTACAAGTCTTTTTCCCTATTATCTCTTTGGGGTACAAACCCAGCAGTGCTATGGCTGGATCAAAGGGCAGACAGTCTTTTGTTACCCTTTCAGCATAGTTCCAAATTGCTCTCCAGAATGGTTGGATCAATTCACAACCCCACCAGCAATGAATTAATGTGCCTACTTTGCCACATCCCCTCCAGCATTCATTACTTTCCTTTGCTGTCATGTTAGCCAATCTGCTAGGTGTCTCTCCCCAGTTTTTAAGGCACAAGCATTACAGATAGCATGGGTTTCAAGGAAAGACAAGTGAAAATTAAAATGTGGACTGTTGATCAAAAGTGGTACTGGCTAGAAAAAAATAAACCTCTCACCTCTCCTATTAGTCAAGACGTGCAATAAAGATTACCCTTCATCAGAGAGGGCAAGAATTGATGTAAAATTTTCATCTCTCATGGGAGGGGGAAGAAGTGAGCAAAGCATGTTGAAGAGCGCAATTTTAGTTTTTTTTTTTAAAGAAATTGGATAAAGGGTGAGAAATGAATTTAAAAATAGTTTGCTTACTCTAGAGTGGGAATTCCGTGGGTTATAGATAAAAAGGAAATAAGTAGAAGGTAAAGGTTCTTACATTAATTTAGTGGGGATGAGAAGAAATAACTAAGGAATGGGCATGAAGATTTTGGTGTTGGTAGCAGTGTTGAGATGTTCATGCCCAGAGAGGCAGATATAAGTACTAGATGAGTGGAAGAACTAGAGAGGTGTGTCTGATATGAAGTACATGACAACCATATGGAAAACCAGCATGGGAATGAAAAGATGCTTTTGTTTATATAAGTTATTATAGGTTCACTGAAGGAAAGAAAATAAAATTTATAAATGTAGGTATACACTTTACAAATGCTTACAAAAGATATAAACATTCACACAATAAAGCCAGTATAGAAAATTTTCCTTCTTCAGATGATGTGGGTCAAATTTGATCAATGGGAATTTTATGATCTTTGTTTGATTTTCTGAGCTCATATAGACATTTTTTGCGTACTTTACAAGCTCATGGACAATATGTGACTGACATAGAGGTAGAACTGGGGAGTGTATGGGGTAAAATAATAATATGAGCTTTGTATTTGGAGATGAGAAAAATGAAGAGGGTTAGAATTTGAACTTGTGATCTCATCAACTTAGAGAGTTCCTTGCAAGGAATACTTTTTCCCTTTAAGCCATTCCCTTTTTCCTTAGTACCATTTTAAAGACAGAGGAGTGGCAAGGGCTAGGCCATCAGGGTTAAGCAACTTGATTGCCCAGAATCACATAGCTAGGAAGTGTCTGAGGCCAGATTTGTTCTGCGTCTTCCCAAGTCTTTCTGACTTCAGGTGCATATCTCCAACCATTATATCATACTATCTTGAGTGTAATTAAGAGATAAACATGTAACTTATTTGGATTAGATCAGGTACATAGTGGAATGCATAAGAACCTTAGGAAAAAGAGAACAAAAAAGAGGTAAAATAGAAGAAAGAGATAAGGAGATGTCAGAAGGGAGCATCACCGTGGTATCTAAAGAATAAAAAAGATGAGGAATGGAAAATGAGGTTATATATGTGAAAATTGGTGTCTAGTATTATTTGTGAACCAAAGGGAATGCCAGATTTGATACATTGTTGCCTATGTCTCCAGTCAACTCCTCTGTATTTGTATGTATCTCACTATGTAACCCCGTGTTGCATAAATATTCAGAAATTGGAGGGCAAGAGGAAGAATCCTTCATCCAGCAACATAAATCTTTATGGAATTGCTCTTTGACCCTATGCTACAGAGACTCTTGGTAGTTACTGACTGTTCTAAGAATAATGTCACTCAAGTTTAAAATGGTTCATATTACACATACTTTCAATTCACATCAACAAAGGGAACTAGAAAATAAGTTTTGAAAAGCAATCTACAGAGGAGATTTCATAATCCAGGAATAGGATGAGTTCTGGTTTGGCTTCTCTTGTTTTAGGCAAAACAATTCTAATGAAGTAAACTCCTTACACAATGTGGATTCAAGAATTAAACTCATTTACGTGGCAGTGTTGAATTTAATGTGTTAAACATCTGGAAAGACAACTTATTGGCATTTCATTTTCCACTGAGGTCTGAGCTATTTCATATTTCAATAAGGTCAGCCTTCTGAATTGAATAGCATTTTACTAACTTTCCGATGTTTGCTGAGAATAAAGAAATATGTAAAATATCTGATTTGTCAATATTGTGTCTTTAGAAGATGTTGATCCATGTATATGTGCATGAGAAAATTTGATTTTACAAATATGGAAGGTTACAGATTTCCTTTTCTACAGTGTGAAAAGGTCAGTCCTTTTGCTTAACTATATGTATGGCCACCAGTTGACTCAGTCTTAGGACAGACAGCTGATAAGCATGAAATATTATAGTTGATATTCACAAATACCAGCAGCTCTCCATGTCTCACTTCCAGAGTTCTTTAAGTGGAGTCAATATATCTACATTCTTCAGGTGGATTTCTGTAAATAAGAGAGTCCCTGGCAGGAGTCTTTCTTCAGCTAAAGTAACAATGCTAGAAGATATGAGTATAATATCAGATGCAAATAGCTCTATCTCCTGTTTTCCTTGTTAAAAAGGAATATGGTAATTTGGGATGATTTAGTAAAAGCCCTCTGTTATAAGGGATTATTATACACTTATCATAAATGGGTAACATTTTGACTGTTACCATGTGTCACTGACACCAGAGATTCTTTGGGGCTAGTTTGCCTTCTAATGGTTTCTGACATTCTGATCATTCATTCGTGTGTTAGTCTGCCTACTTGGAAAAAATAACAAAAATAGACCTTTGCACTAAAGTAAACTCACAAACTAATGAATAGACATGATTCTCATTTATCTTGAAAATATATCAAGAAAAGACATGATCACAGGACCATAGGGACCTTGAATCTAGAAGGATCTTAGATTATATAATCCATCAGTTTTTCAAGTGTAGTCCTTGAATTCATGGGGTCTCTATGATCCTTTTGGTGGCTCAGAGATAAAAACAATTTTCAGAATTTTACTAGGACATTATCTATTAAAACACTCCTCCCATATCTAAGTATATGTTTTGTGAGGCCCGATTTTCTTTGTATACATCACACAAAATAACATATTGCAACAGAATAAATTTTGAAGCAGATATGAAAACTCAGGTGTCTTTTTTTAAGTCAGCTACTAAAATGTTTGGCAAAAGCATATAAAACAATGCCACTATTCCCACTGATGTTTAAAATTTCAGACAATATAGTTATATTTCAAAAATATGTCAATATCTAATGATTTGCTTTTATCTTGAAGTTAATAATTTTTAAAAATGATTAGTTTTAATTTATATTATAAATATTGATCAATGTATCCCACACAAATAAAAATATTTTATGGCCTTCAATAATTTTTTAGAGCATAAAGGTATCCCAAGACCAAAAAAATTACAACTATTATAAATCTAGTCCTCCTCCTTTCAGATATGAGAAAAAGAAGACAGAATGATGAAAAGACTTAATCGAAGTCATGCAACTAAGTGTCTGGAACATAGTAGATGTTTAATAAATGTTTATTGAATAAATGAATGAATGAAATATTAGAATTAGAAGTTCAGATTGTAGTTAATGGTCATTATGTATAATTTAGTGTATGTCTATAACTATGTATGTATGTATATATGTATGTATGTAGGTATCTCTCTCTCTTTTATTTTCAGGCTTATATTACTTGATTAGAAATACCAGAGGTACCAACAAATTCCTTAACTGGCGGTTTATTAAAAATAAAGCATTTATCTGATAAGTGCATTTTACACAGCTTCTATTACGTTGTCTTGAAAATCTCTACCAGTAGGTGGCAACCTAATTCTAAATATTGATTAGAGACATCCAATGCACTTCAAGTAGAAGAAAGTTTTAAACAATGAAAATTTAAATAATGTAAAAGGATTTAATTAAATTTTCCTCTAGTAATACTTGAATTTATTTCTTATGTTGGTTTGATCAATATACGATTTATTCCTCATTTCAATATCATTCAGCTAGGCATCTTTAATTATAAAATCTAATTCAGAGGTTCCTTTAGAACTTGTGACAAGGGTATTAATTATATTGTCATATCATAAACTCAGGGCCAGAAGAGATTTCTGAGTCCATTTAGTTCTATAAGATGTTACACACATGTGCTAAAATGTGTGGGGCAAATGCAGTGGATACCCATCTTTGGAGTCTTCCTTTCACCCAACTCTCCAACCCTCCAAGAAATTGTAGCATATGCGGTGGCTAAATCCCAGTAAAATCAACTTGGCTAACTGGTTAAAACAGGTTGAGGGTAACCAAGAGGCCTCATATTCATAGATGGAGTTAAGGGGTTATCTACCTCAGATGTGAAGACTTCTCCTGGTGTAATGGGCAGATGAGAGCAATTTGTTCCCATGTCCATGAAGATGGCTGAAGCAGGTGCTGTGGAGCACTTAGAGCTTGGTCAGATATTGAAGATGCCAATCCACTGCATCTTGGGCCATTGTCAATCCTGACTTTTGTTTAGCCATCAGTTGTCTTGGAAAGCAGCAAATCAACAACAACAACTACAGATGGGCACATCTTTAATTTCCGTGGTCTCTGGTAACTAAATTACAGACAAGTTGCTAATCTGCATAGGTGATCTACATAGATCTCTCATTCTTCTGGATACATTTTAGACTTCCTCTTACTGTGCCACATTCTGAAACCTCTTTCCCCCATGGAATTCATACAATGGAAATATGCTTTACCCTTATAGACCTCTCAAAGTGAGTGATAAACCTCCATTTTAGGAGGGCACCCTGGCCAATTATGTTTCATTTCCTTTAGGCTACACTCTAGACTTTCTCTGCCAAGAACTTTCCAGTTATCTTTGTCTCCTCCCACCCCTTTATCAATTTCCTTTTATGTGTGATCTTCCTTCAGTTATAATGTAATATTGTGGGCAGAGAGTTTATTATTATTATTTTTTGGTTGTGTTATATCTGTATTCCCAATATCTGGTACATAGTGTGCACTTACTAGGTAGAAGGAAACCACCCTACCAAAGTACACATAATACACATTTATATGTAATATACATTGAATATGTTCTAACAAATTATGTATACATATATCTGAGACATCTTATATCAATATAAATCAATATCAGATGTGTCTTACCATGTCATAATGAATAAAGGGACAAATAGAAGAGTTCATTTGATCCTAGAAGCAATAGGATGCCCCTGGAGTTTATTGAGGAGAGTGCCATAGACCTGTTCTTTGGGAAAATCACTTCAGCAGTTGTAGGGAGGGTAGATTGAATCAGGGAGATACATGAGTGGATACTAATTTAGGGACAGTTACGTTAGTCCAGGAAAGAAGCAGTGAGGCTTTGTACTAGGATGGGGGCTGTAGGAGGTGAGAAGCAGCAAATGTAAGACCAATTTAGCATTTAAAGCTCTTCACACCTTGTTCCTTCATTATCTTTTCCATCTTCTTACACATTAATCCCATCTGTGCACTTTATTATCCATCCATTCTCTCACCTATTCTCTGTTCCTCACTCACAAGGAATGGTGGAGTAGAAAAAACACTATGCTTGGTATCAAAGCACTTAAGTTCAAATCCTGCCATAGATGCTTACTACCTAGGTGACTTTAGGCAAGTCACTTAACAGTTTTGGGCTTCAGATCTCTCATTGGACTGGATAGATGGTCTCTGACATCCCTTCCACCTCTACATCTATGATTATCCCATGTCTGTAATGTTCTAATCTCTGCCTTGTTGAATCTCTTGCTATATTCAACACAGCTCAGGACATTGCTTGTGTCTCTCAATCTGCTAATATCTTCCCATCTAAGGCCACCTCCTACCTACCCTCCTTGTATCAATTTATGTATATGTAGTATTGTAACAGTTAAATTAGTTTCTCTACTAAAAGTATTATATTTTAGAGGTTTATTAAGATTATTAGAAATCAAGGATACAAAATAATAAGCCACGTGCCCATGGCTGAAAGCCAAATTCAGAACCCCTGCGCTTAGTCTACTCACTACATCCTTGCAATCTCCGAGTACAGGAAGAGAGAGGAGTAGGCATTACAGTCAGTTTAAATACAAATTGTGATCTCGACCTAGGTGGGGATTCAGGTGAGATTATAGGGAGTTCTGGGAACTGCCAAGGACTTCTGGGGATTGAAGTCTGGGGTTCAAATCTCCATTTTTAGAGTATTCCACTATGAGAATTTAAGCTCCTTCAGGGCACCAAGTGTTTTCACTTTTTCCTTTATATTACTAGCACTTAGCACAGTACTTGGCACATTATAACACTTAATAAATGTTTGTTGATAAACACAGTAAATGTGTGTGTGTGTGTGTGTGTGTGTGTGTGTGTGTGTGTGTGTAAAATTGTATGTACTTAACCTCTCTTTTCTGTTTTTTTTGGTCTGCATTTATTATTTAATTGATAGAGGAAATTCTGAGTAAGGACACACCAATGCATACCTGAAATTGCTCTGCAATTTAAAATCTTGTCCTGGGCCACTGAGACGTTGTTACTCTCCTTTTTCACATCATAGGCTCTGTTTAGTCTTAACTGCAGGAACATCATTTCTCCTCTAGGATAAGCTCATCACCAGAAATCTCATCATTATGCAGATTGACTCAGTTTTTGCTACTCATATCTTCTTAACTCCTTCAGTTACCTCTATTCTTTGACAAAGGCATGGGGGAGGGGGGACAGAACAAGAAATTCTTCCCATTATAAGTAGTTTAAAACTTTCTAGGTAACTCCATTTTCTATTAGTAGCTATACCCCACTCAGGGTACTCCTGGTGCCAAACTCTCTAAATTTTCAGGTTCCTTTTGTACATTGTCTTACACCATTAGGTTGTAAGCTCCTTGAGGGCAAGGACTATCTTTTTAAAATTTATATCCCTAGTAATTAGCATAATAGCAGGGACTTAATAAATGTTTATTTTTTAAACCCTTGCCTCCTTTGCAAGAATCAACACTAAGTACTAGTTCCAAGTGTCAAATTTATGGTTGGACTGGATAATATTTTAGTTGGTCTCCAGGGATTTAATTACTAACTCCCAAATGAATTACTAAAGTAACAATGGAATTTAGGTAGTTTATTTTATAATAGAGGGAAGATATTAAGGAAGAGAGAAAGAGAAGAAAAGGAGAGAGATAGCTGCTCCAACTTCCTCTGAGCCAAGCAGGAATTCAGAGGCCCCAGCCAGGGGAAAGTTGTCCCAAGATGATGGGCCTCTCCAGAGGCTGGAGCCTCCAGAAAGGCCAAGTGAAAGGGAGTCAGCCTTTATACTCACCATGTGTCAGTTCATTCAGCAGATTCTTTATCAGCCTCTTCTTCATCAGCCTCAACTCCAGTAGAACTGCCAGTAGCCTCCAGCAGAAGTCTAGCAGAACTGCTTCTCACAGGAGGTTCCTCCAAATGTGTGTCAAGTTGCAAATTGAACTCCACTTTTAAAGACCTTTTCTCTTGTGTCACTTCCCCTAAATTTTTATGTCTACCAATCACAGCTGATGCTCTGCTCCAGGACTGCCCACTCTTTCACAAACCTCCCATTCAATGTGTGAAATGGGTGTTAACACCTTTTGTGGCTAAATCCAAAATGGGTAGGTCTCCATACTCAACTTTAAGTACTGTGTTTATGCTTTGGGGATTAAATCTAAAAATAGACAAGGGATAACAATTTAATCTTCACAATCATGGAAGAGCTAACTACTTTCATTGTTACAATCAAGGGAGTGTCAAATCCAATCTTCACACAAGGCAAAAGAGCTGGAAGGACTAGGTAATTAGGCTTAAGTGACTGGACACAGGGTCAAATAGCTAAAAAATGTTTGAGGTCAAATTTGCACTCAGGAACTCTTGTCTCTGAACCACCTAGCTGCCTTTGACAAATGGTTTTTTAAAAATATTAATTGCCTTATCTAGAGTCATTGTATCAATTTGCATTATAGGTGGGCCTTGAACCAGGACTTCCAGACTCCAAGGGAGGTTCAATAAGATATTATCTCTGTCTCTCTACTTAATTTGATTACTTAGTACCCAATTGTTAATTTTTATCATATCCTCCCTGGTTGAAAAGAATACAAATCTTATTTCCTCATAATATTTGTGTGTATAAGAAACAGACTTAAAGTAACCAGATATGCACAGAATAAAGGTGAAGGGCTAGAAAAGAATCTATTATGCTTCAGTCAGTCTGAATGCAGATCGAAGCATGCCATTCTTCATTTTATTTCTTCCATGAATTTTCCTCTGGTGTATAAGTGACTTGCCATAGGTTCATGCAGCAAGTATATGTCTAGTGTGGGATTTGAAGACAAGTGTCTTCCTGATTCTCAGGGCCCAGTCACTATACCATGTGCTGTTACCAAGAATGACACTTGCAAGAAATAATATCTAGGGAAGTTGGGGGTAAAGATGAACGTCAGTACACTGACCCATTCCTGACTGCCACTGGGAGTTAGTTGGTGATGCAAGAGAGGAAAGGTCATTGAACTTCTTTGAGCATTTGCCAATTGACTTTCATAGACTTTAGCACACAGTTGATCCTGTTGAAGACTCAGTCACCTATTGACACCAAGCATGGGTTCCTGGACATTGAGACTGAGAATCTTCAGTTACCCCTTCAGGCAGATCTGAGTCTACACAGTTATTCATTACTACCACTTCCCCCTTTCTGAAACTTACCTGGGCCTCAGAGAAGTTCTAATTCCTGACCACCTAAATTTGCCTTTTTGTATCTACTAGCAATTTTTCCTTGCTCTAACTTTTGGGGCTAAACAACAAATTAAATCCATTTTCCACAAAGGAGACCTTTAAACACCTCAAACAATTGTCACATGCCCCCTTAGGTCTTCTCTTCTATAGACTAACCAGTTGCAAATCCTTTTATTGATCCTTATATGGAATGAGTTCTAACTCATGACCCTTCAACATATTGGTTATATTTCTTTGGAGGCTCTCTAGTTGAAAATGGTCTTTCCTCACAAAAATGTGGTATGCAGAACTAAACATTATTCTCCAGGATGTAGGCTGGAAGATGAGATGGCAGAACAAAAGATGCTCCATTCCCTTGATTCCCCCCCCCCCCCGCCCCCTCCACTCACTCACAAACATACAGAGAGTGAGAGAGAAGAAGGAGGAACAATCTCCCACTGGGTTAAGAAGAGAGAGTAGGCCAGGCAGCCCAGAATTTGTAAGAATCAATAGAACTCAGACAAGCCCAACATACTGCCACTTGGCCAGAGGCAGTGAAGCCACAGTATAATAAAGAACCCATCCTGCAACATTTCACACAGTTCTAGAATGTAGTTAGTGGAGAGTAGGAGACCGACCCAGCCTAAGCTACTCCACAATGATAGCAAAAGCAGAGGGCAGGAACCTATGCTACATGAGAGCAGACTACCTAAGGCAGTGAAGTAATAGAATGCTGGAGGTGGCAGAGCCTAGAGCATGATACCTGTGTGAAGATGGGATTGACTCTCCCCTAGACGTCTACTTTTAAATTTAATCCACCAAAAGAGTAGATACTCCTACTTAAAACTAAGTAGGAGAGGTCCTCAAGCCACTTGCTAAAGTAGATGACAACTCCAGAAATGACTGACCACCCCCTGGGCAGTGCTAAACAAATCTAAAGAGAGTAATTGGTCCTGTTAAGTGGAGGAAGGGACAGGAAATGACATAAAAAGAACTATAAAAGATGATGAACTTCTTGTGCAAAAGGTCTTGGACTTGGAGGATCTTGGACAGGGACTGTGGCTTAGAGCTTCACCTTAGAACTTTGGCCTTTGGCTTCACTTGGACCTGGGACTCTGGCACTTGAACTACTTCTGGTAAGACTGCTCTTGAATCTTCTCCCTTTGGACTTTGGATTGGGTGAGTGAAAAAAGCTGACCCTCCTTTCCTGGAGGAGGCCTGTAGGTTGAGCCCTTGCTTAATTTAACACCAACCCCTCCATCTGAGGGGTTAACAAGCCCTGCATGGGTGAGCCAGCAACAGTTAGGGTGATAAGTTATATTTCTTACTCTGCTGTCTTTTACATTTCTCTACTTTCACTCTTTCCCTCTTTTTGTAAATAAAGCTGTTAAAAAGCCATTTTGACTTGGGCTGTATTAATTTTAAAAACTGGTGACCATAATATTAATTTAGAATTCTCACATATTTAGTAAAACCAACTGCTTAATTTGATTCCTTATACTGTCTAGTCCAAGCCACTTGGTAGGAGTAGGGAAGAAGCATAACAAGGACTAGCCCAGCCCACAAAACAATAAGGGAACTGGTAAAATGAGGTGCTGAACCTAGCTGGACAAAATCGCTGCAAGTCTCCCCAGAGCAAGTTAGCAGGGCTGCTCCCTTGACAGACACACCTTTGTAAACAAAGAGAGCAGGGCCTATCTCAAGTACCAAAGAAGAGTACTCTGAAGCTTGGAACACAGCTCCCTCTGCCCTGGGAATAAAAAAGAAACTCAACAACCAGATAGAGTTGAGTGGAAAAAAATAACTTAAAAATGAGCAAAATATTAAAAAAATTAAAAAGTCATATTAGTGATAAGGGAGACTAAAATATGATTTCATAAGAGGACAAAAATTCCAAAAAGGAAATATGTGAAACCTCAAAGGAAAGTGTGAAAGGATGTCAGAACCCCTGAAAGAACTTGAAAAGAATTTGAAAAAGCCAAATAATAAAAGAATTGATAGAAAAACTCAATAGTTGGGGAAATTTACTGAAGAAATCAGCTCCCTAAAAACTAGAATAGGCCAAAAGGAAAGGGAGGTACAAAAATACATTGAAGAAAACAACTCTTTAAAGAATATGATTGGCCAAATGGAAATGGAAAAGGAATCACAAATCTCAGGGAAGAAAGTATTTCTTAAAAATTAGCATTCAACAAATGGAAGATAATGAATCCATTAGACATCAAGAAACAACAAGATAAAATCAAAAGAATGGGAAAAAAAATAGAAGGAAATGACTGAATAGGAAGAAAAGAATCACCACAATACCTGTATCCCCTGATCAAAGCCAAGGTACCATATTACAAGAAATCACAAAACTGCCCTGATATCCTTGAACAAGAGAGAAAAAATAAATTGTCAGAATCTACTCATCACCACCTGAAAAAGATCCCCAAATACCCTCCCTAGGATTATAATAACTGAATTTCAGGACTCATAGGCCTAGGAAAAAAACATTATATCTGGCTAGAAGGAAACAATTCATATTTCAATAAGTCACAGTCAAGATTACATAGAAACTAGCAGCTTTTACATCAAAGGAGCAGAGGGCATGAAATATGATATTCTGAAAGGCAAAGACTCTAGGACTACAACCAAGAATTACATACCAAGCAAAACTGAGCATAATGCTCCAGGGGAAAAATGGATGTTTAATGAAATAGACAAATTTTACACTTTCCTGATTAAAAAAAAAAAACAGATCTGAATAGAAGATTTGATGAGCATGTTTGATACTCAGAAACATAAAAAGTAAAGTAAAAACTGAGAGTTTCACCAAGATTGAACTGGGTATATTAAAAGCTGGGAAAGTAATAGTTGAAATGATTAAAATACCTATGATACTTGAGAAAGGTAAAGTATTTAAAGTATGCAAGATGCCTAAAGTACCCAAGATACTTAAGAATTTTCTCACTATTAGAACAGAGAAAAAGAATGTGCATAGAAAGAAGGAAGAAAGTTGAATAGGATGGGGATATAAAAAAATCAAGGAATGGGAAAGAGGAACACATGGGGAAAGAGAAAAGGGTAGAGAGAAATGGATATAATATCTCTCCTGAAAAGCCACATAAAAGGCCATACAGTGGAGGAAAAGATGGGGGGTGGCAGTCTGTGCTTGAACCTGACTCATAGAAATTAGTTCAAAGTGGGAGTAAAAGTCATAGTCAGTTATAGACATTTATCTTACCCTAAAAGGAAGTGGGAGGGTAGGGGAATAATGGGGTGGGGTGAGGAATGAACAAAAAGAGGGCAAATTGGGGGAGGTGGTTGCTGAAAATAAAATATCTCTGAATAGGGAAAAGTTAAAAGGAGAGAAAAAAATAAATAGGTGGAAAATAAGATGGAGAGAAACACACAATTAGTAATCATAATAGCAAATGTGATTGGGTTGAGCTCATCGATAAAATGAAAGAGGATAGCAATGTGAATTAAAAGCCAGAATCCCACAATATGCCATCTATGAGAAACACATTTAAAGCAGAGAGACCCAAACAGATTAAAAATAAGGGGCTGGTGCAGAATCAACTATACCTCAGCTAAAGTAAAAAAAGTAAGGGTAGCAATCATGGTCTTAGATAAAGCAAAATTAAAAACTTATCTAATCAAAAGAGATAAAGAAGATAATTATATCTTTATAAAAAGCACCATAGACAATGGAACAATATCAATACTAATTATATATGCTCCAAATGACATAGCATCCAGATTCCTAAAGGAAAATTTACATAGTTACAGGAGGAAATAGATAATAAAATGTTACTAAGAAGAAACTTCAACCTTCCTTTCTTTGAATTAGATAGGTCCAACCAAATATAAACAAGAAACAAGTTAAGGAGATAAATACAACTTTAGGAAAGTTTGATAGTATAGACCTCTGGAGAAAATTGAATGGGAGTAGAAAGGAATATATCTTTCTCAGTAGAACGTGGCACTTTCACAAAAATTGACCATATAATTGGGCATAAAATCCTTAAAATCATATGTAGAAAAGTAGAAATATTAAATGTATATGTTTTAGGCCATAATGCAATAAAATTATATTCAACAAAGGGCAGCAGAAGGACTCTAAATGAATGATAAATAAAATAATCTTATCCTTAAGAATGAATGGATCAATGAATAAATCATAGAAAAAAATCAACAACTTCATTAAGGAAAATGACAATGAAGAGACAAAATACAAAAATTTATTGAATACAGTCAATTAATTAAAAAAGTGGTAGCATCCCTCTACTCCCATAATATTCGAGACATAGTGTGATCAGGTCAGGGTATAGCAAAGCTAACTTCTTATATCTGGACCTTGGACTTTCATGTCAATCTATCTTTATTTATGACTTCCCTGTTACTCTGGTGACTTTTATTGAGTTTGAAGTAAACATAAAATTCAGAAAAAAAAAAAAAAACACTTTCTAGACATATTGTGCTCATGTAAGTGATTTCTGGGATTAATTATAGATACTGTAGTAGTCTGCAGTTTTCTTCTCCAGTCAGCTCATTTTACAGATGAGGGAACTAAGACAAATGAAGTTAAATTACTTGCCCAGGGTGACACAATTAGTAAGGTTAGATTTGAACTCAAGAAGAGTCCAGGCTGGGCTCTCTATTCCGTGTCCTTCCTAGTTTCCTTTACTTAGCCATTGCAGAAGGATATTTGATAATGTTATACACCAAGGATACCTCTACTTGATTCAATTTAACAAAGCTTATCTGCCTGAGCTGCCCATTGTGAAACACTAGCTAATTCCAGAGTTTTTTGAGGCTGGAAATGATTCAGTTGCCTCACTTTATTCTCTTAATCCAATCAAGTTTCAAGGATGATTTGAATACTTTAAAAAGAAAAATTAGCCTAACTTGCATGGAAATAGAGAGTTAAGATATTGCTTCTACCATAAACCTTTATCTTATCTCCTCCACTATAATAGCAAGAGAAATTTTAAATGCTTTGCTATAGTTCATACAAATGATATCTATACTCTTCCCATGAACTGCCAATTTAACAGCTCTGTGAGGCCATGCTGATTTTTTGGTAAAAACTCTTCTTTCTTCTAGTTTTTCATGATCAATTTCTTTATGTAAAGTCCTTTCCGAACCTTAAAGTGTTAGACAAATGCCAGCCATTAATGATTATATTCAAGAATTTTAGGAAATCTGGGAATCAAAATCAAGCTCATGAGTCTATGGTTTGAGATATATTACATTCCTCTTTTTTTAAAATTATTATAAAGAAATAATTACCCTTCTCAAATCCCAGGGTGCCTCTTTTGTTTGGTATGGTTTTTTACATATCACTGACAAAGACTCAATAATCACATATCTGAATTCTTTTAGTATACAAAGGTATAGTTTATCTGAACTAGGTGACCTTTACTCATGTGGAAACTTAGGATTTATTTTATTAATATTGATTACTTATATTGTACATCAACTGTCTATGAGGCATATTTGTTTTGTTATTTAAATCTTTTAACATGTGGATCTTTGTGCAGGTGTGTTTATATATGTATTGGGCAGGTAGAGTACCCTGTACTTATCTATGTTAGCTTCCAGCAGGCAACTCTTATTCTGTTATTTTCAGCCCAAAGGTCATTCTTCTTGGAAGAAAACAAGAAGAAAAACAGGACCAACAGGAGGCAATTTCATTTGATGTAGAGGAACAACTCATTTGTAACCTTAACTTACAGTTAGAATTTCCTGTGACACTGAAAAGTTAAGTGATTTGACCTTGGTTTCATAGCTAGAGTCAATGACAGTTCTTATTGACTCCTAAACCAATGGACTATTTTACTTTACCATGCTACTACTTCAGTTAAAGAAGATGCATTTCATGAATCCTTTAAGTGAAGCTATATCTTAATATGGCAGTACCAGGCAGTACCAGTCCTATTAAGCAGAAAAATAAAACTACATTTTAATTCAGCATGAAAATAAAAACTGATTGGTGTGTTATTTGGAGGGGATAAAATTGGCTTGGAGTTACAGCTTTCAGAAAATTTAACTTGGCAAAAAAAGTATTATTGTTGTTGTTTTTAATCTCTTGAGCACCTGTGCCCCAAATCATCTCCTAGGTTACCTTGACATATGCTGTCCTTCTCTTGCACATCAGGCTACAGCAGCTGGAGGTACCTAGAATTCAGTCACCATAGAAACCAATAATACTGAGAAACAGCAAGTACTAGTCAGTAAGATTCTGTGTTCCCTTTATTGGGGCTACTCACTTCCCTATGCTATCATAACTTCTAAAATGAATCATCTTTATAAACAGTGCTGGTTTCTGTTGACAGTGGTTTTTAAACCTATTTCTCTTCATTGTTATCATACTAACTTTGGTGTATTTGAGTGATTGCAGAAAAGAGGACTCACAGAAATATTCAAGTATATTAATCACATGAAGCCTTGTTAGGCAATTATTTTCACAAGATAAAAAATTATATAATAGAACAAGTTTCCAATACTAGCTTGGTGTGACCTGAATGTCTAATATTTATAGATTAAAATTCAAAGGTGGAATGTGAAAAGGGAATGCATGCTACTTTAGAGTACATATAGAAAACCAGGTTCTAGTTTCGATGCACATTGATTATGTTTATAGATAAACCTTTAGGCATTTTTTCACCTAAATTGTTAAGGAACTTGTTACATACCTCCGAGGTTCACCTCTGTCAAAAATGCCCCTTTCAATGCCTTGACATGACATTATAACTTAAAAAAAACAACCTGTTTTTATTGTTATGTAAAACACACTTCCATATTGGTCATTATTGTAAGAACACACTCTTACATAACCAAAACCCCCAAATAAAACCATAAATACATTGATGTGAAAGATGATTCCGATATTTTTTTTCCTCTGAAGTTGAATAGCATTTCCTGTTATAAATCTTTCAGGATTGTCCCAGATCATTGAATTGCTAAGAGTAGCCAAGTTTTCACAGATAATCATTGTACAATATTGCTGTTGTTATGTACAATATTCTTTCAGTTTGGCTTATTTCACTCTGCATTGGTTCCTGCAGATCTTTCCAGCATTTTTCTGAAATCATCTTTTTTATCATTTCTTTTATTATCATTATCATAGCACAGTAATAGTATTTCATCACCAAGATGTATCACAATTTGTTCAGCCATTCCCCAATTGATGGACATCTCCTCAATTTCCAATTCATTTCCACTACAAAAAAAGCTGTTATAACTATTTTTTGTACAAGCAGGTCATTTCTCCCTTTTAAAATATCTTTTTGGGACACAGATCCAGTGGTGGCATTGCTATGTCAGTCTTTTAAAGCCCTTGGGGCATAGTTCCAAATTGAGCTCCAGAATGGTTGGATCACTTTGTAACTCCTCCCACAATGCATTAGTGTCTCAATTTTACCTCATCCCCTCCAGCAGTTACCACTTTCCTTTACTACAATATTGGCCAATCTGATAGGTGTGAGGTAGTACCTCAGTGCAGTTTTAATTTGCATTTCTGTAATCAAGAGTGATTTAGAACTTTTTTAATATGATGGATTTGATTTCTTCACTTGAAAATTGCTTGTGTCCGTTGGTCATTTGTCAATAGGGGAACGGCTTGTATTTTATAAATTTGACTTAGTTCTCTATTTGTTATAAAATTTTTCCCAGTTTGTTTTTTCTTCTAATCTTGGTTAATTAATTCTGTTTATACAAAAGCTTTTAATTTAATATAATAAACAGTATTCATTTTAGAACTTATAATACTATCTTTTTTTGGTCATAAAGTCTTCCCTTCTCCAAAGATCTGTTAGGTAACAATTCTGTTTCCCTAATTTAATTATGATGACATTATAATTTTTAAAATTAAACAAAATTAACCACATTTCTTAATATACTCTTATTTCCTCCACTATCCCAGGAAGAATTTATTTGTAACAAAGATGAAAAATTATAAGAAAAAACGATAACCAAAAGTTTATCTATAAACATAATCAATGTGCATCGAAACTAGAACCTGGTTTTCTATATGTACTCTAAAGTAGCATCCATTGCATCTGATAGCATGATCAACATTCCACATCCATTGTTGCCTGACTTTCATTGAAAGGAAGATGTATTTCTTTGATAACTTCTCTGGAGCCAAATTTGGTCATTATAACTACATAGCTTTCATGTGGGTTTTGTTGCCTTTTCCATTTACATTGTTATAGTCACTATTCATATGCAGTTTTTTTTTGCCCTGCTTATTTCCCTTTCCTACAATACTGTGACTTTCTAGCAATTATGAGGATTTTAGTTAATGTGAATCTGTTCAACTAAGCACCATTATCAAATATGCTTTTCTGTTGCAATAGAAGTTGAAAGGTGGAAAGGGTATGATGTTATGGCACATGTAGGACATTCAACAGAGTTCTCATATGAAGCAAAACTGTATTTTCCCCTTAATTAACAGATTAACTACAACCTTTGTGATTTGCTTACTTTGTAAACTTCAAAAATCAAGGAATCATAATTTTAAAACTATCGATTCCTTATTAATTAAATGAATAATTAATACAATTCATTTTTGCCTGGGAAATGAAAAACAGAAACAAAAACAAAAGATACTTCTCGACATGGCAAAAGCTACAGTGACTAGTACTGACCACAAGAGGGTACTATATAAGTAATTTTTCTGTTTCAACAAAACCTTACCTAGACATTTATCATGTAGTCTATCTTTTTCATTATAAACACATTGTGATAATACCTCCTTAAATTTTGACTAAAAAATCTATCCATTAATGTATTCATTATAGTTGAGAATTGTGTGCTACTCTAGACTTAAGATGACAAAAGCAGATTGGGAAAGTGTAGATGTATTAGGGAGAGAGGAACAAAGTAAACAAAGACCAATGAAAAAGGGCACGAAATGGGAACTTGTCTAAGGATCTAATCTTGTTACTCTTTTGGTTAAAAAACTTTAGAGGCTCCCTTCTGCTTTGAGGATAAAACACTTACTCTTTTTTTTTTTGTGTACTTATGGTTCTTTACAATATTGTTAGGCCTACTGAGTTATTCTTATATATCACAGATCATCTCCTAACTCAGTGACTTAGATAGAATTGTCCCTCCCTCATACTTGAAATAGTTTCTTTCTTACCTCTGCCTCTTGGAAGCCATTACTCCTATTAAGGTTTAGCTCAAGTGCAAGTTCCTATTTGAGAACTTTTAAATTCACCTACTTTTGATTTTAGATACTCCATGAAATTACTTTGTTTTGTATTTATTTTGTGTAGCAAGGGGTGATTTCTTAAAATGGAGATTCCATTTAGTGAACTGTCCTAGGCAATCCAATGCCCTGTTACATTGGTATTTATTGGGTATATGTTATAACTGTGTATCTATATTTGCATTCATTCTATTTTTGAATTCATTGTTTCTTCTCAGTAGAATTTAAATTCTTTGATGGCAGGGATAATTTTTTCTTTTTTAGTTTATAGCACATAGCACAGTGTCTGGAACTCAGTAGATACTTAACAAATATTGGTTGAAATTTAATTTTAAAAATAAAAGGAAAGTCAGTTAACAAGAATTAATTAAACAATTGAAGACAAGAACTACTGGGGAGACAAGTTAAGGCAAAAGATGATTCCTTCTCTCCAGGAACTTAAAACCAAATGGGTTTTAAAGCAAATAATTATGTACAAACAAATATATATGATTAATTGGAAAACATTAAGAAAAAATTGGGCTGAACAAATGAAAAACAAAATTTTAGTTCATGGTCAAGGCTACTACACTTGTGGGACAGACAAAAAGGAGTTAAAAAGTGAATATTAAAAATTCAGGTACTTTATTATGAGTAATGCAATGATCCAAGGCAGTTCATGAGACTGATGTTGAAAAAAACAACAAACATTCACTGTCATGAAGGAAGTGATGGAATCTGAATGAGGATTGAAGCACACTAGTTTTCCCTTCATCTCCTTCATGAGTTTTTCCTTGTATAAGTGATATGTTTCTTCTTTCATAACACGAACATGGAAATATGTACTGCATGATAGCACATGTATATCTATATCCTATATTATATTACCTGTTGTTTTGGGGAGGGGGAAAGAGAGGAAGGGAGAGAGAGAACATGGTCTGCAAAATGTCAGAAAATAATTATTGAAAATTTTATCAACATGTAAAAAAAGAAATACAGGGAAAGAAATTCTCATAGAATTTTACTTAGGATAATAAATATTTATTATAGAGTAAGGCTTCCCGAGCCTGCGAGAAGCCTTAAGGTAGGAAGATAGAAAAAGGATAGAAGTTCTGGATACCATGAAGGGCATGAGGGAGCCAAGTTCGGGATGTCAAAAATGAGTCAGAGATCAGTTATTATTAATATCTTGGAGCCGCAGCCATGCTCCAATCAATGGACGTCACTGGAAGGCTATCTTCTGTCCAGAGATCTCAATTTAACACTTCACTGGTCAGAGGATGATATAGCTCAGCTGGGAGAATGAATAGAGAATGATAAGAAGAATTAGAGAATGCTAGATATTAGCATTGGAAAAGAAAGAGACACCTGGCCAAAGGCCAGGGCTCAGGTAGAGATAGAGAAAAGAGAGAAAGGTGTAAAGACAGTGTTGAGCAAACCTGTGACATCGTCCAAGGGGAAGAGGAAGAAGGGAAAAGAGATGGCCACGGCTCCCTATTTAATCTCTTTGATACACAAATGTACTCAATACATATTGATAAATTACATAGTGTCTCAATACATATTGATGAGTTACACAGTGTATTGCCATTGGATAATTGCAAATTACGACAAGGTGAAGGTGGAGTTTTTATCCTCAGGTGAGTGAGACAAAGGGAAGCAAGGTTTCGCACCCTAACTCCAACCTCTCTGGGAACAGAGTTCATTGCCATGCGCAGAATGGCCATGTGCCCACACACAATCCTTGCCTCTTAATTATACATATGGGCTGGACTGCTACATAGAGTTTATGGAACAGATACTTAGTTTGAAACTGCTGGCTGTAATAAATATAGTTTTAACCCGGAACCTTGGAATAATGGTTTTCTTGAACCATTTTTTACCAGCTTTCACAAGCTGATTGTTAAATTTTCAGCATGAGATTTTATACCTCAAAACTTGACAAACACAATAAATCAATTGATTGTCTAGACTGCCTTTCTGGAGAGGAGTACAGGTGGAAGGAAGAGAAAAAGAATGAGACATATTTTTTGACATAGCTAATGATAAATTTGTTTCTCTTGGAGAAGAATATTATAATTTATTATGTATGTACTTATAACAAAAATAAAATAAAAATAATGTAGATTAAATTTAAAAGTGTTAGCACATTTTTCTTTTTTTCTTTCTTTTTTAAAAGAGAGCAATTGGTTAACATCTACTAATGCAGTTCTGCTCAGGGCCAGGCAGGAAATTTGTTCTGGGAGTACAGCCATAGAGAACCTGGCATTCTCAAGGATTTAAATTAGGAGGAAAAATAAGCCTGTGAACCGAGTGGTAGAAATCTAGGTAGCAAGGTAGGATCTATTGAGTTGGATGGTTGCTGACTCTAAAGGACCCCAGAGTTCTTAATTTTGTAAATAGCTCCTCTTCCTACATTGGTGGGAAGATTGTAGCTACATAGGGTGGGACTCACATAAGGGGACGGGTGATTGGTTTTTTAGTATTCTTAGTTCTTTTTTCCTCCAGGGAGTTTTACCTTTGTGGGAGGGGTTGAAATTTGAGTTGTATTATAAGTCTTTAAGCCATATAGCTCCCAAAAGAAGGGGGACCCACCTAAGTTGTCTTAATAGAATATTATGTATAGTTTACATTTTTTGATTAAGTGAAATAAAATTTATCTTACATTTTAAGTTTAATCAGCCTGAATGCTTGCAAGATATCTGAGAAATCTGGATGGGACATAAACCATAGAACTATTGTTGAGAAGCATTAAGATTAAACCCAGTTAGTGAGAACACAGGTCTGCATTTCTGAGACACAGCTTAAAAAGAAATAAGATGCAATCACTACCCTCATAGTCTTAAAACAACAACAATAACAACAACAATGAAAACCACCACTCTTACTATCTGTCTTAGAATCAGTAATAAGTACTGGCTGCCCAGCAGAAGAATGATAAGGATTAGGAAATGTGTTAGGTCAAATTTGAACCCAGATCTTCTTGACTCCATTCCTGGCTCTGTATCCATTGAGTCACCTAGCTTTCTCTTCATAGAGTCATATATTTAAGTTCAAAGAATCTAAACATCAATGTCTTTGAAAGAAAATATCTTGAGGTTTTAGTGTATTGCAAACACAATACAAATCAATAGTGTGAAATGGCAACTAAGAAAGGCTATATATCTTAGGCTTATTTGAGGGAAAGAACATCTAGAAACAGAGAGGCAATAATTCCATTATCTTGCACCTAGTTAGACTACATGTGGAGCATTTGGGGCATCATACTTTAGGACACTGATAAGCTTAAGAGAATCCAAAAGAAAGGCAGTCAGAATGGTGGAAGACATTGAACTCAAGACAAATTAACCAATTGGTCTATTTACAAACATTTTTTAAGCAATTACTATGATGAAAGCCCTAAGCTAGGTGCTGAAGAAACAGAGACAAAAAAGAAAAATATTTTCTCCATTGCCAGACATAGAATTTGCCACATATTAGGTGTCATATATTTATATTATATACATGATAATGTATTTTCAAGGAGCTTGTGTTCTGTAAGGGGATGGAAAGTACATATTTGAATCAGTAACATTTAGCTTAAAGAAGAGTCAAAAATTAGTTCAAGGAACTGGAAATATTGAATAGAAAGAAAAGACCAGAATCATTGGTCATATTTAGCCTGAAGAAGAAAAGTTAGTAGGGACTCAATAGTAGCCATCAGGAATTTGAAAGGTTGTCATAAGGAAGTGAGATTAGTTTTCTGCTTAACCCCAGAAGTAGCAATGGATATAAGTTGTGAAGGAGTAAATTTGAAGCTTGACATAAAGATAATTTCCTAACAATGAAAGCTATCTGAAAAAAGGAATGAACTTTCTTAAATGTAGTTGGGCCCAGCTTACTAGGGGCGTCTTCCTTAGGCAAAAGCCAGGTGGTCAATTGTCATATGTTACAGAAAAGATTCTCATTCAGTTATGAGTTGCTTAAAAGTTGAGTTAAATGGTGTCTGAGATCTCTTTCAGTTCGCAGTCTATTATTGTGTGGGAGCAACTTGTGAGTCAATGGCAGAATAAAAGTTTCTTCAGTGGAATAAGATGACATGGGACAAGGGAAAATGTATGCCTTGGCATGACTACTCATACCATGTCAAGGAGACACAAGAGGGAAGAGGAACTTACTTCTTAGAGTATGCCTGATCATATGCCAGAGCATTTAAAAAATATTTTCCCCATTGCCAAGCACAGAGCTTACCACGTATTACATGTCATATATTTATATTACATACATGATAATATAATTTTAATACATACATATGTGCATATTTGGTTGATAGAATTACTATAGAATAGATAATCTGATCATGCTGAATGGGAAACAAACTGGAATTGAAATATCTACTCTTATGCGACATTTCACATAGAATATGTGACAAAGCCAAGACAATGGCTTACCTATGTGCCTATAGCTTATCACTCCAGATTCATCATTTGGAGTTCAGTACATCTGATGCTAAGAAAAATCAGTGTATTTGTCCAGATTGTCCAGACAGTAATATTGATAAGATTACTTGACAAGATTGCAAATGGAGAATATGAGAGAAAACAAAGAAGGCAAGTAGTGGTCTCAAGGTCTGGATTTAGAAAAAAAAGAAACTTTTGAGCATGGATCCTTAACTTGGGACCATGGCCCCCAGAGTATCTTTGGATATTTTTTAGGGAGACCATGAACATAATTGGAGAAAATATCATATCTTTCTTTTCATTAACCTCTAATGGAAAATTAGCTTTCCCTTCAATTGTGAATGTAAATGATAAGCATCATTCTGAGAATGGCTCCATAGCCTTCAGCAAACTGCTAAAGGGATCCATAAATTCTTAAAAGGTAAGAACCCCTGTCCTTAAGTGATGTTAGTGAATCTGTGTAGCAGAAGATATAAAGTGGTTTTTTTTTTTTTTTTTTGGTAATAAAGTACCTTTGGAATGTTTATTCCTGGATATTTTCAGAATGATTTTTATGAATGGTTACAGCTCTCCCCCCCCCCCCAACTTGAAGGTAATATTTGTGATAGACCTTTAATGAAGTAGGCAAACCAGTCTACTGAAGCCCCAGGGAATCCTGAGGTAGAGATAAAGCAACAGGTGCCAAGCAAGTCAAACCACTACTACCACAGCTATCTTCAATTACCATGTAGTAAGTGCTCAAAAAGATTTCTTCATTCATTTTTGGTCTGATTGAAGTCAATTAGAAAGAACACTGGCTTTTAAAAAGCGAGAACCTAGATTAAATTCCAGATATCCTTTTTACTGGCTTGCAATAATAGGCAATGTAATTTAACTTTTCTGGGTTTTGGTTTCTTTATCTGGAAAATGAGAGGCTTTTAGCGCAAAATGAATGATCCAAAGAAATGCATTGTTAGAAGATGGGGATCCTTTAATTGGCATCTAGGCTTTGTGTTGTTTCTTATTTTTAATAGCATAATAATTCTAATAGGATTCTGGTCAGATGTGCCTAATAATTTTCAGAAGAAAAATCATCTTTCTCATGGGACCCTTCATCTTCTCTACCTCTCAGTAGTATATATTGTATATTTGCCAAACTGTAACTTGGTAAGTCTAGTGATGGGGACAGCATTGCAGTAATAGGAAGTTAGCAGGGTTCTAGGAATGTTGTGTGGAGAGTAATGAGTCTTGGAATCAGAAGGATTTTAGGAGTCTCTGATGGCATTTCCCCAAGCTAAACAGGAAATTATTCATCATGGCCTAACCACAGAATCCTGATTTCAGAGATGTAGGGGACAAAGTGGGAAGCCTACTACTCTAGGGGAATTATAGGAGATGGGAAAATTCTTTCATTCCCTCTTTTCTCTGGCACTGTTATAGTTTAGATTTGGACTAGCACTTTAGCTTTCTAATTGGAACACTGGCTTCCAGTCTTCTTCCTCTCGGACCATACATAATATCTTCTATACTTTCTATACTGTTTTGAAGTATAAGGTTAAGCCTGCCACTCATAAGAGTATTCAATGGCCTCTTTATTTAATGTTAGATTAAAGTGCATACCCAGTTTGATATTAAAGACCCTTCTTATTATGATTTGAGCTTACCTTTACAGACTTATTTCACAGTATTTTTCTTCTGCAATTTTAATTCTAGCCAAACTAGACTATTTTCTGTTCCCTGAACATGGTCATCAAACTCACCACCTCCATACCTTTATACAGATTGTCCTCCCTGTCTGGAATGCATTTGCTCCTTTTTTTCTGCTTCTTAGAATCCCTAGAATCTCCTTCAAAGGAGAGCCCTTGTGCTGCCATTGGTGGGAAGATTTTGTTGATTCTCATAGCTATTAGTTTTCTCCTTTTTCCTCAATTATGATGTATAAACATTTCTTAAGATGTGGCATTCTACCGTCCCCCCTTCCCCTCTTACTACTCCAGAACAATGTAAGATCCTCGAGGCAGGAGCTATTTTTTTTTCACTTTGTATTTACAGTTTCAAATTCAATTAAAAAATAGCTTGTCATGTGAATAGTATATCCTCAATCCTGTTACGTGAATAATCTATTTCTGTATCTTTTTCAAAGGTATACGATAACTACTCTTTTCTTTGCCTTTTGAAACATCGTGTTTTAAGGATCAACTTAAGAGCCTCTTCCTTCAAGAAGTCTCTTTCCCCCCACTTCCCATAGTTATTAGTGTGTGTGTCTTAGGAAATATTTGTTCTGCCCAGACCTTGGGCCCTAAGAGTCTAAACATGCCACAAAAATATACACATATATACATTTATATATACATTATATATTATTTATATACATATATTACACACATATGTATGTGTGTATATATATATGCATATATATATATATATATATATATATATATATATATACATTATAGATTTACTCAGTCTCTTCAAATCTTGATTTAGCACTTTGGACCAGTATAAAACCTGGATTAAAATAACTCCTCTCACTGAGACTACTTAGTATTATTTTTAGAAATATTTTGTATTTATTTATCTGTAAATATATTTCCCCAGTAAATTGCTAGTTCACTGAGGGAAGGAATTGTTTCTTTTTTGCTTTGTATCTTCAGTGTTTGACACAATGTTAACATTTGATACATGCTTGAAGGAAGGTATATGGAGATAAAGTTGCATTATTATAAACCCTCTTCCGAATAGCAAGAAGATAAGTTGATCATTAAGCATGAGGTTTCTTTGGTTTTTCTATTTTTTTTTGAAACCTTAACTTTCTGTTTTAGTATCAATTATAAGAGAGAAGAGAAGCAAGGCTAGACAATCAGGTTAAGTGACTTCCTCAAGGTCACAGAACTAGGAAGTGTCTGAGGCTAGATTTGAATCCAACTCCTACTGACTCCAGACCTGACTCTATTCATTATGCTACCTAGCCGCCCCAAGGAGTTTCTCATAAGCCAAGCACCTTAAATGAGTGAAAGAATAGTTGTATTGAGCAAGATTAATAATAGATAACATTATTATATGGTGATTTCTTTCTTCTTAAAAATATTTATTTATTTAGAATATATTCCCATGGTTACATGATTCATGTTCTTTCCCTCCCCTCTTCCTTCCATTTCCACTGGGTTATACATGTATCATTGTTCAAAACCTATTTCCACATTATTATTTGCAACAGAGTGATATTTTAAAGACAACATCCCCAGTCATATACCCATTGAACCACGTGATCAATCATGTTGTTGTTTTTTTTTCTGCATTTCTATCCCCATAGTTCTTTCACTGGATGTGGATAGTGTCCTTTCTCATAAGTCCCTCAGAATTGTTCTGGGTCACTGCATTGCTACTAGTAAAGAAGTCCATTACATTCAATTGTGCCACAGTGTATCATTCTCTGTGTACAATGTTTTCTTGGTCTGCTCCTTTCGCTCTGCATCAATTCCTGGAGGTCTTTCCAGTTCACATGGAATTCCTCCAGTTCATCATTCCTTACAGGATAATAGTATTCCATAAACATCATATACCACAATTTGTTCAGCCATTCCCCAATTGAGGGACACTCCCTTATTTTCCAATTTTTTGTCACTATAAAAAGTGCAGCTATAAATATTTTTGTACAAATCTTTTTTCCTTATTATCTCCCTTCCCCCCAATCTTATTGTAATTCATTGGCAGAAGGCTGCCTCTGATACACTGTGACTAAGGTGTCTCTGGACAAATAACTTAATCTCTCAGTGATCCAAGGAACTCCATATAGCTGGAAATTACAAAGCAGATGCTGATCTACATTGCTTCAGGGAGTTTTCTCATGTGAAGTTCCCCATACCAATGAGGTTTTCAAAACTTGGTTCTCCTTCCTCAATAAAAAAAAAAGGAAAAGACATGTAGAACTAAGTTGTAATCTCTGTTCCATAAAGCACACAGCTTATTTTGTAGGAATTTTAGAGAAATGTAAACTGTTGTCATATTTTTTTTGGACAGGGCAGAATACTCAGATGCCCAAATACAACATATTTTGTATAGCAGTCCTTCTTAGTACTCCTTAATTGAATTTTGGCTGATCAATTATTCCTCTCTATTGTAGTGAATACAATTTGAATAAAAAAAGAACTAGCTAGCAGTCAGTCAACAAAACTACAGAATTTTTTAAATGTTAAACTTATAGAAAGCATTGTTATAACACATAGAACTTAGCCAGAATTGATGTTCTGATAATTGTGTTGTGGCAAAAATTGTAATAAATATAAAAAGCAGTTGTAACTTTTCATGAAGAATAGACATTTAGAAACTGTTCTATGGTTTACAAAATGTTGGTTGCCATTACCCTTTTAGATTGTAAGAGTTGAATAATATTTCTACCCAGATATATATTTTATAAAGTTTATTGGAAGGGTAGACAACCATTGCTAAGTAACATGATCATGTAGCCCCTAGCCTTCATGTCTCTTCTCCCTTCCCCTCTCACCTGCCTACTCCATTCTCTTCTTGGTTCTCCCGGATTCTCCCCAAACCCTCACCTTTATTGACGCACTGCATGTTGACCAATGCAAAACCTGACACAACTGTGCTATCTCAGGAATGTTTTATGGATAGGCTACTCAGGAGGGGGAGGGGATAAAACTTCCTTGTTTATATATATATATATATATATATATATATATATATATATATATATATAATTGTCCCGATTTTAGGATGGGGAAACAGATGTAGAGAAACATGATTTTGATTCAAAGAGTTATCATTAATAGGTCAATGTCCATCTAGAAAAAGCTGAACAGTTTCAGAAACCTGTGCTAGGTCCCGAGGCATGAAAAATGTATCTATGGACTGGCTTAAGATGGAGATGAACTGTTTACTTAGTATTTATGTTGAATAGAACTAAGATGAATAGAAATTTCTAAGGCTGGAGCTAAGATGGTGAAACACTAACCTGAGTTCTTCCAATATTCCTCATCAAACACCTTTAAAATATGACCTCAAATCAAATTTTAAAGTGGCAGAACACACAAAAGAAACCCATGCTAACACTAGATGCAGAATGAGGTGCTGTTTGACAACTCCATGGTTTATACTGACTTCTGGTTCACAGTTTAGAGTGGATAGGAGCACCTTTGTTCAAGAAGGAGCAGAGGCCTTGAGGAGTAGTACTACTAAAAGGAATCAAGGGAGCAGGGACACTGAGGAGCAGCATTAATTGCAATCTTAAGGGACCTGAAGACCTTTCTGGTTGAGGACCTGAGTGCAGACCAGAAAAGCAATGATCATATGTCTCCCCAGGACACATTATTTTGGAAGCACCAAAACCTTCAGAACCCCTAAAAATATTTCTGAAAACAGTAGTGCAAAAAATCTGGAAACTTAGGAGTTCAAACTAAAAGTTTGAAGTGAAGAAATAGGCAATAAAAATGAGCAAATAACTACAAAAAGAATATGACTATGATGAGCTACCATGGTTACTTAGAAGATTAAGATACAAACTCAGAAGAAGATAATGATGTTAAAACAGCTATAAGGAAACATAGATAATTTGAATTGGACACAAACCTAACAAGAATTTCTGGAAGAGTTAACACATGATTTTCAAAATCAAATCAGATTGGTAGAGGAAAAATTGGGTAAATAAATGAGAATGAAGAAAAAATATGAAAAGACAGTTACTGCTTGGTAAAAGAGACACAAAAATATTGAAAAAAAAAACACCTTAAAAATAGAACTAGCCAAATGGAAAAAGAGGCATGAAAGCTTTCTGAAGAAAATGATTTCTAAAAAAATTATAATCAAGAAAGTAGAAACTAATGATTCTATGAGATAATATTTAATCAAAGTCAAAAGAATGAAAAAATATATGAAGGAGAGACAATTTAAGAATTATCAGACTACTTAAAAGCCAAGATAAAAAAAAAGCCTAGACATCATATTTCAAGAAATTATCAAGGCAAGCTGTTCTGATATCCTAGAACCAGAGGATAAAATAGAAATGGAAGGAATCCACTGATCTCTACCTGAAAGCAATCTCAAAATGAAAACTCCCAGGAATGTTATAGCTAACTTCTAGAACTTCCCAGTGAAAGAGAAAATATTTTAAACAGCAGAAATAAATAATTCAAAAGAATCAAGGAGTCATAATTAGAATCATATAAGATTTAGTAGCAACAATAAAGAAACATAGGACTTGGAACATCATATACTGGAAAGCAAAAGAACTAGGGTAGAATAGATAGAATAATCTATCCAGCAAAACTGAGTATAATCCTTGAAGGAAAAATGAATATTTAATGAAACAGGGACTTTCAAGCTTTCATGATGAGAACACAGAGCCAAAGAGAAAAAAATGACATTCAACACAAGACTCAAGAGAAACATAAAAAGAAGAGAAATTGTAAGGGAAGCAAAAAGGTTAAACAATTCACATTCCTAATGGGAAGATATATATATATATATATATATATATATATATATATATATATATAATTTCTAAGAACTTTATCATTATTAGGGTAGTTAGGAGGATTCTACATAGACAGAGGATGAGTGAGTCTATTATATTGGAATGACACCCCAAAAAAGTAGATGAGGGAGAAAAAGAGAAGCTCTAGGAGATGGAAGAAGATGAGAAAAATCATTTTATGTAAAGAAAGCATGCAAGGGAGACCTTTTAGAATGGAGGGAGAATGGGCACCAATTGAACTTTGGTCTCATCTAAATTATTTTAGAGAGAGAGCACACACACACATGCACACATACTCAATTGGGTATAGAAATCTAACTTACCCAAAAGAGAATTAATAGGGGAAGAGGAAGAGTAAAAAAGGGAGAGATGGAGTAAAAGGGAGGAGGAATAAAGGAAGTCAAAGTTCAAGAAGCAAAACAGATTAGAGAGAGGGAGAGGGAGAGGGAGAGAGAGAGAGAGAGAGAGAGAGAGAGAGAGAGAGAGAGAGAGAGAGAGAGAAGATAAACAAGAAATAGGATATAGGATGGAGGGAAAATGAACTGTTAGTAATCATAATTTTGAACATGAAAGGGATAAATTCATACATAAAACTGATAGCATTATGGATTAGATACCAAAATCCAACAATATGTTGCTTATAAGAAAAACACGTCAAACAGAGAGATACACACATTAAAACAAGGGGCTGGATCGGAACCTATTTTTCTTCAGTTAAAGTAAAAAAGGAGGGAGTAGCTATAATAGTTTCACACAAAACAAAAGCAAAAACAAACTTGAAAGCAGAGAACCTACATTTTAATAAAAAGCATCATAGGCAGTGAAGTAATATTCATACTAAATGTAATATACCAAGGTCAAGTAAAAATGGACACATGATTTAGAAATAAATGGAAATACCATAAACATATTAGGGCAGCATAAAATAGTTTCCATGTCATACCTATGCATAAGAAAAGAATTTATGTCCAAATGAGAGAGAGAGGATATTATAAGATGTAAAATAGGTAACTGTAACTAAGAAGGTTTTGCACAAACAAAACCAACACAACTAAGATATAAAGGTAAATAGCTAACTATTGGGTGAGGATATTTAAAGCAAAAATGTCTGACAAAGGCCTCATTTCTCACATATGTAGATAAATGAGTCAAATTTATAAGAATAGCTGGTATTCTTCAGATGACAAATTGACAAATTGAAAATTGGCAATTGAAAAGAGGTGAAGTAATTATTGAGTAAGGCACTTTCTGGGATTTATTGCCCTCTCCATTGTAATGAATGCTTTACATGGGTTAAATTCTTAAAGGAAAGGTGATGATCAAGTGTATCTTTTGTGAAAGTAATAGAAAGGACCAATTTCCACAAATGATTTTTTATGGTCATCTAAACTCCCCCCTAAAAATCTACCCAAAGATGCAAGATTATTAGCTCCTGCTGGGTTTATTGTTTTACAACTACAAAATGAATAAGGATTTAATTCAGATGAGCAAAATCCCGTTTCCAACAAGGAATATCTCTTGTATATATAAAGGTCAAATAAGATTCTTTGACAAATATAACCTCAAAGGTCTTAAGTGTTAATCAAGGAATAAAAAGGAGGCAGATTTATATTCATCAATGGTGCTTACCACTGTCATGGAGCATTTCTTAAATAGGGTTCAAATGAAGAGTGGTTCCTATCCTTTCCCATTCTTCAGCTTTCCTGGACTTTGATACTTTCAATAATTCATCATTCTACAAGGTTAAATTTGCTTAGAAACACACATCTCCTCAGCACTCCTTGCCCCTGGGATCCCTCCTTCTCTCTTACTGGAGACAGTGAGAAGTAGACATCTGTGAGCTTTTTTCTGATACTTCCCCATTAGGTTGTGCACTTCTTGATGTTAAGGACTATCTTCTGCCTTTCTTTGTATACGCACTGTTCTGTGTTTCTGAGTTTCTGTGGGAGTCTTTGGAGAGGAAAAGGATGAAAAAACATGGTGGAAAAACCACATGTTGAAGTACCCCTGTGTTGCTCATTGAGATTACTTTGTTACCAAAAATAATTTTGTTGTTATTATAGCTTATATTTATATATCCCCTTGGCTACTGTGAGTTTCTTCACGACTTGGCCAAATCCTATCTTATGAAAAAACTCTTCTCTAGTGGCTTCCTTCTGGGGTTACTAATTATTTCACAGATGAGGAAACTGAGGCTCCAGGGGACAAAATGAAGTCATTCACCTTGTAAGAGGGATAGTACTTGAAAATACACTTTTAGGCTCCAAGCAGTCTTCTTTTTTTGCTATCCCACTTTAAATGATTGTTGATGTTAGGCATGACAATTTTATGGACACTAGGTGGCATGTGATAGTTGCAAGGAGAGGATATTAATCTAGTTTCCATACCTGGATCTTAATGACTTTAGCAGTTTGTACTGAACTGGTCTCTGTTGCAATATAAAGTTCATTCATTCAACAAGCAAGTCAAAATGCAATGAACCAAGACTTTAAAGCCTGAAAATAGCATCCTTTAAAAAAGTAGACCCTATCTTTTGCCATTTATTTGAAGTTGTTCAAAACAGAATTCCTGACATTTCAGCTCCATCAGGCTAACTATAAAGGATTTGCCTACAAAAGCTAACTATTGATAATTATTGTGTTAACAGACTTAATTGTAGAATCATGGAACTTTAAAACTGGAAGAAGTTTGAGATATCATAATGGACTTGGCAAAAAGACAACAGAATACAAAAAACTGTAGAACAATGGATCTGAAAAACTCATAAGCAGCTATTTTAATTATATACACAATGATTATGACAATACAAATGAAAAGACCACTAAACTGATGAGGAAGAATAATTGGGAAACTACTAATGGTTTTAGAGAACAAATAATGAGTCATACCTGACTCATTTTGGCAGAGAGGTAGAAGACTGAACATATATGTATGTATATATATACATACATACATTGTCAGATGAGGTCATTATTATCAGTCACTTGCTTAACTGCTTTTCTTTATTACCAAGGGAGTTCAGTTTATGAGAGTGGGTCACAGATCTAGGAATGACTGACCAGGATATAAAAATAAAAGGCATTTGTCTTGGCCAGGCTTCTTGAAGGCATTGCCAAGGAGATTGGGAATTAGATGCCTGCAGATTTGGGAAATTTTCCCAGCAACTTCTCCACTCTCCCTTCTTCCCAGATAGTTTTAGCATGACCTAGAGCTTAAAGAAAATTGTGTAAGTGAGAAACAAGGAAAGAGAAGGACAAGACTAAAGAGAAGAGGTTCTCCATTGTACAAAAAAGGGTGGAGGGGTGGAACATGCACCCAAAAGCCTTAGTTTCCTCTATCTGGTTTAGGAGCTTGTTGAGTGGTTCAAGGTTGGGCTAGTCTCAACTCTGTATTGATCTGATCTGAGGGTATTCTGTGCCCATTGGTGAGAAATTGAAATTTCTCATTGGAACCACTGGAAATTTTCTTTAGTGCTTTCTAGGAGAGAGCATCTCTATCAGAACTGATATTTGCTAACTTACTCTCCTCCTCCACCTATCTGGAGGAAGATGGATAGTCATAGCTTCCTTTCCCTATCATTTGTTATTCCCTATTCAACTGTACTACTTTGGACTTCATCAGTGCTCTCCAGAGTCTCAGCATCTTACAAGATCACATAACTCTGAAACTCAACAGATCCTCAGTTTCCCTTTCCCTTAGGGCCTTTCCCTCCCTTTGATTGGTGAGGGTAGACAATGTTGAACTCTTCACAATTCTGTTACCTCACTACCTAAAAAGGGCATCCAGGGCAGCATTTCATTATTTCCCATCCATCAGTGCTTCTATGGACTTCATCATGTCCATATGCTGGGTGTCTTTTAATCTCCCCATCCCATATTTTTTAGCTTTTAAGAAAATATGTTGTTTTCTCTGATTAAATTGTAAGCTCTTTGAAAAAGGGGGCTGTTTTGTCTTTATTTGTATCCTCTGCATTTAGCACAGTAATTGTATATTAATCACAGTAAGTGATTAATGAATATTTATTGACTATAGTCAACAATATTGGGCATAGAACTGTCTTTTACCTTCATCAGTAATGCTGGAATTTTGTGTTGTTTTGGGAAACTGCATTAAAAAAATAGCTATCTTGTCTCTGTTCTTTGTATTTCATTGTAATTTATGCAGGAGATTGGGTACACAGAGAAAATCCTGAACTGAAGAGTTTTAAAGTATTGAGATTTATTTCTATAAAATCTAATTTAGTACTGCCAAAACAAGATTTATGGATGATGGATTTAAGAAGTTAAATATTATGAGAAAAGAAAGTTCTTTTTGAGATAGAAGAAAAATAGTTATTGGGACCAAACACTCCTAAACACACAAAGAGCTAGTCATTGGGACAAGGTATCAGTGAAGTGGTGGAGGTTATTTGCCTCCGAAGCCTTCCTTGGGCTTAAAAGGGAAAGCTTTACTTCTGAAGGTGAATGGCTGCTAGGGAGGTGCCCAACACAAGAAAGGAGGGAGGAACAATTTGTATGCATGTGCTCCTTACATCCCTGGCTTCAATGTGTGATTGACAACTCAGCCTTCTTTGTTCACTAATGTCATCTGGTGGCTTTGCACAAATAAAATACTTATTTTAAAAGAAGGTTTAAAAAAATTATTTAGAAATCTTCACCTAAAGCCTAAGATATAGGTTGTAAGGGCTAAAAATGGTTTGACTAAATTTGTGAGTTATAAAACACTATTTTGGTCATCATTTATTAAAATGAAAGTTAAACTATGATTTACAGCAAGGTAAAGATATTAAAGTAGGAAATATAGGAATGAGTTAGAAAATAGTGCCTAGCTAAAAATACCCTAAATCCCAATTCTAGTGTCTACAGACCATGAATGTGAATCCAAATGCGCATGCCACCAGTCCTTGAGAGCATCTCCAGTCAGGCATTCCAACAACCAAAAACCAACACTGAAGAGGCTGAGCTGCAGAGGGCATTCTTTCATGCCAAGGAGGCAAGAGTCTCACCCAAGTAAGTGTTCCTCTTCAGCCTGAGTCTCCAATGCAGGAAGCCGAATGTTCACCAGAATCCAAAGTATGGATCAGGAAGTCAAAAATCTGAGGAGCCAAAAAGACATTGAAAACCATTGTAAACCTTCAGCGTACACCAGCCAAGCATGAAGAGAGTGAATCTCTCTCAGGCTCCTGCTTATATACAATTTTCTCTGCCCATCAGCTCTCCTCATCATGTCTCAGGAATCAATCACAGCCTTTCAGTTTGCCTAACACTGCCCAGGGGTGCAGAGCTTGTGGCCTTTTAGGGCTTGAACTTTCTTTGTTAGTGACTTACTAAGTGTAAGTTAAGGTACTTTAAATTATTGATTGATTAACTTAAAATAGACAACGGGAATCAAAATTCCCTTTCACAAGATTGTTCCTCATTTAAAAACATTGGCAAAGAGATATTTGTCTAAGGAGTCAGACAAATTGAATTTTAGCCATAACTCTGCTCTGTCATTATATACTTGTATGACTTTAGATCACTTACTTATTTTTTTCTGGTTGTTTAGTTGTTACATCTTTAAAAGGAAAGGGTTGTGTTAGATAATTTCTAAGATCTTCAAACTAATTCCTGTAAATTGAGATTTTATATTGGTCAATTACTTATACTACTGTCACATAACCTTAAATTTTTATTACATGACAATTATGCAATAAGATGACTACTACCTCCCAAGTGCCCTTCCCATTTTAGAAATATTTATTTTTAATATTTTATTTAATTGAATAATTTTAAATTTTAAATATTTAACTTAATTATCTCTAAAAAGCTAGTGTCCTTTATATTTTATTCCACAGAACTATGATTCAAGTTAGATATAAGATAAACACGTGGGATAATTTCTATATGGAGAATTAGGGAATAATTTACATAGAAAGTTGCAAATAGTTAGCACCTGGAAGGATGAGAAGGCTTTAAAGGGATTGGTATGGGAAGGGACTTTATCTCAGGCATGGGAGATAGTGTGTCTAAATGTAGAGGTAGGAGTGGTTTTTCTCAAAGATAGGCCTTTTGGAGATCAGAATTGTAGAGCCTTCAAGGAATGATGAAGGTTAAGATGGATAGATAAGTATAGATGGAGGCCTTAGGACTTGAAAAACTAGTCAAATGACTAAGATGGTCTAAGGTGTTAGAAGAATCATGGATAGGGATATTGAATAATAAGGATGATATAAAACAAAAAAAAAATTCCCCAAAACCTTGAGTCAGATTCATAGGCATTTAGAAAAATGGGAGAGTATCTTGGAATTTGCAAAGACAAAGAAAACATTAAGAAGAGGATAGTTCATGTGAATTTCAGAAGGGGGAGAGGCCATTGGTTGATGGTGGTAGGGCAAGGGTCTTGTTGCTCAACTCTGTCCTTAAAGTACTCTCCACATTTCAACTGCTGAATGTTTCTATCCATTCCTTAAAGCCCACCTCCAAATTCATTAAAAGATTTTAACACGACTTCCAGTCAAGATGGCGGCTTAGAGAAAGCTAAAGTTCAGATCTCCGGAAAACCCTTCCCGACCGATCTCAAACTATAAGCTCCTAAGGCGCCAAAATTCAAAACGATCAACAGCATAGACCCTGGGAATCCTCCTCCTGGACCTGGACCTGGATCAGAAGGTACGGCCCCCCTCAAAAGCCAGAACCCAAGATCACTCGGACCTAAGGGGTAGGAGCGCAGAGTCCAAGGCTCCGGGAAGCCGCAGCCCCGCCCCGCGAGCAGGGTCGTCTGAAACAACAACAACCCTCAGGGCCTTCTATCTGAGTCCCAGTGAAAGTCACTGCCCTCAGAGCAACCCCAGCAGAGAGCAGGGTGGAAACAACAGCAACCCTCAGGGCGGGCAAGACAGCCTCACGGGCTGGATCCTGCTATCCAAGTCTCAGTGAAAGTCCCTGCCCTCGGAGCTTGGGGAAGCTGCAGCCCATCCCCCCGCAGGCCGACGAAACATCCTCACGGCCAGCGATTCTGAAGGCAACTTCCGGAAAGCAATGTGGTCCGACCCTTCCATTCCAGTTCCAGTGAGGCATATTCAGTTTAACCCAGGGAAAGCTCATAGAACCGACAATCTGCCCAGGACTAAAGCCTCTGAACACCAGACAGAGATAAGAAAAACTAATCCTCCACATTCAGAGATGGCAAACTCCACAGAAGCACAGAAGCCCCAAAATACCAAGAAAAATAAGAAGAAAGGGGCGACTTTGGACACATTCTATGGAGCCAAAATACAAAATACAGAGCAGATAGAATATGATATACAAGAAAATGCTCCAAAATCTTCCAAAGGAAATGGAAACTCTCCACAAACCCATGAAGAATTTGAATCAGAAATGACCAAAAAGATGGAAGCCTTCTGGGAGGAAAAGTTGGAAATAATGCAAAAGAAATTCACGCATCTACAAAACCAGTGTGATGAAACTGAAAAGGAAAACCAGGCTTTAAAGGCCAGAATCAGGCAGCTGGAAGACAACGATCATGTAAAAGAGGAAGAATTAATAAAGCAAAGCCAAAATACCAAGAAATTAGAAGAGAACATAAAATATCTCACCGACAAGATGACAGATCTGGAAAATGGAGGGAGAAGAGATAATTTAAGAATAATTGGACTCCCAGAAAAGCCAGAAATAAACACCAAACTGGACATGGTGATACAAGATATAATCAAAGAAAATTGCCCAGAGATTCTAGAACAAGGGGGCAATACAGCCACTGACAGAGCTCACAGAACGCCTTCTACACTAAACCCCCAGAAGACAACTCCCAAGAATGTAATTGCCAAATTCCAAAGCTATCAAACAAAAGAAAAAATCCTACAGGAAGCCAGAAAAAGACAATTTAGATATAAAGGAATGCCAATCAGGGTCACACAAGACCTTGCAAGTTCTACTCTGAATGATCGTAAGGCATGGAACATGATCTTCAGAAAGCCAAGAGAGCTGGGTCTCCAACCAAGAATCAGCTACCCAGCAAAACTGACTATATACTTCCAAGGGAAAGTATGGGCATTCAACAAAATAGAAGACTTCCAACTTTTTGCAAAGAAAAGACCAGAGCTCTGTGGAAAGTTTGATACCGAAAATCAAAGAGCAAGGAATACCTGAAAAGGTAAATATTAAGGAAAGGGGAAAAAATGTTATCTTCTTCTTTTACTCAAACTCTCTTCTATAAGGACTACATTTATATCAATCTATGTATACTAATATGTGGGGAAAATGTAATGTATAAATAGGGGGTAAAGAAAGACCAAATAGAATAATCTTTCTCACACAAAGATTCACATGGGAAGGGGAGGGGAAGAAAACTCCTATAAGAAGGACAGGAAGGGGGGGTTACTTAAACCTCAATCTCAGGGAAATCAACTCTGAGAGGGAAAAACATCCAGATCCATTGGGATCTTGAATTCTATCTTACCCAACAAGGGTAGGGAGAAGGGAAAACCAAGGTGGGGAGGGGGAGAGGGAGAACAAAAATGGAGGGAAAGAGAGGGGGGAGGGGGAGGGAAGAAAAAGGGAGGGACTAAAAAGGGAAACATTAAGGGAGGGGACAAGGGGGACTGATTCAAAGTAAATCACTGGACTAAAAGGTAGAGCCGAAGAAGAAAAGGTTAGAATTAGGGAAGGCTATCAAAATGCCAGGGAGTCCACAAATGAGAATCATAACTTTGAATGTGAATGGGATGAACTCACCCATAAAACATAGACGAATAGCAGAATGGATTAGAATCCAAAACCCTACCATCTGTTGTCTTCAAGAAACACACATGAGGCGGGTTGACACCCACAAGGTCAGAATTAAAGGATGGAGTAAGACCTTCTGGGCCTCAACTGATAGAAAGAAGGCAGGAGTGGTAATCATGATATCTGATAAAGCCAATGCAAAAATAGACCTGATCAAAAGGGATAGGGAAGGTAATTATATTTTGTTAAAAGGGACTCTAGACAATGAGGAAATATCATTAATCAACATGTATGCACCAAATAATATAGCACCCAAATTTCTAATGGAGAAACTAGGAGAATTGAAGGAAGAAATAGACAATAAAACCATACTAGTGGGAGACTTAAACCAACCATTATCAAATTTAGATAAATCAAATCAAAAAATAAATAAGAAATAGGTAAAAGAAGTGAATGAAATCTTAGAAAAATTAGAATTAATAGATATATGGAGAAAAATAAATAGGGATAAAAAGGAATACACCTTCTTCTCAGCACCACATGGCACATTCACAAAAATTGACCATACATTAGGTCACAGAAACATAGCACACAAATGCAGAAAAGCAGAAATAATGAATGCAGCCTTCTCAGATCACAAGGCAATAAAAATAATGATTAGTAATGGTACATGGAAAACCAAATCTAAAACCAATTGGAAATTAAACAATATGATACTCCAAAACCGTTTAGTTAAAGAAGAAATCATAGAAACAATTAATAATTTCATCGAGGAAAATGACAATGGCGAAAAATCCTTTCAAACCTTTTGGGATGCAGCCAAAGCGGTAATTTTCCATCAGAGGTAAATTCATATCCCTGAATGCTTATATTAACAAACAAGGGAGAGCAGAGATCAATCAATTGGAAATGCAAATGAAAAAACTCGAAAGTGATCAAATTAAAACCCCCCAGCAGAAAACCAAACTAGAAATCCTAAAAATTAAGGGAGAAATTAATAAAATCGAAAGTGATAGAACTATTGATTTAATAAATAAGACAAGAAGCTGGTACTTTGAAAAAACAAACAAAATAGACAAAGTACTGGTCAATCTAATTAAAAAAAGGAAGGAAGAAAAGCAAATTCACAGCATTAAAGATGAAAAGGGGGACAGCACCTCCGATGAAGATGAAATTAAGGCAATCATTAGAAATTACTTTGCCCAATTATATGGCAATAAATACACCAATTTAGGAGAAATGGATGAATATATACAAAAATACAAACTGCCTAGACTAACAGAAGAGGAAATAGAATTCTTAAATAATCCCATATCAGAAATTGAAATCCAACAAGCCATCAAAGAACTTCCTAAGAAAAAATCCCCAGGGCCTGATGGATTCACCAGTGAATTCTATCAAACATTCAGAGAACAGTTAATCCCAATACTATACAAACTATTTGACATAATAAGCAAAGAGGGAATTCTACTAAACTCCTTTTACGACACAAACATGGTACTGATTCCAAAACCAGGCAGGTCAAGCAGAGAAAGAAAACTATAGGTCAATCTCCCTAATGAATATAGATGCAAAAATCTTAAATAGGATACTAGCAAAAAGACTCCAGCAAGTGATCAGAAGGATCATTCACCATGATCAAGTAGGATTCATACCAGGGATGCAGGGCTGGTTCAACATTAGGAAAACCATCCACATAATTGACCACATCAACAAGCAAACTAGCAAGAACCACATGATTATCTCAATAGATGCAGAAAAAGCCTTTGATAAAATACAACACCCATTCCTATTAAAAACACTAGAAAGCATAGGAATAGAAGGGTCATTCCTAAAAATAATAAACAGTATATATCTAAAACCATCAGCTAATATCATCTGCAATGGGGATAAACTAGATGCATTCCCAATAAGATCAGGAGTGAAACAAGGATGCCCATTATCACCTCTACTATTTGACATTGTACTAGAAACACTAGCAGTAGCAATCAGAGAATAAAAAGACATTGAAAGCATCAAAATAGGCAAGGAGGAGACCAAGTTATCACTCTTTGCGGATGACATGATGGTCTACTTAAAAAATCCTAGAGATTCAACCAAAAAGCTAATTGAAATAATCAACAACTTTAGCAAAGTTGCAGGATACAAAATAAACCCACATAAATCATCAGTATTTCTATATATCTCCAACACAGCTCAGCAGCAGGAACTAGAAAGAGAAATCCCATTCAAAATCACCTTAGACAAAATAAAATACCTAGGAATCTACCTCCCAAGACAAACACAGGAACTATATGAACACAACTACAAAACACTTGTCACACAACTAAAACTAGACTTGAGCAAATGGAAAAACATTAACTGCTCATGGATAGGACGAGCCAATATAATAAAAATGACCATCCTACCCAAACTTATTTATCTATTTAGTGCTATACCCATTGAACTACCAAAATACTTCTTCACTGATTTAGAAAAAAACCATAACAAAGTTCATTTGGAAGAACAAAAGATCAAGGATATCCAGGGAAATAATGAAAAAAACCACATATGATGGGGGCCTTGCAGTCCCTGACCTTAAACTATATTACAAAGCAGCAGTCATCAAAACAATTTGGTACTGGCTAAGAAACAGAAAGGAAGATCAGTGGACTAGCCTGGGGGGAAGCGACCTCAGCAAGACAGTATATGATAAACCCAAAGATCCCAGCTTTTGGGACAAAAATCCACTATTCGACAAAAACTGCTGGGAAAATTGGAAGACAGTGTGGGCGAGACTAGGAATAGATCAACACCTCACACCCTACACCAAGATAAATTCAAAATGGGTGAGTGACTTAAACATAAAGAAGGAAACCATAAGTAAATTGGGTAAACACAGAATAGTATACATGTCAGACATTTGGGAGGGGAAAGGCTTTAAAACCAAGCAAGACATAGAAAGAATCACAAAATGTAAAATAAATAATTTTGACTACATCAAACTAAAAAGCTTTTGTACAAACAAAACCAATGTAACTAAAATCAGAAGGGAAACAACAAATTGGGAAACAATCTTCATAGAAACCTCTGACAAAGGTTTAATTACTCATATTTATAAAGAGCTAAATCAATTGTACAAAAAATCAAGCCATTCTCCAATTGATAAATGAGCAAGGGACATGGATAGGCAGTTCTCAGATAAAGAAATCAAAACTATTAATAAGCACATGAAGAAGTGTTCTAAATCTCTTATAATCAGAGAGATGCAAATAAAAACAACTCTGAGGTATCACCTCACACCTAGCAGATTGTCTAACATAACGGCAAAGGAAAGTCATGAATGCTGGAGGGGATGTGGCAAAGTAGGGACATTAATTCATTGCTGGTGGAGTTGTGAACTGATCCAACCATTCTGGAGGGCAATTTGGAACTATGCCCAAAGGGCAACAAAAGAATATCTACCCTTTGATCCAGCCATAGCACTGCTGGGTCTGTACCCCAAAGAGATAATGGACAAAAAGACTTGTACAAAAATATTCAAAGCTTCGCTCTTTGTGGTGGCCAAAAACTGGAAAACGAGGGGATGCCCATCAATTGGGGAATGGCTGAGCAAATTGTGGTATATGTTGGTGATGGAATACTATTGTGCTAAAAGGAATAATAAAGTGGAGGAGTTCCATGGAGACTGGAACAACCTCCAGGAAGTGATGCAGAGCGAGAGGCGCAGAACCAGGAGAACATTGTACACAGAGACTAATACACTGTGGTATAATCGAATGTAATGGACGTCTCCATTAATGGCGGTGTAATGTCCCTGAACAATTTGCAGTGATCCAGGAGAGAAAAACACTATCCATAAGCAAAGGATAAACTATGGGAGTGGAAACACCGAGGAAAAGCAACTGCCTGAATACAGCGGTTGAGGGGACATGACAGAGGATAGACTCTAAATGAACACTCTAAAGCAAATACTATCAACAAAGCAATGGGTTCAAATCAAGAAAACATCTAATGCCCAGTGGATTTACGCGTTGGCTATGGGGGGTGGGAGGGAGGAAAAGAAAATGATCTATGTCTTTAAGGAATAATGCTTGGAAATGATCAAATAAAATATATTAAAAAAATAAATTAAAATTAAAAAAAAGATTTTAACACACAGAAAAAGAGGTTTTTGATAGTCAATAAGTTGATCTAGTAGATGAAGAATATTGAAGATCCATAGACTCATCACCTCACTGCTACTGATTCTCAATACTGTTTTTGGTTCTGAGAAATGAAGCAGCACATGTTATATTACCACCAGTTCAGAACTTTATAGGTTGACTTTGAGACAAAAGGAGGTTAGGGGCTAGGGAGTTTTAGACGAATAGAGAAAGTGATTTGGATCCTTTTACAGTTGTACCAATCAAAGCAGATAAAAAACACCACTGACTATATCTCTCAGAAAGAATTTAGGTGTGGAATAATTCAGAATTTAGCATATTTACAATAGAAATACAATAATAAACTCATCAGCTATTCTAGTTATTTTAGTCTACGTTTGCCTGTCATCTCCCCCTCTTCTTGGGAAAAGAAAATGGTTTAACCAGATTACTTTAGTTAAATTCAAATGCCACCTCCTCCAGGAAGCTTCCCTTAATTTCCCAAATTGATAGTTTCTCCCTTTTTAAACAGCATATCATTTCTCTTAGATTTGACTAGCAAGAATTATTTTATATTATAATTATTTATATTTATATTATAATTATTATATTATAAATATTTATTATTTTTATTAGTATCATATCTTCCTCTAAGGTCCACGAATAAAGGAATAATATCTTAATCTACACCTTGTATTCAAGTCAACATGTAGACAATATTCTGCAAAGAATTTGTTATTAACAGATATTTGTTGAATTGAATTAAGACTGTACAGCAGAGAACTGCAAGTAGGTGAAAGCAAATAGTTAACATTCCCCCAAGTGATACATGAGCCCCTGACTGAACACAACACAATGTGATTAAGGATAAAGGATAAAAGGAGTGGGCTTTGAGGCTCCTCCTCTCTGATGTAGAATCAGCAGTGATGGTGGTGAGTGGGGATTTTGAAAATGGCTAACCAGCCATGGGCATGTGGTTTTTTATTTTGTATCCTCTTTATTCCTTGATTTCTAATGATCTTTAATAAACTTCCAAAACTAAAATATTTTTATTATTAAGATATAATTATAATTTTTACCCTATATAATATCCCCTGTCTATAAGAAGTATGTAATGACAGGAAGTCAGTGGGCTCCCAGGAAATGTCCTTATTTTTTAGGGTAACAGATTTTCAATTATGCATTCCTTCTGAGATCCAGTGGAAGACTTGTCTCTCCAATGGATCTTGTATACATAACCAACTTTGAAATTACAATAATTTGAGGATAAGAGGAAAAGAGAACAAAACTAATGATTGCTAGGCGCATTGACAAAAAGCCAGTTAGGGGGAAGTCCCTTTTGGCATAAGAGTATATGGACAAAATAAATTCATTCAACCCTACACAGATAACCACATCCCAAAGTTCACTCTGGACCTTCTGGTGAAGGGTGTGGTCTGTGGAGGGATCTTTTGGTGGCTTCTCCAAGCAGTTCACTTTCTGGATTTGGAGAGGTAACATGTTCCTTAACCTAAAATTACTCTCAAAAAGAATTTATACTGTGAAATTTAGAATAATAATTATTATAACACCCCCCTGAAGAGGGTGACTGAAAAACACAGGGATCACTTAGGGGTTAATGGCTGAGTTATGAAGTATATGAGTCAATTAACAGGAGAAATAAAAAACATCCAAAAATTCAAATAAAAGAGAAAAGATAACTTCTGGATAAAATATAGACTATCAAAGTCTTATGTGTAGAAATTATAAGTAAAAGAAAAATAAATTTATAACAAATGCTTTAATCAGGGCCCAATTAAAGTAATTTCTATCCCATAAGTCTGTAGGACAAAATGCAGTAATATTTCATACCCATTTGCAACCAATACTACAGGAAGTTGCCAAACTATAAGAGAGAAAAAAGGACTAGATTTTTATGTGATTGGGATGTTATTCCTTGGTCTGATTTTACTTTCACTCTCAGGGATAGAGTGGGTCAGGATGATAGTCAAACTTTTATGAATATTTTACAAAGAGTGTAGATACAAAGTGTCCTGCATCTTAATATATGTCAAGTACCACAACCTTGAGTCTCAAACTAGGTACAAGTCCTATTGCATTAGTCTAGAGGTTGATCTATCCTACCTGGATTGGTTTGGGCCTTTTTGACCTTGTGCTCCTTGGCACTGTGCAGATTTTCATCAACCCATTGGAATTGGTTGGTCTCCTTGACTCTGTGCTCCTTGGCAATGTATTATGGCTCTTTTGTTCCCTTCTCCTGGAATCAGACACAATCATTAATCACATTCCCATAATATTTATCAATAAATGGCAGTTTTCCATAGTCTAAAGCTTTTGGGTATATATGAATATTATAGAAAATACATAGTTTAACTTATATTACTGCAAAATCAAAAAAAGTTAAAGAAAATCTTCTCAATACTGATGATGTGCTTCAAATACAAAAAGGAGAGAAAAATAAAATTGAAATAGTATATTGCACATGCAAGCAAAAACAGTGATAAACAAGTTTTTAAAATAAAAAAATAAATAGCTTATAATCAGTGGCACATGGTGTCAGATAAGGAAAGGTAGAATACAAAGGCTTCTCACCCCCGCCCAAATGAGATCCATGCTCTCCTTCAAACCTGACCATGATCCAGTGTGAGTGCAAATGATTTTTCACAAAGTAACATTTTTATGAAGAACAATAGTACAACAGGTAATGCACATTCAAGAAATCTCAAAATCCCCAAAGTTATAATGGCCCATTTAATGACAATAGCAAACAAATGCACTTTCATTAGGATTCACATGAGTCTGCTGTGTGACATTTTCACAAGTTTTTCAGGTGTAGCAATGTTTCAACTGTACTGCCATCATTACAAAATGTGGCAGAGGAGTCTAGAAAAAAACCAAACCTCTGTACTGTTGATGTTGGTTCTAAAAACATCACCAAAAATCTAGATTATGCTGGTGAAAGGATAGAATAAGCAGATGAGTTACAAATGAGAGATGCTCCCTCTTTTTTTACACCCCTTAAAATCAATTTGAGATATTTAGCTCATTGAATTTTCCAAAGGTTGTTGTACAATTGTAACCAGTTTTTAATGAAGTTCATCCATCTTCTCTGTGACAATTAACAAAGCAAAAATGGAAGAAATGGCTCTTTTCTTTATGGGCTTATTTAATAAATTTGTTCAGTATAGTTATAGGGGAAAGGTATCAGAATATAACAGTAATTAAAACACAGTAGATTAAAATGATTCAGTGTAACAGAATAGTATTGAATACATTAATATATGAATTTAAAACAACAAAATTAAATTGTAAACAAAACAATCAGCAAAATACAAAAAAATACAGAGGCTTTTATAAAACTATGGAGTCTGAAGAGGCTTAAATATTCACCTCCAGACTATTTAAAGTTCCTTCTCTATCTGTTTGGATTCCTTTTGTCAGACCTCTGACATTTCCTACTGTGAGGGAGAACATGGGATTGAGGAATCTCAAATTGGATGAATATTAGAGACTTTGAAGGCAAAGGGTTGTAGAGAGATGAATTTCTCCCCTGAATCTGCGGAGAGCCAAGTATAAGGATCAGTGCTCTCATGAAAAAAAAAAAAAGAAAAACATCCTAAAGCTGGAAGCTATTTGAAATAGGTAATGCATTGCTCTTTTAATGAGTGTGCCATGTTTGTAATTTACTTCCTGTTTGGAAGAGTAACTTTCTTCTTCCTTACCCTGAGGTAAAACACCAGTTTCTCCAGCCATGTGGAGAGGGAGTTAGGAGGCTAATTGTTGCCTTAGGAAAATACACTCCGGTTTTCACCAGTTGCCCAGGGATCTGCTCCAAGTTTGTGAGTTCCAAAGTCACAGCGACAACTACTAGTGGCCCAGCAGGACCAACAACAACAACAATTGGGGGTTGGGGCTGGAGATCAGGAGGAGGATTCAGGAGTAGGAGCAGGAGCAGGAGCAGGAACAGGCAGTATCAGCAGCAACAATGCCAGAGGCAGCAGCAAGGAACTGAAGAACATGGGCTCAAGCAGATGGGCAAGAGAAGCTGAATCTCCTTTTCACCAAGAGTCCCCCTGGCTAAAAATAGCCTGACTGGTAGGGAGAACAACCAGGCAAAAAGTATGGAAAGAAAAGGGTAGCAACTCCAAAAAGAATTCAGAGTTCTCTCAGAGTTTGTAAGGGTGGGTGGGTGAGTGGGTGGTGTGGGCAAAAAGCCTTGGCAGGAGAAATGTGGTTTAAAAATTTATCTAGGCTATCTTAAAAAATTACCTAAAAATTTTGCACTCCAACTAGTGCAAAAATTAAAATTAGATCTCAATAATGAAAATATATTTTAAGGAATTTGTTAAGGATCATTAGAAATAAAGGAATAAAAGGGATACAAAATAAAGACCCTATGCCCATGACTGATTAGCCCATTTCAAAAATTCCCCATTCACTACTATCACCATGCTGACAGGAAGCCCCCTCCCCCCCAAAAAAAGGCAGGGCTCTCCACATCCCCACCTAATATCTCCTGTCTACAGGAAGTACATAACAACAGGAAGTCAGTGGGATCCCAGGAAATGTAGTTCTTTTTTAGGGTAACAGATTTTCATTTATACACTGGTGGAATCTAGGTATAAACCAATATCTTACACCATTTACCAAGATAAGAACAAAATGGATACATGAGGGGACCTAACGAGGGGTATCCTCAGAAAATTAGGAGAACAGAGAACATATTACCTGTCATATTTATGGATAAGAGAAGAATTTCTGAATAAATAAGAGATAGAAGCATTGTGAAATATAAAATGAATAATTTTGATTACATTAAATTAAATATATTTTGTATGAATAAGACTAATGTAGTCAAGAGAAGGGGGAAATCAGTAAGTTGGGAAAACATTTTTATAGTTTCTAAAAAAGAGGTCTCATATTTCAAATATTTCAAGACTTTATCAAATTTATAGGAATATGAGCCATTCTCCAATTGATAAATAGTGAAAAGATATGAACAGAGTTTTTGGATATAAATCAAAGCTATAAATAAACATATGAAAAATGCTCTAAATTATTATTTATTAGAGAAATGAAAATTAAAAAAACTCTAAGATATCATCTCACACCCATCATATTGACTAAAATGATAAAAGGGCCAAATGACAAATGTTGGAAGGCAAGTGGAAAAATGAGGACACTCATGCATTGTTGGTGGAACTGTGAACTGATCCAAATATTTTGGAGAGCAATCTGTAATTATTACCAAAGAATTATAAAACTATGCATACCCTTTGACTCAGCAATATAACTTTTAGGATTGTTTCATAAGATGAGGGGGGAAAGCAAAACTATCTACATATTCTAAAATATTTATAGCAGTTCTTTTTGTGGTGGCAAAGAACTAGAAATTGAAGTGATGTCTATCCATTGAGGAATAGCCAGACAAATTGTGGAATATAATTTTGATGGAATACTACTATGCTATAAGAAATGATGAGCAAGTCAATTAAGAAATACATGAAAAGATCTACGTAAAATTATAAAAAGAGAAATGGGAATATTAGATTCAGTAACAGAAATGTTGTTTGAAGAATTACTTGTGTATATCCACTTTGGAAAAAAATAATAAACAGAAATAAGCAAGTAATAGTTTTATATATACACATATCTTTTCACCAAATTATGCCTTCTCTAATGTGAGGAGGGGGCAGGAGGGAGGGAGATACCTGGGAAGTTCACCAAACAAATAAAAATAATACAAATGAAGATCCTGCAAAATAAATCATGAAACATATTTCTTCTCACAACAGAAGTGAAAGATTTCCAAGATAGAAAATGGTACAATTCTCTGAGAAGATATTTGCATCAAATAATTTTCACCTGTCACAATGGAGGGTTTAATTTGTGGCCTGGGGTGGGAAGTGACTGTGATATAGAGATAGAAAGCATCAACCAAACATTTTTTATTGAAAAAAGGTTTATGCAACCCAACAATCGAATACATCAAATATTTATGAAGTACCAACTGTACTAGGCTCTTAGGATGATCCAAAGTTGAGATAAGACATGGCTTGTAGGGAGGAGAGGGCTGGTATAGTTATCTATTCATGTGCTGATGAAAGCTTATATTGAGGTGATGAAAACTGTAATATAGTAAGAGGAGAGATGAAGTTGACAGGATCTGGTGACTGAGTGAATAAGAGAAATTAGGGAGAAGGAAGAATCAAAGATAACTATGGTTATAGATATTAATTTAAAAAGCATATTTTTATTGTCATGTGAAACATACTTCTATATTGGCCATTGTTGTAAGAGCCCACTTATAATCAAAACCCCCAAATAAAGCCATAAATACACTGCTGTGAAAGATGATTCCAACAATTCCTTCACTAGAGGTGGATAGCATTCCCTATCATAAGTCTTTCTGGATTTTCACCAGATCATTGCATTTCTGAGAGCAGCCAAGTTTTCACAGAAAAAAACAGAAAAGTCATGGAAAGTGAAGGAAGGAATAAAAGTGAGTTCAGGAAGCATTTAGAGCTTGATTCTAGACATGTGGAATTTGAGGATAGAGGCAGAGGTATTTTTTAGGCGGCTAGAAACACTGGTCTGGAACTCAGAAGAGATGGGTGGACTGTAGATAAAGATGTAGGATTCATAGGATCATAGATTTAATATGGGAAGGAACCTTAGAGGCAATCTAATTAAATGCCCTTTTTTTACATATAAGGAAACTGAAGTGTGTACAGGTTGCTAATTATCCTAGCTTGCATTGATATTAAGTGGTAGAATCAGGATTTGAAATTATATGATCTAACTGTAAACCCAGCACTCTTTGTACTGAGTCATATTCCCTCTAATTATCTGACTAGAGGTGTTATGGAGCCTTTATTTTAGAAATCCTATATTCAAGGCAGTTTCATTTATTCAGCATTTCACACAAAGCCCCAATAAGTGGTGAGAGACAACTAGCTCCAATGCTTACACACAAAATTGGGCAATTGTTTTTAGAGACTTTTACAGTCTCCATTATTATATTAGCGTCCTAGCTGAAACTCCAGTAAGAGGAAGACATATTCATTCCTCATCACAAATGCTCTGTTCCAGGCCTTCTGTATCTATAGTATGCAAATCAGGTACCACGCATTACAATTCACTGACACAAGGCCTGGGTATACTTGTCTTCTTCCACTATGATGTCCTCTCCTCTGGAATCATATTCACAGAATTGGTTTAGGCACATAAAGTTCCTCTGGACATTTACAACAGCCAAAATTTTCTCCAGGGATCCCCAAAACACAAAATGAATCCAAATGGAAGTCCATATCAAATATCTGGATGTCTCTTTCCACTTAGAGCACACAGAAATCCTTTGGTATTCTCAAAAATAGAGGAAACCTAAAATTTCCTCAGTGGCTCATTGCCACTACAAAGTCAAACTTATTTATTCCAAACTCACTGAATGATAATATATGCATGCTTACTTTGAGAACAATATAGAATGAAGTAAACTACAAAACTCCTGGAGCTCCCAAAAGGGATTCAGCACTTGGAGATGATTACCAGAGAGTTTTAAGCAAGCAGGCATACCTCATTCTATGAATCTTCAGTCTATAAAAATCTCCTATCAAGACAATTAGTCTTAAAATGAGTATTTCCAAGTTAATCATCAACATATTACAGATGTAAAATCTATATCTCACTTACTTTAGTAACTGTAACACATAAAGTGTCCAGTAAAATAATAGATATTGTACATAAATGTTCAAACAAGCAGAAGTTATAATCAAGAAATTGGTTTGACCTTTAAGGAATCCCAAGTTGAGAATTTCTCTAGGGAGTCCTGGAAAATGTGATAGATCCAAAATGTGTTTCAGATGAGGCCCTACATGTAGCACTTAGGCTCTGGGCTCTCTCCTAAAGCACCTTAGATGAGCAATCTGGTCCTCAGAGCTCCAGAGTAGGGCAATAGCTCGTCATCCTTTTATCAAGATCCTAGAGCTAATCCTGAGAAATTGGGGCTTTTCCCACTACTCTTATTCAGGAGCCTCTAACCAGTTTCTCCCAAAATAATATTTCTCCCAATATAAATTCCCAGTGATTCCTATCATTTTGACCATTTCATCTCTCCATAACATCAATTCTGCCAGATGCCATTTCCTAAACATCAGTGAATCAGTTAACATCTTTAACTTTTATAAAGGTAGAAAATATACTGAGAAAGTATAGCAAGAACAGAAATATAATATTCCCCACTCAAAAAAACCCAACCTGGTTAGCCTTCCTTCTAGACATCCACATAATCTCTGAGTAGAATGGAGTCAAATTTAAAGTGGTTGCCACAAGGTATCCCCCCAATCAAGTTCATTTATGGATGTAGGATAGAGTGGCTCCCTCGTTTTTGGCACATCATGACTTGATTTCAGGGTTAATATGCTGCTAGGCTGGATCAAGCGAGAGACAATGCCAGTAAATTACTTAGCATGCTGCCTGGTACATAGCAGGCACTTAATAAATGCTTGTGGACTGACCAATTGAAGGACCCTTTGTTTTGTTAATTCAGGATTTAGTTAGATTGTTTTACTATCTGGCCTATTTTATGGTTTTGAAATTGAGCATTAAGATTGACAATAAACAGGTGCTTTTTGCTTTAAAAGTGTTCCGTTTCCCCCTTTCATTTCAGAATGCTGAGTATCTTAGATATACAGCCATAGCCTTCTCCTAGATAACTTTATGTTCTATATATTTTATGTCGGGAGGAGAGCAGGGCATTTGTTAAATCTGATCATTCAGTAGTTCAAACTGGCAGTGGGATTAGGCATGAAGGCTTCAATTCTCTTTGTTGATGTTTAGAATTTTACTGTTCTTGAGTGCAAATATCATTTTAGTATAGTTGATAAAGACAAAGCTTACTGTGCCTTTTTGGTGGAGCCATATAGTTTAATTACATTCATGTCAAGTGCTGGTGGTAGCAATGATGATGATGGCCTTGCTAGCTATTAAAATGAGCATAAACTTTCATTTTGGAATAAATGAAATTTGCAGGTGGTTATATGGGAATTTCCCTGACAAGTTTATTTAGAATTTTTTTTTTCTCAAATGGGATGTAGCCTTTCATGGCTCATTTTAAAATCACAAAGGAAGAGAAAACAGAAAATTCCACTTTTGCTAGTGAGACCTTTAGAAATAGCATGATAATTGCTTCCAGTCCATACTTTGTAAGCAGAGTCTGCTGTTGAGGGTAATATAAAATGGCTGATTTTCTTCAGTTCTCTGTATTTGGAGCTTTGTATTCAGAATAGCGAACATTTTATGAGAAGATAGCAGGGCAGGCTTTAAACTAAAAAGCATGCATGCTTTGATTTGCTAAAATGAAGAGAAAATAATTATGCAAACCTACAAAAAGTATTCTTTATTATTGTTGAGAAAATAACCCCTGCTCCACCATTTCCAATATTCGTCTCTATAACTGAGTAAAACAGTGCAGGTTTTGAGGTATAATGTCTATAATTACGTGTTGAACTATGTATTATATGAGTTTGGGTGAGGACAAAGCAGCAAAATTATCATTATCTTATCATTATCATTACCTGGCACTTTAAAGTTTGTCAAGGACAACAATTCTTTGAGGTAAGTGCTATTATTATCCTCACTGCATACATATAACCTATTGAAAGTAAGTGACTTGCCCAGGGTCACACAAACAGTAAATGTCTAAAGTGAGGTTCAAACCCAGTTCTTCTTGGCTCCAAATCCACATTGTATACACATTGTAGGAAATAAAATCTTTGCTTGGGGGGAAGTTGACCTTAGAAACCTTTTTAATTTTCTAGAAAGCTGAACTTCGATGCTACATCATAAAGGGAGTATATCTCTATCCTTTCAATTGTTAGAACTGTTTCCTTTGTTAACATCTATCATTTATCTGTATATGCCTTAGCAAAATGTTAGATCTTTGATAACAAGTAATATATGACTAGATGGTGTCTTTGTATCCTTTGTACCTTGGAAAGTGTCTTGTACGCAGATTTTTAAAAATGTTTGTTGTATACATACAAATTTTCCTCTTTATACTTCTTATACTTTATACTTTATACTCTTTACACTTATACATATGACCTTACATTTTAAATGTAAGGTCAAGGTGATGGTTTCTTTGAGGTAAGTGCTATTATTGTGAGTCTATTATCCTGATAATGGATGAAATCTATTTTTAAAAAATCAAAATAACTTATGTTTTTGGAAGGAATATGATTGTCTCATTTAAATTACCCCATTCATTTTCACCATAGGATAATTTTAAGGGAAAATAATGATTCTGTTAGTACTATGGAGATATTAGAGATGTTTACTAGATAGTTTTTCCTAATGGACTTAGAATGAATTTTTTATTTCATTAATGCTACCCCCCATGACTTGATTGACAGCTTTCTACTCTGAAGTTAAACATTTTCAATCAACCCATCAAGAAGCATGTGTTAATTATGCACATGTCAAGCATTGTGCTAGGTACTGGGGATGTACAGACTAAAAATGAAATAATTCCTACTCTCAGAGAACTTACATTTAGTCAGGGGAGTTTATACACATACACACACTTGCATATATGTACATAAAGAATAAGTTCTCTCTGACAAAGGCTTCATTTCTCAAATACACAGGGAACTGAGGCATATTTATAAAAATAAAGTCATTCCCTAAATGGTGAATGGTCAAAGGATCTGAACAGGCAGTTCTCAAATGAAGACATCAAAAATATCTTTACATATATGAAGAAAATGCTCCAAATCACTATTGATTAGAGAAATACACATTAAAGCAACTCTGGGATACCACTCCACACTTATTGTAATGGCTGATATGACAAAAAAAGGAAATGACAAATGCTGGAGAAAATGTGGGAAAATCATAATAATAATACATTGTTGGTGGAGCTGTGAACTTCAAAACCATTCTGGAGAGCAATTTGGAGGTATTCCCCAAAGGCTATAAAGCTGGGCATATCCTTTGACCCAGTAATAACACTACTAGGTCCATATCCCAAAGATAACATAGAGAAGGGGAAAAGACCCACATGTACAAAAATTTCATAGCTGCTCTCTTGATTGGTAGAAAAAAATAGAAACTGAAGGAAGATCCATCAATTGGGGAATGGATAAACAAGTTGTAGTATATGGGGTAATGGAATTCTGTTATACCATAAGAAAGGATGAATTTCAGAAAATTTGTATGAACTGATTCAAAGTGGAGAGAGTAGAACCAGGAGAGTATTGTATTTATTAACAGGCATATCATCTGATGATCAACTGTGAAGGTCTAAACTATTATCGGCAATGCAAGGACCCAAGGCAATCCCAAAGGACTCATGATGAAAAATGTTATCCTCAGCCATAGAAGGAACTTCAGAGTATGAACGCACATCAAACCATAGCATGATCTGGTATATTGGGTACTAGATTTCCAGTCAGGAAGACCTGGGCTTATACCTCACTTTAGGTACTTAAAAATTATGTGATTCTGGGTAAGTTAGTTTCCTCATTTGTAAAGTGAGAGAGATTGGATTCAAAGATTCCTTCCAGCTCTAAACTTATGAACCTGTCAGTCATGAGTTTCTCTGGGCCTCAACCTCCTCTGGTAGACTGGGGACATTAATCTCTTCACTACCTACCTCATAAAGTTGTTGCAAATTATGCCTGTAAGGATCTTTGTAATCAGAAAGCACTAATATGAATGGAATCTTCCAAGATGCACTTCTCTGTTTCAGTAAGTTAGGAATAGTTAGAATATTGAGGACATTGTTATACACTGTTATTTTTTTGCTAATAAGTCATTGCACATGGTAATGTCCTCTGAAAGCAAATGCGTCACAAGCTCACATTTTCAGGAAACTTTGGTTGAGGAAGTGTTGAAAGTTGAGGCAGGATTATTTTGGAAAGAGAAATTCTAATTTTGGATCTAGTCAAATCTCCATTCCTTCTTCCTACTCATTTGTTTTTGGTTGGGAAGTAACATACTTAAACCAAAAGGCAACTCTAAAAAATGTCTTAATTTGTTCCCCTCAGAAAAATAATAAGAAAATTTCTCTTTCTAAATTTAGGTAGGCTGGGAAAATGTTCCTTAGGAACATCAAAATATTGCTCATTTGTCTTTGCACCGCTGAAAAGATGCTTCCTGTTTCTGTCATCATTTCCCTTAGGGCTTATAATTGCCCAATCAACCAAATCTCCGGCTGTTTGGAATTAGGATTATTATACAATCATTCATTCAATTTAAAATATTGGGGTTCAGGAATGTGTGTGACTATACATGACAGTGGGAAAAAAAGTTTGAAGCTTCATTTCACACCCACCAGATTGGCAAAGATGACAAAAGATGAAAATGGCAAATGTTGGAGGAGTTGTGGGAGGACAGGAGCATTAATTCACTGTCATAAGAGCTTTGAATTAGTTCAACCATCCTGAAAAACAATTTGGAACTGTACTCAAAAAGTTACTGAATTGTACATATCCTTTGAAGTCTACTAGGTATATATAGTGAGGGATGACTATGTAGAAAAACTTTAAAGAGAACAGTGCCACTGCTTACCCATTGAGTGTTAATGAAGTTCTTTGTAAGCCTTAAAGCACAAGAGAAATGTATGTATATAAATGTATATAATAATAATAACTATAATGACTAGAATTTATATAGCATTTTAAGATTTGTGAAGCTGTAGGTTAATAAAAGTGTGGAAAAGGTTTATAGAAGAGTGGGAAGGGTTTATAAAGCCTTAAAATATATATGAATAACAAAATAAATATAACATTGCTACTTCACAGAATTTCACCTCTCATGGGGGGTCTCTGGAATGTAACTCCCATGAGAGGTAAGGGGTCATTGTAATCACTTGAAATATGAGGAATCAGGTTCAGAAGGATTACCAGATTTACCCATGTTCATGAAGTCAGCAAAGGTTAGGCAGGTACTGTTTTTTAAATTTTTGTCTTTTTTATATCTAGTGCCTTTATTTTAATAAAAAGCAAATTAATCAAATACGTAGATGATCTACTCTTGGCTTCAATAGAAGCATGTCAGGAAGATAGTAAACATGTTCTTTTGGAACTACACAAAAGAGGGCATAAGATCTCAAAGAATAATGTTCAGTGGTGTCTCCCCAAAGGAGAATATTTGGGGTTCATCCTGACTGCAGGTGCCCATTCTATTTCTCCCAAACAAATGGAAAATATTCAAAAAGTAAATGCTTCTACCACTAAGAAATAGTTGAGAGCAATTTTAGGAGCAGTAGGGTTTTGTAGACAATGGATTCCTAACTATGGGGAAATTACTAAACCCCTTATAGCACTAACAAGGGATTTGATCCCTGAACACCTCAAATTGGAGCCAGAATACCTGTCAGCTCTGTCAGATCTAAAACAGGCTATCCTGTCTGCCCCAGCTCTAGGCATCCCAGATTACAACAAGCCATTTTCTTGGCATGTACATGAGCAAAGAGAGGTATCTTCAGGTGTTTTAACTGAGACTTTGGGACCTTCTCAGTGCCCAGTTGCTTATTATTTGGCCCAACTCGACACAGTAGCAAGGAATCCATTGTCTACAAAACCCTACTGCTCCTAAAATTGCTCTCAACTATTTCTTAGTGGTAGAAGCATACTAGTGACAAAAACTGTTGATCTAGTATTGGGATGCCCATTAAAAATTATGTGACCTACATGAGGTAGAAGCATTGTTGCTAAGGCATAGAACACAGGCATTCTCTGATAAGTGAATTACAAGATATGAAATTACCTTGTTAAACAACAAAAATATTACTTTGAAATTCTGTACAACTCTTAACCCTGCCACTTTGCTTCCAGATTTATCAACTTCAGGAGAACCATCACACAGTTGTGAAACACTCGTTTCCATGGCAGAAAAGCCTTAAGATAATCTCTTGGACACTCCCTTAGACAACCCAGATTTGGTCTTATCTACTGATAGTTCTTCTTTTATGAGGGATGGCATATGCTACACTGGAGCTGCTGTAGTCACAGAATTTGCCACTGAGTGGTCAGCTTAACTGCCCTCTGCTCAAGGTGCAGAACTCATAGCCCTGAAAGACACCTGTAAAATTGCCAAGGATAAAAAGGCAACAATTTATATGAATTCTAGATAAGCTTTTGGCATTTGTCACTCAGTCAGGATGCTATGGATCCAAAGAGGATTTTTAACCCCAGCTGGAAAATCTATAACTAATACAGAAATTATTAATGAAGTTCTTTCTGCTCTCCAGATGCCTGAAGACTTATCTGTAGTTCATTGCTCTGCCAATACAGGTGGCACTGACCCTGTCTCTAGGGGAAATGATTGAGCAGATACTGCTGCAAAGCTAGTAGCCTTAGAAGGGCCTGAATTACTTTTTAACATTAACAGCCACTGAAGACTTAAATTTATCACTTTCCTAAAATGAAAAGGAAGTGGAAAAATGGAAGCAAAAATTTAAAGTAAAATAGATTAATGGAGTATGGGTGTCATCTGAAGGAAAACCCCTGTTCCCTAGAAGTTTCTATCACCAAATTTTCCAATTTATTCATAAAAATGGTCACTTTGGCACCTAGGGTATCGTGGACTCTGTTAAGAGAGTATGGATAGCCCCTGGTATAACTACTATAGCCTCTAAAGTGTGTACAACCTCCTCTACCTGCCAAGCATATGACCAACATCCCTTTCATGGCAAAGCCTTTGGTGGGTGTCCTCTGGCTTACATACCTTCTGAGCATCTACAGATAGATTTCATAAGAATGCCAAAGGCTGGACATTATAAAATTTGTCTAGTCATATTAGATCAACTGACAAGATGGCTGGAAACATTTCTTACAGCCTGAGCCACAGTGGCTATTATTTCTGAAGTACTTTTAAAAGAGATTATTCCTCCCATTGGCCTCCCAGCATGTATTGATTCAGATAGAGGAAGTCATTTTACTGACTCTGTTCTAAATCAGATTTATTCTTACTTGGGGATAATTCCCAAATTTCATGTACCATAACATCCCCAGAGCTCAGGCAAAGTTGAAAGAATGAACAGAGAATTTAAAACTAAGATTGGCAAATTATGCACTGAGACACATTTAAAAAGGCCTGAATTTCTCTCTCTGTCCCTATTTTATCTTAGAAGCAGGCCCAGAGGAGATCTACGCATCTCACCATTTGACATCCTTTTTGGTCATTCACCTATACAGGCTAAACCTTTCTCCCCTGCATATATGCCTCTATACTACTACTATTGCTTCCTATATACAGGAATTATAGCACAAACTATGTGAACTCCATGAATCCAGAGCTGCAGTACAAGCCAGACCACTAGACTTTTCACTTCGTGACCTGAACCCAGGAGACAAAGTGTATATAAAGAATTTCCAGCATACTGGAGCAACTCAGCCTTCCTGGGAAGAACCATTCCAAATATTGTTAACTACTCCAACATCTATAAAGATTGGAGAGAAGGACTCTTGGATTCTTTACTCACATGTAAAGAGAGCATCTTCTATTGAAACTGATTGACTGTATACTATCACATGCATTGGAGATAATAATCCATAGACAAGTGGATACTGTTTTTTTTTTGGGGGGGGAACAAATTGAATTCCTGAATCTCCCCCCCCCTTTTTTATTGCTTTTCTTTTATTTTTATTCAAATATTTGATTCTTCTCCCCTTTTCTGATTTCTTGTACTTATGGTACATACAATCAATATTACTTTTTTATTCAGCAGTAATATAAGTTTAATATATATATATGTATATATATATATATTCTATAATATTAATGCATACTTAAAAGTTTTAAACTGTGGGAACCTGTCATTTATTGATAAAATGTTATGGGACTCTGATTAATGTTTGTGTCTGATTCTAGAAAATGGGGTCAAAAAAAGCAGCACAGACTTAACCTGAATAGTGCAAAAAAGAGTACACAGGTCAAAAAGTAAGAAATCAATCCAGGTAGGATTGATACACTTCTAAGCCATTACAAAAGGACTTGAACCTAGTGTGAGACTCAAGGATGCGATGCTTGACATGTGTTAAGATGTAGGACTTCCTTTTTATCCACACTCTTTGTGAAATGTAGATGAGTACTGAAGTTTGGCTATCATCCTGGCTCCCCATATCCCTGAGAATGACAAAAAATCAGACCAGGGAATGACACTTACCAATCCTTTACAACAATCTAGTTTTTTTTTCTTTCTTATAGTATGGCAACTTCTTATAGTCTTGGCTGCAAATGGGTAAGTGAAATATTCCTGCATCCTGTCCTACAGACTTGTGGGATAGAAATTACTTCAATTGAACCCTAGTACAAGGGCCTGTTAGAAATTTATTGGACCCTAATACATGGTCTATTGTGACTTTATTCTTTGTTTACTCAACATTTTATATATGTAGTTTTTGATATTTTGATTCTGATTTTGATTTTTTCCCCTTTCTCCCAAAAATTTAACTTTCTTCCATTTTTTCTTTATGTTTTTGGTTTTTCTCCTTTTTCTTTTGATAATTGACTTATACACCCCCATAACTCATCAAGCATCCTGAGCTGAACTGGGTGTTTCTTAACACCCACTTCAGGGGGGATTATATTTTGATAAAAAATCCTAGGTTTTAAAATTTTTTTGTTCAAGAAGATCTTCAAGGAAAGAAGTTTGCTAACTCCTAAATCCAGAGAATGACCTGTTGCAGAAAGATGCTAGAAAACCTGCACTACATCAAGAAGATCCAGAATGAACTTTGGGTGTGGTTGATTGAACAGAAGGTTGATTGGACATTTATTTGAATGTATAATCTTATGCCAAAAGGGGACTGCCCCTAATTGGATTTTGTCAATGCACCTAGCAAAAATTGGTTTTACTGCAGTTTCCTCTTAGAAAGGAAAATTTTGTATGTACCTGCAGTTAGAAGAATTTAGAGGTGCAGATTGATTATGTTTAGTGATCAATTGGGGAGACTAGTTCCCCAATCATCATCAGGGGGATTGTGAATTTTAGATTTACTCCACCCTGCTTAGTCTAGCAACCAGGAATGTATACACCCCTACTTAAGGATTAAGTGTTGAGGAAGATGGCCTATGAGAGACATGTACTAGCAAGTGACAAATAAGAAACAACTGACAGACCCCTGGGCTGTCTTAAGTCAAGCTTAAGCTACCATTGGTACATGTGAGATGCAGGAAGTGACGTAAAAATGGTCTACATATTTCGCGTCACTTCCTCTTTCCAGCCTCTTTTGCAGAGACGTGGCTCTCTCTCTGGCTCATATGGCTGGTGGCAGTGTGCTTGGTTGGGTTGGTATTTTCCCTTGCCAGTGAGGTGACTGGGAGAAGGTCTGTAGTGTGGGTTAGGTGAGGCATCTTCCCTGAGGACCTCAGTGAGTGATTCTTCCTTTCCTCCTTTCCTTTACCTCCTAAAGCACTATCATCTTAGGAGGCCCCTCATCTCAGAGTAGACCTTGTGGCTGGAAGCCAATCTAGTTTTAGTCTTCTGAGGAGGCTTCGTGGCTGAGTTCTCTGGACTTCCCTCGGACTAGGCTAGGACAAAGAAATCTTATACCCTTTCTCTCTCTCTTCTTCTTAATTTTCTACCTTCTATTGTAATTAAAACCACCATAAAAATCCCAAACAGGCTTGAGTAATTTATTGGGATTGAATTAATCTCTGGAAACCACTAGAATAATATATTCAGGCAAAACCCCCTAATTTTACCCCTTACATGCCTCAGCATAAGACACTCCAAGGATGGGAACCCATCTATCAATATAGGCTCTAGAAGGTCTTTGAATCAATAGATAAAACCTCAAGTTAGGTGGTTCAGTGCCATGCCTGGCCTGAAATCAGGAAGGCATCTTATTGTGTTTAAATCTTGTCTCAGATACTTATTAGCTGCATAATCCTAAGCAAGCCACTTAAACTTTCAGTTTCCTCATATATAAAATGATCTAGAGAAAGAAATGGCAAACCACTCTAATATCTTGCCAACCCCAAATGGGATCATAAAAAGTTGGATACAACTGAACAACACAGTTCAGAACATTAAATGACACCCAAATTGGGCTTCATTTGAAATCACACCTTTCCAACTCCAAATCCCGAGCTTTTTTTACTATGTTCTTCTATGTCTACTTTGCAGATAATAGGTGTTTAATATATGTTTACTTGAATTAAAGCAATTTTCAAGTAGTCGCAGCTAGCAAGTTACAGGGCAGCTACCTCTGTAACCCTAATTTAATTTTCTTTGTGTTATACCAGAGAATGGTCTAAGATAGTCTGCAGCTGTTGGTACGGGGCAAGGTTGAAGTCATTGGTCCCTTGACTTGACAATGCTTTCAGAATTTTTATGTTATAGTGACACAGCATTCCTGGGTCTGACCTGCAAATATGAGTCAGATAGGGTCAAGGACTTCTCTTCTAAAAGTAATGTTTCCAGATGCCTTCCTGGCCCTTAACTTCCAATACACGTTCGCAGGTTGAGATAACCAGATAGGGTCAAAATATACTTATACTCATTTGTCTGATCCATTCAGACATTCTAAATCCTATGGAATGTCCAATAAAAATATTTAAATCAATAGTTGTCTACCAGTCTAGTTCTAGATGGCTTCTGTGTTCCTTTTCCAGGGAAATTCCATTGAACACATTTAAGACTACCTCCTAGGTGCAAAACTCTATGTTAGGCACTGGGGTTACAGAGACAAAATAGTCTTCCCTCAAGATGATTACCAAGAAATAACAAGGGTTCAAGCCTGATTGGTTTTAAGCCAGACTCATTTCTAAACATTCTACAAGAGGACTTTGGATAAGGTAGCTGGACCAAGTTCCAGTCTTGGGGAAGGAAAAATTCTGCCTGGAATTCATCCTTCACTTTGTTCTAAGATTGCTTTGGTTGAAGTAAATTTAAAGTTGATTTTCAGGGGTCAATATGCACAAATCTCAGTGGGTTCATGAGGATAGGCTCAGTAAATAAGCAGGAGTTAAGAGATAAAGTAAAAAGAGGTTCTTTTATTCAGCTGGTTGGGTAAGTACTTCATAAGGGAGCATTTATAAGGAATATATCACAAAAAGTATTTTTCTATAGACCACTTTTAGGCAGCAAGCTTAGTCTGTGTGCTGGGCAAAGCTGGCCCACATTCTATGCCTATGGCCTTAGCTTAGTGTCAAAAATTACAGGTCCTGTCATTGAAAATAGTCAGAATTTGAAAGACAAGTATTTTTTTATTGCTCTGGAATCTGTGTTAGAGATGAAAGAACTTGGGCATGCACTGAATGTATTACAAAAGCCAAGGTGGTCACTTCTTAATCCTTTTACTCCACTTGTCTTTAACAGTATCTTCTGTTCTTGCAGTCAGGTTTGTATTTATCCCTAAGGCATAAGCTTAAAGATTGGTAAAGATGGGTGAAACAAGTCTTATGAAGTCTGCTGAGGCTTTTGGAAGAGTTGTTCTGAAATGAAAGGATATGAGATCATCAATACTGAAAAAAGTGAACCTCTGGAGACCTTGGTTATATCATCTATAAAATGAGGAGGATAGAATAATCTGGGCAGTCAAGTGGTACAGTAGGCAGAGCACTGGGACAGCCATTTAACTTTTCCTCATTTGTACACTTCTTATTTTTTAGGGTCTATTAAATTGCCTTCCCTTTCTCTTTCCCTCCCTTTTTGTGCTTCCCCCCTGACTCCCCACTTTGGTTTTTCCTTTCTCACTTTCCCTGTAGGGTAAGTTAGAATTTGATACCCCAATGGATCTAGCTGCTCTTCCCTCTCAGAACTGATTCCACTGAGAGTAAGGTTTGAGTATTACCTATTAACACTCTCTTCCTCAACTTATAATATTATTCTTCCCCTCCCTTTCCCATGTGACTCTTTGTGTGGTATATATTATCCTATTCATCTTATTCCTTCAAGTCTCTCTTAGTTCCATATTCTATTCCCATCCCTTTTTTCTTTTTTCTTTTGCATATCATTTTAGACCACTTACTACCCCAACCTCTACCTATGAATAATTCTTCTAATTACTATAACAGTGTATACAATTTTTGAGAGTTACAAATAACATTTTTCCATATAAACAATTTGATCTTATTGAAGCTCTTAAAGAAGAAAATTAAAAAAAATTCTTTCCCCACTCTTTCTTATTTACCTTTTCATGTTTCTCTTGATTTGGGTGCTTGGATATCAAACTTTCCACTTCTGGTATTTTCTTTACAAATACTTGGAAATCTTCTATTTTGTTGAATGCCCATACTTTCCCCTGGAAATATATACTTAGTTTTGATGGGTAGATGATCCTTGGTTGTAGACCCAATTCTCTTGCCTTTCTGAATATCATATTACAATCCTTGTGGTCCTATAGTGTGGAAGCTGCCAGATTTTGTGTAATCTTGATGGTGCTCCTTGATATCTGAATTGTCTTTTCTGGCTTGTAAATTTTTCTTCTTAGCTTGGAAGCTCATGGATTTGTAATTACATTCCTGAGGTTGGTCTTTTGAGGATTTAGTGTAGAGAGTGATCCATTGACTCTTTCAATGACTATTTTGCCCTCTTGTTCAAGAATATCTGGCCAGTTTTCTTGTTTTTTTTTTTTGTAGTATGATGTCAAGGTTTCTGTTTATTTCTGGGTTTTCAGGTAGACCAAGGATTCTCAAATTGTCTCTTCTAGACTGGTTTTCATGGTCAGTTATTCTGTCAGTGAGATATTTCATGTTTCCTTCTATTTTGTCAGTCTTTTTATCTTGCTTTATTAATTCTTGCTATCTTGTGAGATCACTGGCTTCTTATTGCCCAATTCTGGTCTTTAAAGACTGGCTTTCTGATATATTCTTTTGATTTTCCTTTTTTTGGTTTGGTCCATTCTGATTTTCATGGCTTCCAGCTGTTTAATTTTGGTCTTCTATTTATTTATCATTTCCTTTGATTTGCGAGCTTCTTTCTCCAATTGGGAATTCCTGTCTTTTAAACTGTTATTTTCTTTTTGAACTATTTCACACTTTTCTTGCCAAAACCATTCCACTTTTCTCATAATCTCAGATTTAAATTCTTCAAAAGCTTGTGGCCATTCTATTTTTTGGGAAGATTTGGATGCATTTTCTTGTTTGTTGCCTTCTGCTGTTTCCTTTGTAGACTGGACTTTTTCTCCATAAAAATTACTCAGGGTCAGAGCCTTTCTCTTGTACTTTTTGGTGGTTGAAGATTATATTTCCTGGGCATTACTGGCCATCACTATGCTGGTTTTCCCTTCACTTTCCAGTCAGAAGTCTGAGTAAGGAGGGCAGGCTCTCTGTGTATGGAGCTAAGGAGCATGGTTTTTGCCTGAGGCAATCTCTCCAGTCTCTGTGGCTTCTACTGTATGCCACTCCTCTCTGCTCTATCTCAGCAACCAAGGTCCACACTCTTCAGCCTCCTGGGGTCTTAAGTCTTTCTGCTTTCAGGGTTAAGTCCCTGGTGTTCTAATTCAGCTCCCAAGGAGCTAGAGATTGCCCCTCGCTTACTCTGATTCTAGTGTGCTGGCTCTGACTCTGGCTCTGTAGGTAGAGTGAGGGAGGGTTGATCAGCTTGCATTTTGGTGGGAGATATTTCACCTCCTTATAGCATGGAAATATCCAAATCCCATCTACCTTCAATGCTGCTCTCTACTATGGAGCCCCTTTGTTCATTTGAACTTTTTTTTTTGCCTTTTAGGTAGTGAGGAGAGGAAGAGTCCTGCTTTTACACAGCAGCCATCTTAACTGGGAAATCCAGTTCCTCATTTGTAAAAATGAGATGGAGAAGGAAATGGCAAACTACTCCAGTATCTTTGTCAAGAAAACTCCTAATGGAGTCATAAGAGTTGTGACTGAAATATCTGAACAACAAAAAGACTAGATTATTCCCAAGGTTCCTTCCATCTCTTAATCTAGGATACTTTAATTTTATGTCAAATATTCAAACTTTAGCATTTGGTTTTATAGTCCTCTCCTCCTTCAGTCCCCAGGCCTTTTTGCTGGAAGCTGAAAGTAGAGGTGCACAAAAATAAGTTGTATTTTTTTCAACAAGCAAATTCAGTATTCCTGATTGTGTTAAAGGCTTGGTTCTGATCTAAGATGAATAACCTTTATTGATGAATACTACCAGTAACCTTCACTCTGTATATTTTACCTGACCCAGGAACATAGGATGGTGTCAAATCATAGCATGTGCTTCTTCCACCTGATTTTGAAATTCAGGCAACAAGGATGATGCTTTACTTCCATGTACACTAAAGAAAACCTTCATGAGGATGCTTTAAGAACCAGTATTCCACTTAGGGCCAGAATCTATAGGGTAGGTCATAGGCTTTGAGAATAAAATGTCCCACTAGGACTTTAGAGGTTATCAGAGCAATTTGTCTCCCATGGAATTAGCCAAGAGTATGAATTAACTTTCCCTCAGCTTCTCTCTGATCAGTTAAATCTAGAGTTCTGGGCTGATAAAACCTTTGCTTTCTTTACAGAAACCTTGGGAGGTATATATTATGTGGGCAAGATTGGGGATCCAGATAACCTCATTTAAACCTGGAAGTCCCAGACTTCTCAATAAAACAAAGCTTAAACTGAATCCAGTGAACCCAGAGAGAATATTCTACTTTTCCTCATTTTCAAATTTTGCCAGTAGAGAGTGGACCAGTAACAAACAATACATCCAGACAAGATATGGGAGACACACTGAAGAAAAATGAGATGCATAAAGGAAAGGCAGCTTTAGAACTCTACAAGGGCTGTGACTCTCAGAATCCAGAAGGAAACTACACATAAAGGGAACTTCATAAAAGGAGAAAAAATATATCCATTAACCAAGATATGTGAGTTACCTCTTTGTTATATTCATGCTCACTCTTCTGATGGACCTGCATATGCTTATGGGAAAATCCGACTTTTGGGAAAATGCTTTGTAGAAAATGTTATAATAAAACCCAACTCTAAAAGATAATTAAGTCTGGCTGTTAATGTAGAACACAGTTGATGGGAGCTTGTGAATAACAGTATTAGAAATCTCCAGGCCCTCAAAGGTTTGGCTTTCATTTGTTATTCCCTTGAATTTTTTTCAACTGTTGACCACTTACTCTTCCTGCACAGTCTCATATCTTTCATGCCATCTTTATACAGATAACTCCAGAATCTATGTATGCAGTTCTATTTTTTCTCCTGAGTTATAGTCAAGCATCATCAACTGTCTTCTGGATGCTTTAACTTACTTATTCTTTTTCTTATATCAAGCTTGATGTAGCCCAAACAGAATTCATTAAACTTATTATCTTAATCTTTAAATCTAACAGTCTTTCACACTCCATTTCTATTGATTGCCCCATCATCCTTCCAATTGTTTAGGTCCCAAAACTTGGAGTTAGTTCTAACTTTTCACTCTATCTGCCTTCCCTCCCCCTTAGTAATCGTCTTCTTCATCAACCCAATCAATTACTAAATATAGTTCATTCTCCACCATATCTCATATCTTTTCATTTTATTCAGAACATATGACAAAAATCTTAGTTTAGACTTTCATTACAACTTCACTGGGCTACTTCAATAGTCTTTTCAGTCTCAAATCTGTCCTCCACAAAGCTGGCTACATTTATCTTCATAGTTTTAGCCATTCCCTGAACAAAAACCTTCATAGATTCCATTTTGTCTCTATGAGCAATTTGAAATACTCCATAATCTGTCTTTAGTCTACCTTTCTAGAATTATTTCCCAGTACTCCTCTCACTCTTTCCATGTTTTAGTCAAACTGTCCAGTTTATTATGCTCCAGATGAGCATTCTACCTCCATCTTCTGAGACCTTGCATTAGAAGCCTACCATGCCTGTCAAACATTCTTTTCTCAACTCTATTTCTTAGGCTTCATTCAAGTTCAGCTCATGTGCCACCTATTACATGAAACCTTTTTTGATTTCCATAGTTATTAATTCTATCTCTCTCCTTCAATTATCTTATGTTCCTTATCAATTTAAATATTATATCTGCCCCAGTAAAATATAAGTCCCTTGAGAAACAGAAAAAATTTTGAGTTTTGTTATCTAGCAAAATGGCTTGGACATATTGTTATGCTTTTTGGGTTGGCCTGGGTTTAATTGATATATTATTTTCAGTGTTTATTTGTGTACAAAATATGCAATGAAAGATAGCTACTTTGAACAAATCTCCTTCCTGCATAAACTCTCAATTGCCTCATTAATTCTTCTTGGAGCTCTAAGAGTTCAATTAAAGTCTGGATAATTTCCAGTAAAAATTTGCACACAAATCTTTAAAAGAAAACAGGACTTCTTAACTGCTTTATATTCAGTTGAAGTATGGTGAGGAGAACTGTCAAGTCCCCTTTGCTTACATCATTCTCTAGTTCAATCTGGATCAGTTCCTTATTTGGTAGAATCTATTTTTATGGAGTTATGGACTCAAGCCCATTAGTTTCTATCATCTGTACTATGATGACATAAATCTATGGCATTTTTTTCCCTTTTGTCAGAACTGATGTTTTGAAATTAATTGAAGTCAAAGCTTCTACTCATCATTTACAAATGATGATGGGATTTCCCCTGATGTGGAAGACCAGTATTGATCTCAGTATGAAATAGATAAATAGAGCTGTCCAAAGAAAATGGGGCCTGGATTCAGGAAAACCTGCATTCAAATATAGATACTAACTGTGTGGTTCTGGCCAAATTATTTAAACTCTTGTCTACCTCAGTTTTATCATCTTTAAAGTGGGAATAATAACATCAACTTTCCAGGGTTGTTGAGCAGCTCAATATAGATAATATTTGTAAAGCACTGTGCAAGTTTTTTCTTCCCTTATCATTGAAGTCTTCCTTGCAACAAAGAGAACATTTGAGAAAACCAAGAAACAAAATGATGGTGGAGTCTGATGAAAGATGCTTTCACTTCCACAGTCTCTCACCTTTCTCTTTTAAGCAAAGATCTGTGTTTCATCATCAGTTATCTAGGACTGCGATTGACACCATAACTATTAATCTATTGATTTTTTAATCCTGTTTTCATTGACATTATTGTAGTTTCCATGAATGTTATTTTTTGGTATATTTTTCAATTAACCAGGGGGAAGGTAGGTTGGCTCAGAGGACATAGAGCCAAGCCTATAGTTGGGAAGTCTGAGGTTCAAATTTGGCCTCAGAAACTTCCTAGCTTTGTCACCCTGGGCAAGTCACTTAATCCCCATTGCCTAGCCCTTACTGCTCTTCTGCCTTGGAACCAATACACAGTCTTGATTCTAAGATGGAAGGTAAGGGTTTAAAAAAATTAAATCAGAAAGGTCTTTAACTTTTTCACCAGCAATTTTGCTTCCTACAAATGTTGAGTAGTTCTAAGCTATTTCAAAGACCCTTACAATATCTTCTTAATTAGAAATAAAGGTCGTAGGGGGCAGTTGGGTAGAACAGTGTATAGAGTGTCAGGTCTGGAGTTGGGAGGACTTGGATTCAAATCTGATCCCAGACATTTCCTAGCTATATGACTCTGAGCTAGTCACTTAACTCCATTTGCTTAGCTCTTATCCTTCTGTCTTAAGAGTTGTTACTAAAACAGAAAGTAAGAGCTAAAAAAGGAAAAGAAATAAAGATTCTTCAAAGGGACTTATTTTCAATGAAGATCTGTATTTTAATACTTCAATACTTTAAGACCTACAATTTCACCATTGTGGGTATCTTCTCCAGTTACATAAATAGATGCCTCTATGCCTTTAATAATAAGTATTTTTCAGATGTCAGGACCCCAAGGTTAGTAATTTTCTGGTCTTCCTTTTGTTTATGGGCTCCTCTGCACCCTTCTAGGCATTATCAGATAAGAGGTACATACTTCATGCAAGACCTCTGCTTTAAACCTTTTAATTTTGACAGAAAAGAAGGGAACAAGTATTTATTAAGCTCTTCCTGTTTACCAGGAAGTGTGCTGCTTTACATATATTTCATTTAATCTATATAAGAACCCTGGGAAGTAGGTGCTACTATACCCACTTTACAATGAAAGAAATGGAGATAAATAGAAGTTAAAAAGCTTGCCCAGCATCACCTAGCTAGTAAATATCTGAAATCAGATATAAATCAGTTCTTTCTTCTTGACTCCAAGTCCAGTGTTTGGAGGTGGGAACTTGAAAAGCTTATTCTTTTGGAATGTCATTTGGAAATTACCTCGACACTATAATGAAGTATCAGAGTAGAACTTTAATAGAGAAAAGCCCTTTAAAATTACATATTATTTGGGATAACTCTTCTTTTGCAGAAACCTTTTTCTGAACCTCAGAATAGTTAAAAACTGAATTTATTTGATGGAGTCACTTTCCCTACATACAGAAGTGTGCAAATTAATGGGGACAAAGCAAAGTAATTAAATGCAATCACTTATTCAAGAAACCCCACAATAGTTCATATTAAAATACTTTTAACATGCAATAGGCCCTCCTTTAGATGTCATCACTTGTTTAACATGATTTGACACTGAGTCCATAAGATTTTGATATCTTTGATTTTTTGTCATGGAACCACACTTTGGTCACATTGCCTATTGAGTATATCATTAAGAAATGGTTCATTTTCCAAGTCTAGCCTTGATAAGAGTCCATAGCTTTTCAAAAAGTACCTTGCTTTCTATCTTAATAACACTTCTAAGACAAAAGGACAAGGGCTAGGCAAATAGCTTTGTGACTTTCCCAGTGTTACCCAGCTAGGATGTATCTGAATCTAGATTCAAACCCAGAACCTCCCAACTCCAATCCTGGTGCTCTATTCACTGTGACACCTAGTTGCCCCAGCCTACAGGTTTTCTTTTTGTTTATAAATACAAAAAAAAACCCCAAACACATTTCCTTTCCATCTTGGAATCAATACTAAGTTTTGTTCCAAGGCAGAAAAAGTGGAAGGACTAGACAGATGGGATTAATTGACTTTCACAGGGTTACACAGCTAGGAAGTATCTAAGGCCAGATTTGAACCTGGGACCTCCTGAATTGAGGCTGGCTCTCTATCTACTGAACCTCTCAGCTGCCCCAATTCATAGGTCTTAATGTCATTATATATAGGCAAATCCTTAGGTCAACTGAATGTTCTCTCTCTTGAATAATGTTAAACTTGTGTGACACATGTCATGATATAAGGCTATGTTGTAATATTCCATTACCCTTTGTGAATTTCTTTAATTCCAGAATAATTCTATTTATCAGTATAATACAGATTTGAGAACTGACTGGCATTTTGAGATTTGACATTCAAAGGACAAGCTTTTTCTTGTAGCCCTGATAGTGATTTTACTTATTGTGATATCTCAGAATAGGAGAACTTGATTTACCCAGAATTTATAAAAGAGATGCAAATTGCCTTCCCAGGAGCAGACTGAGAAGAAAGATCTGGGAAATGGCATTCCCAGGATTACCTCAGACTTTACAAACTGACAGAAGAAATCAAAAGAGTAAACCAAAAAGGGAGCATAAGTGCTACAGAGAAGGGGACCCTTTGGGTATCTTGACCCAGAGGAATCAGACTGAAGCTACCAGTTTATTCAGTTTTTTAATGGACTGAGGGAATTTCCAAAAGAAAGGTGTGGCATGTCCTTTTCTTAATTTTGCCCTCCTTATGCTTGTCCAATTAAAGGCCATTACTTTGCTCTATTGGCTTCCCTTTCCTGTTTCTTATATCTTGGATGCACACAAACATTGAAATTAGAATAGAGAGCCAAACTTCTATCTGAATGTTAGGCATTTTCTTAATGCTGGCTATAAGTTTATTATGATTGTATCATCAACTTTCTGTCTAATATAAAGTCCACAAATAAGCAAAGGAATGGAATATGTGTATCTATGGACTATCATATTGTTTTCCACCCCAAAAATTTAACTAATGGTAATAGGGTGTGGTGGATCAAATCCCCAGACATAAAGAGGCTAATGAGGATATGGTGATAGACAGAGAGAAAAAAAAATCATATTGTAAGTCTGCCTTAAAAATAGAGACAGACAAAGCCTGTCCAGCATGGAGGAAGGGACAGAAAGGACCAAGTGCTAGGTAGCTAACTCTCTGCTCTCCTATAAGACCTGAAAGTGCTAACATCAGTATATCAATTTATTCATGAGTTCAAATCTCAATGGGGACAAGACTTCCAAGCATTTCAGAATTAAAATTTCTCCCAAAACATTGTTGATAAATGTTTTATTGTCTAAAGAAGATGCCCAGACCTTCAGATTCATCTAAACTTCTGATAGTGATTTTGGAATAAATAGCCTTGAATGAAAAAGTGAGTTTCATCAGTAAAGTTACCTTTCCCCAATAATAGAATAAGATCTGGAATGAACCCTCGAGGCAATGGGTCTAACTTCCCTTCATTTTACAAGTGAGAAAACTCATGTTAAATGATTTGGTCAGGGTCACATTGCTAGTAGATGTCTGATGTAGGATTTAAACTCAGATCTTCTTGATTCCAGGTCCAGTACCCCATCCAAGGTCCCATTTTGCATATGAATTCTAAATCCTCTCATCTTTGTAGAGTCTTGCCCATGAGGCATGATTTTTTCACTTCATAATAATTCTAGAATCTACTTATTGGTCTCAATGTTCTTCCAACATCAATAGTCTATAAACCACTATAAAGGATTCAATAGCATCTCATCCTGGTGTCAGTTTTCTCTCTTTGTTTTCTGAGGATTCTGTTTTTGAAGCAATAGTTTGTCAGTTCTTGGCATTTAAAAAAATGTTCAATTACACTTTTTGCATATTCTGTTTCATTGTGTATTTGAAATGCTTTGCTTCCTCCACTCTAATTGGCACTATTTTGTCTATCTAACAGTAAGGGGAGGGAATATACATTTAAGTAGTGTCTACTATTGTGCCAGGTACTGCACTAAGCTGTTTCTACCTGTGATGTAGCTGTTCTTATTATCATTTTATTTTATACATACATATATACATATATATATAATATTTAGAAAATTAAAAAATAAAAAATCATCAAGCAACACTAAGTGCTACAAAATTACTTGCTTTAGAAATGCTATAATGGAAACATTTTATAATTGAGGAAACTGAAGAAAGGCTTGCCCAGGGACTCACAGCTAGGTGTTGTCTGAGGCTGGATTTGAACCCAGGTCTTCCTGACTCAAGGCCCAACACTAAATCTACTCTGCTACCAGCTGACTGTAAATGAAGCACACTCTTTCAGAATATTAACTTTTCCACGTTTCCTTGAAATACTATCTAGTGCCAGAATGCTGCTGACTCCCAAACCACAAGACACAACAAAGATCAATGAAAACACGTATAATATGAAATCCAGAAGAAAATGGAGAGAAAACTAATTAATGGTGGAAACATTAGCTCAATCTGGTTTCAGTTGGTTGAGATTAGACATTCTGAATCAACCTAGAGTTGGTAACACCCTGCATAGGATTCAATAACAGTTCATCGAGGTTTCCCCCTTAAAGTATTTGTTGAGAATTGATTACATGTGTACAGATATGAGCATCACTGTCACCAAATGATATCCTATCAAAATAATTACTTGACCCAATTAATTTGCACAACGTTGTCTTAATATGAACTTCTCACTCCAATAGACTAGCTTGCATGAGAAATCTGACTTTTTATCTTGTAGCTTTCATCTTATTGACTTTTAATTCTCCATTTTTTTTACCTTATCCTGAGTAATCACATCTTAATGGTGCATTATAGCTCATTTTCATCTTCAATCTAAATCCTTAATTATATTCCTATTTTCCATTATAGCACTTTTGAGGCAAGTCACGTTGTAGCACTTATAGTTGCTTGATAATTTAAATTTTATTTTAATTTTCTCTATTCACACTTACTTCCTTGGAGAAAGAATGCTTCTAGGTAATTGGTTTGTGGTTTTTTGTTGCAGAATTATTTACTGGCCCACATCCAGGCATCTATCTAAAGGCCAGTTACCTGCTTCTCTTCTCCTTATAAATCTCACTTCCAGTGAAAGAGAGCCAAATAGCTTTTAGAATATTTTTTCTGGTATTATTAAAAAGTATCCAAGGGAAAGGAGCTGTTTCCCTGTGCCTGGTGTTTTTGAATTGCCTTGTGAAAAATATAAAGAGACTAGATTTAGTTATAAGATGATCATAGTCTTTGACTTTTGTTGTCATTTTTTCAGAGGAATATAGAACTAGTTTTGGTTGTGAGATTTTGAATTTTTTTCTTTATTATGACTCATAGGAAGGGAAGATGCCTTTCCAAAGGAATGACAACACATCATGGCCACAGGATTCTCTTTAGGTAAGTTGAGTTTTTATTTTTTATTTTATTAAATGATTTTTGAAAAAGCAAATATTCACTAAGCAAATTTATAACAGGATGCATGCTATTGTCATTTAATGCTAGCCCGACATCCTTCTTTATCCCTATTATAGCATAAGTTAGTAGCATCCATATTTTTGACAAAAAAACTTTTGTCTTGTATTCTTTTCCCACATTCTCATCTCAGATCTTCTCTTTTGGCGTCTAATCTTATATCCAATCTTCTTTGGGAATAACATGGAATTGAATAGGGCTTCATATAAAGTATTACAGATCGATTCAAAAACCAACTTTAATAGTACAAAGTGACTCTAACCCCCATTTCTCTGCTCCTTTCTTTCACCTCTCTTTTCCTTATGCCAGACTGTGTGTTAATGGCAGATCTAGGACTTAGCATTTCTCAGACTCTGATCCTTGATTTTGAGCTCAGATTATTGAAGAGATATGGCAGACACTCAATTTGTATGTTCAAAGTTGAATGAAATGTCCTTTGAATTTGGTCTTACAAAAGTCTTACAAAAGGATATTACTTTAGGGAATAATCATATTTTTGCTATTTTTAGTTAGGCTATTGCTAGCATAAAACAATGCAGTTCTGCATTTTTGAATAGGCTTAGAAACTTACTGTTCACACCCGAAAACAATCCTCAAATAGTTTTTATGAAATTGCACTGATAATTGAAAAGCAGATAGTGCAGCAAGTGGATTTCAAAGGTATACATCTCTTTAGGAAAAGTGCTTCAGGCCATTTCTGATGAAAAACTCTTTATCAGCCTTATGCTGATAGATGAACATTTGAGTCTTGGCACCAGTTTTGACATCTGGAGATGATATAGAAGTTTGTGATCACTATTTGGTTTGTTGTTAGGAGGGAAGGTACAGATTTCATTTTCTCACCAAAAAATGATTCATGTGCTTTAGTTCTCAAACTAATGGCGTGTCTTTTTTATGACAGTGTGGGAATTTAAAGCTTTGGATAGAGTAATATTGTTAGGACAGTTTTTTAAAAGGCATCGTTAGCTCTTTACGAAAGACTGATAACTAAAATGAGGATTTTTCATTCCCTGGACTTACTGGATATAAACTTATATAACCAGTCTGAATTTTTAGCAACTTATGAATAGGGAAGCAATGTTGCCCAGTGGATAGAGATCTGCACTTAGAGGTGGAATGACCCGAATTCAAGCCCTGCCTCTGGCTTTTGCTGGCTGGATGATTCTGGTCAAGTTATTTAGCCCCACAGTGACTCCAGTGTTGCCCCAAACTATACATTTACAGCACAGTTACTGAATAAGTAAAGGGATTCTCAGTTGGACCACTTAACTCATCAGTAATGTCACTATAACACTGTTCTTGTGGTTCATGCTATAGTGGTTTTGTAGTGAAGCTTAGAAGTAAGAGTCTTAAGAATAGATTCTTTTGGTGTACCAGGTATTGAGGCCATTGCTTTGGACTGAAAGCAGACCCGTAGGAGTGGTCACAGCCTTAATAATGATTTTGGTCCTATATATTGACTATGTGATTCTGGCAGGTTACATAATCTCTCATTTCCACTGGCAACTTTCTAAGACACACATTATACTAAATTTTAGGCTATAAATCTGTGGCATTATTGGAAGTTTCCAACACAGTTTTCTTGTGTTTTTTATGTTCAGCACTTGAGAGAAATGTTAAAATTTGAGTGCTTCTATTGCTTAAAATGAAAATATTTTCCTCCCTTACTGAATTCAGTTACAGCCTTTGGACAGCTTAAAACTGAAAAAGCAGAATGAAAAAGTAGGGAAATGATCATGACCAATAGTCAACATCAATGTCAATTTCATTTTTGCATAACTTTAATTATTAAGAAATTTTCCATTTCCATCCCTTTGAACTTGCACCCATGGCTCCTAGTTTTACTTTTTAAGAGCAGACTAAGACTGATTCCTCTTTCATGTGACAGTCCTTCAAGTACTTAAGAGGAAACTATCATATTCTCCATGTCATTTCTTTTCCAGACTAAGCATCTCCAAGTACCATCAAAAGATCATCCTTCTATTGCAATATCCTAACCCCAGTCACCATCCTTGTCAATTTCCTTTGGGCATCCTTTAGTAATACTCCAGTTATGATCTGACCAGTACAATAGCACTATTTTGCTAGTCACAGGCATGATACTTTTCTTAATTTAGCCCAAGATCACATTAGTGTTGTCTTGGTTTGGCTTGTTTTATGGCTTCTATATGTGGAGCTTTCTTTACAATAAATCTGAGGGATGTTTTTCACATGAAATATTTGGTAGGAATTCTTCCTTCTGTAGATATAATGAGTCACTGGTGTTTTTTGAGTTGGTATGAACATGGGCAGACCTCTTCTTTAGGAACCCTGAAACATGACCCTGGACCTTATTTTTTACCTGCTCACTTTTTACTCTATTTTGTTCCTGACACTTGTTTCTCAGCCCAGAACCATGTATCTCTGAATAATAACTATTGCTTGTTGCAAGAGCCATCTGATGCTTCTATTCTCTTCTTGATCAGACCCACCCTGGTCATAGTATTTTTTTATTACACAATTAGGGAGACTTCAACCTGGCAAATTCTAACCCAGATATTCCATCCAATCTTATTCCATGCATAGAATTAATATACATCATCTATACATCACTGCTAAAAACACTGAACATAAGAGGCCTGAAGATAGAGTCATGTGCCATACTACTTGATCCTTCCCTTCATTTTAATATTATTTATTTGTTGATATGTTTTGGATACAATTCTTGAGCCAATTCTAAATCTACCACACACATAAAATGGGTTGAGAAATTTTGTTAAATATTTTGTATAGATCCAGACATATTGAGTCCATTGTATTCTCCTCTATTAAAAATATTTTTTCCAGATTGCATGCCAATACATTTTAAAAAACAATCATTTTCAGACATTTTGATACCTATGTTCTTTCCCTGCCTTCCATCCTTTCCTCCTCCCCAAGATGGCAGGCTATATGATAGAGGTTGTACATGTGTTATCATACAATGCATATTTCCTTGTTTGTCATGTTGTGAAAGACACATATCATTCACAGTTTAGAAAATTCATGGAGGAAATACTTTGAAGAATGGTATGCTATAATCTGTATTCAGATTTCATCAATTCCTTCTATGGTGGCAGATAGCATTTTTCATCATGAGTTGTCCTGGATCTTTGCATTTCTGATTATAGTTAATTCATTGACAGATGATTGCCATATAGATTATTGCTATGTATTCTTCTTCTCAGCTTAAAAAAAACCCTGTCTGAAAGGAAAATAAAGTTAGTTTGTTTTTGATGACTTGTATTACATAAACCCATGCAAACTTGTAGAGATTATCACTACTCATTCTTCTTATTTACAAACATATTTAAAATAATATTTTCTACAATTTGGCCAGGTAATAAAGTAAAACTTACTGATCTACAGTTTATAAAATAGATATTATTTTCTTTTTTAAAAAATTAGAATCACATTTGTTCATCTTCAGTCCTATTTTTTACAGGCTTTCGGAGAGTACAGCTAAGCCATTATATCTGCTAGTTCTTTCAGAATTGTCTGTTTCAAAACCTGTTAATCATCTTTGTTTAGTTCTTGCTAGGGAAAATATGAGTGAAATAGAGGAATTTTTTCTTTCCTTCATAGCCCATTATTACCTCATACAACCTTTTGTAACCCTTTTTTTTTGTTCTCAACATATCTAAAATTCAATTCTATTGACTTAAGCATTCATTATATGCCTCAGTTCATTCTAGGTTATATCATTCTTAGTATTATTTAGTATTAGTCATAAAATAATTTCTTTTCTTTTTTGTTACCAATCTGCATTTATTTCTATCATATTCATATATATATGCTTATACATATATATATATATATATATGTACATTTCTTATTGGTCAACTCACATCTATATATAAATATATACACATACACATATATATGAGTTGGTCAACATATATGCATGTATATTATATATATATGTATATATACATACTTATATGGATCAGTGTACACCCCCCCAAACCCCGCCCCCCCACCGAATTGATAGGGTTAATGCTAATTGGTTCTTATCCAAAGGATGTCTCCAGGGAATGGATGTCACTTACCCAGGGTCCACTTTGGTCTGTGTGACTTTACCTATGGTTCACTCTGTTTGCTCACTTCAGGTGAGGAGAGCAATTCTCAATGTAAATGAGATGCTAATGATATGTTAAATAGCCTGGTGCAACTTAGATCACTTTTGCCTTATTCTGTGCATTTTCCAAGAGAGGCAATAACTGTGGAATTGAGCATTGTTTGAAGCTAGTCTGGTGTGGTTGGCAAACTGAACCACTTTTACTTGCTTTCTAGAGACCCCCAACCAAGTACCTCAGTTATATTCAAAGATATAAGGAGTTTTCTCATAGTTGTGAATCTAAGCAATTCATATGTCTTATATGAAAGGTAACCCCATTCTAATCAATTAATTATTGTTCCTATGTGCTTTTGATTATGTACAGCTACTTGGCAGGGTTTGTGTGACATTATAGCCTACATCATGAATGAGTTGGTCAACAAATGTCCTATATTTCCACAACAACCTCTATAGAGATTCCCCCTTTCTTCCTCATTTTACTCTTTGGAGCTGTCCATTTCATTTGAGAAATCTTTACCCTATGAATCTTTGAGTCATAAGATTCTAGTTATTTTTTCCCTGTAAATTCTTTGAAGCTTTTTCTTTCCAAGTCAAAGGTAATTGGTATAGCTTCAAAGATATGGACTCCAAAATGTCCTCAGCTATCATGTATCCCAAATTCTATCCTTCATATTTCAGATGAGGATAAAGAAGGCCAGGGAGATAAAGTTATTTTTCTGAGGTGATATTGATAGTAAGGTGTTGAAACTATGAATCAAACTTGTGTCTTCAGACTCTGATTGTACATAACCCCTCCTCCCTAGCTATTTTGATATAATACATCTAGAGCTAGAAGAGATGTTAGAAGATTCTAATCTAACCCCTTCCAATTATAGATGAGAAAATTTTGGATTGAGGAAATTCCCTTATAAGAGCCATGTCCAAGGATCCTTAAGTAGTAAACATCAGATAAAGGAATTGAAACCAAAACCATGTCCTTTGACTTTAGTGTCATTAACATCAAGAATTATAGTGACTTTAGAGATCATTGAGTCTGACTCCTTTATTGACAATTAACGGAGGCCCAATTTTAGTGACTTGCCCAGGGTCATGTAGCTAAGTATTTGAAGCAAGAAGAGAACCCAGGTTTACCTGACTCTGAGTCCAATACCCCCTACATAATTTTGTTTTTTAGTTATTCATTCATTCATGTTCAGTTCCTTGTGACCCCATGGGCCATAGCATATCCATCTCTTCTATTCTCCATAATATCCCCAAATCTTTCCAAGCAATGTTCATTGCTTCTAGGACACTATCTTATTCTCTGCTGTCTCCTTCTCCTTTTACTTTTGGTCTTATACCATGATTCCATTTTTTTAAGACCAAGCCTGGATTTGTTCTCATTAGCCATCTCAAACTCTAAGATGTTATGCTTGCTTCCATTCAAAGTTTTTTGTTACTCCTTTGTTGATTAAATGGTTGCTGAAATAACATAAAAAAATCACCTTATGTGTCATCTAAATGTAAATTGGAAGCACCAAAAAAATCTTCCCAGAATCCCATTAAAATTAGTTGTATAAAAATAGTATGTGGAACTCTTGTCAAAATAAACTTTAATTTCACAATATTTGGAAAGGTAAATGCATCATTGGGGGAAAGTAAGCTTAATATGCCTTTTTACCCTCATCTTCAATCCCTTTTGTCAACTAATTAGTCACTGTAATGTGACATTTTCTTCTCATTATACTCTATTCTCTGGAGAATACAAACAATCTTCCATTAGACTACTCATTCTGAATAAACAGGAAAAGAACTGAAAGAAGAAAAAGGGACAGTAAGCAAGTTACATAATGTGTCCACACGAATTTCATTGTGAGCAATGAGAAATGCTAATTACCCCCTGGAAATAATGTGGTGGGGGTAAATGAAGTCAGTCAGCCCTCAAATAATATTTTTTAGAAGTCAGTGTGTCCTAGAGAATTTGTTGTGCACCTTGAGGAATTAGAAAAACAAGATGAAATAATATTTAGATGGTGCTTTTGATGCTTTTTAAAATAGATTGTTTTAAATTAAAAGTTTTGTTAAAATATACTATCTATATTGATTTTCTACCTTTAAGAGTTGTCTTTCAATGGGCTTCTTTTGTAATGAGAGATTAACAGTATTTAAGATTCTTCATAGCTTGTCTACATGAGGGCTTCCATTAAGCCAGATAATCTCTTTACCACCTTCTGCTTCTAGCTCCACCCCCAAAAACTTGATTAATAATCTTTGCAAGCATTTAAGTCTTTCATCTGTGTTACAGACAGATCCTTGGGTTCCTAAAACAGAAAAGAAAAAGCAGAAATGGTTTATGCCTTCAGGGAGTTTATATTGTATACATGGTTGGTTGTCTCTCCAACCAAGGAAGACAATTGTCTTTGTGCGTTTTTGTGCACAAAGACACCTGTGCTTGTAGATTTAAGTGGAAAAGCCGATGCACAGAGACAGTCCCACTCTCTCGGCATTGGAAGCCTGGGTCCAGTGGCAGGAAAAGTTGTTACACCTGGAGACTTCCTCAGCTGCATTGGATGGCCGTGTTGTCTTTTGTGCTCCAACACGCCCTAAGCACTCCACAATGCCTTGCTGCATCGCCATCTCAGCCGTTGAACCTTCTTGTTGCTTTCTTCCACCTGTTCCGCCGAAGCAGTCTTCACATGCTGGGTGAGCAAAGCCCTAGTTCACCAGAGGTCGACGACCCAATGGCTACCCTCACAAGGTTTAGCTGGCCTGTCAAAGCTGTTGCCCGGGGTGTGGCTGCTGCCGCATGCTAGCAGCTACTGGGAGCCACATGTGAGAGCTGGGTGTCAGATGAGGGTCTGAGGCTGGAGAGCTGCCATAGAAGGGCAAGACAAGCCCTCCATACCAGAGATATTACCCCTCCCTGAACACCCCATATACCCCTGTATACATACACTATAGCTATAGAATAGATGGAGGGCATCCTTAGAGAAAAAAGCACCCGATTTGTTTTGACTTGTAGGTGCTATTCTAAAAGCACCCCTGTTTTGCATATCAGGCAAATTAAAGGCTTATAGAGCTAAAGATGGAAGATATTTTAGATGCCATCTGTAATCATAGTCACTAACATTTATATAGGATTGTTATACCCTATTTTATTTCTATATTTTTAAATTGAAAAATTTTATTTAATTAATTAAGAATATTTTTCCATGATTCCATGTTCCATATTCTTTCTCTCCCCTCTTCCATTCCCCCCATAGCCAATAAGCAATTTCACTGAGTTTTATATGTGTCATGGATCAAGACCTATTTCCATATTATTGACATTTGCACTATGGTGATTGTTTAGAGTCTATATCCCCAATCATATCCCCATCGACCCATGTAATCAAGCAATTGTTTTTCTTCTGTGTTTCTACTCCCACAGTTCTTCCTTTGAATGTGGATAGTGTTCTTTCTCTAAGTCCTTCAGAAATGTCCTGGATCATTGCATTGCTACTAGTAGAGAAGTCTATTACATTTGATTTTACCATAGTGTATCAGTCTCTGTGTACAATGTTCTTCTGGTTCTGCTACTTTCACTCTGCATCAATTCCTGGAGGTCATTCCAGTTCCCATGGAATTCCTCCACTTTATTATTCCTTTGAGCACACTAGTATTCCATCACCAACATATACCACAATTTGTTCAGTCATTCCCCAATCGAAGGGCATCCCCTCATTTTCCAAAATTTTGCCACCACAAAAAGTGTAGCTATTAATATTTTTGTACAAGTCTTTTACCTTATTATCTCTTTGGGGTATAAACCCAGCAATTGTATCCTGTTTTAAAGATAAGTGACCTGAGCCTTAGAGAGATCAAATGAATTGATCTAGGCAAGGTCATATAACTAGAATCTGAGATATAATTCAAATTCAGGTCTTTCAGAGTCCAAGTACAATTCTCTATACACTGTATAGATGTACAGATGTACAGATGTCATTTAATTCAGCATTCTTATTTTACTTATGACAAAACTTAGACCTGGGTAGAGTAAGTTTAATTTAATTCAATAAAATTTTATTAAGCACCTACTTTTTCTGAGGATACAGTAGTAGTCACTCGGTAACCGAGGATGACGATTTTCTTTGTGCGTTTTCATCTATGGTGTATGCACAAAGACACTTTTTTTTTTAAGTGGAATAGTCGATGCACGGAGACAGTCCCACTCTCTCGGCGTTGGAAGCCTGGGTCCAATGGCATGAAAAGTCGTTACACCTGGAGACTTCCTCAGCACTCCACAGTGCTTTGCTGTGTCGCCATCTTAGCCGTTGAATCTTCTTATTGGTTTCTTCCACCTGTTCTGCTGAAGCAGTCTTCCCATGCTGGATGAGCAAAGCCCTGGTTCACCAGGGGTCGACGACCCCGATGGCTCCCCTCACAAGGTTTAGCCGGCCTGTCGAAGCCGTTGCCCGGGGTGTGGCCGCTGCTGCATGCTAGCAGCTACCGGGAGCCACAAGTGAGAGCTGGGTGTCAGAGGTTGGAAAGCTGCCCTAAGAGGGCACGACAAGCCCTCCATACCAGAGATACTACCCCTCCCTGAGCACCCCATACACCCCCTGGGGATACAAAAAGAGGCAAAAAACAGTCCCTGCCTTTAAGGCGATTGCAAGCTAATAGGTGACAATCAAAGTCACACAAATTAAAAGCATCAGAAGCCAGGCTTGAACCTCACTTCTGATTCCACAGCCAGTTACCATCCCACTGTTCCAGACTGTCTACTTGACATTACTAGCTGGATGGGAGAAAGAACAGATCACTTTGATATATACCTCTATGAATTTAATTCTTTGTTCAGCTTTGATTACTCTTCAGCACTCTTGTTTCTCTATCTTTATATTGCTTAGGGACTGCCTCAACTCTTTTTCATAGCCATTCGTCCTATTTATTCAAGACTTTTTCCAGTCATATTTAGGATAAAGCTTTAAAAACATGTTTTATTATATTTTTTGTTTTGAACTTAAAACCACCAAATGTCGTTTTTTCCTTAAACATAAAAGAGCAGAAAAAGAAAAATGTAATGAAATAGTTGTTTAGTCATATCTGAGTTTTTGTGATCCCATTTGGGTTTTTTCTGGTAAAGATGCTTCAGTGATTTGCCATTTCCTTTTTCAGTTTATTTTATATATGAGGAAACTGAGGCACTTTACATATGAGACAAACAGAGTTAAATGATTTTCCCAGAGTCACATAGCTAGTGTAAGGATTATTTATGGAACAGAGACTTATGCTTCTTTGAGGATGGTATTTGATGGTTTAAAGGAGCTAGATGAGGCCACAATGGTGAGGAGGTGAGGTGTTGAATGGTAGAATCCTTGATGAAGTGACTCCTACTCTTCTCTCTCCCACACTCTGCCTGGGCTATGCTATCAGTCGGTGTTACTCAAGAAATTGAAGTTCCCCTGTTAGAAGTAGGTGGTGGGGAGATGAAGGAAAGTCTCCCCTATCAGATGATGTAAGGGGTGCCCCCAAATTTCCTTGCACAAATTGGCCAGAAAGATAAGCCTTTCCCGAGTCTTCTGACTCAGCAGGGGAGGGGTTTTGGTCTGCACTTGGTTATGGTTGATCTGTATCAATGAGTTGCTTTCCTCAAGCTCCTAGAATAAGCCACTTGAAAATATCTGACAGTGAGTTGATGATTTAATAGACAATGAACATAAGGAAAGATGGAGAATTGGTTTGAGGAAATCAGGGTCCCTGATTTATAATCCCAAGAGGTCCTTGGTTCTGGCTCCTGAAAAGCAAACCCAGAATTTCACCTCCCCTTCCCTCTATCTCTCACTACTAATTTAGTACTTGTAGGGCCAAGGAACAAGCATAGCAGGTGCAATAGGTTGAAGGAGGGTCCAGTCCTCTCTGGCTAAGAGTTTTAGACCCTCACAAGGTTTTCCATGGTACTATGAAATTCTCTTCAGGAGAGTATATTGGAACTGGACACTTGGAAATCTTTTAGTTAGGCTCTTGGCAAAATCTCTGGTAAGATGAGAGGCTTCCACACACCTTGAGATCCCAACACCAAAAGGCCAGAGTTCCTCTCAGAGCTCTCTGAGGTCTGTTCTCTCCCATGATCCTCTGCTACCAATGGTCTTTGGTTGTCCATCATCCCTTTTCCAATGTTACGTCTTTTCCTTTGCAACCTATCCTTACACTAATAGTGTCTGAGGCCAGATTTTCATTCTCAAAGATGAGTCTTTCTGACTCCAGGTGTGGCATTCTATCCACTGTTCCACTTAGCTGAAACTTTAGATCTATTATATAGAGAACTTGCCTTTCCATTAAAGTATGTAATAACATGTCAAATATTAGATAACATTTTAAAGCATACAATGATATGTTTATTAAATAATATATTAAAGTATGCAATAAAATATTTAATAAATGAGATAACAGTAAAAAAAGGCATATGATGTGTTTAGTGAGGACTAACAGTTCTTGTGTGGTTTGCTGAGTGCTTTTCAGTGCTGTTCAGCTACTTCTCTTGTCCTTTCACCCAGCTTTCACCTGTAGCTCTTAGAAGCTAGAGCATACACAGTAGCCACATTCCCAAAAAAGCATCTCAGTAGAATGGCTAAACCAGGTTGAAGATAATGGATGGATCTCAAATCCATGGTAGGTGAGTTTAGAAGATTGTTTATCTCAAGCAGTGAAGACTTTCCCCAGAGGAATGGGAGGAATGAGGACATTTTTTTTTTCAAAAGGCTATGAAGATAGTTGAAACATGAGCCATGGAGCACTTAGAGCTTGGTCAGACATTGAATTTACCAAGGTCAGCCATTGCATACCAGGCCATCATGAGTAGTCCTGACTTTTATCTTCCCTCTGATATCAATGACTCTGGAGAGAAAGTAGGGGTCATGAGTCTGTGCAATGTGGACCTACAAATCTAGTTCAAATGCCAGACAAGATGTTACATCCTCATTGCAAAATGAAGGGTGCTTAATGCAGATTGAAACATGCCATTCTTCACTTTATTTATTTCCTCAATGAATTTTTCTCTAGTATATAAGTCATATGTCTTCTCTCATCACATGATGAACATGGAAATATATGAGTATATAAGCTATATATAACAAATATACAAGCTGTATTGTTTTAAATGCTGTCTTGGAAAAAGGGCAGGGATGGGAACAAGGGAGAGAACATAATTTATGAAATGTCGGAAAATTTATATTTATGTGCATACATAATATTCGTACACACATATATATGCATAATTATATATTATAGAGAAGATTATTAATGTATAACTTATCCTCCTGCTCATTTAATTATGTATAGTTCATATAAGTCTTAGATTTCTTTCCAAAGAATAATGTCCCATTATATTCTGTTAAATTTATTATGTTTGGACTGACTATAATTAAATTTGTGTCACCAGGGATTTAATTTCTAAATCCCAAATGAATTACTAAAGTAAATGTAATTTATGGTAGTTTATTTTACAATAGAGGGAAGATATTAAGGAAGAGAGAAAAGGGAGAGAGTGAGAAAGCTCTTCTTAGCAAAGTAGAAATTCTAAGGCCCTAATCAGGGAAAAGAGTCTCAAGACAATGGGACTTTCTCAGAGGTTCACACCTCCAGAAAGTCAGGGAAACTAAGTCAGCCTTTACACTCACCATGGTGACCATCTAAAAAGAAAGCAGTCTGAGGTCTCCTGCACAAGCTACTCCAGGGTCGAGTTCCACAGCCAAGTCTGAGTGTCTGTCTTCCAGTCTCTCCTCAAGTGTCTGTCTTCCCTGCAGCTCGGGGCGACTAATCCTTTACTCCAATCCCGGGTGACTGATTATATCCAGTCCAACTCTGAGTCAGAGTTCTTTGATCTCTCTCTGGCCTCTGTGGCCCTCTATTTAAAGATCTTTTTCTTTTGTGTCACCTCCCCTAAATTTCATGTCTACCAAAAACAGCAGGCACTCCTCTCCAGGACTGCCCACTCAATATATGAAATGGATGTTCACACCTTTTTTTGGTTAGATTATACCTTTTTTGGTTAGAACTCACATTTTGTAGTTAGTTTGCACCTTCTGTAGTTAAAATGGGTATATCTACTTTAAATAATAAATTAACACTTTTGGGGATTATAATCTAAAAAAAGAATGGGGATTACAATTTAATCTTCCCAATAAAGGAAGAGCTAAGTAACTTCATTATTACAATCAGGGGATTACAATTTAATCTTCATAATTCACATACCATAATTTGTTCAGCCATTCCCCAATTGATGGTCATTCATTTTTTTTCAGTTCTTTGTTATTAAAAAAGAGCTTCTTTAAGTATATTTGTATATATTGACGTGAATCTTGAATGCATTTGAAAATTTTTATATATCATAGAAATAAAACCTTTATCAGAAACTTGTTGCAAAGATTTTTTTCCCCAGGTCACCCATTTCTCTTAATCTTGATGCCATTGGTTTCATTTGTACAAAATGCTTTAATTTCATATCATTGAAATTGTTTCCTTTATTTTCTGTGATCCTTTATATTTTTTGATTGGTCATGAATAATTGTCCCAAGATCTAAAGTAATTTTTTTTCTCTCCTGAGTTGTTTATGATGTCACCTTTTAAAAAATTTAAGTCATATATTCATTTGGATCTTCTCCTGATTTGTGGATATGAGACCACTTTCCAGTTTTCCTAGCAGTTTTTGTCAAATAGTGAGTCCTTACTCCAGTAGACTTTTGAGGTTAATTGAATATGAGGCAAATGTTTTAATTTATTTCTGTATATTTTATAATATATTCTATTTATAATATTTTATTCTAATCTATTCCCTCGATCAACCTTTCTCTTTCTTACCTGAATGTTTTAGTGACCATTATTTTGCAGTAATAGTTTGAGATGTGGTGCTTCTAGATTCTCATCTTTCCCACTTTTTTTTATAACAAACATTTTGTTTGCTATTCTTGAGCTCTTATTCTTCCAGATGAATTTTGAAATTATTTCTGCCACTTGAAATTAATCCTTCTGTTATCATGGCTCCTGTGCCCTTGTGACCAACTACAAGCACTCCTCTGCACCCTGCAATTGTGATCCAGATTCTTATGCCAACCAGTGCCAGCTATACCCAATGTCAGCAAATGACTGATATCTCTTTCTGACTAGTTATCTGATCCCATTATTTTCTCTGGACTGAGAGCTTCCAAAGCTTCTGCTATTGCTGCTATTCCTGCTGTCATGGCCACCTCCAACACCTTCCACTGGTGCTTTCACTTCCTATGTGTGTTATGGTCAGGCCATCACTTGAACTTTCCTTCTGACCTCCTAAGTTGTCTCAGCTGGAAAAAAAATGTTTCATTCTGAGTTTTTGTCAGCTCTGGTATTCCAAAGTTTGATTTGAGGCATAATTTTAAAGTTATTTGGCAGGGAATTCTGGGAGAATTTAGGTGAGTTGCTGTCTGTACTCGACCATTTTTTCTCTCTCATTTCAATTCTTCAAAATATCCTTGTAGTCCATTCTTTATATCAAGCTTCTACATTTGTTTTTGCCATGGAATTGTTCTCTTCCTTTGAGTTTATCACTTGGGATTCTTTTAGGCTAAAGTATTTGTTCATTGTTTTCAATATTTTCATATGTATATATAGAGAGATAGATAGAGAGATAGATAGATAGATAGACAGAGAGAGACACACACACACACACACAGAGAGAGAGAGAGAGAGAGAGAGAGAGAGAGAGAGAGAGAGAGAGAGAGAGAGAAAGAGAAAGAGAGAGAGAGCGCCTCAGAGTTTGTACTGGGAGTTTGTGTTTAGTTCAAACACTCCCTTTGGTTGGTATGGAGTGGCCTTGCTTGATCTTGAGTTTAATGGCTAAGAGTAGGCCCTGACTTTCTGTGGAAATTGTTTGTCCTTATATACTGCCACAAGGTTTAACCCCAAGGTCCTTGGATGCTGATTTAGTCCTGTCTTTTATCCCATCTAAGGATCCTGCTTTGACCCTGTCCTGCTGTGAGACCAATCAATCTGTTTTAAGTTGTGACTTTCATCTACCACAACTCCTCTGCTCTCTACTTCTGTGAATTCTGGCACCATTTTCCTGCTGTTCTTCTTTGGACATAAGATTTCCTAGCTGATTCTCTTTTTCTTTAACATTGTTTCTTCTGGTCCATTTTTAGAATTGGGATGTTTCCAGGGGACTTGAGTTACTTTAGGTCCTAACCTACTAGCATCTCACCATAATCCTCTTAGAATATAACTATTTCTTTAATACTTCTCTGCCACTCACTATTAATTCAGAAATTTTCTACCTTGTTTAGCTTCTCTTCTTGTAGGACTCAGAATGATTTGGAATATTATTCTCTACAACCATATAAATTTATTTAGTTCTGACATTCTCTCTCTCTCTCTCTCTCTCTCTCTCTCTCTCTCTCTCTCTCTCTCTCTCTCTCTCTCTTTCCTCCTCCTCCTCCTCCTCCTCCTCCTCCTCCTAAATTAGTTCCTTTAAGGGAAAGGATCTTGCCATTTTAATAAATGGCTTCTTAAAGGGAACTGTTGTTTGTCTTTTGTGTAATTTTGAATATATAAAACAAAAGATGACATAAAAGATAACATTTTATGTCAGTTACCATAGAAAATCAAAGAGAATACGAATGTCTTTCACTGGCACAATATTAGTTCAAATATTCTTGTTCCTATTGATTACTTTCGTTGTTTTTGTGCTTTTCCTTTTCTTTAAAAATTGGACTTCACATCATAAAAAACCTCCTTGATTCCACTTCATTGCAGGTCACTTAGTTTTAAATTTTGTTTTTGTTTTTATTGTATGTTTTGAAAAGAAGCATCCTATATTTTAAATGAATTACAAAGCTGAAACAAAAGTCCTTAAAGCACAGCTGAATTTTAACAAATTGTACATCATAGCTAGCTATAAGTGCTAGTTTTTATATATTTCCTTTTGTTTTCTTAGGATTCTGTGATACAAAAAAATTCTCAATAAAATAGTCTTAATGCTTAAAGGATCATTACATTGCTACAATATGATTTCTAGTAAATGTATTCAGAGGATGAATGTGAGTTTATCTGAAATTGTACCCATGTAATTAAGCCTACTCTGTGGTTTGTCAATGAAGAATCCCTTTATTCTTCTGATACTTATAATCAAGTAAATACTAAGAGGGAGAGAACTTTGTTAATACTGCTGAAGACCAACACCTGACAAGTTTATAATCCACTTCGAAAATAAATATTTCCTCCAGAGAAAGAACTGTTGGAGTCATCTTTCACATCAGTGTATTTATGGTTTTTAGGGGGGGATTTTGGTTAGCAGGAGTTTGCTCTTACAACAATGATCAATATGGAAGTGCATTTTGTATGACAATAAAAATAAATTTTAAAAAATCTTTCCTTTATTTTCTACCTTTTTCTGTGTATTAAGACCTTTTATATTCAGCATTGGATGCTGGGCTACTGACACAGTTAGGAATTAGTTGCTACTTTGTGTCCTGGACATTTAGAAATTTAGCAAAATATGTTTATTTCTTTATGTCTGATTTATTTTATAATTCTAGATTTGGAACTGGAAGGGGCATCATCTAGTCCAATTTTGTCATTTAACACATGAGAATACCAAGGCCCAGAAAAGTTAAACAATTTGTCTAATGTCACACATTTCACACATGACATGATGAGAGATGTTATTGAATGTTCAGTGGAAAAAAATCATTGTATTGACTTTCATTATGGGTAAATCATGACTAGTATTAAATATGATTTTTAAGATTTTATTATTTCTGAAAAAAATTTTACATAGAAAGGCACCAGTATATTAATGAGTAACTTGTAGTTTTAAATAGCTCAGTGACATTAAATAGGAATAAAACTCTTTCCATGGTCCCTTGGAATGGGAAGAATCTTCTGAGTTCTCTTTTATATTAAAAAAATCATCCTTTATGATTGGGCAATTTAAAATCATAGCCCAAGGTTAAACTGCTAGAATAAAGCCTGAGGGATCCTGGTGGAAAGGCAAATATGTTCAATTCCATGTGACATGACTCCTTCATCCACAGAAGCTACTTTTGCACAGGCAAAGGAAGGCAAAGTCAAGACTAATTAAAGAAAAGGAAGTTTGCTATTGAGAAAACTGGAATTTCTACTCATTGAGATTATCAATCTGACAGTTTTTCAATTCAGTTGCTGTATGTATAATTTCCACTTAGTTCGCTGATTTATACAAAACATATCATACCACATGCACCAGAATGTAGAGTTATAATGAAAACAAATGTCTGACAATTTGGACATATTTCAAGCTACTTCATGTACTTGTGGTGCATGAAGAAACTTAAAAAATGTTTTTACTTAAATTTTGTTCCCAGTTTATGATGGGATCATAGCTCTATAGCTGGAAGGGATACCAAAATCTACCAAGTCTATCACCCTAATTTTCAAAATGAAGTTGTTGAGGCCCACAGCGGTTGAGACTTGCCCAAGGGAATATAGATAATGAGTACCAGAGATGGAATTCTAACCCAGGTCTTCTGATTCTAATACAGTACTCTTTGTACTTTGTTAGGCTTTTTAAAAAATACATTTAAAAACACTTTTTAAAAAGCTCCTAATTAGCTTTGTGATAACAGAATTAGTAAATTCAGTTTGGTCAGCTATATCAATGCCCACATTTGTGACAAGGAAATCACTTTAAAAGACTGATATATATTAAATTAAGGTCGCCAAGGAATTCAGCTATGTAATTCCTAAATGAAACTCAAGTCAGCAGTCAACCTTTTATGGAGTTTTTAATTACAAACAGGAGGAAGAAAGGTATTAGAGATAAAGAGAGAGAGAGAGAGAGAGAGAGAGAGAGAGAGAGAGAGAGAGAGAGAGAGAGAGAGAGAGAGAGAGAGAGAGAGAGAGAGAGAGAGGGTAGAGAAGGGAATAGGGCTTAAAATACCCCCTCTGTTTAGGCTGGGCCAAAAGGCCCAAGCCCTTAGATAACTGAGGCAAAGAAAAAAGATCAGTCCCTATCAGTCACGTGACCAAAATGGAGAAACAGTTTCCGGGGCCTCCACTTCCAGCTTCCTTCAGAGCCAGCTTCTCAGAGCACAACCTATCAGAGCAAAACCTCTCCAACCCCCTAGTCCTCAGACCCCGCTATCTTTAAGGAAACCATCCAAGTTCCCTCCCCTCAGTTCTCACATCTACCAATCACTGTCAATGTCTCCCTGTGCCAATGGTGGCTCTAGCTTAACCCAGGACCGCCCAAAGATCTGTGGCTTTGCACATGTCTGTTGAAGGTCATATTCTCAAATAATTAAATCTTGATCCTTTGCTGCAGCCCTTCCTAAATCCTGTTACCCTGAGCAGGGTGGAGATTGGAAGTTCCAAGACCTGGTTCTGTCATTCCAAGTATCTCTATTGTATCAATTCTAAAATCTAAATTCTAAAATCAATCATGAATCAATCAAAGAACTTCCTGTTCTATGCTTAAGCATAGGTTAAAGCCCTTTCCATTGTTCAGCAAAATGTTTCTGTCCTAAAGTAATCTTAGGTAGGGAGGAGAAGGACCCTTCCTACCTAATGTTGGAAATGGGGAAATTTCCAACATTCATAAGTCTAAGAAATTTTAAGGTTTACACATTACCTTGGAGACAAATAGCTTGTGAAGTAATTGTTACCATTTATTGAATAAGCACTCTGTTTGGTGGATTGTACAAGGAAATGAATACACTAATAGAAAAATTAGATTTTGGCCCACTAGTATTCCATCACACTTATATGCCATAATTTGTTTAGCCATTCCCCAATAGATGGACATCCCCTCACTTTCCAGTTTTTTTCTACCACAGAGTGGATATAAATATTTTCGAACATATAGATTCTTTTCCTTCTTCCCTGAACTCTTTGGGAAACAGATCCAGCAATACCATTGCTGGGTCAGAGGGTACATGCACTTTTATAACTCTCTAGGTATAATTCCAAATTGTTCTCCAAAATGGTTAGAGCAGGACTTCATGGGGTGGAGCCAAGATTGCAGCATAGCTCCATGTCACCACAAGAATTCTCTCAGACCAAGATTAAAATATCACCACAAAATGAATGCAAGAATGAAAGAAACAACAAGGAGTCAGAGTGAAACAATTTTCAACAAAAGAAAAACCCAAAAGGTAGGCAGAGAACATCTGGGGCACTGGGGTGAGAGGAGAACAGAGCCATCAAGAGGCTATAGCAAGGATGGAAGAGTAAGCCAAGAGCAAGCAACACTCCCCCACCCCACATCTGCTATCCCAGGTTCAGAACCTAAGAACAATCCAACATCCAGATCCTAAGATGCTGCCTGGGCAAATAGTGGTACAAGCCAACCCACACCACTTGAAATTTCAAGAGAGAAGAGAGAGAAGTCCAGAGTACAATCCCAGAGCTGTCAGGACTAAAGTTGGTTGATCTGTGTGAGCTCACAGAGAAGTCAGAAATCCTAATCTGGGCTTGGGATAAGAATATAGTACATAGTTTAGGGTGGCTATGTAAGGATAATTTAGGGTCATGACCTAATCTAAATTTAATTTTTGGTTGCCAGGGGATATCTCAAATAAAAATACCCAAATCAGTTTGGAAATATATGGTGGTTTAATCAATATATAGGGAAGAAATCAAGGAGAAGAGAGAGAGGGAAAGGGTATAGGATTTCTCCTGCCTGGTCTGTGCCAAGGGAGTTCAAAATCCTCCAACACAAGGCTTCTGAAGAAGATTACAGGCTTCTAAGTGGATAGTGTTTGGAAGGTAAAAGAGAAAGACTCAGCCTAAAACTCTGAGAAATCTCAGTGAAGACGCCTCACCGAACTAGGTTACTAGGCTTCCTCCAGTATGGTATCAAGGAGAACTCACCACTAAAAACCAGACAATAGCAGCTACCATGCCAAGATCTCAACACGCTCAGCCAGCTGCCACCAGACACCTCTCAGCTGTCCAAGAGGCCTGAGAGAGGAAGTGATGCAACATATATAGAGGGTTTTACATCACTTTCCCATGTCTAACATGTACCAATGATATCTTAGGCTTGACTTAGGACAGCCCAGTTGTCTTTCAGTTGTTTCTGATTTGTTATTTGCTAGCACATGTCTGTCGTAGGCCATCCTCTGAAATATTTAATCCTTAAGTATGGATATAGATATTCCTGATTTTGTTAGACTAAGTAGGGTGGAGTAATATAAAGTTCACATTTTCCTGATTTTTGTTAGACTAAGTAGGGTGGAGTAATATAAAGTTCACAATATCCCCTGATGATGATTGGGAGACTAGTCTCCCCAACTGATCACTAAACATAATCATCCTGAACCTTCAAATTCTCTAACTGTAGGTGCATACAAAATTTCATCTTCTATGAGGAAATTACAATAGTTAGATAGAAGAGGGAAATAGAAGAAAGACAGACACAAAACCAATGTTTGCTGGGCACAATTATAAAAACCAATTAGGGGGAAATCCCCTTTTGGCATAGGAATATACATTCAAATAAATGTTCAATCAAACTTAACTTCAAATAACAACACCCAAAGGTTATTATGGATCTTCTTGATGTAGTGTAGGTTTTCTGGTATCTTTCTGCAACAGTTCATTCTCTGGATTTAGGAGTTAGCAAGCTTCTGCCTTAAAGATCTTTTCTCAAACAAAATTTCAGTCTTGGATTTTTTATTAAAATACCCCCCCCCCCAAAGTGGGTGTTGAAAAACATACAGTTCAGCTAAGGATGAAATGTTGAGTTATGGGGGTGTATGAGTCAATTATAAAAAGAAAGAGAAAACAAAAGCCATAAAACCCAACAGAATATAAAGAAAGAAAAAAGTGGAAGAAAGTTAAATTTTTGGTAGAAAGAAAAAAAAATCAAAATCAGAATAAAAATACCAAAATCTAGGTATATAAAATGTTGAGTAAGCAAGAATAAATTCATAATAGGCCCTTGTATTAGGGTTCAATAAATTTCTATCCCACAAGTCTGAAGGACAGAATGCAGTAATATTTCACTTACCAATTTGTAGCCGAGACTACAGGAAGTAGTCTCTATAGTCATACTATTAGAAGAAAAAGAACTAGAATTTTATTTTGATAGGGAAGTGTCATTCCCTGGTCTAATTTTTTTGTCAACCTCAGGGATATGGGGAGCCAGGATGATAGTCAAACTTTGGTACTTGTCTGAGTAAAACAGTATCCACTTGTCAATGGATTATTATCTCCAATGCATGTGATAGGGTAGAGTCAATCAGCCTAATGCTCTCTTTACATGTGAGCAATGAATGCAAGAGTCCTTTTCTCTAATCTTTATAGATGTTGGAGTAGTCAACAATTTTTGGAATGGCCATTCCTATGAAGGCTGAGTTGCTCCAGTACACTGGAAATTCTTAATATATACTTTGTCTCCTGGGTTCAGGTCATGAAGTGAAAAGTCTAGTGGTCCAGCTTGTACTGCAGTTCCAGATTCATGGAGTTCATGCAGTTCATGCTGTAATTCCTGTATATAGGAAGCAATAGTAGTATCTCCCCCTAATAGTGATATATATGCAGGGGAGAAAGGCTTAGCCTGTATAGGCTGATGTCCAAAAAGCATTTCAAATGGTGAGATGAAGATAAAATAGGGCCAGAGGGAGATGTTTCAGGACATTTTAAATGAGTATCAGTACATAATTTGCCAGTCATATTTGTAAATTCTCTGCACATTCTTTCAACTTGGTCTGAGCTCTGGGAATGATATGGTACATGATATTTGGGAGTTATCTCCAAGCAAGAATATATCTGATTTAGGACAGAATCAGTAAAATGACTTCCTCTATCTGAATCAATACATGCTGGCAGGCCAGAGCGAGGAATAATTTCTTTTAAAAGTACCTTAGCAACATAAGCCACTGTGGCTCAGGTTGCGGGAAATGCTTCTGGCCATCTGGTCAGTTGATCTACTATGACTAGACAAAATGTATAATGTCCAGCCCTTGGCATTGTTATGAAATCTATCTGTAGGTGCTCAAAAGGTGTGTAAGCCAGAGGACGCCCACCAAAGGCTTTGCCATGAAAGGCGTGTTGGTTATATGCCTGGCAGATAGAGCTGGCTGTACATACTTTAGAGGCTATAGTAGTTATACCAGGGGCTATCCATACTCTCTTTACAGAGTCCACGATGCCCTGGGTACCAAAGTGACCATTTTTATGAATAGATTGGCAAATTTGGTGATAGAAACTTCTATGGAGCAGGTTTCTATGGAGCATTTCCTTTAGATGACACCCATACTCCATTAATCTGTTTTGCTTTGAATGTTTGCTTCCATTTTTCCATTTCCTTTTCATTTTAGGAAAGTGATAAATTTAAGTCATGAGTAGTTGTTAATGTTAAAATTATTTCAGGTCCTTCTATGGCTGCTAGATTTCTGGTGGCATCTTCTTGATCATTTCCCCTAGAGACAAGATCAGTGCCACCTGTATGGGCAGAGTAATGAACTACAGCTAGGTCTTCAGGCAGCTGGAGAGTAGAAAGAACTTCATTAATAATTTCTGCGTTAGCTATAGATTTTCCAGCTGAGGTTAAAAATCCTCTCTGGAGCCATAGCATCCCGAATGAGTGACAAATTCGAAAAGCATATCTAGAATCTGTATAAATTGTTTCCTTTTTATCCTTGGCAATTATAAACGCATGTTTCAGAGCTATGGTTCTGCCCCTTGAGCAGAGGGCAGTGAAGCTGACCATTCAGTGGCAAATTCCAGAAGCTCCAGTTTAGCATATGCCATCCCTCATAAAAGAAGAACCATTAGTAAATAATACCAGATATGATTTGTCTAAGAGAGTGTCCAAGAGATAATCTCTAGGCTTTTTTGCCATGGACACTAGTGTTTCACAACTGGGTAATGGTTCTCCTGAAGTTGGAAAATCTTGGAGCAATATGGCAGGGTTAAGAGTTGTACAGTGTTTCAAGGTGATATTTTCGTGGTTTAACAAGGTTACTTCATACCTTGTAATTCACTGATCAGAGAATTCCTGTGTTCTATGCCTTAGCAACAATGCTTCTACCTCATGTGAGCACATAATTGTTAATGGGCATCCCAATATTAGATCAACAGTTTTTATCACTAGTAAGGCTGTAGCAGCTACTCCTCTAAGACATGATGATACTGGGTACAGTTGGACTGAATAATAAGCAATTGTGCACTGAGAAGATCCCAAAGTCTGAGTTAAAACACCTGAAGCTACCCCTCTTCGCTCATGTACATACAAAGTAAATGGATTGTTGTAATCTTGGATGCTTAGAGCAGGGGCATACAGGATAGCCTATTTTAGACCTGATAGAACTGACATGTGTTCTGGCTCCTATTTGAGGGATTCCGGGTCTGAATCCCTTGTTAGTGCTATAAGGGGTTTAGTAATTTCACCATAACAAGGAATCCATTGTCTACAAAACCCTGTTGCTTCTAAAATTACTCTTTAAATTGTTTCTTAGTGGTAGGAGAACTTAAATTTTGAACATTTTCAATTTGTTTGGGAGAAATTTAGCCGGCACCTGCAGTCAGGATGAACCCTAAATATTCTGCTTTAGGAAGACACCACTGAACTTTATTTTTTGAGATCTTATGCCCTCCTTTGTGCAGTTCCAAAAAAAAATGTTTACCATCTTCCTGAAATGCTTCTGCATCTGTGGAAGCCAAGAGTAGATCATCTATGTATTTGATTAATTTGCTATTTTTAAATGTTATATTATCTGTGTCTTGGCTCAAAATCTGTGCAAATACACTTGGGCTTTCCACATAACCCTGTGGCAGATTACTCCATGTATATTGTGAGCTCTTCCAGGTGAAAGCAAAGATATGTCTGGAGTTCTCATGTATGGGTATGGAAAAGAAGGCTGAGCACAAGTCCACTACTCTAATGTATGTAGCTGTCTAGGAATAGAGGAAATAATCATATGTATGTTGGAAACTATGGAGTGTCTCTTTAAAATGTGATTATTCATGGCCATCAAATCCTGTACAAATCTATATAGATGCTTGCCATCGGGCCCTATTTTTGGCTTTTTAATGGGTAGAATAGATGAATTGTATTCAGATTTACAAGGGATTATTATTCCCTGGTCAGTTAATGAGTTTATTATTTGAGTAATACCCTCAATTGCCTCTTTTGAGAGGGAATACTGAGGAATGGAAGGAGATGGGCTAGATTAAGTTTTTATCTGCACAAGGTCAGCTGACTTAAGTAAGCCTACATCAGAAGAAGATGTGGCCCAAAGACACTTCAGTATATCTACAGGTATTACAAAAGTGGGATGCTCTTTCCCATCCTGACTCTCTGAGGGAAATACAGGGAGTAATTTTAAAGATTCCTCGAGTACTTCCAATGATAAGGAACCATCTGGGAATCAAGTTATTGTGGGTCTTAGTTTGCAAAAAAGGTCCCTCCCCAACAAATTTAAAGAGGAGTCAGGCATCAAAAGGAAGTAATGTTGTACTTCTAGAGGTCCTACAGACACCATTCTAGGGGAAAGATTTTTAATTCTTTGGCGTATCCCTGACACTCCCATTATATTCTCTGAGCCAATGGAATACCAATGTAAATTAGGTGTACTCTTTAATATAGACTTGGAGCCTCCAGTGTCTATAAGACAATCATAATAGGTGTTACCCACCTTTAAGGTAACATGGGGCTCATTAGTATAGTGGGGGGCAGTGGATAGGGACAACGGGTAGTAGGATATCGGGGTCCAGAAAATCAAAGGTTGTATCCTCTGATTCCCATGCCCCAGCCCCCCCCCCTGGACACCTTCATTGGAAGTTCCTTGCGAACCCCGCTGAAGGGCACCTCCCTGAGGGGCATTAGCACCCTGAATATATTTTGGAAGAGCACCACTTAAGTTATATTGTTGTGGAGTCATTTGGTTTGAGTTATCATTTTCCCAATATCTATTCCTATAGTTATCATTCCTAAAGTTGTGGTTTCCATTATCATTATTATAGTTATTTCTATAATTATTACTTCTGTAGTTGTTATTAAACTGCATATTCCTTCTGATTACCTTGAATATACTTCTACTCTCTATCATTCTGTGGCCCTTCTACTCACAGAATTGGCAGGTAATGAATCGATAATTAGATTCCTAGAGAGGGGCAAGTGCCATTGGTTGAATATCATGCCCACCTTCCAGTTTAGCAATATTATTTTTTTAAATATGTCAATTCTTTCTTCATTTTCTCCATGAGATCATTATTTTCTTCCTCCTTTTCTTTGCTTCCCTTTGAAACATATAGAGCTGTTTCCCACAATTCTTCAAGGTCCATCTTCAGCCATCTTGAGTAATGTGTTCTAAAATAATCCCTAATCACTTTGCAAGAGTTATTGAAAAAGTGCCTTCTAATTTGTCTCATGCAATTTTCTTTAGATAGGTCAAAATCCAGGTATCGATCCCCAAACTCAATTATTCTGACCATGAATCTGGAGGGTGTCTCTTCCTCATTTTGCTTAATTCTTTCAAATTTTGTCCACTTATCTGTACTGTCTGCACACTCTCTCATTGTCTTTAAGATGGCCTCCCTACAATGGTATAGTTGTAAATAATTCTCAGAGTTGTTATAGCCCCATTTGTGATCCTGAGATGGCCAGTGTGCTGCATTGTGCCCCCGGGTTTTATTGACTTAAGCAATACTTTATTTTTCTCACATTCAATTAAAAAAGCCTGTTAAAAGTTCTCAACGTCTTTATAAGATGGATTATATTTAAAAATATGTCTGTCATCTTTTTTTGTTACCAGAAAGGGATCTTGTTCATATGTGGGAATATTTCATGTAAATCCATTTATTTGTTGGGGAGTAAATGGTATATTGTGCCTTAGAGTCATCACACCCCCATTGCATCCTATTTCAGGTACTTCTCTTAGAGGGAAAAGGCCTGTAATTAAATTTGGTACAATGTGGGTACATTGACTAGAATGAGTTTCTTTAGAAGGATGAGATATCCTTGGGGCTGGAATTATTTTTTGGGTAAGAGGAGGAACAGGAAAAACTGGGATTTCAGAAGTTTGGGTTTCAGGAGAAAGGTCTTGGGGATTAAGTTCAGCCAAGATTTGTATACCATGAGAGACTAAGTCTGTTAGCTGAGCTATAGGAAAAGTGTTTCCCATCTCCATTTAGGGGAAGGGAATTTCCTCATTTAGAGGTTCAGAAACAGCTAATAGTACTAAGTTCTAAGTACTGATCTTTTTGCCTAGAGCTCAGGGTAAAGCTTCAAGACAGGGCAATCAAGGGTGTGACTAATTGGTTCAAGTACACATTGAGACCAAAACCTTGAGCCTAAATCTGGGGTTAGAAATTTATCAGCCCCTGATCTGATCAAGATCAGAGTGAGATCAAAAGAGTGAGTTGCACTGAAAGAAAAGGGAAGGGAGAGATAGAAGGCAGATAAATTAGACAACATAAAGAGGTGTGAAAAATCATTATAGAGAAGGGAGGATTAGGGAGGTGATGGACAATGCTTAAACTTTGCTCTCATTGTAACCATCTCAGAGATAGTTAAATAAGTATACTCAGTGGGTTTAGAATTCTATCTCACCCTACAGAGAAGTAGAAGGGGAATAAGACAAGGGAGGGTGGAAGTAATTGGAGAGAGGGAGAAGAGGGAGTGACAAAAAGCAAAATACTGGTGAGGAGGAACAGAGTTAAAGGCAATAGAGCAGGCTCAAAAGGGGATAATGTGATGGAGGGCAATACACAGTTAGTAATCATAATGCTGAATGTGAATGGGATGAACTTGCCCATTAAATGGAAGCTGATAGCAGAGTGGATTAAAAACCAGAATCCTACTATATGTTGTTTACAAGAAACATATTTGAGGCAAGGTGATACATACAGATTCAAGGTAAAAGGCTAGAGCAGAATTTATTATGCTTCATCTAAAGTAAAAAAACAAAAACAAACAACAACAACAAAAACAGGAGTAGCCATCCTGATACCAGCCAAAGCCAAAGTAGAAATTGATCTGATTAAAAGAGATAAAGAAAGAAATTACATTTTGCTAAAAAGGTACTTTAAACAATGAAGTAATATCATTAATAAACATTTATGCATCAAATGGCATAGCATCTAGATTTCTAAAGGAAAAGTTAAAGGAGCTCAAGGAGGAAATAGATAGTAAGACCATACTAGTGGGTGATCACTACTCTTCCCTTTCAGAACTAGATAAATCAACCTAAAAACTAAATAGGAAAGAAGTAAGGGAAGTGGATGCAATGCTAGAAAAATAAGAGTTAGTAGAATTTTGTAGAAAATGATTATCTTTTTATTCATTCACTTCTAGTGATTTTTAATAATCTTTATAAAATATAACAAGTGGAGTATTGGGCATTAATTTAAATCCAACAGCAGAAATAATAATTGCAACTTTTTTTCAATGCAATAAAAATTATGATTACCAAGGGTCCATGGAAAGGCAAATTTAAAATTAACTGGAAAGTAAATAATCTAATTCTTCAAAACTGGTGGGTCAAAAAAAAAAAATCATAGACTTCATTAAAGAGAATGACAATAAGGAGACAACATACCAAAACCTAAGGGATAAAGCCAAAGCAGTACTCAGGGGAAAATTTATATCTCTGATTGCATATAGCAACAAAATAGAGAGGGCAGAAATCAATGAATTGGGCTTTCAACTTAAAAAATTAGAAAAAGAACAAATTAAAAATCCCCAGATAAAAACTAAATTGGAAATCCTAAAAATTAAATGAGAAATTAATAAAATTGAAAGTAAAAGAACTATTGAACTAATAAATAAGACTAGTGTGAATTTTAAAAACTACTCAGAATGTACTCTAGAAGATTTAATTTAGCCATTTCCTTATTGTAACAATGGAGATACTTGGTCTAACAAGAATCAGGAATGTCTTAGGAACTTTACATTACTCCACCCATACTTAGACATACTTTAGGGTAAGACAAAGTTATAAACTCCTGATTGAATAATGAAGGTACTTAACTCATACCTTATAGTGAAGCTAGAACCTTAATCTAAGTCTAATTTTAGATCTAAAACAAAAAGCTGTTAAGTACCTGTAAAGGTTAAATTAATAACAAAAAGGTCAAGTAACTCACAAAAGGCAAGCTGAACAAAGAAGTGTGAAGTACTCAGAAGATATAATCTAACCAGAGAAGGTGAGAACGAAAGAAGATGTGAATTAAGAATGGGCAGTCCTGGGAAAAAGCATCTACTGTGATTGGTAGAGGTAAAAATTTAGGGGAAGTGACATAAGAGGAAATTTCTTTAAAAGGAGGCAGCTTCACTGCCCTCTAATATTAGTGCTCAAGGGGCAGAACTCATAGCCCTGAAAGACACCTGTATAATTGCCAAGGATAAAAAGGCAACAATTTATATGAATTCTAGATAAGCTTTTGGCATTTGTCACTCAGTTGGGATGCTATGGCTCCAGAGAGGATTTTTAACCTCAACTGGAAAATCTATAGCTAACGCAGAAACTATTAATGAAGTTCTTTCTGCTCTCCAGCTGCCTGAAGACCTAGCTGTAGTTCATTACTCTGCCCATACAGGTGGCACTGACCCTGTCTCTAGGGGAAATGATTGAGCAGATACTGCGGCAAATCTAGCAGCCATAGAAGGACCTGAAATAATTTTAACATTAACAACTACTCATGACTTAAATTTATCACTTTCCTAAAATGAAAAGGAAGTGGAAAAATGGAAGCAAACATTCAAAGCAAAACAGATTAATGGAGTATGGGTGTCATCTGAAGGAAAACCCCTGCTCCATAGAAGTTTCTATCATCAAATTTGCCAATCTATTCATAAAAATGGTCACTTTGGTACCCAGGGCATCATGGACTCTGTAAAGAGAGTATGGATAGCCCCTGGTATAACTACTATAGCCTCTAAAGTATGTACAGCCGGCTCTATCTGCCAGGCATATAACCAACACGCCTTTCATGGCAAGCCTTTGGTGGGCGTCCTCTGGCTTACACACCTTTTGAGCACCTACAGATAGATTTCATAACAATGCCAAGGGCCGGACATTACAAATTATGTCTAGTCCATTTCCTGTGACCAGAGCCACAGTGACTTTTGTTGCTAAGGTGCTTTTAAAAGAAATTATTCCTCGCTTTGGTCTGCCAGCACGTATTTATTCAGATAGAGGAAGTCATTTTACTGATTCTGTCCTAAATTAGATATAATCTTGTTTAGAGATAAATCCCAAATTCCATGTTCCATATCATCCCTAGAGCTCAGGCCAAGTTGAAAGGATGAATAAAGAACTTAAAACCATGATTGGAAAATTATGTACTGATACTCATTTAAAATGTCCTGAAACATCTCCCTCTGGCCCTATTTTATCTTATAAGCAGGCCTAGAGGAGACCTACATATCTCACCATTTGAAATGCTTTTTGGACATCCACCTATACAGGCTAAATCTCTCCCCTGCATATACATCACTATTAAGGGGAGATATTACTATTGCTTCCTATATACAGGAATTACAGCACAAACTGCATGAGCTACATGAATCCAGAGCTGCAGTACAAGCTGGACCACTAGACTTTTCACTTCATGACCTGAACCCAGGAGACAAAGTATATATTAAGAATTTCAAGAGTCCTGGATCAACTCAGCCTTTCTGGGAAGGACCATTCCAAATATTGTTAACTACTTCAACATCTATAAAGGTTGGAGAGAAGGACTCTTGGATTCATTGCTCACATGTGAAGAAAGCATCTTCTTTTGAGACCGATTGACTGTACCCTATCACATGCATTGGAGATAATAATCCATTGACAAGTGGATGCTTTTTTTTTGAGAACACATTGAATTCATGATTTTTCCCCTTATATTTATTATTGCTTATCTTTTATTTTGATTAGAATATTTGATTTTTCCCTTTTCTTATTTCTTGTACTAATGGTACATATAATTAATATATTTTTCCTGCAGTAATATAAGTTTAATATTTATATTCATATACTTGTTATAATATCAATGCATACCCATAAAGCTTGAAACTGTGGGAACCTGCCATTTATTGATAAAATGTTATGGGACTGTGATTAATGTTTGTGTCTGATTACAGGAAATGGGATAAAAACAAGGAGCACAGACTTAACCTGAATAATGCAAAAAAAGAGCACACATGAAAAATTAATGTGAGACTTGAGGTTGTGATGCTTGATATATGTTGTCATAGGACTTCCTTGTAGTTTCACTCTTTGTGAAGTACTCAGACAAGTACCAAAGTTTGACTATCATCCTGGCTCTCTATATCCCTGAGAATGATAAAAATCAGACCAGGGAATGACATTTCCTTATCAAAATAAAATTCGAGTTCCTTTTTTTCCTTATAGTATGGCAACTTCTTGTAGTCTTGGCTACAAGTGTGTAAGTGAAATATTACTGCAATTTGTCTTACAGACTTGTGGGATAGAAATTACTTTAAATTGGACCTATACAAGGGACTGTTAGAAATTTATTAAACCCAAATAAGGGCCTATTTTGATTTTTTTCTTTTTTCTTTCCACTTTTTCCCTTTCTTTATGCTTTTTGTTGATTTTCTCTTTTTTGATAATTGACCATACATTCCCCATAACTCAACATTGCATCCTGAGCTGGACTGGATGTTTTGTAAACACCCACTTCAGGGGGGGATTTTATTTTAATAAAAATCCAAGATTTAAAAAATTTTTGTTCAAGAAAGATCTTCAAAGAAAGACGCTTGCTAACTCCTAAATCCAGAGAATGAAGTGTTGCAAAAAGATGCCAGAAAACCTACACTACATCAAGAAGATCCAGAACGAACTTTGGATGTGGTTGATTGAACTGAAGTTTGATTGAACATTTATTTGTAAATGTACACTTTTATGCCAAAGGGGACTGCCCCTAATTTGGCTTTTTGTCAATGCGCCTAGCAATACATTGGGTTTGCTTTCTCTGTTTTCTATTCCTCCCTAACTACTGTAATTTCTTCTTAGAAAATTAAGTATTGAATACATCTGTAGTTAGAAGTGCTTTAGGACTACAAGATGATTATATTAAATGATCAATGGGGAGACTAGTCTTTTTGAAAAAAAAAAACAAAATGTTTGGATCAGTTCACAGTTCTACCAAAAGTGTTTAAGTGTCCTAATTTTTCCACATCAAATCATACTCTTAAAATTATTTTTTAAATCTTATTTATGTTTTCTTTTGTAATATGGATGATATGGAAATTGGGTTTGTGTGACCTCACTTGTATAACTGAAATAAATTGTTTTCCTTTTCAAAGAAGAGGAAGGGCCAGATGGAGGGAGGGAATTTAGAATTTAGAGTAAAAAATGATTGTTTAATTCATTTTATATATAGTTGGAAAATATTTAACAAAATAAAAGTGTTTTAAAAATAATAAACTATTTTTGTATTAAATTGAATTTTATATTAGATGATACATCAGACTAGGCTTCTGAAGTTACTCCATGTCTAAGATATTGTAATTCTCTGAAGTGATGGTAAAATGAGGTTCTTTAAGTATATGTAAGTTATTTACCAGTTCTCCATTTTTAATAAGTGAAGAACAATGTGGAAAACTTGATTTACTCCCTTTCAACTCTAATATTTCATGAGAATGTGAAATGAATTCAAAAATTTAAAGCATGTAGAAAGTTGTTTTACAGCAAAAGTGAACAGCTGAAAGTGTACTTTCATAAACTCCAGCCCACAGATATTTAAGATGTTTTACTTTTTATCATGAACTGAAAAATCAAGGGTTTTCATTCTAAAAATAAACTTCTGTAAAATCTGTTTATAGTTTTAATATATACAATACTATTCCCACTAATACAAATTGTACATGGATAAAAAGCTGAACTGAGATAAATTGAGACAATAAATATTTTACTAATAGAGGGGAAAATCAACATAAAGGGATGCTGAGTTTTTGTATTCAAGATTCATTCTAATATAACTTAGTACAAGAATATTTCACATCAAGAATGCCACATATGGACACTATTTCATGGTATTCAATTTTAATTTATAAATGCTTTTAGGAAAGACAGATTTAGAAAATGTTTCTTAAATTTTATGAAATTATGCTAAACTACCAATTTATAAATATTTTATGTTAGGAGTGAAATAATGCTTGAAAGTAGTTGTAATATTAGTTTTCCCCTTGGACTATTTTCTATATTTCTCTTCTTAATGCTCTTCTACATCTACATTCCTCTAACTATAAGGTTTTAAAAGTAAATATTTAGAAAGATGTTAGGACTTTGGGATTTCCTGTAAGCAATAGTAGTGATCACACACTTTGACTCCATTGTAAAATCTCAGGAGAAAGCTGTGGATCATTTCAGAATCCAAAAGTATATGAAGAAAACATGGAACATGCCAATTTAAGTTCTGAAGTCTTTGGTTGCCTTTTTAAAAATATATTTTTTTCAATTATTCTTTTCCTACTGTGTAGAATTCTTTAGTAAGATAAAATTGATGTGAGTTTGTTCAAATTTCAGATCTAGGGCCTTTTAAATCCAAATGTTTTGATTTATAACAAAGGACACCTTTTTGGTTGTAATTCAGGGGGTTTGTGTTTTTGATGAATAAGTTAAAATCTATCTTCCTGTTCTCTTGCCCCTTAGGCTACAGAATACACAAAATTATGACTGAGTTCTTGCATCATTCAAGATAGAAGTTGTTGCTTTTGATTCCAGAATTACCTTGTTGGGTTAAGCAGCCTATGAGAGCAGTAGTCAATTAAAAGAATCTGCAAAAGTCAACATTCTATTAGTTTTAGACAGACGTGGGTAATTCAAACTATGGAATAAAAATGATCATGCATGTTGGCCTTTTTTTTCAGGGGTGGATAGTAAAGTTACTTGAATTTGAACCTGGGCATTTCTATCCCAATATTTTCCATACTTACTATTCAACAGTCAAATGTTTAATCCTACCCCCGCACAAAAATCTATTTTACTTCCATTTCTGTTAAATGAACTGCATTGGCTCTCAACCTGATGGTAAAGATGAACCTGAAATAAAAGTGACTTTTCTCACTAAACTTACTGGTTCATGACCATTCCTGAGTCAAAAAGTTAGTTGACTTAAAAGATAAAACAACTACCACCTCCACAATAACAACAGAACTGTTCCTGCATGATTTCATGGCTTGTAATTGTGTAATTATTAATAAATATCTTGTCAGTTAAAAGTGTGGTGACTAGAGAGTGATAAATCAATTATTGTGGAACTGAGATATTAGTTTTAATATTGCCTCAATTTCTTTCAAGATGTGTGATCATGAGAAAGTTATTCAATCTTTATGAGCCTCAGTTTACTCATTTGGAAAATGATGATAATATATAGCCTAAAAGGTTGCTGTATGATCAAATAAGATTATATACATGTACATACATATGCAGATATATGATCCTTTCTAAATATAAAAGTATTATGTATAGAAAATATCAGATATAATTTGGATTTGCCTTGCTTTAATTATGGACTCCATAAGAAAAATAGATTTTAACTCTAAAGGTCTCATGATGAGATGCTATCTACCTCCAGAGAAAGAACTGATGTAGTCTGAATGCATATTGAAGCATACCCCTTTTCACTTTATCTTCTTCATGAGTTTGTTTTATATGTACTTTGTTCTTCAACATGACATATATGGAAATGTTTCACATGATATCACATGTATAACCTATATAAAATTGTTTACCATCTCAGAGAGTGGGGATGGGAAGAAGGTTGAAAAAGAGGGAGAGAATTTGTGATTCAAAATGTTAAAAATTCCTTTTACCTTTAATTAGGAAAAAAATGTCTGAAATAAAGGGGAGGCTTTCTTGTGTTGATAGGACAGGATACTCTAGTTTCAAATTACCTTCTGTAGCTAAAAAAACAAACAAACCAGGAATCCCAATGAAGTTAGGGACTATATAATCTAGCAAGGAACAGAGAATATGGAAAATATAATTTGATTTCTAACTCCCAAGGGGAACTTTTAAAGACTTTGATGATGGAGGTGTATTGCAGTTTTGTTGGAATCCTCATGTAAGACCTGGATAGAATAGAATTAATATGTTTGACACAGCAGCACCATCAACTGACACCATCAACTCTGCTCCTGAATATGTTGCCTGGAGGCTGAATCTCATCTTCTTTTTCTTTCTGAGGTTATGCAAGGAAAATAAGCAGGTAGATGTTGAGCTTAGGCTGCAATTAGATGGGCCTCATCATTCCTCCTTATCGATGATTCTAGACTTTATTGCTCACTGGATTTTCTTTTTCTGCTGGTGAACACTGGTATAATGGGATCACTCTCTGTCTCTCTGTCTCTCTCTGTCTCCGTTATCTGTCTATGTCTCTGTCTCTGTCTCTGTCTCTGTCTCTCTCTCTCAGTTTCTACTTTGATTATGATATCTACTGATGGGATTGGATTAAAAAATAACCTAGATCAAACCTGTGGTGCATCTGGATGCAGATACCTGAGCCTTGAGAGTAAATGTTAGAAATTATTGACAATAGAGCATAAATATTATTTTAGATAGATTATATAATTTAATTTGAATTGACTTAAACATTTGCCCCTAAACCTGCATTTCAACTATGGTATCAATCAACTATTTTTAAAAATCATTTTTTGTTATGTTTGAGTTCTAAGATGTTTCCTTCTTTTCTTCCCAACTCCACACCAGAAAACATTTCACACACACACAGACACAAATAAAACTGTACAATATATAATTCCATTTATCAATTATTTCTCTGGAAGTTGATAGAATCTTTCTTCACAGGTTCTTTGTGGTAGGTTTGGTTATTCATATGACTCAGAATTGCTTAGTCATTAACACTTATTCTTTGAACAAATATTGCTATTACTATATACAATGTTTTCCTGGTTATGCTCATTTCACTACTCATTATTTCATCCAAGTCTTTCTGTGTTTTTCTAGAATCAATCTGCTTATCATTTCTTATATTCCATCTCAATCATATACCACAACTTAGTCATTCTCCAATTAATGTATGTTCTCTCAATGGCCAGTCCTTTGCCACCATAAAAAGAGCTGCAATAATTTTTTTGGAACACACAGATATGTTTTCTTTACCCCTAATAACCTTGGGAAAGATACCCTATAGAGGTACTGGTGAGTAAAAGAGTATACTCAGTTTTATAACTCTGGGCATAATTCCAGATTGTTCTCCCAAATGGTTAGATCAGTTCACAGTTCCACCAATAGCTTATTAGTGTCCTACGGTCAAGTATTTTTTTTAAAGAAGAATTGGAAGGTGAGAATTTGGGAATAGAACCTTTTTGAGCTCCCTTTCCCAGAAGCTTTGGCCAACCAATTTTACAGGTCTTCCATATTTCTCTTTCCTTTGGCTCCTTCTTATTTGTCCAAATATATTTTAGTTTACTTTATTTAAAAAAAAAAAGATTTCCTCTCATTTCTTATAAGCCTACCTACCTGACTCTTATCTGATATCATTCCTCCACTTCATAGCCAGCTTGATAAAGTTGTCTACTCAGTGCCTCATCTTCCTCTTTCTCCTCAACCTCTTGCAAAGTGAAAGCTTTCTGGCCAAACACATTTTACTGAAACTGATCTTTCAAAAATCATCAGTGACATCCTAATCACAGAATTCAATGGCATTTTCTTAGAATTTTGTATTGGTCAGCATCCACTGAGTCTGGATAAGCTGTTTTCCTTGGCCTCTGTGACAATAAATCTTCCTGCCTCTCTTCATGTGACTCTAACTAATCCTGTTTTAATTATTATTTGCTTCATTTCCCCTTCTTGATCTTAGATGATGGATCCAAATATTCTGACCTCAGATCTATTTTCTTTTCTGTAGACTCTCTTTTGTCCTCTGACTCCAAAACTTTCCAATACATAAAAACTTTTACAGTGCTCAAAAACTTAATGAAAGGATTATCTATACTTGAAGAAAGGTTGAGGCATATAAGGATAGAATTTTGTGAGAAAGGCTGGGTCTCAAAGAAAGTATGAAGATAATGTTGAGGTAGAAGAAATGACTTGTTCAACATGCAGAAGATAAATTGCATAGTATCTAAAAATAGTAACAAACATTTTATATGGAACTTTACATATATTGTTTAGGATTCAAAAGCTTGGGAAATAGGTACACTATTATTAATCCCATTTTATAGATGAGGAAACTGAGGTTCAAAGAGTTGAATCCACCTGCCTTTATTCACATAGCTAGTAAGAGCTAGGATTCAAAGCCAGATTTCTTTGTGCACCTATTCAGAATGTTACCTACTATTATGTACTTATTCTCTAAGGAAAGGAATATGAGAGTCAAACAATTCTGAATATGTAGGGATATCATCTGCAAAGAGTAATAGTTTAGTTTCCTTGTTTCCTACTTTCATTTCTTAAATTGCCTTTTCTTCTCTTATTGCTAAAGCTAACATTTCTAGTACAATATTAAATAATATTACAGATAATAGGTAACCTTATTTCACTCCTGATCTTATTGGTAAGGTGTCTAACTTATTCCCATTGCAGATGATACTTGCTGATGATTTTAGATAGATACTACTTATTATTTTAAGGAAAGGCCCTTTTATTCCTATGTTTTCTAGTGTTTCTAATAGGAATAAGTGATGCATTTTGTTGAAGGCTTTTTCTGCATATGTTAAGATAATCATGTGATTTCCATTAGTTTGGTTATTAATATGGTCAATTATGCTGATAGTTTCCTAATATTAAACCAGTCTTGCATTCCTGGTATAGATCATCTGGTCATAATGAATAATCCTTGTGATAAATTGCTGTAGTCTCTTTGCTAGTATTTTTATTTAAGATTTTTTGCACCAATGTTCATTAAGAAAATTGGTCTGTAGTTTTCTTTCTCTGGTTTTGGTCTTCCTGGCTTAGGTATAAGCACCATATTTGTGTTTTGCTCTTAAGCCACCACATTGGCTCCACCCCAGGAAAATCAATTTGACATCTGAATGAAGGACAGACTGGAAGGAGAAAAAAACTTTAGACAGGGAGACCAACAAAAGGCTAATGCAATAGTCCAAGGATGAAGTGATCAAGGTCCAAGACCCCAGGGGCTAAGTGTCAGATGGAGAGAAGGATACATATCAGAGAGATAGTTCCAAGGTATCTTCAACAGGACTTGACCAATGTTTGGAATAGGGGGCGATAGAGAATGAATGAAGAATCAAGGATAACATCTAAGTTTTAATCCTGGATAAGTGGGAGAATAGTGGTAACCTTGACAATAATTGTACCAAGTGGTACTGATGGAAAGGATAATGAAATTGATATATATGTGCTCATCTAATTGACTGATGAATATCTGTATAATTCTTAAAACATTTCCCACATAATTGAAAACAGGAGAGGTAATAAATGACAGAGAACTATTCCTTGTGTCCTGACAATGAGGCTTCAAGTGTTACCTCTGAAACATTTTGGCTGACTGGGCAAATCATTTAACCTCATACTTCTCAAAGCAATTCCCTAAGATTATTGATTCTAAGAAAAAAATGAATAAACAGAAAATCTCTGCTCATTTGCATTGACAGAAAAAGTTCCTACTCAAAAAGTTCCCTATGTTAAGAAAACCACAGGTCTAGTTTAAAAATAAGAAAGAAAACAGACACAACATATATGAGGCAAGGAAAAGAGACCAACAGGTTTTATTTTTCTGTGTTTTATAAGAACTTGATGAGTATATGCTCAAATACTTAGGCCAGTCCAGCTCTTTTGAATAGGCAATAATGATGATGTTCTCTGGGACAAATTGATATCAACATAAAAAGAATGAGTAACTGATTGTCAAACTTATGATATAGGACATGCATACAGTTGCTAGGTAGCAGAAACAAACAACAGCACAGTAATGTGTGCTATTCTAGGATGATACTGATTATTTGAAAAGAGATAGATCTAAAACCCAGATTAGTCAAATGGAAAAATCAGAAATCAAAGGAATACAAAATTATAGATTACATGTTTTACTCTTACTTGTCACTCATTAGTTCCCATGCACTAATCATATTGGTGTTTATAAAATCCATTCAGTGTGTAAGGGAAGGTAAAGCCTTTTGGTTTCCTCCTATGAGTTGGTTCACACAGTATTAAGAGGATGGTTATTTATGCATACATTTTATTTTTACAGTATTTTTTATTTTTTCTAGATTACATATTGATACAATTTACCATAATCATTTCCCAACATTTTGCCATCAATGTGCTCTTCCTCCTTCTCACCCTTCCCTCCATAAGAATACAGATAATATAATATAGATTGGACAAGTGTTATCACACAATATATATTTCTGAATTTATCATGTTGTAAAAGAAAATATTGCCTTTACTAGAGAAAAAAAACATGGAGGAAATAAAGTGAATGGAGTGCTTGATTCTGCATTTAGATTCCATTATTTCCTTCTATGGAAGAGGTTAGCCTTTTACATAAGTCTCTTAGAGTTGTTTTGAATCCTTGCATGGCTGATAAGTTAAATTATTCACAGTTGATCATTATCCATTATTGCTATTAATGTGTTCAATGTTTTTTTTTTGTTCTGCTCATTTCACTTTGCATTACTTGACATAAGTCTTTCCAGGTTCTTTTTTTCTGATCATCTTGTTCATTATGACTTATGGCACAAAAGTATTCCCTTACAATCATATACCACAGCTTATTCAGCCGTTCCCCAAATGGAGGACATCCTTTTAATTATCTAGTTCTTTACCACTACAGAAATAGTTACTGGAAATATTTTCGTACAAGTAGGTCCTTTCCCCCTATATTTGATCTTTTTGAGGTACAGACCTAGTAGTGATATTGCTGTGTTAAAGGGTATGCACAGTTTGATGGTCTTTTGGGCATGGTTCCAGATAGTTCTCCATGATGGTTGCATCATTTCACAGTTCTATGAAGTGTATTAGTATCCTCGTTTTCCCATTTTCCTCTAACATTTATTATTTTTTTTTGTCATGTTAGCCAGTTTGATAGGTGGTAACTCAAAGTTGTTTTAATTTGCATTTCTCTATTCAGCAGTGATTTGGAGCATTTTTTCATATGACTAAGGATAGTTTTAATTTATTCATCTGAGAATTGCCTATTCATATTTTTGACCATTTGTCAGTTGGTGAATGTTTGGGATTCTTATAAATATGGCTCAGTTCTTAATATATTTGAGAAATTAAGCCTTTGTCAGAGATACTTGCTTTAAATTTTTTTCCCAGTTTGTTGTTTTCCTATTTATCTTGGATGTATTGGGTTTGTTTGAATGCATACATTTAAATTTTTTTTATTTATTTCATTATTTTCCAATTACATGTAAAATAATTTTAACGATTATTTTTCAAAAATATGAATTCCAAATTTCTTCCCTTCTTTCTGCCTCTACACCCTCCTTGAGAAGATAAGCACTTTGATTATAGATGTGAGATCATACCAAACATATTTCCATGTTAGTCATGTTGAAAAAGAAAACAGAAACAAAAGAAAAAATTTAAAGTATGTTTCAATCTGTATTTAGAGTTCATCACTTCTCTGGAAGTGAATAGCATTTTTCATCTTACTTAGATCCTTTGGAATTGTCTTCAATCATTGTCTTGATCAGAGTAGTTAGTTTTTTAGATTTGATCATCCTTACAATAATATTCTTATTGTGAACAAAGTTTTCCTGGTTCTACTTACTTCAATTTGCATCAATTCACATAAAAGTCTCCTCAGGTTTTTCTGAAAACATTCTGCTGGTTGTTTCTTATAGCACAATAGTATGACATTAAAATCATACCAAAACTAGTTCAGTCATTCTTCAATTGATGAACATCCTCTGTATTTCTAATTCTTTATCATCACAAAAAGAGCTGCTATAAGTATATATTTTACAGGAAGGTCATTTCTTCTTTTCTTTGATCTCTTTGGGATATTGACCCAATAGTGGTTTTACTGGGTGAAATGGTAACCACAGTTTTATAGCCCTTTGAACATAGTTCCCAAACCAGACTGTTTGGTCTGATTCACAACACCAACAATAGAATATTAGTTTTTCAATTTTTCTGTCATGTTGGTCAGTATCAAAGTGTGAGGTAGTAATTAGTATTTCTCAAATCGATGTTGATTTAGAGCATTTTTTTTCATGAGACTATTAGAAGCTCTAATTTCTTCTTTTGAAAACTGTTGACATTCTTTGACCATTTATCAACTGGGGAATTGTTTTTATGTTTATAAATTTGGCTCATTTCTCTATATATTTGAGAAATGAGACTTTTATCAGAGAAATCTGTTGCAAAATTTTTCCTCAGTTTCCTGTTTTTATTCTAATTTTGTGCAAAAGTGTTTTAATTTCACATAATCAAAATTATCTCTTTTACTTTCCATAATTGACGCTGTCTCTTGTTTGGTGGTAAACTCTTCTCTTATCCAGAGATCTAACAGGTACATTTCTCCTGCTCCCCTGATTTACACATGAGATCTCTCACTTTATGTTAAAATCATTTATCTATTTGATCCTATCTTGGTTTGTGGTATATGTAGTCATGCAAATAATTGTAGTGAAATTTTGGATTGAGACATTAATATTTTTCCCAATGTACCTCTGGGAAGTAAGTTGAGGGGAAGAGGGGAATCCAATTAGAGATAACAAAAAGTTTATCATTTTTATGTAATCAGTAAGTACATACTGAGCATCTACCATGTAAATGGCACTATGCTACATCTTGAGGACAAAAAAGTTGTTTAAAACATTTAAAAGAGTGAAGAGAGGAAAAACAGGGGATGAACTATTTAATTCCTATTTTCCTTTTCTCTTCTACCAAGAACAATGGACAAAACAAAACAAACAAAAATGCAGGACAGAATATTGAAATCCACAAGGAAGGAAAATAAAAGAAAGCAACTATATGTTTTCTTTGAGTTCTGATTGTTATACTCTTATGAACTGCTATCCAGAGGACTGAAAGAATTTGTAGAATTTTTTTTTCTTTTTGTACTTCCAGTGTCTGGTATAATGTCTGAAATGAAATATATGCTTAATAAATTCTTGGCTGCTGGGATGGCAGAACTTCTAACCATTATTTTTGGAATATCACTGAGAAAGTATAAGGTGACTAGTGTCAAATGTTTTACTGATTTTCAAAATGGGAAAGAAGGCAAATATTCTAAACTACATCAGTCATATTAAATTTAATTCCTTGCAAAAGCTGCTAAGTGGAATATTGAATAGAAAACTGTATCTAGAGTCAGGAAGAGTTGAGTTTAAATCCTGCCTTAGACAATTATTAGTTGCATGACCTTGGGCAAGCCATATAAGTTCTATATTAAATAATCAATAGATTTGCTAAAAGCCTACTATATGCTAAGCTTTGCACTAAGTGCTCGGGTTCCAAAAAGAAACAAGAGCAAGTAAAATGGGCAGAGTAAGAACATCTATCTCTTGAGGTTGCTGTGGGAATACAATTAAATAATACTTGTAAAACAATACAATTCTCCAAAATCGGTTAGTTCAAGAACAAATCATAGGAACAATTAATAATTTCATTGAAGAGAATGACAGTGATGAGACATCCTTTCAAAACCTATGGGATGCAACTAAAGCAGTACTCAGGGGGAAATTTATATCCTTGAGTTCATATATTAACAAATTAGGAAGGGCAGAAGTCAATGAATTGGGTATCCAAATGAAAAAAAAATTAGAAAGTGAACAAATTAAAAATCCTCAGATGAAGATTAAATCAGAGATCCTAAAAATGAAAGGAGAAATTAATAACATTGAAGTTCAAAGAACTATTGATTTAATGAATTAGACTAGAAGCTGGTACTTTGAAAAAAAAACAAATAAAATTCTAAAGTACTGGTCAATCTAATTAAAAAAAGGAAAGAAGAAAACCAAATTGACACTATCCAAGATGAAAAGAAAGACCTTGCCTCTAGTGAAATGGAAATTAAGGCAATCATTAAAAATTATTATGTCCAATTATATTGCAATAAATATGACAATCTAGGGGATATGGATGAATATTTAGAAAAATAAAAATTACCTAGACTAATAGAGGAAGAAATAGACTACCTAAACAACCCCATATCAGAAAAAGAAATTGAACGAGTCATGAAAGAACTCCCTAAGAAAAAAACCCCAGGGCCTGATGGATTCACAAGTGAATTCTATCAAACATTCAAAGAACAGTTAATCCCAATAATATACAAACTCTGACAGAATAAGCAAAGAAGGAGTTCTAACAAATTCCTTTTATGACACAAATATTGTACTGATTCCAAAGTCAGGCAGGTCAAAAACAGCAAAAGAAAACTACAGACAAATCTCCTTAATGAATATAGATGCAAAAAATAGCAAAAAGACTCCAGAAAGTGATCACAAGGGTTATTCACTATGACCAGGTAGGACTCATACCAGGAATGCAAGGATGGTTGAATATTAGGAAAATCATCCATATAATTGACCATATTAACAAGCAAACTGACAAAAATCACATGATTATTTTAATAGATTTGGAAAAAGCCTTTGACAAAATACAACATTCATTCCTATTGAAAACACTAGAAAGTATAGGAATAGAAGGGCCTTTCCTAAAAATAATGAACATTATATATCTAAAACCTTCAGTAAACATCATCTGCAATGGGGATAAACTAGAAGCCTTCCCAATAAGATCAGGAGTGAAACAAAGATGCCTGTTATCACCTCTACTATTTATCATTTATCACTACTAGAAACACTAGCTGGAGCAATTAGAGAAGAAAAAGAAATTGAAGGTATTAAAATAGGCAATGAGGATACCAAGCTATCCCTCCATGCATATGATAGGATGGTATACTTATAGAATCCTAGAGAATCAACTAAAAAGCTAGTCGAAATAATCAACAACTTTAGGAAAGTTGCAGGATACAAAATAAACCAACATAAGTCATCAGCATTTCTATATATTTCCAATGCATCTCAGCAGCAATAATTAGAAAGAGAAATTCCATTTAGAATTGCCCTAGACAATATAAAACACTTAGGAATCTATCTGCCAAGACAAACACAGGAACTATATGAACGCAACTATAAAGCACTCTCCACACAATTAAAACTAGATCAAAACAATTGGAAAAACATTGATTGCTCATGGGTAGGATGAGCTAACATAATAAAAATGACAGTCCTACCCAAATTAATTTACTTATTTAATTCCATACCCATTGAACTACCAAAAAACTTTTTTACTAAATTAGAAAAACCATAACAAAGTTAATTTGGAAGAACAAAATATCCAGGATATTCAGGGAAATCATGAAAAAAAAATGCAAAGGAAGGAGGCCTTGCAGTCCTAGATCTCAAACTATACTATAAAGCAGTGGTCATCAAAACAATATGGTACTGGCTAAGAGACAGAAAGGAGGATCAGTGGAATAGACTAGGGGTATGACATCAGCAAGACAGTCTGAGATAAGCCCAAAGATCCCAGCTTTTGGCACCAAAATCCACTATTTTATAAAAAACTGCGGAGAAAATTGGAAGACAGAATGGGAGAGATTAGATTTGGATCAATATCTCACATCCTAGAACAACATAAACTCAGAATGGGTGAATCACTTGAATATAAAGAAGTATAAGCAAATTAGGTGAACACAGAATAATATACATGTCAGATCTTTAGGAAATGAAAGATTTTAAAACCAAGCATGAGCTAAAAAAATCACAAAATGTAACATAAATAATTTTGATTACATCAAATTAAAAAGTTTCTGTACAAACAAAACCAATGCAAACAAAATTAGAAGGAAAGTAACAAATTGGGAAACAATCTTCATAACAAAAACCTCTGACAAAGGTCTAATTACTAAAATTTACAAAGAGCTAAATCAATTGTACAAAAAAAAATCAAGCCATTCTCCAACTGATAAATAGGCAATGGACATGAATAGGCAATTTTCAGATAAAGAAATCAAACCTATTAATAAGCACATGAAAAATGTTCTAAATCTCTTATAATCAGAGAGATGTAAATCAAAACAACTCTGAAGTATCACCTCACAGCTAGCAGATTGGCTAACATGACATCACTGGAAAGTAATGAATGTTGGAGGGGATGTGGCAAAGTTGGGACATTAATGTATTGTTGGTGGAATTGTGAATTGATCCAACCATTCTGGAGGGTAATTTGGAACCATGCCTAAAGGACACTAAAAGACTGTCTGCCCTTTGATCCAGCCATTGCACTGCTGGGTTTGCACCCCAAAGAAATAATAAGGGAAAAGATATGTACAAGAAAATTCATAGCTGAGCTCTTGGTGGTGGCAAAGAATTGGAAAATGAGGGGATACCCTTCAGTTGGGGAATGGCTGAACAAACTGTGGCATATGTTTGTGATGGAATACTATTTGTGCCCAAAGGAATAATGAACTGGAGGAATTCCATGGGGAATGGAACAACCTCCAGGAATTGATGCAAAGTGAAAGGAGAAGAACCAGGAGAACATTGTAGAGAGACTGACACACTGTGGCACAATAAAATGTAATGGACTTCTCCATTAGTGGCAATGCAGTGATCCAGGACAACTTGGAGGGATCTACAAGAAAGAACATTATCCACATTCAGAGGAAAAACTGTGGGAGTAGAAACACAAGAAAAAAAAACTGCTTGAATAAATGGGTCGAGGGGGATGTGGTTGAGGATGTAGACTAAATGAACATCCTAGTGTAAACATCAACAACATGGAAAGAGGTTTTGATCAAGGACTCATGCAATACCCAGTGGAATTATGCATCAGCTATGGGAAGGGTGGGGAGAGGGAAGAGAGGGAAAGAATATTATTCTTGTAACCAAGGAATAATGTTCTAAATTGACTAAATAAATAACTTACAATGCAAAAAAATAATACTTGTAAAATGCTTTACAAACTTTAAAACATTTATATAATCATGAGCTACTTACAAAATAATTTAGAGTATTAATTATTAAAGTTTTTTTTCTCCCAAAGTGCAGTGATTGATATGAATATATATATGTATTTGTTGGCAAAGATATTAGAGTGGCTTGCCATTTTCTGTTCCATCTCATTTTATAGATGGGAAAATGTAGCCAAACAGGGTTAAGTAACTTTTCCAGGAACACAGGTAGTAAGTGTCTGAGGTCAGATTTGAACTCAGGTTTTCCTGACTGCAAGACCAGGGCTCTATCTACTAGGCAACCTAGTTGTCCTTCCTGGTGCATAGTAGATGGTTAATAATTACACATTCCCTTCCTTCCACATACATGTAATATTTTAGAATTTAGAATTTTAAAGGAATGGTTTGGAGCCAATTAAAAAGGGAGACGTTGACTGCTAAAAATCTTCATAGCTTCCTCAGACAAATCCTGCCATGCTAAACTCTTTCCTTATTATATCAGAGTAGGAGATTAAAGAATTTTATAGATATAAGGATGCTCAGAGGCCATTTTACTTCAAGCCCTGCCTAAATAGGAATCTCTTCTACAATTTCCTCCACAAGTGGTCATCTAGCTTCTTCCTAAAGATCTCCAGTGACTGAGAGTTAAGAAGGTTCCCAAGTTGCCTTTTTCTGCATAGCTCAAATTTTTGGAAATTTTTCCTTAAGCTGAATCATAATCACTATCTCTGTAATTTATTCTTATTCTTGGTTCCTGACTCTTAGATTCAGAAGAAATAGGTTATATGATAACCTTTCAAATACCCAGAGACAATTCCTAGAACTTTCTTCTTTTTTCCACTATAAGTTTAACACTCCTCATTCTAACAACTGTCCATTTTATGGCATGATCCCTAATCTCTCAACAATCCTTCAGCTCTTCTGGTTTGTCAATGGCCTTCCTAAAATGTGGACTCTAGAATCGAACACAATTTGTCGACTGACCAGAAAACTCTTCAGCAAAACTGTCATTTCCCTTATTCTTGTTATTGTGACTCTCTTAATATAGTCTAAATTTGCAGCAGGGAAGTGTCTATTAAGCCCTGGGCATGGAGCAAACTTTTGACTATCTGAGTGTTGCTACGCAGTGCTCATTAGTCACTGTTTTTATTAATATATTATTTGCCTTCGAAAAATAACTAATTTTGACTTATTCACGCCATTTTATTTTTATTTTTTAATTTTTTTTAAACCCTTACCTTCCATCTTGGAGTCAACACCATGTAATGACTCCAAGGTAGAAGAGTGGTAAGGGCTAGGCAATAGGGGTCAAGTGACTTGCCCAGGGTCACAAAGCTGGGGAGTGTCTGAGGTCATATTTGAACCCAGGACCTCCCGTCTCTAGGCCTGACTCTCAATCCACTGAGACACCCAGCTGCCCCCTATTCATGCCATTTTAACTAACATAAAACAAAAAAAAATTTAGAATTTGTATTAGAAATCTTACTAATTACTTAATTTTATTAAAGGTAGGGTTTTGTAATGGTACATTACTTTATAATATCTACTTTAGCAATAATTATTTTGTTTTGTTCCTTTAATAATCATTAGACATAGAAAAATATAGAATTAAACTAAAAACCCTACCTAATAAAATACCACCTATTTATATATAAAAGAAGAAATAATAGGTCTGTATTTTGGAAAGGCACTTGATAAAATTCACAAAATATTGAAATTGAGAGGGTCCTTAGAGTTTACACAGTCCAACCCATACTTGTATAGGATTCATTCAATATCATACCCAACAAGTGGTCGTCTGTCTTTGGAGTTTCCCATGGAGGCTAATCTATGATTTTGTGTGAAATTAACATAAAAATATAGTCCTCTACCTGCTCCTGTGCATTAAGGTAGGACCTCATGGATTGTCTCCTGGTAATTGAATGCCTGACCAGCGGTATTTCTGGAAGGTGACCAGTTTGCTAAGAAGGGGACTGACCAATTAGAACAGTTTGAGTAAGAGGAATTAGATGAACTTTGAAAATCCAGAACTCACCTTTCTCCATGAGCCATCTCTGATTTTATCTGGCCTGCCACCACCTGTGGCCGGCTACCTCCTTGTAACTGGCTATGTTGGCCCTTGCCCTGACTTGGACTGGGAGTGGAGAATTGAAGAAATGCCACATGGTTTGGAGACTATTTTGTAGTTAGATTCACCAGGTGATATTTATTTCTCTCTTTTGGGCTCTCTGTATTGCTTTTATTCCCGGACTAGAGCTTTTTGGCCTTATTTTAGCTGGCCTAGCTATCTTCAAGAAGTGGGCCACTTAAAGTTGTGTTGGGCCTCTATGACTTGGACCCCATAAACTGGGAACCTGGAGTCAAAGAGGCACTGCACAGCTTGGAGACTAAGATTTATTTTGCTTTCTCTCACTTTTAATAATAAATTATTATAATTCAGTACATAGTGTTCCAGGTTAATTTTAATCATTACTACATCCTACGAAATTTCATGCCAGTTTTGAATGACTCTTATTTTTCATCTCTCATTATATACTTCTGGATTGTAAGGGATGTAAGTCCCTTGGATTAGGAAATGCCTGCAGACACATCAAAACCTAAAGAGTTTTGTTAAGAGTCTATGACAATTTAGAGGGAGGTCTCTTGTGGAGCACCATACTGTTCTGTTCTTTCCATTGTTCTGGTCAACAGTTAAACAATTTAATAAACAACAATTTTAATGAAGTGTAAACTGTATGCTTATAATATCAAAAGATGATACAAAGTTGAGAGGGATTTAATGGACTAAATGAGAGACTTGGGAAAACAAAGTATTTTGATGGACTTGTATAAGGGCCAAGTATTTTCATATGGAAACATGATCAGTCTTATGTATACATCTTTAAAAAATGATGGCAAAAGTTAAACAAAAATTTCTGTGGAAAAGTTGTGGAGGTTTCTGTGAACCAAAAGTCTAATATAAATGGATACAGTGTTGAACCAAAAGGAGCTGTCTAAATCAGCTTTGCACTAACTTTGATGGTACATCATCTGGACAATCTCCATCTTTGTGAGAATTTCAGTCCAATGAAAAGAGAATGAGGAAGTGGATGCAGGCAAGGACCTGAGAAGATTACAGAACCTTCACAGATATTCTGAATCTCCCCTCTCTTTTCTTATTTGGTATTATGGTACCTCCAGGAAGTCACTCAAGAGTTATGTGGACTCCTTGTGTTTCCTTAGGGGGTTTGGCATGGTCCAAATTTGTCTTCTGTGTGACTGGATCCAGAGCATGGAAAGGATTTGAATAATAATGATTTATACTGAAGTTGTAGTTTTTAATTCCTTGTTACTGAGCAAGATTATACAGTGGAGGGAACTTTCATGACAGAATGTGACTGGGAAAAGATGAAAAGTAATTGTCAAAGATAAACTTGAAGATATGGTAGGAATCAAGAAAGGAAAACCATTATAGAATGAATTTAAATTATCTTTTTTAATATATATTTCTTCCTCAAGCAGCTGATATGAAATAATTCCTACTTATATTATACCACATAATTGACAATGCATTTCTTCACAATAACTTCATGATGTAGTCAGTGCAAACAATATTTTCCTGTCTGCAGGTGAAGTAAAGGTTTTGAAGAAATTAAATCACTTTACCCATTATCACATATCCAGTGAGTGGCAGAACCTGGATTCAAACATAGGTTTTCCAGTTCCAAAGATAAGGTGTTTTTTTTCACTCCACTACTCAGTCTCTCCTAGTCGGCCTCCAGCAAACATTTATTAAAGAATAAGCAAAATTTAAGCTTTGTACTTTTCTGAAAGTTAGTTGAATTAAATTTTTTTGAAGATTATTTTTGGCAAAAAAAATTTCCAGGGGGAGGAGAATAGAAGAGGTTGTTTTTTAAAAACCTGTAAATAATGGAAAAGTGAAGTTTTCCTGGATGAGAGATTGTTTTCTTCATCCATTTGTCCATCCGCATGTATAGTATATGGAACTCTCCAAAAATCGATGAGATTTGACTCCAAATTGTACTTTCATCTAGAAAATTTCTATAGTTCACATTCCACTTAATGGCCATTTGTTCTGACTTGATTTCTTAGAACTTATTTAAGCCCAATTGATTAAGAATAACCACTTTGAAGAGTTAGAAGACATCTGGTTCAAAGGCCTTCTGGCAATAGATTAATAAAAATCATAAGCTTTGCACTTTTCTGAAGGTCAACTGAATCAGAATCTATCAGGCTACAGTGGTTAAGAAACTGAAAAGACCAAATCCAGTAAAAATATACTGCCTCCACTATGACTATCTCTCCATCTTGATTTCACTCCTTTTCAGTACCCTCTAATTCAATGTTCTGAGGTCAACTTGAACATTAGAAATAAATTTTCTTTACATTTTTTTCTTTAATTTTCATTTTAAAACAATGATGATGACTTTAAATAGTAAGCAACCTTTAACAAATAAGTTCTTTTAATATAATTATAATATAAAATTTTGCTGAATAATTACAAATTATTTTATATGCTCACTCATTTGTTGGGGAACATATGGATGCATTGGCATAGGAGGTGTAGACCTTTGTCTTTTTTTTTTTAATTTTTAATTTATTTATTTATTTATTAAATATATTTTATTTGATCATTTCCAAGCATTATTCGTTAAAGACATAGATCATTTTCTTTTCCTCCCCCCCACCCCCCATAGCCGACGCGTAAGTCCACTGGGCATTAGATGTTTTCTTGATTTGAACCCATTGCTTTGTTGATAGTATTTGCATTAGAGTGTTCATTTAGAGTCTATCCTCTGTCATGTCCCCTCAACCTCTGTATTCAGGCAGTTGCTTTTTCTTGGTGTTTCCACTCCCATAGTTTATCCTTTGCTTATGAATGGTGTTTTTTTCTCCTGGATCCCTGCAAGTTGTTCAGGGGCATTACACCGACACTAATGGAGAAGTCCATTACGTTCGATTATACCACAGTGTATTAGTCTCTGTGTAGAATGTTCTCCTGGTTCTGCTCCTCTCGCTCTGCATCACTTCCTGGAGGTTGTTCCAGTCTCCATGGAATTCCTCCACTTTATTATTCCTTTTAGCACAATAGTATTCCATCACCAACATATACCACAGTTTGTTCAGCCATTCCCCAATTGATGGGCATCCCCTCGTTTTCCAGTTTTGGGCCACCACAAAGAGCGCAGCTATGAATATTTTTGTACAAGTCTTTGTGTCCATTATCTCTTTGGGGTACAGACCCAGCAGTGCTATGGCTGGGTCAAAGGGTAGATATTCTTTTAGCACCCTTTGGGCATAGTTCCAAATTGCCCTCCAGAATGGTTGGATCAGTTCACAGCTCCACCAGCAATGAATTAATGTCCCTATTTTGCCACATCCCCTCCAGCATTCATTACTTTCCTTTGCTGTAATGTTAGCCAATCTGCTAGGTGTGAGGTGATACCTCAGAGTTGTTTTGATTTGCATCTCTCTGATTATAAGAGATGTAGAACACTTCTTCATGTGCTTGTTAATAGTTTTGATTTCTTTATCTGAGAACTGCCTATCCATTTCCCTTGCCCATTTATCAATTGGAGAATGGCTTGATTTTTTGTACAATTGATTTAGTTCTTTATAAATTTGAGTAATTAAACCTTTGTCAGAGGTTTCTATGAAGATTTTTTCCCAATTTGTTGTTTCCCTTCTGATTTTAGTTATATTGGTTTTGTTTGTACAAAAGCTTTTTAGTTTGATGTAGTCAAAATTATTTATTTTACATTTTGTGATTCTTTCTATATCTTGCTTGGTTTTAAAGCCTTTCCCCTCCCAAAGGTCTGACATGTATACTATTCTGTGTTTACCCAATTTACTTATGGTTTCCTTCTTTATGTTTAAGTCACTCACCCATTTTGAATTTATCTTGGTGTAGGGTGTGAGGTGTTGATCTATTCCTAGTCTCTCCCACACTGTCTTCCAATTTTCCCAGCAGTTTTTATCGAATAGTGGATTTTTGTCCCAAAAGCTGGGATCTTTGGGTTTATCGTATACTGTCTTGCTGAGGTCGCTTTCCCCCAGTCTATTCCACTGATCTTCCTTTCTGTTTCTTAGCCAGTACCAAATTGTTTTGATGACTGCTGCTTTGTAATATAGTTTTAGGTCAGGGACTGCAAGGCCCCCATCATATGTGTTTTTTTTCATTATTTCCCTGGATATCCTTGATCTTTTGTTCTTCCAAATGAACTTTGTTATGGTTTTTTCTAAATCAGTGAAGAAGTATTTTGGTAGTTCAATGGGTATGGCACTAAATAGATAAATAAGTTTGGGTAGGATGGTCATTTTTATTATATTGGCTCGTCCTATCCATGAGCAGTTAATGTTTTTCCATTTGTTCAAGTCTAGTTTTAGTTGTGTGGCGAGTGTTTTGTAGTTGTGTTCATATAGTTCCTGTGTTTGTCTTGGGAGGTAGATTCCTAGGTATTTTATTTTGTCTAAGGTGATTTTGAATGGGATTTCTCTTTCTAGTTCTTGCTGCTGAGCTGTGTTGGAGATATATAGAAAAGCTGATGATTTATGTGGGTTTATTTTGTATCCTGCAACTTTGCTAAAGTTGTTGATTATTTCAATTAGCTTTTTGGTTGAATCTCTAGGATTCTTTAAGTAGACCATCATGTCATCCGCAAAGAGTGATAACTTGGTCTCCTCCTTGCCTATTTTGATGCCTTCAATTCCTTTATCTTCTCTAATTGCTACTGCTAGTGTTTCTAGTACAATGTCAAATAGTAGAGGTGATAATGGGCATCCTTGTTTCACTCCTGATCTTATTGGGAATGCATCTAGTTTATCCACATTGCAGATGATATTAGCTGTTGGTTTTAGATATATACTGTTTATTATTTTTAGGAATGACCCTTTTATTCCTATGCTTTCTAGTGTTTTTAATAGGAATGGGTGTTGTATTTTATCAAAGGCTTTTTCTGCATCTATTGAAATAATCATGTGATTCTTGCTAGTTTGCTTGTTGATGTGGTCAATTATGTGGATGGTTTTCCTAATGTTGAACCAGCCCTGCATCCCTGGTATGAATCCTACTTGATCATGGTGAATGATCCTTCTGATCACTTGCTGGAGTCTTTTTGCTAGTATCCTATTTAAGATTTTTGCATCTATATTCATTAGGGAGATTGGCCTATAGTTTTCTTTCTCTGTTTTTGACCTGCCTGGTTTTGGAATCAGTACCATGTTTGTGTCGTAAAAGGAGTTTGGTAGAACTCCCTCTTTGCTTATTATGTCAAATAGTTTGTATAGTATTGGGATTAACTGTTCTCTGAATGTTTGATAGAATTCACAGGTGAATCCATCAGGCCCTGGGGACTTTTTCTTAGGAAGTTCTTTGATGGCTTGTTGGATTTCAATTTCTGATATGGGATTATTTAGGAATTCTATTTCCTCTTCTGTTAGTCTAGGCAGTTTGTATTTTTGTATATATTCATCCATTTCTCCTAAATTGGTGTATTTATTGCCATATAATTGGGCAAAGTAATTTCTAATGATTGCCTTAATTTCCTCCTCATTGGAGGTGCTGTCCCCCTTTTCATCTTTAATGCTGTGAATTTGCTTTTCTTCCTTCCTTTTTTTAACTAGATTGACCAGTACCTTGTCTATTTTGTTTGTTTTTTCAAAGTACCAGCTTCTTGTCTCATTTATTAAATCAATAGTTCTATCACTTTCGATTTTATTAATTTCTCCCTTAATTTTTAGGATTTCTAATTTGGTTTTCTGCTGGGGGTTTTTAATTTGATCGCTTTCCAGTTTTTTCATTTGCATTTCCAATTGATTGATCTCTGCTCTCCCTTGTTTGTTAATATAAGCATTCAGGGATATGAATTTACCTCTGATTACCGCTTTGGCTGCATCCCAAAAGGTTTGAAAGGATGTTTCGCCATTGTCATTTTCCTTGATGAAATTATTAATTGTTTCTATGATTTCTTCTTTAACTAAACGGTTTTGGAGTATCATATTGTTTAATTTCCAATTGGTTTTAGATTTGGTTTTCCATGTACCATTACTAATCATTATTTTTATTGCCTTGTGATCTGAGAAGGCTGCATTCATTATTTCTGCTTTTCTGCATTTGTGTGCTATGTTTCTGTGACCTAATGTATAGTCAATTTTTGTGAATGTGCCATGTGGTGCTGAGAAGAAGGTGTATTCCTTTTTATCCCTATTTATTTTTCTCCATATGTCTATTAATTCTAATTTTTCTAAGATTTCATTCACTTCTTTTACCTCTTTCTTATTTATTTTTTGATTTGATTTATCTAAATTTGATAATGGTTGGTTTAAGTCTCCCACTAGTATGGTTTTATTGTCTATTTCTTCCTTAAATTCTCCTAGTTTCTCCATTAGAAATTTGGGTGCTATATTATTTGGTGCATACATATTGATTAATGATATTTCCTCATTGTCTATAGTCCCTTTTAACAAAATATAATTACCTTCCCTATCCCTTTTGATCAGGTCTATTTTTGCATTGGCTTTATCAGATATCATGATTACCACTCCTGCCTTCTTTCTATCAGTTGAGGCCCAGAAGGTCTTACTCCATCCTTTAATTCTGACCTTGTGGGTGTCAACCCGCCTCATGTGTGTTTCTTTTTTTTTTTTTTTTTAATATATTTTATTTGATCATTTCCAAGCATTATTCGTTAAAGACATAGATCATTTTCTTTTCCTCCCCCCCACCCCCCATAGCCGACGCGTAAGTCCACTGGGCATTAGATGTTTTCTTGATTTGAACCCATTGCTTTGTTGATAGTATTTGCATTAGAGTGTTCATTTAAAGTCTATCCTCTGTCATGTCCCCTCAACCTCTGTATTCAGGCAGTTGCTTTTTCTCGGTGTTTCCACTCCCATAGTTTATCCTTTGCTTATGAATGGTGTTTTTTTTCTCCTGGATCCCTGAAAGTTGTTCAGGGACATTACACCGCCACTAATGGAGAAGTCCATTACGTTCGATTATACCACAGTGTATTAGTCTCTGTGTACAATGTTCTCCTGGTTCTGCTCCTCTCGCTCTGCATCACTTCCTGGAGGTTGTTCCAGTCTCCATGGAACTTCTCCACTTTATTATTCCTTTGAGCACAATAGTACTCCATCACCAACATATACCACAGTTTGTTCAGCCATTCCCCAATTGATGGGCATCCCCTCGTTTTCCAGTTTTGGGCCACCACAAAGAGCGCAGCTATGAATATTTTTGTACAAGTCTTTGTGTCCATTATCTCTTTGGGGTACAGACCCAGCAGTGCTATGGCTGGGTCAAAGGGTAGATATTCTTTTGTCGCCCTTTGGGCATAGTTCCAAATTGCCCTCCAGAATGGTTGGATCAGTTCACAGCTCCACCAGCAATGAATTAATGTCCCTACTTTGCCACATCCCCTCCAGCATTCATTACTTTCCTTTGCTGTTATGTTAGCCAATCTGCTAGGTGTGAGGTGATACCTCAGAGTTGTTTTGATTTGCATCTCTCTGATTATAAGAGATGTAGAACACTTCTTCATGTGCTTGTTAATAGTTTTGATTTCTTTATCTGAGAACTGCCTATCCATTTCCCTTGCCCATTTATCAATTGGAGAATGGCTTGATTTTTTGTGCAATTGATTTAGCTCATTATAAATATGAGTAATTAAACCTTTGTCAGAGGTTTCTATGAAGATTTTTTCCCAATTTGTTGTTTCCCTTCTGATTTTAGTTATATTGGTTTTGTTTGTACAAAAGCTTTTTAGTTTGATGTAGTCAAAATTATTTATTTTACATTTTGTGATTCTTTCTATATCTTGCTTGGTTTTAAAGCCTTTCCCCTCCCAAAGGTCTGACATGTATACTATTCTGTGTTTACCCAATTTACTTATGGTTTCCTTCTTTATGTTTAAGTCACTCACCCATTTTGAATTTATCTTGGTGTAGGGTGTGAGGTGTTGATCTATTCCTAGTCTCTCCCACACTGTCTTCCAATTTTCCCAGCAGTTTTTATCGAATAGTGGATTTTTGTCCCAAAAGCTGGGATCTTTGGGTTTATCGTATACTGTCTTGCTGAGCTCGTTTTCCCCCAGTCTATTCCACTGATCTTCCTTTCTGTTTCTTAGCCAGTACCAAATTGTTTTGATGACTGCTGCTTTGTAATATAGTTTGAGGTCTGGGACTGCAAGGCCCCCATCATATGTGTTTTTTTTCATTATTTCCCTGGATATCCTTGATCTTTTGTTCTTCCAAATGAACTTTGTTATGGTTTTTTCTAAATCAGTGAAGAAGTATTTTGGTAGTTCAATGGGTATGGCACTAAATAGATAAATAAGTTTGGGTAGGATGGTCATTTTTATTATATTGGCTCGTCCTATCCATGAGCAGTTAATGTTTTTCCAATTGTTCAAGTCTAGTTTTAGTTGTGTGGCGAGTGTTTTGTAGTTGTGTTCATATAGTTCCTGTGTTTGTCTTGGGAGATAGATTCCTAGGTATTTTATTTTGTCTAAGGTGATTTTGAATGGGATTTCTCTTTCTAGTTCTTGCTGCTGAGCTGTGTTGGAGATATATAGAAAAGCTGATGATTTATGTGGGTTTATTTTGTATCCTGCAACTTTGCTAAAGTTGTTGATTATTTCAATTAGCTTTTTGGTTGAATCTCTAGGATTCTTTAAGTAGACCATCATGTCATCCGCAAAGAGTGATAACTTGGTCTCCTCCTTGCCTATTCTGATGCCTTCAATTTCTTTATCTTCTCTAATTGCTACTGCTAGTGTTTCTAGTACAATGTCAAATAGTAGAGGTGATAATGGGCATCCTTGTTTCACTCCTGATCTTATTGGGAATGCATCTAGTTTATCCCCATTGCAGATGATATTAGCTGTTGGTTTTAGATATATACTGTTTATTATTTTTAGGAATGACCCTTCTATTCCTATGCTTTCTAGTGTTTTTAATAGGAATGGGTGTTGTATTTTATCAAAGGCTTTTTCTGCATCTATTGAGATAATCATGTGGTTCTTGCTAGTTTGCTTGTTGATGTGGTCAATTATGTGGATGGTTTTCCTAATGTTGAACCAGCCCTGCATCCCTGGTATGAATCCTACTTGATCATGGTGAATGATCCTTCTGATCACTTGCTGGAGTCTTTTTGCTAGTATCCTATTTAAAATTTTTGCATCTATATTCATTAGGGAGATTGGTCTATAGTTTTCTTTCTCTGTTTTTGACCTGCCTGGTTTTGGAATCAGTACCATGTTTGTGTCGTAAAAGGAGTTTGGTAGAACTCCCTCTTTGCTTATTATGTCAAATAGTTTGTATAGTATTGGGGTTAACTGTTCTCTGAATGTTTGATAGAATTCACAGGTGAATCCATCAGGCCCTGGGGATTTTTTCTTAGGAAGTTCTTTGATGGCTTGATGGATTTCAATTTCTGATATGGGATTATTTAAGAATTCTATTTCCTCTTCTGTTAGTCTAGGCAGTTTGTATTTTTGTATATATTCATCCATTTCTCCTAAATTGGTGTATTTATTGCCATATAATTGGGCAAAGTAATTTCTAATGATTGCCTTAATTTCCTCCTCATTGGAGGTGCTGTCCCCCTTTTCATCTTTAATGCTGTGAATTTGCTTTTCTTCCTTCCTTTTTTTAATTAGATTGACCAGTACTTTGTCTATTTTGTTTGTTTTTTCAAAGTACCAGCTTCTTGTCTTATTTATTAAATCAATAGTTCTATCACTTTCGATTTTATTAATTTCTCCCTTAATTTTTAGGATTTCTAATTTGGTTTTCTGCTGGGGGTTTTTAATTTGATCGCTTTCGAGTTTTTTCAATTGCATTTCCAATTGATTGATCTCTGCTCTCCCTTGTTTGTTAATATGAGCTTTCAGGGATATGAATTTGCCTCTGATTACCGCTTTGGCTGCATCCCAAAAGGTTTGAAAGGATGTTTCGCCATTGTCATTTTCCTTGATGAAATTATTAATTGTTTCTATGATTTCTTCTTTAGCTAAACGGTTTTGGAGTATCATATTGTTTAATTTCCAATTGGTTTTAGATTTGGTTTTCCATGTACCATTACTAATCATTATTTTTATTGCCTTGTGATCTGAGAAGGCTGCATTCATTATTTCTGCTTTTTTGCATTTGTGTGCTATGTTTCTGTGACCTAATGTATGGTCAATTTTTGTGAATGTGCCATGTGGTGCTGAGAAGAAGGTGTATTCCTTTTTATCCCTATTTATTTTTCTCCATATGTCTATTAATTCTAATTTTTCTAAGATTTCATTCACTTCTTTTACCTCTTTCTTATTTATTTTTTGATTTGATTTATCTAAATTTGATAATGGTTGGTTTAAGTCTCCCACTAGTATGGTTTTATTGTCTATTTCTTCCTTCAATTCTCCTAGTTTCTCCATTAGAAATTTGGGTGCTATATTATTTGGTGCATACATGTTGATTAATGATATTTCCTCATTGTCTAGAGTCCCTTTTAACAAAATATAATTACCTTCCCTATCCCTTTTGATCAGGTCTATTTTTGCATTGGCTTTATCAGATATCATGATTACCACTCCTGCCTTCTTTCTATCAGTTGAGGCCCAGAAGGTCTTACTCCATCCTTTAATTCTGACCTTGTGGGTGTCAACCCGCCTCATGTGTGTTTCTTGAAGACAACATATGGTAGGGTTTTGGATTCTAATCCATTCTGCTATTCGTCTACGTTTTATGGGTGAGTTCATCCCATTCACGTTCAAAGTTATGATTGTCATTTGTGGACTCCCTGGCATTTTGATTGCCTTCCCTAATTCTAACCTTTTCTTCTTCGGCTCTACCTTTTAGTCCAGTGATTTACTTTGAATCAGTCCCCCTTGTCCCCTCCCTTGATGTTTCCCTTTTTAGTCCCTCCCTTTTTGTTCCCTCCCCCTCCCCCCTCTCTTTCCCTCCCTTTTTGTTCTCCCTCTCCCCCTCCCCCCCTTGGTTTCCCCTTCTCCTTACCCTTGTTGGGTAAGATAGAATTCAAGATCCCAATGGATCTGGATGTTTTTCCCTCTCAGAGCTGATTTCCCTGAGATTGAGGTTTAAGTAACCCCCCCCCCCTCTTCCTCTCTTTCTTATAGGAGTTTTCTTCCCCTCCCCTTCCCATGTGAATCTTTGTGTGAGAATGATTATTCTATTTGGTCTTTCTTTACCCCCTATTTATACATTACATTTTCCCCACATGTTAGTATACATAGGTTGATATAAATGTAGTCCTCATAGAAGAGAGTTTGAGTTAAAGAAGAAGATAACATTTTCCCCTTTCCTTAATATTTACCTTTTCAGGTATTCCTTGCTCTTTGATTTTCGGTATCAAACTTTCCACAGAGCTCTGGTCTTTTCTTTGCAAAAAGTTGGAAGTCTTCTATTTTGTTGAATGCCCATACTTTCCCTTGGAAGTATATAGTCAGTTTTGCTGGGTAGCTGATTCTTGGTTGGAGACCCAGCTCTCTTGCCTTTCTGAAGATCATGTTCCATGCCTTACGATCATTCAGAGTAGAACTTGCAAGGTCTTGGGTGACCCTGATTGGCATTCCTTTATATCTAAATTGTCTTTTTCTGGCTTCCTGTAGGATTTTTTCTTTTGTTTGATAGCTTTGGAATTTGGCAATTACATTCCTGGGAGTTGTCTTTTGGGGGTTTAGTGTAGGAGGTGTTCTGTGAGCTCTTTCAGTGGCTGTATTGCCCCCTTGTTCTAGAATCTCTGGGCAATTTTCTTTGATTATATCTTGTATCACCATGTCCAGTTTGGTGTTTATTTCTGGCTTTTCTGGGAGTCCAATTATTCTTAAATTATCCCTTCTCCCCCTATTTTCCAGATCTATCACCTTGTCGGTGAGATATTTTATGTTCTCTTCTAATTTCTTGGTATTTTGGCTTTGCTTTATTGATTCTTGCTCTTTTACACGATCGTTGTCTTCCAGCTGCCTGATTCTGGCCTTTAAAGCCTGGTTTTCTTTTACAGTTTGGTCAAACTGGTTTTGTAGATGCGTGAATTTCTTTTGCATTATTTCCAACTTTTCCTCCCAGAAGGCTTCCATCTTTTTGGTCATTTCTGATTCAAATTCTTCATAGGTTTGTGGAGAGTTTCCATTTCCTTTGGAAGGTTTTGGAGCATTTTCTTTTATATTATCTTCTGTCTGCTCTGTATTTTGTATTTTGGCTCCATAGAATGTGTCCAAAGTCGCCCCTTTCTTCTTATTTTTCTTGGTATTTTGGGGCTTCTGTGGTTCTGTGGAATTTGCCATTTCTGAATGTGGAGGATTAGTTTTTCTTGCCTCTGTCTGGTGTTCAGAGGCAGTCCTGGGCAGATGGTTCTATGAGCTTTCCCTGGGTTAAACTGAATATGCCTCACTGGAACTGGAATGGAAGGGTCGGACTACGAGGCCACACTCTCCCCCCGGCTCGCTTTCCGGAAGTTGCCTTCAGAATCGCTGGCCGTGAGGCTGTTTCGTCGGCCTGCGGGGGGATGGGCTGCAGCTTTCCCAAGCTCCGGGCAAGGACTTTCACTGAGACTTGGATAGCAGGATCCAGCCCGTGAGGCTGTCTTGCCCGCCCTGAGGGTTGCTGTTGTTTCGACCAGCTCTCTGCAGCGGAAGCCCCAGGCAGTAACTTTCACCGGGACTGTAGAAGGCCCTGAGGGTTCTGCTCTCTGAGCCCGGCCGGGCTGCGGCTTCCGGGAGCCTTGGACTCTGCGCTCCTACCCCTGAGGTCCGAGGGATCTCGGGTTCTGGCTTTTAAGGGGAGCCGTACCTTTTGAACCGGGTCCAGGTCCAGGAGGAGGGTTCCCAGGGTCTGTGCTGTTGATCGTTTTGAGTTTCGGCGCCTTAGGAGCTTATCGTTTGAGATCGGTCGGGAAGGGTTTTCCGGAGATCTGAGCTTTAGCTTTCTCTAAGCTGCCATCTTAACCGGAAGTCCGACCTTTGTCTTTTTTCTAAAGCACATAGTTCTTACTCAGAAAAGGCAGGATGTTGAAAAGTCATGGGATTTGGATGTGGAGTTATAGGAGCTGAATTTTTATCCTGGATTTGCCTGTTATCATCTGTGTGATCTTGGGCAAGTCACTGAAAGTTTCTCTGCCTTATTTTCTGTCAGTCTGACTGATGAGGGTTCAACCCAAGAAACCTTGAGACCAGAGTTAAGGTAATTTAGCAAAGCTTTAATGGAGGAAGGAAGCAGCAAGGGAGAGCCTGGTGCTAGGAGACTTGGTGAGGTAGTCCTCCTAGTGAGGGTGGGGGAAATGGAGGAAAGGAGCTGCAAGGGGCAAGTCAATGCAAAAAGAAGTTCTACCTGGGTGGGGAGAGATATAGGATCTTAGAGGTTTGGGGAAAGAAGAGGAAGTAGGCAACAAGGCAAGTTGGATCAGTTTCATTGGCTTCTTGGTCTAGGTTTTCAACCATGTAGGAAGTACATATTATGTATTTGTTTTGGAGATGACAGGCTGAGGAACAGAGTCCTGGTATTCTGCCGTGAAGGTGTTTGTGGGGGCTTTTTGTACCAAAGTCTGTCATTTTCCTCACCAGTAAAATAAAAGAAGTCTTGGGCTAAATATTCTTCTCTATGAATTTTGCAGTTGCAGAGAGTATAAAAAATTTCTGGAAACTTTCCTCACATAAAATATTAGATGGAATTTTATTCCTGGGATTAGGGGGAGAATAAATTTTCATAGCTAACAAACATCTTTAAAATCAACTGCTGAATTCCTGAGGGAACTTTCATGACTAGAATCTTGGAGAGATGCTCAGGGCCTGGGTAAATCAAACTAATTTGCAGAGTTGATAAAAATGTAATCAGAATATGCATTTGTACTTACAATTAAAACAATCTAAACAAAAGCACACTTTAAAAGTGTGCTAAGCCTTAGTGGTCAATCTAAAAGCACATTCTAAATTGTTTGTTTGGCTACTCTGATTTTGTTTAGAAGTAGAGCAAATTATACATAGTGTCTCCTTAAAAGGTGGGGAGCAGAAGACTCTGAAACTCTGATGAAAATAATAAATAGTGAGATCATGACAAAGCGGAGAAGAGTGCTCAAAATGGAGATAGGTAAACTGGTATTCAAATGCTAACTCCTTGGAATGTTGATTACTAGCTTTGTGGTCAAAAGCAAATTATTTAATCTCTCAGAGCCTCCTTACCAAATGTCTATTTGGGATTCAAAGCCCTTCATAGCCAGCCTCTTCCTACCTTTCCAAACTTTTTTATACTTTACTCTTTTAAACAAACTATGATACTATCTATCCATTGACAGTAACTGTCTGGTCATTCCACGAACAAGACACATCTCTCTGCTCTGGCTATTTTCTCTGGCTATTCCCCATACTTGGAATGCTCTCCATCCTCTACTCTAACTACTGACCTCCCAAGTTTTCTTTATATCTAAAATAAAATTTCTTCTTTGCCTGGAAGCATTTACCATCCCCTCTTAATTCTAATGCCTTGTCTCTGTTTATTATTTCCTATTTATTCTGTATAGAGCTTGTTAGAGATACATATGTATATTTACACATATATAAAACAAACAAATACACATATACATATATAATGTATACACATAAACACATGTATACATATATATTTTTTCCATATCTCCCCTCTCAGACTGTAAGCTCCTTGAGGGGAAGGGCTGTCTTTTGCCCTTTTTTGTATCCCTAGGATATAGCACAGTAGTATCTGTCACATTGTAGGTTTTTAATCAATATTTACTGAATAATTAAGATATGGATATTATCTCTAGTGTCAACCTCAAGATATGATGTTCACATAATATAATATATTTAAAATCCTTTTAAACTTTAAAGTGCTATATAAATAAAGATATTATTATAAAAATTACACAGAAATATTTCCTTAAAATATTTAAAATTTTACTAGATGGTGTATAATTTAAGAAGGATACAGGATGGAAAAGAAGAGAAGACAGGTATTTCTTGTTTTTCTTTCCAACGGGCTCCCTTAATTGCTTGTGATAAGTTTCATTAAGTGAAGCCACACTCAAGCTCACTTGTCTGTAGTTTCCATATTCCATTAGTTTCCTTTTTTGGAAAACTGGGAAAACATTTGCCCCTTTCTATTCTTGGTAATAAAAAACTTTTTCTATTTTCCATGATTTTTCAATTCAACACTGGTCCAGCATTCATATTTGGCTAAGGATGTCATAATCAGGGTTATTGGAGTGCTTTCTTACTATCTCATTATTTTTCTTGGATATTTATTCCCTGTTTGTAATTTTTGTTTTATCATCCCTATAGAGTAAAGGTCATTCTTCTCATAGCAAAGATAATTATTATAACTGACATTAGTATAATGCTTTAAAGTTTTCAAAGCCCTTAAAATATCTCATTTGGTTCTCATGATAACTCTAGGAAGTAGATTCTCCTATCATTCCCATTTTATAAGTGAGAAAAATGAGACAAATACAAGTTAAATGACTTGCCCAGGGTCACAAATCTAGTAAGTGAGTGAGCAGATTCAAACTAGGTATTCCTGACTCCAGGTCTAACACCCTATCTACTATTCCACCAAAAAAAGGTAAGAACCCCAAACTCCAACTTCTCCATGTTTTTGAATTTTATTGTTTCTTCTACCACTCTTAATACCTTTGAATCACTCTTTTGATCTGTTCCCCAAACTCCATATCTATTTTCACTTTCTATGTAGGTGCTCTGTAATACACTCCAATGACAAAATCACTTCTATTTCTCCTTCTTTTGGTCTTCATCCAAATACTCTATGTCATGCTTTACTCCCGCTGCTTCCTAGATTTCCTCAGGTGAGTATACCTTCTAAATATAGAACCATATCCCACCAGCCTCCCCTGTCTTACCTTTGTATATTCTGTTTCTTATAAATAGTATATACCAAGCAGGAGCAACAATCTCATTGCACCAAGTCTCAGTGATACCTATGAAGTCAGAGTGGCTCCCTTGTGCAAACTTTGGACTTTGTCTATAGGGTCATAGTCTTTACTTCTCTTTCCTTCCCAAGACATTTTTTCTGTCTTTGCTCTCCCACCCCATTCCACCTTTCTTTCTTTGACTATTCTCTATAGCATCTAGCTTTAGGATATACACCCATTGCTGTTCAGTTGCTTCTCATGTCTGACTCTTTGTGATACCATTTGGAATTTTCTTGGCAAAGATATTGGAATGGTTTGGCTTTACATTCTCTAGTTCTTTTTACAGAGAGGTAACTGAGGCAAACAGGGTTAAGTGACTGTCTCAAGGTCACACAATTAGTGTCTGTGACCAGATATGAACTCAGGAGGATGAGTCTTCCTTACTTCAGGTCTGGCACTCTATCCACTGTACCACCTGGCAGCCATATATGCATATATAGTTTGTCTCCTTCAGTCTTATCAGTTTAAAATCCAATTGATTCAACTTGCAAGTTTTTTGGAAAATATATTCTTATCAGTTTTTATTAAATGTATTCCATATATTGTCAGGAATTTCAACTCATTCTCAGATACTACCTGCTTAACCAACTTAGCAGCCCTGCCTAAATGAAAATATGTATGTATGATGAGAAGCTTTAGAATCTGCAATTTTACTATACATGTTAAAGAAAGATCACTTTTAAACTGTAACCAGCTTTCTTTTATATCACCCATTTAAGTTGCCTAGATCAAATTCTTTAACCTACTATTATACTGTGAGGTAAATCAAATAGTTAGAATGCCAGTAGCTTCATTACATATTTCATTTAAAATCTCTGATAATTTATTTTATTTCTGATATGTTTTGATAATCTTATAATAGAGAATTATTTATATTTGAAATGGAATATGGGCATATTAGAGAAATGATCATTGTATGTGTTTGATGATTATTTGATGTCAGTCTAAAATCCACATTTACCTATTAGCCGGTTTCAATTTCTTTATTTGAAGAATTTGGCTGCTTTTAACAAAAGCACATAAGTAAATTTTATTGGAATTTTCAAACCATACTACAGAGAAAAATGAAAACATTATGAATGTAAATTTAAATGTAAAAAGCAGTACAATGTAAAAAATAGGGTACTATTTTTGGAGCTGGGAAGAATGTGCTTCAAGTTTCCCCTCTGACATTGAATAAGTATGTGATCTTGTTCCAGTCACTTACCCTTTGTGTAACTCAGACACTTCTCTCATTATTTATGGAAGCATTACATTGGCATTGGTGGAGGGAACTTCCAACATTCAGTTGGTCACCAGCAATGAAACCGCTGATTCCTAATATAGTCAGAATGACTTCAATTTATTAGTTAAGAATATTAAATATTAAAATTCTATTGAAAATATGAATGTGCTTCAAATCTGAAGGATTCTTTGCCAATACTTTTTGACACGACAAAGCAATCCATATGACCAATTATAGTCATTTCCCCCTGCTGTTTGCAGGGAAACTTGATTGTAAAAAATGTAAGGGGAAAAATAGGCTTTTGGAAAGTTGTGGTCAAAAGTTCTCATTATCCTTCCTAGATTTTTCCATCAGCAGTGACGTATGATACTCTATGAAAAATTGAGAGAATAAGACAAAAGTTGCAACAAACATTCTTTGCCCTCTGGTTCTAACAGTATAGACAGAGAATAAATGCTCCATTGTCTTATCAGTATTGTAAGAAATCTGACAGGGAAAGACATTACTGAATTTCAAGTATTAGGGAAGATTTTTGGAGAAAGAAGCACTTGAGAGGATCTTTAAGATATCGATTCAAAAGTCAAAAAGGGAAGGGAGTGTAAAAATAAATTGGTGAGTTTTAAAAATAAAATATTTAGATGGAAAAACTATTCAATATAGGTTCAAAACTGTTCAGATATTTTTGATAGAGGTAATAAAAAATATATTCATGAATGAAGTGAAGCTCAAATGTGAACTTCCCTTCAGGGCCTGGCGCAAGGATGCTAAAGAGACTCTTATTATAAAAATAAATTATTAATTGATATATATGAGGATAAAGAAAGATTTCTAATTCTAAGGGATTCTAAATCCACCCAATTAAACTCCCAGGTTCTGGAAGGAACTGCTTCTCCTGTATTTCACAGGCTACACTAATTCTCCCTGATCTGACTAACTCAAATTTATACTATCTAAATAAAACTACCACTATTATCTTAATAAATCTTAACTTCACCTTCAAATTATAAAATAGCAAAGGCTAGCTTGCTGAGTCTCAACAAAAATCAAGTTAGGACTCTGAGTCTGTCTAAACAAAAGACCAGATTTTTCTTTGGTTTTCTCAGAGTTAAACAATCCATAAAAACCACAATAAATAGTCAATAGGGTTTCCCAAGTAGGGAAAGGAAAACACTGAGCTCCTTCAGATCTTTCCCTCAGACAGAGAGAATCAGAGGCAAAGATGTTACCTCCTCCAGCCCTGAAAGTCTCTGAGTGTGTGTCTCTGCCAACTTCCAGAGACCAACTCCCAACTGCCAGAGAGAGGAATTGACACAGAAAAACAGTTACAACTGTCAACATCTGAAATCAACATACTCTCTCAGCACTGCTTCAAATTCCTGTTCTTTCTCAATCGAGCCACTTTACTTCTTATCCCTAAACTATTAAAACAATACTTATTTTCTAATTTCATCCTTACAGGAGAGATCATTCTAGTAGAATCAATTAGAGAGAAAAACCTTAGCTGGGCTTCCAAGCATTCCTGATCAACTAGAAGGCCCCTGATGTTTTCCTTTTGATGTCTTCTCTCATTATGTGGTGAAGCAGGAATAAGAAATAATGGTGTCATGGTATCATCACTCTCAAATATAATCCTACTTAATCATGAACTTTTTTTAAGAGTACCTTTCTATTTCATTAGTTTTCCTGACCAAGATAAGCTCTTTACTTTTGACTTCTTCTATTTGAGTAGACACATTGGTTCCTACCTCTCTTCTAATTAAAAGCTTATTTCCTTATTTACATGTTGTGAAAACTTAATTTACACTGGCTCATTGGTTTTCTACTAATATCTGATCCATCTACTTTCTGATACAGGTTGACTTCTTTTAAAGGGATTATAGTTCCTGTACTATACTTTATAGGTAATTGTAGAAGAATTTTAATGGAAATTTTGACTCTGATTTTTATTTCTCATGCTGATTTTAGAACTTGATTAATAAGTAGAATGTGACTTGCCTGGAATCATACAGTCAGTAGTATGTGTATATTGGTTGAGAAACTTCTATCCAAGTATAAAGAGGTTTTTCAAAAGAAGATGGCCAGTAGGCATTATGTCTTTTTGATCATGACTATTAATTCAACAGGGAAAAAATGGGATCACAGGGGGTAGAGCCAAGAGGGCAGAGTAATCCAGCAGCTCTGTGCCACCATGAGAATAATCCTCTCTGACAAAGATAAAATATCACCACAAAATGAATACAGGAGTAAAAGAACCAACAAGGAGACAGAGTGAAAAAACTTTCAAGAAAAGAAAAACCCAAATGGTAGGCAGAGAACATCTTGGCCAGGGGGATGAGAGAACAGATCCAGAAAGAGACTATAGCAAGGAAGGATAAGCAAGCCAAGAGCCCCTCCACTCCACCTCTGCTGTTCCAGGTTCAAAACCTAAGCCCAAGCCAACAACCAGATACTGAGATCCTGCTTGGGCAAATAGTGGTACAAGCCAACTCATACCCCTTGCAATTTCAAACCTGTGGAGTAGTCTGGAGTCTTATCCCAGGGTAGTCTGGAATGAAGTGGGTTGATCCATGTGTACCCAGAATGAAGCCAGGAATCCTAGTCTGGACTTCAGATAAGGGCATAGTACACAGTTTGGGGTGACTGATAGTACTAAATACTAAGTACTGATCTTTTTTGCCTAAAGCTCAGGGTAGATTTCCAGGACAGGGCAATCAAGGGTTTACCTGATTTGATCAAGTACACAGTGAGACCAAAAATTTGAGCCCAAGCCTAGGGCTAGAATTTGATCAACACTTGACCTGATCAAGTTCAGAGTGAGATGAAAAGGTTACAACTAAGCCTGAGGTGAGTCTTTAAGCTATCTGAATCTCAAGGGTCAATAAAATCAGCAGGAGGAGGGGGCTTTCAGTACTTTCAGCCTTCAGACCATCACATCATCCCCCAAGCCTACATATATATATATATATATATATATATATATATATATATATATATATATATATATAATTAGATAGGGAAAATGAGCAAACAACAAAAAAAGGCACCTAACTCTAAAGAATTTTCATGGAGTCAGGAACAAGGTATAGACAACAAAGGGGACAGTGAAAGGAAAGGAAACACACCCAAAGTCCAAAAGAAAAGTATGGATTGGACACAAAATCTGGAAGAGCTCAAAAAAGACTTAAAAAATAAATTAGGAAAGGCAGAGGAAAAGTGGGAAAGAGAAATGAAAGTGATGCAAGGAGAAAGGAAAGTGATGGAAGAAGAAACAAGCCAATTGAAAAAGGAGAACCAAAAATGGACAGAGGAAAATAAGGCCTTAAAAATCAGGATTGATCATCTAGAAACTAATGATTTCATGAGAAATCAAGAAACAATATAGCAGAATCAAAGGAATGAAAAAAGCAGAGGAAAACATGTAATATCTTTTTTTAGAGGGGGGAGACTAAAACATGTAATATCTTATTGAAGAAACAACTGACTCACAAAATAGATCTAGGAGAGACAATTTGAGAGTTATTAGATTTCCTGAAAGCCACTATCAAGAAAAAAACAAACAGACCTTGGACATCTAAGAAATTATGAAAGAAAACTATCCTGAGATCCTCAAATAAGAAAATAAATTTGAAATTGAAAGAATTCACAATCACCTCCAGAAATAAATTCTCAAATGAAAACATCCAGGAATGTAATAGCTAAATTCAAGAGCAACCATGCCAAGGAGAAAATATTTCAAGCAGTAAGGAAGAAGCCATTCAAATACCATGGAGCTACAATCAGGATCACATAGGACCTACTGGCTTCTACATTAAAGGATCAAAAGGCATGGAATATGATATTCAGGAAGGTAATGATTTGGAATTATAACCCAGAGTCATTTATTGAGCAAAACTGAGTATATTATTTCAGGGAAAAATTTGGACATCCAATGTGGTAGAAGATGTCCAAGCATTCCTGAGGAATAAGTCAGATCTAAATAAAAAATCTGAAGTCCAAACATGAGATACAACAGAAGTCCAAAAAAGGTAAATCAGAAAGAGAAAATTTAAGGCACTCATTAAGGTAAAAATGTTTATAGGTGTACATATAAAGAGAATTTCTGTAATTCTCAAAAATTACTCTTAATAGTAGAGAAGATAGAAGGATTTACCCAGAAAGAGGGTTGAGAAGTAAGCTGATTATGATTATATGATGTAAATGATAATAGAAGATGATATGATATATATGTAAATGTGATGAAATGAAACAATATGTATATATGATATGCATGCATATGAATAATATGTAAAAAATCAAAGGGTGAAAGAGAGGGTTTCATTGAGAGAAAAGGGGAGGGAGAGATAGAAGATGGGTAAATTATATAACATAAAGAACTGTGAAAAATCATTACAGAGAGGGGAGAATAAGAATAGTGACAGGTAAGGTTTAAACTTTACTCTCATCTTAACTGTCTCAGAGAAAGTAAAACAAGTATACCCAGTGGGGAATAGAATTCTATCTCACCCTACAGAGAAGTAGAAGGGTAATAAGACAAGGGAAGGGAAAGGTGATTGAAGGGAGGGAGGTAACAAAAAGTAAATTACTAGTGAGGAAGAACAGAGTGAAAGTTAATAGAGCATGATCAAAAGGAGATAAGATGATGGAGGGCAATGCACAGTTAGTAATTATAATGCTGAATGTGAATGGGATGAACTTACCCATTAAATAGAAGCTGATAGCAGAATGGATTAAAAACCAGAATCCTACTTTATGTTGTTTAAAAGAAACACATTTGAGGCAGGGAGACACACAGATTCAAAGTAAAGGACTGGAGCAGAATTTATTATGCTTCATCTAATGTAAAAAAAGGAGTAGCAATCATGATACCAGACAAAGCCAAAGTAGGAATTTATCTGATTAAAAAAGATAAGGAGAGAAATTACATTTTGTTAAAGGCTACTGTAATATTGAAAAATAATATTATGCTAGATTTAATATACTAAATGTAATATTTAGAAATTTGTTTGGAAATATATTAGTTAAAAATTATTGTGGTCATTTTTTATAAAATAATTAACCCTTAAGTCAAGAGGATGATAGTAGCTTTTAACAGTTAAATTTTAATATATAAGAAAGAAATAAGAAGGGAATGAAATAGAAAAAATATGTCCCAGCCTGCCACCCTAATCTTGCCAGCCCACAAGAGTGTCTTCTGCCCCAGCCACCAATGCCAAATCTCAGACAAGCTGCCAGCTAGAAATCTTCAGAGAAAAGGCCTAGCCCCCTCCAAGATTTCATTTTTATAGTTCCCCTCCACATCATATCCTTTCCCTCTGTGGAAGTCTAACATATTTCAGGAACCAACCAAAGTCTCTCTGACCCAGACCCATAATCTCTAGTTCTGAGTCACTAATGGGCTGGCTCAGATGAGCAGAAAATTCATGACCCTGAGAGGTAGGGATTCCCTTTACATGGTACTATAAACAATGAAGGAATATCATTACTAAAAAGTTATGCACCAAATGCATAGCATCTGCATTTCTAAAGGAAAAATTAAAGGAGTTCAAGGAGGAAAGAGATAGTAAGACCATTTTAATGGGGGATCTCAACCTTTTCTTTTCAGAATTAGATAAATCGACTTGAAAAATAAATAAAAAAGAAGTAAGGGAAGTGAATGAAATGCTAGAAAAATTAGAGTTAATAGATATCTGGAGAAATATGAACAGGGATAAAAAGGATCATACCTTCTCAGCAGTACATGGTCCATATACAAAGATTGACCCAGTACTAGAGCATGGAAATATTGTAAACAAATGCAGAGAAGTAGAAATAATAAATGCAACTTTTTGGATCATAATGCCATAAATTATAATTAACAGGGATCCATTGAAAGACAACTTTAAATTAATTGAAATAAATGATCTGTTCAAAACTGGTGGGTCAAAAAAACCCCACCATAGAAATAATTACAGAGTTCATTAAAGTGAATGACAATGAGGAGACAGCATAGCAAAACCTATAGGATACAACCAAAACAGTATTCAGGGGAAATTTTATATCTCTGAGTGCCTATAGCAACAAAATCTAGAGGGGGAACATCAATGAATTGGACTTGCAACTTAAAAAAATTAGAAACAGAACAAATTAAAAATTCCCAGATAAAAACCAAATTGGAAATCCTTAAAATTTGAGGAGAAATAAATAAAATTGCAGTTAAAAGAACTCTTGAACTAAGTAATAAGACTATGAGATGGTACTTCAAAAAAATAGATAATGTACTTGTTAATCTAATAAAAAAGAAAAAAGAGAATCAAATTAATAGAATCAATGATGAAAAGGGTGATCTCTTTAATGAAGAGGAAATTAAGGTAATCCTTAAGAACTATTTTGCCCAATTATATGGCAAGAAATATGACAATCTAGGTGAAATGGGTGAATATATACAAAAATACAAATTGTCTAGATTAACAAAAGAGGAAATAGAAAACTTAAATAATGCCATCTCAGAAAAAAGAAATTGAACAAGCCACCAAGGAACTTCCTAAGAAAAAATCCCTAGGACCTGATGGATTCATAAGTGAATTCTTAAAAACATTTAACAAACAACTAATTCCAATATTATAAAAAATATTTGACAAAATAAGCAAAGAACAAGTCTTATCAAATTCTTTTTATGACCCTAATATGGTATTGATTCCAAAGCAAGGCAGAACAAAAACAGAGAAAGAAAAGTATAGACCAATCTCCTTAATGCAAAAATTTTAAATAAAATAGTAGCAAAAATACTATAGCAAATTATCACAAGGAATATTCAGTATGATCAGGTGGAATTTATACCAGGAATGAAAGGATGGTTTTTAATATTAGGAAAACCATCCACATAATTGACCATATCAATAACCAAACTAACAGAAATCACATGATTATCTCAATAGATACAGAAAAAAGCTTTGACAAAATACAGTATTCATTCTTATTGAAAACACTAGAAAGTATAGGAATAGAAGGACCCTTCCTCAAAAAAAAAAAAAACCAGTATATATTTAAAACCATCAGCATGTATCTTCTCTAATGGGAATCAGTTAGAAGCCTTTTCAATAAGATCAGGAGTGAAGCAAGGATGCCCATTATCACCTCTATTTAATATTGTACTAGAAATGCTAGCAGTAGCAATTAGAGATGAAAACGAAACTAAAGGAATTAAAGGAGGCAGTGAGGAAATTAAACTATCACTCTTTGCAGATAATATGAAGAATCCTAGAAAATCAACTAAAAGGCTAGTGGAAATAATTAATAGCTTTAGCAAAGTTGCAGGGTACAAGATAAACCCACATAAATCATCAGCATTTTGGTATCTTTCCAACAAATTTCAGCAACAGGAGTTAGCAGGAGAAACTCAATTTAAAATAACTCAAGACAATATAAAAAATTTCAGAATCTATCTGCCAAGACAAACACAGGAATTATATGAACACAACTACAAAACACTTTTCACACAATTAAAACTAGATCTAAATAATTGAAAAAAACATTAATTGCTCCTGAGTTGGATATGCTAATATAATACAAATGAAAATCCTGCCCAAATTAATCTACTTATTTAGTGCTATGCCTATCAAACTACCAAAAAATTTTTTTTTATTGAATTAGAAAAAATCACAACAAAGTTCATCTGGAAGAACAGGAGATCAAAAATATCAAGGGAAATAATTTTATAAATGTAAAGGATGGGGTCTAACACTACCAGATCTTATACTGTACCATAAAGCAGTGGTCATCAAAACAATATGGTACTGGCTAAGAGACAGAAGGGAGGATCAGAGGTATAGACTAGGGATAAATGACCTCAGCAAGGTAGTGTTTAATAAACCCCCAAATCTCAGCTTTTGGGACAAGAACTTAGTATTTTACAAAAAACTGTTTAGAAAATTGGAAATCGGTTTGGGAAAATTTTGGTTTACAGCAACATCTTCTACCTTATACCAAGATAAATTCTAAGTGGGAAAAAGACAAATATTAAAGAGTGAAATTTTAAATAAATTAGGTGAACATGGAATAGTTTACGTCTCAGACCTGTCTGATCACCCTACAATGGGAGCTACTCTAAGATGGAAGCATACCTTGAATTTTCTAGGATCAAAATAATGAGTAAAGAAGTCTGAGATACAAATGTGAGATTGTATTCATATCTAGAAACAGAAATAATTCAATATTAGTAATTAATTTTCTCAAAGTTAATTGAACATAGAAACCTCTTTTCTGGTAAACATTTGATATCTTCATCATTTGGAGCAGGATAGTAACTAAGGTAAACAGAATTTTAAATTATAAATTTACTTGGAAACTGATGAAAAATTTGTAGAAATAACCCAAACACTAACAAAAATCAGTAGTTGGGGAAAAAAAGCAAGTAATCTTATTCCATATGTCCCCATTTCATCTCATCCCATTTCACCAAATTCAATTTAATCTAATTCAATCCAATCCATTTCAATTAGTACTATTTAAGAGATACTGTGCTAAACTCTGGGGATACAAATGGAATGAAAAATAATTCATGTCCAAGGAGCTTAAATTTAAATTAAATGTTTCAAGTTGTAAACAGATATGTACATACATATTAACTTGAGTTGGGAGATATCATAAATGTCTAAGAATTATTAAACAATCATATTATTTAGTCTTTAATTTTAATTTCTTCAGTGATTCTTTATTGAATATAATTTAATTATATATGCTCAGAATTAGATATAATTAATAGTTTTGCTTAAAAGCATTTATAATAATAGTTTGCAAAGAATATTATAAGCATGATTTTATCCTTACAACAATCCTGGGAGGCCAAAGGAAACTGATGTAAACTTTCCCTACGTTACATGACTAGTAAGTATCTGAGGCTGGATTTAAATTTCATATAGCTAGGTGGTACAGTCTGTAGAGTGCTAGGTCCGGAATCAGGAAACTCATGTTTATGAATTAAAATCTGACCTCAGATACTTACTAACTATGTGATCTCAAGAAAGCCACTTAACTATGTTTGGCTCAGTTCCTAATCTTTAAAATGATCTGGAGAAGAAAATGGCAAAACATTACAGTATCTTTGCCAAGAAAACCCCAAATAGGGCCACAAAGCGTCAGACAAAACTAAAAAGACTGAACAACTTTCTGACTCCATTTCCAGAACTCTATTCACAGTCAAATTTTGAAAAGGTGCCATCCATATCTGAGAATATGCAGATTAATTTCAGTTCTTATTCAGTAATTGCCAAAAGTCTATTAAATTTAATTTACTCAGATTTTTAACTTCTAAATCCTTTTTTGTTATTGTCTCATTCTCTTTTCCAGAGTCATTAAAGTTAATGTAAAGATAAAAGTCAGGATGATTATTGATGACATAGAATGTAATAGAGTACCTTAGTGTTTTCAATATCTGATCAGGCTCTAAATATTCTACAGTACCTGCTTTAGCCATCTTCATGGTGGTTGGAACAAGTAGTTCTCTTCTACCTATTCAGTGAGGGGAAGTTTTCACATGACTGGGATAGATGGTGCCCTAATTCTGCCAACAGTGAGGTCTGTTGTCTGTTTGAGGTCTGTTACTGTTAAACTTAACCTAATTTAGCCTATATGCTGTTACTCCTGCAAACTGCTATGATTAGAATAGTTTTTATTTGTCAGTTTCTTTCAGGAGATTAAGTGTTAGGTTCTTTCTATTTTCACTTTGCCTTCTGGGTCTAATCATTCTGAGAAGTTTTCCTTATTTCTCAAAAGATGATAATCAAGCTCTTTTTTTGGTTATGAATTTCACCTCTCTTTGACCTGTTTTCAAGGCCAGTTTTTAAAAAATAAGGGATATCTTGCACTTGTATTTTTTTACTCTTTTGACTTTGTTTTGTTGCCTCATGAAGGTCTGTTACCTTTTCTTTGATCCAAGAAGTCTGACCTTCAAGAAATCTAGAAGAGTTTCTTTAGCTTCCGTTTCATGGAAGATTATTGCATAAAGTCCAAAATAGAGTAAGAATTTCCTGTACATAGAAGTCTCTAGACTTTTCTAAGAGCTAAATGAATGTCCAATACTTTAAGTATTGTTTTTATGAAGTTTATCATCTGACAAAATAGAACCATATGACCAAGTTAATCTACCTGCTAAAAAATCTCCGGTCCACCAAAACTGCCAACAGAAAGGAAAGAGCCCTAGACACAGAAAGCCACCCAATTTATCTCTTGTCTACATCAGCAAATAATTAAAGGAAGAGAGTGGGCTCCTGGGAATCATAGTTTTGCTGTTAATTGTAGTTTTTAGGGTAATGGAGTCCAATTTCACAATCACACCCTGAGATCCTTTGGAAAACTAGTCTACCCAGTGGATCTTGTAAATGTAACCAACTTATAAATTACAATAATTTGTGGATAAAAGGAAAAATGAACAAAACTAATGATTGTGAGCCACATTGACAAAAAGCCAATTAGGGGGAAGTTCCCTATAGCATAAGAGTATACATATAAAATAAATGAATTATAACCCCCCAAAGTTCAATTTCACTACATCCCAAAGTTCATTCTAGATCTTTTGTTGCAGTGTGACGTTTCTGCAACCATCTCCATGGTGTCTTCTCTAACCAATTCACTTCCTGGATTCTGGGAGGTAGCAAGTTTCTTATCATAAAATTGCTCTCAAACAAGAAAAACATTTACAAAACTAGACTTTTATGACAGTTATACAATCCCCCCTGACGATGGTGTTGACAAACACACAGATCAACTGAGGTAACCACTAAAGCTCAATCCTTTCAATATTGGCTAAAATGCTCCCTCTTGGGGGCCCTTTAGGGGTATCACACCCCTTAACTTTCTCATCACTTGTATAAAACTATAATCCATTACAGGGTAATCAAACCCCTTGAGTTTGCTCCTTCCTTTGGCATGAGACTGTAACATCTCTAAAGACAAGCCTTTTATGTGTCCCATCCATTGTATTTTGGAGGAAAGGACTACAATAGTGAAAATCACTTCAGATTTTTATAAATCCACAGGTGGGAAATGTTTAGGTGTACCATGCTCCTTAGAAAAAACTTTCCACCTTCTGGATGAGACATTTAGATGCCTCATCTACTACATTTCTATAAATGTGGAGGTGGGGAATATAATAGGCACTTAATTCCAGAAGACCCTTTAAAATCAATTTAATTAAATTAAACATTTTTTAGATCATTAAAATTTCCTGGACATTTACAATGGTAGTTTTTCCAGTCCAGTCATAAGGGGAGATACAAATAAAGAGTATATATATATATATATATCAGCATATATAGCTAATTGCCAAAAAACAGTAACTTAAAGTGACATAGTGTAACATAACTTAACAAACAAAATAAAATCTTAATCAGTAATCAGCAATTACAATATATGTGACAGGATACAGACACTGAATTCAAAAGTCCTTTTTTTTCTAATTTCAATACAGAGATTTTCATAAAACAATGGAGTCTGAAAAGGCTTAAAAATCCACTCCAGACTTTTTCCCTTCCCAGGATCATTATCCATTTAGGTTCCTTTTTTGCTTTTGTTTTTATTTCATTTTTCAATTTCAAATCATTTAGGTTCCTTTTGTCACACCTCTGGGATCTCCCATAGTGAGGGAGAATTCTACACTGAGCACGGTGTGGATGAATCTCATTTGGGATGTATTGCAGAGACTGGGCAGGCCAGAATGGCAGGGAGGTATAGGGAGATGAATTTATCCCATGAATCTCAGACAAGCTAATTGCAAGGACCAGTGCACCCAGGAATGGTAGGAAGAAAAAACATCCTAAAACTGGGAACTGTTTGAAATAGGCTCTTTCATAGAGTGGGCCATTTTTGCAATTCTGCTTCCTGTTCGGAAGAAAAAGGAGGCAAGGAGATGGGTGCATACTTTAGTAAGAGCAAGGGATATTTGATGGACAACTCAGAATCTATACTGGCATCCAAAAGTATCAGATGACCCAGATAAAAGCCTTCAATATATTCATTATATTCTTCATGGAGAATTTTTTGAAAGACATCTGTAAAAATCCTGTAGAAGCAGAAGGTGTGGATGGACAGATGATAATCCTTACTAGTGTAGGAAGTAGCCACATGAATGAGACAATGTAATCACACAAGTAAGAAACATGGTCTCTAATCACCCTGTCCTGTGTTTGCTCAGGAAGGGGTAGATTTGGTAACACTATTATTTATTTCAGAAAAGGACATAAATTAAAACTAGTTCAAAAGCATAGAGACCAGTGCCAATAAAATTGAGATCCATTTATTTGTCTCTGGTTCATATTCTTTTATAAATTAGATGTAATGGGAGATAATAATCATTGCATATTATAGGCCATGAAGGGGAATATGTATCCCTTTGAAGTATTATAACTTTGAGGTGATGACAATTCTTCATCAGATTTAGTTTGTTAAAAATCTTGATCTATCACATTCTCTTCAATTCTTCTTAAAAGGACAAAAACCAGTTCTAAATGCTTTTTAGTTAGGGAACAAAACATTAGCAAAGATTATTTAAATATTATGAGTAAATTAAAATAAATTTAATTGAAGACACTACTTTATATTCAATGGAGGGTTTCTGGTAATCATATTGATAATAATACTAATAATTACTTGTTTGTTTTTGCAAAGTGACCTCTCAGTTTAACTTCTTTGTCAACTCTTGAACTAAAGTTTCACTAATATTTTAAGATGAAAGATCAAAATCATTTATATGTCCTTGCCTGAGGAATCTGATTTTTATTCATGGTAACAGTATGCTTAAAGCATTGATCAAAGGCCTATATGACAAACCAAATATACCACAAATATGGTTAAGTGATTACTCAAAGGATTGGGGTGGTAGGAGGTCCATGAGAGAATACCTTTTCAGAAAAAGCATCATTCACTAAACCAAAAGCAAATACATTTATAGAAATCAGCACAATATGTATAATCTGTCAGCTCCGAGTTAACAAAACACCTTTTTACCCCCTTTTTTCTTCACTCCCTCTCTTTCTCAGGTTTTTTTTTTTTCAGTTTATAGATGATTAGTTTTCAAAAACTGCTTACTGACTGGTAACTCAAACATTCCCATAAATTGCTTCTGCTTCTCACAATGAATGTTTTTCTTTCAGAATCAGACAGTACTGGGTAATTCAACTGCCCAATCTAAAATTTAGTGGGGAAAAAATGGTTTACATACAAAGAGCATCATTTAGATATGAAGCACCTGGCATTTATGCAATAGAATTTTTTTAGAAACCAATTTTAATAAAATATATATTAAAAGAAAACAAACCCAAGTACCTTTATTTTCATCAATGGATATCCCATGACATATTCTTGTTTTGGTTTTATTGACTACTAATCATATTCAATTAATTGATTGATTCATTTATTTAAGTGTTTAAGTAAGTATTCTGTACAATGTCCTATGTTAGTCAGTAGGGTACAAGAAGAAAAAAATGACCTTATCCTTGTGGAGATTACAATATAGTAATAAACAGTTCAAGAACAAAGATTAGATCATGTATTTTTTTAAAGAATGCACAAAAATTCAGTGGAGAATGAAGATGATAAAATGGTTTCAAGGTAGGTTTTTAGTTAACATTACAACAATAAAGAATGATTCATGCTAGGAGTGGGGGAGATCTTAGAGAGTTAAGGGTTAATGATCTAGATCCATAATTTTATCAGCACGGGTACTTTAGAAATGAAAAACTTCCCTTCATCTGTCCAGACTATCAACTACAGAGTCTTAGAAAATTGTCTGTGACACTGAGAGGTTAAGTAATTTCCTATATTTAACACAGTAAGTGTCAGAGGAAACAGTTGAAACCAGGGCGATATGCATTATTGTCTCTTTAGGGTCATATACAGTAATAAAAATTCTAGAGATGGGCCTGCTCTAATGTAACGCGTATTCTGAGAGTTAAGAAATTTAACAGATGGACTTCTAGAAGTCTGATTTTCCCAGGCTAGATGAGAGCTGTGAAGGTGAATTATCTGGGAATATGAACTATGTATACTAGAGAAGGGAGGGCTCAGGAGCAGTAATTTATAGTTCAGTCTAGGCAGATAATGTAAGACTGAGGCCATGGGGGTTGACTACTTTTATTAATCATCATCATCTACCTGCTCTCAGAGTTTGCTCTGAGTTTATTATTCTGAAGTTACTTGTTTCCTACACAGGGTAACAAGATTCCCAATATTTCAATATCACCTCCAACTCAGCATCTGAGGACATATTCTATTTTTTATTCTGGTTTAAGAGGTCCTCCCCAGCTGGAAGGAAGTAAAAACAAGATAGCCAGAGTACAAACATGTATTGACTATGGAACAGGTGGCTTTATTCCCATAGAGGAAGGGAATTTCAAAGCAATAAAGAATCAGAGAATGAAGTACAATTCTTGGCAAGCTTATATGCAAGTTTGATTGGGATCTTTGTGGCAAAGCTGTTCATAAGCTATTTTATATTTCACCTCCACTGAATGCAGCTGATCAATGCCAAATAGGCTCATTTCTCCCAGTGATTTTTCTCTCTGTGGCCAACTCTTTCCCTCTCGTGGTCTGCTGGTGTTGCTGCTACAATCATGGCCACAACTACCCTTGTATCAGTTACCATTCCACTCAGATGCCTGGGAAGAGAGAGTGATGCCAGCTACTTTTTCAAGATTTCACAAATCTATGTAGTCAAGGAAAATTGAGGAAACAAGAGGTGCTTCCATAGCAGATGAAGACTTCTTTGAAAGCTAAAAGCTGTGTGTTCATATTTGTGTGCGTGTTTTGTGTGTGCATGTGAACCATAATGTGAGTGAGTGTGTGTGTGTGTGTGTGTGTGTGTGTGTGAAGGACATCCCATTAATAGCACCATTCCTCTAGAATTCCAGGAATCATCCTTATATCCAAAGGCCCGAAGGACTGAGACTTCTTAAGGGTGGGGTTACTCCTTAAACATATTCACAGTTTTGACTCTGTTGCTGATAAAAAATAAATGTCCTCATGAGAGAAAGGAAAGGGATATCGAAGCACATGCTTTGAAGAGGGGGAGTAATGGGAAAGCAATTCATCACACACCCTTAAGGGAGTACTACAGAGTATTTTATGTTTCTTAGGATAACATTCAATCAGGGAGGACAAGAATATTTTTGATGGATACTTGTGATAATGGCAGTAAATGACCCTTAGAAACATGTTTATGGGATGAGCATCCAGACTCAGATCTCTTCTGGGAATTTTCCTGGTAATGTCTATGTACAAATTAAAATTAATATCAGTAAATAAAATATTATATTTTAGGAGATTTATTAATGATCATTAGAAATCAAGGAATAAAGAAGATACAAAATAAAGACCATGTGCCCATGGCTGATTAGCCATTTCAAAATCCCCAAGCTTAGCTTACCACTGCCACCATGCTGACTGTAAACCCAAGAAAGAGCCCCAAGAGGACCACCCACTTGCTGATATCCTCTGTCTAAAGGAAGTACATAACAAAAGGAAGTCAGTGGGCTCCCAGGAAATGTAGTTCTTTTTTAGGGTAACAGATTTTCAATTATAATTTCTTCCCTGAGATCTGTGGAAGACTAGTCTTTCCGATGGATCTTGTAAACATAACCAAATTTGAAATTAAAATAATTTGGGGATAAAAGGAAAAGATAATAAAACCAATGATTGCTAGGCACATTGACAAAAAGCCAGTTAGGGGGCAGTCCCCTTTGGCATAAGAGTATAGATATAAATCAAATGTATTCAACCCCACATGGTTCAAATCCCCACATCCCGAAGGTCACTCTGGATCTTCTGGTGCAGTGGTCTGTGGAGGTATCTTCATGGTGCCTTCTCCAAATAATTCACTTTCTGGATTTGGAGAGGTAGCATGTTTCTTATTCCAAAATTACCTCTCAAAAAGAATTTAAACTTTGCATTTTAGAACAATTATACATTCCCCCCTGAAGTGGGTGTTGAAAAACACAGGGATCACTTAGGAATGCATGACTGAGTTATGAGGTATATGAATCAATTGGCAAGAGAAATAAAAAACATAAAAAATCCAAATAAAAGAGAAAATAATTTGTGGATGAAATATAGACTATCAAAGTATTATGTGTAATAAGTCTAAGTAAAAGAAAAATAAATTTATAACAGGTCCTTGAATCAGGATTTTTGTATTCCACAAGTCTGTAGGACAAAATTCAGTACTATTTCACTTGCCCATTTGCAGCCAAGACTACAGGAATTTGCCATGCTATAAGAGAGAAAAGGGAATAGATTATAGGAGCAAATGGGAGCCAGGATGGAGCCAGAATAATCAATGTCATGTATTTTATATAGAGTGTGTGGTACAAGGAAGACCTATATTTAAAACATGTTACACAACTGCAACCTTGAATTTCACACATGATTAAGTCCTTAAGCTCTTTGAACAGAATGTCATCAATCCACATAGAATTGGTTTGGTCTCTTTGACTTTGTGCTCTATTAGCACTATGCAAGTAGCTTTGTGCTTCTTTGGCAATTATCAATGGCTCTTTTTATATTCCCTTTTCCTGGAATCAGACAGAATCATTTAACAAAGTCCCATAATTTTTTTAAAACAATCAATGGCATTATTTTTATAGTCTGAAGCTTTTGGGGTATGTATTAATATTATAGAAAATATGTACTTTAACTTATATTACTGCAAAATAAAAAAAGTTAAAGAAAATCTTCTCAATACTGGAGACATGTGATTCAAATACAAAAAGGAGAGAAAAAATAAAAATGAAATAATATATTTCACATGCAAACAAAACCAACAATAATAAGTTTTAAAAATAAAAAAAATATATCACTTACAATTATTGACACACTGTGTCAGCTAAGAAAAGATAGAATACAAAGGTTTCTCACCCCCAAATGAGATCCATTTCCTTTTCAAACTTGGCCATGATCCACTATTTACAAAGTAACAGTTTTTATAAAGAACAATAGTACAACAGGTAATGCATATTCAAGATCAAAATCCCCAAAGTTATAATAACCCATTTAGTGACAATAGGAAACAAACCCACTATCATATTTTACATGATTCTGCTGTATGACATTTAAAGCTAATAGATATATGTCACAGGTTTTTCAGGTATAGTAAATCTTTCAACCTTGGTTGAGATATTTTTAAACAAAGTAAAACTTATTTGGGTCTAGAACATTACTAAGAAATCTAAGATCCCTTAAAATAATTTTGAGATTTTTAGCTCATTAAATTTACCAAAGGTTGTTAATCAGGTTGATGGAATCCATCCAGCATCTGTTTGTATACAGCTTATTCAAAAATATTTGCTAAAACAACAAAATTAAATCATAAACAATCAGCAAAATATAATAAAATACAGAAACTTTCATAAAACAATGTAGTCTGAAAAGGCTTAAAATTTTAACCTCTAGTCTCTTTAAAGTTCCTTTCCCTATTTGTCCAGATTCCTTTTGTCAGATTTCTTTGGCTCTCCCATAGTGAGGGAGAATTCCTCACTGAATATGGTGAGGAGGAATCCCAAATTGTATGAATCTTAGAGACTGGGCAGGCCCACATGGCAAAGGGTTATAAGGAGATGAGTTTTTCCCCTGAATCTTAGGCAAGATAACTGAAAGGATTAGTCCACTCATGAAAGAAATATCTTAAAGATGGAAGCTGTTTGAATTAGGTAATGCATTGCTCTTTCATAGAATGAGTCATGCTTGTAATTTACTTCCTGTTTGGAAGAGTAATTTCCTTCTTCCCTTCCCTCGTGAGGTGAAGTGCTAGTTTCCCTAGCCACATGGAGAAGGAATTAGGAGCCTAATCATTGCCTAATGAAAATACACCCCAGTTTTTACCAGCTAGGTTGTGATTCTGAAGACACAAAGGCAGCTACTAGCAGCCCAACAGGTCTGGGGCTGGGGCTGGGCTGGGGCTGGAGATCAGGAGGAGGATTCAGAAGCAGGAACAGCTGGAGTCAGAGATCAGGAGGAGGATTCAGGAGTAGGAGCAGGCAGTATCAGTAACAATGCCAGAGGCAGCAGCGAGAAACTGAGGAACATGAGCTCAAGCAGATGGGCAAGAGAAATGGTTTATTTCTTGTTCACCAAGAGTCCCCTGGCTAAAAATAGGAAGAGAAAAAAAAACAAACAAACCAACAAACAAACTGGCAGGAGCAGGGCAGCAGCTTAGGTAGAGAGTTCTGAGTTCTCTCGGAGTTTGAGAGGAGAGTGGGGTGGAGAAAAGCCTTGGCAGGAGAAACATGGCTTAAAAAATGTATCTAAGCTATCTTAAAAAATGGAGAGTTTTTCTCATACCTTCTAGTTGCCAAAAACTATAAGAATTAAAATAAATGTCAATAATAAAAATGTTATATTTTAGGAGGTTTATTAAATGATCATTAGAAATCAAGGAATAAAGAGGATAAAAAATAAAGACCATGTGCCCATGGCTAATTAACCATTTTATAATCCCCTAGTTTAGCTTACCACTGACTTAGCTGCAAGCCCAAGAACGAGCTCCAAGAGGACTGCCCACTTGCTAATATCCTCTGTCTACAGGAAGTACACAACAACAGTAAGTCAGTGGGCTCCTGGGAAATGTAGTTGTTTTTTTAGGGTAACAGATTTTCCAGTATACATCTAGCTGTTGTTAGTTTAGGGCACATCGGCTGAACAAAAGTGAGAAGAGCTCTAAGCTTTCTATAGAATTGTACTCCTCAGAAATACAAGAGAAATTTATACATAAGCTGTGAAGAGAAGATTTGGGGAGTGGGTGGGAAGTGGAGTGGAAACATAGTTGATGATCATCATTTTTCTGATATAATGGTGAGAAGATTCTTGTTCAGGTGGACTGGGCTAGTTCATGAGATAGATCCCTTTCTACTTTAAAAACATGATTTTGTGATTTATTGTCATATACTTAATACTATCATCCAGGAGTGTAGGTGGGGAGTAGGCCAGTTTAGAAATTAGCCTCTGGGGCATCCATGACAGTGCATTGTGAGTGAATCGTTAGTTCAATATAAGCAAGTATCAGGCCTTTGAGTCAGGGTGCAATCAATGGGATGTGAATCAGTTCTTTTTCAGTGGAGTGAGCATAGAAATTATATGGTTCTTGTAGTGGAGGAGGATCTGTTTCCATCTGAACATATGGGCAATTTGTGGGTAAATTTTCCACCTCTGGGTGGCAATCTTTGGATGGATTGGGAGCATGGTGAAAATGGGAGTTGGGCTACAAGGTGGGCTTCGAGCCAGGAGAGTGAATGCATTTTGACTCACAGTGGTGATTCTTATATAACAGCTTTGGGGACTATGATGATGGAACTCTGGTAGATGTGATAGGAAATTGGCAGTTTTAAATCTTTAATTTGGAAAAGAGGTCACTTGGGATTTCAAGATCATAGCTAGAGCTAGAGACAAAATATGAGTGAGTGTATGTCTATGTGTTGTGTGTGTATATTAACAATAGATTTTACTTTATGACTCTACTTTATGATGTTCCTTGTATCTTTTCACACGGTAAGCTACATTTGATGTATTTGTTGACTGACCTGCAGACCACTTCATTTGTCCTGTCCTTTAGAGACAGCTAAATAGCACAATGGATAGAGCACTGGGTCCAAGGTCAGGAAGCTTTGAGTTCAAATGTATTCTCAAATACTTACTATGTGTGTTTATGAAAAAGTTACTTAATTTTATTTGCCTCAGTTTCCTTATATATAAAATTAGCTGGAGAAAAAAATGGCAAGCTACTTCAGTATCTTTGCCAAGAAAACCCCAAATATGATCATGAAGAGTCAGGTACAACTGAAAACATCTGAATAACCTTTAGGGAAATTCTAATATACTTCATTTTTCATTACCTCCTAAGTTCCTGAAAGTTTTGCTCCTCATGTATTATTATGAACCATTGTTCATTGTGCAATCAACCAATATTCATTGATTACAATATCCAGCACTAAGGAGTAAAACATTTTTGCCCTGATTCTCAGGAACATTTCCTTATTGGCCAACAACATGTGAAGGTAACTGAAACTAACCCAGGCAGCTCAGCATCTTCTAGTTATTTCTTTTATGCTACAATAAGAATCTAAGTTTTTGCCAAAAAACATATATTCTACTACTTCTTGACAAATATTCTAGCTTCATATCATGTGCCTTATGAGCAGTCAATTTTATATCAATTTTCAAAGGAAGGTTTATTTCCTAACTGATCAATTTAGCATAGAGATATGCTATACCTTTTTTTTTAGAGCTCTGGGGCAATAGCATCATCTATTGAAATGCAATTATTCATGAAAAGCAAATCAGAAATAAACTTCAAGGAAACCTCTGAATAACTTTGTATCCCTGGTCAAATGCCTTTGTAGATGCTGTTTTGGCATCCTTGCCTGGTCACTTATGAGTTTAATTGAAGCTATGGTGTCACAGACAGTTTGGTCAAACACTTTGATCGATTCAAGGGTCTAAATTATACCTGAGAAGGTGGCTTAGTGAATATAGAAACAGAGCAAGGAGGCAAAGGATGTTGTACCACACTTTGGGAAGGGCACTCAGAAGCTGGGGAATATGTACGGGAGAGAAATCCAGATGGTAAAATGGCCTTTATTTTATGTTAGAAGAAGATAAGGTTGGAGTCAGTCAATAAGCATTTGTATGTGTAAGGCGTTGTTAAATGTTGGACAAAAAAAGAAAGGCAAAAATCTATTTTTTCTCTCAGGCAGATAACCTTCTGATGGGAGAGGCAATATGGAAATAATATATACATGCAAAATACATGCAATGTGAATGGAGGGAAAGTCAAATCTAACCCCTTCATTTTATAGTTGAGGAAACTGAGGCACAGAGAAGTGAAGAGATTTACTTAGATTCTAATGACTAGGTGGAATTTGAACTTTGATTTTCCTCACTACAAAGCCAACCTTGAATCTACTATTCTATATTTGCCTCTATTTCTGCAGGAGGGACTTGAAAGATGAAAATGGAGTGAGATAGTCAATGTAAATTATTTGGATTTTTGTTTAACTTGAGTTGGATGCTTTGTGAAATATGAAAAAGTCAGGTTTGTTAAATTAAGAAAAAAGACTTAATTAAAGCATTTAGGTTCCACTTAAATTTGCAAGCTAGTAGTAGCTTTCATCTAATATTTGTAGGAAAAAGTGTTAGAACTGGTTTAACTGGGGATGTTTAACCTATTAAAGAGAAGAATCAGGAGGAATATTCTAGCAATCCTCATGTATTTGAAGGCCTATCATATGAAATAAGGATTTTCTTTTTTGGCACCAGAGAGAAACTGAGAAACAATGAGTGGGAGTTGCAAAAAAATAGATTTATGCTTAATATCAGCAAAAACAAAACAAAATCAACTTTCTTACAATTAGAATTGACAAAGAATGGAATGAGGTACTCCAGAAATTACTGAATTCTCCTTTATTAGAGGTACTTAAACAGAGTCTGAATGACTACTTGTCAAGAGTGTTAAGGTGGGGTTTCCTTCAGGATACAAATTGAAGTAGTTGATTGTTGATATTCCTTCCAATAAGTCTTCAATCATGTAACTTGGTCCCTTTGGCTCAGGGGTTAGAACTGGTAGCAATGGGTTGAAGGTGACCATGGTAAAATTTAGGCTTCAGAAAATAAGGGATTCATGATGAAAAATGCTATCCACTATCAGAGAAGGAACTGATAGGGTCTGAATGCAAATCAAAGCATGTCATTTTTCACTTTATTTCCTACATGAGTTTTTTCTTATATGTGCAATATGTATCTTCTTTCACAATGTGACAAATATGGAAATATGTATTGCATGATAGTATATGTATAACCTGTATTAGATTACTTTCCCCCTTGGGAAAGGAGGAGGAAAGTAGGGAGATAATTTGAATTATAAATTTTCAGGAAAATATTAAAAATTGTTTCTACATATAATTGGGAAGAATACAGCAAAATATTACTAGGGAAAAAGAAAAAAATAAGATGATGTGGAAAAACTGGATGCAGTTTTCATGTAAATTATTATTCATCCTAATCTAAAATGAGAGAGTTGTAGTAGTTCATTTTAGAGGTCCTTTTGATTTGATGCCCCATGTGTAAGGATTAAAATTAAGCTGTAAATTAATAGTTTTATTAATCAATGGTAGTAGGGGGGAAAAGAAAGATGGAAAAACAGGAGAAAAATATAAAGATACTTTCCTTATTGCTTCATTTAGCTGGCTACTCTATGGCCACCATAAGGGCCACCCCCTAGCCATGCTCATAGACTGATCCAGTCAGCAGCAGACACAGAAGAGAAGAGACTGAAATTCACTCTTGCCTCAATTTATCAAAGCTATTTTCCTACCCCCTAACTCTCACACATGATGTCTCTGGCATCAACTATGGTTTCTAATTTGCCTGTGCCACCCAAGTGGGTGATCCAGGATGAGTAGTGCAAGGGACCAAGCTCTGCTTCCTGTCTCATCACTCTTAGCATCCTTTTTCTGGTGGTTTATCTATTGTTATAACTCAATTCACTCAGTGGTACCTGGCCTCCAGTTCAACAGGAGATGAAATCAAGTAGGCAACACAGGAGACGGAAAATTTCCTTTAGACACATGCTACATTTAAGTCTATCCTTTTACACTTTAGAGATAGTCCTGACCAAAGCCAGAATGTTCTTTTCCCTTGGTGCACAAAAAGGGAAAATTCTCTCCATCTCTTTCAATATAACTCATGATCTGAAACTTGGTTTTCTCCAAGGTTACAACTAACCATATTAAAATATGAAGACTTTTGATTCATCTGCTACATTATTTTCTCCTGGATCCTCACTTCTCCTTTGCTTTCTGTAATCCTGCTCTTTCTTGATTTTCCTCGTTTTTTTTTTTGACATGAGAGTGGATCAAACATTGTACTCAGACTCAGGAATACCTGAGTTTAATTCTGTTCTCAAACATACTTTGTGACCCTGGGTAAGTCATTTTGCCTTTGTTTATCGCAATATATCTATTTGTAAACATGGGGATAATAATAGCACCCCAACACAGGATTGTTGAGAGGAACAAACAATATAACATTTGTAAAGCACCATAAAAATGACTATAATATCTTTTGCTCGATTGTTATCATTCTTCTACTCATTAGGGATTTAAGTTACCTATGTTACCCAAGACAATGGGTTCTCTTCCCTCTTTATATGGTCTCAATGATCTCATTAGATCTGTAAAGTTTGATTATCATCTTTTTCAAAACTATATACTCCTAATCTCTCTTCTTGAATTTCAGTCCCCCTTATCAATTGTGCTAGACATCAGAATTTCTAAATTATAATATCCAAAGTGGAACAAATTATATTTCTCCCAAGATTTACGTCACTTTCAAACTTTTTTTTTTCTCATGAGGGTATCACCACCTTTCCAGTTACCCATGTATTCAATTTTTTCAGTCATTTTGTACAGTGCCTTTCACATAGTAGGTACAAAACACTATTTTCAACTGAACTGAGTTTTAATCTTAAATTCTCTGTGCTTTCCATTATAGCATTCTGCCTCTACTTTTATTTATTTTTGTTTTCAAAAATGCTTTTTGTGCAAAACTTCATTCAAAATATTCCTTTCTGAGGAGAAAGTATCATTATTGAAAAAACTCCCCATGTGATTCCAGAAAATGGAATATTTTCGCCATGTTATCATTTTAGAATGTCTTCCACTATCAAGTCTGATTATAATTATAGTTAAAAGTCACTTAATCCATGTGCAACTCTGCACATTGGCATATGGTCATCTTAGATAATGATATAACTGGTAAATACCAAGTGTGAATATCAATGCCAGGAGGAAAATTCTCTGGTTACTAATTAGTGATGGGAAAAAACATCCCCTAAAAATAAGTATTTAATGACATGTAGAAAAAGTCAGGTAACAATGAGCGTTTCATTTGGACTTTCTTAATCCTCCTGCATGTGAATGCCTTGTCTTTCTGGGAAGTGAGGAGTTTGCTTATCAAACTCAGGAAATTTCCTTTGACCATGAAGCCAGAAAATGCCTAAATGGTATTTTTTGACCAGACAGTTTTAATCTTTCCTTTTCTGGTAATAGTTAAAGGATACATATCAAAAAACTTTTCTCTCACCCACCCCCCAATATTTGAATTGAAAGCTTTGTGACAATTCCAGAATAGCAACATCCCAAGGAACTTTACAAATATTTTGGTTTTATTGGACTTTTTTCTTTCCATGGAACGGCAAGAAGTGGATTTTAGGGTGGAGCTTATCAATCTTTTTGTATTCAGAGTAATTATATCTCTATTTTCACCAATAGGAAGCTAAGTGGCACAGGAGAGAGAGTCCTGGGCCCAGAGACAGGAACACTCATCTTTCTGAGTTCAAATCTAGCCTCAGACATTTATTAGGTATGTGGCCTTGGGCAAGTCACTTATCCCTATCTGCCTCAGTTTTCTTATTTATAGAATGAGTTGGAGAAGGAAATGGAAAATGATTGTAGTATATTTTCCATGTATGAAATAAATGAAAATCTATACAAATATATAAATATATTTTATGTGTAAATGCATATATTTATATATACATTTTGTTGTGGTATTCAACCCACTTTTATCATAGTATTGAGACAGTTAGACTTGGAAGAGAGTGCAAAAACATCTTTCTAACCTCTTTTCTTTACAGATGAGGACTCTAAAGCCCATTATGATTGAAGCCTTGCCAAAAGTCACAAAAGTAGTAATAGCAAAGGCATGGATAAGAAATAAGGTCCTCTGACTCCAAATCTAGTTTTCTGTCTACTGTACTATCCCTTCCACTTGTCATAATGTTTTTGGATCCTAAATTTTGATACAATGTTTTCAATATTTGGATCTCTCCTTTTCCCCCCTTTCATTGTATCCTTTGTAATTTTTATTCATTTTTTATGCAGCTTTCAAAGACAGTTATAGAAATGTTGAATAGGATAGGGCTAAGATCAATTCCTTGGGAATCTCAGTCAGAAACATCCTTCCTAGTTATCATCTACTCATTAAAGATGATTTTTTGAGCTCATGCATTTGATTATTCAAGCAGTCCTAAATCCACCTAATTGCACTGTAATTATGCAAAACCAATTTCTTTTTTAATTCAAGGAAGAGAATGGAGTTGGGACATCTCAAATCCTCCAATTTTAATTCATTTCTATATAAGCTATAGATCTAGTCTTAAGAGCCAAAAGTTTGAATACATTATTTTTCTTCTGCTGTAACCCTACATACAGATCATCAATGTAAATTCAATTCTCCTGTGTGTTTCCATAGAATATGTTATGTGATTCTGCACAAAATCTCTACTTTTGAAAAATTCAAAATACTAGACTATATAAACACTGAAAAAATTATAAATCTTTAGAAAAATTACAAATTTTAGAAATGATTTATCTTGAGAAAGAGCAAATGAATTTCCCTTATGACCCAACAATTTTACAAGTAGTTTATAGCTTTTAACATTAATTATTTGGAGTTATGTATTATTTAGAAATTTTTTTGAATCTTCATGTCAAGTGAACATAAATAATGAATTGACATCATATTCATCAGAACTTCACCTTGGGGTTATATTTAAGAAAAATAATTTCTTCCAAAGTGACTTTTGACATAAGAAAACTTAACCAAATGGAACAAAAAATGATTTAATTAAAGGTGTCTGATTTCTTTAGATATTAGTAACACCAATAACCTATCATATATATTTATTAATTATTATATGAGCTCTATTATGGGAGCTTTTCTGCTGTTATAAGAAGATGTAGTAAGGAGAGCTGGAGAACTGTCCTATATAAATGTTAGCTATTATTAATAAATTTTTGTGGACTGTAGGTTGGTACAAATATCTAAGGGAACAACACATCAATTTGCAATTAGAGTTCCCATATCTTTTTATTCAACAATTTGAATTCTAGCAATCCTAGAACTTAATTGAAAATATTGTTATGTTAAGGGAGTGAAAGGATATAAGGTCAAAATATTCATAGATGCTCTATTTGTAATAGAAAAAGATGGAAATAATCCCAATAGTCAATAATTGGAGAATAGCTTAGAATATAACATAGTATAATATGGTGTTATCAGTCTCAAATAGAAATGAATCCTTTGAAATAATAAATACAACTTTTTCAGATCATAATGCAATAAAAATTATATTTAACAAGGGTTCATGGAAAGGCATATTTAAAATTAATTGGAAATGAAATAATCCAATTCTTCAAAACTGGTGGATCAAAAAAGAAGTCATAGAAACAATTATAGACTTCATTAAATAGAATGACAATGAGGAAACAACATATCAAAACCAATAGGATACAGTCAAAGCAGTACTCAGGAGAAAATTTATATCTCTGAGTGCCTAAAGCAACAAAATCAAGAGGGAGAACATCAATGAACTGAGCTTGCAACATAAAAATTTAGGAAAAGAACAAATTAAAAATACCCAGATAAAAATTAAATTGCAAATCCTAAATTTTTGAGGAAAAATGAATAAAATTAAAAGTAGAACTACTGAACTAATAAATAAGACTAGGAGCTGGTACTTTGAAAAAAACAAACAAAATAGAGAAAGTACTGGTTAATCTAATGAAAAAAGAAAAAAGAGAATCAAATGAACAGTATCAAAAATGAAAGGGGTGATCTCATCTCTACTGAAGAGGAAATTAAGGTAATCATTAAAAACTATTTTGTCCAATTATATGTTAATAAATATGATAATCTATGTGAAATGGGTGAATAGTTATAAAGAATATAAATTGCCCAGATTAACAAAAGAGGAAGTAGAATACTTAAATAATCCCTTCTCAAAAAAAGAAATTGAACAAGCAATCAAGGAACTTCCTAAGAAAAAATCCCTAAGGTCTGATGGATTAACAAGTGATTTCTATTAAACATTTAAAGAATAATTAATCCAAATATTATAAAAATTATTTGATAAAATATGCAAAGAATGAGTCTTACTAAATTCTTTTAATGACTCAAATATTGTATTGATTCCAAAGCCAGACAGGTCAAAAACAGAGAAAGAAAAATATGGACCAATCTCCTTAATGAACATATATGCAAATTTTTTTATCAAAAGGAATATTCACTATGATCAGGTGGAATTTATACCAGGAATGTAAGGATGGTTTAATATTAGGAAAACCATCTACATAATTGACCACATCAATAACCAAACTAACAGAAATCACATGATTATATCAATAGATGCAGAAAAAGCCTTTGACAAATATATAGTACCCATTCCTATTGAAAATATTAGAAAGCATAGGAATAGAAAGGCCCTTCTTCAAAATAATAAACTATATATTTAAAACCTTCTTTACGTATCTTCTCTAATAGGGAGAAGTTAGAAACCTTCTCAATAAGATCAGGAGTGAAGCAAGGATGCCCATTATCACCTCTATTAAATATTGTACTAGAGATGCTAGCAGTTAGTAGTAATTAGAGAATTAAAAGAAATTGAAGGGATTAAAGTAGGCAGTGAGGAAATTAAGCTATCACTCTTTGCAGATGATCTGAAGAATCCTAGACAATCAACTAAAAGGCTAGTAGAAATAATTAATAGCTTTAGCAAAGTTGCAGGGTACAAAATAAACCCACATAAATCATCAGCATTTTGGTATATTTCCAACAAAATTCAGCAATAGGAGTTAGCAGGAGAAACTCCATTTAAAATAACTCAAGACAATATAAAATATTTCAGAATCTATCTGCCAAGACAAACACAGGAATTATATGAACACAACTACAAAACACTTTTCACACAATTAAAACTAGATCTAAATAATTGGAAAAACATTAATTGCTCCTGGGTTGGATATGCTAATATAATACAAATGAAAATCCAACCCAAATTAATCTACTTCTTCAGTGCCATGCCTATCAAACTACCAAAAACATTTTTATAGAATTAGAAAAAAATTATAACAAATTTCATCTGGAAGAATAAGAGATCAAGAATATCAAGGGAAATAATTTTTAAAAATGTGAAGGATGGGGCCTATCAGTTCCAGATCTTGAACTGTACTATAAAGTAGTGATCATCAAAACAATATGGTACTATCTAAGAGACAGAAAGGTGGATCAATGGAATAGACTAAGGGTAAATGACCTCAGCAAGCTAGTTTTTGATAAACTCAAAGATCTCAGCTTTTGGGACAAGAACTCAGTATTTGACAAAAAACTGCTTGGAAACCTGGAAAATAGTATGTGAAAAATTCAGTTTAGATCAACATCTAAAGCCCCTTAACAAGATAAATTCAAAATGAGTAAATGACCTAAATATAAAGAGAGAAATCATGAATAAATTAGATGAACATATAATAGCATACCTGTCAGATCTGTGGGAAAGGAAGGAATTTAAGACCAAGCAAGAGATGGAGAACATTACAAAATGTAAAATGAATGACTTTGATTACATCAAATTAAAAAGGTTTTGTACAAGCAAAACCAATGTAACTAAAATTAGAAGGAAAGTAATAAACTGGGAAAACATTTTCATAACAAATTTCTCTGACAAAGGTTTAATTTGCAACATATATAAAGAACTAAGTCTAATTTACCAAAAAAACAAGCCATTCCCTAATCAATAAATGGTGAAGGGACTTGAATAGTCAGTTTTCACATGAAGAAATCAAAATTATCAATAAGCACATAAAAAAAGTGTTCTAAATCCCTCCTGATTAGAGAAATGCAAATTAAAATAACTCTGAGGTATCACCTCACACCTATCTGACTGGTCAATAAGGCAGCAATGGAAAGTGTCAATGTTGAAAGGGATGTGGCAAAATTGGGACACTAGTACACTGCTGGTATCGTTGTGAATTGATCCAACCATTCTGGAGGGCAATTTGGAATTATGACCAAAGGGTCTTAAAAGATCGCCTACCCTTTGACCCAGCCATACTACTGCTAGGTTTATACTCCAAAAAGATAATAAGGAAAAATACTTGTACAAAATATATTTATATTTATAGCCGTGTTCTTTGTGGTGACAAAAAAATTGGAAAATGAGGGGATGTCCATTGACTGAGAATGGCTGAACAAATTGTGGTATCTGATGGTGATGGAATACTATTGTGCTGAAAGAAATGATGAACTGGAGGATTTCCATGTGTAATGGGAAAAGGATAGAGATAAGGATAAGATTCAAGAGAAGTGGAAGATGGTCTTTAAGGCACATTCTAGGAACTCTAGAGAAAGGATTTTTAGCAGGCAGGGGGCAGAGAAGGAACAGTTTGGAAGGGACAACTGTTAGAGTGAGTGACTTCCTGTGATAGGGAGACTCTCCCCTTGTCCTGAAGGGAAGAGAAATGTCTGGCTTGTTGGAGCTTGGCTACCCCAGCCTGTGTGTGGAGAAGGAAAAACCCTAAAATCACCTTTGGAAGTTCTCTGTTTAACTGGTGAACATCTAGCAAAGGATCTGACTATACCTAGTTTGTTTTTTTTTTTAAACAACTTTCCACAAGGTTTTGTCTAAAGATTGTAAAACATGTAATAAAAATTATGGGAGCCTTGCAAAAACCCTGTACAAACTTCTGATATTCTTTCCCTCATCTTTCTAATGAAGACATTGAGATGCCAAGCAGTTAAATAACTTGCCCATGATCCCACAGCTAGCAAGAATCAGAGACACCTAGGTTTTCCTTTCTCTAAGTCCAAAATTCCATTCACTATGCCAAACTTATTCCTGAAAATTCAGCAGAATGAAGTCTAAGAAATTATTGCATTCAGAATCTCAAAGGTGGAAGAGAGAGATCTTTTGAGGCCATCTACTCCAACTCACATCTCAACAAGCATGACAAACATGCTCAAAGTTTCCATTCTCAAGGCCATCCCCACTCTTCAGAGTTTAGTTCATAGTTCTGGCTCACAGGAAAATAATGAAATGTCCTTGAGCTCAGTAAATGTGACCATCTCTACAGAATAAATAAACAGGAAAGAAAAGCACAGTCTTTCAATCTGTGCATATCAAAAAACTCTCCACCCACAGTCCAAGAGAAATTCTAAACATTTTCTGTCACTTACCTCCAGAGAACAAGAGCTCCCACACAAAGTGAGGATAGGTTTTTCAAGATGATTCATATGAGAAAGGTTCAGTCCCAGGACTGAAATTGTATATTCAGAAAGGACTATGCTATCAAAAGAAAAAAAATTATCAATGCATCTTTAAAAAGTTGCAGATGAAATGTATTCCATTATTTCTTATGTTTTAGCAAGGTACTAAGTAATGTGGAATTCATTGAAATATAAATTATTGTACTAAGTCTTATGTTCTTTCACAACAAATCAACATGGTTATTGAGCACCTCATAGACATAATACATATTTTAGGGAGTAAGAAATCTGACACAATCTCTTCTCTCAAGGGCCTTACTAGATGGCTGGAGAGGCAAATTGTAAACACTTGAAAAGTCAAATAGTGATGAAAAAGATTTAAATAATTCGAGATCAAGTCAGAACAGAATCTGAGTAGGAAGAAATTTTCTACAATGTCCCTGTGCCTGTCTTGAACTCTCTTCCCACCCCTACCTCTGAGAATCTTTTGCTTCCTACATGTTTGGATCAAGGATTAGATATTAAAAGTTTTTCTAATTCTCCTGGCTTGTTAACCTTCTCTCTCTTTTCAAACAACTTTGTATTAATTTAGCTGTTTATGGTTGTATCCTGTAGCAGAATGTAAGCTTCTTGAGGGTGAGCACTAGTTTTCATCATTTTCTTTCTCCCCTGCATTGAGGGTAATTATTATATTGAATTGATTTGTTTGCTCAGTGAACCAGATAAATGGTTAAAATGCTATAAAACTTGGAGCAAGAATGGATTATCCATCTATATATGGCATAAGAATGAAGTTTTGTGTGCTCACTTTGATGCAGAACAATTTATTTCATCATCAATTTTCCAGAAATCTAAACATTCAAGTTTTTTTTTTCTTCTATTGAAAAAAAACTCTTATAAGGTCATGCCATTTCTTTGCTCAAAATCCTTAACTGGCTCCCTACTATCTAATGTTTAGATTTCTTAGTTGCATATGAAAGACCTTTCTCAAACAGCTCTGTCTTCAGGAAACTAGGTGTTGTTGGATTAGCTGATTTAAAAATTTTAATTGGAGCTCCAAATACTATAACTTCTTTCTATTGAAATGTTTAGAAATCCATTATATGTTTCATTTGTTGTAAAGATGACACACTAAAACATAACTTAACATATTCCTGGTAAGCTAGGGTTCTTATTTTGAGTATCAGTTATACTGTATATGGTGATATCCTCAGGAATATTGAAGTGAGTATTAACTTCCCCCAATGCTAAGTGAGTCCAAACATTTGTATTTTGAACTAATAGTGTTGCCATCTTCTCTCTTCATTGTCGTAAGTAAGCTGGATCTCTTGTTGTCAGAGTATTTGTTACTTAATCTGCTGCCATTTTATTCACATTATTCTGGATGGTAAGAGTTTCATCACCATTCTTATAACGTGCATGAAATCTATCAGTGGTGTCTACCATTCATAGCAATTAAAAAAAAAACAAATAAATGTATCTTCTGTCTTAGAATCAATACTGAGTATTGATTCCAAGATAGAAGAATGGCAATTTCTTGGTAATCAAGTTCAAGTGACTTGTCCAGGGTCACACAGCTAGGAAGTGTCTGAGGCCATATTTTAATACAAGACCTCCTGTCTCTAGGTCTGGCTCTCAATGCACTGAATCACTTTGCTGCCTCCCACAGCACCTCTTATTGCTATTTCATGCAGAGTCAGCCACCTCTGTCCCTAATGTACTATTTGAGAAATGGCCATGGTACTTCAGAAGCTCAAGCCAGGAAGACTAATTAGAACTGATCCATTGCATAAAGAAGAAGTTAACGCTGAGGCTCACAGTTTTAAAGGTACTCAGGAAATCTGTATTCAATAAGCCTCTAAAAATATCTTGTGAAGATATACTCTTTTACAAAAACATGTAAAAGACATCTGAAACTACTGACTCATATACCTCCCTTCTTATCTCTTTAAAATCTTAATGAAAACAGGCAGGCTATGCATATATCAATGATATTATTGATGAAAACATGAGGATGGGAAAGGAAAGCTTTGGCAGAAATTTTTATGGATATAACAGATCACATCTTTGCAGTCATACCCAAGAGGCTCCAAGAATATAAGACCCTACTGTATTTAAGGGAAAACATTAGAACCTTGTAGATTTTGCCTCTCAAGAGAATCTACCATATGTATATTAAAACTGTAGAAAATTCCATCAATCAATCAAAAAGAGTTATTGAGGGTCTATGATTTACTAATTATTGTTCTGGGTACTGAGAATATGCATTTACAAATGCAACAGCCCCTGGCCTTAAGATGCTTACATTTTACTGGACGTCCTCCATGACAGATGGACCATAGAAATAACTTTATTCACTGAGTCACTTTTGGTATAAAACAGGGAAGCATATGTTCAGTGGAGGTGTTTGCCAGTATATGAACTATGTACAATGCATAATCTTAATAGAAAAAGTCTAGTCGTCTTTTTTGGTAGATGACAGGGCTAGTTACATTGAGCCTTTCCTTAATGAGATACTTAGCCATTTAAAAGAGAACAATTTGGCATCCAATCAGAGAATTCCAAAGTGAATGAAGAATGCATAGTTCAGATTATTATATATTTATGTTTTCAAATCTAAGATATGTATTCTCATTTTTTTCTGTCTTAATAGCCAATCTGATCAGTATGGGGTGGTGCTTCAGAGTTCTTTTAATTTGCATTTCTCTAATTAGTAGTGAGAGCATTTTTTTTGCATGACTTTAGAGAGCTTTAATTACTTTGTCTGAGAAGTGTCTATTCAGATCCACCGACCATTTATCAACTGGGAATGACTTATATTCTTATATATTCAAGTCATTTCTTCATTATTTGAGAAATGAGGCCTTTATTAGAGAGACTTATAAAAATGTTTGCACCATTATGACTGTATATAATCCCCTCTTTCCTTAACCCTTTCTTTTCTTATTTTTCTGTGAAGTATGATAGGTTTTTATACCCAATTGATTGTGTATGTTCTTCCCTCACTGAGCCAATTGAGAATAAGATTAATGAGCTCCCCTCTATACCTCCCCTATATTTTCCTTCATCATAAAAGCCCTAAAGCTGCTTTTATGTGCAAAATATTGCCCTGTTCTATTTTTTCCAGGGGGAAGGGTTGCCTGTATCAGTGAAATAACAGGTTTGTTTATTTTGTTTGTTCATTTTGAAGTGACTTAAAGGCAGTGCTACCTAAGAACATAAAGTATTAATTCATTGAATAGTGATAAAATCCAACAAATGAAAAATAATTGTTGTTAAGTAGCAATAACATCACAGAGGCTTAATATAATGTAATCCTGAGGTAGGTGTGAGGTTGCTAATCATTTAAAAAATCCCAGGAATGATTGTTATGGTGGAGCCAAGACAGTGTATTAGAATCAGGGAAAGTTCAAACCACTATGAGAAACCTCTCAAACCAACCTTAAAATAATGACCCCGAATGAATACTGGAGTAGAAGTACCAACAAGGAAATGGAGTGAAGCAAATTTCATGCATAGAGCAACATGAGAGTTAGACAGAGAGGGTCTGGTTCATTGGAGTAAGAGGGGAGCACAATCTGCAGGAGGTAATACCAAGTACAGTGCAAACCGGTAGCAAGCCTCACCTACCCCACATCTTCAGTTCCAGGTTCTGAGTCTGGGCCTAAGTCAAAATCCAGACCCCGTGACTGTGCCTAAAGGAAGAGCAGTGAACCCTGACTCACGCTTAAAGTTCTAAGCCTCAGCCCAAGCCAGTCGTGAAGTCTTGAATCCCAGCAGTGTGTATAAGGCCAGAGAAAGTCTGGCAGCCCCAGTTGGGGCTTCTAGTTAGGCATTGAACCCCAGGGTAAGGCAGGCTACATCCAGCCTGGACTGTGAAAGCCCAGAGCTAGCCCTTCCCCAAGCTGAAGGGGAAGTTTTGAACAAGCCCAGAGTGAGACCAAAAGCCCTTCCCCAAGCCCTCTGAGGCTAGACCCTAACTCTTAGTGGAGAGTAGCTTACACTGTTCTGAGCTCTGCAATCCTTCAATAATCTGAGGAGGTGATTGAATTATCAATAGGTGGCTTTCAGAGCTCTCAGCCCACAAGCCATCATACCACTTTGGGAGAATTGAAATTTACTGAAACCTAGAAATAGAGCTCAGGGAAGGAAAAACTGAAGTCTAAGAAAGTTCCCTCTTTACCCTGAGAACAGAGCCCATATTTAAGATAAAAGTAAAAGTCAAGAAAAATGATGGAAAATGAATAAACATTAAAAAATATTTCAAATACTTAACCATAGAAAAAATTTTAATGAAAAATAAAACAAAATAAAGCAAGGCACAGACACAGAAGGGGACAATGAAATCAAAGCAAATGCATGCAAAAGTTCAAAGGAAATTGTGAATTGGTCTCAGGCTCTGGAATAGATCAAAAACATTACAAAAAAGCAATTAAGAGAGGTAAAGGAAAAATGGAGAAGAGAAATGAAAGAAATGCAAGAATAAAATAATTGTAGAATTGGCCAAATGAAAAAGGAGGCTCAAAAGCTCACAGAAGAAAATCATTTCTTAAAAATTAGAATTGGGCAGCTAGAAGCTAATGCCTTCCTGAAACATCTAGATACAAGAAAACAAAATCAAAAAGTGAAAAATAAAAAGAAAATGTGAAATATCTCATTAAAAAAACAACTGACCTGAGAATTGGATTCAGGAGAGACAATCTAAGAATTATGGCTCTATCTGAAAGGCAGAATAAAAAAAGCCTCGATATCATAATACAAGAAATTGTCAAAGAAAACTGCCCTAAAATTCTTGACTGAGAGACTAAAATAGAAATTGAAAGAATCTACACATCATCTCCAGAAATAAATCCTCAGATGACAACTGTCAGACATATTAAAGCTGAATTCAAGCCCCCAAGTCATGGAGAAATTATTGCAAACATCCAGAAAGAAACAGTTCAAATACCATGGAGCTACAATTAAGATTACACAAACCTTAATTAAAGGACTGGAAGATTTGTAATATGATATTCTGGAAGACAAAAAATCTGGGTTTACAACCCAGAATCAACTCTCCACCAAAACCAAATATATACTTTTAGGGGAAAAAATGGTCATTTAATAATGATAGAAGATTTCCAAGTATCCTGGATGAAAAGACCTGATCTAAACAGAAAATTTAATGTCTAAACACAAGAGCCAACAGAAGCCTAAAAAGGTAAATAAGGATGAGAAAAATAGGCATTTGTGCTTTTTCATCACTTGCAATGGTTCCTTGCAACCTAATATGTATGTCGGTTTGCAGTATTCCATGGGTGACTTTTAGAATGCCCATTTCTCAGGTTTTTCTACTGAATTAATTGACTAGTTATATTACATTTCTGAATAATCATTAACTTGCAAATGGGGGCATTCTTCATCCTCTTCTTTTAATCATATTCTTTATTTATTCCTTCTAATTTCTTTAACAAGACAGTGTGTTCTTCATTGGGTACCTTATTTGCTGGATTTGTGTTTTGCCCACTAACTGTGGATATATCAGAAACTAAGCCCTGAGTCTTCTTTCTTTATACTTTCACTTGGCAAAAGTATCAGTTCCTCTTGGGTTAAATTATCATCTTTATACATATGACTTGCCATGAGGTCATGTGGTGGATGGAGCACTGGCCCACAGTTACGAAAATCTGCCTCAGGTATTTACTAACTATGTAACTGGGTAAGTCACTTTACCTTTGGGACTTAATCTCTAATAGTTTCTTTGCTTAGACAATGAGGATAGTAGGCATTATAGTTGGAGAGCTAGCGTAATCAGCCAGCACTAGCAGGCCACATGGGAAACAGTGCAAGGCATTCAAAGATAACTAAAACATGGACTCTGCTTGCTTTTGAGGAGTTTAAAATCTGGTAGTTAATGAATTCAATTTAAGCAGACCATTTTGGAGAAAAGTAGAACTTGTTTCCCTCTATAACGACACAGAACATCTGGGCTAATAATGCCGTGGTAGATAAAGTGATAAGAAAAGAGAGGAAAATTAGATGCCAATATATTGGAGTTTTGATAAAGCCATTTAATGGGTTTTTAGTGAGGTGTGGTGGCTCATTCTATTGTCTAAACCCAGATCTAAGGGATCAAGAATATTTCATTTGGAGAATGTTTTAAAAAATTATAAAGGATATGCAAAATAATTTAATAGTTGGAAAGAGGACTTTTAATAACTTTTAAAATTCTCAGATATTTCATATCTTTTCCCAAAAAGAATCAATTTAGCAGCTTGATAAGATGAGAAAATGATAAATGGACTTTAAATAAATGAGATTTAATAGAAAACCTGGTCAGCATATGAGAAAGCTATAATTTTTTAGATGGAAACTTTTTTATTGTGGGGAGTATTGCTATCATATCTAACGAGCAAAATTACTAAATCAATTTTTTTTCTGCATTTCAATTACTATTTCATCTGGGTGGCAAGGATTTGTATAGCTTCAATGTAGTCTGTTTTGAGATGTATTTCTGAAAGTTAAGAACTTTTAAATTAACTTTTTTTTTTGTTCATATACATAACTTTTTTTTTTAAACCAGACCTTGAATTTATCTGTGTAGGAGGTTCCAAATGAACAACTCTTATTAATGAAGAACTGCCTTTTCTCTGTAATGCAGAGAATTGTCTAATGAACTGAGAAGTTAAATGACTTGTTCAGGGTCACATAGCCACAAGTCAGAGGTCTGACTTGAACACAGCCAGATTCTCCTGACTCTAGGATCAGCTCCTTACTAACTATTCTCTGTGCTTCTCTCATAACATACTTAAGATAAAAAAAATGGAAGTCAGAAGTGGAGAGTTTAGGTTTTTTAAATTTTTTTTCTGGAGTATGAGCAGATAAAGCAGACAACCAAAGAGAAAGCTAAGAAAAGGGAGTAAAGTATGTCATCAAAGAATCACAGAATTAAAGAGTAAGAAGGTGTGGCTAGGTGTTTCAGTGGGTAGAGAGCCAGGCATAAAGGCTGAAGTTTTGGGTTCCAATCTGACTTCAGATACTTTTTAGTTGTGTGATCCAATCCAAATTCAAAAGAAAAGAAAACAAAACAAAACAAAAATTCAGTCTCTCTCCTCTAGGAGAGGGACCATATTCTGAAGGGGTGTGGAGATAACCTGCAATTAATATGTGTGTGTGTATATATATACACATACATATATATCTATAGTGAAATACACAAACACATACAGTCAGTAAAACAAAGATTAGGTCAATAGAGCAGTCACTAGGGAATACAGTAGATAGAAGGCTGGTCCTGGAATCAGGAACCAGGAATCAGGAACCCAAGTTCAAATCCAGTCTCAGATATTTACCAGCTTTGTGACCCAGGGTAAACCACTTAACCTCTCTGATTCAGTTTCCTCAGCTGTAAAATCAAGATAATAATAGAACGTACTTTCCAGGGGGTTGTTGTGAAGAGCAAATGAAATAATTGTAAAGCACTTAGTTCAATGCCTTACACAGAGTACTATATAATATTATTATTATCTTTAGGAATAGCAAGTAGACCTGGCTAGATGGATGGTAGAGTTTACGGAAGGGAGTTGAGTGTAAGACTGGAAAAGTAGAAAGAGGTCAAGTCTTGAAGGGTTTTAAAAGCCAAATAGGATTTTATATTTGATCCTGGGGATAATAGGGAACTATCGATGCTTATTGAACATAGGGAAGACATGTTCAAACCCAGGAAAATTATTTTAGGAGTTCAGTGGAGGAGGAACTGGAGCAAAAAGAGACTTTCTGCCAGGGGATCTACTGTAGGCTGTTAGAGTAGTTCAAGCATCTGGCGATGAGGATCTTCCTTATGTCTGGGTCAAAGGAGAGTAAAGGAATACACACTGTAATATAAAAAAGTAATGGTCCAGCGTCTACTCTAAGACCTTGAGGAGGACAAGGAGCAACTAAAAACCTTGTGAAATGAGTCATTTATTTCAGTTATGGACAGATACGATTTTTAGGAATTTTTTTTCCTGACATGAATCCTAAATTTGTCTCTACCTTCCACTCCTTGCTTCAGGCTCTCCCCACCCTGTGGCTAAACAGAACAAGGCAGATCTCTTCTACACAAAGCAGCACTTCAGATACTTAAAGATATGTCAATTTTTCTCTCCATCTGCCCTGCCCCCTATATATCCTTGTATCCATTTCTCCTGGTCAAATATGCCTAATTCCTTCCATTGATTCTCATATGTGATAGATGACTCAAGGCCCCTTAACATTCTGATTGCCCTCCTACTTAGCTTATAGACATCCATTTTAAACCCTAGTACTCAGTAAACTCTAGAACACATGACTCCAGGCAAGCTCTGACAAAGGCAGAGTACAAAGGGACTATTCCCTCCCAGGTCCTAGAAAATATGTCACTCTTTTTTTTTTAACATTATTTTATTTGGTCATTTCCAAACATTATTCATTGGAAACAAAGATCATTTTCTTTTCCTCCCCCCCCTCCCACCACCTCTCCCATTGCCAATGCATGATTCCACTGGGTATCACATGTGTTCTTGATTCAAACCCATTTCCGTGTTGTTGGTATTTGTATTAGAGTGTTCGTTTAGAGTCTCTCCTCAGTCATATCCCCTCCAACCCCTGTAGTCAAGCAGTTGCTTTTCCTTGGTGTTTTTACTCCCACAGTTTATCCTCTGTTTGTGGATAGTGTTTTTTAGATCCCTTCAGATTGTTCAGGGACATTGCATTGACCCTAATGGAGAAGTCCATTACATTTGATTGGGCAACAGTGTATCAATCTCTGTGTATAATGATTTCCTGGTTCTGCTCCTTTCGCTCTGCATCACTTCCTGGAGGTTGTTCCAGACTCCATGGAATTCCTCCACTTTATTATTCCTTTTAGCACAATAGTATTCCATCACCAACATAATCACAATTTGTTCAGCAATTCCCCAATTGAAGGGCATCCCCTCATTTTCCAATTTTTGGCCACCACAAAGAGTGCAGCAATGAATATTCTTGTACAAGTCTCTTTCCTTATTATCTCCCTGGGGTACAAGCCCAGCAGTGCTATGGATGGATCAAAGGGCAGGCAGTCTTTTATTGCCCTTTGGGCATAGTTCCAAATTGCCCTCCAGAATGGTTGGATCAATTCACAACTCCACCAGCAATGAATTAGTGTCCCTACTTTGCCACATCCCCTCCAGCATTCATTACTTTCCATAGCTGTCATGTTAGCCAATCTGCTAAGTGTGAGGTGATACCTCAGAGTTGTTTTGATTTGCATCTTTCTGATTAAAAGAGATCTAGAACACTTTTTCATGTGCTTATTAATAGTTTTGATTTCTTTATCTGAAAACTGCCTGTTCATGTCCCTTGCCCATTTATCAATTGGAGAATGGCTTCATTTTTTGTACAATTGATTTAGTTCATTGTAAATTTGAGTAATTAAACCTTTGTCAGAGGTTTTTATGAAGATTGCTTCCCAATTTGTTGCTTTCCTTCTGCTTTTAGTTACATTAGTTTTGTTTGTACAAAACCTTTTTAATTTGATGTAGTCTAAATTATTTATTTTACATTTTGTGATTCTTTCTATGTCTTGCTTGGTTTTTAAAGTCTTTCCCTTCCCAAAGGTCTGACATGTATACTATTTTGTGTTCGCCTAATTTACTTATAGTTTCCTTCTTTATGTTCAAGTCATTTACCCATTTTGAATCTATCTTGGTGTAGGGTGTGAGGTATTGATCTAAACCTAATCTTTCCCACACTATCCTCCAATTTTCCCAGCAGTTTTTGTGAAATAGTGTATTTTTGTCCCCAAAGCTGGGTTCTCTGGGTTTGTCGTATACTACCCTGCTGAGGTCACTTACCCCAAGTCTATTCCACTGATCCTCCTTTCTGTCTCTTAGCCAGTACCAAATTGTTTTGATGACCGCTGCTTTATAATATAGTCTGAGATCTGGGACTGCAAGGTCCCCTTCCTTTGTATTTTTTTCATTGTTTCCCTGGATATCCTTGATCCTTTGTTCTTCCAAATGAACTTTGTTATGGTTTTTTTCTAAATCAGTAAAAACATTTTTTGGAAGTTCAATGGGTATGGCACTAAATAGATAAATGAGTTTGGGTAGGATGGTCATTTTTATTATATTGGCTTGTCCTACCTATGAGCAGTTAATGTTTTTCCAGTTGTTCAAGTCTAGTTTTAGTTGTGTGGAGAGTGTTTTGTAGTTGTGTTCATATAGTTCCTGTGTTTGTCTCAGGAGATAGATTCCTAAGTATTTTATTTTGTCTGAGGTTATTTTGAATGGGATTTCTCTTTCTAGTTCTTGCTGCTGAGCTGTGTTGGAAATATATAGGAATGCTGATGACTTATGCGGATTTATTTTGTATCCTGCAACTTTGCTAAAGTTGTTGATTATTTCAATTAGCTTTTTGGTTGAATCTCTAGGATTCTTTAAGTAGACCATCATGTCATCTGCAAAGAGTGATAACTTGGTCTCCTCCTTGCCCATTTTAATGCCTTCAATTTCTTTTTCTTCTCTAATTGCTACTGCTAGGGTTTCTAGTACAATGTCAAATAATAGAGGTGATAATGGGCATCCTTGTTTCACTCCTGATCTTATTGGTAAGATTTCTAGTTTATCCCCATTGCAGATGATATTAGTTGATGGTTTTAGATATATACTGTTTATTATTTTTAGGAACGACCCTTCTATTCCTATGTTTTCTAGTGTTTTTAATAGGAATGGGTGTTATATTTTATCAGTGGCTTTTTCTGCATCTATTGAAATAATCATGTGATTTTTGTTGGTTTGCTTGTTGATATGGTCAATTATGTGGGTGGTTTTCCTAATATTGAACCAGCCCTGCATTCCTGGTATAAATCCTACTTGATCATGGTGAATGACTCTTCTGATCACTTGCTGGAGTCTTTTTGCTAGTATCCGATTTAAGATTTTTGCATATATATTCATTAGGGAGATTGGTCTGTAGTTTTCTTTCTCTGTTTTTGATATACCTGGCTTTGGAATCAGTACCATATTTGTGTCATAAAAGGAATTTGGTAGAACTCCCTCTTTGCTTATTATGTCAAATAGTTTGTATAGTATTGGGGTTAGCTGTTCATTGAATGTTTGATAGAATTCTCTTGTGAATCCATCAGGCCTTGGGGATTTTTTCTTAGGAAGTTCTTTGATGGCTTGTTGGATTTCTTTTTCTGATATGGGATTATTTAAGAAATCTATTTCTTCTTCTGTTAGTCTAGCCAATTTTTATTTTTGTAAATATTCATCCATATCACCTAGGTTGGTATATCTATTGCCATATAGTTGGGCAAAGTAGTTTTTAATGATTGCCTTAATTTCCTCTTCATTGGAGGTGAGGTCCCCCTTTTCATCCTTGATGATGTTAATTTGCCTTTCTTCTAATATGTCACTCTTAATATAGCCCAAGATTACATTGTTTTGTTTTTTTTTTCCCTTTGGCAAATGACCCCATAGTCCACTAAACCACAAGATCTTTTCAAGAACAATTGCTTCCTATTCATGTCTTTCTACTTCAACTTCTGAAATTGATTTTTTTCTCCCAAAGTGAGCGACTTTATCATTATACCAAATGAATTTTATCTTAGTAGATTCAGCCCAGGGCTCTAGTCAGTCAGGTTTTCTTTGAACCCTGCTTCTGTCATCCAGTGTACCTGTTATTTTTCTCAGCTTTGTAAATTCTTAGCATCTTAAATTTGATGAGCAAATTTAAACAAGCACAGGCCTATGCATGTCATGGATAAAAAATGTTAAGCTGTTCCAGAACCACATACAGATCCCTGAGGTACTCCACTGCAGATATACCCCCTGACACTTTGGTATTGTACCAGTAACAACCACTTTTGGAGTCTGTCCAGCCAAGTACATAGTTTGGAATCCACTTTATTTTATTATGGATTAATCCATATGTCTCCATATTCTCCAAAAGAATAGCATGAAATATTCTGACAAGAGTTTTGCTAATAACTAGGTAGTATCTACAGGCATGCCTTCATCTATTAGTTTTAAAATCTTGTGAAAAAAAAGGAGATGAAGTTAGATGACACAATGTACTCTTCATAAAGCAAAGGTAATAGTTTGTAATCATTGCCTTCTTTTCTAGATGTTCTCCTACCTTCTCTTTAATGATGTTAGGAATTCCCTAGGAATTGAAATTAGACTCAGGTGGTTCAATTCTTTCCCCTTTTGTGAAAAATAAGGACTTTCCCTCCTCACATCTTTTGTTTTCCATGACTTTGCAGATATCTCTGATAGTGGATCAGCAGGCATATTTGCTCATTCTGTTAGCTTTCAAGCATGGAATTCATCTGGGTTGGGTGATTTGAATTCATCAAAGACAATGAAATGCTTTCTTATCTATGTTAGTTATGAACTCTCAGTCAGGCATTTTTATTCTTATCACTAAATGACTTCTATATATGAGAAATCAACCTTTCAATATTAATATCTAAATTCTACCAAATTCCCAATACATTAAATTCTGAAATATAGGTTATTCCCTTTTGTAGAGAAAACAAAATATAAATTGAGAGGCTCTATCTTCTTCCTGTTGTCAGTCATCATTATCCCATTTGTCCCAAGCAAAGGCCCTACTCCTTTGTTGAGCCTTCTTTTTCTCCCACATTAGCTAAAAACAAATACAAACAAATAAAAATCCCAATTTCTTTAATAGCCTCAGTCCCAGGTGTGAGAGACAGAGACAGAAAGAGAGACAGAGACAGAGATAACTGTATATTCAGAATCCTCCCTAGGGCCATTCATGTAACTGTCCACTAGAGAGTCTCCTTCTTTCACTTAGAACCTCTCAGCTCAAGGAGAGAACTTTAAATAAGTTTTCAAAAATCATGTAGTATCAAGAAGAAACTCAATTTGACTAGAGTTTTAAATCATGAAAAAAATCTCCTATCCACAATGAAATAAATTAGTCTCCAAATCAAGATTATCTATTGAATCACCACCAGCAAAATAACTTATAAAGTTTTATGTATATAGACAGAGAACTCTCTGTATGGATTTCTGCCAAGGGCTGTGTTTGTTTTCAACTTGTGATTAATCAGTTAGAAGAAATATTTTTTAAAATATCATTGGTTCTTCCTGAAGGGGTCAAGCCCCAAAATTCATGGACTGTGAGTGACATGGAATAGCAAATAAATAAAAAAAAACAAGGATGATGAAATATTTCACTTAGCATACCCTCTCATGACTTAAATTTGATGCACTCCATGTCCATGGAATGCTTCTGTAGGCCAGTTTCAATCATCTGGTACTGTGGTTATCTATAAGGTGATAGCTTGTGATTATTCTTCTAGTTTAAAATAAAACCCAAGTACAAAAATTAAAAAGAAACACACATACTCCCAAGTTGCATTATTTTAAGTTATCTTATTCCCTTGCTAATTCATTCCACTTATATATCCTTTTGTAATTCGAGTGAAAAAAGTTTCTTAGATAGATCTGGGCATGAATCATTTTTCTTGACAAGATATTTTACTTATGCCAAGTGCTTTATGAAGTGGGCTGTCTATTATCAATGACACTTTGGTTCAATAGACAGAGCTGAAAGTCTTTTATCTTTCTTGGTGCTCCTTTGAGTTTCTTTATTTGTCCCATAAATTATTCTTAGTTTTAACTTTCTAAAGATAAGTAGAATAATGTGCGGAAATTGGATTTTTAACATTACTAGACAAAAGTGAAGAGTAAACATTTATAAGAATGGTAAATATTAGATGAGAATGTAGTGTGCTCTTATTCACAAAAAACACAGCAGCTTAAGTTTAATAAGACTTGGTTTGCTTTTTGCTCCTATAGTTCGAACTCTGCCTATTCAGAGGTCCCACCTGGGACAAAAACAGCCAGAGGGTATACACATTGGGATATTAAGAAGGAAAATGTTGCTCCAGGGGCAAGGCTAGTTATGCAGGATGTAATTTTGTCCTTAAAAGGCCTTATCATGGCCTAGTGGATAATTTGGCTTTCCTTGCATATATCTGGGCTCACAGAGTATTTAAGTTCAAATTCTAACTCTTTTGGGGGAGTTCCTTGGTCTCAGTTTCTACTGCTATAAAATGAGGGCTTTGAAGTCATTAATCTGTTTTCCTTTCCAGCTCTAAATATACATAACTATCCATAACTACCCTTATATAGTCCAGGCCCTGATGACTAGATAAATACAAAAATTCCCTTTCTGTCCTAATCCACTTTTCACCATGCTATGAATTATCTTCCATCTGAATAAATCTGGTTATGTCCTACTCTTCATAACATTTTAGTGACCTTTATAGTCTACTTAATGATATGACTAAGTATTCAAGACCCTGTCACATTACTTTTTCTTCCTTATCTCATACTCCACTCCACAGTCAATACTCTAGTTAAAGTGAAAAACTCCATTCCTTCAAAAGACCCATCATTATTCCCTGTGTTTGGGGTACACTATATCTCATTCATTCCTACCTGTTGAATTTCTTCCTTTTTATAATATAAAGAGGGACTGGTCAATGGTCAGGATAATTCAGGACTGATCTTTGGTGAATGAGTATTGTTAAAACTTATTTATGGTTGAGACTGAAATATATTATTAATTAGGGGGTCACCACGGATTTAATTTCTAAATTCCAAAATGAATTGCTAAAGTAAATGGAATTTATGGCAATTTATTTACAATATTTATAATTGAAGGAAGATATTAAGGAATGAGAGATAGAGAGAAAACTCTGGCTTCTTCTGATATCAGTTAGAATTTTTAAGCCCCACCAGGGGAAGAGAGTCTCAAGAAGATGGGCCTTACCTGGAGACTTCATGCCTCCAGAAAGGCAGGGTCACTAAGTCAGCTTTTCACTCACCAAGGGTGACAGTCTAAAAGTAGTCTGGGTGTCTGCCTTCTGGTCACTCCTCAAGGGTTTGTCTTCCAGTCACTCCTGCGAATCAGTGCCTGAATCTCTGAACCACTGTCCAAATGTCTGAATCTGAATGAATGATCTGAATCTGAATGATCTTCCAAATGAATGATCTCCTTCTGTCTTTTGGTCCTCTTTTTAAAGATCTTTTTCTCTTGTGTCACCTCCCCTAAATTTCATGTCTACCAGTCACAGCTTTTCTCTAGGACTGCCCATTCTTTTGTTCTCACCTTCTCTGGTTAGATTATATCTTTTTGGGTTACTTAACACCTCTTTTGGTAAATTCACCTTTTATAGTTTCTTAACACCTTTTTGTAGTTAAAATCTAAAAACAGATTGTAGTTTATGATTCTAGCTTCACTATATAGGAAGAGCTAAGTACGTTCATTGTTACGATCAGGAGATTACAATTTTATCTTCACAATAAAGAGCTAAGTATCTTTATTGTTACAATCAGGAGATAGCTAAATCCAATCTTCACAGTATCTAGGGAATATTGCACATGCTCTAGACAACCCAATTTGCAGGGCAAATCTGTGCATGCTCTAAAAACTTGGTCCTCTTGACTATCCTTTTTTCAAATAGAATTTTAAGATCATAGATTTGGAGATTGAAAGACTGTTAGAGGTCACTGATTCCATTCCCCATATTTTATAGATGAGGTAACTGAACTTTAAAAAGGGTACGTAACTGCCCCAATATGACACCAGTGGTAAGTAGCAGAGTCATGATGGGATCTTAGGTCCTCTAACTTATCTGAGACCAAATTCAATGTTCTTTCTACTTTATCATGCTCCCTCACCTCCATTAAAACCCAACTCAGTTTTCACTTACTCTATAAAGTCTTTACTCAGTTAACAGCAATCCTTTCACCCTAAGATCTTACTTTTAAAAAATCTCTCTTATGCATTTATATTATCATGATTTGAATTTGTGTCACATTTTCCCACTAGACAGTAATCTCTAGGGCTTGTCTTTTAATCTTTTTTGGTATCTATCCCAATGCTTTGCACCCAGAAATTGTTTAATAATTTCTGCTGAAATGAATGGATGTTGCTTTGTTAGCTTGAGATATTAGTAAAGCAACTGCCAACTCTATTTTCTTAAGTTCATATTTATTATTTGCTTAGTTTACATTCTCAGCTTCATGGCAAAGTGGAAAACATATAAGAAAATTCTTTTGCTTTGATGCTGTTTCTGAGAAACACACTTCTTTCATTTTCCCATGGGCTTGAAGGGCAAACCTTACTTTCTGAGTTGGTCTGGAAGCAGATGTGGCCTTCCACCCCTCAAAATTTGGCTTGATGACCTGCCATCATGAGGATTAGTTCAGGACAATTTTTTTGGGAAAAACTCAAATATAGGGCATGTCTCGGTGTGACTGTTAAGCAACACAGTCAATCTTTCAGTCTCATAGGATCTTTATAATCGGTATCCATTGTTCTGGTATCAGATCCATTGTTCTGAGCTTGATTAGAAAACAGGCTGATATGCATAGGCTGTCATGTCACATTATTTTATTAGACATTTGTGGACATAATTAGGGTGCTCTTTATTTCTAGGTACAAATCTTTGCAAGCTAGTTCAATGCCTCAGTATTGTATCACAGCAAGCATTTTGGGAAAGAATCAGGTATGCTTGTTTCTCTCATTATTAAATAGCAGTATTAAGGAGGAATTGTGGTGCAGTGGAAAGAATGCTGGGTTTGGTGTTGAAAGAACTTGGTTAAAAGCCAGACACTGTCTTTTACTCTCTGTGTGCCTCTGGGCAAGTCATTTCTCCTCAATTTCCTTGTTTTATTCAACAAAGATGTTGGATGAGAGGGCCTATAAATTTCCTTCCAGTTAGTTATTTAGTCAATAAACATGTAGTAAGGACTTGTGCCAGGTACTGAGCTAAATTCTGGAGTTACAAAGAAAGAAAAAGATCACCCTGCTTTCAAGGAACTCATATTCTAATTTGAGGGGGGGGGGATATACAAACAACTATGGACAAATAAGCTATATATAGAATAGTGGGAAATTGAAGAGACAGAGACAGAGGGAAGGCACTACAATTAAGATGGATCAGAAAAGCCTTCCCATAGAGGATATTTTATTTGGGATTTGAACAAAGGCAGGGAAGCCAGTAGACAAAGATGAGGAGGGAGAGTATTTCTGGTAGAGGGCATAGCTGATGAAAATTCCCAGTTCGGAGATGAAGTATTTGTTCTGAGGGACAAGAAGAAGACTAGTATTCCCAGTTTCCAGATTATGTGGGGGATCTATAAAGTGTAAGAAGATTGGAAAGGTTGAAGGATAATGCAAGTTATGAAGGAGTTTGAATATCAAACAGGATTTTACATTTGGTCCTACTGGTGAAAGGGAGCCAATGAAATTTATTGAAGGTGAGGAGGTTACCTGTTCAAATATGTACTTTAGGAAAATCACTTTCATAGTTGAATGGAGGATAGATTAGAGTGGATAGAGATTTGTGGCAGGAAGGTCAACCAGCAGGCTTTTAGAGTAGTCTAGAAATTATATGATAACATCCTACATTAAATCAATGATTATTTAAAAATTGTTTACAAGTAGCATGATGCAATGGAAAAGATCCTTGGTCCCAGAATCTGACAACCTGAGTTCTAGTCCTAGATCTGCCACTGAAAAGTTATGTAATCTTGAAAATGTTATTTAAGTTCTTTGGATCTCAGTTTCCTCCTCAGTAAAAATATGCTTTTTTTGGTTTGTTTTGTTTTGTTGTTCAGTCATTTTTTTTTCAGTCTTGTCTGACTTTTTGTGACTATATTTGGGGTTTTCTTGGGAAAGATATTGGAGTAGTTTACCATTTCCACCTCCAGCTTATTTTACAGATAGGGAAAAGGAGACAAACAGAATTAAGTGACTTGTCCAGGATCACATAGCTAGAAAATGTCTGAGGCTGTCTTTGAATTCAGGGAGATAAGTCTTCCTGACTTCAGGCCCATCACTTTCCCCACTCTACCACATAACTGCTGTAAAAATTATGTACATTATACCAATTAACTCTAAGTAGCCGCCTCTACCTCCATAACATATCAAAGATGGTGTGGAGGTTCATTGACAGAGTTATAAGTATTTATTAATAAAAAGAGAGAAAGAGAAGAGAGCATAGAGAAGAGAGACAGACAGCCACAGAGACAGAAGGAGAGAGTGAGGAGAGAGGGGGGGGAGGGGAGAGAAGAGAGAGAGATTTCCTTTAAGGTAAGATTAGGTCCCAGATTTCAGTCTAGCTTGGTGCACTGCCCCTTGCAAAATATCAGCTCAGGGAGTCAGTCTATTCAAGAGCCGAAGGAAAGGGAACCAGAGGTCTTTTCACTTGAATTTAGGAATCTTCCTAGTCTACATCATGCAGGTGTGCTCTTCCTACTTTGCTAGGGACTCCAAAGGTGTCACTAGCTCTGCCACATTGTCACGAACCCTAATTGCTGACTCTCATGTTGGTGGCAAGGGGCACTAAGGCTCAGATTCTGTATTCAAGATCAATATTCCCTAAATAATTTCCTCCACACACCTATAAACCAATATAATCTCTTTTTTGCCTTATTATAGAGTATTTTCATGAAAATCCTCTTTACTGCCTCCTGATGAAAATTCAATTCAATCAAACCAAAGTACTTTATGGAACCCCTATCATCATAAAATACCTGTGCCAAACAATTCTGGATATTTGGGAGTTTAATTTTAAGTTGGACCCACTTGAGTAGATTTAAGGGGGGGGGGCAATTCTAACTGTGCTTATTTTTAACATATCTACTAGCTTTGTAGATGCCGACAGTTCTATAATATAGGAAAAAATAGAAAATCAAGGTCTAAATCTATAGTAGCATAATTTAGAAAATTCTTGGCTTGTATAGATGAATCTTAAAGATAAAAAGCATGTTTTTTGTTGTTACTAGTAGTATTCAGGATAAAGGTCTTGGAGACTTGGCTGAACCAAGTCTCCAGAAATCCTTAGTGTACAAAAGTTGGGAATGTGGTCCATAGAGTGATACCCTTAATGAACATTAGTACAAAAATATCAAATAAAAGATTAGCAAAGGAGCTAAAAATATTTAAAAGTTTATATAAGGGTAGCCAAATGTCACAGTGGATAAAGCTCTAGATCTGGAGTCAGGAGGACCTGGGTTCAAATCTGCCTTCAGCCTATTCCTAGCTCTAAGACCCTGGGTAAGTATTAAGATAATTTTGGGGTTGTGACTTAAAATATAAATTAATTGGTTGCCAGGGAAAAATCCCAAATAAAATACCCAAGTCAGTCTGGAAATTTATGGTAATTTTAGTTAATATAGCGGTAAGTATTTTAAGGAGAAAGAGGGAGGAGGGTATAGGATTTCTCCCACATGGTCTATGCCAAGGGAAGTTCAAGATCTCTACCACTTGATCTCTGGAGGAGATTAGAGGCTTCTAAGAGGGTAAAGATTGGAAAGTAAAGGAGGAAAAACTCAGCCAGAAACTCACCACCAAACCAGACAATAGCTGTAGCCACACCAAGATGCCAAAAGGCCCAGCATGCTGCCACCAGTCACCTCTCTGCTGCCAAAGGTCCCAGAGAGAGAGTGATGCCAAATATATAGACCTTTTACTCTTGTGTCCCCTTCTCTAAATTTTCACATCTACCAATCACATCAGAGGCTTTTCTCCAGGACTACCCATTTTTTAGTTCTCATCTTTCTTTGATCAGATTATATCTTTTGAATTACTTAACACTTCTTTGTTAAGTTCACCTTTTGTTAGTTACTTAACCTTTTTGTGATTAATTTACCCTTTATAGTTACTTAATGCCTTTTTGTATTAAGATCTTAAAATAGACTTAGCTTAAAGTTCTAGCTTCACTAAAAAGTAAGAACTAAGTACCTGCAATATTCAATCAGGAGATTACAATTTTATCTCCACCATTGTAGCATCCCAAGCATATTCACATCTATGAAATATAAATGATTGTATGGTTACCGTGTCTCCAAGCATAAGGTTATACCAATGAGGTTTGTGAAGGTAACCTTGAACTGGCCATGGGGCCCTTGGCTAAGACAAACTCATTAGCATGCTCGGAGTCAATTCCCCGGGAAAGCACGGTTTGCAATCTACACGCCCAAAGGTGTTCCCTCTACTTTGCCACCCAATCTTAATTGTCTATATTTTGTGATGTGGTTACTACATCCTTGGGAGTACCGCCCAAGCAGGACAGGATTAAATTCAGAGGCAAACCCATGAACTTCCTCTTGCCTCTTGGCCTTTTTCCCCTTCCATGGAGCTCCACTGGGCTCCTCAATGACTATGTCTCTCTCTCCTCTTGACCTTCTCCTTCCCTGAGGCTGTAACCATCTCGGCCTGCATTTCCTACCTTAATCTCCTCCTCCACCTCCTGTTCCTTTGTACTCATACTTTCCTATCAAAGGGAGTATCATAGGGTTTGCCTGTCCTATTCAACCACTGACTTGTCCCTGTCTTTCATTCTCCACCCTGGTTCTCGGTTCCTACCTCTCCTCGGGTCCCATCACAAAGGTGAGCCCCTTCCCTTGTGGGACCCTGCTGGTCAGGGAAGTCCATTAAGGAAAACCCCACAACCATAAAGTAAGATCTAAGTAGGGTGGAGTAATCTAAAGTTCACATAAGTCACTTAACTCCTTTTGACTGAGCCTTGTCCTTCTGTCTTAGATTTGTTACTGAGACAGAAAGTAAAGCCTTATTTTAAAAAATGCAGTATGACTAAGTTGAATTTTTCTCTAAGGTATCAGAATTTCACTATCTGGCCCCAATTGAATATATGATGCATAACATGTTTTGTATGAGATCTCCATGCTGCCACAGGGAAGATGCACAACCTTTCATTATGACATTCTGAGATAAAGCTTATGGAAAGTTAACATTAATTTGTCACCTCCTTTTGTGTTATACACAACAACTTTTTGATTTTGAAGCTAAAATATGTTTGACCTTAGGGCTGAAGCTTTGAACTGACTTCTCCATTCAGGCTGAGGCTGGGTGGAGACAAGTTCTTTGTTTTATCTGTAAACAAGGGTTCTCTTAGATTACAAAGGCCATTTTGGGAAATACCATACATGCACTGTGTGGCCATCTAAAGGCTGGATGGTTACTCCTGGTGTCTGGAGAACCTCCCCTCTTGTCCTGATTGAGGTCTAAGTCTTCCAATCATAGAAGCTTAGAGAAGGGACATCAAGAAATATGCAACTGATGGAGAGGACTGGAAATTAAGCCTTTTCTCCTGGAACCAGAGACTCAGGAGGGCATTTGGTCTCAATTAGGGCTGGCTCAGCTCATCATGGAAGAGGTGGCTGGCCATGCTCATGCTTTTCTCTGGCACACATTTTGTTATTTAATAAATAATAAATAATTATAAAATTAAGGTACAGTCTCCAGAGAATAATAATCACAATTAATCCTTAATCAATCCCTTAATCCTTCTTCCTTAGCTACTTCTTTACTGACTTTTAAGGTAGAGGTGTCAAACTCCTAAAAAGGGGTCTAAAGCAACCCACAAAAATTTTTCATGAAACTTGATAAAAATATAAGTAGGATGTGTTTAACAAAGTAAATGTAATGTACAATACAACATAGATAATGCTAATTTGGGGTTTTCTAAATAAATATGTGCTGTTTCTATTTGAGTTTGACATTTCTCCTTTAAGGGATAAGACAAGTTAAAGCCAAAGGATGTTTGTCCTGTAACAGAAAAGTTGTCACATAATTCCAGTCACATGGTGCTTCAAAACTCCTTTTCATAGACCTTTTGCTCTGCTAGAGACTACCCTCTATTAGAGTTCTTCCAAATTAGCGAAGAGCAATCAGTAGTTCCAACATTTTGCACACGATGGGTCCAAAATACTTCTAAAACTTTGAAACTATCTCTTCTTTTTTTAACTTCTATTTACAGCTACCTCTGAAGTTTCAGAATTTGCACAGCTCAAAAAACCCACTAAATCCTGAGGCGATCCAGGCCCATGATGCTTTTATTTATTTTCCCTCACTAGAGTAATCCTTATATACTTCAGAAAGCTGGAGGTCAAATCATATGTCATTTGCTTCACTTAAGCAAATGGCCTTCAACGTTACTTATATAAGGTATTGTATTTACATAATTGTAAAATTATTATATCTGATTTGACTAATATTACCTTATAGGTCCTACTTAAAAATATCAGTGTTTAAATTTAAACTTAGCGAAAATGAGATCTAGGAGTAATAACGAGAATAACAACAATGAATGAATGTCTTTGATTTACTGTCCTACTAATTTGTTGTCTTTGACTTACTGTCCTACTAATTTGTAAACTCCATAAGGACAGTGACATTGTCATATATACATTTTCTATCTTCTCCAGCACCCAGAATAGTGCTCTACACAGAGTAGGAACTTTATAAATGTTTTATGAATGATTAAATTGATGAATGATTAAACAATCCTTTGAAGTAAGACAGATATTCCTATTTTATTTATTATTTAAACATTATTTTATTTGGTCATTTTCAAATGTTATTCATTAGGAACAAAGATCACCTTTTTTTTCCTCCCCTCCTCTCCCAATCCCTCCCATTGGCGATATGTGATTCCTCTGGGTATCACATACGTCGTAAACCCGAGCCCATTTACATGCTATTGGTTTCCATAGTAGGGTGTTCATTCAGAGTCTCTCCTTGATCATGTCCCCTCCACCCCTGTAGTAAAGCTGTTGTCCTTCCTCAGTGTTTTTACTCCCACCATTTATCCTCTGCTTGTGGGTAGTGGTTTTTTTTTTTTGATCCCTGCAGGTTGTTCAGGGATATTGCATTGAGACTAATGGAGAAGTCCATTACTTTCGATTGTACCACAGTGTCCCTTGTCCATTTACCAATTGGAGAATGGCTTGATTTTTTGTACAATTGTTTTAGCTCTTTATAAATTTGAGTAATTAGACCTTTGTCAGAGGTTTTTGTTATGAAGATTGTTTCCTAATTTGTTGCTTCCCTTCTAATTTTGGTTACATTGGTTTTGTTTGTACAAAACCTTTTTAATTTGATGTAATCAAAATTATTTATTTTACATTTTGTGACTCTTTCAATGTCTTGCTTGGTTTTAAAGTCTTTCCCTTCCCAAAGGTCTGACATGTATACTATTCTGTGTTTGCCTAATTCTGAGTTTATCTTGCTGTTGGGTGTGAGGTGTTGATGCAGACCTAATCTCTCCTACACTGTCTTCCAGGTTTACCAGCAGTTTTTGTCAAATAGTGGATTTTTGTCCCAAAAGCTGGGGTCTTTGGGTTTGTTATAGACTGTCTTGCTGAGGTCACTTACCCCAAGTCTATTCCACTGATTCTCCTTTCTGTCTATTAGCCAGTACCAAATTGTTTTGATGACTACTGCTTTATAGTGTATTTTGATATCTGGGACTGCAAGGCCACCTTCCTTTGTATTTTTTAAAAATTATTTCCCTGGATATCCTTGATCCTTTGTCCTTCCAAATGAACTTTGTTATGGTTTTTTTCTAATTCAGTAAAAAAATTTTTTGGAAGTTCAATTCGTATGGCATTAAATAGATACATATGTTTGGGTAGGATGTTCATTTTTATTATATTGGCTCGTCCTACCCATGAGCACTTAATGTTTTTTCAATTGCTCAAGTTTAGTTTTAATTGTGTGGAGAGTGTTTTCTAGTTGTGTTCATATAGTTCCTGTATTTGTCTTGAGAGATAGATTCCCAAGTATTTTATTTTGTATAAGGTGATTTTGAATTGGATTTCTCTTTCTAGTTCTTGCTGCTGAGCTGTGTTGGAAATATGTAGAAATGCTGATGACTTATGCGGATTTATTTTGTATCCTGCAACTTTGATAAAGTAATTGATTATTTCAATTAGCTTTTTGGTTGAGTCTCTAGGATTCTTTAAGTAGACCATCACGTCATCCGCAAAGAGTGATAACATGGTTTCCTCTTTGCCTATTTTGATGCCTTGAATTTCTTTTTCTTCTCTGATTTCTACTGCTAGTGTTTCTAGTACAATGTTAAATAGTAGAGGTGATAATGGGCATCCTTGTTTCACTCCTGATATTATTGGGAATGCATCTAGTTCATCCCTATTACAGGTGATGTTAGCTGATGATTTTAGATATATACTGTTTATTATTTTTAGGAAAGACCCTTCTGGTCCTATACTTTCTAGTGTTTTAAATAGGAATGGGTGTTATATTTTGTCAAAGGCTTTTTCTGCATCTATTGAAATAATCATGTGGTTTTTGTTGGTTTGCTTGTTGATATGGTCAATTATGTGGGTGGTTTTCCTAATATTGAACCAGCCCTGCATTCCTGGTATAAATCCTGCCTGGTCATAGTGAATGACCCTCTTGATCACTTGCTGAAGTCTTTTTGCTAGTATCCTGTTTAAGATTTTTGCATCTATGTTCATTAGGGAGATTGGTCTGCAGTTTTCTTTCTCTATTTTTGATATACCTGGCTTTGGAATCAGTACCATATTTGTGTCATAAAAGGAGTTTGGTAGCACTCCCTCTTTGTTTATTATGTCAAATAGTTTGTATAGTATTGGGGTTAGTTGTTCTTTGAATGTTTGATAGAATTCACTTGTGAATCCATCAGGCCTTGGGGATTTTTTCTTAGGGAGTTCTTTGATGGCCTGTTGGATTTCATTTTCTGATATGGGATTATTTAAGAATTTTATTTCTTCTTCTGTTAGTCTAGGCAAATTATATTTTTGTAAATATTCATCCATATCAACTAGATTGGCATATTTATTGCCATATAATTGGGCAAAGACATTTTTAGTGATTGCCTTAATTTCCTCTTCATTGGAGGTAAGGTCCTCCTTTTCATCTATGATACTGTTAATTTTCTTTTCTCCTTTTTTAATTAGGTTGACCAGTACCTTGTCTATTTTGTTTGTTTTTTCAAAGTACCAGCTTCTTGTCTTATTTATTAGTTCAATAGTTCTATCACTTTCAATTTTATTAATTTCTCCTTTAATTTCTAGGATTCTAATTTGGTTTTCTTCTGGGTGTTTTTAATTTGTTTGCTTTCAAGTTTTTTGATTTGCATGTCAAATTCATTGATCTCTTCCCTCCCTAACTCAGGGATATGAATTTTCCTCTGAGTTTTGCTTTGGCTACATCCCATAAGGTTTGTAAGGATGTCTCACCATTGTCATTTTCTTCAGTGAAATTATTAATTGTTTCTATGATTTGTTCTCTAACTAACTGAGTTTGGAGCATCATATTATTTAATTTCCAATTGATTTTTTATTTTGCTCTCCACATACCCTTACTGGTCATTATTTTTATTGCCTTATTATCTGAAAAGTTTGCTTTAATTATTTCTGCTTTTCTCCATTTGTATGCCATGTTTTTATGACCTAGTATATGGTCAATCTTTGTGAATGTGCCATGTGCTGCTGAAAAGAAGGTGTATTTCTCTTTGTCCCTATTTATTTTTCTCCATATATTTATCAACTCTAATTTTTCTAAGATTTCATTCACTTCTTTTACCTCTTATTTATTTATTTTTTGATTTGATTCATATAAATTTGATAGTGGTTGGTTCAGATCTCCCACTTGTATAGTTTTATTATCTATTTCCTCCTTCAATTCTCCTAGTTTCTCCATTAGAAATTTGGGTGCTATACCATTTGGTGTATATATGTTGATTAGTGATATTTCCTCTTTGTCTATACTCCCTTTTATCAGGATGTATTTACCTTCCCTATCCCTTTTAATCAGGTCTATTTTTGCTTTGGCTTTGTCAGATATCATGATTTCTACTCCTGCCTTCTTTCTGTCAGTTGAGCCCAATAGGTGTTACTCCTACCTTTAATTCTGACCCTGTGAGTTTCTACCAACCTCATGTGTGTTCCCTGAAGACAACATATGGTAGGGTTTTAGATTCTAATCCCTCCTGTTATTTGTCTATGTTTTATGGGTGAGTTCATCCCATTCACGTTCAATGTTATGATTGTTATTTGTGAGTTCCCCAGCATTTTGATATCTTCCCCTAATTCTGACCTTTCTTCTTTTGCCATTACCTTTTAAATCCATGATTTATTTTAAATCAGTCCCCTCCCTTGTTATGCTTCCCTTTCTAGCCCCTCCCTTTTTGTTCCCTTCCCCTCCACCTTCTCCTTCCCTCCCTTTTTGTGTTCCCTCTCCCCTTCCCCCTTGATTTTCCTTTCTCCCTTACCCAGTTGGATAAGATAGAATTCAAGATCCCAATGGATTTAGATGTTCTTTCCTCTCAGAGTTGTTTTCACTGAGAGTAAGGTTTAAATAATACCAATTAGCACTCTTCCTCTCATTCTTATAAGAGAATTCCTTCCCTCCCCTTCTCGTGTGTATCTTTGTATGACAAAGATTGTTCTATTTAATTTATTTCTATTCCTTCAAGTATATCTTAGTACCATCATTGATTCCCCCCTTCCTTTCTCTTTCTTTTTTTTCTCTCTCCCCTCCAAATCATGTTAATGCCCCAATTTTTCCCTGTGAGGGTTTTTTTTTTCTGATTACTCTATTAATGCATACAGTTTTTGAAAATTGCACATAATGTTTCTCCCCTATGTTAGTATATATAATTTGATCTAATTGTAGCCCTTATAGAAGAGAGTTTGAATAAAAGAGGGAAAAAAAGCACTTTTCTCCTTTTCCCTTTCTTTCATATATACTTTTTCATGTTTCTCTTGCTCTTTGTGTTTGGATATCAAACTTTCCACTGAGTTCTGGTCTTTGCTTTATGAATATTTTTATATCTTCTATTTTGTTGAATGCCCATACTTTCCCCTGGAAGTATATAGTCAGTTTTGATGGGTAGCTGATTCTTGGTTGAAGACCCAGTTCTCTTGCCTTTCTGAATATTGTGTTCCAGGTTTTACGGTCTCTTGAGTGTGTTTGCTGCTAGGTCATGTGTGATCTTTATTGAAGCACCTCTGTATCTGAAGTTTCTCTTCCTGGCTTCTTGTAATATTTTCTCCTTAACTTGGAAGCTCTTGAATTTGGCGATTACATTCCTGGGGGTTGTCTTTTGGGAATTTAGTACAGAGGGTGTTCTATGAACTCTTTTGATTTCTATTTTGTCCCCTTGTTTGAGAACATCAGGGCAATTCTCTTCCATGATTTCTTGTATAATGGCATTGAGGTTTTTGTTAATCTCTGCTTTTTAAGGTAGACCAATGATTCTCAAATTGTTTCTCCTTCCTCTGTTTCCCTGGTCTGTCCCCTTGTTCGTGAGATATTTTATGGTATCTTCTAATTCATTAATTTTTTGACTTTGCTTTATTAATTCTTGCTATTTTTCAAGTTCACTGTCTTCTAGTTGCTTAATTCTGGTCTTTAAGGACTGGTTTTGCTTTTCAGTTTGGTCTGCCTTTCTGTTAGAGGCTTCCAGCTGTTTCTCCAATTGTGAGATTTTGTCTATCAGGCTGAAGACCTCTTTCTGAATTTGTTCCCATTTTTCTAGCCAGAAGGTTTCCATCTTTTGATAAGTTCCATTTTGAGTTCTTCTAGAGCTTGTGGATAATTTCCGTTTGGGGGGGCATGTTTTGATTTTGTTTGCATTTCATCCTCTTTTTCATCTGTAGCCTGCTTTTTCCCTCCATAAAATCTTTCAATAGTCACTTTTTCTCCTTTCTTCTTGGAGGGTTGATCTTGGGCACTCTGAGCCATCCCTTTGGTGGTTTTCCCTTTCCTTTTCAGTCAGAAATCTGAGTGAAATGGGCAGGTTTTGATGTTTTTTCCTCAGGCTGACTCTTCCTAGCCTCCAAAGTTTGTTAGCGTGCCCGCCCATGTGGTCTGTTTTCTCTTCTGTCCCATGTGCTGACTTCCCCTGTAAAACCACTCCGAGGGGTAGTTCCCTGGTAGTCCTTCTCTGTTCCCAAGGACCCTGGTGTGCTCCCCCCACCCCCACTACAATGTGGAGCAGAGGAGATTTTGTCTCAGGCCATTTCTAGATCCTCCACAGCATTAACAATTTGCAGGAGCCCTCTTGGTCTGCATGTTCTCTAGTGAAACTGCTCTGAGGGGTAGTTCTCTGGGAGTCCTCCTTAGATCCCAAGGACCCTTGGAGTGCTCCCCACTCACTGCAGAGACGTTCCTCACTCACCCACTGTCTCTGGTGAGTGCGATGGGGTGGGGGAAGGCAGCTCAGCTCAGCTCACACTTGGCAGTGAACTTTCTCTCCCTCTTATAGTGTGGAAGTGTTCAAACCCCACGTACCTTCATTGCTGTGGGCTGCTGGAGAGTCCCTCTGATCTTCCAAAAATCATTTTCATGCTCTTTTGAGGTAGTCTATTTCATTTGATATGGGGAGAGGAAGCAATTCACGTCTAGATTGCCGCCATGTTTACCTGGAAGTCTGATATTCCTATTTTATAGCAAAAGAAACTGAGATTCAGAGAACTTTGGAATTTGTCCATGGTTACCTGGTTTTCTGGGCAAGTTCTTGGAGTGATATTTATTAATTTATAACAACTGTACTTCAATTCCTCCATGATTCCATGATTTCTTTAGTTCGACTCTTCCCTTTATTGGTATTGAGAACCATTCAACCCTTTCTTCTTATCTTATGCAATTTCTCATTCCTCTCCCCAAATCATCCATAGAGGATTTACCCATATGCTGAAAACCTTTTCCTCTCTAGGTATTCCAATATTTTTGAGTATGATTCCAACTATTAGAAAGGCTATCTGTGATCCTTCATTTACTGTAGCATGATTGACCTAACTCTCCAGTTATATACCCTTGATGATGTCTTACATTATTTTTTTGTGAATAAGCATCCTTTGTAATGTGCAGCAACTTACTTACACCCACTATATATATCTTTCCATTGCTCTTTGAGTCACCTGCAGTTCTGGTTCTTCTGAAATTCCAGTGTCTCATGATTCATAGATATATATAGTATCTATGGCAGAATATTTGGATAAAAATTATAGACTCTGGTGGCAGGATCTGGAGAATCTCTTTAGCTATAAAGGATTTTATCTTCCATTTGGATTTTGTTTAGGTCATCTTCTACAATAGTGGCAGATACCTGAAGAACATGTCTTCATGTTTGTGATTAACTTGATTGATATTGATGATTCTAAGGGTCTTTGATTAAAGATATATCTCTTATTGCATTTATCAAGGAATAGTATATGATTTTAATACATATATGAGAGATAATGTTTTTCCAATTATGCTTAAAACAATTTTTAACATTTAAAAACATTTGAACTCCAAATTATCTTCCTGCCTTTGTGGGAGATAACAAACTGAAGGAAGGGTCTTCAAGGTTGTGTTTTGTCCCACTTTATATTTTTTTAAGTAATAAACAATAAATAGTGGAATCTTCTATTTTCTATATCTTTGAAGTAGTTGTGTGATTGTGAAGATGTCTACCTTTAAAAAATTCCTTAACTTCTGTCTTAAAATCTTTACCAAATATTGGTTACAAGACAGAAGAGTGGTTAAGGTTAAGTGATTTACCCAGGGTCACACAGCTAGGAAAGAATTGAGACCAGGAGGCCTATTTTCTAATAATATTTTAATAAGATTACCCTTAATATATGCAGAGGCTACCAGTGATAAAATATACACTTGTCTATATATTTATAATGAGGCAGCTACATTAAGCAGTAGATAAAGTACTAGGCTTAGAGATAGGAAGACCTGAGTTCACAACCTGCCTCAGATACTTACCAGTTATATGACTAATGTCAAGTCACTTAACCCTATTTGCCTTAGTTTTCTCATCTGTGAAATGAGCTGGAGAAGGAAATGGCAAACCATTCTGATATATTTGTCAAGAACATCCTAAATGGGATCATGAAGATTCAGAAATGACTGAAAGTGACAGAATAACAACATACGTTTTAAATAAATGTCAACATCTTTATATCTAGTCTTTCCCCAATTTCATAGTAAACAGATTAAAAAAATAAGTCTCAATGAAGCTATTATAAATGCACACATTGTCTTTGAATCAATAAGTCAACAAGCATTTATTAAATGCTTACTATACATCAGTCACTTCTTTGAGCTGTGGGCACAAAGAAAGGTAAAAGTTTCTATCCTTGAGGAACTTATCTTTACCCTTCCCCACTACTCTCCCAGCCCATTTTGATGTCACTGAACTGATTGTTAACAGACAACCTAGTATGAAATGACTCCAGTTCAATAACCAGCTATGACCTCTCAGTTAAGATCAAGCCACTTAATTTTTTTGTGAGGTTAAGTGCTGAGATAGTCTAGTGCTTTCTGATTCACTTATTTTTAAAATGTTTCTCTTTTATTACTATGAACTTGATAAGCATTAACAGGCATTAATATTTCCACCTTCAAAGACCAGAAAAAAGGACCATATATGAAAATGTGAATCTCCATTACATGCACCTTGTAAAACATATGTATCTCAAATTTAGCATGGCAGTCCCAATACTGCTCTACTTGTCTGGTGTTTCATATTGCATGCTCTTTTGCTCTCTTATTTGTATTTTTAAATGATTTGTCAATGTCCATTTATTTCCTTTTCTATCTCCAACACTTAATACAATGCTTCGCAAGTAGAAGGTGCTTTAATATATGCTTATTAAACTGGATAGTATCCAAATGAGGAAAACCAGGATGATAAAAGACCTCGAGGTTATGCCATATGTGGACAAGTTGAATGAATTGGGTAAGTTTCATCTGGATAACAGGAGATTTAAGAGGACATGATACTATCTTCAAGTTGTTAAAAGCTTACCAAGTGAAAGAAAGATGAGAACTAGAGAGAACTAAGACAATGGGTGAAAGTTCTCAAGAAGTAGTTATAGTAAACTATATAGGAAAGGCCATGGAAGGAAGGAAACAAGCATTGATTAAGTATTTACTATGTGACAGCACTGTACTAATTTTTTTTTTCCCAAATATTACCTAATTTACTTCTTATGGGAACCTTAGGAAATAAATGCTCTTTTTTTATCTCCATTATTCAGTTGAGGTAACTGAAGCAGATTAAGTGACTTGTTCAAGGTCAGTCCAGATATAACCAGTAAGTATTTGAAGTCAAATTTGGATTACAATGTTCTTGACTGACCTATCTAGCTGCCACAGAAGGTAGTGGATTCTTCTTTATTTAAGGTCTTCAAAGGAAGAGGTAGAAAAAAATGGGTGGATATATTGTGGAAGGAATTCTTGATTAGTTATGGATTGAACCAAAGTCCCTCTAAGATTCTATAAATTTGTATTATTTTAATAATTAATAATTGATTAAATAACTAATTAATAATAATAAAATTATTAATTATTGGACAGAACAGACATACACACATTTATAATTAATTTTTACAATTATATTCATTTATATCTTTTGCTAGTTATGCAATTTATTATTTATTTATGTAATTAAATTAATATTCACAGATGGTTTGAACTTTTTGTTATTATTAGCATTTTCTTCTCCATCTTCCAAAACTATTATTGTAGAAGTGGACTGAGTATACAAGTGGTTAAGATACTATTTTGGGACCATTCCATATTTAAAATAGTCTGGTCCTTGAAAAGTTGATAGTTGGTAGTCTCCAAGTGACACTATATTTGAAGATTTTTTCCAATTTGTTATAACTCACTAGAATGTGCAATCTACATGCATGACTTATTAGGAACCAGAGTAATTGCTAATTTATGGTGAAGCATCAGAACAGAGCTTTTGTGAAAAATGATGCTTCCCATAAATCCTTGCTGGCCCTAAAAATAGTATTCTGAGAAAAGAAAATACTAACAACCTTCCTGCTACCCATTTCTATTCCTCCTCTTTTGCTATGCTTTGAAACACTAACATTTAATGTACACCATCGATTTTGAATTTTCTAGCTATTAAACATTCTCAAAAAATGAGTTGAATAATTTGATGAAAAAAACAAACTGCATGTCCCTGGCTAATTGTGTCTGTGTCTATATTTTCTAGTATGACTGACCCTTCATAAATTCCTTAGCTTGTGTAAGTGACTAAACTTTAAATAGCACTTTAAAAGGGTTCAATTTGACATTCCATATAAACAGATATTGTGACCATATCTATTTTTAAGAAAACAGATGCATTCATCATATCCTTAATATAAATACATATCTGTATTTATATGTACAAAGGGAATCCGAGATTTAAGAAGGGCACATAGTACCTTGCAGATGTTCAGAAGAAAAAAATCTATATCCTTCTACAATTTTTTTGCCTACTGCATCTAGATTCTAATGTGTTTTCATAAATTCTCATCTTGTTCATGATTGCTTCAATTTCTAGTTGCAGATGCTGATCTCTTAGAGAGGCAAAACTTCTCTACAATGTAGGCATGCCATTCAACATCTGGAAGCTTCTGTGTCATTGGAAATTTAGGGACTTGTGAACTACAACAGTGATTTATACAATACTTTATCATTACCAAGCACTCATTGTACATGATGTTATATGATCTTATTTTACCCTCACAATGACCTTGAAAGCTAGGCAGTGTAAGTTTCATGACTTCCCTCTTACAGATAACTTTTTCTGCTTTAGATATTATCCTAAAAGATGATAAACTAAGGATGTAAAATATTTCATGCTATCCTACACTTCATTGAAGCTGTTCCAAACCTTCACATTTTCCTTAAGTCTCCCACAATACTCCTCCCCAGACTCTTTTGACTAAATACACTTTCTTCCTTCACTGAGAAATGGAAGCCATTTACTAAGAATTCCTTTTTTTCTCCTATTGTCTATCTCTCCTGTCTCTCCTCCCTAACTTGGCCAAACTCTCTGCCAAAATATTTCGATTAATTACTTCTATTTCTCCTCTTATTCTTTTCTTAATTCTCTGCAATCTGAATCCTTACATCATCATTCTACCACAATTGCTCTCTTTAAAGTTACCAATGATCTTTATTAAAAAAAATCATTTGTATGTTTATTTTTTAAAAAATTATTCTATTTCCTTACTTCCCTAACCCCCCACTGAATAATTTTTTAAACACTGCCAAAATCCATTGAAAAAATTTCCCATATTGGTCATATCCAAATATGTATGTCTCATTCTTGATTTTAAATACATCATTTCTCTGACAGGAAGTGGGTGGCATGATTCATCTTCTCTTCTCTGGAATTGCATTTTATTATTGCTTTAATCAGTTCCCCAAGTCTTTCTTCCCTGTAATCTTGTCATTGTATAAATTGTTCTCCTACTTCTATTCATTTTACTCCACATCAAATCATAGGGGTTTTTTTCAGTTTCCTCTGAAATGGTCCATTTAATCCCAAGGATACTTTAATTGACAAACTTGATGTTTTTTTTTTTCCAATCCTCCTAATTCTTGACTTTTCTGTAGCAGTTGACATTGTTGATCCCTATTTAAATCTAAACATTTTCTCTTCTCTAGGATTTAATTAACAAGACTCTTTCCAGGTTCATTTTATTTGCCAGAATAACTTCTTCTCAGTCTCTTTTGCTGTATCTTCATATATGCCAAATCAACTATGATGGTCTCTAGGGCTCTGTTCTGTTCTTCCCCCCCTTCTATACTATCTCAGTTTGCCATTTCATCAGTGCCCATGGGTATCATCAATACAGATGATTTCCAGATATGTGAATCCAACCCTAATATTTCTCTTGATCTTTAGCTCAAATCACCAATTGCTTTTGGATATAGCAAATCAAAGACATTTTAAATTCAAAATGTACAAAACAAAACTAACTCTCTCTCTTTCCACACTTGCACACAAGTATATATATATATGTATGTATAAATAAATATATGCACATATATATCTTTGCAAATCTTTAAAGTGCTATAGAAATTTTAGCTATGATTATTAGCTATAATTGTCCTTAAGAATATCAGAATTGCAGAGTTGGAATCAATTTTATTAAATTTCTATTATGTGCCCCCCACCAGTCACTACCCTATCCCACCTTACTTCAGATGGGGGGGAGAAAGTGTTCTCATTGGGCTAATGGGCAGAAGGAAGGTGAAATGAAAAAATATTCTGAGGGTTATTTTAGGGTCAGAAATGAATTTAGGGTTAGGGTTAGGGAGGGGAGTGGCTTAAGTGTTCCACTGCCCTCCAGCTCTACCACCTCCATTCTCATCCACCAGAGAGAATAGGTACATCCACTGGGCTATTGGGCAGAGGGTCAGGTCAAGTAAAAAAAATGTCCTCAGGCACAGTAGAAAGGGGGAAAGGAGTCCCTCTGCCTTTCTAGTAATTAACTTGGGTGGTAAAAGGTTCATGCCCACAGAGAGGTCTTTCTGTGCCCTTTGTGACATGTGTGCCATAGGTTCACCATTATGGCACTATACAATGCCATATCATATCATGCCTCATGCCATGTCATACCATACTATATGATACTATACCATCCCATGCTGTTCCATGTCATGCTATGCTATATCTGTGCTAAGCACAATTACTAGATAAAACATAATTAATGGAGTTCTTCAAATGTGTAAAGAAGTATTTTGAAAGATCACAAGAAAGATAACAATTCAAACTTACACTGTATTTTAAAGTTTGAAAAGTGCATTCTTCTCACCAAAACTGTGAGGCAGTTAGTGCCAGTCTAGGACTCAAATCTCCTGGTTCTAAGACCAATATTCAATCCTGTCTGCCAGTTAACCACAAGTTGTTTGTAATATATAAAGGGTAATTCCATCATAACTGGAATGGGAGAAAATCAGGACATTTCCATTTTTCCCATGACCTATTAAGCAATCAAATACTTCCGAATAGCACACTGAAAATCATAGTTAGCTTTTAAACTGTCTTTTGGCAGTTTTATTTTATCTTCCTTTGAGAAGGAACCAAATAAGTTTGTAAAGTTAAAAACATATAGAATGGATTTCTTTTCAAAATGTTTTTTCTTCCTTCCTTCCTTTCTTAAAAAAAAAAAAAAAAACTTTTCCTAGAGTTATATTCAGACTTAAAGGATTTATTGTTCAGTTATAATCATTACTTGAATGACTCTTCTTTTCTGGTTTGCTTTGTATGTAAAGCAAGGGACAGTAGGCCATTTACATGTGGTTTCAAGCATTTTTTCCCAGGACATTTGAACTAGCTGTATGGCTAATGTTTTTCATTTTCTGATCTTGTGACTGTGAAGTTTAGCAGAATGCAAGGTCTCTTAAAAATAAAGAACTTTATAGTCCATTCCATTAGTTTTCTTGGGGCTAAGGTTTCAGTTATTTGTAAACCCTAAGAAGGCATTAATTCATCAAACATTTATTAAACACCCATTGTGCACAGAACTGATGTTGGGTGAGCATAAAATTTAGGTAAGATAAATCCTTTGTCTTTATGAAACTTATAGCAATGAAAGGAAAAGAACTGATAACTGATGTTTAATACAAAAATAATATATGATAAATGCTCTTGAGAAGTGTGGAACAAAGTGCTGCATGAGGTCCAAGAGAAAAGGAAGTCATTGAAAGGGACTATCAGGGAAGGATATCTAGATGAAGAGGACTTTAAGTTGGTCTGTAAAAGGTTTGCAGGACTTCCAAAGACTAGCAAGGGGAGAGAAGGCAGAATCTATTATAGGCATGTGGGGACATCCTGTATAAAGCCACATGAATAGCAAATGATTTGTTGTGTGTGGAAAGGCCAGTTGGCTGGTGTAGAATTTGGGAAGGGAAATAATATATAAGCAGGCTGGAAAGATAGGTTAGGTCCAAATTGTGAAGGATTTTAAATAATAAACAGAGGAGTCTACATTTGCTTCTCCAAGTAGGAGGAAGCCACTAGTGTTTATTATTAGTGTGACCCTGGAAAATTACTTGACCCTGTTTGCCTCAATTTCCTCATCCATAAAATGAGTTGGAAAATGAAATGGAAAACCATTCCAGCATGTTTGCTAGGAAAGACATTAATGGTGTCATGAGAAGTTGGACACAACTGAGACTAATAAACAAGTGTTTATTGAGAAGGGGGATGACATGGGCAGAGAAGCAGTTGTATAGAGGATAGATTGAAATGGTAGAGACTTCAGGCAGAGGGACAAATTAGGAGTTTTATATTATAGTCCAGGTGAAAAATAATGAGCAATTAAACTATGGTGATGGTCATATGATTAGAGAAGGTAATAGATGTGAGTAGTGTAGTGGCAGTAGAATTAACAAGGCTTGACAACTGATTAGAAATATAGGGTGAAAGAGTGTAGGATAACATCAAGACTGTGAACCTGAGTAACTAGAAAGATCATGGTAACTTGCATTAAAAAGGATGTCCTGAATAAAGGGGAACAGTAAAGAGTGGTTTTGTACATGTTGAGTTTGAGATACTTTAAAGGAAATCCAGTTATAAAGGTTCAGTGGTTAGCAGGTGGTATAGATTAAAAGAGAGACTAGAAATGGATATAGATATTTATAAATCATCTGCATAGATGCAACAATTACATCTATGAGAAGCAAAGAAACCTAAGAACAGAACCTCAGTGTGCACCTGAATTTAAGGGGTGAGATATGGAAGATGATCTAGGAGAGGAGACTGAGTATAAGTGGTCAGACAAATAGGATGAGAATCAGGAGAAGACAGTGTCATGAAAGCTCAGCAACGAGGGAATATCCAGGAGATGGTAGTCAGTAGTGTCAAATGTAAATTTAATCTGTGTAGAGGTTGTAAGGAGAGCAGAGAGAAAACGTTTCCATAATCAGGTACATCAGAATGGTTCAGCACTTTGAGAATTCTTAATCTGATCATCATGGAATTGTGACTCATTGAATCTTCTCTACATATTCAGGCAATGAGACTTTCAGAATGCTTCTAAATTTGTCTTCAGATGGCAGATGTATCACTGGCTCCACATCTAAAAACTTTTCTTGATAGGATGTACTTCTAAAGTTTGTCTTCCATTGGTATAGCTTTGAAGAACTCAATGTCTGGGATATGTAGGAGACTCAGTAGATAGAGAGCCATTCCTGGAGACAGAAGGTCCTGGGTTCAAATTTGACCTCAGAGACTTACTAGCTATGTGATCCTGGACAAATCACTTGATCCCAATTGTCTAGCCCTTATTACTGCTTGTCTAGCTCAGGGAGGAGTAATATCTTTGGTATGGAGGGCTTGTCATGTCCTCCTAGGGCAGCTCTCCGGCCTCTGACCCTCACCTGACACCCAGCTCTCACTTGTGGCTCCCAGTAGCTGCTAGCATGCGGCAGCGGCCACACCCCAGGCAACGGCTTTGATAGGCCGGCTAAACCTTGTGAGGGTAGCCATTGGGTCATCGACCCCCGGTGAACTAGGGCTTTGCTCACCAAAAAAACAGCATGTGAAGACTGCTTTAGCCAAACAGATTGAAGAAACCAACAAGAAGGTTCAACGGCTGAGATGGCGATGCAGCAAGGCACTGTGGAGAGCTTAGGGAGTGTAGGAGCACAAAAGACAAAATAGCCATCCAGTGCAGCTGAGGAAGTCTCCAGGTGTAATGACTTTTCGTGCCACTGGACCCAGGCTTCCAAAGCCGAGAGAGTGGAACTGTCTCTGTGCATCGACTTTTCCACTTGAATCTTCATGCACAAGTGTCTTTGTGCACAAAAATGCACAAAGACAATTGTCATCCTCGGTTACTGAGAGACTACCACCAGCTTTTAAACAACACTTAGGATATTAGGAGGTAAGGGTTTAAGAAAAAAAGAAAAGTCTTTTCCATGCCATGGGGAGATATTAAAATAGGGTTTTAGAAGAGGTATTATTAGACTTTTTTTTATTTTCAAGAAAATCCCTCATGATATCTGTATTAATTATAAGTATCTAAATTGTGCTTTTAGGACACACTCTTGGAAGGAACTTTAAGTTCATCCTCTGTATTATTCAGAGACAGAGAAAGTTAAGATAATATAATTATTGTTGAATGCATAATGTTCTTGTTATGATCAAAATCATCAAAAGTTGTGGGTTTGAGTTAAGTTTTCCTAAATTCATTATCAGTCTTATAATCCTTGGAATCTAGGATAGTCTCTTTATATATAAGAGAAAAAGGTCAACTGTCTGTCAACTACAATTAATTGAGTGTTTCTTTCCCTTATTTCTTGATGATCAATAAATCAGAGATGGATTTTTAGCTCCTGCTTTTTCCCCCCAAAGAAATTCCTTTAAATATATATATTTTCATTAGCACATTATATATAGTCATATCAATAAATATTTATTGAGTGTGTAATAATTAAAATAGTGGAAGACATAAATTGTGGCAGATAATAAAGTGGTTGCCTTAAATTGTGACTGCAGAAAATATGGTTTCAAGATTGTGTCTTGTTTTTAAATCAAATATAAGGTGGTCACCAGGGAAAGATTCCCAATTATTAAATATACCCAAGTCAGCTGGGTTTTATAGAGATTTTAATTCATACAAATGAGGAATTAAAGAAGGGAGAGAAAGAGAGAAAAAGGAGAATAATGAGAAAAGGATAGGCTGGCCCAGGGCAGCCCTGGCCAACCCAGGCCTAAGCCCTAAGAGAAAGATCAGTCAGTCCTTAATCACTCACCATAAGATCTGTCCAAGCAAGGATTCTAGTGACACCAGGCCAGCTTCATCTCAGCTGACTCCACCAGCTCAATCCTGAATCTGAATCTGAATCTGAATGTGAATCAGAATGTCCCTCAGCTCCTTTTCTGAGCTCCTTTTAAAGGGGAATTTCTCCTATGTCACCTCCCCTAAATTCTTACATCTACCAATCACAGTAGATGTTTTCCAAAGGACAGACCATTCTTAATTCACACCTAAGAAGTCTAAACTTTTGAGTAATTCACGCCTGAGTAAGTTCTCACCTCTTTGCAAGTTCACAAGTTGCCTGACCTTTATAGGTACTTAGCACCGTTTTGTATTAGTTCTAAAAATGGGCACAGCTTAAGAACTTTTTGCCTTATTATAAGTATGGGTTTAAGTACTTTTCATTGTTCAGCAAAGAGTTTACAACTTTATCTTCCCCTTAAGTATGCTTAAGTAGGGATGGAATAGAGGTCTTCACATTCCTGATCTAAGTAGAAGTCTCACATTCCTGATCTAAGTTCCTTCATTGTTTAAAGTGGGGAATGGTCTTAACCCAACCTTATGAAATAGGGTCTGGGAAATTTTTAAGGTTTACAATCCTAACCTTATGAAGTAGGGTCTGAGAATTTTCAAGGTTCACAAGTGTAAGAAAATATGTATTTCTTCCCTTGGAGTATTAGGCTCAGTTTTGCTGGGTGGGTGATTCTTGGTTGTATTATTAGATCCTTTGCCTTGTGCAATATCATATCCCATGAGTTTTGATCCTTTAATGTAAAAGCTGCTAGGTCCTGTGTAATCCTGAATATGGCTTCATGGTATTTGAGTTTCTTTTTGTCTGGCTGTTTGTGATATTTTCTTCTTGGCCTGAGAGTTCTAGAATTTAGATATAAAAGTTCTGGGACTGTTCATTTTGGTATCTGTTTCAGGAAGTAATTGGTGGATTCTTTCCATTTCTTCTTACCCTTCTTGTTCAAGAACATCAGGGTAGTTCTCTGATAATTTCTTGCAATTTGATGTCTAGGCTCTTTTTTGATCATGCCTCTTGGGTATTCCAGTTATTTTAGGTTGTCTTTCCTGGATCTATTTTTCAGGTCAGTTGTTTTTCCAGTGAGGTATTTCAGATTATCTTCTCTTTTTTCATTCTTTTTCATTTATTTTATTGCTTCCTACTGTTTCATGGAGTCATTACCTTCCATTTGTCCAATTCTAATTTTAAAAACCCATTTTCTTCTTTGAGACTCTGTACTTCCTTTTTTAGTGTGTTATTTTCCTGTTTGGGGTTCAATTTTCTTCAGTGAGATTTTGCTTTAGTTCTTGACTTTTTCAATAATTTCCTTTTCTTATTTTTCCCCAAGTCCCTTATTGTTTTTTAATCCTCTTTTGGAGCTCTTCTATGAGTTTGTTTTGGGCCTAACATCCTAACATATTTCAATTTTGGTATTGCTGTAGTCTTTTCAACTTGCATTTTGTTTTACCTATTTGCTGAAATATTTTTTCAGGGTCAGGCCTTTTCTTTGCTTTTATTCATTTTGGCAGGCTTTTTTTTTTCATTATATTGCCTATATGTTGAGTTTGGAGGGCTTACTTTCCTTGGTGTACTAGGGAGGGGAATTGGTGACATATAATTGGGGAAATCAAAAGATGTCACACCAGAAAGTAGTTGAATGAAAGAATCTGAATCCTGCTCCCCCCCACTTCCTGTTCTTTCTCACCAAGCAACCTAATGGTGGTTTTCCTCACAGATGCTAAGTCATTCCTCCCTCTAATAACAAAAATCTTTCAAACTAAATTCTTTAGTTAAAGGATCTTTTATTCTTTTGGGGTGAAGGGAATAAGGATGATGCTGGGAAAGAGGGAAAGGGTTTCCCTAATTCTAAATTGTAATATTGGTTGAAGGCTTTGAAATAAGTCTCTTTGAAAGGATGAAATATCTGCCCTTGAGGGAAGATAGTAGAAACACTGCTAGAAGTCTTTTCTTGGCAAGACTATCTTTTTCAGCTCTGATTAGAGGTAGAAAAGGTAATTACCAGAGAGAAGATGAAATGGTGTCTTCAGACCACTTTTCAAAGAAGGAGACCAGGATAGCTGGGGTCTAACTGACAACTTCTTCTTCAAGCTCCCATGGCATTCTCACCCTCTCCACTCTCTCTCCCAATGATTGCACTAGGATTGTTCCTTCCACTGAAGGTTTCCCTGGATATTCTTGCACTAAGTCAATCCTCAAGCTTCTCAATAGTGTTTATATTGGAAAATACACAAGGCAGGGGCCAGGAATATAACTTCTGCACCATAGAATAGGACCACTGCTATGTAAGGATAGCATGGGGATAAGCGTGTAGAGGAGGGATGAAATACATCCTTGGAGAGTATAATCAGAGTCCTCTGAATGTGTAAGAGGGAAAATAAAATAGCAATAATACTACAATTAGGAAATAGATTTCCACAAAACCAGAATTTGGAATATAAAAGTATTGGCTGATTTCCCACTAATTTGACCAATAGTACATATTAATGTTCCAACTTTCCTACATCCCTTATGGCATTTTGTCCTTTTGTGCCATGTTGCTAATTGGGTAGGTATGAGGTGACATTTCAGAGTTCTTTCAATTTGTATTTCTCTAATCAATAGTGTTTTTGAGCATTTTTTATATGCTTATAGATAATTTTGATTTTTTTCAACTGAAAACTGCTTATTTGTATCCTTTGACCATTTATCAATTGGGGAAAAACTCATATTCTTATAAATTTGACTTAACTCAATATTTGAGAAATGAAACTTTTATCAGAGAAACTTGAATGTAGTAGGCACTTGTAGATGTTTGTTGTTGAAGAGAAGGGGTGAAAGCAATGGAACTTGCTAAGTTGCAGTTACAGTTACAGTTTTGAAAGGGGAATCATTCGGGAACCAAATCCTTCCCCATGCTGGTAAAAAAAAATGAGCTGCAGGAATAGATCAAGCAATGGGACATTGACTTTGAAATCATAGATGTTGGACTAAACCCAGGGATCCCAGAGACAAGAATGTGTGGACTCATTAAAAAAAAAAAAACTTTTAAAAAGCTGAAATCTTTTTTCTTCCTTTTCTCTTTTCTTTGTGTTCCAAAAACATCTAAATGGAATGTTAACTTGAAACCCCTTTGCTGTGAATAGGTATGCTACTGTTAAGGACAATGGACTCTAAACTGGTTGAGAAATGCTTTGTTTGTAAACGTGTTTAACATATCTTTTAGACTTTTAATAATTCTACCCTAGTTATTTTCTTTAGACACCTACAGTGCTGGAACCATCAAAAGATGTCTTACTATAGGAGATCTGAAATAGTTTTGGAAACTGTTTATAAAATCAAGAAGTCCCCTATTTCAGGAGCAAAAAGCAGTGACTTACGCTTCGACATAAAAAGAGGAGACTCAGATAGGATTTCTTAGTCCCAAAACTGAGGAGTAATAAAAAATTAAATTATGTTGAATTAAATTTGGGGGATTGCCTAAACTTCCTTATTGTATGGTTCTTCACATAGGGTAAGTGATTTTAAAGTTTAACCTGGGCTCACAAGTATTGTTTTTTTTTTCAGTTGTGGTTTTCTTTTTTTTTTGTTGTTGTTGTTGTTGTTTTGAATTAATTTCACAAGTGTTGTTTTACCTGGAGCACTTCCTGTTCTATATATGGGTATTTAGTTTCCACTTAATTTAGTTGCAATGAGTCTGACCTCCAAGAGAGGGATAGGCTTCTTGTATGTGCTTTAAGAAAATAACTTTAGCAGATGTGTGGAGGATGGATTGTAGTGGGGAGAGACTTAAATCAAGGAGGAATTGAGCTCAGCTCTCACAAGGTTACCTTAAGGATGGCAAGTGGCATAGGGTAGAAATAGGGCATCCCAAATTGGATATATTGAGTATATAGCACCCAAATCCATAGTTGATTAAAAGCATGCTATTATATATTATGTACCAAAATGTAATATAAAGTAAAATGTGCTGCTAGGGACATTTAACTTTGATCTACTTTATGTGATTCTACTATATGATGTAATCCTCTGAATACTGGTATATGAATTATATATCTCTCGTGTGTTGGATGCAGTTGTTATATGCTGTTTGACAGGTATCATATAATGAATAATTATAGTTTTGTTATGCATCTGGTATAATTTGAAGGTATAGAAATATTTATAACTGAGGGGAATGTATACCGGACAAGCAATACAGTGATCTCTCACCTATTGCAGGAGTTAAGTTCCAGAGATTCCTGTGATAGGTGAAAATCCTCAAAGTAGCTGTTTTCACTGCCAGAAGCCTTAGAAGGTGCAGGATTTTGGGGTGGTATAGAGCTCAAAATAAATTAAAACTTTTATGAAAACTTTACAAAAACACAACACTGCAGAGCAATAGTACCAGCAATGATCAGATTTCCATGTGAAATGGACAAAGAGAGATGCTGAACATATGGTCACAGTGCAGGAGGGCAAACAGACCACTGCTACAGTCACTGAACCAGTCAGCACCCAGGATATAGAACACAGTTCTGTGGTGGGCTGCCTTTCATTGCATTAGCCAATAGTGTGCTGTATACAATCTCACATTGGCAAACTTGAATAAGCTGTAGTGATGTCCTGCATTTCCATTGTGTACAGTTGGGTATTTATCTGCAAAATCCTGTGATTTAGTGAAAACTCCACAATACATAATTAAATTATATATATATATATATATTTAAAAATCCACAATACAGTGAAGCTGCGATAAGTGGACCACAATATATTAAGGGATGACTTTAGAAGGAAAAAAGTAGGAAAAGATTCACTTTCCCATAATTCCTTGGGCCCAAGCTTAATTTATTATTTGGAAGAGAGTAAGGACTAGATTTTCAATGATGCATTGGTCCTAAGGTAGAGATACTGATCAAAGAACAAGAGAGATGTCTAAGAAGAAGAAAAAAAGACAACTTGGAATCATGGAATTTATTTACCTTGAAGCAGCATGAGTGTGCAGGGCATCAGCTCTTTGGCATGTGCCAAGAAGAAATTGTAGTTTCATTGGTATGACTTTATTATAAAGATATTTTACTGAGGACCAAAGCTGAGACAAATGGAGACATAGTTTTTCCTAACGTATCAACTTTACTCATACCACTGGGACTTTTCTTGTTGGCATTGTGAGTGTGTTTATGCAAAACTGGACACTCAACCATTGGAGGATTGTAAAAATTAGACTCGAGTACAGGACTACAATCCCCATGAGCCTTTGCTCCACTTCCCCAGAATGCCTTGTAATATCACCTGGGCTGAGATCGAGAAGGTATTTAAGCTGATTCAAAGGCTTTTGAGGGGCTCTCTCTTGGCTCTTTTTGGACTTCCATTTTGGAGCAGGCGCGTCTCTTGCATGATGTGAGGTTATTTTGTCTAGGCCTCTGGCCTAGGCACATATTTCTTACTTGTATATTCTTTAATCTTTAACCTTTAATAAACCTCTAAAAAATATAAAACTTCTTGCAGAGAGAAACTAATTTCTACCTGCCTCAGTCTCCCTGTCTCCCCTAAATTTTAATCTTTACAGTTGGTGACCTAATGAGGAAAAAAAACTTTCAATCTTCTGATTTCTTTTCTGATCTTAAATTCAGTTTTAATAGCTAGTACCTAGAATTTTTTTTTTGAGCCACATCTCTCTGGTCAAGATGATTTTTTTTAACCCTCGCAAAGCTGCTGCTCGATCCAGACTTGTTGCGTTTGCCACCCACCCAACCCGGCTAAGCCGCTTTTGCCTGCGGGCGTTCAGCCCCTGATCCAGACCTGATTCAACCAAGATTGCAATCACCTGGTTCCTGATCTCCCTGCCCTCTGGCCCTGCCTGCCTGTTTCTGCGCTCCAGACCCACGAGCACAACCCCAGTTGGCTCATCACCCAGATCCTTGGAGCAGATCGCTCAGGGCTTAGGACTCATTGTGACCAGCTGGTAACAATATTGGCCATGTGGGCGGAGGGGAGAGAGGAGAGGGAAAGGAGACCTGGTAATTTTCCCTTAGGCTACGCCTCGTGGATGGGGGTATTGGCCACAGGGGTATCATATTAGGGGAGAGGGGAAAGAGAGAAAAGGAAGAGGAGAAGAAACAGATTTTTTCAAACAGAAACTTAAAAAGCAATGGGCTGTTTAAAAGGATTTTTGACTGTTCTGGTAATTTCATTGATTTTACCTGCCTGTCAGGGAGCAGACTCAGCCCAAAGATTCAACTTTAACTTTGGGGAGGAAAATGGGTGGCTCAGTGACCTGATAGTCAGACATAAAAACATTCAGTCCTGGGTTAAAGTCTGGCCTCAGATACTTCCCAGCTATGGGGCCCTGGATGGGTCCCTTGAAACCCATTGCCTAGCTCTTACTACTCTGCCTTCAGACAATAGACATTTAAATTGATAAGAACCCAAGGAATTTTGAAGAGACTAAAGGCTATATTCTAAGGCATTTCAGACTCCAATGGTTTATAAAAATCTCTGTATTCTATTGCATTGTTTTGTTTAAGATATAACTTTGTGATTTTAAGTTCATATATTACTGGATTCAATATTATTCTGCTTGAACTGAAGGTTGATTGAATTTATTTTGAATGTACTGAGTTTTGAAATTATGTTGTTTTTCCCCTATAACTGTGTTGAACAAATATTATTGTGAATAAGCCCATATATGAAAAAACAGCTTTTTTCTAATTTGCCGAGGGTAGATGGACTTCAGAACTGGTTATAATTGTATTAACAACCTTTGGAATTTTAATGTGCTAAATACCTCAAATGATTTGATTTTAAGGGTTTTTTAAATATGATTTTTGGAATTTTTTTTTTAACAATCTGGTTATTTTTGCCTGCCCCTACCACGAGGTAAAGTCCATTAGCTGAAGTGAAATACATTTTATAAACCCCCAACCTTCCCACATGTGAATGGAAGTTGGACAGTTAATCTCAGGGCATTTGTATCCCTATAAGCCTCCAAGAAAAAGGAGCATCCCTTTATTTATGCTCTTCAGCTCACTACTTTACTTGCACCAGAATGATATCTAGATTTCTTGATTATGTTCTTAACCCAAGATGAGTTTTACTTTGTTTAAAAAATATGTTTAAATACCAAGGTTGAAAGATTGTTATGTTTGTAAAAATTGTGACAAATGTCCATCAATTCATAGGTTTTAAAAATGCCATACAGCAACTTATGTGAAATATGAAAGTGTGTTTGTTTGTTATTGTAATTAATTGGGCTATTGAGAATTTTGGGGATTTTGATATCTACATATTTGTACTACTGTATTTTTAAAGATGAAAAAATTGTTAACCTTGTTCAGTTCATTTGCCTTTTCTCACAGTGATCATGGCCAGATACAAAGAGGAAATGGATCTCATTTTTTGGTGAGAAAGCCTTGTATTTTATATTTTCTTAACTGACACAGAGTGTCAATGATTATAAGCTATATTTTTGAATTTTTTAAAGCTCTTTTATTATTATATTTTTCTTGCATGTGCAATATACTTTTTCAGTTTTTTAAATTATTTTTTCTCTCCTTTTTATATTTGAAGCACATGTCACCAGCATTAAGATTTTCTTTAACCTTTTGATTTTTCAGTACTACAAGTGTAAGATACATTTGTCAGAGCATGCCCAAAAAGCTTGTGAGTATAAAAATGATGCCACTAATTATTTAAATAAATTATGGGACTTTGCTTAATGATTCTGTCTGATTCCAGGAGAAGATATACACACAAGAGCCATTGCACAGAGCCAAAGAAAGGCCAATCTAGGATGGATTGATGCACTTCTAGGCCAATACAAAGGTCTTGAACCTAGTGTGAAGACTTGAGGTTACTATGTTTAACATGCATTAAGACATAGGCTTTCCTTGATTCCACACTCACCCTGAAGATACTCACAGACGAGTATCCCAAAAACCTTGGCTCCTACTTGGTTTCTATAATCTGGTCCCTTTCTTTTCTGCCTCTCATAGTGTGGTACCTTTCTGTAGTCCTGGCACTGACTGGGTAAATGCATCATTACTTAGATCATTTTGATTGGGCCCTGATTGAAGGACCTGTTATAGATTTATTTTTCTTCTACTTGGAATTTTTACACATAAGACTTTGATAGTCTATATTTTCATCCAGAAATTTTTCTTTTCTTTTGGATTTTCTGATGTCTTTTTAATATCTCTTGCCAATTGATTCATATACCTCATACCTCAGCCATGCATCCCTAACTGATTCTGAATCTTTCAATCACCCACAACACGGGGGAATGTAAAAAAATATCATTATTTAAATTGCAAAGTTTAAATTCCTTTTGAGAAGAATTTTAGGTAAAGAAGATGCTACCTCTCTGAATCCAGAACTGAACTGTTGGAGAAGCCACCATGAAGAAGCCTCCAGATCACAAGTTGCACAAAATTGAACTTTGGATTGAACATTTATTTGTATGTATACTTTTATGCCAAAGGGGACTGCCCCTTAACGGCTTTTTGTCAATGTGTTCAGCAATTATTGGTTTTATTCTTTTTTCTCTTATCCTCACACTATTGTAATCTTTTAAGTTTATTATGTTTTTATGATCTTTTTGGGGAAAAATTAATTTTTCCAAAAACGATCAAACGAGGAAATGTAAAAAATAGACTCGAATACAGGACTACAATCCCCATGAGCCTTTGCTCCACTTCCCCAGAATGCCTTGTAATATCATCTGGGCCAAGATCGAGAAGGTATTTAAGCTGATTCAAAGGCTTTTGAGGGGCTCGCTCTTGGGTCTTTTTGGACTTCCGTTTTGGAGCAGGCGCGTCTCTTGCATGATGTGAGGTTATTTTGTCTAGGCCTCTGGCCTAGGCACGTGTTTCTTACTTGTATATTCTTTAATCTTTAACCTTTAATAAACCTCTAAAAAATATAAAACTTCTTGCAGAGAGAAACTAATTTTTACCTGCCTCAGTCTCCCCGTCTCCCCTAAATTTTAATCTTTACAGGATATGGGAGGAAACTGTCCATATTTCCTTGCTATCTGGAGCTCAACAAAGTCCCATTTTTATTCTTTACATGATTTAAAGAAATATGCTTTATGTTTATATATATATATGTGTATATATATATATATATATATATACTTATTATTTCTTTCCTTTTTAAAAAAACACTTATCTTCTGTATACACACATTCAACTTATATTACCTGCTATGTTAGGGAAGGGGGGAGAGTGGGAGGGAGGATGAGGACATGGATCAAAAAAAGTCAGAAAACAATTATTTAATGGTATGTAATCTAGAAAAAAATTAAAATGAAAATAAAACCCTAACCTCCTGTTTTAGAAGGAACAAGTATTGATTTTAAGACAAAAGAATGGTAAGGTTTAGGCAACTGGGTTAAGCAACCTCTACAGGATCACTCACCTAGGAAGTATCTGAAGCTAGAATTGAGACCAGGTCCTTCTGACTCCAGACCTAGTGCCCAATCCATTCTGTTACCTAACTGCCCCTTAGGCATTTAATGTTCCCAAATGTCTAAACCTAGATATTCTGAGGAAAAAGGGGGAGACAAACAGGGAGAGAAGGAAAGGGGGAGAGAAATAGAGACAGAGAGGGGGAGAGAAGGAAGGAGAGAGAGAGAGAAATGGAGAGACAGAGAGAGAGAAGGAGAGGGAGAGAGAGACAGAGACAGAGAGACTGAGAGCCAGAGAGAAGGAGAGGGAGAAAAAGAGGGAGGGAGAGAGACTTAATCATCTTTGATGAAGACCCAATACAGACCATATTAATAATGTTGGAAGTTACTCAAAGTCAAAGTTGACTTGTCCCTTAGTTTACAATACTATGTCAAATCTAAGTAATGCCCAGGCAACCTATTCTTAACATTATGGCATAATTTTATCACTGAGCTCTAGGTCCAATGAGACCTCCTAGTAGAGTTGTCTGATCTCATTGATACTTCAAAGGACAAATGTGTGCACAGGGATGAGCTTCCCTTTACTAAATTATAACACAATGGTCTTTAGACTTGCCTAGATGGAGTTCCATTCCATGAGGTTCCATCTCATTGATAGCTGCTCTGGGCTCTACTCCTTTTTTAAAAAAATATTTATTTTTAGGAAAATTTATTCTTCCAAAATTCCCATTCTCTTTTTTTTTTCATTTCCCTTTCTATCCCTTTTTCTCCTTTGCATTATTGAAAGTAGTTGCAGAAAAAGCATTTCTTTCAGGGTTCTCATTAATCAATTATAATATTTTAGTTATATGGTATTGACCTTTTTTAATTTTTAAAAATTAATTTAATTAATTAGTTAAGGCTATTTTTTCCATGGTTACATGATTCTTGATCTTTCCTTCCTCTCCTACTTCCTCCCCTCTCCCATCTGGGCTTCACTTCAAGGCAAATTAAATGGATAATCCTTTATTAAATGCTTACTAAGCACCAGACACTCTGCTAAGTGCTGGAAATACAAATAAAAAGCCAAAAAAGGCAGTTTCTGCTCCCAAGGACCTTATATTCTAGTGGGAGAAGACATGTAAAAGGAAGCTCGAAAGAGGGGGAGCAAAGAGGGAGGAGCAGAAAAGAGATGATGTAGAGATATTGTAGAGAAAGTTCTGTATAGTCAGTATGCATCCCAGTGAGGTACGAAGACATGGTAGCTCTGGCCATCTTCCTTTATATGTACACTCTAAGAGAAACCAGTCGGGTATGGGGAGAGACTTCAGAGGTGAATGGTATTTCTCATGTGTGGAGTGAACTTGGGTACATAGTTGAGAACTGACTAGGGAGGCATTTGAGATTTGAAAAGGAGAAAGGGAGATACTATTTCCATGGTTTGATTGAATATGTCTGCAAGATTTGGAAAATTTTGAATATCTTCCTCTAACACAGTAACGGATTATATAAAAACTGGGGAGGAGGTTGGGTTAGAAGATTAAGAGAAGGCATATGATCTAGTGGATAAAGTTCTGGACTGAGAGTTATGAAAGCCTGACTTTAAACTCTGCTTTAGGGCTTACCAGCTGTACTATCATGGGAAAAAAAAAAAACCTTTCTAAGAGCCTCAGCTTCTTCAACTGTAAACTAGGGTTAATAATACCTGTGACCTAATTCATGGAATTTGTGTGAGATTGAATGGCTTGAAGTCAGGAAGATCTGGGTTTGAATTTTGCTTCAGACACTTAATATGTGAACCTGCTTCTCTGAATATTAATTTCTCATCTTAGTTTTCTCATCTTAAAATGGGGAGAACAATACCTGTAAGACTTGGTGTTTTAAGGATTAAATGAGATAATGTATATGTATTAGACTGCACCTCTGAGAATGTTTTATGAACATCAGCTATTATAATCATCCATGACACTCTAAAATCACTTTCCCAAAGTGAGGGGGACTATATTTGCCTTTCAGGTTTCCAAGAGTATCTCTGAAAGGGCTGGGGGAGTCTGATTTTAATCTTATCTCCATTTCCACTGTATTTCCTCCACTGTTTAATTACCAGTGATTAGATTTTCAGTTTCATTTAACTAATTAATGCCAACTAGCTTTTAAAAAGAACTATTTACTGTAAAGATTTAGCAAGAATAGAAGTTACAAATATTTTCCCCTCAAATACTCTTCCCTATATCATCTAGGTCCCTAGAGAGTGAGCTTGAGTATAGCACAGTTTCTACATTGAATGTGCTATGTGTAAATAAGTAAATAACTTATTAATTGATTGAATTTCTCCACTAAGTTTCTTCCAAATGGAGCATGATGGATGGATGGATGGATAGATGACTTTTGCTGCTGTTGGGCAGGTTTAAGCGATTTAGTCCTTTGTTACTCACTCTCTGGTCCCCAGAAATTCACAGCATGGAGTCTAGCTCCCCAACATCTGCTGGTTCACCATTCTCAGTTTTCAGAACTCACAAGGTCACAGCCATCTCTGATTTCCATCACCTAAAAACAGAAGAAGAAAAAAAGAATAGACACAACAGAGATGAGAAGAAACAGCAGGGCAATAAGCTCTTGGCTTTGTTCTAGCTCCTGGTGTGAGAGGGCTCAAGGTCCCTCCTACACCTGTTGTATCTCAGAAGCACTTTTTCTTTTTCCAGGGCCAGCCAGGCTAAAAGAGCAAGAACCAAGAGACTTGAGCTGACTTGCTAGTACCTTCTGAATCCCTCTCACCACCTCCTGACTCTGGCTTCACAGCCACTAAAAAGGTTCTTCTTCACTAAGTGACTAGTGGACCATGATCAATTACAGAATGTTTGCCCATGTTCCAAAGTCCATATGGGGATTGCATAAGCCCCAATTAAAATCCCATATTTTACTGGAAGCCTTCCCCAATTCCTTTTAATTCCAGTTTATTAATTCCCTTTATTAATCACATCCCATTTATCTTGTATATATACATACCATAAAGATTGGTCACAACACACTCTTGTCCTTTGCACTTCTAAGATGTTAGGATTCCATGAACTGATAAAGTACTTAAAACTATTCTTCTATATGTCTCAAGTGGTATCACGATATTTATAGCTGATGCGACCTTAGAAATCATCTGATTTACTACGCTCATTATACAGATGAGGAAATCCAGGGTTAGAGAAATTGACTTGCTCATGATCCCACAGATAGATAAGTGGTTGAGGGCTGAATCAGGAGTCAAATTAAATTCCCTAATACCAAATCTTGTACTCATCCCACGTTGTCAAGCTAAGTCCCTGTCGAGTAGTATGAAGATATAACACACCAAAAGTTCTGATAATATGTGTGTGTATTTATAAATTAAGCAAAGTGTATGTTGAGCCTGAGGAGGAAGAGGTGTTATTATCTGGGAGGGACTGGGAACACTCCTGATAAGAGGTAGGTACCATTTAAGTTGGGTTTTAAGGATGCCCAGGAATTAAATAGCCCTGGCTAGAACAAAGATACACAGGAAAAGTTCATGATCCATTTCAGGGAAAGGGAAGCACAGTGAGTAGATCAATTTAGACGGGCCATATAATAATACATTCAGTGCTTTGAGATATGTCTAAAAAGGTTGGTGCTAGTAGTTGGAGTCCGAGGATCTGGATTTGATTCCCAGCTATGCTATTTACTTCCCATGTGACATCAAGCAAATCATTTGACTTTTATGGACCTCAGTCTCAAAATCTACGAAATGTCAGATTTAACTAGGTGACCTCCAGTGTTACTTTAGCTCTTTTCCTATGTTTTATTGTACATAGTTTTGAATACCAACGAAGAGAGAAGGTATTAGGCTTCTACTGAGGATTTGTCTTTTATTTTCATAAGGTTATATGTTTGTTCTAAAGGGAATTGTGACCCCCAAATTTAACAACCCTTCACTTGATGGGTATAGAGAGGAAAAATCTCAGGATTTGGAATCAAAGACCTTGGATTCAAATCTAGACCCTGAAACTTATTACCTGCATGCCTTGGGGAAGCCACTTCACTTCTGTTTCTTTAGTATAAAACATAGAGGTTGGATTATAGAGCCTCATTGGCCCTCTTTAATTCTATATCTATGTTATTTTAAAAAAGAACATCTTTTATCTTACTTTGTAACATCAACCTTTTTGATCTTGGTTGGTTGATTGTGACTTTGTTTTTTATGGGGGAATAGATGACAGCATGTTTATTTTAAAAGCAAAATTTGAGTAATTACATAAATCAACTTAGCACAAAGTTGGGATCCTGATGCTCTGAAGGAGGGAACTGTAAATTATGCAAAGGGTGATAGCCAGCAAAAGAGACACAGAATGTGCCAGCTTGTCCCAGAATCAGAAACAGACAGGTGCCAAACCACTCTGAGGCTTTAACACCTGCTGACCTAGATAGAAATAATTCAAATTTTGCCTCTTCAAGTACTCATGCCAATTATGTTATAAACTGCAGTTGACAGGCACCTGTGAAGTCAGATTGGACATCCAGTTGTGACCTGCTTTGAGGTGTATCCAAGAGTTAATTTTATCAGACTATGTTCTCTTAGTTTACAAGAATCTGAATTCAAGTTTATTGGGTGCAAACATGGAGTATTCAGTGAGATTTAGTAAGTGAATTTTATAGAACTTGGTCAGCAAAGGGGAAGGAAACAAGCATTTATTAAACTAATAAATGTTGTTATAGGGAAATTAGCAGTCCAAGGCTGGATTTGAACTCAAGGCTTCCTGGCTCATGGTTTTATGCTCTTTTGACTTCATTCTTTCAGACATTAAAGTGATTTTCCTAAAAGTCAGGTCCAATTATGCTAGTCCCCTATTTAATGCACTCCAATGTCTCTCTTTTGTTTCCAGGATCAAATACAAAATGCTCTGCTTAGCATTCAAAGCCCTTTATAATCTAGCCTCCTGTGACCTTTCCAGTCTTCAAAACTTTACACCCAAAGTCCATTAGATCCAGTGACACTGTGCTGGCTTTTTCATGAACAAGAATCTTCATTTCTTGACTCTGTGCATTTATTTTGTTGTCCCCCATGTCCAAAACGCTCTACCTCCTCTTTTTTTGCCTATTGACATACCACATCCTACAAGTCCCAACTAAAATCTCAGGTTACTGGAAGCCTTCCACAACGCCTCTTATTTCTAGTATCTTCTCTTTGCTAATTATGTACTACTTATCTTGTATACAGCTTGCCTTGTATATATATATATATTTTTTTGCATGTTGTCTCCATTTAGATTATAAGCTTCTTGAGGTCAGGGACTGTCTTTTACTAACTGGTAGGATTTGCTGTAAGGCTGACAAAACATATAAAGAGATCTGAAAGTTTCACCATGTTGGAGTATGCCTTCTAGTCTCATCTGTCCAAAGAGAACTCTTGTTCTCTCCTCACATAACTCCAAGAAGCTACTAGATTTTCAAGTACTAAAGTTCATGAGCCATCACCATTGATAATATCAACTAATCAGTTTCTTTCTCCTCAGTATCAATTGATTCACTGGTTTCAATTAACTTTTACAAAAGGATATTTAGGGGGCAGCTGGGTGTCTCAGTGGATTGAGAACCAGGCCAAGAGATGGGAGGTCCTGGGTTCAAATCTGGCCTCAGCCACTTCCTAGCTGTGTGACCCTGGGAAAGTCACTTGACCCCCATTGCCTAGCTCTTACCACTCTTCTGCCTTGGAGCCAATACACAGTATTGACTACAAGACAGAGGGTAAGGGTTTAAATTTTTTTTTAAAAAAAGGATATTTATATAGATATTATAGCAAGGGTAGAAATTGAAAAAAAAATTCCCTAAACCAGAAGACACATACTCCCCTTTGCATATATGCTGGAGAGAGTGGGCTCAAATTTGAAGCCCAGCAATACTCAGACACATGATGGGAACCCATGTGGCCAATGGTACCATCTGGTGGTGAGAGAAGATCCCTAGAATTCACTTTTGGGTCTGATGAGTCAATCCCTGGCCCTAGTGAGCTAGCTCATTGTCAGACACAGTGTCTTGGACAATGGCACAATCCATTATTAAGTTGGATCAAGTACATCATTCTTCCTTGCTATAGAACTCTAATGTGCATAGGATGTAGAATGACTTTATCATGTGGATGCTTTCCTCTAAAAATATTGATTTATTTTCAATCAGAAAAGAATAAACTCAAAAGAGACGAGCGAAATAGAGGAGTGATGCATTCAGACACATATAGTGGCCAATTGGAAGAGAATATCTACTATTTCTTCCTCACTGGGAGGTCCTATAGTAGTCCATGTCATCTAAAAAGAGTGAGGGAAGAAAAGGAAAGCTAATCCAATTGAAAAATTTTGTATGCATGTTTGATTCCATCTCATTAGTCAACAAATCATTCAAAGACAGAAATTGGTTCCCCATAGTGCCACATGCTGGATTTGCTGTAGACAGAGAATGTTACTCAAATTTTCTCCGTCCCACCAGAAAAGGTGTTCATTCAAGTTCATTGGCCAGTTCTCTATTACAGTGCTGCTTAAATGGTATTTTGATTATTTCTATTATAAAAATATAATGATTTTAGTAACCTCCATAGTACAAAGGTTTTTTTTTTGGTAAGGTTTCAGTTAAAAGACATCCAAAACACCCTGCTCACCTTAATAGAGATATCTCATACATATAGAGATATGATCTTGGTTTCCTATTATGGTTTCATATAAGACATGCCTTTAAATGAATGAATTAGAAGATTGATGCTGTCTAATCTATTGGAAAGTAGACTGTTTGGAATCAGGGCATCTAGGTTTTATATTTGGATTCTTTGTGGGACCCTGGCAAATAAGTCACTTAATCTCTCTGAGCTCCCATTTCTAATCTGTAAAAAGATGGCACTAGATGGTGAATGCAAATCTCTTCCAGATTTAAATCCTATGATCCAGAAAAAGTAAATGATTCTGGGGAATAAACTTTCTTTTTCTTTCCTAATGGTTAAGGGGATCAGGGTAGAGTGATGGGCTCTTTAAATTATGCTATTTATGAGACAGTAGTATTTCTACCAGTTTCTAATAAGCCAGGATTTTAAAAATCCTGTTTGAGCTAATATCTCTTGAAATAAGGAACTCTATCTCTACATTACTACGCAGACATTTATTTTTAAAAATATTTTAATGAAAGGACACTCACTTTTCATTTAGGCTATGATTTGCTGTTTGTGAATCAAGGATTCATGACCTATAGTCAAGACACCCAAAGGCAATAACCAGCCTTCCATCTGTTTGTAGCATCAAATATTTCTTTGTTTTCAGCTTTGAAAAGAGATCACTCTCAGCTAAAGAATGAAAGGCCAAACTGCTTTGAGGCTTAGAGAGTCGCCTCCAGGTAAATGGCAATGTTTCTTCCTGGGGAACAGTATTGAAATACTATAACAGGATCTGTACAGGAGGCGTGAAGTCAGTATAAATCAACAAAATGAAAAAAAAATCAAATCAATGCTAACTCTCCTTTCTAAGGTCTTGGCGCTCCCTATGAGATTTCTATAGACTTTGTAGAATGAGAAGGGATTTGTTAGATAAGTATTTTTACAGTCAACAGTGAATATCCTAATCCAATGCAAAGAGAAGACTATGAGATCTCCAGATTGGAAATGACCTCAGAGGCCAATTATACTACCTGTACTTGAATTATCTTGAAACAATGAACTTAGAGTCAAAATATCTGGGCACAAGATCAAATTCTGCCATTTACTTTTAGGTGAGTCTCTCTGACCCTTGGTTTTTTCTTCTGTTTATTGAATATCTGTCATGATGTATGTAACATATAATATTTGATTTGTATAATATTTATATTATATGTATGTAACATATAATAATTATATAACATTTTAAAATGTATAGGACACTTCATACTGTGTTTTATGTTGTGAAGCACCCCAAAACTACATGAGGCAGGCACTTTAGGCATTATTATCTCCATTTTATAGAAAAGGAATCTGAGTTTTATAGATGCACCTGAGATCATACAACTTGTACTTAGCAAGGGCAAGATTCAAAACCCAGGCTTCTTGAACCCCAATGCCCTGTTATGTTCTTTCCACTCTAATACTTCTCCCATGTCCCCTTGGAGGATTGCTGTAAGGCTCAAATAAAATAACATATATGACAGCAGTTTAATAATAAAATGTTTATTTATATAAGCATTACTTTAATAAGCGATATATTCGCATTGTTATGTTAGCATTGCAAGCGACATGTTAGCATTGCATTGTGTTGCCAGTGTTGGATATAGGGGTGGCTGCAACGTTATACAGGCTGTGGGAACCTGGGCAAGTCTAATCTAGAAATTAAACATTTACCGTGTCTCTGGCATTGTTGTTGTAGTTTTTTTGGGGGGATACAAAGAAAGGGGGAAAGACTGTTATTGCCTTTAAGAAACTCATAGTCTACTGTGGGAGACAACCTGCAAATAATATTCAGGGTAAACTGGAGGTACTTTCAACAAAAAATTGGGAAAGAATTCTTTCAGAAGGTGGAGTTTTAGCTGAGACTTAAGCTGAACAGTTTAATTTCTTGGCATCCTAGCTAACTCTAAATCTAAGGTTTGAAGCCTGATTCTGTTACTTATTTATTTCTTGTTCAACTCTGGGCGAGTCACTTGACCCTTACAAAATGAGGAATTTGGAGTAGCACCTGAAAGTGTATGATCTCTCAGCATTAAGGAGCTAAGTGGCACAGTACATAGAGTGCTTGACTTAGAATTAAAAAGATTTGAGTTCAAATCTAGCCTCAAAAACTTCTTAGATGTATGATGTTGGATAAGACAACTAACCTACTTTCCTTTGTTTCCTCTTCTGTAAAATGGGGATACCAGGGGCATATGAGGATCAAATTAGATAATATTTATAAAACCTTTCCGGCAATGCATGGCACATTGTATACTATATGAATGCTATTATTGTTATTTATTATCTTGTAATACTGAGATGGCATACCAATGGTAAAATAAAGGGAAATTCTTGATTTGCATTGATAGGAAGTCTCTTTATTAGGAGCTCCCTACACTAGTTAAATCAGGGGTTCTAAATTTTAAAAAAATCTAATAATTCAAGGGCTAATAATAACAATAGCAACAGTAACAACACTACCAGAAACATTAATTGTAGTGATAGTTGACAACTTCAGGTGCTTAAAGATCAGTTAAGTGCTTCATATTCAATGATTCTCATTGAATCTTCCCTGTGAACTTATAACTGAAGACTAATAACAGAGGGATTTCCATTTAAACTTTACTCAGAATGCCTAAAAACCCCAAGTTCTTCAAAATTGTGCCAGAAGAGTAGAAATATGATTAGGTTCTGCCAAACTGGAAAGACTTCAATAGTGGTTGGGTGATGGATTACATATTTCTTGTCCAGAAAATAATCTGGACAGGTTGATAAATGTTGTAGCCATGGCAGGTTCCTAAGATAATTGCCAAAAGCTCTCCAAGGACAGCACTCTATGAAGGTGGTGATCCACAAGGATCTCCACAGATCTTTGAAGTACTACAGGTACAGAAAGTGTCAGGAGAAGCTTTATAATAGTAATAGAGAGAATACACCAAAGTGAGAAGAAAGCAAAGCAAATTTTTTGGGCTTTAGAATATTTTGACTGTCATATTGACTGCAGCTAAAGTTATCTCTCCCCCCACCCCCTTCTACTTAATCAAGATAAGGAAGCTGGCAAAAAAACAAAACAAACCCAAACGTTTTTATGGTAAATTTGGTTTAGAATTGAGCAAGTTTAATTTATATTATAATTTCTCTAGTATCCTATGACTTTCTATTTTTGAAATTTGTTTTGTCTGCGTATTTCTATTTGTATAAGTTATTCTTGTAAGTTACATATCACTGACACAAAATGAAGTAAGCGGAGTTAAGAAAACAATATTTACAATGAATACCACAAAGTAAATGGAGAGAAGCAGCTCCAAACAATCAAAAATGAATCATGAAAAACTACAAAAAACAACCTTAGCCCCAAAGAAGATCTTTGAGAAAACACTTCCTCTTCAGTCTTTTGCACAGATGGAATATCAGTGGAGGTGGTCCACTGCATATATTTTTAGATTTTTTTTCAATCTTTTGCTTTTTATAATTTTTTCTCTCTATTTTTTTTTTGCTTTAAGACTATTATTTGTTATATTGGGGTAGTTTTCTGCAGTGGGGAATTGGGAAGAATGCTGGAATAAATTTTGGTAATACAAAAACTGAAAGGTACCAATGAAATTTATTTTAAAATAAAAAAGAATCTGCAAAAATAATAAATGGAACCTGTTCTCAGCAGTGAACCAGAAGGCTGACCTTTAAGCATCATTATTTACTTGTACTCTCTCTCTGATGAATTTCATTTTCTAGTTCTGAGTTACAAGTTTAAGTATGTGTATAAAAAAATGATAAGGATAGGGATGGAAGGAAAAAGGGAGAGGAAAGGAAATAAGATCCTTTTATCGCTCCTTTCACATCCTGGGTCTTGTGTTACTCTGCAAATATTATCTCATTTTATACTATATAATGTTGTATTTAAAGAAGCTAGAGATTCAGCTAAAATTAATTGAAACAATAATAAGTAAAATTACAGTATATAAAATAAATCCATACAAATCATTATTAGCATTTCTATATATATAGCAATACAATAATATATATATAGCAAATACAATAATAAAACACAGTAGAAAAATAGAGATTCCATATTAAATTACTATAGAATATATAAAATATTTTTGAGTATACCTACTAAGTTACACCAAGAACCAGATAACTACAGCTATAAAATACTTTATAGAAATGAAGACATACCTAAATAATTAGTGAAATGTTAATTGAAGGTAGGTGAGAGTAGCCAATGTACTAAAAATAAGAACACTTCCTAAGTTCATTCATCCAATGTCATATCAATCAAATGAACAAAATTTGCTTTATACAACTAGAAAAAAGGAATAAAATGTATATTAAAAAGTATCAAGAATCTTATGGGAAATAATGCAAAAAAAAGTGAGAATGAATGGGATTTAGCAGCACCAGATCTCAAATTATATAATACATAGTATTAATTCTCAAAACTACCTAGTTTCGGTTAAAAAAGATAAAAATTGATCAGTGGAACATATTAGGTGAATGACATACAGATGCAAATAAGACTAGTAGATTAATGCCTGATAAACATAAAGATTAGCTATTAGGATAAGGATTTACTATTTGGTTAAAAAAAAAGGCTGCTGGAAAATTGGACAAGAGTATGGAAGAAAAGAGATTTAGATAAGCATCTTCCACCTTATACCATCATAAGTTCTAAAAGGATATGGTATCTAGACATAACAAAGTCATATCATTAGCAAAATAAAATTACCTATCATATCTACAGAAAGAAAAAAAAATCATGACCAAAGGACAGAAAGGAGAACAGAAGATAAGATGGATAATTTAGATTATATAAAAAACCTTTTTGCACAAATATCCAATAAAGCTAAGATTATAAGAAAAACAATTAACAGGGGAAATGCTACACAGCAAGTTTCTCTGATAAAGCTTTGATTTCCAAAAGATACTGGGTGGCCCAAAAGACTTAATATGTTTTTTTTAAAATCCTTGCCTTTCTTCTTAGAAACAATACTGGGGATTGGGTCCAATGGTAAGGGCTAGGCAAATGAAGGTTAAGTGACTTGCCCAGGGTCACACAGCTAAGGATATGTCTGAGGTCAGGTTTGAACATAGAACCTCTTGTCTCTAAGCCTGGATCTAGGTAGCTTTGGGACATTTTATATAAGATACTGATTCAAATTCTCAAGAAGAGCCATTTCCCTATTGAAATTTGATCTAAGAGTATAAGCAGGTATTTCTCAAAAAAAGAAACCCAGTTTATCTATTATTATATGACAAAGTGCTCCCAATCAGTAATCATTAAATGATTGCAAATTAAAGAAATCTAGGGGTTTTATCTTGTATGCATCAGGAAAGCAAAGATAAAAAGGAAAATAACATATGTTGGCAGGGCTGTGAGAAAGCAGGGAAGAACTGTACCACACTCCTCTTTAAAATCTGGAGCAATGCCTTGCAAGAAGTCAATACTGCATTAATATTTGTTTTATTAAATAGAAGAGGACATAAAAATAAACACGGAGAGAGAAGACAAGGTAATATTTTCTAAAACTTTAATAATTATTTATTGTACTCATCTTTGCCCTCTTAGAGGTATCGAAAGCTTAAGTGGCCACTTAGAATTAGACAGAGGGTTCACAGAGTCTGATTATATAAGAGTAAGAAGGTACCTGAGTGGCCTTCTATACTCATACATGAAGAAATCTCCATCATAACATACCCCAAAAGTGGTCAGCCAATCTTCTGTGCAAGATGTTCAAGGAGGGGGAACCAGTCCCCACATTGCATTTTGAGGCAGTTATAATTGCTGTACCCAGTAGTCACGCCCAGACTGTCTATTTTTTCCCTAGCCCACCACTCAGGGGGTGGTTTCCCCAACAGTACCTTTACAGTGTTCCCCACTTTACAGTAATCCCATTCCATGAGAATTAGTATCCTTGGATCTCTCTCTCCCTTTTATAGGACAGTCTTTCCTTGCTACCACACTCAATCAATTTCTTTTTTAAAAAGTTGACTTGAAGACACGTTTCTTGAATTCTGTGAATCATCACAAACATAAAGGTTAAATTTACCTCTTTGTAATTCCTACTTCTTACTCCCAGTAGTGTTCTCTGGGGCTAAACAGAACAAGTTCTTCAGATATTTGAAGAGTGGCAGCATGTCCCTCTAAGCTTTTTCTTCACTAGACTAAACATGTCCAGTTCCTTCAACTTATCCCCATATGAAATGTTCTCAAAGTCCATCATATTCCTGGTTATCCTCCTCTAGAACTTTTTCCCCTATAGATTTTTTTAAACCCTTACCTTCCATTTTAGAATCAATACTGTGTATTGATTCTGTGGTAAGGGATAGGCAATGGGGGTTAAGTGACTTGCCCAGGGTCACACAGCTAGGAAATGTCTGAGTTCAGATTTGAACCTAGGACCTCCTGCCTCTAGGCCTGACTCTCAATCCACTGAGCTAACCAGCTGCTCCCATATAGGTTTTTAATGAATGAGTTGAAGCAAAGGTCTGTAAAATCTAAAATTATATCTCAAATAATAAAAATATTATATTTTATGAGGTTTATTAAAGATCATTAGAAATCAAGGAATAATGTGGATACAAAATAAAAACCACGTGCCAATGCCATTTTCAAATTTTTCCCACCTTACCACCATCACTGCTTATGATACATCATGCAAAAAAAGAGAGTCTGGGAGGCATTACTGCCAGTTAAATACCAATAACATGCTCTTGCCAACATGGAGACACAGGAGAGATTATAGGGAATTTTGGGAAATCCTGAGGACTTCTGGGGAATGAAGTCAAAGGTTCAAAATCTCTCCTGAGACCTATGGAAGACTAGTCTCTCCAGTGGGTCTTGTAAACATACCAACTTTGAAATTACAATAATTTGAGGATAAGAGGAAAGAGAACAAAACCAATGATTGCTAGACACATTGACAAAAAGCCAGTTAGGGGGCAGTCCCCTTCAGCATAAGAGTATACATACAAGACAAATGCATTCAACCCCACACAGTTCAAATCCCCACATCCCAACGTTCACTCTGGATCTTTGGGTGCAGGATGTTGTCTGTGCAAGCATCTTAATGGTATCTATTCCAAACAGTTCACTTTCTGGATTCAGAGAGGTAGCATTTTCTTATCCTAAAATTACTCTCAAAAACTTTGCAATTTAGAATAATTATACAGGTTCCCAGGTGAGGGGGGAAAGGAGCAGATAGGTGTATGTAGCACCTAGGTAGGCAGGGCCATATCCCTTGCCTCTTAGAACTTCTTTAGACTTATTGATATGGGAAGAATTTAGGCAAAAACAATATATAAAGAACATTATGAGATGTAAAATAGATAACTTTGACTACATTAAATTAAAAAGAAGTTTCTGCACAAATGAAAGCAAAGCAACTAAGATTAAAAGCCAAACAACAAAATAGGGGGGAAAACTTTCTAGCAAATCTCTCTGACAAAGGATTCATCTGTCAGATATATAGAGAAAGGAGTCAAATCTATAAGAAAAACGACTCAATTGACAAATAGTAAAAGGATAAGAACAGATAATTCTCTGATGAAGAAATTAAAACTATCTTTAGTCATCTAAAATGATTCAAATCACTATTGATTAGAGAAATTCAATTTAAAACAACTCTGAGGGACCACCTTATACCCATTAGACTGGCTAAAAAGCCAAAAAAAGGAAAAATGACAAATATTGTAAGGTATATGGAAAAATCAGGACACCAATACACTACTGGTAGAGCAGCAAGCTGATACAACCTTTCTGGAGAGCAATATGAATTATGTCAAAACGGTCTTTAAACTTTTGACCCCAAAATAGCACTATTGGGTCCATATCCTAAAGAGATTAAATACAGAGGACAGAATCTACCTGTATAAAAATATTTATAGCAGCTCTTTTTGTGGTACCAAAGAACTGGGAACTGAAGGGATGTCTATCAATTAGAGAATGGTAGTACAGGAACATGAACAGGCTTGTAATGGAATACTATTTTACCATAAGAATGATAAACAAGATGACCACCAAAAAATCTGGAAAGTCTTACATGCAGTGATGAAAATTAAAATGATCAGAACAAGGAGAATATTGTTTATAGTAACAACAATGATGTACAATAATAAACTATGAATGAATTAACTATTATCAACAAGGCAAGGATCCAGGACAACTTGGAGACATAACCTGAACAAGACATCCACCACCATAGAAGGAACAGATGGAATCTGAAACATACCATTTTTTACTTTATTTCCTCCGTGAATTTTTGTCTAATATAAGCCTTACATCTTCTTTCACACAATGAACATGTAAATATGTATTATAATATATGTACAACCCATATCATGTTATCTGCCTTCTTGGGGAAGGGGAAGGAGTAGGAGGGAGAAAGAGAATAAGGATTTCAAAATATCAGAAAACAAATATTAAGACATTCCATGTAAAAATAAAATTTATAAATTAAAAAAGTTGGTAGGTTTTATCTGGAGTTCAAGATACAGAATTAAAATGAAGAAAAAGTTCTTGGTTAGTGATAGAGTGAATCTTAAAAGGGGCTGAATTTGCATCTATATTTAAATATGCATTCCCATATAGATGCATTTACATCATCTACACATATATGCATATTGGAAAAATACTTAGTATGAATATATTTTAAAAATATGCCCATAGAAAACCTTCCTGTCACATCCATCCTATATGTCCATTCATCTATTATGGGTAGTTTTAGTGACCTCCAGAGCACTCAGTATTATGAATCATAGCTGGGATTATGGTGGCAGAGGCTTCACGGTCTAGATTCCCAATCTCATTCTGAGTCATATCCTTAAGTAAGTGAATTACACTTAGGCTCTTGCATCAGACCACACTGTATTTCTATGGTATGGAGGCAGGATCTCCCCATCATGTTACATCTAAGGAGACTTTTCTTCCATAACTGTAGATGAGCCTATTCTTTGATCCAAGTATTAGCAAGTCATTATCAATGAGCTATTTAGCTGAACTCTCCCACATTGTTCATCTCTAAGCATTAACTTCCCCACAAAGATAATCTTGGTTTGGCAGCTAAGCCAGTGCTATGGACAGAACACTGAACCCGGAATCAGAAAGATCTGAGTTCAAAGGTGGCTTCGTACAATTCCAAGTGTAACCATCCTGCAGCTGCAAGATATTCTTGCCTGGGTTGAGTACCTGAGAGGGAAGCTGGGGACTGAGGGAATATGATAGGGTTTAAAGATTAAGGTAGGAAGAACATAAAGAGAGAAAAGAGATACGGAGACATGTGAAGTTTAACCTGTAGGGTCCTACTCTGATGGTGTGAGAGAGTCTGGAGTCAGACAGATGAACTAGATTTTATTGAGGTTTCTAGAAATGGGGGATATGGAATTGTTTATCAAACAGGTGTCATGGCAGAAATATTAGCATCATAATGGTAATCAACAACCAAATAAAAGAGATGGACCCTAAGACAACGAATAGCCAGTGCCCAAACCAGAAGTTTATTTGAAAGTCCTTCTTTCTTCAGCACACTGGCACCATTTAATACAAATGCTGAGTGAATGCCTTTGCCATTATAAAGGAGCTATAGAAACTGCATTTCAGCCTTCCAGACTGCAGATGTGGGGAAAGGTTTGAGTTCCACAGAATTTGAGGCCCAATTTAATTCAAGCATCCAGAAATCAATCATGTGAAATATCAGAACTATATCCATAAGTCTTTGCTCAATAGAGTCAGCTTTCAAATACATCTTTAATACCTTCATGATTCGTTCCTACCTGAAACCCTTCAACAAGCTTTGTGATCCTGGACAAGTCTGTTTGCTTCTGTTTCCTCAAGTATGAAAACAGGGATCAGAATAGAACTTACCAGTCAGGGTTGTTGTGAGAATAAAATGAGATAATATTTGTAAAGTGCTTAGCACAGGACCTGGTACATAGTATGAACTTAATAAATACTCTTTCATTTTCTCCTTCCCCTTTCCATCTCATTGAGAAAACTTTGATAACTGCTTTTTAAGGAAGAAGTTTTTTCTGGACAAATGAAATAGATGTCTGAGTTAAATCAAATTTACACACATGGTTTTCTTTTGATGCTTCATTTGGAAGCTTAACTAACAATGTTAGCACCTAGAACATGATTCACACAATTCAAGAAACACTTCTTCAATCAGCTTATTAAAAGAAATTGATTAAGTGTAGTAGTGGGGAAGGACCCTGTCATATAATAGAGAGAGAAGGAACCAAGGATACTTACCCCCATGAGATGAGATAGTGGGCAATGTTGTAAGGATACTGTTAGGGAAGCCACCACCAGATGTGGTGGGAGTAGGGTGCTTAATCTGGATGTGACTGCCTGAAAAATAGGGTGTGGATAGAAGACCATCATCATGGTAGCTTCCAACTGATTATTCTTGGTAACCTCAATTGTTTCTACTTGCTGAAGGAGTGCCTACTATTTCCATTCCCAGGCATTGTTCTAAGCACTGGTGATATAATTAATAAAAAAGAAAGATAGTTCCTGCCCTCAAGGAGTTTCTATTCTAATGAGGAAGACAACACACAAAAGAAATCAGGAAAATGAGAAGGGAGAGGCACATCAGGGGGTACTGAGAATGGACACATATTGTTCCATGTGGTTGAAACCAGGCAGAGCAACAGATGCTAAGTGAATTAAGTTCAAAAATCCAATTCCTACCCTCTATAAAGGAAGGCATTGGGAGGAGTTTGGTCATCTACTCTTTAGTCCTCTAATCAGAGGGGAGAGGTGTGCATTGAAAGGATGATTATATCACTTGATAAATATTTAGCTGGAGCATTGTACTAGAGGGAAAGAGATTCATTCTTTCTATGTTGGCAGATAGGCAAAAAGAAATAAGCCCCATCCATTAGAACCAGTTCCAAATATCCAGTCCTTATTCTATGAACCAAAACAGCTATGGCTCTGATATATTAAATGAATTCCATGACCCTGAAGTAGGATGAGATTGGATTAATTAGGAAGGAAACCTCTTTATACATATGTTTATATATGTGTGTGTGTGTGTGTGTGTCTGTGTGTGTATGTATACATAAATAGGGGCACAGATATATTGGTAATAATTTAGATGCCATTGAACAAATGAATGAAGGGATGGATAAGTCTCATGTGACTTGAGTTCAAGCATATATAAGTCACAATAAGTCTCAAGTAATTCTATGTGAATAATTTGTGATTCCAAATGAATTGCATCAGACTCTCTGTAAAAGGTACTATGTGTACTGGGTAAAAGGTGATGCTCTTTCTGGAACTTCTTTGCTCTTAGCCCAAAGACTATCTCTATCAGTCCTACACCATACAGTCCATATCTTCCAGAGTCCAGCATCTGAGTGCTATATTCTGCATTTGCTCCTTTTGTTATCTATTTCTAAAAGGCTTACTCCAAACTCTTCTCTTCAACTTCAAATCCTACATGTTGAACTACTCACTTTTTGTGGGTTTCCATGTATTCTTTATACATATATAACAATATAATATGTAATAGCAATAATACAATATGGGATTTCTATAAGTATATAATAAATTATAATAAAATTGCTTATCCAAGAGAAGCAAATTCTTACATTACCTATGTCTAAAAATCTATGTCTCATTCTTTTTCCCACCCTTCTGCCTCTCTCTCCTCCCCAAGAAGGCAGGTAATATGATATATAAGTTGTACATATATTATCATATAATGCACATTTCCCTGTTCATCATGTTGTGAAACCTATATATCATTTACACTAGAGAAAAATTAATGGAGGAAATTAAAGTGAAGAATAGTATGTTTCAATCTACATTCAGACTCCATCAGTTCCTTCTAAGGTGACGGATAGCTTTTTCCCTCATGAGTTCCTTGATGTTGTCCTGGTTCCTTGTCTTGTTAATGATAGTTAAGTCATTCATCTTTAACCATCATACGTTGTTGTTGTTGTTCCTGTGTACAACATTCTGGTTCTGCTCATTTCACTTTGCATTACTTCATATGAGTTTTTAAAGCCCAAACCAGTGCTGCCCACTCCAAAAAACCTGCCATGAAGTCATTAACAGTTCCTTGGTCAATGATGACCTTTTCCCTCAGAATTTACATAACAGTGTTTATTACTTCCTAGTGTATTTATCATATTCCTTTTTAAAATTACATTTATCTCTGTAGAGGCAATATCCCCCCACTATATTGTAATCTATGAGAGAAGAGACCATGTCTTATCTAAACTTTAATATCCCTAGTGTCTAGCACTGTACCAAAGTACATACAGTAGGCACTTATTAAATATTTGTCAGTCTCAACTGAATTGCTTTCTATTCTGGCTATCAGTTTACATGCTTTATTCTCCTTTTTAATTTATTTTTGTGTTCCAGTGCCTAGCACACAGCTGTTAGAATGCGGTAAATATATTTCAAATGTTTTTTTAAATTGTAATGAAGTTCCTAGAAGTGTCTCTCCTTCTGTCCTCTTTGTTAGTCAGCCAAGTGTTTCTTCACGTGTGTATAGTTTTGGTCAGTGCATTTTTAAAAAAATAGTTCAACCCCCAAAACATTTAGTAAGTGACATTTAGTAATGTGCCAAGAACTGTGCTAAATGCTGAGGATATAATTAATTCAAAATTTTCTTTTGTAATCTAATTCAATTTAAAAATTTTAACATGTTAATACAATTACTAATATTCATTTTCTGGCATTTTGCAATCCAAGTTCTCTTCCCTCCCTCCTCCACAAGCCACAGACAATATGATATATGTTGTACATGTGCTATCATACAATATATATTACCATGTTGATCTTATTGTAAAAGAAACACATCCCTTACATTAGAGAAAAATTCCTAGAGGAAACAAAGTGAAGAATGGCATGCTTTAATAATGTGTATTCAACTCCATCAGTCCCTCCTCTGGTGGTGGAGAGCCTGTTTTGTTATGATCAGGGCACTTTAAAAAACAGTGGAATGTCTAAAGAGGGTTCCAAGTGATGTAGAAAAGATAATTTAAGGGACAGAACAGAAGTGCCATGAAGCAAGGATAAGGGAAGGAAGTTGGTGTGTGTTTTAGAGAAAGCTGGTGTGTTGTGATAATTCCTTCTTCCGCTATTTGAAGGATTTTTAGGAACGGTGAACTAAGAGCAGTCTTTTGCTTGTTTGCCTTTGTATGCCTATCACTTAGCACAGCGCCTGGCACACAATGAGTTTTTGATAAATTGATTTGGTGTCCATTTCATTCATTTATTTATTAACCCTGAAGTGAGGCTAGTTTTCCGCCTTCTTTGTGGAATTCTGAGCTTCCAACAGCCAGTCGAGATGCCTTCCCCACCTCTCAAGACTTCCCTTAAATGAACTTTCTTTCCTCTGAAATTACATTGCATTCTTTGTGCACTTCCAAAGAACTAATAATGTTCTTGTTTTGGACTCTACTTATTTTCAGATATCTCTTTCCTCCACTGATATGTTATTAACTCTTTAGGCAGAGAGCATATCTCATCAATCTTAGTACCCCTTAGTGATCACCACACTAACTGCTTAGAGTAAGTTCTTAGTAAATGTTGAATTTAAACGTACTTGAAGGGCATCTAGGTGGCTAGTGCACAGAGGGCCAGGCCTAGAGTCAGGAGGACCTAGGTTCAAATCTGGCTTCAAACATTTACTAGTTGTATATCTCTGGTCAAATTCATTAACCTCCATCACCTGGCCCTTACTGATTTGCCTTGGAACTAATACTTGTGTAGACTCTAAGACAGAAGGGAAGAGTTTAAAAAGCCCAACCCAACCCAACGTACCTAAAATGGGCAGGATAGTTGCATTGGCTTTGACACATTTGCTCTCCTATACCAATTTCAATCTAAAATGCTTGAGTTCTGGAAGTGCTCAGCCCCACAACTGGTTTTTAGGTGATTGATGAGATTGTAAAAGAAATGAAAGCTAAGTTTCCACCAGTGCATGAATTGTTCTCACTGGGTTAAGAGAAACGAAGAACACCAGGAGCTGATGGTCCTTGGTGACTGTTCAGAGCAACAGGACAAAAGCAAGAAACATCATCAGGCTTCATTTTGTCCTGATTTTTGTTTTTGTCATTTTGATGAGAAAGTGGTGGTGGTGGTGGGAGAACCTGGCAGCTGGAGAAGAATATGTAGCTTCATCACTCTGATGTCTGAAAAGCCATGTAACATTTTTCTCCCTCTGGGCTAATACAGAATCTGTACAAAAGACTCGTGTTATGTGCTTTGATGGTCTTTGATCAAGGTGAAATGCCCTTAGCCCTTAAAGATAAAAATAACTTGAAATAACTCTTAATATATTATTCATATCAACAAGAAGAGAAAAATATAAAGGCAACATTGTGATAACTGGATTCAGCATTTCCACAACTTGATGAGTGCTCAACAGACCCTGATCCTGAATACTTTCTCTAAAAAAAATAGAGTGGCATAGGATATCTAAAATTCCTTCCATCAAAGGCATCTATTGATCCTGTGGCTTCCCATAGCATTAATTTCTCACTTTTCTCCTTATTTCTCACTTGGCTGCACTACTTTATGACTTCTCTGACCAGTCCACCATGTACACATATTAAGTAACTTCTTTAGCCTTAACCGACCCTAACCCACTTTTTAGCTTCATTCATTGTGTTGTCTTTCCCCATTAAATTCTGAAGTCAGGGACATTCGTTTTTTCACTTTTATATTTGCATTCCCAGTTCTTAATATAGTTGCTGGCACATAGTAGGTACTTAATAAATGTTTAGTGATTATTGATTCTCCCACCAGAAATAGCACGGGACTTTTCTATTCTGAGCAATTCATGTATAGAATTTTTCTCCCCAGTTCCAAAAATGTAGAAGGCACAATACTTCAGAAAAAAAAAGCACTGGATGTGGAGTCAGAAGACCATGGTTCAAATACTGCCTCAGCTTCTTCTGTAAAATGGAAGTTCTTTGCAGCACTAAATCTATGACTTAACATAGTGTATTTGTATATCAAATATTTTACATTTCAAATGATACATAGTTAGAAAAGTTGTTATTCTCAATTGACCAGTTGCTTTTTGAATTACAATTCACCTTCAAAATGCAATTTGTTTTGGGTATTGATATTGATGGTGATATTTTCTTTTTGAAAAAAAATGAGGTGATCTGAAGGTTTCTAGATAATTCTAAGATTTTTTAATTCTCTGTCCTCATGTTTCCCATGAAAGGTAGTGAGTGGAAGACTGGCCTTGGAATTAGGATCAAGTCCTGCTTCTGACCTTAGTCACTGACTTTGGATAAGTTGCCTAACCTCTCATTGCCCAAGGAGGCTACATGATACTAAAAGTTATGGTTATATTTTTCATCTGCATTGTTGTTCCCTACAATTATGAAAACATAGCTCCTTAATAAATTTCCTGTGGCTCATATTTGCTGAAACATATTGCTTGAACTGCTTAGTTTTACCACTGAGAAAGAGACAAACAAAAAAGGAAAACAATTGGTCTCACTGCAAGATGGAATATTGTCCTTGTATATAATTAATTACATCTGGGAGAATTTTGTATTTCAAGGAGATCCTGTAACTAACAACCTAGATGGCCCAATTTTCCTATAAAGCAAACAGTCTTCATTCCATTGCCACCTTAAATGTATGGCTAATTTCATTGTGGGCAGGACTATTTGTTTCTTTGAGGTATCTACATTTCAAATCAGAGGCTGGAAAGGGGGAAGGTCTTGGAATTGAAAATATAAATCCAACTTTACAGCTCAGTAAGCCTTTAGTAGTCTCTTGGAGCACTATAGAAAAGCAATTGAACTTGTTGAGGGAAAGTCTCTAACAATGAATTTGAAAATTGGAGCTTCCTTTGTGCCTTTTCAAATCACTTTAAATCTAATTTAAATTAATTTGAAAAGATTTACTTTCTACATCTTAAGATAAAAATATATCTCTATAACATATAATATATTACAAAGACATGTAAACATTACTAGCATTGTCACCACTTGAGGCATCATATTTCATTAGGGAATGAGTCATTTTGTAAGTTAAAGGTTATTTTCCTTTTATGAACCATGGTTTCCTTTGTAGGCAGAAAAACATGGCGCTTAACCATTTGCTCAATAGTTCTTCATTCATTGATTCATTCCCACTTTATTAACATCTAGAACATGGATTAAATAAGTAAAATTCAAAATTCATTACCTGCCATTCAGGGATCATGGTCTTAATATAAATACTGCTAAACTCAAAGGCAGAAGAGGGATGGGTTTGAATTCTATATCTGCCATTTACTATGAAAGCATGGGAAATTGTTTGAACCGGTTTCCTCATTTGAAAAATGCTGAAAATAATACCTATGTTATTGGAAAAAGTACTCATGTGAATGGGTAAAATCACAGATCCATTTGATTATCTACCTTACCAGCTAGTTGGTAATGATATTATTAATATTTACACTATATTATGCTATTATAAATTTTATTATAATGAATTTATTATGTTACATATTATAATAAAATAAGATATACTATTTATATTATATGCAATACAAATATATATCATTAAATAATTTATATTATAATAAATTTAGTATAATAAGTATTATAATAAACATTATAAAATCTATTTTATGGCAGCTAGGCGACATAGGGAGTAGATAGAGTATAGGGCCTGGAGTTAGGAAGATTTGAATTAGAATCCACTCTCAGACCCTTAACAGCTATGTGGTCTTGGATGAGTCATTTAATTTTCCTTAGCTTCCGTTTTCTCATTTACTTTCTAGGGTAGTCGTGAGGGCCAAATGAGATAATATTTCGCAAGTACTTAGCATAGTGCCTGGCACAGAGTAGGTGCTTCATAAATGCTTCTTCTCTGTCTCTATTATGTAGATTTTACAAAGTTATATTTTCTCTGAAGTTAAAATTAGTAACATATGGTTATTTTAGGATATATCAAGGTAACTCTGTGTGGGGGCTTAACAGACCTGTGATTTCATTGCTACAGTTTCCAAGAAGAACTTCTGTCAATGAAAAGAAGCACCAACTGTACAATTTATAGTCAGAGTTGCCTGGGGACTCTGAGAAGTTTCAGGAAATTGCAGAGTCACATAGTGAGTACATATTAGTGGTCATGAGTTTAATCATCATCATTTTATGGTTAACCCCCAGATCTTTATGTCCAGCCTGATTCTCCCATATCACCCACAGCTTAATGGACATTTTAAGCTTGATGTGCCACACAGATGTGATGTAAAATTCAGTATGTCCAAAGCAGAGCTCATTACCTTTTCTTCAGAACCCACCTTACTTCTGAACTTCCCTATTTCTCTCAAGCTACCACCATCTTATTAGTTTTCAAGTTTCACAACCTTGGCACCAACCTCAACACTTTACCTTGTTACCTAATATATCCAATCAGTTATCAATTTTATTTCTATATCCATAGCATCTCTCAAATTCTTCCTCTTTTCTCCATGGTATTTGACACTGTTGCCCACCCACTTCTTGGATATTTGCTCTTTTCTCCCTTTTCATATGGAAGAGGCATGGTGACTTATGCTGAAGATTAAAAATGAATATCCAAAATACTCAAAGTATTATATTTTAAAAATTTATTAAATAATAACTTGAAGTAAAAAGGAAAATAAAAGGCTAGAGAAACAGAGAGAGATCATCCAGTCACATATGTGGGCAAAGGTGAGAGCTAGGATGAAGTTACCAAATTATATACACATGTAACTAACGCAAACGTGGGGATAAAAAGGAAAGGGATGCTGGGAGATGAAGTCCAAGAGTACAAAATTTTCTAATTATACAATGCCCAGTCATTGCTTCACCATCCAAAGACTATAACAAGGAAAACTAGGCCACTCAGTTCCACACTCCTGGAATCATAGACATAGAGCTGGAAGAGGCACTGGATGTTATCTGAACCCCTCATTTTACAGATCAGCAAGCTGAGACTCAGAAAAGTTAAGGACTTGCCCCAGGTCACATAGATGAAAAGTGGAAGAACCTAGATACACTGGCTCCAAAATTATTTCCTTTTCCACTCTATCATAATCTGGGAATCATGCTTCTTCCCCTCAGCCATTTTCTGACAGGAGCGTGTTCCTTCCCTTTCTCCCTCAAGCTATTGTTCTATAATCAAATTGATACTACCATTTTTTCTATATAAGTCTTTAGCTTCTATCTTAGAATTGATATTAAGTATTGGTCCCAAGGCAAACGAGCAGTAAAGGCTAAACAATTGGGATTAAGTGACTTGTCTAGGGTCATACAAGTAGGAAATGTCTGGGGTCATATTTGAACCCAGGTCTGGCTCTCTATCCACTGAGCCACCTTGCTGTCCCACCAGCTTCTAGAAAGCACATGCCAATAGACTGCCCTATTTTCCCACTCACATCCCTAACACTTCCCAGACTAAAATATCCTTCCCTAGGTCTTCCAACATCCCAGATTTATTGTGTCTTCTTATTAAACCCTAGATCCAATTGAAAGCAGGGACTGTAGTCCTTTTATATTAGTATCCCTAGCACTTAGCATGATATATAATGCAGAGTACATACTTAATTAATGCTTTTTTCATTGATTTGTTCAACTCTTCTGGTCACCCTCCTTGTTCAGGCTCTCACCATTTTTCATTGGGATTATTATTGCAACATCTCCTAATTGGTCTCCTTGACTCAAAGGCTCATTCCATTCCAATCAATCTTCTTTAAGTGTAAGTTCACTCCCCTATTCAATAAGCTCTAATGACTCTTGCTGCCTTTAGGACAGTATTGGTGAAGGTTTTCAAGGTAGGGTGCCGAAACTGCAACTTCAACATGCCTGCAAGTTTCCAGCATTACTCCAGAGGGCAGAGGGAGAAAATGCTTACCTTAGATAGCTGGACAGAGGGCCAGGGTGTGCAAAAAAGATATCTTCCAGCACTGGGAAGAGGGGGAACTGAGCAGCATCCCCAGTGCTCGCTTGGCAGGTATGCTAATACTTTGACAATGCTGATCAAATTGATTGACTGACTTAAAAAACTGGTCACAGCCTGCCTTTCTAACCTTAAACACTGTCCCTTCCCTGTATTCGGGGTAAGCCAGGTTCATCTACTTGACATTCTCCCCATTGAATGTTCTGTCTTCTGACCCTGAGTTCTTGTGTACCTAAAAGGGTGGGGATGCTCCCATCCCTACAAGGCACTCCATCCTCACCTCTACTGATTACTAGGTAACCCTTAACAAGCAGCTATCATCACTAACATAGCTAAATAATTATTTAAAATAAACTAGACCAAATAAATAGTACATTCAGATATGAAATCTTCCACTTCATTATAAGTGATTTGGAAACATTATTTAAATTCTATATGTTTCTAACACTTAAATGTCTTTATACTAAGACTATTATATGCCACTTAATCTCTTTTGTACTATTAAGACTGATTAAGTGCCTGGACACTCTTATTTGTCCCTTTGAATAGGAAGACACTCTAATGGAGGTCAATTAAAGAACATTTCTATTTGGACTAAGGATGCACTGCATTTAAAAAAAATCATCTGACTCATCTTCCTAATTATATTCAGCTTCAAATAACAACTGCTTGATCACATGGATTGATGGGGATATGATTGGGGATATAGACTCTAAATGATCACCCTAGTGCAAATATCAATAATATGGAAATCAGTCTTGATCAATAACACATGCAAAACCAAGTAGAATTGTGTGTTGCCTATGTGAGGGGGCTGAGGAGAGGGGAGGGAAAGAATATGAATCTTGTAACTATAGAAAAATTTCTGAATTACTTAATTAAATAATTAAAAAAATAATTATAATCAGCTTTAGTTAAAATGAGTCTGCATTCTGGTCCTGAATCTGCAACTTACTTGTCACATGACCTTGAGCTAATTAACCTCTCTGAGTCTCTGTTCCCTTATATGCAAAATAAGAATTCAATGCTACAGTTCTATAATTATAGCTATTAGCATTTATTGTTCTAATAAAAGATAATATTTATATAATGATTTAATATTTGCAAAACATTTTATGTGGATTATCGCATTTGGTCCTCAAAACAACCTCATGAGGTAGCTGCCATCATTATTTATATTTTAGATGAAGAAATTCAAGCTGAGATATTCTGTGAGACATTTACCAGAACTCAGTGCGTGAAATATTCCATACTCACTGTTAAATCCTTGAGTGTATAGGAAACTGGCTCCAAAGGGTAGTTTGATGCATAGACATTAAGTGTTTGTGGAATCCTTGGCCAAATTGCATAAAATGTTGACAATAATATGCCCACTCTGTTATTTTAGTAGGAATCCCATCTAATATGTGGTATGGTATAGTGCAAAGAGCACTATATATTGAGTTAGAAGATGTGGATTTGAATTCTGACCCTGCCATTTTCTATTTGTATGACCCTGGGCAAATCAACTTGCCTCTCCAGGTCTGTTTTCTTATCTGTAAAACTAGGAGTTGGACTAGATGACATCCAAGGATTTTTTGAGATTTCAATCTATGATCTTATCAACATCTATTCATATAATGATAGGTATCTGGACCTAGAAATTATTGGCAGGCTAGGTGTCTAGTGTGAAGGACAAATGGGTAACAGTTTTCACATCTGTGAAATGGGAATAATAATTACTATCTAACTTATTTCACAGGGCTGTTGAAAAGATCAAATAAAATAATGTACAGAGAGAATTATTCATCCTAGTAAAAAACTACATGTCAATTATTATTGCTCAAACATCACCTTTTCTCAATCTCCCTTAGCTGGACATACCTTTTCTTTTACTGGAATGTAGCTACATTCCCTCTACTTTGTATTTATCATGGACACACACACACACACAGACACACACACACACACACACACACACACACAGACACACAGAGTTTCCATTATTAGAATGTATGTTCCTGGAGGGCAGGGACTGTTTCTGTTTCTTCTTTGTATCATCATTGCTTACCAAAGTCCAAGACACACAGTAAACACCTACTAAATGCTTGTTGACAGATTGATTAATTCAGAATTCAAATATTATCATATGTAAATGGATGGTTTCAGATGTGTTTAATGAAATCAAGTAAAGGTTGAATTAGATGGCCAGTGAAATCATTTCCAAATCAAAGATTGTCTCTCTATATTGTTGAGCTAGACATTAGAATTGTAAACAGAATAGAGTTAATTAATTTGCTAATTATTTTCACTTACTCCAGTCTTTAGGTCCATGATTAATATTAAAAATATATCTGAATCATGGGTATAATTTGATTGGCTGGATGATGGACCTGTCCTAAATAATTTAACTGGAACAGACTGTCTAAAGTATGCTTCATGGGATTATTAAATCTCTAGAGATTGCGCATTCAAAAATTACTACAATTTTCTGGTGACTTATCATGGCCATTCAGTTTTTCTGGTAATTTGTCAAGAAATAATAACAACAAAAATAGTTTCTATCAGATATTTGGAATTAACTTCTTGTTATTCCAGTTCTGGGTGAAAATTATTCCAGGATTTGCAGGTGATCTGCCATATTGATTATGTTGCATAAACATCACCCATTTTTCTGTGGCTTACTTCTTCTTTTTACTGCCTCAGTTATCCCAGATATAAAATTAAGCCTCGTTTTAAAGACTAGGAGTTTCATCTAATTTTGTCTTCCTTGGGTAGGTAACCTTCAACAATGGAAATTAAATTAAATTTAAAAATGAGCCTTAGCTGTAGCCGTACATACACATGGTTCCTTTTGCTTAAAAATAATTTTTAAAAATTGGAGCAAAGGGAAATGTTGGATTAATCCAACTATTTTTGAGAGGTTTTGAATGTTTATGAGAGCTTATGAGCTCACGACTGCTTTGCTATCTGGGATGCATTCATAGTTTATGACCTCAAAAGGAAGTGAATGTCCTTCCTTTATCTCTGGTTCCTTATACAACATTTACACTTTCCAATTCTCCTGAAACTAAGCTAGGAGTGTTACTATTTTGGAAATTTATACTTACTAGTCTATTGTTTGAAATTATTCATAGTAAGAAGAAACAAGAAGAGATCTGCCATGATTAAGCACGATGGGTCAGCAAGAGCAACCAGAGTAGGGATGATTTATACTTGGGAAAATTAGAATGAGATACTTGAGGGGTTTTTTGTTTTCCTTAGGGGAAGTTCTATTGCATCTAATTTAGTTGAATTTTAAAATAGTTTTTTATGAGTTTTCTCTCCTTAGAAACTGTAATTTTATGAGTATAATAATTAACAACAATATTTGGCACTTACATAGCACCCTTTTGTCTGAAGAGCAGGGTGTTTAATTAATGCTTATCATACCCTTAGGGATGATGTGAGCCTCCCCTCTGATGTTTTTCTTATTTGCTGCAGGCTTTTGGTTTTGGAGAGTGAGAGAAAGCCCTACAAAAAGACATTTGCTCAGCTGGAAAGAAGCAAGGGAATGTAGTTTAATCGGTTTCTACTAGTTAGGCATCTAGATAGCATAGTGGATAGTGTCCTGATCTAAAGTCAGGATAAGAATGATCTGAGTCGGAATCCTTTCTTGGACATTCACTAGATGTACTATGCCAGGCAAGTCGTTTAACCTCTATCTCAGTTTCTTCATTTATAAAATGTGTAAAATAATAGCACCTATTCTCCAGGATTGCTGTATTTATAAAACATTTAGCAAATCTTAAGTGCTATATAAATGCTGGTTATGCTGGCTGCTCTCCATAGTAGCCCATGCTTCTCTTGATCTCCAGGTACAACATTTATACAAAAAAATATGTGGTCTCTATTCTTTGTCTACTGGAAAATGTCCTGGCTCTGCAAACTGGACTACTGAATTTGTGCTCCAGCCTTGCTGTGGGACTTGGAATAAATCACTGAGTCTCTTGGGAATGGCCTCAAGGTCTTCATCGTAACAATGAATTGGTTAGCACTTCTTGGTCTTTTGGCTAAGATCAAGTATAAAAATGAGTTGGTTAGGGGGCAGCTGGGTAGCTCAGTAGATTGAGAGCCAGACATAGAGATGGGAGATTCTGGGTTCAAATCTGACCTCAGATACTTCCTAGCTGTGTGACCCTGGGCAAGTCATTTATTGCTTCCCCTATCCCCCACCCCAGCTTTTTTCACTCTTCTGCCTTGGAGCCAATACACAGTATTGATTCTAAGACAGAACATAAGGGTCTTAGAAGAACAATGTGTTGGTTGGATTAGATCATCTTTAAGGTTCCTTCTGGGTAGTTAGGTGGCACGGTGTATAGAATGCTGGTCATGGAATCAGGAAAATGTATCTTCCTGAGTTCAAATCTGGCCTCAGTTTTTTACTAGCTCTATGACACTGAGTGAGCCACTTAACTCACTTTGCCTTACTTTTCTCATATGTAAAATGAACTGGAAAAGGAAATGGCAAACCTTTCCAGTATCTTTGCCAAGAAAACCCCAAATGGGGCTACAAAGAATCAGACACAAGTAAAAACAATTCAATGACAATAGATTCCTTTTAGTGTTGATGGTTCTTTGTTTCTGTGATCCCATTTGCAAAGAAGAATCCCAGAGCCGTGGGAAGGTAACTAATAGTGCCAGAGAAGTAGTAGTGAGGACCCAAAGAATGATATGGAAAGAAAAGATTCCCTTTGCAGGGATCATCAGAGATTTTTTCCATGAAAGGGGTGTTTATGGTGGGATTAAGTTAGGACATGATGGATGGAAAAATTAATAATAGTTCATATTTACATAGAACTTTGTTTACAAACCACTAACCTCATAACACTTTTGGGAGCCATAAGATACAATCAATAAACATTCATTAAGTGTCTACATTATGCCAACAACTACAGTAAGTATTGGATTTAAGACTGGCAAATCAGTTTTCCAATATCAGCTCTTTTACACCTCTTTTTCATTTCTATACATTTAAATGACTTGCTAATGGGACAGCTAAATGGCTCAATAGATAAAATACCTAGAGATAGGAAGTCCTGGGTTCAAATCTGAACTCAAACACTTCCTAGCTGCGTGACCCTGGGCAAAGCATTTACCATCTCTCAGTCTCAGTTTCTTCATCTGTAAAATGGGCACCATAATCACTCCTCCTTTATATGGTCATTGTGAGGATCAGATGAGAGAAAGCATGTCAAATGTGTGACAAACCTTAGTAGGTATATAAATATATGTAATGGTACAGTGACTGGATTCAGGCTTGTAGTCAGAAAGACCTAAGTTCAAATCTGACCTCACTCACTTACTAGCTATATGACTCTGGGTAAGTTACTACATCTGTTTGCCTTAGCTTCCCTAATCTATAAAATGGGGATGATAATAGCCTCATAATAGGGTTATTGTGAGGATCAAATGAAATGATAATTGTACAGAGCTTTACACAGTGCCAGGTCCATATTGCTATATAAACATTAGCTATTATCAATCATTATTATCATCCCTGACAGCTGCTTAGTACCTGAATTATTCCTGCCCAGAACACAGGGATTTGGGTTGTGATGGAAATGAAAGGCAAAAGTATCAGATCCAGTTGGGCCATTTAGAAATGCGCTCCTAATTTATTTTATTGGTTTGTGGCAAACCAGGGGCTATTATTATTAGTGGTGGTGTTGGTGGAGAGCTAAAAGGAATTCTTCACTTCAATTCTTTTGTAGTTTTGATAAGTGTCGTCCCCAGAATGATTTGGAGGAGTTCCACACCAAAGGATATGATGAGAGTCATGGAAAGTATTGAAACATAATCTCTACAAGATGGCAGCAGAACAGCAGAAAAAGAGTTAAAAAGAGACTTCATCCAAATCCAAGGATTTTTGTTAAGTTCCCCCCAATCCCAAGAAAATGTGGCTGTGGTAGCAAAGAGCTTCTAGATCTAGTAAGAGGTAACCAAAAGGGCTGTGCTACCAAATCAGAACAGTCTTCCCTGGTCCTATCCCTGCCCCATCCTCTACCCAAGTCTGTAGTTGCTCCTTACTCCAGTCTATTTAATCCAGTTCAGTCAGAATCATTTTCCTAAAACAATATGTCTTATCATATGGGACTATAAGTTTTCTCTGTTATTGAGTATGTGCCAGCCTCAGTGGGTTTGTGTCTACACTATTGGATTCTTAGTTTACTTAAAAGCATGGACCATACACTTGGCACATATACAATACTGAGGGTTGAATAAGTGGTGCTCCTAGTAGGACAATTCTACAAATGAGTCAGGGGCAGGTAGGTGGTGGTTCTGCAGATAGAGAGCTGAGCCTGGACTCATCTTCCTGAAGTTATATCTGGCCACAGACACTAGCTGTGTAATCCTCAGCAAGTCATTTAGTTCTATTTGCCTCAGTTTCTCATCTATAAAATGAACTGGAGAAAGAAATGGGAAACCACTCCAGTATCTTTGCCAAGAAAACCTCAAATGGGGTTACTAAGAGTCAGACACAACTGAAAAGGACTGAGTGAACTATGAGCAGAACCTAAAGATTGGCAGCTGCCTTTAAAAGCTTTAAACAGGTTCTGCCCATTTCTAATTTAGGCTTCTACATATCTGACTGCCTTTTCAGTGAACTGCAAAGCCTGACTCTTAGAAGAGAATATTTGTCTGGATTTTGCCACTTATAAGGTATTATCTCTGCCTCTGTAAGTGAACTTCTTCCCATGTGATTCTTAAGTTCCTTGTGGATCTAAGCCTTTTGCTGTTCTCCTTCAAAATACATTGATGCCAGGTATCAGCACACTTGAGGACTGTCTTTGGTTTTCTGGCCTGCCGCTATGATAGCTCTAAGCCATGGCTTTGTTAGAAGCAATCATTCATTCCTTATTCTGTCTTTTTTCCCCAGTTGAGACCTTGATCCTTCCTAACATGTTTACTATATCTGAGGGATGAGGATAAGATGAGTGGAATAAAGAGGGATGGAAGAAATTCACTAAGTTGTCAAGTGCTTGGGAGTAACAAGTGCCTCAGTGCTTTGTCCACTTATGTCCTAACTGATTGATATCTCCGTTCTTCCCATAATTCCTACTATTGATCCATGATCCCACCACTCCTCTTTTTAGATGTGTGCTTTTTGTCATTAACCAGCATGCATTTTCATATATCTTTATCTCTTTTCTCTATCTCTCTTCTCCCCAAGATCAGTTCTATGGTGTATTTTTAACTCTGTTTTCTGTCTTACATAAATCCTTAATTCCCGGGATTGGCCCATCTGTTGTTCCCTAAACCGTTGGTTCTCCTGCAAAGAGAACTATAAAAGATAGCTTTGGCATATCTCCTGCCTTCTTCACCTTATCTACCAGTGCCCACATTCACAGCTATGAACACTTAACCAAAGATGGATGGTTTCTGGTTTCTGGAGAGTGAAGGAAAACTTGGGACCCAAAAGCAAAAAAGAGGCAGGTTGCCTCCAAACACCTTTCCCTTGCAGTGAATACTTGTCTTCCCTAAAATACTGCATTAAGGGGCTGCTCTGTGACTAACCTTTTTTTCTCCCAACAAGATAAATTATAACCCCACACCAGATTTATTACAGAATCATTGGAAGGAAGAGGAAGACTTGAGTGGATTAAAGGTGCAAAAAAAATGAAACTTGAGACAGGCTAATGAGAGAAGAAGGGAAGAAACAGGCCACTGAAGATGTCTGCTTAGCACTGAGCTATAAATTCTCTCTCCAATTATTTCCCGTCAGACAGCTGTGCTGTGTGACCCTTTGCTCTGCCCATGAGCCCTCCTTTTTTTTAATGGAGTATGACAAGGTAGCAACTCACCCAAGCTGAAGGCTTTAGTTCTTCAAATAAGAAAGATGTACAAGTCCAGCTACTCTCTGCTAGATAATGTACATTTTTGATGCATGAAGAAGCTAATAATCTCTCTCTCTCTCTCTCCCCCCAATTTTCTAAACATGTTATTGTCTAGTCACAACAAAGATACAATGAACAGCAAAAACAAGATAATAATAATTAATGTTTATAGAACATTTTAAAGTTTGTGAAAATGCTTTTACATGCATTTATCCATGCATTCTATACAATAACCCCATAAGTTGCTTATTGTTTACACGTATTATCTTTATATTATTATTAAGTCATTTCAGTTATTTTTTTCAGTCATGTCACTTTTCATAACCACATTTTCTTAGCACAGATGAAGAAACTGAGAATGAGGGTGGAAAAATGAATGACCCAAGGCCACCCAGCTTAGGAATGATCAGAGGTGGGATGTGAACTTGTTTTCCTGACTCCATGACCAGCACAAAATCCACCATACCATATTACTTCAAATATAAATTATAGGCATTCCACTTAAAGGAATCAATCATATTATATATATGTTCTCTCCTTTTGGTTCCCAAGTAATTGTTGGAGTAAGGGTTTCTTTAAATATGAATTGGACTCATAGGCCACTTATGGTGCCTTCTGGCTCTCAAAATTCTGTGATCTTACAATTGACTTTTTAGAACTACCATCTGAATATCAATTATAGGCTGCCACATATCTAAGCTAAGAATATTGTTTGAAAAAATCATTCAAAGTAAAATCAAAAGATTCCAGGTAACCAATATTATAATTTGGGTACTGGTGAAACAAGCTTAGTATCATTGTGATTGTGATATTATAGAATATAATAATTAATGGGAATAATAATGAGAAGGAGGTAGAGAGGATTATAACTAGCATTTTTATAGTGCTTGAGGTTTGCCAAATGTTTTACATGTTATCTTGGTTGATCTTTATAACAACCCTGTGAAGTTATTGTTCAGTCATATTTGACTCTTTGTTATCCCATGGTCCATAGCTATCCATGAAGTTTTTTTGGGAAGTATTCTGGTGTGATTTGTGGTTACTTTTTTCCAGTGGATCCAGGCATTCAGTAGTTGTGACTTGCCCTGGGACATACAATTTAGAAAGTGCCTTAGGCTAGATTTGAACTCAGGTCTTCTTGACTCCAGATCCAGCATTCAATTTGCTGAACCACTTAGCTACCTTTTGCAATAAATATCCTCTTTTAAAGTTGATAAAATTGATGATGAGATGCTCAAAGATCTAGAGCTAGAATGCACTTCAGAGTCTTTTTGTTCAAGTGCATAATTTTAAAGATAAGGAAACACAAACTGGGAGAAGTTGAGAGGACATACTCAAGGTCAGAGAGTAGCAGCAAAGATGGGAATTGAAATCAATTTCTCTCACTCTAAATCCACTACTCATTGCACTAAACCATACTAATTTCCTTAGTTACAATGTATTAATGATGTTATTATAAAAGAATGTTGTTCAGTTTAGAAGAATTTGAGGTATGTCTTTGTGCTAAGAGAATTGCCAAAAAAATGTCTCTTAGACATTGCTAAGAGAATGGTCCAAAAAAGGACAATCAATGATCCTCTTCATAACTCTCAGTAGTCCAAAGTCAGGAAGAGAAAAGGAGTATCCACAGAAAACTATGGCTTATTTATACATACAACATGATGCATGTGTAATTGTAAATGAACGTTACAAACATCAGCCTTGAAAAAGACCTAATGTCAGGAACTAGCTGAGAATTGCAGAGGACATTAAACAGTAAATATTAATTTAGAAAAGGACATACCAAAGGTTCCTTCAGAAAGGAATGTTTTACACACCTACTCTGGGCTTCTGAGTTGTAAGAATGCTTTGCTCCCCTTCACTTAACTTGACCTGAGGTTAGCCATGAACAAATTATATTGTCTATGATGATGAGAGCAGGGTGAAATAGACAGTGATGTAGTCATCTGAATAATAATGTAAACAATCTAAATTAATTTTAATAGCAAGGAGATTGGGGTTAATTTGAAGAAACAGTTCTTTATTTACACCAAATCATAATACTTGAAGATCTTTGAAGTGTATCCCTCATCCACATCCATAACTCATGTTTTCTTTTGTTGGGACACAGACCAGAGGCAAGCACCATTACATTGTTTCCCCAATAAACCCTTAGAAAGTACCCTTCTACTCAATTCCACCCTCTCCCTATACTATATATATATATATATATATATATATATATATATATATATATATAAACTCACAAGTCATGAAAGAAAATTAGTTTTCATCTCAAGATGATATGTTATTACTATTGTCTAACGTTTAGGTTATTGGTCATAATCAATAGCATTATCTAGGTGATATTCTGATGTTTTGTTTTTGGCAGTTGTACTAAAGGGCCCATGGTTCTGTAAACATCACAAAAAGACCAATTCACCTTCCATTTTCTTTTCTTCAATAGTCTAGATAGTAGATGAGTCACTTTTTTGGACAGAATCTATGAATATATTATGTCAGAAACTTGGGGTCTTTGAAAAAAAACATGAGTCCAGGAATATAGAAATTATCCCATGACTCTAGATTTATTTTTAAGTCACTTTAGCCAGTGGTCTCTTAGATGATTTTCACTTGACAATGAAAGAATTAGGTCTCTGGAATCAGCCTAAGTGGCATCTGGCCACATCTTACCTTCAACATGAGTTGGCAGGGTCTTATCTAATTTGAAAAAGCATCCTTCAGTGCATCCTCCATTATTTTTATTTATTTTATTTTACTACCTTACATTTCGAGAAGGTAACAGCTGCACACTTGTAGTTATCCACCATAACTAAGGCATGGGTGAGAAAGCACTGTTAACATTTTTTCTTCTCCTAGGCATGAATCTTATCACTGCACTATTTCAGTCCTCTGTGCAGTAAATAAATTAACAAGCCCATGTGATTAATCAGTTTGGGATCTGCAGATTGTCCAAAAGAGAAAGCAAATTGCATCCTGTTACCCTTTCTAGAATTATCTTGGTGTTTTTTCCCTAGTTTCTCCATGTACAGTAGAACCTAAAAGTTGTTCAGAGTGCATATGGCACAGAGAAGAATGCACCCCTCTGCCTCTTTCAAATTATAAAATTTAGATGTAGGTGCAATACTGTTAGGAAGTTAATAGTTATTGATAATATGATGTGTTCTTTTTGAAACTGACTTTTATGCTTGTAGACCACACACTTTTTTTTGTTGTCGACACACAAGAGATATGAATGGAACACTAAAGTCCTAGAATTCTGCCTAATTATCTCTCCCCAACACTGCCATCTCTGCCATCCTCAATTATCTTAAACACTGTGCCACTTACTCCCCAGTGACAGAGACCATCAGAACTGATTAGAATACACACACACACACACACACACACACACACACACACACACACACACACTTTATTGGTCATAGGATCTGTTAAAAGAGTCCAGCATATCAATTTAGCTCTCTGGGACATCCCCCATCTATCACATCGTTTATCACATCAGGGGACTCCACTAATTATACCTATCACTATTATCCTGATTTAATCTTTTAATAAACAAATGAGACCATCTCTGGGTTATACAAATGGGAATGTAAGGTGACTTTACCTCAGGTGATGGAGGGAGGAATTTTTACTTTTGTCACTAATTTATAGCTTAGATCAGTGATGGTGAACATTTTAGGATGGTGGGTGATATGAGAAATGTCCTCAGGTGCCTATGGAGAGGGGGATGGGAGCAGCTCAGTCTATTTCCCTCCAGCTTTCTATTGACAAACTCTGGTGAACTCTATGCTCAGGTGATGGCACGTGTCCTCACAGAGAAGGCTGTGAGTGCCCCCTCTGGCATGAGTGCCATAGGTTTACCACCATGGGTTTAGATGAATCCTCTCTAGGAGGTATTGTCAAAAGTGATCCTACTTGTCTTGCTATTGCCAAGTGACCTGAGTTGAACATTTTTACAGGTGACTTTAGCACTGTTGGATAAGCACACCTATACTCTGAAATTTGTGTGACATAGGTCCTGGGACCTAAATTCTAGAGGCAGGATCCTATCTTGGTCCAGGTACATCTGGATAAGTACTGAATCTGTGATTTTGTTGATACAGGGAACTCCTGAGTGAGGAAACTCTCTACCAATGCAGGTTGGCACCTTCTCTGTAATTTATATCCTTAAAAGAGTTTCCAAGAACAATGCAAAGTTAAGTGACACACAATGGCACTCAGAAAGCATGAGACTGAAGTAGAATTTAAACTGAGATCTTCCATGCTCTTAATTCCACTTTTCCATGGCTGGCTCTTACTCTGCAATTCCCAGTAAATACTAAGAAAAAGCAGTATCATATTAGTGTAAAGAATACCAAATTTGGAATCAGAGAACCTATGCTTGAATTGTGGCTTTGCAACTTACTACCTTTGCTTCAAAAAGAGGAATGATTCCTATTAAAAAAGGTGAGTGTCTAAAGTCACAAATAGGGTTACAAAGAGAATTCACAAAACAATATAGATTTCTATATACATATCTACACAAATATATTTTAATCTTCATGTGTATATAGTTATACACATGTCTTTATATATACATCATATATATGTATGGTGTGTAGGTATATATATTTAAGAGGGAACAAAGGATAGGCAGTAGAGGATGAATATAAAAGCATGGCTATATCATAAATAAACACGCATGTATAAATACATATATGTGTATGCACACAAATATGTATAGATATAAATCTATATAATCCATGCTAAAGCTCAGAATGAACTGAGTTGGCAAGGAAAGTCACTAAAAGACATTGGATTGTTTTGGCTATAGTGATGGAAAAGGGGAGATCAAACAGGGCACAGGACTACTGCCCGAGGCAGATAGGGCAGAAACTGACATTAGAAAGAAAGCAGAGCTGCTTGATGCTTATTTTGCTTTGGTTCTCTTTGCCAAGAGGAATGTCCTTTGGACTAGAAATCATGGAACAAAATTATCATAAAGGAGCCAATTCTCAAGGTAAGGAAGGAGACAGCAAGTGAATATCTAGCTGTCTTTGATAACTTCAAATCACCAGTCACAAGTGAAATATATATTCTTGAGTATGAAACAAGTGATGGAGATTACTGTTGAGCCACTTTCAATTATATTTGAAAGATCATAGAGACTAAGAAAGTTACTACTGGACTGCAGAAGAGTGGAAAAAGGGAAGCAAAAAGTTCATAAAAAGAAGTTCCCTGAACCTAACATTCTTGGAAAATTTCTAGAACTGGTTTGTGAACATTCAGTAGTAAGTGATCCAGTATATAGAGCACTGGATCTGAAGTAAGGTAAATTTGAGTTCAAATATGGCTTTACACACAAACTGTATGACTCTCAACAAGTCATTTCACAGCAGTTTGTCTCAGTTTCCTCATCTGTAAAATGGGTATAATTAAAGCATCTAAGTCCTAGAGTTGTGGTGATCAAATGAGACAATGATTGTAAAGAACTCAGTACAGTGCCTGGTAGTTTTGTGAGACTCTTTATGATCCCATTTGGAATTTTCTTGTGGAGTGGTTTGCCATTTCCTTCTCCATCTCATTTTGTAGATGAGGAAACTAAAAGGAAACAGGGTTCAGTGACTTTGCCAGGATCATACAGATACTATGTCTGAGATTCAAACTCAGGAAGAGAGTCTTCCTAAGCCCAGGTCAGGTACTCCATCCATTGAGCAAACTAGCTGACCAATATGAAGTGCCATTACCAGGTCTCCAGTGGAGTGGCCCAAGGACCTGTGGATTCTTGTTCTGATTTGCAGATTTATCAGTAACTTAGATGAAGGTATAGATGTCATGCCTATTAAATTTGAAGATAAAACAAAGCTGATAGGAATAAATAGCAGTATAGTTTTCAGGATCATAGAAGATCATAACAGACTAAAACATTGGACTGAATAAAATAAGATAAAATGTAATGGAGACAAATGTAAATTGTTCCATGGTTGAACAAATCAGTTTTACAAGTAAAAATTGAGGAAGACATTATTAGACATTATTTTGTCTGAAAAAATCAGAGGTCTTTAGGGAGCTGCAATATCTTTATGAGTTAATAGTATGATATTAATAGTCAAAAAAAACTAATGTAATTTCAAGCTACATTGAGAAAGCTGTAACTTCCAGAAATAAGGAGATGCTAGGACCACAGTCTCATATCATGGCCAGATATCACATGGAGTAAGATATTCAGTTCTGGGTACCAAAGCTTAGGAAGGACATTGGAGTAGTCATCTAATTCTTTGAGGACCAGCTTCCTAATCTATAAAATGAGAGAGTTGTAATATAAGATCTCTTAAGAACTCTTTTAGTTGTAAATCCAAGATTTCAAGAAGGGAGAAAAATGGACATAGCAGACATGGAAAGTTGCAGAGAATATGTATCCATCTATGGATAGAGATGGAAGCATCCTGAGATATCACTCCATTGGTAATTCAGTGATAACTATCCCTGAGGTTGAACAAGCAAAGACATGTGAATTGATTCATTCTAACCTTATTCAACAAACATTATTAAGTATCTATGTGTAAGCTACTATCCTTGATTCTGGAGATATAAAGACTGAACTGAAACAAGTCCATGCACTCTAGAATCCTAGTCTAGTGGGTCAAAGTGGAAATACAAATAGGCAAGTAAAGGTAATTTTAAAAGATAGGGGAGGCTAATAGCTAGGGAAGGACCCAGAAGGCTCATGTGGGAGGCAGCACATAGGTTAAACATTGATATCATTCTATGAGAAAATCTGTCAGTTGTGTGGTAAAGTTACCTACAAAATTTAAACACTTTGGGGATTGGTTAAGGGACTGAGAAATGGAATTTCTGGGAATAGGAGGAGGAGGGATGGTTAGTAAGAAGTTCAAAGATAAATATAAGATTTGATAAAAGGGTCTAAATTTAAAACAGAGTTTAGTTTTATGACCTAGGGTACAAAGATAGTTCTAAGGAAAGCACAGTCATCATCAAGGCCATTCACTTTCTCAAATTCTTTAGAACTAAGTCATCAGCCTCTTTCTGAGGTCTTCTTTTAAAATATTCTTTCAGGTAGTATAACACATTTAAGTTATCCCTATATTAATTCGCATACAATTTTGTGGCTTTTCTCAGTTGTCAGAGGGCTCAGGCAGCATCAGACTCTTGGCTAACTGGAAGGGGAGTCAGAAAAGCAACAGAGGAAAGGAACATGATAGAGGAAGGAGGAGAAATCTAAAAGCAAACTTCATCTTGTTAAGAGGTGTAGTTGAACAAGTAACAGCCCGATAGTCAAGAAAACTTGGTTCTGTCACTAAAGATCTGTATGACTTTGGACAAGTCACTTCACTGTCTTCAATCTTAGTTTGCTCTTCTACAATATACATGAGTTGGGCAACTTCCAAAATTTTTTTATTGTCAGCTGTCAGGAAGAGATCTGAGGACAGATATCAAAGAAAAGAAGCTTAGACAGATTTATGGCATTAAAGGGAAAAGAAAACATTTGATGAGGATGATGTCAGTTACATTGATGGAATTTCCTTATGCAGAGAGCTTTGCATTTGATGTTTTGACAAGGGATAAAATATTTTTAAAAAATTACAATTCTTGGTGTAATTAAATCTCTCCAACTACATTGAAAACCTGGGTATAATCAAAGCTTGACTCCAGAGCTTTTTTGTACAGTCTAAATTCTCATACAAAAATAGATCTTCTAATGCTTCATAATATATACAAAAAATTATTTTAAAATATGACATAAAACATTTAAAACTATTTACTAAAAATTTAAACAACCAAGAGATATGCTTCTTGAATGTTTAACCTAGTTGCATTGTCTTAGTTCAATCAACAAACATTTATCAAGTGGATACAAAACCAGAGAATGAAAGAATCCATTCTTCCAAGGAGCTCACATTCCAATGGGAAAAACAACAAGTAAATATATAAATGTATGCAGAATGATTATAAGAAAGAATCAAATACAAAGAATAACTTAGTAGTTAAACACCAAGTAGTTTTGGAAAGTACTAAGCATTTGGAAGGATAAAGAAGGCTTCATGAAGAAAATGATTCCTGAGCTGTGTCTGGAAGAAAGAGAGGATTTTATGAGTCAAACAGAAAGAAGGCATGCATTCCAGACATGGGGAATGGCCAATACAAAGGAAAAGATCTAAGAAATGAAGTTCTGTGTGAGGAATAGAGAGGCTATTTTGGCTGGAGTTTATGAAAAAATGAATTTAGAAAGATAGCTTTCTGCCAAGTTGTGAACAGAGGAGTTGACACATTATTATGGGAGTAGTAAGGAGCCAGTGGAATTGATTGAGCAGGAGAGTTGCAAGTTCAGAACTGTGTTTAAGAAATTTTTCATAGAAGAATGTAGGATGGACAGGAGTGATAAGATACTGGAAGTACAGAATCCAATCAGGAGGCTGTTGCAATTATCCAGATGATAAGGAATGGTTCTTACATACACTAAGCAGCTGCTTTTCACCTATGGGATTTCCTTTCTCCTCTCCATGCCTTTGAACTATCTATTCTAATATTATCACTTTCTTTTTTCAGCTTAATCACTCCATTTGACAGGAAACATTTCCTGATCCTTCCCTTCATCAACTACTAGTGCTTTCATCCTAAATATTTATATTTATTTGTTGAGAGGCAGTGTGGATTAGTGGACAGAGAGCTGTCCTTGGAGCCAGGAATACTTGAATTTAAATCCTGTTTCTGAAGTATTGTTTCTGGGACCCTGGGCAAGTTACATCTCTTAGTACTTTTGGGAACTCTTATAGACTATAAATTGTAGTGAAGGTTCTTATTATCTACATTGGTAAAGAAGGCTACTCAATGGGAGCTCCATAAATCAATGAAAATTGCCATCTCTATCTCCATCCCTCCTTCCCCAGTCTGTATTTGTACATAGGAAAAATAGCCACTGTGAATGTTTCATGATAGAACTATTTGCCAGGGTAGGAGCAGGCAGGGATTATGGGACCATTCATGGTGAGAGAAGCAATAGTGATCTCCCTACCTAGAATGGTTCCAGGAACCATAGTAATAATAACCAAAGGAAGTATCATCAAAGTTACCTAGGGCCCTGAGCTACTTGGGTGGAGTAGTGAGGCAGAACCTATAGAAAAGAACTGAATGTTGGTACTTGTAAAATTAAAATTATATCTTAAAAGTAAAAATATTATATTTTAGGAGGTTTATTAAATGATCATTAGAAATCAAGGAATAATTAGAATACAAAATAAAAACCACATGCCCATGACGGGTTAGTCATTTTCAAAATCCCCACTCACCACCATCACTGCTGGCTGCATGCCAAAGGAAGAGACAGTGGGAGGAGTTACAGCCAGTTAAATACCAATAAGGTGATCTCACCTACGTGGAAACACAGGAGAGATTATAGGGAATTTGGGAAAATACTAAGGACTTCTTGGGAATGAAGTCAGAGGCTCAAAATCTTCATTTATACATATCACCCTGTGATCCTATTAGGAAACCAGTTTCCCCAAAAGGAACATGGAAACATAATAAAATTAAAATTACAGTAATCTGGGGATAAAAGGGAAAAGAACAAACACATGATTGCTAGGTGCATTGACAAAAAGCCAGTTGAGGGCAGTCCCCTTCAGCATAAGAGTATATATACAAAATAAATGCACTCAACCCCACACAGTTCAGATCACTACATCCCAAAGTTCACTCTGGATCTTCTGTTATAGCGTGTGGTCTGTGGAGGCATCTTCATGGTACCTTCTCCAAACAATTCACTTTCTGGATTTGGAGAGGTAGTATGTTTCTTAACCTAAAATTACTCTCAAAAGAATTTAAACTTTGAAATTTAGGATAATTATACATTCCCTCCCAAAGAGGGTGTTGAAAAACACAGGGATCACTTAGGAATGCATGGCCGAGTTATGAGGTGTATGAATCAATTAGCAAGAAAAATCAAAGACATCAAAAAAATCCAAATAAAAGAGAAAAGATTACTTTTGAATGAAATATAGACCATCAAAGTCTTATGTGTAAAAAATTTAAATAAAGGAAAATAAGCAGGTCCTTGAATCAGAGCCTGATTTGATACATTTGATCCAGTTAAAGAAATTTCTATACCACAAGTCTGTAGGACAAAATGCAGTAATATTTCACTTACCTATTTGCAGCCATGACTACAGAAAGTTGCCACACTATGAAAGACAGAATAGGGATTATATTATAGGAGCCAGGTAGGAGCCAAATTTGAGATACTTGGTAGAATGTGTGACAAGGAAGATCTGCCTTTGACATATGTCGAAACAGCCACGACCTCAAACCCCAAATAAGTTCAAGTCCTCTTGTCTTGGCTCAAAATTTCATCAATCCCATTTGGATTGGTTGGTCTCTTGACCTTGTAATCTATTGGCACTAAGCAGCTTAGCTTTGTGTTTCTTTGGCACTGTATGATGTCAGTTAAGGAAAGGTAGAATACAAAGGTTTCTCACCAAAAATGAGATCTATTTCCTCTTCAAACCTGGCCATGATCCACTGTGAGTGCAAAGCAAATGATCTTCACAAAGTAAAAGTTTATTTTTATAAAGAACAGTAGTACAGCATGTAATAATACACATTAAAAAAGTATCAAAATCCCCAAAGTTATAATAGCCCATTTAATGATAATAGCAAACAAACCCACTGTCATACTTTATATGAGTCTGCTGTATGACATTTAAAGGGAAAAAAAACCTTAGAAGCTAATGGATACTTGTCAGAAGTTTTTTAGGTGTAGTAGTGTTTCAACCTTGACTGAGATATTTTAAAACTGCTATTACTGCCATAATTACAAAAATATGGTAGAGGAGTCTATAAAAACCAAACCTTTGTACTGTTGATAGTGGGGCTATGTCACCAAGAATCTAGAGATTATTCTGGTGAAAGGGTAAAGTGAGCTGAGGAGTTAAAACTGAGAGATGTCCCTTTTTGGGAGTCATCCAGGGGTACCAGACCCTGGGATCAATTTCCCAGCTCCTTTGGTATGAGACTGTAATGTCCCATCCATTCGCATTTTTACAAATGTGAGAGGTGGGGATTATAATAGTGTTTCACTTCAGCTACTAAAATAGATTCTTTACCTCTTGTTACAAATCAGTCAGAGTTGTTGAAAAAAATTCTAAAAATCATGTTTGAAGGCCCCTTAAAATCAATTTGAGATATTTAGCTCATTAAATTTTCCAAAGGTTGTTATACAATTGTAACTAGTTTTGATGAAGTCCATCTATCTTCTATGTGACAATTTACAAAGTCAAAATAGAAAAAAATGTTCGTTTTTATGGGCTTATACAAGGAAATTTTGTTTAGTATTGTTATAGGGGAAAGGTAGCATGATATAACAGTAGTTAAAACAGTAGATTAAAATGGTTCAATGTAACAGAAAAGTATTGAATATATTAATATATGGACTTAAAACAACAAAATTAAATCTTAAATAAAACAATCAGCAAAATACAATGAAATACATTCTTTCATTGCATTAAAGAAAAATGGAGTCTGAAAAGGCTTAAAATTTCACCTCCAGACTCTTTAAAGTTCCTTTTTCTAGCCGTTAAGATCCCTATTGTCAGTGCTCTTGGATCTCCCATAGTGAGGAAGAACTCCTTGCTGAGCATAGTGTGAAGGAATCCCAAATTGAATTAATCTTAGAGACTGGGCAGGCCAGAATGACAAAGGGTTGATTCTCCCCTGAATCTCAGGCAAGATAAGTGAAAGGATCGGTGCACTCATGAATGGTAGGAACTGTTTGAAATAGGCAAGCTACTGCTCTTTCAAAGAGTATGCCAACCTTGTAATCAACTTCCTGTTTGGAAGGGTAACTTCCTTCTCCCCTCTCTCCCCAGGTCCCCTCCTGAAGACACAATAGCATCTTCTAGCACCCTGGGACCTGGGGCTGAGCCTGGGGTTGGATGAATGATCTGGGTCAAGAAGCAAGCCACTGGGATGTAGTAGATGGACTGAGTGAAATCAGGAGCAATAGTAGGAGCAGCAGCAAAGAGGAACTGAAGAACATGAACTCAAGCAGATAGGCAAGAGAAGCAGCTTATCTCCTCTTCACCAAGAGTCCCCCAGCTAAAAATAGCCTGGCCAGTAGGGAGAGCAAGCAACTGGGCAAAAAGTAGGAAAAGAAAAAGGCAGCAGTTCCAGAGAGAGTTCGAGTTCTCTTGGAGTTTGCAAGGCTGGGTGGGTGGGGTGGGCAAAAAGCCTTGACAGGAGAAATGTGGCTTAAAAATTATCTATGCTATCTTTAAAAAAATTGAGTTTTTCTTTCCCCTTCTGGTTGCCAACTGTAAAAATTAAAATTATATCTTAATAGTAAAAATATATTTTAGGAGGTTTATTAAATGATCATTAGAAATTGTGAACTTTAGATTACTACACCCTAATTAGTCTAACAAAATCAGGAATGTATACACCCATACTTAAGGATTAAGTATCTAGGAGGATGGCCTCTGATAGACATGCGCTAGCAAATGACAAATCAGAAACAGCTGACAGACCCCAGGGATGTCCTCAGTCAAGCTTAAGCTACCATTGGAACAGGTGAGATGCAGGAAAGTGATGTAAAACCTTATATATATTTCACGTCACCTACTCTCTCTGGTCTTTTTTGCAGCAGAGAGGGGGCTGGAGGCAGCTTGCTGAGCGTGCTAAGCGTTCTGGCATCTTGGTGTGGCGGCAGCTATTATTCAGTTTGGTGGTGAGTTTTCCTTGATACTACACTGGGAGAAGCTGAGTGGCCTAGTTCAGGTGAAGCATCTTACTGAGCTCTATTGGAGTTTAGGCTTATTCTTTCTCCTTTACCTTCCAAACACTACCCTCTTAGAAAGCTACTAATCTTCAGAGACCTCATAGCAGAGGACTTTGAACTTCCCCTGGCACAGTCCAGGTGGGAGAAATCCTACACTCTTTCCCTCTCCCTTCTCCTTAATTCCTTTCCTCTATATTAATTAAATCACCATAAATTTACTGACTTGGGTATTTTATTTGGGATATTCCCTGGTGACCAAAATTAATTTAGATTAAGTCACAACCCTAAAATTATCATTACAAAATCAATGAATAAAGAGAATACAAAATAAAAATCATGTGCCCATGGCTGGTTAGCCATTTTTTAAATCCCCACTCACCACCATCACTGCTGGCTGCATGCCAAAGGAAAAGAAAGTGGGAGGAGTTACAGCCAGTTAAATACCAACAACTAGATCTCGCCAATGTGGAGAAACAGGAGAGATTATAGGGAATTTGGGGAAATACTAAGGACTTCTTGAGAATTAAGTCAAAGGTTAAAACATCTCCATTTATATATACTTGAGGAGGAAAATCTATTGTCAGAAATCTAATATGGAATGCTGCAGGCACTGTCAAGCTTTGGTTTTCCTTGAAAACATGTTTTCAGTCATTCCTCTCTTTGTATGCATCAGTAGACATTAGTGTAGCATTTAAGGATTAATTATGGTTGGTGAGGGAGCCTACTCTCTATAGTCACTTCCACTGGATATCATTTGATTCAGGAAGTTCTTAGAAATAAGCCACTCAGCACCAGCAATGCCAGAAAAGCAGGTGTTAAATGTGTATTCTGCTCTCTCAGGTAGAGAATTTCATGATGAATAGAGTAGAAGACAATGGTAAGATTCAATTTGGTTGATTTGCTATACAGTAAAGATGGCCCTTTCACTTATATTAATAACAGAAGCAAATGAGATTAACTCTGTACCAATGATTATATAAGCACTAATACTATTATAGATTCAGACTTTAGTCAAAAGAATTTCTCAGGTTATATCTATATAAAGTTGTGCTTGAACTTCAGATCTACAATGAATGGATAAATGGATAGAAGAATGAAAAAAAACACTTATTAAGCAGTTACTAATTACAAAGCATTGGGCTAAGTACTGGTCATACAATGTAGAAAATAAAATTTCTTTTTTTTATAATTTATTTATTTATTTAGAATATTTTCCCATTGTTACATGATTCATGCTCTTTCCCACCCCTCCTCCCTCTCCCATCCCAGAGTTGACAAGCAGTTCCACTGGGTTATACGTTTATTATTGTTTAAAACTGATTTACATAATATTCATATTTGCAGTAGAGTGATCTTTTAACACCATTACTCTACAAACCTATCCCCATTGTGGAGATAATTTTAGGGTTGTGAATTAAAATCTAAATTAATTGGTCACCAGGGAAAAATCCCAAATAAAATACCCAAGTCAATCTGGAAATGTATGGGAAATCAATATAGAGGGAAGTATTTTAAGGAGAAAGAGGGAAGGAGGGTATAGGATTTCTCCTGCTTGGTCTGTGCCAGGGGAAGTTCAAGATCTCTGCTGCTAGGATTCTGAAGGAGATTAGAGGCTTCTAAGAGGATAAAGTTTGGAAAGTAAAGGAGGAAAAACTCAGCCAGAAACTCACCACCAAACCAGACAATAGCTGTGGTCATGCCAAGATGCTGAAAGGTCCAGCATGCTGCCACCAGCCACCTCTCTGCTGCCAAAGGCCCCAGAGAGAGAGTGATGCCAAATATATAGACCTTTTACTCTTGTGTCCCTCCCCTCTTCTAAATTTTCACGTCTACCAATCACATCAGAGGCTTTTCTCCAGGACTTCCCATTCTTTAGTTCTCATCTTTCTTTGATCAGTTTATATCTTTTGAGTTACTTAACACTTCTTTGTTAATTTCACCTTTTGTGATTAACCTTTTTGTGATTAATTTACCCTTTATAGTTACTTAACACCTTTTTGTATTAAGATCTTAAAATAGACTTAGCTTAAAGTTTAAGCTTCACTAAAAAAGTAAGGACTAAGTACCTTCATTGTTCAATCAGGAGATTACAATTTTATCTTCACCATAAGATCTAAGTAGGGTGGAGAAATCTAAATTTCACACCATTGAATCAAAATTAAAATTTCTTAAGGAGTTTTATACTTCATTGGTGTAAATGTATTCATTTTAAGAGATGACATTGGTGTAGGTGTGGTCCATGGCTAGGTTTAAATGTGGCCCCCTAAAATAAACAATGACATGGCTAGAATAACTAGGATTCAGCCCATTTGAACCAAGCCTGTTGGCTAGTCAGTCATGGTTTTAAAGACAAATATAGACTTCCGGGTAAGCATGGAGGCAATCTAGACATGGGACGCTTCCCCTCCTCAGAGCCACCAATATAGATGACCTAAAAAGACCCCCAAAAAACCATCTTCAGAAGAACGAAGGAACTCTACAGTAGGGTGCAGCATTGAAGGTATGAGGGACTTGGGCATTTCCACACTACAAAGGAGTGAAAAAGCTCCCACCCAAACTCGAGCTGAGCTACCCTCCCCCCCTCACCCAACCTACGAAGCCAGAGTTAGAGACAACGTGCGCCAGATTCAATGAGTGAGTGAGGGGCACTCCTGGAATAAGCAAGGGGCAGCCCTAGGTCTTGGGAGCTGACTAAGCAACCAAGGAACTACCCCTGAGAGCAATCACACTCGAAATGCAGGCAGGCAGGCAGAGGAGCGCAGGCCTTGGGCACTCAGAGCCAGCACGCACCAGAAAAAGTGAGTGAGCAAAGGGTACCTCTGGAGCGAGCAAGGGTCACATCTAGGTCTTGGGAACTGACTAAAACCACCAAAGACCTACCCCTGAGAGTAGTTACCTTGAAAAGCAGGCAGGCAGGTAGGGGAGCGCAGACCCTGAGCACCCCTGGGAAGGTAGGACAGCTATGGAGATTCGAGAGCTTGCTTCATGCAAAAGCCTTGCTCCTTAGCTCAATACACAGAGAGACTGCCCTCCTCACTCAGATATCTGCCTGTAAAGGGAAGGAAAAAAAATGGCACAGTGCCCAGGAAAAACTTCCCCACACCAAGAAAAACAAGAAGAAGGGGTTGACTTTGGATAATTTTTATGGAGGAAAAATACAGACTACAGAGGAAATAGCAGAAGAGGAAATCCAAATAAATGATCCGAAACCTTCCAAAAGAAATGGGAATTGTACATGAGCTCTGGAAGAATTTAAATTGGAGCTTATCAAAAAGATAGAAGTCTTCTGGAAAGATAAATAGGAAATGGTTCAAAAAATGAAAAAAAATTATAAGAGAGAACCAACATATTATAGCAGAGAACCAAAAAATTATAGCTAAAAATCAAAAGGTTAAAGCAGAAAACCAGGTCTTAAGGACAAGAATTGAGCAATTAGAAACCAATGATCTTGAAAAACACCAAGAATTAATAAAGCAAAGTCAAAAGACTGACAAAATAGAAGAAAAAATTTCTCGCTGACAAGGTAATGGATCAGAAAAAGTGAGGAAGGAGAGACAATTTGAGAATTATTGGTCTATCTGAAAAAGCAGAAATAAACAGAAATCTTGCCATCATACTGCAAGAAATCATCCAAGAAAACTGCCCTGATGTTATTGAACAAGGGGGCAAATTAGACATTGAAAGAATTCATAGAACATCCTCTACACTAAATCCCCCCCAAAAAGCAACTTCCAGGAATGTAATTGCCAAATTCCAGAGCTTTCAAGCTAAGGAGAAAATCCTACAAGAAGTCAAAAAGGGACAATTCAAATACCAAGGAGCACCAATTAGGATCACACAAGACCTGGCAGCTTCCACACTGAAGGACTGAAAGACCTGGAACATGATATTCAGAAAGGCAAGAGAACTGGGCCTTCAAACAAGAATCACCTATCCATCAAAACTGACTATATGCTTCCAGGGGAAAGTATGGGCATTCAACAAAATAGAAGATTTCCAAGTATTTGTAAAGAAAAGACCAGAACTAAGTGGAAAGTTTGACTTTCTAACACAAAGAGCAAGAGAAACATGTAAAGGTAAATAAGAAAAAGAGGGAAAAAGAGGAAAATGTTTTTTCTTTGTGTTCAAACTCTCTTCTTTAAGGGCTACAATTAGATCAAATTATATATATATATATATATATATATATACATATATATATATATATATATTAATATGTGGAAAAATGTTATTTGTAACTTTCAAAAACTGTATAATGATATGGGAAAAAGAAGAGAAAGGGGGAATCAAAGTAGGTACAAAGAGATACTTGAAGAAACAAAATAAATAGAATAATCTTTTTCACACAAAGATACACATGGGAAGGGGAGGAGAAGAATACTCTCATAAGGAGAGTAAGAGAGTGCTAATAGAGAATACTTAAACATCACTCAGAGAAATCAACTCCGAGAGGGAAGAACATCTAGATCCATTGGGATTTTGAATTCTATCTTATCCTACAGTGTAAGGGAGAAGGTAAAACTTAGGGGAGTAGGGGGTTACAAAAAGGGAGGGAAGGAGAGGAGGCAGGGAACTTAACAGACCCTGAAAAAAAACAAGAAGGAAACAAAAAGGGAGGAACCAGAAAGGGAAGCATATCAAGGGAGGAGATTAGGGGGATTGGTTAAAAGTAAACCACTGGTTTAAAAGGATATAGCAAAAGAAGAAAGGACATAACTAGGAGAGGATATCAAAATTCTAGGGAATTCACAAGTGACAATCATAACTCTGAACATGAATGGGATGAAGTCACCCATAAAACATAAATGAATAGGAGAGTGCATTAGAATCCAAAACCCTACCATAGATTGTCTTCAAGAAACACACCTGAGGTGGGTAGATACTCACAAGGTCAAAATTAAAGGTTGGAGCAAGACCTATTGGGCCTCAACTGATAGAAAGAAGTCAGGAGTTGCAATCATGATACCTGACAAAGGCAAAGTAAAAATAGAACTGATTAAAATGGTTAAGGAAGGTAAATACACCCTGATAAAAGGGAGTATAGACAATGAGGAAATATCACTAATCAATATATATGCACCAAATGGTATAGCACCCAAATTTCTAATGGGAAAACTACTAGAATTGAAGGAAGAAATAGATAGTAAAACTATACTAGTGGGAGACGTGAACTTCCCACTATCGAATTTAGATAAGTTAAATAAAAAAATAAATAAGAAAGAAGTAAAAGAGGTGAATGAAGTCTTATAAAAAATAAAGTTAATAGATATATGGAGGAAAATAAATAAGGACAAAAAAGAATATACCTTCTTTTCAGCAGCACATGGTACATTCACAAAAATAGACCATATACTAGGTAATAAAAACATGGAATATAAATGCAGAAAAGTAGAATGAATGCAACCTTCTCAGATCATAAGTCAATAAAAATAATGATCAGTAAGGGTACATGGAGAGCCAAATCAAAAATTAATTGGAAATTAAATAATATGATACTCCAAAATTGGTTAGAGAATAAATCATAGAAACAATAATTTCATTGAAGAAAATGAGAAAGGCGAGACATCCTTGCAAACCTTATGGGATGCAGCCAAAGCAGTACTCAGAGGAAAATTCATACCCCTGAGTGCATATATTAACAAATTAGGGAGGGCAGAGATCAATGAATTGGACATGCAAATCAAAAAACTTGAAAGCAAACAAATTAAAACCCCCCAGAAGAAAACCAAATTATAAATCCTAAAAATTAAGGGAGAAATTAATAAAATCGAAAGTGATAGAACTATTGAGCTAATAAATAAGACTAGAAGCTGGTACTTTGAAAAAAACAAACAACATAGACAAAGTACTGGTCAATCTAATTTAAAAAAGGAAAGAAGAAAAGCAAATTAACAGCATCATAGATAAAAAGGGGGGCCTTACTTCCAATTAAGAGGAAATTAAAGCAACCATTAAAAATATTTTGCCCAATTATATGGCAATAAATATGCCAATCTAGGTGATATGGATGAATATTTACAAAAATATAAATTACCTAGATTAACAGAAGAAGAAATAAAATTCTTAAATAATCCCATCTCAGAAAAAGAAATTGAATAAGCCATCAAAGAACTCCCTAAGAAAAAATCCCCAGGGCCTGATGGATTCACAAGTGAATTCTATCAAACATTCAAAGAACAGCTAATCCTAATACTATACAAACTATTCAACATAATAAGCAAAGAGGGAGTTCTACCAAATTCCTTTTATGACACAAACATGGTACTGATCAAAAAGCCAGGCAGTTCAAAAACAAAGAAAGGAAACGATAGACCAATCTCCTTAATGAGCATAGATTCAAAAATCTTAAATAGGATACTAGCAAAAAGACTCCAGCAAGTGATCAGGAGGGTTATTCACTTTGATCAGGTGGGATGGGATTTATACCAGGAATGCAAGGATGGTTCAATATCAGGAAAACCATCCACATAATTGACCATACCATCAAGCATACCAACAAATTCACATGATTATTTCAATAGTTCCAGAAAAAGCCTTTGACAAAATACAACACTCATTCCTAATAAAAACACTAGAAAGTATAGGAATAGAAGGGTCTTTCCTAAAAGTAATAAGCAGTATCTATCTAAAACCATCAGCCAACATCATCTGCAATAGGGATAAACTCGATGAATTCCCAGTAAGATCAGGAGTGAAACAAGGATGCCCATTATCACCTTTATTATTTAACATTGTACTAGAAACACTAGTAGTAGCAGTTAGAGAAGAAAAAGAAATTGAAGCTATTAAAATTGGCAATGAGGAGACCAAGCTTTCACTCTTTGCGGATGATATTATGATCTACTTAAAGAATCCTAGAGAAACAAGTAAAAAGCTAGTGGAAATAATCAACAAGTTTAGCAAAGTTGCAGGGTACAAAATAAACCCACATAGGTCACCAGCATTTCTATATATCTCCAAGCACATCTCAGCAGCAGGAATTAGAAAGAGAAATTCCATTTAAAAATCACCCTAGACAATATAAAATACTTAGGCATCTATTGGCCGAGACAAATACAGGAGCTATATGAACACAACTACAAAACACTTTCCACACAACTAAAATTAGATCTGAGCAATTGGAAAAACATTAATTATTCATGGGTAGGACAAGCTAACATAATAAAAATGACCATCCTACCCAAACTTATCTATTTAGTGCCATACCCATTGAACTTCCAAAAAACTTTTTTAATGAATTAGAAAAAATCATAACAAAGTTCATTTGGAAAAACAAAAGATGAAGGATATCCTGGGAAATAATGAAAAAAAAATACAAAGGAAGGTGTCTTTGTAGTACCAGATCTCAAACTATACTACAAAGCAGTGATCATCAAAACAATTTGGTTTTGTGTTCTAAAGTGTTCTAAATCTCTTATAATCAGAGAGATGCAAATCAAAACAACTCTGAGGTATCATCTCATACCTAGCAGATTGGCCAACATGATAGTTATGGAAAGTAATGAATGCTGGAGGGGATGTGGCAAAGTAGGGACACTAATTCATTGCGGTTGGAGTTGTGAACTGATCCAATCATTCTGGAGGGCAATTTGGAACTATGCCCAAAGGGCAATAAAAGACTGCCTGCCTTTTGATCCAGCCATAGCACTGCTGGGCTTGTACCCCAGGGAGATAATAAGGAAAAAGACTTGTACAAGAATATTCATTGCTGCACTCTTTGTGGTGGCCAAAAATTGGAAAATGAGGGGATGCCCTTCAATTGGGGAATGGCTGAAGAAATTGTGGTATATGTTGGTGATGGAATACTATTGTGCAAAAAGGAATAATAAAGTGGAGGAATTCCATGGGGACTGGAACAACCTCTAGGAAGTGATGCAGGGTGAAAGGAGCAGAGCCAGGAGAACAATGTTCACAGAGACTGATACACTGTGGTACAATCGAATGTAATGGGCTTCCTCATTAGTGACAACGCAGTGGTCCTGAACAACCTGGAGGTATCCATGAGAAAAAAAAACCACTGTCCACATTCAGAGGAAAAGCTATGGGAGTAAAAACACTAAAGGACAAACAATTGCTTGATTTCATGGGTCGAGGGGGATACAATTGGGGATGTAGACTCTGAATGAACATCCTAGTGGAAATAGGAACAATATGGAAATGAATTTTCATCAAGGACACATGTAATACCCAGTGGAATTGTGCATTGGCTACTGGAGGTGAGGGGAGTAGAGTGGGGAGGGAGGAATAGAAAATGATTTTTATAACCAGGGAACAATATTCAAAATTGACCAAATTAAAAATATTTAAAAATTAAAAAAAATAAAGGCAAATACAGATTTCTGTGCAAACAATATGGCTACATGGATGGAGATCTATTGTGAAGAATAGTGGCATTGAAGCACATGAGTGAGATAGATGGTCTTTTCTTCTCTTTTATTGTATGGATAGTGAGCCTGTTAGACTTGGAATTAAGAAAACCTGGGTTTAAAGCCTGCTTCTGACACTGACTATATTACTCTGGACAAGCCCCTGAATGTTTATGTCCTTCAGAAAACTCCCTGAGCCTTATCTGCAATTTGATCTGAGGATGTTAATTTATCTTCATGAGGTAAGGTGGGGAAAGTTTCCACATGGGAGATCCCTTGTGCCATATTACAGATCCTCCATCCTTAGGGATGTTTATTGTTTATTTAATTATAGTTACAAGATGGTACTTACACTCTCATAGAAGGTGGGTTGGGGAGGTTGGTTTAAGTGACTTCTTAGTTTCCTCGTTCTATCACAGCACATGTAACCAATCACATATCCTATAGATTATAATAGCTTATTTTTCTGTAATACTTTACTGTTTACAAAGACTCCATGGGGAAATGGTTGGAAGTATCATCTCTATTTTACAGATGAGGAAATTAAAACTTGGGATGATCAAGGGGTTTGCCCAATGACAATGATAGAATTTATATAGTACTTTAATGTTTGATAAGTACTTTACATTTATTATATTATTTGATTCTTACAACAAACTTGTGGGGGCAGATGCTATTGTTATTCTAATTTTTTAGATTATATGTGATTAAAATTTTTAATAATCATTTTCTGACATTTTGGGATCCATGTTCTCTTCCTCCCTGCCACCCTTTCCCCATTCCCAAGATGGCAGACAATATGACATAGGTTGCATATGTATTATTATGTAATACGTAATTCATGTTCATCATATTGTGAAAGAAGATATATATTGCTTACCCTAGAGAAAAATTCATAGAGGAAATAAAGTGAAAAATGGTACACTTCCATCTGCATCAAGACTCAATCATTTCATTCTATGGTGGTGGATAGCCTTTTTCTTCATGAGTGCCTTGGAGCTGTCCTGGATCCTTGCATTGCTGATATTGGTTAAATTGCTCACAGCTGATCATTATATGTTACTGTTGCTACATCTAACTGATACTTCTGGTTTTTTTCTTACATTACTATTCGTGCCACTCATATTTTAAACCAGCAGTTACCATACTTTTGTTCTCAGGACCCTTTTACACCCTTAAAAATTATTGAGAATCTGAAAGAGCTTTTATTTTAATGGGTTATTAGCTATACTATTATTTGCTATATAAAAATAAAAAATGTCTTAATACTTTTATGCAAATATTTTTGACCTCTGTAATAAAGAAGGTAAGCTGAAGGAAACTATTACTTCTTGAGATGGAGAGGACAAACTGAGGGGGAACCTGTTTCTTTAACAATGGCTGTGGCTAGAGAGGCTGATACAGGAATATACAACTGCTGAGGGAACCTGAGGCTGCTTATTGGTAATGGAGGACAGAGAAATGCTGCTGGGGGATTCCACACAGGGATACTGGTACACAAGGGACTGCTCTGAGGAATATGTCTATTGATTCCTAATGATGATTGATCTATTTCCTAACCTCCTTCCTCCCTCACTCCCTCCTCCCTGCTCCAACTGCTACCTTCTCCCAATTTTCCCTCCCCCCTGAGTGATTATAAAATATTCCAAGTTTCTTTCTCAGGGAAGGGGTTTATTGGGATAACAGGATGGGAAACTGAGGTAAGGGGGATGAGGAAGTCCCTAATTTAAATGAATGAACTAGAAAGTAGTCCAGTCACAAAGTGTGACTCTGAGACAGGGAGATGGAGGACAATGGTTTTTTAAGATCTTCTTTCTTCTTCTTCATTTAGGTTTCTTCTTCTTGTCAATTTCAACTGTCCAAAATCAGAGAATTTCAAATAACCAAGTCAGCTCCACCAGAGTCCAAAAGCCAAGTCAGCTTCACAAAAGTCTCTCAGTCAACTTCAAACTCCAGAGAGCAAATGTGTGTCTCCCAGTCAGAGCTCAGAGACCAAAAAGCCCCCTGGTCAACCCCAACTTCTCAGAGCCAGAGAGCCAGAGACTAAGTTCAAAAGCCCAGTTTCTCTTCTTAGTGTGGCCAGCCAAAAGCCTCCAGGGAAGAGTATGACTTCCAGTCCCCGACACAGAGACACCAAAAAAACTCAGTTTCTCTTCTCAGAGTGGCCAGCCAAAGCCTCCAGGGAAAAGAGTGACTTTAGTCCCTGACCCAGGGACCAAAAAGCCCCCTCCCCCTGATCCAACTGCCAACAAGCCGGGGACATTACATAGGAATCCTGGGTTTTTCATTTTAGAGCTAGATGCATCTTGGTCCAGAAGTCCTGCAAAATCTTCTCTCTCTCATATCTCTATTACAACTCCCTGATTCCCTGAAAAGGTCTCAGGGACCTCCAAGGATCACTGAATCATACTTTGTGAACCACCATTTTAGACAGTGTTTAGTAACTACAATTTATCAGATATGCTTTCTAACCTCTGCACTTTCATTCATACTATTCCTTATACTTGGATGATTCTTTTTCCCTTGATCACTTTCTCTGTTAAATCCTTTTAAGATGGACTCAACTGAATCTTATTCCAGATGGAAGTGATTCCCTGCCCTTTTTGGAAATCTTTAATTTTTCTTCACATTTCTCTTTGGATAAAAGAATCATGTATCTAGAGGTATCTAGCGACTTAGGGGTCATCAAATACAACACCTTCATTTCACAAATGAAAAAACTGAGGCCTGTCAAAATTATGTGATTTGCCTATGATGGCACAATTAGTAACTATGAAACAGGATTTAAAACCATGTCTTCCTGATTCCAGTTTCACAATGAGGAGACAGGAGTTGGGAAAGATTGAATGCAAAAGGAGAAGGGGATGACAGAGGATAACATGGACTGACAGTGTTATAGAAACAATGAATATGAACCTGGACAGACTGTAAGAAAGAGTGGATAGTAGAAGGACCTGGTGTGCTATGGTACATGGGGTCACAAAGTCAGATGTGACTGAATAACAACTTCCTGTTCCAAATGATCTGCTCTATGTACTATATGATGCAGCCTCTAATCTTAGTTCCTCAACATTACAAATTAAGGAAATGAGGCTGAGAGTGAAGTAAGAAAGGTTATACTTGTTCCAGAAAATCTCCTTCATAAATGCCAGAACTATTCACCAAAGAACATAAAATAAGTAAATATGAAAATGAAGTACAAAGAATAAAAGTAATCTTTCCCTCAAAGTTTACAGCGATACTGTTCCATCAAAAGCAAAATTACACTTTATTTTAAAGTGGGGCTTATATTTAATAAAAGACTCAATTTTACTTTTTCTTCAAAATTTCAAGTTAAATGGATTAAGTATCTCAATTAAGACTTTCTACATTTCTTGGAATGTCTGACCATGTCAGTCTCCTTAAGAGGCTCATGTGACTATTGCCTTTATAAGAAAATGCAAGCTCTTTAGGTTGCCCTTTAAAATACTTCATGTTATTCCTCTAATCTTTTTCTCCTTACTTATTTCAAATAACTTTCCTTCACTCTACCCTCCAGAAAACTGGCCTACTTAAGGTTCTAGAATTTGGCTTTCCATTTCCTGCATCCATATCTTTGAATAGACTATATTTCAGGCCTAGAATATGTTCCTGCCTCCTGTCCAACTGTTGGAATCCTAAGCTTCCTTCTAGGCAAAATCACCTGTCTTCTCCTACAGGAAGATTTTTCCAGTCTCCCTAGCTATTAGTATTTTCTTTCTCCTCAAAATATTTTATGCCCACTTATCTGGTACTTTAATTGTTATATTCCTTAACAGAACATAAGCTACTTGAGCTTACATAAGAATTTCATTTTTGTATTTCCCAATACCTACCACAGTATTTAATCGAAGAAAGAATGAGTCCATTATTATTCAATCTCTGGATGATAGAAATTGCCCTAAAATCATAGTCACAAATAGGCACAATTGTGAGCTTGTTTAATTGAACTGAATGACCTGCTAACTCTTATATATAATCATCTGTTTCTTAAGCGCTCCACTTTGTATCTGTTGCCAGATGTCCTTCCCAGGATGAGTTCATTGCTTATAAACTCACCATCATTCAACTAAATCATTGAACTCACCTTCTTTAACCTCTCCTCTCCTCTGATAGGAGAACAAAGTACCAAACTCTTCCCAATGCTTTTCTGGGAAAGAGATTGGATTTTCAGCTCACTACAATGCTGCCCTGCTCAGTTTCAACTCTGCAAAACAAGATTACCCCAACAATAAGTACCACTTGTCCTGTTCCCCACAGTCCTGCTTTCCTGCTTCCTTTTTGTGTATTGTCTAACCCTTTGGATTCTAAGATCCTTGAGGGCAGATTCTTTTAAAAAATTAATGGTATTGTAAGTGTTTAAAACAGTGACTAACATAGCTGAAATATAAAAGTTTATTGAATTGCATTGATATCTTCTAAATAGATTTTTCAAAACAACCCCATGAAATACAAAACTGAGGATTATTTGGGACAGTATGTAATATGTAAGGATAAGATATTAAATGGAAATTATCTTGTTCTCTCTCAAATATACTTCTATTCTATTGGGCTGGGTGGATCATTTGTTTGACCTAAGATGGCAATTCTAACTTGTATTCTTATGTAATGTAACCTACACATCATTATTTACCTCATCTTTAAAAAAAAAACAACTTCCTCACAGGGACACTAAGCACATTTGCTGCCAAAGTTGTCTTCTTTATACATCACTTTGCCTGGGTCATTCCATTCCCTAAAACTATGGAATGACTTCTGATTTTAGATCACATCTTTTCTCTATACCTACATTTTCTTGTTATTTATTCAGAAACCTCTCCTTCTGTTTCTAGGCGATATCTTTGTTGTTTCCTCATCCTCCTATTACCTTTGGCCTCTATGAAATACCATTCCAATAATAGCTCTAATTCCTGTGAACTTAGCTATGCCTTCTTCCAAACTTTGGAATCAAGGTCATGTTCTATTAAAAAATGAAAACTATGTATCAATCCAGTCACATGACACAATATGGTCCACTTTCCTGAAACTTATTGCTCTAGCTAAATTCAAGAACGAATCAATTTTTATCATACCAGTTCTAAACAGCCACAAATAACTCATTGTCAATTGTTATACTTTCAAGAGTGATTGAAACAGACAGATGTTGTTTTTTTCTAACATCCCAAATGAAAGGTATATTCATCCTACCCATTCCTACTTAGTAACTGGAAATGGGAGAGGAGAGAGCAGATGATACATTTTAGACCAGGTAACTAAAATGGTCTATTAACACAATATGGGAAACAAGAGCTTATTATCCATCAAGAGATACAGAGAGCTTATAAGAAAACTTTTAAGGATCTTTGGAATGGTAAATAGTAAAATGGAAGACAGAAAGTCTGAGTTCTTCTCATAACAGTGCTCCTTCTTAAACAAACAAAAATCAATCCTGAATGATTAACTCCTATAGAAGAAGTTTTGCTTTATAAAATTAATTCACCTCTGGTAGCATTTTGTAAAGGAAAAGACACCGTCCGTAGAAGCAGAAGATGAGGCTAGACTATGTGACTTTAAGTTTTTGGCCCCAAGTTGTCTTACCATTAAAAAAATGTAATCTTCTTGACATCTTGAGATATCTTTCCAATCTAAGATGTATCACAAAGATTGACCATGTACTAGGGCAAAAAACATGGCAAACAAATGCAAAAAAGCAGAAATAATAAGTGTAATCTTTTCAGATCATAATGCAATAAACAATCATTAGAAAGGGTACATGGAGAGGAAAATCAAAAATTAATTGGAAATTAAATAATGATTCTTCAAAATTGGTTGTTTAAAGAACAAATCATAGAAAAAAATCAATAATTTCTTTGAAGAGAATGACAATGAGGAGACATCATATCAAAATCAATGCGATGCAGCCAAAGCATCACTCAGGGGAAAATTTATATCCCTGAGTGCATATATTAACAAATCAGAGACAGAAGAGGTTAATGAAACCTTATATATTACCTGCTCCAAACCTTTCATTTTACAAATGAGGAAACTGAGGCTCAGAGGTTTTTTGATAAAACTGGGGACCTGACCTAGGCAAGAGAAATCCAACAGACTCTAACTAGGCAACAGGGAACCAACAAACTCTAACTAGGCAACAAGAAGTCACAACATGGTTGCCAACAACATCCTACAACTTCCCACCTCTCTCAGGGACATTTAGTTAATACAAATAGCTCACCTTCCCCAGAAACAAGCAGTAGAGGTGGCCCAAATTGTATTATCCCTAAAGCCCCCTAATGCTAAAAGATCTCATGATTCTCCCCACCAGGGTGGGACTCCACAGCCACCTCTACTGGCATTGGACTCCCCATTGCTGCTTCTTTCCTCCATTAAAGCTTTGCTATATTACCTTGCTTTGATCTCATTGTCTCTTGGGTTGAACTCCCATCAGTTGGATTGACAGTGATTTGCTCTGGATCACACATTTAGTGAGTGTTTGGGGCAGGATTTGAATTCAGCTCTTCAAGTCTCTTAGCATACCATATTTTCTCTACTTCACCATGTTGTCTTTCTCCCATCCTAAAACTTCATCTATAGGTCACAATTATCTTACCATACAGAAAAGAATCTACAAAAGCCTTTGCTTAGTAGCCCTCAGAACCAAGGTCAGGATTTTGACTTAGAGAAATCTGTTGGCTTTACTTTTAATCAGTTACATTTAGTTCTGGAGTTACTTTGTCTGGCTCATATCCTATTAAATTTTAAGTTCTTGGACCAGAAGTTAGGACATCAATAAGCAAAGAACACTTGTCTAAATTTTGGACATATATGCTTTGCATATAAAAGGCTTTTGGTCAATATTTAAATATCTAATATTTATAACTTATAATGCTAGATGTTGAAGGCACTATAAAGATAAATAAGATGATCTCTTGCTTCGAGGGGCTCAAAATTTAGTCAGGGAGATAAGATGATAATAATAACAATACCAACTAACATTTACATAGCACTTTCTATGTGCCAAGCACTAGGTTAAGGGTCTTTAAAAAAAAATGAACTCATTTGATTCTTACAATAACCCTGGGAGCATACTGTATGATGGTCAACTAAGAATGGCTTAACTATTATCAACAAGGCAAGGATCTGGGATGACTCCAAGAGACTCATTAAAAAAAAAAAAAGGATATCTACCACCATAGATGTAACACAGAGAGTCTGAATGCAAATTGAAATACCATTCTTTACTTTATTTCCTCCATGAAATTTTCTCTAGTGAAAGTAATGTGTCTTCTCATACAATATGACAAACATGGAAATATATATTATATCATGTTATATCATATTACTCACCTTCTTGAGGAGGGGGGGAGAGATGGACAGGAGAGAGAGAACATGGACCACAAAATATTGGAAAACAAATATTGAAAAGTTATGTTAACATGTAGTCTAGAAAAAAAATAAGTTTTGGGGGAGGTTTGTGTTACTATCCCCATTTCACAGATGAGAAAATTGAGACAAACAGAGGCTAAGTGATTTGCCTAGGATCATATAGTTAGTAAATATCCAGATTTCCCTGAATTCAGGCCCATCTATGTGCATAGATAAAATACAAATATAATTATGATTATTTAATAAGAATGTATCAATAGAAGTCAAGGAAATTATGCCCTGCCCCCTAGCAAAGACTAGAGAGGAAGTAAGAAGGCACATATGTAAAATGGGCCAAATAACAGCTTATTAGTTGGTAACTCATTGGAAGTCTGGCTGGGCATGGATTAGTCACTTTGGAAAGCTACATGAGAAAAACGGAACAGCTGTGATGTAGATGAAGAGTTGTGTGCCAGAAGAGTGCATCAATGAGGTTGGGTGCATTGTGGAATAAGGAACATATGGAGACCACTGGAGCAAAGGCTCAAAGAACCATTAACCCTTTATTTTCATGACAGATGCAATGCTTACTTTCACTGAGGTTGTGATTCTCTTTGTTAGGCAAGGATGCCATTAGATAAAAGGTTAAACCCTTTGCCTTCCCTAGGATAAATGAGAGAAGTAGTGGCCAGGAGGGAGAGAGAAAGAGAGAGAGGAAGGGAGGGAAAGACAGAGACAGAGACAGGGAGGCAGAGACAGAGAGAGTGAGACAGACAGACAGAGATATAGAAAGACAGAGACAGAGAGTCAGATATCTCGTAACTTTTCAGTGTTCATAAATCCTTAGTGCATCCTGGCTCCAGAGGAAAACAAGCTGTAGGATAACACACTGGGTGGGATTAAAAGAATTAGAACTGTTTCTTCAGCCTAGAGGCCCTGAGGCTAGTTGACTTTGAGCATCTCTAATAGGTGGCCATTTGGCCTTGGGGCTAGACTGCTGAGTCCCTGAGATTGTTATTAGTCTGGACTGGTGTTAAGAGGACTTCTTGAACCAAAGTAGAAACAGACACCAGTGCTCCACTAAGGAGACTACACAACCACCAACTATTATTGCTATTCACTTACCTCTGCTTTGGGCCTTCTTAATGCTTCCATACAACGTGACAGCAATTTCAGAAAGAAATGTTTAAAAAATTGTTATATTACATTCTTCAACAAGAAGAGAAGGATTACCTTCATGCATTAAAAACATTAGCAACTCTAGAATAAACAGAAGGCATTTAATGAACCTGGACTATATCAGGATCCATGGCAGCAGAACTTAGTATAATACTTCTATCATCTAACTGTTAGAGTCTTTGTTTAATATGCTACTTAAGCAGCCATAATTTTGTCATCCACGCGCTGTGTTAACTAATGTTGATATTGAGAAGTCATTTGTTCAGAAAGGTCCTGGTACAGCAATGGCTACCAAGTTATAAACACATCTGGCAAATCTGGATTTTGCCTCCCAACTTCTCAAATAATATTCTGAACTTAACTATTACTATCTAATTCATTAGTCTGCTTGAGTTTTCAAGTTTAGTTTTTTTCTTTTGCTCTTTTGTTAGCAAATAATGTGCAGAAGTCTATGAGGTGATTATGGCAAACTTTACTTGAATCCTCAACCCCCATGCCTTGGGCAGAGGCATTGGAAAGATTATGACACAGCGATAAAGCAATGGATCTAGAGGCAGGGAGATCTAGATTTAATTCTCATTATATCACTTATTACTTGTACAATGTTGCTTCTTTGTCCTTAGTTTCTTCATTTATAAAATAAAGATGAGTGCATCTGTAGTGCTTATTTCACGGGGTTTTGTTTGGCTCAAATTAGATAATGTAGACAAAGTTTTTTGTAATTCATTTGTAGTTTTGTAATTCATATTTCAAACAAAAATTTCTATGCAACAACATAGACCAAATTCCCAGGATCCCTCTCTGAAACTGAGTTATACAAACTGGTGATAAAGTAATGCAAGAGGCTCTGGTGATTTACCTTTCAACTTTGGCTGAGTTTTTTGGGCATTATTGGTTGTCCGGTCCTCTGACTTGGAGGGATTGGAAGGTAGTGATCTCTCAAACTGTGAAAAAGTACAAGAAAACAGAATCCCTGTTCTGATCCGATATAATTTGAAGACGACAATAATCCTTAAAAACCTTCTGAGAAGTCTACTACTTTCCTGAAATCCCATCATAAGAATGTCAGAAGAAAAGACACTGAAAAAGAGGTCTCCTATTAATGATACAATTTTTTTTATTTGTGCTGTACATAAGTGTCAAGGTCCTGATAGGAATATAGAATTACTGTTGTTAAGTATGAAGTGTCAGGTGGGATGTGGGAAAGTCTTATTAACAATCTACTTTAGACTTTCTTCAATAGTCTTTGCTTGAGAATGATGAAGCATGATAGTGACATCTAGATGCATGTTCTTATCCACAAATTACTTATATTCATCTAAAGCAAATATATACCCTTTGCTAGATGGAAAACTTGGTACAATGGAAAAAGCATTGACTATAAAGTCAGAGGACCTACATTTAAATCCTGCCCTTTTTGGGGTCTCAGTTTCCATCATTTTAAAATGATGGGGTTGAAGTTGATGGCCAATAAGTTTCCTTCCAGCTCTAGAACTATGCTTTTAAAGAAGTAGTAGAATGAGAGGAGAGTTGAGTTAAACTTTTTTATGTATATAATTTTCAAATATCTGACTCATAACTTTATATTCAAGATGCTACACTGACTGATTTAGAATTTCCTAGTAAATAGTAATGGACAAGAGTCCCAAAGGATGATCAATATCCTGGAGGCAATTAAATCATTTAGGCTTGAACTACAAAAACTCAAGGTATATAGACCTCTAAGAAATACAAAAGAATAACATCTCAATATTTTGCCAGCCTGTCCTTCAGTAGTATGTTTTCCAATAACTACCAAATGTAGAGGGAGCAGATAATGACATATTTTAATAGTCCCCAAAATGTTTTTCTTCTGAAGAGTTTCTGAAAATTATGTATCTACTATTAAAGAAGTAGAGAAGATAAACAACTAATTAAAACTAGCACTTTCAAGTCAAGCATCATGATTCAAGCCTTGGAATCTCCTAAGCAGGGAGAGGGGCAGTAGAGCCTTGGAGGAATAATAAAAATGGGTTAATGTTTTTTGAGAGGAACAACCACCTAATCAAAAGAATCTTGAACTCAGCATTAATGTGGCAAAGGTCCTTTTATTTTGTTCTCATGAGAATGAATACTTACAAGCTAGTTTTTACAAGTGTTACAGTTAGCAAGCAAGTACAAGGAATGGGAGCACATAGGTTCCCTTTTACTAACATGAATCAGTCCCTCCCCTCATTCACCATTAACTGGTTTCTAGAGAGTTATAATCTAGAGTCAGCTGATCAGAGTGTAATTTACAACATGTCATTTACACTAAAATAAAGAAACTTCACTGGTCAGCCTCTTAAAGGATTAGCCTATCATGAGTTCCTCATTGTGTCTTGTTCATGTGGATGTGGGAAAAAGATGCTTAAGCTAGGGACATGAAACAACTCAATTCTCTTCTCTTCTTACTCCATTATACAGGCATAAGAGAGGAGTCTACCATCTTGTCACAATCTATTCCTCAATAAAAAAATTGTTTTAATGTTATAGATATATTTTAGCTCAGAGGTGTCTCAGAATGTCTCAAGATGAAGAAAGTCACCCAATCTTGAAGTAGAGAAGAGCAGTTTTTGTTCAAATAGGAAATATTATCCTCTCAAGATTATGAAAAGAGCATCTAGAAGACATTTCCACAGTTGGCATTAAGGGCTGGGGAGTTTCTTCTGGAAATCCTTCAAATTGTCCTGAGGCTATGGATGGTAACTCAATCCCAGTTACAGAATTATGTTATTTCATTAATTTGCAGCATAGTGTGGCTCACAAAGCACTGCAGGATCATGATACTGTTATCCAATGAGTAATATTTAAGTCAGTAATAAAGGCAAAATTTTTGCAAATGCTGTCTAAATTTCCTCTTTGTTACTATTATACAAATATGCACTACAGTACTCCTGAACTTCTACATTCCCTCTTCCATTCTGTTCTATACATAATTCTCAATTTTCAAACTCATAATGACAGGAAAACTTTTTTTTCAGCAACAGTGGATACACATTCCACCTATAAGAAGGAATAATGAAATTTACTCTGCTACAGGAACTTTTTAAAAATACATGATTTTGGCACCACTATATTAGCAAAGTTATGGTGTTAAAAGTTGTGTATGATGTTAAAATTTGTTTTCAAAGCATTTGAAGTAGTTGAAACTATATGCCAAGCCATCATTTTCAGATGGTACTTTTCAGAAATAGTACCCTATTGTGGAAAGAACAGTGTATTTTTGCAGTAATTAAAGGGACCTATAACCTATTTCACAGCAATTTTTCTTCTTTTAAGGGTTTTGAATGAGATGGGTAGAGAAGAATACCTATTCGGTTGTGTACAGAGACTTGGTACCACTAGTAATTTTACCTCTCTCAAAAAAAAAATGCGGAACCACATAAACTGTGATTCAAGGACCACATAATAAATGTTTGTTGAATGAATCAAACTGAGCTGACCACAACAGAATAGCTTAGAAAACATCAGCAAGTGAGTTAGTATAGGCAAACCATGCTTCAGTAATACATGTGGGCAGTAACAAGGCATTTACATTGTTGTGAACTGACTCATCTAAGAGATGCTGGAAACCAGACAAAAATGTGGCGGGACATAGTGTGAAGAGACTACTATTTTTGTGGCTGCAGCAGAACATAGAACATCTTTTCTCTCAAAAGAGAAATCATGAGTGGGTAAGATTACGACAGAGATTCTTGTATTCCCACAATCTAACACTTGATCTTTATAACATTTTGAAAAGTTCTACTTTTAAATTTTATTTTTTTAACTGTGTGACCTTGGGCAAGTCACAGCTTCTCCAGATATTAATTCTCTTACTTGAAAAATTAACCAGATGGGTCTTTCAGGTCCTTTCTAGTTCTAAATCTATAGGTTGAGTCTATGATTCAACAGTTTTTTCTCTTTGAATGGAATTAAGACAGTATAATGTGGAAGCAAGAGCACTAAATTTGGAGACAGAAGAGTTGGGTCCAAAACCTGTTTTTGCCACTTATTACATGTGTTACCCTGAATAAGTTATTTACCCTTTATGGGCCTCTGTTTCCTCAACTGTAAATGTGATTTTAGACTTGATAATCTCTAAGGTCTCTTTCAACTCTTAATGTATCATTCTATGCTCCCTTGAGTAAGTTTCCTTCTCTATAGACTTCAGTTTTCTCAAATGAAGGAGCTAGAAATTCTTAAAAGGGGGTGAGACTACATGACTCATGATGCCCTTTTCAGCCTTTATTCTGCAATCCTATGATTTTAAAGACAAATATTTTCTTCAGTTTCTTATTTTCTCTTATAAGATATATATAGAACACCAGATGTTTAATAAATCCTTATGGATTTAAGAGAATTTGGGAAGAGAGAGAGGCTGTAGATCATGTAGTCAGTCTGGAATAAAAAGGAAGGCCAGGGGGCAGCCAGGGGTCTCAAACAGAGACAGGGGTTCCTAGAATCATCTAATTTCAGATACTTCCTAGCTATGTGACCCTGGGAAAGACACTTTCCCCCCAATTCCTGGCCTTTACTGCTCTTCTCCCTTGGAACCAATCTGTAGTATTGATTCTAAGATAGCAAGTGAGGGTTTAAAAGAAAAGAGGAAGGCAAATAATTAAAATTTTCAAGTATTGTTGTTTTTAAGCACTCTGAGACACTTATGTAAAACTAAATTAATTGCTGAAGATTTATGTAGAGACCACCTTGTCTTTAGCACCGAGTATTAAAATATACAGCACAGGGAACATACCCTCAAGGATATTAAAATCTTGAAAAGATAGAACCAACATATGTGAAAACAACAGAATTGGAAATTGAGGGGATACCCATTCATTAATTGCAGAATGGCTAAACAAGTTGTGGCATATGATTGTGATAAAATACTATTGTGCCGTAAGAAATAATGAGCAGTTTAATTTTAGAAAAACATGGAAAGACTTACATGAAACTATGAAGATTGAAATGAGTAGATCTAAGAGAACATTATATATAGCAACAGAAATATTATTTGAAGAATTACTTGTATATATCTATCTACCTCAATAAAAGAACTGATATACATATACATATATATATATATATATATATACATATGTCTTTTTGTTAAATGATGCCTTCTCTAGTGTGGGGAGCAAAGAGAAGATGGGAGATAGCTGAGATTTTTAATATAACAATCAAATTAATTGATTAATTAAAAAGAATTAAAAAACAGACAAATAAAAGTTAACTACATAGGTGTTAGATGGTAGTGAAGTAGAAAATTCAGTGTTTAGTGTTGGCTGGAACAGTTGGAGAAAATGTCATGAGGGAAGCAGGCTTGAATTGGACCTTGAAGAAAAAAGGTTTGGATAAGTCAAGAGAGGGTTTTTGAGATAAGGAAATCTATAAAGTTATAAGGGGTGAGAATGAGCCTGTGGAATAATATGGATGATCAGAAAGGTGTCTGAATTAGGGAAAGGATTAATTTCATCAAAGATATAGAGTTGAAAGAGATCTTAGGGATTATCCAATCTAAACTTCTAATTTTACAGATGAGGAAACTAAAACACAGAGATTAAAGGATTTAATTAGGGTAGCACAAGTATTAAGTAGTATCCAATTGGATTCAAATGCTGGTCCTCTGAATCCTAACTCAGAATGCTTTCTATTAAATCACAGTAGGAAATAAATAAATTCTTGCTCAGCATATCTACTGGTGTGGTCAGCCTATTTTTCTCAAATCTTTTGGTTTATAGACTTCCACCCAGGAAACCGAAGGAAGTCTTTGCATAGCACCATCCAGAGACCAACACATCAACTGCAAGCACACCAACCCTAATATTTCCTATTTAAAAAAATATTAATTCCTTTTATTTTCACATCCCTGATAATTTTGGATATTAATATACTTTCCCCTTTCCCCAACCCAACAACATGGCTTTCCCTCGTAACAGAAAAACTACAAAGGAAAATGTTTGGATATAGTGACCAGCTAAGGAGCTAGGTTGCGCAGTAGGTAGACCAGTCTGCCTGAAGTCAATGAGATGATCTCCAATAGCAATCATTTACTATCTGTGCCTTGGTTTCTTCAGCTTTAAAATAGGGATAATCATGTATATCTCTCATAATTGTTGTGAGGATCAAGTGAGATATTTGTAAAGTGCTTAGCCCATAGTAGGTATTATGGAATTGTTATTTATAAATGCTATAATTATTATTTTAATACCATATTTAATAAAATATATAATAGTCTGCTTTCAATTTCCTGGCTTTCTTCTGAGAGGAAGGGAATGTGCTCCCTTTCTATATTTCTGCGTGAACACTTTGGTTTTTCAATTAATCATATTTGTATTCTTTCAGTGTTCTTTTTATGTACATTGTTATAGTCTTTGGATATGGCATTCTTTTGGTTCTATTTATTTTATCTCTTCAGTTCATGTAAATCTTCCCATGACTTAATTACTACTATTGGTCATTTCTTACTGTACATAAATTATAGCTTGGCCAGCCATTTCCCAAACAGTGAACACTCATTTCCTTTCCAGATCTTTGCTACTATGAAAGTAATCCTAATAATGCTTTCTGGCATATATTGGATTTTTGTTTCTATCTTTTATTTCCATAGGCATACAATCAAGTGGTGGAATGGCTATGTAAAAGGAAATGAACAGTTTAATCACTTTTAGCACATAATTCCAAATTGTTATATGTAATCTTTGAACTAAGAGCTCCAATAATGATGTATTAGTGGTCCTGTCTCCTCACAGATCCTGATACTAGTCCATTTATAATACTTCTGAAGAAAGTAATATTGAAAGAAAGCAGAAAAGAAACTTTTGGAGGAACATTTATTATTCCAAAGATCTCACCATATAAATTCCCATGGTCATTCAGAGTGCCACACAAGAGTTCTTCTAATTAGTAATTCTTTATAGAAAGAATGTTCCATCTATGAGTCTTCTGGGATTTATTACTATTTTCGAACAAATGACAAAAGAAAATATAGTATTCATTTTCAATTTGTTTTTTTCAACTCTCCAAATTTTGCCTAATCTGATGCCTGATGCCAAAAATCTGCATTTTTTCTTTCTCTGAACAGAATATCAACTAAATTTTATTCCAGATATGCTTTTATATGTCTTTTTGTGGAATACAGGACAACATGAAAATCAAAACTAGCAAAGTGACCATTGGTATATCATCTTGCCATAGATTCCAAAGGTGAGGTCAAACTGTCCTTAAGCTTGACCATTTAGTGGAGAGGAAAAAAAAAGCATAGCTCTGTTAATATTAGTGTTCTCAACAATCTGTTTTCTGGTTCATAACTTGTTCCTTCAAGAGATTTTTTTTAAAAAAGCAGCATTTCATTACTTTAAGATCAGGGATTTTATCAGTTTGAATATTCTCACAGATGATGCATATTGCAATTTTTGCTGTACAGTTACCCTGTGGCCAAATTTGTTATCTTGCACCTCAGAATTTGTTAGGCTGCTCCTTAAACAGTTGACCTACAAACCAATACTAAATCTGTATTTGCCAGAACTTACACATACTCTGCCAGGATAAGTTTCAAACCTCAAGGCTTACCTCCATAGCACAATGAAATATCATAACATGACTTTAATGCTATGCATATGTGTTTTTATCAATATGGGAAACTTAGATGTGACCAACAAGATGGATGACTGGACACTTATGATCTTCATGACATTTCAAATATCCCCCAAACAGGACTCATACACAAGAGTTAAAGCAATTTCAGTTGTCTCCAAGGACCCCAACAGGTAAATCATCCTGATCACTCCTAGCTGAGAAGAAGCTCTAACCTCTAACATGCTCACTCAGCACCCTGTACCCCACCCCTCACCAGGCTCTATCCTGAAGGACTTCATAAGCCATCTAACCCATGAATTTGCAACAGAAATCAACTCTACACCTCAGACAACTCCTCTTCCCTATTCCTCAAGATCCATATGACAGAAATTTGCTCAGTCTGCAAAACCAGTATGGGATCACTCTGTGCCTCCTTAGAGCTTGGACAAAGAAGAGAGAACCAGAGAGAATGAGAGACAGACAGACAGACAGACAGACAGACAGACAGACAGAGAGACACAGAGACACACAGAGAGAGAGAGAGAGAGAGAGAGAGAGAGAGAGAGAGAGAGAGAGAGACAGAGAGAGAGAGAGACAGAGAGAGAGACAGAGAGAGAGACAGAGAGAGAAAGACAGAGAGACAGAGAGACAGAGAGAGACAGAGACAGAGACAGAGAGAGTCAGAGAGAGAGAGAGAGAGTGTGTGTGTAGTACTTCACTAAACTAAAGGAAAAAAGCCCAGCATATATCAGGGGTCAGTTCTGTTCCCCCAGAAGTCACCCTCCTCAGGGACAAAGAAGAGTGAACTATGGAATGTTTAGAGTGGGTGGAAGTTAAACACAAACTTTGAAATCCCTGCCCCAAGGGAAACTGACAATAAAAGATATGTAGTCAGAAAGCAGGAAAACAGGAAAAATAGGAAAAAAGACTGAAATTAGCAAAGATCAGGAAAAAGAAAACCTCACTTAAATACTTGGAGAATAAGCAGATAAATCAAAGACATCAACATTAAAATAATATCTGGTTATTAATTAATAAATTAATAATTAGATAATAATCAATAAAGAAGATATTTATGGCAGGAAGGAATATAGTATCTAGATTATACAAAAGGATTCTGGCATCTATGAATAAATATTGCTTGACAAAGGAAAATGAATCAACACATTATAAGGAAGAGGATCTTTAATATGGAAGTACAGAAGGGTGCTTCTAGTTCTAATTCTTACCCAATACCAGATTATTAATTTCTTTAAAATCATGAAATTTGTCAGAGTAAAAATATGAATATTTTATTTTTAAATGATATATTGTGCATATTTTCAGACTTTTTTGATGTATCCATTGGCTAGCTGATTTTTTTCCTGTTCTTTTTCTATTTTGTATTTTAAAATTTATTTATTCTATAAGATTATCATCTGGAAGGGTGGGGGAAGATTTTTGGAGAAACAATGGTGATGCAAAAAAAGACCAATACCAATTAGTTAAAATATGATGAACATATTAGAAAATTCAGACTGTCATTATTAAGTAGGGAGGTGTGGTACAGAGATGAACATTTACCTCATATTCTTTTGGTATGAAGAAGTAAATATGATAGTGTTGGATAGGATATATTTCTAATTTAGGATCACCTGTAGAGCCTTCTCTCTCTGGAAATTCATGCTACCCTTGTGACCCCTTTCTCCAATTGCTTGTCTACTACTAGAAGCTTTATTTAAAGGAATGTGACTTTAGCAGCCCTCTTGATTTTTCCTCAGGCTTTGCTCCTGAATATCCAGCCTCTGTTCATCTTTCTCCCCTGACTTCATTGCTCAGCTTCCTTTTAAGTACTACTTTCTCCCATTAATGTAAGCTCCTTAAGGACAGGACTCTTTGTTTCTTTTTACCTTTCTTTATTTCTTCCTTTGTTTCTTTTCCTTCCTTCCTTCCTTCCTTCCTTCCTTCCTTCCTTCCTTCCTTCCTTCCTTCCTTCCTTCCTTCCTTCCTTCCTTCCTTCCTTCCTTCCTTCCTTCCTTCCTTCCTTCCTTCCTTCCTTCCTTCCTTCCTTCCTTCCTTCCTTCCTTCCTTCCTTCCTTTCTCTTTTCCTTTCTTATCTCTCTTCCATTCTCTCTTTTTCCTCTCTTTCTTTCCCTCTCTCTCTCCCTTTCTTTCCTTCCAAGATTTTAGCACAATGCTTAGGAATGTTATAACCAGAGAATATTTTACAGAGTCACAGCAATAAAGTATGATGAACATCCATGAGTAACTTAGCTATTATCGGCAATGCAAGGATACAAGACAACAAAGGACTCATTACAAGAAAGGCTATGTACCAATATAGAAGGAACTGATGAAGTCTGAAGTACTTCCTTTGTAAGGTATAAACTGTTAGGGGAATTGGGAGACCCTGTATCTTCTTGTTTACTCTGGTTGTTGTTGCTCTTTGAAACAATTGACTGCCAGCTGGATTTGAGCTAAAGCACTGAGTAACATTTGGAGCCTAGTAAAAAATGGCCAAGTAATGCTCCTTGGAGACAACTTAAAGAAACCTAGTTTAATAGTTCTTAAAGGTTTAAGGTAGGAAAGGATAGGTAACAGAGGATGGAGAATTAGTTCCCTAAATCTAAAAGGGTGTAAATTTATCCCACTCCCTTCTAGTTCCTGAGAACCTTCTTCATGCTAAAGTTTCCTTGAGCCTCCTTATAACTCCTTAATCTATGCTAATCTCCCGAATCTATGCTAAATGTCCTATTCTAATCAATAATCTCTTCAAATATATATATATATATTTTAAAATTAATCCCTTCTTATATTCTTCCTTCCCAGCTCCTCTTCCAACTGCTAACTTTCTGGGCCTAGTCAGGGTTCTGGGCCTGGTAGGCCTAACAAGCCTACTCCACTCTGCCATCACACAGAGAGGAACAAAACAGTTTTTCTTACTTTTTGCCTCTTGGTCTTCTTTCTCCAGCTATTCCCAAAGCTCCAACTTTTTCTCCTCTCCCATTGCTAATCAGTTTTCCAGGTTTTCCTAGAGAGCCAACTCACAGATTCCCTTCCCCAGGCTGACAGACTACCAGGAGTGAGTTGTCAGTTGGACTCCAACAGATTTTCAGCTCCTCAGAATTCCTTACTAGGAACCCTGGTCAAGATTCTAAGTGGGCCTTAAAAAGTAATCTGACAGTTTTTTTTTTCGCTACTATGATCTTAATTACTCCCAAAAGCTTATTTCAACGCTAATACCTCCAAGAGTTTTTCTCTAGTGTAAATAATATGTGTCTTATTTCCCAACATAATGAACATTGGAAAGATGTATTATATGATAACACATGTACAACCAATATTATATTACCTGACATCTTGGGAAAGTAAGGTTGGGAGGGAGGGAGAGGAAATGTTTCACAAAATATCAAAGAATAATTATTAAAAATTATGTCAACATATTCTGGAAAACAAAATAAAATTAAAAATGCTAGTTTACTACTTGCTTTGAGAGCAATGACTTTTTTTTTTGCTTATTTAAATATTTTTATTACTTAGCACAGTGCCTGATACAGATTAAGTGCTTAATAAGTGCTTATTGATTTGACTAGATTGCACATAACAAAAATCTTGGAGCTGTAATTTTGGAAAATTAACAAAAAGCAGTTCTAGAATTCCACTAGTACCAGAGACTTGGAACTTGGGCACAGTGATTCTGAAGAAATAAAATGGGTTGGATCATCATTTCACTGTGATTTCAAGTTCTTATGTATAAGGTATAAGCTTCCATGACCTTATTCTTCTATGTGCATTATGAAACTCCCTATAGGTTCTGTCCATAGTTATTGCAATTCCAGGTGTATGGTAGGAGATTTCAGTCTATGCCAATCTCAGAGTGGGGTGAGGAATGCATGAGGTCTTTGATGGTATTGTCTGTGGCAATAGACTGGGTGAGAGGAGCCAATTGGTCACCTCTCGGAGAACTGCTGATTATAATAGATTGGTCCTAGGGAAAAGTCCTGCTTAGTTTATACTAATATAGTCCCTCCCTCAAGAATAAGAATAAGAACTGGACCTGTGATTTCATTTGTATAAAGAAACTCTCTCTACTGAAATAGGTACATATGATGGATAGAGGGGGATTTGTAGACTTGTTGTTTCACAGTTTGGTAATTACTCATCAACTAGGCCTTCAGACCTGTGTAGGCCTGAGAAGCAACTTGTACATTTAAATGCTATTTGACTCTTTTTAAAAACAGTAACTTATGTTTACTTATATCTAGGAAAAGAGAAATGAAGAGGACCAGGGAAAAGGAGTCCCTACGCTTAATATTCTTGTTTTTCTACCCAAAAGCCTCTATGGGTCCTCACAGATAGTCTTTCTAGATCTTTAGGCTACACTATTTGTACATTGTCTTACTATACCAAACCAACTAACCAAATACCCTGATTACTGGTCTTCAAATTGTTGATAGACAAATAAACAGTTTATCAGGGTAAGATAGCTTTAATTTTGAAGATTTCATCCTTGTAGGCCAGAGGCCAAAGGCCAAGATAGCTGGGCTGTCCTCACTGGCAGGTTTACTAGGTCTTGGCAGCTCTCTCTCTCTCTCTCTCTCTCTCTCTCTCTCTCTCTCTCTCTCTCTCTCTCTCTCTCTCTCCCTCTCCTTCCCTCCCTCCCTCTCTCTCTCTCTCTCTCTCTCTCTCTCTCTCTCTCTCTCTCTCTCTCTCTCTCTCTCTCCCTCTCCTTCCCTCCCTCCCTCTCTCTCTCTCTCTCTCTCTCTCTCTCTCTCTCCCTCTCCTTCCCTCCCTCCCTCTCTCTCTCTCTCTCTCTCTCTCTCTCTCTCTCTCTCTCTCTCTCTCTCTCTCTCTCTCTCTCACACACACACACACACACACACACAGAGTCAGGATCTCTCAGGAACATAGAAGCTCACAGGATTAATGTGAGATGGCAACTGGAGACAGGGATGGAAAGGATCTGAGAAAATCTCTTGATAGCAGGAAACACCGGAAACTCCAGGTTTCAGTGGGAAAAGATAAGTCATAGGAAGTAACCTCTCTGCTCTCCTTGGTGTACAGGAACAACAGATATCCAACTGCCTGAAGTCCTCGGTTTTATCCCTTCCCCAGATTCTAGAACAGTTCTTTTAGTTCTATGTGTGTGACCAGACTCTCTTGCAAACCCTTGCCTTTTACTTTTGCATGGTCCTGCTTTTGCAAAGATTTGCTTTCCTTCATTTTCTCCCTTATAGTCCCCTCTTTGCGCAGACCAAAACTCATTTTGATAAAAATTGTTTTGGTGTCCGTGCACCAACAAACTCGATTCTCCTTATTGTATCCCTAAACTAAATTCTTATCCCAAAATAACAAATTACTACACTTACTTACCTAATTCCTATCTTAATTTTTCTATGCTAGGGATTTGAAAAAGGGCAAGAATGGGAAAGCAAAGGGATCTAAAATAAGTTGTTACAAAGATCAAACAAAGTACAAACATTTGCAAAACACAAAACAAACAAGAAATTTTCTGGATACAGATATAAACTGTAAACTATAAAAACATGCAATAAAATCTATAAATCAAAATTGCGACTAGAAAACTTTTGCAAAAACAGTTTGTAACAGTTTGTAAACCTATGATGCTAATCTAATACAAAATCAATTTTATCTAAAAAACTATAAAAATGTATACAAATAGAAAGAGAAAAAATAGAATAGAAAAACTATAATAAACACAATGTAGCATATACTTCCACAAATCATAATCTATCTGACTAAAAAATAAACTTATGAAAAATGCATTTTAAAAAATCTAAACTGAACAATTCAAAACAGACACTTTCTTTGCTAAATGCTATTGCTAGAACGTAAAACCAAAACTGCCTACAGAGAACTTTGAGTCTAAGGTTTTCAAATCATTTTAACTATCAACAGACATTTTATATATCCTGTACATATATTTACAGGTGTATATATCTATATGTTATATATGTACATATTTATATATATATATATGTACAAATTAGTAAAACTGCATTATAGCAACTATGAACATTAACTGTATGTATCTTACATATATAAACACTATACAACCTCTCTTATATACCTATTCACATATGTACACATATCTACATGCATGTATATGTCCTATATTATAATTGTTACTCCTAACTATGTTATAAGTATGTACATATATTATAGAGCTGTGTACATGTATGTAATATGTGCTGTATATTCCTACTCTAATCTCTTTATTGATCCCTGTATGTTTTCTGATGTTACCTAAGTAGAATATCTCAATCAGACTTTCTCTTTAGGTAAGATCTTATTGAATCTAATATGTGTAACTTGCTAAATCAACCAATTTATAAAATATCCATTTATTTACATGGATATAGTATCAAATAAAGATCTTATAACATTTATTGAAACATATATCCCTTATGTGCTTGTTGCCTACAAATATACTTACCAAAACTTCAGATTCTCTTCTTCTTCTATTGTCTGACAGTTCTCTTCTGTCTTCAGTTCTTGATAATTTTGAGTGGTGTTGCATGCAACTAATTTTGGAAATGTATTGTGTTTAATGATGTCTATTTCTCACTGTCTGGAGTCCAGTACTCATCTGATCCTCTTCTTTGCAGACTCCTGTACAGTCTTTGCTATCTTTTCATATCAGGTCATCTGCTTCTGCCTGTTTCTCCTTCCTGCTGCCAATATCTGCCTCCATACTATTCTCCTCCAATCTGCTTGCAATTCCTCTTCCACTGGATTTAGCTCCTCATGAACTTTTTGCATATAGACTCAATTTGCCTGGTGACTCTCTCAGCTTTCTTCTAAGTAACATTCTTCTATCTCTTCTTCTTCTTCTCCATCTACTTCTTCTCCTATCTTATTCCTAGATCTCCTTCATCTCTATTTTGTCTGTGTGCCAATTTGACACGTGAACAATCAATCCAAGGCTTTCTAAGATTTTTACTGATGAATTAGTGGTTAAAATAACTTCAAAAAGTCTGACCCTATTTTCTTGTGTGGCAGATGTTTTTGAAAAGTTCTTTACATATACTAAATATCCTGGTTTTATATTATGTAAGGAAAAATCCGAAGGTCCAGATTGAACTAGCAGACCCAAATCATGTAGCTCTCTTATCCTGTCTTGCAATGCAACAATATATGATGCTATCTGCTTGTCTCCTCCTAGCATTGAGACATAAGCTGTGCTGCAAGTTTTTGCCTGTAAAAGTGGATGTCCAAACAGCATTTCATAAGGAGAAATATATAAGTCTACACAAGGCCTTGTGCAGAGATAGAATAAAATTGGAGGAAGTATTCCCGGCCACTTTAAATGAGACTCTATATGAAGCTTTCTCACTATAGATTTTCTCTCCTTGTTTAATCTTTCTACTTGTCCAGAGCTCTGTGGTTGGTATGGGATATGGAATTTAGCCATTATTCCTAGATTTTCACAAACTTTCTGAAATACTTCCTATGTAAAATGACTTCCCCAGTCTGAGTCTTTGGTAACAGGGATTCTGTATCTAGGAATAGTCTCCTTTAGCAATATCTTTACTATAAACCCTTCTGTGTTTGTAGCAGATTGAAAAGCTTCTGGGTCATCAAATTGATCTATCCACCAATGCCAAGCAATATTTGTATTTCCATGCTTTAGGCATATTTCTGTAGTCCAGCTGCAAATTTCCAAATGGAAAGAGTATGCTAAAGGTCTTCATCCTAACTCTTTCTTTGTAAATGCTGCCTGATTGAATTTTTGACAGACAAAACATCTATAACAGATTATATTTCCCTAAACCATATCCTCTGCAGTGAATTACAGCTATTTGCTTGGGCTTTTAGATAGATAATTTCTGCATGAGCAATCTGTTTACCCTCAGATATAATAAAACCATGATTTTTCTATATTACCCCAGTTGCATGGAATATGGAGAACCTATATTTTGAGTATGTGTAGATCCAATTAATTCTACCCCTTGAGCACTATCACTACCAATACAAATCTTAAAAAGCTGTGTAAAGCATTGAGAGGTTAAGTCACTGCTGGCTTTTGTTTTTCCACTTAAAAATGAGGTAACTAAGGCTAAAAGAAGTAGTCATTTGCCCAGAGTTGCACAGTAAGTGCCTGTGCTACAATTTGAACTCAGTTCTTCCTGATTCTTGGTCCAGTGCTTTGTACACTATGGTTTCACATATCTTCTCATTATATACTTATATACTGCCTATAATATACATTACAATATAACTTGATTGTTGGAAAGAGTCCTTGGAAGCTATGTGGAATAGTAGTTAGAGAGCTGGTCTCAAAGCTCAGAAAACTTGGGTTTGAGTCCCATTGCTGACATTTTGCCTCAGTTCCCTCATCTGTAAAATGGGTATAATAATAGCACCTACCTTCCATGTATTATTGTAAGGATCAAAAGTGAAAATATTTTAAAGGTCTTAGCAAAATTCTTGCCATATTTTAAGTACTATATAAATGTTAGCAGTGATGATGATGATGATGCTAACTGGGTGTTACTAAAATAGTCTAATAGTAAAGTCTGAAGTGATGGTGCTTTCAAAACAGCATTTAGAATTTAGCCAGTAAAGCTGCTTAAAGTTATTGTCTGTCCATACATATCTTAGCTACTGATCTGAATGCTATTTTAATTGGTTGTACAGATTTTTCTTTTCCATAGGGATTCTGTATGAACTCTAAGACTTGTCTTCTAAGAGAAATGAGTGATTTAGTCAGGCATAAATAATACTTAAAAGTATATAGAATATACAGAACTAGACTTTAATTATACTTTCTATTTAAAATATTATTTATATATCTTTATTATGAAATGACTCGGCACTTCTATAGCATCCTTCATAAGTAAATTATAAAGCTCATTATAAGCATTTAATGAATACTCACAATACCCCTTTGTGAAAGATGCTTTGTGAAATGTGAAATGTGAAATGACTATTGCAAAATATAGATGAGGGAAGAGAGAAGCAAAAGGAATTCTTCAAATGTTATTGTATATCAGCAAGAGTTGGCAGAGTGATAATTGAACCTCAAGAGTTTTTCCAGTATTAAGGGAGGTAGCATAAGTATAAAGAATGCTGGACCTGAAGTCAGGGGCTCAGAGCTTTAATCTTACAAACTATGTGTCCATAAACTGCTTCATTTCCTGAGCCTGTTTTCCCAAATGTAAAAATGTGATTCAATAAACATTTTTAAGTAGGTACTGTGGTTAGAGCAATATGATATGAATTGCATACAGTCTAGGCAGGGGTTCTTAACTAGGGGTTCTTGTTTATTTTTTAATATTTTGATAACTTTCAATATAAATTATTTCCTTTGTAATACTATATAGTTTATGCATTTAAAAACATTCTTCTCCAAAAGGATCTATAGAATCTCCCAAAGAAATCCACAACCATTCCAAATTTAAGAACCCTTGTCTAATTATTAATAATGATTATTGTATTATCAAATACAAAGTTCAAATGAACTATTATGTGTAAATACCTATTATATTACCTATCATAAAGGGTCACAGAATTACAAGCTCCTATGATTATTATTGTTACTCAAGGTTAGTCTATATAACAACCTGGACTGATTTCTCTCTCTCCCTTGCCCTTCTCCATCCCCAGTTCTTTATCTGTTAAAATTTTACCCTTCCTTCAAGACCCAAATCAAGTGATACTTTATCCATGAAACTTTTCCTGATTCCATAACCATACATGATTCCCCTCTTCTCTAATCTCCATTCTACTTTGTTGGACTGCTTCTATGCATTTATTATATTTTAACTTTGTATTTATTTGTTTATTTGCCTAATCTTTCCTATTGTATTTTAAGCTCCTAAAAAGTATGAACTGCCCCCCCATCTTCATCTATACCAATACCTATCACAGTGTTTGGCATATAGCAGAAGCCTTACATGTCAGTGTTTGTTAAATTGAATTGCTTCCAATCTCTGTCCATCTATAATCCATTGTACACCCAGCCATCAGACTCATTTTGAAAGATTACTTTCATCACATCAGTCTTTTGCCCTAAATCTCTACTGACTCCCAATATTTATAGAATAGACATGGTGATGTGGTGATATTCAAGGTCTTCAACTATCTGGTACTATTCTAATTCAGTCAGTCCTTTGACAGATATTTATGAAACCCATGTTCTAGTCTTATCCAATAGGAGCCCTCTCCTTCACACTGACTGTTCTCTTCAGTGTTGTCTAAATATATCATGTGCACTTCTGCTTCCCAGCCTTTAATCATATTGTTCCTTTTCTACCTAGAACTTCCTCCTCCCAACCCAATGAACATCCTTTTTTATTTCAGAAAGCCCAGCTCAAGTCCCACCTCATTTGTGCAGACAATTGGACTATTTAAGCACACACTGATGACTGACAACCTTCTTGAACTCCTATAGCATCTATCTTTTTTTACTATCCATATAGATGCTTAAACATATTTAGAAATATTGATATACATTGTTACTCAGTTTGGTCATATATTTATGAATCATCATTGGAAATTCTGAGCTCAAGCAAACCCCTGAGGTCACCTAGCCCAACACTTTCAATTTATAGATGAGGAACCTGAGTATGAGGGAGTTACATTTATGACTCATCAGAGGATTAATAGCAAGTGATAGAGCCAAGAACCTAGCTTCCACTACCAACTAGAGTTCAAGTTCCTATAGGATAGGGGCTATGCCTAACATATTTCCTTTGTAGTCTTCCCAGTAATAGCCTAGTGTTGGGCAAGGAGAAGATGCTCAAGCAATATGCTCCAGCAAATGGTTGAACTGGCAACATAGGCAGAGGTACTCCTTGATTACTTAGCTTCCAACTGTACCAAATCTGAGTTAGTGCACAGTAAATGTGTGATTAAAAAAAAGGACACCAAATTGTGGAGTGGGAAAAGTAAAAATAATCATTTTGCTATTGTGAAGTTATACCCAAACTCTTCTTGACAGCACACAATGCCAAGCTATCTCTACAACTAGAGTTTGAAATGGAAAAAGAAGAAATTAAGACTTCCTCCCACTAGTACTATTCTCCTTCCCCCCAATCCTAATGTAATACCCCCTCCATCCCAAACAAATCTATTGCAATTGTCATGGTCACCAAAACTTATTATAGAGCTAGATTTAGAAAAGACTTCAGAGGGCATTTAGTTAAATCCCCTCATTTTACATATGGGGACACTGAGAAGCAGGCAGAACCTGTCCTAGTATACATGGGTAGTTTCATAGGTTGAATTTAAAACCATATCCTTTGATGACAGTCCTTTTTCTACTGTGCCACAGTCACTGTATATCTTATTAACACTCCTCCTCCAACTCTATACCAAACTATTCATTCTGAGTTTTAGTGTAGAAAGAAGGAGAGGAAAAAGAAAGGAGGCAGCTAGGCTGCACAATGGGTAGAATTGTATACCTGGAATTTGAAAGTCCTGAGTTCAATTCCTAACTCTAACACTAAACCTACCTCATAGAATTATTATGAGGAATAAATGATATTATTGAATTGAAGTGCTTATAAAACCTTACAATTCTGTGTAAATGCTAAATTGTTTTCAAAGGAAGAAGAAAAAAAGAATAGATGGGAAAGGCATTCACCATAGAATAGTTTTTATCTTTTGCTCAGTATTGAGGATGTGGAATTAAAACCACCATAAGAAAATGCCCATACAGGAACTATATGAACACAACTACAAAACACTCTCCATACAACTAAAACTAGACTTGAGCAATTGGAAAAACATTAACTGCTCATGGGTAGGATGAGCCAATATAATAAAAATGAACATCCTACCCAAACTTATTTATCTATTTAGTGCCATACTCATTGAACTTCCAAAAAATGTCTTTACTGATTTAGAAAAAAAACAATAACAAAGTTCATTTGGAAGAACAAAGGATCAAGGATATCCAGGGAAATAATGAAAAAAAAATACAAAGGAAGGGGGCCTTACAGTCCCAGATTTCAAACTATATTACAAAGCAGCAGTCATGAAAACAATTTGGTACTGGCTAAGAGACAGAAAGGAGGATCAGTGGAATAGACTTGGGGCAAGTGACCTCAGCAAGACAGTATATGATAAACCCAAAGATCCCAGCTTTTGGGACAAAAGTCCACTATTCAATAAAAACTCCTGGGAAAATTGGAAGACAGTGTGTGAGAGATTAGGTTTCGATCAACACCTCACACCCTACAACAAGATAAATTCAAAATGGGTGAATGACTTGGACATAAAGAAGGAAACTATAAGTAAATTAGGCAAACACAGAATAGTATACATGTCAGACCTTTGGGAAGAGAAAGACTTTTAAACCAAGCAAGACATAGAAAGAGTCACAAAATGTAAAATAAATAATTTTGACTACATCAAATTAAAAAGTTTTTGTACAAACAAAACCAATGTAACTAAAATCAGAAGGGAAGCAACAAATTGGGAAACAATCTTCATAAAAACCTCTGACAAAGGTCTAATTATTCAAATTTACAAAGAGCTAAATCAATTGTACAAAAAAATCAAGCCATTCACCAATTGATAAATGGACAAGGGACATGAATAGGCAGTTTTTAGATAAAGAAATCAAAACTATTAATAAGCACTTGAAAAAGTGTTCTAAATCTCTTATAATCGGAGAGATGCAAATCAAAACAACTCTGAGGTATCACCTCACACCTAGCAGATTGGCTAACATGACAGCAGAGGAAAGTAGTGAATGCTGGAGGGGATGTGGCAAAGTAGGGACATTAATTCATTGTTGGTGGAGTTGTGAACTGATCCAACCATTCTGGAGGGCAATTTGGAACTATGCCCACAGGGCGATAAAAGACTGTCTGCCCTTTGATCCAGCCATAGCACTGCTGGGTTTGTACCCCAAAGAGATAAGGAAAAAGACTTATACAAGAATATTCATAGCTGCACTCTTTGTGGTGGCCAAAAATTGGAAAATGAGGGAATGCCCATCAATTGGGGAATGGCTGAACAAATTGTGGTATATGTTGATGATGGAATACTATTGTGCTAAAAGGAATAATGAAGTGGAGGAATTCCATGGAGACTGGAACAACCTCTAGGAAGTGATGCAGAGCGAGAGGAGCAGAACCAGGAAAACATTGTACACAGAGACTGATACACTGTGGTACAATCAAACGTAATGGACTTCTCCATTAGTGGCAATGCAGTGTCTTTGAACAATATGCAGGGATCTAGGAGAAAAACACCATCCACAAGCAGAGGACAAACTGTGGGAGTAAAAACACCGAGGAAAAACAATTGCTTGACTACAGGGGTTGAAGGGACATGTCTGAGGAGAGACTCTAAATGAACACTCTAATGCAAATACCAACAGCATGGAAATGGGTTCCAATCAAGAACACATGTGATATCCAGTGGAATCACGAGTCAACTATGGGAGAGGTGGGGGTGGGGGGAGGAAAAGAAAATGATCTTTGTCTCCAATGAATAATGTTTGGAAATGATCAAATAAAAAAAATGAGAAGATTGAAAAAAATAAAGTAAAGGAGACCAATTAAAAAAAAAAGAAAATGCCCAGAGTACTTGTAAACCATTTGCCATTGTATTATAGCAATGGAATGTTAGGGAGGCAAATAAAGGAATGAAAATTGTATATATCCTTTCTAATGCTCTAAAATAAGGACTGCGCGAATGTTAGATTCTACTTCTCTAGTGCACTCTTGTTATCTCTTTCATTAATGGCAGCTAATAAGTCTGGTGATGAAACAAAATGAAACAAAGTAAAATAAGTAAATAAGTAAAGAAAACCCATTCTAAAGTTTCTCAACTGGCACCCAACTGCAGATTGAGGTAGGTTAAAGGAGATGGGACAGAAGGAGGCAGCTAGAGGAGAGGGACTGGAAGTAGGGGAAAAGTTCAGGTAATTCAGAAGATAATCTTCAGATCCTGGCATAAAGAAAAAAAAAGTCATCCTTCTTTGCCTCAGCCATTGCCAAAAGACAAAGAGAGATGGCAACCTTGAATTCATTTAAAATTTTAAAGAATGGAATCATGCTTGCTTGTTTGATCTAGTTTCTGGACTTCTAAAGTTTCAATGAATTTTAAAGAACATATTTGTGAGGTATTTTAAGACACAAATTTGGACAACAGGCAAAGGAATTTCAATTTGTGTGCAATTTGTATGTGTGTGTGTGTGTGCGCATGTGTATGTGTATATATCTGTGTTTATGTATACAATTATCCCTCCCACAATGGGATTTTCTCATCATGGTTTTGATATATTGCCAGTTGACTTAAATATAAAATTTGAGGAATTTTGTGGGAGCTACAGACAACATGAAAGCCAGCAGATGATATAGAAAAATGTTTAGAAACTCAGAAATGCCTATTTAACCCAAATTTTACAATAAGTTACTGTAAACACACCATAAAAGAAAAAGAAAAAAATTCAGAATTCTCTGGTATGATGGATGGGCCAAAAACTTTTATATGGATTTTTCCAGATTGAGCGGTGTTGTGGGGTGGGACACCATGTCCCTAACTCCAGAAATGTTGAAGGGATAATATATGTGCGTGTGTGTGTATACATATATATGATAAGTGAGAGTTAAATCTTTTTGAATAAGCATTCCTGAAAATTTATGAATAAAACAGATTTTTGATATTTGAATCCTAATTGGTAATTGAATGGAAACCACCTGTCTATTATTTTATAAAGTGACTATGCACCCAGTAATTTGTAGATTTTTGAACCTGAGAGTATGTAAATTTCAAGTTTTCTAAAGCATGTGTGTGGGACATAACTAATAAAAACATTGGTTGACACTAGGGGTTGTAGAGACAAAAATTATTGTTTGGAAAATAATTTTATGAAATTATGTGGTCACCAATATTTATTATATCTCCAGTCAGAAATACAAAATAGAGAAATATGAAGGGATTAGAAATGTTATCTATTTTATCTTAATCCAGGCAGAGATTAATTAGCTTTCAACCAGGAAGGCCAGTAGTGAGTAATCATGTGGCCTCCTCTAAGATGGAATCTAGTCTCTCCAGAAACTAGGAAAGGGCTCAGCCCTTCACTCACTCCACAAATTAGTGAAGGAGTCAGAGTTCAAGTTGAAGCAGAGCTCCAAGCCCATGATCCAAGTTGCAGTCTCCAGCTAAGTTCCCTCCAAGACTCTCTCCAGTCAGGAGACTATCTCCACAGGACTTCAGTTTCCAAACTGTCTAGCACTTATCAAGGGTCAGTGATTGTGGGAAACAATTCTCCTCTTCTGGAGAGGTGAATACTCATCAAAAGGGTTCCTAGATTCCTGGCTGATTGAGTTTCTGAGGGTGTAAATTCTGATCATAGGATTCACAAGTTTATGAATGAGTTAAAAGGGGAAGCTCTTTCAGTAAGTGACTTGTGAGTTCTCTAGCTTCTCACCTAGTACTAATAGGGTGTTCAATCTTTTGTTGATTCAATTCAAAAGTAGACAAAGAAGAGTTAACCCTGTCTTCACAATTTAAGTTATGTAAAGTTAAAATTAAATCTCAATAACAATATTATATTTTAAAGAAATTTATGAATGATCATTAAAAATGAAGGAATAAAGAAGATTCAAAATAAAGACCACATGCCCATGGCTCTTTAGCCATTTTTTAGTCAACCCCACTCATCACCATCAATGCTGATTCAACATCAGAGAGAGGGAGCCTCTAAAACCCACAACCTTTATTCTCTTGGGATATGTAGTTCTTTTTTAGGGTAACAGATTTTCAATCATACATTCCCCCCTGAGAAGCATGGAAGACTAGTCTCTCCAGTGGGTCTTGTAACCACACCAACTTTGAAATTGCAATAATTTGAGGATAAGAGGAAAAGAAAACAAAATCAATAATTTCTAGGTACATTGACAAAAAGCCAGTTAGGGGGCAGTACTCTTTTGGCATAAGAATATACATTCAAATTAAATGTTCAACTAACCATCAGTTCAATAAACCACACCCAAAATTCATTCTGGATCATCTTGATGTAGCTTGTGGTCTGTGGAGGCATCTTCATGGTGCCTTCTCCAAATAGTTCACTTTCTGGATTTGGAGAGGTAGCATTTTTCTTAACCTAAAATTACTCTCAAAAGGAATTTAAACTTTGCAATTTAAAATGATAATAATACATTCCCCCCTGAAGAGGGTGTTGAAAATCACAGGGATCACTTAGGGATGCATGGCTGATTTATGAGGTATATGAATCAATTAGTAAAAGAAAAAATATTTTAAAAAATCAAAATTAAAAAAAAAGGTTCTGGATGCAATATAGACTATCAAAGTCTTCTGTGTAAAAATTCTAAGTAAAGGAAAAATAAATCCATAACAGGTCCTTGAATCAGGGTCCAATTAAAATGATTTAAGCAATTATGCATTTACCCAATCAGTAGCCAGGACTATACAAAGTTTCTACATTATGAAAGGCAGTATAGGGACTAGATTTTTAAGAGTCAGGTAGGAGCCAAATTTGAGATACTTGGTAGAATGTGGGACAAGGAAGACCTGCCTTTAACACATTTTAAACAGACACAACTTCAAACCCCAAACAAATTCAAGTCCTCTTGTCTTGGCTTGAAATTTTCATGAATCCCATTGGGATTGGTTGGTCTCTTTGAACTTGTTCTCGATAGGCACTATGCAGTTTAGTTTTGTGCTTCTTTGGCAGTGTGTAATGGCTATTTTTGTATTCTCTTGTCCTAGAATCAGACAGAATCATTAAGCAAAGTCCCATAATTCTTTTTTTAAACAATAAGTGGCATCATTTTTATAGTCTCAAGCTTTTAGGGCATGCATTGACATTATAGCAAATATATTTAAAACTTATATTACTGTGAAATCAAAAAAGTTAGATAAAATCTTCTCAATGCTGGTGACATGTGCTTCAAATATAAAATGGAGAGAAAAATATAATTGAAATAGAATATTTCACATGCAAGCAAAAAAAAAATAAAAGAGTTTTAAAAACCAAAAATATATAGCTTACAATCATTGACACTCTGTCAGCTATTGAAATGTATACTACAAAGGTTTCTCACCAAAAATGAGATCCATTTCTTCTTCAAACCTGACCATTATGCACTTTGAGTACAAGCAAATGATTTTCACAAAATAACAGTTTTTAATAAAGAACAATAATACAACACATGATGCACATTCAAAAGATATCAAAATTCCCAAAATTATAATAGCCCATTTAATGACAATAGCAAACAAACCCACTATCATATTTCATATAAGTTGCTGTATGACAAAAAATAATTAAAAAATCTATGAACTGATGGATGTTTGTCACAATTTTTACAGATGTAGCAAATCTTTCAACCTAGGAAAATATATTCTTAAACAAAGTAAAACTTATTTGAGTCTAGAACATCACTAAGTAATCTAGATTGTTCTGGTGGAAGTAAATTAAACTGAAGAATTTCACAGGAGCTCTTTTTGGCTTCATGCTTCATAGAAATACCTTGGTAGGAACATTTCTTTGTTTCTCTACCTTTAATACAACATGCTTTAAAATATAAATATATAAAAAAATCATCCATTCAGAAACTACTAGTTAATTAAAATTATTTCTGAAGACCCCTTAACATTACAATTAAATTCTTAGCTTATTAAATTCTGTAAAGGTTGTTAGCCATGATGAGTCCATCCATAGTCTATGTGACAATTAAAAAATGCAAAATGGATAAAAAAGGCTATTTATGGGCTTTTACAATATTTTATAATACTTTGTTCAGTAGTCATAAGGGAAAGGAAATGGAATATAACTAATAGTTAAAACCCAGTAGATTAAAATGATTCAGTGTAACAGAACAGTATCAAATACATTAATATATGAACTTAAAACAACAAAATTAAATCTTAAACAAAATAATCAGCAAAATACAATAAGATACAGAGACTTTCATTTAAAAAATGAAGTCTGAAAAGGCTTAAGATTTCTCCTCCAGGCCCTTTAAAGTTCCTTTTTCTAAAATTCAGATCCCTATTGTCAGCACTGTGGAATCTCCCATAGTGAGGGAGAACATGTGTTTTAGGAATCTCAAACTGAGCAGGCCCAAATGGCAAAAGGTTGTAGGGGGATGAATTTCTCCCCTGAATCTCAGGCAAGATAATTGAAAGGATCACTGGTAGAAAGAAAAACATCCTAAAACTGGAAGCTGTTTGAAATAGGTAATGCAGTGCTCTTTCATAGAATACACCATGATTGTAATAATTTCCTGTTTGGAAGAGTCTCTTCCTTCTCCCTGTTCCCCCTGAGGTAAAATGCTAGTTTTCCCAAGGGAGTTAGGAGGCTAATCATTGCCTAAGGAAAAAAAAAAACCACCCACAGTTTTTTTTACCATCTGCCCTGAGGAGTGACACCAAGGACTCCTAGATCCTTGGTGGCAGCAATCAGCCCAGTAGGGGCAGCAACAGGGATCAGGGTCAGGTCAGGGCAAAGGCCGATTTAGGATATAGGTGGAGATCAGGAGGAGGATTTCTGGAGGCCAGGGGCTGGGGCTGGGTGAGCAATCTGTGTCTAGAAGATCAGGAGGAAGCAGTATCAGCAATGCCAGAGTCAGTAGCAAGGAGGAACAAAGAACAAAGTACTCAAGCAATTGGAGGAGAGAAGTGGTTTATTTCATCTTTGCCAAGAGTTGTCCCAATAAAGATAACCCAGATAGTAGGGAGAGCAAGCAACCAGGCAAAAAGTAGTAAAAGAAAAATGCAGCAACTCCAAAGAGAGTCGGAGTTTGTGAGAATGGGTGGAGTGGGCAAAAAGCCTTGGCAGGAGAAATGTGGCTTAAAAAATTTTTATCTAGGCTATCTTAAACATTTGAGAGATTCTTTTCCAACTAGTGGTTGCCATCAATGTAAAAGTTAAAATTAAATTTCAATAATAATATTATTTTAAAGATATTTATTAATGATCATTAGAAATCAAGGAATAAAGAAGATACAAAATAAAGACCATGTGCCCAAGGCTGGTTAGCCATTTTTAGTCAACCCCACTCACCACCATCAATGCTGATTCTACATCAGAGAGAGGGAGCCTCCAAAGCCCACGTCCTTTATCCTCTGTTTACAGGAAGTACATAATGACAGAAAGTGAGTGGGCTCTTGGGATATGCAGTTCTTTTTTAGGGTAACAGATTTTCAATCAATTCCTTTTTATAGGGTCCAAAGGAGTAAAGAGCATAATACTAGGAAAACTGCCCATTATGAATAGTTATTCCTCTGAAGAGAACACTGGAGAAAGATTTGAGGCTGAGAACTAGTCATATCATGGGTCAGGGCAACTATTGACACCCAGAGCAACTCTAGGCTGTCTTGGAAATATCTAGAAGAAACCTAGGATATTTTCATGTGCTAAATATACTTGGGTGAAGTTCAGAAAAACAAGATAACCTTTTACATTTTTAAAAAGTAGTTGTTTTCAAGCCCACATAAGAGACAGTGAAGAAGTGTGAGGGGGGAGAAGTTTGGGGACTAATGAGGGCTCCACACCAAATGGACATTTGATTAATGACTGTATTTAGCATGAGCTATCTGGATCATGCCCTCTTGTGGCATATAATATCCATGCAGCCTTTTCTAAAAGAGACTAGAAAGTAAGCTAGATTCAGGATCAGAACTGATATTAGTTCTGACTCTTTTTCACCCAAAATTGGAATAAAAAGGAAAATATTTATCTCAGTTGAGAAGAAAAATTAGGCAAATGAAATGAAGATGAAAAGAACTGAATCAAAAGTTGCTGTAAGACCCCCTCAATACCAATAAAGAAAAAACTGAGAGAATCATTTAGCTAATTTAGTCCAAAGAATTATTCATCTGAAACATCCAGAAAACTGAAAGTCTCATTTTATTTGATTCAGATAAGTAATTACATTGCTTTGAAATTATATTTAAATTTTATAAATTTGTTCTAATGTATAATGGAACTTTGGACAGGTATTCCAAAGTTTAGCTTAAAAAGACCTTATGAAAAGTTTACATGTATATACATATAAAAGTCTGTGCTAGGCAATTTGGAAGCTATGATTGGACCCTGTGAAGAGGGGAAGGGACAGGAAGTGAATGGAAAAGGAGTTATAAAAAGTCTTGAACTTCTTGGGCTTTGGGGCTTTGACTGGTGACCTGCTTCTTGGAGGTGACTTGGGGCTTGGACCTCAGCTTCGACTCAGGACCTTGACTCTTGGACTATTTCTTGGGTGAGTGAGTAGCTGGCTTTCCTTTCCTGGCTTCTGGAGAGAGATTAGTTCAAGGGAAGCATTCCCCTTTTAGAGTAGGCCATGTGTGTGGAACACCATGTCCTCTGGTCAAGGGTTAAAAAACCCCTGCTGGGCTGAGCTGAGCACTGGAGCAATATTTAGTGTGATAAGCTAGACATCTTCTCTTCCCTCTTTTTGTATTTCTCTACTTTCACTCTGTCTACATCTTTGTAAATAAAAGCTACTAAGAGGCATTTTGGCTTGAGCTACAATATTTTTTAATTGGTGCCCACAATATTAATTTAGAATTTTCACATATTTAGTCAAACCCTTAATTTAATTCCTTGCAGTCCAAAACAGAATTTATAATTTTTCATACTCATTATATCCCTTTCCCAAATTCCCCTATTCCTGTTATATATCTCATTCTACTCTCCTAGATTCATAACCTTGGAGATATTCTTGACTTTTCCTTTCCCTCACCTCCATATCCAGTTAGTTTTTGAGTTTGGTTGACTATATCTTCATAGCATCTCTTGTTTCTATCCTCTTCTTTCTCTTCTTTCTGCTGGTCTCCAAAAATGGTCAGGATTTTGACACATGGAGATAGTTAATACCTAGTTCTTGAAATTGAGGAGTTTACTATTGAAGTAAAATGGCAAGATTAAGACATGAAATAGAAAAATAAAAAAAGAGTATATGTTCTCTTCCCCAATTTCTAGGTCAAATTCTTGGTGTATTCAAGTGTAGTCTAATAATGGCTTGCAATTAAATGAAGAACTAGTATTCCGAGGATGTTAAACACTGCTGTAAACTTTCACCAACAACAGATTAATGCACAATTCATTAAAGAATAAAGTTTTCATGCAAAATTTTAAAATCCTGACTATCAGATACCAAAACTTATTGCCACGAGAGACTGTGTACTCTCTTTATTTGAAGAGTTTAAGAATAAGGAAGTACTCTGTACTAAATAACTGAAGGTAGGAGAAATAACAGGATGATCTTTTGGGGTGTCTCATGGTCTTGATTTATTGAAAGTAGCAGTTGAGAAAATATGTGACTACAAATAAAAAAAATCTAGGAATTGCTTTTAAAAGTTATGGAGCCCAGAAAAATGTTTGAAAAAGGAATAAAAATTAACTTCATAAACATTCAAAACATAAAACAGAATTATTCAGTTGTTTAAGATTTAAATACTTCAAACATAGAGATAGAAGGGATAAAAATGGGTCCTCCTAAGCCATGTTATTAGGACATTATCTGTGCTTTCATATATTCTCTTTAGACATGGATGAAAAGTTCAGTGATTCATTGAACTACCCTCACAGGCATTTCCACCAACTGATTGTTCTTCCCTTGGATCAATTTTCTCTCTCCCCTCATACTGTTTATTTAAAAAAATAAGTGTATTATATATTTATTTATAAAATTATTTTCTTTTAAAATTGAGTTCCAAATTTTCTCCCTCCTCCCATCCTTCCCTTACCCATTGAGAAGGCATGCTAAGTGATATAAATTCAAATAAAATATACATAAAAGCATATGTCCATATTAGCCATATAGAAAAAAAGAAAAAAGGGGGGAGAAAATTATACTTCAATTTGCACTTAGAATTCATTAGTTCTCTTTCTGGGGGTGGGTGGGATTTTTTAAATAATGAGTCCTTTGAAATTGTTTTGTATCATCAGAGAAGATATTGCTATTAATATGCATAATAAATCTCTGGTTCTTCTCACTTCACTTTGCATCAATTCATATATGTCTTCTTATATTTCTTTTCCTGAAACCACACTCTTCACCATTTCTTATACACAATAGTACTCTATCACAATTATATGTAATAACTTGTTCATCCATTCCCCAATTGATGAATATCCTCTCAATTTCTAATTCTTTACCACCAAAAACAGAGTTGTGAGAAATATTTTTGTACAAATAGTTCTTTTCAATTTTCTTTGATCTCTTCCAGGTACAGATATAGTAGAAGTATGGCTAGGTCAAAGAGTAAGCAGTTTTATAGCCCTATGAGCATAGTTCCTAATTGTCCTACAGAATGGTTTGGTCTTGTTCATAACTCCACCAACAGTTTATTAGGGAACCCATTATTCCTCTATTCTTCCAGCATTTTGTCAATTCTGATAGATACCACAAAATTTTTCATATGAGTATAGATAAATTTGATTTCTTCTTCTAAAAGCTGTATATTCATATCCTTTGATCATTTATTCGCTGGGGAATGGCTCTCCTATTTTTATAAATTTGAACTGATTTCCTATTTATTTAAGAACGTAAGCCTTCATTAGAGAAACTGGACATGGAAATTTTTGATACTACTTCATTATCTATGATGTCTTTTAGCAAAATGTAGTTTTCTTGATTATCTCTTTTAATTAGTTCTGTTTTTATTTTTACTTTGTCTGAGATCATGATTGATCCATTTTCTCTAACCATGGGTTTGAGGCCTAAATTCAACCACCACCCTAACACATTGTTAGTTTTGTTAAGGTTTTGAAAATACCAAGTAGGGGCTCAGCAGAGAGAGCACAATTTTCCCTACTGTAGTTAGAGAAAACCTCATGATAAAACGTCATGATAGAGAATAATGCTTTTTAGGGAGAAAGAATAGAAATTCAAAGTTTTCTTTGATTTTAAATATGAATTGATTAACATATACTTTCCAAAGTCAGAGGAACTGGATTCAAATACTGCCTCTGTCATTTACTATGTAATCTTGGGTTTCTCAGAGACTTGATGACCCAGTTTCTTCATGTGTAAAATAAAAATTGACCTCTCATATGTTCCTTCTAGTTTTAGATGTGTATTTTAGTTATCTTAATGAGCCTACACTATCACAGTGGACCCAGACCTATGTTAAGTTGATTATATCTCTCAACCTTGGTACACAGAGTATATGTTTAAAACTGTTGGGAATTTCCCCATTAAAAAAATGGCTTTCAGTTCTATGTAGCCCCTTTCTACTTCTGCAGGGATAGTGGTTGAGTGTTGGAAATAGGCCAAAGGGTGCTAAGAATAATATAGTTTTTAAATTATCTATAAACATTAACATAACTATAGGTACTGTAGATATGATATATCTACATAATTTTAATAATAACCAAAGAATTACATAGTATTGTAAGAACTGAATCAAAACAATATTGTTGTTGTCATGATAAATGAAACCAGAAGACAAAGGAAATTGCAAATAAATGGGAGGATGAATAGAGGTTCTTTGGAGAGGTATGTCAAGGAACTGGCCTTTGTTTCATTACTTACCCCAAAATAAAAAGAAACTGCTTAATTTGATGATTGGATAGTTCCTCTTCCATTCCTCATAATGAGGAAAAACCTAAAAATAAATGCAAGGTTCCACATCCAAGCAACTACCAGAGATTGGAGGGAGGTGTTATCTCTTGTCTTTTGTTCCTGGGACACACAACCTTCACCTTTGAGTGTTTTGTAATGGTTAATCTTTTCTTTTATGCTATAATTTCTAGGCTGGATCTGACATACCTTGACTGTTTCTTTAAAGACAGGCTATCTCTTGACTTAGGGCATTTTCTCCAATTGTCTTCCCCATTCCTGAAATGCTCTTCCTTATCTACTCCAACTATTGACCTTCTGGTATCTTTTAAGTCCCAACTAAAATCCTACCTTCTTCTACAGGAGGCATTCTCAGTCCTCCCTCTCTTTTTGATATAATATTTTATTTTTTACCCAGTTACATGTAACATCAATTTTAACACTTTAAGAAAAATTTTAATTTCCAAGTCTTTCCTTCACTCTCTTCCTCCCTCTCCATTCCCTGAGACAATATGAAATCTGATGTAGAGTTTATATGGGCAATCATGTAAGACATTTTTATACTAGTCATTATGTGGAAGTAACTCAAACAAAAAAATGAAGAAAGTGAAACATATTATGTTTTGGTCTGAATTCAGACACCAACAGTTCTTTCTCTGGTAGCAGATGGCATTTTTCATCATGATTCCTTGGGATTCTCTTAGATCACTGTATTGCTGAGAATAGTTGTCTCATTTACTCATGTTACAATATTGCTGTTGCTGTGTATAATGTTCTAATTCTGATCACTCTGCATCAGTTCATGCATTTCTTTCTTTTTTTTTCTGAAATCATTCAGCCCATCACACCTTTAGGATAATAGTATTTCATTACAATCACATACCACAACTTGTCCATCCATTCTCCAATTGTTGTGCATTATCTAACTTTCTAGTTCTCCACTACTCCAAAAGAGAGTGCATATTGTTTTCTGGGCTCTGCTTACTTCAGTTTGCATCAGTTCTTTTAAGTCTTTTTATGGGTCTCAGTTCAGTGTCTACATATATAGTATACAAATATTTTGTGTGATGATGAATTTGGAAAAACAAATATAGGTTTTATATCTTAATTATCTACTAGCTTTTTCTGCAGCATTTAATCATTTAAACAAAATCACTGTAATGTTGGAAATGTTTCAGCCACAATCTCTATAAGTAAAAGTCTATAAAGGTTGCAAGGGATGAGAAAGGACATATGGTTTGTCCACCTGCATGGATGAAGAGGATCCCTATATTTAGAGGAGTATAGGCTTGCACAGCAGACAACCAGATAAAAATGAAGAACTCTGTCTCCCTCATTAGAGTCAAAGTGGTCATGAGTCTAGAGAATAAAAACATGGAGGAAATAAGTAATAGGTTAGAAAGTGAGAAGGAAGTTTAGAGTGAAAGGAGACTTTTTAAATACAAAAGAAACTTGGAAAGGGAATCAGTTTCCACTATGTTTGGATCAATTACAGCTCCACCAACAGTATATAAGTGCATCCACCTTCCTAGTTATAAAGAGTTAAGAAAGAAGAGAGTAGAAGACTTCCTTAAGTTTAAGGATTATGTATAAAGAACAAATCAGCAGATTGTGTAAACATATTCAGACCAAGAGAAATAAGTAAGAACAGTGTTCAAAACAGAATATGATCATCTCTCTATCTATCCATGATCTTTACCTAATTTCACTGATTAAAATAAGGTAGCAGTTGTATTTGGAGATAAGTTTGTCTGAGAACTGGAAGCTATCATGGTGATTTATTGTAGCAATGAAAAGAAGATGGCATTTAGGGATTATGGCTACAAGAAGGAACTTTCAAATCTTCATGTAGTGGCAGCAAAGGAAGGCAATCAGCAGCTGGCTAACTAACTCTACATCGACATGTAGGGAATAGTAAAGATCTTCTGTCAAGACATTTGGCCTTTGAGGACTTTATGGTTGAGGATCATAATCTTCCCAAGTAGCTAACCAGTCCTGGACCACAGCCCAGGAATTCTAGTGTAAGGCAGCTAGTGTAAGGTGGAAACCTGCTAGACCCTTTATCTTCTCTCTGTGACTAACAAAAACTGAGTTATCTTTAGAACATGAAACCTCATAAAATACCTTTCAGGACTGACTCAGTATCATTCAGCTTGGGAAAAAACCAAACCTTCCCAATCCCGTACTTTTCTCTAATTCCCAGGAGTCAAACTGGGCAGAAGCACAGCCTAAAATTATCTCAGGCTAAGCTGAGCTGGGTTAGGGTTTACACTAAATTTCAAGTCACAATGAATCTATGCTATTTCTTCCCAGTATATAAGACCATCCTTTTAAAAATTTGCATTTACTTTTAGACATTTTGTTAGCAGTTAATATGAGAAATCCATGCATGTCCAATACATCTTTCCAGTTGCAATATTTATTAAGACTGTGAATAGTATCCCCAGTACAAGTAAATATATAATGTATTCATAGGGTAGGCAATGTGGTGTGATGGAAGATGTTTGGTCAAGTCCCACTTCTAATATATATATATTCGGTGTGTGATCTTGGAGAAGTCACTCAACCTTCTAGAGTTTTAGACAATTCAAAAACTCAAGTTATAGAGGTATCTTCATTGGTAGAGAGTTTTCTCATCCTAAAGTTCCCTATATCAATGGAATTGTAAGGGTCTATTCTCTATTTTTATACATGTATTATTTTCATTATTACACTAAATTAATTCCTCCACTAAGTAATTTTATTTAGTACCAAATATTTTCCTTAAATCACGTTTTAGTGCATATTTTTTTTGGTATTGCATTAGTATATATACTACAGGTGCCTGGAGTCAGGATGACTCATCTTCCTGATTCAATTGTAGCTTAAGACACTTATTAGCTATGTGTGATCCTGGATAAGTCATAACTGTTTGCCTTAATTTCTTCACCTATAAAATGAGCTGGAGAAGGAAATGGTAAACCACTCCAGTATTTTTGCCTAGAAAACGCCAAATTGGGTCATGAAGAATTGGACGCAACTGAAAAATGACTGAACAGCAATATATGCTAGTGTTTATATTTCACTGAATCAATAAACATATTTTCCTACCTTCTACATGATAATGCACAATATTGGAACCTGATCAACAAGCCCATTCCCAGAATCTAAAAATCAGGGAAGGGCTTCAAAGAGATGTGATCATTCTGGATGTGTCTCACTTTTAGATGCGGCTTTTCAGGGAAGTATTTGTGCTGAGTATAATCATCACTGCATCTCTGAAAGCATCCCCTTCATCTTTTCTTATGGCACAATTGTGTGCCACTATCTCATATTCTATATTTTGGTTATCCATACCACAATTTATGAAAACCCCCTCAAATTTCAATTCTTTGACACTTCAAAAAGAGCTATAAATATGTTTGCCTATCTTTACTCAGGGTTTATTTTGCTTATGATAATCCCTCCCTCAAACTCTCCAATTTCCTTCTAGTTCCACTGATGAGTGAACATGCATTCACTTTGATTAGTTCAGATGAGAATAAATTTCAGATGTAAGACCCAACCCCCTTTCCTTCTTGTTTGTATGGATTTTTATTTGCACATCCCAATTATGTGAGATAACTTCCCCTAGGGTAATCTTAACTCCCCCTTTCTAGTCTTCTTTTAAGATCATCATGACATAATAGGAACATTTCCAAGTCTGCTAATTGCACTCCTTTCACGAACTCTGATTATGATAGGGTTCATAGGGGACACATATATCTATCCCTCCTTTAAAATATAAGTAGTTTCACCCTGTTTAGTACTTCATGATTTACCATTTTATATTTCTCTTAATTCCTCTGTTTGAACTTCAAGGTTTCTCTGGAGCTCTGATAATTTCATTCTTTCAACAGGAATGCTTGGAAGTCCTCTATTTCATTAAATATTATTATTTTTTTCTCTGCATATTATTATACACAGCTTTGCTGGCCGAGTTGTTTGACTAAGTTTATATATACTTTGCCATCTAAAATGGTGTATTCTGAGATCTTTACTCCTTTATGATAAATTGTATATGATCCTGACTGTGACTCCTTGGTAATTGAATTCTTTCTTTCTGGATGCTTTCAGGACTTTTTGATTGACTGTGAAGCCCTGAATTTTAGCTATGATGTTTGTGAGAATTTTAATTTTGGGGTTTCTTTCAGGTAATTATTAGTGGATTCTTTCTTTTTCTACTTTGCCTTCCCCTTCTAAAATATTTGTGAACTTTTCTTTTAAAGACTTGCAATTTGATGAAGTATCTTTAAATAAATTTGTTTGGTCATGGTTTTTAGATAGTCCAATCATTCTTATTAAAAAAAAAAATTTAGACCAGTTGTTTTTGCAGTGAGATATTTTACAGTTTATTTTTTTTTGTTTTATTGATGATTTATGTTTTAATATTTCTTGTTATATCATGGATCTATTCTACTTGATCCTTTGTAGTTTTTAGAGTTTGTTGATTGGTCAGGGTTTTTCACTTCTTATATCAATCTATTATTTTTCTGGCTACTTTTTTCTTCCATAGCTTTCAATTCTTTCCCAATATTTCCCTCTAGCATTCATATGTTCTTTATGAGTATATTCCAACTATTTTTAGAATTCTGCTTGAATTTTTATCCATATTGTGTTTCTCTGATGATTTATTTGTAGATGTTCTGGAGTAATTTTCTTTTTCTAGGTTTGTCTTGAGTATCCCTGTCACTAAATAGCTTTTCATGGTGGGATTCCTTTTTGTTTTATTTAGTTTTTAGTTATTCTTCCACCTCATATCCTGACTTTTGTCTTCATGTTAAGGTTAAGGTTTTTTGCACTTCTGGAGGGAAGGTGTGAGTTGGTTCTGTTACTGCTTTCTTAGTTTATTGAGTATTACATTATTACAGCATCTTGAGGACATCTCAAAATGGGAACCTGAAAGTTTTTGGTATTCTTAAGGTGGTTTGATCCAGGGCATAGTCTTATTCCTTCCCTCCCTTGTCTGAACTCTGCAAGTTCCCAACCTGGGTTTGAGATTGAACAACAGGAAACTCACTGCTGCTAGACTTAGCCACAATCAACCAGCTGGAAAGCTCTGTTGGTTCAGAGTGACAGAAATAGATACTTGTCTTTGGTCTGGGATTCCTGTTCTGGCTTTTCCTGTGCAGACTTTAGACTAGGCTAGCAGTTGGAACTGAGATCTCAGTCTGGTTGTCTGAGCTGTACAGCTGCTGTTTGCTTCTGAATTTGCACCTTGCTAGGTACACAGGGTAGGGTCCACATCCACTTCTTACCCTGTACCATCCCTTGGAGCAGGGACCCTCCTCTGTCTACCTTGGATCCGTGTCCCAGAAATGGGTAGTGAACCATAGAGCTGCTAGTTGACACCAGTTCCTGTATCCCACGTAGTTTTTGGACTCTCTGTGATAGATATGAGACCCCTTCTTTCATGTTCCACAAATATGACACTCCATCTTTTTTGGCTCTGGGCATTTTCTCTGACTGATTTTCATGCCTGGAACACTCTTTCCTACTTGGCTCCAACTACTGACCTCCCTGGCTTCCTTTAAGCCCCAACTGAAATGCTACTTTTTACAGGAAGCCATCTCAAACCGTGCAATTCTATTGTCTTTTTTTCTCTTGTCAATTTCGTATGTATCCCATATATATAGCTTGTTTTATATATATATCTATATATATATATATACATATATCTGTTTGTGTGTTGTCCTCCACAATCAATTGTAACCTCCTTTAGGATTGGGACTATGTTTCCTCTTTTGCATCTTCAGCATTTTGCACAAAGCCTGGCACATAGTGGAGCTTAATAAATATTTATTTGTTGATTGAATGAGTGAGTGAATGCACATGCTCTCCTTGCACTGAAATGCTCCATGAAGTATGTTACCAGACAGATGTATCACTAATGTTCACAGATCTCTCTGTTGTCTTATACTTACCTATACTGAAAAAAATAACTTACTCTGATTTTTCTCTTGAGTTTTCCAATCAAGGTTTAATCTGTGCCTTTTCTACATTTATTTGGAAGTTTTCTTCCTTTTGAAAATTTGATGGGAGAGGTTTACTCTATTTTTTCTTGATATTTTGTCATCTTGACTCCACCTTAAGCTCTATATCCGTTTTACAAGTAACCAGGGAAAGAACTTATTTTCTGAACCAGACATGTAGCCATAGATCAACAATATTTAAGGAGGCAGATCACCAAGATTAGTCTTATATCTATCTTGGAGGTATGTGAGGGAAAGAGAAAATGATAAATGACAGGACTTCTGTTCCCCTTGAAATGGAAACCAGTCTCCATTGGAGATAGGCAGACCAACTTCCAGATGTATCTGTCCTTGCCTTCCCCAAGCTGCATCTATATATTGAGATAACCCAAGTAGATCCATCTATCTTACATGGACTTATCCATATCAGATTGAGGATAAGGCAAGAATAATCATTTGGGCTCTGTGCCCTTCTAAAGTTCATAAGATCAAACTATTTGGGTTAATTTTATGTTGTGCTAATCATAGTTTTAGTAGAGAAAATAAACATTCCTTAAAAGCCAATTTCCCTAAGTGTCCATTTCTCTACCAAAGTCCTTCTCTGATGCTTCATGGTGATTGAAGTTGTGTTCTTGAAGGCTCTGGCAGGACATGCCAAACTAGAAAGACTTAGAGATGAGGAGAATGTATGGAAATCCTGTCAAAATCAGTCTGGCTCAATATTAAAAGACTCATAATGTTTGCCATAAGGTGATGAGTTTTAAATGACTATGATTCTTGTAAAGAGCTTAAAACTTAGTACAGTGCCTGACACATAGTAGGTGTTATAGAAATACTTATTCCCTTCTCTTCTCCCCATCCCTACCCCAATAAAAATAGCTCTGCTTCCTGAATAGTCTTATTCTATGTTTGTATTTTTTGCACTATTCTTCCAGGCACAAGGTTAGAAATTAGGAGTCATATTTGACTTCTTTCTTTCCCTTAATTTTCCTGTCACTAGCACTCACTGTTGCCAAGCCTTATCAATTCAACCTTCACAACATCTCACATACATATCCTTTTCTCTACTCACACAGGTCAATGCCTTGTTAATTCCCACCTCAGGTACTGCAATAGCCTCTTGTTTGTTCTCCCTGACTCAAATCTATCCCTATTACAATCCATCCTTCAATCAACTGCCAAATTAATGTTCCCATAACACAAATCTAGTTATGCCATTCACTTCTGAATATATTCTAATGCCCCTTGAATCAAATATAAAATACTCTTGTTTGGCTTTTTTATTTTTTTGGCTCTTCCCAACTTGACCACACATTACTCTTCTCAGCATATTCTCAATCTAGCAGCACTGGACTTTGCCGTGGTCTGGGTCCAGCCTCACTGGAGACTCCAGGGTTCCCGACAGGTGGCAAATGATCAGTCAAAATAAATAAAATAAAATAAATAGCAAATGGAAGACAGCTTAATCATAACGGCCATGGGATTGCTTTGCATCTCAACTACTCCGCATTCCCAGGCTTGGGATTTATTTTTATATCCATATTCTTGGCATGCAGGTATATAATATGAAAGAGAGATAATTGGAAAAGTGATGCATTAACTTTTAACAAATCACTTGATTAACATTCTATATTTTTGTATTGTGATTACAGACAGAATAAAGGTTGCACACAAGATAAATGAATTCATCACAGGTGGCTTACTAGGGAGTTTGAGTTACTGATTTGTGTAACTGAGTCACTGAGGCATATTGAAGCTTAGTGTACTTGTACTTATCGCTTGGGCCTCTATGATTGATTTGTGTGCTGGCTTCATGAGAAAGTTTTGGGCGTGGCCTGTAGCTGCTGTTTTGCTGGGAATTATGTACTTAAGTAAAAGTTAACCCATGATAGTCTTTCGGGATTGGGTTTGAGGGTCTGATCTTTTGGTGATGTTTTGGAGAATTAGGGTACATGTGTTTTGCTCTTGCATTATTTCTTTTGAGACTAGGGGGAATAATAATCATGTCAATTCATAGGTAAGGGGCATTGATGAAAGAGGTCATGCAAGGGGTATAGGATGGGCAGTCACATCTAACCAATGACCACTCTGTGTTCTCCCTAGCTATCACGCGTAACTCTCTGTCAAGGCGTTGTGGACTGATGGCCCCCAGCAGGACTTCTTGCTGTTTTTCACATATAACATTCCACCTTTGGGCTATAGATGTTATCATTATACACATTTTTATGACCAAGGAAACTGACACATAGTGAATTGTCTAGGGCAGTGATGGTGAACCTATGGAATGTGTGCCAAAAAGGGCATGAAGAGCCCTCTATGTGGGCACACCTGTAGTCAAATGCCAGAATTCCATACTAGAAAGCTAGAGGGACTTAGGGCAGAATGTTCCCCTCCCCTTCTCTAGGCACCAGATGATATCCTTCACTTCCCCCACCCCTTTGCCCAGAAGCCCAATGGGAGCACTTCCTTCCTCCCCTGTCTGGGGTAAAGCCCTGGGGAAGGCTTATATGCTGCATGAGGATGTGGTACAGACAGAAGCCTATTGAGCCTTTATTGAAGGTGATTCTCATGCTAGAAAGAAGAGCTAGGTTTGAGGGGAGCAAAACTCACAGTGTGCCACAGAGCTGGAAGGGAGATGAACATTTAGGCTACTCTTCTCCCCCTCTCTACATGCCTCTCATCACCTGACCTTCTGCCCAGAAGCCCAATGAAAGCACGTACTCCCTCCCTTGTCTGGGTTGGGGGTGAGGTAGACAGGGGGTAGGTAAGGACACTTGGTTTGGGGAGTGTGGTGGGTACAGCTGACTCAGTCTCCCTCTCCTAGAACTATCCCCCACTGTTCCCAACATGTGTAGTATTCTTGTCTGCTAATGTTTCATCTGGTAACCCTTTCTTGACTAATTCTGACTGACTAGGATCAGATTAACCAGAAGTAATATGACTCTGGAACCATGAGTTGGGAGGACAAGAAGTAGTCATATCCATAGATGGAAATATCTATAGATGAGGCAGTATTATCACATGAAAGTGTGCATTCAATTAAAGTGAGGATGTGGAAGGAATTCAAGAAAAGGTTTGAGAATATAGGAATTTTTTTTTTTTCACAACAGAAAAGGCATCTGAAAGACCATCCATCCTCCCTACAGCTGCTAAAGTGATATGACTAAAACACAGGACTGACCGTCATTCTATTACTCAAAAATATTCAATAGCTTCCTACTGCCCAAACTTTGAGTAAAATATAAACCATTGACCTGGTATTTAAAGCCCCCCTCCCATAGTCTATCTCTCACTTACCTTTCTAATATAATTCTATATTAGATTTTATACTAGTGTAATTCCATTTTACCTCCCTTCATGTACTCTATGACTCTGTGATGTGACTAAGCATGACTATGACTCTATGACTTTGAAAAGTCAAAGTGATACACAAACATCCTGTCTCCTGCCTTAGCCTCTGTGGCTTTTCTGCGGGTCCCTTTCCTTTCTCTCCCAATGTATAAAACATACCCCTCTTCCCCTCCAACTCATAGAATTCCTAGGTTTTTGCAAAGTTCAGCTCAGGTGCCACTTCTTATAGGAGCTCTGTCTTTCAGATCTCTGTCCTGTCTGGTTCTGGCTCTGATTCAGTCTCTATCCCAATCTATATTTCTTTCTCTTTCTTTGTCTCTGTCAGCCTCTCTGGCTCTACTGCTGTCTCCTTTTCTTTTCTTCTCTCGGTCTCTCTGTCTGTCTGTGTCTCTATTACTCTGTCTGTCTCTTTCTTTTACACCCCTTGTAACAAGCCTCAACAATCTCTATGACCATGAGCCAGTTTTCCCAGTTGGATTCTCAGTTTTATATAAAAAGATGGTGAATGACAAGAATGAATGTACTGCAAGGAAGCAGCAGGCAAGAAAGAGAGTGCATTCAAAAAAGAGGTATAGGTAGAATATAAGCTGGTTGAGGTCATGGTTTGTTTAATTTCTAATCTGAGTATCTTCATAGTGTCTTACAAAATATCTAGCACAAATGTTTATTAACTATTGAGGTAAATGAATTATATGTGAATATATATATATATATATATGGAGAGAAATGTGGTGATGGGCAGTAGATGAGACAAGAAAGTGTGACAAAAGAAAAATTGGTTAAAGTGATAAATGGTTGAACAGGAGAGAAACAAATGAAGGTGCTAACAACATAAGTTGCAAATGTAGTTTTAGGAAACATCACTAATTGATTTTCTTTCTCATGTGTAATAAATGAATTGTATTCCATTATACAAGACAGCCTTAAAAAACAAGAATGGGTTAAGTCACCATGGGATTAAAGGAGCATGATAAGATAATTTCCATGGCTCACAGGTACCTATTAAGAACAAAACTTATGGAGGCAGGTTTTCCCATTTGATGCAAGCTATCTTACTGTGATTCTTTACCCAGTGCCTTGAGAAACAAGTCATTGTTTCAGGAATTTGATTACATTTTGTAGTTTAGTTGTTTTCAGTTGTGTTGAACAATGTGTGATTACATTTTGGAATTTTCTTGACAAAGATGTTGGAGTGGTTTGCCATTTTCTTCTCCAGCTCATTTTACAGATGAAAAAACAACAACAAAAAACAAACAACAGAGGCTAACAAGGGTTAAGAGACTTACCTAGCAGTTTTCAGATGAAGAAATCAAAATGATCAATAATCACATGAAAAAATATTCTAAATCCCTCCTGATTAGAGAAATGTAAATCTAAACAATGCTGAGGTACTACCTCACACATGGCAGATTAATCAATATGGCAGCAAAGGAAAGTGATAAATGTTGGATGGGATGTAGCAAAATTGGGACACTAATACACTTCTGGTGAAGTTGTGAATTAGTCTAACCATTCTGGAAGGCAATTTGGAATTATGCATTAAGGGGTTTAAAAGAATGCTTGCCATTTGATCCAGCTCCACCATTGCTGGGTTTGTACCCTAAAGAGATAATAAGTAAAAAGACTTGTACAAAAAATATTTATGGCTACACTCTTTGTGGTGGCCAAAAATTGGAAAATGAGGGGATGCTCTTCAACTGGGTAATGGCTGAACAAATTGTGGTATATGTTGGTGAAGGAATACTATTGTGCTAAAAGGAATAATGAAATGGAGGAATTCCATGTGAACTGGAATGATCTTCAGGAATTGATGCAGAGCAAAAGGAGCAGAACCAGAAGAATGTTGTATGCAGAAACTGAAAAAAATTGTGGAACAATCATATATAACAGAATTTTCAACTAGTACCAATGCAATGATCCAGAACAACACTGAGAAACTTATGAGAAAGAATGCTATCCACATGCAGAGAAAGAACTGTGGGAATAGAAACAGAAGAAAAACATATGATCAATCATGTGGTTCAATGGGGATATATTATTGGGGTTTCAGGTTTAAAAGATAATTCTATTGCAAATATGAGTAATATGGAAATAGTTTATGAACAATGATACATGTATAAACCATTGGAATTGCTTGTTATGGAGCAGGGAGAGAAGAGAGGTGAGAAAATTAATGAATTATGTAACCATGAAAAAATATTCTAAATAAATTGAAAAGGAGAGAGATATGTCTAGGTTCACACAGCCAGTATCTGAGGCCAGATTTGAACTCAGGAAGATAAGAATTCTTGGCTCCAGTATGGTTACTCTCTCCAATGAATCACCTATAAGAGCTCCCATTTATGAAATGATTTAAGGTTTGCAAAGAGATTTATATATATTAACTCATTTAATTCTCACACGAACCTTAGCTTTTGGATGCTATGTAAACTATTTTTGCCTCCATGGTTTTTTCCTGCTTACGTCCTGCTACTTGTATTCCACATAGGTGAAATTTGCAAAAAAATGATTTCTGGTGAAATGATGACATTATACTGTCTTCTGTCATTCTTTAATTATTTCAATTTTATACAAAGCTCTTTATATGTATAGTTATCTATCCTCAGGGTATTATAATACAAGTCCACACACAAACACAAAGTAGTTATGCATTTTGAAGAACAATCTGGAATTGCTCAAAGAGTTATAAAACTGTGAACACCTTTTGACCCAGCAATATCACTATTAGATTTACCTCCTAACATGATCAGGGAAAATGAAAAAGAACTTCCAAGTCTTAAGATATTTATATCAGTTCTCTTTGTGATAGCAAAGAACTGGAAATTGAAGTGATGCCCATCAATTGGGGAATGGTTTCAACAAGTTATGGCATATCATTGTGATGAAATTCTACTTACTGTGCTGTAAGAAATGATAAACTATTTAATTTTGGAAAAACATGGAGACTTATGGGAAATTATGAAGAATGAAATGAGCAAAACCAAGGGAACACTATATACAGCAAGAGAAATGTTGGAAGAACAACTTGTGCTTATTTAACTCCAGAGAGAGAATTGATAAATAGAAATAAGACATAGCTTTATATACACATATAGCTTTTTGTCAAATAATGCCTTCTCTTATGGGGCTTGGGGGAGGAAGTTAACTGTTTTTTTTTAATGTAACAAACAAATTAATTAATTAATTTTAAGAAAATAAATAGAAAAAAGTGATTGTGGATGGAAAGTGGGGAGAAGAGAAAGTAACCTTAAAGAGGAGACAGTAAAACCATGCAAAGTGAACTCAAGAACACAGGAAACATAGCAGTCATGGCCAAAGAAAGTTGAGACAGTAGACTCTACACATCTCAGTGGAATCTAAGGGCATTATTCTATTATGTGGCACAGGAATACAGTACTAGTTTTGCTACTTATTAGCCGTATGCTAGTTATTTAATTGTGACCTTAGTTAACTTCATCAGACTCTTTGGACCTCAGTTTCTTCCTTTGTGAAGGGAAGGGACTGTGCTGGATTATATCTTTAGTCCCTTTTAGATCCAAATATTATGACCCAGATGTTCACAACCATGGTGCTGATTCATCAAGAAAAGGCTTCAATTATGCATGAGCTTTATGAAAGGAGGTAGAAAACTATACAATCCATTATGAAAAGATTTTCACCTCAGATGTTTAAACTAAAATTAGTTTTTACATTCAAAAGGGTAAGTTTCAGTTATCCAGCAGCTGGACTAAATAAATGAGATGCTAATATTGATAATCAAATGCTTAATTGTATGCTTCTGACTATAATCACTCTAGAAGACCAAAGAAAGAAAAGATGAAAATAATGAAAATGTGAATGTATTTGTGTGGATATAAATGAAATTGGACATTTTTCCCCTCCATGGACTCTACTTTTAAATGTTAGTCCACTGTGATAGTCTTCCCCCACCCATAATCCTCTGTAGAGACATAAAAACAATAAATACAGTAAAAATGATGATAATAATCACAGCTAACTTCATATGTTGTTTTAAGTTTTTCAAAGCACTGTATAGGTTATATCATTTGGTTCTTAAAGCAACCCTATGTGGTAGATACTATTATATTCATTTTCCAGATGAGGAAACTGAGTCAGAGAGAGGGTGGCTTGACCAGACAAGGCCACAAATTACTAAGTATCTGGAATCCATGCTTTCTGACACTGAGTCCAAAACTTTCTTACCTACTGTAGTACTTAACTATCTGTTAATTAATTAATTAAATAAATTAGTTAGATTTAGATGATCAACAGCAGAGTTCTTAACCTTTGTTTTTGTTATTGCTGTTGAGCTATTAGACAGTCTAGTGAAATGTATGGATTTCTCAGAATAATGTTTTTAAATGTTCACAGTGTAAATCTTGAAATTTCTCAGACTTGTGAATGTTAAAAATTTCCACATTGAGGAATCCTCCATTGGAACAAATTCCCTACTGGAAACATTCTCCATTTGATGTGAGAACTCGCCAGGATCAGAAATGGGAGGACCTCTACTCCACCCTTACTTAAGACTGCTTTAGGGGAGAAAACTCCTTGCTAAACAATGAAAGTACTTGGATCATATGCTTATCATGAGGCAGGGAGTTCTTTGAGCCATGCCTGTTTTTTAGAATTGATACAATGGGATGCTAGGTACCTAATAAGGTTGGGCAGGTTTTCTCTTGATAGGATGAGTCGACTCAGCTGTGTTTTCTCTGGTTCAGACTTACTGAGGGGATTAGTCGACTTAGTTAGAATTCAGATGGGCTGTCTTTTAGAAAACATCTATGGTGATTGGTAGATGGAAGAACTTAGGGGAGGTGACATAGGAAAAAAAAACCTATATAAGAAAAGGAATCTCTGGAGCAAGAGAGGCTTGGAGATAGATCCTTGGAGATAGATGCTTGGAGATAGATCCTTTTGGAGGAGGCCCTTTGAAGATCTATTGAGAAGAAGTCCCTTGGGAGGCTGACTCTGGCTGGAACTCCCTCTGGGGAGACTCTGTTCCCCAGACATCCTTGCTTAGACAGACCTTGTGGTGAGTGATAAAAGACTTACTGACTGATCTCTCTCTCTTAAGACTCAGGTCTAGGCCATGTTGGCTTAAGGCCCTTCATACTTATTTCCTTTTTCTCTCTTTCTCCTTTTCTTTAATTCCTCATTGTATTATTAATTAAATTCTCCATAATACCCAGTTGACTTGGGCATATTCATAATTTGGGAATATATTCCCTGGCGACCACCTTATATTTGATTTAAAAACCAAGACAATGTAGTGAAACATATTTCAGTGGTCAAAATTACTCACCCACTCTTATATCTATCACAATTTATATCTTTAACTCTTTTAATCTACTACAGTTTATAGCAGACAACTATTTTAAATATCACAGTTTATGGCAACCACGAAGTTGGTGAGAAAACCCTCAAAAGACTTCTGTGAAATCTCTTTCCTTTATCTCTTTGCTTTATTACTTGACTATCAGTCAGTTTTGTTTTCTGTTTTCAACTTGGCTTCAAAAATAAAATACATAGGATTACAAAGGAAATTAATAATATAAATTCATGGACCATAGGTTAAAAAAATCTGAAATACACGAGCACCTCAGATTTATATAATTTTTTATGGTTTAGGTTGAAGGAGTAGACTTTTCCCCTTTGGTTCCCAAATACAAGGAGACCAAGGAACAATGAGTAGAAGCTGCAAAGCAGCAAATTGAGGCACTGTCAGGAAGAGCTTCCTAAGCAGTGGAGCTGCCAAAAGTGGAACATGTAGCTCAGGAAGGAATGAATTTTCCCCACCCCATATATTTTTATGCTAAGGCTGATTGATCACTCATTGAATTTGTTGTAGAAGAGATTCATTTGTGAGCCTGAGATGGACTAGATAACTTGGAAGTTGTTTTCCAAATGTGAAATTCTGTAATTCTGTGAACTCTCTGAGGCAAGTCAGCCTTCAAATAACATTTATTTGGCATCTACTATATGACAAGTATAGTGCTAAGCTTTAGGCATACAAAGAAAGGAAAAGGCAGTCACTGATCTCAAAGAGTTCATAATCTACCAGAAGTGATGCACAAACAAGTTATACTTAAGAAAATTTGGGGCCAGTCTTCAAAAGAAGGCACTAAGATTAAGAACTACATAAAGGGCTTCCTGGTAAACTTGGCAGCAGTCTAGACTCAAGACTTGTCCTCTCCTCAGCACCCACCAATATAGACTACCTCAAAAGATAAAAAAAAAAAACAAATTCATAAGAATAAGGGAACTCTACAGTAGGGCACAGCATTGAAGGTACATGGGATTTGGGTATTTCCACATTATAAGGGGGTGTAAAAGCTCCCACCAAAAATGTGAGTTGATCTACCCTCTCCCCACTCCATCTATGGAGCCAGAGTCAGGGCCAGCATGTGCCAGAATCAGCAAGTGACTGAGGGGCACCTCTAGAGTGAGTAAGGGGCACCTCTACATCATTGAGAGTTGACTAAGACCACCAAAGACCTACCCATGAGAGCAGCTACACCTGATACCCCAGTAGGCTGAAGACCACAGGTCATAGATGCTCACAGGAAAATAGCACAGAGAAGGGCAGCAAACAGGAGAAGCTGTGCAGATTCAATAGCTTGCATCAAGCAAAATCCTTGCTCCTTAGATCCATACACAGAGAGCCTGCCCATCTTACTCAGATTTCTGACTAAAAAGGAAAGGAAAAACCTCCACAGTAATGGCAAAATGTGTCCAGGAGCAGCAAACTCCCTCCAAGAAACACAGGAAGAAAGGGTTGACCTTGGAAAAATTTTACAGAAGAAAAACCCAGGTTACAGAGGAAATACAGGAGGAAATTCAAATAAATCCAAAACCTTCCCCCCAAAATGGAAATTGTCCACAAGCTCTTGAAGAATTTAAATTGGGGCTTATAAAAAAGATGGAAGCCTTCTGGCAAGAAAAGTTGTAAATAATTCAAAGAGAAAATAACAGTTTAAAGAACAAGAACCCCCAATTGGAGAAACAGCCAGAAGCCACTAAAAGCAGGATAGACCAAACTGAAAAGAAAAATCAAAAGATTATAGAGGAAAATCAGTCCTAAAACACCAGAATTTGGCAACTGGAAGACAATGAACTTGCAAAACAGCAAGAATTAATAAAACAAAGTTGAAAGACTGACAAAATAGAAGAAAACATAAAATATCTCACGGACAAGATGACAGATCAAGAAAACAGATCATGACAAGAAAATTTGAGAATAATTGCTCTACCTGAAAAGCCAGAAATAAACAGAAATATTGAAATCATACTACAAGAGGGTGGGGGGGGGGGGAATAGACATTGAAAGAGTTCACAGAACACCCTCTACACTAAATCCTCAAAAGACAACTCCCGGGAATGTAATTGCCAAATTTCAGAGTTTTAAAACTAAGGAGAAAATTCTACAAGAATCCAAAAAGAGACAATTCAGATACCAAGGAGCACCAATCAGGAACACACAAGACCTGGAAGCTTCTACACTAATGGATCACAAGGCTTGGAACATGATATTCAGAAAGGCAAGAGAATTGAGTCTTCAAACAAGGATCCATCAAAACTGACTATATACTTTCAGGGGAAAGTATAGGCATTCAACAAAATAGAAGATTTCCAAGTATTTGTAAAGAAAAGACCAGAACTAAGTTGAAAGTTTGATATCCAAAAACAAAGATCAAGAGAAACATGAAAAGGAAAACAAGAAAGAGAAGGAAAAGGGGAAAATGTTTTTTATTCAAACTTTCTTCTTTAAGGGCTATAATTAGATCAAATTATATATATACATATATACATATATATTAATATATGGGAAAATGTCATGTGTAACTCTCAAAAATTATATTCATGATTGTAGTAATTAGAAGAATCATTCACAGAAAGAGATTGGGGTAATAAGTGCTATAAGATGATATGCAAAAGAAGAAAAAGGGAGGGGAGAAACAAAGATGGCATCATGAGATACTTATAGAAATAAAATAAATAGGATAATTTTTATTACACAAAGATACGCATGGGAAGGGGAGGGGAACAATACTCTTATAAGAAGGAGAGGAAGAGAGTGCTAATAAGTAATACTTAAACCTTACTCAGTGAAATCAACGCTGAGAGGGAAGAGCATCTAGTTCCATTGGGATCTTGAATTCTATCTTATCCTACAGGGAAAGTGAGAAGGGAAAACTGAAGGGGTTAGGGGGAAGGGAGTACAAAAATGAGGGAGAGTGGGGAGGGAACTTAACAGACCCTCAAAAACAAGAAGGGAACACAAATGGAGGGGCCAGAAAGGGAAGCATATTAAGGGAGGAGATTAGGGGGATTGATTAGAAGTAAACAACTGGCTTAAAAGGATATAGCAAAAGAAGAAAGGACAGAAATAGGAGGTGATGTCAAAATGCTGGGGAATACAAAAGAGACAATCATAACTTTGAATGTGAATGGGATGAACTCACCCATAAAATGAAAACAAATAGGAGAGTGGATTATAATCCAAACTCCTACCATATGTTGTCTACAAGAAACACAACTGAGGTGGGTAGATACTGACAAGGTTATCAAAGGTTGGACATAACCTATTGGGCCTCAACTGACAGAAAGAAGGCAGGAGTTACAATCATGATATCTGACAAAGCCAAAGTAAAAATAGATCTGATTTAAAAGGATAGGGAAGGTAAATAGATCCTGATAAAAGGGAGTATAGACAATGAGGAAATATAAGTAATCAACATGTATGCACCAAATGATATAGCATGAAAATTTCTAAAGGAGAAACTAGTGGAATTTAAGGAGGAAATAGGTAGTAAAACTATACTAGTGGGAGACCTGAACCTACCACTATCAAATTTAGATAAATCAAATAAAAAATAAGAAAGAGGTAAGAGATATGAATAAATCTTAGAAAAATTAGAGTTAATAGACATATAGAGAAAAATAAATAGGGACAAAAAGGAATACACTTTCTTTTCAGAAGCACATGGTACATTCACAAAGATTAACCATGTACTAGGTCATAAAAACATGGCAAACAAATGCAGAAAAGCAGAAATAATAAACACAAGCTTTTCAGATCATAACACAATAAAAATGATGATCAGTAAGGGTACATGGAGAGGCAAATTAAAAATTAATTGGAAATTAAATAATATGATTTTCCAAAATCGAGTAGTTAGATAACAAATCATAGAGACAATTAATAATTTCATTGAAGAAAATTACAATGATGAGGCATCATTTCAAAATATATGGGATGCAGGCAAAGCAGTACTCTGGGGTAAATTTATATCCTTGAGTTCATATATTAACACATCAGGGAGGGCAATGGTCAATGAATTGGACATGCAAATCAAAAAACTTGAAAGCAAACAAATTAAAAATCCCAAGAATAAAACTAAATTAGAGATTCTAAAAACTAAGGGAGAGATTATTGAAAATGAAAGAACGATTGGACTAATAAATAAGACTGGAAGCTGGTATTTTGAGAAAACAAACAAAATAGACAAAGTACTGGTCAATTTATTAAAAACAAGTAAAGAAGAAAATGAAATTAACAGCATCATAGATGAAAAGGGAGAGCTCACCTCTGATGACAAGGAAATTAAGGCAATCATTAAAAAATACTTTGCCCAATTGTATGGCAATAAATATGTCAATATAGGTGATATGGATCAATATTTACAAAAATATAAATTGCCTATATTAACAGAAGAAGAAATAGAATACTTAAATAATCCCATCTCAGAAAAAGAAATTGAACAAGCCATCAAAACATTCCCTAAGAAAAAATCCCCAGGGCCTGATGGATTCACAAGTGAATTCTATCAAACATTCAAAGATCAGCTAATATACAAACTATTTGACATAAGAAAAGGGGGAGTTCTACTAAGTTCCTTTTATGACAACAATATGGTACTGATTCCAAAGCCAGGCAGGTCAAAAACAAAGAAAGGAAACAATAGACCAATCTCCTTAATGAACATAGATGCAAAAATATTAAATAGGATACTAGCAAAAAGACTCCAGTAAATCATCGCAAGGGTTGTTCACTATGATCAGGTGGGATTTATACCAGGCATGCAAGGAGGGTTCAATATTAGGAAAACCATCCACACAATTGACCATATCAACAGGCAAACCAACAAAAATCAGAGGATTATCTCAATAGACACAGAAAAAAACCTTTGACAAAATACAACACTCATTCCTATTGAAAACACTTGTATGTATAGGAATAGAAGGGTCTTTCCTAAAATAATAAATAGTATTTATCTAAAACCATCAGCCAACATCATCTGCAATGGGGATAAACTAGATGCATTCCCAATAAGATCAGGAGTGAAATAAGGATGCCCATTATCACCTCTATTATTTAACATTGTACTAGAAACACTAGCAGTAGCAATTAGAGAAGAAAAAGAAATTGAAGGTATTAAAATTGGCAATGAGAGACCATACTATCACTCTTTGAGGATGATAGATGGTCTACTTAAAGAATCTTAGAGAATCAACCAAAAAGCTAGTGGAAATAACCAACAACTTTAGCAAAGTTGCAGGATACAAAATAAACCCATATAAGTCATCAGCATTTCTATATATCCCTAACACATCTCAGCAGCAAGAATTAGAAAGAGAAAATCCATTTAACATTACCCTAGACAATATAAAATACTTAGGAATCTATCTGCTGAGACAAACACAGGAACTATATGAACACAACTACAAAACACTTTCCACACAATTAAAACTAGATCTAAACAACTGGAAAAACTAACTGCTCATTGGTAGGATGAGTAAATATAATAAAAATGACCATTCTACACAAACTTATTTACTTATTTAGTGTCATACCCATTGAACTACCAAAAAAACTTTTTTACTGAATTAGGAAAAAACATAACAAAGTTCATTTGGAATAACAAAAGATCAAGGATATACAGTGAAATAATGAAAAAAAAAATGTGAAGGAAGGTGGCTTTGCAGTACCAGATCTCAAACTATACTATAAAACAGCAGTCATCAAAACAATTTGGTACTGGCTAAGAGACAGAAAGGAGGACCAGTGGAATAGACTTGGGGTAAGTGACTTAAGGAAGACAGTTTATGACAAGCCCAAAGATCCCAATTTTTGGGACAAAAATCCACAATTTGATAAAAACTGCTGGGAAAATTGGAAGACAGTGTGGGAGAGATTAGGTTTGGATCAACACCTAACACCCTACACCAACATAAACTCAGAATGGGTGAATGACTAGAATATAAAGAAAGAAACTCTAAGTGAATTATGTGAACTCAGAATAGCATACATGTCAGACCTTTGGGAAGGGAAAGATTTTAAAACCAAGCAAGACTTAGAAAAAGTCATAGAATGTAAAATCAATAATTTTGATTACATCAAATTAAAAAAGTTTTTGTATAAACAAAACCAATGTAACCAAGATTACAAGGGAAGTAAATAATTGGAAAACAATCTTCATTACAAAAACCTCTGACAAAGGTCTAATTACTCAAATTTATAAAGAGCTAGATGAATTGTACAAAAAAAATCAAGCCATTCTCTAACTGGTAAATGGGCAAGGGACATGAAGAGGCAATTTTTATTCAAAGAAATAAAAACCATTAATAAGCACATGAAAAATGTTCTAAATCTCTTATAATCAGAGAGATGCAAATCAAAGCAACTCTGAGGTACCACCTCACACCTAGCAGATTGTTCAACATGACAGCAAAGGAAAGTAATGAATGCTGGAGGGGATGTGGCAAAGTTGGGACATTAATTCATTGCTGGTGGAGTTGTGAGCTGATCCATCCATTCTGGAGGGCAATTTGGAACTATGCCCAAAGGGTGATAAAAGAAAGTCTACCCTTTGATCCAGCCATAGCACTGCTGGGTTTATACCCCAAAGAGATAATAAGGAAAAAGACATGTACAAGAATATTCATAGATGTGCTCTTTGTGGTGGCCCAAAACTGGAAAACGAGGGGATGCCCTTCAATTGGGGAATGGCTGAACAAATTGGGATATATGTTGGTGATGGAATACTATTGTGCTCAAAGGAATAATAAACTGGAGGAATTCCATGTAAACAGGAATGACCTCCAGGCATTGATGCAGAGGGAGAAGAGCAGAACCAGGAGAACATTATACACAGAGACTAATACACTGTGGTATAATCTAATGTAATGGACTTCTCCTTTAGTGGCAATGCAGTAATCCTGTACAAGTCAGAGGGATCTAAGAGAAAGAACAGTATGCACATTCAGAGGAAAAACTGTGGGAGTAAAAACATCAAAGAAAAACAACTGCTTGATTACATGGGTCGAGGGGAATATGGTTGGGGATGTAGACTCTGAATGATCACCCTAGTGCAAACATCAACAACATTCTTATCACGAATGTTGAAATTGGTTCTGATCAAGGACACATGTAATACTCAGTTGAATTGCAGGTCAGCTATGGGAAGGGCAGGGGGAGGGGAGGGAGGAATAGAATATGATTTTTGTAACCAAGGAATAATGTTTGAAACTGACCAAATAAAATAAAAAAAAAGGAATACAAAAAGTTTTTTTTAATCCCAAACTATGTATTAGTATCGATTCCAAGGCAGAAGAGCAGTAATGGTTAAGCAATGGGGGTTAAATGACTTGCTCAGGGTCCCACAGCTAGGAGGTATCAGCCCAGTTCTGAACCCAAGACTACTGTCCCCAGGCCTGGATTTCTTTCCACTGAGCCACCTAGCTCACCCTGTGAAAAGTTCCTTGTAGAAGGTGGGATTTTATCTGTCCTATGAGGGAAGTCAGGGAAAGTTAGAAGGTGGAGATGAGGAGGGAAAGCATTCTAGCCACGAGGGACAGTCAGAGAAATGCTGCCAGGAGATGGCATGCCACGTGTGAGGAACTGAGAAGATAACAGAATCATTGGATTAAAGAGTATATGGCTGGAAGTAAGTTATTAGAAGATGGAGAAGAAAGGAAGGAGTTAGGTTATGAACATTAAAAGCTAAAGGGGGGCAGCTAGGACGTTCAGAGGATTGAGAGGCAAGCCTAGAAATGGGAAGTACTGGGTTCCAATTTGACCTCAGACATTTCCTAGCTGTGTAAGCCTGGGCACTTGACCCCAGTAGCCTAGCCTTTACTGCTCTTCTGCCTTGGAATCAATACTACGACAGAAGGTATGAGTTTTAAAAATAAAGGAGAGGGGGAAAAAAAGAAAGAGGAGGGAGCCTGTACCTAGGCATGGCATTCTGAGATGAGCAGTCTAGGGCCCTAACTCATGCATCAAGTAAGCAGCAAGTTCATAAGCATGCAGCAGCAGCTTTGGTACAGCTCAGACCCCAAGAACAGAACAGGGTCTCATTTCCCCCCTCCAGCACTAACATTCTAAAGCCAATTCTGTGCCTGCGTGATAAGCACGCAATATGCATTCATGAGCTTTACTTGTCTTTCACTAACTAGTCTTCAATGCAACATTACAAGATGACAGGCCTTATCTTGTGAAATACTGACTTAGTTTCACACCATATGTTTAAAAGGATTAGTTTTTTCCAGTGCCAAGGATGTTACAGGAGAACGAAATACACTGTTATGATGAGAACCACCAACAGCTCAGTCTGTAACAGTAAACATCATTCAATTTTCCCTTTGTAGCTAAATCTAAAGTGGCACCGCTGATGTTTGCTAACTTTTTTCTAATGCACAATATGGGAAGAAAATACACAAATCTGTGCCTATGCCATATTTTTTTCTATGTTGGTGCTAGTAAATAAACTACCTTGTTATTGTTGTGCAGAATTATGATGTTATTTCAGATATATACACTGTGGTCTTAAGTGTAACATCTGAAACAATTAAAAGGTTGCTCATTTAGTCTCTAATTACCTTTCAATCATTAGTTATCTTAAGCAGTCAACCTAGTTCTGGTTGACCTGTGATTTCATCATTGTGGGTAAACTTTTTCCACCCATGTAGACTATAGTTTTCTAGGTTAGAATCAAGTGGTGGCACAGTGGCATTGGGTCTAGAGTCATAAAAATCCAAGTTCAAATCCAGACTCATATACTTACAATAATAAAATAAACTTGTATTAAGTACTTACTACATGCCAGTCACTGGGCTGTCACATATCAGCTGAGTGATCCTGGGAAAATCACTTAATCTCAGTTTCCTCAAATATAAAAATGGGGATAAAAACAGTTGTTGTGAGGATCAAATGAGATAATATTTGTAAAGGACATAGCACAATTCCTGGCACATAGAGGGTGCTAGTTAAATATTTATTCCCTCTCCTCATATAGGGAACAACTTGTCCCTAACACAGTTTTAGTGAGTTGCTTGGAAAGAACAAGAATTTAAATAAGAACGTGGATGTTGAGCTGGGAGGAATTTTAAAGGCTTTTTAGTCCAATAGCCTCATTTTACAGATGAGGAAATTGAGGCTCAAAGAGGGTAATTGTCTTGGCCAAAGTCCTATAAGTAGTAAATAGAAGACATCAGACCCATCTGAACTCAAATCCAGTTATCTTTTCATTGTACCACATTGTCCAATGTCAGTGTCAGAGGCAGTACTGGAATCCAGTTCTTCCTTACTCCAAAGTTGACTTTTCAAAACAATATGGCACTGTGGATAGTGCCGCAGACTTAGATTCAGGAAGAACTGAGTTCAAATGTGGCCTCAGTCACTAAATAGCTGTGTGATCCAGGATAAATGATTTAACCTTCATCTGCCTCAGTTTCTTCACTTATAAAATTGGGATAATAAAAGCATCCAATTCCAAGAGTTGTGAAGAGAAAATGAGATAATATTCATAAAGCACCATGAAAACCTTTTAAAAGGGGACATAAAGGCTAGCTATGATTATTGGCAATTAATATTATGCCTCTCCATTTGTTATTAGATAGCAGTAAACACTCCTTAGACATGACTCCACATGGCTTAGGATGGAGAAACATAAAAACAGCTTTTTGTTATCTAGTTGATAGATACTCTAATTACCATTTTAGTATGGTTGTGAAAATTCTTGTATCAGTGTTGACTGAAGGTCCTGCCTTCATTTTTTTCCACATTGAGGAAAATTAGGATTCATAAATCTATAAATAGAAAGGCTTCTGCTCTTCTCCCTTTTTTATTGGTGTAATTCTCCCAATAGTAAGAACTACACTAATATGCCTTTGAATAACAATAAAATAATTACAGGTAGGCAAAAATATTTCAATTTTTCTCAAGGCAGGAGAGACTGAGTTTAATGGTATAGACAGAAAAATTAGTCTTAGAGAAGAATAGATATACTTCTGTGACCACAGGGATTAGAATCATAGAATAGTTGGCAGCAAGTTTTTTTTTTTTTTTTGTTCAACTCTCTCTAAAGTAAAGGATCAGACAATATTCAAGAAATCATGGATCGCCAATGTTTCTTACAGTTGTTTGTTTATGGCCATAATCACTGATCATTACTTGTCATTCTACCACTTTGTTTTAATTGAAAAATCAGTCACCAGCATTAGTGAAACTTTTCTCAACATGGTGTACTAAAACAGCAGACCTGGAAAATCCATAGATCACAATGTGTTTTTGGTGGAAATGTTATCAGCAGATTGGTCTTCATTTGCTTCCCAAATTGGAACAATTCTGGGTCTTACTTATATATATAGATCCAGTAAGGGCATGACATTTATCTCTGGTACTCTTTTACATCTTTTTTTTTTGTTTGTTTGTTTCTACAAAGGAAGGTCCCTTGGCATTGGTGGGGACATTCATATTTAGTTTCTTTGTATTTATCTAGAATTATTTTTTGTCCCTTCTTTTCTGCTTGCCAGGATGTCAAGATGTTAATGATTCCTGGTCAGAGCAGTTTTATTTTAATTTTAGACTTTGTAATCCCAGAACTTATCCTAGTTCTTGGCATATAATATATACTTAAGAGATGTAAGATTGTACTGAATTGACTGAATGCAATAATACTGTCTTAAGGTTCAATCTATGATAATATTTCAGTATCATTTTTATACTGCTTGTTGATAGTGCATATTTAAATATGCTAATATTATCTACTAATATTAATATGCTACTAATGTTAATGTTGCTCTTGTGGAAGTAATTGCCACTCCTGTGTAGCTGGCTGAGGAAGATTTTAAAACAAACTTCTAATTAGAAGCAGTTTTAAAAGGGGGAAACTGCTGGGCAAATAAGGCTGATAAGCATTCACTATTACTTCAATTGGCTGTGAAGAAATTATTTTGTAAACTTTCAAGTATTATAAAGTGCTTAGTATGGTGCCTGACAAACATTAGGCACTTAAATATTTATTGACTGACTATATACGGGCTATTATTTTTAGCCAGTCAAATATCAAGCTCATTTGTATATTTGTTGCAACTTTCTTTTCTAGAACCTCCAGGACCTAGTAGACATATAGTAGGACCATTGCTCAGCACACAAGAGAGATTTAATAAATATTAAATTGAATTTCTTTTCCAAAGCTATTGCAATTGTTAACATGCAATTGCTGAATTGAATTTTAAAAAAATTGTAAAAACTGATTATGTGCTATGTGTTTTAGGTTTGGGGTTTATAGAGACTAAAAAAGAGGAAGCAGAAAAATCTCTACCCCCAAGGAGTTTACATTCAGAAGTAGGAGTTTATAGACTCCTGAAAGAGATTTCTGTCCTTATTTTTACAGCTGTGATACAGCAGACTGTTGCAATTAAGAAGACCTTTACTTTTCCCTGTCTTTTCTGTTTAATATACTAACTTTTGCCTAATCATTTAGATTCTCTGGTTCTTTGTTTCCTCATCTGTCTAACAACAATAACAATACCCAAGAAATGAGATAACATAGTCCTTCTTCCAGTGCAATGACACTTTTCTTCTACTCTTAAGAGGCAAACATGGCCAGAATGGGAAGTGCCTGGGGTTAGTAACCTGGCTTCAAATCTGGATTGTGTATAATCCTAGTCCTTTGATTTTGAGCTGGTCATTTAAGGTGTTGGAGCCCTAATTCCTTTATCTGCACTCTCTTTACCTTGCTGTTTTATGGTGAGAACCAAGAGAAATAGATATAGACCTCAAGGGGAATGAAATCTAGGTACAATTCACCACGTCTGTAAATTGTTAAACATCATTTGAAAAGAAAATATTAATGGAATGTTTGTTGTCCATTTTGTTTTATCTTTTAAAAAAATTCATTTGCTTCCCTTTGCAGAGGTCTATGGTGTATGTGCTGTATATTTCAGAGCAGGGTGGTGGCATTTATAGGTGGGGGGTACAAGGAAACTGCAAGAGTATAACGGAAAGACAAAACTGGAACCTTTGGAACGCCTGGACTTCCTTCTTCGAGTTGCGTACGGAAGAAAACCACCCTGAAGAGAGACGGGTTTGATGCTATTATCGAAATACCTGAGTGAGGGCAGAGCCTGGACCTCAGACACTGTCTCTGCTTTAATCCCTTCGAATTCGTCCCGTCCCAGCAAGCTCGAGTCCCAGGGAGGAAGCACCAACTTCACCCCAGTAGTTCCAGGGACCCATTTGGCTCCCTTTGAAGGTGGGACAGACAACCGGAGCATGACGCGGGTTGCGGGGGAAGAAGGCGGGGAAGCGGGGGGCGGATAGTCTTGGTTGACATAGTAACTCTTCATCACTCTGACTCTCTCCAGGGTTTCTCTCTTGAGAGCGAGAGAGCGGGCTTGGCTCTCTCAGTGACCCCGCCTGCCTGCCCCGGCTCTGCCCTGCCCGGGGAAGCAAGGAGTGCTTGTGGCTCCTAAGGTCCGCCGGGTTGGTAGAGGAGAAGCTTAGGCCCCCTTCCTGTCTGGTCTCTGGATTGCCTTGCTGGTCAGGAACCTCAAGCAGCGTGCGCCTATCTCCTCGCATCAGTGCTTTCAACCCTTCTCTACAAGAGTCAGCCAGTTCTGCATTCAGCAGGGCTATAAGGCAAGCCCTCTCTCCAGCACGGGAAGCTGAGACTTCATTTGGAGGTATCTTAAATCCCGTGTTCTGTCCTGAGGACTCTAGGCTGCAGCGAGAGCCAGGGCTTACTGCCCCAGGGTGCTCTGTGACCGTCCTGGCTAAGCACGGGCCATGAATCAGGGCTCTCCCTATGGCCCTCGGAGGGTCTGCACTCCTGGAACCGGGACTCGGCGCAATGAGAGCCAGGACTACCTGCTCATCGACTCTGAGCTATGTGAGGACAACTCCCTACAGCAGCCCACTGCTCTTCCTCCCTATGGCTACTATCCTTGCATGTGAGTGCTGGGCACTGTCCAGGGGCGGGAGTTCAAGAGGTGCGGGCGTGTATGAGCCTAAGTGTGTGTCTTCCTGTATAAAGAAATAGAAAATAAGGCAGAGATAGAGGCAGAGGTGAGATAGAGAGTTAGAGGCAGAGACGTGGTGACAGAGTAAGAGAAGACAGGTAAAGATAAGATATTTGTAGAAAGACATTGACAAGCTGTCTCTAGTAGCTTATTGGTGGATGCGTGTACCTATGTGTGTTTTGAATGTTTTGGCTGCATGTTTATGTGCTTGTGTTCATCTGTACTTAATTATGCTAACTTTCCTCCAACCTTGTTTTGCCACCTGAGGGTGCATTCTGTTGAAAAATAAAAGGACCACATACTGTGCTCTTTTCCAGTTTTTCTTTTCCAGATAGGTTTAGTAGTTAAACAGGAGAGAAGTGCTAGAAGAACTTCTGTAGCTTTTGTGTGCTGGATTGGGTGCTAGTAGAACACTCCCCGTGGGCTGAAATTCGAATCTATACTTGGTCTGTGTCTTCCTTTCCCTACCTCTTATTCTAGGTGGCTTCTTGTCCTGCAGTTGATTCACTGGAGCTGATCAGGTTGGACTCCCCTGAAAATCTTAAACATTGATGGATGAAGACTTTGAATTATATCACCATACACCCAAATATCTTTCCCACCACATTCCTTGGGAAGATAGTCATATTTAAAGCATCTTTTTTGATCATAAGCAAAAAATATCTGTTTGTTGGTCTTGGAAACATTTCCCAAAGATCCAAATCTGTTTTCTCCAGCTGTGGGGTGTCATGATGGGCACAGAGCCCTCATGGTACTTAGAGAGTTAATATAGTGAAATAAAACCTTAGTTTTTCAGGACAAAAAACTTCAGAAGGCCTGGAAAAGTCTTTGGGGTTGATGCCAACATAAGGTCAAGAATACTGGAGAGGGCAGTACCCTTATTCTAGGGATTAATAGTTAGAAGTTATTTAAGGATTTGACTTTGGCAGAAAGAAAACTAGAGAAGATTTTCCTTCTTCCTCCTCACAACTCTCTAGCATAATTATGTATGCCCTTTGGAGACTATGTTTCTTCTTTACCCCCAAAGTGCCCACCCTTTTGTTGGTAATGTTTCCTGATCCTTTACAATGTAGTTTGTTAATAGAAAAGTCTTGCTCTATTTCTGGAAAGACTAAGATAATATCCTCCTATGAGGTATCTGAAAAGCCCTTTGTGATTAATGTGAGGGCACCCAAACTGACTATGGCTTTCTGGAAAGGCAGTTTATACAATGCAGAAAGTGATAAACTAGGCCCCCTGATCAGTGAAAGTGCCTGTATAGTACTTTTACTTCGGATGAAAGTTGATCCTTCTTTTCTGTTTCCAAAGAACCTACTCTCTAAAACCCAGAGTGACCTGGCACCTTTAAAACTGTGGTCTTGAGGCAGCAGTAGTTACTGATTCAGAAATGCTGGCTTAAGATAAAGAACATCAAAGAAAAGTTTTCTTTCCAATTTATTTATTAATACACTATTAGAATTTAATGTATTTCCCATTGCTAGTTGATGATGACTGATTTTTAAAAGTTACTTTATATCATGAAGTCCAAAAATATTTATCCTCTCTAAGGTTACTTTTCATTTACCACAAATGTAATTTCTATACACCTATCAATTTACATGCTATTTCTTAAGGACAGGCACTTTTTAACTTTCTTTGTATCCTCAGTGCTCAACACAATGCCTGCCACTACTTTTTTCTCACTCCAGTCCATCCTCCATTTATCTGTCAAAGCAATTTCCCGAAATCTCAGATTTGACCATGTTATCTCCATACTCAATAAACTTCAGGTCTCTCTATACTCTCAGGATCAAATATAGCTTCTGCTTGACAATCAGCCATAATTAACCCCTTCCCCCCCCCCCGTCAAATTTTCTACACACACACACACACACACACACACACACACACACACACACACACACACAGATCCAATGACACTGGGCTTCTTGTTCATCACAAGATACTTTATTACTCAGCTTTGGACTTTTTCTCTGGTGTCTCTCAGACCTAGAATTCTGTCCATCCTCGTCTCTGCCTCTTGTCTTTCCTGACTTCCTTCAAGTTCCAACTAAGATAATATCCTCCTATGAGGTATCTGAAAAGCCCTTTTTCTACAGGAAGATTTTCCCAATCTTTATTAATTCTAGTGGCTTCTCTCTGCTATTTCCTGTTTATCCCATATATAACTTGCTTGTACATACTTCTTGTTGCCATCACAATTAGATTGTGAGCTTCTTGAGGGCAGAAACTGTATTTTGCTTCTTAATGTATCCTCAGTGTTTATCTTATAACCTCGGATATAGTAGGCAGCATATAAACATTTTTGACTGATTAATACACTGTAAGTATTTAATAAATATTGGTTGATTGAGTGATATCCATTTATTATTCATTTTGCAAAGTACTATAGACTTCCCTATGGGAGGCAGATCTTACAGATTATTTAATACAAATCCTTTAGACTACAGATGAAAAAACTGAGGCCCATAGAAGTTAAATAATTTGCCCAAAGTCTCATAGGCACTAAATGGCAGAGTTAGGATTCAAAATCAGATCATCTTACTGATTCCAGCATTCTTTCTTTTCCCTATTATTTGAAGTACAAGTAGATGAACCTTTAATTATATATAACTTAGTTCAGCAAGCATTTAGTGAACATTTCGATAGGTAAGTTATTTAGCTAAGTTTGAGAGTAACAATATAATAGTTAAATAGTCTGATACCAGTTATCAGCTATCCACGTTTATATAGTACTTTCTTTGCAACATCCATTGGGATAGGTAGTACAACAAGTGTTTTCCCCATTTTACAGGTAAGGGAAATGGGATGAGAGAGGTTAAATGACACACAATTAGTAAGTTGCATAGACTGGACTTGAAAGCAAATTTTTCTGACCCTAAATGCAATATATTCCCATAACTAAAAAAAAATAAGCAAAAAGAATACTTCTTTCATTAGGCTTCACATTGGGGACAATGTTCTCTAGTTATTTATTATCATCTTTGCCACTTTAAATATAACTTTTTACTGTGAGAAATGAATGGTTAGAGTAAATTTTGTGGATTTCAAAGGTATAATTTGAGAGGAAGTTATTCAAAGACCTTAGGTAATTCCTTTGACCACTGACATATTTTTTTTCTTTTGCTTTCTATATGTGTATGTGGTGATTTAAATGGCTTATTTGGTTCTGTCATAATTAACTACATCCTACTTACAGTCTGTTTTCCCCTTTCTCTGGCCCCAGCTCTCACAAAAACTCAATAGAATGTAAACTCGTTGAGGGCAAGGATTATTTTGTTTTTGTCATTGTATCCAAAGCATATAGTCCAGGGCTTTATCAATCCTTGTCAAAATAAATTAAAATGAATAATTGGGGAACAGTTATATGGCTCATAACAATCCTGTGTTTCTATGTTTAAGCTCAAAATCCCCAAGTAGCATAATATTAATGTTAGAGACTTTCTCATCCCTATAAAGGTCCAGGTATGCACTTTGGGCCTATATTTACAACTCAGACATGGAGCCCTTCTGTTCACAAGACACCATTCCCTAGCTTCTGCATTCTGAAGCTGAGAACATAGTTCTTGCAAGAACATAGTTCATAATATTAAGGAATACGATTTTTATTAAATGGAGGGAAACAAAATAAATACTTATTTAAGCAACCTTTACTCACCAAAATTAACACACTCTACATTTATTTTCTGTTCAGGTTATAAGGAATTCAATTCCCTGCCCCACTTGTACTGTCTGGCCCCAGGTCTTTGTTGCCTAAAGAGGATTATGCCAGGGAATGGGGGGGCACCTGTGTTTCTCTTTTTCATTTCAACTTCCCAAAGATCTTCATGGATGGATCCATAGCATATATAACCTTTTCAAATATGGTTTATGAGTTTCTATAGCTTCCTCCAGTTCTTGAATAACAATTCCTTGGTTAAAAAAAATTAAGGCATGTTTTTGTTACCTCTTCACCTCTCCCCCCAATGGGTTGAACTGAATAGCAGAAAGATGAGCAGAAATTACTTAACAAATTGATTTCAAAGAGCACAAGTACATAATGTATGGAAAGAAATTTGAACATTTGCAAATTCCTGTAAAGAATGTTACTTTTACAGAACCCATGCTTTCTAAAGATAAGTTATTATTTTATTTGCTATAGGTTTCTTCATCTTTTAGTTTAGCATCAAAGTTGTCATATTAGTTTATATCTTGGACTCTTTTGGTGAGGTTTAATTTTTTTCTGTGAAGTATCCTGTGTTTTAAACACTTGCATTCTTTTCCTATCAGTCCATTCTTTGTTCTATGTTACTAGCTCATCATCTGTTCCTCATATCCTAGTCATTGTTTTCCCCCAAAAGATTTCCTCTCTCAGTGTACACTCAGTAAGCTTATTTCTCCTTTTTTCCCATGGGCTCAAATACTATTTCTATGAATATGATTCCCAAATCTACATATGCAGCCTTCTCTTCTCTCTTATGCTCCTGTCCTACATCACCAATTCCCTAAATTAATCATCTGAAAGAATTAATAATCCCAACATCAATGATTTCAATGATTTTCTATTATTTCCATGTTAAAAGACATACTCCTCCCTTTTTCTTTTTTAAGTTGTTCATAATATATCTGCAGCCAATTTTTCCAGAGTGATTTCACAATTACTTCCCCTCACATATCTCTTTTTAAACCAAATAGGTCTAGTACATGACATGTCATGTCTCATCTCTGTGATGGAATTCATTTTTTTGACTTCAGCTTTTGGAATCTTGATTTCTTTTGAGGCTAAGTTCAAGTGTCATCTGCTACATAGGCATCCTTGCCTGATCTCTTCAGAGAACAGTGTTCCTCATCTAATCACCTCCCCCACAAATGAGCTCTTTTCAGACCTATGCTTATCTGTGGAAATAGAGCCAGCAGATAATTTTGTTGTCTTGTGGATTAATTGTGCCCAACTCTTTGTGACCCATGACTCCATTTGGGGTTTTCTTCACAAAGATACTGGAGTGGTTTGTCATTTCCTTTTACAGTTCATTTTATAGATGAATAAACTGAGGCAAACAGAGTTGTGACTTGCCCAGGGTAATAATAGCTAGGAAGTATCTGAGGTCAGCTTTGATGGTATTGGGTCATTGATGGTATTTGGTGGTATGAGGTCAGCTTCAGGGCTGGTATTCTATACACTGTACAACCTAGCTTCCCTAGAAAGTAATTTAGGTATCTAGTCTAATCCGTTCCTTTTAAAGATAAGGAATCTGAATACCAGAGAGGTTAAGTGATATGCCAATGGTCACATAGGCATTAATTGATAGTGAGGAGATTTAAATCTAAGTCCACTGAATTAACTCATCTTTCTTCTTTCTCTATATTATTCTGTTGTTCCCTTTCCCTTAGAAAATGTTACAATTTAATACTTTACTTGTGCATATCTAGTGCTTGGCTCACAGCAGGTGCATAGTAAATGCACCTGGATTGAATGGCATATAGAAATTTCCTATTTCTTTCTTCCAGGTATTTACAACTCATTTATGGGTTGGGATAATGCCACATATGGCACTTTTATCTTCCATTCTTATCCTTTCTTAAAAAGAGACAGAAAAACTTTATTGTTTCATTCTTTTTATCAGTTCTTCCATAAGAATGCAAAATATTATGGGATTCTATCAGTTTATATTGGTATTTGTGATTACCAGTTTTTGAATTGAATGGAAATCATAGGTCTAAAGAAGCCCTCAAGCCCCCATATATTAGTAAAATGAGATGTGCACTTAATTTTAAGTAATTATGACAGGTCTCACTTTGAGAAATATTTTTTGCTTTATATATCCCTTTAAAATAGTTATCCTCCCTAGTGAACTTGAAATATCAAATTCATGTGTATGTGTGTGCATAGCACAAGAACACAAATATCCAATAAGCATTTTAATTGATTATGCATTGACAAAATTAATATTTACAAGCAAAGTTTCAAAGATCACTAGCCTGGTATGTTGTGTTATGCTTTGTGGACACAACAATGAAGATACAGGAGATGCCTGACCTAGAGGAGTCTTTGTCTAGGTGATGAGATAGAAAACAAATATGATGAGAAAATAATGAAATAGAATCTGTGTAATATATAATTTAAGTAGAACCACATCAGACAGAGAACCTTTGCTGTCTAGATAGTATTTATATTATGTCAGTGCAGTGCTCCACATTTCAGAAGTTGCTTATTTCAACTGTATACCATACTATAATATGGGTAGTAAGGACCAGGCTTGGATCTCTCTAGGATGCCCCACTGAGGAATTTAGTGGTTCACAAAGCCATTTGTCTTGATACAGGGGAGAGAAGAAGAAAGAGCTACAAGAGTGAGGGTAGGTCACATATCCATAGGTGATAGACCATTTGGTAGCAAAGTGGTGAGATCTTTTCTCTTCTGAAGGGTCCTTCACTGTAGGGTTTAGTTTTAGTGATGTACAAGGTATATTACCATTTAGCTGTGCTGGCTATTCAAAGGGTTCAGTGTTTTTAGCTGACCAGGCTAATTAGCTGCTAGACTTGTTCAATTAGGCCACTTGGTCTTTGTGCTGTTTCCTCACCAATTCTGATGCTGTCAGATTGGGCTGTCCTCTCTGCTGCTGAGGAGCTTGTACTACTGTTTGGCAAAGGCATGTTTTTCAGCCACTGAGGTCTTCTCAGAGTATGGGTCTTTGCTAGATGGGTTGATCCACTGGGCTCCTAGGTTTGCTCTTTGATGGGTGAACTGAGGCCTTTCTTCCCTTCAACCACTAACTTGGTTGGACAGCACCAGGAGCTTTGCAGTTGTGTTTCAGAGCTTTTTCATCTAGGGCAACAATTTGTTCCTTAGGATAGTAAAAAAAAACCAAACAACTTCTTCCTTATTTCCTAAGAAGTGTCAGAAGATGGCAGAAGATTTCTTTTCCCTTCCAACTGATACATTCTTCCCAAGGCAACAGCCCAGTAAGTGAGGTCATGCCATCTTAGCTTCAATTCCCTTGTCTCTAATGTTCACTTGAGAATCATGTGTGTGTGTGCATATGTGTGTGTGTGTGTGTAGGACAAAGGCATGATTATAGTTCAATCATGTTTAATAAATGTCAGAATGCATTGGATTTCCAGATCCTATGAACAACAAGATAGAGGACTAGATATTTTCTCTGATCCCAGCAAACACTTTAACCTCTCCAAAATAAAAATTAGGCACAAAAGGTAATAAAACTACAGCTGTTTCTGTGAAAGTATAAAAAAATATGAATTGAATCTCATTGACCCTAAGGTCACTTAGCACCTCTCCTCCATCTTCCACGCTCGTGGAAAGATTGCATTATCCCAAGGATGGGATATAGACATAACAAAACCCACCAATACACCCTAGTCCCCCTTCCTCTTTCTAGAGCTGTACAGATCTCAACTCCAGGTTGTAGAAAGATAGCCACCATCATTGCAGTTCTTCAGAGAAAAACATGGTAGGTCCATAATCCCATAGTACCAACAATGCAAAACTCTGAATTAACTGTGTTGGAGTAGAAAAGCATGGAGCAGCAACATGGCAGATCACTGAATTGTTGGTGTCTGGCCAGAGAACTAAGAACAAAGAAAAAAAAAAAAAGGAACAAGATAGGATATCAGGACAGGGCACCATTTATATAAGGGATGGGGAGGGAAGAAAGATGTACATTATTTTTGCACTGCAGGTGATAGATTCTACTTTTATAATTGTTACTTCTCTTTTTAACCACTCAGTAACAGAGATACAGCCTCCAAGGAAACTTTCATCGGAGAAGCCAGTCAGAAAGTGACAGTGTTTGTTCACAAATGCCTGAACTGGTTTACTAGATCTAGAAGGCATAATTTTCTTCTGTTATTTCCCTTGTGCATGTGTGATCAAGTCTTTACTTTAAACAAACAAACAAAAAAAGTGAGCCAGTATACACATGTGAGCCTGTATCAAAATAAATTAAATGTCCATGTCCAAGGTGCTACTATAGCTGTCAATGGAAAGCAGGAGGGAAGGTAGGGGGTGATTAAAATTGCAATTGAACTACTATGCAGAAATACTACTTGTGAAGAAAGATGGTTTGTGAAGGAAGATGGGGACCTTGCACTGGGTGTGGCCTGAGGGATGTGGTATTTGTAAAGTCAACTTGTCCTACCTTGGGAAGAGGGGAACTATAACTCCTAGAAGCACCTGGCACCTGGGCAAGTAAGAGAACATGGGCCCAGAGAGGAAATTTTGAGCTAAATGGGTTAGGAGAGATATACAGAGAGGGTACAGATTAATAGTAGGCTGCTTAACTAGAGACATGTTGGGGAATATGCCTTACCATGGAGCACTATTGTCTGGCATCTGCAAACACTGGCATGTGAGAATAAAGCATGGTGGAAAAGGGGGATCTATGAGACATACTCTACAAGGAAATGGTAGAATCCACACAGAGGACAAAGTCTAGAATAGATACCTTGAAAATTTTGATTACATAAAGAATACAAAAAAAGAGAGAGCAGATAGTTTAGAGGGGTCATAAATCAGAGAATGAAAGTCTAGAGTGGATAGAAAAAGAAGATGGATAATAGAAAAACTGAGAGATATCATTTTTGGAAGGGACATAGAAAATGAAATAAAAACCCTAATGAACAGGACTAGTTAAAGAGGAAGAGAGAAAGGAGAAATGTATTTGACTAATTAAGAAGGGAAAAGGAGAAAAAAAGTTTATAAAAAGAGAAAAAAACAGAAGAGAAAAAAGCACAAATAAGCAAAAATCCAAATGGAAAGGGAAAACAAATAAAAGGATGGGATTAGATGTGAGAGTAAGAAAGCTAGGAGGAATAGGCCTAATTAAAAATAATAAAGTAATTGAAGGAACATAGAAGTGTGTTTATAGCAGAAGAGGGAAAACATCATACATTGAAAAATTATTAGAGACAGATGGAGGAAAATATAAGCCCAACTCAAAACTTTGTATATGAATGGATTAAACAGTACAATAAAATGAAAAACCAACAGATTGGATGAGAACACAAAACTATTCAATCTATTGCTTATAAGAAATACATTTAAAAACAGACAGAAAGTAAAACTGAAGAGATGGAAAAAAATTTATAACATCTTAAGTGGATCCAAAACAGTAGAAGGTATAATCATGCTATCTGATAAAGCCAAAACAAACACTTAAGAAGTTAAGAGGGATCAACAAGGAAAAGTATATTATGCTGCAAGAAATTGTAAAAAATAAATCAACATCAGTTGGAAAGTTATACACTTCAAACTCTTTAGCATCCAAATTTATAAAGAAAAAGTTATCTGATCTACAAGAAGATATAGACAGTAAACTGTGACAGGAGACTTCTACTTGTAGGATTTGTTGTTTATTGTTAAAACTATTCAATTAAGCCATTATGTATTATAATTCAAAGAACAGTTATTGTTTTTCCCCTTTAAGGTAATATATGGATTCTTTTGAGTTGTGTTTTGTTTCATATACTTAGAAGTTCTAAATATTTTTCTTGTAGTATTTTCTGCATCATGGTATTCATGTTTTTTTTAAATGTATGTTTTTCTGGGAAATGTTTCTTAAATTGTCTCTGTGTTTCCTGCCTTTGAGATAAATGACTTTTGTTTATATGGAGATCATGTTTTCTTTTAATGTTATTTCCTTTTACTTGTCTTCTTTTAGATTGTCTTTCACTTTATATATTTTTATTTCTAAGATTTTACATGCTTTTTTCTTTTTTTTTTTCTTTTGAGATACTACCTCTGTGAATTCACTTTTTTTTATCATGTTAAATATTTCAGATATGTGGGCCACAAATTCTACTTTTTGTTTTCATCTAATTACTTTCTTTTGAATCAATTTGGATCTCCAGTTGTAGTTCCATGTTCTCTTGGGAAATTTCAAAGTTTCATGTAACATCAATTGTTTATTTAATTTCCTTTGTCTTACAATATTTATTTAGAAGAGTTAAGGGAAATAGGGATAGGATGGGGGAAAGGGCTGTGGGTAAGAAATCAAATTTAACTTGTGGGGAGGTTAAATTATGAGTCTAGAATGGGTCGGATTGGGGAGAAAAGAGTCTTAAGTGGGACCTCTTAGGCTTGAAGTGGGTGGAGGTTGAGGATGAAAATTGCAAATAGCCAGCCTGTGACGATATCAGGGAATAAGTGTATTAGGGGTGTGGAAAATGGCTTGTATATTTGGAATAGTGGGAAAATAGGGTAGATGTGAGGTCTGGGGAATGGGAAAAAATCTTGGGTTTGACATGGGATAAGTTGGACAGAACATCTTCTCAGAGAGCATCCAGATAAGTAGGAGCAGCAGTTGTCTTTGGGATTGGGTACACTATGGCTGCTACCTCTCTTCTGCCTTAGAATCAATACACAGTTGTAATTCTAAGAAAGAAGGTAAGGATTAAAAAAACAACAAGCTGATGCATTTTGACTTTATGAAAGGTAGGGTGTTTGTGGCTAAATATTTTTTTCTCCATTCTTTTAGAAGACAGCTAAAATGGACTAGAGGGGTTGTTATCACTTGGCCTCAGTACTACAGTGTTTCCTGCTCCATTCTTGAGCTTGACATGTATTGGAAGACAAAAGGGGATAATGATGTAAGGACACTGAGAATCAAATAAGAGAATGTAGTTGGAAATGCTTGTCTTGTGCATCCTTGATTACCAGAATTTTTCAAATATGGGTCATGGTATCTTGGACAAATTCTTCTCCATGGTCTATTTCTTTTGTTTATAGCTTCCCAAGTAGGACTTTCTTGCTGTCTGATGAGAAATATCTATTAAAACTAAGGACTTACCTAATTAGAGGAACATAAAGTCACGTGGCCTTGGAAATCCTTCAAAGGGATTGTCTTTACAGAACGGATACCATGATATGGTTTGTTTTCAGCAAGTCGTGTAAAATAAACCTTTGAAGGTTTACTTTCTTCTGTATTAACTAAGAAGATAGAATCATAGCTGTGGTATATCTACTCCAGACCCTTCATTTTATAGAAGGGAGATAGACTTAGTAACTTAGCTAAAGTCACATAGAACTTTGGAGTCAGATCTTCTGATTCTGTCTTGTTGTGATTCACTAGAACAAAATGATAGTATTTTGTTAAGCTTGCTGACAAAGTTACAGATATATTTGTGATTATAGAATGAAATAAAAAGGAGAAAATAAAGCTGGAGATTGCAAAGTCATCCTGAACAGCTTTCGAAAATATAATTTCTTGGAATTACATAAAGAAAAATATCTGGAGGTTTATACCATGACAGTAAAAAATTGTTGAAATCAAAATACTGAAAATTTTTCATTTAAACATATAGCAAGTATGCAATTCATCATGGCTCTACTATTGGTTTGGTAGTTTGTGAAGGGATTATTTAAAAATATTTTATTATTACAGATTTTAATCTAAGCCATAAAGTTCACAACTTTACACTAGAAACCTAAAGTGAGTTCACAGTATAGAATAAGATTTACTTTATTTGTGAGATTGGGCAATTATGTACATTGATGAAATTTTGAATATCTTTTCCCAGTCTGTTTGAATTTAAACAGTTTATTTATAGTAGAACGGCATGCTTGGAAAATATGTGCTTTTATGGAGAAACTTTTCTCTGATTACTAAAGGACAGAAACCTCTGTAAACTAGAAAGTGTATGTTTAACAGCTGATTTCCTGAGCAGTAGTTTTTTGTTTCTATAGTGTCTTGTAATTGAGACAATCTCTACACTTAGTTTAGGTAGGATTGTACTTTTAGGTTCTTTTCTTTCTATCATGTTTTTTTTTTCCATTTAGGAGTATAAATTTAGGGTAAATAGCTACCTTAGATGTCACTTAGGCCGGCCCCCTCAATTTTTCAAATACATCTTTCAGTCTTTTTTGTACTCAAAAAGCTACCATAATAATGTGTTTTCCCCCCTTTTCCAGAGTGTTCAATATTTAAAAATATGTATGAATTTATCATGTGCTCTTGCCACTGTCACTTAAAATATGTGACCTGGCTACACCATAGTAGACATTTTTATTCTCAGAAGTGGAATTCAACAAAACTCAGAGCTCTTGTATCACTCAAAATGTTGGTCTAATTAAAGTAAATCAAAATTAAAATATCATGTGAGCAGGCAGTCATTACATTTTAAATAAACATATATGAGAACTGAAATAAAAGTCAGTGTGGAATATTAAATAAGCAAAGTTCATTCTTCCAAATAAGGATAATCATATTATCCTTTTCCAAACTTATCTTATATGTCTATCTTCTCTGTGCTTTACTTTTCAAGTCAAAATGTGCTATTTACAATCTCCTAAACAATTATTTATAGCAAAAACTTTGCTTTGGGAGCCATAGGTCAACACTATTCATCCTTGTTTTATCATCTGTGATGCCTCTACATTTTGAGGTACTCTTGAGGGAAACTGAGCCTGAAAACCTGTTGTAATTGAAACTAAAAATTATCATTTTGCATTTGAATTTGCCTATGAATTTGCTAGTAGAGTATATAAAGAGACAAACTTGTGACATCTTTAGCCCTATCTTCTCTTTCAATCTCCTGTTCATCTACCCCTTATAGTAAGTTTTTTATAACTTCTCTATACTAATCTTGGGCAGGTAGATGTAGCGGGGGATAAAGTCCTGGTCTTAGAAGGACTTTAGGACTTAGGAAGACTCATGTTCTTGAGTTCAAATCTGGCCTTAGACACTTACTAGCTATGTGACTGGCTATGTGATTTAACCCTGTTTGCCTCAGTTTTGTTACTTGTAAAATGAGCTGGAGAAAGAAACAGCAAACCATTCCAGTATCTTTGCCAAGAAAACCCCAGATGGGGTCATGAATAGTTGAATATGACTGAAAAAAATTAAAACAAATGCCTAATTTTTCTTATGTTTTGACTTTATGTCAGTATTATGCTCAAAAATCTTTTTTTCACACTTATTTTGTACAGAGTAAAGCTTAAATTGTTTTGTCTGAGATTTAATGCACTGTAATCTAGAACCAGGCATATAAGGAAGCACCATAGTGGGTTTGAAAAAATCATTGCATTTGAAGTCAGAGGATCTGGATTTGTTTGTTTGTTTGCTTTTACAGCTCTGCTGCTAACCACTGCCATTTGAAACGTTAACCTCTCAGATCCTCCATTTCCTCACCTATAAAATGATGAGGTCAGGTTAAATGATCTGTAAGGTCCCCTCCAGCTCTAGATCTGAAATTATATGTACCCTTTTCATCCTATTCCCATACTACTTCCTTCTATGTGTTTTATTTTTCAAAGCAAATTATAATATTTTTAATCTTCTCCTATTATTTATAATAAAAAACTGTGCTAAAACTAAAATTGTAATTTCCTGTCTCATATCTCGCTCATGTTCTTGCCTATACCTGTGTAACCAGTAGACCATTCTCGGGGTTTTAGATTTACTTGTACTGGGATAAATCTTGGAAACATCTTAATAATTATTACTCCCATTATGACCATCAGAATCTGGCTCATATCTAGTTCTTTCCAAATAAAGACTCCCAGCTCCTATGTAAGCACTCAGGTTAACGAAATGTTGTATATAGGACAGCTTTTATTTAACTTCACCAAAAATGTAATGGACTCAGAACTGAACGCATACCCAGTTAAAACAAATTCCCGTTTCCTCTCCATTCCCTCATTCAAACTTTCCTGAGAATCTATAGCCTTCAGGACTTATAAAATGCCATTCATAGTCTTCTTTCCTAATCTTTCAAGAGAAAAATAGCTATTTGAAAACAATTTGAGACATAGGACAAAGGAAATTTGTACCTCATCAAGTAAACATATGAGGGACAAATGGTTTCTTCTGGAATAGACCTAGGCACACCTGGAATGTCCTCCTTTCCCCATCTTACTGCTGAATTCTTTGGTATCTTTTACAACCCAAATCACATTCTTTTTCTACCTATGGAAGTTAGAAGATACAATGGATAGAGTATAAGGCCTGGAGTCAGGGTGACTGGAGTTAAGTTCCAGCCTCATATATATACTATCTTGGGGACCCTTCCATAGTCGACGTGCGATTCCACTGGGTATCACATGTGTCCTTGATTTGAACCCACTTCCATGTTGTTGGTATTTGTATTAGGGTGTTCATTTAGAGTCTCTCCTCAATCATGTTCCCTCAAACCCTGTAGTCAAGCAGTTGCTTTTCCTTGGTGTTTTTACTCCCACAATTTGTCCTTTGCTTGTGGATAGTGTTCTTTCTCCTAGATCCCTGCAGATTGTTCAGGGACATTGCATTGCCACTAATGGAGAAGTCCATTACCTTCGATTGTACCACAATGTATCAGTCTCTGTGTTCAATGTTTTCCTGGTTCTGCTCCTTTCGCTCTGCATCAATTCCTGGAGGTTGTTCCAGTCTCCATGGAATTCCTCCACTTTATTATTCCTTTGAGCACAATAGTATTCCATCACCAACATATACCACAATTTGTTCAGCCAATTGAAGGGCATCCCCTCATTTTCCAATTTTTGGCCACCACAAAAAGCGCAGCTATGAATATTCTTGTACAAGTCTTTTTCCTTATTATCTCTTTGGGGTACAAGCCCAGCAGTGCTATGGCTGGATCAAAGGACAGTTTTAATGCCCTTTGGGCATAGTTCCAAATTGCCCTCCAGAATGGTTGGATCAATTCACAAATCCACCAACAATGAATTAATGTCTAGACTTTGCCGAATCCCCTCCAGCATTCATTACTTTACTTTGCTGTCATGTTAGCAAATCTGCTAGGTGTGAGGTGATACCTCAGAGTTGTTTCGATTTGCATCTCTCTGATTATCAGAGATTTAGAACACTTCTTCATGTGCTTATTAATAGTTTTGATTTCTTTGGCTGAAAACTGCCTATTCATGTCCCTTGCCCATATATCAATTGGAGAATGGCTTGATTTTTGGTACAATTGATTTAGGTCTTTATAAATTTGAGTAATTAGACCTTTGTCAGAGGTTTTTGTTATGAAAATTGTTTCCCAATTTGTTGCTTCCCTTCTCATTTTGGTTTCTTTGATTTTGTTTGTACAAGAATTTTTTTAATTTGATGTAATCAAAATTATTTATTTTACATTTTGTGACTCTTTCTTTGTCTTGCTTGGTTTTAAAGTCTTTCCCCTCCCAAAGGTCTGACATGTATACTATTCTGTGTTTACCCAATTTACTTATGGTTTCCTTCTTTATGTTTAAGTCACTCCCCCATTTTGAATTTATCTTTGTGTAGGGTTTGAGGTGTTGATCCAAACCTAATCTAGCTCACACTGTCTTCAAGTTTTCCCAGCAGTTTTGTCAAATAGTGGATTTTTGTCCCAAAAGCTGGGATCTTTGGGTTTGTCATATACTGTCTTGCTGAGGTCATTTACCCTAAGTCTATTCCACTGATCCTCCTTTCTGTCTCTTAGCCAGTACTAAATTGTTTTGATGACCACTGATTTATAATAGAGTTTGAGATCTGGGACTGCAAGGCCACCTTCCTTTGTATTTTTTTTTCATTATTTCCCTGGATATCCTTCATCCTTTGTTCTTCCAAATGAATTTTGTTATGGTTTTTTTCTAAATCAGTAAAAAAATTTTTTGGAAGTTCAATGGGTATAGCACTAAATAGATAAGTTTGATTAGGATGGTAATTTTTATTATATTGGCTCATCCTACCCATGAGCAGTTAATGTTTTTCCAATTGTTCAAGTCTAGTTTTAGTTGTGGGGAGAATGTTTTGTAGTTGTATTCATATAGTTCCTGTGTTTGTTTCGGGAGATAGATTCCTAAGTATTTTATTTTGTCTAAGGTGATTTTGAATGGGATTTCTCTTTCTAATTCTTGCTGCTAAGATGTGTTGAAAATATATAGAAATGCTGATGACTTTTGTGGGTTTATTTTGTAACCTGCAACTTAGCTAAATTTGTTGATTATTTTGACTAGCTTTTTGATTGAATCTCTAGGATTCTTTAAGTAGACCATCATATCATCTGCAAAGAGCGATAACTTGGTCTCCTCCTGGGCATGTCTCTTAAGCTCTGTTTGCTTTAGTTTCCTCAATTGCAAAATGGGGATAATAATAGCACCTACTTCACCAGCTTGTTGCAAGGATGAAAGGCTATATTATTGGAAGGGTACAATATTGCTGAGTTTAACAGGGTGCCTGACACATAGAAGTTACTTAATAAATTCTTGTTTCTATCCTTCCTCTGTTAAACTTTATTATCAGGAACTGATTATCCTCCCCATTTCTAGACTTCACATTGCATTTTGGTTTTCATAGCTTTAGTACATTTATAATATATTATTTTATATTATTACTAACTATCTATATGCTATCTCTATATAAAAAAAACCCTTACCTTTGATAGTATTCTTAGAAAATCACAGATAACCAACTAGAGACCATTTGAAATAATTAACAACTTTAGCAAAGTTGCAGGATACAAAATAAACCCACATAAATCATCATTTCTATATATTACCAACAAAGTCTAGAAGCAAAAGCTAGAAAGAGAAATTCAATTTAAAATAACTTTAGACAATATAAAATACTTTGAAATCTACTTAACAAGAAAAACAAAGGAATTATATGAAAACAATTATAGAACACTTTTTACACAAATAAAACCAGATCTAAACAACTGGAAAAGCATTAATTCCTTATGGGTAGGTCAAGTGAATATAATAAAAATGACAATCCTACCCAAATTAATTTACTTATTCAGTGTCATATTAATGAAGCTACCAAAATTATTTTATAGAACTAGAAAAATATTGACAAAATGCATCTGGAAGAACAGGAGGCCAAGAACAACAAGTGAATTAATTTAAAAAAAATGTTAAGTATGGTGGCCCAGCAGTACTAGATCTCAACCTGTACTATAAAGAAGTCATCATCAAAACAATATGACACCGGCTAAGAAATAGATTGTTGGATCAATGGAATAGATTAGAGGTTAAAGACCTGAGTAATTGAATGTTTGATTAACCCAAAGATCCCAGCTTTTGGGATAAGAACTCAGAATTTGACAAAAACTATGGGGAAAACTGGAAAATAGTATGGCAGAAACTATATATAGACCAATATCTCACCCTCTATACCAAGATAAGATCAAAATAAGTATATTATTTAGACATAAAGATGATGCCATAGATAAATTAGGGGAAAAAAAGAATAGTTTGCCTGTCAGATCGGAGAAGGAAAGAATTTATGACTAAATAAGAACTAGAGAACATTATAAGATTAAAATAAATATCAACTATATTAAATGAAAAAGATTTTGTATAAACTAAGACTAGAAAGAGAAAAAACAAAATAGGAAAAAAATTATAACAAATTTTTCTGATAAAGGTCTCATTTCTCAAATATTTATAGAAGTAAGTCAAATACATAAGAATTCAAGCCATTCCCCCAATAGACAAATGGTCAAAGGATATGAACAAGAATTTCATATGAAGAAATCAAAGATATCAATAATCATATGAAAAAATGTTCTAAATCACTCTTGATTAGAGAAATGCAAATTTAAAATAAACACCTCAAAGGGACCATTTCACACCTGTCAGATTGGTCAATATAACACTAAAGGAAAGTGATAGATGTTGAAAGGCGTGTGGCAAAATTGGGATTCTAATGCTTTGTTGGTGGAGTTGTGAACTGATCCAACCATTCTGGAGGGCAATTTAGAAGTATGTCCAAAGGGTTATAAAACAGTGCATACATTTTGATCCTGTAGTACCACGATTAGATCTGTATCCCTAAGATATTTTAAAAGGGGGGAAAGATATTCTTGTATGAAAATATTTATAGTATCCTCTTTCGTAGTGGCAAAGAATTGGAAATAAAAGGGATGTCCATCAATTGGAGAATGACTGAACAAATTTTACCTTCTGTCTTAGATTTGATACCAAGTATTGATTCCAAGTCAGAAGAGTAGTAAGGGATTGGTATTTGCGGTTAAATGATTTGCCCAGGGTCATATAGTTAGGAAATATCTAAGGCTATATATCTCCTTTTTAAATTCTTAATTCCTTTAGAACAAAGAAGGGTATTTAACTGATTTTTGTATCTTATTCCTTTTTCCCAACTACCCATCTTTTGTGCTATGTAATGGGACTTAATTAACATCTGTGGAATTAAAATAGACAATAGAAATTTATTCTTTTCATGATTAAATTAGTCTCTCCTAATGAATTTTGTGTTAAATATTTGAATCATTTCAATCTTAGAGTAGAAGTTATAAAGGGTGGATAGTAGACAGTGGAGAGTTCCTTCTAGAATCTTGATTTGAAGAGAGCAACTAGGGTAGCCATGTCATAATTCTGCCCCTCATTCCCCATTCCCTGAGGTCTACTCTTCTCCTGTTACCAGTTCTAATATTCTGTGAAAATCTAAGGTATTTACAATCTCCTTTTTACTAACATAACTAAAAAAAAAACTGTTCTCATTATTTATGTAGGGGCTTTAGATGATAAGAGGATATAAAAAGCGAACAATCAATTAAGAAGATAGCAGTGATGGTTGTGTTTTCAATTTCTTAAGACTAAGTAGAACAAATTTAGGCTAATGGCTTAGGAAGTATGCATCTAGGGATAATAATAAATAATAAGTAACATTAATATGTATGCCATAATATGTGCCAAACTAAGCACTTAACAAATATTCTTGGATTTAATCATTACAACAACTCAACCCTGGGAGGTAGGTGCTGTTATTATCCCCATCTTAATGTTGAGGAAAAAGGCAAACAGGTTAAGTGACTTGCTCAGGGTCACATAACTAGTAAGTGTTGGAGGTTGGATTTGAACTCAGGTTTTCCTAACATCAGGCCAAAATTTCCATTTACTGAACAACTTAGCTGCTTAGAAGATAAATTGATGAATATCAATAAAGATCAAAGGGAACCTTTGAACTTTATTGGTGTAAGGAGCTCCTAGAAGGGGCAATTCTCTTTTCCACTGTAGGTGGTACTTTTTATTTTCTTGAGATGCCTTTAGCATTGAGAGTTTGTGATTTATCCAAAATCATCCTACCTTTTATAGGAAGCAAAGCTTTCCCAACCTCTCTTAATTCTAGGGCCTTCCCTCTGTTAATGATTTCCTATATACCTTGTGTAAGCTTGTTTTGTATATATTTGTTTGCATATTGCCTCTCCAATAGCATTGTCCATCAACTGGAAAACGGCTGAACAAGTTGTGGAATATGATTGGGTTGTTGCCTCAGGGTGCTATAAGAAGTAATGAAGGAGATGGTTTTAGTAAAAGCTGTTATGACCTATATGAACTGATGCAAAGCAAAGTGAGCAGAACGAGGAGGTCATTGTACACAGTAATAGCAATATTGTAATCATGATTGACTGAGAAAGACTTGAGTACTCTGATTAATACAATAATCAAAGACAATTCAGGACTCATTATGAAAATTACTAGCCACCTCCAGAAAGAGAACTGATGAGCTCAGTGAAAACTGAAGCATAATTTTCTCATATTATTTATTTTGTTTGGTTGTTTTTTTTCAACATAGATAATCTGGAAATATGTTTTGCATGATTTCACATGTATAATAAATATCATATTGCGCATCTTAGTGCACAGGTAGGGGCTGGAGAAAGAGAGATTTGGAACTCAAAAATTTCTTAAATATTAAAACAAAAACAAATAAAAAGAAAATTAAATTAAGTAAGCAAAATCAAAAGAATAAAATACACAATGACTAAAAAATAATCACTAAGGACAATATTATGGCTCAGTAGCCCAGATTTTGGTGACAAGTACTAAATTATCCATCTAAATAGCCCCAGTTAATTCATGTAATTCCCTGTACAAAAAATTATCTTGGGGGGATGTGAATTGTTGTATATCATAACCTTATATTTCTGCCATATACTCTAAGTATAAACCAGGTCAGATTATCAGTAATGAATTGGAAAGAGTATCATAAATTCACCTAAAGTATAGCTTCCATATAATAGAGATATGGACAAATCCTTAAGACTGAAGTTTTATTTTGCTTATTTTTTTGGTTTTAGTTTCTTGTTGAGAAAATGATGTGGTATCTTTGCCTTTGTTTCATAATCTGTCAGTCACTTAGTCAACAGGCATTTATTAAACAATTTTATGTACCAGTCATTTGCCTAATTCTGGGGTTATAAAAAAAGACAAAAATAATCCCTTCCCTCAGAGTCCACTTTGTTTAAATCTTCAAGTTGTCACAAAAATATTCTTCATAGACAATAATTTGACAAGAGGTTCTGGGGATAGTATTTTTTGAAGGGACAGACCTTTGAACACTTGAAGTTGCTTCCTCTTCTGAGAGCAGTTTCAGCATCTCTAGAAACAAGGAAGTTTCACCCACATCCACTGCTTAGCAATAAGACTCAGAATGCTCTTGAACAACTTTCTATCTCCATGTGACTCACAAGTTCCTTTCCTGCATTTTGACATATCCGTGTCTTAGATGTTTTCCCATTTCAAATCTATAATTTATGGCAAACTGTTAGAATGTCATATAATAGAAACTTTCCAAGTTGACCTCACTTGAACACCCTCAGTACTGTACAGAATCTCTTTGTAAAATACATGAGTGTCTTTCTTCATTCAAATTTTTAGAACAGGTAAAGGATTATAATTCATAAATCATAAATTTTGACCTGGAAGGGACCTTAGAGGTCTTCAAGTACAGTCTTCTTATTTTACAAATAAGGTAACTGAGGGCCAATAGGTTTAGTAATTTACTCAAGGTCACAGAGCAACAGTGTAGCTGAGATCTGAAGGCATTTGGTACTATATATAGGACCTAGCCATTTTCCTACCTTCTCCTGTACCTTTAACTTTTCCCAAGGAATACACAGAGACCTGAAGGGGCTACACTTTTGGTATTCCTCCTTATCTAAACCCATTCTTAAAAGTAGGAGGCAAGGAAAGATCTTGAGTCCAATTTCCATAGCTTTCTTTTTATAATCTGAAGAAAGACGGGTGGCTTTGACTGAGTGAATTATAGCTTGGGAGCTATTCCCTCTCTTCCTCCTTCCCTCCTACCTACCTGGGTTATACCTGGCATATGCTACATCACGACAATGGACTAGGCTGGTCTAGCTTTAAAATATTTTGTTTACAAAAAGGATTCACCATAGAGTTTCTTTAAATATGGAGTCATTTTTAAAAATGATCCATTAAGGTGGAGCATTTAAAATATTATTTGTTACTCATGTCTGATCTGTTAGCTTCCATGTCATAGAACTCTTTTGTTTTTCCTCCTTCTTTTCTAACTTTTTTAGACAGTTGTTTCCTGAAGGTGTCTATAGTTCTTTTGTTTTCCACTTTTCTTCTTTGACATTTTATTCACTGCCATAGATTTATCAGCTCTATGAAGAAGATCCACAAATCCATTATCTGTAGCTAACGTTTCTTGACTAATCTATAGACCTGCATGTCCAACTGCCTGCTAGTGACCTCTGTCCAGATATTCTACTGACATTTCAAACTCAATACATCTGAGGCTAAAATGATCCACCCCTTTATTTAGAACAAAGGTACCACCATTTTCCCTATATTTGTTACCTATATTTGAAGTTGAAGTGGTGGCAGACATTTTATCCCACATATCCAATTAATTACAAAGTCCTTTTAATAGGCATCTGCAATGCCTCTAGTAGATTTTGTGTTAGAAGCTGCTGAGAAAGCAGCTGGAACTGGGCATTAAGAAAGTATCTATCTCTTCATTCCTGGTTTATAGCCTTATTACGTCTTACCTAAACTACTAAAATACTAGTCTAATTGGTTTCTTTGCTTCTAGGCAAACACTTTTAGCATTCCGCCATATCTATGTAGCCAAATTTTTCTTCCTCAAAATATAATATTCTTGAAAATAAATTTGCTGGAGGAGGAGTCAAGATGGTGGTGTAGAGTTAGCGAAAGTTCAGACCTCTGAAAACCCTCCCTTACTAATTAAAAACCAAATAGTCCCAGGGGAATGAAAACCAAACCTAACAACAGGACAGAGCCAAGGAACCTTCTTGCTGGACTCAACTTAAAAGGCATGCCCCCTAAAGGCCTGAATTTGAGAACTCTTGGGTTTAAGGGGAAGGAAGAAGGAAGGTCCCAGGACCCCTCCCTCACCTACAGTACTGAGCCTCCATCAGTGACTGGAATCTCTGAGCAGGCAAGGGCACTAGTCTGAAGGGAGTATCTTGTGGGCAAAGCTGAGCTAGGATCAGGACTTTGATCACAGGCTGTGGAGAAGCAGTTGGAGAAGGAGCACAGAGCAGGAAGCCTAGTCTCAGCCAAGACACTCTATATTGCTCCCCATTCTTCCCAAGGTTTTAGCCTCAGGGCACATCCAGCTCTGCAAGTTCAACTCTGCTGGGATTAATCTTATTAAGCTTTCATAGGGCAGGGAAGCTCAAGCTCCAACACCCCTCCCTCACAGACTGCTCTGAGAGCCTTGCTAATTTCCAAGGGTGAGGATTGACCAAAAAGCCCAAACCCAGAGATCCAGCACATAATGAGAGGAGCAAGAGTACAGGTGACTACGGGGGGGGGGGGGAAGAAGGGGGCAAATATGAGCATACAACAGAAAAAGAAAAAGAAATTATAATTGACAGATTCTATCCAGGCAATGAACAAAGAGCTAATGTAACTTTCATCAAGGAACATCAAGCAAAAACACAGAAATTCCAGTGAATTGGACACAGGCTTTGGAAGAATACAATAAAGAGAGACTGAAGACAACTGAGACAAGAACTTAAAAAGCAAGATAAGTCATCTGGATAAAGAAAATAGTGTCTTGAAAGTCAAAATTAATCAGCTAAAAATGAGGCAAAGGAGATGAAAGATGAGACAAAGAAGATGAAAGATAACCTTCAAAGAAAATCAGACCAGAAGGAGAAGGATGACCAAAAAGCCAGGGATGAAATTCGGTCTTTAAAAACCAGAATACCTCAAGGCAGCAGGACACTATAAAACAAAGTTTAAAAAAATGAAAAAATTTAGGAAAATATGAAACACCTCATTCACAAAACAGAAGGTTTAGAAAACCATTCAAGGAGAGTCAACTTAAGAATAATTGGTGTACTGAAAAAGCATAACAAAAGAAAAAGCCTAGACATCATTCTAGAGGAAATTATCCAAGAAAATAGCCCCGACATTCTAGAACAGGAGGGAAGAATGGAGATTGAAAGAAACCACAGATCACTTCCTATACTTAATGCCTAACTGACAACAAACAGGCATGTTATAGCAAATTCAAGAACTATCACACCAAGGTAAAATATTATAAACTACTAAGAAGAAGTCATTCAAATATCATGGAACTACAGTGAGGATAACACAAGATCTATCTGTATCTACAATGAAGGACCAAAAGGCATGGAATATGATAATCTGGAAAGCAAGGGAACTAGATCTAGAACCAAGAATCAACAACCCAGCAAAACCTACTATATTCTTTCTTACAGGGTAAAGTATGATCATTTAATAAAATAGAAGAATTCTAATCATTTGCAAAGAAAAGATGAGACCTGAACAGAAAATTTGATGCCCAAAGACAGGAACTGAGAGAATGATCAAAAGGTAATTAAGAAAGGGGGGAAAAACAAAACAAAACAAAACAAAAAACCAACTTTTTTAAGGGATCCAAATTAGTTAAAATGATATGTATCCCTATAAGAAAAGAGGATATTGGTAACTCTTAAAAACTTATCACCAGGGTAGCTATAAGAATTATACTTAGAGGGAATAGTGACAAATTGTATAGGATGAAATGCCAAGAAATAAATATGTATATGGATATATGTATGCATAAATATATGTATATATACACACACATAACTAGAGTTAAAAAGAGGTTAATATTAAGAGAAATGGGAAAAAAACAAAATGGGGTAAATTTATATGTCACAAACAAGCTCATGGCAGGAGTGAGGGGGAGAATATCAATACATTAGAAGGGTAAAGAGGTTGGAAATATGAAATACTCAATTTTTATGTGCATTAAAATTGACTCAAAGAGGGAACAATCCAATATATTGTGGCAGAAAATTGATTTGTGCCCTATAGGGAAGTAGAAGGATAACAAAAGGACTGGTGGGGAGAGAAGCAATACAGGGAAGGGAGAGGTTGGGGTGTAGTTTAAAAAGACTGTAAAGAAAATAAGAAGGGAATAAGAAGGAAGGGGTAGAAAGGGAAGTAAAATAAGGGTGGGAATTAGAGGGACTGGTTAAAAACAAAACAGTGGTAGAGAAGGAAATAGTGAAAGAAAAAAGAGCAGGACTAGGAGAGGAAATCAAAATGCTGGGAAATACACAGCTGGTGTAATCATAACTCTGAATGTGAATGGAATGAACTCACCCATAAAATGCAAGTGAATAGCAGAGTGGATTAGAATCCAAAACCCTACCATATTCTTTCTAAAAGAAACACACATGAGGAAGGTAGACACACATAGGGCAAAAGTAAGAGGATGGAGCCAAATCTATTTGGCATCAACTGAGAAAAAGAAGGCAGGAGTCACAATCATGATATTTGACAAAGTCAAAGTAAAAATAGATCTAGTCAAAAGAGAGAGGGAAGGTAATTACATCCTGATAAAAGGCAGCATAGACAATGAGGAAATAACAGTACTCAACATGTACGCATCAAATGGCATAGCATCCAAATTTCTAAAGTATAAACTAGTGGAGCTCAAGGATGAAATAGATAGAAAAACTATACTAGTGGGAGACCTGAACCTTCCTCTATCTGAACTAGATAAATCAAACCAAAAAAATAAATACAAAAGAGGTAAGACACTTGAATGAAATTTTAAGGAAAAAAATAGAGTTAGTAGATATGTGGAGAATAATAAATAATGACAAAAAGGAATACACCTTCTTTTCAGTAGCACATGGTACATTCACAAAAATTGATTATGTACTAGGGCATAAAAGCATTGCAAACGAGCAAAAGAGCAGAAATAATAAATGCAATCTTCTCAGACAATAATGCAATGAAAATAATAATTAGTAAGGGTACATGGAGAGACAAATCAAAAATTAATTAGAAATTAAACAATATAATTCTCCAAAATCAGTTAAAGAGCAAATCTTAGAAACAATTAACAATTTCATTGAAGAAGATGACAATGATGAGACATCCTTTCAAAATCTATGGGATGTAGCCAAAGCAGTACTCAGGGAGAAATTTATATCCTTGAGTTCATATATTAATAAACTAGGGAGGGCAGAGGACAATGAATTGGGCATGCAAATTAAAAAACTAGAAAGTGAACAAATTAAAAAATCTCAGATGAAGGGGGCAACAGGGTAGCTCAGTGGATTGAGAGCCAGGCCTAGAGATGGGAGGTCCTAGGTTCAAATATGGCCTGAGACACTTCCTAGCTGTGTGACTCTGGGCAATTCACTTGATCCCCATTGCCTAGCCCTTACCACTCTTCTGCCTTGGAACCAATACACAGTATTGACTCCAAGACGGAAGGTAAGGGTTTAAAAAAAAATTCTCAGATGAAGACTAAATTAGAGATCCTAAAAATCAAAGGAGAAATTTAAAAAATTGAAAGTCAAAGAACTATTGATTTAATAAATAAGACTAGAAGCTAGTACTTTTAAAAAACAAATAAAATAGATAAAGTACTGCCCAATCTAATTTAAAAAAGGAAAGAAGAAAACCAAATTGACAGTATTCAAGATGAAAAGGGAGACCTCACCTTTAATGAAGAGGAAATTAAGGCAATAATTAGAAATTATTATGCCCAATTATATGTCAATAAATATGGCAATCTAAGTGATATGGTAGAATATTTACAAAAATATAAATTTCCTAGACTAACAGAGGAAGAAAGAGAATACCTAAACAACCCCATATCAGAAAAAGAAATTGAACAAGAAATTGAACATCAAAGAACTCTCTAAGAAAAAAATCCCCAGGACCAGATGGATTCACAAATGAATTCTATCAAACATTCAAAGAACAACTAATCCCAATAGTATACAAACTATTTGAAAGAATAAGCAAAGAAGGAATTCTGCCAAATTCCTTTTATGACACTAATATGGTACTGATTCCAAAGCCAGGCAGATCACAAATAGAGAAAGAAAACTGTAGACCAATCTCCTTAATTAATATTGATGCAAAAATCTCAAATAGGATACTAGCAAAAAAACTCTAGCAAGTCACTACAAGGGTTATTCACTATGACCAGGTATGATTTATACCAGGAATGCAATGATGGTTAAATTTTAGGAAAACTATCCACATAATTGACCATATTAACAACCAAACCAACAAAAATCACATGATTATCTAAATAGATGCAAAAAAAAAGCCTTTGACAAAATACAGTACTCAATCCTATTGAAAACACTAGAAAACACAGGAATAGAAGGGCCTTTTCTAAAAATAATAAACAGTGTATATCTAAAACCATCAGCAAACATTATCTTCATTGGGGATAAACTAGAAGCCTTCCCAATAAGATCAGGAGTGAAACAAGGATGTCCATTATCACCTGTATTATTTAACATTGTACTAGAAACACTAGCAGTAGCAATTAGAGAAGAAAAAGAAATTGAAGGTACTAAACTAGGCAATAAGGAGACAAAGTTATCACTCTTTGCAGATGACATGATGGTCTACTTAAAGAATCCTAGAGAATCAACTGAAACCTAGTCAAAATAATCAACAATTTTAGCAAAGTTGCAAGATACAAAATAAACCCATATAAGTCATCAGCATTTCTATATTTTTCCATCACATCTCAGCAGCAAAAATTAGAAAGAGAAATCCCATTTAAAATATCCCTAGACAATATAAAATACTTAGGAATCTATCTGCTGAGACAAATATAGGAACTATATGAACACAACTACAAAACACTCTCCACACAATTAAAAATAGATCTAAACAATTGGAAAAACATCAATTGTTCTTGGGTAGGATGAGCTGACATAATAAAAATGGCAATCCTACCCAAAATAATTTACTTATTTAGTGCCATACTCATTGAACTAGCAAAAAACTTTTTTTTTACTGAATTAGAAAAAAAAAATCATAACAAAGTTCATTTGAAAGAACAAAAGATCAAGTATATCCAGGGAAACAATGAAAAAAATGTGAAGGAAGGTGGCCTTGCAGTCCTAGATCTTAAACTATACTATAAAGCAGTGTTCATCAAAACAATATGGTACTTGGTAGGAGACAGAAAGGAGGATCAGTGGAATAGACTGGAATAGCTGTGAGGTTAGTGACCTCAGCAGAACAGTCTATTATAAGCCCAAAGATCCAAGCTTTTGGGACCAAAATCCACTATTTGACAAAAACTTCTGGGAAAATTGGAAGACAGTGCGGGAGACATTAGGTTTGGATCAACATCTCATACCCTACACCAAGATAAAGTCAGATCTGGGTGAATGACTGGAATATAAAGAAGGAAAATATATGTAAATTCGGTGAAAATAGAATAGTATACCTATCAGATTTATGGGAAAGGAAAGATTTTAAAAGCAAGCAAGAGTTAGAAAAAATCACAAATGTAAAATAAATAATTTTGATTACATCAAATTAAAAAGTTTGTGTACAAAGAAAACCAATGCAACCAAAATTAGACAGAAAGCAGCAAATTGGAAAAAAAAATCTTCATAACAAAAACCTCTGACAAAGGTCTAAGTACTCAAATTCACAAAGAGCTAAATCAATTGTCCAAAAAATCAAGCCATTCTCCAGTTGATAATTGGGCAAGGGACATGATTAGGCAATTTTTAGTTAAAGAAATCAAAAATATTAATACGCACATGAAAAAGTCTTCTAAATCTCTTATAATCAGAGAGATGTAAATCAAAGCAACTCTGTGGTACAACCTCACACTTAGCAGACTGTTCAACATGACAGCAAAGTAAAGTAATGAATGCTGGAGGGTATGTGGAGAAGTTGGATCATTAATTCATTGCTGGTGGAGTTGTGAATTGATCCAACCATTCTGGAGAACAATTTGGAACTATGCCCAAAGGGTGTTAAAAGACTGTCTGCCCTTTGATCCAGCCATAGCACTGCTGGGTTTGTACCCCAAAGGGATAATAAGAAAAAAGACTTCTACAAGAATATTCACAGCTGCACTTTGTGGTGGCAAAAAAGTTGGAAAATGAGGGGATGCCCTTCATTTGGGGAATGGCTGACCAAATTGTGGTATATGTTGGTAATGGAATACTATTGTGCTAAAAGGAACAAGAAAGTGGAGGAATTCCATGGAGACTGGAACAACCTCCAAGATGTGATGAAGAGTGAGAGGAGCAGAACCAGGAGAACATTGTACACAGAGACTGATACACTGTGGTACAATCGAATGTAATGGACTTCACCATTATTTGCAATGCAGTGATCCTGAACAACCTGGAGGAATTCATGAGAAAGAACACTATCCACAGTCAGAGGCAAAACTGTGGGAGTAGAAACAGAAGAAAAACAACTGCTTGATTCCATGGGTCAAGGGGGATATAATTGGGAATGTAGACTCTAAATGAACATCCTAGTGCAAACATTGACAACATGGAAATAGTTTCTGATCAAGGATACATATAATACCCAGTGGAATTGAAAGAGATTCCCTATGGGAAGGGTTGAGTTAGGGGAGGGAGGGAAAGAATAGGATTCTTGTAACCAAGGAATAATATTGTAAATTGACTAAATAAAATAAAAAATATATTAAAAAATAAATAAATTGCTCATTTGAATTTGTTCAACCATGTTCCAAATCCCTCAATTATTTTACAATGACTTCTGAAATATAGTCCAAACTTAACCTGGCATTCAAGTCCATTAATAACTTAGGTTCAAACTACTTTTCTTATTTGATAGTATATACTCAAGCATAATGTAACTCACACTATCTAGAAATGTTGTTGTGTTTTCTAAAAACTCTTATGCATTCCTGTCTTTTTGCCTTTATCAGGATGAGGTTATTGTGGAAGGGGAGCTTTGCTGTATTCTACTAAGGGATAGGCATCCTCCACCATTCTGCGTGTGTCACTACTTTAGCTTTTATAGCTCTAGATCAAATGATGTTTCTTCCATCAAACTTCATCTTCTCTTTCTATATGCAATACTCAGCTAATTTAATGTCATTCAGAATTTGCTTAAATATTTTTACAGAACTTTTATTTTTATTTATTATTTAGTTATCTATTTATTTATTAGTTATTTATCTGGATCTCCAACAAAGTCCCTCCTGATGCAGCATTGTAGCATGGAGGCAATCCCTGGATCTTAAAAGTCCATTTCAATGGGGCACAAATTCTAATAGTTTTTATCAAGCTAGCCTGGTTTTGAGTTTAAATGTGGTGATGGATTATTTGTCTACTGGCCAAGGACCATCCTAGCTAAACTTGGTTGCTCGTCAACAGATTGGCTTTAAGGCAATGAATATATTTGGATAAAATAGCTTACAAAATGATTAAGTCAGGTATTTGTGTCAGTGGAGAAAGAACTCAAACTGTTATTAATCACAAATCCTTAAAATAGTTAAGTGTATATTTTTTACACATACATAAATGTGTTCATATGTGCAGTATGTGCATGTGTGTATACACTAGAGATGATGTAAAACACTGCCTGTGGATTTGACCCAGAAAACTTCCATGTGTGCCCCCCAAATTAAAATACAACTGGGAAATATTTAACAAAATCAACAGAAAATGCAATGATATAGATAGAATTCACTTGTAGTTTCCTAAGTCCATATGCAGCCCCCAGCAATCTCTTTCTACTTGAGTCTTACACCACTGTTGTAAATACATAGACCTCTTCTCCTAGATTATAAGATTAAAGGTAGTAATTGAGTGGTATTCATTTTTTGTGTTTTTATAGAAGTAACACAATGCTTTGAATGTCATGGTTGTTCAGTTGTGTCTGTTTCTTTGTGACCTCATGGTCACATGAGGTTTTCTTAGCAAAGATACTGGCGTGGTTTGCAATTTCCTTCTGCAGAGGATAGAAGCAAACAGAGGTTTGAGTCTCTATTGTGGTCATATCTGAGAGGAAATGACTTAGCTTCAGAAACAAGTATGAAACAGGTAACAACTAACTATGACTGTGAGCCTATGAACATACTCATCCATATTGCTGTTCTTTGGCTTCAAAGTCTTGAGCTATTTACTAATGCAAATATGAAAAGTGTGGCTTGCTCTGCCTGAGATTCTTTTCTGTCCCTACTCAAATGTTCTCTCTGGATATACAAAATAAAGGCTAAGATTCTTGCTGAAAGCTACACTTGCTTCTTCCCCGTGGTACATCCACAACTACTTTCCTAGTAGCTACTGAATCAGAAGTACGATCATTCTCCAATTTGATATGTTTAAGAAGCATACCAGTCCCTAGTGACCATGTCTGAATTTAGGAATCCTTTGGGGAAAAATGGAAAATTGAGTACATAATAATATTTTAGGTAATAGTATCCTTATATCCTATCCAGTGTACACCCACAAATATTTCTCACAATTCTGCACACAAACCCCTCTCTTCTAGTTAGCATAGGTATCATTGTTATTCCTCCTCTACTTTCTTACCAACATATATAAATCATGTCAGTTTCTATGCCTTTACTTTCTAGCATCCCATCTTACCCACTCTCCAACAACAAACCTTGCCACATACATCACCCTCTGAAGTAGGTAATTAACATTATTATCCCAATTTTTCTACTGGGGGAAAATGGACTCAGGGAGCATTTAAGTAACTTGAGATCAGTCAGCTAGCAAATAGTGCAGGTGAGATTCAAACCTAGGTCTTTTGATTTTTTTCCACTATTGATACTGCCTCTCCATAGTTAGAAGTGCCACCTATGAGAATTAGAAATTATAGGCAAGTTTTGTGTTGGCAGGAGTTTCATAGCAGTAGTTTCCACACCAACAAAATATTGACCACCTCTAAAATACCAAAGTCATGAAGGACATATCATTTTTCACATCTTGTTTCTGTATTCTGTTCTTGGATTCTAATTCTTTCTGGTGATGCCAAATTTAATGGTCAAAAGATATAAATGAATGGAGTGTTAATTTTGAGCAAGTTGTAATAGAATTTTGAGCAAGCTGTCACAGGGAAGGAGCTAGATGGGGTCAATCAACAGATTAAAACGAGGAAGGAAATAATGAAGCCCACAAATAAATTAGAGCAGTGATGGTGAACCTTTTAGAGTCAGATACCCAGTCCCATGCCCAGACTGAGAGTTGTGCCCATCCCCAGTCCCCAGAGATGGTATGCCTGGCCCTCCCGCCATTGAATGTTGGGTATGCTCTGTCCCCACCGTTACCCTACACAGTGGAAGAAGAAAGAACTCCTGTGGGGCTACTGGGAGGAGGGGTGGATGGTGTGAAAAAATATCATAAGGCATGGTGGAGAGGGGGAAGAGAGCAGCTCCCCTCAAGACCTTCTGCCTTTCTAGTAATGAACTTAAGGTAGGGTGGGGGGAGGGTGGTCATGTGCCCATAGAGAGTACTCTGTGCTATCTTTGGCACTCATGCCATAGATTAGCCATCACTGAACTAGAGCAACAAGAAATATAAATTTACTATTTATGGAAAAGATATGAGTAACAGTTTCATTCTAAAATTGTCATTTACTGAATTACTTGAAGTTATCTGACCAATATATTCAAATTAGACCTATTTAATGTGAAATATATACCTTGATGACTTTGGTTGCCTATATCATTTCTGTTCCCTTATTTTTTACATGAATTTTACTTGTCTTAGTAGAATTTACAAGGGTCCTCAGGTGCAATACCCCAAATCATCCTCTTTAATTTCAGAAAGATCATGTTGGATTACAACATTAACTTAGATATAAAGAGATAGACTTAAAAAATCAGACTGCATGAAAAGAAGCTTATGTGAAATAGGTGTCTCTAAATGAACTGATACTTCTCAGTGAATATGAGTTATCTTTTAAGCTCTCTTTAAACTAGATTAGAAATATGTTGCTTTGTGGGTCTTTTGCCAGTACTATTGTTTAACTACCTGGATTTCTATTGCTTTTACTCAGCCTTGAAATATATTTATTAACTTGTTACTTTAGGATGGTGAACTTCAATAAATTATAATATCCTGGAGCCCCAATGAAACCTCCAATGAAACCCGATTACTTTGTGTCAAGCTTAGATCTCATCCAGTAAATATTAATAGCTCCCATTTAGAATATATCAACACCGTCTTCACAAAGTCGTATTAGGTAGGCAGTAGAATTGCCTTAAATTTAAGATGGATAGACTTTGGTTCAGAGATGCTGTCATATTTTATATAGCTTACATCTATAACATAGTTATTTCTTGGATTTTAAAGAACATTTGGGAAAAAATACTTATACCAAAAACTTCTTAGTGAACTCTTAGTAAAATGACTGAGTTAAATTCCATCTCCTCAAAATTAAAAATAAAAGCATCAAATAAAATAAGACATCAGATAGAAAATAATTACCAAAAAGGGAAGTATCAGGGGAAAAAAGCCAGGGGTCTGAAAATAAAAGAATAATTAAATAATTATGACAAATAATTACTTTTTTAAGTGCTAGAAGGGACATATTTATTCATCTTATTTACACCATATTTGAAGTGAATTCTTACTATATTGTGCCTGACATATAGCCATCTAGTCCATGCTGGAAGACCTCCAATGGAAGGGAAACCATTCAATAATACTTTTCATCTTTGGATAGCTCTAATTTTTCTTCTATCAAACCTAAATCATTCATCCATTGCTCCTAAATCTTCCCTGAATAGCCAGACAGAAAAAAGCCTTATCTCTTCTTTCACAATTAAAATAGTTATCATGTCCTGCCCCTTTTCAACCCCAACATTTCACTTCTCCAAAATTACTTTTAACCAATCCTCATATTTCTAAACCAGAAGTCTGACTATGCTATACCACCTCCCACCCTCCCCCTGCTCTCAAGAATCTTTAGTAATTCCCCATTACCTTTAGGATAAACTATAAATTCTTCATATAGGATTTAGAGACCTTTACATTTTGACCCCCAACCTACCTTCATAGACTTATTTCCACTGATAAAGTCATGTCTGTTTCTGATGTTGAACCATGTGATAAGTGCCAAGGATTTGCTGACAAAAAAAGTTCTTTGCTGAATCTTCAGTAGTTAAGGCTGTAGTATCTGCAGAAGCAGTTACCAAGTTGTATCTCCACAAGATTTGCTTCCCTAGAGAAATGATTACAGGTCCTTCTCTGGAAGCATTATTTTTCTAAAGGCTCTTGTGCTCAGAGTCCTGGGTTATCACTATCAGAGTGTAAGGGAAGATGGTGGTCAAGGTGATAGTTTTGGTATTACGTGTCTGGTATGTGAACCAACTGCTTCTTCCTCAAGGTTTTGGCTTCCTTGTTGTGTAAGTGGCATGTTCATTGGTAATTGGTGAGGATGGTTGGCCCCTTCTCTAAAGGAGTCACTTTCTCTAATGATGGTTACAAGCATTAGGCTGGAAGCAAGACTGGTGTTCTTTTAGGTGCTGCCACTCCCAGGGCTCTTATTTCCTATCTTTCCATTAATGATGGTCAGTAGTCATTGCTGGTGACAATGAGAGATATATGTCCCTTCTATACTGTGATTTCTTCCCATAATTATGGATGCAAAGATGGGCTAGAAACAGGTCTGGTGTTTTGGGTGACACTGCAATTCCTTAGGCTCTTGGGTTTAGAGTACTGAGATATCTTCATCAATGTCTTGATGACATTGATAAAGATGGTAGGTAAGGCATATCAGTGGTGGCTCAAATTCCCTGGAGCATGCTTCCTCTTGATTTTCTCTCCTAACATAACAGGTGCTCAACGAAAACTTGCTGAGTGATTGATTTACATGGACTCAAAGCCCTTCATCATTTTGGTTGCTTTCCTTTTATATTTTTAAAATAATTTATCAATATTCTTCTTAATCTGTGACACTCAAAATTGAAACATAATACTCTAGATAGTACCTGACTAGGATAGAGTACCAAGGATCTATCACTTTCATAGTGTAAATGGAATAGGATGATACACATATTTCATGGCTGGTGAATGAAATACTGAGCTGCTGAGCACATACTAGACTTTATATTCATGTTATCTATTATTATTAGGCAGATATCATAAGAAACTATATGAATGTTTAGAACTAGGGGAATAATTCTGGAGGAACTTAAAGCATAGGCAATAACTGATGATGTTAATAGAGATGACAGTGAAGGGAAACAAAATTTAGATCAGATGGAACAGTCAGTGATGGTAGCACAAATCAATATCAAATTACTAATTTTTCTTTTAGCATGATACACATCATAAAAGTGTAGAGTAACATACACTATCACTCATAATCATGCTCTTAGACCAGGAGAATGTTGTACACAGCAATAGCAATATTGTGGAATGATCAACTGCTTAGCTACTCTCCCCAATACAATGATCCATTATTAGTATTATGCCTGGGAATGCTATGTACCTCCAAAGGAAGAACTGTTGGAGTCGGAATGTAGATCAAAGCATACTATTTCTCACTTTAGGTTATTTGGGTTTTTATTTTGTCATTTTGGTTTTATATAATTATTCTCTTACAAAAATGATAATATGGAAGTGTTTTGCATGATAACATATGTATAACCCAGATCAAATAGCTTGCCATCTCTGGGGAGAGAGAGGTATGGGAAAGAGGGAGACAATTTGGGTCATATATCTTGGAAAAACTTATGTGGAAAATTGTTATTTCATGTAATTGGTAAAATAAAATAACTTTAATACAACAACAAAAAATGATTTGTACTCTTATGTAGGTTTGCTTAGAGCATTTGTAGGAATTCCAAAGACAGAAAGGATTGTCTTATACTAGAGATCTTCTAGCAGAGGTTGGATGACTATTTCTTAGATACAATGAATTATTTTCATATATGTATTGGACAAAATTTATGATTATGACTCTTCTAAGCCTAATTCTGTGATTATTTTTTTAAATTTCTTGTTGGAAATGGCTAAAACTCCTGTGTTTATAAAATGCTTAGCAGCTTAGCACACTGCTTAGCACTTAGTAGGCTGTATATCAGTGGTAGCTATTATTACTTAAAACCCTGTCCAATAATTGAAAATTGCAGCTGTTTAAAACATGAGTAAACAAAAATAATCACAGAATTTAAGAATTGGAAGGAACATAATTTTATATTTTATCCAAACTATGTGAAAATAATTCTCATTGTAAGTGTGAAAGTAAAGACACATTATTATGCCATTTGAATATTAAAAATATAAAACTTTCAGAGAAAATCAGGAAGACTTTTTTAGGAGTTTATGTAGAACAAGGAAAGGAGAAGAAAAAGCAGATATACATATTTCATGTCTGGTGAATGAAATGCTCTTGTTGTTGTTCAGTTGTTCATAGACCATACTTATCCATGGAAGTTTTCTTACTGGAGGCGTTTGCCAATTTCTTCTCCAATGGAATAACAGATAACAGATTAAATGACTTGCCCAGGGTCACACAGCTAGTGTCAAAGCCCAGATCTGAACTAAGTTGTTTCTTACTCCAGGCCCAGGACTCTATCTACCTAGCTATCTTTGCATGAAATGCTAGCTCAGGATTACTAGATACAGTGACAGAAAAGTAAGTTGTCCTAAGTTTCCTTAATGATAAGTATATTGCTATTATTGCTCTGACTCACTGGCCCCCTCTGGTGCTACTAACATGACCTAAGTATCCCTAGATAGGGTGGCTGGGACCTTAGCAAGGGTGAATTCTAGCCAGTTTGAACCAGCTCTGATGGCCAATTGTTAAATTTTTATTGAGATAAAAAATGATGAATGAAGTGATCACAAGAAAAACCTAGAAATACTGACACGAAGTGATGCAAAGTGAAGTGAGCAGAACCAGAAGAACATTATTCACAACAACAGTAGTAATATATGACAGCTGTGAATGACTTAACTATTATCAGCAATGCAAGGATCCAGGACAACTCTGAGGGACTCAGAAGGAACTAATAAAGCCTGAATGCAGATTGAATCATACCGTTCTTCGCTTTATTTCCTCCATGAATTTTTCTCTAGTATGAGTGGTCTGTATCTTATTTTGCAATACAATAAACATAGAATCATGTATTGCATAATAGTACATATATAGTGTATCATACTACCTTCCAGCTCAGGAAGGAGGGAAATGTGGGAGGGAGAGAACATGGATCACAAAATGTCAGAAAATGATTATTAAAACTGCTCCCAGGGGCAGTTGGGTAGTTCACCGGCTTGAGAGCCAGGCCTAGAGACAGGAGATCTTGGGCTCACATCTGGCTTCAGACTCTTAGCTGTGTTACCCTCGGCAAGTCACTTACACACAATTGTGTAGCCCTTACCACTCTTCTTCCTTGGATCCAATACTAAGTATTGATTACAAATGAAAGCAAAGATTCTCTTTAAGAATATCTACATATAATCTGGAAAAAATGTAAAAAAATAAAATATGTATTCTCCAATTTTTTTTCATTGAGAGCATTTACAACTTGGAAAAGAATAGCTCCAAACCAAGGCAGTAATTTGTTTTGTCAGTTATCCATCCTTAGGAAAATGATAGAGAAAATTTTGTGATACAGATTAAACTATTCCAGAGGTTAGACATGAACTGAACAATAACATTCCCTTTCAACCACACCTTTAAACTAAGTTCAAAGGAAAATTGCACTCGTGAGCAAGAGCTTAAGCTAGTCCAATGGCAAGACCAAATCAGCACTCCGGGTGATGCAGCAGATGGCTTTGGCGTCTTCAATATCTGACCAAGCTCTAAGCTCTTCACAGAGCCTGCTTCAGATGCCTCCAGAGCTGTTGGAATGAATGATTCTCATTCACACATGCCACCTGGGGAAGTCTTCACATGCTTGGGAGGGACATCCCTCTAGGTCAGTGACAAGCTGGAAGCCTGCTAGTTCTGTTCAACCTGCTTTAGCCCATCTGCTGAGACCGTTTTACTGGGATGTGGAGCCACACAGCACTAGAATCGGGATATTAAGGCAAACTGCCTATCTGTGTGAGAAGCAGGAGGATCCCAGAGCGAGGATGGCTGCTCTCTAGCTCAGGATTTCTAGGAGAACTCCTGACTGTGTGGGGTCTTTCTCTAGCTCTAAAGTTAGCATGGCTCCAATAGCTCAGGTACCAAATTTTGTTAAGCCCCCCCGCATTATTAGATAAAAGTGACTGTCACCTTCATCCCACTTAACTAAGTAAAGTCAACGAGCATTTATAAAGTAATATTTATTTATAATATTAGGGGAAAAAAAGCAGCACCAATATTTTCCCCAACACCTCAGGGAATGGACTCTCCTATACATTAGTTTCCAGGGAGAGCAAGTCCAGACTTAGCACAGTTGCTACATAGTTCTGGTCCCACCAAAGTTCATGTCCAAATGAGTTCTTATTTTAACGACTGCCTGGGTCTCCAAAGTTGTTTCTTGCTCCTCTCATTTTCTTGGATTTCTGGACTCTTAGCTCATTCTTATTGACTGTTTAAAATGCATAAGGCTGTAACCTCAAACTTTATTTACCTAAAACAACATAACCCAAATGAGGTGAACTAAGGAAGTCCGTCTATATCTATAGGGCATCATATTGAAATCAGAGAGGGTCCAATGCCTCTCCCCTTACAGCAGTAATTCTCACTGGAAGTAAAGGAATCAAACCATGACAAGCAATCCAACCACAAGAGAGTTGGTTGACTAATGAATGGCCTTTTGAATGTCTCTGCAGCCAACCAAAGAGCCTTCCTTTCACCACGTAGTTAAATGATCAGAATTAGATACAGGGCATCAATATGTGTTCTAGGTCTCTCCTAGATGCTTCTATCATCACAACTTCCCTTGAATTGCACTAGCCAAACATGTTGCACACACTCCAAAGGACTGGCCAGTAGGAATCAGCCTAGGGGAGAGATTTCAATGATTGTTCTCTAACTCTCCCAGACCATTGCATTGGGATGGGGGGGAAGGGGGAAAGGATGTTATCCAAAGCAATAAAATTGTGGCCTCTGAGCATAACCAAGAGGAAAGATATGTCAGGGATCTTCAAGGCTTTAATGGCTGGTCTCTGAAAAAGAGATTAAATGATTCTATTTGACTTTCTAATAATTCCCAATAAAGACAATCTAGAGCATGTATAGTTTGAGTAGTGTACACAATAAATTTCAAGTCTCAGTTTCGTCATCTGCAAAATAGTGACAATTAATAATTTATTGCTTGATAGGCATATTATTAAGAAAATACTTGTTAGATCAAAGAAGCACACTTATAATATATACATATATAATTATAAACATTCATTTGTGGGAAGGAGACATTACTACATATGATCTCATGTATTTTGCTAGGGCACTTGGGCCCCTCAGCGATATAGTTAGTCCTGTATTCATCGAGATTTAATTCCAAAATGTAATAATTTTTACAGACCAGAAGTCTTCCTGGAATTCAGGCTAGGTTTCTCCTTCCTTCATTTCATTGTTTTTCTCCTCGTTATGAATATACATATGCATTATTATATTCCTAGCCTAATCACCATTTAGCCAGGCTATGAACTTAATCTTCCACCAATATATGGCCCTCCTATTCCCTTAGTGAAGTTCTAATGCTTTTTTCTAAACTCCCTTATTTAATTTTGGATATCTTGCGTCTCAGGCTGAGACAAATCCAGCTGAGATCATTGAGCTGTCTGAAAACTCACAGGAACTGAGTGAGTGACATGGTGTTTGCCTGGCAAGTCTGCTATCATCCTCCATGTGTGACTTGTGCTTATTTTCTTATCAGGTAAATGAGGAACACAGCACATGCTCCCTTCCTGCTAATGAGTTCCATCAACCCATCACTAACATGATATTTAATTATAAAGAGCTTAGAGGAAAAGGGTTATTATGGTTTTAGATAAGAACTTTTCTGCAACATTTTATAGTCTTTCTTTTTATTACTCTGGGTTATCTCAGTCTTCCAAACAGCTTTAAAAAACCATAATTTCTCAAATTTCTATTTGGTTGTTCACATTTTTTTAGTTACCAACCACAGCTACCATTGTCATACAACTCCTACACAGCAACGTGACATCCTAATACATATGACATTTTTTTCCTTCCACTATGAAAAGTATAACCCTTAGGGGAAATGGCCATTTCTTTCCAGCAATAACCAAAAGAAAATAAATGTACCAATTTCAGGTTAAAAGGAAATAAAAGTAAGAATCACAGTACGAAAGGTATTATATTAGGTCCTGCTTCTCTCTATTTATACAAGATGAAAGTCCATATGTTCTTTCTTTTAAAAAAGATTGTTACTAAAATTCTCCTAGTATCTGGGTAACATCTCTATACCTCTCTATATAATGCTCTCTCCAGGAAGTAATTCCATGTAATATTTAATATTTTAAAGAAAAAAGAAAAATCAGCAAAATTAATTAATGCATTAAAAATCTGAAAATATATGCAATGTATACACCTATATATTTGTCACTTCTTCAAGGAAGGGTAGCAGTATCTTCCCATATGTTTTCTTTGGAGTTTTGATTGTTTATATTTTGTAAAATTAATTTTTTATTGTTTCATGTCTGTTTTTTCCATTTCCATTATAATCATTGAATATATTATTTTCTTGGCTCTGCTTACTTTACTGTCCATCATTTCATGTGTTGCATTAGTTTCATGCTTGTATATATTGATCATTTTCATCATTTTTGAAGCATAGTACCATTCTACTACTTTTATCATCACAATCTCTGCTGCCATTCCTCAATTAGTGTGCATGTACTTTGTTTCCAATCCTTTACTATCACAAAAAATGCCACTATAATGAATTTTTAAGTGTATGGGAATTTCTTCTAATCAATGACTTCCCAAAAGCTTATAAGTCTGTAAGTGGGCTCTTTTAGTAAAAAGGTATAGACATTACTTATACTCTACTTGCATAATTGCAAATTGCTTTCCAAAATGTTTTTATTGATTAACAAAGGCACCAATAATGCACTAGTGGACCTGTCTTTCAATTTCTTCCACATCATCTTTTATTTCCTTTGCTGATTTTTCTCATGTAAACTAGAACCTCAGGGCTGTTTTATTTATATTTCTCTTATTCTTAGTTATTCAGGACATTTTTCATATGTTGTTTATAATTTGTAATTATGTTTTCTTTCATTTATAAGACATAACAGTATTGGTTAGCTATCTGAGTAAACTTTAAATTGTAATTGCACATTTTCAGAAGAGTAAAAGTAAGCCTTTAGATTTGTAGATGCTTCACTGGGAATTTCCAACTAAGCCCTGTTAAATTTCAGAAAATAAAACTGAAACCAGTGGCTGTCAAAATACTTGGAATAGGAATCTTTTTTTCATTTGTATAATAAAGGGATAGGTGCATAAATACAGGTTCCCTAAAGTTAGTATGTGCCAAGAACTCTAATAGGCCTTCTATAAAGAGAAGTCTTGGAAGGAGATCATTGCTTCAAGAGCACTCCAATCAGAGGGGAGAGGCCACTGGGGTAGCTATTGGGTATCAAAGCTGAATCATCTCAAGATGATGAGATTTCAGATGATGAGCTCTCCTAATATGCAAATATCACCTGTTAAAATAACAAATCAGCTAAAAAGCATTTAGTTTTACTTACATTCTTTATATTTGCTCCACAGTTTAGCTTCTTTAATTTACTTTGTTCATTAGGGCTGTCTGTCTGTCTGTCTCAATTTAAATTATTCTGAACTATTAGCCCTGAAAAGCAAATTGCACATCTTAAATTAAGTAAAATAAGTTTATTAAAGTTGGTTTAAAAATCATAATAGAGAGAAGAAGTTCTTAACCTTGGGTCCACGACCTTGCCTTTTAAATATTTTGATAACTGTATTTCAAAAGAATTGGTTTCCTTTTATAATTGTATGCTTTTAAAAATGAATAACAAAATTATTATGACAAAGGGTTCATGGACTTCACCAGAGAGGTCTATGACATGAAAAAAAGTTAAGGACTCTGTTATAAAAAGAACCAGGTACTATTTATTATCAGTTCATTATGATAATGAGAATTGTAGATTACTTTTTGAATGTGTGATTGTATACCATCTTTTCTCTAAAAAACTCCCTAATTTGAAGCTAAAACTCTAAAATGCTCAGTATATTCCCTTAATTTCACAAGGGTATTGGTCATAATATGAAATCACAGAATTGTAGGCTCTCCAAGTTGGAGGAGATCTCAGCTGCTCTGTAGTCAAAACTATCCATGAACAGGAATGCCCTCAAAAACATACATGATAGCTAGCCATACAGACTATGGTTGGAGATTTTCTCTGGAAGCATCCCTTGCACTTTTAGACACATGTAATCCTATGGGAGGTTTGAGATTAAGCCCCAAGTGACAAACACCTCTGTGTAACTTCCATTCACTACTCCTCATTGTGTCTGATGAGACCAAGCAAGACAAAGTCAATTTCCCTCCTATGAGACAGCCTTCAAAACTTTGGGGAAAAGCTTTCATGCCTTACTCGAGGTTCCTCTTTTTTGGGTTAAATTGGTACAGTTTCATCAACTAATCATTTTATAGCATTATTTCCCATTTTTAACTAGTTTCCTCACTGTCTTCTGGATGCACTTCAGCCTGTCTACCTTCTGAGACAGGGCATGATCTGATCAAGGAAGAGTATAATGGAACTATTAGATCCTTAATCCTAAATTTTGCCTCTCTTAACTCAGCTTGATGATGCATTAGCCTTTTTTGGCTGCTTTGACATTCTGTTGATATACATGTTGATCTATCAATCTGCTAAAACCCTCAGATCCTTTTTCTTTTTTTTTTCAATGCTGGACTCAAGATTAAATAAGATGAACATTTTCACATATAAAGCAGAACCTAAAATGAGGATTACACATAAACCTGTGATTATGGAAAGCTTCATTTTCTGTTTAAGCATATAGCACATTCAGGGTATTATCTCCACTGCTGTCTGAAGCTATTTGTTTTTCCCATCTACCGTTCTGTTCTCTCCTATGAATTTACTTTAAATGATTCAATGACTTTCTTACTTTTTAAATTATTTGGTAACCCCATCACTTATCCCTGCCTTTAAATTTCTCTCATCAATTTCTTTTGACAGTGATTTCAGAATCATCTTCAATCAATATCGCTGAGGGAAAGATTTTATTTGAGAGGATCTTTGGTTAATTTATTGCTATTCAATAATTTCTATTTGTTAGGATGCAAAGCAATCACTTTCATATCATTATTTATCATCTAATAAGAAGGATTTCTGTAGTGCCTACTATGTATCAGATACTGTTCTAAGCAGTTAAAAAATCTCCTTTGTTCCTCACTATTATTATTTATCTTGGGTATTATTATCATCATTATTTTGTTGAATAATTTTCATGTGTTTGGATGCAAAGCGGTACTTTGGGGATCATTATTTTCTATTTGTAGTCTGTTGGCATTGGACTATATAGACCACGGCAATGAAACATTCTAAAAAATAGTACATACAGTCAGTTCTAATTTTTTTCTTTTGTGTTTTAAGGCCAAAGTAGCACCTCTGGCAACTAATATTTAACAATTTATTTCTTTTTGCTATGTAGTATGAAGTTAACAATGAGTTGTATTTGATACAACTAGCTCATATTTCTTAATGGCATGAGAACTCTTAATGTAAGGAAATGTCATGCTGAGTGTCTTGAGAGAAGTGAGTGCCTATTGATTGGGAAGTGGCTGAATAAACTGTGGCTTATCAGTGTCATAGAATCTTACTTCACTGGGAGAAAGGTGACGTGGGGGACATGGTAAGACTTGTTTGGGGCTCTGCTTACACAGCACCTGGAAAACAATAGCCACAATGACTATAGGGACGTAAATTTAAGGAACAATCAAGTGAAACCGATCTCTGTGAAATTATAGTGACATGCTTTGGATCTGAAGAAAAGATGAGGAAATGCACTCGGCTCCCTCCCTTTCACTGGTAGAGTCACAGAGTGTGGCTGTGGAGCATTGTATTTGCTAATGGGTGTGGCTTTTGGGGATCATTTTTTTCTTTGGTTTTGCTTAATTGTTTTTCTTCATAACATCAGAAAACTGAAGGTAGGACAAGGGAGTACTGAACAAAGATGGCAGCCCTACTACCGGGTGGCTTTCAGAGGTCATTGAGCACAACCTCATCCTTTTATCTATGAAAAATATGAGGATTAGCAACTTTGGGTGACTTGTTCAAGGTCACACAAGTAGAGACAGAAGCGCATTTGGACCCACAGCTTCTGCTAGCAAAGCTAGAGCTCTTCCCATACCACCATCCTCCTTAAGTAGAGAATGATTCAAAAGGATATGTCCAGACTTCTTGTGAGATGCCCTCAAAGTCCCAACAAAGACAGCTCTCTGTTAGATCATCAATTAGGTCCTGGAAGGGAGACAGATGTTCATAGATTGAATAATAACTAATATTTATATAGCACCTACTATGTGCTAGGAATTATTAAGCATTTTACAATTATCATCTTACTTGATCTTCACGACAATCTTGAGACGTGGTCATTTTTATCCCTATTTTACAAATGAATAAACTCAGGCAAAGAGAACTTAAGTGATTTGCCCAGGGTCATACAGCTAGAAAATGTGTGAGGCTGGATTTGAACTCGGGTCATCTAAACTCTAGGCCTAGCACTTTATCATCTGGCTCCTCTGCCTTGGGGAAGACTTTGAGTCCATTACTTTCTACTTTCTTGTTTTATGGATGAGGAAATTCAGGTCTTGAGATGAATGACTTCTTCAGAGTTATATAACTATATATATAACTATATAACTATAACTATAACTATATATATATAGCGCCAAATATCTGAGGCAGGATTTAGATCCAGGTCCTTTTGATTCCAATCCAGGACCCTGACCACTATACCATGCTACCCATCAGATCAAACCCCTAAATGCCAACCCTTAGGACAAAATCCAGGATATAGATGATAGAAGAATGTGACCATAGATTTAGGGCTTGAAGGGACCTTAAACGACATGTAGTCCAATCCTCTCATTTTGCAGATGAAGAACAGACATTCAAGTTAAGTGACTTACCCAAGGTCACACAGTTAGTAAGCAGCAGAGACAGGTTTTAAATATAGACCCTCTAATTCCAAAGCTGCTAATCTTTTCTTCTGGCAAAATGACTGCCATCTAAAAGCAAAAGGCTTCCATAATACTTCCATAGACAATAAGTAAAAATAATAAAGCATTTAGAGAATAATATCGCATCCCTTTTTTGGCTTGAATCTTGGGGAAAAGCTTTATTTTTCTCATAAATATTGAGGAAGAACAGAAACTGAAAGTCCCTAATATTGTTCTTGACTTCCCCAGCATTAACCATTTGACCCTTGTAACAAAGTCAGCTGCAGGGTCAGGAACAAATGTAAATCTGAATAGCTAGGTTCATATAGAGAATGGTGAGAAGTTATTTAAATGTGTAAACTGGGAAAAGTCTATTTCACCTGAAGATTTTACAGCAGCACTTGCTTGCCCTGATCATGATGGCTACCAATGCTCAGGAGAAATAAGCTGTTCTCAGACATTATTTAAAATGTCTTGAAGAGTTCTTTTCTTCCACCGAACCCAGCAATTTCAGCTGTTGTTTCTAAAATATAACAGTAATATGGACAAATTTAATTATCAAGGAAGATTCAGAGGAAATAAATCATGAGAAACATAAAGTTCAGAAACCAGCACCTTCCATTTTACACAGATGCATGAATTTCAGAGGAGAATAAATTGTGACATGAAGCCCAATCCAGTCTAGGCTACAAAAAGTACTTGGAAGAACTCAATTGGTTTTTTTTTCCCTTTTGGAAAGAATTGTAAATAATTGAAACTTCACTTTGACAGCCAGTCTTCCTTTCTTTCAGGGTCAGCAACACTAGTAAGAAAAGCTATTGAGCATTCCATCCTACAATAACTCATGAACACATAACCCTAATCATCCCTTTGGCATTTCTATGCTAACAGTGATGGCCAACGTTTCTACAGCCCTTATTGAGTGCCAAGCATGGTGCAAAGTGCTTTAAGGTTATTATTCTCATTTGATCCTTACAACAACCCTGGGGGGGGGGGGGTAGGTGCTATTGTTATACCCAAGTTACAACAGAGGAAATTGAGTCAGAGATAGGTTAACTGACTCACCCAGGCTCACAGGTTAGGAAGTCTGAGCTCAGATTTGAACTTAGAATTTCTTGACTCCAGAGCCAGCATTCTACTCACTGACCCACCTAACAGGCTATTTATTATTTTGCAAGGTAATGGAATAGTATTCTATGGCTAATCAGATCTTCAGCAGAACACTTCAATAAATCACACTTAACACTGAAACTATACTGATTCTAATTGAATCTTTCTGTCATGATTTTTTCTGTGCTTTCCAATCCTGATTTAAGGAATGAGGAGATATTTGTGGCATGGGCATGAGCTTGAGGGACATTACGGCAAATAATTTTCCAAAGAAATTTTTTGATGAAAAACTAACAGAAGGGGCAACTGAGTAGCTCCATGGATTGAGAGCCAGGCCTAGAGACTGGAAGTCCTAGGTTCAAATCTGGCCTCAGACACTTCCCAGCTGTGTGACCCTGGGCGAGTCACTTAACCCCCATTGCCTAACCCTTACCACTCTTCTCCCTTGGAACCAATACACAGTATTGATTCTAAGACAGAAGATAAAAGTTTAAAAAAAAAAGACTTATATAAAGTGGCAAAAATCACATTTTGGCATTGTGAATGTAACTATTTGGTAACTATTAACATCATGAACATTAAAACAAGCTTTTATTTTTATTATATTATAATATTATAATAAAAATATTATTATTACCATGACACATATACATATGTGAAACCCTACTCCTGAGTCCAGTAGGAACCAAATTAAAATTTAACTGAATTTAACAAAATGGAGGACTACTATATTGATAATGTTAATTTACAACTAAGTTAATACATAGCTTTCATAAATCCATTTCTATTTGAATTGGACACCATTGTTCTAGATGAGCTCTCAGTCTTTTATACATATATCTATATAAAGACAGATCAGTCTCCAGCTTTTAGCATAGTACTCAGCACATAGTAGGCATTTAATAGATGCTTATGAACTAGCTGGCTATTAATAATAATACTAATAATTTGCATTTATGTAAAGCTTTAAAGTTTATTACTTTTCCTCATAAAAATCTCAAGATGGTGTCAATCCCCTATAACAAGTCTTCAAAGCTATCAAATAAAATTATGTTTGTACAAGAAAACAAAACATGATAACAATTTCTAAAAGTTTTGTGAATAATGTATTTAGGATCTCAGCTATATCCCATCCTTTTACCCCACATCTGGAAGGTATTTCATCCTCATCTCTCTTTTGTAGAGAATCTGGCTTCTATACAGACTCAACTCAGATAGCTATCCTTGCATGCCATGGCCATTTATTACTGTCTTTTCCCTCCTGTATTACTTTTCATTTACTTGTCCACCTAGCTGTTATATATCTCTCCCACCACCACCAATTGTAAACTCCTGGAGAATAGAAATGGCTTTATTTTTACCTTTTGTCTCTCCAGCGCCTAGTTCAGTAGATGCTTGATCAACACATTTTAAATTGAATTGAATGTTCAAGTTTATCAGTAATTCTCAAAACCTGTTCATTCATTATCTCAAGCAGTTCAGCTGTGACTTATTGATGGTGTATACTTGAAAGTAGAAGCTGTTACTTCTCCAGATGGTAAAGTCATCTCAGAATATAATTCCAGATCCAGAGTACTGCAGGCCACTGGATTGGGATCTCTGAGGAGACCAGAATTAGGGAGTAATTTTCCATTTGGTTACATTGAAGAGGAAATAAAACACCCACTAACACCCAGAAATAAACCACCTGACCAAATTAAAGGGGGAACACCTCATGTATATAAGTTTAGGTGTTCCTAAAATCCTGACTTTTTCATGGAGGATGGAGCAGTGGGAAAAGGAGTTGGATATTTTCTGATTTTAAAACAGTCTGATTTGAAGCTCTGGTCCATTTATTGGAAAACCATTTTCACTTGGCGTTTTTAGTTTAATACCACTGTTTCCATTGAAATTAAGGTCAATGAGGCACAAATTTGGAGCAAATTCAATTTATTGGTAAGGATAGCAATTACCATTAAAATGTATCTCTCAACTCCTGAGTCAGTCCAAAGACCATGAATTGGGTCTGCTAGCCTTCACTTTTTGGAAAGCACAAGAGAACAAAGAACAGGAAGTATTAAACAGTTTGACTAGTTACAAAGTATTAAGTATCATTGATGACAGAAAACAACATGATTGAATGGAAGTCAGGAATTTAGGAATAGCAACAACCCTTCCTTCCATCTTGTTGCTATGGAAAGCTCATTGTTGGTGTTCTCTTACATATATAACAAATAGTTCAGACTTTCCTGAAGGGCAGCAGGTATTACAGAGATAACAGAATTCTTGGTGTCCACCTGCATCTGTGAGGTAACATTTCTGCCTTAATTGTACATGAGCAGTAAGATGTGTGGAGATGTTACATTCTGTTGAATTAAGGTGTTTTATGGAACAAAAGCTTAGATAGGAAAGTAGAATTTCTAAACTTAATTCAGAGACAAAAAAAAAGTGGTTTAAGCAATTTTTAAATGAGTAGCATAAGATAGAATCAATTACAAAACGTAATCAGAATCCATTTCATTTTCTTGCCAAGAGGCATTTTTGTGATGATAGGCATAATTAAAATTTCAGATCATATGTGATTCCATTTAATAAGATGCCAGTTAGGAATATTTAGATGTTTAATAAGTATATTTTGAATCATTTATAAAATGAGATGGTCAGATTTCACCCACATGTAGATAGACCACAAAAGTTTCAAGTGAAGTGGGAATCAAAGTGTAATTGGTTGAACAAAAAAGGAAAACCATAGTACAACAATGATAATACTAATTTGTGTGTTTTTCTTAAATCAAAATGTGGTTGCTGGGATCTCTCAGGTCCTTTCCAGTTCTAAATCTTTGGAATTGTTTATTTCTAGTCACATCATATATATCAAATTAAAATTGTTCATATTGCTTGGCGTTTTTATTATTGAATAACACTGCCTAGCACCAGACTTGACATATCATGTCAAATGCCTAACTGTTGAATGAAAGTGGCCCCCAGCTCTATTATGTGCCCATTTTGTGATCATTCCAGAAGTACTATAACATTTGTTGTAATCCCAGGTCTGCCACTCACTAAATGTATGGCCTTGGGCAAGTCACTTAACCTCTCTCTGTCCCAATTTGCTCATCTGTAAAATGAGGGTGTAGGACCATTGTCCTATGAGATATTAATATTTCCAGGATTCTAACGCTTACAGACTATAGGACAATCAATGACTCATTAGTCTTACATATAGAGCAAGCAAGCAGAAAGTTACTGAATCAAGAACCCCTAACAATAATCCTTCCATAAATCCTCATTTTCTTGAAGAAAAAAAAAAGAATCACTCAGAGGAAGTAATATTTTAAGCTAGCTAATTTCAGGGAAAGATGTCTCTGTATGTCTGAATCAGGAATAAGGAAACGATTTGCCTCTATTTTAAGGCACTGTGCTATCACTTTACAAATATCATATCAACTGATCCTCACAATAACCCTGGAATGTAGGTGCTATTATTATGCCCATTTTTCAGTTGAATAAACTAAAGTAAATGGAGGACAAATGCTTTGCTTCTAGTCACTTAGCTAGAATATTTCAGAGGTTGGATTTGAACTCAGGTCTTTTTTGACTCTGACCTAGCACGCTATCCTCTGTACCACTAAAAGCCAAAAGATATTCCTATTATCTCTTCCATATCCTGATCTTCCCCACTGAAGTTTTAATATATGGCAGATGGGCATAAGTAATTAAATGGGAATTTTAGGGGAGTTTTGTAGAAGCCACAGACAATAGGCAAATACCAGCAGATGGCATAGAAAAGGGGTAGAAACTGAAGATACACAAAAGATATGCATAATATTGTATAATATTAACATATTTTACCTTTTAATAACAAATACACATAATTTCTTTTACTGTAAACACCCTACAAAAGAAAAAGAAAAAAACTCATACTTTTTGGGTACAAAGAGAGGGCCAAATTTTTTATTTGTTTTTTTTTCCAGATTGAGGGGTCGTTGCACCCCTAACCCCCCAGATGTGGAAGGGACACCTGTTCTTCCATTCATGGTTTTACTTTCTATTTGTGGGGCTTACGCAATTTAGGGTCTAAGGGTTACAGTGACTTTAGGGCACTGCTCACACCTCCACAACAAGACTGTAGGTATCAAATGTTCCCTATCCAGGCCAATTAAAAGGGAAACAGAGGTAAGGAGGCAAAGGAAGGAGAGCATTAAGAGGACATGCTGAATAGCTTTCCTCTTGCTCTGTTCCAGGTGGTGGGAATCAGCTTACAACCTCTTGAATTAACCCTTTGTTGGTGTTCAAAATGTTAGAAGAGGAGAGAAGAGTAAGTAATGTAAACAGAGGAAATAGACAAATATTTTCCCTTCAACTTGAATAGAAAAAAATTTTAAAGAGTTTTCACCACACACATATACACCTAATATCCTTCTTGCAATATACTTTAAACCCTAGAAAAATTAACACAAAAAAGTTATAGAAATACATCATGTTGATTTTTTCAATTACTCAGCTCATTTTATGACAGCAATTGGGTATTTGAAAATTAAACTGGGAATAATATTAAGAGAGTTTGGGAAGAGAGGGGAGAATTAAAAAATTTTTCAGGAAAACATCTTTTAGAAGAGCTGTGTGCTACAGATACACATGTAGATATAGATGTGTGTATACCCACACATATATGGCTATATATATATATACAGCAAATATGTATACATATATTCCTCATACACATATGCATGTACACACATATAAATATCTATGCATGTTCCCCTCTGAGGATTTCAGAGTAGTAGATTAGTAGTATCAAAATCAAATTGAAGCTGTGCCACCAAACCATACCCCTGAAGGCTACATATTGATTGAGAATAGCCACATCTGAACATTAATTATGGTTTATTGTATTTTATCTATTTGATCCACTATATATTTCTCAATTACATTTTAATCTTGTTCCCAGCAGAAAAGGTAACATATATTTTCATCATGAATACTTGAAATTCAAAGACTATTGGAAAGTTTTCACTCAGTTTGAAGTTTATTGATTGATTAAAAATATTTCATCAGAAAGGAAATAGAATGAACTTTAGTGATTTTTTTTAAATTTCAAGGTTATCAGAAACTCATTTTCAAGAACAGCAACTAGGGATTCTTCCTAGACAATGGGTCTGGCAAGTGTTGGCTAAGGGTTAGGTTGTAGTGGAAATCATTAAGCAATCTCCTTTATGCTGTTCCTTTGTTAGTAACAGTACAGGTTTCTGTAAGTGGAGGTAAAGGTTGAACCCTCCTACCTTAAACATCTCTGGGGGGAGGAAATGGTCATATGCCGAAGATAAAACAGAGACCTAGTATTTTGTGGGATGGAGTCATTCAATTCTTTTTTTAACATTATTTTTTTATTTGGTCAATTTCAAACATTATTCCTTGGATACAAAAAATCATTTTCTTTTCCTCCCTCCCCTCCCATCATCCCTCCCATAGCCAATGCGCAATTCCATTGGGTATTACATGTTACCTTTATCAGAACCTATTTCCATGTTGTTGATGTTTGCAATAGGATATTCATTTAGAGTCTACATCCCCAATCATATCCCCTCAACCCATGTATTCAAGCAGTTGCTTTTCTTCCGTGTTTTTACTCCCACAGCTTTTCCTCTGAATGTGGATAGTGTTTTTTCTCATAGATCCCTCCAGGTTGTTCAGGATCACTGCATTGCCACGAATGGAGAAGTCCATTATGTTCAATTGCACCACAGTGTATCAGTCTCTGTGTACAATGTTCTCCTGGTTCCGCTCCTCTCACTCTGCTTCACTTCCTGGAGGTTGTTCCAGTCTCCATGGAATTCCTCCACTTTATTATTCCTTTGAGCACAGTAGTATTCCATCACCAACATATACCACAATTTGTTCAGCCATTCCCCAATTGAAGGGCATCCCCTCATTTTCCAATTTTTTGCCACCACCAAGAGCTCAGCTATGAATATTCTTGTACAAGTCTTTTATCTTATTATCTCTTCGGGGTACAAACACAGCAGTACTATGACTGGGTCAAAAGGTAGACAGCCTTTTAGCACCCTTTGGGCATAGTTCCAAATTGCTCTCCAGAATGGTTGGATCAATTCACAACTCCACCAGCAATGAATTAATGTCCCGACTGCCACATCCCCTCCAACATTCATTACTTTCCATAGCTGTTATGTTAGCCAATCTTCTAGGTGTGAGGTGATACCTCAGAGATGTTTTGATTTGCATCTCTCTGATTATAAGAGATTTAAAATATTTTTCATGTGCTTATTGATAGTTTTGATTTCTTTGACTGAAAACTGCCTATTCATGTCCCTTGCCCATTTACCAATTGGAGAATGGCTTGATTTTTTTGTACAAAGCATCTAGCCCTTTATAAATTTGATTACTTAGACCTTTGTATGAGGTTTTTGCTATGAACATTGTTTCCCAGTTTGTTCTTTCCCTTCTGATTTTGTTTACATTGGTTTTGTTTGTACAAAAACTTTTTAATTTGATGCAGTCAAAACTATTTATTTTACATTTTGTGACTCTTTCCATGTCTTGCTTGCTTTTAAAATCTTTCCCTTCCCAAAGTTCTGACATGTATACTATTCTGTGTTCACCTAATTTACTTATAATTTCCTTCTTTATATTCAGATCATTCACCCATTCTGAGTTTATCTTGGTGTAGGGTGTGAGATGTTGATTCAAACCTAATCTCTCTCACACTGTCTTCCAATTTTCCCAGCAGTTTTTATCAAATAGTGGATTTTTATCCCCAAAGCTGGGTTCTTTGGGCTTGTCATAGACTGTCTTGCTGAGGTCGCTTTTCCCCAGTCTATTCCACTGATCCTCCTTTCTGTCTCTTAGCCAGTACCAAATAGTTTTGATGACCACTGCTTTATAATATAGTTTGAGATCTGGTACTGCCCCCCTTTGTATTTTTTTTTCATGATTTCCCTGGATATCCTTGGTCTTTTGTTCTTCCAAATGAACTTTGTTATTTTTTTTCTAATTCAATAAAAAAAGTTTTTGGGAAGTTCTATGGGTATGGCACTAAACAGATAGATAAGTTTGGGTACGATGGTCATTTTTATTATGTTAGATTGTCCTACCCATGAGCAATTAATGTTTTTCCAATTGTTCAAGTCTAGTTTTAGTTGTGTGTAAAGTGTTTTGTAGTTGTGTTCATGTAGTTCCTGTGTTTGTCTTGGCAGATATATTCCTAAGTATTTTATATTGTCTGAGGTGATTTTGAATGGAATTTCTCTTTCTTATTCCTGCTACTGAGAAGTGTTGGAGATATATAGAAATGCTGATGACTTATGTTGGTTTATTTTGTACCCTGCAACTTTGATAAAGTTGTTGATTATTTCCACTACCTTTTTAGTTGATTTTCTAGGATTCTTTAAGTAGACCATCATATCATCCGCAAAGAGTGATAGTTTGGTCTCTTATTGCCTATTTTAATACCTTCAATTTCTTTTTCTTCTCTAATTGTTACTGCTAGTGTTTCTAGTGCAATGTTAAATAATAAAAGGTGATAATGGGCATCCTTGTTTCACTCCTGATTTTATTGGGAATGCATCTAGTTTGTCCCCATTACAGATGATGTTGACTGATGGTTTTAGATAGATATTGTTTATTATTTTGAGTAAAGACCATTCTATTCCTATACTTTCTAGTGTTTTCAATAGGAATGAGTGTTATATTTTGTCAAAGGCATTTTCTGTATCTATTGAGATAATCATGTGATTTTTGTTGGTTTGCTTATTGATATGGTCAATTATGTGGATGGTTTTCTTGATATTGAACCACCCTTGCATTCCTGGTATAAATCCCACCTGATCATAGTGAATAACCCTCATGATCACTTGCTGGAGTCTTTTTGCTAGTATCCTGTTTAAGATTTTTGAATCTATTTTCATAAAGATATTGGTCTGTAGTTTTCTTTCTCCATTTTTGGCCTGCCTGGCTTTGGGATCAGTACCATATTTGTGTCATGAAAGGAATTTGGTAGAACTCCCTCTTTGCTTATTATGTCAAATAGTTTGTATAGTATTGGGATTATCTATGCTTTGAATGTTTGATAGAATTCCCTTGTGAATCCTTCTCACCCTGGGGATTTTTTCTTAGGGAGTTCTTTGATGGCTTGTTCAATTTATTTTTATGATATGGGATTATTTAAGAATTCTATTTCTTCTTCTGTTAATCTAGGCAGTTTATATATTTGTAAATATTCATCCATTTCACCTAGATTGGCAAATTTATTGCCACATAATTGGGCAAAATATTTTTTAATGATTGCCTTAATTTCCTCTTCATTGGAGGTGAGTTCTCCCTTTCCATCCATGATACTGTTAATTTGGTTTTCTTCTTTCCTCTTTTTTATTAGATTGACCAATAATTTGTCTATTTTGTTTGTTTGTTTTCAAAATACCAGCTTCTAGTCTCATTTATTCATTCAATAGTTCTATCACTTTTGATTTTATTAATTTCTCCCTTAATTTTTAGGATCTCTAAATTGGTTTTCTTTTGGGGTTTTGGGGACAGATCTTCCTGATCTGTCACCTTGTCAGTGAAATATGTCATGTTTTCTTCTATTTTATAAAGCTTTTGACTTTGTTTTATTAATTCTTGCTGTTTTGTAAGATCATTGGTTTTCAATTTCTCAATTCTGGTCCTTAAGACCTGTTTTTTTGCTTTATCCTTTTGGTATATAGCTATGATTTCTTCATTTTTTTGAACCATTCACCACTTCTCTTTCCAGAAGGCTTTCATCTTTTTGATAAGCTCCAATTGAAATTTTTCCAGGGCTTGTGGACAATTTTTAGAAGGTTTTGCCTTTGTACGAATTTCATCCTGTATTTCCTCTGTAGTCTGAGTTTTTCCTCTGTAAAAATTCTCAAGTGTCACTGTCTTTTTTTGTTTGTTTGTTTGTTTGTTTGTTTTTTTGTTTTTGGGGGGCAGGATTTTGAGGCTCCTTTGCACAATTAGCTATCTCAATGGATTTTTTCCTTCCTTTTTTAGTCAGAAATCTGAGTGAGCTGGGCAGGTTCTTCACCCACTTATAGTGTGGAAATGCCCAAACCCCACATACCTTCAATGCTGTGCCCTACTTTACAGTTCCTCTGTTCTTCTGAAAATGATTTTTGAGATCTTTTGAGGTAATCTTTGTCTGTGTGTCCTGGTGAGAGGAAGTGTCCCACATCTAGGCTGCCAGCATGCTTACCCAGAAGTCTCAATTCTTTTTCTTGAGGGAACCATCATTAGAAGCCAGCAAATGGAAAAAAAAAAATAGAATAGCAAGTCAGTTATCAATCGAACATTATTTATTATTAAATTATTAAATTAAAAAATATTCATCCTGAAACACCTGATGTATACCTGGCCCTGGGTACATAAAGACAAAAATGGAACAGTTCTAGGAGTTTACATTCTCTTTTTTTTTTAATTTTATATAATTAGTCAATTTAGAGTATTTTTCCTTGTTTACCAGAATCATGCTCATTCCCTCCCCTGTCCCCACCCCCTCCCATAGCTGACACACAATTTCATTGGGTTTTACATGTGTTATTAATTAAGATCTATTTCTATATTATTGATAATTACACTAGAGTGATTGTTTAGAGTCTACATCCCCAATCATATCCCCATCAACCCATCTGATCAAGCAGCTATTTTTCTTCTGTGTTTCTACTTCCACAGTTTTTCCTCTGAGTGTGGATAGTGTTCTTTCTCATAAATCAATCCAAATTGTTCTGGATCACTGCACTACCACTAATGGAGAAGTCTATTATATCCGATTGTACCACAATGTATTAGTATAGGAGCTTACATTCCATTGGTTGAGTTAATAGGTACATGCATATGTAAAAGTTACAAATATGATACAAAATAAATTCAAGGTAATTTTTAGGTTCATTAACAGCTGAAGGATGAGGAAAGTCTTTATAGAAGGTGACTTTTGAGTTGCATCTTGAAAGAAATGAAATATTCTCTTTAGCAGAAGGCTCACGGGAATATATTCAACTAGTGCAAAGGCCCAGAGATGGGAGAGGGAATGACCTCCAAAAATAAATACAGTTAGAATAGACCACAAAATGCATGAAATGTAGTAGTTTGCACTATGGCTAAAAAAATAGTTTGGGACAAATTGTGATGGTCTTCAAATACCAAAAAAATGGAACTTCATAACTGATCTTAGAGGCATGAAGGAAGCACGGCAGTTTTTTTTGGTAGAAGAATTGAAATGGTCAAATCCCCTTGGACATGATAAATACAGCAGGATATGTTGATTTACTTCTGTGTGGTTTTAGAAACTGTACAGGCCATTCCTGCATACTTATTTTACTCTTCTTTCAGTTATTTGATCTTCTTTCCCATCAGATTGTTTATGATGTTTCCAATATTTCTTCCATTGAGCTTCCTTGAGAGCAATGTCTGTATGTAACTCACACACACACAACACACTTATATATATATATATATATATATATATATATATATATGTATATATATATATATACACACATATATATATGTACACAAACATGCAAAAATATACATATATTTATGTATATATATCAAGACAGTGTATGAGAGACAGACAGAAAGAAATCAAAAGAGAGAGAGAGAGACAGATGCACAGAACAGTGAAATAATGAATATAGTTTATAGACTTCATATATCAACTTGACTGTCTCAGGGTCAAACTCCAATTTGTTTTCCAGAATGGGTGTACCAATTTATAGCTCTATCAACCATGCATTAGACTGTGAAGACATAATAGACAACTTTCATTTTGTCTAAAAAAGATTTTAATGTTTTGGTGGACTTCAAGCTCTATATGAGTCAAACTGTGATATGGCAGCCAATCTAAGAATAGAATCAGGAAAATCATATTGCATTCTGACCTGATCAGGCCACATCTAGAGTATTTCATTCACTTCTGAGTGACCCTGTTCAGGAAAGATGTTGTTAACCTGAGAGATGTCAGAGGAGAGCAACAGGTAATTGGGAGGAGGGGGAAGGTCTTTGAGTAAATGTAATATGATAAAGTTACTGAGGAAGCAGGCAATTATTCGATAGGTTGTGATGTGGAAGAGTGATTTGACTTTTTCTGTTTAGCTCCACTGGCAAAAGTAGGAAAAATGGGTAGATTTTGCAAAGAAGCACATTTAAGCTAGATGTAAAGTAGAGCTTCCTAACAATTTTAGCTAACCATAGATAGAACGACTTGTCTAAGGAGCTAATGATGACCCACTTGTTCCCTGGACTTGAATACCACTGGCTAAGTTTGTTGTGATGGGGATTTATTTTTCAGGTCTTGGTTATATTATATGATCTCAAGTTCCTTCCAATTCTGAAAATCTGTGCTTTTATGATATCAAGAATTCAGAATGGAAGAGTCTATTTGTCCTCTTTTACCAGAATGGAAAGAACAAAAGCTGAAAAAATTTTAAGAAAAGTAAGAGTGAGAATTTCTTCTGTATCTATATTCCTTTTGTTGGTTTTACCCAGGAACTTGGAGCCATGGAATAGGAAGAATCAATGTGCTCATTTAATGATGAGCCATATTAAAGTTTCATAGATTTTAACAGGGAGGGATATGAAAGGACTTATAGTCTATTCTCCTAATTTGACAAATGGAGAAACTGACATCCAGAGAAATTTCATCTGTAGTAACTCTTCTAGCCATGATTACAGCCCATTACTTGTGGTTCTAAGTACAATCTACTTTCAATGCATTATGATTAATAGAGGTGAGAGAAGAAAAAAATGTTTAATATGATCTGATTTTAGAAGCAACTAGAATAAACTTTTATGAAGCAATGGGGCTAGTCAGTGTTTAAGAAGATGGTGTATGATCCCTATTTCCAAATGTTTGAAGGGCTGCCATGTGGAAGAGGGATTCTATTTGTTCTATTTTGCCCTGGAGAATAGAAACTATTAAACAACAGATTTAGACTTAATGTCGAGAAAATCTTCAAAATAGAGTTGTTAAAGTGAGTTTCAAGGGGTCCTCCCCCATTAGATTTCTTTAGTTGATTAGGGAGAGACTGGATGACCAAATGTTGGGTATGTAATGGTGAGGAATTCCTTTTAGACATAGGTTGGATAGCTACTTTGGTCCCACTTTCATCTAAAATTCTATGATTACAAAGTACTAGTCAGTCTAATTAAAAAAAGGAAAGAAATAAACCAAATTGACAGTATCCAAGATGAAAAAGGAGACCTCACCTCTAATGAAGAGGAAATTAAGGGAATCATTAAAAACTACTATGCCCAATTATATAGCAACAAATATGGCAATCTAGGTGATATGGATGAATACTTACAAAAATGTAAATTTCCTAGACTAAAAGAGGAAGAAATAAATTACCTTAACAACCCCATTTCAGAAAAAGAAATTGAACAAGCCAGCAAAGAACTCCCTAAGAAAAAATCCCCAGGTCCAGATGGATTCACAAATGAATTCTATCAAACATTCAAAGAACAACTAATCCCAATATTAAACAAACTATTTGACAGAATAGGCCAAGAAGGAGTTCTACCAAATTCATTCTATGGTACAAACATGGTAATAATCCCAAAGCCAGGCAGGTCAAAAACAGAGAAAGAAAACTATAGACCAGTCTCCCTAATGAATATAGACGCAAAAATCCTAAATAGGATACTAGCAAAAAGACTCCAGCAAGTCATCACAAGGGTCATCCACTATGATCAGGCAGGATGCATACCAGGAATGCAAGGATGGTTCAATATTAGGAAAACCATCCACATAATTGACCACATTAACAAGCAAACTGACAAAAATCACATGATAATCTCAATAGATGCAGAAAAAGCCTTTGATAAAATACAACACCCATTCCTATTGAAAACACTAGAAAGTATAGGAATAGAAGGGCCTTTCCTAAAAATAATAAACAGTATATATCTAAAACCATCAGCAAACATCATCTGCAATGGGGATAAACTAGAAGCCTTTCCAATAAGATCAGGAGTAAAACAAGGATGCCCATTATCACCTCTATTATTTAACATTTTACTAGAAACACTAGCAGTAGCAATTAGAGAAGAAAAAGAAATTGAAGGTATTAAAACTGGCAATGAGGAGACCAAGCTATCACTCTTTGCAGATGATATGATGGTTTACTTAAGGAATCCTAGAGAATCAACCAAAAAGTTACTCAAAATAATCAACAACTTTAGCAAAGTTGCAGGATACAAAATAAACCTGCATAAGTCATCAGCATTTCTATATATCTCTAACCCATTTCAGCAGCAAGAATTAGAGAGTGAAATACCATTCAAAATCACCCTAGACAATATAAAATACTTAGGAATCTATCTGCCAAGACAAACACAGGAACTATATGAACACAACTACAAAACACTTTCCACACAGCTAAAACTAGATCTAAACAATTGGAAAAACATTGATTGCTCATGGGTGGGACGAGGTAACATAATAAAAATGACAATCCTACCCAAATTAATTTACTTATTTAATGCCATACCCATTGAACTTCCAAAAAACTTCTTTACTGAATTAGAAAAAACCATAACTAAGTTCATTTGGAAGAACAAAAGGTCAAGGATATCCAGGGAAATCATGAAAAAAATGCAAAGGAAGGAGGACTTGCAGTTCCAGATCTCAAACTATACTATAAAGCAGTGGTTATCAAAACAATTTGGTACTGGCTAAGAGACAGAAAGAAGGATCAGTGGAATAGACTTGCCATAAATGATCTCAGCAAGACAATTTATGATAAACCCAAAGACCCCAGCTTTTGGGACAAAATTCCATTATTTGATGAAAACTGCTGGGAAAATTGGAAGACAGTGTGGGAGAGATTAGGTTTGGATCAACACCTCACACCCTACACAAAGATAAATTCAGAATGTGTGAATGACTTGAACATAAAGAAGGAAACTATAAGTAAATTAGGTGAACACAGAATAGTATACCTGTCAGACCTTTGGGAAGGGAAAGGTTGTAAAACCAAGCAAGACTTAGAAAGAGTCACAAAATGTAAAATAAATAATTTTGACTACATCAAATCAAAAAGTTTTTGTACAAACAAAACCAATGTAACTAAAATCAGAAGGGAAACAACAAATTGGGAAACAATCTTCATAGCAAAAACCTCTGACAAAGGTCTAAGTAATCAAATTTAGAAAGAGCTAAATCAATTATACAAAAAATCAAGCCATTCCCCAATTGATAAATGGGCAAGGGACATGAATAGGCAGTTTTTAGATAAAGAAATCAAAACTATTAATAAGCACTTGAAAAAGTGTTCTAAATCTCTTATAATCGGAGAGATGCAAATCAAAACAACTCTGAGGTATCACCTCACACCTAGCAGATTGGCTAACATGACAGCAGAGGAAAGTAGTGAATGCTGGAGGGGGTGTGGCAACGTAGGGACATTATTTCATTGCTGGTGGAGTTGTGAATTGATCCAACCATTCTGGAGGGCAATTTGGAACTATGCCCAAAGGGCGATAAAAGACTGTCTGCCCTTTGATCCAGCCATAGCACTGCTGGGTTTGTACCCCAAAGAGATAATAAGGAAAAAGACTTGTACAAAAATATTCATAGCTGCGCTCTTTGTGGTGGCCAAAAATTGGAAAATGAGGGGATGCCCTTCAATTGGGGAATGGCTGAACAAATTGTGGTATATGTTGGTGATGGAATTCTATTGTGCTAAAAGGAATAATAAATTGGAGGAATTCCATGGAGACTGGAACAACCTCCAGGAAGTGATGCAGAGCGAAAGGAGCAGAACCAGGAAAACATTGTACACAGAGACTGATACATTGTGGTACAATCGAAGGTAATGGACTTCTCCATTAGTGTCAATGAAATGTCCCTGAACAATCTGCAGGGATCTAAAAAACACTATCCACAAGCAGAGGATAAACTGTGGGAGTAAAAATACCGATGAAAAGCAACTGCTTGACTACAGGGGGGAAGGGGATATGACTGAGGAGAGACTCTAAAGGAACACTCTAATGCAAATACCAACAACATGAAAATGGGTTTGAATCAAGAACACATGTGATACCCAGTGGAATTGCGCGTTGGCTGTGGGAGAGGTGGGGGGGGGGGGGAAGGGAAGAAAAGAAAATGATCTTTGTTTCCAATGAATAATGTTTGGAAATGACCAAATAAAAATAAAATAAAATTCTTTGATTGTCCTCTTTGTGATAGTGGTAGATGAGAAATGTTTGGTAGTAGTATTTGACAACATTCCTACTCACCCTTCCCAGATCTTGATACTCTTATTTAATGGGCCAGTAAGCTATTTACAGTAGAGAGAGTACCCAGCCAGGAGTCAGGAAGACCTGAGTTAAAATCCTACCTCAGATATCATCTATATGATCCTGGGAAAATCACATAGCTCTGTTCGACTCAGTTTCCTCATCTGGGAAATGAGGTAGGGAAGGCCTCAGATATTTATTTACTAGCTATATGACCTTAGTCAAGTCACTTAACCCTGTTTGCCTCAATTTCCTCATCAGTAAGATGAGCTGAATGAAGATGAAAATGGCAAGCCTCTCTAGTATCTTTGCCAGGAAAACACCAAATGGGGTCATAAGAAACCAGACACTACTGAAACAACTAATAAAACAACAATAGAGCCAAAATATATTGTGGCTATACATTCACTTCACTTTTCTGATCTTTGATGTCCTCATTTGTAAAGTTATAGGAATGGACTGGATGACCTTTACTATTTCTTCCACTCCAAATCTAGGAGCCCATATTAAAATGGATTTGAACATGCTATAGGCCAAATTGAGGAGTTTCTTTAGTGGTAACATCTATATATAGGAAGTCTGATTTATCATGGTTATCCCTTAAGATAATTCCAGGGTTGTCTCCCTACCATTTGGATTTGTAAAGGGAATTTACCTAATTTACAAAGAGCAATCAGGAGAGTGTTTTTTTTTTTAAGAACCAATATTTTGTCCTTAGACACTTATTTCTCCTAAAAATAGCCAGACATTTCAACTTGTCCATAAGAAGTAACTTTTAGTTTGGTTTTTTTTTTATTAGTTATTTTAACTATTTGTCTCATGACCATGAATATCTACCTACTCTTGATAGTTTCACTTTTTTTTCCATTCTTTGAATCTCTAAATTCTCAACTGACAAAAAGTTGGACTCTGGCATGAGACATTTATAAAGTATTGGGAGAAAATCCATCAGGTCTGGGAGATGTTTTCTCTCCCTCACCCAGTTTCTGATATTCTGAAAAACAACATGCTCTTTTGTTTTGAGGGATAGAAATCACTTTCATAAATGACCAGGGTTTGTGTATGGCTGATTCAAAGCTCAAATACTGTATGAAGTTTTATTTAATATTGTTGGTAAATTCACAGAGAATAATCAAACATACTTTTGCCTATGAGAAACATTAAGTAACAAATTAGCCTAAGCTATATTAGGAAATGTAAGAGCAGATAATAGCACCAGTTTTTCTTTCTGTTATATTTATTCAATGAGTAAATTAAATGAGAAATTATTGCTTAAACATTTTCTTAATGCAGAAATGGGCCTGTAAAGTGAATTGGAAGGAGAAAATAAGAGAAAGTAAAATTTTATAATATAATTATTTTGGGGGCACATATTCCTCACTATTTGCTCACGTCTTTCCTCAGTAATTGTCTTCAATTAATCCTAAATATAGCTTGTTGTTACATAGCTGTTTCCAGGTTTTTTTCCCCATTAGATTATGGACTCCTTGTGAGTAAGGACTGTCTTTTGCCTTTCTATATATTCTAAGTGGCTGTCATAGTGCCAGGAATATAGTAGGTACTCAATAAATGCTTATTGATATGACTAACTACTCATGGTTGAGAAAATTGGTGGATATTGTAAAGATAAATCAATTTACTGTTTCTCTATAAAACAATTATTCAATAAGCCCTTTTATGTCCAGCTTCCTGTGTTGTACATTGTTGTGGAGATAAAGGCTAAGTAAGGCTTGGCCTCTAACCTCCAGGAGCAAACATTCTAGAAGAAGCAGACACAGACACAAACACAAATATTATTTTATGATTAGTGCATTTGACATGGACAAAAAAAATCCTCTGTAAAATCTAAGGTCCCAGGCCTAAAAGGTCATGATACAAGGAGGAAAATAATGGAGCTGGTGAGAAATACTGGGATGCTATTACAATGATTCATACAAGTTGTAATTAGAAAACGTGGTTGCCAGTGGTTATAGATAGGGGTAGATGTACATGAGAAATCTGCAGTTAGAAAATCAATAAGAGTTAGTAGTTGATTGAGGATAAAAAAAGAGACAAATAGCCAAAATTATAAATGTAGATGACTGGGTGAATTCTGCAGATACTGACAGCAACAGCAAATAAAAAAGAATTTTTTCTTTAAAATAATATCTTTATTTCTCAATAAACTCAGTGCTTTTTTATAAAATTCTAACACATTTTGCATTGACAAAAGAAAGTGATCTCACAGACATTGACTAAGAAGGCTAGTGACCATTAATTAATAAAGAAGTAATCCCCCACATCTTGAATTGCTTACAAATCAAGAATTCCAATGGCTAATTGCTATGCAAATTTAGAAACCTGAAAAGAATTTCCTGTTTTGCCTAATAGTATAAAGATGGGTTTTTTTCTTTACATATATATGTATATATGGACATGCATCATGTATATACACACACACATTTGGAAAGAAGAGTTTAAAAAACTACTTTTTAAAAGGTTAAGAGTTTCTTCATCTATAAATAAAATTAATTTTAGACAAAAAGAAAATCCACACAAACCCATATAATTTAATTTATTTGTTTCATTAGTGAAGGGCCTTTTAAACCTTCTTATTTATACATATTCATACATTCGTACATATTCATAGTGAAGACAGAGCTTAGAACCTTCTGAAAAGATTCAGGTTTAGAAGGAAAGATAATCACCTCAGTTTTAGATATGTTGAACATTTATTTGACCCTCTAACATGTTGATTCCTTTGACACAGCCACCCTTCTCTAATTCAATTTAATTTATTTCAGTAGTTATTACATATCTACAAGGAGTGAAGCTATGTGATAGACACCAGAGATATAACAATACAACTTTTGATTTTGAAAATTTCATTATCTGTTAGGAAGGATATAGCATTTGCACTTAGTGGTAGCTTATTCTTTGAGGGTAGGAAGTGTCTTCTTTTTGTATTCCCAGCAGTTAGCAAGTTGCCCTGCACATAGACGCACTGGTATTTTTTGTGTGAGTTTGGGCAAGATATTTAACCTCTTGGATCGTCATTTCTTCATCTACAATATGAAAGGCTTGGATTATATGATGCCTAGGAAATGTTTCAACTTGAAAAATTTGAACAATTTGGAATTTATAAGTATGTAGCAGTGGTTTGATAAAGAAAAATGAGAGATTCAGAGAGGAAGAGATTACATTTGGATTCCATGTTTGCCTTTAAAAGCATAAACATAGGAACTATGGAATAAAGTAGTGCATTTTCAAATCAAAGCATAACTAAGGTAAAAAATACCTTTGTAATTCATAAAAGTTATGGGCTGGAATGAGTTCTATAGGGACTTAAGAACAATTTTGTTGTCCATAATATGTGAATCAGGGACTTCCAGGCTAAGATGGCCACAGAGTAGTAGCAAGGGGCTCTTTCTCCTCACCATCAATGGATGTGAAAAGCCTCAAAAGGACAAGGAGCAGAATCAGATGATTGAAGGGACTCTACTGTAGGTTGCAGATTTGAAGGTAGGTAGTGTTTAGTCATTTCCATGCTATAAGGGGATAGAATTGCTCATACCAAGGAGAAAACTGATTACCCCTCCCTTATGACACCTACCATGATAGTGTCAGAACCAGTGCTGGGGAATTGCCAGGTTGGGGGCAGGGGGACTGGCTGAGGGAATCATGAATTTGCCCCTGAGAGTAGCAAGACTCGGGACCCCAGGAAGCCGAGAAGCATGGAACTTGAGAGTAGAGAGGGGCTGCTCATAGCACAAATTGTGGAGACTGAAAAATAGACTCAGGGCAAAACCGTGCTAAAGCTCAATCAATACACAGAGAACTGCCTACCATCCTCATTCAGACTTCTTCTTGGGAAGGAAATTAAAAACTAACCTAGTAATGACCAATACCCAAGAAGAAAAGGCCTTTGGAACTGCATAATCTACTTAGAGAAACAACAAACTACAGAGGAGGCATCAAAGGATGACAAACAAGCAAATATATCTAAACTTTCCAAAAAAATGGAAATTGGACACAAGCTCTCCAAGAAATCAGGCTGGAATTTAAGAATTAAGTTAAAAGATAGGAGAAACTTGGCAAGAAAAGTGGGGAATAGTTCAAAAAGAGAACAACAGTTTAAAAGACAGAATCTCCCACTTAGAAAAATAAGTCGATAAATCAAATGAAATGACAAGGAAATTGAAGATCAGAAATAACCTGCTGGAAGCCATGAAAAGGAGGATAGACCCAACCGAAAAGGGAAAATCGAAATATTATAGAGGAAAACCAGTCTTTAAAGACTAGAATCAGGCAAGTAGAAGCTAATGATCTCACAAGACAGCAAAAATTAATAAAGCAAAGTCAAAAGATTGACAAAATAGAGGGAAACATGAAATATCTCATTGAGAAAACAAATCATTTGGAAAAAAGATGGAGAAGAGAAAATTTAAGAATCATTGGTCTACCTGAAAACCAGAAATAAACAGAAACCTTTGAAAAAATGGAGACATGAACCCTGGACTCAAAATCCCAGAAGTCCTTGCTCTGGCTCCCAGAATGCGTTGTAATCTCACTGAGATCCTCACCCTGGCGGGATCAAAAGTTCTATTTAACTGATTGTAAAAGCCTACTGACTCTCCTTCCTGTTTCTGCTTGCAAGCAGACAGGTCTTTCATGATGTAGGTGAGGTTGAATGAGCCTCTTGGCCCACCTAGACAGGCACTTTTCTTACTTGTATTTTCTTAAGTTCTTAATCTTAAATAAAACTCTAAAAATATGATACTCTTTGCAGAGAAACTAATTTCTACCTTGCCTCAGTTTCCCCTAAAATTTTAATCTTAACACCTTGACATCATATTATAAGAAATTATCCAAGAAAACTTCCCTGATGTTCTTGAACAAGAGGGGAAAATAGACATTGAAAGAGCCCATAGATCACCCTCTACACTAAATCCTCAAAAAGACAACCCCCAGGAATGTTATTGCCAAATTCAAGAGCTTCCAAGGTAAGTACAAAATATTGCAAGAAGTCAAAAAGAGACAATTCAGATATCAAGGAGCACCAATCAGGATTACCCAGGATCTGGCAGCCTCCACAGTAACAGACCACAAGGCTTAGAAGATGATATTCATAAAGGCAAGAGAATTGGGTCTGTAACCAAGGATCACCTAACAATCAAAACTGACTATATATTTCCAGGGGAAAGTATAGGCATTCAACAAAATAGAAGATTTCCAAGTATTTGTAAAGAAAAGACTGCAACTAAATGGAAAATTTCATGTCCAAATACAAAACTCAAGAGAAACATGAAAAGATAAATAAGAAAGAGGGGGAAAAATTTAAGGGCTTCAGTGAGGTAAAATTGTTCATATTCCTATATGGAAAAATAATATTTGTAACTCTCAAAAACTGTACTCAGGATCATAGTAGTTAGAAGAATTATCCATAGGTAGAGTTTGTGGTACATAATATGTGAATCAGTCAACTAGCATTTTTAAAGTATGTACTCTGTGCCAGACATTATGCTAGTAAGTTCTATACTATAATGAAAGCCCAGAACATATTCCTCTCCACCTGGAACTCACATTCTAATGAGGGAGACAATATGCAAACATAATATAAAAATACATATGATATATATTCAGCAGGGCCCCCTTATCTGGGGTTTTATTTTCTGTGGTTTTATGGTCAACCCAAAGTGCCAGAAGTCTGCCTGTGAAGCACTGGAAGTTTGTGGTGGCAGCAGTCTGCTCCAGGGGTGGTCTTTTCTGTTTCCACTTCACTTTTTTTTTAGAGTTTGAGGTTTTTAGGGATGAGGAGGCAGAAATATGGAGGGAGAGAGCATATATACCTACATATATACATACATACATACATATATATATATATATATATATATATGAGACAGCAGGTATTATATGTGATTTCAGTCATCAGTAGTAGGTCTTTGAACGTATCCCCATTGGAATTAGAATCCTGTTTTATGGTGTAGAAAGGAGGGTAATCTCGGGAAAGGCACTAGTAATAGGAGAGGGGACTAGAAAAGGCTTCATCCAGAATGTAGGATTTGAGTTGAGCCTTAAAGGAAATTAAAGAAGAGAAGAGCCAAAATGAGGAGGAAAAGTATTCCAGGCATGGAAGACAAACAGTGAGAAGTCATAGAGTTGTGAAGAACAGCAAAGAAGTCAGCATTTCTGGTCATAAAGTAGATGATAACATGCAAGAAAAATGGAATGATAGCAAGGGGACAAACAAAGAAGAATTTTCAAAGCCATAGGTTTCTGTATTTGATCCTGGAGGTGATGAAAAGCCCCAGGAGTTTATCGATTATGAGAGTGACATAGATTAGGACATTTAACCATGGGCAGCTGAGTGGAGGATGGATCAGAGTAGGAGAGACAACACAGGAGATGAACCATAAGACTATTGTAGCCGTTCAGACATGTAAGGATAAGGGTTTGCACCAGGATAGTGGTGGTGGGAGTGAAAAGACCTATATGACAGAGATTATAAACGTAGAAAGAAAAAACGGGCAACCGATTGAATATGTGGGATGAGTACAAACATGGAGGACATGAAAATTGTGAAACTAGGATGAGGGTAGTACCTTCAACATTAACAGGGAAGCTGGGAAGAGGAGAGGGCTTGGAAGAAAAGGTAATGATTTCTATTTTGGACATATTGAGTTTGAAATATCTACAAGATGTCTATAGTTCCCTTGCACAAAGTGGATCTCATCTAATTTCTTCATGTTATAGGTGAGTAAAAGAAGGTCCAGAGATGTCAAATGTCTTGTCTTGTCCAATGTCATACACTTTATCCAAATGGGAAACCTAGGATTATGACATAGGTTGGTCCCAATGTTGTGAATCAGATTAGACTTTTATAAACTACATATTTACATCATTTTAATCTCATCTTTGGTTTTTAAATCTAGGAAGAAAAGATTATCAAATTATCTTTGCATTCATGAGATTAATTGCAAATGAATTTTGAACAAGTGTCTGGGTTGAAAGGCAGGCTGTACTAAATGCAATCAACACCAGAAACAAACTTAAGGATGTACCTTAATTTACAACACCATAAAAGCTGGAGGAACATGAAGACAATTTAAGAATGTGAATGTAGAACAAGGGAGGGTAAAATGAGCAAGTGTCAGAGAGGATCAATATAACCTCTGACTGAAGGTTATGGTGAGAATTAAAAGTAGAAAATAATATACTTTAGAATATTGTGGCAGACACCATAATTTAACAGAATCAGGTAGTCAATGTTCCTTAACCCTAACAGCATATCTTTTTCCATAGTTTTGTTAGTGTCAAAATAGATTCATAGTTTCATCTTTATGTTTAATTCGTGGTTTGTTATTTACTATTGATACAATGGCCTTTCCTCTACTTTTTTCTAATCTTTTTGATCTCTCTTATTTTATCTCTAAAATTCAAGTTATCAACTTTCCTCTAATAAATTGGTATTTCATGATGTAATAATATGTGAGGAAAACTCAGGATGCATAGCCACGTAAAAAGAGAGAATACTACATTACATATAATATTATAGAATATGTATTCTCAACAATGCACATTTGAATACATTTGTTAGTGTTTTATTAATGTATATTCATATAATTGTCAATATCCATAATACATAATTTATATATTATTTACATATTTAATGTCATTAGTAATATTATATAGGCACCTAAAATGGAAAATTCTACCTTTTCCCCACCAAAGGATAAGAGAAATGCTTATTTTTCACTGTAATAAAAGTTTTACTTTCTTTCCATTTGAAACCATTATTACTTTATTCAATGAAATCACAGTCCTACTGAATCACAAATTAAATTTGTTATTTTTTCCCTACTCTTGATCCTGTGTGTGTGTGTATATTTATTTCACTTATTAGCCATTCCAGCTTTTTGGGTGGCTTCGTAGAAGGAATCTTTAGTTGGAATAGTTAATGTTACTATTCAGCAGGTTCCAAATGCATCTGGTCATAGAATGTCACTGACCCACATTAAGAAGAAAGCTGATAACTAGCTGGTATTTTTTCTTCCAGTAATTTTAGGTGAATTTCTAAATATGAGCACTGAAAAAAATTTCCATTTATATATGTGTCTTTGTATATACATATATATGTATATATATATATATGTCATATGTGCATTTTTACTTCAATGAAGTAGTCATACTTACTCTCACATTATCCCTTTTTAAAAAAAGGATACTGAGCAGGCACTATTTCCTGCTCATGGCAACTACCTGAAGCAATCTTCTCTCTCTAACTGCCATCTCAGGGCCAAGGGACCGATAAGGGGATTACTTCATCATCCCATAGCATAAGTTCATGGAAGTCATGGAGGATTAATGATACATCATCCCAAAGTGAAAGTCCCTCAAGTCCAAAAGACGTGTCACCGGAAACAACCACAGTCACCCAAATCAGCTTCATCTGACCCATAAGTTATGCCACCATTCACCCATTTATGACACTAGTAAAAGAATGTACAACTGCATACACTGTAATTTCAGGAGGTAAAGAACATTACGAATTGCAGTATCATGATAGCATTCATGTAGGAAGTGGCCCCCAAACTGTGCTTTGATGAGAATCAGAGATTCAAAAAGGTAAAAATAAAGAGATCACATTTAAGACCTTAATTGCCACTATTTGGATCAAGAGTCAGTTAGTTGGCTCAGTGGATTGAGTCAATTGTAGAGGTAGAAAGTCCTAGGTTCAAATTTGTTCTCAAACACTTCCTAGCTGTGTCAACCTGGGCAAGTCACTTAACCTCCAGTGCCTAGCCCTTACCACTCATTCTTCTGCCCTGAAACCATTACAAAATATTGATTCTAAGACAGAAGGTAATCTATTTTTAAAAAATAGTTAATTAATACTTAGTCTTCTGACCTACACTATGCTCTAGACATCTCTCTGTCTTGTACAAGGGTCTCATGAAAGACTCAATCAAATGTTTTGCTCTAATCCAGGTATACGTATTATATGATATCATTCTTGTGATCACCCAATCTAGTAACTATCTCAAAAAGAGATGAGACTAGTCTGGTATTATTGGTTCTTCAAGAAGCCATTTTGGCTGTTACAGGAACCACCACTTTTCTCTCTAAGTGTTAACAAACAATTTCTTTTAAAATATATTCTAGAATTTTGTCAGGAACTAGTCGAAGTATGAACCTCTCCCTCTATCCCAGTTAAAAACAATTAGAGCCATCTCCAATTTCCAGAAGCTTTTCAAAGCTCACTAATAATGGACTCGCTTCTTATATCTGAAAGTTCATTCACATTTCGAGGATGCAGTTCACATGGTGGCTGGAGCTCCATGAGGGCAGTGAGTTAATCTACTAGACTTCATAGTACTTTGCTTTTAGATATAGAATGCTTTCATTGTCACTGGTCCATTAGTTATGAATGACTGTAAGATTAATTAATTCATCCTCTTCTGGTAGAGGAAATCATAAATTGACTGTCATTTATCTGGAAAGTGAAAGAAATGTAGCTTAATCTGCTTTGCACAGTCTGTCTACATTGCAGTCTTGACATCTGATTAATGCAATGATTGTTATGAAAAGCTAAGCTCCCTTGATGAATACAGGAATACACTTCACAATCTAAATCTAACTGATGATTAAGGTAGTATGTACAGCATGTTCTATTTTGTAAACTATATAATAAACTATATTAGACCTATTCCAATAAATTTTTTACTTAAGTAAAATGAGCGTCACTTAAAATACTATGCCTGTGTTTTCTGATGATCTGTTATGAAAATTATATTCACATTTTCCATTAGTTCTTTCTTTAAGAATCACTGTTCTGAGATGTATCTGGAGGCCCAATTGGCCACCCTTCCAAAGCAGCCACTTTTAGGATATTCAAAAAGAAGGCCAAATAATAAAATAGAAACAATTTTCTTTAACAAATAAGGGAAATTTACAAGGCCAGGGACTTCTGGTAAAAATTTTTCCTCAATATAAACATGCAAATTTTTAAAAAAGGACTTACATCATTCAATAATGTGATTTTAGTAATAACCATCAAGTTTCAGACCCACAAACATTTCTGCAAAGAGAATAAAATTAGATTACAAGATGATTTGCCTCCTAGAACTCCATTGTACTTACTTGATATGAAGTCAGATAGTACTCATGCTCCAAACTAGAAAGAAGGCTAGGATAATGGGGGTTAAGGGAGGTGACAACTGGAGAAAAACTATCGTTGTATCACTGTGCTAGCAGCCAGAAAAGAGATCTCCCCAAAGGGACCAGAAGAGACATGCAGGAAAATAAAAGAGTCATTCTATCTCTCAACTAGGCACAAAAAGAGAAAGTTTTAATGAGAAAGGAAGTTCTATGTGTCTCTTCAGAATACACTCCCCAGTTCTTCAAATATGGGGCAACTAGATGGTAAAGTGGATTGGGGTCTGGAGTCAGGAAGACTCATCTTCTTGAATTCAAATCTGATCTCAGACTCTTACTAGCTGTGTGATCCTGGGCAAGTCACTTAACCCTGTTTATTTCAGTTTCCTCATTTATAAAATGATCTGGATCTGCCTTCGAAATGGCAAACCACTTAAATATTTTTGCCAAAAAAAAAGAAAACAACAAAAAAAACAACAGCAACTCTTAAATGGGGTCATGAAGAGTCAAGCATGATTGGAAATGACTGAAAAACAAGAACAAACTTCAAATATACTCAGGATTTATCTACTTACTTTCTCTCAGGCTAGAGTTTGTATAGTCTGCTCCTCAGTTGACTGATAGTTAAGAAAAAAAAATGCCCCCCTTTGCATTCTGTGTTTTGTGCTAGGTGTAAGAATCCTTAATTTGACTTTATTCCTTTTAAGGGGCAGATCTATTTTGAGAATATAGAGGAAGCAATGACACAAAAGCCAAAAGCATGCAATTAGCAGGAAGGAGTGGTCTATTGTGGCAAATGCTTCAGAAAGATCAGGGAGAATAAACAGAATTAACCATGGGATCAAGAAATCTGGAAATCAGAAGAATTTCAAAGTTTGAGAACTAGGAGGGAGAGCAGACTCAAGGGCAGACTGGGTCTAGAATATAACTGTGTTGGTGGAAGGCTAAAATAGAGTGGTTACTGGTATTAGGCATCTGCCATTTACTAGCTAAACAACTGTGAACAAATCCCTTCAAGGTGCTTCATCTATAATATAGCACCTAAATTACAGCATTGACATGAAGAGCAAATTAAATAATATATGTAAAGTTCTCTGTAAACCTGACAGTGAAATTAAAAGTGAAATTAATTATCCAAGAGGCTCAAGAACTATTAGATCATTGTGTGAGAATTGGAGGAAAGGGAATAAACATTTATCTAACACCTGCCATGTTCCAGACCCCATGCCCTCTTCAGAGAAGACAGGGCACAAGGCAGAGCTGGCACTCTGGGGAGCTGCTCCTTTCCCCCTCTTCCCAGCCCCCAGGGAATTTTTTGCATGCCCCATCCCTCTGTCCAGTAGCCCAAAGCAAGCACTTTCTCCCTTAATTCTCTGTGGCAATTGGGTTGGGGGGACTCAAAGACTGATTGAATTTGCCCTCTGGGCACTCAAATAAGGTTTGCCAAGCTTGCCCTAGGCTAAGTGTTTTTTACAACTACTATCTCATTTGGTTCTCACATCCCTACCAGGTAATTATTACTATAATCTCCATTTTATGGTTGAGGAAACTGAGGTAAATAGGAATATGACATCATGGTTTGATAAATAAGATGAGATACACAGTGCATTCAGCCCACATACGCAGGCATCACACATAGTGCTCTGCCATAGTACCATGGAATGTTTATTATATAGGTTTTTGGTACATGCACATAATCAATTCTCTATGAATGTGACATTCTACAGTTTGGATATTATCAAATCACCTAAACAACACTCTTGTTTACAACAAAGTTTACAACAACTACAACAAAGAATTTTGTGATCATTTACTAGGTTTTATGACATTCTGTGATAGATATGATTAATGTGAATAAAGCCATTTGTAGGTTAGTACCCCTTGACCTGCTGAGAGGATCATTGTGCTTTTGGTCAGCTTTCACTATCCATCATCATTGCTTGAGAGATGAACAACAAAACAAGTTAGTATCTAGGTATAAGGACTTTAGGGAGACCAATTTTGGGGTTTTCCTCAATTTACAAGTTCTGTTTTTCTTGTGTTACTTTGAAATGCCTAGCAATGTTGCTTGGCTTCTATTCCAACAAGTTCATTCCAGTGTGGAAACTGTAGGACAAGATTCATTATAATATTTATTGTAGGGCCTTGGAGTGTATCTTGTGTTTGAGAAAGGAGGGGTCATAGGCTTTTATTCTGTCTTTGGGCTTTTATTCTGTAATTGTAAAATCTTGGGGGTACTAACCCAGGGGGCTTAAAGTAGGGTACATATTTATTGATCCTATAAGTATTTGCTCTCATGTTATTTCTCCTGTATTGGAGAGAGAATAATCATAACAAGTGCACTAGTGGGGAAAATTTGGGGAAAGAAGTCACAGAGTGGGATCAGCAGGGGGCTCTCATTCTGGGGTATGCTTTGCTGACCTTCATTCCTTGAACTGTGACCTTGTCAAAGGGTCGGGGTATGATGGCCTCCGGCATCCCAAGTTCCATAAGACAGGGTCATTGACTTATTTAAGATGTCCTTGAAAGGAATGTCCTTGAGTAAAACCTAAACTAATTATAGAGTTTTATCATTAAAACATATAATTTAGAAAAAAAATTGGAATCAAAGGGGGGTTCCTTAAAAATATTAAATAAACAAGATTGTAAGGGTAATATTAACATTGCCTCTAACATGAAATATTAGAGAAGTAGTGTTCCTTAAGGGATAGAGAGCTAGATGTGGTATCAAGAAGGTCTATATTCAAGTTATCTCTGACTTACATTGGCTGTGTGATCCTGGATAAATCACATAGCTTCTTGAGATATAGTTAGAGCTTAAAGACTTATAAGGTACTGACCTATACTGGTAGAGGGAGTTTCCACAATCCAGAGTCCCCTCTACCAGTGAACTCACAAGTCCATTCACTATCCCTATTCTTAACATGAAGTGAGTCACATAGTAGGTGCTTTATCAAATACTTGTTGGCATGATGACTTACTTCTGGGCCAGGGGTAAGTTCCAGATTTATCCTCCTTTATCACATTCTTACCCCTATCATATATGCAAAAAAAAATGTGGGGAGATAGAAGAAAAAGAAATTCTATTTCTCTCTTTTTGCCTGTAAAACAGCAATGCAAACTCCTCTACCCAATCTAGTGATTGGAGACAATTATTACAACTACAATAATGAAAGTCATTTCCACTTGTGACCATAATGTCCTAATATAGCTATGTTTGAACTGGAGCATTCATGTATTTTTTTCATGACAACTAAAGAGTTATACTGAGTATTTAATCATTGAGCTTAATGTGTACACAAGCAATTACATTTAAGAGAAGTGCATTTTTTTTTCCCAAAAGGAAGTAGATAAAATTACAGCATGTACTCTGGGCTCAAGTAATAGAGCATTACCAGTTCAGCCTCGCCTCAAACTAATTTACATTGTTGGCTTCTCAGACAGAAATGGATTTTTTCACTTTTACTTTCCTGTTATACAGAGATAGAGCAGATCTGTTTCTTCATCATGATAAGAACTGGAAAAATAAGGTAGGTGAAATCTTCTGCCTCTTTTTCTGAGAGTATGAAGAAATTTCTGAGATCACCAGCACAATTCCTAATTCTTCTATGTCCTAAATAAAAATTATACTTGTAGTGCTTGGGATATCAACACATTTTTAAATTGTTATGCAAATGACCTGAAGAGAGAATGGTTAGAGATTGTTTTTTCATAATAGATAGAAATCTTCTCTAAAGTATTGATCCTTTCTTCCCCCTAGTTTGGCCACTTATGCATATCTCAAGAATGAGGATTAAGCTACATATTTTTTCTGAGGTCATTTCTGGACTGCCTCTGAAATAAATGCAATTTCATGTCAATATATATTTTGATATCTATTTTCATTGCAGCAGCTTTCTTAGAAAGAATGAATGCAAGAAGAGCATAGAATCAACTAAGAGTCTTTTGAACCAACCAAATGTGTTGGACATTTACAACTAAAATCTCTGTTCTTCTTATGTCGGGGGAGAGAAGAAAAAGAAATTCCATTTATACTTCTATATCTTAGGAACATTCATTCATTCAAACAACTCTTGATATCTCTTTCAAATGTATTTTGAAACATTAGCCATCCTCTCCCCATTCTAGGTCTGTGTCCAAGTCAAGTTTCTCATTTTGGTATTTGTTCTATTGTCTTTGAGCTTCTCTATATGAAATGTGGTCCAACGATTCCACTCTTTGGTGTGGTGCCAAGTAACATTATTCTTGTTCCTATGGATATTTTATTCATAGAGCAGAACTGATTAGAAATAATGAAGATTTGGTTATTATAAAGTTGAGCCTTTGGTGTCAAGAATTGGGTTTAACCTCTGACAAATACCAACTCTGGGAACCATGAGTAAGTAATTTAACTTTGGAGTGTCTTGGGCAACTAAAAGCATAAGTTAGCATCAAACTACATTCTGCCCAGGTTGATAGAACCTAATAAAATAATAATATAATACCAGAGTTTCTCTGAGAGGCAGAAAAAAATGTGGTTGTTCTCCCAATATATAGCCACCCTTTAGCTTTAGAATTGTCCTGACCCTCAGTCATTGAATTCTTGGCACTTTTGTTTAGGCATTTCAAATGTCTTAGGAATAATAATTATAATCTCACATTTATATAGGAGCTTTCAGGTAACAAAGAATTTTAAAATTACATTTTTTTTTTCAGATTCAAGCCATACAGTTACCCTGTGAAATAGGTAGTCAGTATATTTAATCTAATTTTACATCTAAAGCTTAGTTACCCTAGCTATAAAATTAGGCTAAAAATATTCTCACTACTTATTTTACAGGGCAGAATCAAATTAGAGAAAGTGCACATTTAAGCTTAAAATAAGTAAAATGATTTTTAGCCTATACAGTATTATATTAATATGAAAAAATGTCATTTGAAGTGATTTGCTCAAAGTCACACAGCTAATAGTGGCAAAATTGAAACCTGAACCATTGTTTACTCTGCTACTTCTGTATTATTTTTTACTTTAAATGTTTTTATTATTTTTATTTTATATTATTTTATGAGAAAAACAATAGTATTGTTTTGAAAATTACATCACTATATCATGAATTTATTCCACTGCATATGCTTAATATTAATGATAGTAAAGATTCAGATATCAATATCATTAAAATGACAATTTTGACATTTGCAGTGATGTAATGCCCTATTTATAAAGAAGTTTACACTATAATCACGCACTAATAGAATAGCAGGATAAAAGACATATTTAAGATTATGTCTTAATCTTAACTGAACTAACTGAACTCATTTCTTTGAATTTTTTATCAAACATTATTAATTGTTGATGTTAATTTCCAACATAAAAATTCTACTTTATCCAGCATTAATGATACTTATTCAGTATTGGTAATTGCTGACATGTTCAGTTGTTCAGTCATGACAGACTCTTCATTTTTAGGAGCAAAGAGGCTAGAGTGGTTTGCCATTTCCTTCTCTAGTTTTATGTAGGCGGGGGTTAAGTGACTTGCCAGGCTCATACAGCTAGTAGATGTCTGAAGTTGCATTTGAACTCTGGTCTTTCTGCTCTTTTTGATTCTTGGCCCAGTGCTCTATCCATTGTAACACATTTGTAGAGGAATTTAAAACTTGCATGGTCTCACTTGATCCTCATAAGAACCCTGAGAGATAAGTGAGACTGTTATTATTATCTCCATTGTACAAGTGAGGAATCCACTACAAAAGATTAAGTGACTTGCTGAGAGTCACATAGGTAGTGGGTACAGGAGGTGAGGGTGTAATTCAGCTCTTAAGGACTCCAAGACCGTCAGGTCACCCACTGTGTCACCTAGCTTCTGTTAGAAACTAGAGATTCAGAATTTAAGTTACAATTCATTCAGAGTTACTCTATTTCAATGTAAATTGAATGTAATGAATTCAGTGTAAATGTGAGCACTATGGACATATAAAGTTTGGGGAATGAATGAACATATTTTCCATGCTAATATAAATCATGATTTATGCTTTAAAAAAACTAATTCTTTGCTAAATCAGTCTTGGAAACCATGGTCATATTTTTAAAGATTCATAGACTATTAAAAATTAAAATGTAAATTAAATTAAAAAAATTTAAAGGGATGCATTTCCTTGTTAATTAATTTGCTGTAAACATATCAGGTCTTATATCTAGTCTATCTTGTTAAATTAAACTTTAAAATTTAAATAAAATGAATCTTTAGTTGTCATTTGGTCCAATACTTTATTTTCCAGATGAAGTAATTGAAGTTTGGATATCTGGACAAGGTCTTCTAGAGTAATATTGCATCTGGACAGCAGCTTAGTGAAAATAATAAAACATACTCATTAGGTTTTTGCCATTTTGTTTTTTGTTTTTAATGGACATACTGCACTGTTCATGTGTGATTTAAATGACTTAAAAAGACAAATGCAAATGATAACAAAAATGTCTATTTTCAAATCTGAGATTTTTATTAAAAATTAACTTGGAGTCATAAATATAAAGCTAGAAATAACCTCAGGAGCTGTCCAGTCTGACATTCTCGTTTTTCCTGCTGAGGTAACTGGGGATTGCCCTGTTTATTATATCAGTGAGTTACTCAAGGTCACACAGATATTAAGCAATATTAGAGGCAGGAATGGACTCTGAAAACTATGGCATAGGAAACCTTTCCTGACTCCTCTTAATTTGAATGCCTTCTCTCTGTTCATTATTGTCTATTATACTGTATGTAGCATTTTTGTACATAGCTGTTTGCGTTCTGTCTTCCTCCTTATTGTGAGTTCCTCAGGAGCAAAGCTTGTCTTTTGTCTTTCATTGTGTTCCTGATACTTAGCTAAGTTTAGCACATAGTAGGGGCTTAGCACATATTTAGTGACTGACTGATTGATTATAGAGTCTGTGCACTTTCCATTTTGCCACAACCTGGAGAAGTTCTCCTGCATCCCTCTCATTCCTTGTATTGATAATTATTTTTTTCTATTTCCTTTGTTTTTTTTTTTAATTTTCTAGTAACACTCCCCCCCCTTCAGAAAAGTTCCCTCAAGCATGAGAATCTTCTCTCCTCCATGTCCCAACATCTTTTCCTTAAAGTTTTTTTCCTTAAAGTTCTCATGTTTGCCACAAGATCTGAAAAAGGAAATGAATATAGTCTGGGAGGAATTGCAGGGCCAGAGAAGTTACCCAAAGGCCAGTTAACACCAAAAAAAAAAGGGAAAAGAAAGGAAAAAGAGCATTTCAAGGAAACCAGTAAATATTGGAAATTGAGAGCTATTGGAAGTTGGGATCTATTTAGAAAGACCATAGGCTTATTCAAACCCCACCTAAGACAAGGAATGAGAGGCAGAACAAAAGTGTGAATAGATAAACAAAAACAGAAAAGTCCTGGGATGTATGATTTATTTTCTCTCCCTCTCTCTCTCTCTCTCTCTCTCTCTCTCTCTCTCTCTCTATATATATATATATATATATATATATATATATATATATATATATATATATATATATATATATATGTCTATTTTAAACTCTTACCTTCCATCTTCGAGTCAACACTGTGAATTGGTTCCAATGGAGAAAAGCGGTAAGAGCTAGGCAATTGGGGTTAAATGATTTACCCAGGGGCATATAACTGAGATGTCTCTGAGATCACATTTGAAACCAGGTCCTCCCAACTCCAGGCATACCTCCTCAGCTACTGAGCCACTTAGCTGCCCTTAAATTCCTTTATTAATTAATACAGTGTAAACATATTATCAGATCTTACAAACTCTGTCTAAAGATGAATCTTGTATAGTTGTACCATCCTGTTGTAAGCTAATAGAGCCTTTTTCAATGTTTTTTTTTTCTGACTTTTTGGTTTTTTTTAAAAAAACCTTTTGTCTTAGCCTCCATACTGATATTATTTGTAAGGCAGAAGAGTACTAAAGGCTAGACCATCGGGGTTAAGTGACTTGCACAGGGTCATACAGCTAGGAAATATCTGAAGACATATTTGAATACAGGTTCTTCCAACTCCACGCCTGGCTCTCTATCCACTGAGTCACCCAGAACCCCTGGCTTCTTAGTTAACCTAGTGTTTATCAGTTGTTGCCTTTTCTGGTGTTGTGAAACTATACAAATATAGCTTCTGAAGATGTCTTAGCTTTTTAAAAGACATTGCTAGTTAATATTGGCTTTCAACAGTCATAAACTAAGATGGCAGGAAATTCTTCACTCCCCAGTGTGTAAATTTAATGTGAATTTCTGTGGAGTTGTAAATTTCTGTTAACACACATCAGGTTACTTCTGCCAATATTAGTTGGGGATTTGAGACATTTGTGCAGCAAAGAGCTACAGGGCAAGGGTTGAATGAATAAAGATGAATTTTTAAAGCACTTATTTATATGCCAAGAATTGTACTAAGAGCCTGAGATACATATACAAAAGTGAAAAAGTCCCTGCTTTTAAGGAGCTTATAGTATAATAGGGAAAGACAATACCAACATAGATTGTCTTGATCAGAGTAGTGAAGTCTTTCACAGTTGATTATTGTTATAATATTATTGATACTGTATACACTGTTCTCCTGAGTTTGTTCACTTCCTTTTGCATCACCTCATATAAGTCTTCCCAGATTTTTCTGAAAATATTTTACTCATCATTTCTTATAACACTATAGGATCTCATCACAATCACATACCACAACTTGTTTGCTCACTCCTCAACTCATGGGCTTTCCTTCAATTTCCAATAATTTGATTTGGAATCTAATGATTTATAGGTGTCTGTTTTCTATCCTGACACTTTGCTGAAGTTGTTCTTTATTTCAGGTAATTTTTATTTAGTTTTCTAAGTATTTCATTCTATCATTTGCTAAGAGTGATAGCTTTATTTCCTCATTGCCTATTCTTGTTCCTTCAATTATCTTCTTTTCTTATTGCTATAGCTAGCATTCCTACTACAACACTGAATCATAGAAGATAGACCTACTTGTCTCACAGCTGATCTTATTGGGCGGGTCACTAATTTATATGCATTATGGACAATGCTTGCTCTTTGTTTTAAGTTGATACCACTTATCATTTTAAGAAAAGTTCCATTTATCCCTATGCTTTCTTGTATTTTAATAGAAATGGGTTTTGTATTTTGCCAAAAGTTTTTTTATATCTATTGATATAATCATATTATTTTTGTTATTTTTATTATTGCTTTGGTCATTTATGCTTAGAGTTTCCCTAATATTGAACCAGTTCTGCATTCCTGGGATAAATCCAACCTGGTTGTATGATGTTTGTTATGTACTGCTATAGTTGCCTTCTTAGTATTTTTTAAATTTTTTATCAATATTCATTAGGAAAATTGTTTGATGGTTTTCTTTCTCCTATTTTTATTCTCTTTGGTTTATATATTAAAATTACATTTTTGTCATAGAAGAAATTTGGTAGAACACCTTTACCTATTATTTTCAAATAGTATGCATAGTATTGTAATGAGTTTTTCCTTAAACATTTGTTAGAATTCACTTTTAAATCCATCTGTTTCTGGGGATTTTTTCTTATGGAGCTCATTGATGGCTTATTCAATTTCTTTTTTATAAAATATGAAAATTTAAGTTCTCATTTATTCTTCTATTAATCCTGACAATCTTAATTTTTGTTGATATTCATCCAAAATATTCATCTATTTTACCTTAGAAGATAATTTTATTGGCATATAATTTGGCAAAATAGCTCCTAACAATTGTTTTAATTTCCTCTTCACTGTTGATGCATAAAAACTTTTCATTTTTGATGCTGAAAATTTGTTTTTTCTTTCTTCAAAATTAACCTGTAGTTTATTGGGTTTATTGTTTTTTTCAGTAGGTAGAATTTTAGCGTAGACTAAAAGAAGTTAAGGAAATTAGAGGCTAACAAAAAGGAGAGTTCCATGTATGGGGGATAGAAAAGGAAAATGTCTAGAGTTGGGAAATAGTCGAAAGTGAAGGATAGCAAGGAGAACAATGTCATTGTATTGCAGAGAAATTGGGGAAGTGTGGAAGGTGTAAGGAGTAAGGAGATTGGAGAGATAGAAAAAAGAGGAGGTTATGGAGGACTTTTAAAGAAAATGGAGAATCTTATGTTTGATCAGAGAAGGCAATAGGGAGTATTGGAGTTGATTTAAGAAGGAAATGACATATACAAGTTTGCATTTTAGGAAGAAAATTTTGATAGCTGAGTGGAGGATGCACTATACAGTGAAGAGAGATCTGAGGCTGGAATACCAACCATAACAGACTTTTGCAACAGCCTAGGTTGTAAGCTGAAGAGGAGTTGTACCAGAATACTGACATCAGAGGAGAAAAGGGGAAACAAATTGATGTGCAGAGATATACTCCAGAATTTGATAACTAATGGTATACATGGGAATAAAAGAGTGAAAAAACAAGAATCACACCAAGTTTGCCATTTTGGATAACTAGGATAGCATTGCCTTCCACAGTAATAGGGAAGATAGGAAGAGAGGACTTGATAAAAGATTGATAAAAATGATAAAGTATGTTGAATGTAACAAGACATCTAGTTTATCTGTAGGTAGTCAGAGACTAGACGTCAGGAGAGAAGTTAGGGCTAGACAAAGAAATCTGAGAAAAATTAATCTAGAGATAATAGTTAAAGCCAAGAGAGATGGTGAGATTACCAAATGAAATAGCATAGAGAGGGAAGAGAAGAGAACAATAGCTTTGAAGGACACCAATGGTTACTAAGCACAAACTGGATAAAAATTTGGCAAAGAAGACTTAGAGGGAGGTAGGAGATGAACCAGAAGAAAGCAATGTGATGAAAATCTAGAGAGAAGAGTGTATTCAAGAGAAGAGTGCCATGGATAGTGTCAAAGATTACAGAGAAGTAAAGAAGTATAGAGTTCGAGGCATTTAAGAAATCATTGGTAACTTTGTTTTCTTAAAATTTATTTTAATTATCATGCAAAACACACTTCCATATTGGTCATTGTTATGAGCGCCCATTCATACAAAACCAAAATCTTAAAACAAAATTGTAAATACACTTACATAAAAGAACATATACATTGATCCACATACATCTACTCCAACAGTTATTTCTCTGAAGGGCGAATAGCAATTCCCATCATAAGTCTTTTAGAATTGTCCCAGATCATTGCATTGCTGAGAGTAGTCATTGGTAACTTTGAAGAGAGTTGTTTCAGTTGATTGATGAGGTCAGAAGCCAGACAACAGAGTTTAGAAGAGAGAGGAAAAGCATAGATCATAGACAATGTTCTTTAACAATTTAGACAGAAAAAGAAGGAATATAGGACAATAGCTAGCAGTGATGGGGGGATTAAGTGAGATTTTATTGAGGTTAGGGGTAGATATGAGTATGATTGAAAGTAAGGAAGGAAGCAATAGAAAAAGAAATGAAAGATAAATGAGATTGGGTATGACAGAAAATGTGTTTTGGTGATGAAGCCAAGATAGAAGAGGATTACTTATACCTGTAGAAGATTTAATTTTGGCAAGAAGAGGTACCTCTTCACATGAAACAAGTATGAAGGAGAAGAAAGTGAAAGAAAACATCATAATGGTATGAGATGAGAAGGGCAAAGTGGAAACTCACAATATGAATGACCCCAATTTTTTTTCTGTGAAGTATTTGCCATGGTTCTCAGCTGATAAAATGGGGGAGGGGGAGGGAGATTGCAGGAGGTTGTAGGAGGCATGAGGTGGAATGAAAATATTTGGAAGTCATCCTGGTGAATGGGATAGTGATTTAATTAGTTGAGATGTTTCATAAATTTGTAGTGTATCCAATTAGCATAGCTTTGTGATATAGAAAGGATGTATGAAAGAGGAAACATACTTGTTTTCCCCCCATCTTTTCAAGAAGGCAGACCAAAGAGGAATGGACCAAATTTATATAAGTGATAGCTAGTTTTATACAAAGAAAACACTTTCTAATGATTAGAACTATACAGTAGAAAATTGAGATGTCTTCAAAGAAGGTGATTTCTTCCTCATTGGAGGATTCTAAGTAAGTACTGGATCATCATTTGTCAGATGTTTTGGAAGAATTATTTATAGGTTATACTAAATGTGTTCATAAGTACATGGAAATTCTGTTATTACATAATCATTCCTAGCACATAATTTGGTGGTTGTTGTTCAGTTTGTTGTGTCTGACTGTGGCCTCATTTGGTCACAAAAAGCTAGATAGCACAGTGGATAGAGAATCAGGCCCGGAACCAGGAAGACATGAGTTCAAATGTGGCCTCAGACATTTCCTAGCGGTGTGACCCTGGGCAGGTCACTTAAACCTATTTGCTTCAGGTTTATCATGAGTAAAATAATCTGGAAAAAGAACTGACAAATCACTCCATTGTTTTTGCCAAGAAAACTCCAAATTGCTGAATTTGAAAGGGTCTTTAAGATAATATATATAAAGTTCTTTGCTATTTTTATCATGATAAAATGTGATATTTTTATAAACACTCAAATAAATTTGTAATATGGCCAATTTGATTATTCCCTCTAACTGCATGTCATGCAAATAGCTCAAGAATAACTACTTTTTCTGTGATTTCTGGCTCTGCCTTCTAAGTTTGTTTCATGCCACATGCTAGAGGCCCTCTACTTCTAAGTTTATCATACCTGTTCCATGTAACATGCTAGAGGTCCTTCTCCCTTTGTTCTGACATTATCAAAATACCAAGGAAGCTCCTAGCAATCTATTCCTTTTACCATGAGATCATTGTTTTCTTTTTCCATCACACAATTTTTGATAATATTTTCACTCTAATTCTTTGTAGTTCTGTATGTGTGGTAACCTTTTTATACCCATAATACCCATCTTAAACACCCTCATAATCTGTAGAGGTGAGTTACGATGCTATTTTCATTAGAAATAATATTCATGGAGCAGATAATTGGCTTAGTAGACTGAGAGCCAAGCCTAGAGATGGGGGATCCGGGGTTCAAATATGGCCTTAGAGATTCATAGCAATGTGACTCTGGCAAAGTCACTCAACTCTCACTGCCTAGTACTTACCACTCTTCTGTCTAAGGGTTTTAAAAATAAATTTTAATATTTTTAATTATTTAGAAAATGGACATTAGTAGAACAATAATTTGATCAATAATACATATTGTATGCTGATATGTAATGTGTGTATAAGTCTGACTTTATTAGAATGTGATATATTTACTTATAAGTCTATTTGTTAATTTAATCCATCTTCCCTCCCATATGATCTATAAAGGTGGGTTTTGATGGTTATTTTCAACTTTGATATTTGATATTAACAAAGTGCATCAAAGGAAATTCTCTGCAATCCATTAACAAATCAGCACATTTTAATCTAATAATAGATTTAAACCAGATATAATGATCCAGCTGTCTAAAATACTTCAGGATTGCATTAGATGAGTTCCAGATCATAGAGTACACTAAAATGCACATAATTTTATTTATTTACAATTTTTCTCTTTTGATGCAGTCGGGGCAATGACAACAGACTGGCCCACCGTCGACAGACCATCCTCCGAGAGAAGGGGAGAAGGTTAGCAAATCGAGGGCCAGCATATATGTTCAATGATCACTCGACAAGCTTGTCCATTGAGGAGGAACGCTTTTTAGATGCAGCAGAATATGGCAACATTCCTGTAGTGCGAAAGATGCTCGAAGAATGCCTCTCACTTAATGTGAACTGTGTGGATTACATGGGCCAGAATGCTTTGCAGCTGGCTGTAGCCAATGAGCATCTGGAAATTACTGAACTTTTGCTTAAGAAAGAAAATCTGTCCCGAGTTGGGGATGCCTTGCTCCTGGCCATTAGCAAAGGTTATGTTCGAATTGTTGAAGCAATCCTAAATCATCCTGCTTTTGCTGAGGGCAAGAGGCTGGCAACAAGCCCTAGCCAGTCAGAGCTCCAGCACGATGACTTTTATGCCTATGACGAAGATGGAACCCGCTTCTCTCATGATGTTACCCCCATCATTCTGGCCGCCCACTGCCAGGAGTATGAAATTGTGCACACTCTCTTGAGGAAAGGAGCCCGGATTGAAAGACCTCATGACTATTTCTGCAAGTGTAGTGAATGCAATCAGAAGCAGAAACATGACTCTTTCAGTCACTCAAGATCCCGAATCAATGCCTACCGAGGACTGGCAAGCCCTGCCTATTTGTCATTGTCTAGTGAAGATCCTGTCATGACGGCCCTAGAACTTAGCAATGAGCTGGCAGTGCTGGCAAACATTGAGAAGGAATTTAAGGTATGTATATCATCAGCAGGTGAGAAAGCTCTGAAAACTGAAAGAATCAAGGCCAAACGTAGCTAATGAGCACCTGCTGTATACTCTTCCCACTGCTAGGAAGTGTGGGGGCTTAAGAACTACTTCCTACTTTGTGTTATTAGTTGTTGGACTCCCAAGCAACATAGCCATTTATGGCAAGCCCAGACATCCACCCCAGCCCCATTCTGTCAGCTTCTCTATGGAGAAATATGGATTTTTTCCAGCACAATCACTGCTTTATATTTTATTTGTGATAGAATAGCAAGCCTCCTAGGATCATAGAATCATAGATTTAGAGTTATAAAGGACTATAGAAGCCAACAAAACCAACTCTTTCATTTTATAAGTGAGGAAACTGAAGCTGATGAGGAAAAGATGCTTCCTATCTTTCCGAGCTTATAGTATGGCTGGGGAGAAAAATAGTTAACCCTAGACCCTTAAGTTCCAGAAGCAAAGGACTGGGTCATATTTTCCTTTATATCCCTCAGAGTAACTTGTTCAATGCAGTGCATACAGTAGATGATCAGAAATATTTGTTGGATAAATTATAGAGGATTATCAATCAGGAATCAGTTGCTGAATAGGATAGATCAAAAGTAGTACAGTATTTCAGAGAATAGAGGGTTAAAATAACACAGTAAAAAAGATTAAAATCCAAATTCTTCTACTTTCAGTTTGTCTGAATGTGGGCAATAATTTCTGGACCTGGATTTCTGCATGTGTAAAATGGTGTGGAATGGGGGGTGGGGTGGAGTAGAATAGGTTAGATGATGTTTAAAGCTCCCTTACACAGCTAAATTCCATTCTCTTTTCTATTTATGTGAATGATCCTGAGAAATTAGAGGTTTAATGGAAGAGTCAAGCTTTGAACTAGCCTTGGGACTAGTCTGGGGGGACTTGGGGACATTAGTAAAGAGGAAAGAGAGAGCATTTCAGTGAGGGAAAAACCATGAGCTAGAGAGGAAATGAAAGGGGCAATTATGAAAGTCAGTGACAAATTGAGTGTGAATGGATTAGAGTTTGTTTTGGAGGTTAATGGGAGATGAGGTTAGATAGGTAAGGTAGGACCTAATGATGGGCCTTGAATTTCAGACTGAGGAATTATGCATTTTTTCTCACAAGTCCTTGTTAATGAAAAGGAAGGAATTGACATGATGATTAGTGGTTAAGTGGATACAAGTATAAAGCTAAAATTCAATCTTGAAATCACACATCAAAAAACAAAATTAAGTAGGGGGAGTTTTATCATATCTAATGAAGTGAAAGATATTATATTGTTTATCCTAGACCTGGGGGGGTGGGATGAAAAACTCAACCGAACACTTAATTTTTAATTATCGAAGGTCATTCCTAAAAGAGGATACCCTTAAATTTACTATCTGATTCTCTGGAATTTAGGATATGAACCTGACTAGGAAGATCTTTATAATTTCACACATTGGAGGGAAGTGACTTGATGAGAGTAGGGCTACTATGAAGCTAGAGTATGATGGGAAATAGCTCAGTATCCCAAAAATATTAGAGTTTTTAAGCTTTAACCATTGAGTTTCCTTGCTTTTCTGGCAGTGATTGCTAGTCACCTCTTGGTGAATATCCAGGAGATATAGAATTTATTTCAAGATTGGAAATTTTAAAGAAGAAATTTTGGCTTACTGTGAGGAGCTAACTATCTATAATTATAATTATATGTAATTATAATCTATAATTAATTATCTAAATGAAGTTGCCTTCTTAAGGAATAGATTCTTTCTTATTGGAGATTTTCCACCAAAGGCAGGATGACCACGGGGTTGAGTATATTGTCAAAGATACCCTTTTTCAATTCTAGACTAGACTAGTAGGTGTCTGAGGTCCCTCTCTAAAATTCTGTGACATCTATCTAAAAAATAGCACTATGTGAAGCATTGGGGAGAGGAATAAAAATGAAACAGTTCCTGACACCAGGAAATTTGTATTCTTGGAAGGGAATGTAACATTTATATAACTAAGTAAAGAGATATGTAAGAAAGGAGAGCTATATAATCACAAACTGGAGACTAAACATAGGGCTATCATCAAGAGGAAGTATAGTCTTGGAAAATGTACCATGTACAAAATGTGTATGAGGAAGAGGGGAAGAGGATATCTGTTATTTTAAACATAAACATAGTTTCTGAAGGAAATTTGATTATATATAAAAAGGATAAAATGTCTTAAAAAATAAGAAGGGAAGTTTGGTGCCCAAGGAAAGGTTTGGACTTTTGGTATGGAGAGGGGGAAAGAGAGGAGTACCCCCTTCTCAAGAGGGGTACAGGGGAAACAGGTGATGTTTAGGGTTGGCTCAGAGAAAGGAGAGGGGGTTTGAAGATTTTCCCCCTTCTGCCTTTCCTCCTTAGCTAAAGCTGCTATCCCTGATTCGCTCTTGTCTCTCTTGTCCCCCCTCCACTACTCCCTTTGATCTGTTCACTCACACTCAGCTTGGGGAACAGATAACTTTAATGTTAACTCAGTCAGATAATACAAAAGGAATAATGGGCAGGGAAGAATGGGAAAAGGAAAGTGGGGAGAAGGGGTCCCTGTTTCTATCTAAACCCTTTTCCTCCCTCCTCGAGTTTGGGGGGAACTCAGGCCTTGGCAGCCTGAACCCCCTGAGATAAAGTTAGGTTGACTCACCCCTAGGCAACAGGAGCTGGTAAAGTCTGCTCAGGTTTCTCTTCCAAAAGTCCCTTCAATTGGGAAGTGGTGGGGGGAAGGATTTCCAGTCACCAGCAGGAAAAGTGGGTAACCCACAAGAGAAAGTCTTTTTTCCCACCTTCTCTCCTATCACAAAAGAGATATTCTTGAAAAATCAGAGAAGAACTAACATGGATATAGTTAAAAGGGAGAAAGAAAGAAGCCCTAAATCAGTGAATACACCAGCTTAACTTTCATACCTGAAAGAATTTGAACCTTTCAGCTTCAAATCACTTATCTATCCAGACCCACTCTCCTAAATGAATCGATTTGTTTTCATTATGGGGATCTCCCAGTAGCTGCTTCAGTTTTTAAGTGCAGGATTTGTATAGACTTGTAAAAATTGATGTTAAGCCCAGACATCCAACCCTAGTTCTATCCTGACAGCTTCTTCATGAGGAAAAAGATTGAACCCATTGCCTAGTTATTATTTTATTCTATCATTGAATGACAAACCTACTAACATCATAGGATCATAGTTCTTGAGTTAGAGGGGAAGTTAGAGACCATCAGATCTAACCTCCTCATTTTATGTGAGGCTGATAGAGCTTAAATGACTTGCTCAAGGTCATATGGATGGCATTTGATCCCAGCTCTCTAAAGCTAGTCCTTCTTTGTCAGTACAAGTATTTAGTAACACCTGCAAAATATAGTTTAGGGCTTATTCTCCAAAATATTCTACTGGTATAAGAGTGGCCAATTCTCCTTCCATGCCACATATGACTTCCACAGTGTCATGTGAAACTCAGGCAGACAAATCCAAGAAAGTTTCATGGTAGAATAATTTTAGTTTTTAAAGAGGGCTCTGAAGATGATCCTGAGGGTATAAATAGGTGAGTTTCATTCCCAAATCTGGCAACGTGAAGGAAGAGTAATAAAGCAGCATCAGCAAAGAGATGGTAATAGTGGGAGGGGGGGGAGAAAATCAGGAATAGGAGATGGGAGACTAATTTTCTAAGATGTCTCTAACTAGTTAAGAGATGTTGAGTAAGTCATTTTCTGACTCTTGGTCTTGGTTTTTCACATTTTTAAAATGTGGAGAATTGTCTCAAGAATTTCTTATTATTAGAAGTAAAGGTCATATGGGTTTTGGGAAATTATTTCCCAGGAAATTAGTCCTATTCTTTGAGGGGACAAAAAAGGATGTAAGTATTAACCTGTGGCACTGATACACTTAAACTCTTGAAAAATCCTTGAAAATTTTCCACATTAAAAAGTGTTAGAAAAACTGAGTTACATGGGAAGGTGACATGGCACTGGAAGATTTTAACTTCTTTTTTTTTTTTAGACAAAGACTTAAAAATATATTAGTGAAAAAGAATGAGCATTTCTACAAACAACGGTGATCACCCATGAACTAGTATATGACAAAATTTAATGGGAATAAGTAACAAAATATTCTAGTTTGTAGGTAATGTGAAGCAACTTCTAGATAACAAAATATTGAGAAGGTAGGGGAAAAAAAACTCTTGTAGGATTAATAGTGTTAATGCTATTAGCAACTTTGGGCTTTTAGCTGGGCTTCATTTAGGGGAAATGTAAGGAAGTGTGTTTAGTGCCTAGACTTGGCCTAGAACGTGACAGACTCTGAGCCATACCTCAAACCCCACAGGATCTTAGAATTATATGGTATTTTAGAGTCTTTTTATTTTAATTTGTCACTTGATAAATCTATTATATGACACCTCCTGGTTATTCTGAATGTCTATAGAAGTAACACAGAAACCATTACCTTACAAGTTAGTCTATTGTTAGAAATATTTTCCTTGTATTGAACCAAAATCTGCTACTAAAAATCCTGCCCAATGTTCCTAGTTCTGCTATCTGGAACCATATAGAAGAAGTTGACAGAAGTGTGGAGCAGTGAAAAGAGTGAAGGATTGTAAGTCAAAGGACATGGGTTCAAATCCTGTCTCTGCTACTTAACTACCTGTGTGACCTTTTACCCTAACCATAACCCTTTCAGAGAGGCAAGGTGGTTCAACAGAAAGCTGTGGATCTAAAGTCAGAGGAAATGGGTCCTAATTTCACCTCTGCCATTTATTACCTTTGTAATTTTGAGCAAGTCACTTAAATTTTCTATACTTTAGTTTCTTCATCTGCAAAACTGGGCATTTGAACTAGATGGTTTCTAAAATATCCTCTAGCTCAAAATCTTTGATCCCAAGATCCCATGACCTTGGAGAAAGTCACTTCACTTCCTTGGTTCTGTGTCTTCATGTATAAAATGAGAAATTTGGGAAAGATAATCTTAGAGGTCCCTTCCATCTCTAAATCTATGATCTGATGAAGCCTAACTCTTCTTCCCGATGATAAACCTTCAGATAATTTGAAGATAGCTCTAAGGCTCCTCTTCTTTTGGTGAAATTTGTCCAATTCCTTCAACTTTATCATATGATGTGGATTGAACTTATATCACCATCCCAATCAACTTCTTTGGGACCTATTTTTACTTTCCAGTATTTACCATGGTGCCTGGAAGAGTATGCATTTAATAAGTAGTTATTGACTCAGTGATTGATTTGTCAAAGTCCCTCTTTAATTCAGGATGAAACACAATACTCCATATGTAGTCTGAATCAGGGAGACTATGAAAATTAGATTACTTCCCTTGTATGTTATCAAGTCAACAAACATTACTAAGTACCAGAGACTGTGTTTAACACTGGAGATAAAGAAAAGCAAAAACAGTCTCTGCCCTGAAGGGAATCACTACTAAAGCAGGATAAATTAAAATAAACTCTTTTGGATTACTGTATCACAATGTTGACTCATTGTGAGTTGTAGTCAAAGAAAACTTCCAATTTCTTCTAATAGACTTTTGCCTAGTCATGTCTTCTTTGTCTCAAATGTGTGTTCTTAATTTTTAAAAAAATCTAAGTACAGATCTTCATGTTTATCTTTATTAGTTTTCATCCTGTTAGATTCAGCCCATTATTTTTATATTAACAAGCTTCTGGAATTCTGCTCTTTTCAACAAATATATTAATTTTCCATTTTCTTTGCCCAAAGAATTAAAATCACTGCAGACACTTTCCTGCTTATAAGCAAGCAATGATGCTATTCCAATTAATCCACACACCCCAACACACATATACTCAAACATAAAAAACCACTTCAGAACCCCACCCACAAGCATTAAATGTACCTTTTTTTCATATCCCATCCTTCATCATTTTCCTTTCCTATCATGCTAGTCAATCTGATCAGTGTGGGGTGGTACCTCAGAGTATTAATATGTATTTAATTATTAGTGATTTTAGAGCATTTTTCACATGAATATCGGTAGATTTGAATTGTTTCTCTGAAAATTGCTCATTCTGGATTTGGGCTATGATATTTCTGGGAGTTTTCATTTTGACATTGCTTTTAGGAGGTGATCAGTGGATTCTTTCAATTTCTATTTTGTCCTCTGGTTTCCTTTTAATAATTTCTTGAAATATGGATGTGTAAGCTATCTTTGATTATGGCTTTCAGATAGTCCAATAATTCTTAAATGAACTCTTCTCAATCTATTTTCCAGGTCAGTTGTCTTCTTTTTTCTTATAATTCGTATTATCTTTTTCCTCTCCCCTTATTTGGCTTTGTTTAACTGTTTCTTGAAGTCCTGTGCAGTCATTGGCTTCCATTTGCCCAAATCTAATTTTTAAGGAGTGAGTTCTTCAATGTACTGCTTTTTTCATTTGGCATATTCTGATTTTTTAGGGAGTTTAATTGTCTTCATTTTAGTGCCTCTTTCCATATTTTTCCTATGTACTAATTTCCTTTCTAATTTTCCTGTATTACTCTTATTTAATATTTAACATTATTTTGCTCTGTTTTATTCCCTTAGTTCTTTTAAGAATTTTTGTTGGACTTATTTCCATTGTGTTTTTCTTTGAGACCTTACTTTTAGATTTTTTCAAGTCATTATCTTCTGATTTTATTTCTTGAGCTTCTCTATCACCAGAGTAGCTTTGTATGAAGAGTTATATTGTTGTTGATGTTTGCTTATTTTTCCAGTCTACTTATTGACTTTGAATTTTAATATATTAGAGTTGAACTCTGCTCACCCCTGGAGGTGGGCAGGAGTGGGGGAGATGACTGGTCTAAACTTTTCTTTATGTCCTTCTATTTTCATAGCTCAATCTGTGGACCTATATAGGTTTTTGATGTCTCCAAGAGGAGAGGTCTAGTTATTTCCTTCATGCTCTCTAGGACCTCCTCATTCAGAGAGAACCCTTGTTCCCTTGTAACTTTTGACTCCTCTCCCTGCCCTAGACTAGTGTCCCAGAAAGAGGTGATAGATGACAGAACTGCCAAATGGTGACAAATCCTATGCTTAATGGTAGAACAGGGTCCACTGGGGTTTCTTTCTGACCAAGTGTTCAGACTCTGACACTACTCCAGGTACCAGTACCACAGCTGAACTCTCAGCTAGTACCCATTTCAGTATCCAAATATGTTTCTTTCTGTATTCCAAGCTTTTCTGGGCTAGAAAAAGGATTCACTGTCATTTTTTCATGACTTCCCTACTCAGAATTCTGTTGTGTTTTTTTTTTCCTTCATTTTATAGGAGAGGTTTAGGATGAGGTCTGGTCATTGTGTTCTTTCATTCTGGCATCTTGACTACACACTTCCCTTATTATGAAGGTAACCTTTAAAAAAAAAAAGGTAATTCTTTAGTGTAAAAGCTCAAGACATGGAGAAGGGAATGGTGCTAACATGGAAAAAAGCCACAGAGGGTCCAGGAAGATGAAAATGGAGATGGAACCACTTGGAGCTAGGAAGTAATAAGCTTGTGGCCAAAATATGGAGTTCATTAACTCATTTTAAGAAGTGTTTAGATAATTTCATTGATGATGATATATGTGTGTTACAATGGAAAGTGTTCTACAATGGAAAGAAATTATATAATCCTATCATGTGCCCTGGGTAAGCCTGTCAGAAAATAGAAAAACAGACTGTTCAGGTCTTCATTTGGACCTTTCTTATTTTGTATATATATATATATATGTCTTTGGAGACAAAAGGGGAGAGATAGAACACAGTCCACAGAAGTACCTCTAAAGTTTGCACTTCCTGCCTCTCTCATGTTCATCATTGGGATAAGGGGTAAAGGACCTTGTATTTGGCTGCTTAGAAGTTGTAGTATGGTTAAAGCAAAGAAATACATCTTTTTTTCCCTCTCCTCTTTCCATTTTCTTTCTAATCTTATTCAATCATCTTTTAGAAACCACTGAGAATGCCTTTGAAAATATTTTCATGAGTTCCTTTGATATCCTGTGCTTTCATTTGTTTATTCTTGATGACTTCAACTCATTCAGAAAGCAGCATCGTGTCTTACCAATTTTTCACTTCTTCAATTTTTATTTCCTGTTACTCAATTCTGTTTTATTTTTCTTTCATCCATATTGATCTTTCATCCATAAATATTTATTGATAATGGAAAATAAAGGTAATTTCTGTCTTCAATCTCTTTTCTCTCATCATTCCATGCTCTCTGATTAGAAGTTACATCCAATATTTTATCTTCTAGTAATAAACAAAAATCTTTCTTTTTCCATTACAGCCTTATTTCCTTTTCTGATGCATTGTTTCTGACCTTATTTTTAAGAGTGTGCATGCCACTCTTTTCTATCCTAACTTGCCTTCTTTTCCTCTTATCTACATATCTTTTTTAAAAAATCCAAGATGATTGAAGATATATTAGAATAACAGATTTAGAGCTAAATAGGATATTAAAGGTCATTGATCTTCATTTTACAAATGAGGAAATGATTCAAGAGGTTAAAAATGACTTTCTCATGGTCACATAGTAAGTGTCTGAAACAGTATTTGAACCCAGTTCTTTAGGTTCTGTGTTCTATTCCATGTTATCTCTCAGAGGAAGATGCCTATATTCTCCCTTTTTATCCCAATAAGAATAAAATGTGGTTGGAATATTAAAATTTTGTTCCTTAGAATTTGACATCTCTCTGGAGTCAAATTCTCCTAAAAATTAACCAAAACTGTGTTTCTATTCTTTTTCTGAATTCTTCAAAAATTGTTCTTCTTAAATATAGCATATGCATCAAACTGTGCTTGATCTTTCCTTTATTATCTATCAAGAAATATAAGATGTGGTCCCTTCTTCCTGAAAAGCCCATTACTTCTTCTTCATCAACTAGTTCCTCCTTATTGATGAGAACTTGACCCAGAATAGCAGTTCCCTTGTCACTTCCTCCAACATTTGAAGAATGAAATTATCACCATTGGCAAGTTGAGAATTTAGCATCTGCCCTGCTCTTGATAGAGAAAAAACCCTATCAGATATTCAGATAATGGATTCCTTCATCCTGCCTACCAATATGTATAGGTCTACCCCAATTTAAAGCAAACCAAAAAACCCAAATACAAATATAACTTCATTCTTCCAGCCACTCAAGCTTTCTTTCTATTTCTCCTTTTCTCACCTTTGCAAAAGCTCTCTACTTGTTGCCTCGTTTTTTACCCTCCCCCTCACTTCTCCACCCTTTACAATTCTACTTCCAACTCCAATACTCAACTAATGTTGTTCTCATTGAACTTATTTGTGATATCTTGTTTAACTTGATACATTTTTTTAAAGCCCTTATCCTTCTTGGCCTCTCTACAATGTTTGACAATATTAAGTTGTCTCTTCTGGTTAGTCTTCCCTGAATTTTTGTGATGCTCCTCACTAAGTACTCCCCTTCTACCTATTTGGCCACTAAGTCACATAGTCCCAGTCTATGTCTCCTTCCCTTTTGAGTGGGTGTACTAAGGCTCTGTCTTGGGCTCTCTTCTCTACTCTCTATATGCTTTTTCTTAAGGAGCTCATTAGATCCCTGGATATCAATTACTATCTATCCTCAGAAGGCTCCAAATTTAAAACTCCAACCCTTATTTTTTCCCCTAAGCTCTAATCCCATATCTCTAAATGGAATATCTCTAAATGGAACATCTCCACCTAGACATCCCATAGACATCTCAAATGCAAATTGTCCAAAACAGAACTTATTATTTGTAGCACTATACATTCCTCCTCCCTCTTTTCATTGTGCTTCAGCTCCCATATCCTTCAACTGCCAAGTCTTATCAATTTTATCCCTCTTCTCTTCCATCCTTTTTTCTTTTCTACTCACATAACCACCCATTTAATTTAAACTCTGCCTATCATGTTTCCTAAACCACTTGAGTAACCTCTTAATAGCTCTCCATATATGTTTCCCCACTCCAATCTGTCATCCATCCAAATTGAAAAATTTAATATTTTTAAAGCATAAGAGTGGTGTCATATACTTGCTCAAGAAACTTAGAACAACAGCATCCAAATGGTCTGCTGTCGGAACCTGAGAATTTATTATAACTTGGATACCTCAATAAGACATCTTTTGGGGAAGAAGGCCAGTTTCTGCTGAAAGAGGAAGAACAGATATTTTAGTTGTTATTTCATAAGAAAAAAAGACATTAGAAATATAGATATTTTTTGTCATAGAGACATTTTATTTAGACAGCAAAATACAATTAAATGTTCAGAAGCAGTGTACAATGAAAGAGAAATCAAAACAAATGCTTTATCATGTACTCCATTCTATACAACTAAAGCAAAAGTCTTTCTGCTTTTGGGGAAAAAGTCAATAAAAAAGCCATTGTATTTTCCCCTCCATAATAAAGTAAAATGACTACAAGAAATTGAATTGGAATAGGAGTAATTGGATATTGGCTTACACAAATTCATTCAAAAAGCAGTAGGATAATGGACTAAATTAATTCCATCTGCCATTTTTTTTAATATTCTCAGTTTTCACTCAGAGATAACACCAAGTTAGTTCCAACAATGGAGCTAACTATCCCATTCCCCATCATTTACTGCCCACATTTCCCTTACGTACATAATAGTGGGAAATTCTATATATGATAATGCATATAATACAGGTAAGCTATTCTAAACTCTTATTTGAACCCATTACATTTCTTGCTTAAATCCACAAAAATGCATATTATATATAATATAATACATCACAAAATAGATATATAGTATCTATCAATATATCACATATATAAACATGTTCGAAATTTAATAAATATATAACATCCACATGATATATATGATATATACATGTACATATATACATGATTACACATATTTTATATTTATATATTACATTGACTAAAAAGAGATAAGTACTATATGTGTAGAATGACTAATCCCATCTTTTGCTCCTAGAGAAAAGATGAAGAAATGTACCTTTCTCATTTTCCTAGAAAGGTGGAGGACTAAGTATAGAGAATGGTTAGTATAATCTCAGATGGGAGTTGTGTCAGTTGGTGTTGTTTCCATTTGTTATAAGGAAAGGCTTTCTCATGGCAATGGGTGAATATATCTAAAAAAACCTACTATGTAAAATTGAAAAAATGTATTATTAAACTTGAATAAAACCACAAAATACTTGATGCATCATGAAGCAGCTGAAGTAGCAGGAAAAACTTACTTGTGTGAGCATTCTGGATGGTGCAGTGGAGAGAGAGGGGGCTGGCCTTGGAGTCAGGAAGACCTGAGTTCAAATAGGGTTCCAGGCACTTGGCAACCATGAGACACTGACAAGGCACTTTAACCTCTGCTTGAATCAGTTTCCTCAAGAGTAAAATGGGGATAATAACTGTACCTATCTCCTACAGTCCTTGTGAAGATCATATGGAATAAGATTCGTGAGGCACATAGCATAGTACCTGGCACATAGTATTGAAATAGAATCGTGACTGACTAGAAACTACTACTTGTTCAAATAGATAAACTGAGGAGAACCTGTTTCTTCAGTAATGACTGTTGTTCTCTGGGTGACTGTGACTAGAGAGAGCTGCTAAGGGAACCTGAGGCTGCTTATTGGTAATGGAGGTAGAAATGACAAATGCTGAGGGATGCCACCACACAGGGACTTATAAAGAATGCCCTGGGGTTTACTCTGGGTTTTGCCTATTGATCCCTATTGATGGCTGATGGATCAATCTATTTCCTAACCTCCTTCCTCCCTCACTCCCTCCCTTAACCAACACTCTCCACCCAGTTCTTGAAGCCTTTAGCTCCTTCCCTCCCCACTTGAGTAAATATATAAAGATATATTTATTATTATATTTATATTTTTATTACATATATAATTATAAAGATATTCTTTTCCTTTCCTTTTTCAAGTCAAGGGGTTTATTGGGATAACAGTATGGAAACTGAGGTAAGAGGGATGAGGATTTCCCTAAACTACAGCAATAATTTTAGGAAGGTTTGAGGAAGTATTCCAGTCACAAACTGTGACTCAGACAGTTAGGGAGATGGAGGACAATAGCAGTTCAACATCTTCTTTCTTCTTCTTCACAAATAAGCCAGGTCTCTCAGCTTAACCCCAGAAAGAAACAAAATTCAAAATCTCTCCTTTTCTCCTTGCCAGCTCAACTCTCTTATAGACCACCAACTCAAAAGCTTCTCCCCTGGTCAGCTTCAACTGCTCAGAGCCAGAGAAACAGAGACCAAGTCCCAAAAGCCAAGTTTCTCTTCTCAGTGTCAACTTCAACTGCTCAGAGCCAGAGACAAAGTCCAAAAAACAAGTCAGCAGGGTCCTTTCAGTCAGCTTCAAACCTCCTGGGGAAAAAAGTGACTTCCTGTCAGAGACAAAGTCCCCTCCCCCCAGATCAGCTCAACTACCAACAACCAGGAACGTTCCGTTGGACCTTGGTTCTTGCATCTTGGTCCACAAGTCCTGCAAAACCTCTCTCTCTTCATGTCTCTATCACAGTAGGTAGTATATAAATGTTAGCTGATATCACCGTCATCATCATTATGATGTGAATTTCACCAGAAGCTTCAGGTAAGAAGAGATACTCAACATTAAATTAAGGTAAACACCAATGAGAAGAAGAGACAGGGAAGAGTAGTTAAGACATCTCATAATATCATTGCCTTTAATTCTTATTTTAAAACAATGCCTAATTTCTTTTAAATGTTCTTGTAGAATATAAGTTTGATTCAGATCAGCAAATATTTATTAAGCACTTGGTAGAGTACGAAAGGCACTGTCCTCAATAGATACAAAGATAAATAAAAAGGATTCCCTGCTATCAAGAAGTTTACAGTCTAGAAGAGGGGATCAAAAACTTATAAACAAGTTGATTAATATCTATATAACAAGGAAATTCTGGGAGGGGAAAGAGTCTCTGCTTGCTCTCAGTCCACTAAAGTTCAAATTATCCAAAGCACCTGTCCTGAACCAAAGTTTCAAGATATATACTCAGTAGACAGGACCTTGTTTTGTTTTGTTTTCTAATATACTTCCTCAAAATACTGACAACATTTTCTACTTCCTCATGCACATAAAGAACCAACCTTAAACCAAATGAACCTGAAAAGAACCTGACATTAGTAGTAAAGATACAAAACCAACAATTCTGATAATTGACATTAACTATCTGACCTTGAATAGGATTAAAATTTCAGAATATTGCAGCTCCCTTTAATGGAAAAATAGGGGGTTATTTTTCCATATTTTTAAGCTAAATATTTTCCATATTTTTTAAGCTGTCTAGGTTTTTCAGTGGGTAGAGTGCTATACTTGGAATCAGGGAGACCTGAGGTCGAACCCTTCTCAGATACTTAACTATATGGCCCTCATCAAGTCATGTATCCTCTCTCATCCTCAGTTTCTTCATCTGTTAAATAGAGATAATTAAACCTCCCAAATATTGTTGTTTTGAGGGTCAAATGGGATAATTTTTGTAAATATATACAAAGGCATAATATAATGCTAGCTAGTGATATAAAAAGCCTTATTTAGATAAATGTTTTAAAAATTCTTTTTCTACTATCTTAGTATAAATTTTACAACAGGAGGATATGGGGTAGGCAAATAGGATTAAATGACTTGCCTAGTTTCACACATAGAATTTGAACCTAGGTCCTTCTAGCTCAAGGCTAAGTACTCTATTCACTGTGATACCTCATTATCTCCTAGGTAACACATTTGAAAATAAAACTTAAGCAGTAAAAAATTTTAGAAGCTCTATGATGTTTGCTTTTTCACATGCATTGTAAAATCAAATACTTAAAAAGGAGTTTCCATTTAAAAATGGTCATTGAGGTACTGTGTAAAAAAAATCTCTAAATTTAACCAGTCACAATTTTTCTTTTAAATACTAAATACAAATGACTGGGATGCTATTTCCATTTAAAGTACTGTCCTATATGTATTTGGGAGAAGGGGGATTTAAAGGTCTACAAAGTGATTTCACAGGAAGGAAATGTACCTATGTCTAAAAGTAAAGAGTTTTTGTTGTTATTAGGATAGGTTGCTTCTGGAAGAATGCTGTTATCATTTAGTATAAAATAACTTGGAACACCAAATTATTCAAGTATACAATGGCAGCCTCTTCATTCATAAAAACCAGTCAAAGTGCTGACATATACTTATCTAGATTTTTAAAAAAGACTGTATTGTTTTTATTTCATTTATTAACATTTAGTTTTACAAGCATTTGTCATCTCTCCTTCCCAATGTGCCTCCCCAATCAAATAACTGAAAAAAAAAGAAAATCTTCTTAATAAACAGGCATACACAAGTCAAAGAAATTATTCTACTGGCCATGTCCAAAACTACATTTCTTGTTCTGAATTTAAAGTACATCAGCTTCATGTGGGGGCCATGTTTCATGTTCAGGCCTCCAGACTAAAGCTGTCCATTTCATCATTCCACTAACAAATCACAAATTCTTCAACAGGTAGAGACCCCTTTAGTTTCTAGTTTAGGAGCTACCAAAAAAAAGAGCTACAAAAAATATTCCTATACTTCCAGATCTTTTTCTTCTTTATTCTTTTTTGGGATTATCCAACTCATCATCCTATCTTTCAGGCAGTGAAACTCCAGAAATTACAGGTCATTTCTATAACTATATTACTTCACTTGTAAAATAAATTTATTTACCTCCAGACAAAAACTGATAAACTATGAAATAGAAATTTATAGTGTGTGATACTATTACTTGTTGCAATGACTGAATGCTCTGGCTTGATACTAGAGAGCTGCTACTAGTATGGGGATACTTGAAGATTTCTTAGTTACAAATGGATGTAGAGGTACTACAGAAATAGAGAGATATGGAGCCACAGGGGATACTGCTAAAGGGGAATGCTGATGCATGGAATTGCTCTGGGGTTTGCCTACTGATCCCTACTGATGACTAGTGGATCAATATATTTCCTAACCTCCTCCTCCCTCTTTCTCCCTCACTCCCTACCTTAACCACCCACTTCTGGAAGCCTTTTGGCTTCCTCCCTCCTCCCTGAGTGGACTATAAAAATACTCTTTTCTTTTCCTTTTCAAGTCAGGGGGTTTATTGGGAAACAGGATTGGAAACTGAGGGAAGAGGGATGAGGGTTTCCCTAAATTATAAGGAGAATTTAGGAGGGTTATGGAAATAATCAGTGTTGTCACAAACTGTGATAGAGGGACAGTTAGAGAGATGGATGGAGGACAACTCTTTAAAATATTCTTTCTTTTTCACAAAGCCACCCAGAAAAGTCTCTCCTTCAGCTTGGTTTTCCTCCAACTCTTGGTCAGTCAAATCTCAAAGAGAGCAGAGGTTTCCCCTTGATCAAAAAGCCCAAAGCCAACCCAGCCCTACAAGGGTCCTTCACTCATGGACAGAAGCTAACTGGGATCAGTTCTCAGTTTCTTCCCCTTCAGTCAGGCTCAACTGCCAACTCCTGGGAACATTCCTTTTGGAACCTTCTTCTTGATTGACAGGCAGGTCAGGACCCCATCTTGTTTCTTGCATCTTGGCTTACAAGTCCTCTCTCTCCATGCCTCTACCACAACCCCCCCTTTTATTAGAAAAAAATGCAACTTTCATTTTTCAATGATATTTACTTTAATAATAATTTCATCTATCTTAACTCTGCTCTGTTATAAATATACCCTTATCCCTCCCCCAAATAACAAAATCCTAACTCATCTTAGCTATTCTAGCTACCTAAATGCTAAGTTAAGAGTGGGATAGGAAAATGACTTAGGTAGAGGAATTACATGAACATAGTTTTCTATAACAAAACAAGTAACAATATTCAAATCATTCAAAAAATTCACTAACATTAAGAATATGCAAATGTCCTATATCCTAATATCTCTAAATTCACTACGTAAAATCTTCTACTACTAACAAATGCTACTCTACCATTATGATGCAATCTACTTTTATACTTCAGAACTTCTATGTCTCTACTTCCTAAGCCTTGGATAAATTCACTAGGCTATCACTATCGTTAGTACTTAGAATATTAATAACATACTCTAAAAAGTTAGCTCATTAGTAACTTAATAAATATATGTATCCATACAAATTTACATATGTACCTCTTTGTAGATTTCTTTGCGAACTCATGCAGAAAAAGAAGTATCTTTAGCTGTTTGAATTTCCCACAGAATTTTGTCAGTTTGTCTATTTGTTATGCAACTATGCTTCTTGTATACTTACCCAATCTATGAGATATCTTATTTTGCTATGTAGGATGTGCATGTATATATATATATATATATATATATATATGTGGTGTTTATGTGTATGGCACATCCTTACATATCCACATGGCCCAAAATCCAAGATTTCAAAGTTCCAAAGTCCTTCCATATCCATTCATGTTGCTTGTAGAAACTCTTCCTCTCTGGTCAGCACATCACTCTTCTGTCTTCTGTCACTTGATTGAAGACTTGTGTTCTTCAAATCAGGATCCACTGCAATAATCACAAACCGGGAACACATGAACAAACCACAAACAATTGTGTGCAATTAAAATTTTAACGAGTGTGTGTAAGTAAGAGTGAAGAGTTACTTTTGCATGGAAGTAAGATGGAATCTTCTTGAGTGCCAGAATTTATCAATTTTATGTGTGTGCAAGTAAGACCACATGTGTTTTTCTTCATGCATTTGTTTCTCTTTGTGCTTGCAAGTAAGCTCAACTTGTATTTTCTTCATGCATGGGGGTAAGCATTATGCATAGGTTTTCAAGACTTTGGTAAGAATAATGATATCAATTTTTTTCATCAAGGAGGTTTATCATATCGTTACTGCTCTTGTTTCTTGGATGATTACTGTCTGTAGTTCTTGGAGATAGTTCATTTTCTTATGTTACTATGTCAGGCAGAGACTATTTTATATTTTATATTGAGGCTTTGTTTCTATGACTGCTAATATTTTCCTTTTAGCTGTAACTGACTGCATATCTTCAGGGGTGCTATCCTGTCATTATTTTAACTAGTGCAGGGCTCTCTCTTCTGTATTCTGGTGGCTCTTGTGTGCTTTCCTGTGTTGTCAGTAGGGACAGTTATTGCTTATCGATCATTTTCCCAGGTCTAATTCAATATTATGGGTATGATTCAATTTCACATGTGAAACATGGAACCATGGATATCTTTGATCAGCATTTATAGATTGCTGGGGTTGTCATCATGACTGTAGTAGGTCTGATCCATCTTGGTTCTGTGGGAGATTCTCAATTAAAGTTCTTGACATAGACCTTATCACCTGGTTTTATCTTGTGCAATGAAAAAATCTAGTGGTATTCTTTGCATAAGCAAACCCAGTTTCCTTAGTTCTTCAAACCTATGTTGTATCTGTTTTAAGTATTCATAAAGAACACATTCCCCTCTTAACATGGACAAGTAAGGTGGCTTTACTGTCCTACCATGCCAAAGTGGCTGACCATACAGCATTTTGAAAGGTGATATATGCAGGTCATGACTAGGCCTGGTTCTAATGTTGAACAAAGTAAGAGGCAAAGCATCTGTCCATTTTAAATGTGCTTCTGAACAGAGTTTACCTATTTGTGTTTTCAATTCTTTGTTCATACGCTCAACCTGCCCGGAACTTTGGGGCTGATAAACTGAATGGTAATTGCACTTAATCCCAAAATTCTTATAGATTTCTTGTAGAACCTGGGAAGTGAAATGGGACCCCTTGTCCAAGTCAATGGTATCAGGAATGCCATGTCTTGGTATAATCTCCTTTAATAAAAATCTCACTACCGTAGCAGTGTCACTTTTCTTGGATGGACATGCTTAACCCATCTAGTCAGTCTTTCCACTATAACCAATGCATATTTGTATCCATTGTCCATAGGCATGTTGATATACTCAATCTGAATACACTGGAAAGGCATATAGTTGAGTGGTCTGCCTCCCAATGTAACACTCTTAAAATGTCCTTAATTATATCTCTTGCATGTTTCACATGTCTGACAAGTTCTAATGGCATTTGTAGTTATTCCTGGTGTTGTCCAATATCTCTTTATGGTATCCAGAATCCCTTGCACTCCGTAATGTCCCTTTGCATGAATTATGGTTCATAGATGTTCATATAACTTTAGGGAGAATAGGTTTACCCCCTTGAGCAATCCAAATGCCTTTGTTCAGTTTAGCATCTAGCTGCTCTTTCCATGACTGTATCTCTTTTCTGTCATAGGCTTCAGTGAGATTATGCCTTTCGATCAGAGAGAAATTCAGCACACGGTGGGGACTGAACCTAGCAGCGTATTTCGATGTTATATCTGCTCTGTCATTCCCTAGGGATATCCTTCCCATAAGTGTGTGCCTTACAATGGATTATGGCCACCTCTTTAGGAAAGTCTACAGCACTTACAATGCGATCTATCAGATTGCCATATGCAATTGGTTTCCCAGCTGAAGTTTTATACCCTCTGTTCTTCTATATGTATGATGACCAATGCACAGTGGAGAAAGTGTATTGTGAATCCAGAAAAATATTAGCTCTTTTCCCTCTAGCTAATTCTAGGGCCAATAGAAGAGCCTTGAGCCCGGCTCCCTGGGTGCTGACATGACTTGGCAATAATGCATGCCAAAGTGTTCTGTCATTGTCAACAACCGCTGCCCCTGTGAATTTTCTCCCATCCCGAACATAGGATATGGTTTTATATGCACATATATATCTTGTCAAATTATACCTTCTTTGATGTGAGGTGGGTCAAAAGAGAGACAACTGGGAACTTAAAATGTACCAAAAGTAAATTAAATTAAATATAAAAAGACTCAGTATCTCCCAAAATAAGAACCAATAAGTTTTAGAATTTACCTATATTCTCCATTGAAAATTTTGCATTCTCCATGAGAAATCAAATACATTTTTTCAGAGTTCCACTGTTTTATATACATGTCAAGAAAATGCTCATTGGAAACAAGGCTTTCACCATCTCTTTTTAGGAAACTAACCTTGGATGGCTCTTCAGGTTGTGACACATTTGAGAGTTAGCTGACTTTGCTTATCTTGTAAAAAACAGACAGATGGGGTTGTGCAGACATGGCTGTTTCTTGGTGGCCCTGTTTACACTTTTGGAGCAGCTGCCTGATTAGCAGTTGTATAATTGAACTGCACTCAGCAGGATGGGCCACACTTTGATTTACCAGTTTATTTCCATAGAATTTACTCTAAAGCGAAGTAGCCTTTGGATTAGTTAAAATTTATCAAAAGTGCTTTGAGAGAATAATAAAGAAAATCACTGTAAAATGTAGAGCAACATTATGATTTCTAGTATAGTTGACATCCTAATACTGCAAATTGCCTCATATGTTGTTTTCATTTTTGTTATTATTAGACATGTGATTTTGTTGTCCTAGGGTGCGAGGAAACTTCCTCTATCACTGTAGTTCTATAATCTGTCTTTTTATGTTAATTATTAGGTCACCAGCAGATTGAATGATTTACTGAGGCCCCAGTTCTTCATGACTTGAGACCAGTCCCTGTCATAACTACATTTAACTACTTTGTCATTAATGACAATAAATCAGTAAAATTAGATTATACTGTTTGGACATATACTAAGGATATTATTTCTCCTTCCTTAAGATAAAACCAAAGTAAACTATAATTATTACTAGTTCTTGTAGGATTGTCTGTGGTATCACAGTATTGATTATATGTAGATGGGAAAGGAAACCTAAACTTCCTACTAAATAGCATATTTATTCCATACTTTTTTAAAAAAGTGATGTGATAAAAATAGAGAATGCATCAGAGGGAATTAAGACATCAAGAATTGTCTCAACATCTTATGCAAAATAATTTATTCACACTAGTCTAGGAAACATGCTCCATGTATTAAAATGTTTTAATCTACTTCTTCCATGTGTAATATGCCATCATTTTCAAGTAGTGGCATTTCATCTTTCAAGAAATGACATTTCCATCATCTTCATCAATTCTAAGACCAAGTTTGATCATCCTGTAGATCCAATTTACATGTGTCTGAGGCTTTTCTAAGCTGAACCCAGAAGGCAACCATGCAGCTTCATCCAAGATGACCAGATATTTCACTGATAATCATTCTTGTCATTCTCTGCCTTTTCCCTTAGAATTTCAATAATGAAATGGTCAGGGTTTATCTCCAAGTGTTTCTTTGCTGCCGTGTAACCTGCTGTTGAATTATCTCTTAGTTCCTGAGCCTTCATAATCCTTTCCATGTTTGCTGTCCAGCCATATGTTCTTGTAACAATGCAGCATGCATGGGGAAGCAACCAATCAATTTGACACAACAACCTTTCAACTTTCTTTCCTAGGATAGCTTTTATAATTTTGCAGAGGTTTTCAAGTTTTACCTTTTTTTCCTTTTGTTTCTTTTTTTCATCTTCATCCTCTGGGAGTTCCAAACCTTCTTTGGTTATAGACACTAATGTGTTGCCCTCGAACTCCTTTAGCTTTTAAACATAGTACTCATTGATAGGTACAATCATATATGTGTGTGTATACATACATATATATATATATATATATATATATATATCTTACTTCTAAACCATGCCTCCAAAGATGTTCAACAAAAACTGAATTACCACGTGATCCTTGGTTTCACCACTGATATAATAGATATGTCTCTGGGTCTCCTTCATCATTGTGCTCATAAACATTTTTTGTTATTATCTTTATTCTCTGCCAGTTTAGTGAAGAGTTCCAAATACTTTTTGACCAAATTCTTCCTAAACATTTCAAAATCTTGCTTTCCTGTAGCATTTCACATGAAATATTTAAAGGAAGATCTTCAGAGTCCCCTAATGATATTCAGGGATCAGTGCTTCACAATTATTCATGAGAAAAACATACAATTTAATGTCATTTTTTTCTATTTTCAAGTAAGTTGAAGGGAGGACATCTTGGAACAAAAAGAAAGGCTCAGAATTCCAACTGTCCTTCCACTGAAAAGTGTTTCCCAGCTAAAAGATTAATCTTCCCAGTCATTTGTTAAGCTCTTAGAGAATTCCTCATGTTCCTCGTAATTAATACATTAATATCTTTAGGATTTCTGGCCAAATTGACTTTGTTAACCTCTTCTTGATTAATATATATTTATTTAATCTTCTTTTTCATATTGCCACTAACTTTTCTTCTTTATTTGAACTAATATCTTCTATCTCTGCCTTGTCCTCACACTCCTTTTCTTCCTTTTCCTTCTCCTATTTCTCTTCTTTTCCTTTTCTCTTTTCTCTCTCTCTTTTTTTGCTTAATTATCACTGACTTCTTTATCCCATTCTTTTACCACAAAAAAGCATAATTGGATAGTAAAAAAAATTGAGGATGCTTCTTCACAATTTCCATTATCCTCTCTTCCAAGTACTCAGTTTGGACCTCTTTCAGATAGCAGAATTACCTTTGTTCCCTAATTCATAGGTATCCTACATCAATCCTAATAGTGAACTCCCTGGCATACTGTTTTATCATCATTATGTTCGAGGATCTCTATAACTTTCTCAACAATCAGAAAGACAGAATAAAAACCAACACCAAACTGATCAATCATGGAGATATCTGCACTAGTCTATAGTGGTAGTCTCTCGGTGACCGAGAATGACATAAAAAATCGTGACTACAACAACCAGTGGTCACCTCCACCTGTTGAGTCGCCACTCCCCCATTGCCGCAGGTCTTGAAGAGGGTGGACGGGGTCAGGATAGATGAGTGCACAAAGACACTTGTGCGTGAAGGAGATTGAAGTGGAAAAGTCGATGCACAGAGACAGTCCCACTCTCTCGGCGTTGGAAGCCTGGGTCCAGTGGCACGAAAAGTTGTTACACCTGGAGACTTCCTCAGCTGCATTGAATGGCCATGTTGTCCTTTGTGCTCCAACACGCCCTGAGCATTCCACAGTGCTTTGCTGCGTTGCCCTCTCAGCCGTTGAACCTTCTTATTGGTTTCTTCCTTCTGTTCAGCCGAAGCAGTCTTCACATGCTGGGTGAGCAAAGCCCTGGTTCACCAGGGGTCGACCCGATGGCTACCCTCACAAGGTTTAGCCGGCCTGTTGAAGCCGTTGCCCAGGGTGTGGCTGCGGCTGCATGCTAGCAGCTACTGGGAGCCACAAGTGAGAGCTGGGTGTCAGGTGAGGGTCAGAGGCTGGAGAGCTGCCCTAGGAGGGCACGACAAGCCCTCCATACCAGAGATACTACCCCTCCCTGAACACCCCATACACCCCACTAGTCTATAATACTTCCATAAATGTCTTGGTTCCAGAACTTGCTATAGTTCTAAGATTGTTCATTAAATCAGCTTTAGTTCCAATACCAATATCCATAAGAGTAAGGACTTTGTTTGGATGATGCTCATATTCTGCTTTTTCCAAAAATCTACTTTACTTGGATCTGACAAGCTCCCCTGATTTTGTCCAGAACATCAAAATGAATTTGAAATCAATTCCCTCAGAAATACCTCTTTATTAGAATAGAATGTATTAATGATTAAAGACAATAATTGAGTAACTTCTGCCTGAAAGGCAAAGGTTTCCACTTCCTCCTCCTTCATTGGTTGGTCCTGTGTCTGCATTTCCTCAGGCATCTTGACAGAGTGTGAGATAGACTGAGAGCATCAGCTGGCAGCTAGATGAAAAGCAAACTGACCATGCACCTTCATTAATACATTTGGGAGGAAAGGGAAGAGAATATGCAATTATTTAGAACCTACTGTGTGTCAGGCTTTGTGCTAAATGCTTTACAAATATATCATTTGCTTTCTCATGGATACCTAGGTGGCTAAGTGGTTTGAGAGCCAGGCCTAGAGACCAGAAATACTGGGTTCAAATCTGGCCTCAGGCACTTCCTAGCTGTGTGACAACAGAGAAGTCATTTAACCCCCATTGCTACCCTTTGCCATTCTTCTGCCTTGGAACCAAAACACAGTAGTCATTTAAAGATATAAGGCAAGGATTTATTATATATATATATATATATAATCATATTATTATATCTTATATATCTTTTCAAACTCAGTTGTTTTATTCATCTTTGTGAATGGAAAAAAGTATTGAAATTCTTAATAATAAAACTAAATAAAAACTAAAATTAAAGCTGTAATTGCAGCATGACATAGAGGAAATGGCACTGAATTTGGATCTAAGGACTCAGTGGTGAGGAACCAAAAGCTAACTTCTCCTTCCCAGAAAGTAATAAGACAAAGCCCATTTTGTTATCTGTAAACGAGAAGCACTCTTTGAGATGAAAGATATTTGCTGTCTGTTCCTCCCCAGTGTGGGCAGCTAAGTGGTGGATAGAGTGCTGGGCCTGGGGTCATATGTTCAAATCTGGCCTCAGACACTTACTATCTGGGGGACCCTTGGCAAGTCCCTTAGCCCTAATTGCCTCAGTATCTTCATCTATAAAATAAACTAGAGAAGGAGATAACAAACCACTCCAGTATCTTTGCCAAATAGGGCCACAAGGAGTCAGATATGACTGAACAACAATAACCTCTGTATAGTGTCTGGGTTACATGAGGCGAGCAACCCTAAACCTAGTGGTTCTGATGGCTGCTAATGGAGTCAAATCCAAGTTTTAGAGATAAAATTGAAAACTCCTATGAACCCAATTTAGTTCATTTTTTCACTGATATGCTGATAGTGACAATAAAGAAGAGAATATTAAGTATAACATGATTGCTATAATTTGTTTTTTTTTCCTCTGTGAAGTGAGAATCCAAAACACTAGCCCACCATTTAAAATCTTCAGTTACCAAATTTCCACACTAAAAGCCACAACTTTAATTATCTTGAAATTCCTAGAGGTCTTCAAGCAAATTCCATATGACCTTTTGTTGGAGATATTGTAGAGGTGTCATCATGGGATCTAGAAACCCCCAAAAGTGTAGCATAGTAAGATCTGACGAGCCCAAAGTTTTAGGACTAACTTGTAAGTTGAAGACTCCAAAGCTTGTACTTGTTCCATGTTCCTGTGAGAATCCACGGCTAGCAGTTTCAGACTGAATCATGGAATCTCTGAGTGTTCTGGTCTCCATCTGGAGGCGTGGGTTCAAATGCCACTTCTGACACATGATTTTTTTTTTTTTGCTTAGCCCCACCTAACTGGGATTGTCATTTACCATGATTCAGTCTGAAGCTACTTGCCTGAGATTTTCTTCAGGGTGGATTCTCACAGGAACATAGAACAAGTACAAGCTTTGGGGTCTCCAACTTACAAGCTAGTCTTAAAATTTGGGATTCATTAGATTTTACTAGGCTACAAGTCTGGGGATTTCTAGATTCCACATCGACACAAGCAATTCTTTTTCCAGGATGTCTTTTACTCAATGGACTTGGAGGTCCCTTCCAATTCTGAAATTTTGTTATTCTGTGAAAATGTATGATGTAACCATTCTCTTCTTTGCAGAGGTAGGAGAACAGATTAAAAAAAAAAGTCTTACCTTTTATTTTAAAACCAGTACTAAGCATTGATTCCAGAACAGAAGAGTGGTAAAGGCTAGGCAATTGTAGTTGTGACTTGCCCAGGATCACATAGCTAGGAAGTGTCTGGGGCCAAATTTGAACTGAGGACCTCCCATCTCTAGGTCTGTCTCTCTATCCTCTGAGCCACTTACCTGCTGGTATATCTGGGATATATGTATATATACATATACATATATATACACATATACATATATATACACATATACATATATATATATACACACATATATAATATCTGGGAGAACAAAATTTTAACACTAAATTGAATGACTAACTTGGTAGACATTTTGGTTGGTTTAGCTGAACTGTTTTGTTATTAAGATAGTGCTCTGGGAAGGGAAGTGAGGGGATTATATTGAGAAATATATTGAGATATAATAAATTGAGAAATAAAAAAATTATAAAAACATGATTAAAAAAAAGAAAACATATGGTTTCCTGATAACTTGTTTGGAAGAATCTAATGGACAATGAGTTAGGTTCCCTTTAACTATCAAATGGGAATTTGGATAAAATGATCTTTAAAAATTACATAAGTCCTAAAGGCTTAAAGTTCTCTCAAGCTAACCTTACTTATTACTTGTTGCTTCCTATTTCTCCATTTTAATTTCCCCATTGTCTTTCTTTCCTCATTCCTTTGACTTCCATAATGCTTTGACCTTAAGTAATATAAGACCAAGTCTTCTAGGATAAAGCTTATAGAATAGAAAGAAGGTGAAAATAACATAGAGAAAGAATGATAGAAGAGGAAATAGAAAAGAAGTTTTGATTAGAAGGTAGATATGATATGGTCTAGGAGATTAGAAAGATTCTCCAAATCTCAGTCAACTAGGAAATATTTTGGAGTTGGGCACAGAGGACTTAAAGCTATGTTAGAGCTGTACTAGAGGTTTGTGGCACATTTATTTGGTCACCATGATTGTTAAATCCATTTAAATGAAGCATATAGTTTCTCAAAAAACAATAATAAACATTTATATAGCATGCCTGATCAACATATTCACTTGAAGTGTTTTCATCTGATTATGTAGTTATTTTAAGTGAGCTAGAGTTATTGATTGGTTCATTTATTTAACCTACCCCACCCTTTCAACTCTGAAAGTTATATGAATTTCTCATAATATGATAATTCTCCTTTGGTTGCCTTCTAAATTTTATCTATCTGATACTATGAGTGGGAAAAAATGCATTGAAGCTGGGACCACAAGCCTGGGATTTGAGTCCTTATTTTCCATTTACTATTCATGTAGTCTTGAGTCACTTATCCTTTTTGTGTCTTGGCTCATCTGTAAAATGGGAGTAGTAATTAAAATATTTGTACTGTTTATATCTCAGGTTTTTCATAAGGATCAAATGAGATAATTTGTCTTATGTGTTTTCTTAACAAAAGAAACTAAAAAAATCTGAGTTGGTATTGGTAGTGTCATAGTAGTAAATTAGAAATGTAATCTTCTAAGAATTTGTCAAATGTGGACTACATTCCTATCTGAGATGTGAAAATAAATGAGAATATTCATGTACTTTAGTTCTTTCAGAATTTTCGGAAAAGTGTTTGAACAGAAATTATTTCCACCTTGTTATTGATTTATCATGTAATTTTGATAAAGTTCATTTTTGCTAGCCTTAGGATACACCTGAGTTACATACACATACTGAGAAAATTTCCTTCTTTTATGGTATAATAATAAAGTTTTACTGTATTCCATGTTCCACAGCAAGTGAGAAATACTAAGGAATATTGAAGCAATCGTTCTCCCCATCCCACCCTGGAATTGTTGACAGACTTACTCATCAGAGAAAATTTTCTCCTTGACTCTAAAGTTGTAAAATCAGCTTTGTTGTTATGTCTTCTTTTCCTAGAATGACTACAAAAGATTGTCAATGCAGTGCAAAGATTTTGTTGTCGGACTTCTTGATCTTTGCAGAAACACAGAAGAAGTGGAGGCCATTCTGAATGGGGATGTTGAAGTGAACTCTAATGGTGGAGACCATGGGCGTCCAAGCCTTAGTCGTTTAAAACTTGCTATTAAGTATGAAGTAAAAAAAGTAAGTTTGGGCATTGAGCCCACTTTCTCTTGCTTTCACTTTTACTTTTGCTAAATAGAGCTGAAGCAATGAAAACTTAAATATTATCCCATCCCCAAAACAACAAAAACAATGCAACCATGCATAACTTCTCTTTAACCATAATGGTTAAATGGGCAGCATTTAACCAAAAAAGAAAATTAATGAGGCAATATGATAAAGTGGTTAGAATTATGGACTTGGAGACAGGAGAGGTCTTGGTTCAAAACCCATTTCTGACTTTTACTACATTTGAGATAAAAAACAAGTCACTAAATTCTGATCTTTAACTTTGTCTGAAAACAAGGATGTTCATGAAGTACCTATCACAAAGAATTTTTGCAAGGTTGAAATGAACCAAGTTGTTAAAGTGCTTGTGAACTTTTAAGTTTACAGATGTCCTTAAACCCACTCCCCCTCTTCCCAGAGATGGTACCTTTGCAAAAACCCTAATGGATCTAAGAATTCCTAGTCCTTTGTCTCTGTATGGCAACAAAACTGTCCTATGTGTTATCTCTCTCAATTAGAGTATCCTCAATTAGAGCTTCTAGAGAGCAGAGATCATCTTTTTCCATTTGTGTCCCCAGCACCTACCACAATATTTGGCATATAGTAAGCACTTAATAACACTTCATTCATTTAACACTCACAGTACTTTATAAATAGGTGGTCTTATTCAGATGGAAGGAATGGAGTGGAGCAAGAAGATCTCCCAAACCAATTATTCTTGCTTAAGTAGGTGGTTGTCAATTACTTCATTACCTTCTAAGTTTTAGCTCTCTAAATCAAATTTCTGGTCACCCTGTCCTAGCTGTGTCTCTGAGTATTTGGAGTTGGGATTATATAAACATTTTGCCTTATTTCTGGCCTTATCCAATTTGGGATCCAAATTTGGGATGAATAACTGTTTATCATCTCCTACTTTCTTTTTTGTGAACCACTCACTCCATTTCCCTTCTTCAGCTTTTTCTTCCTCTCTTCTCCTTTCTTCTTCTGGAGAGTCTTAGCTGATACTCTATACGTGTCACAAGGTCTCTGTTTATATTGGTCTACTGTAGTTGATAAAACATAAGTTGTAAAAACCTGCCAGTTAGTTTTATGTTCATTAATTGAATGGTTTTCATCTTAAATTTGTACCCTGATAAAATGACACTCCAAAGGGCTCAAAATAATATATTTAAATAAAAAGTAGGGTTATGTTACTTGTCCATTAATTATTTTCTTCTGTTTGATCTCTGTTCCAGTTTGTAGCCCATCCAAATTGCCAGCAACAACTTCTCTCCATCTGGTATGAGAATCTCTCAGGTTTAAGGCAGCAGACTATTGCTGTCAAGTTTCTAGTGGTCCTCGCTGTGGCAGTTGGCTTGCCTTTCCTGGCCCTGATTTATTGGTTTGCTCCATGCAGCAAGGTGAGTTTGTAAACCTGAGCTTCTCATTTTGGAGAAAAGCTTGTTCAGTTGTACTGGACAAAATCATTTGAGAAGCAGGACATAGAATCAAACATTAGAATGAAGAAGGAACTACTACAGATACCCAACAGGTGATAGGTTTCAATTTCTTCATTTGGAAATGACTGTTTTCCTCCAGTGTCACCTCTAACTTTCAGAAACCATTCTTTTTTTCTATATTAATTCTTTTTCTCCCTGAAAATTTAATAACAATTATGACTTGCTCTTGTAAGAAAATCTGTTGTACTATGCTCATAGGATATTTCTAATTGTTTTAGAATAAAGTAATTTCTTTCCATTCCATTCATACTTGGTGACAGGAATATGATCAGTATTAATAAAACCAGATTAGCCTGTGAGGAAGCATGTAATAAAATATTACCTATCTTATTACATAATATACATTATATTTTATATTTGAATACATCAATAACCTTTCATTGCATCAGTGGTTGTAAAGAGTTGTAGTGACTAAAAACTTTTATCACCTCACACCTGATGCTGAAGCCTTTTGGGACTTAGATTGGTTGTTGGACTACAGATATTGTCTATTCACAAGCCTTTCTCTGAAGATTTTCTAGCCTTTGTGGGCTTCCTAGATTTTGCCTTATAATGGCAGAGTCTTCATCTGAATAAGACTTTGTGAGTGTGTGTGTGTCTGTAGGGGGGTGGAGAGAAAGAGAGAGAGAGAGAGAGAGAGAGAGAGAGAGAGAGAGAGAGAGAGAGAGAGAGAGAGAGAGAGAAACTCAAAAAATTTCCTTTACCAATCAGTCTTCTCTGTAGCTGATAGTGTTAGATGCATGTTCATATTTGTGATTATAAGTAGGACTGTATTTATGATGGTGTCAAACTCAAATAGAAACAGGGCCATTACATCATAGTAGGGAGTCCTATGAATTGCATATTGACTCCACAAAACTATATAGTAATATTATCTATGTTCTATATTATTTTTACTTGGGTTGTTAAGCATTTCCCAATTAGATTTTAATCTGGTTCAGGCAGCATTCAGGAGTGTGGTGGGCCCCAGGCCATGTGTTTGATGTGTTATTTTCATATAAGCTATTTGTGCTAATATGTTTCATGAATATGAATCTTATATAATTTAGATAATTTCTTAAAAGAAATCTGCCCCCTCCCCTCTGACCTTTGCAGGTGACATACACTATCCATTTTAATTTATGTCACTTGATCAGTTCCCTTCCTTTCTCTTTAGTAATGGGTCATAATGTTTATGTTCAGTAATATATTAGAATAAATGGCAAAGACACCCAAATGAAGAGAGAGAATTTAGATCCTAGATTTGGGTTATCTAAGAATATTGAGAGAAAAACAAAAAAGTAAGAACATTTTTTCCAAAGCATACCTAAGCCTCAAGTATTTGAGATAAGGAGCAAATGATAAATGAAACAATAACTTTTGTAGATTTCAACGACTTCATTTTGGCTAATCTCTCCTCCTACCATGCATTTCACCTGAACTACTCATGGAGAGACAAACTGCCTGTGCCACTAATCTTGATAAGTGGACTAAAAACAGTATAAATCATTTTTATTCAGGTGTTTTATAACATACAGACACAGCCTGGACATTTGTATTGGACTCACCTATCAAAAAAAGGAGGCTGAACTGAGTAGTCTCTTCCAGCTCTAACTTTCTATGAGATCTGCAGTTCTACTACCACATGAAATGGAAGAGGAACAGATGACCATACCTGCCATGAAAGCATTTAGCTTTCATGTCATTTTCTGATTTAACCTTGCTGATCTGATTAAATATTAAGGTCATGCCATGAATAATGTCATTTTGCTTTTATACTTTTTTTAGTGCTCTGTGAAGGTGATGGAAGTTCTTTTTGGTATCAACCATAATTATTTAGGGAGAAATTGATTACAAGTCCAACCAAATCTCTTGACATCTGGAGCCTGAATTTCATATGTGAAAATGAAATAAATGAACTCAGCCAAATAAATCAAATAATGATCAGTCAGTATTGTATTTTTATATAGCATTGGCCAATATTTGTGTGCTTATTTTCACGTATGTTTCCTTAAACCTTCAATAAACCTAATTGTATGTGCTCCTTTTATTGATGAAATGATTATTAAATAACTTGTTTTGAAATCAAGTTTGAAAGCAAGGTTTGCCTTAAAAGAAAAAAGTCAGTAAGAAACAAGTGTTCATAAAAATCTTTTATGTTTTTGTAATTAATTTAATAATTATATAGATGAATTTTGCAAACAATATTATTCTATAGATGAATTTTGCAAACAATATTATTCTATAGAGATGTAACCTGTCTTCACTGTTTTCAAAAGTATACAAGATTTAGTTGACTCTGTCTTGATATGTGTTCTGTGATGTACTACAGATGGGGAGAATAATGCGTGGACCATTCATGAAGTTTGTAGCACATGCTGCCTCTTTCACCATTTTCCTGGGGCTCCTAGTCATGAATGCAGCTGACAGATTTGAAGGCACCAAACTCCTCCCTAATGAAACTAGCACAGATAATGCAAAACAGCTGTTCAGGATGAAAACATCCTGCTTCTCATGGATGGAGATGCTCATTATATCCTGGGTAATAGGTAAAGTCTAATTTTCCATTATAATTCAGTTTTGCAGCCCTAGCAGTTGGACTGAATGACACTGATTCCTTCAGACTAAACTCATACAAATGCATGCCACATGAAGGGGAAAAATGTACCAAATGCTATGATTTCTTTTGTGTCTTTAAGGCTCTGTTGTTTTGCGTTTACTACTGACTTCGTATTCTTCTCACGCGGGTAATGTTTTTCATATATTTAAAGAATGTACAAAAAGAGAATTCAATAGGATATTATGAGCCAAATCCTGCTGATCATACTTGCACAAAGCTGCCATTCACATTCAAGAGAGACATGACTTCAGTCTTAGAGCAACAAAAAAATCTCCTATCATTAATATGTGCTAGGATTGGTTATTCAACCAGATAATGAAATAAAAGTATTTTGCTTAATTGGGATTTAGCTATGCATCTCTGATCTCACATGTCAATTTGAAACTTTAAAGTGAGGTGGCACAGTAAATAGAGATCCTAGATCCAAGAAAAACACTTACTAGTTTTGTGATCCTGAGTAAGTGATTAAAAGCTACATTTTCCTCAGTTTTTTCAGCTGTAAAATTGAGATAATAACAGCAACTACTTTCCAGAGTTGTTGTGTAGAGCAATTGAGGTAATATAACACTTCAAGGATATTTGATGCTAAGACAAACATCAAAAACTGGGGTTGCCTTGGCCACATCAGGCATGTGGTTTTCTCATATAGGACAATGATAGAGGATAGAAGATAGCTTTAAACAGGAAATCTCTTCTGTAGTTCAGGAAATAATGCAGATGACTTCATGAAGTTATCATAATTTCACACTCATTCTTTATTGATTTAATATACTTTTTACATTATAACTACTATTACAACAAATGATTTAAAATTTGTATGTTTTTACCCACTCACATTATTTGTATTGTATACAGTTATAAACCCGCCAATTATAGCTGACCTTTCCAAAGTAACCCATTAGTTGAGAAGAGTCAGTCTCATCTCTCTAGTCTGCCATCACAGAGCTAGAAGGAACCTGGGTAATCTTGGCTAGTTGTCTTGATGTTTGTCTTGTCACTGGACTGAGATGGCTCTGGAAGAGAGAATGAGGCTGAAAACTGGTAATTCTGACTCACTTAAATCCAATTCATGCACAAGTCAAGATGTCACCTTGTCATGTCACTGGGCCTCTTCAAAAATGAAGGATGATCAAAAGAAGAAACTCTAGTGAACATGTAGCCCAATCTGAATATTTTAGAGTTAATGAAACAGAAAGTATGAAACCAACGTTAGGAAAGATTTTTGGTATTGTCTTTAAAGAAGACCAGATTATAAATAGGTAGTGTAGCTATAGAAATAAAAATGATTTACATATAGGAAAGAATAAATTAGCCAAAATATTCCCATTTTTATATTTCCTTAGTGTTTTAAGCACTTAATAGGTCCATTATTTTTGTGTGTGAATGTTTTATTTAACAATATATCTCATAATCTCTCAATTGTTTTCAGAATGATCCTTACCCATATTATTTTTTAAATAAAATTTACATTCCTTCTCAACAACTTTGACCACAAGCTCTTATAATAAAGTGTGACAAATAAATAAAAGAAAAAAATTTTACAAAAGTAAATCTCACGTCAAAAACAATCTGATGTTTTATGCAGTATCTCCCATCCATTAAAACCACTTCTTATAGTAGCAGAGGAAGATTGTCTTTTCTTGTCTTATTTGAGGCCAACTTTGTTCAGTATAATTTTGCAGAATTTTTGTTTTCATTATTTCCATTTACATCATTATAATTCTTATGTATATTGCTTTCCTGATTCTGTTTATTTCAATTTGCCTCAGTTCATAATTGATCTGCTGCTTCTTTGTATGCATACAAATATATTCTATTATTCTCATAAACCCCAATTTTTAAAATAAAGCTTTTTAATAAGAATGAAAATATTTTATAAATAAATATTTTTATAAAGAGCCCATTAAAGTTGTGTTTAGTAGGCAGATGGACTTACTGTGGTTCTTTAATATTTACAGTTATCTCTTAAAAAACTCAAATTAAATTTATAGGGTTGTCTTTTACACACTTGCAGCTCTATCCCATTATAAATAATACCTTATTCTTAAATTGGAAGTAATAGTGGAATTTGAACTGCACCACAGTTTGCTACACTGTGTGTTTCTGTTCAATGAATATTAAATTGGTCTTTTTATTTGTGAAAGAATAAAAAGATTTTATTAGGAAAATATCAGTTTGCTGACCTTTGTTTTTGATCTCAGAGTTTCCTCAAATCATTTTAGAAAGTGGTATGTAGGAAGAATTGTTGAACTAAGTATTTACTATTAATATTTTTCTATCATAAAATCAGTAAGCCTCTAGAATGAAACCAGTATTTCTTTTATTTATTAAAATTCATTCATGCAAAAATACTGTTATATCTCCCGGCAAGAATATTGGAAGGTTTCCTATCTAGGACAGTAGGGTTCCATTTCAGAAAATATCAACAGATAAAAGACTGGTATAAATCTATGAATTTTCCCACCAAATTCAGAGGCAAAAATTTCCACTAAGTTCAGAGACAAAAACATACTTATTTTATCACATTTCTCATTTAGCTTCCTACTGCAACCACTGCAGTTGGCATGCTCCTATAATGGGGCAGTGCCCCTTTCCTGACACCAGTGCCAATTATTCTGCCTGTAATTTTGATTCTACATCCTCGTTTGTTTTTTTCAACAGATTGTCCCAACTTTAAAGGTGAAGTAAAAATCACCTAACCTCAATATGTGTATTGTGAAAGAACGTATCCTTATGGTGTTTAGTTGGTTAATATAACCAAGGCCATTACAATTTGTAGATATGAGGATCAGTCTGTTCAGATTGCCTGATTGTCATACCCTTTGGAGAAAGTCATCCAACAAATCAGAATAATAAGTAAACATAGACTTTTGAATAGCTACTGAGAGCCCTCAAGAAGATATGTTGGAGAAACTATGTTGAACAGATCTCCTAATTTCTAATGCATTTAAAAAGAAAATAGAAAAAGAAAAAAATGACTTCTTGCAGTAGAAATAGACAAGAAGTTTTAGTACAGAAATATTTATGAAGCAACCCAAGATATATCTATATCTATCAAGATAGATAGATAGATAGATAGAAAAATAGAAACTATGTAGTGCATGCATAGTTTGCAAGGATATATATCCATGGATATGTATATATATATATATATTTATACATATATATTCATTTTTAGGGTAAGTCTCAAAGCCCAGTTAAAGGAAATATATTTTCCATTCTTCAAGTCCTAAACATGTGATATAGTATACCAAGTGTTTTATGTGGAGTCAGAGGATCCAGATTCAAAACCCATCTCTCCTGATTGCTATGTATGTGGTTTGTGTCTAGACATTTTCTCTCAGCTGAGGAAATGTTTTCAATTATAAAATGAAAGTACTAGATTTGATGAATTCTAAGGCTCTTTTTAGATCTTTCTTTCCATAAAGGAAAAAAGCAAACAAACAAATAATTGCTTTTGATTGATTTTATTTTGACATTCTAAGACTAAATAAACTTAATTTTAGGTCCCCAAAAATGTTTTTATTGATAAAAATAAATTGTTCACTGAAGTGCTCTGTCTAGTGATAACTAAAAAAGCTTCAACCTACCAATTACAAAATGCAAACTTGTATTTTTACTCTTTTCATACACAGGAATGATATGGGCTGAATGTAAAGAAATTTGGTCCCAAGGTCCCAAGGAATATTTGTTTGAGCTATGGAATATGTTGGATTTTGGCATGTTGGCCATCTTTGCAGCCTCATTCATTGCTAGGTTCATGGCATTTTGGCATGCTTCCAAAGCCCAGAGCATTGTGGATGCAAATGACACTTTGAAAGATTTGACCTCTGTGGGAGACAATGTGAAGTACTACACTTTGGGTGAGTTTATGTTATAGAATTAATATTAGTCCATATGCCTAAATGTTTGCCTTTTTAAACATTAATTGATTGGTGTCATATCTGTCTTTCTTCTGCTGTGAAGTTTATTAGGGTTGCCAGCTGTAATATATACCTTCCACATTGGTAGGCTAGATCTGTTTAAGTTTAGCTGGTTACTGCACATTTCTTAATTAGATGTTCTATCATTAAACACATCAATTGATGCAAATTATATTATGAATTTTACCCTGAAATTAATGTATTCTTTCTACTATCTATTTTCTTGGCTTAAATGATTTTTAAAATGTACAGTCTCAATTGATGCAGGTTGGCACTTTGAGGTATTATTAAATTTAAATCTTTCTAGTGCTATTTTTCTTCATAATTTAGGGATAGGATTTATTTGTAAAATGAGCTGGAGAAGAGAAGAACAAATCATTCTAGTATCTTTACAACAACAACAAAAAAGACAACAACACAAATAGGGTCAAGAAGAATTTGTTACAGACAAAAGAGTGGTTGCCATAAACGGTGACCAGGAAAATATGGGTTCAAGACTGAATTGCCAAAAACATAAAGATAATTTTTAGTGTCTTGATTTAAATAAAAAATAAGTGGTTGCCATGGGAAAAATTCCCAAATATGAAATACCCAAGTCAGCTGGGTTTTATGGAGATTTTAATTAATACAAATGAAGGAATTAAAGAAAGGGAGAGAGACAGAGTAAGAAGAAATAATAGGAAGGATAGGGCCTAGGCCATTGGCCTAGGCCTTTCTTTTAAGAGAGAAAACTAAGTCAGTCTTTAATCACCCACTACAAGATTGTCCCAAGCAAAACTCTAGTCTTCAGAGAGACCCTCCAGTTCAGCTCCTGAGTTCAACTGATCTGAACTCTCTCATGGATTAGTTCAGACAGCTCCTTTTAAAGAGAATTTTCTCATATGTCACCTCCCCTAAGTTTTCACGTCTACCAATCACAGTAGATGTTTTCCAAAGGACTGACCATTCTTAATTCACATCTTGTTATCACCTTCTTAATTCACATCTTGTTATCACCTTCTCTGGGTAGACTAAAACTTCTGAGTAATTCACATCTCTTTGCTAAGCTTGCCCTTTTTAGTGATTAATTTAACCTTCATAGGTACTTAGTACCCTTTTGTATTAGATCTAAAATTAGACCTAGCTTAAGGGCTTTTGTCTTACTATAAGTATTGGTTAAATACTTTTTCATTGTTCAGTAAGGAATTTACAATTTTATCTTCCCCTAAAGTATGCCCAAGTATGGGTGGAGTAATGTAAAGTTCTCACATACATTCCTGACTAAGTACCTCCATTGTTTAAAATGGGGAATAGTCTTAACCAAATGTTCCAAGGTAGAGTCTGAGAAATTTTAAGATTCATAAATTGGACATGATTGAACAGCAACAGGATCTTTGGTTTTTCTAAGCAGGAAATTTCCAGTGTGGAAATTCCACCCACCAAAGGAGATCAGCAATTTCACTATTACTTATAGTCTTCATGAATTTGGGGGGTGGAATACTGAGATGCTGTGATATGCTCTCATACATTTAATGTCTGTCAGAAACAGAACTTGAATTCAAGTCTTTCTAATTCCAATGCTAATCTCCTATTACTTCATGCTGTCTCCTATAATTATTTACTTTATGTAACATGCTGCAACGCTTCTGAAACCAGTAGTTCTTGATCTCTTTCCCCCAAATGCCACATCAGCAGGATTAGTTCCTTACAAAATAGAATTATATGTTTTCACAGTTCAAATGGACCTCAGAGCTCAATGAATGCCACTGGTACTTGTCCAATAATTTCCTCTACAACACACTTGAGGAAATGGTCATCCAGAAATTGCTCGAATATTCCCAGTAAAAAAGTTATCATTCTCCTCCCAAATTAGCCCATGTCCCTTTTAAATAGATTTATTAGGATTTTTCCCTTGCAAACAAAACAAACAAAAATATCTATACATCTCTTAGGTATATAGCTTTTTCTTCTTCTTCTCTTATTTCTTACTTTTTCTTCATAAATTGATTTGCCCAAAATTTTCTCATCTGGGTTCATTGCCTTTTAACCTTCTTTATTCTTGGCTACTTGACTATTATTTACTGCTGTCATGAAGCGTAGAGTTTAAAATGGATTGAATGCTTCTTTGGACTTCATATCTTTGGTAGAAGGTGGTTACCACTTTGGGGCTAGTAGGATGAAGAACTTTGAGTTTAACAGACAAGGAATATCTGATTGGTGGCACAAGACTATTTAGCCAAAGCCTAATATCTCAGGAAGTTATAAAAGCTGAAAAAGAGTTCCACTATGTGATTCCTTCAATCTCCTTATCTAAAAATCCTGTGAACTTAGAGGAAAAAATAGACCTTCAAGACAAATGGATAGAACATTAGTCACCAAAAGCATCACACATATATAAAACCCTAACTGGACACTTATTTCTTTTCTTCTCTTAGTAAAACCAAAGGGTTTATCATAAAAGGGCACACAGGACAGAAATTCTGGAAGCAAGAAGGAGGCAAATGGTACATTTCAGATTAAAAGATGAGATGCTTTTAGATTCAGAAAAAATACATAAATACCCAATGTCTTCTGTAACCCCTTCCATTTTTTGAAGGATACTGGTAGGAACTTGACAACAAAGCTTCTAATGGGATATTATTTTGAACCCCAGAGAGACAACAACTTCCAAGATTGGTCTTCTGGACTTAAATTTAAAGATACATCAGACATTATACACTAGTTACTAGAGTTAATACACTAGAAAAAGAGGAGCAGCAACTTGTTCAGAGGAGGTGTTTGCTATTAGTTTGAGATGATGTTCAATTGATTTATAAAGGTACAAACTTTCACGCAATGTGAGCAATACTACAGATAATTGAAAAAGAACAATAGTCAAGATTTCTTTACATGAATAACTTCAGTCTGTTAAACTTTCCACTGTAAAACTGGGGTCACATTTGGTAACTTTGGTCTACTTTTTCGAGGGTGGTAGAGATTTTGCAGACTTATTTGGCCTTCTCAAGCTTATAAATCAGGCCGATAAGTTCTAGGTTCTGATAGTTCTTCCACCTGGTCACAGCAGATACAAGTGAGGAAACTGTTGTCTCTTATAGGCCTAGATTTAAGATTCTTATGTTTACTTTGATAACAGGAAGATGTAGAATCAATAATGATCATAGAAAATAAAGTTATACTGAACAATGGATGGGGTGTTTAATTTTATAAAAGCTATAAAGACGAGACTTTCTGGATTCCTTCTGGAATCCAATAAAGTAGAATGCAATTGTTCTCACATCTGTTACATCCTTTCTAAGTATGGACATGATAGGATGCAGATAATAAGGTGTAGAGGCTTTGAATGAGGAGGAACTAAGTGGGAAGTGAAATGGGAACTTGGTAAAAAAGAAAGTGCTGAGGGGAGTCATACAAAATGAAAACATGACGTAGCAAGAAGTCTTGCTGTCTAGGGGTGACTATGACAAGACCACGTAACTAGATTGTCATTAACCTGGAAAAAAATTAAAATACAGGAGCTTTGTTACTCAGCATTTTTATCCGTCAAGTAGCTAAAACCCAGATGTTTGGAATGCTTATCAAGTGTATACACATGAAAAATAGATTAGAATAATTAGATGACACAATAAGTATTCAAATATATCACACAAAGTTGGAATGATCAGGCAAAGCTAATAAGCTAAAATTTTATAGTAACATGAGTAAAGCCTTATACCTACATACAAAAAATAAATTGTCAAAATATAAAAAGAAAAATAGCAGAGTAAATATCCATTCATTAAAAAAAGACCTCAAACTTTTCATAGACTGCAACATCGACACACATGAAAAGACGGTATGGCAACCAAAAAACTAATCTGTGTTGAGGCTTCATGAAGTGAAATATAGTGTCTCAAAAGAGCAAAGTGATAGCCCTCCTATACTCTTTTTTAGTCAGATCATAACTGGAAGAACCTGTTTAATTTTGAGTTCTTCATTTTTGGAGAGAGACAATTACAAATGAGTGGTCTAAAGCAAGTATAGGTTAATTGGACAATAAGCTTATAGGTTTAAAGCTAGGAGGGTCCTTGGTGACCATCTATTCCAACCTCATTCATTTTATAGAAATAATGAAGAAACTAAAAGCCATGATATGAGATTAGACTGAATGAACTAGGAGTTTTTGCCCTGAAGAAGGGAACATTTTATTGGGAGTTTCAACTATTTGGAGGGTTATTTTTTGGAAATATAAGACTTCAAACTGACGTCAGAATGTAAAATTACAATGAATGACCAGAAGTTAAAAGGAAACAGATTTTGTCTTAATATTTAGAGGAATTTGCTAATGACTAGATCTGACAAATAAAATGAGTAATTTCGTACAAAGGTGAGTTCCTCAATATGAGTCTTTTAAGTGGCAGCCGTATGACTTCTTAAGGTTCATATTTCATGTAAAGATTAAATTAGATGTTTTCAAGTATTTTCCATTTCTAAGATTCCCTGCTCTGATATTTACTAGCTTTATAGCCTTAGCCAAGTCAATTAACTTCTTGTAGCTTAAGTATCCCCATCTAAAAAGTGGACATAATGATAATATGGAAATTATTTTATTATTATTATTAAGAGTCTTCATACTAGAAGAAATTTTAAAAAGGGGCAGCTAAATAAATAATAAATAGAGCAGCAAAACAAACAAACAAACAAAAAACAAAACAAAACTAGGGCAGGCAGTAAAATCACTGTGTAAACCGTTATTCATTTGAGCCTTTAGATACTTACCCTATCTCCAGTCTCTTCCCATAAAGTCCATGGAGACCTTCTTTGATCATTGTCCAAAGTTAAGATGAGATAGTATTCCATTATATGTTTCTGTCATAGATGTGCACACACACATGTGTGCACACATACACACACACATACACATTCACACACACATACACACTCATGCATTACAGAGAGGAAAAGAGATCGTATAGGGCCATTTAGATAACTCAGATATGTTCATCAAAACTATTGGGTTTTTTTCCTAGCCAGGATAAAATGGGACCCATCTGATCCTCAAATCATATCTGAAGGCCTGTATGCTATTGCTGTGGTTTTAAGTTTTTCTCGAATTGCCTACATATTACCAGCTAATGAAAGCTTTGGACCTCTACAAATATCCCTGGGAAGGACCGTAAAAGATATCTTCAAATTCATGGTCATTTTCATCATGGTATTTGTGGCTTTCATGATAGGAATGTTTAACCTCTATTCTTATTACTATGGAGCAAAGCAAAATGAAGCCTTCACAACGTAAGTACTGCTAAATTGTGAGTTTTTTTTGTTGTTGTCGTGTCTGTTTTGTTATTCTAGTGTGTAGTGAAGTAGATGGAGCATGAGAATTGGGGTCAAAAAGATTTGTATTTGAATCCAGCCTTAGATACTTAATAACTTTTACAAATCACTTAATCCCTCTGGTCTCGCTTTCCTCATCTATAAAATGAATGAGTTGGTCTTGATGAAATCTATTATCCTATGATCCTAACTTAAAGATATATTTTTAAAATGGTTAGGGTATTTAATCAACCAATGAACTATATGATGACAAAAATGTTACCACAACTAACTTCATTCCTCCACTGTTTTTCCAAAAGTGGAAAGAGAAGTTTCTAATTTTAAATTCTTGCACAAAGAGAAAAAAGTCAATGATCTCCTAATATGGGAGTCTGCCCTTTCCCTTCATGTAATAATTTGGTTCCTCATTGTGATGACTTAAAAGTATGCATGAGTTGAGGGAGTATTTGTACCTCATAAAAGGCAAATACTTAAATATTTGTTATTTTATTATAGTTGATGACTTCTCCACTAATGTAGATAGTAGCCCTTCCTTGCTAGAAAAAGTGGTATTCATTGATTTCTGTTCCTCCCCCTCAAAAAAATATATAAGCTCCATTAAACATAGCTAACCTTGTGTTTGAATGAGAAGTATACAGTCCAACAGGCAGAACAATATTCAAAGCCTTTACAGGTTCATAGAACTTGCCAGAATTGGTGTTCTACTGCCATAGGTTTTAAGAGCCTCCACAATATAATGAGACATTGAAAGAAGACTTTAATGAAGGAATAAAAAATGTAGAAGTGACTAGAATAAATCCTCTTTTAACACATTATTCAAATATCATATTAAATTTAATCATGAAAAGCAAAAAGTGAAGAATCAATGTTTTCTTGTTAGGAAAAAAAAAGTATCCTTTAGTAAGTAAATGAATCAACCTAGGAAGAATTATCTTTAGTTAGTAATTATAGCCAAGGCATTTCAATTTTCAGACCCAGCTCGGGCTTTCTCGGTGTGCTCTGAGATGTTTCTTATCATCACTTCTATTTGAGCTCTCCCCAGTGAATCATTTAACATAACCAGCTTATACTTCTAAAGATCTTCTAGCTACAGATGCATACAATATTGCACTTTTCTAAGAGGAAACTACAATAGTTAGAGATAAGAGGGAAATAGAAGAGAGAGCAAGCAAAACCAATGTTTGCTAGGTGCATCGACAAAAAATCAATTAGGGGGCAGTCCCCTTTGGCATAAGAGTTTATATTCAGAATAAATGTTTTCAACCCCCTTCAGTTCAATCAATTACTCCAAAGTTCATTCTGGATCTTCTGATGCAGTGGAGGTTTCTTCATGGCACTTTCTCCAAACAATTCATTTTCTTGATTCAATGAGTTATTGAGATTCTTTTCCTGAAATGTTTTCTCATGTTTTTTTTTAATCTTGGGTTTTATGATAATTATACAATCCCCCCTGAGGAGGGTGTTGACCAATACCCAGATCAACATAAGATACATTAATTTTCACTAAGAAAACAGCTTTATAAAAAAAAACAGTAGTATAGTAGCTAGTGCACATTCAAGAAGTATCAAAATCCCCCAAATCATAAGAGCACATTTAATAACAATAGCAAAAAAATCCACTATCATTAGGATTCACATGAATTTCTATAGCCACTGAAGCTCGTGGATACTTGTCACAGGTTCTCCAGATCTAGCAAATCTTTCAACCTTGGCTGAGATATTTCTAACAAAGTCTATTACTGACATCATTCAAAAATTTGGCAGGAGAGTCCAGAAAAAGGTAGGCAAAGGATCAGTCAGAGGTAGTGGTGCTACTGGATATCTAAAAATCATTTCTGAAGGCTCCTTAAAATCAATTAAAAATTTTAGGTCATTAAATTTTCCAAAGGTTGCATACAATTTCATGGAGTCCACTCATATCATCTATGTGACAAATAATAAAGGCAAAAAGGTACAAAAGGCTGTTTAGGAAACATGTGAACTTGATAGATTTGGTGACAAACCCAGCATCCACAAGGACCTAAGGTTTTGTTATGGAAAATGGTTTGCACAACTAGGCAATGGATTTTTACAATAGTATTTTCTCCAGTCCAGTCATATGGTACAAATAAAGATTATAAGATGATGCAAATAAAAACAGTGTAACATAACATACAACTAATAACCAAAACACAGTTACTTAAAGTGACAAAGTATAATAGAATATATTAGATTAGATCAATATGTGAACTTAACAAACAAAATTAAATCTTAAAACAATCAGAAAATCTAATATTTGTGACAGGATACAGGCATTAAATTCAAGAGTCCTTTTTTTTTTCAATCTGATAGCTGCATTATGGAGACTTCTTCAGGTATTTTACATTATTATGTAAAATAATTGAAGGGAATCCTTAAATCTCAGGACAAACTTATAGAAAAATTATTTTTAATGTAGAAATTCTTAATCTGGGCTTCATAGACCCCCAAAAGTTATATGGATAGATTTAAAGGGGTCTGTGAACTTGTATGGGAAGAAATTATACTTTTATATTCACTAATTTCTAGCTTAAATTTAGTATTTCCTTTAATTATTAATTTAAAAATATACTGAGGAATCCATAGGCTTCACTAGACCATAATACTCTCCTTTGTATATATCCCCTTTTTTAATTGAATTGGTCATTAGCTCTCATTTGTCCATGACACTGCATCTCTTTTCTCCCCATCTTTGCTAAGGTGGTTTCCCCATATAGGGAATGCACTTACTCCTAGTCAAATTTTGAAGTTTATTCAAAGCATAGCCCAGGTGCTACTTCCTACAAGTTTTTCTTTTTTTTTTTTTCAGTTGCCCTCCCCAGCTGTCAGTGCTCTCTGCCTCTTACTATACTTCTTTGCACACACATTGTCTTTCTCCAGTAGGATATAAGTTTCTTCATGTCAAGGTATATTCCATTTGTCTCTCTATCCATGTCCAGCCCCTAGCACAGGGCCTGGAACATAAAAGGCATTTAATTTGTGGTATATAATTAAATGCATACTCTCATATCATTCAGCTACAATCAGTGAAAAATGATTAGTAACTACTTGAAAGCTCTCTATAGCATTTTTTATTTTTTTTCTTTTTCAGAGTTGAAGAAAGTTTTAAGACATTGTTCTGGGCTATATTTGGTCTTTCTGAAGTAAAGTCTGTTGTCATAAACTCTAACCACAAATTCATTGAGAATACAGGTTATGTTCTTTATGGAGTGTACAATGTGACCATGGTCATTGTTTTGCTAAATATGCTCATTGCAATGATCAACAACTCATTCCAGGAAATTGAGGTAAAAATATTAATCAAAAGCCTTTGTTCCTTTTAACTGGGGTGCTGTTGTCTACATGTACTAATCACTTTCATCTAAAAAAAAACTTTTCAGGATTAGCTGTTAAAATAAAAAATTATCAGTTAAAATAAAATAAAATAAAAAATATTTTTCCTCTGCCTTTATTTGATTGCCTGACACTTTTAATGGATTAGAACCATGAGACTGGAAGACTCATGTATATCAATTAATTAACAAAAATGCAAAATGAGAGAGTATAGAGGAAAGGGGTAAAGATGATAAAAAAAACCTTGTATTATTTTTTGTTGTTTCTGTTGTTCAGTTAAATTTGATTCAACAAACATTTAAGTGCCCATCATTGTGGTACTGGGTTTTAATGTGGAGAGCAATAAAAAGATAAATGAGACATGATCCTTGCTCTCAAGGAGATAAGCCTAATGAAAAAAGACATTTACTCAAATCTCTATAATTCAAATAGAATATTTATAATATACTTCATATAATGTTTATAATACAATCATATATTATTATATATCAGAATACATACTTTAAGTATCATTGTATATGTTTATAATACACACATAATATATGTATTATATTTTATATATATTATATATGTGTTCTATTTTATATGTATATAATAATACATATATTATCTAAATATAACATATGCTATTATTACTTTTAGTATGTTATACATACTATAATGTAGTATATAATATGTTATAAATATTAATAAGAGCATATATTATAATAGGATAAGATAATAGTTTATCAATGTAGCATTATATAATAATAGTATTTTAAAATATGATAATATAACATATACTATCACATAAAGTACAGGAAAAAGATAAAAGTACTATCTGAATTACAGACAGGAAAGATTATGAAAGATGGAATTTTCCCTGGGTTTTGAAAGCTGAATAAATCTTTCAGTAGGTAGACAGATGTTGGGAAATGCATTCTGGGTAAAATGGACAGGATGAGGATATGTTGCAGTTTTAGAGCAGGAAAGGCCACGAGAAATGTGGCGAATGGTGAGGAGTTCCATTTGGGAGAGGTAGAGAGTATGGAAAAAGAAGTAATGGGAGGGAATAATAGTTTGGAGCCAAATTATAGATGACTTTCAATGTTAAGATAATAAGTTTGGTTATTATTCAGTAGGTAATGGGGAGCCATTAATGATTTTCAGAAATGAAATAATATGATCAGAGATGTGTATCAGTAAGATAAAATGACAGTGCTATATAAGACAGATTTGAGTGGAGGAACCTAGTCTTGTAAAAAAGGTTATTGCATTAAGCTAGTAAGATGGTGATTGATGAAAGAAATATTACAGTTAGATTGTACAGGAATTGGCAACAAATTGAATATAGAGGCAAAGAGAGTGAGGATGCATTATTAAAATATAATAGCCTATGAATGCATAGATGTTTGGCTGTCACAAAATATAGAATTATTTAGGGATTGTTTTGTACTTGTAATCTAGTTTTGAAACTCTTCAATTTTGTTTGAAATTGATATTTCATAATGGTAGTCCATAAATCTTAGGCAAGATCCAATGATCAATAGGTAGAAACTAGACCCTTTAAGACCTTCAGGTCCCAACAAAGATTACAGCATTCCTCCAAAATTTTTAGGACATTAGTCATGTGCCCCAGTTAAAAATCTAGAAAAATGTTGCTATCTGTTTACAAGATAAAAGACTAAAAACATGCATCATCCAAATACTTTTGAATATAAAATGCAATTTCTTAAATTTTAAGAGTGAGAAATGGTTTCTTACATTTTATTTTGTAAGGAATTAGTAATCCAAATGTGAATTATTAGTAAATGTGTCATAACAATTCTGTAAGTAAATTTCATTGCTAAACTGCATTGTGTTTTACAGGATGATGCTGATGTGGAGTGGAAGTTTGCAAGGGCTAAACTTTGGTTTTCCTACTTTGAAGAGGGACGAACACTCCCTGTTCCCTTCAACCTGGTGCCAAGTCCAAAATCCCTGTTCTATCTTTTACTCAAACTCAAAAAATGGATTTCTGAGCTGTTTTGGGGTCATAAAAAAGGGTTTGAGGAAGATGCAGAGATGAACAAGGTAATTAAACTTCATTCCACTAAAGAACATTTTTACTCATTTAAAAGCATTTGACTTTCATTACCATGGTCCATGAACAGACTTTATTATTTGGCCAAGTTATCATCTATGTAGCAAATATAGGCATTTTTTTTTTACTAAGGGAGGTATATTCAATCTAAGAAAAAGAGAGTTTTTTCAGTTAAAAAATGGCTAAGGCATGACAAATAACCTACAAAGGTAAGATGTTACATTGTGTATATGTCAGAACTTGCAGGATTGATTCTCATTTTATTGTGATAAAAAAAACAACACTATCATTTCTACTTCTACTACATCATTATTACATTTCTACTTATGACACTAAGGAAGTCTCCTGTACTCCATGACAAGAGTGAGACCCTTAGTTGATTTGCTTTTATAATAAAAGGTTGAAAAAAATCAAAGCCACAAGCCCCACTTGAGGGAGACCAGGCTTGCCAGTAACACCTGTGAAAACGAGCTAAGAGTTTTCACATAATCAGAGATTTAGGTCTAGAAGGAATCTCTGAGATCATGTCCAGTTCTTCTTCCTTCTCATTTGGCAGTTGAGGGGACTGAAATCCAGAAAGGTTAGGTAGACATTCCTTTTAGATCATATAGCTAGTAAGTATCTGAGGCAGAATTCTTCTAAAGGTCTTCCTGCCTTGTGGTCCAATGCTCTGTGCCCATGCTTTTAAATACCCACAAGTTGCAAAAGAAATGTGAAGAGAACACATGCTTGGGAATCGGAGAACTTAAGGTTAAATCCTATCTCTGGGATCTTGGGCAAGTCAGAAAAACTTGAGAGGTGACGTGGTATCATACATAAAGCATAAGACAGAGTCAGAAAAAATTGGTTATGAATCCAGCCTCATACACTTACTAATTTTGTCCATGATTAGGTCATTTAACCTTTCTTGGACTTTTCCTCTTTCGTAAATAAAAGCAACAATAGAAACCACAAAGGCATTAGACACAATAAACCCTTTTAGCTCCACCTAAGTATAAGAATCTGATGTGGTTGTTCAAAAGCTAATATATTCTTAAGCTATTATAATGAAAGTATTGTGCTCAGATTGCAAGAGGCAAACCTTGCAAGTCTGGTCCATATTTGACAGAGATGTTGAAAACATTCCTTCTTCAGATAGATGTTTGGGCAAGATGCCTCCTAAGAGCCCTTCCAACTGTGAGACCTCCTAACTCAACTTGTCCCTGGAAAAAAGGTTAAGGAGGGAAAATAAGTATCAGAAAGGCAATAAAAATATCCTTTCAAGAGTCTGATAACATTATGTTCCTGCTCTGAATGAACAAAGAGGCCTCTCTTAAGCCATGCTCCATTCATGCTCTTTTTAAGGCCCTGACAACAAAAGGTGTACAATTATGCCTTCCAGTTTTGAGGTAGTTCATCTCTATGCCATGCCTGACTATCAAACAGATGACTTTTTGATGTTTTTAATTAGGCAAATATAAGGAATGTGGTATTCATTATTTTTGGAATAAGCACCAGACAATAAATGAGGAAACCCAATTTGTATATATATTGGAATATATATAATATTAATATAATAATATATATAAATATACATGTATATATAATTTTTTCCTGGACAAAATCTCTAACTTCTTTATGTCTCAGGTTCCTCATTTGGAAAGTAGGTATTTTTATATATTTTTTCCAAGATCAGCTATCTGAGGAATATAGAAATTAGGCATTTTGTCCAAATCCATATGGACATATATGTATGAAGATATGTATTTATGACATACATGTTTGTCCATATATGTATACATCACATGTGTATGCATATTACCTCCCAGAAATGCTGAGGGCTCAGATTTAAATTAAATTGTAGATGAAAGCACTTTGAAAACTGAAAAAGGATAGGGAATGAATCTGTGATTTCATCAGAGAATTCACTCTCAATTCAGGTTGACACCTTCTCTGATACTCATAATTTTTGAGTTGCCTAGACAGAACAGAGAGAGGTCAAGCGTCTCAGCCGAAGTCATGTAGTATGTGTCAAGGAAGGGGCTTGAACCCAAGTGTTCCTGGCTTTAAAGATAGCTCTGATTGGGCTACAAAAAGGATAATTCTGCTAGTATTTCAGGTTGTTCCAAACTCTTAGCAGTTTTATGTTCTTAAAGTTTAAGACTTCTGGAACACCCAGTATTTGCTGTCTGTGAGAGTTCACCTAGATCTCTCACTTAAGAAAACTCATTGAACCAAATGGCATGAAGTTACCTGCTATCTCCTCGGGTAAATGAAACTAGCCACTTTCTCTTCAAGATATAATTTCACTCTTTGAAAAAAAGACAATGCTTAAAGTGTGCAAGACAATGCAAAAGGAGAAATCCAATAGGCATATGCTAGTTTCATTAAACCTTGTTGGGGAATTCGATAAAGAATCCTTTTAAAATGCATCACAAGAGCCTAGAGATAAGCTAGTTTCACAATAATTACAAATGGCCCCAAAATTGAATTTGTTTTAAAATTGGCTTTTAAAAGATGAATGAGGAAATTTATCAAATTAAGAAGACCTTATAAAATAATCACTTTTCAAAAAACAGGTAAGGGATAAAAAAAAAATACAATTCATCAGGCCTTCCTAAAGACAGTTTGTTATGATATGAAATTATTTCAGGAAGCAGATTATAGGAAAGTAGTTATAAGAAACTCAATGTTATCTAGAGATAGATAAGTGTGTGTTGGATCTTTTAGGAACATGGTTTTGAATAACAGGACTCTAGAAATTGTCATGTATTTTGCTGTCAGAAGCAATTTAGTGTAGGAGAACCAGCATTGGACCAAAAATCGAGACCATCATGTTCAAGACCCAGTTCTCACATTTATTGGCTATGAGATAATGGATAAGTTTTAGTTCCTCAAATAGAAAAATAGAGATAATAAACATTGCCATTTCTATGTTTAAAGGATTGAAAATCACTTCACGTACATTATCTTATGTGATCCTCACACTTACTCTGTTAATGAGGCTGAGAGAGGGCCATTGATTGCTCACGCAGCTATCATCTGTCAGAAGCAGTATCCGAGTCCACTTTTCTCTTGGCTCTGGGTCTAGTTTTCTTTCCATTTCATTAAGCCATCTTTCTAGCATTAAATCTTGAACTACCTGCTTCACAGAAATGTTGCAAGGGAAGCTCTTTAAGTTGTGCAAAAAGCCCCATAAATGGGCCAGCTAGGAGACTCAGTGGATTGAAAGCCAAGCCTAGAGATGGGAGGTCCTGGGTTCAAATATGGTCTCAGATACTTCCTAGCCATGTGACCTTTGGCAAGTCACTTAACCTCTATTGCCTAGCCTTTACTGCTCTTCTGCCTTAATTGGTTCTAATTATTGATTCTAAGACAGAAGGCAAGAGTTTAAGAAAAGTCCCAGAAAAATACAAGTTATTATTAGCTGGCACAATTAATTTAGCAATGAATAAACAAATAAGAAAACACAAAAGAGGACATCTGGGAAAGCTATTGTAATCATGAACTAAACACAATATTCAGGCTGAACAGTTGGGCCATATTCATTTTGGATCAAGCCTCTAAAAAATGTTCAGGCATTCTGCTCCTACTTCCCCCGGTCCTCATTACTAGATCCAGTTAGCCTTCGGTTGCTGCTTCCCGTCTAGCCTTTGGCAGGCACCAGTTCCATAGCCAAGTTCTTTGGCATTAAGTCACAAGCTTCAGGGCTTTGCTGGCCTTGTACTTTGTTCCAGTAACTGGACTCTTGCCTTCTTCTCACTGAATTCCCCCGTGCCTTCATTTTTTCCCACTTCTGTATTGTTCACTCCCTCTCCACCACCATGCTTGAGCCCTTTCCTTGGTTCTCTTGCTTGTAGTCCAGGTATTCCTGGAGATTTAAGATCATATATCTGGGCGCCAATTTCTTTGGTTCGATTTTTTCATCCTCACCATTCAGCCTGCTTGCTTGGTTAGCACAGGCTTGCCCAGTGGAGCCAAGTCAGGGGCAGAGAGATAGACAAGTGGCACTGTGGATAGAGTCCTGAGCCTAGACTCAAGATGACTTGAGCTCAAATCTGGCCTCAGAAACTTACTAGTTGTGTGACTCTAGTAAATTCAATGAATCTCTGTCTGCATCAGTTTCCTTAACTATAAAATGAGAATAACAATAGCACTTACCTCACATGGTTGTTGTAGGATCAAATTAAGTAATATTTGTATAGAGCTTAGCATGGAGCCTGGAACAAAATGGGCAAGTAATAAATGCTTCTTTCCTTGCTTTCTTCCCTGATGACTTTTTTCCTATGGCTTAGCAGTGATGGCAAACCTTTTAGGGACTGAATGCCCAAACTACAACCCTCAGACTACATGTGAGAGACCCACTATCCTAAACAGGGGAGGGAGGAAGCACTCCCATTGGGCTATTGGGCAAAGGGTTGGGTGATGTGAGAAATGTCCTCAGGTGCAGAAGAGGGGGAGGGGAACAGCCCCCTCTGGAGCACGTGCCATAGGTTTGCCAACATTGGCTTGGGACCTCTACCTATTGCTAACTTGGCTGCTGCTACTCTTGTCCTCATCTTCTGCCCAGAGTTAGTCAAATTTCCAGGTCCTGGCTTTCTTCCTTCTGACTACAGTTTTAACAAAGACTCTAGAAACATTTAGGTAGCCTAAAGTCTATTGGCAGCATGCTACTGACATTTGTATTTTAAATTAATTGAATTGAGGATCTAAGAACAGATGTCTCCTTGTTCTCAAGTTTAGAATTTAGCTAAGAACTGGTTGAGATGACAACCTCCTGAAATGGTAGCATTGAGGAAGAAAAGAATATGTCTCAACAAATGTACCTATATTTATGAGAACAAAATGAAATAGAGGCACTTGAGGATTAAAAACAAAACAAGTGACTTATTATAACTGAGGGAAAATATGGAACAAATTCATCCCAATCATTAATTCACTAAACAATTGTTGTAGGCTCCATATGGGTTAAGGTGCGGTAAACAAATAACAAATCTTTAGCTTTATGCTTAGGTGAGGCAGATGAAATGAAACTAATGTTTTGTTTTCTTTTTTCAAACAAGTAACTAAATTTTCTCAGTGAGAAAGCAATAATGTGATGTGATTCCTTGGACCTAGCAAAGTCTATGATACTACTCCTACTTACATATAGCCTATACTTCTTAAATCCCTTTAAAAACATTGTGCTATTTACTTATTTCACTCAAGGTTCTTTAGTCATTAAAGATTTAGAGAACTTAAAAAATATCCCCCAGACACCCCCAAAATTAAAATACTGGAGCAGAAATTATTTGACATGAATTATTTGCATGGAGAAGAGAGCCCCAGGATTTAGTTTTCAAATAAATTTCATGCTTGCTCTCTCTATTCTATTTGTATACTTTTACAGGGCAGGGACTTTACATCTTTTACATTCCCTCAGTATTGTGCACAATGCTAGGTAAGCTACAGGGGCACACCAGATTCTTACTGATTTGGATGGATGAATGAGTTGAGATGAAGGAAATGAAGAGTTAAATGGAGTTGCCAGTTGCCAAATGGCCTCCATTTTGATTACAGACAGAAAAACTACTACTAGTAGAAAAATCTATAAGGAATAAAGGTATGTAAGAACTGAAGAACTGAACAGATTGTTGAAAGATTTTATAGATTAAGACCCTGAATTTTTTTTTTTTAAGTATAGACACTCAGTGTCAGAACAGGCTGGAGTCTGAGGTTTTTCTGCAACAGTGTAGTTTACTTAATAGGAATTAGATTAAACCTTGTTAGAGGTTGAGGAACAGGACTGATGTGCTTTCAAGGCTTGAATTCATCTAACATTAAAAGATAATGAATATAAAATATATGCCATAAAAAGGTTTGGATACTCGGGGCAATTTACTGAAATGGAAGGAAGAAAAGAAATGACAGGAAGGGAACAAATACACTGAGCAGCCATGAATTGAGACTTGGTCTTTTTATTAATGAGCTGGAAGAATAAATATAACCATACAAAACTGTGTAGTGTTACTAATATTAATAAAAAGGAGAGAAATAATCCAATTAACCCTTAATGGTTTAGGTTGGAATATGTACATATAAACAGAAAGTTAAGGAATGAGATGAATTAAAATGCAAATTGGTATATCTAGGGGAAAGATTAATTTGAAATAAATTAGTGCATGGAAAAAATCAACAGAATAGTTCTTCCAGATGTGATTTGAAAATAAACATGAAATACGAAACCAAAAATATTCTTCAAAAAATTAAAAACTTAAAATATGTTGGACATCGAGTGAGTTGTTGTGATGGAGAAGGTTCAGTTGACCATTTTCTCTTAGTGATAACACATTTAGAATAATCTGCTTTGTAGAAAACACAGAGGTTCCCTCATTTCAGAAAGGAGAAGACTGATAAACAAAGTTAAATAATTGAAAATTTAAAATAAAAAATATAAATAAGCCCTCATTCTATTGATAATGGCTTTTTAAAAGAAAAGTACAAAATTATATTACTTCAAACTTGTGATATTTATCAAGTAAATTTGCCCCACATGACACATAATAATAATAGCTAACAGTTTACAAATATCTAATTTTACTCTTACATTAACCTGAAGAGATATATGTTACTATATTTTATGAATGACGAAAATGAAGCTGACAAATATTAACTGACTTGCTCACATTCAAATATGTAATAAATACCTAAAGCAGGATTTAAATTTAGGTCTTCCTATATCCAAGTACAGCATTCTATCGACTGTACCACCTAGATGCCTTCTAAGGAGGATATCAGAACCCAAATCAATTTCTTGCTCATGATCAAAACAAGTGGAGAAGAATTGAAGTTTGATAAGAGATTTTTAGAGTAGGAATTGACCTCAGAGATTATCTAGACTGACCTATTATTGGATAAGAATCAATTTTGCAAAAATACCCCACCATGGTTATCTAGTCCACTTGAAGACATACAGTAGTGAGATATATTACTTCTTAGTACAGTCCATCTCTATAGTCATTCCACTTATATCCCTCTACATCTAGTGAGAATTTATAAAGTTTCAGCTGATAAATCTAGATATACTATGTTCGTGGCATTCCCATGAGCTACTAGTCTAATAATCCTGTCAAAAAATGAAATGAGGTTAGTTTGTATAATCTAATCTTGTTGAAGCCATTCTAGTTCTTAATGATCAGCTCCTCTTTTTTAAGTGTCTACCAATAATTCCTGTAATTACATATTCTATGTTTTTGCCAGGAATTCAAGTCAAGCTCATTGGTCAATGGTTTGAAGATTCAACTCTATTCTCCTAAAAACAATAACATTTGTCAAAATCCTTTAGGTTTTTCATTTTCTTTGCTTTTTTGAAAGATGACTGAAAATAGATCAACAGTCACATTAAACAAGTCTTCCAGTTATCTGGGATTATATGCAACTAATTAGTTTCTTAATTACCTTGAGACTTGGGCTCTTAGCCCATTCCTCCCTATTCATCCCCATTCAAAGATTATTTTTCTTCAAGGAAAAAATAAGCAAGTAACACTTCATTAGTTTTGCCTTCATGTATCTTTTTCTGTTATGCCAACTGACCCAAGAAGTGGTCCTTTCTTTTCTTTAGTCTTCTCTTTGCCCCTAATATAGCTTAAAACAAACAACTTTCTTCTCATTTGGCAGCAGTCTTTTTTCTGACTGGCACTATTCCAATGGGAAAATTTTCTCTGATATTAACACTCTATTGTCCTGAATTTGCTTCCATTTTCTATACAAGTCTGTAAAATCAAAGTTAGCTGATGGATTCACTTTGCCTCCATATCCATCTCTTTAGACAACTGGCTCCTTTTCTTCCTCATCAGAATAATTTGTTTATGTGTCTTCAGAGTTTCCTTCTTGAGAGGTCCAATGCCTATTAAGCCTACTTCCTTTCTAAAATTTTAGATGATAGGATCCTACCTTTCCTTGCCCTTAATCCTTTGAAATCTTCTTTCTCAAAAAACATATGAAATGGGGGCAGCTGGGTAGCTCAGTGGATTGAGAGTCAGGCCTAGAGATGGGAGGTCCTAGGTTCAAATCCGGCCTCAGACACTTCCCAGCTGTGTGACCCTGGGCAAGTCACTTGACCCCCATTGCCTAGCCCTTACCACTCTTCTGCCTTGGAGCCAATACATAGTATTGACTCCAAGACGGAAGGTAAGGGTTTATTAAAAAAAAAAAAAAAACATATGAATGCCAAACTCTCCCAATTTTTCTCTCTATTATAAAACCTAAAAAAGAATATTTACTTCCATCCAAATTTTCCATCATTTCTACTTCAGCAGCCAATAATTCTTTGTAATTAGAATCAGGCCCACGATAACCATTTGCCTTATTCATTTTTCACCTTTTGTGAAAATAAATTTGAATTAAGCCAAGTCTAAACTTTATCAACTATTCTGATTTTGACCTAGAGAGACACCTAGTGGCAAATACCTGAATAGTTGACTATAACACCCGAGAGCAGATACCTGATAGTTAAGCATATATCATTTCACTATGTTGGATTGTTGATCAATTTCCTGAATATAACTACCCATAATTCCTATCTTTATGTCTGGATGTTCTAAAGTACATAAAATTTTAGTTAATATAATATATAGCATTGTATGAAAGTACCTAATTACTTCTACTTCTTCTATCTATCCTTACCCAAATGTTCTTGATTATTCTTTTCTTTCTATTCCTTGAATTCCTCACATATAAACACATATCTATGCATATATGTATATTATATATTCAAAGATATTTCATTTTCCCAATTAAATATAATAATAATTTTCAACATATATTTTCCAAAATTGTAAGATCCAAACCATCTCCCTCCTTCCTTCTTCACACTTGAAGATGGTAAGCAATTTGATCTGGGCCATACATGTATTATGCAAACATACTTCCATGTTGATCATTGTTGTAAGAGCACACTCATATAAAACCAAAAGGTCCAGATAAAACCATAAACAAATTGATATGAAAGATAGTATGCTTTGATCTGCATCCAACTCCAAAAGTTTGTTCTCTGGAGCTAGAGAGCATTCCTTATCATAAGTCCTTCAGAATTGTCCCAGATCATCACATTGCTAGGAGTAGCTAAATCTTTCATGGTTGATCAATCAGAAAATATTGCTGTCATTGTGTACAATGTTCTCCCAATTCTGCTTATTTTACTCTGCGTCAGTTCACGTAGGTCTTTCCAACACACACACACATATATATATACATAATATTTACTATTATATTTACTCTTCTTTTCTTCTCTGATTTCAATAGAGTTTCCTGTCTAATGTGTAACATAGCCATTGTTAGTTATTTAACCATACATTTTAGTTTGGGTGATTTGGGTACAGTTGTGACAATACCAGAAATACTTGATTGAATGATTAAGGAGCAGTCTATCCAGGAGCTAATTATTGGGATCATTTGCTCCTTTTCATTTTCTTTTTACTTCACACTACTTGTTTGTATATCAACTATAGATGAGACTATAGAGGTTATATAGTATCTTTCAGTTTCATATTAAACTACATTTTCTGATCTTCATTTAAAGTATAGAGCTGGGACTTCCAGGAATCAAGCCAAGATGACAGAATAGAGAAAGAACTCAGCTGAGATTTTCCAACAACTTTAAAAAAATGCCTCAGATCAAATTCTAGAGAGGTAGAGCCAACAGAAGGCAAAAGAGAGACATTTTTCCATCCTAGAACAACAGAGGAGGATGGAAAGTCAAAACAGATATAAGAAAAACCTCAAAGGAGAAATATCAATTGAACATAAGACCAGCAAGAATTCCTGGATAGGCTAAAATAATTCCAAATCACATAATAGTGGTAAAGGAAAAATTAGGTAAAGAAATGAAAACAAGGGGAAGAAAATTATTAGAAGACAATGAACAGCTTGATGAAAGAGGGACAAAAATACACTGAAGAAAATAACATTCTAAAAATAGAATTGACCAAAGGGAAAAAGTATAAAAATGTATTGATTAAAATACTCTGTGCAAAAGTTCACTGTAAAAATTAAAATTAGGTTAAATGGATGGTAATGACTCTATTAGACATCAAGAAAGAATGAAACAAAGTCAAAATAATGAAAAAAGTAAAGAAATTATGAAATTGGATAAACAACAGACCTGGAAAATTGATTGAAGAGAAATAATTGAAGAGTTAGGAGATAATATAAAAGCCATGACAAAAAAAGAGCCTAGACATTATATTTCAAGAATTTATCATAGAAAATTGTTCTGATATCCTAGAATCAGAGGGTAAAATAGATTGAAAGAGTCTATCAATCACTACCTGAGAGTCTAAAATATAAACACATAGAAATATAGTTAAATTGCAGAGCTCCCAGGTCAAATAGGAAATACTTCAATTAGCAAGAAAGAAACATTTTAAATACTGTTGAGCCACAGTCAGCATCACACATGACTTAGTAATATTAAAGGAGCAGAGGGCATGCAGTATCTGATAATACCCAAGTCAAAAGAGCAGAAATTACAACCAAGAAAAATCTACCCAGCAAAACTAAATATAATCCTTCAAGGGGGAAATGGATATTTAATGAAATTCAACACTTTCAACCATTCTTGATGAAAATACCAGAGCTAAATAGAAAATTTGACTTTTAAGTACTCAAGAGAAACATTAAAAAGGTAAATGTGAAAGAGAAGTCAAAAGGGACTTGATTAAGTTAAACCATTTACCTTTCTTTTAAGGGAGATGATGCATGTATCTTCTAAAAACCTTATTATTATTAGGGCAGTTAGAAGGATTGAATAAAGAGGGTGCAAAAGTGAATTGATTATATTGGGATGATGTAAAAACAGATGAGAAAAAGAGATATGAGAGAAGGAGAAAGGGAGGAAAATAATGGGGGAAATTATCTTAAATAAAAGAGGCATGCAAAGAATAGCTTTTTACAGTGCAAGGGGAAAAGGAAGGTCAGGCAACTCTTAAAATTAACTCACATTTAAATTTAAATGTATTCACTCATATTTAAATATATACATTTTAAATTGGTAATAGAAATCTATCTTACCCAATAGGAAAGTAAGAAGGGAAAAGGATGAGAGAAGGGGCTGAGTGATAAAATGGAGGGCAGATAAAAGAAGAAGACAGTGGTTAGTCAGAAACAAAACAGACTTTAGAGGAGGAACTAGATAAATAAACAGAAGAAAATAGGATGGAGAGAAATGCACAGTAAGTAATCACAGAAGTTAATGGGAATGGGATGCTTTTGCTTATGAAATTGAAGAGATAAAATGTATTAGAAAACAGAATCCAACTATACAAGAAACAAATTTGAAACAGATAAACATATGTGAAGTTAAAATAAGGAGCTAGATCCGAATCTATTATACTTTAGCTGAAGTTTAAGAAAGGTGGGAAACAATCTTGATCTCAGACAAAGCAAAAAAGAAAAATAGACCTAATTAGAAGAGAGAAGCAGACAAATTTCATCTCGCTTAAAGAAAATATAGAAAATGAAGTTACAGCAATTATAAATATATGCATCAAATATGATGACATCCAAATTATTAAAGGGAATTATAGTAGGAAATAGATAATAAAAGTATACTATGGGGGAAATCAACTCTCTTCTCTTTTCCATACAAAATGGAAATCCAATAAAAAAAAAGAGAGATTAATAAAGCTGAAAATAAAGCAAAAACAACATAACTGACTTAATAACTAAAAAGAGGAACTGTTGTTTTGAGGGGAAAAAATTAAAATAGGTAAACCATTGCTTAATTTGAAAAAATTACTAGTATCAAAAATAAAACGGGTAAATGTACTACAAATAAAGATGAAATTAAAGATATTATGTGTTATTTTGCCCAAATATATGCCATTTAAACTGACAATCTAAGCTAAATGAATGAATGAATATTTACAAAATTATATTTATTATTTATTTATAACTATCATTTTATATAAATAAATAATTATTTTTAATAATATAGCATAATTAGATTAACAGAAGAGGTAGTAGAATACTTACATAACCCTGTCTTAGAAAAATAAATTAAACAAGCCATTAGTGGACTCCCTAAGAAAAAATCCCCAGGACCAGATGGACTTACAAGTAAATTCTATCAAACATTTAAGGAAAAATTAATCCTCACAATATATAAACTATTTGACAAAATTGATAATGAAAAGATCCTACTAAATTCTTTTTCAACAACAAATGGTTTTGATACCTAAACCAGAAAGAGCAAACACTGAGAAAGAATAACTATAGACCAATTTCCTTATTGAATAAAAATGTAAAGATTTTAAATAAAAGGCTAGCAAGATTACACCAAATAAAAAACAGATCATTCACTGTGACCAGTTTGGATTTAAACTGGGATTTAGGGCTGGTTCAATATCAGGAAAATCATCAGCATAATTGACCATATCAATAAAAACTACAAATATGATTATTGTATTATTATAGACCCAGAAAAAGCCTCCCACATCACACATTAGTACCAAAAACAAGTAGAAAACACACGAACCAATGGAGACTTTCTTAAAATATTAAGTACTATCTCTCTAAAACCAAGAGCAATAATTACCTGTGATAGAGATAATAAACTTGAAACCTTCCCAGTAAAATCAGGGGTTAAGCAAGGATGTCCATTATTACCACTGCTATTCAGTATTATATTAGAAATTCTATAACAGTAAGAAAAGAAAAACAAATTGAAAGGATAGAAATAAGGAACAAGGAAACAAAATCATCACTCTTTACAAATGATATGTTATAGGATTTAAAATTTTTCTTGTTCAGTCATTTAATCATTGTCTGACTCCTTGTGACCTTATGGACCATACTATTCATGGTGTTCCTTGGTAAAGATGCTAGAGTGGTTTGACATTTCCTTCTCCAGGATATAAAATAAAATCACAAAAATCATCAGCATTTCTATATAATACCAACAAAATGCATCAGGAAGAGATAGGAGAAATTTCATTTAAAATAACTGCAGAGTAATATAAAATATGCATGCATCTACTTGCCAAGACAAACACAGGGATTGTATGAACACAATTGCAAACACATTTTAAAGAAATACAAGTCTAAACAATGGGGGAAATATTACTTATGGTAAGGTATAATTCTAAGTTAATTTATCTATTAAGTGTCATAATAAAATTACTGAAATAATTGCTTTGTAGAGCTAGAAGGCATAGTAATAATTCATCTGCAAGAAGTCATGAATATCAAGGGAATCAATGGGGAAAAAAAGTTTAAAAAAGGTGTCCTAGCAGTTTCAGATTTCAAACTATTTTAAAAAGCTTTAATCATCAAAATAATCTGGTAACTGGTTAAGAAATAGTGCTTGAATCAGTGGAATAGATGAAGTACACCTACACAGTAGTAAATCTCTATAGTAATCTAATATTTATGACTTAAAAGATCCAAGATTTTGAGAATTTACCATTTGACACAAATTCCTAAGAAAAAAAAGGAAAGAAATGTGGAGAAACTAGGCATAGACCAATATCTCACACTGTGTCCCAAATAAGGTAAAAATTAATAAGTGATTTATACATACATATACATACATATACGAACAACCCATGAGGATAAATGCTGACCACTTCCAAAGAGAGAACTGATGAAGCCTTTTTTTTACTTTTTATTTTTATTGTTTTATTCATGTGTATGTTTTCTTTTTCACCATGGCTCATCTGGAAATGTTTTTGGCATGACCTGGAATGCATAACTAAAATCAAAGTGCTTTCCTTTTTTCAAGGGAGAGGCCACAGGACAGAAGGGAGAGAACTTGGTACACAATTTTTTTTTTTTAATGATTGCTGATGGGAGCTGGATGGCTCAGTAGATTGAGAACCAGGACTAGAGATGGGAAGTCCTAGGTTCAAATCTGGCCTCAGCCACTTCCTAGCTGTGTGACCCTGGGCAAGTCACTTAACCTTCATTGCCTAGCCCTTATCACTCTTCTGCCTTAGAAACAATACAGAGTATTGATTCCAAAATAGAAGGCAAGGATTTTTTTAAAATGATTGCTGAAATATTTTTACAAACAATTGGGAAATATTTAATAAAATAAAAACATTAAAAAAAAAGAACTACACAAGGAGATATTCCTTGTAGTTTTTTTATCCTCCTGGGGGAAAAAATGCCTGATTTATCAAGTATGCTGGTAAATTAATATAACATAATTAATATAATATAACATAACACAACATTATAATAATAATATAATATAATAATATGATATGATATGATATATGATGACATGATATAATTATAATATAACATAACATAACACAACATTATAATAATATAATAATTATGATATAATTGATATAATATAATTATAATATAAACCAATTATATTATATTATATTAATTAGTTAATTAAAAGGTGCTACTTGAACCTTTCTACTGACAACTGAGCCAGGCCATATAATTTGCCTTGGTAGTGAGATACAATGATGTTTCATCCTGGATGTTTCTGGGTATTTATTTTCTTTGTAATCAGTTCTCAAACTTTTTTTTTTGTATCAGCATTAAGGAGGTATGTAAAAATAGAGGAGCTAGTAACCACATTAGAATGTGGAATCATGGATAGAACACTGGACTTGAAGTTAGGAAGACAAAGATTTCAATCTGGCCAAGACATTTATTGAGCAAGATAATTAATCTATAATCCTCAGTTTTATGATCTTTAAAATTGAGATGATTATCCCACTCCCTTCCTCAATGGGTTGTCATAAATCCCAAATGAGATAATATACATAAAGCACTTTGCAAATGTTAAAGCAGCATCCAGGGTATCCTGAAAGTCCTGGTTCAGTTTTAAGCTTTACTACACCTAATACTTTTGCGATACCCTATATAAAACTAAATAGGCCTCCTCTCTGGTTGATGCAAGCAAAACCCAGTAGAATCGGGTAGGGGGTAAGATTCTCTCCCATACATAGTGTTCTAGAATCAATATAATTTTTAGCTCAAATTCAGGGGGAAGAAACAGGGTCTCCCAACAGCATGCTTCTCTGGTGAAGGTTGAACAAGACTGAACATTCTGGCTTAGAAATATTTATAGCTTTTGTCATTGAAATAAAATTATAATTGTGGAGAGAACACTTGGAAAGTTTTAGCTTCGGTTCAGTTGGAAAGCTCTCACGATCCTTGTGGTGCAGTGCCTATTCAGTGCTATCATTTCCACTAATAAAATCACACCCTTTTTCTGATGTTGAAATAGTTGACAGTGCCAAGAATGCTGGCCACAAAGTCTTTCTTTTCTGAGTCTTAAGTAGCCAAGGCTGTAGCACTGGCAGGAGCAATTGCCAAGCTGCATTTCCACAGCAGTTGCTTCCCAGGATGAAGCGTCTTAAGCCCTGGACTCAAAGCTACGCCAAAACTCTTGGGGTTCAGGGCCCTGCATTGTCTCTCTTGGGGTGTGAGGGAAGATAATAATCCAGGTTGTGGTGGTTGGACTAGATGGTTACTTTCTGTGCTACTTTAGCCAATAATAATAATAATAGTTAATATTTATATAATACCTACCATGCCAGGTACTATGCTAAGTGCTTTATGAATATCTCATTTGAATTTCACAACCACTGTGGGAGGTAGGCACTATGGTTATGCCCAATTTATGGATGAGGAAATTGAGGTAGAGATGCAGTCCCTTGCCCAGGCTCACAGGTAGCATGTGTCTCTCTCTCCTGGGCCACCTCACTGGCCAACTAGCCTGGATCACCTGCCTTGTGGATGGTTTTTGGTTGGCATTTGGTGGGGACAGCTGGCTTCTTCTCCACAAGTGCTGAGTCCCTGGAGGGTGGCTCTGCAGGTTGAGTTGGAAGCAGGACCAGGGATTTGCCAGGTGAGGTTCTATTCCTGGGGCCCCTGGTGGTTGTCTGACTTATAATCAGTTGTTGTGATGGTGAGGAATGTGGGTTGCTTTCTCCAGTGATTTCTCCTCTCTGTGATAGATGGCTGAGTGAGATTGGAAGCAGGTTTGGTGGCTGGGGTGGGAGGCTCTTTGGCTCATGCTCTGGACTGTCTCCATCATCATTGTCTAAGGGGATGGTGATTTGAATTGCTTGGCCTTTGATGCTTTCTGTCTCTCCTCAGGATGCCTTGCAGGTTCAGCTAAGCTGGCCTGCCTGCTCTTTGGGTGGCAGCGAGTACCAAGGGCTGGCCCCATCTCCTCAGCATTTATTTATCGAAATAATGGCTGTAAAGGCTGGGATAGAAGCAGGAACTGAACTGTAGGGGAGGTACCACGCCCAGGATTTCTGTGCCTATATATGACAAATTTGGTAAACAGAAATTCCTCCACCTTGGCTGGACAGGTCCTATAGAGTGGTGTGAATTTTGAAGGGCCTGGAATATTTTGAGAAATAAATTAGGTTTAATTGTGTGATGGGCACAATTTTAGTTTTTTGAGAGTGTGATATTCTGAACTATGCTGAGGAAGATTGATCTGGCAACAATAGTATGGAAAGGAAGGAGAAAAACTAGGGAATTCTATTGAAGACTACTTTTTTGTAACACAAGCAATAGGTAATGAAGGCCTGAATTATTCTGTGGCCAATTAAAAAATGCAAAGGTATTTTTTGTGGTAATAAGATTTGTAGAAGAGATATCAGAAGGTATATAGACCATTTCCTTGATTTTATAAGGAACAAAACTAAGGATTGTTGAGGTTAAGGTATTTGCCTAAGTTTACACAAATACTATGTTCCAGAAATATGTCTTGAAACTATATTTTCTGGCTCCAAATTTAATGCATTTTCCATTGATCAAAGAGAAAAACAACACCCATTAATTGCATAGAATCAAGGTGTAAAAAGAAGGAGTTTGAGATGACCATGATTCAGAGATGGATGTTGCCTGGTTAAATACTTTTTAGTGTAGAACAATGCAGTCAAATCATTTTATAGACACTTCTTTGCTTTTATATACAATTAACTTTACTGATGCTTAGCAGCATTAAACTTAGAGTATTCATTATGGAATAGTATTCTATACTTCATGGCATATGAGTTCTATAAACATGGTGAGTGAATTGAAGAATAAATTAACTGTGCATTTATACTGAAATTTTGTATGAAGCTTCAGGATTTTGTTTTGTTTTTATGTTGATTTCCTAATCAAGATCGAATATGAAAGTTTGAACCAGCCCACCAATCAGATTTTCAGTTTTTACTATGTGCCACTCATTGCCAAAAGTACTGGAGTTGGAGAGAAAGACAAAAACACAAAACAGATGCTCAAGGAACTTACATACTGAAGGTTGATGCTTGCAATATACACTGTGATATATTGAAGTGAAGGGAATCTGGATAAAACATAAGATTTAGTGCCAGCTGGAAATCACTGGATCTGAATTAACATAGACATTGCAGATATGTGCATCCTCTACTCGTCTCTAAGATGTGGCACTCACATCTGTTTTAAAGAGCCCAAACCCAGTCCTAAACTTGTAGGGGAGATAAAGTGGAAGGAAGAGAAAAGGGAGGAGACAAAGGAGGAGAGTGGAGAAAGAAGAGGGGAGAGAGGAGATAGAGATAAATATTGAAGACAGAAATGATCACATTCATACATACCCCACCAAATCTTTTCTTTTAATCCCAAATTCTTTCAATAGCTGCTGATCTGGCATGGTTTCTGTTCCATAATTGTCCCCATACTTTGGATGTTCACAAAGGCGATTATACAAGATGGCAAAAATATGGAATAGCACCTAGGCTAACTTCATGTGTGTTTATTTTATTTTATTTTATTTTTTATTTTTTTTTAATTTGAGCATTTTCAAACATTATTCACTGGAGACAAAGATCATTTTCTTTTCCTACCACCACCCCCCCACCTCTCCCACAGCTGACATGTGATTCCACTGGGTATCACATGTGTTCTTGATTCAAACCCATTTCCATGTTGTTGGTATTTGCATTAGAGTGTTCATTTAGAGTCTCTCCTCAGTCATATCCCCTCAACCCCTGTAGTCAAGCAGTTGCTTTTCCTCGGTGTTTTTACTCCCACAGTTTGTCCTCTGCTTGTGGATAGTGTTTTTCTCCTAGATCCCTGCAGATTGTTCAGGGACATTGCATTGCCACGAATGGAGAAGTCCATTACGTTTGATTGTACCACAGTGTATCAGTCTCTGTGTACAATGTTTTCCTGGTTCTGCTCCTTTCGCTCTGCATCACTTCCTGGAGGTTGTTCCAGTCTCCATGGAATTCCTTTGAGCACAATAGTATTCCATCACCAACATATACCACAATTTGTTCAGCCATTCCCCAATTGATGGGCATCCCCTCATTTTCCAATTTTTGGCCACCACAAAGAGCGCAGCTATAAATATTCTTGTACAAGTCTTTTTCCTTATTATCTCCCTGGGGTACAAACCCAGCAGTGTTATGGCTGGATCAAAGGGCAGACAGTCTTTTATCACCCTTTGGGCATAGTTCCAAATTGTCCTCCAGAATGGTTGGATCAATTCACAACTCCACCAACAATGAATTAATGTCCCTACTTTGCCACATCCCCTCCAGCATTCACTACTTTCCTCTGCATGTGTGTTTATTTTAACCAGGAAAAAAGTCAGGGGTGTTTCTAAATTCCATAAACCAAGACAAATGTATACAGGGTGTCCAAAGAATCTTACTGCAATTTTAAAATTGCAACAAAATTTTTTAGTTCCTTCGTGTATATATCACACACATGTATACATATGTAAAAAGAGAAGAAATGGGGAAGACAAGTATTAATTCAGAATTTACCAAGGATAAGGCACTATGCTAAATGCTTTAAAAAAAATGAATATCTCTTTTGGTCATCTTAACAACTCTAGGAGGCACATGCTATTACCACCATTTTCAGTAGAGGAATCTGAGGGATATAGAAATTAAGTGACATGATGAAGGTCACACATCTTGTAAGTTTCTGAAACTGAATTTGAACTCACATCTTGTGGAATCCAGATATATTACTCTTTTCACTCCACCACCTACCAACCTTCAGAGACAAAAAATGGAAATAAAAACAAGGAGAATCATATTTGAAATAATACTTCTTAATTATCCTGAGCAAGTCACTTAACCTCAATTGTCTGGCCCTTCACTGCTTTTCTGCTTTAGAATCAATATTTGGTATCAATTCTAAGACAGACAGCAAGGATTTAATAACAACAACAAAAAAAGAACTACTAAAACCGCTAACTCCTACTGGCATACATACAATAAGATGCAAAAGTCTCTACAAGCTAAAAAGAATATTTGAAAGCTATTTTTCCCTGTTTCAGAAAGCAAGCTTACTAATTAACCTCCTTCTCCTATCATACTCATTGCTTTTCTTCCAACTAGTACATAGCTTTGCAATATTTTGACTACTATTTTATTCTGGAGGAAAGATGTATTAATGTGGGTTCAATTCTTTTTTTTTTTCTTTTGAAAACTAAGTTCTGGGGGCAGCTGGGTAGCTCAGTGGATTGAGAGCCAGGCCTAGAGACGGGAGGTCCTAGGTTCAAATCTGGCCTCAGCCACTTCCTAGCTGTGTGACCCTGGGCAAGTCACTTGACCCCCATTGCCTACCCTTACCACTCTTCTGCCTTGGAGCCAATACACAGTATTGACTCCAAGACGGAAGGTAAGGGTTTAAAAAAAAAAAAAAGAAAAGAAAACTAAGTTCTAAAGCTTATTATTTTAAAGCTGTATCTGCAGGAGGAAAGTGAGATGGCAGAGTATACCTATAACTATATTTTTTCTATGTATCTTTTAGGGTCTGAAATCAAATAAGATGAAAGCTCCCAGGATCACTTATTAAAACAACAAGATGTTATCTAGAATATCTTACTTGGCAGAGCACTAAATGTGTAATAATTACCCATAAAAGTTTAAATTCAGACTAATTGTCAGAAAGAGAATGGGGGCGGAGGAAAGAAACTCTTTACTAAAGATTGAAATATAGATCTTAAAGTAGAAAAATACTTAATTTTATAAATGAACTCTTTGGATAAGATTTTTGTTAATTCCTAGAGGTACAAGTTCTCTTAATAAGTCATACAGAACCGAGAAAAGGAGTTTATTTATTCACTTGTCACAAGAAATACTTCATCTTAGCCCTTTTGGTTTCACTCAGCAGGATTTTCTGTTCTCATATTCATTTATCATTAAGGTTTACAAAATCTGAAGCTTTAATATAAAGCCTCCAGATCTAATGTGATGAGTTTGTTCATTTGAGTCATCTATTATTAGCAATATAAAAACAGATGTCATCTTCACAGTGAAGCTACCGGAGGTATTTTGATTTGTTTTGTTTTGTTTTGTTTTTAATGTTCATTTTGGTCTTTCATCCATTATGCCTTTGGATTTTCTGCCCCCAGGTGGCTATGATGTTTTTAGGCAGCCATTGGATAAATCTTGCTTTTTTTCCTTGTCTTAGAACCATTATCAAACTTGCCCTTTTTGTACTGTATGTGCAGAAGTAACTAATTTAAAATATAAAACAAAGCCACCTAAAATACCTTTATAGTCTCGTTTTTATCTTTTAAAATAAATTCTTACATTTCATTCTGTATAAGTTATTTTTAAAGGGACAATTGACAGAGCACCTTACTGAGGGCACACAAAGATGGTGGAAGTCCTCAAAAATACATCATATGAGATTCAGTTCAATGAACTCTGGATAGACTAGAGAAATATAGACTTATGTCATTTTCTTCAAGTATTAGTAAGGTTATCAATGGCTTAAGACAGGGATTCTTAAATCTGTGGTTGGTGAATTTGTTTTCTTTTTATATTTTGAAGATTATTACAATATAATTGCTTTCTTTTGCAACCCTAAATATTTAACTTTTACACGTAAAGGCTTCCTAAGAAGGGGTGAGGGTCCATAGATTTCAGCTGAGTTCTGAAGGCCATCATGACTTCTCAAAATGTTAAGAATTTCTTGTTCAATAAGCTTCAAAAACCAATGGGTAAAATTACAAAATACCCAAATTAGAGGAGGCTTCAGAGGCCATTTCATTCAATTTCAACCTAAGCAAGAATCTCTATAATAATACATTCTGCCTTTTCTTGAGAATCTATCTCACATGGAAACCTATTTTTCTTCTTGATATATCTAATTTTTAGGAAGTTTTTCCTTTACCAAGTCTAAATTTGCTCTTTAGCAACATGACCTATTCCTAAAATGTGAGGTAAATGATACAAGTATCCCCATTTTAAAAATGAGCAAATTGAGTTTCAGAAAGATTGATTGATTTGGTAATAGATGCACATCAAGAATCAGAACTGTAATTTTAAACCCAGGTCTCATCCCATGTTCTTTATGGGAGACTTTACATGAAGGTGCCACAAGATATCTATTTCAAGACAAGGTAAATATTATGTTTAAAATTTTATTTATTTTAGGTCTTATATATACTAAAACTAGAGCTAAGGAACTTGGTCTTGGAGATCTTAATGACCTTTGTGCCCAAACATTTAGGAAGTAATCAAAGTCTGAAAATAATCAAGTGGTTTGTCAACAATCACAAATTAAAATGGTTAGTGGCAAAGCCAGAAAAAGGACACGTCTCCTGATTCCTAGACTAATGAATTTAAATCCTTCCCACTTTGTCTGTCATGTGGCTAATGTGGTCCTTTGGAAATTATACTCAGATTTTCCACTTTGGGGCAGCATCTGTTCAGAACCTCAACCTTGAGGGCACATCCAATATATTCTTTTGCAGAACAAACCATATCTGACATATAGCAATCAGTAAAAGAAATATTTTCTAATAAAAGAGAAGATAAATTCATGATTTTTTTAAAAAATGATATAAAGTTGTGTTTTGGAATTGTTGTGTTATAGATAACATTAAGCTATCTTGAGATGTAAAAAAGGCAATTTGTGATGCAAGAAGAGAGACATTAAGGCTAGATATATACAGTTGATAATTCATTACATAAAAATGATAATTGAACTCATAGTTGCTGATGAAATCACTAAGAAACATACTATAGAAGAAGGGGGATCAAATCAGAAAGTTAGGGAACACCTACAATTAGTGGAAGTGGTATAGATAAAAATCAAGCAAGAGTCTGAAGAGTGGTCAGATAGGCAGAAGAACCAGGAGAGATGAGTGTCACAAAAACCTCGATGGGAGAGAAAATCCAGAAAGGTATGATGATCGAAAGAATCAAACATTTCAAGAAAGTAGAGGAGGAAGAAAATTGAAAAAAGGCCACTAAATTTGGGAAGAGGTTATTGCTAACTGTGGAGGGAACAAGTTCAATTCAATGATGACATCATAAGACAGATGGAAGAACATTGTAGTGAGTGAGAGAAGAGAAAGTGGAGTCATGATGGCTTTCTCAAGGTGTTTAGAAGGAAAGGAGAGGACAATAAAAGGACAATAGCTAGGAAAGGATCAAGTGAAGGGTTTTTTTTTTTCCCCCTAGGGATATGGGACATTTTGGTGAGTGATATAGGCAGTGATAAGGGAACCAATCAATAGATTGAGCAGCAAAAAAACTTTTGAAGAACTTCAGACCTTACTCAGAATATTTGACTATATAGCAATTGACCATATTTAGCCAAGTTTATTTTTCAGTTTTATCTTTTAAGGAGGGTCCCAAATCTTTTTTCAGTGTCTTTTATTTTGTCACCCATTGAGAATCATTTCTTCTTGAAGACAGTTGGATTTTTCAGTTAACCATCCTGCTGGACATTTTTCCAAGACATTGACAATTTAGGGTTAACTCAATTTTGTTCAAATATTACCATTTTCCCTTTGAACACATCTTTCTAATATCTCACAAATTTAAAACTTAACAAATTCTATAAAGCATACTCTATATAGCATATTGCTGTTTTGTGTGATTTCATTGAAATATCTCTGATATCAACCAGTGTTTACTACATTCCACATACCTATATAATAAAAAATATCATCAAGAAGACATTGTCAAAATAGAATCATAGGACAAGTATTTAAATTCATATCCTTTCATTAAGGCTTCCTTTGCATCAAAATTTAATATAAAAGGAGATTCACTTTGATTTTTCCTCAACTGATATTATCTATAAAGAAAAGGCTTTTTGATTTTTTATTCTTATGAAATTTTCCATTGGCATAGACCATTTGTGCTTAGACTATTCAGTAGTAGTTCAATGCATTTCATTGTTTTTTAACTGAATTTCTTGTGAAAAGAATCTGCAGAGATTAGTGGACCACAAGAACAATATGCAATGTTATAGCCAAGAGAAACAATTATCTTTATAGAATTATATAGTTCCTAGTGAAGGAAGTGACAATCCCCCTTCATGCTGCCCTGGTCAGCCCACATATGGGAATTATGTTCAGATATGGTTGCTATGTTTTAGGAGGCAATTGACAAGCTGGAAGAGTGTCCAACTAAAAGAAAGTAGGGTGGAGAAGATTCTTAAAACAATATGCCAGGAAGAACAATAGAAGGATCCAGGGATGTTTAACTTGGATTAAAGGTCACTTGGCATGGCATGTTGTGTGCACTCTAAAGATTTTCAAATATTTGAAAGGTTGTTTCTGGAAGTGAAATTAGACATAATCAGCTTGGTTCAAGAAAGCAAAATGGAGAGTAGTGGTCATTGAGCAGAAACTGAATAACCACTTGTTGAGAAGCCTGGAAGGTAGTTCCCTTTTAATTCAAGCATGTTCTGAATTAGGAGTATTTTCAGATATATTCCTTCCAGTTTCTAATGCCCCCCAATCCCATCTTGCTATGATCCTTATAATTCTCCTGCTTCTATTGACAAAAAAAGTCCAGTCTGCTGGCCAAGTCAGCAGGACGGGAGAGTCATAAGAATTTCTTGGGCTCATGCCTCTCATGTGATTGGTCAGGTCAGGGCTGGTCCAGAAGTTGGTCTATTTGTTATGATGGAATTATTTCTGACCTCTGGTTTAATGTATGTTATTTCTTTAACTACAGTACGCTGATGAATCTAAAATGTCACTTTTTGTCCCTAATTAAATCAGTGTAATCATGAGTAATGCACAGGACTTTAGAATGGAGAGTTTAAGATAGAGCGCTTTTAATTCTTTCTTACGTTCTGATTACAGCTTGGTCACAGTAAGCAGTCAAGCATAAGGAGCTCAGAAGATTTGCATCTGAACAGTTTCAGTAATCCTCCCAGACAATACCAGGTAAACATAAGTGTTTGCTGACCAATGGCTCTGACCACTGTCCCTATTTATATTTTGTTTCACGGTAACATGGGAAACACTGAAGATGATTCTCTAATTCCAAAGTATCATATATTTAATTTAATTAGGGATTCTTGTGCCTGGGACAAAAATCAACTGATACCACAGATATGGAGCATTGTGGCAGTAGGGGTGGCAGAAACACAGAAGATGGGTAGAATACAGATATACTAATATCAGGAAGGGACCAAATGACCTGTATGATCACCAGGCATTCTTTTTTTTTTAAAACTCTTACCTTCTGTCTTGAAGTCAATACTGTGTATTGGCTCCAAGGCAGAAGAGTGGTAAGGGCTAGGCAATGGGGGTCAAGTGACTTGCCCAGGGTCACACAGCTGGGAAGTGTCTGAGGCCAGATTTGAACCTAGGACCTCCAGTCTCTAGGCCTAGCTCTCAATCCACTGAGCTACCCAGCTGCCCCCTCCAGGCATTCTTTCTACTTATTTTCCCTAGTGAGAAAAGTGTTTAGGCAGTTCATGTAGAAATTTGATGCTAGAATGGGCCATGAATGTTGATTGTGGATACAATATTGGATCTGAAGTCAGGAAGACCTGGGTTCAGCTCTCATCTCAGTTGATAGCCAAATGGAAAAATCACTTTAAGATTCCAAGTTTTAGTTTTCTTATTTGTAAGGTGTGATAAAATCAGCTCCCTCATAACGTTGTGATGAGACTCAAATGAGACATAGGTAAAATAGTATATGATCCTTAAAATGCTTTAGGAATACCAAATAGTTTCATTGACCAATGTAGACCATATTGGAATAAATCCCTGAGTATTAAAAAAAAATTTTGCCTTAATTCATCTTTAAAAAATCCACACATATTACTCACTAATTGAATTCATAAAGTGTGTTTTTAATCAAAAAATGTAATACTCATTGGATTGCTTATGCCTTTGCTGAAATGGTTTTACTTTCAGAATTGATTTTTAAAACAGTTGGTCTAGGTAAGCCAGAATTATTTTGAAAAGAAAAATCAGTTTTTGGAGGTTGTGAATTCCCTGCTAAATCCTCAGAGTCATAATTAAGGATTCTTGTGCTTGGGATAAAATTATGACAGTAAGGGCAGTAGAAACACAGAAGATAGGTAGAATATAGATATAATAACATCAGGAAAGGCAGCTAACCCCCCAGAGAATTTAGCCCTCATTACTGCAGAAGCTGGAAGGAGACAAGGAAGCTAGCTCCCAGAAGATGAATACCAAGCCAATAGGATCTGAGAGGATAGCTCAGGAAAAGTTGTATTGCTAACTGTAGGGGGGAAATGCCCTCCTGGGGAGAAATAATATTCCCTTGTTCTCACCTTGGATGCTAGCAGCTTTGGGCCAAAGCCCCATTCATCTCATGCTAGTTCTGGTTCTATAAATCCTTTATAAATTCCAGTAGGGAGTCAATGTCCAAATGGGTAAAAGAATCAATTATAAATGATAACTGAGGCAGAATCAAGATGGTGGCATAGAGGCAGCAGAAGTATAGACCTCTGAAAACCCTTCCTTACCAATTAAAAACTAAATGCTCCCAGGGGGACTGAAAACCAAACCTAACAACAAGACAGGGCAAAGGAGCCCTCCTGCTGCACTCAATTTAAAAGGTAAGCCCCCCAAAAGCCCGAATTCAAAAACACTCTGGTTTAAGGGGAAGGGAGAAGGAAGGTCCCAGGACCCCTCCCCCACCTAGAACTCTAAGCTTCCAGTGGCAGCTGTAAGCTCTGGGCAGGCAAAGGTGCTGGTCTGGAGGGAGTACCTTGCGGGCAATGCTGTGCCAGGCTCAGAGTGTAGAACACAGGTGGTGGGGAAGGAATTAAAGGAGGAACAAAGAGAGGGCAGACTAGTTGTATCAGTGGATACCCTCCATATTGCTCCCTCCTTCCAGGAGGTTTTAACCTCAAGGAGCATTCAGCCCAACCCAGCTGGACATAATCCCATCAAAAGTCTTCAGAGGCCAGGGAAGCTCAAGCTCCAATACCCCTCACCACACTGCACTGAGAGATTTGCTGACAAAACTCAAGCAGGGAAGACTGACAGAAAAGCCCAAAACAAACAAACAAAAATGAGAGGAGCAAGAGCACAGACAACTGCAGGGAGTAAAGAAGGGGTAAATATGAGCAAACAACAGAAAAAGAAAAAAGAAATTAAAATTGACAGCTTCTATACAGGCAATGAACAAAGAGCAAACAGAACAGAGAAGGAGGAGGGAACAGCAAACAATAAAACAGAAAACCCAGCGAATTGGCTACAGGCCTTGGAAGAACTCAAAAATACAATTCAAAACACAATTAAGAGAGGCTGAAGACAATTGGGAAAACTAAATAAGTCATCTGGAAACAGAGGCACTTAAACTAAAATGAGAAAATAGTGTCTTGAAAGCCAAAATCAACCAACTTGAAAATGAGGCAAAGGAGATGAAAGATGAGGTAAGAGGATGAAATATGACCTCAAAAGAAAATCAGACCAGAAGGAGAAGAATGACCAAAAATCCAGGGATGAAATCCAGCCTTTAAGAACCAGAATCCAACAACTAGAATCAAGTGACTTCACAAGGCAGCCAGACACTATAAAACAAAATCAAAATAATGAAAAAATTGAGGAAAATATGAAGCATCTCATTAACAAAACAGAAGATTTAGAAAACAGTTCTAGGAGAGAAAACTTAAGAATCATTGGTCTACCAGAAGACCATTACAAAAGAAAAATTCTGGACATCATCCTACAAGAAATTATCCAAGAAAACTGCCCCAATATTCTACAACAAGAGGGAAAAGCATAGATTAAAAGAATACACAGATCACCTCCTGTATTTAATCCCCAACTGACAACACCCAGAAATGTTATAGCCAAATTCAAGAACTATCAGACCAAGGAAAAATATTATAAGCTGCTAAGAAGAAGTCTTTCAGAAACCACAGAACCACAGTGAGAATAACACAGGATCTGGCTGCATCTACACTGAAGGACCAGAAGGTATGGAATATGATATTCTGGAAAGCAAGGGAACTAGGTCTACAACCAAGTATCAACTACCCAGCAAAACTGACTATATTCTTAAAGGGGAATGTATGGTCATTTAACAAAATAGAAGAATTCCAAGCATTTGTAAAGAAAAGACCAGACCTGAACAGAAAATGTGATGCCAAAGCACACAACTAAAGAGAATCATCAAAAGGTAAGTAAAAAAGAGGGAAAAAAGAAAAACAAAACAAACATACAAAAAACTTTTTAAAGAGACTCAATAAGTTAAAATGATAGGTATCCCTATAGGAAAAGAGGTCATTGGTAACAATGTTATCATCACCCAGGCAGCTAGAAGAAGTACACTTAGAGGGAACAGTAACAAACTATATGGGATGAAATGAAATATATGTGTATAGATATATGTATACATAAATACACATGTGTATATTTAATATATGTACATCTATTATATATATACAACTAGAGCTAAAAAAAGACATTAATACTAAAAGGAATGGAGAAAGGAACTGAAGGGGGTAAATTTATATGTCACAAAGAAGCACATGGCAGGAGTGGGGGAGAAGGTCAATACACTGGAAGGGTAAAGAGGTTGGAGATAGGAAATACTCAACTCGTACATGCTTTGAAATTGACCCAAAGAGGGAAAAACAATCTAATCCATTTGGGCAGAGAATTGATTTGCACTCTATAGGGAAGTAAAAGGGTAACAAACAGACTGGTGTGGAGGGAAGTAGTACAAGGGAGGGAGAAGGTGGGGGTAGTTTAAAAAAACTATGAAGAAAATAAGGGGGGAATAAGAGTAAGAAGGGAGGGGTAGAAAGGGAAATAAAATAAGGGTTGGAATTAGGGGGATTGATTAAAAACAAACATTGGTGTAGAAGGAAATAGTGAAAGAAGAAAAGGGAGGACCAGGAATAGAGAAATCAAAATGCTGGGAAATACACAGCTAGTAATCATAACTCTGAATGTGAATGGAATGAACTCACCCATAAAATGCAAGCAAATAGTAGAGTGGATTAGAATCCAAAACCCTACAATATGCTCTCTACAAGAAACACACATGAGGAAGGTAGATTCACATAGGGTCAAAGTAAGAGGATGGAGCCAAAACTATTGAGCATCAACTGAGAAAAAGAAGGCAGGAGACACAATCATGATATCTGAGAAAGCCAAAGTAAAAATAGATCTAGTTAAAAGAGATAGGGAAGGTAATTACATCCTTATAAAAGGCAGTATAATAAATAAATATATTTTTATATAATAAAATATAAAATTAAATTTAAAAAATTAAAAAAAAAATAAAGACAATAAGGAAATAGCAGTATTCAACCTGTATGCATCAAATGGCATAGCATCCAAACTTTTAAAGGAGAAATTAGTGGAGCTCAAGGATGAAAAAGATAGAAAAACTATACTAGTGGGAGATTTGAACCTTCCTCTATCAGAACTAGATAAAACAAACCAAAAAATAAATAAGAGGTGAGAGAAGTGAATGAAATCTTAGAAAAATTAGTTAGTAGATATGTGGAGAAAAATAAATAAGGACAAAAAGGAATACACCTTCTTTTCAGCAGTACATGGTAAATGCACAAAAACTAATCATGTATTAAGGCATAAAAATATTGCAAACAAGTGCAAAAGAGCAGCAATAATAAATGCAACCTTCTCAGATCACAATGCAATGAAAATAATAATTAGTAAGGGTACATGGAGAGGCAAATAAAAAATTAATTGGAAATTAAATAATATGATTTTCCAAAATTGGTTAGTTAAAGAACAAATCATAGAAACAATTATTTCAATGAAGAAAAAGGCAATGATGAGATATCCTTTCAAAACCTATGGGATGCAGCCAAAGCAGAACTCAGGGAAATTTATATTCTTGCATTCATATATTAACAAACTAGAGATGGAAGAGGTCAATGAATTGGGCATGCAAATTTAAAAACTAAAAAGTGAACACATTAAACATCCTCAGAAGTTTAGAAGTTAGAAGACTAAATTAGAGATCCTAAAAATCAAAGAAGAAATTAATAAAATTGAAAGTCAAAGAACTATTAATTTAATAAATAAAACTAGAAGCTGGTACTTTGAAAAAAACAAATAAAATAGACAAAGTACTGGTCAATCTAATTTAAAAAAGGAAAGAAGAAAACCAAATTGTCAGTATCCAAGATGAAAAGGGAGACTTCACCTCTAATGAAGAGGAAATTAAGGCAATCATTAAAAACTATTATGCCCAATTATATGGCAATAAATAGGGCAATCTAGGTGATATGGATGAATATTTACAAAAATATAAATTGCCCAGACTAACAGAGGAAGAAACAGATTACATAAACAACCCCATATCAGAAAAAGAAATTGAACAAGCCATTAAAGAACTCCCTAAAAAAATCCCCAGGTCTAAATGGATTCACAAATAAATTCTATCAAACATTCAAAGAACAACTAATCCCAACATTATACAAACTATTTGACAGAATACACAAAGGAGTTCTACCAAATTCCTTTTATGACACAAATGTGGTACTGATTCCAAAGCTAGTCAGGCCAAAAACAGAGGAAGAAAATTATAGACCAATCTCCTTAATGAATATAGATGCAAAAATCTTAAATAGGATACTAGCAAAAAGACTCCAGCAAGTCATCACAAGGGTTATCCACTACGATCAGGTAGGATTCATACCGGGAATGCAAGGATGGTTCAATATTAGAAAAACCATCCACATAATTGACCATATTAACAAGCAAATTGACAAAAATCACATGAACTCAATAGATGTAGAAAAAGCCTTTGACAAAATACAACATTCATTCCTATTAAAAACACTAGAAAGCATAGGAATAGAAGGGCTTTTCCTAAAAATAATAAACAGTATATATGTAAAACCATCAGCAAACATCATATACAATGGGGATAAACTAGAAGCCTTCCCAATAAGATCAGGAGTGAAACAAGGATGCCCATTATCACCTCTGCTATTTAACATTGTACTAGAAACACTAGCAGTAGCAATTAGAGAAGAAAAAGAAAACTGAAGGTATTAAAACTGGCAATGAGACCAAGCTATCACTCTTTGCAGATGATATGATGGTCTATTTAAAGAGTCCTAGAGAATCAACCAAAAAGCTAATCAAAATAATTAACAACTTTAGCAAAGTTGCAGGATACAAAATAAACCCGTGTAACTCATTAGCATTTTTATATATCTCTAATATATCTCAGCAGCAAGAATTAAAAAGAGAAATTCCACTTAAAATCACCCTAAACAATATAAAATACTTAGGAATCTATCTGCGGAGACAAACACAAGAACTATATGAACACAACTACAAAATACTCTCCAAACAATTAAAACTAGATCTAAACAATTGGAAAAACATTGATTGCTCATGTGTATGATGAGCTAACATAATAAAATGATAATCGTACCCAAATTAATTTACTTATTCAATTCCATACCCATTGAACTACCAAAAACTGTTTTACTGAATTAGAAAAAAAAAACATAACAAAGTTAATTTGAAAGAACAAAAGGTAAAGGATATCCAGGGAAATTATGAAAAAAAAAATGTGAAGGAAGGAGGACATGCAGTCCCAGATCTCAAAGTAGAGTCTAAAGCAGTGGTCATCAAAACAATTTGGTACTGGCTAAGAGACAGAAAGGAGGACCAGTGGAAAAGACTTGGGGTAAGTGACCTCAGCAAGACAGTCTATGATAAGCTCAAAGATCCCAGCTTTGGGAGCCAAAATCCACTATTTGATTTAAAAAAAAAAACTGCTGGGAAAATTGGAAGACAATGTGGGAGAGATTAGGTTTGGATCAACATCTCACACCCTACACCAAGATAAACTCAGAATGGGTGAATGACCTGAATATAAAGAAGGAAACTATAAGTAAATTAGGTGAACACAGAACAGTATACATGTCAGATATTTGGGAAAGGAAATTCCAGAAATTTTTAGGGAAAAAGTGTTAAAAGTCTTAAAAGAATAGAAAGAGTCACAAAATGCAAAATAAATAATTTTGACTACATCAAATTAAAAAGGTTTTGTACAAACAAAACCAATGTAACTAAAATTAGAAGGAAAGCAACCACTTGGGAAAGAATCTTCATAACAAAAACCCCTGACAAAGGTCTAATTACTCAAATTTATAAATAGCTAAATCAATCATACAAAAAAAAGCAAGCCATTCTCCAATTGATAAATGGGAAAGGGACATGAATAGGCAGTTCTCAGCCAAAGAAATCAAAACTATTAATAAGCACATGAAAAAGTGTTCTACATCTCTTATAATCAGAGAAATGCAAATCAAAACAACTCTGAGGTACCACCTCACATCTAGCAGATTGGGTAACATGACAGCAAAGGAAAGTAATAAATGCTGGAGGGAATGTGGCAAAGTTGGGACATTAATTCATTACTGGTGGAGTTGTGCATTGATCCAACCATTCCGGAGGGCAATTTGGAACTACTCTCAAAGGGCACTAAAAAACTTTCTGCCCTTTGATCTAGCCATATCACTGCTGGGTTTGTACCCCAAAGAGATAAGGAAAAAGACATGTACAAGAATATTCATAGCTGTGCTCTTTGTGGTGACAAAAATTGGAAAATGAGGGGATGCCCTTCGATTGGGAATGACTGAACAAATTTGATATATGTTGGTATATAGTGGTAGTGTCTCAGTAACCAAGGATGATGATTGTCTTTGTGCGCTTTCATCTGTGATGTAAATGAGTGTGCACAAAGACACTTGTGCGTGAAGAAGATTTAAGTGGAAAAGTCGATGCACAGAGACAGTTCCACTCTCTCGGTGTTGGAAGCCTGAGTCCAGTGGCACAAAAAATCGTTATACCTTGAGACTTCCTGAGCTGCATTGGATGGCCGTGTTGTCCTTTGTGTATTGTGCTCAAAGGAATCATAAAGTGGAGGAATTCCATGGGAACTGGAACAGCCTCCAGGAATTGATTCAGAGCGAAAGGAGCAGAAACAGGAAAACACTGTACACAGAGACTGATACGCTGTGGTACAATCGAAGGTAATGGACTTCTCCATTAGTGGCCTTGCAGTTACCCTGAACAACCCAGAAGGATCTACGAGAAAGAACACTATCCACATTCAGAGGAAAAACTGTGGGTGTAGAAACACAGAAGAAAAACAACTGCTTGAATACATGGGTCCAGGGGGATATGATTGGGGATATAGACTCTAAATGAACATCCTAGTGTGAACATCAACAACATGGAAATACATTCTGATCAAGGACACTTGTAATACCCAATGAAATTGAGTATTGGCTGTAGGAAGATTGGGGACAGGGGAGGGAGGGAAATGATATAATTCTTGTAACCAAGGAATAATGTTCTAAATTGACTATATAAATTAATTTAAATTAAAAAAATTAACATAAAAAATTAACAAATGATTATAATTAAAAGTTCCCTATGGAAGCAATTAATCATTTGAACTCTTTCCTCTTTTCTTTACCTAGAAAATAATGAAGCGACTCATCAAAAGATATGTACTGAAAGCTCAGATTGATAAGGAGAGCGATGAAGTCAACGAAGGTGAGTTCAAGAGAGTACTGAGAGATTTTCTCCAAGTTGCAGATGGTGTTCTCAGGACCCAGATTAGGACGGGTAGAGCCTTCAGGGGAGAGGACAAACAATCTAGTGGAGCAAAACAGAGAAATGGGAGGTTTTAGGAGTGGTTGGAGAAGGGGGAGGAGTAAGGAAGTATGTTATCTAATCCTCATCCTGGAGTCAGGAAAATTTGAGTTGAAATTCTCATTCAGGCACATACTAGTTTTTGTCACCCTGAGCAAGTAACTTCACCTCATCTCATCTTAGTTTCCTCAACTGTGAAACAGGGAAAGTCTACCTCCAGAGTTGTGAGGACAAAATAAAATAATATTTACAAAGTTCTTAGCACAGGGTCTGTCACAAATTATTATTTAATAGAATTATTATATAGTATTAGTATGATTATGATTATTAATAATAACTTATTTAGGAGGGGATTTGACCTCTATCTCCTTCAGTTGCTAGTCACAGGAAACACCATCTGCTCCTTTAATTATTCAGGTATATGATATTTTCTATGGCAATTTTTATATAAGTGCATATGACAGTACTTCAAGGATTTATGACTTCATCAACATCAATACCCCCTCTCTCTCATCTAGATGGACTTTGTGAGATCAGCCTCATGACTGAGAAAAATTGGCATCTTTCAGCTAATGTAGTGATAATTCTCTCTGAACTCAACAATGCTCATTTGCGGATGGCATTTAGATGTTCCCTAATCAAAGTTTTTTTTGTTTTTTTTGTTTTTTTCCATCTTGGTAGCACCTGCCAGAGTCTGTGCACCATACTCATAGCTTTTCAGAAGCCAGGTTCACCTCCATACTATGATGAGGGCTCAAAAAAAGTCCTTTAGCATAAATCACAGAAACCTGGATGTTAAATTTAACACAGTTCAAGGGTTATATGTTTAAGGGAATTGATTGTGTATATTGTTTATAGAAGTGGCATTAAAAATCCTCATAATTTTCTTTCTTATAGGTGAATTGAAAGAAATAAAACAGGACATTTCAAGTCTCCGCTATGAACTTCTTGAGGAGAAATCCCAGAACACAGAAGACCTAGCAGAACTCATTAGAAAACTTGGGGAGAAATTGTCAATTGAACCAAATCAAGAAGGAAGCAATAGATAACATGAACACCTCTTGGAAACTGAAATTTAATTGTCCACTTGAAGCCATAAACTTTACCAAATAAAAATAAAATATTTATACTTCCCCCTCCCCATTCTTGAATAGCAAAAAAGTCACATAAAAAATTTTGGGCCATTGAACCATATTAAAGTGAACCCTAACATTTCATGGCATCCACTATTAAGATCTTCATTGTCCTACTCTGTAAAGGTGGCCAAAGGCCAAAGATTATGTTCACTGTTGGTTTGGTTTATTGTTTTTAAGTTGTCTAGACAAATAACAGCTATCATGCAATCAGCAGCAGTGTAATTCAATGCCCGGAGCTCTTTCTGTTAGTAATAAAGAGACTGTAGAGAACAGCATGGCCCTTTCTATCCTAGGAAATTCTGAGGCAATTGTCTTGTCTCCACCATAGACATCATACTGATGGCTTGTAGCAGTCGATTTGGGACAAATGTCATTATGCCTTTACAGAGAGTCTGCCCACTTAGATGTGTTTTTCCAAATAGTATGATTGACAGACCTTGTTCAGAAATGGTCTTAAATCATCCTTGCATTTCCCCAGTCATCTCTCAAGGATAAAAAAAAATTGCTACTTCCCTTCAGTTATGGAGCTAGTACAGCTAGAAACATTTGATTTGTTCTTTTTGTAGCCAAGCAAATGTTAATGATGGTATGAACTTTTTGTTGTTCATTTTAACACCATGAATGGTGGTAATTCAAAGTTTCTAACACTGGTGACCAAACACCCAAGCAATAAATGAATATTTTTAGTGTGGGGGGGGGAGGGAGAATTGATCAAACTGTCCTAAAAATATTCATTTCTTAGTTATGATGAAAATTAAATGCCAGTAACTGAAAGCTGAAAGCACCAAACACTAAAAATTATTGAAAAATTGGCAAATATCTATCAGCTTCTTCCAACCATGTGTCAAAATGCATAAAAGCAGAATTTCCACAGCTTCCTTGTTATCAAGAGGCTCCAGTGTCTAGACACTGGTTGTCAGTAATCTGAAAGAGTCCACAATGATGGCTGAACATTTCATTTTCTCTATGTGTCAGATACCACCACACACTTGACACCTTTTAAACAACTCTGGAGTTTGAACATATTCATTAACCAAAATTAAGAGAGACTTTGAAATATATATTTGAGTTTTACTTTAAAAATTAAATGGACATTTAAGTGCCAGCTATGAGGACATAATACTGAAGTGGCACTACATAGCTATTTCACAAGAAAGAAATTTGAATTACTCATTCAATGACATTTTCCATGTGGCTATTACAGAGAAGTTTAGCAATATAGAAGAGTCCTTTTTCAAATGTATTGTAACAATATTTGATGAGCTAGTTGCCAGAATAAACAAATTATAGCAAATTCACTCTTGAAGAATTTAAATATGCTCATAATGATTCCAAATGTTTGTTATGTTCCTATAGGAGCAGATTTTTTTCTGTTGTTTTTTTTCCATTCCTATGGCTACTTAGAAGTGATTAATATGTTTGACTTCCCAAGGAAAGTCAATTGGATGAATATAACCAATCATTGTTTTTTTTTCCCATGATGATAAATGGTTGAGAAAAAAAGCATACCAATACTGATGGTCATGTCTACAAGTTCTTCAACGTAGGACGTAGGCTTTAACTTTGCGAAATAGCTAATTATTTCAGTTTGGAGCACTCCAAACTATACTACAAATTCTATTCTGTATCCTTCCAAAGGGATCACACCAATCCATAAATTAAACTCTGTACTAAATTCCCCTTCAGAGCTTATCTATTTTCAACTACAGTCTCAACAATAGGAATCAACACATTTCCACAGAGGAACTCTTACTCCAATATGATCTTGGAAATCTGTGATAGGTGTAGGGGCATAGATTTAAAAATAAACACACCTCCCTAAATTATTGTATTGAAGAAATCAGCACAAAGAAGATTATGCAAATATCTCAAAACAGCTTTTACCAAAGAGGAGTCAACTTAGATGTAGAACTATTCGAAAAGCTGCCCCTCAATCAAGTTCACTGGCATGACTAGCATGGCTTCTTTGGATCTTGGTTGGGAAGGATCTAAGTGGGGAGTTTATAAAAATAAAAATGTGCTAAGACCTACGTACCTCAGCCTGAACCAGAACAAAAATAAAGAGATTCCACCTCCCAGAAACTCGAGATAAGATAGACAGAGAAGTAGCAAAATGTCATGCCAACTGAGTCTTTTAGTCTTGCTTGTGTTTCACAGGCCATGAGCTTGACTACAACTCTGCCTATCATGTCGAGATCCATTTATATCCTCACAGGAGCCTGGTTTAGTTGCTGAGTGGGGGTACTTCCAGATATAAATAGCCCAGTTTGATAGTATTCAACAAGACTTTTAAAAAACCCTTTATTTTCTGTCTTAGAAAAAAAAAAATACTTGGTATTGGTTCCAAAGCAAAAGAGCAGTAAGGACTAGGCAATTGGTTAAATGACTTTGCCCAGTCACACAGCTAGGGGAAGTATCTAAGGTCAGATTTGGACCCAGCAACCTCCCATCTCTAGGCCTGACTCTCTATCCACTGAGACACCTAGATGCCCCTCAAAAAAAATTTTAAGTACCTACAATGTGCCAGAAAAAATGTTAAGCTCTGAGATACAAAGGCAAAAAAAAAAATAGCCCTTGCCTTCCATGAGCTTACATTCCATTAGAATCCAGGCATATTTAACAGCTATTATTGGGCAATTTCTAAAAGACCCTTTGAGGACAGGAACCAAATCTTACTCCTTTCTATCTCCTATTTGGCACTTTTGAAAGTTTTCTTTCCAGTCCTATGTCCTCTATCTTTCCAGTCTTCTTAAACCTACCCCTCCCTGATATACTTTTAAATCTAGTGGCACTGGCTGTTTTGCTGTTCGTTACATACAACACTCCATCTCTAGTTCCAGGCCACTTTCTAAGAATGTTTCAAATGACTATTATTGAACAATCATATTTTTTCATTTACAGTTAAGCTCAGATTTGCAGGGTAAGTCACCCTAAACTCCATTCCGAGTTCCATTGCTCTTCAAAACACATTATTCTGTTTCCCACCTGTGTAGGGAGTAAGGGGTTCCAAGTACACTAATGGTAGGAAATATAACAGCAAAGAGATTTCATTCCCGTGGGAGCTATGTAAATGCTGGTTATTTTATTGTTGTGACCACATGGAATTCAATCTAAAAGCTTAAATTTGATCTGGCCAGCCTGGGACTATGCCCATCTTAACTGGAACACTATTTTTATAGGATCAGTGAAAACTAACTTGGAATGCTAAATGAACTTACAAAACTACTGAAAGTTCTCTTTTATGGAAGGCTGAATGGTTGTCAGATATAGACACAGTCAGGTCAAGGAAAGCCAGTCTAGGTAGAGTGAAGTACAGAGACAGACTTTTTCCTCACCCAATCCTGCCATTTCTTTCATCACAGTTTAAAATTTTTTTTAATTTTCATGACAATTTTCCACATAAGTTTTCCAAAGTCATATGATCCATATTGTGTCCCTCCTTTGTTCCTTCTCCCCTCTTGGAGCTCACAATTTAAACTGATACATATTACACCATTAGAATTTTTGTTTTCTATAAATGCTCCTTATATTTATTATTGTTCAGTTGGGCTGGACTTTGTGTAGACCCAATTTCCATAAGGTAAAATAGTTGAGAGACAAGGTTCTAATCTTTATTAGAATTTGCAATATCTTTTGAACAAAGAGCAAGAAACTATAAGTATGCCAGTAACGAATGATTGTGTAATATTCGCCAAAACTAGTTTATTCAGTAGGGTACTAAACACAGAGTTGTTTTGACCCCAAATCAAAATATCCTGATGAGAAATGGAAAATGTAGTTTAACATCTAATACTGCATTTATATGACTTAAAAACAGTAAGAAATTCTCTTGTATAAGGGTAGGGTCAGCCTTAGAATTAAATAGAAGAGAGTTCAAGACCTACTTCTGACACATACCTGCCATAGAACCATGAACAACTCACTTAACCATTTAGTTCCTCCAAGCAACTCTTAAGATTATGTTCCAATCAATCAAAAAACCTGAATTAGGTGACTATGATATGCTAGGCACTGGAATCCACAGTTATAATATGAGGACAAAGACAAAAATGAAACCATCCCAGTCCTCAAGAACATTATAATCTATTTGGGGAAATTGTGCGTGTGTTTATATGTATGAATAAATATGTACATGTGTACACACACGGATGCAAAATAGATACAAAATACTAGGTAAATGGAGGCAACCTCAGCAGCTGGGAGATCAGGAAAGTCCTCCTGTAGGGGATTGTACTTGAACTGAGCTTTGAAAGAAGTTAAGAATTCTAAGAGGGCAAGGTTTGGTGGTATAAGCACAGAGATAGAACATGGAATTGCATGTCAGGGTTAGCAACTAAGTCAGTTTGACTAGACTGCATAGAGTCTGGAAAGGATAATAATCCATAATTAGTTCAGAAATGTAGGCTGAAGCCAGAGAGTGGAGCATTTAAAATATAAAACAGAGAAGATATTCTTTTTATTTTCTCTTAAAAGCAATAAGAAAGTGCAAGAGCTTTCCAAGTAGGGGAGCAAGCCCTACTTTAGGAAAATCACCTTGGGACTGTGTGACGTAGAGAAACAGTGTGAAGAGAAGAAAAAGAAGGCAAGCACAACTAGTAAGAGGCTATAGTATAACCAGACCTTCTGTGGGGAGAAAAGATCAAATAAATGTCATGGAGAGAGTATTGGTTGAACTTGGCAAATGATTGGATGTGGTGAGAGTGAAGAGTAGAAGATGATGCTAATGTTGTTAAACTAGATAGGAAGAAGGATAGGGATGTCCTCTTTAAAAACAAAGGAATAAAGGAAAGGATGGGTTTCTTAGGGACTCTAATATGGACATGTTGATTTTGAGAAGCCGATAGGCTATATCTACTTTCTTCTGGATCTTCTATTTCCTCTATTTATTTAACCTACAATTCCCAAGAGATGCAATATCAATTTCCAAAATGTATTTATAAAACATAGTTGGATGGCAGTTCAAAAAAGATGTTTGGGGAGGCTCTGAACTTAATATGCTAATAGCACTTTAAAAAGATAATGTCAGCATGGAGTCCAGTGAATTAAAATTTCCAAAATGAGGTTTGCTGATGCAGCACTGGCTCTCATGAGAAAGAAAAGACCACCAAGATCTGAAAATCTAGGAGTCATTTGCATAGAAATGATAAATAAACCCATAGGAACAAGTAGAATCCCACAGAGAAAAAGTGTAGAGCTAGAAGGGCTCAATATAAAACCTTGGGCAGGATATTAATGACAATCTAATGTAATTTCTGTGGAGGGACCAATAGGAGAACAATGAGAAAAGTGTCAAATAATCTTAGAGAGGAGGAAGGTGGTGGGGGTCAACCACAGCTTATGTTTCAGAGAGATCAAAAAAGCTGAGGCTGAAAAAAAGGTCTTTGAGTTTGGTAGTCACTGGTAAATTCGGAATGGAATTTCAGTCCATTGATCAAGTTGAAAACCAGACAGCAAAGAGGTAGGAAATGAGAAAAGATGAAAGGGAAGCAACTATTGGGCAAATTCCTTAGGAACTTGATTGTGAAAGGAAGGAGAGCTATAGAACAATCACTTAAAAGAATGGAAAGGTTGAATGAGGTTTTTTTATTTGCTTGCTTATTTTTTAATGAACCTGGGATTTTACTGGCAGCAGGAAAGACTCCAGTAGATAAACAAGACTGAATACTAGAAAGAGTCCAGGACCAACCAGGTCCTTGGGCTGTTGACCTGGGATAATGTTTTCCTATTTGACAAAAGTTCCTCATACTATTAAATCCCAGACTAAGAATGTTGCACTTCTTGACATGAAAGGGGGACACTATCACCCCCCTTACATCTCTGCTTTCACAGTCTTTGCCCTGGAACAAACAATCAAATGGATATAGTCATTGCTGGAAGGCAAAGTCAAAGGGAAGCCAGACTATGATTCCATTCACCCATCCCAGTGATTTTTCAGAACAAATGCCCATCTCTCACCGCTGCTTCCTTTTGTCATCTTCCCTTATTAAACATATGTTCTTTGAGGTTGAGAACTCTTTGCTTTTTGTGTTTGTATCCCAAACTCTTAAAACATTGTTCAATACATAGAAAGTAATTAATAAAAGTTGTTTCATTCCTTCAGTCATTCATGATGTTTGGGGTATTCTGATAGGCAGGAGGGGACAGAATCAAGGTTACAAGGAGAGAGATCTAGGAAGGAAATGGGCCACCTCTAAAGTAAAGAAGACAATGGAAGATTATGTCAAGAGATTTTTCAGATGAATATTAAAGAAGAGGAAGCCCAGGACAAAGGGTTTCTATTTTCTCAGAGAAATATGAGGTAAGTTTACAGAATCTGAAAGATAGAAACAAACTCAGTGGTCACTTAATCCAATCTCTAAAAGAAAAAGAATCTCCGTTATAACAAATACAAACTTGTCATCCAAGTCATTTGCTAGACTGGGAAGTGGTGGTGTGGGAGGTTCAGGGAGAAAAGAGGCTCAAGATAGCTTCTGGAGGGTGTGATAGAAAGACAACTCTGGTAAGGTAAATGGAAAAACTGTTACACTGCATTGATTAAGTTCCCCAAACTTAATCTTGGGAAAGAGATTATCCCATTTTATCAGGCATTTGGGAAAATTAGCTAATGAAGGCCAGACTGTCAACTTGTTAAAAACATTTTTTAACTCTTTAAAAAAACAAAACAAAAAATGTTTACCTTCTGTCTTAGACCCATTACTATGTATTGGTTCTAAGGCAGAAGAGTGCTAAGGGTAAGACACTGGGGTTTAAGAAACTTGCCCAAGGTCACACAGTTAGGAAATATCTGAGACCAGACTTGAACCCAGGACCTCCCATCTCCAGGCCTATCTCTCAATCCACTGAGGCATGGAGCTGCCCTCAAAATTTTATAATTCTTAATTGCACTTCCATGGCTTCAATTGTGTCAATGAGTGTGATACCCTGATCAATATATCTAACCTGGTTTCTCCTCAGTGCATATATCCCTAATAAATAGAATATTTTGTATTGTTCTATGAGTATCTCAAAATTAACACATCCAGAACAGAACACCTTATCTATGTACCAAAACCCTCTTCTCTTCCTGATTACTGTCATAGATCCCTCTATCTTCCCAGGCCCTAAGTTTGCCACTTCAATGTCATGTTGTTTGAGTGAATATAGTAGAATGAAGAAATCCTATGCCTACTTTTGACAATCAAGTTTCTCTGGTACAGTATACATTTTTTCTCCTGGTTTAACACTTGCTTTTATTCTCACACCACGTATCCAACAGATTTGCATTTTTTTCAGTTCTTGAATCTCATTATTCCTGTTTTCATTTTCATAATAAAAATTATGGGTCCCCTTCCCTCCTCTCACCCATCACCACTCTAGGCAGGCCCCCCCATCATCTCTTGCTGGAATTAAAATAGTATTATAACAGTTTTCCCTGCCTAAAGTCTTCCCCTTCTCTAATCCATCCTCCATAAAGCTTCCAAATTTTTGATTTTCTTGATGTGACCATGTCACCCCTCTAGCCAGTAAACAATCAGACTCTGTCCTTCCCTTACAGTCTTATTAGAGTTGAGTCTGGCTCCAGGGACCCCAGCCTACTCCCTGATCTTCATACGCAAGACTCCATCTCTCCTCTCTGTTCCTTGCACTGGCTATTATCCACAACCAGGACTGCTCTTCTTCACATCTCTTTTTTTTTTAAAACCCTTACCTTCCATTTTAGAATCAACACTGTGTATTGGTTCCAAGGCAGAAGAGTGGTAAGGGCCAGGCAATGGGGTTAAGTAACAGGGTCACACAGCTAGGAAGTATCTGGGGCCAGATTTGAACCCATCTCAATCCACTGGGCCATCTAGTGGCCCTGGTTCCCTCCCTGACTCAGCTCAAACATCATTTTGGCTGGTGGTCTTCCTTAGTTCTCTCACTGATGGAATTTCTCCCTCCAAGAAGATCTTCTTTCTACTCCATATTTATCTTGCATCCCCTTAGTATTTATTGACACATTTTGTCCTCCCAATAGAATATAAGCTTCTTGAAGGGAGGTTTTGTTCCTTTCTCATAAATTAGCATAATGCCTGTTATATTGTAAGTATTTAATAAATGTGTATTGATCAATTAGGTTTAACCAGTCAAAGACACCAGACACACATGTTGATCAGTCAAGGAACTCACTTTTTTGTATGCTTTATCTGAGAAACTTGATTGTCAAAAGTCTGCAGAGAATTGCTTAATTCTACTATTGTCACTCAAATCAGCATGTTCTTCCTTGGAAAGTTTTAGAGGCAGAAGGGAACATTTTTATTGCTCAATTTTCTTTTTTCTAGACAAATGAACACCCCACTTAAAGGAACCATAGAATTTTAGAGTGGGAGATTGGGAGATGAGATCTGGCCAAGGAAGATTACAACAGTACTATCACTTAATTTATTCTGTACCTTACATATTTCTATTGATGCAAGATAAAATTGCCAATGGAACAGAACTGAAATCAATTTCACAAGCATGAAAACGGTCCAGGAATTTTAATGCACTTCAAACTCAGTGAGAATCATCATTGTAATATAGCATTTAATAAGTTAATGCAATTTTAGACTCCTTTGAGAGGCACAGCTCTTAAGAATAATGAGGTGAAAACCCAAATGTGAGTAGCAGAATGTAATAGATGCTAGAGGGTAGGCCTTGGAGTCAGGAAGAACTAGTTCAAATCTTGCTTCTGACAAATACTTTATGACTCTGGAGCAAGTCAATTAACTTCTTAAGAGTCTTGAGCAAATCTCTAAGACTATAAATTGTAGATAAAGTTTTAATCTGACTCAGTCACAGAAATTTCTTAATGGGAATTTCCTATATTGATGAAATTTCATATCTGATTTTTAAAAAAGTCTCACTTTACTGTGTACTGACCAGATCAGGCTTGTAGTATTCTTGACACCACTGTTAATGAAGAATGTCAAGAAATGTCCAGAGGAAAACAACAAAGACCTGAGTTCATAGTGTGAGAAGATTAGCTGAAGAAAGTAAGGATTAGTTTGAAGAAGAAAAATTTCAAGGAAGCCATAATAACCAGATTAAAGTACTTAAAGATCTGCCATGTGGGAGAAGAATTTTAGACTGTTTTTACTGTTTGGACCCAGGAAGCAGCCCGAAACAATGTTTGGAAATTACAAAGTTACAAATTTAGGTTTTATGTCAGGAAAAATTTCTTAAACATTAGAACCACTGGAATAGGCTTCAATGGGAGGTAGTGGTTTTCCCTTCCTTCCAGTTTTTAAGCATGGATGAATTGTTTTAGCAAACTTCATTCAAAAATTGTTCCTTTTCTTGAATTTTCTTTTAAAAATTATTTTCTTTCCCTAATGCAAGTATTTGGGTCTACTTTGATTCTCACTGCTTACAAACCATACCTCAACTATGAATGCACAGGCAGAAGTGGACAGCCTCTAGGAAATCATGCTAACAATGCCAAGGTAGTTTGTTCAGGGCATGTTAGAACACATTGGTAGTGACATTCTGGAAGTCAACATCTGACATCTTCATTCAACATTGTTCAAGCAAAGTGACTCTCTTTTCATCATGAAAATCTTTTTCCTGAGGACAATCTTGCTTGCAATGTCTCATGTGAAAGGAATTCTAGTAATGTTCTGAATACATCTTAACCTTTTCAAAATTATGTGACTCAACCAGTTGACATTTTATCCTTTACTCTTCTCCAAAAAATGGGTCATCCATTAGAACAATTAGAAAAGGTCAAATTTCAATGATGTGATATTCTGTTTCACTGAATAACAAAATGTCAGATTGTTGCTATTTTTAAAAGAAATGGAAGAGAAGTATACCCTGATTGAGTGTGCACCTAAAAATACTTTTTTTGAGTATTGGAGAATGTTCCTTTTTGAAAATCCCATCTTTTAAAGGATGAACATATTAAAGATGCCAAATAGCAGATTAAGAATTCACAATTCAAGAAACTGAAAAGCCATCTTTACAGAAAGAAAATAGAGATCAACAGCTTATGCCATATATTGAGATAGACTCCAAATAAGGATACATGACATACATAAAAGATAACAGCATAATCCAATTAGATAGAAAGGAAAAAGTTACCTTTCATATCTCTAGACAAGGGAATAGTTCAGGGCCAAAGAATTGATGGGATCATAATAAATAAACAATTTTGATTATGTGAAATTTGAGAAGATTTTGTACAAATGAAACTAATGTAGAATGTAAGTAAAATTACAAAAAATTCTTCTGGGAAAAAATTCTGATTTTCTGGTCAGGTTTCAATAAGGCTTTACTTTTAATCAATCAACCATTAATCATTTATTAAACACTTACTATTGTGCTAAATGCTATTGATAAAAATGAAGGCTAATAAAAAAAGGCTCTATCCTCAAAGAGCTCACAATCTAATGGGTACACAAAACACAAGAAGGTACAGACAAGAAGATAGAGCAATAACAGAGATAATCAAAAGAGGGAAAGTACTAAAATCAAAAGGAATTAGGAAAGGATTTTTTTTTCGAAGATGGGGTTGCAGATAGGGCTTGAGGAAGCTTCAAGAGTATCCAGGAAGTGAAAATAAAAGCAGGAAAGACATTTCAGGTAAGGGAGACAGCCAGCAAAAATTCAGGGAACCCAAAGAGTGAGGGTCTTGTATAATAAAAAACAATCTAGTGTCATTGGATTGCAAAAAAAGGGTAAGTTTACAAAGTTTTTTAAAAGGAAACAGAAGATGTTATATTTTATATAGAAGGTATTAGGGAGCTCTTTAAGTTTGGGTATTAGGAGATATTTATTAAATTATATGATCATATTTTTGCTTTGGAAAGGGCAATTTAACATTGAGGGAAGGATAGACAGAATGGGGTGACACTTGATAAGCCATTCCTCAATTGACAAATGGTCAAAGGACATGGACAGACAATATTCTAAAGAAGAAACCCAAGCTGTCATTACATAGATAGATAGATAGATAGATAGATAGATAGATAGATAGATAGATAGATAGATATGTATAGATATGTATGTATAAGAGCTTCAAATCATGATTAACTAGAGAAATGTCAAGCATAGCAATATGTTCCCTCTCATACCATTAGATTGGCAAAGTTGACAAGAAAAAGAAATGTTAGAAAAGTAGCAGGAAAAAGCACACAATGTATCATTATTGCTGGATCTCTGAATTGTTCCAGTTTCTGAACTGCTCCAATAATTCTGGAATGTATTTGTAAGCATGCTCAAAATATCCCTGCACATACTCTTTGATCTAATGATATTATTAGGTCTATTTCCCAAAGAAATTAAAGAAGAAAAGGACTCATAGATACAAAAATATTTATATTAGGTCCTTTTGTGGTGAAAAAGACCTGGCAACTAAGGGGGTGCCATCATTTAGGGGATGCTGATCAAGTTATGGCATATTAATGTAATGGAATAATATGAATAAATTATGAAGTAGATGTTTTCCTTTAATTTTATTTTCCTTCAATTATGTATAAAAACCATTTCCATCATTTTCCAAAGAATTTTGAGTCTCAGATTTTCTCCTTTCCCTTCCTCCCCTTGAATTACTTTGTTTGAGAATTGCCTGTTAATATCCTTTGACCACTTATTAGTTGGGCAATAGCTTGTATGTATTTGAGAAGAGAGGCCCTGCAAAAAAATTTGCATCATTATAGTTGTGTATCATTCTCCATCCCATTCCCACCTGTTTAGTTTCTGATCACCCCCTCCCTCAATTTGCCCTCTTTTCTATCAACCTCCTTCGCCTTATTTTATCCCCTCACCCTCCTACTTTCCTATAGGACAAGATAGATTTCTATACCCAACTGATTATGTTTTTCCCTCATTGAACTAATTCCAGTAAGAGTAAGGTTCATGTGCTGCCCTTCCCCTCTCCCCTATTTTTCCCTGCACCATAAAGGGTCTTTCATATGTCTCTTTTATACATGATAATTTAGCCCATTCTATTTTTCTACTTCTTCTTTCTCCCAATGCATTCTTCTTTCTCCTGTCTTTATTTTTTTAACATCATCTCATCATATTGAACTCACATCTTTGCCATCTGTCTGTGAGTAACCATAAGCACACTTTTTCCCCCTTGGAATTGCTCTAGAGAACCAGGGTCCTTTGCTCTGCTGTGGCCACAAATTCTGGTGTTTGGTAGTGCTCCTCCTCACCCTGAGACCATGCCCCAGGACTACTACTTGGATCTACATGTGGGCAAAGCAACAATAGTCTTACACCCAGAACCAGCAAAGGGACCCATGTAATCTTCTGTACAGTTGTCTGAACCCCTCATTGTATGTGGTTGAAAGCTCCAAAAGTCTTTGGTGCTGCCACATCAATTGTTCCCAAGGCATTTTTCCTTGGTTGGGCCTGCCTTGGCTTGCTACTTTATGTTCCACTTCCACTCTGATGCAAAAGATCTATGCTGGCCTTTTTAAGTTGTTTTATGCTGAAAAATAGTTTTGCCTCATCTTTTTGTGGGTTATGTTGCTCAAAAATTCATTTGGGGGCATTATATCATAGTTTTTGGAGGCAAATTTGATAAAGATCAGGTGGCTCACTAGACTTTCTCTGCCATCTTGGCTCTGCCCCATAAAATAAATCTTTTTAGTGAAACTTGGGCTCTTTTATGTGCTCAGAGAGAAGTGAATGCAGAAGCAATGAAACAATTTATACTCTTTTGTAAGTGTAAACAAGAAAGGGAAAAGCACATATATTATGTGCCAAGGCACTGTGCTAAGCACTTTTACAAGTATTATCTCATTTTATCCTTCACATAACAATGAAAATAGATGCTATCATTAAACTGAGGAAACTGAGGCAAACCATACTTAAGTGATTGGTTAGGTACAACTTGTACATGTTTGAGATCAAATTTGAACTTAAACTTTCTGATTCCAGGCCCAGCACTATTACCATTGTGCCACTAGCTGCCAATGAAAAATAACTGAAAAAATTCCAATCAATACAATGAATAACCCAGAGCAAACTATTCATCTCCTGATAAAGGGAAATGTGTGTATTTTTATGAGGATTTTGTTTTTCTATTTTTTTCTCCCCAAGGTATTTTGGGAAAGAGAGAGAAAATGGATTTTTGTGAAGCAAAGAAATAAAAAATCAAACTTATAACCACAATAAATTAATTTGATTATGACTAATAACTAGTGTCATTTTCATTTACCTCATTTTAGTCATCATGTAAAATTTTGTCCAATTTCAGATCTCTTCCCTCTACATCAGTTCATACAATCCTTGCTATGTTCCTCAGAATTATCATATTAGTTTTTTATCCCTAAAACTCAATAGTGTCCTAATAAGTTAACAAACAATACGTTAATATATTCTCCATTTAATGGATTTCTGTTTTGTTTCCAGTTTGAGGGTACCACAAAAAGTACCACTATGAACACACACACATTAATACATGTCCATATACATATGCATGCACATAGAAACATGCATATAGACAAAGATATATACTTTCATACATAAGAAATTTTTTTTTTCATTTTGAACTCTTTTGTGTTTAACTTCATTAATGGAATCACTGGATGGAATATATGAACAGCTTCATGATTTTTAACATAATCCCCTCTTTATACAATTTCAATCATTTACTAGTTTTCCTTTCTTTCCTTATTATCTCTTTGGGGTACAAACCCAGCAGTGCTATGTCTAGATCAAAGGGAAGACATTCTTTTATTGCCCTTTGGGCATAGTTCCAAATTGCCCTCCAGAATGGTTGGATCAATTTACAACTCCAACAGTAATGAATTAATGTCCCCACTTTGCCACATCCCTTCCAACATTCATTACTTTCCTTTGCTGTCATGTTAGCCAATCTGCTAGGTGTGAGGTGATACCTCAGAGTTGTTTTGATTTGCATCTCTCTGATTATCAGAGATTTAGAACACTTTTGCATGTGCTTATTAATGGTTTTGATTTCTTTATCTGAAAATTGCCTATTCATGTTGAAGTAGCTCCAGAAAGACCAAAGATAGAAAAATTACCCCTGTCTGCATTTTTAGGGGACAGACCTGGTTTTTCCTTCCCTCCAGGAGGACAAGAGGTTTGGGCAGATAACAAAAATGGTTTCTGCTTAGTTTGGGTGACAAGAGACAAAAGAGGCATTTCAGGAATATCAAAGGGCCAATGAACTAGTATTTGGCTAAGTGAAGATAAACACTCCTTGCATAACAGCCCCATTGTAAATCTAAGAATTGTCCTGCCACCCCCATTCCTGTGTTTAGGTTTGTTTGTTAGATAAGAACTCTATAATGTATATAATCTGGTCTTTAATGTCAAACCAATGGAGTTTTCCATTAGGGAATTCTGCCCCAGATGGTAGATTCTTTATTTCTCTCTTTTATTAATAAATTATGGTTCCAATAATAAATATTCTAGGTGTTTGAACTCATTTGTGATGTGTCCCACTTCAATGTCCCTTGCCCATTTATCAGTTGGAGAATGGCTTGATTTTTTTGTACAATTGGTTTAGCTCTTTATAAATTTGAGTACTTAGACTTAGGCCTTTGTCAGAGGTTTTTGTTATGGAGATTGTTTCCCAATTGGTTGCTTCCCTTCTAATGTTGGTATCATTGGCTTTCTTTGTACAAAAACCTTTTAATTTGATGTAATCAAAATTGTTTATTTTACATTTTCTGGTTTTTTTTCCTAACTCTTGCTTGGTCTTAAAATCGTTCCTTTCCCAAAGATCTGACATACATACTATTCTGTGTTCACATAATTTACTTATAGCTTCCTTCTTTATATTCAAGTCATTTACCCATTCTGAGTTTATCTTGGTGAAGGGTGTGAGATATTGATCCAAACCTAATCTCTCCCATACTGTCTTCCAATTTTCACAGCAGTTTTTATCAAATAGTGGATTTTGGGCTCCAATATTTGGGCTTATCTCAGACTGTCTTGCTGAGGTCACTTATCCTAAGTCTATTCTACTGATCCTCCTTTCTGGCTCTTAGCCAGTACCATATTGTTTTGAAGACCACTGCTTTATAATATAGTTTGAGATCTGAGATTGCAAGGCCACCTTGCTTTACATTTTTTTCATTAATTTCCTGTATTTCCTTGATCTTTTGTTCTTCCAAATGAACTTTGTTATGGTTTTTTCTAATTCGGTAAAATTGTTTTTCGATAGTTCAATGGGTATGGCACTAAATAAGTAAATAAATTTGCGTATGATTGTCATTTTTATTATGTTAGCTCATCATGAGCAATCAATGTTTTTCCAATTGTTTAGATCTAGTTTTAATTGGGTGGAGAATATTTTGTAGTTGTGTTCGTATAGTTCCTGTCTTGGCAGATAGATTCTGAAGTATTTTATATTATCTAGGGTGATTTAAAATGGAATTTCTCCTTCTAATTCTTGCTGCTGAGATGTGTTGGAAATATATAGAAATGCTGATGATTTATGTAGGTTTATTTTGTATCCTGCAACTTTCCTAAAGTTGTTGATTATTTTGACTACCTTTTTAGTTAATTCTCTAGGACTCTTTAAGTAGACTATCATATCATCTGCAAAGAGTGATAGCTTAGTCTCCTCATTGCCTGTTTTAATACCTTCAATTTCTTTTTATTCTCTAATTGCTACTGCTAGTGTTTCTAGTACAATGTCAAATAATAGAGGTGATAATGGACATCCTTGTTTCACTCCTGATCTTATTGGGAAGGCTTCTAGTTTATCCTCATTGCAGAGGATGTTTATTGATGGGTTTAGATATATACCATTTATTGTTTTTAATTAAGGCCCTTCTATTCCCATGCTTTCTAGTGTTTTCAATAGGAATGAGTGTTGTATTTTGCCAAAGGCTTTTTCTGCCTCTATTGAGATAATTGTGTGATTTTTGTCATTTTTCTTGTTGATATGGTCAATTATGTGCATGGTTTTCCTAATATTGAACCATCCTTGCATTTCTGGTATGAATCCTACCTGGCCATAGTGAATAATCCTTGTGATGACTTGCTGGAGTCTTTTTGTGAGTATTCTATTTAAGATTTTTGCATCTATGTTCATTAAGGAGATTGGTCTATAGTTTTCTTTCTCTGTTTTTGGCCTGCCTGGCTTTGGAATCAGTACCATATTTGTGTCATAAAAGGAATTTGGTAGAACTCCTTCTTTGCTCATTCTGTCAAATAGTTTGTATAATATTGAGATTAGTTTTTCTTTGAATGTTTGATAGAATTCATTTGTGAATCCATCTGGACCTGGGGTTTTTTTCCTTAGGGAGTTCTTTGATTGCTTGTTCAATTTCTTTTTCTGAAATGGGGTTGTTTGGGTATTCTATTTCTTCCTCTGTTAGTCTAGGCAATTTATATTTTTGAAAATATTTATCCATATCACCTAGATTGCCATATTTATTGCCATATAATTGGGCATAATAATTTTTAATGATTGCCTTAATTTCCTCTTCTTTAGAGTTGAGGTCTCCCTTTTCATCTTGGATACTGTCAATTTGGTTTTCTTCTTTCCTTTTTTTAATTAGATTGACCAGTACTTTGTCTGTTTTATTTGTTTTTTCAGAGTACCAGCTTCTAGTCTTATTTATTAAATCAATAGTTCTTTGACTTTCAATTTTATTAATTTCTCCTTTGATTTTTAGGATCTCTAATTTGGTTTTCTTCTGGGGGTTTTTAATTTGTTCGCTTTCAAGTTTTTTTAATTTGCATGTCCAATTCATTAACTGCTGCCCTCCCTAATTTGTTAATATATGAACTCAAGGATATAAATTTCCCCCTGATTACTGCTTTGGCTGCATCCCATCTCATTCATTTTTCACCACACTTCTATAACCATCTGACTTTTCTAGAATACTATTTATTTTTTAAACTTTCTCATTTTGTAAAGATACCTCTATAGTTTTGCTATCTTTTTTTTTGTTCCTTGCAATTTGATTAATTTTGAAGTTATTTAGATGCCCAGCTGTTACATGCATATATAGTAAGGATTGAATTTTATACATTGTCTTGGGTACTATCAATCATACTGTAATTTTTCTGATAATCTCCTGTGTATTTTTTACTGTAGTTTTATCTAAAAATGGCATTGCTGCCCCACTTTTTGACTTCACCTAAAATATAACACATTTTGCTTCAGCCCATTATTTTATGTCTGAGAGAATTTTTGTTTTAGGTGTGTATATTTTTTTTTAAAAATAGCATATAGTAGGGGCAGTTAGGTGGCTCATTGGATTGAGAGTCAGCCCCAAAGGAAGTCCTGAATTCAAATATGACCTCAGATACTTTCTAGCTATGTGACCCTGGGCAAGTCACTTAACCCCTATTACCTAACCCTTACTACTCTTCTGCCTTGAAATCAATACATAGGATTGATTCTAAGACAGTAGGGTAAGGGATTTTTTTAAAAATTGTATATTGCTGTTATTTTTTCTAAATCTGATATCCTTTTCAATTTTATGAGTACATTTTTACTATTCATATTCATAGTGACAATTGTCATTTGTATATTCCCCCCATTATATCCTCTTATATATTTCCTCTTTCATCCCCATTCTTCATTTTCCTCTTTACAAACACAAAGGTGGCAAAAAAGAAGTTTTCTTATATACAGCTAACCATACTCTTTGCCTTCCTCCATTCACAGGTTATTACTCTTACTTTTAAATTATTAAATTAAAGTTATAATTTATAATAATATGTTATACATATTATTATATATAACAATATAGCAATAAATTAAATTATTACTCATCCATAGTCTCCTAATTGCTGATATGGAATGGCATCAACACTCAAAGTAGTAATATATGTTTATATTGTATAACGGGGGAAAATGGGATCTCTGTCTCCCTTGGTATCATGGTGATCATGCTCACAACAGTGAGGCTAGTCCCATTGGAATTAACTGGCCCCAAACGAGGCCTGTCCAGGGACCTATAGCTGCTTTTACGTCTCCTTTTGTGGATTTTTTCCCCTTTAACAGGTAAGCTTGCGGACTTGAAAGGTCAAGATGTCTGTGAACAGTGGGAGGGTAGCATCTGCTTGAATGGGTCAATTGCAACAGAAACAAAGAATAGGTAGGAAGCAAGGGGTAGCATTGACATCAGAGACAGGGACCATTAGGAGAAAGATTGAGCTTGACCATTTGATTGAATAATGCCAAAGCTAGGCACAAATGTAAAATGTCCAAGTTGTTATTTAAAAAAAAAAATTATTTATGTGCAACAGGATTTAATTACCAGCAACCCAAGTGATTGTGCTAGTAGTTATAAGTTAAGGTACTGGATTCTTTTCTAATTGCTCTGTTATTTTGTGCTATGACTCATCATGCATTGCATTTCTATTTTGTTCTTAGCAATAAACCACTTCTCCTTCACCTTAATGATATTGTACATTAAGCTTCATTTTTTTCTCTCTATTGAGGTAAATACTCAATACCTAGTATGTATACATGCATGTACTCATCCAACTTATACATTTATATTCTCTGATAAGAATTCTTGAGGAAGTGTTTTATATTCAGGTTTTAAAATGAACAAATGAACAAAGCCTAACACAGAATACACATTTAATAAATGCTTGTTGAATTGATTGAACCATACCTAAAAATAATGTCCTCCAAAACATACTCATGAAATGGTCAACATGACTTTGCTTATAGATCTCTTAGAAAAAAATCCTTTTGAATAATATCCTTGACCAGCAGTCATTGAGCTTTTGAAGAAACTAATAACTAGGGATTCACCACTGTGGGTAATATATAATTTATTTCCAATTTAATATTATTCCCAATAACAGAGAATTTCTAATGTCGATTTTGTATGGCTCCAATTGGCAGGAAGTTCCTGGATATCAAGGCAAAATTTTCCTCTTTGTATCTTCCACCCATTTCTTCTAAGTCTATTTTCTGGGACAGGAGAAAACATGTCTAATCCATCTTCCACAAGACAAATATTTGAAGAGAAGTATCTGTACTCCTGCCCACCAATCCTCGTAGAACATAAAATCAAACCCTTCCCCATCTCAGTTGTCCACGTCTAGACTCCCTCTCTCCAGGTTATCAGAATCCATCCTAGAATGTGGCACCAAGAATTCAGCACAATACTCCAAGTGTGGTCCAACTGAGGCAGAGCAAAACTGAACTGTCTCATTCCTATAAACCATGTTGTCTCTTTTAATGAATGAAGCATAAGATTGCATTAACTTTCTTGGCCACTCTATCTCACTTCTATTGAATGGCCAGTCCACTGATTATCTTTTATTTACTGTTTTGAAGAAATAAGACTATTTCATGTCACTTTGTGACAAACTAAGCCACACCTTGTGCATCCCATTTCTCCAGTATTTCCCCAAGGTGTCTTTGTGACCTGGAAAGAGTGTGCAATGCTGGGTTGGCACCAAGGCCCCTAGACTTTAGCAAATTGCATTTGAAGGAACAGCTTGTGATTCATCTTTCTCTGGGAAGGTTGCCAAGTAACAGGGAGCACAGTAACACAGTAAGGTTAGTGATGCCAAGCAAATGGACTTCACGAGGTCATTTGTAAACTTTGATTATAGGGGGCATAACTAGGATTTCAGAAATGGGTCAGTGAGGACTGCCTGAAGAGGAAATGATATTGTGAGCACTAGGAAGCCATGACTTGCCTAGTACACACACACACAGACACACACACACACACACACACAGACACACACACACACATGGGATTTTATCTCATTAACTATTTCAGCAATTGGACTAAACTCCATATAGGCTGAGCTATAAAACAACCACTAGAAGTGGTATGGTTATAATATAGTGGATCTTGTTAGAGCATTGCTAGTGCCTCCGTCTATCCATCAGTAAGTCAGTCAATAATCATTTTAAGTGCCTTCTATATAGAAAGCACTTGGTAAGTGCAGTGGGAAGAAAAAGATATATAGAATAAATTGGAGCTAATCAATAGAGGGAAGATTCTAGCACTAAGTGGGATCTGATTTTAGCTGGAGCTAGGAAAAAGAAGCTAGAAGGCAGAGATGAAGGAGAATATTCTGGGCATGGGGAATAGTCAGGGGAAATGGACTGCATTTCTGTGGGAGGAACCACAAGGAAGCTAGTGTCACTGTTTTTCAGATTATTATGTGGGGAATAAAATATAAGAAGATTGGAAAGGTGTGGGGAAGAGTTAAGAATGGCTTTGAATGCCAAATAGATTCTATATTTAATCTTGGGGTGGATAGGGAGCCACTGAAGTTTACTGAATAGGACTGACATGATCAGATATGTATTTTAAGATAATTAGTTTGAAAGTTGAGTGGAGAATGGACTAGAATGGGGAGAAAACTCATGGCAGGGAAACAAATCACAGGAGGCTATTACAATAGTCTAAAATCTGATAAGAGAGAAATCATGAAATGTCTAGAGATGAAAGTATCTTTTCTGTGTTTTTCCTGGGTTTCATATGTTTGATAAGAAAAAAATCTCCATGGTTCTATAATTGAAAACCTAGTTGAGCATAAAAACCTTCAGGCATATGACACTCAACATCCCTTTGAAAGGATAATTCATATCCTTCTCATGTCATAAGAAGTCAAAAGAAATGAAGTATTTAAAAATAAAAAACATGCATAATGAGAGATTTTTTTTGCTTCATTCCAAGCAATGAGTATGTGTATAAGGAAGCAAATGAGTAGCATAATGTTAGGAAATCATAATTTTAGTTTTCTTGGATTATAAAGAGCCTAAGAAGTAATAGAGTCCAATTTCCCTCTGAGGAATTCTGTCTGTGGTATCCTTAATGGATAATCCCATAAATAAGAGCTTACTCATTGCTTCTCATGTCCACCTCTTTCACTGATATGGACACCTTTGGCATAATTTTGATTAAAAAACAAAGGTACGAAGGTGAACATGATTGTCAAAACATATGGCTAGATTTTTCTGTGACTTCTTACAGCTACAAATGGAAGGGGCTTAGGAATTTCTTTTTTTGTCCAGACCTGTAATTTCAGTTAATGTAGATAATTCCTGTTAAGGAAACTACCAGTGAAGATGGACAAATGTTCTATAATTTACGATGCCAAATGGTTGCCTGGGACAATGAAAAATTAAATGATTTACCAAGGGTCAGATAACCAGTTTATTTGTCTGGATAGAGTAGAAAGAATACTGAGTATAAAGACAGAACCTAGGTTTAAATTTTTCTTTTGATGCTTACTGCTTTAGTGATCTTGGACACGTCATGGAAACAACCTTTTAACTTGTTTCCTTCTGTGTGTGTTGGTGGAGGAGAGAGGTCGAATTAGGTTAGAAGGACATCCCTTCTAATTCAGTCCTAGAGTTTGAGCCCAGGTCTTCTTGCCTCTGAGATCAATTGTCTATCTATAATGCTCTATGCCACATTGGCTCTCAGTTAGAGTATTTGTACTTTGTTTTATATTTTCTCTTCCTATTGAATGGGCATATAATCAACCAATACTTGGCAAATTGAATGGTATGGGTAAAAGTTAACTTGAGTTACTTTTTGGATTTTAAGTACTTGCTTAAATACTCCATACTTGCTGTTCTATAGATACAAAGTGACATATATTAATCAGTATTGCTGACCATTCACCCAAAATCCAACTAATAGTCTCTGGGAGACAAAGTAACCCACATGGTAGTTTCAACCCCAAACTGCTTTCTAGTTCTAAGCAACCTCAAATGCTAGTGCAAAAACTGTTTTATACTTAAAAGGAAAAAGGAATATTTCTCCACTGTCCATAAATAGACCTAAATTGTATGGCTACTTCACTCTTCAAGGGATCCTAAAAAAGCAGTGTTGTTACTCAAGTCCCAAACTCCCTCAGCACCCTGCATTAGGTGGTAGTACACTAACCACTAGCTTTTATGGTGGGGAACAGTTCAGCATGGTTACTGGGACCCAGGCAAGTATCATCATATCCCTGTGACAACTTTCCCCCTGAACAGTGGCATATGTGGCTGCTGTATACCATTGTAGCATCTTAAGTGGAAAAATGATGCGCAGGGGATTCAGGGATAGTCACAACCAGTCAGTGTGGTCATCAAACCATGGCAAAAAACCAAGCTTCCTCCATATCCCAGAGGAGGTGGGCAAACATTGGGTTCATTATGTTATTTTGTGGAGTATGGGCAAACTCTAGGAAGTAGACATAGGAAGTTTGGCACCATGAGCCTCAGTTCTCTTGTGGAACGCACTTTATCAGATTCTTAGCTCCAATTTATTAGGAAATTCCTGCCTAGTCTCAGGGCATCCCATCCTATTGCTTCCTATTTTGCCTCTCCTCTAACTCAGGACGTCTCTTGATTTTACAAAGATCTCCTTCTATCCTATAGGCAAAGCATGGTAATCCTAGTCTTATCTCACTCCATGTGAGACAGCATATTCACACCAGTGTTAGCAGTCTTCCATTTGTCTAGTACTTTTGCCTTGAATGACTTGCTTTGCAGACAGCAATCTGGTCTGGCTGAAAGTGCCAAGAGGGGATCAACTGACAAGGCAGCCAGAATCTTTTGCCAACTGATTAACTGACCAATGTTTGCTAACATTCCATGCTGCAGTCCAGGCTTCCTAGTACAGCTTCTTCAGTTGTGTATTCTTCATATCAGACATGATGAGACACCTCTCTAAGTTTTATAACAAATTATGACTATTATCCATAGCCTCAAATATGGAAACCCTAATGGTAGAAAGCAGGCAAAAACTTTTCTGGGTCAAATAAAAAAGCATAGGTGGGCTACTACCTAGGGGGAGAATTTGGGAAGATTCTCCTAATGGTTTTCAAATTAGATATCCCCAGAAATTATGAAATCAATTCCCTTGGAAATCAAAATCATCAATGATCTCTCCCAAAGGAGTGGTTCCTTAGGATTTCAGGACAGACTTAGTCACAATGTGAAAGCAATGTTCATCTGGGGAAATCATTCACCATTTAATACTTATTTGAAAACACTCTCTTCCCCCATACAGTAATCTTGTTTTCTGAACATAGTGACCAAAATCTATGGCTATGCAATTCAATTATCTTTCATTTGAGTTTTTACAATAGATTCCTGATTAGTTAGTACCCCAGTCCCAAGCGTGTTCTCTTTCTAGGGTCTACAGAACTTCCAAATTAATATCTGTAACCTACAGTTCTGCCGTATCATTTCCCTGTTCAATAAAAATAAGTGGCTCCTCACTTCCTCTAGGACCAAATATAAAGCTCTCTTGTTTATCATTTAAAGTCTTTCACAACCTGATCCCAACCCACATTTCCAGAATGATTTTGTTTTACTCTTATTACATTATTTTATGTATCCAACCTGCTTTCTTTTAGGTCAGTGCACACAATATTCCATTTTTCTTCTGTAAGACACCTAAAGCTGATTCCTTAGTCAGACAAGACACAAAGAAAGTATAATTATGGCTTCAGTATGCCATTCATGATAATTCCAAAAGTCTGTTGTCAATGTCAATAGAGTCAGTTTGCTAAAAGAGAAGTGTCTAATTCAAAGTATGAAACTAGGATTAAAGTGGGATTACATGAAAACTGTAAGGAACAGCTATTGTAATAATAGTAATTAATAATTTTGTTATAATAATAGGTAATATTTATATAGCACCTTAAAGTTTGCAAAATGTTGTATGTATATTATCTCTATAGACCCAATGAATCCCACCCATACCATATCAGTAAAAATCTTATTCTTAGCTTCAAAAAATCAATTTCATAAGTAGGGAGGAATTAGAGAATATAGTTAGAGGGAAATTTTTCCTGAAAACAGCTCTGGGATTTAAGTGATAATAGCCTTGCTATGAACTGTCCTGGTCAGCTGACATCCAGAGAATTATGTTCAATTCTGAGTGTACCATTTTGGGAAGGATTTTGATAAACTAGAAAATGCCCCAAAGAGAGAATTAGAATTATAACAGGTTTTGAAATTAGTTGAAGACACTCAGAATGCTTATCCTATCAGAGAAAAGATGTAAAAGTTGGGGAGGGGGATAGCTATTTTCAAGTATCTGATGGGTTGTCATGATGCAAAAAGGATTAGACTTGGTCTGTTTGGCCTAGATATAGTCATGGGCAGAAGTTGTAACCTGATAAATTTAAGCTTAATGGGAAAAGCTTAAGGGAAACCTCCAAGCAGTAGAAACTATTTCCAAAATGGAATGGGTTGTCTCAGGTGGTGGTAGACTCCCTTTCACTATATGTCATCAATCAAAGGCACAATACGTTGTAAGAGACATTCTTTTTCAGGCAAAGGTTAGACTAAATGTTCTTGGAAGGTCCTTTGGACTCTGAAATTCTATTGCTCTGTAATTTGCAGTCATTCCAAGATATATCAAACTATCTAAATAGATATTCTACGATTGTTAACTATTTTCTTCCCCATACTAGCATTTGCAAGTATATAATTCATTTGCAACCACACCATGGGATTTAGCAATCAGGATGCAAATAATTCTCTGAACTTCTCAAAATTTCAGTGTCTGTACAAATCTCCCAATGCAAAAGTCAATAAAGATATCCAAATCACCAATAGGGGATCCTCATATTCCCTGATTTAACAGTTCATGTCATATGCATTCAGAAATCACCAAAGTTCACATCTAATAAGATATTAACTACCCATGCAGAGTTGGAACTTTCTCCCATTAATGACATTCCCAAATGCCATTGATAGCTTAAAGTAATATAGCAAAGAACATTTTTAAAAGGTCATGAAATGAAAGTATTTTAACATATTCTTTAAAAAAAAATCCTTACCTTCCATTCTAGTATCAATACTATATATTGGTTCCAAGGCAGAGTGATAAGGGCTAGGCAATAGGGGTTAAGTGACTTGCCCAGGGTCACACAGCTGGAAAGTGCCAAACACCAGATTTGAACTCAGGAACTCCCGTCTCTGGGCCTGACTCTCAATCCACTGAGGTACCCAGCTATCCCCTTTTAACATATTCTAATGCTGATGTAGAGCTGCCAACCTGAAAACACACACACACACACACACACACACACACACACACACACACAAATTCACAACTTTAGTTTTCCTGAAAGGAGAATGAGAAATATATGATGTGACTGTAGTACATTAACAAAAAATCATTTACCAAAAGTCTTATGAAAGATATCATCAAAGAAATATCAATCAAAAAGCATTTATTTATCACCTACTATATGCCAGGCAAAAGGCAAAAAAAGTTCCTACTTTCAAACAGTCTTCAGTTTATGAGAAGAAAGCCTACAACTATATACAACTGTATACAAACAAAGTAGACTGTATACAGATAAGTTAGAGGTGAGCAACAAAGAGAAAGCACTATGTGACAAGGAAATCACTTTTAAAAGACTGATATATATTAATTTAAGGTCGCCAAGGAATTCAGCTATGTAATTCCTTAATGAAAACTCAAGTCAGCCGTCAACCTTTTATGGAGTTTTAATTACAAACAGGAGGAAGAAAGGAATTAGAGATAGAGAGATAGAGGGAGAGAGAAAGGGGAGAGAAGGGAATAGGGCTTAAATACCCCTTCTGTTTAGGCTGGGCCAAAAGGCCCAAGCCCTTAGATAGCTGGGCAATGAAAGGAGATCAGTCCCTATTACTCACGTGACCAAAAATGGAGAAACAGTCTCCAGGGCCCCCACCTTCAGCTTCCTTCAGCGCAAGCTTCTCAGAGCACACCGCAACCACTCCGACAAACTCCTCCACCACCTCCTCGCGTCTTCAGACCCCCCCTATCCTTAAGCAAACCATCCAAGTTCCCTCCCCTCAGTCCTCACATCTACCAATCACCTGTCCATCAATTTCCCTGTGCCAATGGAGGCTCTAGCTTAACCCAGGACCGCCCAGAGGTCTCTGGCTTTGCACATGTCTGTTGAAGGTCATATTTTCAAATAATTAAATCTTTGATCCTTTGCTACAGCCCTTTCTAAATCCTGTTAACCTGAGTAGGGTAGAGATTGATTCCAAGTATCTCCATTGTATCAATTCTAAAATCAATCATGACTCAAAGAAATTCCTGTTCTATGCTTAAGCATAGGTCAAAGTCCTTTCCATTGTTCAACAAAAGGTTTCTGTCCTAAAGTAATCTTAAGAAGGGAGGAGAAGGAACCTCCCATGCCAATGGGGTTCACATTCCAATAGTCAAGACCCACTATCAATAGGAAATTTTTCAAGTATGAAATTTCCCAATGGTGAAATTTCCAACATTTATAAGTCTAAGAAATTTTGAGGTTTACAACTAGCAACATTAAGGGAGAACCAATGAAGGCTTTTTGTTGATGGTGAGGTTTTAGCTGGGATTAAGAAGTCAGGAAGGCAAAAATGAGGAGGGAGAGGATTCTAGGCATGGGGGAGAGGTGATAAAAGTCCATAAGAGTCAGGAGATAGAATTATTTGCTTGGCAAAGAGCAAAGAGGTTAGTGTTGCAAAATTGCTGAGCAAATAGGGAAGAATAAAGTATAAGAAGACCAAAAAGGTAGAAGGGTTATGCTTATGAGAGGATTTAAAAGACAAAGTGGTTTTATATTTGATTGTGAAAGTGACGGAGTCACTGGAATTCAGTGAGGGAGAGGGTGACAGTCAGATTTCAGTGCTAGAAAGATCATTTTGACCACTGAGTGAAGTACAGATGCCATAAGGAGAAATTTATGACAGGGAGACCAAACATCAGGCTATTAGTCCAGGTGAGGTGATAAGACTGTATAAGACTGGTGGGAAAGTCAAAGATTGATGTTAGAAAGGTAGAACCAAAAGCCCTGGACAACAGATTGCATATGGAGTGCTAAGGGATGAGAGAGATTGGGGAGCCATGGATGATACCTATGTTGTGTTCCTGGGTGTTTGGGAGAATGATGATACTTCTGATAGTAATTGGGAAGTTTGGAAGAGAAAAGGGTTTTGAAGAAAAAAGAATCCCCTTTTGGAGTTGAATATAAGATCTCTATCAGAGATCCAATTCAAAATTTGAAATAGACATTTGAATATTTGAAACTGAAAGTTAGCAAAGAGGTTGTCTATGTTTGGGTGCGTAGATCTGAAAATCATTGGTGTAGGGTAACTGGTAGATATGGATTGAGTAAATCACAAAGTTATCAGAGATGGTGGTACAGACTGAATTTGAAAGTAGCAACAGAGAAAAAGAGGAGTATTGCAACTCCCTCACCTTGATCAATAAATTGAGGGGTGAATGAGTGAGAGTGCAGTTAGTAACTGAAAGGGTTTCCAAGCTAGGTGACTCAATGGCTAAAGACCTAAACTCAGAGACAAGGCAATCCTGGGTTCAAATATGCTCTCCTACACTTTGTAGCTGTGTAACCTTGGACAAGTCACAGTCCCAATTGCCTAGCCCTTACTGCTTTTCTGCTTTGGATCAATTCTAAGAAAGAAGGTAAGGGCTTTAAAAAAAAAGATGAAAGCAAGTTCATTATCTAAGAAGCAGGTATCTGAGGGAGCATAGTTCAAAAATGGGTATCTGCAAAATGAGTGAGACTTGGCAGGATGTGGGGGAGAGGGGAAGGAGCAGGAGCGCATTAAAGGGGTTGAGAATAAAAATGAACAATAAGGGAATGGGAATCAGGTTGCAGTAATGATAGTCAGTGATTAAGAACCATTGGAATGATGAGGGTATGGCCAAGGGGGAGTTTGTTAATCATTGAGAAATGAATTCATTTCGGTTCTTAACAACCCTAAGGATTCAGCCTTTGAGTGGAGTCCCTTCAGCTCTTAGGTTTCAGTGTATAGTAGGGAGAGGAAGGAAGTGAAGGGTGTGCACTGAGGCAGGTTCTGGTGAGGAGACTAGGAGAGGAATAAAATGAAATAGCATTTCTCTCCTTTCTTTTTGCAAGCAATCCAGGCTAGGTCAGGAGTATGCCAGAAGGAGCATCATGGTATATAGCATCTGGCTCCTTCTCCTGGCCCCATCATGCAGCGACAGAGAAGAATTTCAGATAGACAGCCCATGGGCTTGGCCATAAGCTACACAAGGACAAGAGACCTAGAAAAAGGTCATTAGATGACTGGATGAGCTTCCAGAGGAAGACTTATAGCAATAACTGGATGTAAATCACACCAGATGAGCAAAAATGGTTGTGTTTGCACGATTCCAGGCAGTAGAAAAATTGAAGAGATCACAGACAGTAAATCATACTAAATCTCAATTTGAATCCCGTTGTCAAATTAAGATAGTTGTTTTGGGGAATAGAACTCAGACATTGTACAAACCAAGCTGTAACTTAGTATTTTCCTAGACCCAAGTCATATTTTCCCACTTTGAGCTTGAGGAATTCTATTCCATCTCTGAACTCAGGGAGGTGAGAGAAGACTAATTGTCTTCATTCTTCATCTTCATGCTCTGCTTGTTTTCATGTTTAATCCTCTTTGGGGACCAAAAGCTGAAAGGCTTGGACTTTTAACTCCAGCTTTATGAACTCTAAACTGGATTTCTGTTGTGCCTCATAGAAGAAGGGAATATTTGTTTCATGCAGTTGCTTAATTCTCCATAGCCCACTTATGTTATGCTGAAAGTTTTTAAAAACACTTCTAAAAATGGATATCTCTAACTCTGATCCTGTCATATACAGTGGGAAAAGGACTGGATTTAAAATCAGAAAACCTTTGACCTTTAATCATAACTCTTCTGCATACTATGGGTGTGACCTTGGACTGTTCAATTAACTTCTCTAGTCTCAGTTTCCTTATCTGTAAAATGAGCTGATTATACCAGAGATCTCTAAGCTCTAAGTCAATATTTCTATTATCTTGTCCCCCCCATCCCAAGACTTTTCACCTTTAAGAGAACCCATAATTATACATTCTAGATAGTCTCCATCCTTATAACTAGATAAATTAATCCAGTATGTGATCTTAAGGAATTGAAAAACAACTCTGAATTCCCTTGTGCATGATTGAATTTGTTGAAAACACTCCTAGTATTATACATACAGAAGAAATATGAAAAGATACATGTGCACTTACTTCACTAGCTGTACCGCCCCCCTCCCAATCTTAGCTCTCTGCCCCAGTTTCTGAGAGAGGAAGCAACTAAGTTCTGATAAATTGTCCCACTCAAAATCTAATAACTCAAGAGATCTAAATTCAGGAAGGAAAATGAAATTGAATACCATATACACCAAAATAGTTATTGCATCACCTTTTTTAAAGTAATATAGAACTAAGACAAAGTAGATAGAAATGGACTGTATGAATATGGAATGGAATGGATAAACAACTTGTGGCATATAAATATGCTTATTTATATGCATTTTGTCTCCAGCATTAGAATACAGCTAGGTTACAATTTAAATAATGAATCCTATAATGTAGTTTTATGCATTCAAATTCACACTACTCAAAGTTAAAATTATATAAAATAGGTTAATTGGTTGTATGCATTCCTTCAGGGCATGGACTGTTTTTGTCTTTTCTTTTATGTCCAGTGATTAGCACAGTGCCTGGCACATATCAAGTACTTATTAAATATTCATTTATTCATTCATTAATTCATTGATGTATTAAAAATAACTGTAAGCAACAATAAGGAGGAAGAATGCATATGATCATGAGAAGACTTAAATGCACTAAGGCAAAATGAAGAACCAGGGAAAAAATCGACCTCTAGTGAATCTAATAAAAAATGGAATGACAATATCAAAATAATCATAATTGAATGATGTGAAATTATAATGACCAAGTTTGGTCTCCAACCAAAATATATGACAATGTACCTCTCTCATTTCTTTCAAAGGTGGAGAGCTTTGAATATGGAATTCTGCATAAAAGGTTAAACTTGATTGATGAATTGGTTAGTTTTTTTTTTCTTTTGTTATTAAGGGATGGCTTTCTTAGAAATGAGTGATCAGGCACATGTAAGGAAATATATATGATACAGAATCAAAACATATCAATGAAAAGGGGAAAAAAAAGAAAATGGAGCTGAATTCTTACAAATGAACCAAATCTAGAAGAGAGCTATGTGAACCAGTGATTGAGAACTAGGTCTAGAGCTAGGAAATCCTGGGTTCAAATCTAGTCTCAGACACTACTGAGGACATTTCTCATATCACCTGACCCTCTGCCCATCCCCTGTCTGGTGTAAGGCAGGGGGCTCACATGAGACATGAGAGGTACAGTTTGGGCACTTGGTCTCTAACGTCTCTAAAAGGTTCATCCTTACTGGCCTAGCCTTTACCACTCTTCTGCCTTGGAACCAATACACAATGTAGATTATAAGACCAAAGTTAAGGGTTCAAAAAAATTAATCAAACTAGAGGAAGCAGAACTTGGATAGCTTTAGAATAAACTATTCATAAACAAACTAAAAGATAGATGAGGAGCTTTATAAAATTTCTTTGGTATCAGAGGCTATATCTACATCTTTAAAGAGATTTAGATATAGATAGATATAGGATATATTATTCAGTCATTCTAGCTGTTTCTGTTTTTGTATCCCTGCCACACCTTCTAGAGAAAAGGCTCAATATTACCAAGTTATATCATTTTAGTTAATGATGTGAATATTGGGAAATTTCAAATGAAACATTAGAAGAGATTAAAGATTAAAGGTAAAATCTACTCCTCTTTCAGGGAGACTAATAGTCACCCTCAACAAATTTAGGAAATTTCATATTGTAATAATAGCATTTGTATTGTATTGTAATAATAGCATTTACAAAATGTATAGCTAGCCCTGGCGTGTATCCTACATGAAATAAATGAATATTCAATTTGCAGTGAGCATAAGGGCATCAGAGGAAAACCTGAGATTCCTTAATGGGTTTTTCCATGTCTCAGCTGATTGACTGTTGAGAACAGAAAGAACAGTTCATTCTTGGTATCTTGAGCACTGCTATTTAGTCATTTGTGACATCTATAGGTCATACATCTATTTTCCCATCTGACTAAAACCATACTTGCATAAAGCTAGATTTTCTTTTTCATGCTATAAATTTGAAGGATAGCTTCTCATTTTTCATTCTGAAATATAAATCAGCTTTATTATTTTATGGTAGCATATCCATTTATAGATTATAAGTAAATGCTACTAAAAGCAGCTCTGGGTTTTATTCTGTTCTTTGCAGTCAAAAGCCTGTTCACCAAAGTCTGTATCCTGTCTCTATATGTAGAAAGGCAAACAATATAACTAGTGCTATTCCAGGGAAGATGCTCAGAATTGCCATTCCTGGTTCTAGTGAGCCATGTTGGAGAACCAGGTTTTTGTCACAAAAAAATCTAGAATGAAAAGAGTTTTGAGGCAAAGAGAGTGATTGACAGTATCAATGACTGCAGAGGCAAAAAAAATAAGGTCTCAGAAAAGGTCATTAGATTTTTCAATTAAAAGATCTTTGGCAACCATGGAGAGGGCAGATTTAGTTGAGTGATGAGACTGGATTCCAGACAACCAAGAGTTAAGAAAAGACTGGGTGGTAAAAAATTGGAGGCGTCAATTGTAGATACCCTCAAGAAGTTTAGCCACAAAAGGAAGAAATTTATGGGATGATAGCTAGCTGAAAAGGGTAGCATAGGTGGGTGATTTTTAAGTATTGTGGAGCTTTTAGTATGGTATGTTTGTAAGCAGTAGAGAATGAGTTAGTAGACTGGGAGAGATTGAAGACTCAAGACAAAAAGAATGATGGAAAGTAATCTTCAGGAGAATGTGGTATAGAATGGGATAATTTGTGCATGAAGAGGAGTTTGCTTAATTCGAAGTAAGGAAGACAGGACAACAGAGTTCTCCAGTAATGGCCTCAATTAAAAAAATGATTTTATTTTTATTATGCAAAACACACTTCCATATCAGTCACTGTCATAAAATTACATATAAAACCATAAATATACTGATGTGAAAGACAGTATGCTTTGATCTACATATGTCTGACTTGAACAATTCTTTTCCTGGAGGTGGATAGCATTCTCTGTCATAAATCTTTCAACATTGTCCCAGATCATTTCATTTCTAAGAGTAGCCAGTTTTTCATATTTGATCATCATACAATATTTCTCTTACTGTGTACAATGCTCTCCCAGTTCTGCTTATTTTGTTTTATCAGTTCATGCTGGTCTTTCCAGCTCTTTTTGAAATCATCTTCCTTATCATTTCTTATAGCACAATATTATTCTTTCACCAATATATATTACAATTTGCTCAGCCATTCTCCAACTGATGGACATCCTCTCAATTCCCAATTCTTTGCCACTACCAAAAGAACTGCTATAAATATTTTTGTGCCAGTAAGTCCTTTCCTCTTTTTTCATTATCTCTTTGGTATACAGACCCAGTAGTAGTCATAGAAGGTCAAAGGGTATGCATATAGCTCTTTGAGCATACTTCCAAATTGCCCTCTGGAATGGTTGGATCAGCTCACAACTCCACCAACAATTCATTAGTGTCCCGATTTTGCCACCTACCCTCCAACATTTATCACTTTCCTATACTGTGTTAAATTTAAATTGTGGTTGGTCTCTGATTAATTAGGTGGTCACTAGGGATTTAATTTCTAAATCCCAAAATGAATTACTAAAGTAAATGGAATTTATGGTAGTTTATTTACAATATTTACAATAGAAGGAAGATATTAAGGAATGAGAGAGAGAAAAAAAAAACTCTGGCTTCTTCTGATATCAGTTAGAATTTCTAAGCCCCAGCCAGGGGAAAGAGTCTCAAGAAAATGGACCTTACCTTGAAGCTTCATGCCTCCAGAAAGGAGGGGTCACTAAGTCAGCTTTTCACTCAGCACCTATGACAGTCTTTAAGAAGTCTGGGTATCAATCTTCCAGTTACTCCTCTGTCCTTCACTTCAAGCCTGGGGGTTTCCCTCTTCAGTTGTTTTTTTGTCTACTTAAAGACCTGTTTATCTTATGTCATCTCCTCTAAATTTTCACATCTACCAATCACAGCAGATGCTTTTTTCCAGGACTGCCCACTCTTTAGTTCTCACCTTCTTTGGTTAGATTTTATCTTTTGGGGTTACTTAAATTCTTTTTTGTTAAGTACACCTTTTGTAGTTACTTAACACCTTTTTTTAGTTAAAATCTAAAAATAGATTGTAGCTTTCAATTCTAGCTTCACTATAAAGGAAGAGCTAAGTACCTTCATTGTTACAAAGAGAAGATAGCTAAATCCAATCTTCACAACTGCCATATTGGCCAACCTAATAGGTACGAGGTGGTACCTCAGCATTGTTTTAATTTGCATTTCTGATTAAGAGTGATTTAGAACAATTTTTCAGATGATTATTGATGACTGTTATAAGGAGTTTTATTAGGTTCATTTATGTTGTTAGAAGCAGAAGTTTCTAGGTTAGAGAAGGTTAAGTAATATATCACTCAGGCTCTTTGTTAGAAGAATTTCTTAAAAGTTCATTATAATTTAAGGTTCTTCATTTAGATAGGTTAGTTTAGATTGAGAAATATTATTTAAGCTAATTGAGGATACTTTAAGGAGGTATACTCTGTAGACAAGAAGAAGCTTCAAAGAAAGCAGCCAATTTTATTTTTAAAACCCCTAGGATATCCAATGTGGGTTTTATTTAGAGATTTTTGGACTAAGATCAAGAGATTTTCTATCCTATTCCTAACTCCGAGTTTCTATCTTTTTTTCCCTCTCCCTTTCTCTTCCCATAGAAGAAAATAAATAAGGGTTGTATTAAACTACTTCTGGCCTTCTATCCACCACCTGCAAATAGTTCAACCCTGATAGTTTTAGTTTACTATAACAGCTTCACATTACCAATTATCTACCTATTATCAATATATTATCAGTTTAATTATAGTCATAACAGCTTGGGTTTCAACATATCGCCTATTATTTGGCTCTGACAGCTTGGTAAGCCATAGGATTTTGAACCTAGAGTCAGTGATAGGACAAAAACAAATAAGAACCATGGTATTTAAGACTATGCCTAACTGATACATGAGGAGATGGTGCCATCTTATCTCCAATAATTTCCTGTATCAAAAACATCACTTTGATTTCTTCATCTGAAAATTACTCATTCAGATCCTTTGACCATTTGTCAATTGGGGAATGGCTTGAATTCTTATAAATTCAATTTGGTTCTGTATATATTTAAGAAATTAGGCCTTTATCAGAGAAATTTGTTATAAAATTTTTCCCATTTGTTGTGTCCCTTTTAAATCTTGTTTATGTTAGTTTTGTTTGTACAAAAGCTTTTTAAGTTCCTATAATAACAATTATTCATTTTACATCTTATAATATTCTCTGTCTCTTGTTTGATCATAAATTCTTCTTCTAAGATCTGCCAGGTAAACTAACCTGCATTCTCCTAACTTAGTTATGATGTCACTCTTTATATCTAAATAATATATCTATTTTGGCCTTATCTTGGCATAGGAAGTGAGATATTGTTCTATACCTAGCTTCTGCCATATTGTTTTCCAATTTTTCCAGCAGTTTTTATTAAATAGTGAGTTCTTATTCCAAAATCTGGGATCTTTGGGATTACAAACACTAAATTGCTAAGGTCAGTTTTACCCCTTAATATTGTGTATAAATAATTGGGAGAATAGAAAAACTTTGAGTTTTCAGGAATAAGACTCACCAGAGAAACAAAAGAGAGGATAAATCATTGGGAATTTAAATAAATACACGAGAGTGAAAGGCAATTAGGGAGAAGAGAGGTTTAAAAGTATTACCTCGCCCCATTGAGAACCCAGTTAATATTATATAACATAAATTTGTAGTGGACCCAGTGAGCACATTTTCATGATTTTCTCCATTTTTGTCCAGTAGCACTAGAGTATAAGCAAAGGCAATAGATGATTGAAGTAATCCAGAACTGAGATTTGAAAGAAAAACATCAAAAATAAGAAAAGGGGACAAAGGAACTCAAGGGAAGACGATAGTGCAGAGTTGAACTGGTTCACCACAGGGGCAAAATAGGTAAGGAAGGGGAATGTAGCTAATTCATGGATTATAGCCCAGGAAAGAACTAAGAATTTTGAGGGACTGGAGGCTATTGGCAATTTCTGAATATATCTCCACTATAATAATAGCTATCATTGGATATACTTGGTAACAATGAAAACCAGTTTAACACAATTGACTGACAAACATACCTTTCTGACAGCATATGTAATATTCAGAATTTGTAGTATTTCATGTTGTATGAATTTTATGAGACCAAGATTGTTTATTGCAATTCAATTTCAATTGTCATTTACTGTTACTTTTATTTCCATTTTTGTAACCATTGCTCCTGTATACTTCATTTTTTTCATATTTATCATTTCTTAAACCACAATATCTTAGTTCATCCATACTGCCCAATTTGTTCAGACATTTCTTATATTTTTTCAACTAACATATTTCTGAGGTATGAATGCCTCCCAACTCCATACATCTTAAATCCTCAAACAGGAGGGAGATTCCAATCTTATTTGAAATAAATTCAGTTTTGTTTGGCTTAAATCTGTCTGCATTAGACAATTTTGGAAATAACAGAATATGTCAGGAAGAGTAGAATCTTTTTATTACAATAATTTTTTCATATTACATATATAATCATACAAAATATATAATCAATAAAATTTTTCGAAATTTGTTTTCTGACATTTTTCAATCCATGTTCCCTCTCTCCCTTTCATCCCTCCCCCCCTTCCTAAGAAGACAAATAATAGGATATAGGTTGTACATATGTTATCATATAATACATATTTTCATGTTTGTCATGTTGTAAAAGAAGATATTTATTGCTTTCTCTAGAGAAAAATTCAAGGAAGAAAAAAAGTAATGAATGGTATGTTTCAATTTGCATTCAGACTCCATTTGTCTTTTCTATGGTGGTGGATATTCCTTTTCTGGTCACGAGTCTTTTGGAGTTATCCTGGATCCTTGGCTTGTTAACAATAATTGTCATTCAGCATAGATCATCAAACATTATTGTTTCTGTGTACAACATTCTCCTGGTTCTGCTCACTTCACCCTGCATCACTTCATTTAAGTCTTTTCAGGTTTTGTTTTCTTTTTTGGGATCATCTTGCTTATCATTTTTTTGGCACAATAGTATTCCACCATGAACATAAGCCACAATTTGTTCTTCCATTTTCCTCTTGATGAACATCGTTTTAATTTTCAATTGTTTACCACCACAAAAAGAACTGCTGTAAACATTTTGCACAACTAGATTCTTTCCCTTTATGATCACTTTGGGATACAGACCTAGTAGTGGTATAACTGAGGCAAAGGAACAGAAGCTACAATTCACAGCTCTACCAGTAGTGTATTAGTGCCTGATTTTTCTACATTCCCTCCAACATTTGTCATTTTCCTTTTATGTCATGTTAGCTAGACTGATGAGTGTGTCAACATGAAAATCTAGAGATCCCCAGTTTATTTATTTTGAGTGTAGAAACCCCAGGTTTTGACCTTGTCACTGGGAGAGGTTTCCCCCTGAGGGAAGGTTCCTCTTCACCAGACAATGAACATCCTGGTAGTTTGGGTGGGAACAGTTAATCCCATCCAATATTAAGCATCCCTTTTATCCCAAATGATCTCTCCCACTAGGCTAAGGTCCATTACCAAGGTGGTCCTTCCCTTTTGTGTCCATTGTGGGGCAACAGCCCCTCACTGTTATTCCTGTCTGGAACTCCTCATTTTCCTTTCTCACCATTGTAAAGTCAATCAGCTGTCCCTCTAATCCTAAAACCCCCCAGGTCATCTAGAGTGGTATATAGGTTCCCCAAGTTCTTTTGTTCCTTGGAGTCCATCCTGAGTCGGTGGCACTCCCAGGGGCTAGTGACCAGGGTGTCTTGACTCTGTGCAGTCTTGAGAAACAGCTCTGTTGTCTTATTAGTGGCACTAACCCCTTTTCCCTTAATTAAAGAGTGATTTTGACTATTTAATAGTTCTGCATTTTTTCTAGTTGACAAGTGTGAAGTGATACCTAAGAATAATTTTAATCTGCATTTCTGAAATCATAGTGATTTGTAGCATTTTTTCATGACCAAAGAGTTTTAATTTCTTTATTTGAGCACTGCCTGTTCATATCCTTTGACCATTTGTTAACTGGGCAATGCTTTATATTGTTATAAATTTGACTCCGTTCTCTATATATTTGAGAAATTAAGCCTCTGTCAGAGAGTCTTGCTATAAATAGTTCCCTGTTGTTTTCCTTTTAATTTTAGTTGTATTGCTTTTGTTTGTAGAGAAACTTTTCAATTTAATGTAATCAAAGTTACCTATTTTTTATCTCAAGTTCTCTGTCTTATTTTGACCTAAATTATTTCCTAATCCATAGGTCTGAAAAATAAACTATTTTGTGTACCTGTTTTTTTTTATGGTATGATCTTTTATTTCTAACACATGTATACATTTAAAAATAACTTTGAAATATTGCATGAATTGTTGGTCTATACCTAATTTCTTCAATACCATTTTCCAGTTTTCCTAGCAGTTTTTGTCAAATAGGGAATTAAGAGTAGAATCTTTAAATGTTTTTCAATGGAGTACCCCCTAAGAACCATTCAGGAAGTACAGGAAGGTGGGAAGGATTTGCTGGCCTTTTCCCTGGATTCTTTGCCTTATCCAGTTATGCATCAGTCCAATCACTCTCCCCACCCATATCTATGAGGGTATATGCACATATGATTACTACAGTTCATTAGTTACCACTTGCTCTGTCTCTTTCCCCATCCCAAAACTAAATAAAGGAAACCCAAAATTCACAAACACTTTAATGCCAGATTTCAAACTCACTGATTGGGCAACAGCAATCAGCACACAGGACTATCAACAAAGACTTTTGTTCTGTATTTATATACTGTCAATCTCAAATGCTTATAAACAACTTGATTCAAATTCACAAAGAATTAGGAGCAAATGGCATGCAAAAACTAACTGTTCCACAGTGGGGCAGCAATTCCATATATATTCCAAGATTTGAGCATCTCAGTTGCCTACCCCTCTCTCTCTCTCTCTCTCTCTCTCTCTCTCTCTCTCTCTCTCTCTCTCTCTCTCTCTCTCTCTCTCTCTCTCTCTCTATCTCTCTCTCTGTCTGTCTCTCTCTGTCTCTCTCTGTCTCTCTCTCTCTCTCTCTCTCCCCACTGTCTCTCTCTCTCTCTCACCTTCTCTCTATTCCTGTGTCTTTCTTGGTCTCTGTCTCTTCCCTCTGAAACCTTTCTTACTAAATCAAACATGGAATTATGCCCCAGTGGCCAAAGGAGGCTCAGCTTTGTCAGAAAACATTTTACCCTCCTATGAGATACTCCTCCCCAACTGTAGTTCCTTTCTGTGAATACCAGCCTCTTATTAAAAGCATTTTTATTTAATATGGCCTAATTTCTCTGCCTAGGGGTGCAATATACTGTTTACCTGAAAACCAGTCCCCTAAATCTGGAGTAAAATTGGCAGAGATTGACTTCAAATTCTCCAAATTATCTTTAGGCTAAACAAGGAAGCTGGAGGCCTTATGAAGTATATGCATACCAAGGGGATGCTCTAAATTCTTGATGATGATGAACAGACAAGAATATAAATCACAACCCAGAAGACCATAAAATGGAAGATAATCTGGACCAATGTCGTGACTACAGGTTGTATAAACAAGAAAAATTTATTTAGAAAACAGCTTGGAAATGTTAGTGGTACTAAAAGAGATGGTACATGGACACATTCCAAGTCCCAATACTGTTGAATGAATTGGAACAGTGATATAATTCTCTGAGCCACATTAAGTTTAATTTTCAGTGGCCCCCAGTTGAAGGCTAGGAAATGATGAATTGGAACAATTAATCCAAAGCTACTGAGTCTTGATCTGATGGTGTCTGAAGAGGAAGCCAGGGGCTTATTTAAAAGGCTTGTGTTTTGACAATGCCAACCATCCGGGAGTTTAAAAATGGCATTCCTCCCAGATTTAAGCCCATTTGGCAACAGCAAGCAACTTAGGGGGACTTAGTTATGGCTCTGCATGTTTTGTACCGGAGGGGAGACAGAGCTTGGGAATGGTCTCTTACGTTCTTGCCACCTCCAACTCTTCCATTTCCTACTAATGAATAGCTAAGCTTTAGGACTTGGAAATGGCTGTGAAAAGGTCAGGATGTCCTCATTCCCAGGCAGAGGAGCATTTAGGAAGATGCCAGAACTGAAGGGAAAGAAGAGGAGGGCAGATGCTTTTTGGCCATATGTGTGAGATGACAAAAACCAGAACCCCCAAAAGATCAGTTTGGTATTTGGTAACTATCAAATTGTACCATTAATTCAAGTAATTTGGTCACTTAGAAAGTAGCCATTGAGATGTCTGAGGGAAAAAATTTCCATGAAATGGTCTCTTCACAGATCATGTAGATCTAGACTCTAGTTCTGACTGAAATCCAGATGCTTCTTAGGATCAGTCAATCAACATTTATTGAGTAGCATTGGTACACAAAATACGAAATATCTGAAGAGAAACACAAGATAAATAAGTGCAGAACTATTTTTAAATAGAACATAATCTTAAAAGGAATTAGACAAATGCACACATAGAAAACATAGAAACATATACACAAACCCAACCTAATTAACCTATTAAAGTTTCTTGTATATATGCCCTCCACTCTCTTCACAAGGTCACTTCCCTAATTCAGGCTATAACCTCTCTTCCATAGGGATTACTAGAATAACCTACTCATTGCTCTTTCTACTTTATGACTTCCCACTCAAATCTATCCCCAACATGGCTGTCAAACAAAGATCTGACCATCTCATTCCCCAACTCAATAAAGTACTCTGGCTCCCTATTACCAGTTTTCCAGTTTATTTATACATGATTCACCTCTCCATACTCTGTTGGGCAGTACTTATCTATTTTTCCCTGTTCTTCTGCCTTTTCATAAGTTGTCTCATATACCTGAAATATACAGTATTCTCTCTTCTCCATATCTAGGAATTTTGGAGTTCTTTTCAAGACTTAGTTAAGTAAGATTTTTTACATAAAGCCTTTCCTGATACTATTTAAAAATAGTTTCATGCTCCCTCCCAGCAAAGTGCCTAGAATTCATTATGTACATAGTCTGTACATACTTAACATATACATGTTGTTCCTCTTAATAGAATGTAAGCTTCTTGAGGGAAGGACTGCTTTCTTAATTGATATCCCAATGCTTAATACAGTATCAGTCACACAATAGGAAGTTAATCAGTGCTTGTTGATTGATTGATTGATTAATATGTGGACTAATTCCACAAAAATTCAGAGGGAGAACCAGAAAAAGAGGGAGTGAGAATGTGTTTTAGAGAATATCTTCTCCAATCTCCTTATTTTACAGGTGAGGAAACTGGGGGCCTGAAGAGGTGCTAACTGACTTACCCTAGGAATCACACTCTATAAAAAAGGCATTGTGCATTAAGAATAATTAATTTCTCACTCATTTCACTGTGAACTTCACAGTTAAAGGCAGTCTCTCCTTACCTCTTGAGTGAGAACTTATTTAGTGGTTAGAAGTTTTTGCTTAAATCCAATGAGCTTCATACTCCAAAAGACCATCATCACCTTTATACCTATCAACCTTCCTTACAAGCAGAAAACTGAAACTCAATCCTCTGCTGCATATCATGTAAAAGAGAATTTTATTATTCTGATTTACCTAATGGATTAAATTAATAACATAACTAAACTCAACAGCAGTAACAATTACAAATGGTTACTTTGTCTCCAATTATCTTTCTCCTACCTCTCTGACGAGGCCTCCTCTTTTTTATTGTTTTTCTTCTTCATATGCCCAAAGTTCTAAATCCAATCAATTCCTTTCCCTTGCTACATTCTCTCCTTTGACAACTGCATAGCTAACATAAAGACCAGAAGATGCCTAATTTTAATACCCTCTCCCAAATTAAGTTCATGTCTTCACTTAAATATCTACATCTCCGTATCCTACTGGCACCACAAACTCAACATTTCAAAAACTTAATTAAATTTAAATGCTTAATGTTTTTTTTTATTTATTCATCTTCTCTTCCCCAAATTAGATCCTCTGTATTTCTTTATTTCTACTAATGACATGAAAATTACAATAGAAACTCATGTTAGAAAATATAGCCATTGAATGATAATAAAACATAAAATAAAAGACCTGCTAGTCTTGAAGAAGAGATGAAAGAGTGAGCCTGTTTCATTGGAAAGGTGGTCAATTACAGGTGGGAAACATAGCCTATACTTTTGGATTCAGTTGACAAATTAGGTTTATAGAAGTGCCTTTTCTCACTTTTTTCTTTCTTTTTTTTTATCTCTGGATAAGGGAGAGGGATGATATATCTGGAAATGAAGATGATATAAAAAACAAAAGATATGTTAAAAAAAATAAAAACGTGTGTGCAAATATTTATGAAGGTGGATATTGAGTTTCTGGGGAGCTAGGTGGTGTAATAGAGAGTGTTGGAGCTAGAGCCAGGGCATTTCATCTCCTTGAGTTCTAATATAACACTTACTTATTTACCTAATATTAAATGAGTAAGATTACTTACCTATAACATTTACTAACTGTGTAACCCTGGCCAAGTCACTGAACTCTGCTTGCCTCAGTTTCCAGATATGTCCATTGAACTAGAGAAGGAAAACCATTGGCAAAACACAGTCTTTGCCAAGAAAACCCCAAATAGGGCCACAAAGAGTCTGAAAGGATGAATAATTAAAATGCCGAATCTTTATATGGAGATATTTGTCTTTGCAATCTCTGTTACTAGACTATAAACTCAATAGGGACAGGGCCTTTTTCCTATTCATCTTTGTTTATCTTTTTATTCCTAGTGTTGCATTTTCTCAATAATTATTTGTTGAATTTAAGAATATTACTTTAAATATGTGAAATAACCAGAGGACAAGATAAGAGAATATAGAAGAGTATAGACTTCAGACTTAGAAGAGACTTGATTTTCTTGTCCAATCTTTTTTTTTTGTAAAAGAGAAAAATTGTTTATAAAAATAAAAGATTAAGTATCTCACTTCATTTCACATGTATAGCAAAAAGAAGAACTAAACAAATGCTAGACTTACTCTCAGTGGGTCTGGGTTCAAATCCTGACTGTGACAGTGAATACCTGTGTGAGTACATTTAGCCTTAAAAGCCCTCACTAGTGTGCCCCCCACCATGATTATCAATCAACATCCATTACTCGGACAGATTTTAAAAGATTGTTAGAAAGGTAATTACTTAGGTTGTGTAGCAAAAATTATTGGTAAATTCTAGCCATCTATGCTGTCTAGTATGTTTTCTAATTGTTTCACATTCAACAAAAGTCTGACATCTACATATATATTCACATTTGAGTGAGAAATGGGCTGGAGCTTTGAAGACTGTGGTTGACGAAAGGTTAACTCGTGGTTCATCATTGCTGGAAATCCTTTATTCCCCTTCATGGAATGTTCATACGGTTTCCATTAGGCATGATGTGACTTCTTTGAGAGAAGGTCCCCTGTAGGAATTAAGAAGCTTCCTTTTCTCGGTGTTTCCAGTTTGTTCTTAAATCCAAAGACAGACACTGCCACCAGCTGCCACTGTTATAGACAAAAACCTAGGACCAGGATGCTAATGGGAAGACCCAAATCCTTTAACTTCACCCTTACAAATGGTATATCATCTCACTAAAACTTTTAAAGACTTATCTCTAGTGCTATTATTATTATTGGAATATTATTATTATTGGAAAATATTATTAGAATGCTTTTTCCTGAAATTCAAAAGTTACTTGTAACTTTTAATAAGTCCTGTCTACTAAATGATGAAGTTAGGACTAAAATCCAGAACTTCTACCAGATAAGTTAGTGTTTTTCTCCATGTCATGGTTCTACATATTTTAACACTAATAGCAACTCAGCTTTTTGGAGAAGGCTAATGTTTACATTTCAAAGCAATCTAAACTGTAAGTAGTATAAGTATTATTATGTCCATATTACAGATGAAGAAACTGAAGTTCAGAGAAATTAAATGAATTACTTAGAGTCACACAAATTATGTCATAAATAGGATTCAGATAGATGTCTTCATTCAGATAGATGACTTCAAATCCTGTGTTCTTTCCTCTTTTCTGGACAAGTTCTAGCTTCCCCATGAATACTTCCAATATTTATATTCATCTTGCAAAACTGTCACTAGACATCATGTTTATTCTGAATCTAGGAAGGTTTCCTTCATCCTCTCCAGTGATTCTCTTTTCTAGAAGAGTCTAAAGAGAGTTCAGAAGATTCAGAAAAGAGGTACAAGGTAGATATTCTCTCAGTTTTGTTCTTATTCATAGGTTATTATATGTGCTGCTCTGTATATTAGGGGAAGGATTAGTAGAGAGGAGGTTTATAAGACCCAGTATTTCCCTTCTTTCTCTTTTTCATACTCTGTACTTCCAAGCACTCACTTCCTTCCACAAAGTCATCCTCTACAAGTCTGAGCTCCATACTGAATCCCTCTTCCTGGTTCTCTTTTCCTCAATCATGTCTCTTCAGTACTATTGGTGAACTCCTCCAGTTCCAGTCCTATTCCCATTACTGTTCTCTCATTCCAAACACTGACTCAAAATACTATCCCTCAGTCTTTACTCCTTCCTTTATCATTTCCAGGCCAGGTTCTAACACAAGGACTGGGAAATAACTGGGATCAAGGTCCTGTTCTGGGTAGCTGAGTTACTTCACAGGGTTAGGATCATTGTTCAGAACTGAAAAAGTCTTTAGAGGCCATCTAGTAATTCCCTTCATTTTATAAAAAAAAAAAAGAAAGAAAATGTCTCTCTCTCTCTCTCTCTCTCTCTCTCTCTCTCTCTCTCTCTCTCTCTCTCTCTCTCTCTCTTTCTTTCTCTCTCTCTCTGTCTCTGTCTCTCTGTCTTCTCTTTCTCTCTCTTCCTCCCCCTTTCCCTCTTTCTGTGTGTGTCCCTGTCTGTCTATCTCCCTCTGGCTCTCTCCCTTTCTCTGTGTCCCTGCCTATGTCTCTCCCTCTCCCCCTCTGTCTGTCCTCACTCTCTTCCTCTTCTTCTCTCTGTCTTTCTCTTCCTCTCTGTCCCTTCCTCCCTCTATTTCTTTGTGTCTATGTCTCTCAGTCTATATCTTTCTGTTTGTGTCTCTCATTTAAGAACTCATTGCTCCTACTCCTCACCCATGAACCAACCATGCTTCACAGACTTCCTCAAATGCACACACACACACACACACACACACACACACACACACACAAATTAGTACTTGCAAGCATTCTCTTTTCCTTTTCTGTTCTCCATAATAAGCCAACCACTGCCATGGTGCTAGCTCACAGTCCCCTGCGCTAAATACAGCCTAATTGCTATTACCAAGTTTTTCATGAACAATGGGTACAAGGGTATGTCCTTAAACTGCTTAAGTCATAAGAGGTCATAAGAGGCAGCTCCAGAATTACCGGTAGTGAGCAGTTACCATGCATAGCTGGTTTCTCTTTGCCAGAATTATCAGTTATTATTAAAAGTGAGGGGATAGAGTTGCATTGTATTATTAGGAAGTTATAGTTATCTGAGCAATTCAAGGGAAGAGCCCTGGGGCTGGAGGTGGGAGGGGAAAGAAAGCAATAGAGAGTATTCGGGTCAGGATCAAGAAGAAAAAACTGGAAATGCTATTGCCCTGGGAGTACACTGCCACTTAAACTGAAGGAACAAACTGGCATGAAGACAAGCTACAGTAAAAATGAAAAATTTAAATGATTCCGAAATGCAGTGGTTCTTCATTTCTGCGAAGAGTATGCAGTTCATAAACACTCGATTTGCCTTGGTGATCATTAAACTCTTCAAAAAAGTGGAGTGAGTGGAGGAAACCTGGACTCTGGGCTTGTTTTGGATCAACAAGGAGGAACTGGTTGCTAAAGTAGAAGTTATGGGAAACTCAGGGGCAGCTAGGTGCTTCAGTGTATTGAGAGCCAGATCTACAGTGGGGAGAACCTGGCTTCAAATCTGAACTCCAACACTACTTACTACCTGTGGGATTCTGGGCAACTCATTTAACCCCAATTGCCTCACCTTTACTGTTCTTTTGCTTTAGAATGGTTAGTTGTATTGATTCTAAGACAGAAGGTAAGAGTTTTATCCTTTTTTTTAGGAAAAAAATTTGGGGAGGCTTGAGAAGAAGACATAATTCTATCCATGAATTCATAATGGAAGAGGAAAGGAAAGGCAAGTACAATCTTAATTACACTCCAAATTTGATGAGGGAAATTTTCAAAGATTTCAGAGAAAAGACAGGTGAACTTCAATGTTCTTATTCTGATGAACAGTTAAAAAGGAATCTGTTTAACGAGGTGCCATGGTCACACAGAAAACTCATTAGCCACTAGGGATTTTTAAAAGAAAAATAATTTATATAAGAAGATAAAAGCAACATGCAAAGGAATGGAATAATCCCAAAAGGTAATTAAAAGAGCTGGTTCAAGTGATGAATACATAAGTCAACGAAGAGAGCATTTTATTTATTTTAGGGTAAAGAGCACACAAAAAAGGATAGGACCATTGCTTGAGTGGATGAGATGCTGATAACTAATGGTGAAAAAATAAATAACAGTGCTACTCAAATAATATTTTTCTTCTGTTTTCTAAGCCTAAAGATCATTGTATTGGGATGGATAGAATAAAAATGATTAATAGTTTGTTGAATCCAAAGTAAGGAAATGGACTCCAGTCTGAATTCCTGACTCTCTGAACTTTTTCTATCTCACATGCAATGGAAACTTCTTTATCCTGAATATTGACTCCATCCAAGGACTTCTCACACTGGAAGCACTCTCAGCCCCAATGACCCCTTCCTCTGATTGTTTGGCTACCCCCAGAACTTGTATTTTAAGGAAGACACCTAGGCCAGACATCTCTTCATTACACTCCAGGCTCTACTCCTAGCTATCTAGTCTTTCTTTAATATGCACCTATATGATTCCCCCTAACCCTTTGTTGTTTCCCATACTTCCAAATTCCTCAACACCACCACGTTTTTAGCTTCCTTTCCTCTAATAGAATCTGAGTTCCTTGAGAGCTAGGACTATCATTCTTTCTTCCTGTATTTTTATTCCTAATCCTTAACACAGTGCCTGGCATAAAGTAAATACCTCATAAATGCCTTTTGACTTAACTAAAAACAAAGGCCAAAAAATTCGAGCTGCCATTGATGACTTCAGGTCCTGGTGGATATTGTTGCTGAGTTTGAAAGTGCTAGATAAAATATGAGTGAAGCCATAGGACTAGAGAATGGCAAGTATCCCGATGTTCCCAAAAGAAAATTCAAAGCTTGGTGAATCTAATTTCAATTTCCTGGAAAATTTCCAGAGAAAATTATAAAAGAAATGATTTGTGAAAAAATTAAGAAGACAAATGCCAATCACTAAATGACATCTGGTCTTCATTAGGAAGAAGTTATGATACCACACTAGCCTTTTTCCTTTCCTAAGTCATTAGACTGAGTGATCAAGGTAATACTATCGATATAGTTTATAAATATGTAGATACATATACCTGTCTGGATTGAGAAAGAGAAATATGATATAAATATATATACATATATATTAAGTAACACTTAAGTACAAGATGGAAATTTGTAGACTGAAAATCCCAATATTTCAGGAAGGATGGTTCCACTTTTCTCTAAAAAAATAATTTTCTGGATCTCTGTGTTATAGTTGCTATACCATAAGTATCTCTTCATTAAGAAAATATATAATCATAATACTGAGTGTGCATATAGATTTTAGGACCTCTTACATTAACACCACATATATGTAAGGTCCAAAGACAATGGAATATATGAACGTGTTGATAGATCAATTCAGAACTGAATGAATTAACAGATATAAGAGTAATCATTAATGAGTTGATGTCAGAATGAAGAGATGGCTCAAGTGGAATTTTCAAGAAAATATATCTTGGCCTGTGTTCATCAATATTTTTATCAGTTAAGTCTATTGATAAACACGTGGTTCGTGAGCCAGATACAATGCATGACATTGTATTCTAAATTAGATAAAAGATAGTTCCGAACTGATTTTGTTGTGTTTATGTGCTAATAAAAAACAAATATTTAAACATGTATGGTTTTCTAAATCAATATGTGGCCCATAGATATCCTTAGGTGTCTATTAGTGACCCCATGTTTTGAGTTTGATACCACTGATTTAGATAAAACCATTTATAGCATAGTAATCAAATTTAGATGATAAAAGCATGTTGGATGAGAGTCATGACTGAAAAAGGAAAAGCTAAAAGGTAGAGAAATTAGATTAAATTTAAAGATATAAACTTGGGTTCAAAAAATTAAATTCATTAGGATAATATAAGGATTGTGTGAGTAGATATCCATTGATAGCCTACCTTATAGTAACAAACAAATTCAGGTTTAGCTCCTGACACACACTGCTGATGTGACCTTAGGCAAGTTTCATAACCTCTCATAACCCTTGCACACAGATCTAAGATAGCACACTGAAGAACAGTTGCTTATCTTTATTGGTAGGGGAAGTTTTGACTATAGCAAATCCATACACAAAAGAATTCAAAGATGCCAACCATCTTCCAAAAAATTCTGGGATTTGCTTGGATCAGAAGGTAAATATGAGTCAAAGGAGTGACATAGAACCCAAAATAAATAACTAATGTTATCTTAGGCTATATTTCAAGAAGAATAGTGTCCAGAACTCTTGTCCTTGGTCAGACATCTTGGGATGGACACTGAGAATTTGAAATGTACTCAGAGAACAAACAGGATAAAAAGGGTTTTTGAGACGATGTCAAAATAATCCTAGTAGAAATTACCTATATGTACAAAAATACTTATAGTAGTTCTATTCATGGTGGCAAAGAGTTGGAAATTGAGGGGAAGCACATCAAGTTGTAGTATATGATTGTGATGGAATACTACTATGCTATAAGAAATAATAAGTAAAATCAGAAAAACATGAGGAGTCTTATATGAGCTAGTGCAGAGTGAAGTGAAAGAACCGTGAGATCATTGTACCTAGTAATAGCAATATTATAATGATCAAAATGTGGAATGCTTAAATACTCAGATTAATACAATGATCTAAGAGAGTGATGACAAATCTTTTAGAGACTGAGTGCCCAAAATGCAATCCTCAGCTGCGTTTGAGCCCCCCACCTTATTCTAAACAAGGGAAGGAGGAAGGGCTTCCATTGGGTAGCTGAGCAGAAGGGCAAGTGATGAAAGAAATGCCCTCCCCCTCCATCCCCCATGGCACTTGTGCCAAAGGTTTTCCTACACAATGTATCTAAGACAATTGCCAAAGACTCATTGTGAAAAATAGTATCAACCTGCAAAGGGAGAACTGATGAAAACTGAAGTATATTTTTTCACTGTTTATTTTTCTTGCTTTTTTGCAACATGACTAATTTGGAAATATGATTTGTATGATTTCTTATGCATAATCGATATCATATTGCTTGCTTCCTTAATGGGTGAGGAAGAGGGTGGAAGGACGGAGACAATTTGGAACTCAAAATTTTAAAATGTTAAAATTTAAAAAATATATATTAAATTTAGGGTAAGGGTTTGTACTGGTACTTCATTATTGCTAAAGTGAATCTTAGTAAGAGAGAAATAGAATGTCAGAAGGCCAAAGAATGTATTTTAATCAAGCACCTAACTCCCTCTAACACGATAAACGAGGATAATAAAAATGTCATATCCAGAGGATGAGACAAGAAACTTCTTGTCTGAGAATGTTCTAGCTCAACTGCAAGCTAAGGTGGTATTTTAAAACCTAACTATGTTCTCTTCAAACTAATTAATAACATAGGTCTCTAAAAAAGAAATCTCTCGTGTTCAACATTTTTAAGTAGAAAACAACCCTGTTAAAACATGACTGTAACAATGGCCTGTCAGGTAATTTCCTTCATTATGCACATAATTCTGAAAGTCTACAACTAGGAAAACATTTTAATTTTCTGTACTTATCTATATGTACATATTCTACATACTCAATTGCCATGTCTCAATATGTGTTCCTCACATTTTCTGCAACACTTTTATTTCTTTCTAAAGATAGGAGATTGAGACTGTTCTCCTTTGTACACTGAACTTCTCTAGTATTCTACTTGGAATTACCAAATCATTCTAAGATACTTTAAAAACTGTATCTCAAATTGAAATGGCACTTTTCCTCCCAAGAACTGAATGTCAAAGGCTGCATAACAATTTCACTTAGAAGGATTGGTTGAGAATTTGGATTTTATTATAAGGTTATTTCAAACAAATAAATGAGAACTATTATGTGTCATAATTTGAATTTCTTCATGATGTTTCTATTGACCCAAGGTTCTGGGGCAGATGGATTTATAAGCAAATTCTATGAAACATTTAAATAGCAAGTCAAATACTTGATATATTCACTAAGCAATAAAAATTATCCTCAAAGATAAATCAAGAAGGTATTATATAACATATATGTATAATATATATGGGGAAGTACTAACAGAAGAAAACACCAAATTAATATAACTCAAAGTCTGAATGGATTAAAGTCCTCTAATAAAAAGAAAGAAAACAGAGGAACAAATATAAAAGCAAGATACAACAATTTACCATATACAAGAAACATTAAGACCTAAGGCAAGTGAGAATTATGATATGAGGACTTCCAGGCAAGATGGCTACCTGAAAAGAGGTTTAACTGTGCAATTCTAACATAACTATTATAAAAACCTGAAATTTATACCAGACTGAATGATGATCAAGAAACTCAAAGAAAAACTATTGCAAGTGATTTCTTCTACTTCAGAGCTTCACAAAAAGCTATTCAAAAGCCCAGTGACAATAGGAAATGACATCATCAACAAAACTAACTACAGTGTAGACAAATAAGCCTAATGTTTCTTTGAGAATATTAATGAGCCAGATACAAATGTAAGCTACAAGCCCTGTCAGTATCTAGAAGCAAAAAGAGTGGAAGATCTGAGAAAGACTCATGTGATCATAAAATTCCAGGTTGAAAACCTGGGAAATTTCATGAAAAGACAGTATTGTAGAAAAGAGAAAAAGGGAAATAAAATTACTATTTTTCATGATTGGAACTAGTAAGATGACTACAAAAAATATAGAATAAGGGAAAGGGAGAGTAACAGATGAACTGAAAGTCATTCTTATTTGAAATGTACAAAAGAAGGTTGAATACACATAAATAATTTTTTGTAGAAATATATCAAACTCATTTATAGCTGTTCTTTTTGTAGTGGCAAAAGATTGGAAATTGAGATGTTCATCAATTAGGGAATGACTGAACAAATTGTTGTATATGTTGGTAATGGAATGTTATTGTGCTATATGAAATGATAAGCAAGATGATTTCAGAAAAAGCTGGAAAGGCACTGGTGGAAACCAATGCAGAGAGAAATAAGGAGAACTGGGAGAACGTGGTACACAATAACAGTAATATTGGACTATGATCCTCTGTGAAAACTTAATTACTGTTGACAATGCAATGATCTGGGACAATTATGAAAGACATGATAAGGAGAGAAAAGAAAACCTTCAGAGAAAGAACTCCAGAGAAAGAAGTCATTTTTCACATTAGAGTATTTTTTTTTATTTTAGGGTTTGGGTTATGTATGACTTTGCTCTTACAACCATGACCAAAATGGAAGTGTGTTTTGCATGAAAATCAAAATTAAAAAAATGTTTAAGCTACTGAAAGGGAATATGTATATAATCAAACTCAAGAAGCTAGAATGGGTAAAAGGGCTTTTGAGAGCTATCAAAAGGCATTAAGAGAGGATAATTCTGAGAGGGGGTAGATGCAACAAAACAAACATCCTAAAAAATAATAGCAAAGAACTATAATATAACGGGATTGGGGGCAATTAGGAGGCTTAGTGGATTGGGAGCCAGGCCTAAAGACAGGAGGTCCTAGGTTCAGAGCTGGCCTCAGATACTTCCTAGCTGTGTGACTCTGAGCAAGTCACTTAACCCCCATTGACTAGCCCTTACCACTCTTCTGCCTTGTAACCAGTATATAGTATTGATTCTAAGAAAGAAAGTAAAGGTTTAAAAAAAGAATCTAATGGAATTACAATCAACTGGGTAATGGCTGAACAAATGGATAATGGAATATGATTTTCCAGCAAGAAATAGCAAAATAGATGATTTCAAAAAATCCTATTTAATATGGACTGATGCAGAGTAAAGTAAGCAAAAGTAGAAGTATTTATTCGAGAGCAACATTGTAAAGAAAAAAATCTTTGAAAGATTTAAGAACTTTAAATAATACAATGATCAGTCTTGTTTCTAGAGGATCTTAGATGAAGAATATTATCTATCTTCTGACAGAGATGATAAAGCCAAAATGAAGAAAGAGATATGTGTTTTTCTGTTACCATTTATTTAAATATATTTTAATAAATAATATAACATATTATGTAACAATAATATAATTTGTTATCATTATATAAGAAATTATAATATGATTGTCTAAGAAAACAAATTTTAACATTAACTATGTCAAAAAATCTGTCTCATTCTTTTTCCTCCAACAACCTCCATCTTTCTTTCCAAGAAGGTATTATATAGGTTTTACATATATCATAAAATACATATTTCCCTATTCATCATGTGGTAAATCAAGACACACATTGCTTACACTAAAGAAAAATCCATGAAGGTAATCAAGTAAAGAATGGTATGTTTCAATCTGCATTTGTATGCCATCTGTTCCCTCTATGGCTAATTAGAAGAACAGGGAATATATTACCCATCAGATTTATGAGTAGGAGAAGAAATTTTAAATAAATAAGAGAGAAAAGCATCATGAAATATAAAATGGATAATCTGAATACATTAAATAGGAACTAAATCATACAGAGAATTTTATCAAATACATAAGAATATGAGCCATTCCCCAATTGATATAGGCAGAAGATATGAACAGTTTTTAAGTGAAGAAATCAAAACTATATATAAATATATGAAGAATGCTTTAAATCATTATTGATTAGAGAGATACAAATCAAAAATATTCCTAGATATCATTTCATGACTATCAGGTTGTATAAAATGATAAAAAGGCAAAATAACAAAAGTTGGAGGGAATGTGGAAAAATAGGGACACCAATATATTGTTGGATTTGTGAACTACTCCATTATTTTATAAAGAAATCTGGAATTTATACTAAAAGATTTATAAAACTGTGTATACTTCTTGATGCAGTGATATCACTGTAAATTTTATTTTCTAAGGTGATCAAGGAAAAGAAACTATATGCCCCAAAATATTTCTAGCAATTCTTTTTGTGATATCAAAGAAATGGAAACTAAAGGATATCTATCAATTGGAGAATGGCTGAACAAGTTGTGGTATATAATTATATTGGAATACTACTGTGCCATAAGAAATGGCAGACAAAATGATCACAAAAAATCTGGAAAGTGGTGCAAAGTGATGTAAGCAGAACCAAGACAGTATTGTACACAGTAAGACAATAAAGTATGATTATCAAACATCAAGATAGCTATTACCAACAAGAGATATAGATTTTTTAACGACTATAGTGTGGATTTGTTTTACTTGACTATGCTCATTTGTTGGAAGGTTTTCTAATGGGGTGGGGGGGGACAGAGGATTGAAGGGAAGATGGAGGATGAGTAATATTAATGCCCCACCAAAAGAGAGCTATTGAAACTGTCTTTAAATACACAAAAAAGAAATGAAAAGAAATTCTCAATAGAAGCATAGAGAAGCAGAAAATTTTTTGAAAATAATACTTGAAATTTGTAATAATTAAAATAGTTGAGGCCATAAACTATAGTGATTAAAATAGTGGAAGACTTAAATTGTAGTAGATATAAGAGTGGACGAGTAAGTTGTGACCACAAGAAATATGTTTTCACTACAGTGTTTTGTTTTTAAATCAAATATAAGGTGGTCTCCAGGGAAATATTCCCAATTATTCAAATATACCCAAGTCAGCTAGGTTTTATAAAGATTTTAATTCATACAAATGAGGAATTAAAGAAAAGGAGAGAAAGAGAGAAAAAGGGGAATAATGAGAAAAGGATAAGCTGGCCCTGGCCAGTCCTGGCCAACCCAGGCCTAAGCCCTAAGAGAAAAGACCAGTCAGTCCTTAATCACTCACCACAAGATCTGTCCAAGCAAGGATTCTAGTGACACCAGGCCAGCTCCATCTCAGCTGACTTCACCAGCTCAATCCTCAATCTGAATGTTTCAGAATCTCCCTTGAGCTCCTATCTGAGCTATTTAAAGGGCATTTTCTCCTATGTCACCTCCCTTAAGTCCTTACATCTACCAATCACAGTAGACATTTTTCAAAGGACAGACCATTCTTAGTTCACATCTAAGAAGTCTAAACTTTTGAGTAATTCACACCTGAATAGACTAGAATCTCTGAGTAAGTTTTCACCTCTTTGCTCCTTGTAAGTTCACAAGTTGCTTGACCTTTATAGGTACTTAGCCCCCTTTTGTATTAGTCCTAAAATAGGCATGGCTTAAGTATGGGTTTAAGTACTTTTCATTGTTCAGAAAAGAGTTTACAACTTTATCTTCCCCTAGGGCAGACTTAAGTAGGTGAGTTCTCACATTCCTGATCTAAGTAGAGTTCACTGCCCAAATGGGGAATGGTCTTAATCCAATCTTATGAAGTAGGGTCTGGGAATTTTTAAGGTTCACAAATTATCAAGTACTTTTTAAAAATGCAAGTGGCATAAAAGGGAGATTCGTGGTTTCATGTGTAATCTTTTTGTGTTCTGCCATGTATTTGGAAATGTCCTTTTTTAGTGTTCAAAAAATCTTAAAAATATTTTTTAAAAGAAAATGATGGGATAGGAGCTGTTAGACGGGTCAGTGAATAAAGAGCCAGGCCCAGAAACTGATGGTCATGGTTTCAAATTTGACCTCAAACACTTCCTAGATGTATGACCTTGGGCAACTCACTTAAACCTAATTTCCAGTCCTTACAGTTCTTCTGCCTTGGAACCAATATTTAGCCTCAATTCTAAGCCAAAACATAAGGATTTTTAAGAAAAGAGGAAAAATTATGGGATGGAATAAAACCTATTATGTTTCAGGTAGTACTAAAAAGTGAGGTTTATCATCATGATAAATAAGGCAACATTAAAATTTATAATGCCAAGACATATAGAAAATACATTGTGCTTAAATACATCATATACCTGAGTTGGTGTGCCATAGGGGGCTGCTCCGTTCCCCCTGACCATGTGCCTGAGGACATTTTCCCCCCTTCCCTGCCCCTCTACCCAACATCCCAATGGGAGTGCTTCCTCCTTCTCCTGTCTTGGGAAAGCAGGGGGCTCACATGGGATGGGAGGGTTGCAGTTTAGGCACTCAGTCTAAAAGGTTCACTATCACTGCCACAGACAATGAAAAATCATCTCAAATATGTGTGAATCACAGAGCTAATTTATATTGAACCAAAAATATCTCTTGTTTTCTAACATGTAATGAAATCTGCCTGAACCCAACCACCAGAATTACTCTGTTTTAGTGTGTGGCCACAGCACCGGGTGACAATTGTTGTGCAAGATCTGATTGCTGGATTGCTTCCCAGACAATTCAATTTTGTAAAAAAGTAATAATAATAGCTAAGATTTATATAGAGATTTAAAGTTTCCAAAGAATTTTACATGTTATCTCACTTGATTCTTGCACCAACCCTGGGAGGTAAAGCACTGTTCTGATGCCCATTTTTACAAAATAAGAAAAGTGGAAGTACAGAGGCTAAGTGATTTGCCCAAAGTCACAGAGCTAAAAATGTCTGAAGAGGGATTCACATTCAGATCTCCCTGATTTCCGGTCCAGAATTTTATCCACTCTTCTCCCTACCTCCTCTCCCAGCCTCACACAATAAGGTTTGTATCTGAATCAGACCTGTACTTCTGCGATCTCCAAATACAGCTTGCACACACTTCAGAGTTGGTTTTGAGGTCTTGCCCTCTTGGCAGAAATGTAAACTTTCCTTACTTATCTTTACCATTGCTTTAAGAAAATTCATTTTGCTACTGTATTTTGAGTCTCATTGCCACTTATGTTTCCTACAATCCCCAAACTTAAGCTTTCCATATTTGAACATATCAAATTCTTGATTCATTGCTGGTAACAAAATAACTGAAGAAAACTTTAACATTTCTCTCTCAAAAATAAAACATAAACCAAAAGGAATCTATAGAACAGAGAGATTATTAGAAAAATTGTATTTCACTGGCCTATGGTGTCTTCTAAATGGTAATAAGAAAGAATACATATATTTTTAATTGAAACAATAATTTTAGTAAAATAGCAGGGAACAAAATAAATTCACAGCAGTCATTAGCAGTTCTTTTTAATGCTAACAAAAATCAGGAAGAAATAATCAGAGAAATTCCTATTACAAATATATGGACCTTAAGCTATCAAGACACAGGTATGTTTTAAATGAACAAATCTATAATATAATGCACTCAAAAGATGACATAAATTGGAGAATAATGTGGAGGTTACCTACAGTTTTTTTTTAAAGACTGAGCCAGCAGAATGTAAGCTCTAAAATGTTCTACCATGTTATAGAAGCTTCTAGGATATGTGTGAGGATGGGCAGCTACCTGAAGACTGGTCTTGCTGGAGGAAAAGAGGCTCATTACTAAGCAGATCAGGTGAAACAATTTAAGAAATTATAGAAGGCCTGACATCTATGTTGAAGTGAGGAGGCTATGTCAATAAAATAACATTCTAGAAAGGTTAATGTTCCCTTAGTTCTTTACTTTTTGAAATCAATACAACAGTTCAAGAGGAAAGTTTTGTGTTATTTTTGTCTGTATGCAGCATTTTTGACAATTTAACAGTAAAAGAAAAACTTGGAATAAAATGCTTTTGGCACACAGGAACCTATTGCTTATTTGTGTCTTGAGTTTGCTGTAAATTTAAAATTTAAATAAAAAAATTACTTTTTTATTGAATAATTCAAATTTGCTAACATTCATTCTGCTTATAGATTAATACTGACATTGTTCTTCTGAAATTTTAATTCACTCTATGCAAAAGGAATTTCACCACATTTGAATTTACTGGAAATGATTAAGGTTGTGCTCTTCGCCTTATGTTGTTGTTCAGCCATTTCAGTCTTGTCTGACTCTTTGTGATCCCATTGGGGTTTTCTCATCAAAGATACTGGAGCGGTTTGCCATTTCCTCTCCAACTCATTTTACATATGAGGAACTGAGGCAAACAGCATTAAGTGACTTGCCTAGGCTCACACAGATAGCAAGTATCTGAGGCCAAATTTGAACTCAGGAAGATATCTTCCTATCTTTAGACCCAGCACTGTCTCCACTATGCAATCTAGCTGCCTACTCCCAGCTGAAAGTTTTCTAATGGATAGAATTTCTTTTATGCCTGATGGATAGATAGATAGATAGATAGATAGATAGATAGATAGATAGATAGATAGATAGATAGATAGATAGATAGATAGATAGATACTGCCAGATATTTCAGTTTTGACCCAAATTGAAATAGGAAGAATTAAACCTAAAGCTTCATTTATTTAGGAAGCAGGAACAAACAAAACAGCAGAAATAAATTATAATAAATAAAACTAGCCTTCAAATTTCAAAATTCAATTCTCCCTCTTTTCTTTAGATGCTTGTATCAGGTAAGAAGAAAAATACTAATTACTCAGCTCAAGAAGGGACAAAGTCAAATATTTTTTCCAAACCAAAGAAAACAGAATTTTCTAGTAATCTGAGATGTTGGCAGCAGCTTTCCAGACAAATATCTACCCAGAAGAACAGATCCTACTTGGTTCCCTGAAGCTTATACTACAGGACTGTTAGAAATCCCTGAAAGAATGGCCTTTGTGACTTTATGCTACATAATTTATGAATGTGTATGTGTATGTGTGCTAATACGTGTATGCATTTTACATATGAAGAGAAAATTATTTTCTCCTCTGACAAGTAACAAATAATATATTCATTGGCTACCTACAACTTCTGCAGTCAGAGAAATGACACCTGGTAAGTCTCCAATAAGAAATGTTCCTGGACTTCCTCTCACAGAGCTCTCTCTTTTGTATTTTTAAGGAGAAATATATTCCTTGGCAGACAGAGGGGAAGTATATGAATTGTTTTCTTATTAATAATGCAAAATTAATTGTGTATTCATTCAAATAGGACATTAGTGCAGATAGACCCAAGTATTACTGTCATTCAAAAATAAGGCTTTGGAGAATGAGAGCTGCTCTCTGTAGATCTTCTTTCTCTATTAAGAATGCATGTGGTTTGATAAAAGAAGAGCTATAGTGTTTCCAAGGTACTCTGATGCCCTTTTTATTCACTTCCACAATGGCATATAAATATTGTTGAGATGAAAAAATACTATGCAGTAGTAGGTTCCAATAATTGTTTTTTCTTTTCTGTTGCTGTTAAACTTTAGAGCCATTTCTAATGTATTTGAGTGCTAAGAATGCTACCCATCTCTGATATATTTTTTACCAGAAGCATGATGAGGATTACCGGTATTTATGACTGTTTCTGTGACTCAAGCAGAGCACCTTGACACTGATTTTTTTGTTTTGCCCTCTAAAGAGCAGGATGACAAAATGGTTCATAAATTTTAGTGGGTCTGGGGCAGCACAACATCTGCCTGGTTTATCTTGGATGGAGAAAACAAATCTGAAGCTTTATTCACAGTCCTCATTTGCAGGTAAATAGGAAAGCACTATAATATTGGCAACTGCTTCTGTAACTCTTTCCACCCAGTTGTGGGTTTATATATACTGCTGGGCTCTACAAACCACTAATGCTGAGTCTCCTAAGATTCTTCCTCAAAGTGAAGATATAGGAAAACAAGAACATGGAGAGAGAGAGGAAGGAGAAAAAAGTCAGTTCAGGATTGGTCTTATATATAGCTAATGTATGTAGATTATTTTATGGGTACAAGGTAACTTGGGCTTCTCTTGGGCATGTCCAGTTCCAACATGGAGTCCACATTGAGGGGTCTTTTAAACTTGCCTGCTTTGCCTATCATGGAACCATTGTATCCCCGTTCCATGTGTGTGTGGGTAGTTTCCTTTGCTGAGCTGCCTACTTCTTTAAAAGTGATTAGACAGGGCGCAGTTGGGTAGCTCAGTGGATTGAGAGCCAGGCCTAGAGATGGGAGGTCCTGGATTCAAATCTGCCCTCAGATACTTCCCAGCTGTGTGACCCTGGGTAAGTCACTTGACCCCCATTGCCTAGCCCTTGCTACTCTTCTGCCTTGGAACCAATACTCAGTATTGATTCCAAGATGGAAGGTAAGGGTTTGTTTATTTTTTTAAGTGATTAGACAGAAACACATGTTCTCTTTTACATGATCTTTTTTGGCTTTGCTCTATTTGGGAGACCCCTGCCTACTGGGACCAGCCCAAGTGCCATGCAGAGACCCAATGAGAGAGGAGGGACTTGCCTTCTTCTCTCTCTTTCTTTCTAGTCCAGCACAAAGAAATGGGCCTGAGGATATCTATTTCTGTTCTGTGTTGTTTATCCTTGGTTTTGATGATAACCATGGACCAGGACATTTAAAGTAGGATGACTTTGGAGCCAGGATTGCAGATAGCCAGTCCAGTATGGAAGTCCTGAGAAGCCACAGTCCCTGCGACTCAAACCCAAAGGGCTTTTTGTACTTAGACCTGGAACTGTTGTGATCTAACCTATGAACATGATTCCCTTCCCCTCCTCAAGAACTGCTGCATAAGGAGGGAAGAGAATCATGCCTCCCATATATTTGGTGGGAGTAAATCTGTATGTTTGGAATTATACCTTCTGAAGTAAATATTTCTGAGTAAAAGCTAATCTGTTAGTAGCTAAACAGAACTGGAATATAGAGGACCACTCCCTATAACTAAGGGAATACCACAGACAGGGCTGGAATCATTAGAAAGAGAGCCTGGAAATTTGGAACTATGCCCAAAGGGTACCAAAAAACTGTCTGCCCTTTTACCCAGCCATAACACTGCTGGAATTGTACCCCAAAGGGATAATAAGGAAAAAGACTTGTACAAAAATGTTTATAGCCATTTTCTTTGTGGTGGCAAAAAATTGGAAAATGAGGAATGTTTCCTTGATTGGGGAATGACTGAACAAACTGTGGTATATGTTGATGATAGATTACTAATGTGCCCAAAGGAATAATGAACTGGAGGAATTCTATGTTAACTGGAAAGATCTCTAGGAAGTGATGCAGAGTGAAAGGAGCAGAACAAGGGGAGCACTTTACACAGAGACTGATACACTGTGGCACAATCGAATGTAATAGACTTCTCTACTAGTAGCAATGCAAAGATTCAGGACAATCCAGAGGAACTTGTGAGAAAGAACCCTATCCACATTCAGAGAAAGAACTGTGGGAGCAGAAACGCAGAAGAAAAACATATAATTGATCACTTCAGTTGATGGGGATATGATTGGGGATGTAGACTCTAAATGAACATCCTAGTGCAAACATCAACAACATGGAAATAGGTTTTGATCAAGGACACATGTAAAACCCAGTGGAACTGCTCACTGACTATGGGAGAGGGTTGAGAGGAGGAGAGGGAAAGAACATGATTCATGTAACCATGGAAAAATATTATAAATTAATTAAATAAACTGAGGGGGGGAGAGAGAGAAAGTGAGAGAAAGAGAGACAAAGAGAGAGAGAGAGAGAGAGAGAGAGAGAGAGAGAGAGAGAGAGAGAGAGAGAGAGAGAGAGAGAGAGAGAGAGAGAGGAGAGAGAGCCTGGAGAGAACAGATAAAGATACAGGCTTAGAGATGGGAGATTCTGGGTTCAAATCTGGCCTCAGACACTTCCTACCTGTGTGACCCTGGGAAAGTCACTTGACTCCCATTACCTAGCCCTTACTGTTCTTCTGCCTTGGAACCAATGCACAGTATTGATTTTAGGATGGAAAGTAAGTGTTTAAAAAAACAAACAAACAGAAAGCCTAGACCTCCCCCCGACCCTTAAAGGTGCTGAAGAACCTTGTGGGAAGAGTAAAACATAACATCATTGGCCTGCAAGTAATGGAGACCAGGGTCGGCGCTACATAAACTTAGAAGTCATATTTTCCCTCTTGCCATTTCATGGCATCCTCTTGGTTTTTCTTCAATAGCTGAAAAGGAGAGGCAATAGCTCTCTGGAAACTGTGGCCAAATTGGATTCCTCAGAGCATTCCTCCCACCTCTAGGCTGGTATGAGAGTTGGGTCTAGTCCAGAGCAGCCCTGCCTGCCTCAGCCTGGCCATGCATGACTCATCTCCTTAGAGGCTGGCAGCATCCTGGCTTCTAGGACAAGGATTACAATTAACCCTCTCTTATCTTCCATTCAATGAAGCTGATCAAAAGTCCCATTATTTCAGGCAGATAAGTAGAGAGAAATGATAAATTTTGCAAGGGTGCCTTCTTTATACTTGCAGGTTGTTCTACAGAGGTGATTATTAATCAAACCCGACCTATGTAGACTTGAAGAAATCAAAATGACTAAAATCCTTCCTTTTCCTAGTTTGGCCTCCTATTCACTTACCTCATTATCCCGGCTTGATTTTAGTTCATTTTTCCTTTTAGATAAATAATTAGGTAGTGAATAAACCTAAAAAATTAAATTCAAAGTCAAAAACTATATATTTAGAACATTAGTCCTGTTTGAAAAATCAGAATTATACATTACATTGACTGTTGGCCTATGAAATATATACAGATTAAAAAATATGATGACTAATTTGCAAACACACCATGGATACATTATTTGACCTCTCTAGGACTTAAGGTGACACAGGGAATCTGAATCACTTACTATTCTTGGACTTAGAAGACTGAGTCACATATGTTTTAGAATATCAATTGACAGACCAGTGACCTAGACTTCAAAATTATAATTATAAGGGCTATCTAAACTTCATGGAGAGGGACCATATGGTGCCAATAGAGAGATGGCCTTGCAGTTAGGAACACGTGGATTAAATCTTATCTCTGACAAATACTATTTGTATGACTATGAGCAAAGCATGCAATGCTTTTAGGAAGCTTCCTATTTAAATTACAGAATGGTTGATCATTTGGATCAGTGGAGGGTATTTCCACACTAGAAGTCCTCTATGCTGGTGCTATGCTATTTCTTGTTCTCCTTCCCCCCAAAAAAAATTTCAAAAGAAGGCATAATATATATTTTTAAAAATGTTTAATAAAACCCTTACATTTTGACAGAATCAATACTGTGTATTGGTTCTAAGGCAGAAGAGTAGTAAGGATAGGTAATAGGGGTTAAGTGACTTACCCAGAGTTACACAGCTAGGAAGTATCTGAAGTCAAATTTGAACCCAGGACCTCCCATCTCTAGGCCTGGCTCTCAATCCTCTGATCCATCTAGCTGCCCCCATATAGTATATATTTTTAAGAAATTTTTTAAAAAATAAATGTTAACTTTTATTTTTATAAGTTATAAGTTAAATGACTTCTGTCAAAGTCATATTTAATCACTCATCAAAGGGAGGAGATGACTGGATTCTTGAAGACCATGATAGTGTCACACAAGGAATGGTGGCTCCTACAAAAGTGGCAAGATATTGACAACAAACCTTGTGATAGACTTCAGGTCTGAGGACTGATTTGGCTAAGTTCAAAGGGCTCTTTACCAGTTTGAACCCAGGAAGATAGTTTTCCACCACAGTAACTCTGGAAGGTCACCTCTTCTTTGTTCAATCTGCATTTGAGGCAAGAGTACCCACACCAGTGAAAGTGTAGATCCTTAAGTCTTTAATAGGAGGACTGATTGTCACAAAGTAGTTACTTAAATTGCTCATGAAATTATACTTTCCTGATCTCTTCTAACTTTTCATTAGTAGAACCAAAACTTTAGTCCTCCACTGATCACTGAATTCCTCTCCCCTGCCACTAAAGAGAGCAATTTTTGAATTAACTTTCTGAGTTTGCAAGAAAATATATCATCTTTTTTCTATCACTGAATAGAGGTTAAGCAAAGAATATATTTGAAAGTAAAGGCAATGTCAAAACAAAAGACAACATTTTTAAAAGATTATTATTTCCTTGGCTTATATAGGAAACATCTGTTACTTTTTATAAAACAACAGCTTAATTCTGAGTTTAGATTTGCCTTTCTCTTCTCCTGCCCTTTCATCCAAAGGAAAAAATAACTATCTTCCTTCTGAAAGATAAACTCTCAATTTATATCCTTGAGCCTGTTTCCTCATCCTATTTCTCAGCCTCTTCATTGTAAAATTTCCAGAAAGTGTGCTGAGTAGAGACTACTTGCATTTCCTCATTGCTAATTTACTTTTCTGCCTTCAAAGGCCCTTGGCGCCTGACAAATAATGAGTGTTGTTGTTCATCTGTTTTTGAAGAATGACATCACGATGTTGAGGTCAGGGTCCAGTATGTTTGGCTGGGTATGATCCGTACAGTACAGTTTCAGAAGGCTCTGCCTCAGATCAGACACAAGTAGTCCATTAGAACATTTGGGATGGAGATAGCTGGATTTTCAAAGATCATATTTCATTTGTGTTACTGAGATTTTGCTTTGTTCATGTACAGCATCTTCTTTGATTCAGGAATGTCATGCTGGACAGTCTTGTACCAGCATCTCCCACATCCCACAATCAATACTAAAGTTCTTCAGAGAGACCTTGGGTGTGTCCTTGTTAGCTTCTTTGGATTACTATTTGAGTGCTTGTGTTGGACAAATTCTCTGAAATTTATTATTTCAGTTAAGCATTCATTTGTCATTGGGCTTATGTGGCCAGCCCATAGGAGTTGCAGTACCTGGAGAAGAACCTGAATAATTGGCACATCATCTCAAAAAAGGACCTCAGTGTCCAGTACCCTATCTGCCCAGGTAATCATCAGAATCTTTCTAGGACAATTCAACTGGAAGTGATTCAGTCTTCTGCTAAGGCATTGATAGGCTATCTAAGTTTCAAAGGCATTCAACAATAATGTCATGCCATGGTTTGGTATTCAGTCTAATACCTCTTTTCTCCCACACTTTCTTCCAGCTCCTCCCATATGCTGAGTTCGATCTGGCAATGGCTGTATCAACCACATCATCTCTGTGGTCATCTCTGGAAAGTGAATTTATTCAGGAGAAGTGAATTTATTCTTCATTCACTCTAACCAAAGCTTCTACTCATGGATGGTGTGGTGCTGGCTGGTGGAGGATCTCTGTTTTCTTGGTGTTGATTGTCAGGTCAAAATTAACTCAAGTGGCAGAGGATCAATCCATACTCTACTATATCTGAGCCCCAGATAGCTATTTGCTTGCTCTGAGGCTTTTAGAATGATGTTTTCCATGATGATGGCAGACCCATTCAACAAGGATGGAACCATTGGTGATGGAATACTATTGTGCTTTAAGGATTGATGATCTGGAGGCTTTCCATATGAACTGAGAGAACCTCAATGAACGGATACAGAGTGACATGAGCAGAACCAGAAAAATGCTGTGCACAGAAAGTAAGACATCATGGAAAAATACAATGCTGCTAGAAGCAATGCAACAAGCCACAATACTCCTGAAGGACTTATGTAAAAAAATGATATCCACATTGAGAGAAAGAACTATGGGAGTAGAAATGCAAAAGCAAAACACATGGCATCACTTATCACATGTATATAGGGGTATGTGATTTGGGGTCTAGGCTTTAAAAAATCGCTCTATAGCAAAAAATGAATAAAATGGAAATAGGTATCAAGTGACAACATTGGTACAACCCAGTGGAATCACTTGTCGGCTCTGGGGGGTGGGGGAAGAAAATGAATCATGTAAACATGGAAAATATTTTTTTAAAAAAGGATAGAACCATCAACAAGGTCAGCTACTGCACTGATGTTAAAGTATTTAAAAATAGTTGAAAAGGCTACAAGCCAAGGCCAAAGTAGAGGGAGAGTTGGTGCCAAATAAAGACTAACCTGAGATTCAAGGCCATATAAAATTTGGCACCAATCAGTCTTTCTAGCCTTATCTTATACTACTCTGTTTTATGTATTCCATTAAACCCCTTCACCTTCCCGTGTTCTTATTTTATTATTTCCCTTTACTTACAACAGCCTCCATACTTGTTATGTCAAGCTCTCAATGCTCAGGTTCTAATTATAAGGTACTGGATTTGATTATATGGGAGAATTCAAGGGTAGAGTTCTTTATTAAAGCAAATATTTACAGCTCTGGAACCCACTGAATGGCAGAACCATTCTGCATAAGTAATAGATGGCTTAGTGTACTGAGAGCTGGGCCTAGAGATGAGAGATCTTGGGTTCAAATTTTACTTCAGATACTTCCTAGCTGTGTGACCCTGGGAAAATCACTTAAACCCCCATTGCCTAGCCCTGACCACTCTTCTGCCTTGGAACCAACACACGATTATTTTAGCTGTATCTTCAAAATCTTTCCATTCCTTTTCAGGAATCTTCTTTTCCCTAAAGTAAAAGAAGTGACTTCTATTTTATATTCCACCTTAGGATTATCCTAAAGATTTTCTTCCCATTTATCACTCCAGCCTTGCTAGGAAAAATTTTCAGTAAGTATTTTCAATAATGTTTAATAATCACTAGGCAGCTAGATGGTGCAGTAGAAAGAGTCTGGATGATCTAGGTTCAAATTTTTCCTCAGACTCTGGATGAATCACAACCTCTCTATGGCTCTGTTTCCTCATACATAAAATGAGGATAATAATAGCACTTAACCTCACAGGGATATGGTGAAGATCAAAGGTAATAACATTTGTATACTTTAAAAACCTTAAGGTGCTATGTAAATGCTAACTATTATTATTAATAATATTAATGATACCTGAAATTGATATAATTTGCCTAAAGTGAATTTTGAAATTTTACTCCTTGTCTAAGAACATCAAGCAGGATATCAGTTTCACAGAGTATATCAACTGCTAGGTTTTCAGATTCCAACTTTGATTGACATTTGAAAATCTAACAGAGGGTTTTCATTTAACCAATCTAGAAAGAAAATAGACTCTTGTACTGTGTGACTGAAAAAAAATCTGGTTTTTAACTAGACAACAGATAGGAGATTAATAAACTGCTATAAAAGATAGCTATAAATTCAGTTAAATGATAATGGTAGAGGAACCTGAAGAGTTCTGTTTGTTTTAATACCTTTTCAACTGAGCAAGAGTTAAAAGTTTCTCTAGGATCAAGCAAGAAAAAAATTTCCAAAGGTGATATGGTTGGAAAAGAACTATTGGATCATATAGACAACAATACTACCTGAATTCTCTATCTATTTTTTTAAACCTTTACCTTCTCCCTTAAAATCAATGCCACATTTTAGTTCCAAGGCAAAAGAGAAGTAATGGACAAGTAACTGTGGTTAAGTAACTTGCCCAAAGTCACACAGCTAAAAAGTATCTGAGGTCAGATTTGAATCCAGGACTTCCCATCTATAGGCCTGGCACTCTAACCACTGAGATGCCTAGCTTCTCTGAATCCTCTACATCTTAAAGCCAACACTTGATCTTCTGTTAAAGCTCCAAGAGGAGAGACTGATAGAAGTCCCCAAAAAAACAAAAAAATGAGAGGAACAAGAGCACAGACAAATACGGGGAGTGAAGAAGGGGTGAATTTGAGCAAACAACAGAAAAAGAAGAAAGAAACTACAATAGACAGCTACTACTCAGCAAATGGAACAGAGGGGGAGAGATAAGGAAACGATAAACCAGAAATCCCAGGGAATTGGACACAGGCTTTGGAAGAATTCAAAACACAACTAAGAGAGACTGAAGACAATTGGGAAAAGAACTTAAAAATTAAGATAAGTCATCTAGAAACAGAGGCACTTGAACTAAAATGAGAAAATAGTGTCTTGAAAGCCAAAATCAACCAGCTGGAAAATGAGGCAAAGGAGATGAAAGATGAGGCAAAGGAGATGAAAGACGAGGTAAAGAGAACGAAAGATCTTCAAAGAAAATCAGACCAGAAGGAAAAGGATGACCAAAAAGCCAGAGATGAAATCCAATCTTTAAGAACCAGAATACAACAACTGGAATCAAGTGACCTCACAAGGCAGCAGGACACTATAAAACAAAACAAAAAGAATGAAAAAATTGAGAAAAATGTGAAGCATCTCATTCACAAAACAGACGATTTAGAAAATCGTTCAAGAAGAGACAATTTAAGAATAATTGGACTACCAGAAGACCACGACAAAAGAAAAAGCCTGGAAATAATACTAGAGGAAATTATCCAGGAAAACTTTCCTGAGATCCTAGAACAAGAGGGAAAAGTGGAGATTGAAAGAATCCACAGATCACCCCCTGTATTTAATCCCCAACTGACAACACCGAGAAATGTTATAGCCAAATTCAAAAACAATCAGATGAAAGAAAAGATATTACAAGCTGCCAAGAAGAAGCCATTCAGATACCATGGAAACACCGTAAGGTTAACCCAGGATCTGGCTGCATCCACACTGAAGGACCAAAAGGCATGGGATATTATATTCTGGAAAGCAAGGGAACTAGGGCTACAACCAAGAATAAAATACCCATCTAAACTGACTATATTCTTACAGGGGAAGGTATGGTCATTAAACACAACAGAGGAGTTGCATGCATTCATAAATAAAAGACTAGACCTGAATAGAAAATTTGAAGTCCAACCATAGAACTCAAGAGAATCATCAAAAGGTAATTAAAAAAGAGGGGGAAAAGAAACAAACAAAACAACAACAAAAAATTTTAAGAGACTCAATAAGTTAAAATGATACGTATCCCTATAAGAAAAGAGGTCATTGATAACTCTCAAAAACTGTTGCTATCACCTGAGCAGCTAGAAGAATTACACTCAGAGGGAACAGTGACAAACTGTATAGGATGAAAGGACAAGACATAAATAGGTATATAGATATATGCATGCATAAATACATATACATGTGTATGTATATATATATATATATGACTAGAGCTAAAAAAAGAGGTTATGACTAAAAGAAATGGGAAAAGAAACAAACAGAGGTAAATTTATATGTCACAAAGAAGCTCATGGCAGGAGGGGGGAGAACATTGATACACTGGAAGGGTAAAGAGGTGGGAGATAGGAAATACTCAACTCTTATGTACTTTGAAACTGACCCAAAGAGGGAAGAACAATCCAATCCATTGGGGAAAAGAATAGATTTGCGCCCTATAGGGAAGTAGAAGGGTAAAAAATGGATTGGTGGGGAGGGAAGCAGTACAAGGGAGGGAGAGGGTGGGGGGAAATTTTAAAAAGACTACAAGGGAAAATAAGGGAGGGGATAAGAAGGGAGGGGGATAGAGGGGGAAGTAAAATAAGAGGGGGGGACTAGGGGGACTGACTATAAACAAACATTGATGTAGAAGGAAATAGTGAAAGAAGAAAAGGCAGGACCAGGAGTAGAAATCAAAATCCTGGGAAATACACAGCTAGTAATCATGACTCTGAATGTGAATGGAATGAACTCACCCATAAAACGTAAGCAAATAGCAGAGTGGATTAGAATCCAAAACCCTACCATATGCTGTCTGCAAGAAACACACATGAGGAAGGTAGATATGCATAGGGTGAAAGTAAGAGGATAGAGCCAAATCTATTGGGCATCAAATGATAAAAAGAAGGCAGGATTAGCAATCATGATATCTGGCAAAGCAAAAGTAAAAATAAATCTAGTTAAAAGAGATAGGGAAGGTAATTACATCCTGATAAAAGGCAGTATAGACAACGAAGAAATATCTGTACTAAATATGTATGCACCAAATAGCAGAGCATCCAGTTTTTTAAAGGAGAAACTAGAGGAGCTCAAGGTTGAAATAGATAAAAAAACTATACTAGTGGGAGATCTGAACCTTCCCCTATCCTAACTAGATAAATCAAATAAATAAATAAATAAGAAAGAGTTGAGAGAAGCAAATGAAATCTTAGAAAAATTAGAGTTAGTAGACATATGGAGAAAAATAAATAGGGACAAAAAGGAATACACCTTTTTTTCAGCAGCACATGGTACATTCACAAAAATTGACCATATACTAGGGCACAAAATCATTGCAAACAAGTGCAAAAGGGAAGAAATAATAAATACAACCTTCTCAGACCACAATGCAATAAAAATAATAATTAGTAAGGGTACATGGAGAGATAAATAAAAAATTAATTGGAAATTAAACAGTATGATTCTCCAAAACCAGCTAGTTAAAGAACAAATAATATAAACAATTAATAACTCCATTGAAGAAAATGACAATGGTGAGACATCCTTTCAAAACCAATGGGATACAGCCAAAGCAGTACTCAGAGGAAAATTCATATCCCTAAGTGCATATATTAACAAATTAAGAAGGGCAGAGGTCAATGAATTGGGCATACAAATTAAAAAAACTAAAAAGTGAACAAATTAAAAATCCTCAGATGAAGACTAAATTAGAAATCCTAAAAATCAAAGGAGAAATTAATAAAATTGAAAGTCAAAGAACTATTGATTTAATAAATAAGACTAGAAGCTGGTACTTTGAAAAAACAAATAAAATTGACAAAGTACTAGTCAGTCTAATTAAAAAAAGGAAAGAAAAAAACCAAATTGACAGTATCCAAGATGAAAAGGGAGACCTCACATCTAATGAAGAGGAAATCAAGTCAATCATTAAAAACTACTATGCCCAATTATATGGCAAAAAATATGGCAATCTAAGTGATATGGATGAATATTTACAAAAATATAAATTGCCTAGACTAAAAGAAGAAATTAATTACCTAAACAACCCCATATCAGAAAAAGAAATTGAACAAGCCATCAAAGAACTCCCTAAGAAAAAAACCCCAGGTCCAGAAGGATTCACAAATGAATTATATCAAACATTCAAAGAACAACTAACCCCAATACTATACAAACTATTTGACAGAATAAGCCAAGAAGGGGTACTACCAAATTCTTTTTACGACACAAACATGGTACTGATCCCAAAGCCAGTCAGGTTAAAAACAGAGAAAGAAAACTATAGGCCAATCTCCCTAATGAATATAGATGCAAAAATCTTAAATAGGATACTAGCAAAAAGACTCCAGCAAATCATCACAAGGGTTATCCACTATGATCAGGTAGGATTCATACCAGGAATGCAAGGATGGTTCAATATTAGGAAAACCATCCACATAATTGACCATATAAACAAGCAAACCGACAAAAATCACATGATTATTTCAATAGATGCAGAAAAAGCCTTTGACAAAATACAACACCCATTCCTATTGAAAACACCAGAAAGTATAGGAATAGAAGGGCCTTTCCTAAAAATAATAAACAGTATATATCTAAAACCATGAGCAAACATCATCTGCAATGGGGAAATACTCAAAACCTTCCCAATAAGATCAGGAGTGAAACAAGGATGCTCATTATCACCTTTATTATTTAATATTGTACTAGAAACACTAGCAGTAGCAATTAGAGAAGAAAAAGAAATTGAAGGTATTAAAATTGGCAATGAGGAGACCAAGCTATCACTCTTTGCTGATGACATGATGATTTACTTAAAGAATCCTAGGGAATCAACCAAAAAGCTAATTGAAATAATCAACAACTTTAGCAAAGTTGCAGGATACAAAATAAACCCACATAAGTCATCAACATTTCAATATATCTCCAAGCCAGTTCAGCAGAAAGAATTAGAAAGAGAAATATCATTTAAAATATCCCTAGACAATATAAAATACTTAGGAAACTATCTGCCAAAACAAAAACAGGAACTATATGAACACAACTACAAAACACTCTCCACACAATTAAAACTATATCTAAACAATTGGAAAAACATTGATTGCTCATTGGTGGGACGAGCTAACATGATAAAAATGACCATCCTACCCAAACTTATCTATCTATTTAGTGCCATACCCATTGAACTACCAAAAAACTATTTTACTGAATTAGAGAAAACCATAACAAAGTTCATTTGGAAGAATAAAGGATCAAGGATATCCAGAGAAATAATGAAAACAAAAATACAAAGGAAGGTAGTCTTGCAGTCCCAGATCTCAAACTATATTACAAAGCAGTGGTCATCAAAACAATTTGGTACTGGCTAAGAGACAGAAAGGAGGATCAGTGCAATAGACTGAGGTAATTTACTGAGGTAAATGACCTCAACAAGACAGTCTATGACAAAACCAAAGACCCCAGCTTTTGGAACAAAAATCTAGTATTTGATAAAAACTGCCGGGAAAATTGGAAGACAGTGTGGGAGAGATTAGGTTTGGATCAACACCTCACACCCTACACCAAGATAAACTCAAAATGGGTGAATGACTTGAACATAAAGAAGGAAACTATAAGTAAATTAGGTGAATACAGAATAGTATACATGTCAGACCTTTGGGAAGGGAAAGATTTTAGAACCAAGCAAGACTTAGAAAGAGTCACAAAATGCAAAATAAATAATTTTGACTACATCAAATTAAAAAGTTTTTGTACAAACAAAACCAATGTAACTAAAATTAGAAGGAAAGCAACAAATTGGGAATCTTCATAAGAAAAACCTCTGACAAAGGTCTAATTACTCAAATTTATAAAGAGCTAAACCAGTTGTGCAAAAAAATCAAGCCATTCTGCAATTGAAAAATGGGCAATGGACATGAATAGGCAATTTTCAGTTAAAGAAATCAAAACTATTAATAAGCACATGAAAAAGTGTTCTAAATCTCTTATAATCAGAGAGATGCAAATCAAAACAACTCTGAGGTATCACCTCACACCTAGCAGATTGGCTAACATGACAGCAAAGGAAGGTAATGAATGCTGGAGGGGATGTGGCAAAGTAGGGACATTAATGCATTGGTGGTGGAGTTGTGAATTGATCCAACCATTCTGGAGGGCAATTTGGAACTATGCCCAAAGGGTGCTAAAAGACTGTCTGCCCTTTGATCCAGCCATAGCACTGCTGGGTTTGTACCCCAAAGATATAATAAGGAATAAGACTTGTTCAAAAATATTCATAGCTGCACTCTTTGTGGTGGCCAAAAATTGGAAAATGAAGGGATGCCGTTCAATTGGGGAATGGCTTAACAAATTGTGGTATATGTTGGGGATGGAATACTAATGTGCTAAAAGGAATAATAAAGTGGAGGAATTCCATGGAGACTGGAACAACCTCCAGGAAGTGATGCAGAGTGAAAAGAGCAAAACCAGGAGCACAATTGTACACAGAGACTGACACATCGTGGTACAAGAGAACGTATTGGACTTCTCCAGTAATGGCTTTACAATGTCCCTTAACAATCTGCAGTGATCTATGAGAAAAAAAAGAAAATCTATCCTCAAGCAGAGGACAAACTGAGGGAGTAAAAACACGGAGGAAAAACAACTGCTTGACTACAGAGGTTGAGGGGACATGGTCGAGGAGAGATGCTGAATGAGCACCCTAATGCAAATACCAACAATAAGGAAATGGGTTCAGAGCAAGGACACATGTGATACCCAGACGAACCACGCATTGGCTAGGGAAGGGGTTGCGGGGGGGGGGGGGGGGGAGGGGGGGGCGGAAGAAAAGAAAATTATCTGTTTCCAATGAATAATGTATGAAAATGACCAAATAAAATAATGTTTTAAAAACTAAAAGAAAAGCCAACACATAACTAAATGGCTTGTTTTCCACAAAAACTATTGACATCTATTTCTTTTAACAGCATCTATTTTCTCACTCAAGCTAAAATCTAAATCTTATCAGTTTCCTGTTGATACTCTTCATGTCCTTGTTTCTTACAGAGTTAAGGGAACTAAATGAGAACTGAGATCTAGTCTTGGTTCTCTTACTTATGGGATATTTGGCAATGTAAGAATATAAATTTTAGAGTTTTGACTAAATATGAGAATTCTCTAGTAATATTGTGATCATCGACTTAAAGATATTATAACTTAAGTCAAAATGGCTTTCAATCGCTTTATTTACAAAGAGGTAGAAAGAATGAAAGTCGGAAAATGTAAGAAGATGATAGAGAATTAGCTAGCCTATTCAGTGTGGGGCTCAGCCCCAGCAGGGCTTCACCCCATCCCCTATCCCTGTAAGGGCCAGAATGTAAGGGGTCATTATAAAACATTTGACTGGACTGTACAAGAGTAGGGTCACTAGGAATTTTAATCAATTCCAAAATTTAATTTAAATTTTTAATTTTTTAAATTTAAAAATTGCTGATTGATAAAAAAGTTTGATTTACTATTCACAAAAAATCAATTAAAGACCAACAGTGGCACTGTTTAAATGTGCCTTTAAATGTGACTTTAAATATTATACAGCACTTTCCTCATGACAGACAGTGCTGTACTCTTATCCCTTTCCTATAGATGAGCATACATCATCTCTTTCTTTATTTGTAAGAGGTATCATTTGAATGTCTGAGATTTCTTCCAGCTCTAATTTTACATTACATATATTGAATAAACTTGAAAAGCATTTTAAGCACAGTTCAACTCAATTAAATTTAAATATATTAAACAAGGATTTGTCAGTTTTGAAGAGTCTTCGATACCAGGTTAAGAATTTTAAACAATTCAGTAAGCAGACAATTGAAGCAAAGAGGAAGCAACTAAAGATTTTTTAAAAGAAGTGTCATGTGATTCACAGCAGAGTATTAGAAATATTGTTTGTTAAGTAATCTAAAGAATGGATTTGATGGTGATTGGGGCAGAGGGAGTAACAAGTTTGAAGCAAAAGCATTTAGGAGACTAATCTAAATGAGAAGAGATAAGGACCTAAATTAGTGCTATTATGTTGGAAGTAGAAACAAGAGATACTTGGAAAAAATAATAATTGCCAATTGTTCTGTGCCAAGCCTAGTTCAGGTTTGAGACTGGGACACAATGAAACACTTGTAAATTTATAATAGGATTAAAAAGACAGAATTCAGTACAAATAGATTGTGCTCTCCTATGACTTTTTTGCCCAAAAAACAACACTAATTCAGAAAGATGTCCAGTAAGACAGTGATAATTCTGCCAAACCTTAGCAACTCTGACTCCTTAGATCAGAGAAACTATTCAATGTTTTAAATATTAATTTTCTGAACCAATCAAATCCTGAGCATGGCCTCCATGACCTTGCAAAGGTAAATCTAGCCTATGCAGTAGCATTTTGATAGTGGTTTATGATTTGTAAATTTTGTCCTGACAACCATTATTATTATCCTTATCTTATAGATCAGAAACTTGAGTCTGAGAGAAGTTAAATGATTAGGTCAGACATTCAGCTACTATCTGAGCTAGCATTTGAACTCAGGTCTTTCTGGCTCCAAGTTCAGGGCTCTATCTACTATACCACTTAACTACTTCCCAGATACTGCCTTGCTCACTATGGAGAAAAAATAGTGGGCTTTGAAAATTATAGACACACTTTCTGTTAGAATTCTGTGTTTTTCAATAAACAAAAGTAAAAAGAGAATTATATCCATAAGGGATGTGGCAAAAACAGATAAAATATACAAAATTTAGATTTTATTTCAAATCAGAGAACTTGAAACATTGTACTACCAAAATCCTGATTGAAAGAGTTACTTCATATAAATGGCAGAGCCATGATTTGAATCTACACACTAAAATTCCAAAATCTACTTCTCCCTCCATTACACCACATAGCCTCTGTTGCCTACACTGGACCAGACCTTAGAGTCAAAAGAAAACCAGGACATTTTGTTGGGTATTAAAACTATTAAATGAGACTTTCAGAATATCAGAGTAGACAAATAGCAATAGAAATTATCTCCAAGGCATTTTTTTCTAACACTTATTCTGTGCTTCATGTTGCCATAGCATAATAATGGCTCTGGCATGATATATGAAACACTAGGAAACATAACCACTACCCTCACAGAAATTATATTCGTAATCATAAAAATTTTAACTATTGCCCATAAGGGAAGATATCAACCACCAAGAATGACATGTTCACTGAGTGGATGAGGGAAAGTACTATGTAAAGAAGTCTTTTCACAGTGTTAAAACAGTTTCATCTGGAGGAAGCTTGTCTATATGATGCCAAAGATAAATTAAGTATGTAATAGTTGACATTTTAATTTTTTTAATTGATGCTTAAAGCTCTAGTAACAGATAAAGTAAAACAAATTTATGAACATTTTCTCTCATCATATTACAATTCTTCAAGTCCAATGATTGTCTTTTCTTCTATTTGTAGATATAGTGCTGAACACAAGGAAAATGTAAGATTTTATTACAGTATATGTAATAATTTTTATTGAATGATGAAGTCTTTTTGATCAAGTACTTTCATCCTATATTAAGGAAACTTGTTCTATGTTCCCCAATTATGTGACAATGGGTATTTCTTTAAATTAAAAAAAAAATTTGTTTCTTACATTACCATGATGTAGCCACCTATCCTTCACACTCCCCCTCAAAAAGTCATCCCATATGACAAATAGAATTTTTTTTTTGAGAGGAAAAAAAAGACAACACAACTTATTGATATAAAGTAAGAAAGTCTAAAATCATGTGTAAAACTAGTGGACCTCCCATTAATTGAAGGAATAGGTTGAGGATATCTTCTCATATGTTTTCACTTGAGTCCCACTTGGTCTTTATAATTTTGTTGCATTAATTTGGGGGGGGGGTGTTTGTTTTTTCCATTTACCTTGTTTAGTTACTGTATATATTGTTTTCTTATATCTATTTACTTCACTTTTCATTAGTTCATATTGCTTTTTCTAAATATCTCTTTCTCCATCTCATAAGCATTGTTTCCTACCACATAATAATAAACCATTACATCCATGTACCACAATTTGCTTAACCATTCCCAATTGATGGGCATCTATTTTATTTTCCATACTTTGCTTTTACAAAAAATGTAGCTAGAAATATTGTGAAGTATATGATGAATTGTGTTCTTATCAATGGCTGCCTCTTGGGGTATAAGCCAGTAATGAACTCTTTGATTCAAAGGCATAAATATTTTAATCTCTTTATTTGTATAATTCCAATTTTTTTCCAAAATGGTTATATCATTTCATAGCTTCACCAACAATGTATTAGTGCATTATTTTTCTCTCTTTAGTATATGATCTTTCTAACTCTAATAGAAAGAAGGAAATATATGTTATTGTTGCTCTTGTTTCAGTTATGTCTGACTCTGTGACCACATTTGAGGTTTTCTTGGCAATGATGCTATGGTGATTTGCCATTTGCTTCTCTAGCTTATTTTACATATGAGAAAAATGAGGCAAACAGGGCTAAATGACACGCTCAGTGTCACATAGGTCTGAGGCTAGATTCAAATTCAGAAATATGAGTTTTCTTGACTCCAGACCTGACACTCTATACCACTACATTCACACAATGACATATTAAGCTATCCCTTTAAGGCTTTTTCTCAGACAAAGCTGTTTAATGAAGAAAAAGACCAAAATAAAGTATTTTATGTTAATAGTTAGAGAATATAAAATATTTCTGCTTCTGTAGATAAACATTTTGATTCCTAAAAGGAATTTAAAAATCACTTTGATAAAAACTACCAACATATGTGTATTAAAAAATAGAACTTTTAAGATGGGGTTCAGATAGCTTGAGACAGAAAATTAACCATGCTATAATATTTTGAATAACATAGCTAAAAATATTCTTGGGTATGATATAGAATAATGCCTCATTTGTGTAGTATGTTATGTTATAAAGAAGTAAAGAGGGATATTTTACTTATTGAAAATTGGAGAAATATGAATTTAAAGGAAAAATTTCTAGGACACCAAAGCTACTGGTAGATTAAAAATGAAGACTTTACATCTTTAGGATATTATGATAGTTTAGTTCATTAAATACTCATGTTTTGTGATTAAAAATGATAAAAATAATTTTGAATGAGAAGTTTCATAAGCATTTGAGGACTAAAGTAAGATTTTTAAAGACAGTCAATTGGATTGGGGAAGTTTGGAAAGGCATGACTTTTTATAAAAAAGTTGGGTCACTAAGAATTGATCCAATAATTCTGGAAAGCATTTTGGAATTATGTCCAAAAGGCTTTAAAAGAATGCATGCCTTTTGATCCAGAACTACCACTACTGGGATTGTACCCCCAAAGAGATTTAAAAAATGGTAAAAGATCTGTTTGTACAAAAATATTTATAGCTTCACTTTTTGTGGTAGTAAAATTTTGGAAAATGAGGGGTTTTCCTTTGACTAGGGAATCATGGTATATGGTGGTGATGGAATACTACTGTGCTTTAAGGAATGATGAACTGTTTGATTTCTATAAGAACTGGAAAGATCTACATGAACTGATACAGAGTGAAATGAGCAGAACCAGGAGAACATTATACACAGAAACTGAAATACTGTGGGACGATCAAATGTAATTGACTTTGCTACTAAAAGCAATGTAATGATCCAGGATAATCCTGAGGAAATTATGAAAAAGAATGCCATCCATATTTAAAGAAATAACAGTTGGAGAAAAAATGCAGAAGAAAAAAATATGATTTACCACTCATTTATGTGGGTATATGATTTCAGGTTTTGAATTTAAAAGATTATTATAAAAATGAATAATATGGAAATGAGTTTTGAGTGATAATACATGTATAACCCAGTGGAATTGCTTGTCAGTTCTGGAAGAGGGGAGGGGAGATGGGAGGGAGAGAACATGAAACATGGAACCATGGAAAATATTTTTAAAAAAATAAAAATTATATTTTTTAAAAAAGAAAAAAAAATAGGTCACTGAGATCCAGAGGTTCATTTAAGTCACTAAAGTACAGGGAACCAGGTACCAAGGACCCAATGAAAGGGGGAAGAGGGCAAAGTTTTGCATCTGTTAGGTGCAGTCAGCTGGTATAAAGATTAAACCTTTGGTAGTGGTGAGAATTAATTTCCTTGACAAGAATTTACTGTCAATCACCCTTCCCCTACACATGAAGATTCCAATAAGGGCCTGTTGCTCTCTGCTGCCACCTTTGGCTTGAGAAGGAACAGCAGAGTGTTTTTTGCTACTGTTTTGTACCTTGGTGAACCCACTGGGTTTCTTGGCTTGGCTTAAAGATTTACCAATGAGCTCCATTCAGAGGAACACAGAATCTAATTGGGTGAATAACTGGTTAAGCAGTTTTGTGTAGCCCAAATATAGCCAGTTTGATTGGTGGTGTTCTTTGACTTAAAGAGAAGGAAGAATATATATATATTTACTTGTAAATGATTTGCTCAGCTGAGTGGCAAGGACTGATAGCCAAGCAAAGTAGTTTAATATGGCATGATGTTCCAGAACGGACTAATAGCACCAAAGTCTACAGCCCAGAATTGAGTTACTCTGGGTACATATATTTTTCTATGCATGCTTTCTTGGCAGTTTCCTATAGTGTATCAGTACAAGAGAGTAATCTAGCATTGTAAGTGATATATTTGTTATTTATGAGAATATATAATTTTTTCTTGTACTTTTTTGTTAAGTAAATGGTAATGTTTAAAATCTAATTTTAAATGTCTGGTTATGTAAATATTATACTGTACATGGATACATTCCCTGGTGAGTAGCTGGTTGTGTAAATAGAAAATACATCACATTGGGATCAGGGATTATTCCTAGGATACTGAGAGTCTGAGTGTAAGCATGTGGTAATGTTTCTGTCTCTGAGAATCTAGCCTCACCAATTAAGATCAGGTAAAAGAACACGATCCAATCCAGAGAATGAGCAAAAAAAAACAAAACAAAACAAAAAACAAACAAACAACAAAAAAAATGAGAAGAGTCATTCAATGGAAGAGGTGATATGTATTTTATGAAGTGATGTGGTCACATCGAAGTAGCCACCCATCAATGACTCTATTGCATTACAGTAGCATATAGTAATTATTCATTAAATATTTGCTAAATTAATTCTTTTTATGTAGCTGCCATCTCCTAGCTTTAATTAATCATGGATCCTGATTTAGAGTTCATCATATGCAGATTCCTCAATTTTGCAGATGAGAAAACTAAGACCAAAAAAGATGAATTGACTTGTCCAAATTCACTAAGTAGCAGAGCCAAGGTTTTTAACTCCTCTGTAGATTCCAAGTTAATTTCTTGAAGTTCAGCACTCTTTGTTCTGCTCCACATTCCCTCCTAAATAATATATATATACTCATTTATTAAAGTTAATGCCTAAATAATAAGTATATGATGTTTGTTGCATAATTTCAAACCACAGGAACAACTGAGTCACCAAGCCACACTCTCACTGCTATTTTCTGAAAAGATATGAAATAACGTATGTAGTGCTTTCTTCTTTAGCCTTTCTAATTCTTGCCAATGTCTCCAAATCTGAAGGCTCCTCTTCTCAGCCCAATTCATAGCTACAGACGAAATCCTTTCCTACCACTGCTATTTTCATAACCTTACATTCAACAATCACTCAACAACCTCTTCTTTCTTTAACATTCATATCATATAATTATATCACCTTATCTAGACACTTATCACTGCCTTAATCCCAACCTTTGTCTTAATCTTTAGTTACTTTAATATTAGTGCTGATGACCTTACTAACATGATCGTCTCCTGGTTGAGCTTACTCCAAGTCCCTTGACCTTCAGCTCCATTCTTCCTCAGCCTCTTAATTCTCATTAAAAACCTCTGTGGGTGCTTGCTTCACTCACTCCCTCTCTTTCTCTCTCACTCCCTCTCTCCCTCTCTCCCTCTTGGTTTTTTATTCTCAGTGTATAAACACTATCCTAGCTTCATTTTTCTCTTTTCAGAAATTCAACACACAATAGTTAAGCATTTTAAGTAGTTGTTATTCTTCATTCTTAAATACTCTACTCTCTTATCCTTCCATTATTCCTGACCTTCCAAACCTAAACCCTAGGTAATATAGAAAATCTGCCTTCCTTGCCCTTATTCCTAGTTTATTTATCCTTCCAATAGAATACTGTCGGAAGACAATAATAACAAAATGGGATTTGACAAATTCTAATGTGTTTCTACGGCAAAGAAATGATGATCAATGGGGAGAGAATATATTCCTTCAAATATGTTAGACTAGATAGTCAGTGAGTACAACATAAACACTGTTACAAGACATACTTATAGGTCCTGAGGTAGTATAACATCTATAATAATAGCTCTGGGATCAGGAGGACCTGAGTTCAAAGTCTCTTTCAAATGACTTCCTAATTTATGAAATTGGGCATATGATCTTATCCTGTTCACCTTAATTGCCTTATCTATAAAAATGAGAACGATCAAGCACCTACCTCCCAGGGTGGTTGTGAGAATAAAATGAGCTAAATTTGTAAAGAGCTTACATGTTCATGATCATTTCTAATACTAAGAAGAATAGAAGAATAAAGGTGAGGTCTAATACTTTTAAAATGCTGGTCATATTTGTGCCAGCTCTTATGTCCCCAATGTTTTTACAGCACAGTCCAATAACCTAGCAAGGAAAGAGGTCTGACCCAGGTGACAAAATCATGTTTTCTTTGGTCAAATTTCTTTGATTACACAGGACTGCCAAAACTGTTCCCCATTTTCCAAAAGTGCAAAATGGTTTTCTTGGAGCAGTTTACAAAATTATTACAATATTTATTTTGTTTTTTTTAATACAATTTAATACAAAAGTATTAAAGGACACTGAGAAGTAAAAATTCTCTGGGCCATCTTTGTTCTTAAGAGGCACTTATGATTGAGAGGGTAGTTACTTGTTCATTCAAGTTTATAAAATTAAACCAAAAGCTGGAAAATAGATATGGTACCTAGATATATAGTTCCTCATAATATTATTGTTTATTTTCTTATTTTATAAAATAGATGAAAAGTTATACAGTATGAGTTGGGTCGCAAAGAGATAGAATCACGGGAGGTGATCTTTATATAAGATATGGAGGCATTTGGAGGGTTAACATTATATACACACATAAATGGAATTTAAGTGTGATACAAATCACAGCAGAAAAGGCAGAAAAGGGAATAAGGAAAATTTTTTTATAAAAGTGTAATAATATTTTCTCTTCTCCTCTCCCTTCTGACAGACTACAGAAAACAGTAAAATTGTTCTTCCTATTATAATGAGCCTTAACTAAGGGGGGCCCTGGCTGCCCTAGCTAAAAACTGAAGGTCCCCTGGCCTTCAAGAAGGAATGGCTTACATTTCAACTTCCTATATGACCCATTTCTACCAAATGCAATGAGAATGATAATCAAATTAATAGTGCCTTTGCTACTATCAAGGTCAGATTATGAATAACAGGCTACCTAGGTGGGATTTTCCTTTGCTGCCTCATCATACCCATCCATGACAGCTTTTTTCTTGCCCATGTCCTTATCAGGACCATTCCATTGTACCCTATGGAACCCTTTTTTAGTTTTTTTGAGGGTTTGCTTGATGTTTTCTGGTCTTCCTCATTCACTGGTTCTGTTCTTTCGTCCTTAGCCCCAAAGAAGCTTTCCATTGTAGCTTATTTTTCCTCTTCTGTTTATTCATTTTATTTACTTTTTCTTTTCTTCTGCCCTATTGACTATATAGACCTGCTCTTCTGTTGATTTACTGAACCAGAGTATTTGAGCTTTTCTGCCCTGAGGCCAAATCTTCTCTTTTCTCAATCCTTCCTTGGTAAACTGGATTCAACTCATTGAGCTAACCTGCTGAGCCAGCTGGCCTGCCCTGGGACAAATTTTTCACTGTAGCCAGGGGACTTGAGGGTGTCCGGCCAGGTGGCCCCACTCCCTGTTCCTCCCTGCCAATCCCTGTTATAGCTCTGGACCATGTGTGGTGGGTCAGAGATGAACCCTAGCAGCTACAGTTTCAGCCCAGGTCTTATGCAGATGGCCAAGTCTCAGCATGGTGGGCTGGGGTGTGTCCCTCCTTGTGGCCCTCCAAATTCCTCTCTGCCAGCTTTTATCAGAACCCTAGGCCATGTGTGGTGGGTCAGAGGCAAACCCTCCCAGCTGCCGTCTGTGCAGGTGCTCACACAGTCAGCGAGTCTTGTCACAGGTCTCAGTGTCCTGGGTAGGGGAGGGTGCCTCTCCCTTTTCCTGTGAAAGTAGACTGACTGTGCCTGCCTTTTGAGTTGTTTTCAGTAGGAGAGTCTCATGACTTCTTCTTGTTGGGTTTGGATTTCTGCTTGCTTTGAAGTATGAAATGAATATTGGTTTAGAAGGATTGTTGGAGAGTTTATGACTTTAGGTGCTCCTAAGCTGCCATTTTGGCTCCATCCCCCCCCCCACACACACACACACACCTTTTTCCACCAAATCCCACTTTTATAATTAGACTTATTTATAGAATCAGGTCAAGTCAACAAACATTCTATCTTTTTACTATCAGTGAAACCAGACTCCTCTTAGGGGCATTATATCCTGTCTATCTTCTACAGTACTGGAAATACTTACACTCATATCTTTGGATACACTGGGCCAAGGGATCATTATCTTTGGGCCCTTCCTTACCACCTTCACCCACCATCCTCTGAAGTTTTGAGTTTCAATCTATCCAAATATATTACCCAATCCAGATCTGCATGAATGTTCTTATTAGCCTTCAGGTCATTATTCTTCCTAACTCAAGTAATTTAGTGCCCAGTTCATAGCTTTCTTCTACTCCCTTTCCCCCAATATCTGTCCTTATATGTGGGGACTTCAGCTTACATATTGATATCCCCCCAAATACTCCTCCTTACCAGTTTACAAGCTCTTATAATTAGCTTTTTGGTTGAATCTCTAGGATTCTTTAAGTAGACCATCATGTCATCGGCAAAGAGTGATAACTTGGTCTCCTCCTTACCTATTTTAATGCCTTCAATTTCTTTTTCTTCTCTAATTGCTACTGCTAGTGTTTCTAGTACAATGTCAAATAATAGAGGTGATAATGGGCATCCTTGTTTCACTCCTGATCTTAATGGGAATGGATTTAGTTTATTCCCATTGCAGATGATATTAGGTGATGGTTTTAGATATATACTGTTTATTATTTTTAGGAATGACCCTTCTATTCCTATGCTTTCTAGTGTTTTTAATAGGAAAGGGTGTTGTATTTTATTTATATAAATATTTTATCCAAGGCTTTTTCTTGTGATAATCATGTGATTTTTGTTGGTTTGCTTGTTGATGTGGTCAATTATGTGGATGGTTTTCCTAATATTGAACCAGCCCTGCATCCCTGGTATAAATCCTACTTGATCATGGTGAATGACTCTTCTGATCACTTGCTGGAGTCTTTTTGCTAGTATCCTATTTAAGATTTTTGCATCTATATTCATTAGGGAGATTGGTCTATAATTTTCTTTCTCTGTTTTTGGCCTGCCTGGCTTTGGGATCATAACCATGTTTGTGTCATAAAAGGAATTTGGTAGAACTCCCTCTTTGCTTATTATGTCAAATAGTTTGTATAGTTTTGGGGTTAGCTCTTCTTTGAATGTTTGATAGAATTCACTGGTGAATCCATCAAGCCCTGGGGATTTTTTCTTAGGAAGTTATTTGATGGCCTGTTGGATTTATTTTTCTGATATGGGATTATTTTAAGAAATCTATTTCTTCTTCTGTTAGTCTAGGCAATTTATATTTTTGTAAATATTCATCCATATCACCTAGGTTGGTATATTTATTGCCATATAGTTGGGCAAAGTAGTTTTTAATGATTGCCTTAATTTCCTCTTCATTGAAGGTGAAGTCACCCTTTTCATCCTTGATGCTGTTAATTTGCCTTTTTTCTTTCCTTTTTTAAATTAGATTGACCAGTACTTTGTCTATTTTGTCTGTTTTTTTCAAAGTACCTTAAGCTTCTAGTCTTGTTTATTAGTGCAATAGTTCTATCACTTTTGATTTTATTAATTTCTCCCTTAATTTTTAGGATCTCTAGTTTGGTTTTCTTCTGGGGGGTTTTAATTTGTTTGTTTTCAAGTTTTTTGATGTGCATTTCCAATTCATTGATCTATGCCCTCCCTAATTTGTTAATATATGCACTCAGGGATATGAATTTTCCTCTAAGTACTGCCTTGGCTGCATCCCATAAGGTTTGAAAGGATGTCTCACCATTGTCATTTTCCTCAATGAAATTATTAATTGTTTCTATGATTTCTTCTCTAACTAATCGATTTTGGGGTATCATATTACTTGATTTCCAATTAATTTTTTATTTGGCTCTCCATGTACCCGTACTGATCAATATTTTTATTGCTTTATGATCTGAAATGGTTGCATTTATTATTTCTGCTTTTCTGAATTTGAGTGCCATGTTTCTGTGACCTAGTGTATGATCTATTTTCGTGAATGTGCCATGTGGTGCTGAGAAGAAGGTATATTCCTTTTTGTCCCTATTTATTTTTCTCCATATGTCTATTAACTCTAAATAATTTTTCTAAGTTTTCATTCACCTCTTTTACCTCTTTCTTATTTATTTTTTGGTTTGATTTATCTAAATTTGATAGTGGTTGGTTCAAGTCTCCCACTAATATGGTTTTACTGTCTATTTCCTCCTTCAATTCTCCTAGTTTCTCCATTAGAAAAAATTCATCTATATTCATGTGAGTCTTTCCCACTTTTTTGTAAATATGTTTAGATATTTCTGTGCTTTAAAAAGCCTTCACTTGATCGTATTATTGATATTCTTAAACTATTAGCTCTCCTTTTCATAAGAAAATTTAATCAATCTACTTTTTTCATATCTTACCTTCTTTTTAATTCCTTAAATATGACATCAAAAAATAATTTTTATCTTACTTACCTTTTCTCAATCCTAGTGACACTATTGACTTTATGCTCCTCGATATACACCTGCACTTTGCTACTCAGTCCTGGTTCTTCTCCTCCCTGTCTGGCCATTCCTGTTTAGACTCATTGACTGGCTTGTTATCCATATCCCAAACTCTCAAAATAGATTCTGGACTCTCATATAATCTCTCTGTACATTATCACTTTTAGTGACTTCATCAGCTCCCATGGATTCGGTTATCTCCTGATTCATTCATTCACTCTTTAAAGCATTTATTAAACCCCTATTATATACCAAGCACTTTACTAGATGTAGGTATACAAACACAAGAATGATACAGTTTACCCTCAAGGAACTTCTGTTGTAGTAGGGCAGTGGGGCCATGTTCACACATATACAAGAGAAGTAAGTACAAAAAAAAATAGATACCACAAAACGAGAAGGGGGGCACATTTAACTGAAAAGATTGGAAAAGTCTTTCTTTTAAGGTGGTACATGATCTGAGTTTTGAAGGAAGCTAGGAAGATTACTAAATAAAGCTTAGGAGAAAATCCATCTCGGGCATGTGAGGATAATCTGCACAAAGGTACAGAGATGATAGAGAGAATTTTGTAAGTTGGAAATAGTAAGAAGGCCAATTTGCTACAGCATTGAATAGATGAAGAGGAATGTGTATGAAGTCTAGAAAAGTCAATTGAAACCATATTGTGAAGGGTTTTTAATGCCTGACAAAGTTTATATTTTTTACTGGAAGTCAGAAAAAGCCACCAGAAGTTCTACACAAAGTCTGAACTATGCATTAGGCCTGTCACCATGGCAACTGTATGTATGGATCCAGCAGAGGTAAGAATTGAAATAGTGAAGGATTTAAGAAGCTGTTGCAATTGTCCTGGTGGAGGTAATGAGAGCTAAAATTAGGAGGATAGTCATTTTAGTAGAGAATAGAAAAAAGATGAAAGAAATACTGAGGAGGTAATATTAAAAAGATTTGACAACTAATCAAATCTTAAAAATTTCCAAAATTTATATATCAATTCTTAATCTCTCTCTAGAGCAACAGTTTCATACCATCACCTGGATATCTCCAGCTTTATGTCTCAGAGGCAACTCAACTCAGCATGTTCAAAGCTCAATTCATTAACTTTTCACAAAAGAATGTTCTTGCTTCCTAACCTCCCATTGCTGTTTACCTCATCACCTCTGGTCTGGGCTATTGAAATGGTATCTTAATCTTCTAGGATATATGAGGTGTTCAGGGAGGACTTGTACCCCTGATGTGAGAATTTGCTGAGCCCTTTTTGGGTTGCTCATCCACCTTTGGTGTCCACCTTTCACCCAGCTCTCATTTGTGGCTCTAAGAAGCTGTAGCATGGATTGTAGCCAAACCCTGATAAAACCACTTACATAGGTAGGCTACACCAGGTTGACTACAGAGTCAATAGGCTTCAAACCCATCTGTGAAGCACACATGGACTTCCCCCAGCAGAAGAGGTAGATGAAAACAATGTGTTCCAAAGGTCATGAAAGTGGCTGAAGTAAGTGCTGTGAAATGCTAAGAGCCCAGCCAGACATCAAAGACACCAAAGTCATCCATATCATCCACATACATCCATTACATTTTTGCCTTGCCACTGAACCTGAATGATTCTGGAAGAGAGAATAAGGCTGATAATTTTGTGCAACTCTGCCTCATTTAACTGATTCACATGTAAGTCAAGACATCACTCTGTGATCTTATTGTTCTCTCCAAAAACAAAGGATGAACAACAAATGATTATTTTCTCTGAATCCAGTCTCCTTTTCAATTCATTCTTCACACAGATGCCAAATTGATTTTTCTATAACACAAGTATAACAATATCACTTACCTTCTATAGAAACTTCAGTGGCTCCATCTTGCTCCTAGATTTAAACTCTTGAGTTTGAATTTTAAAGCTTTTCTCTATCAGTTTTAAGCACATGTTTTAAACTTATTATGAACTACTCTCTTAGACATCCTCTAGATCTCAACCAAAGTGGCATAATTGCTGTTTTTTGTACATATCAGTCTTTGTTAATCTCTGTGACTTTAAAACTGGCTGTCTCCAATGCCTAGCATCTTCCTTAACTTTGAGTCTTAGTGTCCCTTCCTGGCTTTCTTCAATGTTTACCTGCAACACAGAGTCTTTTCTGATCCCCCTCAAGTATCACTGCCCCACTCCCCTTAGAAATTATTTGTATTTGTTTTGGATATATTTTATATTTACTTTTCAAAGTACATGTTATTTCCTTCCAAGGGTAGAAGATCCTTTGGGACAAAGACTGTTTTGTTTTCATATTTGATCACATTTACCTGATACATTGAAGCCACTTAATAAAGTGTATGACCACCTATTATATATAGGGAAATGTGAATTTTAAAACTATTCCACCCTAATCAGACTGTACTTTAGAAGATCTGATTTAGCTATTTCCTAGTCAGTAACAATGGAAATACTTGGAATAACAGAATCAGGTCTGGAAACTCTACATTTCTCCACCCTTCTTAGTTTAACAAGATTAGGAAGGTCTGCATCAAACTCAAGATTTAATTATCTGAGGAAATGGCATTCAAAAGATTTGTGCAAAAAAACAGACAGACCCCTGTGCTGTCCTAAGTCAAGCTAAGCGATCATTGGTACAGATGAAATGCAGGAAAGTGAAGTAAAACCATCCATATAAGGCATGTCACTTCCTCTCTTTTTTTCTTTCCCCAGAAAGATGACTCTGGCTGGCAGCATGCTAAGTGTTCCAACATATTGGTGTGGTGGCAGCTATTATCTGGGTTTGGTGATGAGTTTTGCCCTGGAGCTGATTTCAGTTTCTGGCATCTTGGCTTAGTCCTTTCCCTTTTGGAGTTCAAGCCTGACTCCTTCCTCCTTCATACTCCAAAACCTTATCTCCTAATCTCCCCGCTTGGTACCAGCCAGGTGTTCATTAGGGTTTTATAAATAAAATCCTTAGTGACCAAAATATTAATTACATCCAGTCTCAGGCATAATTTTAACCTTTACAGAAACAAATATAAATCATTATATACAAAAATATAAAATACAAATATATAAATATAAAAACATGTAAAATTTTTTGGTTGGTTTCATTTTTAAATTTTATTTATTTATTTATTTAGGATTTTTTTCCATGGTTACATGATTCATGATTTTTCCCACCCCTCTTCCCTCCCCACTCTTGGAGTTAACAAACAGTTCCACTGGGTTTTATGTGTATCATTGTTCAAAATGTATTTACATATTATTCATATTTGTAATAGAGGGATCCTTTAACATCAAAACCTTAAACATATCCTCATTGAACCATGTGATCAGTCATGTGTTTATCTTCTGTATTTCTTTTCCCACTGTTCTTTCTCTGGATGTGGATAGTGTGCTTTATCATAAATTCCTCTGGATTTTCCTGGGTCATTGCATTGCTGATAGTAGAAAAGTCTATTACATTTGATTATGCCATAATGTATCTGTCTCTGTGTACAATGTTCTGCTGGTTCTGCTCCTTTTGCTCTGCATCAATTCCTAGAGGTCTTTCCAGTTCACATAAAAATACTCCAGTTCATTATTCCTTTCAGCACAATAATATTTCATTACCATCAGATACCACAATTTATAGAGCCATTCCCCAATCAATGGACACTCCCTCATTTTCCAATTTTTTTTTTGCTACCACAAAGAGCATGGCTATAAATATTCTTGCACAAATTTTATTTTCCCCTTATTATCTCTTTGGGGTACAAACTCAGCAGTGGTATGGCTGGGTCAAAGGGTAGGCATTCATTTAAAGCCCTTTGTGCATAGTTCCAAATTGCCCACCAGAATGGTTGGACCAATTCACAACTCCATCAGCAGTGTATTGATGTCCCAATTTTGCCACATCCCCTCCAACATTTATCACTTTTCTTTGCTGCCATATTGGTCAATCTGTTAGGTGTAAGTTGGCATCTCAGAGTTGTTTTAATTTGTATTTCACTAATCAAGAGGGATTTAGAACACTTTTTTCATGTATTTATTGATAGTTTTGATTTCTTCATGTGAAAATTGCCTATTCATGTCCCTAGATCATTTGTCAACTGGGGAATGGCTTGATTTTTTGTAAATTATACTTAGATCCTCATTTTTGGGGAAATTAAACTTTTGTCGGAGAGTTTTGTTATAACATTTCCCCCTGTTTGTTGCATTCTAATTTTGGTTGCATTGGTTTTGTTTGTACAAAAACCTTTTAATTGATGTAATCAAAAATCATTCATTTTACATTTTGTAATGTTCTCTATCTCTTTGTGGTCTTAAATTCCTTCCTTTCCCAAAGATCTGACAGGTATACTATTCTATATTTGCCTAATTTATTTATGATTTGATTCTCTATACTTAAGTCATTTCCCCATTTTGAATTTTCTTGGTATAGGATATAATATGTTGATGATCTAGACCCAATTTTTCCTATACTGTTTTCCAATTTTCCCAGCAGTTTTTGTCAAATAGTGAGTTCTTATACCAAAAGCTGGGATCTATGGGTTTATCATACACTGTCTTTTTGAGGTCATTTACCCCTAGTCTGTTCCATTGATCCACCTGTCTGTCTCTTAGCCAGTACCATATTGTTTTGATGACCACTGCTTTATAGTACAGTTTAAGATCAGGTACTACTAGGTCCCAATCCTTCATAATTTTTCCCTTATTTCCCTTGATATTCTTGATCTTTTGTTCTTCCAGATGAACTTTGTTATATTTTTTCTAATTTAATAAATAAAAATTTTTTGATAGTTTGGTAGGTATGGCCCTGAATAAGTAAATTACTTTGGGTAGGATTTTCATTTTATTTTATTAGATCATCCTACCCAGCAGCAATTAATGTATTTCCAATTATTTAGATCCAGTTTTAATTGTGTGAAGAGTGTTTTGTAGTTATATTCATATAATTCCTGTGTTTCTCTTGGCAGATATATTTCTAAATATTTTATATTATCTATAGAGTGATTTTAAATGAGATTTCTCTTTCTAACTCCTACTGCTGAGTTTTGTTGAAAATATATAGAAATGCTAATGATTTATGTTGGTTTGTTTTGTATTCTGCAACTTTGTTAAAGTTATTAACTATTTATGATGCATAACATATTCTGCTCCAGTCTTTTACCTTGAATGTCACCCTGCCTCAAATGTGTTTCTTGTAAACAACATATAGTAGGATTCTGGTTTTTAATCCACTCTTCTATCTGCTTCCATTTTATAGGTGAGTTCATCCCATTCACATTCAGTGTTATGATTATTAACTGTGTATTGCTCTCCATCATATTTTCCCCTTTAGATCCTGCTCTATTTCCTTTCTCTCTGTTCTTCCTCACCAGTATTTTGCTTTTTGTCACCCTCCAAATTCCCCTTCCCTCCAATTACCTCCTTCTTCACTTGTTTTATTTCCCTCTATTTCTCTGTAGGGTAAGATAGAATTCTATACCCCACTGAGTGTACTTGTTTTTGTCTCTCTGAACCAGTTATGATGAGAGTAAAGTTTAAGCATTGTTGGTCCCCACCCTTATCTTCCCCTTTTATAATGAATCTTGGTAGGAGAGGATTCTTGTGGTGAAATGGAGCTGCTCCGATTTACTCCTCCATCTTGGCTCCACCTTGGTTGCTTTCTAAAGGCCTTCATAATTTGGTCCTTTTCTCACTTTCTAATCTTCAGGTGTTTTAGTTCCTTCCACATACCCTAGCCTCCTTGTTCCTTGCATAAGATACTTCATTTCTAATCTTCCTACACTTTCAGTGGTTATTTCATATGCCTGGGATTTTCTCCCTCATCTATTCTTTCAGACTTCCCTGGCTTCTTTCAAGTCTCAGCTAAAATTCCAGTTTCTTTAAGAAGCTGTTTCCAGTCTACTTTAATGCTAGTGTCTTCTCTGAGATTACCTCCACTTATTTATTTTATTTATACATAATTGCTTTCATATTGCCTATTGGGATTCAAATGAAAAGATATAAGAAGACACCTCCAACCTTCCCTTTCATGGAGGAGAGAGATCCACAATTATTACGCACTTTACATGTCTTCATATTTATTCAATATATCAATTAGTGATGGGTTTTTTTCCTTTTAAAACAATCTATTGGTTATATAGAATGGCTTTCTTAGAGGAGGAAGAGGGCAAAAGACATCTAGGATTCTGCGGTGATTTAAGAAGTAGAAAATAATTTTTAATAACTTTTTTTAAAGAAATGTGAGGAAAACGTTTTTTCACTCAAGGAATCAAGAAAGACTTCATGGAGGTTGTGGTACCTGAGTTTAAAGAAAATAAGAGATTTTAAGATTATAGTAAGGAAAACATTTTGTATAACCCTAAACACTTATAAATAGAAGCTAAAATTGTTTGGAGATTAGACATGTCATACAGAGATTGAAGCAACCTTAAGTAACACCTTATTCAACTCTCATTTTATACATAGGGAAACAGGGTTGGAGGGATCAGTCAACTTTTCCAACATCATGCAATTGGTCAGTGGCAGAAGCAACCATCAGAGGCTTTCTTTCAGTCAATCCAGTACTATTTTTGATCAACACAGAATATTCCTGGTTAAAAAATAGGAAAATACATCAATCTTTCAAAGAAAGATCATTTTGTTTATTGCAGATATTTGCAAGTGTTCTCCATAGTGGATACTAAGCCAGGGTTTATTTAAATAAGGAAACAAAGAAAACACAAAAACCTCATCCTGTGCTTTTTATAAGGGCCCAGTTCCTTTATAATTAGCACATTAAATCAATCCATTGGAAGGTATTGTAGGGCTGAAATCTGGCAGCTCCTTTTATAATAGAAAACATTAAAAAAAAAAGACAAGAAAAGATGAATTTCCTTTATGACACTGGGGACCTTTCACATTTTGAAACCGTTTACACCTCTCCTGTATGTCTGCCTCGCACATTTTTTGGAGCTTCTAGTCTGTCAGTTTCTAGATGGCAAAACACAGGAACAGAACAAAATGTAACTTCAGCAACCAATAACATTTGTTACTAATTTGAACCATTCTAAGATCCCTAAGCCTCCAAATACTGTTTACAAGTAACTGAAGAAAACAATTTGCCAATAAACGAAGCAGATGTGGCATACTGCTAGCCGGTAGATTTTCCCAGCAATCTAGTAAGTCACAACGTGATTATAGGTGTGCACAAAGTGAGTCAACAATATTAGCAGAACCCTGTGGATTTGATGCTATTAAAAGTCTGCATCAGAGTTCTTTGGGCTTAGTCTGAGTGTCAAGAGTTTTGCTTTGCATCAAATGTATTTGTTAGCATCAAGTGAATAGAAGATGACTTCATAGTAGATTGCTTTTCTTCTTACCTGTCCCCTTCCTAATCCTACTCCCATCAAAAAGATACAATTTTCATGCTTCAATATTATTTCTAACATTGTGTTAGGTATTCTATAACTAACTTTAAAAAATAAGCAATGAAATATTCATTTATTTATATTTTTAAATTTGAAGTATTTGAATATATTTACATATTTAAATTTAAATATATTATCTAACATTGATATATAATATATATTTAAATATATATATTCTACCATTGAAAGAACACTGGCTAATATTCAAGAACATGGATTCAAATCCTACCTTTGGCATTTACTTCGTCTATGACTAGCCTCAGTTATCTCATTTGTAAAATAAGACTAGATAGTCTCTGGAGTTGCTTTCAGCTCGAGATGTCTTTAATTTCTTTAGATGTCATACACTTTCTCCCTTAAATTATTTGGCTCCAAAGACTTTGCAAATTATATGTCTGAATTATTACAACAGCCTTATTCCAAAGGAATGCAAGACAAAGTCTGACTGAGCTTTAAGCCATCTTCATGGCCAAATAAATAGAATGATTATCCTCCCTCTGATTACCCACCTTCACCCAGCAGGGATTAAAGATATTTCTTTCATCTGGAATCACAGTAGCAAGAGCCCTGGATTTGGAGTTGGTAGGTCTGAGGAGAAATCTATCTCTACCTGTGAGACCTTGGACAAGTCAATTAACAGTCTTGAAGACTTCAGTTTCCTCATGTTTAAATGAGGACTAGACAATCACTAAGGACCCTTTTGATTCTAAATCTATATTCTTATGATTCAGTGGCTGTTAGGGGCTTATCTGAAGATCACTCTGAATGGAAAATTACCCCTATAAGCCTTGAAGTGCCAAAGCAGAAGTGTACAAATCAGAAGAGCTTCTCTATCTTCCATTCCCCATCTGCTGAGGAGTCATAAACTACTTATTCTAGAGACTGTAGTCAGAACTGATCAACTAGGGCCCCTTAGGATGAGCCTAGAGGAGGGATATGGACTTTCCACAAATGAAAATGCCAGGATTCAGAGGAAAATTGTGAGAAACAGGATGAAATCTTATTTTATTTAGAATATAAATTCAAAGGTAAAAAATCAAAACTTAGAGCAGAACCAGGTTGTTTCTTGAAATGGCCTTAAAATTATATAAAGTATTGGTGCTGCCTTTGAAAACCTTTATTTTAGTCTAATCTCAAAATCAATAAACTGTTTCATCATATAAACTTTATTTCACCTAATGATGATCAGCTTTTCCAAGTACTTTTTAAATATTTTATAATTTCATTTGATTTATAATATGTATAATTTAAAATGTTTTAAATAGTGTTTTATTTCTTTTTCAAGTAAGTCCCTTTTATATTCTAAACCAAAACAATAGCATTAGTGGCTTATTTTGTATTTCAATCTGAAAAAATAAAAGCTATTAGAAACTAACATAATTGAAAAATATATATTTTTTTATATTTTTAAAGTGCTGTAATATTCATCTGTTCAACAGGTATTTTAAAGCACCTTCTGTGTGTCAAGCGCTGGGCTAGATTCTTAGAATACAAAGACAAAAAGGAAAGAATTCCTGTCCTCAGAAAAATGTCAAAGATTTGTGATTTCATTAGTATTAAGAGCTTCTTAGAAAAACATAGATAACAATCTGCCCCTAATTTAAAATATTAGTGTTGCTTAAGACTCAGAGGGGTTGAGTGAGTTGTCCATTAGCCACATAGCCAGTAAACTTCACAGACAGAATACGAAGGCAGGTCTTCTTCTGTCTAAATCTACCCGCTATGCCACTTAAGGTTATAATATGTTTTAGTGCTATGCCAGACTGTTTTTACTTAAGTGCTCAAATGGATTTATAAAAATAATAAAAACTAGCATTTTTGTAGCACTTTAAGATTTGCAAAGTACTTCAAGTGTTAGCTCCCATAATGGTCTCACAGGGCACGATTAGCATTGTGTAGGGAACTTTGAGGAAACAATCACAATCTTATTTTACAGATGAGAAAATGGAGGTTAATTAAAGGTATTTGACTTACCCAGATCACATAGCTAATATTGAACAGAAAGGATTGAACATAGATATAAACTCCAAGTCTACTGTTCTTTGCACTATGTCAGCTATTTGCCATGATCTCATCAATATGGGTATTGCTTCCAGTACCATAAATTGCAACTCATTCATGATTGCCCTTCCTATGTGATTAAAGTCTATATCTTTGCCACTAAGCTATGGGCTTTCCTTTAGTCTCCTTAACATACCCAGGCTATCAGGAAGCCCATAGGCTGATCATTGATCATTCCTATCTTTTTCCATGTGACCCCAAATATTTTATTTTTTTCAATTATACATATCTTTTATTATATTACTTACACAGCTTCTCCTTCATAATTTCTTATTTGTTTTGCTTACAGGCTGCCCATGCCTGCCAGGAACTTCTACTTTGCCCTTTGGATAATTATCACCTTCCATTCTTCAGAGATAGGTATATTCAATGACTAGTAGCTTGACACCATGAGTGGAATACTGTTTGTTTGTTTTTAATGGTACTTTATTTCAAGGAGAAGCTTGGATTAAGAAAAGAATTCTGACATTTCCAGAAAGCAATCCTAGATCACTCTCCCCACCCTCTTATATAATTGAAAATCTGTTACCCTAAAAAAAAGAACTACATTTCCCGGGAGCCCACTGACTTCCTGTCATTATGTACTTCCTGTTGACAGGGAATAAATATCCAGTGGGCAGTCCTGCCTGCCTCTTTCTTTGTCATGCAGCGAGTATGGTGGCGGTGGTAAGGTGGGGATTTTGAAATGGCTGATTTTGCCATGGGCACGTGGTTTTTATTTTGTATCCTCTTTATCCCTTGATTTCTAATGATCATTTAATAAACCTCCTAAAATATAATATTTTTATTATTAAGATATAAATTTTAATTTTTACACTCTTCCTCCTCCCTTTGGGTCAACTCTGAATCCAACACATCAATTTTGTACAAGTTTCTCCAAGATATACAGATGGATGAATTATATAGGTCAGCTTTCCATCTGAATATCTTGTTTTAAATAATAATTCACTTCATTTTTTCTACATGAGTAGTTAGACAAAATTCTTTTGAGAAATTACAGATTATATTTAGAAGGCTCCACAGCAATCTGGGCTTTGATGCAACTAAAATAATGTCATTGGGAAAAAGGATTATCTGGAGGGTATCACCATTAATAGCAAATCTCTTTTTAATTGGAATTTTTAACTGAATTTTCTCCAAATCCTTTTGATAAACATCTTCATTTATTGTGTTTTGCTTGATGGGAATGATCAAAGATTCGTCAAATAAGGGAATAACTATTGTGATTTCTTTCAAAACGCTTTGTACAATATTAATGTAGTGATGAGAGATGTTGTTTGAGGTAAGGCTTTAAGACATTTTGCTTCATCGATTCAAATGCTTTAAAAAAAAAAAAGTCAACAAACACGAACAGTATGATTTTTGTATTCCCTCCATATTTTACTCAATTTTGTGATGGTAAAGTTATAACTCTTACAGAATATAATTTTGCAAAAGTCTGCCTATTCCCTTCTTACAGCCTCATCAAGGAGTCCCTGGATCTGTGTTGTGATGAATGCTCATTAAAAAGCTTATATAGATCAGAAAATTGGCATATAGGCCAGTAATTATTGACATTCTCTCAGGTCTGATGGGTTCTGTCTTTCATTTGGGGGAAGGTTATTGAGTGTATTATAAGATCTAAGATATTTTCCCTATGTCTGGCATTTTCTTTTCCTTTTATTCATTCCTCCCTCAAGGTCTTCAACACTGTGATAATTGTAATGTAGACTTCCTCTGTGTATATTTAGTCTAGTTCAGCTAATGTTCCCATCTTTGACTATGTCTTCTTCCTTTCTGAGCAGGACTATGATGTTAGAATTCCATTGTAGTGACTCTATTGACTTTGATGAAAAAAAAAAGTTTGCTATAAAAATCCCCACAGATCTTACTTACCTTTCAGTTGTTTACAATCTTTCTTCCTGTTGCAATCTTAGATGATCCTAGGACAACTTTGCTAGATAGATTTTATTTTTTCCCCATGCTTTCACTAAACTAGTTTTCCCTTCCACTGTTTCTCATCTTTTTTATGCTCTTAATCTTCCACTGGCCTTTTCCATGAGATTTTACTAAAAATGTATATTCAAAACTTGTCTGGTCCTTGACTGCCATCTCTCTTTGTTACTAGCCTCCATAGTAAATTGAGAGCAGGAAAAAGGCTGTCCTGCTCACAAACAGGCTGAAGTTGGCTAAACAAGAGCCAGTACAAAAGGCAGCTGCAAATGGAGAATACTACCCTATGCTGGCTGGGGACCTAGGTTTCCTCCAGAAGACCCAGGCTTCTTTTCTTGGACAGAAGAAAAAGAAGGTCCTTTTAGGTGCAGCTGTGGTCTCTTTTTCTTCTGTCAACCTTTACCTTCCCAGAAAATGGTACAGAACAGAGCCCAACTAAACTAGGAAGGGCCAAAGGCCTGAAGTGTGGGGGAAAAGGGACAGTGGAAATCACTGGGAGTAGACAGGAGAAGGGTAGGATAGCAGTGGATCCAGGATCCCCAATACTGCCATTATCAATGTCACCAAGAAAAAAGAAAGCTGCTCTTCTCTGGGGCTTGGGTAATATTCTCAGATAGGAGGAAGCCTTGGGACAGGAACAAAAGTAAAAGGTTGGTCAAAAACGATTCCTAGTAGAACTCTCTTTGGGTGGCATCAGATCCAGTTGGTTGCCTAAACGGTGTTTATTTACAATAATTTTTAAAAATCACAGACCACAAAGGCATAGGCTACTCACTGAATATTAGAGCACTAAAAAAAGGTGTTAGCTCCTTGTCTTCAACTTTCTTGATTCACTACCTCTGCATAGAAAGGTCAATTGAAAAGATAAAAAGATAACTAGAAGTCTGTTGTGATGAAATAGTGATGAGTTTCACAGTAATGTGCCACTTCATTTTCAACATTACTGATTGTGCATTACAATATCGTGGATGCTGTGAAGTTCAACATGGTTCACTGGTCATCAATAACAGTGCTTGCTCTGCAGTTTCAACAGCACAAATCTAAGACAGTAGAATTGTAAAAGGAAAAGAGATTTATTTAAGATAACTGGTATACTATTATACATTAAAATATTTGAATGCAATGGCATGTTTTTGCCCATCCTTATAGGGCTATCTCCTGTGATTCTTTTTCCTCTGTGAAAGATTTTTTTACTAGAACTGATGTCTTTCTCATAGTATATTATACTTCTATTACATGCCTGTATTCTGATTTGTAATATAGTTTTCTGTGTGCATGTCATAGGATTATAGGCTCGTGGATCAAAAGCTGGAAGGGTCCTCATAGACAATTTAGTCTAATCCTCTTCATTTTATAGTTGATAAAAATTCTCCCTAGTCCTGTGTTGGCGAACCTATGGCACATATCCTTGGGGGAGGGGGGCTTCTCCCTTCCCCTTCTCCATCTGCTTAAGGACATTTCTCCCATTACCCACTCCTCTGCCCAGTGGCCCAATGGGAGTGCTTCCTCGCTTCCCTGTCTGGAATAAGGAGGCATCTCACATGTGGCATGAGGGTGCAGTTTAGGCACCTGGTCTCTAAAAGTTTCGCCATCACTGCCCTATACTATAGTTTATGCTTCTAAAGGGAAAGAAATACATTTTATTTTTTAAAATTCTCCCCCATTATCAAATAGTGCATTTTTGAAACCATGAATGTTTCTGGATAAATAAATGTTAATGGTTTATGAACATTTAGCTGCCTGGACCATAGTGGGTGCTAATTAAAAACTTAGAGATTGATTATCATTACTAAGTCCATGATTGCTATGGGTTAATTAAGGATAAATCAAGCTAGGTTAATTTAATGGGGTTTTTTGACAGATAACTATGTGGAATATACAGAACGGTATTATATATACATATATATGTATATATATATCATATCTGAATTTCTCTGAAGCACTTAACAAAATTGCTCATGTTATCATTGTACACAAAATGGAAAAAAGCAGACTGAAGGGCTAAACCAACTAAGTGAATTTGAATCTGAAAACTGATAATTAATGAGCCAAATTCAATTTAAAGGTAGGTTCCTAGTTGAATTCTTTAGGATAACATTGGGATGAATGGATGAAAGCTACAGTCCAATTCAATTAAACAAAAAAAAAATTAAGTTTCAGGAGATTTTGTTTCAAAGCTTGTAAAAACACCCTTTAAAGACAACTTTTCCAAAGGTATAATGGCGTTTCTTAAAAGATAAGTTCTCTGTCATGAAAATCCATAGTATATGATATGATTCCAAAGTAATGAAATATTATCAAATACTAAGAATATAAATAATTCAGAGAAATGTGAGATTTGCATAATATAAGAATAATCAAGGGAACTATATACAAAACAACAACAAAATAAATAAATTATTAAAAAATTAAAATTTTCTAATCTCTCTTATTAGAGGAGTAGGGGACTAATAGGACTGATTATTATCTGTACGTTGTCCTATGAACTCACTCTATCATATATTTATCACAGCGGAGGGTTCATTATGAATAAAGAATGAAGAGAGTGATGTTTTAAGAAGTTTAATAAAATAGTATTTTTTTTAAAGTATCATCTGTCCCTGCAGGGTTGAGGACCACTTGTCAGGACTGCTTCAAGTAGAAAGCCTATAAGTGAAACAATCTCAAATCACTATCAGTTTTTTATATAAGATATCTCTATCTTTATATTTATATCTGTATTTACCTATCTTCGTATATTGCCATTGGGAAGAATTTATAGGAGATGAGCTTGTAGAGACTGGTCCTTAGGTAACAGACATACAGTTCATCATTGGGTGCATAACTCAAAGCCTTTTTAGTTTTGTATTGCTTGCTAAAATTGCTTGCCTCTGAGTGCTCAGAGCCATCTCTCTGTCACAATGTGAAGAGAAGTCATTTTCATGTATCTTTACTCTTTAAATATATGAGACATATTTGTATATAAATATAAATGTATAATGTTTTATATAAATATGTTTATATAATTGTGTTTTTGCATATATACTAACCCAAAGATTCTACTACCTTATGAATTTAATTAAAAAGTAGTCAATGAAACTCAGAAAAACCATTTACTATTTAAGGAATTAAATATAAACTAACCCCCTGAAGTAACAAGGAATCGAGCCTCTTAATGTTTCATCACAAAAAAATAAATCCTTCTTATTATTCATCACATATGACACTCTATGTGTTTCTTGCTGGTTGTCCCTATACCTTGAGGACTCCCTCCCTCACCGCCATTTTTTATAATTCCTAGTTTCCTTAATGGCTCTACTCAAACTGCATCTTATACTTTATCTGTCCTAAGCCTAACAATGGTGTGATATCTATAAATAATTTTGGTTTTATTTTGAATATTTCTGCATGTTTCTTATTTTGCATCTATATTTGCACATCTGTATATGGTGGTAGTAGTCTTTCGGTAACTGAGGATGACGATTGTCTTTGTACGTTTTTGTGCACAAAGATACTTGTGCATGAAGATTTAAGTGGAAAAGTCGATGCACAGAGACAGTCCCACTCTCTTGGCGTTGGAAGCCTGGGTCCATTGGCACAAAAAGTCATTACGCCTGGAGACTTCCTCAGCTGCATTGGATGGCCGTGTTGTCCTTTGTGCTCCAACATGCCCTGAGCACTCCACAGTGCTTTGCTGTGTCGCCCTCTCAGCCGTTGAACCTTCTTGTTGGTTTCTTCCGTCTGTTCGGCTGAAGCAGTCTTCACATTCTGGGTGAGCAAAGCCCTGGTTCACCAGGGGTCAACGACCCGATGGCTACCCTCACAAAGTTTAGCCGGTCTGTCGAAGCCTTTGCCCATCTGTATATATACATGTATATATGTGCATATGTAAACATACATACCCTTATGTGTATATTGTCTCCCTATAATAGAATACAAGCTCCTAGAAGGGAGAGATTTTCATTTTGGTCTTCGTATCCCAGTGCCCAGAACTGACACCCAGTTGACCCTTAATAGTTGTTTGTTAATTAAATTGTTCACCTTTTATTTTAAAAAAAGTTAGTGTTTCATTTGACCTCTCAACTATCATTTGACATCATTAATTTCCCCCCCATAATAATTATTAACAATAGAGAAAATGCAAGCTATAGCAGAAAAAAACAACATCATCAGAATCTAGAGTCAAGGGATTTTGTTTTGTATCTTGGATCTAGTAGTGTGACACTGGATAAGTCAGTTACAATCCCTGGTCTGTGGTTTCTTCATATCCAAAATGAGAATAGAGAATAAAGAACCAGATATTCTACAAGGACTCTTAGAATTCATAATCTTCTGAACATCATTATGGACTAATGCAATGCAAATCATTTACCATTTGGGAAGATCAAATCATTTCCTACCTTTCAGTAACGCATTTTAGAAAATGAATCAGAATGGCATTAACTCAAGAGCTTAAATGTGCAGTAATAAATTCCTTTTACAGTCAGAAATATATCTATAATGGTGAGTGTGTAGATGTGTGCATATATATATTAGTGTATGTGGATCTAGAAATAAGCGTCCTCACATCTATTTAACTTGGTTCTCAGAAAAGAGGCCTGATGGACAAGCCGGGCCTCTTCTCAGAGCCTTTCTAGCTGGGTAAGACTTTTCAGAACTCTCCCTTTAATAGCATAACTTTTGAGAACCCAGAAACATCTTCATTTCCTTATGACACAAGAAACCGAAAATAAACCTTCAAAGCAAAACTTTAGAATAGATTTTGCAGCAAAAATATTATTCATAAGGAAACTCTTGCTACAGAATAATGGAATTAAAGTAAATTAAAGTAATTAATTTAAAAATAATTAAAATTTTAAAAAGTAAAAAATTAATTTAAAAAATGGAATTAAAGTAAATTAAAACATAAGTAAATAAATATTCATTATTTGCAAGTGTAATGGCTGCCTTCTCCACTCTTACCAGGCCATGTGCAATCACTATTCTAATCAACCACAGGAGAATTTCATCTGCTGATTCTCCTGATTGGCAACTAATAATGAAAGGGAAGATGACGTAGGGCGTCATGCAGAGCTGAAGAGAAGGTGATTCATCCTTCCAAGTGAGGAGAAGGTTTTTAGCAAGGGTTAAAAGAGAGTCCTTTTTTGCCCCATAAAGGCAGTGGGTTGGTCCCACTGCTCCAAACATGGAGCAATGATTCAACTAGCTAGGCTTGTAGCAAGATCCAGGCCTTGACTTTCTTGTGTGTTCTCTTCCTTGAATAATGAGTAAATAATCAGTTTCATACTTGATTCATGCTTGAATTTGAGGGTTTAAAAAAACTAGACCATGAACTAATAATAAGAAAATGAGGAGCCCATGTACCCTATTTAGGATTTAGGTTGTTTTTTTTTTTTAAACCCTTACCTTCGGTCTTGTAGCCAATATTGGCTCCAAGGCAGAAGAGCGATAAGGGCTAGGCAATGGGGGTCAAGTGACTTGCCCAGGGTTACACAGCTGGGAAGTGGCTGAGGCCAGATTTAAACCTAGGACCTCCTGTATCTAGGCCTGGCTCTCAAACCACTGAGCCACCCAGCTGCCCCAGATTTAGGTTTTCCTAAAGCTGAACTGGCAAAACCTAAATGGATATGCAAAAGGCCAAGTCTGTCATAGGTTGTCATCCCTGTGGCTTCAGTCAGGAGGTGCCTCTAGCCACTATGCTAGACAAACAATAACAAATTGGGAAATTTTGTACAAAAACCAGCTGTTTCTCAGAGTCTAAAGTAGAAGTCCCTGATGGAATAAAGATTTCTGTGCTTGCCTTCTGTTTTAAGCTATATCTGAAAGTAAAATAAAAGATTTTAATGAAATATGACATTTTTCTAAATGTGCTCATAATTTGGAAGATGAATTGTCATCTATTTTGAACAAACATTGGAAAAAGTGGGGATTCTGAACATTTTGAGAGAATAAACTACTGTTCTAAATCTATTATTTGCTTTTTAAAAAAAATCACTCTTAGTTGCTGGCTTCTAGTATTAATGGTCTCATTAGTGCTATTGGCAGCAACTACTCCCTCCCTATTGACCAATCAATCAACAACTGTTTGTTGACTGCCTACTTTTATTGGCTTGGTGTATGCCAAGCACCCACATCAAAAACCACCATCCTTGCCTTTCTGATTCTGATAACAGCAAATTATGTAGGCATTTTCCAAGTCCAAATTGTTTTCTATCAAACACATTTCCTTGACCTTTAGATAAGAATTACAGACTTCCGGGTAAAGATGGCTGCAGTCTAGACACGAATCACTTCCTCTCCCCAGCACCAAATGAAATAGACTACCTCAAAAGAGCATAAACATCGTCCTTGGGGGGTGGGGGGGAAGCTGGGTGGCTCAGTGGATTGAGAGCCAGGCCTAGAGACAGGAGGTCCTGGGTTCAAATCTGGCCTCAGACACTTCCCAGCTGTGTGACCCTGGGCAAGTCACTTAACCCCCATTGCCTAGCCCTTACCACTCTTCTGCCTTGGAGCCAATACACAGTATTGACTGCAAGATGGAAGGTAAGGGTTTTAAAAAAAATCATCCTTGGAAGAACAGAGGGACTCTCCAGTATGCCACAGTAACAAAGGTTTGTGGGGAGTGAACATTTCCACACTATAAGAAGGAGGAAAAGCTTGCACAAAAACATGCACTGAGATGCCCTTCCCCCCCCCCCACCTCCCCCAAGAAACCAGAGTAGGGGCTGAGAGCACTCACCAGGGACAGAGAGTAAGTGAGGAACGTCCCTGTCTGGGGGGGGCATGCACACACCAGGGTCCTTCGGAGTTAAGGAAGACTACTAGGAAAATACCTCTCAGAGTGGTTTCACTGAAGAACCCTGCACACCAGAGAGCGTGCAGACTGCAGGGGCCCTTGCAAACTGCGAACAGCGTGGAGTCTCCAGAAACTGTAAAAACAGCCTGAGACCAAAGCTCTACTCCTCGCTGGGGGGGGGGGGGGGGGGCATGCCAGGGTCTTTGAAAACTGACAGGGACTACCAGTGACCCACCCCTCTGAGCAGTTTTACAGGAGATTCCTGTGCACCGGAGAAAAGAGCATAGGGGCAGGCATGCTAACAAACCGTGGAGGCTGGGAAGAACTAGTCTGAGGCAACTTAAATCCACAGAAAACCCGCCCATATCACCCAGACCTCTGACCAAAAAGGAAAGGGAAAACCACTGAAGGTATGGCTCACACTGCCCAAGAGCAACCCTCCAAGAAGAAAGGGGAAAAAGTGACTATTGAAAACTTTTATGGAGGTAAAAACCCAGGGGACAGAAGAGAAAGAGGATGAAATTCAAACAAAATCAAAACATGCACCCCAAAACGGAAATTATGCACAAGCTGTGGAAGAACTCAAATTGGAGCTTATCCAAAAGATGGAAACCTGGCAAGAAAAATGGGAAAAAATTCAGAAAGAGGTCAACAGCCTAACAGACAAGACCTCAAAATTGGAGAAAGAGCTGGAAGCCTCTAACCGAAGGGTGGACCAATCTGAAAAGCAAAACCAGTCCCTAAAGACCAGAATTAAGCAACTGGAAGACAGTGATCTTGCAAAACAGAAAGAATTAATAAAGAAAAGTCAAAAAATTCTGAAATTAGAAGAAAACATAAAATATCTCATGGCCAAGGAGACAGAACATGAAAACAGAGGAAGGAGAGACAACTTGAGAATCATTGATCTACCCAAAAAAACAGAGATAAACAAAATTCTTGATGCCATACTACAAGAGACTATTGAAGAAAATTGCCCGAATGTTCTCAAGCAAGGGGGCAAAATAGAAATAGAAAGGGTTCATAGAACACCCTCTATACTTAATCCCCAAAAGACAACCCCCAGGAATGTAATTGCCAAATTCAAGAGCTGCCAAGCTAAGGAGAAAATCTTACAAGAAGCCAAGAAGAGGAACATCCAATATAGAGGAGCCCCCATAAGGATCACACATGACTTAGCAGTGAACACGCTAAGAGACTACAAAGCATGAAACATGATATTAAGAAAGGCAAGAGAAATGAGTCTCCAACCAAGAATCAACTACCCATCAAAACTGACTATATACTTCCAGGGGAATGTATGGGTATTCAACAAAATAGAAGAGTTCCAAGTATTTGCAAAGAAAAGACCAGAACTCATTTGTTTGTTTGACATCCAAACAAAGAGCAAGAGAAACATGAAAAGGTAAATATCAAAGAAAGGGAAAAGGAGAAAAATGTTATCTTTTTCTTTCATTCAAACTCTCTTCTATAAGGACTACATTTATATCAAATTATATATACTAATATGTGGGGAAAAAGTAATGTGTAACTATTAAAAATTGTATTCATCATTAGAGTAGTTAGAAGAACCATGCATAGGGAAAGATCATCAAGATAATATGGAGAAGGGGGGAGAAAGAAAAAGGGAAAGGGGAAATCGATGATGATACTAAGATATACTTCAAGAAATAGAAAAAAACTAAATAGAATAATCTTTCTCACACAAAGATACACATGGGAAGGGGAATGGAAGAATTCTCCTATAAAAAGGAGAGGAAGAGAGTGCAAATCGGTAATAAATAAACCATACTGTCAGTGAAATCAATTCTGAGAAGAAAGCACATCTAGATCCTTTGGGATCTTGAATTCTACCTCATACAACAGGGTAAGAGAGAAGGGGAAATTAAGGAGGGGGAGGGTGAAGGAAGTATAAAAAGGGAGGGAAGGGGGCAGGGGAAGGGAACAAAAAGGGAGGGGATAGAAGGGGAAGCATATCAAGGGAGGGTCAAAAAGGAATACACCTTCTTCTCAGCACCACATGGCACATTCACAAAGATTGATCACACACTTGGTCACAGAAACATGGCACACAAATGCAGAAAGGCAGAAATAATAAATACAGCCTTTTCAGATCATAAGGCAATAAAAATAATGATCAGTAAGGGTAGAGGGACAGCCAAATAAAAAATTAATTGGGAATTAAATAATATGATACTGCAAAATTGGTTAGTCAGAGAACAAATCATAGAAACAATTAATAATTTCATTGAGGAAAATGACAATGGTGAGAAAACCTTTCAAACCTTATGGGATACAGCCAAAGCAATACTCAGAGAAAAATTCATATCCCTGAGTGTATATATTAACAAATTAGAGAGGGCAGAGATCAATGAATTGGAAATGCAAATAAAAAAACTTGAAAGTGAACAAATTAAAAACCCCCAGAAGAAAGCCAAACTAGAGATCCTAAAAATTAAGGGAGAAATTAATAAAATCGAAAGTAATAGAACTGTTGAACTAATAAATAAGACTAGAAGCTGATACTTTGAAAAAACAAACAAAATAGACAAAGTACTGGTCAATCTAATTAAAAAAAGGAAAGAAGAAAAGCAATTTACAGCATCAAAGATGAAAAGGGGGACTTCACCTCCAATGAAGAGGAAATTAAGACAATCAATAAAAACTACTTTGCCCAATTATATGGCAATAAATATACCAATCTAGTCGATATGGATGAACATTTACAAAAATATAAACTGCCTAGACTAACAGAAGAAGAAATAGAATTCTTAAATAATCCCAGAAATCCAACAGGCCATCAAAGAACTCCCCCCCCCCCAAAAAAAAAACAGGAGCAGATGGATTCACAAATGAATTCTATCAAACATTCAAAGAACAGCTAATCCCAATACTATATAAACTATTTGACAAATAAGTAAAGGAGTTCTACCAAATTCCTTTTATGACACAAATATGGTATTGATTCCAAAGCCAGGCAGGTCAAACACAGAGAAAGAAAACTATAGACCAATCTCCCTAATAAACATAGATGCAAAGATCTTAAATAGAATACCAGAAAAAAGACTCCAGCAAGTGATCACGAGGGTTATTCATTATGATCAGGTGGGATTTATAACAGGAATGTAAGGATGGTTCAATATTAGGAAAACCATCCACATAATTGACCATATCAATAAGCAAACCAACAAAAATCACATGATTATCTCAACAGATGCAGAAAAAGCCTTGGATAAAATACAACACCCATTCATATTAAAAACACTAAAAAGTATAAGAATAGAAGGGATGTTCCTAAAAATAATTAACAGTATATATATAAAACCATCAGCTAACATCATCCACAATGGGGATAAACTAGATGCATTCCCAATAAGATCAGGAGTGAAACAAGGATGCCCATTATCACCTCTACTATTTGACATTGTACTGGAAACACTAGCAGTAGCAATTAGAGAAGAAAAAGAATTTGAAGGCATTAAAATAGGCAAGGAGGAGGCCAAGTTATCGCCCTTTGTGGATGATATGATGGTCTACTTAAATAATCCTAGAGAATCAACCAAAAAGCAAGTTGAAATAATCAACAACTTTAGCAAAGTCGCAGAATACAAAATAAACCCGCATAAATCATCAGCATTTCTATCTCCTGAGACAAACACAGGAACTATATGAACACAACTACAAAACACTCTCCACACAACTAAAACTAGACTTGAGCAATTGGAAAAACATTAACTGCTCATGGGTAGAACGAGCCAATATAATAAAAATGACCATCCTACCCAAACTTATTCATCTATTTAGTGCCATACCCATTGAACTTCCAAAAAAGTTTTTTACTGATTTAGAAAAAAAACATAACAAATTTCATTTGGAAGAACAAAGGATCAAGGATATCCAGGGAAATAATGAAAAAAATACAAAGGAAGGTGGCCTTGCAGTCCCAGATCTCGAACTATATTATAAAGCAGCGGTCATCAAAACAATTTGGTACTGGCTAAGAGACAGAAAGTAGGATCAGTGGAATAGTTTTGGGGTAAGTGACCTCAGCAAGACAGTATATGACAAACCCAAAGACCCCAGCTTCTGGGACAAAACCCCACTATTTGACAAAAACTGTTGGGAAAACTGGAAGACAGTGTGGGAGAGATTAGGTCTGGATCAACACCTCACACCCTACACCAAAAAGAAACTCAGAATCGATGAATGACTTGAACATAAAGAAGGAAACTATAAGAAAATTAGGTGAACACAGAATAGTATACATGTCAGACCTTTGGGAAGGGAAAGACTTTAAAACCAAGCAAGACATAGTAAGAGTCACAAAATGTAAAATAAATAATTTTGACTACATCAAATTAAAAAGTTTTTGTACAAACAAAACCAATGTAACTAAAATGAGAAGGAAAGCAACAAATTGGGAAACAATCTTCATAAGAAAAACCTCTGACAAAGGTCTAATTACTCAAATTTATAAAGAGCTGAACCAATTTTACAAAAAATCAAGCCATTCTCCAATTGATAAATGGGCAAGGGACATGGATAGGCAGTTCTCAGATAAAGAAATCAACACTATTAATAAGCACATGAAAAAGTGTTCTAAATCAGAGAGATACAAATTAAAACAACTCTGAGGTATCACCTCCCACCCAGCAGACTGGCTAACATGACAGCAAAGGAAAGTAATGAATGCTGTAGGGGATGTGGCAAAGTGGGGACATTAATGCATTGGTGGTGGAGTTGTGAATTGATCCAACCATTCTGGAGGGCAATTTGGAACTACGCCCAAAGAGTGATAAAAGACTGTCTGCCCTTTGATCCAGCCATAGCACTGCTGGGTTTGTGCCCCAAAGAGATAATAAGGAAAAAGGCTTGTACAAGAATATTCATAGCTGAGCTCTTTGTGGTGGCCAAAAATTGGAAAATGAGGGGATGCCCTTCAATTGGGGAATGGCTGAACAAATTGTGGCATATGTTGGTGATGGAATACTATTGTGCTAAAAGGAATAATAAAGTGGAGAAATTCCATGGAGACTGAAACAACTTCCAGGAAGTGATGCAGAGCAAAAGGAGCAGAACCTGGAAAACATTGTACACAGAGACTGATACACTGTGGTACAATCAAACATAATGGACTTCTCCATTAGTGACAATACAAAGTCCCTGAACGATCTGCAGGGATCTAGGAGAAAAAACACTATCCACAAGCAGAGGACAAATGTGGGAGTAAAGACACCAAAGATAAGCAACTGCTTGACTATGGGGATGGAAGGGACATGAATGAGGAGAGACTCTAAATGAACACCCTAATGCAAATACCAACAACATAGAAAGGGGTTCGAATCAAGGACACATGTGATACCCAGTGGAATCATGCGCCGGCTATGGGAGGGGTGATGGGAGGGGGGGAGGAAAAGAAAATGATCTTTGTTTCCAAGGAATAATGTTTGAAAATGACAAATAAAATAATGTCTAAAAGAAAAATAAAAAGAATTACATGGAGGGGATTCTAGAAGAAATTTCTCCATAAGTTCACAAACTGGGGAAAGTTACTTGCTTAATTTATTTTGCTTCTAAATATTGTTTTCCTTTATTAATTTTCAAGTTATTTTGGATCCAAATTCAGTATTCATGCCTTAAAAAACTTCATTGGCCTTGGAGTTGACCAGCACCTCATAAACAACCATGCATTCTACTGATAGTCTCGGACTCTGCTTGAAACTAATTCAATAATAAGTGACTTTTTTCATTCCAAGTATGGAACTTCAAATTGCCTTACCTGTAAAGAATAAAGTCAAACTTGGTTATGAGAAGATAACATTTTGTGTTATGCTAAATAATTCTGAGAGAATCATGGATTCTTGAGCAAATTATAAACTTGGTCTTGCACTTGTCTGGAGATGAGGGCAAAAGAAGGTATTTTTTCAGACTTGTGATACCCCTATAATAGTTTTGCAGCCTCTACAATGGTTATACAAATTACACTGCAGAAAGACCTCCTTGGTGCTATTTCTTCTAAGTAACAAACCCCCTCCCTAACACACCTATATGATTAGTCTTCTGGAAGACGTCTCATTGTGTGATATTTCAAATCTTGTAAGGTATTTATTGTTTTAAAGCAAACCATTGAAATCTTCTGATTATCAATCTGGACCACACAGAGATTGCTTTCTTTCTAATGTGTGTGCATATATATATATTTTTTTTTCCCACTCAGCTCCTATTCAAATTTATCACGATGGTACAGAAGTGGTTCTTGCTTCTCAAATGTTCTTTCAGAAAAGCATATTATCTGGCAGATCCTATAAAACTAGAAAGGCATGGGGCAAGCGTCCTAAGATGGATAATAAGTGTGTGGGGCAGCTTAAGGGAGGAGAAAAATTATTTTTAAACAAAAGAACCTATAAGGACCATCAGATTGATTTGCATTGCTATAAGAAAAATGCACTGAGAAAATTGCATAACTTTGAGGCATTATAGTAAAATAGATTTCATCACTGCAGTTCAATAATAATAATAATTTCTTAAATTCTTGGATTGATGGAGGTTCTGTTAGTTGATAGTTACTTATGAAGTTAATATGAAAGTAATAGAGGTAGGTTGATCACTAGACCTAGATTCATTGGATTATTCTGCTTTAACAAGGATGGCACCTCTGAATTCTTCCAGGATCACACTGGGCTAGTTTACTGCCAGGGTAACCTTGAATAAATCACTTAACCTATCTCAGCCTCAATTTTCTCATCTGCAAAATGAAAGAGTTGAACAAGAATAGAGATGGGCAACCTTTTGAGCTTGGCATATCAAAATTCACCAAAAAACTGGGCATAATTCAGGTGGTGTGCCACTTCAAGGAAAAAAAAAAACATAATATCACAATATTTGTAGTTTAAATAACAAAAATGTATAATTGTAATCTATAACTGTATTTAATAAACCAAAAACTAATTGTTCATCTGTCAGTCAGTTTCTTTTGTTGGTCTTGAACTAAGATATGTGAGGGGGGAGGGAAATTCTTTAACTAACATGCCTATTAGTGACTTTTTTGTTGCTGAATTTGATTGGCTAAATCTTTAATTGAAGATTGGTATTTTGTATACTTCAAGCCCAAGTAAGCTCTACTAACTTCATCTGTCAATCTGTTTCTTTAGTTGGTTTTGATTAAAGCTGAGAATAAAGTCTCACAAAAGTACATAGAGGGAAAAATTGTGAGTAAAGCCATTGCTATATTTTTCAGGGTGCTAAAAGTGTCTGGTAATTGGTTCCAGGTACTCCTTCATTGCATGTCGGCCAGAGCCCCAACCAGTCTTCCCCAGAGCAGAGCCCCACCCCACCCCACTCCTCCCCAGTTGACTGAACCAGGGGCACCAGGAGAGCAGCAACTGCATGCTCAGGCTACTCCTTCCTGCCCCTTTGGGAGCCCCCATGTGCCCTAGATGACTGGCACCTGCCGCCCCATGCTGCCCCCTTCTAGGTGAAATAGGGGGAAACTGTTTCTTCTACAATGATTGCTGTCCTTTGGCTTTGACTAGTGAGAGCTGCTAAGGCAACCTGAAGCTGCTTATTTGTAATGGAGGTAGAAATGAGAAATTCTGGGGGAATGCTGGTACAAGGATGCTACCACACAGGGATGCTGGTACATAGGGGACTGCTCTGGGGAATGCCTAATGATCCCTACTGATGGCTGATGGATCAATCTATTTCCTAACCTCCTTTCTCCCTCACCCTCTCCCTTAACCACCCTCTTCTGGAAGCCTTTGGCTTCCTCCCTCCCCCTGAGTGGACTATAAAATACTCTAGTTTTCTTTCTCAGGTAAGGGGTTTATTGTGATAACAGGATGGGAAACTGAGGTGAGAGGGATGAGGATGTCCCTAATGTAAAGTGAGGGTTTGAGAAAGTAGTCCAGTCACAAGCTGTGACTCTAAGACATTTAGGGAGATGGAGGACAACAGCTATTCAAAAATCTTCTTTCTTCTTCTTCCCAAAATCAGCAAGGTTTCTCAGCTTAATTTCTGAAGTGCCCCCCCTAGGGGTCCTTAAATCTGAGACAACTCCCTCAAGAGAGAAAAAGTCCAAAATCTCTCCTTCAATCTGGCTTGTCTCCTTTCTCAGCTTCAACCCCAGAGAAAAACAAAGTTCAAAATCTCTCCTTCAGCCTGGCTTTCCTCCAACTCTTGATCAGTCAAATTTCAAAGTTTTCTCCCTTGGTCAGAGAGCTCCCAAAACCAAGTTAGCCCTGGGAGAGTCCTTCAGCCAGGTTCAACCTCCAGGGAGAGAGTGATTCCAAGTCCAGTCCCCTTCCCCTGGTCAACTCAACTGCCAACTCCTGGGAACATTCCATTTGGAAACTCCTTCTTGATAGACAGGCAGGTTAGGCCCCCAGTTTCTTGCATCTTGGTTTACAAGTTCCCTCTCTCTCCATGCCTCTACTACACAGGCCAGCATGTGGAGAAGACTCCCCACCTGGGCTGGGCATGGCCAGGGCCATGGCCAGGGCATGGCTCCCTGGGTGGCTCCCGACTCTGAGGCACATCAAGCCTGCATGTTGCCGCATGTATCATTAAAATGGCTATGCATGTCAGTGCTGACACACATGTCATAGGTTCACCATCATGGAACTAGAAAGTCTCTGAGGTCCCTTTCTGCTCCACATCTATGATCCTAAGTAGCTAATATATTTTAAACAGGCATAAGACACTGAGATGTTACAAAGGAAATGTTAAATATTATCTCTACTCTTCAGAAACTAATGGGTAAAGGTGAGACAAACAATAGTAAAAATATATGTATGTATATATACATACATATATATATGAGCCTTTACAAAAGAAACTTACAAAGGAAATAATTGACCTTGATGTAGCCCTATGCCTAAATTATTAGTGATGGGGTAAAGGAGTAGAAGAAAACTTAAAAGGCCAGCAGTGCAACATTATCATCCTTTACATTTAACAAAACTTAATTACCAAGGGTTGCCAGGATGGGGGTGGGGGTGGGCAGAAGATCTTAGAGATCATCATTTCCAATTGATTTTCTTATTTTACAGGTGAGAAAACTGAGTTCCAGATGAAACCTACTGAAGGTCACACAGCTAGTAAGTGGCAGACTCAGAACCTGAATTCAGATCTTCCAATTCGAAGGCCCAATACTCCTCTCTTTGTTCTATCAAACTCATATCATATGAGTTTTCCAGAATTCTGGCAGATAGTACTCAGATGGCAGATGGCTCATTGAAATTCTATGCCCCAAGAAAAATCCAAATGGTCCACCACTTTTTACCATGGTATTTGATACTGTAAAGAGAAGTCATTTTTACCTTTACTTCCTATATCCCTCAGCCTTGTACCATGGCCATTGGAAAGAAGATGGTTTGTACTTCAGATCTCCCAAGGGATTCTTGAGTTTGAACCTACTCTAGGCATCTAAGGAATACAGGCAAGTTTGGAAGACGTTCATAGCCTTGATCCCAGTTTGCTGAGAAATGATTCAAGGAGAGAGGAAACAGGGAGGGGGGAAGAATTAAATCAGTCTTTCAGAATACCTCACAATTGACTAAAATTCTTGGGAAGTAGAAGAGTTTTAGAGTTTTAGGGCCATGCATCACTTTTGGGAACCCTTTGGATACTTTTGCAAAGTGCTTAAGAATTCATCAAAATCCCAAGGGACAATAATAATTTCCTCTTCTCCCCCCATCCCCAGAAGATGAAACCCACTCTTTAGTATTGTCCTGAAGTACCTGGAACAGCTCACCTTGGATCCAAAAGGGTTTGATAGGTATCAACACTATGAACACAAGTGTCCTGTCACTTCCCTTACACAGATGTAAGGGCCAGGAATCCTGGCCCCATACCAAAAATCTTGGACTGTTATCCAGAGAAGAGGACAGAACAGAACTAAAGAATTGCAGAGGGCTAGATTGGCATTGAACTTAGTCTGACTTTTTTTTTTTAAATAAAGGGGTTAAAACAGCCCTGAGTTAATAAAAAAAAATCCATTCACAGAAATACTTTAGTTTTTCTTACCGTTCCCTCAGGATGTAAGACAAATAAAATGGGACTGCCAGTTCTGTTGTTTCAAAGCAGATACAATCATTTACTAATAACCTGAGGGAAATTGCGTTTGCCCACTTTGATGTTTTGGGAGACCTTCTTGGCCATTAGTGTGGCCTGGCTAGGTCACCAAGCTCTCCTTTTCTTTCCAAACCTGCTGAACCCTGATCATTTGAGCATTTCAGGGAGCCAGGGTGGAATAAGAGATGCATTTTTTTTTGCTAGCCAAAAGATGTTCTAAGATCAGTCTTGACAAAGGCGAGAACAAGCAGACAAGAACACTCTCTGATAAAGCAGTGCTACTGATAGAGCACCAGGAAAGTCATTCATTTAGTGGCAGGCTGGGCTTAGCACAGTGCTATAGAGATGGTGAGGTGCAGAGGGGACCAAGGGCAGAATACAAAGGAGTCTTCTGGCCTTGGCGTCTTCCCTCAAGGAGCTTGCTGTGCTATTGGGGGGAAAGATCAACATACATGAAACAATTAGAGCAAGAACAATATAAGGAAGGATATAATCAGGAGCTAAATTGTTTTGGAAGGACTCTAAGTGCTTTTGGGGGAGTACAGAGAAGGGAGAGATTGATGTGTCCTGGGAGAGCCAGGGAAAGCTTCATGAGGTGGGGATAAGCTGAGTTTCCAAGGATTCATAGGGCAAAGAGATGTCCCCTTTGAAACAACTCAGCACTCGTCCATAATAGATCCCTCTGTCATGACTGGGAGAATGGCAGAATGGTTCGGAGGTTATGCTCTGAGAATCTGCTCCTGAGCTCTGAAAATTAAAAACTCATTTTTAGGCTTCCTTTCATTAAAGGTGAGGAATCATGAATGCACAACATCACATACACTGTCAGATGTGGTCTTCGTCACTGTTTATTTGTAAGGGAAGACTTACTAGTTCTTGGAAGAGATGGGAATATCCAGAAATCACTATGATGGAAAAACTAAAATAGCTGATAAAATGCTTTGTAAATAAAAGTAAGATAAAAATTCAACATTTTTAAAATAATTTCACCCAGAAATATTTATTTTAAGGAACTGATACATGTTAAGCAAACTCAGAAGAGAGGTAAACAGACATAATGGATAGATGACCTGTTTTAGAGTCAAGAAGAAATGGGTTCAAAGCCTCCTTCTGATGTACTCACTGTGTGACAGTGGCCAAGTCACTCAATATCTTAAGCAGCTTTCTAAGTTTCTAAGTTGCAGATGAGTATATCTGTATCAGTGGAAGGAGTTTCCACATTGGGAGTTCCCAAAGCTGATGAAATCACAAGTTTGGACTAAAGACAAAACAACCTAATAATGCAATAAATAGATATTGTAATGGCATTGAGTATAAAAAGACAGACATACTATCAACATAAAGATTCATTCAGTTAAATTCTGGAATTTATGTTAAGTCAACTGGAAATTCATGTGAGTTAATCAGGGCAATCCCTTCCTATTACCAAAGTATCTGTGAAATTAATAATCAGAAAGATCTTTAGTGAATGCAGAGTCAGGGAAGACATTTGGACAATGTCAAGAGATATTTCTCATTAAACTCTGATGGCTTGATGATCCACTTTTTCACCAAAGACACACCTACCAAAAGAACCAGAATGTTCTTGTCAGTGGGTCGGGGCAACCCTCCTTTTTGGACTGTGTCAAGACATATTGACTAATTTTTCCTCTGCAGCTTTTTCTAGATTCCCTCCTTGTTTGCCCATGTCATGACAACACTATAGTTCCTCAATCTGACCTACTTTCATAAAGTTACTATTTCCTAGTTTATAGCTAATATGGACCTGATTACCTTTGAAATTAGTGGCTTCCTGATGACATCTGGGGAGACACTTCAATCCCATCACGCACATCTCCCAAACAGATTTTGGAATGAGTTACTTCTTGGAAAGAATCCAATCCCTTTACTCAATTATAGCCCTACTCCAATTCCATATTTTGGCATGAAAGTGACTTCAAAATTCTAAAGTTTTGCCAGAAAAGTATAAGTTTTTTCCTTTCTTACCAAGGTGGACAGAATTTGAGTGCAGTGGTAGATTATGTGTCTGTTACCAGGCTAAGTATCTATGTTGGGAGAAGTTAGACAGCAGGTTGGGTCCCCACAGCACCTATATTTGCATCCTGTCTTGTACAACTACTAACTCTGAAAGTACACAAAAGTTAATTAACTTCTAAGCCTCAGTTTTCTTTTCTATAAATGGGGAGACAGAAGTACCTTACAGAAGATTAATTTTCTGAGTTCAAATCTGGTTTCAGACACCTACAAGTGGTGTAACCATGGGAAAGTCACTTAACTCTGTTTGCCTTACTTCCTCATATATAAAATGAGCTGAAGAAGGAAATGACAAACCACTTCAGTATCTCTGCCAAGAGAACCCCAAATGGAGTCATGAAGTGTCAGACATGACAGAATTTTTGTAAGGTTCACATAAAAAGATCTGAAAGAAGAAAAAAAGTTTCCAAACCCTTAAAGTGATATGTGGTAAACTCTGGGATCCTTATTCTAACTCCCACATAAACTGATGAGTTTACAGGCAAGAAAGATGCATTCATTAACTACAAATACAAGGCTAAGTGAAGGGGATAAAAATATAAACAAAAAAAGAAGGCAGTCCTTGACTCCAAGAAGCTTATATAGGACAGAGCAAATGCTTTAGAAGGAGCTTAAAAGTAGAATTAGAGGGAGAAATGTAACCCTATGGGAGTATGGTAGAAAGACCAGAGTTAGAAGGACACCTAAGAGCTGGAATGAAGCATGGCCAATCTGGACCTGGCACCAAAATGGAGGCCCTTGGAAGAATTCACCAGTAGGATTGGCATGGTGGAGTGGTTACAGATTGAGAAAATAGTGGAACCATTGTGGTAATCTGCAGAATCAGACCCACCAAAATCCCAAGTATGATAAGCTACATCTCCCCCAAGTCAAGGATGGTAGAATTACTCCCTAAGGGGTTTTTAGTACCTTTCTATACCATTAATTCAAACTTTTATTCTGATATGATATCCTCAGTATCAATGACCTGTTACAGCATATCCCCTATGTTATTAATTGACCTGGTGATTAGAGCCATGCTACCATCAAACAATACCATCAATTATTGCTTTTTAGGGATATTTAACAAGAAGACATAGAAAAAATAAAAGTACGAACATTTCCTAGAGTTTTAAACTCATTTTCCCCCATACCATTCCTTGGGGAATAGGGGTTCAGGCTTAAAGTGGCTGCTACCAAATACTGTCTCTATCATGTTCCCTTCCAAATGTAAACATCAAATGGGGAAACAATGTGACCTTGACTTCTGTCAATTCGCTATTACACCCCAGAAAGGAAGTTGCTTCTTACTAGGCTCATTTACCTGGAAACTCTAGCATGGACTTAAGTTCATAAACCCATGGCACTCTCTCAACCTTTTGAGACTCACTCCTATCTACCCTCAAACTCCTCTATCTAAAACTGGAAAGAAGATAAAAAAGAACAGGGCCTCCTTCTCAGGACTTTATGGTGACCTAGTGGGGAGAGTTGGCCACAGTGGCACTCCCCACTCAGAGGTATTGCTTCCTGAGTTGAATATAACCAGGTAGATACAAGAGCTTGAGTTGTTCTTGGGAAAGACTTTTTTTTAAATGTAGACTCCATTCTGTTTCCACAAAAAGAATCTTTTCTACACCACAAGTAAGTGGACAAGAAATAGTCATAGAACATGTGTATTTGTTCCAAAGTCCATATGAGGGAGAAGGGGACCACATCAGAAAGTTGCTCACGTGTTATTATAAAGGCTAAGCTGTAAGAGGCCAGACCCCCATTACATATAAATATCAATTATATTTTCAGGTAGGATTTATGGCAATATTCATATGCTTCTCAATACCCTCAACTCTCCTAAATCACCCCCATAAAAGTGAGGCCTACAATAAAGCTGTCTCTTTTCTCTACAGTGAATCTGAATATTGACCATCTGACAATTTCCCAGTTATTAGCCTCAACATCCATCAGCAGCAGTGCTAGACCCAGATTAGAACCCTCTAAAATGCCAAATTTTACCATCCTTGACCGTCTTTATTGTATTTCCTCTCAATAAAAGTAGCTGTCTTTGCTTTCTCTTCACTGACACCCATCTCTGCTATGTTCTGTCTTACTATTTGGAACTTATATTTCTCACACTTTGTTAAGACCATTGACCTTTGAAAATAGTCTATAGTGCAAAGTATTTAAAATAATTTTACAAAAAAACTCATAGGACGGTCAGATGCTATTTCTCCTACTGCTGATGAATGGAATGATATTCAATGCCTGCCACCCTGGGAAGTATTACATATTACAGTGCACAGAAAAAGCCTTCTGGGGACACCAGTCCTTCTAGACTTGAACTTCTGTGCAACAAAGGCTTCTCATTTGACTCCTTTAGTCTTCCTTGGTCAATAAAATCAGATCTTTGGTCTTATGAGGGCCCTAGAGAGAAGGGCATTTGCTGTTTTTTGTTTGTTTGTTTGTTTACATAGTAGCTCTAAGAAAGATCAAAGCAAAAGTCTATGCCCCCAAGGGCTATTGCCATTGATTGTTGCCATCACTTCTCATCGCTCAAGTGCCTGGGTTCAAACAAAGATAAGGCCTCAGGGTTTGGATTGCTATTTATTTATCACATATATGAGAGAGACAGAGTAAAAGAGAAGGATGGATAGACCTAAGAGAGGAAATTTGGGGAGGGTGGGGAGGGAGTAGAGTGGCTCTACTATGTGGAACTCTCAATGTGCAAATTCCTTCCACCAATACATCTTACAACCTATGTGTAACAGAGTTTTAGAAAGTGATTTGGGACATTGCCAATTTGGACACAGTTACATAGTGAGCATGTATCAGGAAGGAAGTAAACCCAGAGCTTTCTGACTCCAAGGTGAGCTGACTAAACCCCATTCTATGTTGCCTCTCAGGGCAGAGATTAGGCGAATCTAAAATGGGAAGGCACAGAGAAGTAAAAGGGAAAGAAACTAGTTGTCAAAAAATGATAAATTCGACAGAAAAACAAAACAATCAAATCCTAGTGGAAGCACAGACCTCTTAAACAAGAAGCAAAGTGCATGTGTGGCACAGATCAGCCTAGGGCACCGGTGGGTAATTATACTTATGTGGCTAATTACACAGAATATAAAACTCAAAAACCAACAGTTTGTTTCAGTAAGTGTTTGAATGTGGCCCCTGGAGTCTAAGAAACAGAACATATTGCACACTTGCTTGGTGCTGTGGACCCTTGGGGAATTCACACTGGGCCTAGAGCACCATACCAGCTTGTGTAGTAGCTGGATTCTGGGCCTAAATCTTTTTTATGTGATTTCTGGAAATCTTAAAAATGAAATTCGACATCTTAAAAGGTTGTAGTAGAAGAACTCTGTTTTCATGTGTTCCTGGAGTAGAGTGGGCTCTGAGGAGTTTCACTGTTTTTATTAATCAATGGGTTGTGGAAATGGTTGAGAAACTGAGGAAGTATCTATAACTTAGGAATCACTTATTACAATATTACTCTCTCTGTTTGACTATAAGGCTTATGGTCTATAGAATGTCTATCGAATGAGTGGGGAAGCAATTTTTATTCAATAAGTGGAAAAAAGTCATGAAACAGGGAAAGAGGCTGGCTACTCACAAACCCAAAATTATCTCAGACTAAGAAAAATGAAGTAGTGGTATTTGGTGCATCTTTGCTGAGGAGCACCATGGCATCCCTTTGATAGCCTGACACAGAGTTTATGTCTACTCTTTTCTAGAAGCATATGTCTGGGAAGTGATGGAGACCTATCCTGTTTTTGTCAGAACTTTGTCCAATTATATATTTCTGATGATTAAAGTGTAAAAAAATGCATGACTACAAGGAACCTAAAAGTATTATTAAACATCATAAAGAATTTGGGGGCAAAAAAAGGTAAGGGGCACAAATAGTGTGTTCATTACCACTCTATAGAAGGCAAAGTCTTCTGAAGATAAAGATGGAAGACCTGATCAGCTATTTGAAAAGATGGTGTCTAAGATGGAAATTCGTATTTCTAGGCAGTGATTTAAAATAAAGCATAATGAGAGACTGGACAATGAGTGCAGTCTTCATAAACATGCACATATGAACTTGGGAGAAAGGACAGGCACTCTATAAATGTTTCTGTCCACTCACTGAATGCTTTTTTTGTTTGGCTGCTGAGCTGAAACTCTGAATACATACCTAAGACTCCTATAAGGGAGAACAATCTCTTTCCTACCAGAGAATGCTTCAGGTAGCCCCCAAGCTTCAGGGGTCTTCTTTCCCTACCTAAGTCAACATAAAGCCATTGTTTTCTTTTCTATGTTAGATGAAGCAGTACTGGAGAAAAAACAGATTAGGCTATGATCTTTTGAGCTTCAAAAGGTCAAGAGAGTCCAAGGATCTGGAAATGAGAGTCCCAGTCAGAGTTGCTGCCAGTCAAACCTGATAAGGGAAAAAGTCCTAAGTGACCTACTTGACTTAGTTTATCAACAGATTAACACCAACAAGTAGGTTTCTGCATTTGGTGGGATAAATTCTTTTGCAACCACTTTGAGTTTGAGTTCACTCTTCCAGGGGAAAGGGTACTTCTAATTAGAAGAGATACATTTGTATTTCTTGGTATGTAAGTAAATCTCTCTTTTGTAACAGCTAATTGATGTTAATTAGTTAAATGATACAGATATGGTCATGAATAGCAATTAATACTAGAAAGTTCTTAGGCATGATATCATGCCTTAGATAATATCAAAGCAATAATTGCTAATTGATATTTGGAGAGAGTAAGACACATGCCAGAAAGATAATTAGAGCTAGTAGTATTAGGGGAAAAAATCCCATAACCCCTCAGAACACTCCTAGAACCTTGAGGCAGAGAAAAGAGTCAGTCTTCTAGGGGACCTGACATCAGTAGGAGTATACCTTACAAAAGGGATCCTGGAATCCTATAATAGGCTACAACTCTTGGCCATAGAAAGTGGGCACTTAAGGGTGACAAAAGTATATTTTCATAGAGTCTTACAATTCTAATTAATAGAGTTTTGTACTAAAAAAATGAAGGGAAGAGAGAAAATTGCTACCAATGTAGATACCATGGAAAGTTAGCATTTTGGAAGAAGAAGATTGGCAGGAGAGATGCACAAAAATTTATTGGTGGCAAATCAAACTTACAGACTGAGATAGCTACATATGAAGTACAGTGAATATGCAAGACAAACTGAAGACACTAATTTGGTGGGATAGGACCCATAACAAGAATACCTTATTTTTTAAAATGGACAGAAGGGGAAATAAAGTAGTATTGAATGTTAAGAACAAATACTACTACTATTAGAAAATCCAAGAAGTATATGGTTGGGAATATTGAGGTGAAAATCAGCAGAGAAGAAATTATTCTACTGTGAATGAAAAAGGGTAATTATCTAAAAACATCCAAAAAGATACACAAGAAAATCTCCAAGTAGCTTAAATTTTAAGAGATAATTAGAGAATATGGAAAGGAATGAACAGTTAGTACAAAATGTGGCATCATCCTATAAGAACCATGCCAAGAATGCTAAAGCAAAGTAAGCAAAAGTTCCAAGTTGGCAAGAAAATCCAAAAGAAAAGAAAGAAGCTTAAAAAAAAAGTTTTGGGGAGAAAAGGAGAGAATCATTGAAGGGCTATGACTACAGCTCAGTGTGGATGAAAATGGTAATGTACAAGGGAGAGAAGGAAATGTTCAACTTTTACTTTGTTTCTGTTTTCTCTGTCAAGGAGAATGTTCTTTGGACTACAAAGGACAGAGACAAAAGAGAGGCTCAAAATCAAAGATTACTATCCCTACAGGAGATAGTAATAGAGTGCCTAGCTAGCCTTACTGAATTCAGGTGACCTGATAAATTACATCCTTAGGTCCTGAAGGAAATGGCAAACATAATTGAACATGATTGCTAAATCATTGTGTATTATCTTTGAGGCACAGATTATTAAAGTGATTATTAAAAGGAACATCTAGAAAAGGAAGCAGAGATCACAAAGAGTAAATAAATTACATTAAAAATAGGTCTTACAAGAACAACACTATTTTTCTTTTGGGTTATATTACTAGACTGATGATCTGGGGAATATTACAAATATATTTTCTTTAAATATTTTAGGAAAGCATTTGAAAATGTCTTTCAGGCTGTCATTATGGAAAGAGGGAAAATTAGACTAGTAGATAGGGGATTCAGAATTGCTTGAATGGCAGGACCAAGAGAATAGTCACATAGGGTTCTATGTCAACTTAAAAGGATATCTTCAGGGGGATAACCTAGGATTTGTGCTTTTTCATATTTTTATGAAATTTGCAGATAACATGAAATAAGACTTATGAAATTTGCAGATAACATACAGATGGAAGGGACAGCTAACATGCTAAATAACAAAGCTGAGATCTTAAAAAAATATTTGACAAGTCAGAAATCTAGGCCAAATCAAATGAGATGAAATTGACTTTGATTATTCAGAGGTTCTATGATTGTAATAGTGATGAGGGATCTTCCTCTCATGATGCTGCTCACAATCCAGTCATCCTTGCCCAGCCTTTGTACTTCTCTCCACATCCTTTTGGATCAAATGAAATAACAAATATGAGGCATTATGAAAACTCTAAAGTTCTATATAAATATAAATTATTTTTATTAATAATATTATTAGCTAATGCTTTCCAGCAGTTCCACTCACTGTGCTAACAATAACATTGCCTTGGAATGCCTGATACCCTTTCCCCTTGAGCACAGGATTCCCCATGATTAGAAAGTGATTGCTAAACCCCAACCTTGAATAATTCCTGCTGTTATTCACACGTTGCTAAACCAAGCAGGAAGAAATCATATTGGCTTTCTGACTGTACTATAAATTTGATATCGAATCTCAAATGGGTCTTTACTACAAGGCAATCCTTTTACCTAGTTGATTCCCTGTCACCCTTAAAGAGGTTCTTCAGGGCCTTCTCTTCTCTTCTCAAATCACTTTCAGTAAAAGACCTCACCCCAAACTTTGCTGAGAGATTAGAACTATGCATCACAGGTTTCCTCTTCTTTCCTACACTGTATATGAAAATTACTTGACAGCTCCTGTCACCATTATCACCTTTTTTACTCTAGTTTTTACTCTACTTTTTTACTCTAGTCTAATGAAGAGATGGACATTCTCCTTACCAAGATTAATTCATCTTCTTGAACCCTTTATCCAAATTTACTTTCAGCAGATCCACAAGCATTCTCTTTCTCTCTTTAACTTTCAATTTCCCCCTATCTACTGGCTTTTTTGTCTATCCTTGTAAACAAAAATGAAATCCTTCTCTTGGCCCTAAAGCTAGTATGCTATATCTCTTTTCTCATTCATAGCCAAATTTAGTACAATGTGTGTGGAACATAGTAGGAGCTTAATAAATGTTGATTGATTGATGGTCACTCAAGCCACCTGAGGAGAACCTGAAGTGGACACCTGGACCTCTAGGAAGTGCTACCTAACTGTATGTCCCCCAAACTTCTGTCCTGGGGCAATCTCTTGGTGATTTCATTTACTTCCATGGATTTTATTTTGACTTCTTATTTTGACCAAGTTCTATATATCTAGCCCTACTTACATTTGAGCTCTAGCTTTGTGCCACCAACTTCACAGTGGACAACTTTGACTGGTTTTGACAAAGGCATCTTAAAATCAACATATGCTAAACTCATTCTCTTTTCTATATCCCTCAACCCATTCCCTCAACAAACTTCCCTATTTCTGTTGAAGGCATGTTCTTTCAATCATATTCAAAGCTTCAGTCAATTTACCTCAAACCTCACCTACCATTAGCTGCCAAACCTTGTCAGTCCTATCCCCATATGTCTCATGCATCCATCTCCTCTCCACTCATAAATGAGAAATCAGGGAGGAGGTAGTTCTTCTGGAAGGACCATAAGGTATAGAAGTAAGATATATATGATGCAGTATACATAGAAAATCAAATAGATCATTTTGGATTGAACTAAGCACACACAAGCATGGAATAATATGAAACTATTCTGGAAAGATAGGTTAGAACCAGATTGTGAAGAGTTTTAAATTTTAATTAGAGCAGTTTGTATTTTACGCTAGGACTTGGGAAGTATCTAGAGCAGGTTTCAAACCCACTCCTTCCTGAATCCACATCTATCACTTGGTCTACTATATCACCTTCTTTCTTAGTTCTAATTTTTCCCCTCCCAGTTTCTATTTCCGGGTAAATAGATAGCTAGGAGTAGGTGGGAGAGTTGCCTAGCAACTGTACTACCTTCCTCAAAGTCTCACCACCCACTACTGTTCCATGAAAGATGAAATACCTTCATTGTCCTAAGAAGTGATTTCTAATCAATCAGCCAGAGTACTCTTAGGACATCATTTCTTCTGTAATCAGAATGAACATCTGCTCCTGGATGATTCATATGTATCTCACCAGGAAGACTGTTTTATGGTACTATGTCTTGGCACTGAAGTTTTTTTCCCTTTTATTCTCAATGGAGATGATGTGGTGAATTGATCCAATCTTCCCCATAGGATTTGTATGGCCTTAGGTAGGTCACTTCCACTAACTAGGACTCAATTTCCTCTAGTGAAAATGGGGGTTTTGAACTAGAAAGTTTCTGAGATAATATCTAGCTCTGACTCTGTGATCTTAGGGTCTTTAAAGTCCATTCTGCCTCTATAGCTATGATCCTGTGATGAATCATTGTAAAAGGACAAAGTAAGGTTCTTCCCTTTCTCTGTCCCACTGTCCCTCCCTGAGTTGGTTTTGGAGAGTATGAGAGGCAGTGGTATGATGATTAAAGAGGCACAAAGCCTGGTTATTCCAAAGTCCTTAATATTAGCAAAATCTCTGAATGAAAGGAAAACAGGAGCTAAAGCTACAACTAGACACAGATAAGAGGCTTTCATGCCCTTGTTTAGATGGTGGTAAATCATTCATCTCTGATCCTCTGACTTTATTATGGGGTTTGAACCCATAGTGAAAAAGCCTTTTTCTAGTATTAAACCAGGGAGAACGAACAACTCTCTGTGTAGTAGAGTGGCTTGACATGATGAGGTAAATTACCTCTTCCAGGGTACCAAATGGTACCAGGACAAATCAATTTACCTTCTTCGAGATACACACCCCTAGAAGATAAAGCACTCACCTAAAGAGCAAATTACTTTTCCGGTATCATTATGAAATGTCATTCTGACACTGTTCTATTTGCCCTGTTTCACCAGAATACTGACTTCTCCTTTTATTATTCTCTCTCCTTCTCCTCTCTCTCCTCCTCCTCCTCTTCCTTCTCCTCTTCTCTCTCTCTCTACCACTCACTATCCCCTCCACCCTCATTCTCTCTCCCTCTTCTCTCTACTTCACCCTCCTTTCCTCTATCTATTCTATCTCTGTCTCTTTTCTCACTTTTCCATTCTCCCTCCTTCCTCCATTCTCCTCTTTCAAATTTCAGCTAAGACAAGTGCTGACTGACAAAAAGTGGAGTTCAGTTTCAAAGCACAAACCAAGGGCAATGGTGGGTGTTGGGAGTTTATTTGCAATAAAACAGATTCTCAGGAAATTACCAATTCCATTTCTTTCACCCAATCTTCCAGAAGTCCTTCCTACCCTGCCTAGGACTGCAGCGGTAATAAGGTAATGGGGTATGGGGGAAAGAGCCCTGAACCTGAAGTCAGAAGACCTAATCTCATGGCAGATTCCTTCAAGCTAATGTGGCCTTAAGCAAATCACTTTACTCCTCTGAGACTCAGTTTCCTTATTTGTAAATACTGAATAATAATAATATATACATATGCTGTCTGCCTCACAGTTTATTGTGAGGAACCTTAAAGTTTTCATAAATATGAATTTATGGTTATATCTTTGACTTTAAATAATCTTTAAGCTGAGCCTCAAATTTGGGATCAGAGCCTACATCTACACTTGTACAAAAGTGCATTTCTCAAAGCATAAAAATATCTTTTTTCCTCCTTTGTCTGCCCTATCACTAATCTTTTTTCTCCCCCAAAATCCTCCTTTATATCATGCCCCCCCCCAAAAAAAACATTATCTATGTAACAATGACAGCTAGGTGGTACAGTGGACAAGGTGGAATCCAGCCTTAGCTATGTGACCCTGGGCAAGTCACTTATTCCTTTTTGTCTCTAATTCCTCATCTTTCAGATGAAATCAAAAAGGAAATGGCAAACCACTCTAGTATCTTTGCCAAGAAAACTCCAAAAGGGTGTTCAAACACACAGAATCAAACAAAATTGAAAATGACTAAATAAAAACAATGATATAATTGTATTACAAAACACTAGGATGAAAATTTTAAATTTTTGTTCTTAAAATGCTCATATTGAAACCACAGTCCAAAACTTCAGTTCTATAATGAAAAGAGTTCAGTTCTAAGTGAGAAGAGACTGTGGGAAATGCCTGGATGTTATACAAACACACTCACACTATCATCATCATCATCATCATCATCATCACCATCATCCGTGGAAAGATGGCAAGAATCGGTGAGATCTTTCAATCCAGTTTCTTCATTTTACTTCATTTAGTTCTGTTTATTTAGTTAAGGAAACTGAAGTCCAGAGAGACTAACTTGCCTAAAATTACATACTTAAAAAGTGGCAGAACTGAGATTGGAACTTAGCCTGCCAATTGCAAATCCAACACTCTTTCTATTGCATTATGTATTGTGTCTTTTAGCCAAGAGCTTCATGTTTTGTCCCAGGAGATATAATTTTAAAAAGTATTCACCATGTCCTGTGAGAGGTAACATTTGTCCCCAAATTTTGCTCCATTAGACAACTCTGGATTCTCACTGGCAGGGTAAGCCCAATATAACATTGATTGCATCAGTCACTACCATTTTTCAAAAAGAGGAATATTTACAGATGGGTACTGAAGACAAGAGCAAACATTTTTAAAAGCTTATCAAGATGGGCAGGTATAAAAATACACAAGGGTGTCCTGACCCATTAGGATGAGACAGCCTTCCTGGAAGAATTAACTCTAGAGAAACTCTGGTGGATGTTTTGTTTCTTTTCTCTCAGGGATGCCATTATATCAATTCAAAGTATTAACAGCTAGACCACAAGCCTACATAGCTAGCTCTGAATGAATTGGAGGTTTTCTGAAGTACTTCTCGTGGTTTCTCAGTTATATTTGCAATATAAATTGTTGTCAACATGCTTCCCCTATTTGGTCCTTTCTCTTCATTCCTAGCCTCTTCTAATCCAATACACAAGGGATGCCATTCCAGGGAGGCTTCCTCTAACACTGCAGAATGCATCCCATCTTTGCTTACAGGGTCTTCCCATATACAACTTTTTGTAGGTCCATTTAGAACCTAAATGGAATGGTACTAAGTGCATAATGATTAATTAGATCATATATAATAATATATAAATGAATATATATTACAGTTCATAAGTAAACATATGAAATAATGGGTTATTCTCTTAAATAGTATTTTAAATAATAAATGGTAGCCCTTAAGGGGAGGAAGTTGTTTTTTCCCTTAAGAAAGAAAATGCATTAGATTATGCAGTAGCATATCTAAATTAGTAAAATGGGTTCAGAAATTTAGAGGACAGATCATTTAATCTGCTCTTTTATTTTTCAGATAAGAGAATAAAGCTCAGAGAGTTGAAAGGACTTACCTGAAGTCCCAGAGGTCACAGTGACTATCAGAAGCAGGATAATAATTCTTTAACTTAGTCCAAAAGACTTCTTTGGGGCAGCTAGGTGGCACAATGGACAGAACACTGGACCTAGAGTCAGGAAGACTCATCTTTCTGAGTTCAAATCTGGCCTCAGACATTTACTAGCTTTTTGACCCTGGGCAAGTCACAATCCTGTTGCCTCAGTTTTCTCATTTGTCAAATGAGCTGAAGTAGGAAATGACAAACTACTCCAGTATCTTTGCCAAGCAAACTCCAAATGGAGTTGTGAAGAATTGAACATGACTGAAATGACTAAATAATAACATCAAATGCCTTATCACCATGTATCTTGGGGGGAGGTTCGAGGTGAGGGGGGAAAGTATTCAAACTAGTATTCTAGTATTGGTACTGGTAATGCTTTTCTGTAAAAAATTCTGTCAAAAAATATTACCTCTTTTAATCCTGATAATCTCAGGAGTTTTATATTAAGAGAGTTAGTTTCCTACTCAATGGAATAGTTAGCTTAAGGAAAAATAGATTAGAAGGAAAAATTACAGTACTATTAGAGGGTAGGACTGAAATAGGAAATGGGAAGACTGAAGAAAAGCAAAAAGAATAATTATATAATCTTTTAGTAAGGACCTAAATTCAACAAACTCATTTTACATATAAGGATAATTCTTTTTTTTCCCTTCAGATTACATGTAGATACAATTTTTAGTAATGTTTTATTTTGCATTTTGCAATCGCTGGTGTTTCCCAATGTAAGGGGTTAGAAAATATAAGGGGTTAATATAAAAGGTTGGATTGAATTATTCAAGAGTAGTTACCAGGATTACCAGGGTTACAAGGAATTTAATCAATTCCAAAAATGATTTTTAAGCAATTTATTTATAAAATATAGAAAGAGTGAAAGTAAGAAAATCAGAAAGAGGATAGGGTAAGATATATAATCTACACACTAAGTATTTTGCTCTGACACCTGACTCAACTCAAGCTGGGCTAATTAGTCCTTAGCTGGAGGGGCCTCAGCCTTAAGCCCAGGACCTGGAGATGCAGGGAGCCTCTCTCAAGAGGGGAGGCCTCTCCTAAGGCTAGTCCCTTCAGAAAATCCAGGAAAGGAGTTGGCCTTTTTTTCACTCACCCCAGTTTTAAGGAGTTTTAAGGAAAGTAGAAGCAGTCTGAGATCCTCAGTCAGAGATCCTCCAAAGTCAAGTTGAAGATGAAAGACTGGGAAAAAAAAAAACAACCCCTTCACAGGAAGTTCTTGACATTTTTAAAGACCATTCCTTTTGTCACTTCCTGTGACTTCCTTCCATATTACATGTACCAATTACAGCTAAAGCTTTACTTAGGACTGCCTGGGGGGCAGTCAGTTGATTTTTATTTGTCGCCCACTTTTGCATATGTGGGTCACAAACCTCCCCCACTCAAGTGTAAGTCTGTTGATTAAATCTAAAAATGGGCAGGGGAGAGTTAATTTAATCTTCATACCTCTCTTCTTTCCCTTCCCTTCCCCAAGAGGGTAGGCAATAGATTATGCATGTGCTATCATGCAATAAGTATTTTTCCATGTTCTTCATGTTGTGAAAGAAGATCCATATTGCTTATGCTAGAAAAGCACTCATGACCAAAATGAAGTGGAAAATGGTATACCTCAATCTGTATTAAGACTCGATCAGTTCCTTCTATGATGGTAAATAGCCATTTTTGTCAAGAGTCCCTTGGAGTTGTCTTGGATCACTGCATTTGCTAATAATAGTTAAATGACTCACAGCTGAACACCTTACATTATTGCTGTTACTATATACAACATGATAAGAATAATTAAAAAAATTAAATACAATTATGATATGAAAGACTCCCAAGAAATGAAGAGTTCAGGCTTACTTTTGAGGATATTTTTCAGTTCTCTGGTTCAAGTTGTCACTTAGAAGGGCATGACTTAATGCCACCTATCATGCAGATACAAATTTTCCCTCCAAAAACACATTAAAAAAATTCAAAATAGAAGACAAAATAACACTCCAAACAAAACCCTTAGAAAACAGACATCCTCTGATGCATAGATATATATTAGCCCTAATGTTTCAAGCAGGGGGTGAAAGTTGTTCCTTTCAAACAAGACCCACAGTCTCTGGAGAAGTGAAGATTTTTGTCATTAGAGAATACACCACAGGGAGTGTAGATCTGTGTAGTTTTCAAGGCTAAGGTTGCCATTGCTGCTGTAGATTAAACAAGGACCTCTCTTCATTGTTGCAACTCCCCACGCCTTGCTGTTTGTCCTTCTGCCTCCAGACTCATGAAAAGCCTGTCCAGGATAGGGACTAGGTTTTATTGTCCTCCAAAAGAGTCCCTAATATCAACTCAATTTTCAGCCTAGAATTACTATAAATCTCAATGGACTTTCTCCATTTGACATCCAGGAGGACATACCTCAGCTGTGTATTGCCCAGCTGTTGAAGAAATGTCAATGCACCAGTTAAAGAATCTCTCTGAAGCATCCCTTGAATGGAAATGACCAAATCCCCCTAGATTAAGAGTGGATGGGTGATCCACTGCTAAATCTTGACATTTCCACTTCTCCAACATTTCTCCCATTGGTCTCTTTCTTACTTCTCACACAGCTACCATTTTGATTCAAGTCTTTATCATTTCTCCTTTGAAAATTGCAATGGCCTTATAAAACTGACTTCGCTGACTAACTTCTCTCCCTCCCCCAATCCATCCTTCCATCAGATTTCAAAGTAAATGGTCTGGCCATGTTACTCTTCTATTCATTAAATCCAAGTTTTTTCCATTAGGATAAAGTATACATTTTTTTTTTATTTGGGCTTTTAAAGTCCCTCACAACCTGGGCCCTACATTCTCACTACCTTTCTAGGCTCATTATATGTGAATCCCTTCTTATATTTTATGGTTTAGGCCTTCTCTCTGTTCCTCACACACAGCACTGAATTTTCCACCACCATGTTGATGTATTGGCTGCCCCATCACTCCCTTGCCTGGAATGAACTCCCTCTGCACCCCTACTTCATAGAATTCATCACCCTCAAAATTCACCTCTAGCATCACCTTCAAAATGAAACCTTTCCTGATTACCATAGCCTCAACTGCTAATGCCATTCCCTCAAATGTATTGTATATTTATCATATATATTGTATTTATCATATATTTATGTGTACATATATACTTAAATGTATATGTGTGTGTGTGTGTGTGTGTGTGTGTGTGTGTGTGTGTGTGTGTGTGTGTATAGTTCTAAGCTATTAAAGCTCTTGGGACACATTATAGATGTACAGGTTGTCTCCTTCCAATAAAACATAATCTTTTTTAATTAATTTTTTTTACTTTATTAATTTATTTATTTAGGATATTTTTCCATGGTTACATGATTCATGATCTTTCCTGCCCCTCTTCCCTCCCTCTTCCTGGAGCTGACAAGCAATATCATTAAAATGTAAACTTCTTGAAAACAGGAATTATTTCACTTTTTTGTCTTTGTGGTCCCAGTGCCTGGCACATAGTAGGCACTTAATAAAATACTTAGTGACTAGTCACAAGCACTTTGGTCTATTTACTCATTTCCCTTTTATCTATTCTAGCTTCACTTGCCTCCATACCTAGTCTTGATTCTGTGATTTATCATTTTAATGTTAATATAATTATATATATATATGTATATATATATATATATATACTATTTCTCCAGCCCTTTGAATCTCTTATAATTCTGATTCTTCGTAAACTGTGGGATCCTCTGATTCAGAATTACAAAGAATCATTGAGAGAATATGTTTAAAAATATACTTTGGTGTCAGAGAGAACCTAGAGGCTGCTGAAAGCTGTGCCCAATTTGACAGATCAGATCCAGCTCACATTTCCTTTCCTATTCAATTTTTGGCTTGGGTCATTGGTCATCTGCAATACACATCAAAGATACAAGTTGTACTGAGCTAACTCAGTAGGCTGCCCATCTGGTCATACTGGTAGTATTCATTCTCTATCCTCTTGTTTTTTCTACATGAATTTCTGGGCCAGTATCTTGTTTAGGCTTTGGATATCACTGAGAAGGCCTATGGTGTTTGACTGCTTGTTCAGACAGCTTAGTATTAAAAGAATACTGGAACACAGAAAACCTCATTCACAGACTTGCATAGCACATTTTGTTATTGTATACTGTATTGTGTAAATGCAGAGAATTTTATTATTTATTTTTGTTTGCTGAATATTTAATTATAAATAGCATCACTTCTTTTTAAGTAAATAAAAGCTAAATTAATTTTTAAAATGAGTCACTAAACTCTACTTAAAAATACAAATTTTGCAAGTGATTTCTTTTAGTTAAGGCATTCTATCTTCCAAAATATAGCTTCATAATCTTGGCTTAAAAAGCATTTTCACAACTCTACCCTGCTCCCGTAGGCCTATAGTTTCCTGTTTTGTGCTATAGGTAGAGATTATAGACTGTTGGTAACCAGGAATGCATTTTTTTTATAATTTTCATTCATTTTGTCTTTCTTGCCTTTATTAACTAGAGATCAAGCACCATATATTGTAGTCTGAGGTCTAATACAACAAAGTGGCCATGGGAGTCAAAAGGCAAAAAATGTCTAATTGATTTTTCCTTGACCTAGCAAGGTGGGAGCTGGGGTCTCCTGAGGGCAGAAAGGAATAGGGCAGACAGTTCTGCCAACTGAGGCTGAAATTAGACCCTGTCATGTGCAACATCACTGATTTAATAATAATAGCTAAAAGAATTTATAGAGTGCTTTACCTCTCCTGCATCACTATCCTGGAATCAAGGATGATGGAATTCCAGCTGAGCTACTTAAGATGATGCCATTTAGTTCCAGGAAAAAAATGTTTGCTTTTGCTTCATTGACTACACTAAAGCCTTTGACTATAGGGATCACAAAAAATGTGGCAAGTCCTCAGAGATATCAGAGTAGCACATCATCTTTCTTGTTTCCTGAGGAACCTGTGCGCAGGCCAAGAAAATACAGTGAGAACCAAGCATGGAACAACTTATTGGTTTAAGATTAGAAAGAGAAATACAACAAGGCTTTATATTGTCACATTATTTACTTAACTTATATGTAGGATACATCATTCAAAATGCCAGGCCAAATGAATAAAAAACCAGAATAATAAATAAGAGAATTATCAACAATCTCAGCTATGCAGATAATACTATTTCAGTTTTCCCATTAGTTCTTATAAAATAGGGAGTTCTCACTTGTAGAGTTAGAAAAAAATATTAAAATTCATCTGGAAAAACAAAAAGTCAAGAATATCAAGGGAATCAATGAAAAGAAGGATAAGAACCTAGTAGTTCCCAATCTCAAACTATTCTACAAAGCTGTAATTGTAAAAAAAAAAAAGTTAGTGCTGTGTAAGAAACAGAAGTTCATCAGTGGAACAGATCAAGTACACAAAATATAGAAGCAAATGAGCATAGTAATCCAGTATTTGGTAAAAACCAAAATTGTCACTATTGGTCCAAGAATTTATTATTCAACAAAAACTACTGGAAAACTGGGAAAAAAACTCATTCTAGCAGAAACTATGTACCTTAAACCAACATAAGCTCTAAATGAGTACATTATTTAGACATAAAAGGTAACATCACAAGCAAATTAGAGGAACATAGAAGAAACTACTGGTCAATTCTATGAAAAAGATAAAAGTTTCTGACCAAATAAGAGATAGAAAAATAAAGTGGATAATTTGGATTACAAAAATTTAAGAGTTTATGCACAAACAAAATTAATGTAACTGGGGACAGAGTTAAGATGGTGGCTTAGAAGCACCAAAAGTTGATTCCTTTGTGAAAATCCTTCCACATCAATCAAAAACAAAGCACTTCAAGGGGGATAGAACACAAATCCAACAAAACAAACCGTTAGACCCTTCTGCTCAATTCAATTTAAAAGGTACAGAGAGAAGGTTGAATTCTCAGGTTTAAGGAAAAGAAAGAAGGTATGTCCCAGGGCCCCTCCCCCACCTACTCTGCTGATACTTGATCAGTGGGATCTCAGGGTAGGGACTCCAATTGGGACCCAGTACATTGCTACCACAACTAGCTTTGACCACAGCTGGCAAGGAGGCAGCTGGAGGAGAGAAACAAAGAAGAGGGCAGGCTGGTCACAGTCTTCAGCCACCACACCGCCATCTTAGGTCTCTACTTAGGTCTCTGCTGCTGGAAGTTTTGGCCTCAGGGCACATTCAACTCTGCAGATCAACTGGCTTAATCCAGTTTATCAATAATGCAGAGAAAAAACCTCCAGAGGGCAGAAATACTCAATCCCATATAGCTTATAAATAATCAGAGTAGCACAAAATAGGCAGAAAGCCAAACTCAAAAATAAGACAGAGCCACAGGTCTCTCTTACTCAACTGAACCTGAAAGGTATGCAGACAAAGTTGAATTCTCAGGTATAAGGGAAATATTCAATACCCCTCACCCACCTACTGCCCTGAGACCCATGGTAGGAATCTGGCTGACTGGGAACCCAGGGCAGAGGCTGCAACCATGACAGAGTACCTTGGTACCACAACAGGAACCTCAGGGCTCTGACCAGGCAGCTGGCAAGGAGGTGGCTGGCAGAAAGGAATAGAGAGGAAGACTGAGGGTAACTACCTTCAGCCTCCATACCTTCACTTTCAACTTCAGTCTCTGCTGGCACCTGGAAAGATCTGGCCTCAGGGCACATTAATACAACAGGTCAGCTCCATCAGTCTATTCCAGTTACTTAGCAGATCAGAGAAGAAGCTCCTTCAGAGAAGAAAACCCCAAACTCACAAATACAGCAAATAATTAGAGAAGCATGAATATAGCCAATAAGGAGGGGGAAAGAAGGAAAAAAATATGAGTAAACAACAGAAAAAGGAAAAAAAATTACAATCACCAGCTTCTATTCAGGTAATGAACAAAGAACAAATGGAAAAGAAGAAGACCAAGGAACCCCAAGCAAAAACTCAGAAACTCCAGTGAATTGGACTCAGGCTTTGGAAGAACTCAAAACATAATTCAAAAAACAATTAAGAGAGGTTGAAGAAAATTGGGAAAAGAACTTAAAAAGCAAACAGGTCATCTGGAAACAGAGGCACATGAACGAAAACAAGAAAATAGTGTCTTAAAAGCCAGAATTGGCCAGCTCAAAATGAAGCAAAGAAAGTAAGAGATAAAAACAATAACCTACAAAGAAAAATAGATCAAAAGGAAAAGGAAGATAAAAAGTCAGGGAAAAAAATTCAGTCTTTAAAAAGTAGAATCAAACAATTAGAAACAAATGACTTCATAAGGCCACAAAAATTGATAAAACAAAATCAAAAGAATGAAAATATGAAACACCTCTTTGATAAAACAACAAATCTGGAAAATAGATATGGGAGAGACAATTTAAGAATTATTGGACTACCTGAAAATCATGTCCAAAGAAAAAACCTAGACATCATTCTACAGGAAATTATCCAAGAAAACTATCCTGATATTCTGGAATGAGAAGGTAAAATAGAGATTGAAAAAATCCACAGATCACCTCCTGCATTAAATCCCCAATTGACAAATCCAGGAATATTATAGTCAAGTTCAAGAACTTCCACACCAAGGAAAAGATACTACAAACTGCTAAAAAGAAATAATTCAGATATCATGGAACCACAGTCAGGATTACACAGGACCTGGCTGCATCTACACTGAAGGACTGGAAGGCATGGGATATGATATTTCAGAAAGCAAGGGAACTAGGTCTATGACCAAGAATCAACTAACCAGCAAAACTGACTTTTTTCTTGCAGGGGAAAGTATGGTCATTTAATAAAACAGAAGATTTCCAAGCATTCCTGAAGGAAAGACCAGACTTAAATAGAAAATGTGATGCCCAAATACAGAACTCAAGAGAATCACCAAAAAAGGTAATTAAGAAATAAAATTTAAGGAACCAAATAAATTCTAGTGATTTGTATTCCAATATGTAAAGATAATATTGATAAATATTATTTTTAAAAATCTTATAAATTGTTTTTATCATTGGGGTAGCTAGAAGAAGTATACTTACAAGGTACATGGCAAACTATATAGGATGATATGTCAAAATTAATGTAACTAAAATTAGAAAAATGTTGAAGATACTGGTATAAAAATCTTTCCAGCAAATTTTTCTGATAGTTTTATTTATAAGTCAAATTCATAAAAATAGGATCCATTCCCCATTTGATAAATGTCAAAGGATATGACTAGGCAGGTTTCAGAGAAAGAAATCTAGACTATAAATAGTGATGTGAAAAAAATACTATAATTCACTAATAAGTAAAGAAATGCACATTAAAACAACTCTGAGAAATCACGTTATAACTATCAGAATATCCAAATTATTTGGAAGCTTTTCATTCAGTCAAAGAACCCACAAAACATTCCCTTTTGCACATCATGCATCAAATACTACTGGAAAATACTAAGAAGCCTTAGTTTGTTGAAAATTTCATCAAGGCATGAAGTCAAGGGAATTTCTTTTTAAAGTATGAACATTTATTGAATACTCAATCACAAAAGGCATTATTGCTCATTAAATTTAATAAACTAAATTATATAAACTTATACTTTAAGTCAGCAATTAAACTTTTTTAAAAGAAATACAAACATTAAAAAGGACTTTTTAAAAACCAAAATCTTGTCCCCCTTGGTTCTTTAAAATATAGAACAATTTCTTCCACTCCCAAACTCTTCTTTGATAAAAAGACATCTTAAAACTGGACCCTTTCTTATACTTTTTCATGGACAACTATCAGTAGAGTTTTTGAAATGGTAAACATAGGAACATCCTTTTAAAATTCAATATTTTTAAATGTTTGTATGAACTTGAGCTCTATAACTCCATTCCACAAGGATAAGACACAGAAAACAAAGTGGCCAGAAGGGTCAAAAGGAAAAAAGTGTCTAGTCAATTACTGACTTATCCAGCTATAGCCAGCCAAAATCCTAGGAAGGGTATAAGCTTTGAGGGTTCAAGATGAAGGACAGTCCACAGAAAATGGGTTTCACCAAGCAAAAGGGCCACTAGCATAGGAAAGATAGCATCATGAAAGATTCTAGAAGAAGATCACAGAGAGATCCAGAGGCAACTAAGCTGCTAAATATATTTCCTCTTAAAAATGGCAGAGGAGAGGTTGGAGGGAAAGTGGAAAAAATAGGAATAATGGCTCTAATTACAAGTAAATATTGAATTTTGTAAACTCTATAGAAAGTAAGTTTCTTGAAGTAAGGGACTGTCTCTCTTTTGTATTTGGAATAAATAAAGAATGGTATACTTTAATCTGTATTCAGACTCAGTCAGTGCTTTCTTTGGTGGTGGCCAGTCTTTTTTTTCATGAGTCCCTTAGAGTTGTTCTGGATCTTTGCACTGCTGATAATAGAGAATTAATTTACAGTTGATCACCATATATTATTGCTGTTACTTTATTTTCCTGGCTTTCCTCCTATCTATCAGAACTCTCCTCCATCTTGTCTATTGAGTCTTGCTCTAGGAATCTAAAGTCTAGGTCATGCCCCCTAAGTATGGTTATACTCCAAGGGTTGGGTCTGAGCCCTCTTTTATTCTTCTCCTCTATTGGTTTATTTGGTGATCTCATTGACTCACATAGGTTCAATTATCATCTTTGCAGGTGATTTCCAGATCAATATGTCTAACTTCAGTCTGTTTTCTGGGCTATAATCCCAAATCACTAGTTGTCTTTTGGATCTCTCAATCTCTATTGCCTTCAGAATCCAATTTAAAATGCTCTGTTTGGCATTTAACATCTTTCACAGTCAGGGTTCTTCCTACTTTTCCATTATTTTGTTACATTTTGTTCTCTTTTACAAAGTCTACAAGCTTATTGAACTGCACTTTCTGCTTAGACCTCTTGGTTTCCCTGATTTCTTCCAAGTTGCTGCTAAAGGCCCTTCTGCAAGAAGCCTATCCTTGTCTTTCTTAGTTTTAATGGCCTCTTTCTGAGATTATCTCCAATTTATCTTGCATATATCTTATTTGTGCATGGTTGTTTGCATATTGTCTTCTTGAAAAGTTTGTAAACACCATGAGGTCAGGGACTGTTTTAGCTATTATTTATATCTCTGGGGTTTAATAAAGTGCCTGGCAAATAGTAAGCTTTTAAATATGCTCACTGACCTCCTGAGTAACTGATATACTGGCACTAGGAGGCACTTAATAATTGTTCTTTGATTAATTTCATCAAACTTGTTTCAAAAACAAACATAAAATGTAACATAAGACATCACAATAAAAACGATTTAAAATAATTCTAGAACTTCTGACATGTTGTTTGTTCAAATTCAAATGGATTTATATTTCTAAGTTGAAGTCTGTAAAATCAATTGTACTTTTCAAGTCAGAAAGAAAATCTTTAGGGGGAAATTAAGAATTTGAAGCTGTACTAAACTGAACCCGTTAGGTTCTGATTCTTGAAGAGATTACAACTTTTCCTCCAATAATGGAAGGAGGGTAATAAACTGAACAGTAAGTAATATCGCCCATAGAAAATGATCATTAATAATGTAACTATTTAGAGGGCTCAGATGTTGCCATCAAATAGAATTCATATAAATCAGGAGCTCTGAGGACTCTATTTATAGAAGATTATTATACAAATCCAATAATTCTTAAGGAAGCATTTGAAAAATAGAATAATTCTATGCAATATATTAAGAAATATTCACTGTGAATATTTTATTTATGTCAGGGATGTAAGGATGACTCAACATTAGGAAAAACAATTAGCATCACTAATCATATAAATTTCCATTATATGTCAAGTGTTTTGCCCAGTATGGAAATAGGAACAGCCTGAGATAGAAGCAATAATATTTCATGCAATCCCTTTAAAACAGTAAGAGGAAAGAAGCTTAGAGTTCTAGACATGAGGAAAGACAATTTAGGCAAAGAGAAAATGGATTAATAAAATATTTAATGCTCAGAATAGCAAAAATGTCTTAAGATAATTAGCATCTTTATCTTAAATATCATTTGAATAGAAGCTGAATTAGACCAGGGCCAGAGACTGTGTAAAGGATGTAGAGCAATTCCTAAGAAGAGAAAGGAACTAGTTAGAGGAAAATTGAAACTAAAGAGAAGGTGATTAATTGGTACTTAGGAGATTTTTAAAAACTCTTAACTGAGATATTTTTTTAGAAGCAGAAGAATCCAGTTTATATATTTCTTTCTCTTCAATGAACGAATGGATAAATGAATATTACTGTTTAAAATATGATTTTTAGTATAAAAACATAAGACCTTATACATAGTAACAGCTATAATGTATGATGATGGATATCTGTGAATGACCTAATTATTATCAGCAATGCAAGAATCCAAAACAACTCCAAGGGACTCATGATGAAAAAGGCTCACTACCATCATAGAAGGAAGTGGTAGAATCTGAATGCAGATTGAACAATATTATTCTTCACTCTATTTCCTTTGTAAATTTTTCTCTAGTATAAGCAATATATGTCTTCTTTTAAAACATGACATTATGTGTTACATGATAGCATATGTACAATCTATATCATATTACCTCTTATCATGGAGAGGGGGAAGGGAAGAAGAGAAAATGGATCACAAAATGTCAGAAAACAATTACTAATATTGTATCCACATGTAATCTGGAAAAAATATATAAAATGAGAAAAATAAATTTTAAAACCACAGGTGAGTATATTGTGTGGTAGCCTGATGACCTTGTTTCTATAAATGTGTGACCATGGATAAGTTTCTTAATGTCTTTGAGCCTCAGTTACTTGGTTTATAAAAGTGAAATAATATTTATAGTACATATCTTAGAAGATCACAGCATCAGAGATTTAGTCCAATCCCCTCATTTAGGCAGCTAGGTGGTACAATGGATAGAACACTCACTTGGTCTTGGGTCAGGAAGATATGAGTTCAAATCCAGATTTAGATATTTGCTAGCTGTGTGACCTGAACAAGTCACTTAACCCCTATTTGTCTTAGTTCCTCATATATAAAATGGGGACAGTCTTGTAAAAGGAAATGACAAAATACTCCAGTATTTTTGCCACAAACCACCATGGATATGGGGTCATGTGAATAGGCCACAAGTGAATAGCAACAAGTTAGTTGGTCAATGGACTCAGAATATAACTAAGCATCCTTATAAAAAATTTTATGATAGCTGGTAATGAGCATTATGCTTATTCCTACTTTAAAGACAACCAAAAGCATGGTCCGAGAGATTATTGAGTGCCCTATCCCCTTCATACCTTTTAGTAACTAGTCTATTAGTTAACTAGCATTGACTTTTGTTGAAGACTTTCAAATGAAGACACAATTGCTGATAACTGAGGCCAAGATTACACAAAAAGCCATCAGACTCAAAAAGTTGAGTGCTTCTTTAAATAGTGTGGTGTTCGATGGACCCAGTTTCAGATACTGTATTAATAGAAATAGCTCCCATGTGGGCAAAGCTTTTCCCCTCTACCTGGCCTGAAATTCTACTATCACAGCTGTTTCCATGAGTTCCTATAGTATTCAGAAGTTGCTGTTGTTATTGAGTCATTTTCACTCTGGGCTAATTCTTTTTGAAGTTTTCTTGGAAAAGATACTGGAGTGGTTTGTTATTTCCTTCTCTAGCTCATTTTACTTTTGAGGAAACTGAAACAAACAGGGCTAGGTGACTAGCCCCAGGGCAGACAGTAAGTGTCTGAAGCTGCAGTTGAATACCAGACTCTAGGCACAGCATTCTATTCACTCTGCAATATTCAGTATCCAGAAGCCTACTTTTTAATTATACATATGTTATTTTGGGGAAAAGACATTTGAATTCTGAATTACTTTATTGGGTTTTTCAGGAGTTGCTTTGGAAGACATTGAGACTCTGTCCCTGAGGAGACAGAATGCAGAACAAGTGTGTTCCACTGCTGGAAGAAAAAGTAGGTACCTGATTCCTGAGAAACAGTTCGCCTTGAAAAATTTCTAAGGATATTATTATGCTTTGCCTTTATAAAGACAGATACTCTAGTCTCAAAAGAGGATGATGAGAAGGTTCATTAAAGAATTGAGAAAATGTGGGTGTGGAACATTCCAGGAGATAATGTGAGCCTATATATAATTGATGTATGTGTGTGTATATCATATAATATAACCATAAACCAAATATATATGTATATATGTTGGTTATTTGTGTGTATGTCCCATCTTTTTAATTCTTTAATATGAATGATTACTCACTGAGAGAGAGGGGGAGGTGGAATACATTTGGAAACATAGGTTAAGTAAAAAACAAAAAATGAACAAAATTTTATTTTTAAAAGCCTAACTACATTAATCCTGCAAACTGATTCTATCAGTATAGATGCTCTCCCAACTAGTGAAGATTGCAATTCATTCAGACCTTCTTGTTGTTGGGGATTTTCATCCATGGCATTTTCTTTCCACAAAACTTCCATAGAGTATGTATCCAGTATGGTAAAGGCTTTCTTCAGGTGCTATTAATATTTCATAGATTCTAGATAAACTTACTCATGGTCACAAAGAAAGCCTTTAAGTCCATGTTACTGAAGTGTAGCCATCTACATAGATAGAGATGGATATCTGAGTTCTCATCCAGACTCAGATACTTGCTAGCTGTGTGATCTGGGCAAGAGACTTAAATCCTAATTGTCTTAGTTCCTCATATGTAAAATGGGGACATTCTGGAAAGGGAAATGACAAAATACTCCAGTATCTTTGCCACATATAACCATGGATATAAAACTGTCTTACTTAGGTTAGTCATCTGACATCTCTCACTTCACTGCATGATCAGACTACCTCCATTTCTGTTGATGCATAGTGTCAGCTGTTAATCAACAAATATTCATGAAGTATCTTCCATGTTTCAGATTTAGGATTAGGAACCATCTGAATCTGAATGTCAGTTCTAACCTTGATTAGTTGTGTTATCTTAGTGAATATCTAAGCCTTAAAGTCATTATCTGTAAAATGGGCACAATCAGACCTTTTGTAGGAATAAGTTAGGGATGGTCTGGTTTTCTAGGATTTGTAAAAAGAAGGGAATTTTGAGATAAGCCCTGGGAAAGGATTCTGGGTAGGAAAGAAATTGTGGGAGTCTAAAACTGAAAATAACTAAATTTCACTTCCTTCTTGGATTTCATCTGAGCTTCGAATGGATTTTGTCTCTGCCTACAATTTCAAGCTGAAAGAGGAGTTTTGTGCTAAGAGATTCTCCCTGGAAAGTCAGGATTTTCATGGAGAAAATCTTTAGCATCCAGGTAGGGTATTTACTTGGAGAAAACTAATTTCCCTGAGTCCAGACTTCAACTGGCAGTGGTTCATCTACCAGAATTCCTATTGGCTAAGGTAATCCAAAGCTTTTCATCTATAACTTTGGCTACTTAGTACAACAGCCAAATCCAGGGGTTTTTCCCTTTCTTTCTTTATTAATTACTGGTGGGAAGACATGGGTCAGTCAGATAGCCTGGGACGGATTTTAGATAGTATAAGGATGTGTAGTTAAGGCCTGCTTCCTTAAGCAGAAGACTTAGGAGCCAGGTGGAGGTAGTTTGAAGAGTTTGAGATTCATACCTACCAGTTCCCCTTATCCCTTGTTGTTAAAGTAAACTTTGTCTCATAACCAAAGGGTTTGGTACTTAATTGGCCCTGAGGAGTTCCTAGGTGGGTTATAACATCTTATATCCCTCTAGTACACTTCCCCATTACACTATAATACCACTTCCTTGAGTTGTTGTAAGCAAAGCCTAGATAAATGTGAGTTGTTATTCCAGGTGATGCTTTTTAAACCACTTCTCATTCACAAGTTACCTTTGGCATAATGCTACTCATACCAAATGCCTTTCCACTGTTCTTTGACTTACATGCAATTATAATCTTAGTGCTAATGACACCAGATAGCATCATTAAGAGAATTTTAGTTTTAAGAAGATATTTTGTTTGGCCTTATTTTGTCTTCATGGTAAGCAGTTTGATATAAACCACTGGGTAATTTTCTAAGTGTAATCTACCTGTTTGATTCTGGGCTCAGTTTATTAACCACCTGTTGAGCCTCTCTGAGACATATTGATGGAGTAATTTGTTGGTGTGCCTGTCTAAATTCTTGTTATAACTTGGGTAAATATGTGTTCTTCAGAACGAGTTTTCCCAGTGTGAATGTTTTATGACCTTGGATCTCACTGTTGTGTATCTGTAGTCAACCAATATATCATCACCCAAAACCTACAGCTTCTGGAATACCTATCTGTCAACAGGAAATCCCACTTATTTTTAGACTTCTCCATGATGCTGATAAACACCTTTGATAAGCATGTTGGTTTCTTAAATGCTTTGCATAGTATTACTGGAGAAATTGATTAACAAATTTAATCTCTTATGACATCTTGATTAATTTTTGGAGCAATATGTGTATATTTAATATATATCTGTGTCAAAGTGGATTTTTGGATGACTCAGTTTACCCTTACTTTTGAGAAATCCCAGTGCCAAGTACCCGTATTTTGGTTTGAATATTAAGCACCTTTTTGTTTTTGAGGCTTCTCTATTGGATGAAAGTTTTCCTCTCATGAAGCCAAGTTTCTTAGTTTGACCTTTGCCTTTAATTTGTTACAGCTGACTATTCCCTAATACCATAGCTATTGACTGCAAAGAGGTTTACACACCTATTTGTGGTTAGTCTTTGTAGGCTTCCCAAAAGGTATAAAGAGATTCTCAGGCTCAGTATCTCAGAGGAGTTGACACTTAGCCCAAGCATTCTCTCAGGAGTTGTCACTAAGAGCTGTGTCTTCTCCCAGGGATATGGTCCCAGAGTCTTTGGTTCTGCTTAGTACTCAGCTTATGACTCTGTGTGGTGGCCAAAATGATGAGCCTATCCCTTTTTCCTGATTAAAGAATGGGTTTTCTGACTACTTGGTAGTTCTGTATTTATCTCCAAGTTATCATGTGTGTAGGTTTTATGAGCATTTATATGATATATACTTCTCAAAGGAGGTTGCGTTTATTTGTCTGAATCAACAATCAATAGACCTTAGAGTACCTTAAATAACTAAGTCAGTCCCCAGGCCAATCCATCCTCCACATAAATGCCAAAATGATTTTCCTAAAGCATACATCTAACCACATCACTCCTGCCCCTCAAGCTCAACAAATCTAATGATGGGCTAGTACCTAAAGGATGGAATCTAAACTCCTTTAGTTGGCATTTGAAGCTCTTCTCAATCTGAACTCTTATCTTTTCAGTGTTTTTACACATTGCTCTCTTTCTGTTATTCTACCCACTCCATGGTCCTGCTATACTTTATGTTCCTCCCACACAAAGGTCCATCTCCCTTCTCTGTACCTTTATACAAACAATGACCCATGCCAGGGATGTTATCCCACATCACTTTGGCCTCTTAGCTTTCTTCAAGACTCAGCTCAAACATCATCTTTTGCAAGAGGCCTTTCTTGCCCACCCTCAATGCTAGCACTGAGCCTTCCAAGATTATCAACCATCTTTATACATCTATTTACATGTGGTTTCCCCCATTAGAACACAAGCTTTTTAAAGACAGATTTCTTTTTCTTTGTATCTCCAGCAGTGAACGCAGAGCCTAATACATAATAACTATGCAACTGATTCTTAGACATGATGAAGTTTGGTCTTAATTTTCCCAAGGAAGTCTACAGTTGCAGATTTTCAATGGGAAAAGGTCAACTTTTAATGAATTAGTCTTGAACATAGTTAGAGGCTGTTATATCAGTGGATGTGTCAAGAGGTCAACTCCAAGCCCAGTGAGGTTTTTTGAAGTAAGAATAAATCATTTGTTCTTGAAATCATTTCATAATTGATATAGAAAAGGATTAGTACCCTTTTCTGTAAGTTGTGACTGTGAAGACAGTCTGCTTTCAAAAATTGTTAAAACTTAACTGTTTCCTTCTTAAGTTTTCATCAAAGATAACCTTGATATAAGGACGGGAAATATTCTTATGAAGAAATGATAGAGATGAAAAAACATACATACAGTTGGGTGGTTATTGATGTTTTCTTGGTCACCTTTTTTGTTTATAATACACTTCACAATCTATCCCATTGATTTTTCCATAAGATCTTTCTCTGAGAAATCTTAAAAATCAGTGCCCGAATGCCTCTAAAATGTAGCTCTTCCACAATAAATTTTTCCTAAATTTATTTGGTCAAGTCTAAATAGTCTTATTTCTTAAAAGCAGTTTCCAGTACTTTACTTGGTATATCTGAAACTGAGCAAATTAAATACAAATGATAAGTACAGGTTACTCTAAAACATATGTAAAACAAAAATAAACTGACTAGTCAACCTAGATTTGAAGAAAACAATTGTAAATATCAAATACACATACCTAGTTAGTATTTCTGTCACTATGCTCCTCTTAACTTTCCTTCTACCTTTCATTACTTCATCACACAAAAATGTAAGGAGAAAAAGAAGAATTAGAAAAAAAAGAAATAGAAAGAGAGGTAAGAAAATGCAGGAAAAGGAATGTTACATATAGGAAAATAAGGAGAAAAAAAGAAATTAGATCTATTTCAAAAGAAGGTGTGCCTCTAATATTCCATTTAATAAACATTATTAAACCACCAAGTATGCTCACTCATTAGATACTGTTAATACAAATACAAAACCAAAGTGATCTTTGCCCTCAGAGAGTTTAGATTCCACTGGGACCAAAAGAGCTCCAATATATACTCAAATATATTTAACACAAGGCAATTTAAAGAGAGAATACTAGCACCTAGGAGGTTTGAGGAAGGTTTAACAGACAAGGTGTCAACTGAGATGGGCAATGAAAGAAAACAGGAATTCTGGGAAGCAGAGAGTTATGAGAAATAATTTCCAGGCAGGGGGAGAAGGGATGGTTTATGGGAATTCAAGGAGATGAGATGTTAAAGTTTAGGGAATAGTTTAATTTGGCTAAAAGGCAGTAGATGAGATTAAATTAAGAGTATGGTCCAGAAGATTAGGCCAGAGTCAGATTGTGAAAGACCTCCAAAGCCAGACTCATGAATATACCTTTAATCCAAAAGGGAATCTGTGACTACTAAAGGTTTGGGGAGGGGGGATGAATAGAGAGGAGGGATTAGAAAGGAGAGTGGCTACCTTGAGAGATAAATTAAAGACTAATCAATAGTCATTTACATATAGATAATAGCTGAAACTATTGAAGCTAGTGGGAGAGAGATGAGAAAAAAGAGGAAGGAGCCCATACCAAAGTTTTGGGGATACAAACCCTTAAAAAAGCAGATGGATGCTTATCCAGCAAAAGAGGCTAAGAAGAATTTGGCTTTAAAACACAAATTTTAAAATTTGAACTTTGAAATTATGTTAATAGACCCCTCCTCCCCTGCGAAAAGTAAAAATGTCTAAAATTGGGAATGAAGGTGGGAAAGGAGGCAGAATAACAGAGGAAGAAACCAGGGCTTTATGGCAAGAAGGCACAGCAATGGACTGAGAGATGTCTCCAAGACAAATTTTATCTGTTCTTTACCATTTCCCCTAGGCCAGTTTTGTAGATGGCAATTAGGAAAGGAGAAAATTTCTTTGGAAAGAGAAAATTAGTCTTTCAAAAGCCAGAAATGCCAAGATTACAGCCACAAAGGATGTAACATTCAGCTCATTAGCTCCTTTCCCACTCAACTGACACAGAAAACCTAGTAGTTCCTCTGAATTTCTTTTGCCTTCTTTTTAATGCTTTTCTCTCCATCTTTCCAATATGTCATCTTTTTCAGCAGTCATAGCCAGTATGTCATACTCTCCACAAACTTCAAAATCTTTTTGAAATATCTTAATGGAAAAAAACCCTTTCATTCAGCAGACAAACTTCTTACTTCTCTCTTCAAGGTCAAAAAAGCCAGTCTGGTAAACAGTCATCTTACTCTGTGCCAGACTTCAGCAGACAATTTCTGTTAAACTAATTTAATATGCTCTGTAGAATTCAGCTACAATAAGTGCTAATATGCTCTTTGTCCTGATATCTAATATAAATGAGAGCCTTCTTTTTTTTTCTGAGCTCTTATATAAAAAAAAAAAGTACAAGGCCAGAGGAAATCAAGTAGTCTAGTCATTTTAGCAAATATGAACATACATCAGCTTCTCCCATCCCTAAAAAGAAGGAAAATTAAAGCTGTAACCATATCCCAGGGTCAGAGTGGACCAAGACCATTCAGTTTGGGCAGCCCAATCATCACAGCCTCTTTGTAAGACCAAGCTGCAAAGTTATGATATATTGTGCTACTTGTCAGGTATTAATACAACCCTGGTAAGTAAGGCAAGCAAGTTGATTTTGATTGTTCTCTGGTTTTCAAAATCAACTTAAAATTCAAATTCAAAATAATTGCTAGTCAGGGAATAAACAAGAGGTATTTTTTTTTCTGAGGGGGTAGACAGAACAATGTCAAAGGCTGATGTCACACAAATATTAGTTTAAAATAGTGGGATACCGGTTAATATACTTTGCACAGGTTGCTCAAATCCATTAACATCAATGGTGCTTCTTCTACACTAGAGAACCCAATCAATGGGTAGAAGTTAAGAAAGCACTCACTCATACATAAGTAGAACCCCAAACTTCACTTAAGCTGATTCTCCTACTAGCTGCTCTCCTATGTATGCCTTTTGCTTACCTGCCAACTTTTCAAGCTAGTCTCTATATATTATCTCCGGGCTCCAAACATCCTTCCTCCTTGTTTCTGTTATTTGGCTTCTGTCCCACCCCAACTTAAACTAATCTGTGAGACATCTTCAGTAACTTCCTTATTTCCAAATCCAATGACTTTTTCTCAGAGCTCCTTATCCTTGGCTTCTTGCTGACATATGAAATGCTGTCCACATATATATTGTTTTACTCCCATATTCCCCCTTCAAACTCAGTTTGCTCTTGACATATATGACAAAAGAAAGGAATGGGAATAAGCATTTATATAGTGCTTACTATATGCTAAGCCATTTTATAGATTTGATATATGAACTTCATGACATGTAAGTTAGATGCTATTATTATCACCATTTTACAATTGAGAAAACTGAGGCAAACAAAGGTAATTAACTTGCCTGATATCACATAGCTTGTAAGCCTGGGGCCAAATTTGAACTCAAGTCTTCTTGACTCCAGGTCCAGCATAGCTAGCTACCAGTTGCCTCAGGAAAACAAAAGCAAAAAATAACAAGCCAACCTTTTTTAGTTCTCCTAACATCTAGACACTCTTTGCCTTTATTCTTGATTAGAATGCTTTACTGTCTCCATCCTCTTTCCTTCATCGCCTATTATCTACTAGTCAGAAAGTTGAGGTTGTTGCTCTTCCAAATGTCTTTGTTATTCACTTTCCATTTCTTCATTTACCATTCTTACCATCACTACTAGAGTCCAGATGCTCTTTACTTCATTCTTTGACTACCAATGAGAATGAGGTCCAGATACTCTAATCTGTCTAGAACAGAGGCTCCATGTTAGGAAGCAGTGGGCAATCGTTTAATAGACAGGCTACAGGTAGACTGTGGTAGTGTGTGAATAGCAGGAATTTTATTGTTATTCTGTATGTAGAATGTTATTCTATAAATTCTAGAAATAATTAATGTAGTTATGTATTAAATTTCCACTGAGTATAACATACTGTGCTAGTCACTATTGTTTTGTAGGGTCTGACCCTAACAGATAGCTGTAAGATAATATGACTTAGTAAATGTATTAAATGAAGTAATGCATGTGGTCATTTGGTAGACAATAAGGAGTAATATTATGCTCTTTCTGAATAGGCATGATGTATTATGCAGATTTCTAATTTCCCCCCATGTATAGCATAACATATTGTACACAGTAGATGGCAAATGTTTATTACAGTTTAATATAATTATCTATTGGATTACATTAAAGTTCCCAAGTCTGCCATTCAAATATCACAATAATTTAAGTCTACTCTACCTATGCAACCTTATCTCTCATTGCTCCCCAACATGAAACTCCTAGAAAGACTTTACTTTCTGGAATTCATTATCTTGGGTAGATAATTCCAGAGAGAAAGGAGTTAAAGTGAGAAGAGCCATTCTAATTTGACTTCCATACTAAACTATTCCCCTAAAACATCATAGTCATTTTTTTGGTTTCAATCCTTTGCTCACCTATCTGAAAAATGCTTCTCTTCTTTCATCTATGCTAATATTTCTCATCCTTGGAGGCTTACTTTCTGTCTCACTTCTCCAAAAAGACCCATTGAAATTCCTCTAGCCTACATTGATATTCTAGGAATTCTATGGCACTTACTGTGTATACTAATCATATAGATGCCTGTATAAACACATATTGGTTTATATTTTAACCTATTTTGCAGGATTGTTTTGTTTTACCAATTTGTAAGCTATTTCAGGGTAGGAGCCAAGTCTCACATGTCTAATGTACCACTTTCAATAATTTGACTATATGGGGTTTTCAGGAAAGACTAGCTCCTCTGGTGTGAAGGCTTGCTGAGTCCTTTTCAGAGCTTCTCATCCACTTTTAATGGCTATCTTTCACCTAATTCTCACCTGTGGCTCCAAGAAACTGTACCATGTGCAATAGCCACATCTGGGCAAGACTGTCTGACAGGCAAGCTAAACCCAATAAAGGTAACCAACAAGTCTCAGACTCATCAATTTAGGAGGATATCTATTCCAAACAGGTGAAGGTCCCCTGGCATGGTGTTGTTGTTCATCCTTTGTTTTCAATGAGGACCAATGATGTCAATTTGTACATGAATTGGATAAATTAGGCAGAGCTGTACAAAGTCATCAGCTTCACTCTTCTTCCAAATCATCCAAGTACAGTAGCAAGAAACATTCAGGATGACTGGCAGTAGCCCAGGGTGCAATGGATGACCGTCTCATCTTTGATGACTGATCAGGCTCTAAACACTCCACAGAATTTGCTTTAGCTTGGTTTAGCCCATCTTCTGAGACAGGTTGAGGGTAATCAACAGTCCTCATGACTGTCTATAACTTGGGGGAATATCTCCTCCAAGCATTCAAAGACTTCCTCTGGTGGAATGGGCAAATGAGAACAATTTGTTGCAATAGCCACAGAGGAACCTAAAGCAAGAATACTACAGTACTTAGAGCTTGATCAGATATCAAAGAGGCCATGGTCATCCACTACATCCTGGGTCATTGCCAGTCATCCTGAGTTTTTCTTGCTACTGTTGATTTTGGAAGAGAGGGTAAAGTTGATGACTTTGTGCAATTCTGCCTCATTTGTCCAATCCACATGCAATTCAAGAATCCTAATGTGATATTACTCACTGGCCCTTATCAAAAACAAAGGATGAACAACAATGATATGTACTCAATACATATTCAGTGAATGACTGAATAAATGAATGTTCTCCTCATAGTGATCAATAAATGATATTTGTAATAATGATAGAAAAACAACTTGGCAATACAACATCTAAATTTTGTATCCTTTTCCACTTACTCCAAAAGAGAGCTGAAAAACAAAGTGAAACTATATCCTGGTGGGTCTCCTAGGCAACCCCATAATGTCATGTTTCAGGATGCTGAACACCTGCAGTTCTTCGTTCTATCATATTATATATTTGATAAAATGTAAGTACCTAAATTCTCCAAAAACGAGCCCAGTATTTTCAAATGGATTTTAAAAGATCGTAAAATTTTCTAGCAATTGTTTTTGACCTTTATATTCTTTATTGAAATTCAAATTATCTGAACAATGGCATCATTAATACTAAACCAAAAATAGTACAGAAGAAAAATGTCCCTTTCATTAAGAAAGAGAAATGATAGATGGCTTTATTTAATATTGATTCATTCAAAAACATTTATTGATTGCCTACTCTGTGTAAAGTGCTGTACTAGGCACAGGAAAAACAAAAATTGAACAAAATAAAGTTCTATACTCAAGAAACGTACATTGTAGAATAGAAGAAATAAATATAACACACATTATAGTGTGAAAGGAGCATTACTAGATTTTAAGCAAAGCACTATGAGATAGAGAACGAGTTTCAGGAAAAAAGAAATCACTTCAGAAATAGGGGGTCAGGAAGGCTTTATGAAGGAGTTAACATTTGGGTTGGATCTTAAAAGGTAGATGATATTTCAACAAGCAGAAGAAGCTGAACAGAAAGAATAGGACGAACAAAGAAATGAGGGCAGGAACGCAAAGAATATGTATGAAGAATCATGATAGTATAATGAGTGATGCGAAACAAGATTGGAAATATAGTTTGAACTTAGATTACAGAATATGTTAGTAAACAAGTTATAAAGGGCTTTAAATGGCACATGGGACATCATTTATTTTGTCTTGGAGGTAGTAAGATAAAACTAGAATTTCTTATATTTTAATCCATATACTAAGGAAGCAGAGAAGTCATTTGAACAGTAGAGGTGACTTGATTGGGCTACACTTAAGGAGTAATAATTTGGAAATAGAAAGGAAGATGATATTTGAAAGATATTTGAAAAAGGGAAAGATTTGACTCAGGGAGATCTATCATAAACTACTATAATAATATAAATGAGAAGTATTAGGGACCTAGATTTGGGGGTTGACAGTATAGAATAAGAGTGGGGCTTAGTGAAAATGTTAATTTTTTTGTATTATACACCTAGTACATGACAGGTATTAAATAAAGGTATTTCTAAGTAGCATGCCTAACAGAAAGATATCTGAAAACAGCTAGGTAACTGAATGAGTATTGAAAATGTTTAAATTGCAAGATATTTGGCATTATAATCATCATCTCTTAATGAGAATGAATATGGTATAGTAAAGAACTATGGTGAAAAACCACAACAACAGCATATTAAGAAGAAGCAGGTTCAGATTATTCCAACTACTCCAAATAGACTGAGGAAGAGCTTCAGCCAGAATGGTTATCTGCATATCCAGGAGGAACTATTGTTCATGCCCAGGACAGTACAGAGAGATAGCCAGATATGTGCCAGCACCAGGGAGCGGGGCCAGACTAGACTAGTATGCAGACATTTCTGGGACCTGCAGCTTTGTTCTAGGGCAGGGACCACTAGAAAAGGACGAGTGGGAAGCTTTGCTGCTCTGAGCCAGGCTTCCAGTGCTCACTGGAGCTGAACCAAGCAGCCCACAACTCTGCCCTGAAGAAGAGAGGTTAGACAAAGGGTGATTCTATAGCTATAGTGCTCTTTCCACAGATAGAATTTGGAACCTGAAGCTGGGTAATCAGGAAGGACTTGTAAAGAGCCTAAAGTTCTGGTGCTCTGAACCTGCAAAGCCTTCTAGGGAACTGGCAGGAGCTAGGGATAATAACTGTCTGCTAGACAGGAAAGCACGAGAAAACCTCTAGTCATTTTATGCAGATATGAACTGAAGTCAGGAACCTATAAAGAGGGAGTTAAATGGGCAGAGAGAATGAGAATCATATTTTTTAGTTTTTGATTCTTACTATTTTATATTTTATAATAATTCTTTATTTTTACCAGATTACATGCCAATATTCACTTTCTGATATATCATAGTCATGTTCTCTCTCCCTCTCCCTTACATACCATACTTCCCATCTTTCCAAGAAGGCAGGTTGTACATGTATTATCATATAATATATATTTCATGTTCTTCATGTTGTAAAAGAAGGTATCTCTGATTACACCAGAGGAAAATTCATGAAGGAAATAAAGTAATGAAGGATATGTTTCAATGAGAGTCATATGTTTTAATGATTTTAAAGGAAGAAATAAAAGTGAAGGGAAAAGGAAGACGAGGAAAAGAAGGAAAGAAAGAAAAGAAAAAGAAAAAGAAAAGAAGTGAAAGAAAAGGGCAAGAAAGAGAGGAGCTTATGATTTCACATAATCAGAATACAGAAAAAGAAAACTGTTTAATCATGGAGAAAAGAGTGAGACTATTTGGTGTTTTTTGAACCTCACCTTTATCTGAATCAGCCAAAGAAGGGTAAAATATAACAGAGAGAGGGAGAGAGAGAAGAGGCAGAGAGACAGACACAGATTCAGAGACAGAGAGAGATTTTTCTAGAAATATATTCAGATTCAATACATTTTTTAAAAGAGAAAGAGACTTGGGAGTAATAGTGAGAGAAAATTCAGGGAAGGATTAGTCACAATCAAAATAAACTAACATCTGAGGGTGAATTGTGAAGAAAGTGGGAGTTAAAGGGAAAGAACAAGAACCTGTGCAGTCAGATGAGGGGAAGAGAATTTAGAAAGGTTAAAAGGAAAGTACAGCAAGTAAAGGTCAGTAGTGCTGAGTACATTCTATTACAATTTTCATATTGTAAAAGTGGAAATAGTGGCAAAGAGAATAATATTTATAAAATAATAGGAAACAGTGAAATCTATAGATAATAATCACAAGTCTGAATGTGAGTGATTTAAACTCATGCAATAAAATGGAAGAAGAAAGCAGAATGGGATTAGAAAGTAAATTTTAACAATCTGCTGTTTACCAGAAAAAAAACCACTTTAAATGTAAATATTTACTAAGAATTCAAATAAGAGACTAGAGCAAATATTATGATATTTTAATTGACAATAAAAGAGCAAATTAACTACTCAAGGATTAAAAATCTATAAACATATGCATTTACAAGCTATTTCTAATAAATATTCAAAGAACAATGAATTCCAATAAACTGCACAAACAGGAGGAGAATGGATCCTACAAAATTCAGTCAGTTACAAAAATATGGTCTTGAGGCTCAAACTAGGGGTGGTTAAAATGGAAGAAATGATACTTCACTAGATGATTTTGGACTTGTTAAAAAAAATGTAGAAAGGGTATCAATCAGTAGGACAGAGTACACAACATAAAGAACAAAATAAACCTAGTAGCCTAGCATTTTAAAAAATGTAAATACCCTAGTGATTGAAATAAGGACTCATTATTCTACAAAAATAATGGGAAAAAAAAGAACTAGAAAGAAATCTGACAGAAACTAGGTGTAGATTAAGGGCTCACACTATGTACAAAAAAAAAAAAAACCCTTTCAAATAGAAATATGACAACTAAGGTAGCTCAGTGGATTGAGAGCCAGGCCTACAAATGGGAGGTCCTAGGTTCAAATCTGGCCTCAGACAGTTCCTAGCCATGTGACCCTGGGCAAGTCACTTGACCCCCATTGCCTACCTCTTACTATTCTTCTGCCTTGGAGCCAATACTTGACTCCAAGATGTAAGGTAAGGGTTTAAAAAAAAAAGAAATATGACAACTATAAAAAATTACATTATGAATAAATCAGAAGAGAAAGAAAATATCTTTCAGCTCTATGGATAGGTGAAGATTCTTGTTCATGACCATACAACAAATATCAAGGATTAAAGATACTATGGACACTTCTGATTACATAAAATTAGCTCTGTAGAAAAAAATACCTTGTAGAAATAATAGAACTATTACAAGTAAGATTGGAAGAGAAATAGTTAATTAGGAAAAAAATCTTGGCAGAAAGTTTCTTTGAAAAAGACCTTATATCCATGATATATATGGAAGAGATCCAATTTTTTAAAAAAGTCATTCCCCCCAAAAATATGAACAAGCAGTTAACAAAGGAAGAAATCCAAGTTACCTATAGCCATATGAAAATGTATTATAGATCACTAATACAAATTAAAGCAACTCAGGTTCTACCTCATACCTTTAAGGTTGACAATTATGAAAATATAGCATATAAAAGGGAATAAACATTATATCATTTATGTAATGTGCGAAACATTGCGATAAGCACATATTATATATATAAAACACATCTGGTCCTCACAACAAAATAACCCTATGAGATGGGTGCATTATTATCTCTATGTTATAGTTGAAGAAATTGAGGAATTTAAAAACTAATTCTTTTGCTCAGGGTCACACAATTTATAAGTATCTAAAGCCATACTTGAATTTAGGTCTAATCCAAGCTCTCTATCCACTGCACTCCCAACTACCTTTTCTTTCCCCCTCTGCCCCCCAAAAAGAAAAACAACAAATATTGGAGGGGCTATGGAAAAAGATGCACATGGATGCACCTATTGGTACATGTTGTGAATTGTTCAATTGTTCTAGAAAGCAATTTTAAACCATATCCCCAAAGTTACTTAATTGTGTATACCTTTGATATAGGAACACTATAATAGGCCTATAACTCAGAGAATAAGAAGAATCATAACTCATTTTTACCTCCCAAATATTTATAACAATAATTTTTAAGTTGGCAGAAAATGAAAAATGAAGGGGATGACCCTAAGAAATTGATAAACAAATTATGTTATATGTGTAAAAGGGAAATCTTTGTTCTCTTTGAGTTTTCACTTGTGAAAAGGGAATCCTTTATTCCCCTTGCCTAGTTGGAGTTAACATTTCGCTTAACAATAACTTTGAATCAACACAAGCTTGAACTAGGTGGAGGAGCTCGAAAACCACTTAGTGCTAGGTGAGAAGCCAGCAAGATACTTGGAAGAGCTCCACCCTTTTTTCTAACTCAAACAGTCAGAAACTTGTGAATTATTTTAAGAGTTCATACCCTCAGAAACTGTGAACCCTTTTGATGAGTTTTCACCCCTCCAGCAGGTCCAAACTGGTTCCCAGGATCACTTCCTCTTGGGCAGTGCTAGACAGTTTGGAAGCTATGATTGACCCCTGTGAAGAGGGGAGGAGACAAGAAGCCACTATAAAAGGCCCTGAATTTCTGAGACTAGAGAGTAGACTCCAGGAAGAGAGTCACTCCAAGAAGGAAGTTGGCTTCAAGAAGAAAGTTGGCTCAAAGAAGAAAGTTGGCCTCAGAAGTCACCTTCAGCTCCAATCATTGTCTTGATCTGCTTCTTGGAGGGAACTTGGGTGAGCGGATAGCTGGTTTTCCTTTCCTGTCTTCTGGAGATAGTTTAATTCTGGTTGAAGATTAACAAGTCCTGGCTGAGCCAAGCATTGGAACAATTTTATTTATTTATTTGTTTGTTTTATATATAACCAGTTAGATAAGTTAATGTCTTCTCTACCCTTTTGTATTTCTCTACTTTTACTCTTTCCACCTCTTTTATAAATAATAGCTTTTAAAGTCATTTTTGACTTTGAGCATATATTTCAGTCAAACCATTAAAATTTAACCCTTATATATCAATGTAATAGAATATTATTACACCATAAAAATCCTGGAAAGACTTATATAAATTGAAGTAAGCATAATCAAGGGAATCACTTATAAAATAATAACAATATCATAAAGAAAAATATCTTCAAAGGATCTAAGAACTCCAATCAATGAAATAACCAGGGACAATTCCAGAGTATCTATATTGAAGCACACTACTGTCCTAACAAGGCGGTGATAAATCCATGATGCAGAGTAAGACTGTGGAGCTAAGAAGTGAAAGGGGAGTTCAGAGAAAGTAGGGACCAATGGACCATCTGGAATAGCTGGTATATAATTAGAATTTTGCTCCCCAAAACTCTCCCAGCTTTCCATATTCTTTCTCACATTACATAAGAATACAGGGAGGATATATTTTTGTGTAGTTCCTCCCTCTCTCTCTCTCCTCCCGAAACATGGCTGTGGAGGTTGGGTGAGAGTCAGGCAGGAGGATTTTTAACCATGTGTTCTTTACTTAGGTTTTCTAATTTTGTTTCTTTTATTTCTTCTATCTCAAGTGTTTATTAATAAATCTTAAAATATTATCCTTGGAGTTATTGAATATTAATTTAAATTTTACACTGGGCTGGCTGCATAGAGGAGATGGGACTATATAGAAAACTTGGAAGGTTTTGGAAAAAAAGTAGAAAAAACATACTTGGAATGGAATTACCTTTCTTTGTTTCCCCTCCTCAAAACAGAGAAAATGAACCATAGGACAGAATTCTGATATGCAACTAGCAAATGAAATTGAAAAATATTTTGCATGTATATAATTGCGTTCTATATGTTTCAAAATCTTTCTCTTAACAGGATTTTCTCATTCATCACAATTATAGAACATCACTTTGGCAGCAAGTTTTTTTTTTTTTTTAGCCTTAATAACAAGGGAAAAAAATGTCACCCAAAGCAAATTTATGAGCTAAAGGAAAATGATTCATGCAGAAACTAGTGATTCCAAGGAAGTTCAATAAGGGAACTAGGCTGAAAATGGTACTGAAAATAATCTAAGCAAATGAAATCAGGAATGCCATGATAGAAATACTTGAAATATGTAGCTTGATTTTATTTCCTAAGTTGAATTATGCTGAACAAAATTGAAATTCAGTTGCTGAATGTATTTTACAGTCCTAAGAGATTCTTAGCCCAAAGAATTGAAAAGAGGAACAAAACAGGGAAAAAAGGGAGTTTTAAAAACAAACTTTTTCTGATTATGCTTTGTATTTACTTCTGTGGAACATCTCAATTGAATACACAAGTTGATAAATTCCCATCCCATTTCATTTATCTAAAGGTTCCTTAGCCAATACAGCTAATTATTTGGACAAAGAGTCAGGAAGAGAACAACAAAGCTCTCTGAGCAGACCAAATTAATGTCTATAGTTCTGTAAACTAAAATTCATAAACTACTAAAAAGAGAGCCCCCAGGTTTTTCAATCAGTTCAGCATTGATTGATTTCTATGTTAAATTAATTCCAACAAATCTTCATCTAATTTCCCTGACCATAATAGTGTATTAGAAAAAGCTCTATGGGAACTGAGAGGGAGTAAGAGAGAGTTTCTACCACAGGCAGGCTCCCTGATGGCAAAAACACATGACAGCAAGAAAGAAGAAGGGGAAACTATGAAAAGTAGAAACCGAGTTCTTCCCAGTAAGGAGGTGATAAGAGTCTCTGAGAAGGAAGCAATTACTTTTATTCTAAAGAACTAGAATTATGGATTCATAAGTGATCTCAGGAAAGATGAGCAGTGCTGCTTTGCTCTAGGATATTGATGACCAAAGGGCAACAATAAAAATGTCTGTCCTCTTCCTGGGACATATATCTAAGTTATATTAGAGAATAGGAGGTTATATAAAAATGATTGCCAATTATTACTAACTTTTGATGATAATTCAAGTGGGAAAAAGTGATGCTGCTAATAGAAATATAGAAAGAAGTATTCAGAATTATGAAGTATAATCAAGAAACTGAATTTTAGGAGCACTAGAGGTGTTTTTACCACTGTGCTCATCAAATGGAAGTTTCTAAAGAGCAAGTCAATTAGGAAAGTAAATAGCTGGTCACAAAGGTAGAATCTAAGAACAGAATTTGGATCTTAGATTTGTAGCTTAATATAAAGTAATTATCAGCAATCATTAATTATTATACACTTATATATGCCATGATAGTACTTCAATACAAAGAATTAAATTATCCCAACTCCAAATGAATTTGCATTATAATGAGGGAGACAAGTACATAAAATGATACATAGCATAAATATTAAGTTTACACATGCTAAATAACGTAGTTAAATACGACGTAATTTGGGACAGGAGTCACTAGCAGTTTGAAAGACCAGGAAAGGCTTCATAAAAAAGATTGTGCCTGAGATTCATCTTAAAACAAGTGACAGATTTTACTGGATGGAAATATGGATGGAGTACATTCCAGGCATGGGGGACTTCACCAGTGCGAAGTTTTAGAGAGGGGGGTTAGTGTTGTCATTGAGAAACAAAAAGAAGGGCTGTGGCTAGTTCACAGTGTGGGAGGATGAGTAATGTTCAATGAATTGGGAAAAAAATGGTGGTACTGCATTAAGTAGGGATTTAAAAGCTACAAGGAGGAATTTGTATTTTTATCCTACCAAGTGATGAGCTCTTGGTCATGAATGGAGTATTCTTAATAGGATCTGATTAAAAGAAAGTCTTGAAAACCTAATAGAAAGAATTTTAAACTGAAAAATAATGGAAGACAATGGCATATATATGTATATATGTGTATATATGTATAAAATGTTGATCAAGAATAACTGGAATAAAAGAAATAAAACCAAATACTAGATATTCACAGGAGATCCTGTGAATGGCACATAAATGGCAATAAATGTCATGGACTCAGACATCTATAAACAAATGTACAAAGTACTGGTAACAAACATGGTTAGGTAGAAATTGTAGAACAGAGACATTTATTTCACAAGTATTAGCAAGATAGTGGGATGAGACTCATGTCTGAGATATGATTTTGAAAAGATATACTTTATTCAAAAGGAACAGGATACACTACAGTTGGGTAGGAATGTTGAATGGCCAGTATATTCAACAGATAATACTCATCTAATGAAATTTAGGTACTAAAGAGGAGATGTGGTAGAAAGTATTTGGGTAAAGTTAAATGGAGACAGATAAGAATGCTGAAGATGATGATGATATACTGCAGACTACTTGGACAGAAGTAAAGTTCAGTAAACAAATTGCAAACTATGATAAAATTCAGTAATTCCGATATATGCTAGAGCTTTCTCTTTTTGCCAAAACACAGCATCCAATAAGTCTTAACTTGTCTTGATAATTTCATCTTTCAAAAGACATAAACAAGCAAAAGGAGAGTTTATTCTCGATCTTATTCTCACCAAAAAGAAGTTATTTGTGGAGTAGAAGTGATTTCCCTTTTTGACAATGTTATTAGACTCATAGGTAAGAAAAATATATTTGGCAAAATATTTCATGAAATCTCTTCCTCCGTTCTTCTGGAAGATACAGAGATAAGTAGATTAACTGATGGTTAGCTGAATCCAGTTAGGTGGTTTCAGGGAGGGAAGAGGGAGAATAAACACTTATTAAGTCCCTATTATGTGTCAGGAATTGTGCTAAATGTTTTTACAAATATTTTCTCATTTGATCCTCACAACAACTCTTAGAAATCAGTGCTATTATTATCCTCATTTTACTGTTGAAAAGAGTGAAGCAGACCAGGAGAAATGACTTGCCCAAGGTCACACATTTAGTAAGTATCTGAGTCTAGATTTAAGCTAGAGTCTTTCTCACTCCAGGCCCAGCACTCAATCCACAGCATCACAGAGCTACCTTTAAGTGCCGAGTGAATGGCTGGTTTCAAATTGCAATTATTAATAATTTAATGCTAATTTTTATCTAGTCTCCACTATGATGCTCTTGGGAATCTATGCTTTGATTTGTGCCATTTAATTTCATTTATTGAAGATTTGAATAAAAGCACAAATGGAATCCTTATAAAATTTACAGATTATACAAATATGGAAGAATTAACTGCCATTGGGTGATACAGAAAGATCCCCAAAAGATCCTGACTGTCTAAAACATTAAAGTAAAATAAAATAAGACAATATTTATTAAGGACAACTATATAATAAATTCATGAATTTGTTTTTAAAAATAAATTTCACAGGAATGTATTAGAAATATTTTTTTCTAAAAAAGATTTAGATTATTTATTGGACCACAAACAACTCAAAAACCCCCAACCAAACAAACCTTAATTTGATTTCTAACTATATAAATGCAGAATGTTCTGTAGAAACTCAAGAGGTTATAATCCCACTATCTTCTGCCCTCATCAGACCAAATCGCAAGCATTGTTAGTTCCAAGCACCACATTTTTGGAAGAAAATTGATAAACAAGACAGTACCTAAATGGATGGCAACTAAAGTGGTGAATGGCCTTAAATTCATGTTACATGAGGATCATTTAAAGGAAATGGTATCAAGAAGCCTGAAGAAAATTTGGAGATGACAGGGCAAATGTCTTCAAGTATTTGAAGGATTACAGTTGTAAGAGGGCTTAGTCTAGTTCTATTTGACCCCAGGAGGCAGAATTGGGGACAAATGGTAGAATTTTAAAGGAAACAAATTCAGACTACATCTAATGGAGAATTTCCTAATAATTAGAGCTATCTGGAAATGTAATAGTCTGCTTCAGAAAGTTTCTCCCTTACTAGAGAGCTTCCAACATAGGCTATATGATCACTTGCCGAGAATATTGTAGAAGGATTTCCTATTCTTGTATGGGTTGGCCTTTGAGGCACCTTAAAATTCCCCTGAGATCTGTTCATTCTCTAAACTGAAAAAAACACAACAGTCTGAGGCCATTGGCATTGATCATTCTGAAGACATAATTATTTTAGAGCAAGATATAATAGTTTAATGCTCATAGGTGATAGCCTGAACCTCAAGAAAAGTTTAAATTATTGTCTAATAAAAATCTGATATTTAGATGTTGAGGAAATTGGGAAAGGGTAAAATCTATAGCAGTGATTACCATGGCTTCCACTGCCTGAAAGGCAGGCATGTTACGTTTCACCCTCCCTCACAGTTCTTGGGTATCCTTAAGAAAATCTGGGGTATCTAGTCTTACTTCCATTGATTCAAGACCCCAAGGATTATGTTCTCCCAACTTTAGAGGTCCTCTCTCCCAAGTTTTATTGAACCATACCACCATCAGATGAACTCTTACAAAGGAATATTTACTTCAAAGGTATAAAAGGGACAAACATAAAAATACCTCCCTTCCAACCCCTGAAAATGAGTGTGGCATAATTCTCCACTAGCCCCCTGAGTATCTGAGGGTAAAAGGGGATTAGATTCACAATTTAACTCAATCCCACCAATTCTAAATCCAACATCCCCCTGGACTTGGGTTCCAGCAGCTTCTGGGCTGACAGCAACATATAGCTTGCGTTCCTGCTTCACAAGGTTTCCATGGATTTCCAGGGACTGCACTGCCTATCTCTAAAACTGAAAAAGGATAAACAAAGCAGAATAAAAACCCCAAGGCAGACTATTTGAGCCACCAAGCCAAAATGGAGGACTACCTTCTCCCCACCCATCATGCACCCAACATAGTGTCTGGTTCCTGTGTCACCAATGAACAGCTTAGTCTGACAACAAAGCTAGTGGAGAGAAACTGATCCCACTCACATGGTAAGGAAACTCATGGTGACAAAATAGGTCTCTGCCATCTCCCACATGGAAAAAATGGATGAGTGAAACAGAGATGAGAAACTAAAATGGCTAGGTCTATCATAGGTGATCTAAGCATGCACAAAAGCTAATCATTTTTTAAAAGACTCATCAAAAATGGGGTTTAGATATTTTTTAAAATGTCAGCACTGAAATGAAAAGCCTTCATTTATCTAGAAATTTCACTTATGTGGACATTCTTTTTCCACCAATGCCAGACAAAATGGCATATTGTATATGCTTTCCTTAGACACAAAAATAATACCTTTTCTGTATTTGTCCAAATACTATGAAAATGTAGGACAAGAAGATTTACATAGTTCACAAATAATCTAAATCATCTTTCAATGGTATTAATTATTACCTGTCCCTATAAACCATTCAGGAGGCAGTAGGAATTAAATGAGGTCAAGGAGGGGAGGTCAACATTTACAGTAAGAGCCAACACAGATATGAAATAATCATAGAATCAATTTAAGTGCAATCAACATATAAACCTCACCTCCCACTGGGAGCTGATGTGTTCCTGCAGCTGGCAGGCAATTTAGTCTTCCAGCTGCCATTCTCATCTTACTATTCCCCCCTTACTATCCCTGCCCCATGTTGCCTTTCAATTACATTTCTTCTTTTTCTCCTCTTTAAGATTTCCCTTAAAGATGATTTTAGTTAGATTTCATCTGTGCAATGATGTTTAGAGGTAGATAATATTTTTAACATAACCTCCCACCTTTATAGCCCTCATCTATGAACCCCTACAGAAATCTTTTGCAATTACCACCAAGGACACCATTACATTGGACCAGTCCCTTCCCCAACTGCAACAATATGGAAGGAATATGACTGTTGCCTATATCTCAGACATCTAGGTTCTACTTTGGGTGTTTTCCTTCCAGGATCCTACATCCACTCATTCTGGGGAGGGAAAAAGCCATATACAATTACATTTGTATGCACATTACTTCCTTATAAACCAAAAAGAGGATATTGAAAGCAAGGTAAATTTAAATATATACTTTAGAATAATTTAGTCACTAAATTTTTTCCCAAGAGAAACAATGGAGAAATTGTTGCTTTGGACTCATAATATTGGACTAGAAAAATCAGCTAAAGTTCTATTGTCAATTGCAGTTTTGCACTAAAAAGGCAATAGAAAAAAAAACAGGCTAAATGGTCATTCTATCATTAATTTTTATTTTAAGTAAGTGAAAGGTATTATTTAATCTAGAAAGTTTACAATCCTCAAGAACACCTTTATTGTACCTTCTTTCTGAATTTCAGAGATTTTTTTCCCAAGGAATTAATATAATACTACTATGTAATTTTTCCCAAAGAGGCATTATTCATCTGGAAGTGGAAACTGGGTTTAGTTCCTTTACCAGCTTGTACCATGTAGATATAAAGGCTGGCAAATGAGAAAAAATTCAGCTCACCAAAGACTGTTTTATAGCTCATAGGAACAAAATGTGTTTCTCCTGGCAAAAGCGCTGTACTTATAATCAGGAGAACAAAATTCTTTTTCCAAGCTCTACCACAATCTGCATGATCTTAGAAATGACATTTAAGTTTTCTGAATTTCTGTTTACAATCTATAAAATGACTTGGTTAGATATGGTAAACTGTCCTAAACAGACCTACCTTCCCAAATTACCTTCAGTAATATAGAAAAAAATATCCAATAAAACTTATGGGAATATACTACAATTTAATCAGTCACACATGTCAATTTTATATTTTCCACATCAACAATTGGAGGCATAGCAATTAGTTGGCTCAACCATGAAGTAATCTGATTAGGAAAACAAAAGAGAAATGTCAGATTAGCCACCCTATTTTTTTTAATTCCAATTATCTAAGCATAGCTTGAGTGCCTAACGTATCTAATACATAGATAACTCTTTCATCACTAGATCTGTACGTGGGTACATTTATAATTTATAATTTTATTTATAATTCCTGATTGGATGCTTCCCTGATCCCTTACTACACTCTGTTCCCTTCCAGGATGGTGACAGATAAATAATTATCTCTTTGTTTAGAAAATAATATACTTGTAATGTCAATACATTTTGAAAGTCATAAATATCATACCTCCTATTCCCTTCCCTGTTGCCTTTATCCCTCTTTTTTCAATAGTCATAAAGGAAATTTTACTATTTCTCTTCAAAAGTATTGAAACCTGAATTGTATGTTTAGGAAATATTTCAGCCACCAAACTCCAGCCACTAGAAACTTCTGGAATCTGCCTCCTGGGCATATTCTGTCCCAGAGGTCTGATAGTTGAAGTTTTTGCTCTATGTTGCCCAAAACCAGGTTGCCAGTCACTTTCATTTTCTAGGTATCTCTAAATCATGCTACCATAAGCATAACATCTCCTTCCTGTTCCCTTGTATGTGTTGGCTTCTTCCTTTAGAATGAGGGCTCTTCAGGGCAGGAACTGTATCTGTATACCAACTTGGCAAAATGCCTAGAATATGTTAAGTTTTTAATAAATGTCTACCATTGATTCATCATTTATTCAACCTCGAGAATGTCTTAACAAATTCCAAGATAAGACTGCTCCAAACACTTGGTACTTTTGATTTCCTCTAGGCCTTGATTTCCACCTAAGAATGAGCAGATATAAACTTTAATCAATGGCAGAGGTTCTTCAAGACAAAAGAGAGAAAAAAAGTTGTTATACAATTTATGGCTTTGCAACTCTGTACCATAATCATTTTATAAATAATAGGATTATAAATCAGTAAACTATGTAATTTGCTTCATTTACATAATTTGCTTAATTTTTCTTCTATATCATTTTATCAACCTCCATAAACATTCTAATTTGAGGCTTTATTGTGTTATGAAGTTGTTCTCAAAGGACGTGTCCCTGAGTATCAGTTCTGGAATGTTCTATCAAATTGAAAAATCTTTTTTCCAATATGGTACCAGTGACAGACTCTTTCTGCTATCTAAAAACAAGAGACAGGAAGGAGGTCAATCACCAGAATGTTGGCACTAGGACATGATTTTGGTAGCCACAGTGGCCTATGAAACCAAAAACAGAACTTGTTCCTGTATGACTTTCTTTGACTTCTGCAATGGCAGTAGTTAAATACTAAAAATGAGGCCAGAAGGTGGTAAGAGTAGTAGATAAACCACTGGAATTAGAGTAAGAGAAGGGTTTGAATGTTGCCTCAGACAATAAGTCTGTGATTGTGGTGTAAGAGACTCAGAGATCTAAGAAGGTAGAAGCCACACCTTCTGGAAGCCATAAGCAAATTCCACTGCCAGACAGGTTGGGCTTTCCCCTATAAGTCATTTAACTTCTTAGATCAGACACTTGGTGATCTCACCAGTTCACTTTTATTATTCAATTATTATTTCTATGCAAATAATTCCCAAATCTACTTATCTATCTCTGCTGACTTCCATTCTCATAACTCCAAACTGAACTCCTTATTTGACATCTCAAACTTAATATCACATAGACATCCTAAACTCAAAAACTCCAAGACTGAATTCATTATCTTTCTCCCCAAATCCTCTTCTCTTACTAATTTTTCCATTACTGGTTGAGAGCACCACCATGCTCCCAGTTGGCCAGGCTTACTATCTAGATGTCATCCTTGATGTCTCTTTTCTCTCACTCCTCAAATCCAAATAATTTGCCAAATCTCATCTAATTTATTTTTGTAACATCTCTCATACACACTCCTCTTGTCTGACACCTTTTTCTAAGAGTCTTCTTGCATGTTAACCTGCAACACAGTGACCTGGTTTCCTTGTTGATCTTCATGCAGCACATTTCATTTCCAGAATTAGGGCATTTTCACTGGTTGACTTCCATGCTTTCCTTCCTTCTTTATCTCTATATCCTGGCTTCTCTGGCTTCCTTCAAAAACCTACCAAAAATCTTGTCCTCTACATGTCCAAGATATACCTTAATGTCATTACCTTCTCTTTGTGATTACCTCCAGTTTGTTGTGCATATCTCCTGTTTGTACATAATTGTGTGCTTGTTATTTTCCCTATAGACTATGATCTCATGCAAAAGCCTATAAACTTTTTTTTAATTTTGTTTTGGTTTTGTCTTTCTTTATGTCATCAGTATGTAGCACAGTGCCTATGGCATATAGGTGCCTCAATATTTATTGATAAGTGTATTGAATTGACTCTGAACAATTAGGATTTTAATTAAAAAGACATTGGCTTGAATTTTTACTTTTTTTAGAGAAGTTGAATAAATGCAGAAGTCACCATAATAGAGGTCAAAGAACCCAAAAAGCATAAGCTAATTAACAGTTTATGTTTTTACCAACTAAAGAGATATGACAGACATGGGGAAAATGTGGAAAATCCTTTACGCTTTAATACTGAGATTCTGCTATTTGTACTGTTGCTGATTAAAAAAAAAACATTTAACTCAGTAGACTATATTAAAAGTTCCCTTAGAGCATAGTATCTCCCATATATATGTTGAAAACATAAATGTTCTATTTCAAGTAAAGCACAGAGAAGATTTTGTTTCCCATTCTGCTGAGTATTACCATTAATCAAGGAATAAAATGGAAAAATTATTCATCTAGATATTTTTAACTGTCAAAGAATGACCTACACTAAATCCAAAAAGAAGTGGGATTCATGATGGTGTGGTTTTCCTGTTTGTGGATGACATGTGCTGATTGCATCAAACCCTTGAACTCTACTAGGGCTCCTCAATGAAATCCACAGTCATTCAAAAGTAATTAGCATACACTGGAAAAGTAAAGTGGTTGAAAAATGCAGATTGCCCACATTACAACATGTTGTGTGATGAGCAAGCCACAGAGCTAATAGATCAATATAACTCTGTAGATAGATAGATTAGTAAGCATGTTTTGCAGACACATTGGAGATGAAAAATAAATTGGCCCCAGAATTTGATAGAAGAAAAAAGTTCAGGCTGAAAGTGGGCAGAATTTTCAGTGATCCAAAGCTATTCAGTGTTACAAAACCCCTTTTTAAAAACTGGCACAAATCATACTCAGAAGCCCAGGAAGTTTATTTCTTTTAACAGAGAGGATACTAGAAGGAGACCTAGAAAGGCCCTTAGAAGTTATTTACTGGGACTTCCGGGTAATCATGGCTGCAATCTAGACGCGGCACGTTTCCTCTCCCCAGCACCGAACGAAATAGACTACATCAAAGGAGCATAAAATCACCTTTGGAGGAACAGAAGGACTCCCCAGTACCCCACAGAGGCAAAGGTACGTGGGGCTTGAACATTTCCACACTAAAATAAGAAGGAAAAGCTTGCACAGAAAAGTGAACTGAGCCGCCCTTCCCCCACCCCACCTCCCCCACTAAACCAGAGTGAGCTACCTGAGCGCTCACCGGGACAGCGAGTGAGTGGGGAGCGTCTCTGTCTGGGGGGGCACTCCAGGGTCCTTGGGATCTGGGGACTGCCAGGAAAAAACGTCTCAGGGCGCTTTCACTGGAGAAGCCAGCGGACTTCGGGCGGGCTGCGCTGAACAAGGCGCACGGATTATCTGGGCGGAGCTGAATACCTGGGCTCGGAGGCTGGGAAGAACTAGTCTGAAGCAACCTAAATTCACAGAAAAACCACTCTTATAACCCAGACCCCAGACCAAAAAGGAAAGGGAAATAAAACCACCAAAGGGATGGCTCACATGGCCCAAAATCAAGCCTCTAGGAAGAAAGGGAAAAAAGTGACTATTGAAAACTTTTATGGTGGAAGTACCCAAGGGAAAGAGGAGAATGAAGAGGAAATCCAAAAAAATTCAGAACACGCCTCCCAAAATGGAAACTATCAACAAGCTCTGGAAGATCTCAAACTGGAACTTATCCAAAAGATGGAAACCTTCTGGAAAGAAAAATGGGAGAAAGAGTTCAGCTGTCTGACAGATAAGACTGCTCAATTGGAAAAAGAACTCGAAGCAGCCAATACAAGGGCAGACAAGGCTGAAAAGCAAATCCAGTCCCTAATGTCCAGAATCAAGCACCTAGAAGAAAGTGAGATGATAAAACAGCAAGAATCAATAAAGCAAACCCAAACAATTAATGAATTGGAAGAAAACAGAAAATACCTCACTGAAAAGGTCACGGACCTGGAGAACAGAGGAAGACGAGAAAATCTCCGTATCATCCGTCTCCCAGAAAAACCAGAGGTAAACAACAAATTGGATTTTATTCTAGAGGAGATTATAAAAGAAAATTGCCCCCACGTTCTGGAGCAAGGGGGCAAAATAGAAATAGAAAGGATTCATAGAACACCTTCTATACTAAATCCCCAAAAGACAACGCCTAGGAATGTAATTGCCAAATTCAAGAGCTTCCAAGTAAAGGAGAAAATCCTACAAGAAGCCAAGAAGAAGAGCTTCAGATATAAGGGGGCTCCCATAAGGATCACACATGACTTAGCGGCTAACACACTAAGAGACCGCAAAGCATGGAACACGATATTTAGAAAGGCAAGAGAGCTGGGTCTCCAACCAAGAATCAACTACCCAGCAAAACTGACTATATACTTCCAGGGGAAAGTATGGGCATTCAGCAAAATAGAAGATTTCCAAGCATTTGCTAAGAAAAGACCAGAGCTCTGTGGAAAGTTCGATATCCAAGCACAGAAAGCAAGAGAAACATGAAAAGGTAAATATGAAAGAAAGGGAAAAGGAGATAAATCTTATCTTTCTCTTTAAGTCAAACTCTCTTCTATAAGGACTACATTTACATCTAATTATATATATTAATATGTGGGGAAAATGTTTTGTGTAACTCTCATAAATTGTATCATCATAAGAGTAGTTAGAAGAAACATGCATAGGGAAAGATTGGGGAATCAAGAAGATTTGGGGAAAGTTGGGGCAAAAAAAGGAAAAGGGAGGGGGGAACCGTGATAATACTAAGATTAACTTCAAGAAATAGGGGGGGAATCAATAGAATAAACTTTCCCATATAAAGATACACATGGGAAGGGGAGGGGAAGAACTCTCATATGAGAAGGAGAGGAAGAGAGCGTGAAGTGGAAGTACTTAAACCTTACTCTCAGTGAAATCAAATCTGAGAGGGAAGAACATCTAGATCCAGTGGGATCCTGAATTCTATCTTATCCATTAGGGCAAGAAAGAAAGGAAAATTAAGGAGGGGGAGGGAGGAGGGAGCACAAAAAGGGAGGGAAGGAGAGGGGGGAGGGGAAGGGAGCATAAAAAGGGAGGGGCTAGAAAGGGAAGCATCTCAAGGGAGGGGACTAGGGGGACTGACCTAAAGTAAATCACTGGTTCAAAAGGAGAAAGCTAAAGAAGAAAGGTCAGAACTAGGGGAAGACATCAAAATGCCAGCGAATCCACAAATAACAATCATAACTTTGAACGTGAATGGGATGAACTCACCCATAAAACGCAGACAAATAGCAGATTGGATTAGAACACAAAACCCTACCATATGTTGTCTTCAAGAAACACATATGAGACGGGTTGACACTCACAAGGTTAGAATTAAAGGTTGGAGTAAGACCTTTTGGGCCTCAACCGATAGAAAGAAGGCAGGAGTTGCAATCATGATATCTGACAAAGCCAAAGTACAAATAGACCTGATCAAAAGGGACAGGGAAGGTAAATATATTCTGCTAAAAGGAAGTATAGACAATGAGGAAATATCACTAATCAACATGTATGCACCAAATGGTATAGCATCCAAATTTTTAATAGAAAAACTAGGAGAATTGAAGGAGGAATTAGACAGTAAAACCATATTAGTGGGAGACTTGAACCAACCACTATCAAATTTAGATAAATCAAATCAAAAAATAAATAAGAAAGAGGTAAAAGAGGTGAATGAAATCTTAGAAAAATTAGAATTAATAGACATATGGAGAAAAATAAATAGGGACAAAAAAGAATACACCTTCTTTTCAGCACCACATGGCACATTCACAAAAATAGATCATACACTAGGTCATAGAAACATGGCACTTAAATGCAGAAAAGCAGAAATATTAACTGCAGCCTTTTCAGATCACAAGGCAATTAAAATATTGATCGGCAAGGGTACATGGAGACCCAAATCAAAAATTAATTGGAAATTAAATAACATGATACTCCAAAATCGGATAGTTAGAGAAGAAATCATAGAAACAATTAACAATTTCGTTGAAGAAAATGACAACGGCGAAACATCCTTTCAAACCTTATGGGATGCAGCCAAGGCAGTACTTAGAGGAAAATTCATATCCCTGAGTGCATATATTAACAAATTAGGGAGGACAGAGACCAAGGAATTGGAAATGCAAATCAAAAAACTTGAGAATGAACAAATTAAAAACCCCCAGAAGAAAACCATACTAGAGATCCTAAAAATTAAGGGAGAAATTAATAAAATAGAAAGTGACAGAACTATTGAGCTAATAAACAAGACTAGAAGCTGGTACTTTGAAAAAACAGACAAAATAGACAAAGTACTGGTTAATTTAATTAAAAAAAGGAAAGAAGAAAGGCAAATTAATAGCATCAAGGATGAAAAGGGGGATCTCACCTCAAATGAAGAGGAAATTAAGGCAATCATTAAAAACTACTTTGCCCAACTATATGGCAATAAATTTACCAATCTAGGTGATATGGATGAATATTTACAAAAATATAAATTGCCTAGACTAACAGAAGAAGAAATAGTTTTCTTAAATAATCCCATATCAGAAATTGAAATCCATCAAGCCATCAAAGAACTGCCTAAGAAAAAATCCCCAGGGCCTGATGGATTCACCAGTGAATTCTATCAAACATTCAGAGAACAGTTAACCCCAATATTATACAAACTATTCGACATAATAAGCAAAGAGGGAGTCCTACCAAACTCCTTTTATGACACAAGCATGGTACTAATTCCAAAGCCAGGCAGGCCAAAAACAGAGAAAGAAAACTATAGGCCAATCTCCCTAATGAATATAGATGCAAAAATCTTAAATAGGATACTAGCAAAAAGACTCCAGCAAGTGATTAGAAGGGTCATCCACCATGATCAAGTAGGATTCATACCAGGGATGCAGGGCTGGTTCAACATTAGGAAAACTATCCACATAATTGACCACATCAACAAGCAAACCAACAAGAATCACATGATTATCTCAATAGATGCAGAAAAAGCCTTTGATAAAATACAACACCCATTCCTACTAAAAACACTAGAAAGCATAGGAATAGAAGGGTCATTCCTAAAAATAATAAACAGTATATATCTAAAACCATCAGCTAATATCATCTGCAATGGGGATAAACTAAATCCATTCCCATTAAGATCAGGAGTGAAACAAGGATGCCCATTATCACCTCTATTATTTGACATTGTATTAGAAACACTAGCAGTAGCAATTAGAGAAGAAAAAGAAATTGAAGGCATCAAAATAGGCAAGGAGGAGACCAAATTATCACTCTTTGCAGATGACATGATGGTCTACTTAAAGAATCCTAGAGATTCAACCAAAAAGCTAATTGAAATAATCAACAACTTTAGCAAAGTTGCAGGATACAAAATAAACCCACATAAGTCATCAGCATTTCTATATAATTCCAACACAGCTCAGCAGCAAGAACTAGAAAGGGAAATCCCATTCAAAATTACCCAAGACAAAATAAAATACTTAGGAATCTATCTCCCGAGACAAACACAGGATCTATATGAACACAACTACAAAACACTTTCCACACAACTAAAACTAGACTTGAACAATTGGAAAAACATTAACTGCTCATGGGTAGGACGAGCCAATATAATAAAAATGACCATCCTACCCAAACTCATCTATCTATTTAGTGCCATACCCATGGAACTCCCAAAAATTTTTTTTACTGATTTAGAAAAAAACATAACAAAGTTCATTTGGAAAAACAAAAGATCAAGGATACCCAGGGAATTAATGAAAAAAAATACAAAGGAAGGGGGTCTTGCAGTCCCAGATCTCAGACTATATTATAAAGCAGCGGTCATCAAAACAATTTGGTACTGGCTAAGAGACAGAAAGGAGGATCAGTGGAATAGACTGGGGGCAAGCAACCTCAGCAAGACAGTATATGACAAACCCAAAGATCCCAGCTTTTGGGACAAAAATCCACTATTTCATAAAAACTGTTGGGAAAATTGGAGGACAGTGTGGGAAAGATTAGGCTTAGATCAACACCTCACACCCTACACCAAGATAAATTCAAAATGGATGAATGACTTGAACATAAAGAAGGAAACTATAAGAAAATTAGGCGAACACAGAATAGTATACATGTCAGACCTTTGGGAAGGGAAATACTTCAAAACCAAGCAAGAATTAGAAAGAATTACAAAATGCAAAATAAATAATCTGGATTACATCAAATTAAAAAGTTTTTGTACAAACAAAACCAATGTAACCAAAATTAGAAGGGTAGCAACAAATTGGGAAACAATCTTCATAAAAACCTCTGACAAGGGTTTAATTACTAAAATTTATAAAGAACTAAATCAATTGTACAAAAAATCAAGCCATTCTCCAATTGACAAATGGGCAAGGGACATGAACAGGCAATTCTCAGCCAAAGAAATCAAAACTATTAATAAGCACATGAAAAAGTGCTCTACATCTCTTATAATCAGAGAGATGCAAATCAAAACAACTCTGAGGTATCATCTCACACCTAGCAGATTGGCTAACATGACAGCTATGCAAAGTAATGAATGCTGGAGGGGATGTGGCAAAGTGGGGACATTAATTCATTGCTGGTGGAGTTGTGAATTGATCCAACCATTCTGGAGGGCAATTTGGAACTATGCCCAAAGGGCGATAAAAGACTGTCTGCCCTTTGATCCAGCCATAGCACTGCTGGGCTTGTACCCCAAAGAGATAATGGACAAAAAGACTTGTACAAAAATATTCATAGCTGCGCTCTTTGTGGTGGCCAAAAATTGGAAAATGAGGGGATGCCCCTCAATTGGGGAATGGCTAAACAAATTGTGGTATATGTTGGTGATGGAATATTATTGTGCTAAAAGGAATAATAAAGTGGAGGAATTCCATGTGAACTGGAACAACCTCCAGGAAGTGATGCAGAGCGAAAGGAGCAGAACCAGGAAAACATTATACACAGAGACTGATACATTGTGGTACAATCGAAGGTGATGGACTTCTCCATAAGTATCAATGCAATTTCCCTGAACAATCTGCAGGGATCTAAAAAAAAATACTACCCACAAGCAGAGGATAAACTGTGGGAGTAAAAACACCGCTGAAAAGCAACTGCTCAACCACAGGGTTGGAGGAGATAAGACTGAGGAGAGACTCTAAATGAACACTATAATGCAAACTCCAACAACAGGGAAATGGGTTCGAGTCAAGAACACATGTGATAACCAGTGGAATCATGCGTCGGCTATGGGAGAGGGAAAGGCGGGGGGGGGGGGGGGGGGGGGGAAGGGGAGGAAAAGAAAACGATCTTTGTTTCCAGTGAATAATGTATGAAAACGACCAAATAAAATAATATTAAAATTTAAAAAAAAAAAAAGAAAAAAAAGAAAAAAAAACTGGCACAATTCAAATAATGCCCCTGGCATGTAGTTGCCGATCATGGAAAAATAGCAAAATCTTTTAAGATTTAGCATTTATAGGTGACCCAATGGGCACTGGAAAGATGCACGATCCCTTTAAATAGACTATGTCATATTTCCAGCAATGATTTGTGTGAAATAAGTACTGTGAAAGTCCTTATCAGGAAACATACATGAAGAATGACAAAAGGAGCAGGTCAGGGAGTTGAGTAATGGATAATGGATGGATAACCCAAGTGCTTCCTTGGCATCCATTAAATAATTAAAAAAACCAAAAAGGCATGATACATAATAAATATGTTCAAAAGAGGTAGATGCAAAATACCATATTGATTTCAAGGGGGAAAGGATCATCGCCAACTGTTGGAATCAAGGAAAATTTTGTGGAAAAAGTGAATCTTTAAAAGTTTTATTTTTGTTTAGTCATTTCAGTAGTGCTTGACTTGTGAACACACTTGAGGTTTTCATAGTAAAGGTACTCAAATGCTTTGCCATTTACTTCTGTAGCTCATTTTATAGATGGAGAAATTGAGGCAAACAGGTTAATGACTTGCCCAGGGTCACATAGCTAGTAAGTGTCTGAGATAGCCATTTGAACAGTTCTTCCTGACTCCAGATCCAGCACTCTTCACTGAGTCACTAAGCTGCTACATTTTGAAAGACTGATTGCAAAAAAAACTAGGTAGGAAAAAACAATGCAACCCACCTGTAAATTAGTAGAAGAGTATTAGAAAGTATTATTTTAGACATAAAGAAGTTAAGTAATTGACATCAGAAATTTCATAAGTAGCAGGAGGAAGATTTGAACCTAAGATCTTCCTGACTCCAAGAGCAGCATTCTATTCACAAAGCCAAGCTGTTTCTTTCAAATTATTCATCTGGAAATAATCTAACAAACCACAAGCATAAAAAATCTTCTTTGATTATTATTATTTCATGGCTAAATAAAATAAAACTCAGATGTATGACAGAGTATTATAGTAATGAGAGCAGAGTGCTCTGAAGTCAGAAGACCTGCATCTGAATTCAATCCAGGTTCTTCCTCCTTTCTGTGGGGCCTTGGGCATATTCCTTAACTTCTTGGAGACAATAGTTTCCTGTTCTGTAAAATGGGGCTAACATTTGTACTACTTGGCTTACAAGGTTGTTGAGAGGAAAGCACTTTGTAAACCTTAAAATGTACTTGAATTAAATGTGATCTAGTATTAGAAATGGGAGGACTTAAAAGTCAGATGTGTGGAAAAGTATTCTGACTCCAGTCTTGTTGTCCTGTGTATTATCTGCAAGTATGACAAAATAAAGAACATAATTTGGTTACACTGGAACTGCTATGTACACCTATTTCATCCCACAAGTGACAGGCTGAACACCCACTCAGAGGAACTGCCACAAACTGTGCCTAGGAGAAAGGGGTACAAAAGATATTTTTAGTTAAGAAGTGCTAGGATACTAACCTGTTAGAGTGAGCAAAATAGCTCAGTATGTTGGTGTGGCTCTAGAACCTGTGGTAAGGCAGGAAAATAAATTTATTCTTGCTAATTAAATGCTGATGTCTATTCTTTATGCACTAATGAAATGTTGCTATTAGTGCTTTGTAAATTTGGGACCCAGGAGCAACAACCCATAACCTTATCCTACTTTTGATTTTAGTCATTGGGATCAGGTCAGAGGAGCCACCATCCACTTGTACTATTTTATCATGAAACTAGTTAATATGTTGGGGACAGTCAAATCTGCTTTGGGTTTCCAAGATCCATGTCTACCAGTAATTAAATTTTTTTCTAAAATAAGTGAATAATTATTTTAAATATATTGATCTATTTTGTTTTTAAATTATCTTAATTTCCTAGTATATATTTTAGTCTCCTCCAACCAAAGAGCTATTACTTATTACAAAGAATTAAAAGTATAAGAGGGGGAGAAAGAGTATAGCAAATTAGCCAGCACATCAGTTAAATACAATAGCATATGCTGTGTTCCACTTCCATGACGTCTCACCTCTGCAAAGAAGGGAAAAGAGATGAATTTTCATATCTCAGAGGTAGCTTTCTTATAAAGCCACTGCATTTCCACTTTGGAATTTTAGAGCTTAAATTAATATATAAAGAAAGAAAACAATCTTATATTGGAAGATTACAAATAGAAATCCAATATTGCAGCTACATCTGGTGGCTGACTGACTAGCACTACAAAATACTTTAGTATATGGTAAAAAAGTCCTAAGCTTCACATTCTTTATAAGTCAGAAGAAGAAATAACTTAACGTGTTAGATAAAATGTTCCTGGGCAATTCATACTTATTAATTGTAACTTTATGTACAGAGCACAAATTATCAAACATAAAAGATATAACCATCTTAAAAATCATTGCCTTTCAAAGTTTCCCACAAGTGCATATAATATTTCAGGAGATTTTATTTCTTCATTAAATCTACACACCAATATATCAAAAAAAGGGGGTGGGGGAGGCCTGAGAGGAGTAACTATGGCCAAAAACAGTGATTGATATTCCTAATCAATTTCAATTACCATAGTTTCAGGAGCGCAACGCCCCAGAAACAAAGAGTATTCTTCTTACTCTTCGATCCATGACTCTTTTTCCAGAAAAAAAAAATTCTTTGTCTCCAATACTCATTTTCCTTGATTCTTATCTCTTTACTATTGTAACCTAAACTTTTAAAATCATTTGCTGTTAGATTAAATTATATGCTGATTTTTAAAAATCTCTGAGAAGTTGAAGAACTTAGTTTATTTTCTCTCTACTCTACTTTCAATAACTTGTCCAATGACCCCTAATAGTAATTTTAACATTATATTTACTGGACTCAGGATGAAGTTAGACTTAAGTCTCCTTAATAGATAACTTACTATAGAGTACCAGATAAATGCCTAATTGAGCCAATGATCTTGATATTACAATACCATGAACTTTCTCAATGGACCTCTAAACTTTCTAGCTGGTGAATTCATTAGTTCCACTGATGCTGTCATAGATAGTGAGGAAACACAAACAAACACTTGCAAACAATGCATATGGGTGGCTATACCATGAAAATATGGAACCAACTGGCAGTGTAACATTGAGATTGAAATGTTGATTAGGGAGTTTGAATTGAAACATGAATACAACTAAAATAAAACTAAAAATATTTAACAGACATTGCAAAATTCAACACTGTGGAAAGTAGTACTATGCCATATATAGGAATAATTATCAGCCAGTATGAGAGTGTTAAACCAGATATATCAATGCCCTAGCTATTGAAATAAGAACCTCACTGCTATTATTTATTGTTAGCTAAGATTGATTGGGAACAGACTATCTATACTCCTAATAACTTCCTGATTTATTTCCTCCTCATGTAATTAAAAATATACTTTGGCCAATCTAATTCTGAGTAGAGAAGACAAAAACTTTGACTCCTCAGTAAAACAGAAGAGATTTTTTTCATATATTTCATGATATAGATGTTAGTGAATGACTAAAATATATATGTGTTTTCATATTAGGTGGGCAAGGTGAATTTATTTTTAAAATACATTTTATTGAAACTTTCATTTTGTATTCATGCTATAGTAATTTTTAATGCTCTTTTCCATGTCCCTAGCTTAAACTCTCCCTTGGAATAAGGAAAAATACTTTTCAGAAGAAAAAAACCAACACTAAATAGCATGACCATATCAAACAATGTATATATTATACTCTGTAAGTTGTTTGTCACTTCAGTCATGAAGACCAACATATTTGATTATTTGTTGTCTAAGACCATCATCAGTTTTTTTCTTCCATTTACTAGAATTTGGCTTTCTTTTAATCTCTTCATTTACATTGTTGGAGTAATTTTGTGTATTATTCTTTTGTATATGCTTATTTTACTTTGCCTTAGTTCATTTAAATCTCTCCATGTTTCTGTCATCATTTATGACTGCCAAGATATATATTTGATATATATTAAATCTTTGTTTCTATCTTTGATATCCTCAGGTCCTAGGAGTTGTATCTCTTGAGCCAAAGGATATAGATGGTGTAGTCCATTTTTCTTGAATAATCCTAATTTAAAATCCAGAGCAACTGGACCACTTTACAACTCTCTAACAATGTATTAATGTTTGTCTATCCATTGTCTATCCAAAAGTGACTAAAATTTTTCATCTTTGCCAATTTGAGGTGAGTAAAGTAAATCTCAGGGTTGTTTTAATTTCCATTTCCTTTATAATTAGTGATTTCAATTATACTTTCAAATGGTCATGATAGTCAAAACCCAGAGCTCCCAAGTCAAAGAAAAAAACTGCAAGAAGCCAGAGAGAAAAATTAAAGTAGGAAGGATCCACAGACAAAATCACAGAAGATCTGGCAAATGCCATTTACAGAATCAAGAACTTTGAAATTCAGTTATCTGACTATAATATCCATCATTCAATCTCTCCCTTTGCCTCACTCCTAAAATTGTCTTTCAGCTTCACCTCTATCTCTCAGCATTCTCTCAAGTCATTACCTCTGTTCTTGTGTGAAAGGAAATTCTTGGTCCTTTTTGCCTATTCTGAATTTACACTTGTAAAAAGAGAATCCTGTATTCTCTTTGCCTAGTTGGAGTTAACAATTTGGTTGGCAATAATTTAAAGTACCCCTGCTTGGGCTGGATAGAGGAGCTTGCAAACCACTTGGAGAATTCACACCTCAATCAGCCAGGGGTCTATGAACTCTTTTGATGGGTATTCACCTTTCCAGAGGGGAGATTTAGAAGGTTCATACACTTAGCTGTGAACCTTTTGATGAAAAATTGACCTTCAGAGGCCTTTGATAAGAGTTGACACCTTCAGAGGATGAGAAGTGTGAATCCCATAAACAGGGCCCCCTGGGCAGTGCTAGACAATTTGGAAGCTGTGATTGGCCCCTGTGAAGAGGGGAGGAGACAAGAAGCCACTATAAAAGGCCCTGAATTTCTGAGGTGATAAGGAAGTCAGCTTCAAGGAGTTGGACTTTAAGAAGGAAGTCAGCTTAAGGAAGAAGGTTGGCTCAAGGAAGACTGGTTGGTCTCAAGACCAACTCAAGACCAACAGCTCAAGTCATTGTCTTGACCTGCCTCTTGGAGGGAACTTGGATGAGTGAATAACTGGCTGTCCTTTACTGACCTCTGGAGAGAGTATAATTCCAGTTGAAGATCAACAAGTCCTGTCTGAGTCAAGCATAAGAGCAATATTTAGTTAAATAGGCAAAATATCTTCTCTACCTTTGTATTTCTCTACTTTCACTCTTTTAGCCTCTTTTGTAAATAAAAGCTATTAAAGTCATTTTTGATTGTAAGCATATATTTCAGTCAAACCATTAAAATTTAACCCTTACATCTGGTATACTTTTTCTAACTAAATTTGATCCTATAATAAAATAATTCAATACTATGCTATTGTCTACTTTTTAATTCCTTGCTGCTCTGATCTTTCAAAGTTCATGCCTTGCTAAACTCAACTATATTCACTATTTTTGAAGTTTTGAGTATCTATTAACAAAGGGTGTCAACCTTTCAGCATACTGAGGTCATTTGTTTAGCAGACAGAGGTCGGTTTCCTGTATCTCTTGAATTTTTTCACTATGTAAATACTAGCTAAAAATAAATTCTCCATTTATGTAATCAGACAAACAAATCGGTATCGGAGTGGGGGACCAGTCTGCTGCCTTGCAGCAGAAAATTTGTACAGAGGCACTGATGGCATAGTGGATAGAATGTTGCTCCTAGATTTAGGAAGACCTGAGTTCAAATCTGGCTTGATTAATGTGACTTAGATAAGAAAAATTATAGTAAACCCTTCCATTCAGACCAGGACTATGCAAAAGAGTTTGTATGCAATGGAAGAGAACCACCAGATAAGCCAAAGAAATTCAAGATAAACAGACCAGAAACTTTAGCCAGAGCCACAAAATTACAAGTACAAAGCCAGATCCTTACTGAGCAAGCACCAAGAAAGTGAAGAAAGAAGTGAAGAAGAAAACACTCAGAAACCTGATAGGAGAAGCACAAGAGGAAAAGGAACAAAAGCACTAGTGCCCTATCTGCTGAAGTCTCAAAGGTAATGGAAAAACCCCAGCACTTAAACTGGGGAAACAAAAAGAGAGATAGAGGACCACTCAAATGCTTGACTATTGCTTAGTACAAAGGGAACAGAAGATCACTCAGAAGTCTGATTGGGGAATCACAAAGCCATTGATGGGGATCAGAATTTTAAAAGTACCCTGATGGAGAAAGCACCAAAAAAGAAAAAAAGATCATTCAGCAACTTAATTAAAGGAGACCCAGGAGAACAGAAGGCAACCTACCAAGTGTCCTGATAAAGGAAACCTCAATGTTGACAGAAACTAGCTGGCCCTGATCAAGGAAGACATAGAGAACAAAAGATTGCCCAACAACTTGAACAAAATTTATTACATAGCTTGTGAAGTTTTAAAAAGGCAGTTGTAATGAAGCTATCAGAGTAAGGAAAATAGAAAATTTCTAATGTAAAAATAAATCAAATGGAAACTAGAAACCTAAAAGGAAAGGTAGCAAATAAATATAAATAGCATATGTTTCAAATGTCAGCATATAAATGAATAAACCTAGCATTTCTATAAATTCATAAACTTGGCACTTTAAGCATTCCACAAATTGTTTTGACTATAAGTCTAGGCCAGGGGGCCCCAAACTATAGCCCAAGGGCCACATAGAGCCCCCTGAGGTCATTTATCCGGCCCCTACTGCACTTCCGTAAGAGTCACCTCTTTCACTGGTGGTCAGTGAGAGGAGCACTATATGTGGTGGTGCCACAAAGCATGATATCACTCACGTACAGTACTACTTCCGGTGGCATAATCCTTTGTGTGGTGCCTTAGAATGAGGTGCAATGCCAAGGATCATGTGGCTGCACAATGGAGGACGTCAGCATGGTGAGTGGCGACCTGGGGGAGGGGATTCCGCACTGTGTATACTGCTGCCCGGTATAGTGGTGGCAGTGATGGGCTGTGCAAGGTGCAACAGGCCCATCACAGCCAGTGCTGCAGCCTCCACTATCCCAGACAGCGGTATACAGATTTGTTCATAGTTTGTTTTTTTTTTAATAGTCATGCCCTCCAACGGTCTGAGGGACAGTGAACAGGCCACCTGTGTAAAAAGTTTGGGGACTCCTGATCTAGGGGTAGTACTACCATTACCGTAATTTTACAAATGAGGAAACTGAGGCAAACAGTTTATATGCTCCATGTGCAAAAATCTACTACTACCTAGATACTTCTAAAGAAAAAAATTAATTGAAGTGCAAGAGGATATAGACAATACTACATTACTAATAGAAGACCTTAATATTCCTCTTTAAGTTTTCCAAAAAATCCAACAGAAAGATTAACAAAAAGGAAAATAAAATTCCTTAAGAAATTAGGATTAAAAGAATTGTGGCATAGAAGTGCTAGAGAATATAATATAACATATTTAAATAGTCCCTTTCTAGAGCCACATTGGATCTCAGGCAGAGGACCTTCTCCTAGGTCAAGGGTCATACAATTAAGGAGGACTCTGGCAAGAACTTTGCCAGCAATGACTAAGATAGAGACACACATCCATGATTGTGGTAGGACAATCTGTTTCTTTTTTCTTTATAGAGGACAGTGGAAGCATGCATCCTTGATTTCCTAAAGAACAGCCTCCTCTTGTCATATAACCTAGAAGATTTTTGTCAGCTTCTGTATGGGTAGAATCTCTGTTGGGATGGAATCAGCACCAAATGTTTTTGCCATGCAAGAGGAGCAACTCCTCTTCAGTTGAAAATTCCAATAGAAAGGGATTGACTTCAACCTTCCCACTAATTTTCTGCTCCATTGGTGCTAAATGTGTGCCGACTCAGCTTTTCCTCCTCCAGGAAAGCAATAAACTTCAAACTGAGGTATATGGTCAATGGCTTCAGCATTGGTTGAAGATGATCTGTAGAGAACACTGTGGAAGGGTTCCTCCATCTTTCTGGGATCGTGTCCTTATCACTGATTAGTGCGGCTCCATCAGTGCCGAGTAGCTGAGATGCCCCAGAGGTAGAGAAGAACTCTTATCTGTTGACATTGAGGGTCCTAACAGTTGTCTTGCATTGGGAATCACTGATTTTTGTTCAATGGGAATTTTTAGCTCGGAAAGGATAAGTCTGTGATCTGTCCAGGACTCTGCGCTATACATTGTTTTCATCACTCTCACATCCTGCTTGTCTCTTCTTCTTACAATGAGATCTGTGAAGTGCCAGTGCTCGATGTGACAATGTATCTACAACACTTTGGTAAGTGGAAGACAGTGTTGGTGATAAGGTCATACGTTGGCCAATTCTCCAATAGTAAGTGACAGTTGCTTTGCTTTTTCTGCCTCTGTTCCTCCCGAGGGCTCCCTGACACACCTGAGTCTGTGCCTATCATTGGTATTAAAGTCGTCCATAATCAAAAGTTTGTCTTTATTTGGCCTGTTGATGATATTAATCTCTAAATCTTCAAAAATGTTTTTCTTTGATTTCATCAGGGTTCACCATGTTGGGAGCATACACATGGATGATGATGGCATGCTGCTTTCTTGCAAGTGGCAAAACACATTGTCATTAGCTGGTTGCTCACTAAATTAGATCTGATTGTGAAACGTGCCAGATTCATGGTACTTCTTATCACAGTAGACACTCCAGAAAAATGCATATCCAGGAAACTAGCCTTCATTTGCCAGTCTTGTTTCACTCAGGGTTGCTTTCTGGATAATAACTGCTGAGTTCTCTCTTACAGAAATTAAGGTTAGACAAACACTTTATACTGTATTCCAAAATAAATAATAAATGGACAAGTGATAAATATTATGTGAAAATTAGGTTGATTTTATTTTTCTTTAATAACATTTGTCCTAACATTCCCTGATATTTAAAGTAGAGAACAATTTAACAATTAGAAACTCAAAAGTCATAAAATACAAAAGAACCTAAACATTCTTTTTCTGAATATTTTTGTGTAGTACATAATGTGACTACTATATATCTGAGACAAGTGTAAATAGAAATTATAAAAATACTATCATCATGCAATTATCACTTTTTAAAAAAACCCTTACCTTCTGTCTTGTAACCAATACTGTGTATTGGTTCCAAGGCAGAAGAGTGGTAAGGAATAGGCAATGGGGGTTAAGGGACTTGCCCAGGGTCACACAGCTGGGAAGTGTCTGAGACCAAATTTGAACCCAGGACCTCCCATCTCTAGGCCTGGCTCTCAAACCACTGAGCTACTTAGCTGCCCTCACAATTATCACTTATTAAGATATTCCCTATTTTAGGATACACTTATAAATATATCTTTTCTAAAAGCATTTTAAGTATATTCCAAGTATCCTTATGTCTCTGCAAATAATGTGAAAAAAGAGATAGCTGAATTTTAAAAAAATAATGATCAATACAAACTAAAGAATAAAACATTAATTTAGAACTATACTGATATAGCAACATCTGTTGCTCAGAGAAAGGAAAGTAAAACTCAAATGCACAAGTTTGAATCAATCATTCATACCCCTCACCTGTGCCCTGCTTATATCTGATGGATTGTATTATAATGTAGAGAAAAGCTAAGGAAGATAAAACCCAAATGCTGTGAATTTTTATATATCATCTATATGCTGCACCCTTTAAAATTTTTCTCTCTCTTTTACTACTATCTAAGCATAACAAATGAATGTTTCCACAGTCAAAAACAGAAAAAAATTATTTTAATATTAAAGTATTCTACTACACAAAAATTAGAAGAAATGGAGATCATTGTCTAGTACAAGAAAAGAAGTGGTCAAAAAGAAATTCAGATAAAGATTTTTTTTAAATCTGCAAATCATATACACTCTCTCCCCAAACCATTCCCCAATAGACATGTTGTTAAAATATGTGACTAAGGGGGCAGCTGGGTGTCTCAGTGAATTGTTTAAATCTGGCCTCAGACACTTTCTGACTTTGAGACCCTGGGCAAGTCATTTAACCACCCCCCTCCATTGCCTAGCCCCAACAGCTCTTGTGTCTTTAAATCAATACAATATTGATTCTAATACAGAAGGTAAGGATTTTTGATAAAAGATATAAATAAATATTTTGCAAAACAATTGAAAATTACAATCATATAAAAGAATGTTCAAAATTACAAACAAGTGTGTGTGTTTGCATGTGTGTGTGTGTATATAAAAAAATTAAAATCAAAACAAGCCTGAGGCTTAATCATTTCTCAGAAAATTGGAAAGATGACAAAATGTGGAAATGATCATTAATGGAAAATTGTAGGAGATAATCACAGTAGTGAATTGTTGGTGGAACTATGAATCAGTACAACTATTTTAAAAAATAATTTTGAATTATACAAATAAAGTGTCCAAAATGACCATATCCTTTCATTCAGAGATCCCATTATTAAGTTCAAAAGTAGAGAAAGTATTTTATAAGAAATTCTCATATATACCAAAATTTTTAGAACAGCACTTGCACATTTTGTGGTAGTAAAGATTTGGAAGTAGAGTAGATACTCATTAATTGGGGAACAGTTAAGCAAATTGTGGCACAGCTAGTTCTCAGTTAATGTGAATAATGATCCTTTTGAGTGGTCACATTATTTAGATTTATACTATTTGAAGTAATTTTTATATCCTAAATAAGGTAATTGGTTCCAACCCAATGAAAATATTCAAAGAATTAAATAAATTACCTGTTTGTTAACACAAAGTAAAGGCAAAACATCAGTAATTATTTCTGATCCATTTACTACAAAGTAATAGATGCATTTTAGAAAACAAAGTTGAGTAATGTGATGAAAACATCATTATTGTGATAGAAATTGTTACAGCAAAATAGACAACTGTTTTTCCTTATATCTTTAAACATTCTGGTAAGTATAAAGAGGTTTATACTTTTTGAATTTGCATACTTTGATGACATTATCATCAATATCCATATTTTTTGCTTCAGAATTTCTACAACTTAAGCAATATCTTCAAATTATTGGAGAGCAAATACCTTCATTGGCAGATTATCTGTATCTCTGACATCCTTTTCAGTTTCCTCAAACACTCAATGAAAATAAGATTATTAATTATATTTTCCAAGTGTAAATCAAGCAGTTCCCAAGTAATTTTCTAGTTTGTCAAAACAAATCTTTTGTCCAATGTTGGTTATCTCTTCTCTAAATTAAAATATACTTTCACAGCATTTTGCTTGTAGTTTTGTTTTTTTTTTTTTTTGTAACAGTTAACAGAAAATATTTTCAGTTGGATCTTGGATATTGAAAATTTTCCACAAATCATTTTTAAAAATAGTATTCTTGTATGTAGTTTTAGCAATTGCTTTTTCAAAAATTATTCTTAAGTAGTAGGCCTTAAATGTTATAATGGTCCTTAATCCAAGGGCCTCAATATAGAAGTTGTACCTGGTCAAAAAAAAAAGTCATTTCTGATATCACAACATGAACCATGTGTAGTTGGATGACCTGAGGTATTATCTAAAATCAAGTAAGCTTTAGGCAGAATACCCTTTTCCTTGCAACATTTTTTAACAAGTAGGCTAAAATACATCGAGAATCAGTCTTCAAAACCCACTTCAATCAGCCACACTTTCTTTTTGACAATGAAAGAACTGTAAGTGAACCATTATTATAGACCCTTAAAGTATGAGGATTTTGAAACTGATAAACAAGCACCGGTTTCCATTTAAAAAATTTTAAATCTCCTGCATTATCTCTCTATTAAAAGTGTTAAATGAACCTTATATACTTTAAATCTAGATTTTCTTCCCCTAACAATATGTTCTAGATGATATCCTTTCCCAGAATGAATTTATTATATCCATATTAAAAGCATGATCTCTAATCATTTTTTCTAATTATTTTCTTTCAAAGATCAAGATAGTTAACTACTTTATATTCATTTTTATTGGCCACCTCACTGGTAATTTTAACATCATGCCAATGTACTTGATTTTTAAAGCAGTTAAGCCAAGTAAAACTTGCCTTAAGTAACTTCACTATTCACTTAATTTATATATTTTTTATTGCTATAAAGAAACTTGCAACATTTTTCCAACAGGTTACTACCAAGAGGAATGCATCTCTTATTGTTATCTTTAACCATGAAGCTAAAAGACACTCCATTTCTTTCACTGAAACACTTCTTTTCCTTGTAGTTTGCAAAGCTCAAAAATTCACCACAACTTTACTTTTTTCTTTTCTTTTACCTATATATTTAATGAAATCCCAAACTGAAGATTCAGTTATTCAGATAATCTTTTACTATTTTAACTGGTAACTTTTTTTTTCTACTTCTTTTATTTGTACAACCATTTCATTGGTCTATTTTTTCTCTATTTTATTGATATAAGCACCCAGAGATATAAAATTTCCCCTGGGTACTGTTTTGGCTCTATCCCATAAATTCTGATATGTTGTCTCCTCATTGTCATTCTCTTCGATGAAATCAGTAATTGATTCTATGATTTGTTCTTTGACCCACCGGTTTTGAAGAATTAGATTATTTATTTCCCAATTAATTTTTAATTTGCTCTTCATGTATACTTAATGATTATATTTTATGCAAGTACAGATTAATGAGATAGCATCAAGTTAAATCCCTGAATTAGGTCATATGCATCCCATTAATAGAATTTTGGCTTCCACTAAATGTGACCTGATATTTTGTAAATTTGTACTAAATTGAATTTACCCTATTTGAATTCACATTAATTGCAACAGTACATGAATGGAATGGAATGTTATTGTGCTATAATAAATTACGGACATGATAAATACAGATAAACATAAAAAAATTATATGATCTTATGGAGAGTAAAGTAAGCAGGGCCAAGAATACAATATTCACAATACCTCCAAAATTGAAAGTGGAAAGAACTATAAAAAAGATAAAAAATGAGTGTTGTAAGATTATAAAGAATAAGCATAGCTTATAGAAGAGGTATGAAAAGACATCCTTGACTCACCCCTTCTGAAGATATGGGCAATTCACAACTGTGGTACATTTCATGTAATTTAATTTTTTTTTCCTATGTAAGGACCAGTTGATGATTTTTTTTTATTTTAATAAAATTTGCTTGATTTATGGCATGACTCTGGTAAGGGAAAGATATTATGACAAATTATGGATAGGTAAAAAATAAGCAACATCCATAAAAACTTATTAAAAAAAAGAAAAAATGTAGCCTTAGGTGAATATATACATGAGCACAATAAAGTAAATAGAAATTTAAAAAAACATGTCTTAACTAAGAATAATATCTGAACTGAATATTAAGAGGTATCTGAACTCAGATTAATTTCAATGATCATTCATAGGTCTGAGTGATCATATGATTAAATATATTTCTCTCCTTTCATTAGAGAGATGGAGGAATATAAGTGTGGAATGTTGGTTATGCCATCCAATATAATTACTATGTTAGTTGATTTTGCTTAGTTATTTTTCTTTCTTCTAAGAAATAATTAAATTGGAGAATGGGCAAGAGTATAAATGGAAAAGACTCATCTAAAAACAACCAAAGGTATTAATAAAGTTTATATGTATATATATATATATATAATTATACACACACACACACATATATATATATATATATATATATGTACACACACTTATTTTGGGTGCATCTAGATGGCACAGTGGATAGAGCATTGTGCCTAAAGTCAAGAAGACTCAGATTCCTGAGTTCAAATTTGACCTTGATTACTTACTAGCTATGTGATCCTGGGCAAGTAGCTTAATCCTGTTTGCCTCATCTGTAAAATGAGCTGGAGAAGGAAATGGTAAACCATTCCAGTATCTCTGCCAAGAAAAACCCAAATAAGATCACAAAGAGATAGTCTTGACTGAAACAACTGAAAATATTTTTATTTAATTAAGACTTGATCAGTGAGTACAGACCTTATGAGCATGTAAAATAGCACTCACCCAATCGAATTACCATATGGTCTTTGGAGCATTCACAGAGATTCCATAATGGTTTCTAGGTTAAATAGAACTGAGGCATGTATCACTGGTAGCTAATCATGAGGAAATCCATACCAGAATAGAGACTTTGGCCAATAAGTATTAGAGCAAGATACCAAAATCTTTCAAGAGTATCCTTACAGTCCAGAGGGGAGGATTCAGTCAGCTTCACACTAGAAGAATGAAGCCAAAGTAACTGCTACATTTATTTTTATGTATTCACCAAATTATCACTTTAGTTCATAGAAAAACTTATAAAACTTCATCTACTATCACCATGAAGACACAATGTTGACCAACTGCAATTATTTAAAATACTATAAGGAGGTAATTACCAATAAAATATAATCATCTTTGAGAAATCAAGGACACTTTTGTAGAGTCCTATATCTACTTTTACAGAGACAGCACATCTTATGGAGTATATACAAAGCTGTCTTTCTGCTTCCAATAGACTATGTATGCTGGTTTGTTGCTGAAAGACTTTTGTTGATGAGATAATAAAGCAATTTCTATCTGTATTGTTTCTTTAACCCCTAGAAAGCTGAGAGAGACTGTATTATGAAAAGGAGAAATAACTTTCAACTTTCATTGGGTATCATTCCCATTGCACAACAAAGAAAAAGGAGACAGAATCTTTGACTTGATTATGCAACATTCTAAAAGTTGTATCCATCATTATTTTAAGAGAACCATTTTTTCTTGCTGAATGGAATGGTTCTTACTATATTGTTAGAAAGCAAGTGGTTTGGGAAAGGAAAATCATAATCAGTTGAGAATTAAACAGTTTTGTCACTTCTAACTATAAATGAGATTTCATTAAGCAAAAGATCCCTGAAATGGTCTCTGAAACTTTTGAACTTCACAAGTCATCCAAGTAACTTTGTGTAGTTCTATATAACCTGAAGAAAAAGAAAAATCAATTACTAATGACCATTAACAAAGCTAACATATCATTTTTTATTCTAGTAGAAAGCCTTTTTTCTGACATTAAATTCTTTCCTTCTTTAAAAAGTGGTCCAGCAAAAATTCTGAGGATAACTCTGAGCCTTAAAATGTGTGAAAAATACTATACCTTAAAACCTAAATTAGAAAATCTTTATCCTTCTATCTATCTTGTAAGAAAGAATAACTCTTTGGTATCTCATCTAAAACCAGGTAAAACTAGCTGGAATTTTCCACAGAGATTCATGAGTCCTGCTGGGAGGCTGGTATCCATCAAGAGAACATACTGACCTAGGGCATTGAGAGAAAGGAGCATTTCAACCAAATGCTATAAAAATCACCAGACAGTTGGGTTTTGAATGGTTACTCCTCCCATCTTTCCTCACAGAGATAAATGAGAAATAAAGAAAAAAAAAGGATTGAGTAGTAACTGAGAGAAGTCTGGAATGTCTTATAATGGGAAACACAAAGAGTTATATTAGTAACCTAAGACATTCTCGTTGTCATGCTCATAGGAAGTCAGAGTCTGTTTTGGTCTTCTTCAAAGACCTACAAAGTCCTGACCAACTAAAATGTTCCAGGGCATAAACTCCTGAATACTTATATTATTCACATTCACAATCAAACAGAAAAGAGATACAGCTTGCTACAATTTCTTAATACTAATTGTATTAGATGGGGGGGGGGGAGAATAAGACACATTCAAAAGATAGCAAAATCTTTCAGAGACAAAGAAGGGAAAGTATTAATATTTAACAAAATGTCCTAGTCAGCCTAATGAAAAATTATCTTAAGGGTATTCTATTAAGCTTAAAATTCTACACAATTCTTACAAAGAGATGTTCTGAGATATGGAATCAAGACTAATTGTAAGAAAAACAGAAAATTAGATGGAATATAGGCTGCATATGCTAGGCAAGCCAAACCACCAACATCACTTTGATCACCATCTCCCTTCATACCTCAGTGGAGATAGCTAGGGACCTTGATCCAAAAGACCTTTTGAACAGCAAGGTTTCAAGCCTGATGCTTGCAGCATATGCCTATAGAGATGGAAAGATACAGCCTGGAAACTGCACCTGGAATGTTATAGTTACATTTATTGAAGACTCAGAAAAGAAAGTTCTTCCTGTCAAAGTCCCTGCTACTCTTAATATTGTTTAATATAAAAAATAGATATAGTTTTTTCAATGGAAATGACATTAAGGAAGAGGTATTTGCTTTGCTGCTATGTCCTAAAAATCTTGAGATTTTTTTCATCTTCCTTTTTAGCTGAAACAATTCTATATGTATTTCCCCCACCATTAGAAAGAGAGCTCCTTGAAATCAGGAATTGTCTTGCTTTTCTGTTTGTATCCCTAGTGCTTAGCACAGTGCTTCCCACATAGTATGTATTTAATAATTTGTTTTTTTCATTCATTCAACTTCAGTGAACATTTTTTCCACCATGCCCTTTCCTCAATTTTCAATATTTTCTTCCTTTCCAATCGGGATGTATGCTTGTGTATTACCTCAGGATCCATAATTGTCACAAGGAAATATAATTTTTGAAACTATGGTTTTAATAACTATATGTTATCCCTCCTCAAAAAAAATTGTTCTGTTTTTTTAAAGAAGAAGCATTATTCAAGACAAAGAAATTAGTCCTTACTTGCTCAATTTCAGAAACCATGAAATTTGAGTTGTGGGAGTGGGAAAATAAGGAACTATTTAGCCTCCTTCCTATTGATACTATTTAATGAATAGAATAATGAAATTTAGGAATATGATAATTCTTATATTCTACTCTAATCAAATCACATTTGAAGAAATTGTGTTTAGCTTCAGCTTTCATATTTTAGTAAGCACATTAATAAGTGAGAAAATGTTCAGAAAGGGTCAACCAAGATAATTAATGAAATAAAGGTCACATAATATAAACATTGCTTACAACATCTGGAAGGGAATGGGCATTTATTAAGGTCTTACTATGTGCCAAGCACTGTGCTAAGCATTGGTGAGAGGAATATAAACAAACAGGACAATCTCTGCTCTCAAAAAAGAGTACATTTTAATAGAGTAAAGCAACACACAAAAGGAAGCTGTAAAATAGTGTGAAAGTTGAAGGAAGAAGGTATCTGGTGAAAGCAAATGGTTTTAAAGTCCAGAAAAGAAAATATATGGAAGGGTAATGAAAAAAGAGGACAATTACCTAAAAATGGAGACTCCAGGAGGAATTCACCAATAGGAAAAACAAGCAAACTCTGTGAAAGGGATGAGCAAGTCATAGAGGTAATCGACTGTTCCACTACAAGGATATTCCAGGCACTGAGGATGTCAGTCATAGAGGGAAAAAAAAAAGATTTTGAAGTCCTGAAAGTCTTTACAAATTTGGGAGGAAAATGGGGATATCCAAGCTAGAGAATGCTTAAGAGAACATTTGAAAGACTTAATTTCAGGATGATTAGTTTTTATCTACCTGAACTGATAGGGCAAAATTTAATGTGGGCAAAATTTAAAGCAGATTTTAATGTGATATAAGAAAAAAAAATCCCTAATAATAAGAGCTAACTGAAAGTATAACAGACTGCTGCAGGAGTTAGTGGGTACCACATTAATGTGAGTCTTCAAGGAGAAGATGAATAATCATTTGTTAGAGCTATCATAAAGAGCATTCCTATTCAAGTATGTTTTGGACTACTTGATGAACATTTGATTTCTATAACAATTCTATAATTATGTAATAGGAGACCAGTGCTGTCTGGAATTAACAAGGAAATTTGATACTGCTCTTTTGGCAATGCTTTAGGAAATCTTTGAGATAACTAGTGTGTATGGGATTCTTAGAACTCATTTAAATGATCCCAAAGTAAGGCATTTTTCTATTCTATATATACATTTTGTATATATGTATATGATTGTGTATATATTATGTATGTATATAGTTATGTTCCCATTAAAAATGAAATGTGCTTAAAAGTAGAGTTTGTTTTATTTTGTCCTTATGTCTACAGTGTCTAGTGTATTTGTTGTTGCTATTGTTGATTTGTTTCAGCCATGTCTGACTTTTCATGGGATTTTCTTGAAAAAGATCTGAAGTTATTTGTCATTTCCTTCTCCAGCTAATTTTACTGATGAAGAAATTGAGGCATCTAGGGTAAAATGATATGCCCAGAGTCACACAGTTAATAAGTGTCTGAGATCAGATTACAATTCAGGAAGATGAGTCTTCTTGACTTCAGACCCATAACTCAATCCACTGTGCCTCTTAACTGCACTTATTTAGCATATGATATGTGCTTCATAATTGCTTTGTTAAGAGATTGATTTAAGAAAAAAATATTTCTTTATAGATATTTTTCTAAAATGCCAACCTATTCATTTTGGATATAAAGACTAAAGAAATACACAAAAAACATATATGAATGAACTTATTCTCAAGAGTTCCAAGTATTCTCAAACTCAAGACATTAGAAAAGTCACTTCAAATTCTATGTTTCTGTTCCCTCATTTGTAAGATTAGACTAAATGGTTTCTAATGGCTTTTTCATATCTAAAATACCAATATTCCTATTATTCCTTAGCTTATTTTGTTTGCAGGAGATTCAACTCTTGTTCAAGAAGTATGTCTAAATTTTCAGCAATTTCAGATATTTAATTTACCAAGACATCCTTTGTAATCTGTCTCCCACAGGTATAATTATTGTACAGAGCTCAGGGTAACTGTAACATCTCAGCTGCTGTCATAAGTGACAATTATAGTGGCCAAAATGTTTTGAGAAACAAAATTATTCTTGAAGTAATTACCTTCAAAGGGTTCATTCCGAATGACAACCAAAAAAAGTTTTAATTGAGTTGTATGTGCAATGCAAAAACATTGAAACTGTTTCAAATAAATGATTTTCTAGAAATAAGACAAGTAACTGACTTTCAGAGAGATGATTTTCTTGCTTAAGCACTCAGTCTATCTTTTTGTTTTATTCATGCCTCTTGTTTCATACTACAATGAATTACATATATATTCCCCAACAAAGAAAAAATAGTGAAGCAAAACTGACCAACACAGCAACCCACTGCTGACAGTATACATACATTTCACACTGATAGTGCCCTCTTCTTTATAAAGAGGAAGTATGGGCATTTAATTATTTGTATTATCTATTCTTTGGGACAATATTGGTTTCTGAAGCTAGTCAAAGTCTGACTGTGTTTTAAAAGAGTTTCTGTTTAAATTGTATAATTATTTATATTTTCTCTAGATTCTTCTTATTTCCTCTATTTCAGTTCACACTTCTTCTCATGTATCTTTTTTCTTACATCACTATCATATCCCATTAACCCTCTTACCTCATCTCATCTCAATAAGTCTCTGTCAAAAGGCATAGCCATACTATGATAGATAGATAAAATCAATGCATTGCCCATGTGCAGAAAAAAAAAAGTATGCCTCATTACCTATTATCTACCATCTCTAGTAAAAGTTGAGAGGAATTTCTCTCATCAGTTTTCTGAAGTCAAGATCATTCACTATGATGATTAGATTTCTGAAATCTTTCAATGCTATTTTCTTTTATACTTTGTAGTTATCATGTAAATTGTTTCTGATTCTATTTACTTTACTCTCCATCAGTTCATAAAAGTCAGGAAAGACAATGAGTTCTGTGTTGAACATCAGATTCCTCAATGTTTGGTCATTTCCCAATTGATGAGTATCTGTTTTGTTTTTGTTTTGTTGCTAACACAAACAGTGTGGTCTTTGATGGCCCCCAGCAACTAGGTATGGATAATTTGTTGAATTTTCTTGCATAATTCCAAATTGTTTTCTGAAACAAATTTAGATCAAGTCACTGCTAAAACACTCTGTATTAGAACAGATTTGTGTTTTAACAGTCTCTCCAACACCCAAAATTTCTGCCTTTTTTCAAGTTATAGATGAAAAGTAAAACACTAACAACTGTTTTGATTTGTATTTCCATTATTATTATTTGAAATTTTCCTATAGTATAAATCATTTTTACTTCTTTGAAAAACTGTCCATAATCCTTCCAACATTTTTCTACTGGGAAATGGTTCTTGAACTTATATAACTGTGACAATTTCCTTTGTGTCATATATATCATGTTTTAATCAAATGTTCTTGAGGTAAAAACTTTTAATAGGTTAACTCCCTTTTCTAGCTGTATTCATTTAGCCTATGCAAAAACTTTTAAGGTTTACATAATCTAAATAACTTATTTTGCCTTTTGTGATATCTATTGCCTTTTATTTGGTTATGAACATTTTTCTATTCATAGTCGCAATGGGTAATCTCTTCCATTATCCTCTAATTTTTAAAAATATTACGACTTTTTACACAACTCCATTTGACATAAAATATTGATCTAACTTAATTTCTACCAAATTCCTTTCCAGTTTCCATAAACATTTTTGAAGCTATTGAATCATTCCCCAAGTTGTTTGTGTGCTTAAGATTCTCATGCACTGACCTATTTTGTTTACTTGATTCTGATTCTTGTTTTTTACACTGACATACTTTTCTTCTTTTTAATTAGTGCTAATTACTTTTGCCTTTTATTATGCCTGGACATTCTGTAAAGCCATGCTTCTTTCAGTCCTACTTCCTCCTCACCCCTCCCATTATTTCCCATGAGATTCTAGACATTTTGTTCCTTCAAATAAATTGTGTCATTATTTTATCTACTTCTAAAAAGGAGTCCTTAAGAAATAACAATGGAGAGTTAAATGAAGAGCTCACTCTCCAATGTCCATCTCATCACATCCCATAAAAATTATACAAATGACCACGTAGCCTTTCATTTCAAACTCTGGCTATGATAGGTACTATCATTCCCTTCCAAGAAATAACATAATCTAATTCCCCCCTCCACCCATATCCTCAATTCTTAATACAAAAGCAGTACTAAATTCAACTAGTTCCATGACTGGAAGAAGTGGGCAAATATACTGTGGAATGGAGATACAGTAGTTTAGGGCCATTGTTTTTATGAAAAGAGAAAGGATGTTTTTATAAACCCTGATGTCATCCTACTTTGGAATTTCCATACGGTAAGGAGTCAAAAAGTTACCTCCACTCTTCAGTTTTAGGATAACTTTGAAATTTCATACTCTCTAGCCTTTAGAGTTGAAAAAGCAATAAAAGAGGCTAGGGGAAGGTATAGGCAATATAAAGGCCCTGCAAAATGATTTCTGTCCAGGAGAGAAAGAGTAAATGGTAAAAAGGGTAAAAAAAAAAAGATGGGAATAAGCCCATGTCTTTGAATAAAGAAAATACCAGTAAGGCTAATTTCCTTCCTTCCTTCCTTCCTTCCTTCTTTCTTCCTTCCTTCCTTTCTTTTTTCTCACTCTTTCTTTCTTTCTTTCTTTCTTTCTTTCTTTCTTTCTTTCTTTCTTTCTTTCTTCCTTTCTTCCTTTCTTCCTTTCTTCCTTTCTTCCTTTCTTCCTTTCTTCCTTTCTTCCTTTCTTCCTTTCTTCCTTCCTTCCTTCCTTCCTTCCTTCCTTCCTTCCTTCCTTCCTTCCTTCCTTCCTTCCTTCCTTCCTTCCTTTCTTTCTTCTTTCTTTCTTTCTTTCTTTCTTTCTTTCTTTCTTTCTTTCTTTCTTTCTTTCTTTCTTTCTTTCTTTCTTTCTTTCTTTCTTTCTTTCTTTCTTTCTTTCTTTCTTTCTTTCTTTCTTTCTTTCTTTCTTTCTTTCTTTCTTTCTTTCTTTCTTTCTTTCTTTCTTTCTTTCTTTCTTTCTCCAATTACATGTAGTGAATTTCCACCCAAGTTTTCTGAAACCATATGATCCAAATTTTATCACTATCATAAAACTTATTATAAATTTAAAACAAAATAAATGGTCAAATAAATTGATCGTTTTATCATCATAATTTATCATAAAAATATGATCCAAATTTTATGACCTCCCACCCCTCCAGATCTGGCAAGCAATTCCATCTCTGTTATATATGTATTATCACACCAGACATTTCCATGTTGTTCATTTTTATAAGTGAATGATCTTTTAAAATCCAAACCCCAATATACCCAAATAAACAAGAGAAAAATCACATGCTTTCATTTGCATTCTTATTCTCACAGTTTTTCTCTGGAGGTGGATAGCATTCTTTTTCATAAGTCCCTTAGAACTGTCCTGGATTATTATAATGCTGATAGTAGGTAGGTAGGTCTATCACATTTGATCATTCCTCGATATTGCTGTTACTGTATACAATGTTTTCCAGATTTTGCTTATTTTACTCTGCTTCAGTTTAAGTAGAACTTTCCAACTCTTTCTGAAATCATAGGAAGACTCATTTTGAAGACAAAGAAATACATCATGAAAGGTCACAAAAGTATTATCAAATAGGAGGGTTAGACAAGTTCTCAAGGTCCAACTAAGCTATGCACAAAGGAATTCTCACTATCGAACAAATGGTCATAGATAATGGATTGGAGTAGAGAGATTCTTGAGGTGGGCAGACCCAATAATCCAAGAGTCTAAGAGTGAAGTGATGAAGGCTCATACAAAGTTGGTGGCAATGCCAAAGGAAAGAAAAGAGTGCATTTGAAAGATGTTGCAAAGGTGAAACCAAAGCATTTTGGCAACAGATTGGATATGTGGACTGAAGGATACTGCCTAAATAGAAAGCCTTGGGAAAGGGGAAATGGTGGTTGTCCTCAACAGTAATAGGGAAGTTTGGAGAATGGAGGATGGGGAAAGAGAAAGCAGAAAGTTTTCTTTCATAATTTCCTGAAGTACTCCAGGCTCTTTCTTTGATCATGGCTGAGGTATTTCAATTATTCTCAAATTATCTCTTCTCAATCTATTTTCCAAGCCAGTTATTTTTCTTATGAGATATTTCACATTTTTTCCATTTGTTCATTCTTTTGATTTTATTTCATCATTTCTTGAAGTCTCATGGAGTCATTAGCATCCACTTGCCTAATTCTAATTTTTGAGGAATTATATTCTCCAATGTGCTTTTTATCTTTTTTCCATTTGTCTAATTCTGCTTTTTTTTTTTTAAACCCCTTACCTTCCATCTTGGAATCAATACTGTGTATTGGTTCCAAGGCAGAAGAGTGGTAAAGGCTAGGCAATGGGGGTCAAGTGACTTTCCCAGTGTGATAGAGACATGCAGAAAGAGGTTTTGCAGGACTTGTGGACCAAGATGCAGGGCTGGAGATCTAGCTCTAGATGTCTGTCAAGAGAGGATTCCAATGGAATGTCCCCGGTTGTTGGCAGTTTAAGGTGACGGCGGGGGGGGGGGGGGGGGGGGGGGGGGGGAGGGGCTTTTGGACTTGGTCTCTGACTGGGAGACAAACTCTCTCTCCCTGGAGATTTGAAGCTGGCTGAGAGACTTTTGTGAGGCTGACTTGGCTTTTGGACTTTGTCTCTGGCTCTGAGCAGTGGAAGCTGATCAGGGAGAAACTTTGAGTTGGTGGTCTATAAGAGAGTTGAGCTGGCCAGGAGAAAAGGAGAGACTTTGAACTTTGTAACTTTCTGGGGTTAAGCTGAGAGACCTGGCTGATTTGTGAAAAAAAAAGAAAGAAGATTTGAAAGGGCTGCTGTCCTCCATCTTCATAACTGTCTAAGAGTCACATTTCTGACTCTCCAAACCCTCAATTTTATCTCATTTAGATTAGGGAAATTCCTCATCCCTCTTACCTCAGTTTCCCATCCTGTTATCCCAATAAACCCCCTGACTGAGAAAACAACTGGAGTATCTTTATAGTTCACTCAGGAGGGAGGAAAGGAGCCAAAGGCTTCAAGAAGAACTGGGAGGTGAGGGAGGCAAGAGGGAGAGGTTAGTTAAGGGAGGGAGTGAGGGAGGAAGGGGGTTAGGAAATAGATTGATCCATCAGCAATCAGTAGGGATCATTAGGCAAACACCAGAGTAAACCCCAGGGCAGTCCCTTATAATCAGTGCCCCCTGTGTACCAGTATCCCTGTGTGTGTGTGGCATCCCTCAGCATTTCTCTGTTCTGCCTTCATTATCAATAAGCAGCATCAGGTCCCAGTAGCAGCCTCTCTAGTCACAGCCAGTCAGAGAACAGCAGTCTCCCCTCAGTTTATCCTCTCTATCTCAAGAAGTAAAAATTTCCAGTCAGCTTACATCTTTATTACACCAGGGTCACACAACTGGGTAGTGTCTGAGGTCATATTTGAACCCAGGACTTCCCATCTCTAGGCCTAGCTCTCAATCCATTGAGCTACCCAGTTGCCCTCTCTAATTCTGCTTTTTAAAGCATTCTTTGTTTAGTGAATTCTTGCACCTCTTTTTCTATTTGTCCAATTCTGTTTTTTTAAGTATTATTTTATTCAGTATTTTTGTGCCTCTTTTATCAAACAGTTCGTTGTCTTTTCATAGTTTTCTTCCTTTGCTCTCATTTCTTTACTTAATATTACCTTTACTCCATTTGTTTGATTTTGACAATAACTTTTTACCTCCTCAAGGAATTCTTGTTGGCTTTGTTTCCAAATCACGTTTTCCCCCCACTTTTGGGTTTTACTTATAGCTTTTTTATTTTAATGTCTTCTTATGAGTTTGAGTCTTGATCATCCTTGTCACCATGTAGTTTTTATGAACATTTATTTTTTACTGTTGCTTGATCATTTTCCACCCTATTTTTTTCTTTGAATTTAACATTAAAGTTGAGCCTTGTTCCTGGCCTGTGGGGAAGGAATAAGCACTATCCTCAGCTTCAGGCTTTTTTGCACTACTGTTTTCAGAACTAGTTCTGGGATTTTGCAAGTTTTCAGTGTTCCAAAGTGGTGTGATCTGGGGAGAGATGTGGTCACTGCTCTCCAACTCTACACTCTGATCCTTACTCAGAAAGGTTCCCTGTGCCCTTGAGAATACAATCAATACTTCTTTTCAGGGGCCCTGCTTCCTTGGGACCAGAAATTATATTGTTCCTCATGGTACCCAATCAATCAGACTTGGATACAATACTGCTCCTCCAGATTCTGGCCCCTTGCAACAAAAAATAATAGTATTCCTTAGGATTTCTGCTCCCCCTTCACTGAAAGTGTTCCTCTTCTCACTTGAATTATGCTCCAGAAGTGGGTTTAAGCAATGGATTTTCCAAACAGTATCTCGTCCTGTATCTTGTGCTAATACATGGATCCTCTTCACCTTTATGATCAGTTGCTAAGTATCTTTACTGTCTCTGGCTTAAGGGCTCCCAAAGCTGCTGCTCCTGCTGTCACTAACCTCTACTCCCTTGTCACATATCTTCCTTTCCAACCTCCTAAATTGACTTGGGCTGGAAGAATATCTCACTATGACCTTTTGTTGGCTGTGTCGCTCAAGAATTCTATTTGTGTACTTATTTTAAAGTCATTTGGAAGGGAATGTTGGGAAAATTCACTTACGTGTTTTCTTGACTCCACCCCAATAAATTATCTCCCACTTTCTTCAATTTTTCATTTTCAACTGGTTCATTCTTTACTGCCCACAAACATTCTCATGTCTCAATCATTCTCAAAGAAACTTCACTTGATACATCCTATCTCCACTATTCTTTCATATTTCTTCTTCTTTTTTGTGATTAAACTCCTTAAGAAGGTCATCTTTAATCAATGCTTCCTTTAAAAACATTCTCTTTTTAACTCTCTAATATCTGACTTCTAATCTTATCATTCAACTAAAGTTGACTTCTCCAAAGTTAAAAATGATTTCTTAATTCATAAATCCAATGGCCTTTTCTCCAGTCCTCATCTTTTTTTCACTTTATGTAGCTTTTAACCATGTCAATTGCCATCTTCTCCTTGAGAATCTTCTCTTCTAGATTTTCTCAGTATTGCTCTTTCCTGGTTCTCCTCCTACCTCTCTTACCACTTGTCAGTCTCCTTTGTTAGTCATAGCATATGTCCAGGTTACTCCTAACTATGTGTGTCCCATGGAGCTCTGTACTAGGCTTTTTCTTTTCTCTCTCTATAATATTATATTTTATGATATCTTAAAATGTTATGGATTTAATTATTATTTAAGTACTGATGATTCTTGGGTCTATTTATCCAGCCCGAACCTCTCTGATAACCTCCAATATCAACTGCTTATTGAGCATCTTTAATGGGCTGTCTCATAAACATCTTAAACCCAACATGTTCAAAGCTGAACTCATTATCTTTCTCTGCTCCCCAATCCTTCCCTCTTATTTTCTATACTAATATTATCAGTGGCATCACTCTCATTCCAGTAGCTCTGGTTCTCAACCTAGGTGCCATTCTTGACTCCTCTTTCATTTTGTATCTCCAAACTGTAGCCAATGTCTCTTGATTTTACACTTAAAATATCTCTCATTGTCCCCTTCTCTGCTCCGATGTGGACATTGCTCTGTTTTGGGCTCCTCATCACATCAATCCTGGACTACTATGATAGCTTAGTTACAAATTGTTTTGTCAAAAGTTTCTTCCCATTCCAGAACATCCTCCACTCAGCTGTCAAAGTGATTTTCTTAAAAAGCAGGCTCTGACTGTCACTCTCCTATTCAATAAACTCCAGGAGCTTCTTATCACTTCCAGGGTTAAATAAAATATTTTTAGCATTCAAAGCCCTTCATAACCTGTCCTCTAATCATGCCTTTTCAGTCTTCTTACACCTTTTCCTTTCTATATATTCTGTGATGTAGTGGTATTTGGCACCTCATTGTTTTGTCAAAAGAAAACTGAATCTCCCAACTATGAACATTTGCACTGGATGTCCCCCATACCTAGACTATTCTATTTTCTCATCTCTACCTCCTGATTTTTTTACTTCAAATCTTCATTAAAATTCCACCTTCTTCAAAGAAGATATTCCTAATTTCTTCTTATTGCTTGTGTCTTCCTTCTACTGACTATTCTAACTTATCATGTAAATAGCATATTTTACATAGTTGTTTGCATGTTTCCTTCCCAGCTGCAACACAGGGAATTTCACTGTATCCTGAGAGGCATAAAGAAACCACCAAGTGACAGGTTTGATCAGGACATTTCAGGAGGCAGGAGGTATTACGTCTTGGAATATCCGGAACCCAACCCAGAAGGCAATTGTTATTGGGGTCATAATATAAATTACATTTTAATTTTTTCTGTAAATTTCTAAAGGCAAGGTATCTGAGAGGCATTACAACTAAGATGTGAAGATAGAAACTAAGATATAAATATAATTATTGAAAGAATCTGATACCTCATTGGGGTGTACAGGTGATGCTTGACTCTCAAAGGTTATGCCCGTGTTCCAAAAGCTCTGACAGGTCCTACCAAACTAGAACAGCTTCAGGTATGATTCTAATGATAATATGCAGGTCTGACAAAACAGAATCAGCCAAGATAAATCCAGAGAGGCCCATCACCAGAAGGGTGGTCGCTAAGGAATGAATTTTATTTGTTGTTGTTACAGCAACTCCTGGAATGCAAATAATTAGAAATAGAGCAGTTTTGAGCCTGCTTCAATAAAGAGATATCCACATCAGTGAAATTACATAATTTAAAAACTAAAGTATAATTACTTCCAAATGGAAAAGGGGGGGAATATATTTAAAGTGAAATAATAAAGAGAATGGAAACAAAAATGTGAAGCAAATATATGAAAGAGAAAAGAGGGTAAACAATTACAGTTGAAAATAAAGTTCTTATGTGAAAAAATAATATGTCCTTAAAAGAGGAAAAAGCAAAATGGTTCTAAAACTTGAAAGCTGAAAAATATTAAAGGAATTATCTGGCAAGAGATAAAGTGTTAAGAAAATTTTTTGAGTTATCAAGCTTATATTGATTAAAGAAAAACTACATATTTCATCAGAGAACAGATTTTACTTATGGGAGTACAAGGTCACTATCTGGCAAATAGTTCAATAAAGTAGCAATGTTCCAACACATGATAATGTGATAAGATTACAGCAAAATTGTTGGCCAATCAGAATTTCTCAATTCCCTTTTGTAAAATATACTATAATCATACATGCAACAGATTGTAAATACACATTCAAGAAACTGTAAACCATGCAAGATAGGCCATATTTTTAGTTTTAATTATGCATATATTGATATAATGCTATAATTGCCAATTTAACCAATTCATTGAGAAGATCAATCTATCTTTATGGTGAAAGGAAGGGGCAACTGATTTGATTGATTTCCTCTATTGGCTCTGTTTCTGACTCTGACCATTTCCACCATGCTTTGGTTGATTTGTTACTTTGGAAGTTTACTTAGCCCTTCTGGTCTCATGGTGGAGAATCTCTGTCCCTGTCTCCCCTCTTTTCCCACTGGTGAGTTCTTCTCAGAACATTTATTTCATAGCAGGGCCCAGGACAGTCATCTTTCATTTCCTCTCCTGGCTCTCCTTTTTCACTCTGGAATTTGTCATCATACACATCTACCTTCCCACCACCCTCTTTCCCCATTTTTAGCTAACACTTTTGTGTTATCTTCCTCTCTTAGAATGTAAGTGCTTTGAGGACTGTGACTATCTTTTTCTTATTATTTGTATCCCCAGTGCTTAACAAAGTACATGGCACATCATAAATGCTTAATAAATGCCTGTTAATTGGACTTACTTGTCTTCCCTAAATCAACTGGTTATTTTAGCTTCAAGAAGAAGGAAAAGAAGAGGAGTAATTGAAATTTAAGGTCTGCAAAGTATTTTACTTGCATTTTCTCACTTGGTTCTCACAACACATGAAGTCTGTACTTCAGGAATTATCTGCATTTTGCATAATGAGGACTGAGGATTTGAGAGGCTAAATGATTTGCCAGTGGTTACAGGGGTATAAAACTGACCCTTGAACCTTTCACTTCTCCCTGCTCTAATCTAACTCACACATTGCTGACAGATAAAATGCCTTAAATCACAGCTCTTACTGTGTCATTTTTGGCTGGTTCATTAGGCACCAAATCTAATTTTGAATAGTATTCCCTAAGGCACTGTCCTAGGCTGTCTTCTCTTCTTTCTCTTCATTCTTAGTGATGCCACTGTCTCCTAACAGATTTAATTATCATCTTGTTGCAGATACCTCAGAGATCTATATATCCTGCCTCAGTTTCTCCCTGAGCTTCAGTCCTACATTGGCAAATTGCAGATCAGACTATCTCCTAGAGACATCTCAAACTCAATATGTCCAACAAAGAACTCATTATTTCCCCACCTCCCACCTCCAGCCATAAGTCAGTCAACTAGTATTATTAAGTGTCTACTATGTCTCAGGCACTATACTAAGGGCTAGCAATTCAAAGAAAGGCAAAAAACAGCACCTGTGCTCATGGAACTTATGTTGTAATGGAAACAACTATGTACAGACAAGATATGTGCAAGAAAAAATAGGAATCATACAGATAAAAGAAGGCTGAAAAAGGCTTCTTGCAGAAGGTGGGACTTTAGCTGATACTTGAAAGAAGTCAGGGAAGCTAACAGGCAGTGATTAAGAGAGAGATCATCCCAGGCATTGGTACTGACAAGTGCAAATGCTTGGAGTTGGGAGATGAAGTATTACAAGAAGGCAAGTATTTATTACAAAGTGGAAGATACTGAAAATGTAGAAAGCAGCCAGGTTATAAAGGGCTTTCAAAACCAAATAGAGGTATATACAAAATACACACACACACATCCTAAAGGTAATAAGGAACCCCTAGAGCTTATTGACTGAGATAATTTGAATAATTTTAATTATTTAAAATTTTAAATTTTAAAAATTTTAATTTAAATTTAAAAATTTTAAATTTTGTGAAGAAAAATTTGACAGCTGAGAGGATGAGGAGGAGGAACAGGAAAAGACTTGTGACAAGACCAACCAGCAAGCTACTGCAACAGTACAGGTATGATGACTCACACCATTCTTCCAAACTTTCCTATATCTGGGAAAGGCATTATCACCCTTTCACGTCCCACCCCCATTTATAACATCAGTATCATTTTCAACCCTTCCTCACCCCAAATATCTAATCTATTGTCAAATCTAGCCATTCATGCTTCCATAATGTCTATTGTAGTTAACCCTTCTCTACTCACAAGCAATGGCCTTATTTTATGTCCTCATCACCTCCAGCCTAGATTATTGCAATGGCTTAATCATCAGTCTCTTTTGTTTCAGCTCTCTCCCTGTTCTGGTCCATCTTATACATTGCTACGAAAGAGAACTTCCTTAAGCATACACATGACTATGTCACTAACCTACTCAATCATCTCCACTGACTCACTACTGCTTCTAGTGTAACATACAGAGGACTCTTTTTAGTTCTTGAAGCCCTTTCCAACCTGGCCCTAACCTATCATTTTAGCCTTCTTGCATGCTACTCCCTGCTGCCTCTCTCTGAATTTTGTGATGCAGCCAGACTACCCTTCTGGAAGTTCCTCACTCACATCATTGCATCACCATACCCACATCTTTGCACGAGTTGTTTTTCATTCTTGGAGTATAATCCTTTTTCTTTCCTTCATAGAGTCTCTACAATAAAAATGAAGCCCAAGTACCATTTGCAATATTACCCCTTTCCTGATCTCCATAAGTGCTCATGCTCTTCATATCTTATATTTAACTAATTTAAATGTATTTGTTTTTAGTTTGCATGAGATTATAAGTGAACTCTTTATCTCCCCCATTAGAATTTAAAGCTCTTGGAGAGTAGGGATTATTTCATTTTTTGTATTTTTTATATTCAGCACCTATGATCCCATTGACTACCTTTCTTGGCTTCCTTCTAGTCTTAACTCAAATGCCACCTTGTGGAATTTGGCCTTTCTAGATCCTCTACAATGCTTCCATCTATCCCTAAAGATCAACTCTAATTTGCATGTATGCATGTTATATCTCTCATTAGACTATGAACCTCTTGCTTTATATCCTCAGTGGCTTAAACCAGTTTTGGGCACAGAGCAATCATTTAATAAAGCTAACTAACACAATGTTGAATTAGATCTTTATTTTGGATACTGAACTTCTATTAATGCAACCCAAGATTGCAATCATCTTTCTGGCTAGTATAACCTACAGTTGATTCATGTGGTTTCTAGTAGCTGTAATTCTGCAGGCCTTCCTTCAGTGTGATCTTTACCTGAATAAAGACTGAAACATCTGATTATTGCTAGGTAGCAGAGCACAGAGTCATAACAGAAATTTGAGATTCCTCAAGCTCGTAATGTTTTGTATTACTGATGCAATTCCTATTAACTCTACATCCTTGAAAACAAAACTATAAAACTCTACAGGCACAATTTGTAACTTTGAGAGAATGTAGTTAAATCTGCACCATAAATCCACCCTTTATGTCAGTGAAATTGAGTCTCATAAATTATATTCAATTCGATCTTTAAGTCATTTAGCCTTAAAATGATTCAAAATATTATAATCCATTATTCATTTTTGCTTTTAAAATGAAGATAAGCTAAGTTGTCTCAGAAAAAAATTAGTATGTTTCACTAAGGAATATAATCCAGTACTTCTAAGATTTTTGCCATTCATGGCAAGGTCAAATGTGGTAGTTTTTGCTCTATTGATTCAGAGATTCATGACCCAAGTGAGGTCACTGCTTATGCACAGAGTACAATTAAATCAAGGCTAGACAAGCAGAATTCACTAGTACAAGATATTATGCCAAGAAATTGCATACAACTGATGAAATTTACATTAGCATCATTCTTGATATTTCCTCTGCTGTTCTAAGTGTCATGGTACCAAAGGAAAGTTTTTAATTACATAACTATTCTAACAAATTTAATGTATAGAAACTAAAATTAAGTAATTTTAATTTAGAGGTAGTTCTGGGACCAACTATTTCAACTCCCTTATTTGACAAATGAAGATTCTTTGGACACATACTGTTTGTTAGGGTGAAAAATTGTGAGTGATAATGAGATATCACCTTAAATTGATTCCTTGGAATAAAATCTGTTAAATAAAAGGTTAAATTTTAAATGTATACTTAAATACTTTGTATAAAAGTGGAATTTATTCAGAAATTTCAAATTCCTTTAATATAATTAGACATGTTTGAGATGTTATTAGACAATTAAAGGTCTCATCTTTCAAATGTTTCAGATAAGCAAATAATTAATAGTTCTTGAAAAGCATACTGAAATAAAGTGAGAAAGTTGATATATGTCAATGAACTAAGCTAATAAATAATAAACTATAAAATAATGATAATAAACTAAAAAGCAAGATTTTTTTCCAATTGTGTTTAGCCCTGTGTTTGGCTTTAAAATGACTTTGATTCATAACTAAAAAGTGAAGCCATTTATAAATTGTAATATTAAGACCAATCATTGATATTCCTGAAGGAATTTATGTACATGCAGTTTTAAACATTTTAATGTCTCCCTTTCTTCATTATTTCTAAGTATAATTATAGAGCCTTCAAAATGGGATTCTGGGTTAGATGAATGAGTAATGATCTTTCTGAATCTATGTTGTAAATTGTTAGATAAGCACATTGTAATGAGTTCATCTTATTACAATTACACTGACCTCATTGTAACTAATGCCAATGGAAGTGTATAAAACACATTGAACTATTCCACTGTTGCATCAAAATCCTGCCTCTTTTGAATAGATGTGTGTTAGTAGAACGGTGGTGATGCAGATTAGATGCAATTGCTTATCTTTTTTTCAGCCTTTCATATAAAAAACTATTGCCTAAATTCTACCATTATCAAAATGACTCCTTCACAATAATTGAAATACCAGTCAAATCAGTTTACTACTGATTTTGCAATGTTTAAAAGTTTATACTTTCAAGAAATGCTTTCTTTGACATTTCTCTATACACATTTCCTCAGATTTCATTCATCATCTGGGCTTCAACTGTGATCTCTATACACATGATTCTCAAACTTCTTTCTCCAATCCTGACCTTTCAAATAAGGTCCAAGCTCTAACTCAAAGCACTCAAATCATCAGACTCTCAAATGAGGTCATAACACCACAAAAAGATTAAAAATACCTGGTTTTAAATGCTGGAGGTAATGTGGGAAAATAGGTATACCAAGTGTGGAATAGAGAATTTCATGCAAGCAAGACAGAAAGCTGGAGACATCATCTGTCAATCAATGAAGAACATTCCAAACACAATTTTCCCAGGGACAGGCAGTTAGAGCCTGACCAGAAGAGGAACTGGGAGACTTTGGAGAAGAAGCTGGGATTTCTAGCTTTGAACTATTTCTCTTGGTTTTGGAGAGAGTCTTTCTTGGCTTCTGGCTGAAGGGGGAAGAAGCTGAGAAACTGATCCCTGTTAGCTTCTGTCCGAGGTTGAAGGACCCTTGGGGTGGGGGGGGTGGGGGCTTCTGGAGTTAGGCTGAGAAAAAATTAACTTTTGATGGTGGTTTTGTGTAACTGGAAGAAGAAAGAAGATATAATAATTGTTCTCTATCTCTCTGACAGACTTTTATGCCACAGTTGTGACAGGACTGACATTCCCAAAATCCTCCTAATCCTCTATATAGATTAGGGAAAACCTCATCCCTCTCACCTCATTCTACTTCAGTTCTCCATCCTGTTCCCAATAAATCCCCTTACTTGAGAAAAGAAGAGTAAAGAATATTTCTCTGAAATCTCATAGTTCCCCTGAGTGACTTAGAAGGTGGTTGACTAAGACCAGGGGAGGGGAAAGGGAGGCAGAAGGGCATGGGTGGAAACTGGGAGATGAAGGAAGGAGGAGGGTAGGAAAAGTATTGATCTATTAGCCATTAGTAGTGATCAATAGGCAACCCCAGAGTATCCCCTCTTGTAGAATCTCTCTAGTCACTCCAGAATACCTATCTCCATTACAACTAGGCACCCTCAAGTTCCCCTAGTATTTCTCCAGTCAGCCAAAGTATATCCCAGTTATTGCAACTAGAAATATAGTTCCATAGATTATCTCTTTAATACACAAGGTACCATTCCTGGAGCTGTCAACTAGTCCAAACATTCTGGAGAATTGGAACTATGTCAAAAGGACTACAAAACTCCACAAATCCTTTGATCCAGCAATGTTAATGCTAGGCTTATACCTCAAGAAGTTAAAAAATCTGGGGTGGGATGGAGAAATAACTCATATGCATTCAAAAAATGTATAACCACTCTTTGTTGTGGAAAAATTGTAGACTGAGAGATACCCATAAATTATGGAATAACTGAACAAATTATGGTATATGAATTGATGGAATACCATTGTGATATTAGAGATGATAAAGGGGTTAGACTCAGAAAAACATTGGAAAACTTATTTGAACGAATGCAAAACGTACTGAGCAGAATCAGAACAAAATATATAGTAATGGCAAAATTGTAAAGAGTAACAATTGTGAAAGACAGTAACCGATCAATTCTATCAACAGAAGTAAGACAAAAGAAAGAAATTTTAAAAATAAAGATAGGTAAAGGTGAGACAAAAACTACCTCTATTTGTTTAGATATGATGATATACTTGGAAAATTCTGTGGAATCCGCAGATACTGAGACAATAGCTCCAGCAAAGTTGCAGGGTATAATATAAACTCTCCAAAATCACAACATGTATACATAAAAATAAAATTCCAAAAGAAAAAATAAAAGTGGAAAGCCCACTTCAAAAACACTACAAAAAAACATAAATGATTTGACATCCAACCTATTAAAATTTATATAAACTTACATAGAAAAAAAAAACAACTTAAAGGGCTGGAAAACTATTCAATGCTCATGGATCAGCTGTGTAAATATAATAAAAATAATAATAGTTTCAAAGTTAATTTACACCTTTAGTGCTATGCCAATCCAATTGTCAAAATAATACTTTACAAAACATGAAAAATTACAATTTATTTGGAAAAAAAAAACAAAAAATCTAGACTATTAAGGGAAATTAAAAGAAGTACAGACAAAAGGGAAACATCACTTTCAGGCATCAAATTGCATGGTTTATTACACTGACAGCTTGTTGTCAGGGTTCAAGGTTAGAACTGATATCCTACTCTACTCTGACTCAAAGCCACACACAACTATGACTCTGGAACTCTTGTGCCTTGCTTCTTACACAGATAGGACCTCTGCTCCTATAGGACCAGCTCTCTCTACCCTGGAACTATGATCTATGACTGAGCAACAGTTGATAGAGCTGCCAAGTAGCACAGTTTTCTCCCTAATCCTATTGCTGTGGTTCCTTGGGATGTATTTCTCCCAAAGTGCTTCCTGCCCTGGTATTCCCCTTAAGATTCCTTAGTGATGGTGCATCCTGTAGCTTATTATTGCTGCTGTAGCAGCTACTTCCATTGTATTAAACTCTTTTTTAGCCCCACCCCAGTGTCTAGAGACCTCTCTAAGTATCCTGTTAAGATACAGTACTGGAAAATTACTAACTGTGACTTTTTCTTGTCTATCCTAATCTGAATTCTGTCTGGTATGCTTTCTAAATATTTGAGAAGGTTGTAGAGGAGCTAAGGCAAAAATGCTACCTTTTTATCTCACTTTGACCATGCCCTTCCTTTTCCTCTTTTTTTAAAAACTCCTTAAGTTATAATAAACCATAGCAGGAGACCAAAACTAAGGGGGAACCAACACTTCAGTGTCTGTGAACCTGCAGATCTTTCCAGTAGCAGTCCATTGAAACTCAATCACACACAAACCAACAAACCCAAACTCCAGTTAGAAACATATTGAATGCAGATAAAGAGGAAAGTGAACAAACCTTTTCCTAAATCCCACCACTTTGGAATAATGGAAATCTTTTAAGTTCTCAGATTAATCTATGAATGCAACAGAAAGATATAAAAAAAAAAGAAGTTCATACACTCCCACCCTCATACCCTCAAAATCAGCATTGCTTATAATTAACATGAAAACTGAAATAAAGAAATTAGATAGGAAAATGAGAAACAAAAAACTTGACCACAAAATTCTGCTGTAGTGATAGGAAAGCTCAAGAGACAAATACTAAAAAAGACAATAACTTGTAAACATCTAAAAATAAAGAAAAAATAAGATTAAACTTAAACATATCAAGAATTCTTAGAAAAACTAAATAAATATTTAAAAGGGCAATAGAATTAATTTAAAAATCAAATAAGAGCAATAAAGGAACAATTCAAAAATATGATGGAAGCTATGCAAGAAAAATTATGGAAAGAAAATTAGCGAGGTACAAAAATATTGGAGAAAATAACTGCTTGTGAATTAGGGTAGGTCAAGGTGAAGCTCATGACTCCAAGAGACATCAAGAAATAATAAAATACAATCAAATGAGTGAAAAATATAAGAAAATGTGAATTATCACATCAAAAATATATTTGACCTTGAAATAGATGGAGAGTTAATTTAAGAATTATTGGTCTATCTAAAAACCAAGAACAAAAATAGAAGCTTAGCATCATATTTCAAAAAATTATAAAGAGAAAACTACCCAGATATCATATAACCAGATGGCAAAGTAGAAATTAACAGAATCCACCAATCACCTTCTGCAAGAAATAAAAAAGGAAACATCTGGGAATACTATAGCCAAATTTGGAATTCCCTGATCAAGAAGAAAATATTTCAAATAGTTAGAAAATACTTCAAGGATACACAGTCAGGATCACACTAGATTTAGTAGCTACTGTAAAAAAAAAAATTAAAGGTTTAGAATATGATCATCTTGAAAGCAAAGTAGCTAGGCCTGCAGTCAAGAGTAATTTACTCAGAAAGACTGACTATAATCCTACATGTGAAAAATGGATATTTAATAAAAAAAAAAAAGAAGACTATCAAGTATTCCTAATGAGATGGACAAAGCTCAGTGGAAAATTTTACTTTCATACAGAAAACTAAAAGAGAAGCGTAAAAAGGAAAATATGAACGAGAAATCATAAGGGACTAAACAAACTTACCCTTTATATTTTTATACGAGAAGATGACAAATCTGACTCCTCAGAATTTTATTATCAACAAGAATCTTAGAGTCTACTAAGATCTGGGTATGATCCTATTATGTTATAATGATCTCTATAGTAAAATGGAAAGGTACAAAAGGGGGATGCACTGGAAGAAATTGAAGGGACAGGATGACTGGGGGAAATGATCTCACATAAATAGGACATGAAAGGGAATTGTAAAGATTAAAATTTAGGGGAAACAGGGAGACTGAGGCAGGTAGAAATTAGTTTCTCTCTGCAAGGAGTATTATATTTTTAGAGGTTTATTAAAGGTTAAAGATTAAAGAATATACAAGTAAGAAACATGTGCCTAGGCCAGAGGCCTAGACAAAATAACCTCACATCAAGAGACGGGCCTGCTCCAAAACGGAAGTCCAAAAAGAGCCAAGAGACCCTCAAAAGCCTTTGAATCAGCTTAAATACCTTCTTGATCTCTGCCCAGGTGAGATTACAAGGCATTCTGGGGAAGTGGAGCAAAGGCTCATGGGGATTGTAGTCCTGTATTCGAGTCTATTTTTTACATTCCCCCATTTGATCATTTGCAAAAAAATTAATTTTTTCCCAAAGGATCATGAAAACATAACCAATTTAAAGATTACAATAATTTGAGGATAAGAGAGGAAAAAAAGAATAAAACCAATAATTGCTTAACGCATCAGATGAGGGAATAACACTTCCCTAGATATAAAATAAAAATCTGGTCCTCTTTTTTCTCTCCTATAGTATGGCAACTTCCTGTAGCCTTGGCTGCAAATGGGGAAGTAAAATATGCTGCATTCTGTCCTACAGATTTGTGGGATTAGAAATTACTTAACTGGACCCTAATACAGGGGCCTGTAAAAAAATTTTTTTTTTATTCTTGCTTTCTCAAATTTTGTATAAATAGATTTTTTTTGAATTTTGATACTGATTTTGAATTCTTCTTTAATATAAATATATGCATATATAAAGGGTTTATATTTTTCCCTTAATTTTTTCCCTTTTTCTTCTTTTTATTTTGATTTTTTATTTTATTTTCATTTTGTTTTGTTTTTCTTTTGGATTAACTCACACACCCCCACAACTAAAACTTGAATCCTCAGCTGGACCCAGTGTTTTTTTTCAACACTTTCTTCAGGGGGGGATTGTATTTCATCAAATCCAAGATTTAAATTTTGTTTGAGATAAATCTTCAGAGAAGAAGCTTGCTAACTAACTGAATCCAGAGAATGAACTGTTTGCAGAAATATATCTAAACCTTTTCACTACAGGAAGATCCAGAATGAAATTTGGGGTGTGGTTGATTGAACATTTTGATTGAACATTGAACATTGAATGTACACTCTTATGCCAAAGGGGACTGCCCCCTAATTGGCTTTTGTCAATGTGCCCAGCAAAACACTGGTTTGCTGTCTTTCTCTCTCCTCTATTTCCCCATATTTACAACTATTACAACTATTATAGTTTTCCTCTTAGTGGGTAAAAATTTTTTGTATACACTTACAGTTAGAAATTTTTGGGGTGCAGTATGCTTATGTTTAGTGATCAATTGGGGAGACTAGTCCCCCAATCATCATCAGGGGGGATTGTGAATTTTAAAAGTCTCCATCTTGGTCTAGCACCCAAAAATTGTGCACACCCACACTACACGGGCATGTGCTAGTCAATGACAAATCAGAAATAACTAATTGCCCACCTGGGCTGTCCTAAGCCAAGCTAGAGCCAACCATTGGCACTTGTGAGACATAGGAAGTGAGGTAGGGGACAGCCTCTGGAATTCGCTCACTTCCTGTGGAGAGAGCTAGAGGCCAGTTGGTGTTAGGAGCTTGGACAGGGAGGACGCCTGCAGACAGCTTTCCTTCAGATCACTCACGTGAGTTAAGGACTGATTCTTTCCACCTTGGCCCTTTGGGCCTAAAACTCCCTCTGCCTTGGTCAGAGGTTGAGTAGCCCCTTTCCCTTTTCTCTTCTCTCCTTCTCTCCCTCTCCTTTTCCCTACTCCCAGTGTGATTAAACCTTCATAAACTCCATTCTGACTTGAGTGTTTCATTTTAGGAATTTCATAAGTAAATTCCTTGGCGGCCATTGTTCAATATTACATCAATCTTAAAAGGTGAAATTTTCACCATTACAGAATGTATACACAGGGGGAGAATGTAAGATAGGGGAGCGGGCATCACTTGAACCTCATTCTCATCTGAACTGTTTCAAGGGGGGGAAAATACACATGCACCAACAGTTGGGTACAAAAATTCCTCTTTCCTAATAAAAAAGTAAGAGTGAAAGAAGTTAAGAGAAAGAAAAAAGGTAATAGAGGGAGGGAAAATTAAAGAAGGAAGTGTCCAGAAGCAAAACAGTCTCTCAAAGAGAGGATAGGGTAAAAGAGAGAAAAATAAGTAAGAGAAAATGATGGAATTGAAATGCACATTTATGAATCAGAAGTATAAAAATAAATGGAACAAACTCCCCCATAAAACAGAAGAGGATAGCGAAAATGGATTAGAAATCTGAATCCAACTATATGCTGTTTATAAGAAACAAACTTGAAACAAAGAGACATGCATAGAGTGAAAATAAGAGGCTGTAGTAGAATCTATGTTGCTTTGGTCTAAGTTAAAAAGGCAAAAGTAGCAATCATGACTTCAGGAATAACAAAAACAAAAACAGAACTAATTGAAAGAGATAAACAGGGAAACTATATTTTGCTCAATGTGCCATAGACAATGATTTGGTATCAATTTTAAATCTATATGCACCAGATGACATAGCTTCCATATTCTAATAGAAAAAAAAAACAAATAAATTCTAGGAGGAAATAAATAGTAAAGCTGTAATAGTAAGGAACCACAAATTATTCCTCTTTGCCTTAGATAAGTCTAATAAGTAAATGAATAAGAAAGAAGCTATGTAGATGAATATAATTTTAGAACAGTTAGATATGATTAATCAGCAAATATTTACAAGTACCTGTTTTGTGCCAAACCCTGTGCTGAATGCTAGGGATACTAAAAGAGGAGAAAGACACTCCTTGTCCTCAAAGAGTTTACAATCTAATGATAGAGACAAATGCAAACAAATATATACAAAGTAAGCTATATACAAATCTACTTGAAAATAATTAATAGAGGGAAGTCAGAAGAACTAAAAGTGATTGGGAAAGGTTTCCTGTAAAAGATGAGATTTTGTTTGAAATTTAAAAGAAGCTGGGGAAGTCATTAGATGGAGTTGGAGAAGAACATTCCAGGCAGAGGGATAGCCATAGGAAATGCCTACACCTGAGAGATGGAATCTTTCATTTGAATAGTCAGGAGACTAATGTCACTGGATCAAAAAAAAAGAGAGAGAGAGAGAAAATAGTGGGAGTAAGATTGAAGAAGACTAAAAAATTAGGAAGGGATTTTAAATGCCACACAGAACATTTTATATTTAACCCTGGAAATAATATAGAGCTTCTAGAATTTTTTAAAGTAAGAGTGTGACATGGTCAGGCCTGTGCTTTAGGGAAATCACTTCAGTGATTGAAGGAGAGATTGAAGTGGGATGATACTTGAATCCAGATATGAGGTGATGAGGATCTGTACTACAGTGTTGGCAATATGTGAGGAGAGAAGAGTGTATATCTGAGAAATGTTATAAAGATGAAATAAATAGGCCTTAGAAACAAATTGTATATGGGATATGGGGTGGGGTAATAAGGAATCAAGGAAATCTCTTAGGCTTTAAGTATGAAGGACTAGGAGGATAGTATTGTCTTCTTGGGAATATTGACTTTGAATTGAAAGGAGTATACATATTTCCCAGCTATGCCTGACACCTTCACAAAATCTGACCATATATTTGGTTACAAAATCTATCCCCAAAAATGAAATATTAGATTAATCATTTCTTGTGGTAATATAATAAAAATAACACTTGAAAATTTGTTTTTGAAGTATTGATTAAATAAATAGTAAACTAAATAACCTAATAAAAAAGTGGAACAATTTCACTAAAGATAACGAAAAGAATGATACTACATAACCAATATATGTAGGAAAGCAACCAAAAAGTTCTTGGGGGAAAATTTATATCTCTAAACATTCACAACAAAAAAGAAGAAAAAGAGTTTTTCAGTATACTGGGCATGTACTTAAAGAAACCCTAGAAAAATAATAAATTCAAACCCCCAGAGTGGTATGGTATACAGGAAAACATAATCATAATTGACATATCAATAATAAAAATCATATGATTACTTCAACAGATTTCAACAAATGTTTTAACAAAATATAACCACCATTTCTGTTTTTAAAAAATCATCAGAAACCATAAGAATAAATGGAGCTTTCTTAAAATGGTAAATAGTATCCTAAAACCAAGAGCAGGCAAGCCTTTCCAATAGATTCAAAGATAAAACAAGAATGCTTATCATTATCACCATTGTTATTCAATATTAAATGATAACTATAGCAGCAAAGAGAGTAAAAAAAGATATTGAAGAAATAAACAGAGACAATGAGAGAATAAAAGTAATAGTTTTTGCAGATATGGTTAAAGAACCTTAGAAGTAACTAAAAACTAATCAAAACAATTAACAAGTTCAGCAGAGTTGCCTTTTTCTGGGTCTTTTATGCCTTTCAGCTACCCTAAGCCTGGTTTAGGCCATCTGTCAAAATGGTTTTACTAGGGTGTGTCCATTGAACAAAATATTCTTGAAACCGGAGCTAAAAAGTGGACACCAAAATTGAATGAAAAGGATTGGGATGCTAGTCCCCTCCAAACACCCCATACACTCCAACTACAGACAGAAAAAGTTACTTGGAAGTCTAATCTGCCAAGACAAACTCAGAAATATAAATTAAAAAAAAAAAAAAAAGCTCAAGATAGACTCAGAAACATAAACACAATTACCAAACCCTTCACACAAATAAAATAGACCTGGATAAATACTAATTGTTCAAGGGGAGGTCAAATCAATATAATAAAAATGATAATATTACACAAATTAATTTTTCAGTACCAACCAAACCAAAGAATTAACTTTATTGAGCTAGAAAAAAAATAATAAAATTCATCCAGAGGAACAAAAGAACATGAATGAATATGAGGGGAATCTATCAAAGCAAAATGTGTAGGAAGTAGACTTACACCACTAGATCTTAAACTTTGCTACAAAGCTGTAATTGTCCAAAAACAATTTGGTACTTGATAAGAAATAGAGTAATTAATCAATTGAACAAATTATACAAAAGCAAAAGAGTATAGTAAGCTAAAGTTTGATAAATCAAAGTCCCAGCTAGTGGAGCAAGAACTCATTATTTGACAAAAACTGTTGGGAAAATTGGAGAGTATTCTGGCAGAAACCAGATATAGACCCACATCTCACACTTTGTACTAATATGAATTCAAAATTGGTATATGATTTAGACATAAAAAATAACAAATTAGTGAAGCAAGAAAGAAATTACCTGTTATCTCTGTAGATATGACAGGAGTTCATGACTAAACAAGAGATAGGTTCATGGGAGATAAAATAAATAATTTTGATTATATATTTTTTTTGAGTTTTTACAGAAATAAAAGTAATAGAGCTAATGTAGAAGAAAAGCATGAAATTGGAAGAAATATTTGCTTCAAGTTTACTTTGACAAAGTTGTCATTTCTAAAATACTAAGAAACTGAGACAAATTTGTAAGAATAAAAACCATCCCCCAATTTACAAATGATCATAGAATAGAAGCATGGAGTTTTCAGAGAAAAAAATGAAAGCTACCAATAATCATATGAAAAAATGCTCTAAATCACTAATAGAGACATGCAAATTACAACAAATTTGTATCACCTCACTAAGATGACAAAAAAAGAAAAATTACAAATGTTGGCGGGAATTTCAGAAAACAGGAATACTAAGACACTATTGATGGAGCTGTGAACAACTCCAACTCTTTTGGAAAGCAATTTGGAACTATTCCTGAAAAGCTATGTAATTGTGCAAACCCTTTGATCTGGCAATACTACTATACTACTATGTCTATTCCCCCCAATTTGGAAAAAAAACTTAGGAACTCTGATCAATACAGTGTCCAATTGGGGAAGCTAAGTGGCTCAGTATATTGAGTGTCAGGCCTAGAGATGAGAAGCCCTGGGTTAAAATCTGTCCTCAGATACTTCCTAGCTATGTGACCCTGGTAAGTTACTTAGCTCCTCTTACTTAGCCCTTACTACTCTTTTGCCTTGGAACTAATATACAGTATTGATTCTAAAACGGAAGGTAAGAGACAATGACTAATTAAGACACCATGAGGCTTATGATGAAATACACATCTAACTCCTAACAGAATGATGATGAATAAAAGGTGTATTAAGAGAAATCTATTTTTTGGACATGGAAAAGAAACCTATGGCCCTTGAGGAGAAATATCCCTGGCTCCACTCATGTAGGTCAGACTCCAGTCTGATCATTATCTATACATCTCAAGGAAAATTGTCACCCCAAAGCTGTATCATGAAAGCAATATGCTTCGACATGTATCTAGGAAATCTCATGTCCACTTTTGACTATAATTCATACTTTCTGGTTGGAAAAAGGGTAAAAATGGAGTTAATTCTGTTAATTTGTTAATAATGTTAATTTTAATATGTAAAATTTGTAGTGTCCCAGTTTATTGTGACACAGTAATATCTTTGGTATGGAGGGCTTGTCGTGCCCTCCTAGAGAAGCTCTCCAGCCTCTGACTCCCACATGACACCCAGCTCTCACTTGTGGCTCCTAGTAGCTACTAGCTTGTGGCAGTGGCCACACCCCGGGCAACGGCTTTGACAGGCCGGCTAAACCTTGTGAGGGTAGCCATCGGGTCGTTGTTGACCCCTAGTGAACTAGGGCTTTGCTCACCTAGCATGTGAAGACTGTTTCAGCAGAACAGGAGGAAGAAGCCAACAAGAAGGTTCAACAGCTGAGAGGGCGACGCAGCAAAGCACTGTGGAATGCGTAGGGCGTGTTGGAGCACAAAAGACAACACGGCCATCCAGTGCAGCTGAGGAAGTCTCCAGGTGTAATGACTTTTCTTGCCAATGGACCCAGACTTCCAACTCGGAGAGTGGGACTGTCTCTGTGCATCGACTTTTCCACTTAGATCTTCACGCACAAGTGTCTTTGTGCAC